>NC_090386.1:10628430-13028430 GCF_036365525.1 Heterodontus francisci
CAGGGTAACTGACTGCCCTGTTTCCGGGGTAACTAATCTCCCTGTTTCCGGGGTTACTGACCGCCCTGTTTCCAGGATAACTGACCTACCTATTTCCAGGTTAACTGACTGCCCTGTTTCCAGGGTAACTGACTGCCCTGTTTCCAGGGGAACTGACTGCCCTGTTTCCGGGGTAACAGATCACCCTGTTCCGGGGTAACTGACTAACCAGTTTCCAGGGTGACTGACTGCCCTGTTTCCAGGGTAACTGACTGCCCAGTTTCCGGGGTAACTGACTGTCCTGTTTCCTGGGTAACTGACTGCCCTGCTTCCGGGGTAACTGACTTCCCTGTTTCCAGGGTAACTGACTGCCCTGTTTCCGGGATAACTGACTGCCCTGTTTCCAGGGTAACTGATAACCCTGTTTCCGGGGTAACTGACTGCCCTGTTTCCAGGGTAACTGACTGCCCTGTTTCCAGGATAACTGATCACCCTGTTTCCGGGGTAACTGACTGCCCTGTTTCCGGGGTAACTGACCGCCCTGTTTCCAGGATAACTGATCACCCTGTTTCCGGGGTAACTGACCACCCTGTTTCCAGGGTCACTGACCACCCTGTTTCCAGGATAACTGACTCCCCTGTTTCCAGGGTAACTGACTGCCCTGTTTCCAGGGTAACTGACTGCCCTGTTTCCGGGGTAACTGACTGCCCTGTTTCCAGGATATCTGATCACTCTGTTTCCGGGGTAACTGATCACTCTGTTTCCGGGGTAACTGACCACCCTGTTTCCGGGGTAACTGACTAATCTGTTTCCAGGGTTACTGACAGCCCTGTTTCTGGGGTAACTGACTGCCGTGTTTCGGGGGTAACTGACCGCCCTGTTTCCAGGATAACTGATCACCCTGTTTCCAGTGTAACTGAACATCCTGTTTCCAGGGCAACTGACTGCCCAGTTTCCAGGGTAACTGACTGCCCTGTTTCGGGGGTAACAGATCTGCCTGTTTCCGGGGTAACTGACCGCCCTGTTTCCAGGATAACTGACCGCCCTATTTCCGGGGTAACTGACTGCCCTGTTTCCAGGATAACTGACTGCCCTGTTTCCGGGATAACTGACTGCCCTGTTTACTGGATAACTGACCGCCCTGTTTCCAGGTTAACTGTCTGCCCTGTTTCCGGGGTAACTGACTGCCCTGTTTCCAGGGTAACTGACTGCCCAGTTTCCAGAGTAACTGAATACCCTGTTTCCAGGGTAACTGACTGCCCTGTTTCCGGGATAACTGACTGCCCTGTTTCCAGGGTAACTGACTGCCCTGTTTCCGGGGTAACTGACTGCCCTGTTTCCAGGTTAACTGACTGCCCAGTTTCCAGGGTAACTGATCATCCTTTTTCCGGGATAACTGACTGCCCTGTTTCCGGGATAACTGACTGCCCTGTTTCCAGGGTAACTGATCACCCTGTTTCCGGGATAACTGACTCCCCTGTTTCCCGGGTAACTGACTGCCCAGTTTCCGGGGTAACTGACTGCCCTGTTTCCTGAGTAACTGACTGCCCTGCTTCCGGGGTAACTGACTGCCCTGTTTCCAGGGTAACTGACTGCCCAGTTTCCAGGGTAACTGATCACCCTTTTTCCGTGATAACTGACTGCCCTGTTTCCGGGATTACTGACTGCCCTGTTTCCAGTGTAACTGATCACCCTGTTTCCGGGATAACTGACTGCCCTGTTTCCAGGGTAACTGAGTGCCCAGTTTCCGGGTTAACTGACTGCCCTGTTTCCTGGGTAACTGTCTGCCCTGCTTCCGGGGTAGCTGACTGCCCTGTTTCCAGGGTAACTGACTGCCCAGTTTCCAGGGTAACTGATCACCCTTTTTCCGGGATATCTGACTGCCCTGTTTCCGGGATAACTGACTGCCCTGTTTCCAGTGTAACTGATCACCCTGTTTCCGGGATAACTGTCTGCCCTGTTTCCGGGATAACTGACTGCCCAGTTTCCAGGGTAACTGACTGCCCTGTTTCCGGGGTAACTGACTGCCCTGTTTCCAGGGTAACTGACTGCCCAGTTTCCAGGGTAACTGATCACCCTGTTTCCGGGAGAACTGACTGCCCTGTTTCTGGGAGAAATGACTGCCCTGTTTCCAGGGTAACTGACTGCCCTGCTTCCGGGGTAACTGACCGCCCTGTTTCCAGGGTCACTGACCACCCTGTTTCCAGGATAACTGAAAGCCCTATTTCCAGGGTAACTGATCTCCCTGTTTCCGGGGTAACTGATCACCCTGTTTCCGGGTAACTGACTGCCCTGTTTCCGGGGTAACTGACTGCCCTGTTTCCAGGGTAACTGATCTCCCTGTTTCCCGTGCAACGGATCACCATGTTTCCGGGTTAACTGACTGCCCTGTTTCCAGGGCAACTGACCGCCCTGTTTCCGGGGGAACTGACTGCCCAGTTTCCAGGGTAACTGACTGCCCAGTTTCCAGGGTAACTAACTGCCCTGTTTCCGGGGTAACTGACTGCCCAGTTTCCAGGGGAACTGACTGCTCTGTTTCCAGGGTAACTGACAGCCCACCTTCCAGTGTAACTGATCACCCTGTTTCCAGGATAATTGACTGCCCTGTTTCCAGGGTAACTGACCGCCCTGTTTCCAGGTTAACTGACTGCCCAGTTTCCAGGGTAAATTATCACCCTGTTTCCGGGATAACTAACTGCCCTGTTTCCGGGATAACTGACTGCCCTGTTTCCGGGGTAACTGACCACCCTGTTTCCGGGGTAACTGACTGCCCAGTTTCCGGGGTAACTGACATCCCAGTTTCCAGAGTAACTGAATAACCTGTTTCCAGGGTAACAGATCACCCTGTTTCCGGGATAACTGACTGCCCTGTTTCCAGGGTAAGTGACTGCCCTGTTTCCAGGGGAACTGACTGCCCTGTTTCCGGGGTAACTGATCACCCTGTTTCCGGGGTAACTGACTAACCAGTTTCCAGGGAGACTGACTGCCCTTTTTCCAGGGTAACTGACTGCCCAGTTTCCGGGGTAACTGACTGACCTGTTTCCTGGGTAACTCACTGCCCTGCTTCCGGGGTAACTGACTGCCCTGTTTCCAGGTTAACTGACTGCCCTGTTTCCAGCGTAACTGATCTCCCTGTTTCCGGGATAACTGACTCCCCTGTTTCCAGGGTAACTGACTGCCCAGTTTCCAGGGTAACTGACTGCCCTGTTTCCGGGGTAACTGACTGCCCTGTTTCCAGGGTAACGGACTGCCCAGTTTCCAGGGTAACTGATCACCCTGTTTCCGGGATAACTGACTGCCCTGTTTCCGGGAGAACTGACTGCCCTGTTTCCAGGGTAACTGACTGCCCTGTTTCCGGGGTAACTGACTGCCCTATTTCCAGGCTAACTGTCTGCCCTGTTTGCAGGATAACTGATCACCCTGTTTCCGGGGTAACTGACTGCCCTGTTTCAGGGGGAACTGACCGCCCTGTTTCCTGGATAACTGATCACCCTGTTTCCCGGGTAACAGACCACCCTGTTTCCAGGGTCACTGACCACCCTGTTTCCAGGATAACTGAAAGCCCTGTTTCCAGGATAACTGATCTCCCTGTTTCCGGCGTAACTGATCACCCTGTTTCCGGGTAACTGACTGCCCTGTTTCCAGGGTAACTGATCTCCCTGTTTCCAGGGTAACTGATCATCCTGTTTCAGGGGTAAATGACTGCCCTGTTTCCGGGGTAACTGACTGCCCTGTTTCCGGGGTAACTGACTGCCCTGTTTCCAGGATAACTGATCACTCTGTTTCCGGGGTAACTGACCACCCTGTTTCCGGGGCAAATGACTAATCTGTTTCCAGGGTTACTGACCACCATGTTTCAGGGGTAACTGACTGCCGTTTCCAGGTTAACTGACTGCCCTGTTTCCAGGATAACTGCTCACCCTGTTTCCAGTGTAACTGACCATCCTGTTTCCAGGGTAACTGACTGCCCAGTTTCCAGGGTAACTGACTGCCCTGTTTCCGGGGCAACTGACTCCCCTGTTTCCAGGGTAACTGACTGCCCTGTTTGCGGGGCAACTGACTGCCCTGTTTCCAGGGTAACTGATTGCCCAGTTTCCAGGGTAACTGATCACCCTGTTTCCGGGATAACTGACTGCCCTGTTTCCGGGGTAACTGACTGCCCTGTTTCCAGGGTAACTGACTGCCCTGTTTCCGGGGTAACTGACTGCCCTGTTTCCAGGCTAACTGACTGCCCTGTTTCCAGGATAACTGATCACCCTGTTTCCGGGGTAAATGACTGCCCTGTTTCCGGGGTAACTGACCGCCCTGTTTCCAGGATAACTGATCACCCTGTTTCCGGGGTAACTGACTGCACTGTTTCCAGGCTAACTGATTGCCCTGTTTCCAGGATAACTGATCACCCTGTTTCCGGGGTAACTGACTGCCCTGTTTCCGGGGTAACTGACCGCCCTGTTTCCAGGATAACTGATCACACTGTTTCCGGGGTAACTGACCGCCCTGTTTCCAGGATAACTGATCACCCTGTTTCCAGGGTCACTGACCACCCTGTTTCCAGGATAACTGACTCCCCTGTTTCCAGCGTAACTGATCACCCTGTTTCCAGGATAACTGACCTACCTATTTCCGGGGTAACTGACTGCCCTGTTTCCAGGGTAACTGACTGCCCAGTTTCCAGAGGAACTGAATAACCTGTTTCCAGGGTAACAGATCACCCTGTTTCCGGGATAACTGACTGCCCTGTTTCCAAGATAACTGACTGCCCTGTTTCCAGGGTAACTGACTGCCCTGTTTCCGGGGTAACTGACTGCCCTGTTTCCAGGCTAACTGACTGCCCTGTTTCCAGGATAACTGATCACCCTGTTTCCGGGGTAACTGACTGCCCTGTTTCCGGGGTAACTGACCGCCCTGTTTCCAGGATAACTGATCACCCTGTTTCCGGGGTAACTGACCACCCTGTTTCCAGGGTCACTGACCACCCTGTTTCCAGGATAACTGACTCCCCTGTTTCCAGGGTAACTGACTGCCCTGTTTCCGGGGTAACTAATCTCCCTGTTTCCGGGGTTACTGACCGCCCTGTTTCCAGGATAACTGACCTACCTATTTCCAGGTTAACTGACTGCCCTGTTTCCAGGGTAACTGACTGCCCTGTTTCCAGGGGAACTGACTGCCCTGTTTCCGGGGTAACAGATCACCCTGTTTCCGGGGTAACTGACTAACCAGTTTCCAGGGTGACTGACTGCCCTGTTTCCAGGGTAACTGACTGCCCAGTTTCCGGGGTAACTGACTGTCCTGTTTCCTGGGTAACTGACTGCCCTGCTTCCGGGGTAACTGACTTCCCTGTTTCCAGGGTAACTGACTGCCCTGTTTCCGGGATAACTGACTGCCCTGTTTCCAGGGTAACTGATAACCCTGTTTCCGGGGTAACTGACTGCCCTGTTTCCAGGGTAACTGACTGCCCTGTTTCCAGGATAACTGATCACCCTGTTTCCGGGGTAACTGACTGCCCTGTTTCCGGGGTAACTGACCGCCCTGTTTCCAGGGTAACTGACTGCCCTGTTTCCGGGGTAACTGACTGCCCTGTTTCCAGGGTAACTGATCACCCTGTTTCCGGGATAAATGACTGCCCTGTTTCCGGGATAACTGACTGCCCTGTTTCCAGGGTAACTGACTGCCCTGTTTCCGGGGTAACTGACTGCCCTGTTTCCAGGCTAACTGACTGCCCTGTTTCCAGGATAACTGATCACCCTGTTTCCGGGGTAAATGACTGCCCTGTTTCCGGGGTAACTGACCGCCCTGTTTCCAGGATAACTGATCACCCTGTTTCCGGGGTAACTGACTGCACTGTTTCCAGGCTAACTGATTGCCCTGTTTCCAGGATAACTGATCACCCTGTTTCCGGGGTAACTGACTGCCCTGTTTCCGGGGTAACTGACCGCCCAGTTTCCAGGGTAAATTATCACCCTGTTTCCGGGATAACTAACTGCCCTGTTTCCGGGATAACTGACTGCCCTGTTTCCGGGGTAACTGACCACCCTGTTTCCGGGGTAACTGACTGCCCAGTTTCCGGGGTAACTGACATCCCAGTTTCCAGAGTAACTGAATAACCTGTTTCCAGGGTAACAGATCACCCTGTTTCCGGGATAACTGACTGCCCTGTTTCCAGGGTAAGTGACTGCCCTGTTTCCAGGGGAACTGACTGCCCTGTTTCCGGGGTAACTGATCACCCTGTTTCCGGGGTAACTGACTAACCAGTTTCCAGGGAGACTGACTGCCCTTTTTCCAGGGTAACTGACTGCCCAGTTTCCGGGGTAACTGACTGACCTGTTTCCTGGGTAACTCACTGCCCTGCTTCCGGGGTAACTGACTGCCCTGTTTCCAGGTTAACTGACTGCCCTGTTTCCAGCGTAACTGATCTCCCTGTTTCCGGGATAACTGACTCCCCTGTTTCCAGGGTAACTGACTGCCCAGTTTCCAGGGTAACTGACTGCCCTGTTTCCGGGGTAACTGACTGCCCTGTTTCCAGGGTAACGGACTGCCCAGTTTCCAGGGTAACTGATCACCCTGTTTCCGGGATAACTGACTGCCCTGTTTCCGGGAGAAATGACTGCCCTGTTTCCAGGGTAACTGACTGCCCTGTTTCCGGGGTAACTGACTGCCCTATTTCCAGGCTAACTGTCTGCCCTGTTTGCAGGATAACTGATCACCCTGTTTCCGGGGTAACTGACTGCCCTGTTTCAGGGGGAACTGACCGCCCTGTTTCCTGGATAACTGATCACCCTGTTTCCCGGGTAACAGACCACCCTGTTTCCAGGGTCACTGACCACCCTGTTTCCAGGATAACTGAAAGCCCTGTTTCCAGGATAACTGATCTCCCTGTTTCCGGCGTAACTGATCACCCTGTTTCCGGGTAACTGACTGCCCTGTTTCCAGGGTAACTGATCTCCCTGTTTCCAGGGTAACTGATCATCCTGTTTCAGGGGTAAATGACTGCCCTGTTTCCGGGGTAACTGACTGCCCTGTTTCCGGGGTAACTGACTGCCCTGTTTCCAGGATAACTGATCACTCTGTTTCCGGGGTAACTGACCACCCTGTTTCCGGGGCAAATGACTAATCTGTTTCCAGGGTTACTGACCACCATGTTTCAGGGGTAACTGACTGCCGTTTCCAGGTTAACTGACTGCCCTGTTTCCAGGATAACTGCTCACCCTGTTTCCAGTGTAACTGACCATCCTGTTTCCAGGGTAACTGACTGCCCAGTTTCCAGGGTAACTGACTGCCCTGTTTCCGGGGCAACTGACTCCCCTGTTTCCAGGGTAACTGACTGCCCTGTTTGCGGGGCAACTGACTGCCCTGTTTCCAGGGTAACTGATTGCCCAGTTTCCAGGGTAACTGATCACCCTGTTTCCGGGATAACTGACTGCCCTGTTTCCGGGGTAACTGACTGCCCTGTTTCCAGGGTAACTGACTGCCCTGTTTCCGGGGTAACTGACTGCCCTGTTTCCAGGCTAACTGACTGCCCTGTTTCCAGGATAACTGATCACCCTGTTTCCGGGGTAAATGACTGCCCTGTTTCCGGGGTAACTGACCGCCCTGTTTCCAGGATAACTGATCACCCTGTTTCCGGGGTAACTGACTGCACTGTTTCCAGGCTAACTGATTGCCCTGTTTCCAGGATAACTGATCACCCTGTTTCCGGGGTAACTGACTGCCCTGTTTCCGGGGTAACTGACCGCCCTGTTTCCAGGATAACTGATCACACTGTTTCCGGGGTAACTGACCGCCCTGTTTCCAGGATAACTGATCACCCTGTTTCCAGGGTCACTGACCACCCTGTTTCCAGGATAACTGACTCCCCTGTTTCCAGCGTAACTGATCACCCTGTTTCCAGGATAACTGACCTACCTATTTCCGGGGTAACTGACTGCCCTGTTTCCAGGGTAACTGACTGCCCAGTTTCCAGAGGAACTGAATAACCTGTTTCCAGGGTAACAGATCACCCTGTTTCCGGGATAACTGACTGCCCTGTTTCCAAGATAACTGACTGCCCTGTTTCCAGGGTAACTGACTGCCCTGTTTCCGGGGTAACTGACTGCCCTGTTTCCAGGCTAACTGACTGCCCTGTTTCCAGGATAACTGATCACCCTGTTTCCGGGGTAACTGACTGCCCTGTTTCCGGGGTAACTGACCGCCCTGTTTCCAGGATAACTGATCACCCTGTTTCCGGGGTAACTGACCACCCTGTTTCCAGGGTCACTGACCACCCTGTTTCCAGGATAACTGACTCCCCTGTTTCCAGGGTAACTGACTGCCCTGTTTCCGGGGTAACTAATCTCCCTGTTTCCGGGGTTACTGACCGCCCTGTTTCCAGGATAACTGACCTACCTATTTCCAGGTTAACTGACTGCCCTGTTTCCAGGGTAACTGACTGCCCTGTTTCCAGGGGAACTGACTGCCCTGTTTCCGGGGTAACAGATCACCCTGTTTCCGGGGTAACTGACTAACCAGTTTCCAGGGTGACTGACTGCCCTGTTTCCAGGGTAACTGACTGCCCAGTTTCCGGGGTAACTGACTGTCCTGTTTCCTGGGTAACTGACTGCCCTGCTTCCGGGGTAACTGACTTCCCTGTTTCCAGGGTAACTGACTGCCCTGTTTCCGGGATAACTGACTGCCCTGTTTCCAGGGTAACTGATAACCCTGTTTCCGGGGTAACTGACTGCCCTGTTTCCAGGGTAACTGACTGCCCTGTTTCCAGGATAACTGATCACCCTGTTTCCGGGGTAACTGACTGCCCTGTTTCCGGGGTAACTGACCGCCCTGTTTCCAGGGTAACTGACTGCCCTGTTTCCGGGGTAACTGACTGCCCTGTTTCCAGGGTAACTGATCACCCTGTTTCCGGGATAAATGACTGCCCTGTTTCCGGGATAACTGACTGCCCTGTTTCCAGGGTAACTGACTGCCCTGTTTCCGGGGTAACTGACTGCCCTGTTTCCAGGCTAACTGACTGCCCTGTTTCCAGGATAACTGATCACCCTGTTTCCGGGGTAAATGACTGCCCTGTTTCCGGGGTAACTGACCGCCCTGTTTGCAGGATAACTGATCACCCTGTTTCCGGGGTAACTGACTGCACTGTTTCCAGGCTAACTGATTGCCCTGTTTCCAGGATAACTGATCACCCTGTTTCCGGGGTAACTGACTGCCCTGTTTCCGGGTTAACTGACCGCCCTGTTTCCAGGATAACTGATCACCCTGTTTCCGGGGTAACTGACCGCCCTGTTTCCAGGATAACTGATCACCCTGTTTCCAGGGTCACTGACCACCCTGTTTCCAGGATAACTGACTCCCCTGTTTCCAGCGTAACTGATCACCCTGTTTCCAGGATAACTGACCTACCTATTTCCGGGGTAACTGACTGCCCTGTTTCCAGGGTAACTGACTGCCCAGTTTCCAGAGGAACTGAATAACCTGTTTCCAGGGTAACAGATCACCCTGTTTCCGGGATAACTGACTGCCCTGTTTCCAAGATAACTGACTGCCCTGTTTCCAGGGTAACTGACTGCCCTGTTTCCGGGGTAACTGACTGCCCTGTTTCCAGGCTAACTGACTGCCCTGTTTCCAGGATAACTGATCACCCTGTTTCCGGGGTAACTGACTGCCCTGTTTCCGGGGTAACTGACCGCCCTGTTTCCAGGATAACTGATCACCCTGTTTCCGGGGTAACTGACCACCCTGTTTCCAGGGTCACTGACCACCCTGTTTCCAGGATAACTGACTCCCCTGTTTCCAGGGTAACTGACTGCCCTGTTTCCGGGGTAACTAATCTCCCTGTTTCCGGGGTTACTGACCGCCCTGTTTCCAGGATAACTGACCTACCTATTTCCAGGTTAACTGACTGCCCTGTTTCCAGGGTAACTGTCTGCCCTGTTTCCAGGGGAACTGACTGCCCTGTTTCCGGGGAAACAGATCACCCTGTTTCCGGGGTAACTGACTAACCAGTTTCCAGGGTGACTGACTGCCCTGTTTCCAGGGTAACTGACTGCCCAGTTTCCGGGGTAACTGACTGTCCTGTTTCCTGGGTAACTGACTGCCCTGCTTCCGGGGTAACTGACTTTCCTGTTTCCAGGGTAACTGACTGCCCTGTTTCCGGGATAACTGACTGCCCTGTTTCCAGGGTAACTGATAACCCTGTTTCCGGGGTAACTGACTGCCCTGTTTCCAGGGTAACTGACTGCCCTGTTTCCAGGATAACTGATCACCCTGTTTCCGGGGTAACTGACTGCCCTGTTTCCGGGGTAACTGACCGCCCTGTTTCCAGGATAACTGATCACCCTGTTTCCGGGGTAACTGACCACCCTGTTTCCAGGATAACTGACTCCCCTGTTTCCAGGGTAACTGACTGCCCTGTTTCCAGGGTAACTGACTGCCCTGTTTCCGGGGTAACTGACTGCCCTGTTTCCAGGATATCTGATCACTCTGTTTCCGGGGTAACTGATCACTCTGTTTCCGGGGTAACTGACCAAGCTGTTTCCGGGGTAACTGACTAATCTGTTTCCAGGGTTACTGACAGCCCTGTTTCTGGGGTAACTGACTGCCCTGTTTCCGGGGTAACGGACCGCCCTGTTTCCAGGATAACTGATCACGCTGTTTCCAGTGTAACTGACCATCCTGTTTCCAGGGCAACTGACTGCCCAGTTTCCAGGGTAACTGACTGCCCTGTTTCCGGGGTAACAGATCTGCCTGTTTCCGGGGTAACTGACCGCCCTGTTTCCAGGATAACTGACCGCCCTATTTCCGGGGTAACTGACTGCCCTGTTTCCAGGATAACTGACTGCCCTGTTTCCGGGATAACTGACTGCCCTGTTTACTGGATAACTGACCGCCCTGTTTCCAGGTTAACTGACTGCCCTGTTACCGGGGTAACTGACTGCCCTGTTTCCAGGGTAACTGACTGCCCAGTTTCCAGAGTAACTGAATACCCAGTTTCCAGGGTAACTGTGCCCTGTTTCCGGGATAACTGACTGCCCTGTTTCCAGGGTAACTGACTGCCCTGTTTCCGGGGCAACTGACTGCCCAGTTTCCAGGGTAACTGACTGCCCTGTTTCCGGGGTAACAGATCTGCCTGTTTCCGGGGTAACTGACCGCCCTGTTTCCAGGATAACTGACCGCCCTATTTCCGGGATAACTGACTGCCCTGTTTCCAGGGTAACTGACTGCCCTGTTTCCGGGATAACTGACTGCCCTGTTTCCAGGGTAACTGACTGCCCTGTTTCCGGGGTAACTGACTGCCCTGTTTCCAGGCTAACTGACTGCCCTGTTTCCAGGATAACTGATCACCCTGTTTCCGGGATAACTGACTCCCCTGTATCCACGGTAACGGACTGCCCTGTTTCCGGGGTAACTGACCGCCCTGTTTCCAGGATAACTGACTGCCCTGTTTCCAGGTTAACTGACAGCCCTGTTTCCAGGGTAACTGACTGCCCTGTTTCCAGGGGAACTGACTGCCCTGTTTCCGGGGTAAATGATCACCCTGTTTCCGGGGTAACTGACTGCCCATTTTCCGGGGTAACTGACTGCCCTGTTTCCTGTGTAATTGACTGCCCAGTTTCCAGGTTAACTGACTGCCCAGTTTCCAGGGTAACTGATCATCCTTTTTCCGGGATAACTGACTGCCCTGTTTCCGGGATAACTGACTGCCCTGTTTCCAGGGTAACTGATCACCCTGTTTCCGGGATAACTGACTCCCCTGTTTCCAGGGTAACTGACTGCCCAGTTTCCGGGGTAACTGACTGCCCTGTTTCCTGAGTAACTGACTGCCCTGCTTCCGGGGTAACTGACTGCCCTGTTTCCATGGTAACTGACTGCCCAGTTTCCAGGGTAACTGATCACCCTTTTTCCGTGATAACTGACTGCCCTGTTTCCGGGATTACTGACTGCCCTGTTTCCGGGGTAACTGATCACCCTGTTTCCGGGGTAACTGTCTAACCAGTTTCCAGGGTGACTGACTGCCCTGTTTCCAGGGTAACTGAGTGCCCAGTTTCCGGGTTAACTGACTGCCCTGTTTCCTGGGTAACTGTCTGCCCTGCTTCCGGGGTAACTGACTGCCCTGTTTCCAGGGTAACTGACTGCCCAGTTTCCAGGGTAACTGATCACCCTTTTTCCGGGATAACTGACTGCCCTGTTTCCGGGATAACTGACTGCCCTGTTTCCAGTGTAACTGATCACCCTGTTTCCGGGATAACTGTCTGCCCTGTTTCCGGGATAACTGACTGCCCAGTTTCCAGGGTAACTGACTGCCCTGTTTCCGGGGTAACTGACTGCCCTGTTTCCAGGGTAACTGACTGCCCAGTTTCCAGGGTAACTGATCACCCTGTTTCCGGGAGAACTGACTGCCCTGTTTCTGGGAGAAATGACTGCCCTGTTTCCAGGGTAACTGACTGCCCTGCTTCCGGGGTAACTGACCGCCCTGTTTCCAGGGTCACTGACCACCCTGTTTCCAGGATAACTGAAAGCCCTATTTCCAGGGTAACTGATCTCCCTGTTTCCGGGGTAACTGATCACCCTGTTTCCGGGTAACTGACTGCCCTGTTTCCGGGGTAACTGACTGCCCTGTTTCCAGGGTAACTGATCTCCCTGTTTCCAGTGCAACGGATCACCATGTTTCCGGGGTAACTGACTGCCCTGTTTCCAGGGCAACTGACCGCCCTGTTTCCGGGGGAACTGACTGCCCAGTTTCCAGGGTAACTGACTGCCCAGTTTCCAGGGTAACTAACTGCCCTGTTTCCGGGGTAACTGACTGCCCAGTTTCCAGGGGAACTGACTGCTCTGTTTCCAGGGTAACTGACAGCCCACCTTCCAGTGTAACTGATCACCCTGTTTCCAGGATAATTGACTGCCCTGTTTCCAGGGTAACTGACCGCCCTGTTTCCAGGGTAACTGACTGCCCAGTTTCCAGGGTAAATTATCACCCTGTTTCCGGGATAACTAACTGCCCTGTTTCCGGGATAACTGACTGCCCTGTTTCCGGGGCAACTGATCACCCTGTTTCCGGGGTAACTGACTGCCCAGTTTCAGGGGTAACTGACATCCCTGTTTCCAGGGTAACTGACTGCCCTGTTTCCGGGACAACTGACTGCCCTGTTTCCAGGGTAACTGATAACCCTGTTTCCGGGATAACTGACTGCCCTGTTTCCAGGGTAACTGACTGCCCAGTTTCCAGAGTAACTGAATAACCTGTTTTCAGGGTAACAGATCACCCTGTTTCCGGGATAACTGACTGCCCTGTTTCCAGGGTAAGTGACTGCCCTGTTTCCAGGGGAACTGACTGCCCTGTTTCCGGGGTAACTGATCACCCTGTTTCCGGGGTAACTGACTAACCAGTTTCCAGGGAGACTGACTGCCCTTTTTCCAGGGTAACTGACTGCCCAGTTTCCGGGGTAACTGACTGACCTGTTTCCTGGGTAACTCACTGCCCTGCTTCCGGGGTAACTGACTGCCCTGTTTCCAGGTTAACTGACTGCCCTGTTTCCAGCGTAACTGATCTCCCTGTTTCCGGGATAACTGACTCCCCTGTTTCCAGGGTAACTGACTGCCCAGTTTCCAGGGTAACTGACTGCCCTGTTTCCGGGGTAACTGACTGCCCTGTTTCCAGGGTAACGGACTGCCCAGTTTCCAGGGTAACTGATCACCCTGTTTCCGGGATAACTGACTGCCCTGTTTCCGGGAGAAATGACTGCCCTGTTTCCAGGGTAACTGACTGCCCTGTTTCCGGGGTAACTGACTGCCCTATTTCCAGGCTAACTGTCTGCCCTGTTTGCAGGATAACTGATCACCCTGTTTCCGGGGTAACTGACTGCCCTGTTTCAGGGGTAACTGACCGCCCTGTTTCCTGGATAACTGATCACCCTGTTTCCCGGGTAACAGACCACCCTGTTTCCTGGGTCACTGACCACCCTGTTTCCAGGATAACTGAAAGCCCTGTTTCCAGGATAACTGATCTCCCTGTTTCCGGCGTAACTGATCACCCTGTTTCCGGGTAACTGACTGCCCTGTTTCCAGGGTAACTGATCTCCCTGTTTCCAGGGTAACTGATCACCCTGTTTCAGGGGTAACTGACTGCCCTGTTTCTGGGGTAACTGACTGCCCTGTTTCCGGGGTAACTGACTGCCCTGTTTCCAGGATAACTGATCACTCTGTTTCCGGGGTAACTGACCACCCAGTTTCCGGGGCAAATGACTAATCTGTTTCCAGGGTTACTGACCACCCTGTTTCAGGGGTAACTGACTGCCCTGTTTCCAGGTTAACTGACTGCCCTGTTTCCAGGATAACTGATCACCCTGTTTCCAGTGTAACTGACCATCCTGTTTCCAGGGTAACTGACTGCCCAGTTTCCAGGGTAACTGACTGCCCTGTTTCCGGGGTATATGATCTCCCTGTTTCCGGGGTAACTGACCGCCCTGTTTCCAGGATAACTGACCGCCCTGTTTCCGGGATAACTGACTGCCCTGTTTACTGGATAACTGACCGCCCTGTTTCCAGGTTAACTAACTGCCCTATTTCCGGGATAACTGACTGCCCTGTTTCCGGGATAACTGACTGCCCTGTTTCCAGGGTAACTGACTGCCCTGTTTTCGGGGTAACTGACTGCCCTGTTTCCAGGCTAACTGACTGCCCTGTTTCCAGGATAACTGATCACCCTGTTTCTGGGGTAACTGACTGCCCTGTTTCCGGGGTAACTGACCGCCCTGTTTCCAGGATAACTGATCACCCACCTTCCGGGGGAACTGACTGCCCTGTTTCCAGGATAACTGACTGCTCTGTTTCCAGGTTAACTGACTGCCCTGTTTCCAGTGTAACTAACTGCCCTGTTTCCGGGGTAACTGATCACCCTGTTTCCGGGATAACTGAATACCCTGTTTCCAGGACAACTGACTGCCCACTTTCCAGCGTAACTGATCACCCTGTATCCGGGATAACTGAATACCCTGTTTGCAGGGCAACTGACCGCCCAGTTTCCAGGGTAACTGACTGCCCTGTTTCCAGGGCAAGTGACCGCCCTGTTTCCGAGGTAACAGACTGCCCAGTTTCCAGGGTAACTGTTCACCCTGTTTCCGGGGTAACGGATCACACTGTTTCCGGGATAACTGACTGCCCTGTTTCCAGGGTAACTGAGTGCCCTGTTTCCAGGGTAAAAAACTGCCCAGTTTCCAGGGTAACTGACTGCCCTGTTTCCAGGGTAACTGACTGCCCAGTTTCCAGCGTAACTGACTGCCCTGTTTCCAGGGTAACTGACTGCCCTGTTTCCGGGGTAACTGACTGCCCAGTTTCCAGGGTAACTGACTGCCCTGTTTCCGGGGTAACTGACTGCCCAGTTTCCAGGGTAACTGATCACCCTGTTTCCGGGATAACTGACTACCCTGTTTCCAGGGTAACTGACTGCCCAGTTTCCAGGGAAACTGACTGCCCTGTTTCCGGGGTAACTGACTGCACAGTTTCCAAAGTAACTGATCACCCTGTTTCAGCATAACTGACTGCCCTGTTTCCGAGATAACTGACTGCCTGTTTCCAGGGTATCTGACTGCCCTGTTTCCGGGGTAACTGATTTCCCTGTTTCCAGCGTAACTGATCACCGTGTTTCCGGGATAACTGACTGCCCTGTTTCCGGGATAACTGACTGCCCTGTTTCCAGGGTAACTGACTGCCCTGTTTCCGGGGTAACTGACTGCCCTGTTTCCAGGGTTACTGATCACCCTGTTTCCGGGATAACTGACCACCCTGTGTCCGGGGTAACTGACTAATCTGTTTCCAGGGTTACTGACCGCCCTGTTTCTGGGGTAACTGAGTGCCCTGTTTCCGGGGTAACTGACCGCCCTGTTTCCAGGATAACTGATCACCCTATTCCAGGGTAACTGACCATCCTGTTTCCAGGGTAACTGACTGCCCTGTTTCCAGGGTAACTGACTGCCCTGTTTCCGGGGTATATGATCTCCCTGTTTCCGGGGTAACTGACCGCCCTGTTTCCAGGATAACTGACCGCCCTGTTTCCGGGATAACTGACTGCCCTGTTTACTGGATAACTGACCGCCCTGTTTCCAGGTTAACTAACTGCCCTATTTCCGGGATAACTGACTGCCCTGTTTCCAGGGTAACTGATTGCCCTGTTTCCGGGATAACTGACTGCCCTATTTCCAGGGTAACTGAGAACACTGTTTCCAGGATAACTGACTGCCCTGTTTCCAGGGTAACTGACTGCCCAGTTTCCAGGGTAACTGACTGCCCTGTTTCCGGGGTAACTGACTGCCCTGTTTCCAGGGTAACTGACTGCCCAGTTTCCAGAGTAACTGAATACCCTGTTTCCAGGGTAACTGACTGCCCTGTTTCCGGGATAACTGACTGCCCTGTTTCCAGGGTAACTGACTGCCCTGACTCCGGGGTAACTGACTGCCCTGTTTCCAGGGTAACTGATCACCCTCTTTCCGGGATAACTGACTGCCCTGTTTCCGGGATAACTGACTGCCCTGTTTCCAGGGTAACTGACTGCCCTGTTTCCGGGGTAACTGACTGCCCTGTTTCCAGGCTAACTGACTGCCCTGTTTCCAGGATAACTGATCACCCTGTTTCTGGGGTAACTGACTGCCCTGTTTCCGGGGTAGCTGACCGCCCTGTTTCCAGGATAACTGATCACCCACTTTCAGGGGGAACTGACTGCCCTGTTTCCGGGGTAACTGACTGCCCTGTTTCCAGGATAACTGACTGCTCTGTTTCCAGGTTAACTGACTGCCCTGTTTCCAGTGTAACTAACTGCCCTGTTTCCGGGGTAACTGATCACCCTGTTTACGGGATAACTGAATACCCTGTTTCCAGGGCAACTGACTGCCCACTTTCCAGGGTAACTGATCACCCTGTATCCGGGATAACTGAATACCCTGTTTGCAGGGCAACTGACAGCCCAGTTTCCAGGGTAACTGACTGCCCTGTTTCCAGGGTAACTGTTCACCCTGTTTCCGGGGTAACGGATCACCCTGTTTCCAGGGTAAAAAACTGCCCTGTTTCCGGGGTAACTGACCGCCCTGTTTCCAGGATAACCGATCACCCTGTTTCCGGGGTAACTGAGTAATCTGTTTCCAGGGTTACTGACTGCCCTGTTTCCAGGGTAACTGACTGCCCAGTTTCCAGCGTAACTGACTGCCCTGTTTCCAGGGTTACTGACTGCCCTGTTTCCGGGGTAACTGACTGCCCAGTTTCCAGGGTAACTGACTGCCCTGTTTCCGGGGTAACTGACTGCCCAGTTTCCAGGGTAACTGATCACCCTGTTTCCGGGATAACTGACTACACTGTTTCCAGGGTAACTGACTGCCCAGTTTCCAGGGAAACTGACTGCCCTGTTTCCGGGGTAACTGACTGCACAGTTTCCAAAGTAACTGTTCAACCTGTTTCCGGGATAACTGACTGCCCTGTTTCCGGGATAACTGACTGCCTGTTTCCAGGGTAACTGACTGCCCTGTTTCCGGGGTAACTGATTGCCCTGTTTCCAGCGTAACTGATCACCCTGTTTCCGGGATAACTGACTGCCCTGTTTCCGGGATAACTGACTGCCCTGTTTCCAGGGTAACTGACTGCCCTGTTTCCGGGGTAACTGACTGCCCTGTTTCCAGGATAACTGATCACTCTGTTTCCGGGGTAACTGACCACCCTGTGTCCGGGGTAACTGACTAATCTGTTTCCAGGGATACTGACCACCCTGTTTCTGGGATAACTGATCACCCTGTTTCCGGGGTAACTGAGTAATCTGTTTCCAGGGTTACTGACTGCCCTGTTTCCAGGGTAACTGACTGCCCAGTTTCCAGCGTAACTGACTGCCCTGTTTCCAGGGTAACTGACTGCCCTGTTTCCGGGGTAACTGACTGCCCAGTTTCCAGGGTAACTGACTGCCCTGTTTCCGGGGTAACTGACTGCCCAGTTTCCAGGGTAACTGATCACCCTGTTGCCGGGATAACTGACTACCCTGTTTCCAGGGTAACTGACTGCCCAGTTTCCAGGGAAACTGACTGCCCTGTTTCCGGGGTAACTGACTGCACAGTTTCCAAAGTAACTGATCACCCTTTTTCCGGGATAACTGACTGCCCTGTTTCCGGGATAACTGACTGCCTGTTTCCAGGGTAACTGACTGCCCTGTTTCCGGGGTAACTGATTGCCCTGTTTCCAGCGTAACTGATCACCGTGTTTCCGGGATAACTGACTGCCCTGTTTGCGGGATAACTGACTGCCCTGTTTCCAGGGTAACTGACTGCCCTGTTTCCGGGGTAACTGACTGCCCTGTTTCCAGGATAACTTATCACTCTGTTTCCGGGGTAACTGACCACCCTGTGTCCGGGGTAACTGACTAATCTGTTTCCAGGGTTACTGACCGCCCTGTTTCCAGGGTAACTGAGTGCCCTGTTTCCGGAGTAACTGACCGCCCTGTTTCCAGGATAACTGATCACCCTATTCCAGGGTAACTGACCATCCTGTTTCCAGGGTAACTGACTGCCCTGTTTCCGGGGTAACTGACTGCCCAGTTTCCAGGGTAACTGATCACCCTGTTTCCGGGATAACTGACTACACTGTTTCCAGGGTAACTGACTGCCCAGTTTCCAGGGAAACTGACTGCCCTGTTTCCGGGGTAACTGACTGCACAGTTTCCAAAGTAACTGATCACCCTGTTTCCGGGATAACTGACTGCCCTGTTTCCGGGATAACTGACTGCCTGTTTCCAGGGTAACTGACTGCCCTGTTTCCGGGGTAACTGATTGCCCTGTTTCCAGCGTAACTGATCACCCTGTTTCCGGGATAACTGACTGCCCTGTTTCCGGGATAACTGACTGCCCTGTTTCCAGGGTAACTGACTGCCCTGTTTCCGGGGTAACTGACTGCCCTGTTTCCAGGATAACTGATCACTCTGTCTCCGGGGTAACTGACCACCCTGTGTCCGGGGTAACTGACTAATCTGTTTCCAGGGATACTGACCACCCTGTTTCTGGGATAACTGATCACCCTGTTTCCGGGGTAACTGAGTAATCTGTTTCCAGGGTTACTGACTGCCCTGTTTCCAGGGTAACTGACTGCCCAGTTTCCAGCGTAACTGACTGCCCTGTTTCCAGGGTAACTGACTGCCCTGTTTCCGGGGTAACTGACTGCCCAGTTTCCAGGGTAACTGACTGCCCTGTTTCCGGGGTAACTGACTGCCCAGTTTCCAGGGTAACTGATCACCCTGTTTCCGGGATAACTGACTACCCTGTTTCCAGGGTAACTGACTGCCCAGTTTCCAGGGAAACTGACTGCCCTGTTTCCGGGGTAACTGACTGCACAGTTTCCAAAGTAACTGATCACCCTTTTTCCGGGATAACTGACTGCCCTGTTTCCGGGATAACTGACTGCCTGTTTCCAGGGTAACTGACTGCCCTGTTTCCGGGGTAACTGATTGCCCTGTTTCCAGCGTAACTGATCACCGTGTTTCCGGGATAACTGACTGCCCTGTTTCCGGGATAACTGACTGCCCTGTTTCCAGGGTAACTGACTGCCCTGTTTCCGGGGTAACTGACTGCCCTGTTTCCAGGATAACTTATCACTCTGTTTCCGGGGTAACTGACCACCCTGTGTCCAGGGTAACTGACTAATCTGTTTCCAGGGTTACTGACCGCCCTGTTTCCAGGGTAACTGAGTGCCCTGTTTCCGGGGTAACTGACCGCCCTGTTTCCAGGATAACTGATCACCCTATTCCAGGGTAACTGACCATCCTGTTTCCAGGGTAACTGACTGCCCTGTTTCCAGGGTAACTGACCGCCCTGTTTCAGGGATAACAGCGTGCCCTGTTTCCAGGTTAAAAAACTGCCCTGTTTCCGGGGTAACTGACCGCCCTTTTTCCAGGATAACTGATCACCCTGTTTCCAGGGTAACTGAGTAATCTGTTTCCAGGGTTACTGACTGCCCTGTTTCCGGGGTAACTGACTGCCCAGTTTCCAGCCTAACTGACTGCCCTGTTTCCAGGGTAACTGACTGCCCTGTTTCCGGGGTAACTGACTGCCCAGTTACCAGGGTAACTGACTGCCCTGTTTCCGGGGTAACTGAGTAATCTGTTTCCAGGGTTACTGACTGCCCTGTTTCCGGGGTAACTGACTGCCCAGTTTCCAGCCTAACTGACTGCCCTGTTTCCAGGGTAACTGACTGCCCTGTTTCCGGGGTAACTGACTGCCCAGTTACCAGGGTAACTGACTGCCCTGTTTCCGGGGTAACTGACTGCCCAGTTTCCTGGGTAACTGATCACCCTGTTTCCGGGATAACTGACTACCCTGTTTCCAGGGTAACTGACTGCCCAGTTTCCAGGGAAACTGACTGCCCTGTTTCCGGGGTAACTGACTGCCCAGTTTCCAGGGTAACTGATCACCCTGTTTCCGGGATAACTGACTGCCCTGTTTCCGGGATAACTGACTGCCTGTTTCCAGGGTAACTGACTGCCCTGTTTCCGGGGTAACTGATTGCCCTGTTTCCAGCGTAACTGATCACCCTGTTTCCGGGATAACTGACTGCCTTGTTTCCGGGATAACTGACTGCCCTGTTTCCAGGGTAACTGACTGCCCTGTTTCCGGGGTAACTGACTGCCCTGTTTCCAGGATAACTGATCACTCTGTTTCCGGGGTAACTGACCACCCTGTGTCCGGGGTAACTGACTACACTGTTTCCAGGGTAACTGACTGCCCAGTTTCCAGGGAAACTGACTGCCCTGTTTCCGGGGTAACTGACTGCACGTTTTCCAAAGTAACTGATCACCCTGTTTCCGGGATAACTGACTGCCCTGTTTCCGGGATAACTGACTGCCTGTTTCCAGGGTAACTGACTGCCCTGTTTCCGGGGTAACTGATTGCCCTGTTTCCAGCGTAACTGATCACCCTGTTTCCGGGATAACTGACTGCCCTGTTTCCGGGATAACTGACTGCCCTGTTTCCAGGGTAACTGACTGCCCTGTTTCCGGGGTAACTGACTGCCCTGTTTCCAGGATAACTGATCACTCTGTTTCCGGGGTAACTGACCACCCTGTGTCCGGGGTAACTGACTAATCTGTTTCCAGGGATACTGACCACCCTGTTTCTGGGATAACTGATCACCCTGTTTCCGGGGTAACTGAGTAATCTGTTTCCAGGGTTACTGACTGCCCTGTTTCCAGGGTAACTGACTGCCCAGTTTCCAGCGTAACTGACTGCCCTGTTTCCAGGGTAACTGACTGCCCTGTTTCCGGGGTAACTGACTGCCCAGTTTCCAAGGTAACTGACTGCCCTGTTTCCGGGGTAACTGACTGCCCAGTTTCCAGGGTAACTGATCACCCTGTTTCCGGGATAACTGACTACCCTGTTTCCAGGGTAACTGACTGCCCAGTTTCCAGGGAAACTGACTGCCCTGTTTCCGGGGTAACTGACTGCACAGTTTCCAAAGTAACTGATCACCCTTTTTCCGGGATAACTGACTGCCCTGTTTCCGGGATAACTGACTGCCTGTTTCCAGGGTAACTGACTGCCCTGTTTCCGGGGTAACTGATTGCAGTGTTTCCAGCGTAACTGATCACCGTGTTTCCGGGATAACTGACTGCCCTGTTTCCGGGATAACTGACTGCCCTGTTTCCAGGGTAACTGACTGCCCTGTTTCCGGGGTAACTGACTGCCCTGTTTCCAGGATAACTTATCACTCTGTTTCCGGGGTAACTGACCACCCTGTGTCCGGGGTAACTGACTAATCTGTTTCCAGGGTTACTGACCGCCCTGTTTCCAGGGTAACTGAGTGCCCTGTTTCCGGGGTAACTGACCGCCCTGTTTCCAGGATAACTGATCACCCTATTCCAGGGTAACTGACCATCCTGTTTCCAGGGTAACTGACTGCCCTGTTTCCAGGGTAACTGACCGCCCTGTTTCAGGGATAACAGCGTGCCCTGTTTCCAGGTTAAAAAACTGCCCTGTTTCCGGGGTAACTGACCGCCCTTTTTCCAGGATAACTGATCACCCTGTTTCCAGGGTAACTGAGTAATCTGTTTCCAGGGTTACTGACTGCCCTGTTTCCGGGGTAACTGACTGCCCAGTTTCCAGCCTAACTGACTGCCCTGTTTCCAGGTTAACTGACTGCCCTGTTTCCGGGGTAACTGACTGCCCAGTTACCAGGGTAACTGACTGCCCTGTTTCCGGGGTAACTGACTGCCCAGTTTCCAGGGTAACTGATCACCCTGTTTCCGGGATAACTGACTACCCTGTTTCCAGGGTAACTGACTGCCCAGTTTCCAGGGAAACTGACTGCCCTGTTTCCGGGGTAACTGACTGCCCAGTTTCCAGGGTAACTGATCACCCTGTTTCCGGGATAACTGACTGCCCTGTTTCCGGGATAACTGACTGCCTGTTTCCAGGGTAACTGACTGCCCTGTTTCCGGGGTAACTGATTGCCCTGTTTCCAGCGTAACTGATCACCCTGTTTCCGGGATAACTGACTGCCTTGTTTCCGGGATAACTGACTGCCCTGTTTCCAGGGTAACTGACTGCCCTGTTTCCGGGGTAACTGACTGCCCTGTTTCCAGGATAACTGATCACTCTGTTTCCGGGGTAACTGACCACCCTGTGTCCGGGGTAACTGACTAATCTGTTTCCAGGGTTACTGACCGCCCTGTTTCTGGGGTAACTGAGTGCCCTGTTTCCGGGGTAACTGACCGCCCTGTTTCCAGGATAACTGATCACCCTGTTTCCAGGGTAACTGACCATCCTGTTTCCAGGGTAACTGACTGCCCAGTTTCCAGGGTAACTGACTGCCCTGTTTCCGGGGTAACAGATCTCCCTGTTTCCGGTGTAACTGACCGCCCTGTTTCCAGGATAACTGAACGCCCCATTTTCCAGGGTAACTGACTGCCCTGTTTCCGGGGTAACTGACTGCCCTGTTTCCAGGGTAACAGATCACCCTGTTTCCGGGATAACTGACTGCCCTGTTTCCGGGATAACTGACTGCCCTGTTTCCAGGGTAACTGACTGCCCTGTTTCCGGGCTAACTGACTGCCCTGTTTCCAGGCTAACTGACTGCCCTGTTTCCAGGATAACTGATCACCCTGTTTCCGGGGTAACTGACCACCCTGTTTCCAGGGTCACTGACCACCCTGTTTCCAGGATAACTGACTCCCCTGTTTCCAGGGTAACTGACTGCCCTGTTTCCGGGGTAACTGACCGCTCTGTTTCCAGGATAACTGACCTACCTGTTTCCGGGGTAACTGACCGCCCTGTTTCCAGGATAACTGACTGCCCTGTTTCCAGGTTAACTGACTGCCCTGTTTCCAGTGTAACTGACTGCCCTATTTCCAGGGGAACTGACTGCCCTGTTTCCTGGGTAGTTGACTGCCCTGCTTGCGGGGTAACTGACTGCCCTGTTTCCAGGTTAACTGACTGCCCAGTTTCCAGGGTAACTGATCACCCTTTTTCCGGGATAACTGACTGCCCTGTTTCCGGGATGACTGACTGCCCTGTTTCCAGGGTAACTGATCACCCAGTTTCCGGGATAACTGACTCCCCTGTTTCCAGGGTAACTGACTGCCCAGCTTCCAGGGTAACTGACTGCCCTGTTTCCGGGGTAACTGACTGCCCTGTTTCCAGGGTAACTGACTGCCCAGTTTCCAGGGAGACTGATCCCCCTGTTTCCGGGATAACTGACTGCCCTGTTTGCGGGAGAAATGACTGCCCTGTTTCCAGGGTAACTGACTGCCCTGTTTCCGGGGTAACTGACTGCCCTGTTTCCAGGGTAACTGATCACCCTGTTATCGGGATAAATGACTGCCCTGTTTCCGGGATAACTGACTGCCCTGTTTCCAGGGTAACTGACTGCCCTGTTTCCGGGGTAACTGACTGCCCTGTTTCCAGGCTAACTGACTGCCCTGTTTCCAGGATAACTGATCACCCTGTTTCCGGGATAACTGACCTACCTGTTTCCGGGGTAACTGACTGCCCTGTTTCCAGGATAACTGATCACTCTGTTTCCGGGGTAACTGACCACCCTGTGTCCGGGGTAACTGACTAATCTGTTTCCAGGGTTACTGACCGCCCTGTTTCTGGGATAACTGATCACCCTGTTTCCGGGGTAACTGAGTAATCTGTTTCCAGGGTTACTGACTGCCCTGTTTCCAGGGTAACTGACTGCCCAGTTTCCAGCGTAACTGACTGCCCTGTTTCCAGGGTAACTGACTGCCCTGTTTCCGGGGTAACTGACTGCCCAGTTTCCAGGGTAACTGACTGCCCTGTTTCCGGCCTAACTGACTGCCCAGTTTCCAGGGTAACTGATCACCCTGTTTCCGGGATAACTGACTACCCTGTTTCCAGGGTAACTGACTGCCCAGTTTCCAGGGAAACTGACTGCCCTGTTTCCGGGGTAACTGACTGCACAGTTTCCAAAGTAACTGATCACCCTGTTTCCGGGATAACTGACTGCCCTGTTTCCGGGATAACTGACTGCCTGTTTCCAGGGTAACTGACTGCCCTGTTTCCGGGGTAACTGATTGCCCTGTTTCCAGCGTAACTGATCACCCTGTTTCCGGGATAACTGACTGCCCTGTTTCCGGGATAACTGACTGCCCTGTTTCCAGGGTAACTGACTGCCCTGTTTCCGGGGTAACTGACTGCCCTGTTTCCAGGATAACTGATCACCCTGTTTCCGGGGTAACTGACCACCCTGTTTCCAGGGTCACTGACCACCCTGTTTCCAGGATAACTGACTCCCCTGTTTCCAGGGTAACTGACTGCCCTGTTTCCGGGGTAACTGACCGCCCTGTTTCCAGGATAACTGACCTACCTGTTTCCGGGGTAACTGACCGCCCTGTTTCCAGGATAACTGACTGCCCTGTTTCCAGGTTAACTGACTGCCCTGTTTCCAGTGTAACTGACTGCCCGATTTCCAGGGGAACTGACTGCCCTGTTTCCTGGGTAGTTGACTGCCCTGCTTCCGGGGTAACTGACTGCCCTGTTTCCAGGTTAACTGACTGCCCAGTTTCCAGGGTAACTGATCACCCTTTTTCCGGGATAACTGACTGCCCTGTTTCCGGGATGACTGACTGCCCTGTTTCCAGGGTAACTGATCACCCAGTTTCCGGGATAACTGACTCCCCTGTTTCCAGGGTAACTGACTGCCCAGCTTCCAGGGTAACTGACTGCCCTGTTTCCGGGGTAACTGACTGCCCTGTTTCCAGGGTAACTGATCACCCTGTTATCGGGATAAATGACTGCCCTGTTTCCGGGATAACTGACAGCCCTGTTTCCGGATAACTGACTGCCCTGTTTCCAGGATAACTGACCTACCTGTTTCCGGGGTAACTGACCTACCTGTTTCCGGGGTAACTGACTGCCCTGTTTCCAGGATAACTGATCACTCTGTTTCCGGGGTAACTGACCACCCTGTGTCCGGGGGAACTGACTAATCTGTTTCCAGGGTTACTGACCGCCCTGTTTCTGGGATAACTGATCACCCTGTTTCCGGGGTAACTGAGTAATCTGTTTCCAGGGTTACTGACTGCCCTGTTTCCAGGGTAACTGACTGCCCAGTTTCCAGCGTAACTGACTGCCCAGTTTCCAGGGTAACTGACTGCCCTGTTTCCGGGGTAACTGACTGCCCAGTTTCCAGGGTAACTGATCACCCTGTTTCCGGGATAACTGACTACCCTGTTTCCAGGGTAACTGACTGCCCAGTTTCCAGGGAAACTGACTGCCCTGTTTCCGGGGTAACTGACTGCACAGTTTCCAAAGTAACTGATCACCCTGTTTCCAGGGTAACTGACTGCCCTGTTTCCAGGATAACTGATAACTCTGTTTCCGGGGTAACTGACCACCCTGTGTCCGGGATAACTGACTGCCCTGTTTCCAGGGTAACTGACTGCCCTGTTTCCGGGGTAACTGACTGCCCTGTTTCCAGGATAACTGATAACTCTGTTTCCGGGGTAACTGACCACCCTGTGTCCGGGGTAACTGACTAATCTGTTTCCAGGGTTACTGACCGCCCTGTTTCCAGGGTAACTGAGTGCCCTGTTTCCGGGGTAACTGACCGCCCTGTTTCCAGGATAACTGATCACCCTATTCCAGGGTAACTGACCATCCTGTTTCCAGGGTAACTGACTGCCCTGTTTCCAGGGTAACTGACCGCCCTGTTTCAGGGATAACTGCGTGCCCTGTTTCCAGGTTAAAAAACTGCCCTGTTTCCGGGGTAACTGACCGCCCTTTTTCCAGGATAACTGATCACCCTGTTTCCAGGGTAACTGAGTAATCTGTTTCCAGGGTTACTGACTGCCCTGTTTCCGGGGTAACTGACTGCCCAGTTTCCAGCCTAACTGACTGCCCTGTTTCCAGGGTAACTGACTGCCCTGTTTCCGGGGTAACTGACTGCCCAGTTACCAGGGTAACTGACTGCCCTGTTTCCGGGGTAACTGACTGCCCAGTTTCCAGGGTAACTGATCACCCTGTTTCCGGGATAACTGACTACCCTGTTTCCAGGGTAACTGACTGCCCAGTTTCCAGGGAAACTGACTGCCCTGTTTCCGGGGTAACTGACTGCCCAGTTTCCAGGGTAACTGATCACCCTGTTTCCGGGATAACTGACTGCCCTGTTTCCGGGATAACTGACTGCCTGTTTCCAGGGTAACTGACTGCCCTGTTTCCGGGGTAACTGATTGCCCTGTTTCCAGCGTAACTGATCACCCTGTTTCCGGGATAACTGACTGCCCTGTTTCCGGGATAACTGACTGCCCTGTTTCCAGGGTAACTGACTGCCCTGTTTCCGGGGTAACTGACTGCCCTGTTTACAGGATAACTGATCACTCTGTTTCCGGGGTCACTGACTACCCTGTGTCCGGGGTAACTGACTAATCTGTTTCCAGGGTTACTGACCGCCCTGTTTCTGGGGTAACTGAGTGCCCTGTTTCCGGGGTAACTGACCGCCCTGTTTCCAGGATAACTGATCACCCTGTTTCCAGGGTAACTGACCATCCTGTTTCCAGGGTAACTGACTGCCCAGTTTCCAGGGTAACTGACTGCCCTGTTTCCGGGGTAACAGATCTCCCTGTTTCCGGTGTAACTGACCGCCCTGTTTCCAGGATAACTGAACGCCCCATTTTCCAGGGTAACTGACTGCCCTGTTTCCGGGGTAACTGACTGCCCTGTTTCCAGGGTAACAGATCACCCTGTTTCCGGGATAACTGACTGCCCTGTTTCCGGGATAACTGACTGCCCTGTTTCCAGGGTAACTGACTGCCCTGTTTCCGGGCTAACTGACTGCCCTGTTTCCAGGCTAACTGACTGCCCTGTTTCCAGGATAACTGATCACCCTGTTTCCGGGGTAACTGACCACCCTGTTTCCAGGGTCACTGACCACCCTGTTTCCAGGATAACTGACTCCCCTGTTTCCAGGGTAACTGACTGCCCTGTTTCCGGGGTAACTGACCGCCCTGTTTCCAGGATAACTGACCTACCTGTTTCCGGGGTAACTGACCGCCCTGTTTCCAGGATAACTGACTGCCCTGTTTCCAGGTTAACTGACTGCCCTGTTTCCAGTGTAACTGACTGCCCTATTTCCAGGGGAACTGACTGCCCTGTTTCCTGGGTAGTTGACTGCCCTGCTTCCGGGGTAACTGACTGCCCTGTTTCCAGGTTAACTGACTGCCCAGTTTCCAGGGTAACTGATCACCCTTTTTCCGGGATAACTGACTGCCCTGTTTCCGGGATGACTGACTGCCCTGTTTCCAGGGTAACTGATCACCCAGTTTCCGGGATAACTGACTCCCCTGTTTCCAGGGTAACTGACTGCCCAGCTTCCAGGGTAACTGACTGCCCTGTTTCCGGGGTAACTGACTGCCCTGTTTCCAGGGTAACTGACTGCCCAGTTTCCAGGGTGACTGATCCCCCTGTTTCCGGGATAACTGACTGCCCTGTTTGCGGGAGAAATGACTGCCCTGTTTCCAGGGTAACTGACTGCCCTGTTTCCGGGGTAACTGACTGCCCTGTTTCCAGGGTAACTGATCACCCTGTTATCGGGATAAATGACTGCCCTGTTTCCGGGATAACTGACTGCCCTGTTTCCAGGATAACTGACTGCCCTGTTTCCGGATAACTGACTGCCCTGTTTCCAGGATAACTGATCACCCTGTTTCCGGGATAACTGACCTACCTGTTTCCGGGGTAACTGACTGCCCTGTTTCCAGGATAACTGATCACTCTGTTTCCGGGGTAACTGACCACCCTGTGTCCGGGGTAACTGACTAATCTGTTTCCAGGGTTACTGACCGCCCTGTTTCTGGGATAACTGATCACCCTGTTTCCGGGGTAACTGAGTAATCTGTTTCCAGGGTTACTGACTGCCCTGTTTCCAGGGTAACTGACTGCCCAGTTTCCAGCGTAACTGACTGCCCTGTTTCCAGGGTAACTGACTGCCCTGTTTCCGGGGTAACTGACTGCCCAGTTTCCAGGGTAACTGACTGCCCTGTTTCCGGGGTAACTGACTGCCCAGTTTCCAGGGTAACTGATCACCCTGTTTCCGGGATAACTGACTACCCTGTTTCCAGGGTAACTGACTGCCCAGTTTCCAGGGAAACTGACTGCCCTGTTTCCGGGGTAACTGACTGCACAGTTTCCAAAGTAACTGATCACCCTGTTTCCGGGATAACTGACTGCCCTGTTTCCGGGATAACTGACTGCCTGTTTCCAGGGTAACTGACTGCCCTGTTTCCGGGGTAACTGATTGCCCTGTTTCCAGCGTAACTGATCACCCTGTTTCCGGGATAACTGACTGCCCTGTGTCCGGGGTAACTGACTAATCTGTTTCCAGGGTTACTGACCGCCCTGTTTCCAGGGTAACTGAGTGCCCTGTTTCCGGGGTAACTGACCGCCCTGTTTCCAGGATAACTGATCACCCTATTCCAGGGTAACTGACCATCCTGTTTCCAGGGTAACTGACTGCCCTGTTTCCAGGGTAACTGACCGCCCTGTTTCAGGGATAACTGCGTGCCCTGTTTCCAGGTTAAAAAACTGCCCTGTTTCCGGGGTAACTGACCGCCCTTTTTCCAGGATAACTGATCACCCTGTTTCCAGGGTAACTGAGTAATCTGTTTCCAGGGTTACTGACTGCCCTGTTTCCGGGGTAACTGACTGCCCAGTTTCCAGCCTAACTGACTGCCCTGTTTCCAGGGTAACTGACTGCCCTGTTTCCGGGGTAACTGACTGCCCAGTTACCAGGGTAACTGACTGCCCTGTTTCCGGGGTAACTGACTGCCCAGTTTCCAGGGTACATGATCACCCTGTTTCCGGGATAACTGACTACCCTGTTTCCAGGGTAACTGACTGCCCAGTTTCCAGGGAAACTGACTGCCCTGTTTCCGGGGTAACTGACTGCCCAGTTTCCAGGGTAACTGATCACCCTGTTTCCGGGATAACTGACTGCCCTGTTTCCGGGATAACTGACTGCCTGTTTCCAGGGTAACTGACTGCCCTGTTTCCGGGGTAACTGATTGCCCTGTTTCCAGCGTTACTGATCACCCTGTTTCCGGGATAACTGACTGCCCTGTTTCCGGGATAACTGACTGCCCTGTTTCCAGGGTAACTGACTGCCCTGTTTCCGGGGTAACTGACTGCCCTGTTTCCAGGATAACTGATCACTCTGTTTCCGGGGTAACTGACCACCCTGTGTCCGGGGTAACTGACTAATCTGTTTCCAGGGTTACTGACCTCCCTGTTTCTGGGGTAACTGAGTGCCCTGTTTCCGGGGTAACTGACCGCCCTGTTTCCAGGATAACTGATCACCCTGTTTCCAGGGTAACTGACCATCCTGTTTCCAGGGTAACTGACTGCCCAGTTTCCAGGGTAACTGACTGCCCTGTTTCCAGGGTAACAGATCTCCCTGTTTCCGGTGTAACTGACCGCCCTGTTTCCAGGATAACTGAACGTCCCATTTTCCAGGGTAACTGACTGCCCTGTTTCCGGGGTAACTGACTGCCCTGTTTCCAGGGTAACAGATCACCCTGTTTCCGGGATAACTGACTGCCCTGTTTCCGGGATAACTGACTGCCCTGTTTCCAGGGTAACTGACTGCCCTGTTTCCGGGGTAACTGACTGCCCTGGTTCCAGGCTAACTGACTGCCCTGTTTCCAGGATAACTGATCACCCTGTTTCCAGGGTAACTGACTGCCCTGTTTCCGGGGTAACTGACCGCACTGTTTCCAGGATAACTGATCACCCTGTTTCCGGGGTAACTGACCACCCTGTTTCCAGGGTCACTGACCACCCTGTTTCCAGGATAACTGACTCCCCTGTTTCCAGGGTAACTGACTGCCCTGTTTCCGGGGTAACTGACCGCCCTGTTTCCAGGATAACTGACTGCCCTGTTTCCAGGTTAACTGACTGCCCTGTTTCCAGTGTAACTGACTGCCCTATTTCCAGGGGAACTGACTGCCCTGTTTCCGGGGTAAATGATCACCCTGTTTCCGGGGTAACTGACTAACCAGTTTCCAGGGTACATGATCACCCTGTTTCCGGGATAACTGACTACCCTGTTTCCAGGGTAACTGACTGCCCATTTTCCAGGGAAACTGACTGCCCTGTTTCCGGGGTAACTGACTGCCCAGTTTCCAGGGTAACTGATCACCCTGTTTCCGGGATAACTGACTGCCCTGTTTCCGGGATAACTGACTGCCTGTTTCCAGGGTAACTGACTGCCCTGTTTCCGGGGTAACTGATTGCCCTGTTTCCAGCGTTACTGATCACCCTGTTTCCGGGATAACTGACTGCCCTGTTTCCGGGATAACTGACTGCCCTGTTTCCAGGGTAACTGACTACCCTGTTTCCGGGGTAACTGACTGCCCTGTTTCCAGGATAACTGATCACTCTGTTTCCGGGGTAACTGACCACCCTGTGTCCGGGGTAACTGACTAATCTGTTTCCAGGGTTACTGACCGCCCTGTTTCTGGGGTAACTGAGTGCCCTGTTTCCGGGGTAACTGACCGCCCTGTTTCCAGGATAACTGATCACCCTGTTTCCAGGGTAACTGACCATCCTGTTACCAGGGTAACTGACTGCCCAGTTTCCAGGGTAACTGACTGCCCTGTTTCCAGGGTAACAGATCTCCCTGTTTCCGGTGTAACTGACCGCCCTGTTTCCAGGATAACTGAACGTCCCATTTTCCAGGGTAACTGACTGCCCTGTTTCCGGGATAACTGACTGCCCTGTTTCCGGGATAACTGACTGCCCTGTTTCCAGGGTAACTGACTGCCCTGTTTCCGGGGTAACTGACTGCCCTGTTTCCAGGCTAACTGACTGCCCTGTTTCCAGGATAACTGATCACCCTGTTTCCAGGGTAACTGACTGCCCTGTTTCCGGGGTAACTGACCGCACTGTTTCCAGGATAACTGATCACCCTGTTTCCGGGGTAACTGACCACCCTGTTTCCAGGGTCACTGACCACCCTGTTTCCAGGATAACTGACTCCCCTGTTTCCAGGGTAACTGACTGCCCTGTTTCCGGGGTAACTGACCGCCCTGTTTCCAGGATAACTGACCTACCTGTTTCCGGGGTAACTGACCGCCCTGTTTCCAGGATAACTGACTGCCCTGTTTCCAGGTTAACTGACTGCCCTGTTTCCAGTGTAACTGACTGCCCTATTTCCAGGGGAACTGACTGCCCTGTTTCCGGGGTAAATGATCACCCTGTTTCCGGGGTAACTGACTAACCAGTTTCCAGGGTGACTGACTGCCCTGTTTCCAGGGTAACTGACTGCCCAGTTTCCGGGGTAACCGACTGCCCTGTTTCCTGGGTAGTTGACTGCCCTGCTTCCGGGGTAACTGACTCCCCTGTTTCCAGGGTAACTGACTGCCCTGTTTGCGGGGCAACTGACTGCCCTGTTTCCAGGGTAACTGATTGCCCAGTTTCCAGGGTAACTGATCACCCTGTTTCCAGGATAACTGACTGCCCTGTTTCCGGGGTAACTGACTGCCCTGTTTCCAGGGTAACTGACTGCCCTGTTTCCGGGGTAACTGACTGCCCTGTTTCCAGGGTAACTGATCACCCTGTTTCCGGGATAAATGACTGCCCTGTTTCCGGGATAACTGACTGCCCTGTTTCCAGGGTAACTGACTGCCCTGTTTCCGGGGTAACTGACTGCCCTGTTTCCAGGCTAACTGACTGCCCTGTTTCCAGGATAACTGATCACCCTGTTTCCGGGGTAAATGACTGCCCTGTTTCCGGGGTAACTGACCGCCCTGTTTCCAGGATAACTGATCACCCTGTTTCCGGGGTAACTGACTGCCCTGTTTCCAGGCTAACTGACTGCCCTGTTTCCAGGATAACTGATCACCCTGTTTCCGGGGTAACTGACTGCCCTGTTTCCGGGGTAACTGACCGCCCTGTTTCCAGGATAACTGATCACCCTGTTTCCGGGGTAACTGACCGCCCTGTTTCCAGGATAACTGATCACCCTGTTTCCAGGGTCACTGACCACCCTGTTTCCAGGATAACTGACTCCCCTGTTTCCAGCGTAACTGATCACCCTGTTTCCAGGATAACTGACCATCCTATTTCCGGGGTAACTGACTGCCCTGTTTCCAGGGTAACTGACTGCCCAGTTTCCAGAGGAACTGAATAACCTGTTTCCAGGGTAACAGATCACCCTGTTTCCGGGATAACTGACTGCCCTGTTTCCAAGATAACTGACTGCCCTGTTTCCAGGGTAACTGACTGCCCTGTTTCCGGGGTAACTGACTGCCCTGTTTCCAGGCTAACTGACTGCCCTGTTTCCAGGATAACAGATCACCCTGTTTCCGGGGTAACTGACTGCCCTGTTTCCGGGGTAACTGACTGCCCTGTTTCCAGGATAACTGATCACCCTGTTTCCGGGGTAACTGACCACCCTGTTTCCGGGGTAAATGACTGCCCTGTTTCCGGGGTAACTGACCGCCCTGTTTCCAGGATAACTGATCACCCTGTTTCCGGGGTAACTGACTGCCCTGTTTCCAGGCTAACTGACTGCCCTGTTTCCAGGATAACTGATCACCCTGTTTCCGGGGTAACTGACTGCCCTGTTTCCGGGGTAACTGACCGCCCTGTTTCCAGGATAACTGATCACCCTGTTTCCGGGGTAACTGACCGCCCTGTTTCCAGGATAACTGATCACCCTGTTTCCAGGGTCACTGACCACCCTGTTTCCAGGATAACTGACTCCCCTGTTTCCAGCGTAACTGATCACCCTGTTTCCAGGATAACTGACCTACCTATTTCCGGGGTAACTGACTGCCCTGTTTCCAGGGTAACTGACTGCCCAGTTTCCAGAGGAACTGAATAACCTGTTTCCAGGGTAACAGATCACCCTGTTTCCGGGATAACTGACTGCCCTGTTTCCAAGATAACTGACTGCCCTGTTTCCAGGGTAACTGACTGCCCTGTTTCCGGGGTAACTGACTGCCCTGTTTCCAGGCTAACTGACTGCCCTGTTTCCAGGATAACTGATCACCCTGTTTCCGGGGTAACTGACTGCCCTGTTTCCGGGGTAACTGACCGCCCTGTTTCCAGGATAACTGATCACCCTGTTTCCGGGGTAACAGACCACCCTGTTTCCAGGGTCACTGACCACCCTGTTTCCAGGATAACTGACTCCCCTGTTTCCAGGGTAACTGACTGCCCTGTTTCCGGGGTAACTAATCTCCCTGTTTCCGGGGTTACTGACCGCCCTGTTTCCAGGATAACTGACCTACCTATTTCCAGGTTAACTGACTGCCCTGTTTCCAGGGTAACTGACTGCCCTGTTTCCAGGGGAACTGACTGCCCTGTTTCCGGGGTAACAGATCACCCTGTTTCCGGGGTAACTGACTAACCAGTTTCCAGGGTGACTGACTGCCCTGTTTCCAGGGTAACTGACTGCCCAGTTTCCGGGGTAACTGACTGTCCTGTTTCCTGGGTAACTGACTGCCCTGCTTCCGGGGTAACTGACTTCCCTGTTTCCAGGGTAACTGACTGCCCTGTTTCCGGGATAACTGACTGCCCTGTTTCCAGGGTAACTGATAACCCTGTTTCCGGGGTAACTGACTGCCCTGTTTCCAGGGTAACTGACTGCCCTGTTTCCAGGATAACTGATCACCCTGTTTCCGGGGTAACTGACTGCCCTGTTTCCGGGGTAACTGACCGCCCTGTTTCCAGGATAACTGATCTCCCTGTTTCCGGTGTAACTGACCGCCCTGTTTCCAGGATAACTGAACGCCCCATTGTCCAGGGTAACTGACTGCCCTGTTTCCGGGGTAACTGACTGCCCTGTTTCCAGGGTAACAGATCACCCTGTTTCCGGGATAACTGACTGCCCTGTTTCCGGGATAACTGACTGCCCTGTTTCCAGGGTAACTGACTGCCCTGTTTCCGGGCTAACTGACTGCCCTGTTTCCAGGCTAACTGACTGCCCTGTTTCCAGGATAACTGATCACCCTGTTTCCGGGGTAACTGACCACCCTGTTTCCAGGGTCACTGACCACCCTGTTTCCAGGATAACTGACTCCCCTGTTTCCAGGGTAACTGACTGCCCTGTTTCCGGGGTAACTGACCGCCCTGTTTCCAGGATAACTGACCTACCTGTTTCCGGGGTAACTGACCGCCCTGTTTCCAGGATAACTGACTGCCCTGTTTCCAGGTTAACTGACTGCCCTGTTTCCAGTGTAACTGACTGCCCTATTTCCAGGGGAACTGACTGCCCTGTTTCCTGGGTAGTTGACTGCCCTGCTTCCGGGGTAACTGACTGCCCTGTTTCCAGGTTAACTGACTGCCCAGTTTCCAGGGTAACTGATCATCCTTTTTCCGGGATAACTGACTGCCCTGTTTCCGGGATGACTGACTGCCCTGTTTCCAGGGTAACTGATCACCCAGTTTCCGGGATAACTGACTCCCCTGTTTCCAGGGTAACTGACTGCCCAGCTTCCAGGGTAACTGACTGCCCTGTTTCCGGGGTAACTGACTGCCCTGTTTCCAGGGTAACTGACTGCCCAGTTTCCAGGGTGACTGATCCCCCTGTTTCCGGGATAACTGACTGCCCTGTTTGCGGGAGAAATGACTGCCCTGTTTCCAGGATAACTGACTGCCCTGTTTCCAGGGTAACTGACTGCCCTGTTTCCGGGGTAACTGACTGCCCTGTTTCCAGGGTAACTGATCACCCTGTTATCGGGATAACTGACTCCCCTGTTTCCAGGGTAACTGACTGCCCAGCTTCCAGGGTAACTGACTGCCCTGTTTCCGGGGTAACTGACTGCCCTGTTTCCAGGGTAACTGACTGCCCAGTTTCCAGGGTGACTGATCCCCCTGTTTCCGGGATAACTGACTGCCCTGTTTGCGGGAGAAATGACTGCCCTGTTTCCAGGATAACTGACTGCCCTGTTTCCAGGGTAACTGACTGCCCTGTTTCCGGGGTAACTGACTGCCCTGTTTCCAGGGTAACTGATCACCCTGTTATCGGGATAAATGACTGCCCTGTTTCCGGGATAACTGACTGCCCTGTTTCCAGGCTAACTGACTGCCCTGTTTCCGGGATAACTGATCACCCTGTTTCCGGGATAACTGACCTACCTGTTTCCGGGGTAACTGACTGCCCTGTTTCCAGGATAACTGATCACTCTGTTTCCGGGGTAACTGACCACCCTGTGTCCGGGGTAACTGACTAATCTGTTTCCAGGGTTACTGACCGCCCTGTTTCTGGGATAACTGATCACCCTGTTTCCGGGGTAACTGAGTAATCTGTTTCCAGGGTTACTGACTGCCCTGTTTCCAGGGTAACTGACTGCCCAGTTTCCAGCGTAACTGACTGCCCTGTTTCCAGGGTAACTGACTGCCCTGTTTCCGGGGTAACTGACTGCCCAGTTTCCAGGGTAACTGACTGCCCTGTTTCCGGGGTAACTGACTGCCCTGTTTCCAGGTTAACTGACCGCCCTGTTTCCGGGATAACTGACTGCCCTGTTTCCAGTGTAACTGACTGCCCTATTTCCAGGGGAACTGACTGCCCTGTTTCCTGGGTAGTTGACTGCCCTGCTTCCGGGGTAACTGACTGCCCTGTTTCCAGGTTAACTGACTGCCCAGTTTCCAGGGTAACTGATCACCCTTTTTCCGGGATAACTGACTGCCCTGTTTCCGGGATGACTGACTGCCCTGTTTCCAGGGTAACTGATCACCCAGTTTCCGGGATAACTGACTCCCCTGTTTCCAGGGTAACTGACTGCCCAGCTTCCAGGGTAACTGACTGCCCTGTTTCCGGGGTAACTGACTGCCCTGTTTCCAGGGTAACTGACTGCCCAGTTTCCAGGGTGACTGATCCCCCTGTTTCCGGGATAACTGACTGCCCTGTTTGCGGGAGAAATGACTGCCCTGTTTCCAGGGTAACTGACTGCCCTGTTTCCGGGGTAACTGACTGCCCTGTTTCCAGGGTAACTGATCACCCTGTTATCGGGATAAATGACTGCCCTGTTTCCGGGATAACTGACTGCCCTGTTTCCAGGATAACTGATCACTCTGTTTCCGGGGTAACTGACCACCCTGTGTCCGGGGTAACTGACTGCCCTGTTTCCGGATAACTGACTGCCCTGTTTCCAGGATAACTGACCTACCTGTTTCCGGGGTAACTGACTGCCCTGTTTCCAGGATAACTGATCACCCTGTTTCCGGGATAACTGACCTACCTGTTTCCGGGGTAACTGACTGCCCTGTTTCCAGGATAACTGATCACTCTGTTTCCGGGGTAACTGACCACCCTGTGTCCGGGGTAACTGACTGCCCTGTTTCCAGGATAACTGACCTACCTGTTTCCGGGGTAACTGACTGCCCTGTTTCCAGGATAACTGATCACCCTGTTTCCGGGATAACTGACCTACCTGTTTCCGGGGTAACTGACTGCCCTGTTTCCAGGATAACTGATCACTCTGTTTCCGGGGTAACTGACCACCCTGTGTCCGGGGTAACTGACTAATCTGTTTCCAGGGTTACTGACCACCCTGTTTCTGGGATAACTGATCACCCTGTTTCCGGGGTAACTGAGTAATCTGTTTCCAGGGTTACTGACTGCCCTGTTTCCAGGGTAACTGACTGCCCAGTTTCCAGCGTAACTGACTGCCCTGTTTCCAGGGTAACTGACTGCCCTGTTTCCGGGGTAACTGACTGCCCAGTTTCCAGGGTAACTGACTGCCCTGTTTCCGGGGTAACAGACTGCCCAGTTTCCAGGGTAACTGATCACCCTGTTTCCGGGATAACTGACTACCCTGTTTCCAGGGTAACTGACTGCCCAGTTTCCAGGGAAACTGACTGCCCTGTTTCCGGGGTAACTGACTGCACAGTTTCCAAAGTAACTGATCACCCTGTTTCCGGGATAACTGACTGCCCTGTTTCCGGGATAACTGACTGCCTGTTTCCAGGGTAACTGACTGCCCTGTTTCCGGGGTAACTGATTGCCCTGTTTCCAGCGTAACTGATCACCCTGTTTCCGGGATAACTGACTGCCCTGTGTCCGGGGGAACTGACTAATCTGTTTCCAGGGTTACTGACCGCCCTGTTTCCAGGGTAACTGAGTGCCCTGTTTCCGGGGTAACTGACCGCCCTGTTTCCAGGATAACTGATCACCCTATTCCAGGGTAACTGACCATCCTGTTTCCAGGGTAACTGACTGCCCTGTTTCCAGGGTAACTGACCGCCCTGTTTCAGGGATAACTGCGTGCCCTGTTTCCAGGTTAAAAAACTGCCCTGTTTCCGGGGTAACTGACCGCCCTTTTTCCAGGATAACTGATCACCCTGTTTCCAGGGTAACTGAGTAATCGGTTTCCAGGGTTACTGACTGCCCTGTTTCCGGGGTAACTGACTGCCCAGTTTCCAGCCTAACTGACTGCCCTGTTTCCAGGGTAACTGACTGCCCTGTTTCCGGGGTAACTGACTGCCCAGTTACCAGGGTAACTGACTGCCCTGTTTCCGGGGTAACTGACTGCCCAGTTTCCAGGGTACATGATCACCCTGTTTCCGGGATAACTGACTACCCTGTTTCCAGGGTAACTGACTGCCCAGTTTCCAGGGAAACTGACTGCCCTGTTTCCGGGGTAACTGACTGCCCAGTTTCCAGGGTAACTGATCACCCTGTTTCCGGGATAACTGACTGCCCTGTTTCCGGGATAACTGACTGCCTGTTTCCAGGGTAACTGACTGCCCTGTTTCCGGGGTAACTGATTGCCCTGTTTCCAGCGTTACTGATCACCCTGTTTCCGGGATAACTGACTGCCCTGTTTCCGGGATAACTGACTGCCCTGTTTCCAGGGTAACTGACTGCCCTGTTTCCGGGGTAACTGACTGCCCTGTTTCCAGGATAACTGATCACTCTGTTTCCGTGGTAACTGACCACCCTGTGTCCGGGGTAACTGACTAATCTGTTTCCAGGGTTACTGACCGCCCTGTTTCTGGGGTAACTGAGTGCCCTGTTTCCGGGGTAACTGACCGCCCTGTTTCCAGGATAACTGATCACCCTGTTTCCAGGGTAACTGACCATCCTGTTTCCAGGGTAACTGACTGCCCAGTTTCCAGGGTAACTGACTGCCCTGTTTCCAGGGTAACAGATCTCCCTGTTTCCGGTGTAACTGACCGCCCTGTTTCCAGGATAACTGAACGTCCCATTTTCCAGGGTAACTGACTGCCCTGTTTGCGGGGTAACTGACTGCCCTGTTTCCAGGGTAACAGATCACCCTGTTTCCGGGATAACTGACTGCCCTGTTTCCGGGATAACTGACTGCCCTGTTTCCAGGGTAACTGACTGCCCTGTTTCCGGGGTAACTGACTGCCCTGTTTCCAGGCTAACTGACTGCCCTGTTTCCAGGATAACTGATCACCCTTTTTCCAGGGTAACTGACTGCCCTGTTTCCGGGGTAACTGACCGCACTGTTTCCAGGATAACTGATCACCCTGTTTCCGGGGTAACTGACCACCCTGTTTCCAGGGTCACTGACCACCCTGTTTCCAGGATAACTGACTCCCCTGTTTCCAGGGTAACTGACTGCCCTGTTTCCGGGGTAACTGACCGCCCTGTTTCCAGGATAACTGACCTACCTGTTTCCGGGGTAACTGACCGCCCTGTTTCCAGGATAACTGACTGCCCTGTTTCCAGGTTAACTGACTGCCCTGTTTCCAGTGTAACTGACTGCCCTATTTCCAGGGGAACTGACTGCCCTGTTTCCGGGGTAAATGATCACCCTGTTTCCGGGGTAACTGACTAACCAGTTTCCAGGGTGACTGACTGCCCTGTTTCCAGGGTAACTGACTGCCCAGTTTCCGGGGTAACTGACTGCCCTGTTTCCTGGGTAGTTGACTGCCCTGCTTCCGGGGTAACTGACTCCCCTGTTTCCAGGGTAACTGACTGCCCTGTTTGCGGGGCAACTGACTGCCCTGTTTCCAGGGTAACTGATTGCCCAGTTTCCAGGGTAACTGATCACCCTGTTTCCGGGATAACTGACTGCCCTGTTTCCGGGGTAACTGACTGCCCTGTTTCCAGGGTAACTGACTGCCCTGTTTCCGGGGTAACTGACTGCCCTGTTTCCAGGGTAACTGATCACCCTGTTTCCGGGATAAATGACTGCCCTGTTTCCGGGATAACTGACTGCCCTGTTTCCAGGGTAACTGACTGCCCTGTTTCCGGGGTAACTGACTGCCCTGTTTCCAGGCTAACTGACTGCCCCGTTTCCAGGATAACTGATCACCCTGTTTCCGGGGTAAATGACTGCCCTGTTTCCGGGGTAACTGACCGCCCTGTTTCCAGGATAACTGATCACCCTGTTTCCGGGGTAACTGACTGCCCTGTTTCCAGGCTAATTGACTGCCCTGTTTCCAGGATAACTGATCACCCTGTTTCCGGGGTAACTGACTGCCCTGTTTCCGGGGTAACTGACCGCCCTGTTTCCAGGATAACTGATCACCCTGTTTCCGGGGTAACTGACGGCCCTGTTTCCAGGATAACTGATCACCCTGTTTCCAGGGTCACTGACCACCCTGTTTCCAGGATAACTGACTCCCCTGTTTCCAGCGTAACTGATCACCCTGTTTCCAGGATAACTGACCATCCTATTTCCGGGGTAACTGACTGCCCTGTTTCCAGGGTAACTGACTGCCCAGTTTCCAGAGGAACTGAATAACCTGTTTCCAGGGTAACAGATCACCCTGTTTCCGGGATAACTGACTGCCCTGTTTCCAAGATAACAGACTGCCCTGTTTCCAGGGTAACTGACTGCCCTGTTTCCGGGGTAACTGACTGCCCTGTTTCCAGGCTAACTGACTGCCCTGTTTCCAGGATAACAGATCACCCTGTTTCCGGGGTAACTGACTGCCCTGTTTCCGGGGTAACTGACCGCCCTGTTTCCAGGATAACTGATCACCCTGTTTCCGGGGTAACTGACCACCCTGTTTCCGGGGTAACTGACTGCCCTGTTTCCAGGCTAACTGACTGCCCTGTTTCCAGGATAACTGATCACCCTGTTTCCGGGGTAACTGACTGCCCTGTTTCCGGGGTAACTGACCGCCCTGTTTCCAGGATAACTGATCACCCTGTTTCCGGGGTAACTGACCGCCCTGTTTCCAGGATAACTGATCACCCTGTTTCCAGGGTCACTGACCACCCTGTATCCAGGATAACTGACTCCCCTGTTTCCAGCGTAACTGATCACCCTGTTTCCAGGATAACTGACCTACCTATTTCCGGGGTAACTGACTGCCCTGTTTCCAGGGTAACTGACTGCCCAGTTTCCAGAGGAACTGAATAACCTGTTTCCAGGGTAACAGATCACCCTGTTTCCGGGATAACTGACTGCCCTGTTTCCAAGATAACTGACTGCCCTGTTTCCAGGGTAACTGACTGCCCTGTTTCCGGGGTAACTGACTGCCCTGTTTCCAGGCTAACTGACTGCCCTGTTTCCAGGATAACTGATCACCCTGTTTCCGGGGTAACTGACTCCCCTGTTTCCAGGGTAACTGACTGCCCTGTTTCCGGGGTAACTAATCTCCCTGTTTCCGGGGTTACTGACCGCCCTGTTTCCAGGATAACTGACCTACCTATTTCCAGGTTAACTGACTGCCCTGTTTCCAGGGTAACTGACTGCCCTGTTTCCAGGGGAACTGACTGCCCTGTTTCCGGGGTAACAGATCACCCTGTTTCCGGGGTAACTGACTAACCAGTTTCCAGGGTGACTGACTGCCCTGTTTCCAGGGTAACTGACTGCCCAGTTTCCGGGGTAACTGACTGTCCTGTTTCCTGGGTAACTGACTGCCCTGCTTCCGGGGTAACTGACTTCCCTGTTTCCAGGGTAAATGACTGCCCTGTTTCCGGGATAACTGACTGCCCTGTTTCCAGGGTAACTGATAACCCTGTTTCCGGGGTAACTGACTGCCCTGTTTCCAGGGTAACTGACTGCCCTGTTTCCAGGATAACTGATCACCCTGTTTCCGGGGTAACTGACTGCCCTGTTTCCGGGGTAACTGACCGCCCTGTTTACAGGATAACTGATCACCCTGTTTCCGGGGTAACTGACCACCCTGTTTCCAGGGTCACTGACCACCCTGTTTCCAGGATAACTGACTCCCCTGTTTCCAGGGTAACTGACTGCCCTGTTTCCAGGGTAACTGACTGCCCTGTTTCCGGGGTAACTGACTGCCCTGTTTCCAGGATATCTGATCACTCTGTTTCCGGGGTAACTGATCACTCTGTTTCCGGGGTAACTGACCACCCTGTTTCCGGGGTAACTGACTAATCTGTTTCCAGGGTTACTGACAGCCCTGTTTCTGGGGTAACTGACAGCCCTGTTTCCGGGGTAACTGACCGCCCTGTTTCCAGGATAACTGATCACCCTGTTTCCAGTGTAACTGACCATCCTGTTTCCAGGGCAACTGACTGCCCAGTTTCCAGGGTAACTGACTGCCCTGTTTCCGGGGTAACAGATCTGCCTGTTTCCGGGGTAACTGACCGCCCTGTTTCCAGGATAACTGACCGCCCTATTTCCGGGGTAACTGACTGCCCTGTTTCCAGGATAACTGACTGCCCTGTTTCCGGGATAACTGACTGTCCTGTTTGCTGGATAACTGACCACCCTGTTTCCAGGTTAACTGACTGCCCTGTTTCCGGGGTAACTGACTGCCCTGTTTCCAGGGTAACTGACTGCCCAGTTTCCAGAGTAACTGAATACCCTGTTTCCAGGGTAACTGACTGCCCTGTTTCCGGGATAACTGACTGCCCTGTTTCCAGGGTAACTGACTGCCCTGTTTCCGGGGCAACTGACTGCCCAGTTTCCAGGGTAACTGACTGCCCTGTTTCCGGTGTAACAGATCTGCCTGTTTCCGGGGTAACTGACCGCCCTGTTTCCAGGATAACTGACCGCCCTATTTCCGGGATAACTGACTGCCCTGTTTCCAGGGTAACGGACTGCCCTGTTTCCGGGGTAACTGACTGCCCTGTTTCCAGGCTAACTGACTGCCCTGTTTCCAGGATAACTGATCACCCTGTTTCCGGGATAACTGACTCCCCTGTTTCCACGGTAACTGACTGCCCTGTTTCCGGGGTAACTGACCGCCCTGTTTCCAGGATAACTGACTGCCCTGTTTCCAGGTTAACTGACAGCCCTGTTTCCAGGGTAACTGACTGCCCTGTTTCCAGGGGAACTGACTGCCCTGTTTCCGGGGTAAATGATCACCCTGTTTCCGGGGTAACTGACTGCCCATTTTCCGGGGTAACTGACTGCCCTGTTTCCTGTGTAATTGACTGCCCAGTTTCCAGGTTAACTGACTGCCCAGTTTCCAGTTTAACTGATCATCCTTTTTCCGGGATAACTGACTGCCCTGTTTCCGGGATAACTGACTGCCCTGTTTCCAAATAACTGATCACCCTGTTTCCGGGATAACTGACTCCCCTGTTTCCAGGGTAACTGACTGCCCAGTTTCCGGGGTAACTGACTGCCCTGTTTCCTGAGTAACTGACTGCCCTGCTTCCGGGGTAACTGACTGCCCTGTTTCCAGGGTAACTGACTGCCCAGTTTCCAGGGTAACTGATCACCCTTTTTCCGTGATAACTGACTGCCCTGTTTCCGGGATTACTGACTGCCCTGTTTCCGGGGTAACTGATCACCCTGTTTCCGGGGTAACTGTCTAACCAGTTTCCAGGGTGACTGACTGCCCTGTTTCCAGGGTAACTGAGTGCCCAGTTTCCGGGTTAACTGACTGCCCTGTTTCCTGGGTAACTGTCTGCCCTGCTTCCGGGGTAACTGACTGCCCTGTTTCCAGGGTAACTGACTGCCCAGTTTCCAGGGTAACTGATCACCCTTTTTCCGGGATAACTGACTGCCCTGTTTCCGGGATAACTGACTGCCCTGTTTCCAGTGTAACTGATCACCCTGTTTCCGGGATAACTGTCTGCCCTGTTTCCGGGATAACTGACTGCCCAGTTTCCAGGGTAACTGACTGCCCTGTTTCCGGGGTAACTGACTGCCCTGTTTCCAGGGTAACTGACTGCCCAGTTTCCAGGGTAACTGATCACCCTGTTTCCGGGAGAACTGACTGCCCTGTTTCTGGGAGAAATGACTGCCCTGTTTCCAGGGTAACTGACTGCCCTGCTTCCGGGGTAACTGACCGCCCTGTTTCCAGGGTCACTGACCACCCTGTTTCCAGGATAACTGAAAGCCCTATTTCCAGGGTAACTGATCTCCCTGTTTCCGGGGTAACTGATCACCCTGTTTCCGGGTAACTGACTGCCCTGTTTCCGGGGTAACTGACTGCCCTGTTTCCAGGGTAACTGATCTCCCTGTTTCCAGTGCAACGGATCACCATGTTTCCGGGGTAACTGACTGCCCTGTTTCCAGGGCAACTGACCGCCCTGTTTCCGGGGGAACTGACTGCCCAGTTTCCAGGGTAACTGACTGCCCAGTTTCCAGGGGAACTAACTGCCCTGTTTCCGGGGTAACTGACTGCCCAGTTTCCAGGGGAACTGACTGCTCTGTTTCCAGGGTAACTGACAGCCCACCTTCCAGTGTAACTGATCACCCTGTTTCAAGGTTAATTGACTGCCCTGTTTCCAGGGTAACTGACCGCCCTGTTTCCAGGGTAACTGACTGCCCAGTTTCCAGGGTAAATTATCACCCTGTTTCCGGGATAACTAACTGCCCTGTTTCCGGGATAACTGACTGCCCTGTTTCCGGGGTAACTGATCACCCTGTTTCCGGGGTAACTGACTGCCCAGTTTCCGGGGTAACTGACATCCCTGTTTCCAGGGTAACTGACTGCCCTGTTTCCGGGATAACTGACTGCCCTGTTTCCAGGGTAACTGATAACCCTGTTTCCGGGATAACTGACTGCCCTGTTTCCAGGGTAACTGACTGCCCAGTTTCCAGAGTAACTGAATAACCTGTTTCCAGGGTAACAGATCACCCTGTTTCCGGGATAACTGACTGCCCTGTTTCCAGGGTAAGTGACTGCCCTGTTTCCAGGGGAACTGACTGCCCTGTTTCCGGGGTAACTGATCACCCTGTTTCCGGGGTAACTGACTAACCAGTTTCCAGGGAGACTGACTGCCCTTTTTCCAGGGTAACTGACTGCCCAGTTTCCGGGGTAACTGACCGACCTGTTTCCTGGGTAACTCACTGCCCTGCTTCCGGGGTAACTGACTGCCCTGTTTCCAGGTTAACTGACTGCCCTGTTTCCAGCGTAACTGATCTCCCTGTTTCCGGGATAACTGACTCCCCTGTTTCCAGGGTAACTGACTGCCCAGTTTCCAGGGTAACTGACTGCCCTGTTTCCGGGGTAACTGACTGCCCTGTTTCCAGGGTAACGGACTGCCCAGTTTCCAGGGTAACTGATCACCCTGTTTCCGGGATAACTGACTGCCCTGTCTCCGGGAGAAATGACTGCCCTGTTTCCAGGGTAACTGACTGCCCTGTTTCCGGGGTAACTGACTGCCCTATTTCCAGGCTAACTGTCTGCCCTGTTTGCAGGATAACTGATCACCCTGTTTCCGGGGTAACTGACTGCCCTGTTTCAGGGGTAACTGACCGCCCTGTTTCCTGGATAACTGATCACCCTGTTTCCCGGGTAACAGACCACCCTGTTTCCTGGGTCACTGACCACCCTGTTTCCAGGATAACTGAAAGCCCTGTTTCCAGGATAACTGATCTCCCTGTTTCCGGCGTAACTGATCACCCTGTTTCCGGGTAACTGACTGCCCTGTTTCCAGGGTAACTGATCTCCCTGTTTCCAGGGTAACTGATCACCCTGTTTCAGGGGTAACTGACTGCCCTGTTTCCGGGGTAACTGACTGCCCTGTTTCCGGGGTAACTGACTGCCCTGTTTTCAGGATAACTGATCACTCTGTTTCCGGGGTAACTGACCACCCAGTTTCCGGGGCAAATGACTAATCTGTTTCCAGGGTTACTGACCACCCTGTTTCAGGGGTAACTGACTGCCCTGTTTCCAGGGTAACTGACTGCCCTGTTTCCGGGGTAACTGACTGCCCTGTTTCCAGGATAACTGATCACCCTGTTTCCAGTGTAACTGACCATCCTGTTTCCAGGGTAACTGACTGCCCAGTTTCCAGGGTAACTGACTGCCCTGTTTCCGGTGTATATGATCTCCCTGTTTCCAGGTTAACTAACTGCCCTATTTCCGGGATAACTGACTGCCCTGTTTCCGGGATAACTGACTGCCCTGTTTCCAGGTTAACTGACTGCCCTGTTTTCGGGGTAACTGACTGCCCTGTTTCCAGGCTAACTGACTGCCCTGTTTCCAGGATAACTGATCACCCTGTTTCTGGGGTAACTGACTGCCCTGTTTCCGGGGTAACTGACCGCCCTGTTTCCAGGATAACTGATCACCCACCTTCCGGGGGAACTGACTGCCCTGTTTCCAGGATAACTGACTGCTCTGTTTCCAGGTTAACTGACTGCCCTGTTTCCAGTGTAACTAACTGCCCTGTTTCCGGGGTAACTGATCACCCTGTTTCCGGGATAACTGAATACCCTGTTTCCAGGGCAACTGACTGCCCACTTTCCAGCGTAACTGATCACCCTGTATCCGGGATAACTGAATACCCTGTTTGCAGGGCAACTGACCGCCCAGTTTCCAGGGTAACTGACTGCCCTGTTTCCAGGGCAAGTGACCGCCCTGTTTCCAGGGTAACTGACTGCCCAGTTTCAAGGGTAACTGTTCACCCTGTTTCCGGGGTAACGGATCACACTGTTTCCGGGATAACTGACTGCCCTGTTTCCAGGGTAACTGAGTGCCCTGTTTCCAGGGTAAAAAACTGCCCAGTTTCCAGGGTAACTGACTGCCCTGTTTCCAGGGTAACTGACTGCCCAGTTTCCAGCGTAACTGACTGCCCTGTTTCCAGGGTAACTGACTGCCCTGTTTCCGGGGTAACTGACTGCCCAGTTTCCAGGGTAACTGACTGCCCTGTTTCCGGGGTAACTGACTGCCCAGTTTCCAGGGTAACTGATCACCCTGTTTCCGGGATAACTGACTACCCTGTTTCCAGGGTAACTGACTGCCCAGTTTCCAGGGAAACTGACTGCCCTGTTTCCGGGGTAACTGACTGCACAGTTTCCAAAGTAACTGATCACCCTGTTTCAGCATAACTGACTGCCCTGTTTCCGAGATAACTGACTGCCTGTTTCCAGGGTAACTGACTGCCCTGTTTCCAGGGGAACTGACTGCCCTGTTTCCGGGGTAACAGATCACCCTGTTTCCGGGGTAACTGACTAACCAGTTTCCAGGGTGACTGACTGCCCTGTTTCCAGGGTAACTGACTGCCCAGTTTCCGGGGTAACTGACTGTCCTGTTTCCTGGGTAACTGACTGCCCTGCTTCCGGGGTAACTGACTTCCCTGTTTCCAGGGTAACTGACTGCCCTGTTTCCGGGATAACTGACTGCCCTGTTTCCAGGGTAACTGATAACCCTGTTTCTGGGGTAACTGACTGCCCTGTTTCCAGGGTAACTGACTGCCCTGTTTCCAGGATAACTGATCACCCTGTTTCCGGGGTAACTGACTGCCCTGTTTCCGGGGTAACTGACCGCCCTGTTTCCAGGATAACTGATCACCCTGTTTCCGGGGTAACTGACCACCCTGTTTCCAGGGTCACTGACCACCCTGTTTCCAGGATAACTGACTCCCCTGTTTCCAGGGTAACTGACTGCCCTGTTTCCAGGGTAACTGACTGCCCTGTTTCCGGGGTAACTGACTGCCCTGTTTCCAGGATATCTGATCACTCTGTTTCCGGGGTAACTGATCACTCTGTTTCCGGGGTAACTGACCACCCTGTTTCCGGGGTAACTGACTAATCTGTTTCCAGGGTTACTGACAGCCCTGTTTCAGGGGTAACTGACTGCCCTGTTTCCGGGGTAACTGACCGCCCTGTTTCCAGGATAACTGATCACCCTGTTTCCAGTGTAACTGACCATCCTGTTTCCAGGGCAACTGACTGCCCAGTTTCCAGGGTAACTGACTGCCCTGTTTCCGGGGTAACAGATCTGCCTGTTTCCGGGGTAACTGACCGCCCTGTTTCCAGGATAACTGACCGCCCTATTTCCGGGGTAACTGACTGCCCTGTTTCCAGGATAACTGACTGCCCTGTTTCCGGGATAACTGACTGCCCTGTTTACTGGATAACTGACCACCCTGTTTCCAGGTTAACTGACTGCCCTGTTTCCGGGGTAACTGACTGCCCTGTTTCCAGGGTAACTGACTGCCCAGTTTCCAGAGTAACTGAATACCCTGTTTCCAGGGTAACTGACTGCCCTGTTTCCGGGATAACTGACTGCCCTGTTTCCAGGGTAACTGACTGCCCTGTTTCCGGGGCAACTGACTGCCCAGTTTCCAGGGTAGCTGACTGCCCTGTTTCCGGGGTAAAAGATCTGCCTGTTTCCGGGGTAACTGACCGCCCTGTTTCCAGGATAACTGACCGCCCTATTTCCGGGATAACTGACTGCCCTGTTTCCAGGGTAACTGACTGCCCTGTTTCCAGGCTAACTGACTGCCCTGTTTCCAGGATAACTGATCACCCTGTTTCCGGGATAACTGACTCCCCTGTTTCCACGGTAACTGACTGCCCTGTTTCCGGGGTAACTGACCGCCCTGTTTCCAGGATAACTGACTGCCATGTTTCCAGGTTAACTGACAGCCCTGTTTCCAGGGTAACTGACTGCCCTGTTTCCAGGGGAACTGACTGCCCTGTTTCCGGGGTAAATGATCACCCTGTTTCCGGGGTAACTGACTGCCCATTTTCCGGGGTAACTGACTGCCCTGTTTCCTGTGTAATTGACTGCCCAGTTTCCAGGTTAACTGACTGCCCAGTTTCCAGGGTAACTGATCATCCTTTTTCCGGGATAACTGACTGCCCTGTTTCCGGGATAACTGACTGCCCTGTTTCCAGGTTAACTGATCACCCTGTTTCCGGGATAACTGACTCCCCTGTTTCCAGGGTAACTGACTGCCCAGTTTCCGGGGTAACTGACTGCCCTGTTTCCTGAGTAACTGACTGCCCTGCTTCCGGGTTAACTGACTGCCCTGTTTCCAGGGTAACTGACTGCCCAGTTTCCAGGGTAACTGATCACCCTTTTTCCGTGATAACTGACTGCCCTGTTTCCGGGATTACTGACTGCCCTGTTTCCGGGGTAACTGATCACCCTGTTTCCGGGGTAACTGTCTAACCAGTTTCCAGGGTGACTGACTGCCCTGTTTCCAGGGTAACTGAGTGCCCAGTTTCCGGGTTAACTGACTGCCCTGTTTCCTGGGTAACTGTCTGCCCTGCTTCCGGGGTAACTGACTGCCCTGTTTCCAGGGTAACTGACTGCCCAGTTTCCAGGGTAACTGATCACCCTTTTTCCGGGATAACTGACTGCCCTGTTTCCGGGATAACTGACTGCCCTGTTTCCAGTGTAACTGATCACCCTGTTTCCGGGATAACTGTCTGCCCTGTTTCCGGGATAACTGACTGCCCAGTTTCCAGGGTAACTGACTGCCCTGTTTCCGGGGTAACTGACTGCCCTGTTTCCAGGGTAACTGACTGCCCAGTTTCCAGGGTAACTGATCACCCTGTTTCCGGGAGAACTGACTGCCCTGTTTCTGGGAGAAATGACTGCCCTGTTTCCAGGGTAACTGACTGCCCTGCTTCCGGGGTAACTGACCGCCCTGTTTCCAGGGTCACTGACCACCCTGTTTCCAGGATAACTGAAAGCCCTATTTCCAGGGTAACTGATCTCCCTGTTTCCGGGGTAACTGATCACCCTGTTTCCGGGTAACTGACTGCCCTGTTTCCGGGGTAACTGACTGCCCTGTTTCCAGGGTAACTGATCTCCCTGTTTCCAGTGCAACGGATCACCATGTTTCCGGGGTAACTGACTGCCCTGTTTCCAGGGCAACTGACCGCCCTGTTTCCGGGGGAACTGACTGCCCAGTTTCCAGGGTAACTGACTGCCCAGTTTCCAGGGGAACTAACTGCCCTGTTTCCAGGGTAACTGACAGCCCACCTTCCAGTGTAACTGATCACCCTGTTTCAAGGTTAATTGACTGCCCTGTTTCCAGGGTAACTGACCGCCCTGTTTCCAGGGTAACTGACTGCCCAGTTTCCAGGGTAAATTATCACCCTGTTTCCGGGATAACTAACTGCCCTGTTTCCGGGATAACTGACTGCCCTGTTTCCGGGGTAACTGATCACCCTGTTTCCGGGGTAACTGACTGCCCAGTTTCCGGGGTAACTGACATCCCTGTTTCCAGGGTAACTGACTGCCCTGTTTCCGGGATAACTGACTGCCCTGTTTCCAGGGTAACTGATAACCCTGTTTCCGGGATAACTGACTGCCCTGTTTCCAGGGTAACTGACTGCCCAGTTTCCAGAGTAACTGAATAACCTGTTTCCAGGGTAACAGATCACCCTGTTTCCGGGATAACTGACTGCCCTGTTTCCAGGGTAAGTGACTGCCCTGTTTCCAGGGGAACTGACTGCCCTGTTTCCGGGGTAACTGATCACCCTGTTTCCGGGGTAACTGACTAACCAGTTTCCAGGGAGACTGACTGCCCTTTTTCCAGGGTAACTGACTGCCCAGTTTCCGGGGTAACTGACCGACCTGTTTCCTGGGTAACTCACTGCCCTGCTTCCGGGGTAACTGACTGCCCTGTTTCCAGGGTCACTGACCACCCTGTTTCCAGGATAACTGAAAGCCCTATTTCCAGGGTAACTGATCTCCCTGTTTCCGGGGTAACTGATCACCCTGTTTCCGGGTAACTGACTGCCCTGTTTCCGGGGTAACTGACTGCCCTGTTTCCAGGGTAACTGATCTCCCTGTTTCCAGTGCAACGGATCACCATGTTTCCGGGGTAACTGACTGCCCTGTTTCCAGGGCAACTGACCGCCCTGTTTCCGGGGGAACTGACTGCCCAGTTTCCAGGGTAACTGACTGCCCAGTTTCCAGGGGAACTAACTGCCCTGTTTCCGGGGTAACTGACTGCCCAGTTTCCAGGGGAACTGATTGCTCTGTTTCCACGGTAACTGACAGCCCACCTTCCAGTGTAACTGATCACCCTGTTTCCAGGATAATTGACTGCCCTGTTTCCAGGGTAACTGACCGCCCTGTTTCCAGGGTAACTGACTGCCCAGTTTCCAGGGTAAATTATCACCCTGTTTCCGGGATAACTAACTGCCCTGTTTCCGGGATAACTGACTGCCCTGTTTCCGGGGTAACTGATCACCCTGTTTCCGGGGTAACTGACTGCCCAGTTTCCGGGGTAACTGACATCCCTGTTTCCAGGGTAACTGACTGCCCTGTTTCCGGGATAACTGACTGCCCTGTTTCCAGGGTAACTGATAACCCTGTTTCCGGGATAACTGACTGCCCTGTTTCCAGGGTAACTGACTGCCCAGTTTCCAGAGTAACTGAATAACCTGTTTCCAGGGTAACAGATCACCCTGTTTCCGGGATAACTGACTGCCCTGTTTCCAGGGGAAGTGACTGCCCTGTTTCCAGGGGAACTGACTGCCCTGTTTCCGGGGTAACTGATCACCCTGTTTCCGGGGTAACTGACTAACCAGTTTCCAGGGAGACTGACTGCCCTTTTTCCAGGGTAACTGACTGCCCAGTTTCCGGGGTAACTGACCGACCTGTTTCCTGGGTAACTCACTGCCCTGCTTCCGGGGTAACTGACTGCCCTGTTTCCAGGTTAACTGACTGCCCTGTTTCCAGCGTAACTGATCTCCCTGTTTCCGGGATAACTGACTCCCCTGTTTCCAGGGTAACTGACTGCCCAGTTTCCAGGGTAACTGACTGCCCTGTTTCCGGGGTAACTGACTGCCCTGTTTCCAGGGTAAAGGACTGCCCAGTTTCCAGGGTAACTGATCACCCTGTTTCCGGGATAACTGACTGCCCTGTCTCCGGGAGAAATGACTGCCCTGTTTCCAGGGTAACTGACTGCCCTGTTTCCGGGGTAACTGACTGCCCTATTTCCAGGCTAACTGTCTGCCCTGTTTGCAGGATAACTGATCACCCTGTTTCCGGGGTAACTGACTGCCCTGTTTCAGGGGTAACTGACCGCCCTGTTTCCTGGATAACTGATCACCCTGTTTCCCGGGTAACAGACCACCCTGTTTCCTGGGTCACTGACCACCCTGTTTCCAGGATAACTGAAAGCCCTGTTTCCAGGATAACTGATCTCCCTGTTTCCGGCGTAACTGATCACCCTGTTTCCGGGTAACTGACTGCCCTGTTTCCAGGGTAACTGATCTCCCTGTTTCCAGGGTAACTGATCACCCTGTTTCAGGGGTAACTGACTGCCCTGTTTCCGGGGTAACTGACTGCCCTGTTTCCGGGGTAACTGACTGCCCTGTTTTCAGGATAACTGATCACTCTGTTTCCGGGGTAACTGACCACCCAGTTTCCGGGGCAAATGACTAATCTGTTTCCAGGGTTACTGACCACCCTGTTTCAGGGGTAACTGACTGCCCTGTTTCCAGGGTAACTGACTGCCCTGTTTCCGGGGTAACTGACTGCCCTGTTTCCAGGATAACTGATCACCCTGTTTCCAGTGTAACTGACGATCCTGTTTCCAGGGTAACTGACTGCCCAGTTTCCAGGGTAACTGACTGCCCTGTTTCCGGGGTATATGATCTCCCTGTTTCCGGGGTAACTGACCGCCCTGTTTCCAGGATAACTAACTGCCCTATTTCCGGGATAACTGACTGCCCTGTTTCCGGGATAACTGACTGCCCTGTTTCCAGGGTAACTGACTGCCCTGTTTTCGGGGTAACTGACTGCCCTGTTTCCAGGCTAACTGACTGCCCTGTTTCCAGGATAACTGATCACCCTGTTTCTGGGGTAACTGACTGCCCTGTTTCCGGGGTAACTGACCGCCCTGTTTCCAGGGTAACTGACTGCCCTGTTTTCAGGATAACTGATCACCCTGTTTCCAGTGTAACTGACCATCCTGTTTCCAGGGCAACTGACTGCCCAGTTTCCAGGGTAACTGACTGCCCTGTTTCCGGGGTAACAGATCTGCCTGTTTCCGGGGTAACTGACCGCCCTGTTTCCAGGATAACTGACCGCCCTATTTCCGGGGTAACTGACTGCCCTGTTTCCAGGATAACTGACTGCCCTGTTTCCGGGATAACTGACTGCCCTGTTTACTGGATAACTGACCGCCCTGTTTCCAGGTTAACTGATCACCCTGTTTCAGGGGTAACTGACTGCCCTGTTTCCGGGGTAACTGACTGCCCTGTTTCCGGGGTAACTGACTGCCCTGTTTTCAGGATAACTGATCACTCTGTTTCCGGGGTAACTGACCACCCAGTTTCCGGGGCAAATGACTAATCTGTTTCCAGGGTTACTGACCACCCTGTTTCAGGGGTAACTGACTGCCCTGTTTCCAGGGTAACTGACTGCCCTGTTTCCGGGGTAACTGACTGCCCTGTTTCCAGGATAACTGATCACCCTGTTTCCAGTGTAACTGACCATCCTGTTTCCAGGGTAACTGACTGCCCAGTTTCCAGGGTAACTGACTGCCCTGTTTCCGGGGTATATGATCTCCCTGTTTCCGGGGTAACTGACCGCCCTGTTTCCAGGATAACTAACTGCCCTATTTCCGGGATAACTGACTGCCCTGTTTCCGGGATAACTGACTGCCCTGTTTCCAGGGTAACTGACTGCCCTGTTTTCGGGGTAACTGACTGCCCTGTTTCCAGGCTAACTGACTGCCCTGTTTCCAGGATAACTGATCACCCTGTTTCTGGGGTAACTGACTGCCCTGTTTCCGGGGTAACTGACCGCCCTGTTTCCAGGATAACTGATCACCCACCTTCCGGGGGAACTGACTGCCCTGTTTCCAGGATAACTGACTGCTCTGTTTCCAGGTTAACTGACTGCCCTGTTTCCAGTGTAACTAACTGCCCTGTTTCCGGGGTAACTGATCACCCTGTTTCCGGGATAACTGAATACCCTGTTTCCAGGGCAACTGACTGCCCACTTTCCAGCGTAACTGATCACCCTGTATCCGGGATAACTGAATACCCTGTTTGCAGGGCAACTGACCGCCCAGTTTCCAGGGTAACTGACTGCCCTGTTTCCAGGGCAAGTGAGCGCCCTGTTTCCGCGGTAACAGACTGCCCAGTTTCCAGGGTAACTGTTCACCCTGTTTCCGGGGTAACGGATCACACTGTTTCCGGGATAACTGACTGCCCTGTTTCCAGGGTAACTGAGTGCCCTGTTTCCAGGGTAAAAAACTGCCCAGTTTCCAGGGTAACTGACTGCCCTGTTTCCAGGGTAACTGACTGCCCAGTTTCCAGCGTAACTGACTGCCCTGTTTCCAGGGTAACTGACTGCCCTGTTTCCGGGGTAACTGACTGCCCAGTTTCCAGGGTAACTGACTGCCCTGTTTCCGGGGTAACTGACTGCCCAGTTTCCAGGGTAACTGATCACCCTGTTTCCGGGATAACTGACTACTCTGTTTCCAGGGTAACTGACTGCCCAGTTTCCAGGGAAACTGACTGCCCTGTTTCCGGGGTAACTGACTGCACAGTTTCCAAAGTAACTGATCACCCTGTTTCCGGCATAACTGACTGCCCTGTTTCCGAGATAACTGACTGCCTGTTTCCAGGGTAACTGACTGCCCTGTTTCCGGGGTAACTGATTGCCCTGTTTCCAGCGTAACTGATCACCGTCTTTCCGGGATAACTGACTGCCCTGTTTCCGGGATAACTGACTGCCCTGTTTCCAGGGTAACTGACTGCCCTGTTTCCGGGGTAACTGACTGCCCTGTTTCCAGGGTAACTGATCACCCTGTTTCCGGGATAACTGACCACCCTGTGTCCGGGGTAACTGACTAATCTGTTTCCAGGGTTACTGACCGCCCTGTTTCTGGGGTAACTGAGTGCCCTGTTTCCGGGGGAACTGACCGCCCTGTTTCCAGGATAACTGATCACCCTATTCCAGGGTAACTGACCATCCTGTTTCCAGGGTAACTGACTGCCCTGTTTCCAGGGTAACTGACTGCCCTGTTTCCGGGGTATATGATCTCCCTGTTTCCGGGGTAACTGACCGCCCTGTTTCCAGGATAACTGACCGCCCTGTTTCCGGGATAACTGACTGCCCTGTTTACTGGATAACTGACCGCCCTGTTTCCAGGTTAACTAACTGCCCTATTTCCGGGATAACTGACTGCCCTGTTTCCAGGGTAACTGACTGCCCTGTTTCCGGGATAACTGACTGCCCTATTTCCAGGGTAACTGAGAACACTGTTTCCGGGATAACTGACTGCCCTGTTTCCAGGGTAACTGACTGCCCAGTTTCCAGGGTAACTGACTGCCCTGTTTCCGGGGTAACTGACTGCCCTGTTTCCAGGGTAACTGACTGCCCAGTTTCCAGAGTAACTGAATACCCTGTTTCCAGGGTAACTGACTGCCCTGTTTCCGGGGTAACTGACTGCCCTGTTTCCAGGGTAACTGATCACCCTGTTTCCGGGATAACTGACTGCCCTGTTTCCGGGATAACTGACTGCCCTGTTTCCAGGGTAACTGACTGCCCTGTTTCCGGGGTAACTGACTGCCCTGTTTCCAGGCTAACTGACTGCCCTGTTTCCAGGATAACTGATCACCCTGTTTCTGGGGTAACTGACTGCCCTGTTTCCGGGGTAGCTGACCGCCCTGTTTCCAGGATAACTGATCACCCACTTTCAGGGGGAACTGACTGCCCTGTTTCCGGGGTAACTGACTGCCCTGTTTCCAGGATAACTGACTGCTCTGTTTCCAGGTTAACTGACTGCCCTGTTTCCAGTGTAACTAACTGCCCTGTTTCCAGGTTAACTGACTGCCCTGTTTACGGGATAACTGAATACCCTGTTTCCAGGGCAACTGACTGCCCACTTTCCAGGGTAACTGATCACCCTGTATCCGGGATAACTGAATACCCTGTTTGCAGGGCAACTGACAGCCCAGTTTCCAGGGTAACTGACTGCCCTGTTTCCAGGGTAACTGTTCACCCTGTTTCCGGGGTAACGGATCACCCTGTTTCCGGGGTAAATGACGGCCCTGTTTACAGGGTAACTGACCGCCCTGTTTCAGGGATAACTGTGTGCCCTGTATCCAGGGTAAAAAACTGCCCTGTTTCCGGGGTAACTGACCGCCCTGTTTCCAGGATAACTGATCACCCTGTTTCCGGGGTAACTGAGTAATCTGTTTCCAGGGTTACTGACTGCCCTGTTTCCAGGGTAACTGACTGCCCAGTTTCCAGCGTAACTGACTGCCCTGTTTCCAGGGTAACTGACTGCCCTGTTTCCGGGGTAACTGACTGCCCATTTTCCAGGGTAACTGACTGCCCTGTTTCCGGGGTAACTGACTGCCCAGTTTCCAGGGTAACTGATCACCCTGTTTCCGGGATAACTGACTACACTGTTTCCAGGGTAACTGACTGCCCAGTTTCCAGGGAAACTGACTGCCCTGTTTCCGGGGTAACTGACTGCACAGTTTCCAAAGTAACTGATCACCCTGTTTCCGGGATAACTGACTGCCCTGTTTCCGGGATAACTGACTGCCTGTTTCCAGGGTAACTGACTGCCCTGTTTCCGGGGTAACTGATTGCCCTGTTTCCAGCGTAACTGATCACCCTGTTTCCGGGATAACTGACTGCCCTGTTTCCGGGATAACTGACTGCCCTGTTTCCAGGGTAACTGACTGCCCTGTTTCCGGGGTAATTGACTGCCCTGTTTCCAGGATAACTGATCACTCTGTTTCCGGGGTAACTGACCACCCTGTGTCCGGGGTAACTGACTAATCTGTTTCCAGGGTTACTGACCGCCCTGTTTCTGGGATAACTGATCACCCTGTTTCCGGGGTAACTGAGTAATCTGTTTCCAGGGTTACTGACTGCCCTGTTTCCAGGGTAACTGACTGCCCAGTTTCCAGCGTAACTGACTGCCCTGTTTCCAGGGTAACTGACTGCCCTGTTTCCGGGGTAACTGACTGCCCAGTTTCCAGGGTAACTGACTGCCCTGTTTCCGGGGTAACTGACTGCCCAGTTTCCAGGGTAACTGATCACCCTGTTTCCGGGATAACTGACTACCCTGTTTCCAGGGTAACTGACTGCCCAGTTTCCAGGGAAACTGACTGCCCTGTTTCCGGGGTAACTGACTGCACAGTTTCCAAAGTAACTGATCACCCTGTTTCCGGGATAACTGACTGCCCTGTTTCCGGGATAACTGACTGCTTGTTTCCAGGGTAACTGACTGCCCTGTTTCCGGGGTAACTGATGGCCCTGTTTCCAGCGTAACTGATCACCGTGTTTCCGGGATAACTGACTGCCCTGTTTCCGGGATAACTGACTGCCCTGTTTCCAGGGTAACTGACTGCCCTGTTTCCGGGGTAACTGACTGCCCTGTTTCCAGGATAACTTATCACTCTGTTTCCGGGGTAACTGACCACCCTGTGTCCGGGGTAACTGACTAATCTGTTTCCAGGGTTACTGACCGCCCTGTTTCCAGGGTAACTGAGTGCCCTGTTTCCGGGGTAACTGACCGCCCTGTTTCCAGGATAACTGATCACCCTATTCCAGGGTAACTGACCATCCTGTTTCCAGGGTAACTGACTGCCCTGTTTCCAGGGTAACTGACCGCCCTGTTTCAGGGATAACTGCGTGCCCTGTTTCCAGGTTAAAAAACTGCCCTGTTTCCGGGGTAACTGACCGCCCTTTTTCCAGGATAACTGATCACCCTGTTTCCAGGGTAACTGAGTAATCTGTTTCCAGGGTTACTGACTGCCCTGTTTCCGGGGTAACTGACTGCCCAGTTTCCAGCCTAACTGACTGCCCTGTTTCCAGGGTAACTGACTGCCCTGTTTCCGGGGTAACTGACTGCCAAGTTACCAGGGTAACTGACTGCCCTGTTTCCGGGGTAACTGACTGCCCAGTTTCCAGGGTAACTGATCACCCTGTTTCCGGGATAACTGACTACCCTGTTTCCAGGGTAACTGACTGCCCAGTTTCCAGGGAAACTGACTGCCCTGTTTCCGGGGTAACTGACTGCCCAGTTTCCAGGGTAACTGATCACCCTGTTTCCGGGATAACTGACTGCCCTGTTTCCGGGATAACTGACTGCCTGTTTCCAGGGTAACTGACTGCCCTGTTTCCGGGGTAACTGATTGCCCTGTTTCCAGCGTAACTGATCACCCTGTTTCCGGGATAACTGACTGCCCTGTTTCCGGGATAACTGACTGCCCTGTTTCCAGGGTAACTGACTGCCCTGTTTCCGGGGTAACTGACTGCCCTGTTTCCAGGATAACTGATCACTCTGTTTCCGGGGTAACTGACCACCCTGTGTCCGGGGTAACTGACTAATCTGTTTCCAGGGTTACTGACCGCCCTGTTTCTGGGGTAACTGAGTGCCCTGTTTCCGGGGTAACTGACCGCCCTGTTTCCAGGATAACTGATCACCCTGTTTCCAGGGTAACTGACCATCCTGTTTCCAGGGTAACTGACTGCCCAGTTTCCAGGGTAACTGACTGCCCTGTTTCCGGGGTAACAGATCTCCCTGTTTCCGGTGTAACTGACCGCCCTGTTTCCAGGATAACTGAACGCCCCATTTTCCAGGGTAACTGACTGCCCTGTTTCCGGGGTAACTGACTGCCCTGTTTCCAGGGTAACAGATCACCCTGTTTCCGGGATAACTGACTGCCCTGTTTCCGGGATAACTGACTGCCCTGTTTCCAGGGTAACTGACTGCCCTGTTTCCGGGCTAACTGACTGCCCTGTTTCCAGGCTAACTGACTGCCCTGTTTCCAGGATAACTGATCACCCTGTTTCCGGGGTAACTGACCACCCTGTTTCCAGGGTCACTGACCACCCTGTTTCCAGGATAACTGACTCCCCTGTTTCCAGGGTAACTGACTGCCCTATTTCCAGGGTAACTGACTGCCCTATTTCCAGGGGAACTGACTGCCCTGTTTCCTGGGTAGTTGACTGCCCTGCTTCCGGGATAACTGACTGCCCTGTTTCCAGGTTAACTGACTGCCCAGTTTCCAGGGTAACTGATCACCCTTTTTCCGGGATAACTGACTGCCCTGTTTCCGGGATGACTGACTGCCCTGTTTCCAGGGTAACTGATCACCCAGTTTCCGGGATAACTGACTCCCCTGTTTCCAGGGTAACTGACTGCCCAGCTTCCAGGGTAACTGACTGCCCTGTTTCCGGGGTAACTGACTGCCCTGTTTCCAGGGTAACTGACTGCCCAGTTTCCAGGGTGACTGATCCCCCTGTTTCCGGGATAACTGACTGCCCTGTTTGCGGGAGAAATGACTGCCCTGTTTCCAGGGTAACTGACTGCCCTGTTTCCGGGGTAACTGACTGCCCTGTTTCCAGGGTAACTGATCACCCTGTTATCGGGATAAATGACTGCCCTGTTTCCGGGATAACTGACTGCCCTGTTTCCAGGATAACTGACTGCCCTGTTTCCGGGGTAACTGACTGCCCTGTTTCCAGGCTAACTGACTGCCCTGTTTCCAGGATAACTGATCACCCTGTTTCCGGGATAACTGACCTACCTGTTTCCGGGGTAACTGACTGCCCTGTCTCCAGGATAACTGATCACTCTGTTTCCGGGGTAACTGACCACCCTGTGTCCGGGGTAACTGACTAATCTGTTTCCAGGGTTACTGACCGCCCTGTTACTGGGATAACTGATCACCCTGTTTCCGGGGTAACTGAGTAATCTGTTTCCAGGGTTACTGACTGCCCTGTTTCCAGGGTAACTGACTGCCCAGTTTCCAGCGTAACTGACTGCCCTGTTTCCAGGGTAACTGACTGCCCTGTTTCCGGGGTAACTGACTGCCCAGTTTCCAGGGTAACTGACTGCCCTGTTTCCGGGGTAACTGACTGCCCAGTTTCCAGGGTAACTGATCACCCTGTTTCCGGGATAACTGACTACCCTGTTTCCAGGGTAACTGACTGCCCAGTTTCCAGGGAAACTGACTGCCCTGTTTCTGGGGTAACTGACTGCACAGTTTCCAAAGTAACTGATCACCCTGTTTCCGGGATAACTGACTGCCCTGTTTCCGGGATAACTGACTGCCTGTTTCCAGGGTAACTGACTGCCCTGTTTCCGGGGTAACTGATTGCCCTGTTTCCAGCGTAACTGATCACCCTGTTTCCGGGATAACTGACTGCCCTGTTTCCGGGATAACTGACTGCCCTGTTTCCAGGGTAACTGACTGCCCTGTTTCCGGGGTAACTGACTGCCCTGTTTCCAGGATAACTGATAACTCTGTTTCCGGGGTAACTGACCACCCTGTGTCCGGGGTAACTGACTAATCTGTTTCCAGGGTTACTGACCGCCCTGTTTCCAGGGTAACTGAGTGCCCTGTTTCCGGGGTAACTGACCGCCCTGTTTCCAGGATAACTGATCACCCTATTCCAGGGGAACTGACCATCCTGTTTCCGGGGGAACTGACTGCCCAGTTTCCAGGGTAACTGACTGCCCAGTTTCCAGGGGAACTAACTGCCCTGTTTCCGGGGTAACTGACTGCCCAGTTTCCAGGGGAACTGACTGCTCTGTTTCCAGGGTAACTGACAGCCCACCTTCCAGTGTAACTGATCACCCTGTTTCAAGGTTAATTGACTGCCCTGTTTCCAGGGTAACTGACCGCCCTGTTTCCAGGGTAACTGACTGCCCAGTTTCCAGGGTAAATTATCACCCTGTTTCCGGGATAACTAACTGCCCTGTTTCCGGGATAACTGACTGCCCTGTTTCCGGGGTAACTGATCACCCTGTTTCCGGGGTAACTGACTGCCCAGTTTCCGGGGTAACTGACATCCCTGTTTCCAGGGTAACTGACTGCCCTGTTTCCGGGATAACTGACTGCCCTGTTTCCAGGGTAACTGATAACCCTGTTTCCGGGATAACTGACTGCCCTGTTTCCAGGGTAACTGACTGCCCAGTTTCCAGAGTAACTGAATAACCTGTTTCCAGGGTAACAGATCACCCTGTTTCCGGGATAACTGACTGCCCTGTTTCCAGGGTAAGTGACTGCCCTGTTTCCAGGGGAACTGACTGCCCTGTTTCCGGGGTAACTGATCACCCTGTTTCCGGGGTAACTGACTAACCAGTTTCCAGGGAGACTGACTGCCCTTTTTCCAGGGTAACTGACTGCCCAGTTTCCGGGGTAACTGACCGACCTGTTTCCTGGGTAACTCACTGCCCTGCTTCCGGGGTAACTGACTGCCCTGTTTCCAGGGTCACTGACCACCCTGTTTCCAGGATAACTGAAAGCCCTATTTCCAGGGTAACTGATCTCCCTGTTTCCGGGGTAACTGATCACCCTGTTTCCGGGTAACTGACTGCCCTGTTTCCGGGGTAACTGACTGCCCTGTTTCCAGGGTAACTGATCTCCCTGTTTCCAGTGCAACGGATCACCATGTTTCCGGGGTAACTGACTGCCCTGTTTCCAGGGCAACTGACCGCCCTGTTTCCGGGGGAACTGACTGCCCAGTTTCCAGGGTAACTGACTGCCCAGTTTCCAGGGGAACTAACTGCCCTGTTTCCGGGGTAACTGACTGCCCAGTTTCCAGGGGAACTGATTGCTCTGTTTCCACGGTAACTGACAGCCCACCTTCCAGTGTAACTGATCACCCTGTTTCCAGGATAATTGACTGCCCTGTTTCCAGGGTAACTGACCGCCCTGTTTCCAGGGTAACTGACTGCCCAGTTTCCAGGGTAAATTATCACCCTGTTTCCGGGATAACTAACTGCCCTGTTTCCGGGATAACTGACTGCCCTGTTTCCGGGGTAACTGATCACCCTGTTTCCGGGGTAACTGACTGCCCAGTTTCCGGGGTAACTGACATCCCTGTTTCCAGGGTAACTGACTGCCCTGTTTCCGGGATAACTGACTGCCCTGTTTCCAGGGTAACTGATAACCCTGTTTCCGGGATAACTGACTGCCCTGTTTCCAGGGTAACTGACTGCCCAGTTTCCAGAGTAACTGAATAACCTGTTTCCAGGGTAACAGATCACCCTGTTTCCGGGATAACTGACTGCCCTGTTTCCAGGGTAAGTGACTGCCCTGTTTCCAGGGGAACTGACTGCCCTGTTTCCGGGGTAACTGATCACCCTGTTTCCGGGGTAACTGACTAACCAGTTTCCAGGGAGACTGACTGCCCTTTTTCCAGGGTAACTGACTGCCCAGTTTCCGGGGTAACTGACCGACCTGTTTCCTGGGTAACTCACTGCCCTGCTTCCGGGGTAACTGACTGCCCTGTTTCCAGGTTAACTGACTGCCCTGTTTCCAGCGTAACTGATCTCCCTGTTTCCGGGATAACTGACTCCCCTGTTTCCAGGGTAACTGACTGCCCAGTTTCCAGGGTAACTGACTGCCCTGTTTCCGGGGTAACTGACTGCCCTGTTTCCAGGGTAAAGGACTGCCCAGTTTCCAGGGTAACTGATCACCCTGTTTCCGGGATAACTGACTGCCCTGTCTCCGGGAGAAATGACTGCCCTGTTTCCAGGGTAACTGACTGCCCTGTTTCCGGGGTAACTGACTGCCCTATTTCCAGGCTAACTGTCTGCCCTGTTTGCAGGATAACTGATCACCCTGTTTCCGGGGTAACTGACTGCCCTGTTTCAGGGGTAACTGACCGCCCTGTTTCCTGGATAACTGATCACCCTGTTTCCCGGGTAACAGACCACCCTGTTTCCTGGGTCACTGACCACCCTGTTTCCAGGATAACTGAAAGCCCTGTTTCCAGGATAACTGATCTCCCTGTTTCCGGCGTAACTGATCACCCTGTTTCCGGGTAACTGACTGCCCTGTTTCCAGGGTAACTGATCTCCCTGTTTCCAGGGTAACTGATCACCCTGTTTCAGGGGTAACTGACTGCCCTGTTTCCGGGGTAACTGACTGCCCTGTTTCCGGGGTAACTGACCGCCCTGTTTTCAGGATAACTGATCACTCTGTTTCCGGGGTAACTGACCACCCAGTTTCCGGGGCAAATGACTAATCTGTTTCCAGGGTTACTGACCACCCTGTTTCAGGGGTAACTGACTGCCCTGTTTCCAGGGTAACTGACTGCCCTGTTTCCGGGGTAACTGACTGCCCTGTTTCCAGGATAACTGATCACCCTGTTTCCAGTGTAACTGACGATCCTGTTTCCAGGGTAACTGACTGCCCAGTTTCCAGGGTAACTGACTGCCCTGTTTCCGGGGTATATGATCTCCCTGTTTCCGGGGTAACTGACCGCCCTGTTTCCAGGATAACTAACTGCCCTATTTCCGGGATAACTGACTGCCCTGTTTCCGGGATAACTGACTGCCCTGTTTCCAGGGTAACTGACTGCCCTGTTTTCGGGGTAACTGACTGCCCTGTTTCCAGGCTAACTGACTGCCCTGTTTCCAGGATAACTGATCACCCTGTTTCTGGGGTAACTGACTGCCCTGTTTCCGGGGTAACTGACCGCCCTGTTTCCAGGGTAACTGACTGCCCTGTTTTCAGGATAACTGATCACCCTGTTTCCAGTGTAACTGACCATCCTGTTTCCAGGGCAACTGACTGCCCAGTTTCCAGGGTAACTGACTGCCCTGTTTCCGGGGTAACAGATCTGCCTGTTTCCGGGGTAACTGACCGCCCTGTTTCCAGGATAACTGACCGCCCTATTTCCGGGGTAACTGACTGCCCTGTTTCCAGGATAACTGACTGCCCTGTTTCCGGGATAACTGACTGCCCTGTTTACTGGATAACTGACCGCCCTGTTTCCAGGTTAACTGATCACCCTGTTTCAGGGGTAACTGACTGCCCTGTTTCCGGGGTAACTGACTGCCCTGTTTCCGGGGTAACTGACTGCCCTGTTTTCAGGATAACTGATCACTCTGTTTCCGGGGTAACTGACCACCCAGTTTCCGGGGCAAATGACTAATCTGTTTCCAGGGTTACTGACCACCCTGTTTCAGGGGTAACTGACTGCCCTGTTTCCAGGGTAACTGACTGCCCTGTTTCCGGGGTAACTGACTGCCCTGTTTCCAGGATAACTGATCACCCTGTTTCCAGTGTAACTGACCATCCTGTTTCCAGGGTAACTGACTGCCCAGTTTCCAGGGTAACTGACTGCCCTGTTTCCGGGGTATATGATCTCCCTGTTTCCGGGGTAACTGACCGCCCTGTTTCCAGGATAACTAACTGCCCTATTTCCGGGATAACTGACTGCCCTGTTTCCGGGATAACTGACTGCCCTGTTTCCAGGGTAACTGACTGCCCTGTTTTCGGGGTAACTGACTGCCCTGTTTCCAGGCTAACTGACTGCCCTGTTTCCAGGATAACTGATCACCCTGTTTCTGGGGTAACTGACTGCCCTGTTTCCGGGGTAACTGACCGCCCTGTTTCCAGGATAACTGATCACCCACCTTCCGGGGGAACTGACTGCCCTGTTTCCAGGATAACTGACTGCTCTGTTTCCAGGTTAACTGACTGCCCTGTTTCCAGTGTAACTAACTGCCCTGTTTCCGGGGTAACTGATCACCCTGTTTCCGGGATAACTGAATACCCTGTTTCCAGGGCAACTGACTGCCCACTTTCCAGCGTAACTGATCACCCTGTATCCGGGATAACTGAATACCCTGTTTGCAGGGCAACTGACCGCCCAGTTTCCAGGGTAACTGACTGCCCTGTTTCCAGGGCAAGTGACCGCCCTGTTTCCGCGGTAACAGACTGCCCAGTTTCCAGGGTAACTGTTCACCCTGTTTCCGGGGTAACGGATCACACTTTTTCCGGGATAACTGACTGCCCTGTTTCCAGGGTAACTGAGTGCCCTGTTTCCAGGGTAAAAAACTGCCCAGTTTCCAGGGTAACTGACTGCCCAGTTTCCAGCGTAACTGACTGCCCTGTTTCCAGGGTAACTGACTGCCCTGTTTCCGGGGTAACTGACTGCCCAGTTTCCAGGGTAACTGACTGCCCTGTTTCCGGGGTAACTGACTGCCCAGTTTCCAGGGTAACTGATCACCCTGTTTCCGGGATAACTGACTACTCTGTTTCCAGGGTAACTGACTGCCCAGTTTCCAGGGAAACTGACTGCCCTGTTTCCGGGGTAACTGACTGCACAGTTTCCAAAGTAACTGATCACCCTGTTTCCGGCATAACTGACTGCCCTGTTTCCGAGATAACTGACTGCCTGTTTCCAGGGTAACTGACTGCCCTGTTTCCGGGGTAACTGATTGCCCTGTTTCCAGCGTAACTGATCACCGTCTTTCCGGGATAACTGACTGCCCTGTTTCCGGGATAACTGACTGCCCTGTTTCCAGGGTAACTGACTGCCCTGTTTCCGGGGTAACTGACTGCCCTGTTTCCAGGGTAACTGATCACCCTGTTTCCGGGATAACTGACCACCCTGTGTCCGGGGTAACTGACTAATCTGTTTCCAGGGTTACTGACCGCCCTGTTTCTGGGGTAACTGAGTGCCCTGTTTCCGGGGGAACTGACCGCCCTGTTTCCAGGATAACTGATCACCCTATTCCAGGGTAACTGACCATCCTGTTTCCAGGGTAACTGACTGCCCTGTTTCCAGGGTAACTGACTGCCCTGTTTCCGGGGTATATGATCTCCCTGTTTCCGGGGTAACTGACCGCCCTGTTTCCAGGATAACTGACCGCCCTGTTTCCGGGATAACTGACTGCCCTGTTTACTGGATAACTGACCGCCCTGTTTCCAGGTTAACTAACTGCCCTATTTCCGGGATAACTGACTGCCCTGTTTCCAGGGTAACTGACTGCCCTGTTTCCGGGATAACTGACTGCCCTATTTCCAGGGTAACTGAGAACACTGTTTCCGGGATAACTGACTGCCCTGTTTCCAGGGTAACTGACTGCCCAGTTTCCAGGGTAACTGACTGCCCTGTTTCCGGGGTAACTGACTGCCCTGTTTCCAGGGTAACTGACTGCCCAGTTTCCAGAGTAACTGAATACCCTGTTTCCAGGGTAACTGACTGCCCTGTTTCCGGGGTAACTGACTGCCCTGTTTCCAGGGTAACTGATCACCCTGTTTCCGGGATAACTGACTGCCCTGTTTCCGGGATAACTGACTGCCCTGTTTCCAGGGTAACTGACTGCCCTGTTTCCGGGGTAACTGACTGCCCTGTTTCCAGGCTAACTGACTGCCCTGTTTCCAGGATAACTGATCACCCTGTTTCTGGGGTAACTGACTGCCCTGTTTCCGGGGTAGCTGACCGCCCTGTTTCCAGGATAACTGATCACCCACTTTCAGGGGGAACTGACTGCCCTGTTTCCGGGGTAACTGACTGCCCTGTTTCCAGGATAACTGACTGCTCTGTTTCCAGGTTAACTGACTGCCCTGTTTCCAGTGTAACTAACTGCCCTGTTTCCAGGTTAACTGACTGCCCTGTTTACGGGATAACTGAATACCCTGTTTCCAGGGCAACTGACTGCCCACTTTCCAGGGTAACTGATCACCCTGTATCCGGGATAACTGAATACCCTGTTTGCAGGGCAACTGACAGCCCAGTTTCCAGGGTAACTGACTGCCCTGTTTCCAGGGTAACTGTTCACCCTGTTTCCGGGGTAACGGATCACCCTGTTTCCGGGGTAAATGACGGCCCTGTTTACAGGGTAACTGACCGCCCTGTTTCAGGGATAACTGTGTGCCCTGTATCCAGGGTAAAAAACTGCCCTGTTTCCGGGGTAACTGACCGCCCTGTTTCCAGGATAACTGATCACCCTGTTTCCGGGGTAACTGAGTAATCTGTTTCCAGGGTTACTGACTGCCCTGTTTCCAGGGTAACTGACTGCCCAGTTTCCAGCGTAACTGACTGCCCTGTTTCCAGGGTAACTGACTGCCCTGTTTCCGGGGTAACTGACTGCCCAGTTTCCAGGGTAACTGACTGCCCTGTTTCCGGGGTAACTGACTGCCCAGTTTCCAGGGTAACTGATCACCCTGTTTCCGGGATAACTGACTACACTGTTTCCAGGGTAACTGACTGCCCAGTTTCCAGGGAAACTGACTGCCCTGTTTCCGGGGTAACTGACTGCACAGTTTCCAAAGTAACTGATCACCCTGTTTCCGGGATAACTGACTGCCCTGTTTCCGGGATAACTGACTGCCTGTTTCCAGGGTAACTGACTGCCCTGTTTCCGGGGTAACTGATTGCCCTGTTTCCAGCGTAACTGATCACCCTGTTTCCGGGATAACTGACTGCCCTGTTTCCGGGATAACTGACTGCCCTGTTTCCAGGGTAACTGACTGCCCTGTTTCCGGGGTAATTGACTGCCCTGTTTCCAGGATAACTGATCACTCTGTTTCCGGGGTAACTGACCACCCTGTGTCCGGGGTAACTGACTAATCTGTTTCCAGGGTTACTGACCGCCCTGTTTCTGGGATAACTGATCACCCTGTTTCCGGGGTAACTGAGTAATCTGTTTCCAGGGTTACTGACTGCCCTGTTTCCAGGGTAACTGACTGCCCAGTTTCCAGCGTAACTGACTGCCCTGTTTCCAGGGTAACTGACTGCCCTGTTTCCGGGGTAACTGACTGCCCAGTTTCCAGGGTAACTGACTGCCCTGTTTCCGGGGTAACTGACTGCCCAGTTTCCAGGGTAACTGATCACCCTGTTTCCGGGATAACTGACTACCCTGTTTCCAGGGTAACTGACTGCCCAGTTTCCAGGGAAACTGACTGCCCTGTTTCCGGGGTAACTGACTGCACAGTTTCCAAAGTAACTGATCACCCTGTTTCCGGGATAACTGACTGCCCTGTTTCCGGGATAACTGACTGCTTGTTTCCAGGGTAACTGACTGCCCTGTTTCCGGGGTAACTGATGGCCCTGTTTCCAGCGTAACTGATCACCGTGTTTCCGGGATAACTGACTGCCCTGTTTCCGGGATAACTGACTGCCCTGTTTCCAGGGTAACTGACTGCCCTGTTTCCGGGGTAACTGACTGCCCTGTTTCCAGGATAACTTATCACTCTGTTTCCGGGGTAACTGACCACCCTGTGTCCGGGGTAACTGACTAATCTGTTTCCAGGGTTACTGACCGCCCTGTTTCCAGGGTAACTGAGTGCCCTGTTTCCGGGGTAACTGACCGCCCTGTTTCCAGGATAACTGATCACCCTATTCCAGGGTAACTGACCATCCTGTTTCCAGGGTAACTGACTGCCCTGTTTCCAGGGTAACTGACCGCCCTGTTTCAGGGATAACTGCGTGCCCTGTTTCCAGGTTAAAAAACTGCCCTGTTTCCGGGGTAACTGACCGCCCTTTTTCCAGGATAACTGATCACCCTGTTTCCAGGGTAACTGAGTAATCTGTTTCCAGGGTTACTGACTGCCCTGTTTCCGGGGTAACTGACTGCCCAGTTTCCAGCCTAACTGACTGCCCTGTTTCCAGGGTAACTGACTGCCCTGTTTCCGGGGTAACTGACTGCCCAGTTACCAGGGTAACTGACTGCCCTGTTTCCGGGGTAACTGACTGCCCAGTTTCCAGGGTAACTGATCACCCTGTTTCCGGGATAACTGACTACCCTGTTTCCAGGGTAACTGACTGCCCAGTTTCCAGGGAAACTGACTGCCCTGTTTCCGGGGTAACTGACTGCCCAGTTTCCAGGGTAACTGATCACCCTGTTTCCGGGATAACTGACTGCCCTGTTTCCGGGATAACTGACTGCCTGTTTCCAGGGTAACTGACTGCCCTGTTTCCGGGGTAACTGATTGCCCTGTTTCCAGCGTAACTGATCACCCTGTTTCCGGGATAACTGACTGCCCTGTTTCCGGGATAACTGACTGCCCTGTTTCCAGGGTAACTGACTGCCCTGTTTCCGGGGTAACTGACTGCCCTGTTTCCAGGATAACTGATCACTCTGTTTCCGGGGTAACTGACCACCCTGTGTCCGGGGTAACTGACTAATCTGTTTCCAGGGTTACTGACCGCCCTGTTTCTGGGGTAACTGAGTGCCCTGTTTCCGGGGTAACTGACCGCCCTGTTTCCAGGATAACTGATCACCCTGTTTCCAGGGTAACTGACCATCCTGTTTCCAGGGTAACTGACTGCCCAGTTTCCAGGGTAACTGACTGCCCTGTTTCCGGGGTAACAGATCTCCCTGTTTCCGGTGTAACTGACCGCCCTGTTTCCAGGATAACTGAACGCCCCATTTTCCAGGGTAACTGACTGCCCTGTTTCCGGGGTAACTGACTGCCCTGTTTCCAGGGTAACAGATCACCCTGTTTCCGGGATAACTGACTGCCCTGTTTCCGGGATAACTGACTGCCCTGTTTCCAGGGTAACTGACTGCCCTGTTTCCGGGCTAACTGACTGCCCTGTTTCCAGGCTAACTGACTGCCCTGTTTCCAGGATAACTGATCACCCTGTTTCCGGGGTAACTGACCACCCTGTTTCCAGGGTCACTGACCACCCTGTTTCCAGGATAACTGACTCCCCTGTTTCCAGGGTAACTGACTGCCCTATTTCCAGGGTAACTGACTGCCCTATTTCCAGGGGAACTGACTGCCCTGTTTCCTGGGTAGTTGACTGCCCTGCTTCCGGGATAACTGACTGCCCTGTTTCCAGGTTAACTGACTGCCCAGTTTCCAGGGTAACTGATCACCCTTTTTCCGGGATAACTGACTGCCCTGTTTCCGGGATGACTGACTGCCCTGTTTCCAGGGTAACTGATCACCCAGTTTCCGGGATAACTGACTCCCCTGTTTCCAGGGTAACTGACTGCCCAGCTTCCAGGGTAACTGACTGCCCTGTTTCCGGGGTAACTGACTGCCCTGTTTCCAGGGTAACTGACTGCCCAGTTTCCAGGGTGACTGATCCCCCTGTTTCCGGGATAACTGACTGCCCTGTTTGCGGGAGAAATGACTGCCCTGTTTCCAGGGTAACTGACTGCCCTGTTTCCGGGGTAACTGACTGCCCTGTTTCCAGGGTAACTGATCACCCTGTTATCGGGATAAATGACTGCCCTGTTTCCGGGATAACTGACTGCCCTGTTTCCAGGATAACTGACTGCCCTGTTTCCGGGGTAACTGACTGCCCTGTTTCCAGGCTAACTGACTGCCCTGTTTCCAGGATAACTGATCACCCTGTTTCCGGGATAACTGACCTACCTGTTTCCGGGGTAACTGACTGCCCTGTTTCCAGGATAACTGATCACTCTGTTTCCGGGGTAACTGACCACCCTGTGTCCGGGGTAACTGACTAATCTGTTTCCAGGGTTACTGACCGCCCTGTTTCTGGGATAACTGATCACCCTGTTTCCGGGGTAACTGAGTAATCTGTTTCCAGGGTTACTGACTGCCTTGTTTCCAGGGTAACTGACTGCCCAGTTTCCAGCGTAACTGACTGCCCTGTTTCCAGGGTAACTGACTGCCCTGTTTCCGGGGTAACTGACTGCCCAGTTTCCAGGGTAACTGACTGCCCTGTTTCCGGGGTAACTGACTGCCCAGTTTCCAGGGTAACTGATCACCCTGTTTCCGGGATAACTGACTACCCTGTTTCCAGGGTAACTGACTGCCCAGTTTCCAGGGAAACTGACTGCCCTGTTTCTGGGGTAAATGACTGCACAGTTTCCAAAGTAACTGATCACCCTGTTTCCGGGATAACTGACTGCCCTGTTTCCGGGATAACTGACTGCCTGTTTCCAGGGTAACTGACTGCCCTGTTTCCGGGGTAACTGATTGCCCTGTTTCCAGCGTAACTGATCACCCTGTTTCCGGGATAACTGACTGCCCTGTTTCCGGGATAACTGACTGCCCTGTTTCCAGGGTAACTGACTGCCCTGTTTCCGGGGTAACTGACTGCCCTGTTTCCAGGATAACTGATAACTCTGTTTCCGGGGTAACTGACCACCCTGTGTCCGGGGTAACTGACTAATCTGTTTCCAGGGTTACTGACCGCCCTGTTTCCAGGGTAACTGAGTGCCCTGTTTCCGGGGTAACTGACCGCCCTGTTTCCAGGATAACTGATCACCCTATTCCAGGGGAACTGACCATCCTGTTTCCAGGGTAACTGACTGCCCTGTTTCCAGGGTAACTGACCGCCCTGTTTCAGGGATAACTGCGTGCCCTGTTTCCAGGTTAAAAAACTGCCCTGTTTCCGGGGTAACTGACCGCCCTTTTTCCAGGATAACTGATCACCTGTTTCCAGGGTAACTGAGTAATCTGTTTCCAGGGTTACTGACTGCCCTGTTTCCGGGGTAACTGACTGCCCAGTTTCCAGCCTAACTGACTGCCCTGTTTCCAGGGTAACTGACTGCCCTGTTTCCGGGGTAACTGACTGCCCAGTTACCAGGGTAACTGACTGCCCTGTTTCCGGGGTAACTGACTGCCCAGTTTCCAGGGTAACTGATCACCCTGTTTCCGGGATAACTGACTACCCTGTTTCCAGGGTAACTGACTGCTCAGTTTCCATGGAAACTGCCTGCCCTGTTTACGGGGTAACTGTCTGCCCAGTTTCCAGGGTAACTGATCACCCTGTTTCCGGGATAACTGACTGCCCTGTTTCCGGGATAACTGACTGCCTGTTTCCAGGGTAACTGACTGCCCTGTTTCCGGGGTAACTGATTGCCCTGTTTCCAGCGTTACTGATCACCCTGTTTCCGGGATAACTGACTGCCCTGTTTCCGGGATAACTGACTGCCCTGTTTCCAGGGTAACTGACTGCCCTGTTTCCGGGGTAACTGACTGCCCTGTTTCCAGGATAACTGATCACTCTGTTTCCGTGGTAACTGACCACCCTGTGTCCGGGGTAACTGACTAATCTGTTTCCAGGGTTACTGACCGCCCTGTTTCTGGGGTAACTGAGTGCCCTGTTTCCGGGGTAACTGACCGCCCTGTTTCCAGGATAACTGATCACCCTGTTTCCAGGGTAACTGACCATCCTGTTTCCAGGGTAACTGACTGCCCAGTTTCCAGGGTAACTGACTGCCCTGTTTCCAGGGTAACAGATCTCCCTGTTTCCGGTGCAACTGACCGCCCTGTTTCCAGGATAACTGAACGCCCCATTTTCCAGGGTAACTGACTGCCCTGTTTCCGGGGTAACTGACTGCCCTGTTTCCAGGGTAACAGATCACCCTGTTTCCGGGATAACTGACTGCCCTGTTTCCGGGATAACTGACTGCCCTGTTTCCAGGGTAACTGACTGCCCTGTTTCCGGGGTAACTGACTGCCCTGTTTCCAGGCTAACTGACTGCCCTGTTTCCAGGATAACTGATCACCCTGTTTCCAGGGTAACTGACTGCCCTGTTTCCGGGGTAACTGACCGCACTGTTTCCAGGATAAGTGATCACCCTGTTTCCGGGGTAACTGACCACCCTGTTTCCAGGGTCACTGACCACCCTGTTTCCAGGATAACTGACTCCCCTGTTTCCAGGGTAACTGACTGCCCTGTTTCCGGGGTAACTGACCGCCCTGTTTCCAGGATAACTGACCTACCTGTTTCCGGGGTAACTGACCGCCCTGTTTCCAGGATAACTGACTGCCCTGTTTCCAGGTTAACTGACTGCCCTGTTTCCAGTGTAACTGACTGCCCTATTTCCAGGGGAACTGACTGCCCTGTTTCCGGGGTAAATGATCACCCTGTTTCCGGGGTAACTGACTAACCAGTTTCCAGGGTGACTGACTGCCCTGTTTCCAGGGTAACTGACTGCCCAGTTTCCGGGGTAACTGACTGCCCTGTTTCCTGGGTGGTTGACTGCCCTGCTTCCGGGGTAACTGACTGCCCTGTTTCCAGGTTAACTGACTGCCCAGTTTCCAGGGTAACTGATCACCCTTTTTCCGGGATAACTGACTGCCCTGTTTCCGGGATGACTGACTGCCCTGTTTCCAGGGTAACTGATCACCCAGTTTCCGGGATAACTGACTCCCCTGTTTCCAGGGTAACTGACTGCCCAGCTTCCAGGGTAACTGACTGCCCTGTTTCCGGGGTAACTGACTGCCCTGTTTCCATGTAACTGACTGCCCAGTTTCCAGGGTGACTGATCCCCCTGTTTCCAGGATAACTGACTGCCCTGTTTCCAGGGTAACTGACTGCCCTGTTTCCGGGATAACTGACTGCCCTGTTTCCAGGCTAACTGACGGCCCTGTTTCCAGGATAACTGATCACCCTGTTTCCAGGATAACTGACTCCCCTGTTTCCAGTGTAACTGACTGACCTGTTTCCGGGGTAACTGACCGCCCTGTTTCCAGGATAACTGACCTATCTATTTCCGGGGTAACTGACCGCCCTGTTTCCAGGATAACTGACTGCCCTGTTTCCAGGTTAACTGACTGCCCTGTTTCCAGGGTAACTGACTGCCCTGTTTCCGGGGTAACTGACCACCCTGTTTCCAGGATAACAGATCACCCTGTTTCCGGAGTAACTGACCATCCTGTTTCCAGGGTCACTGACCACCCTGTTTCCAGGATAACTGAAAGCCCTGTTTCCAGGTTAACTGACTGCCCTGTTTCCGGGAAAACTGTCTGCCCTGTTTCCTGGGTAACTGACTGCCCTGCTTCCGGGGTAACTGACTGGCTTGTTTCCAGGGTAACTGACTGCCCAGTTTCCAGGGTAACTGATCACCCTTTTTCCGGGATAACTGACTGCCCTGTTTCCGGGATAACTGACTGCCCTGTTTCCAGGGTAACTGATCACCCTGTTTCCGGGATAACTGTCTACCCTGTTTCCGGGATAACTGACTGCCCAGTTTCCAGGGTAACAGACTGCCCTGTTTCCGGGGTAACTGACTGCCCTGTTTCCAGGGTAACTGACTGCCCAGTTTCCAGGGTAACTGATCACCCTGTTTCCGGGAGAACTGACTGCCCTGTTTCCGGGAGAAATGACTGCCCTGTTTCCAGGGTAACTGACTGCCCTGCTTCCGGGGTAACTGACTGCCCTGTTTCCAGGGTAACTGATCACCCTGTTTCCGTGATAACTGACTGCCCTGTTTCCGGGATAACTGACTGCCCTGTTTCCAGGATAACTGACTTACCCTGTTTGCGGGGTAACTGACTGCCCTGTTTCCAGGCTAACTGACTGCCCTGTTTCCAGGATAACTGGTCACCCTGTTTCCGGGGTAACTGACTGCCCTGTTTCCGGGGTAACTGACCGCCCTGTTTCCAGGGTCACTGACCACCCTGTTTCCAGGATAACTGAAAGTGCTGTTTCCAGGGTAACTGATCTCCCCGTTTCCGGGGTAACTGATCACCCTGTTTCCGGGTAACTGACTGCCCTGTTTCCAGCGTAACTGACTGCCCTGCTTCCGGGGTAACTGACTGCCCTGTTTCCAGGCTAACTGACTGCCCTGTTTCCAGGATAACTGATCACCCTGTTTCCGGGGTAACTGACTGCCCTGTTTCCGGGGTAACTGACCGCCCTGTTTCCAGGATAACTGATCACCCTGTTTCCGGGGTAACTGACCACCCTGTTTCCAGGGTCACTGACCACCCTGTTTCCAGGATAACTGAAAGCCCTGTTTCCAGGGTAACTGATCTCCCCGTTTCCGGGTAGCTGAATGCCCTGTTTCCAGGGTAACTGATCTCCCTGTTTCCAGGGTAACTGATCACCCTGTTTCCGGGGTAACTGACTGCCCTGTTTCCAGGGTAACTGACTGCCCTGTTTCCGGGGTAACTGACTGCCCTGTTTCCAGGATAACTGATCACTCTGTTTCCGGGGTAACTGACCACCCTGTTTCCGGGGTAACTGACTAATCTGTTCCCAGGGTTACTGACCGCCCTGTTTCTGGGGTAACTGACTGCCCTGTTTCCGGGGTAACTGACCGCCCTGTTTCCAGGATAACTGATCACCCTGTTTCCAGTGTAACTGACCATCCTGTTTCCAGGGTAACTGACTGCCCTGTTTCCAGGGTAACTGACTACCCTGTTTCCGGGGTAACAGATGTCCCTGTTTCCGGGGTAACTGACCGCCCTGTTTCCAGGATAACTGACCGCCCTATTTCCGGGATAACTGACTGCCCTGTTTACTGGATAACTGACCGCCCTGTTTCCGGGATAACTGACTGCCCTGTTTCCAGGGTAACTGATAACCCCGATTCCGGGATAACTGACTGCGCTGTTTCCAGGGTAACTGACTGCCCTGTTTCCGGGGTAACTGACTGCCCTATTTCCAGGGTAACTGACTGCCCAGTTTCCAGAGTAACTGAACACCCTGTTTCCAGGGTAACTGACTGCCCTGTTTCCAGGATAACTGACTGCCCTGTTTCCAGGGTAACTGACTGCCCTGTTTCCGGGATAACTGACTACCCTGTTTCCGGGATAACTGACTGCCCTGTTTCCAGGGTAACTGACTGCCCTGTTTCCGGGGTAACTGACTGCCCTGTTTCCAGGCTAACTGACGGCCCTGTTTCCAGGATAACTGATCACCCTGTTTCCAGGATAACTGACTCCCCTGTTTCCAGTGTAACTGACTGACCTGTTTCCGGGGTAACTGACCGCCCTGTTTCCAGGATAACTGACCTATCTATTTCCGGGGTAACTGACCGCCCTGTTTCCAGGATAACTGACTGCCCTGTTTCCAGGTTAACTGACTGCCCTGTTTCCAGGGTAACTGACTGCCCTGTTTCCGGGGTAACTGACCGCCCTGTTTCCAGGATAACAGATCACCCTGTTTTCGGAGTAACTGACCATCCTGTTTCCAGGGTCACTGACCACCCTGTTTCCAGGATAACTGAAAGCCCTGTTTCCAGGGTAACTGACTGCCCTGTTTCCGGGAAAACTGTCTGCCCTGTTTCCTGGGTAACTGACTGCCCTGCTTCCGGGGTAACTGACTGCCCTGTTTCCAGGGTAACTGATCACCCTGTTTCCGGGATAACTGTCTGCCCTGTTTCCGGGATAACTGACTGCCCAGTTTCCAGGGTAACAGACTGCCCTGTTTCCGGGGTAACTGACTGCCCTGTTACCAGGGTAACTGACTGCCCAGTTTCCAGGGTAGCTGATCACCCTGTTTCCGGGAGAACTGACTGCCCTGTTTCCAGGAGAAATGACTGCCCTGTTTCCAGGGTAACTGACTGCCCTGCTTCCGGGGTAACTGACTGCCCTGTTTCCAGGGTAACTGACTGCCCAGTTTCCAGGGTAACTGATCACCCTTTTTCCGTGATAACTGACTGCCCTGTTTCCGGGATAACTGACTGCCCTGTTTCCAGGGTAACTGATCACCCTGTTTCCGGGATAACTGTCTGCCCTGTTTCCGGGATAACTGACTGCCCAGTTTCCAGGGTAACAGACTGCCCTGTTTCCGGGGTAACTGACTGCCCTGTTTCCAGGGTAACTGACTGCCCAGTTTCCAGGGTAACTGATCACCCTTTTTCCGGGAGAACTGACTGCCCTGTTTCCGGGAGAAATGACTGCCCTGTTTCCAGGGTAACTGACTGCCCTGCTTCCGGGGTAACTGACTGCCCTGTTTCCAGGGTAACTGATCACCCTGTTTCCGGGATAACTGACTGCACTGTTTCCGGGATAACTGACTGCCCTGTTTCCAGGGTAACTGACTTACCCTGTTTGCGGGGTAACTGACTGCCCTGTTTCCAGGCTAACTGACTGCCCTGTTTCCAGGATAACTGGTCACCCTGTTTCCGGGGTAACTGACTGCTCTGTTTCCGGGGTAACTGACCGCCCTGTTTCCAGGGTCACTGACCACCCTGTTTCCGGGATAACTGACTGCCCTGTTTCCGGGATAACTGATCACCCTGTTTCCGGGGTAACTGATTGCCCTGTTTCCAGCGTAACTGATCACCCTGTTTCCGGGCTAACTGACTGCCCTGTTTCCGGGATAACTGACTGCCCTGTTTCCAGGGTAACTGACTGCCCTGTTTCCGGGGTAACTGACTGCCCTGTTTCCAGGATAACTGATCACTCTGTTTCCGGGGTAACTGACCACCCTGTGTCCGGGGTAACTGACTAATCTGTTTCCAGGGTTACTGACCGCCCTGTTTCTGGGGTAACTGAGTGCCCTGTTTCCGGGGTAACTGACCGCCCTGTGTCCAGGATAACTGATCACCCTGTTTCCAGGGTAACTGACCATCCTGTTTCCAGGGTAACTGACTGCCCAGTTTCCAGGGTAAATGACTGCCCTGTTTCCGGGGTAACAGATCTCCCTGTTTCCGGGGTAACAGACCGCCCTGTTTCCAGGATAACTGACCGCCCTATTTCCGGGGTAACTGACCGCTCTGCTTCCAGGATAACTGACTGCCCCATTATCCGGGGTAACTGACTGCCCTGTTTCCGGGATAACTGACTGCCCTGTTTACTGGATAACTGACCGCCCTGTTTCCAGGTTAACTGACTGCCCTGTTTCCGGGATAACTGACTGCCCTGTTTCCAGGGTAACTGACTGCCCTGTTTCCGGGATAACTGACTGCCCTGTTTCCAGGGTAATTGACTGCCCGGTTTCCAGGGTAACTGACTGCCCTGTATCCGGGGTAACTGACTGCCCTGTTTCCAGGGTAACTGACTGCCCTGTTTCCGGGGGAACTGACTGCCCTGTTTCCAGGGTAACTGACTGCCCTGTTTCCAGGGCAACGGATCACCATGTTTCCTGGGTAACTGACTGCACTGTTTCCAGGGCAAGTGACCGCCCTGTTTCCGGGGTAACAGACTGCCCAGTTTCCAGGGTAACTGTTCACCCTGTTTCCGGGGTAACGGATCACCCTGTTTCCGGGGTAAATGACGGCCCTGTTTCCTGGGTAACTGACCGCCCTGTTTCAGGGATAACTGTGTGCCCTGTTTCCAGGGTAAAAAACTGCCCTGTTTCTGGGGTAACTGACCGCCCTGTTTCCAGGATAACTGATCACCCTGTTTCCGGGGTAACTGACTGCCCAGTTTCCAGCGTAACTGACTGCCCTGTTTCCAGGGTAACTGACTGCCCTGTTTCCGGGGTAACTGACTGCCCAGTTTCCAGGGTAACTGACTGCCCTGTTTCCGGGGTAACTGACTGCCCAGTTTCCAGGGTAACTGATCACCCTGTTTCCGGGATAACTGACTACCCTGTTTCCAGGGTAACTGACTGCCCAGTTTCCAGGGAAACTGACTGCCCTGTTTCCGGGGTAACTGACTGCCCAGTTTCCAGGGTAACTGATCAGCCCGTTTCCGGGATAACTGACTGCCCTATTTCCGGGATAACTGACTGCCCTGTTTCCAGGGGAACTGACTGCCCCATTATCCGGGGTAACTGACTGCCCTGTTTCCGGGATAACTGACTGCCCTGCTTCCGGGGTAACTGACTGGCCTGTTTCCAGGGTAACTGACTGCCCAGTTTCCAGGGTAACTGATCACCCTTTTTCCGGGATAACTGATCACCCTGTTTCCAGGATAACTGACTCCCCTGTTTCCAGTGTAACTGACTGACCTGTTTCCGGGGTAACTGACCGCCCTGTTTCCAGGATAACTGACTGCCCTGTTTCCAGGTTAACTGACTGCCCTGTTTCCAGGGTAACTGACTGCCCTGTTTCCGGGGTAACTGACCGCCCTGTTTCCAGGATAACAGATCACCCTGTTTCCGGAGTAACTGACCATCCTGTTTCCAGGGTCACTGACCACCCTGTTTCCAAGATAACTGAAAGCCCTGTTTCCAGGGTAACTGACTGCCCTGTTTCCGGGAAAACTGTCTGCCCTGTTTCCTGGGTAACTGACTGCCCTGCTTCCGGGGTAACTGACTGGCCTGTTTCCAGGGTAACTGACTGCCCAGTTTCCAGGGTAACTGATCACCCTTTTTCAGGGATAACTGACTGCCATGTTTCCGGGATAACTGACTGCCCTGTTTCCAGGGTAACTGATCACCCTGTTTCCAGGGTAACTGACTGCCATGTTTCCGGGATAACTGACTGCCCTGTTTCCAGGCTAACTGACGGCCCTGTTTCCAGGATAACTGATCACCCTGTTTCCAGGATAACTGACTCCCCTGTTTCCAGTGTAACTGACTGACCTGTTTCCGGGGTAACTGACCGCCCTGTTTCCAGGATAACTGACCTATCTATTTCCGGGGTAACTGACCGCCCTGTTTCCAGGATAACTGACTGCCCTGTTTCCAGGTTAACTGACTGCCCTGTTTCCAGGGTAACTGACTGCCCTGTTTCCGGGGTAACTGACCGCCCTGTTTCCAGGATAACAGATCACCCTGCTTCCGGAGTAACTGACCATCCTGTTTCCAGGGTCACTGACCACCCTGTTTCCAGGATAACTGAAAGCCCTGTTTCCAGGGTAACTGACTGCCCTGTTTCCGGGAAAACTGTCTGCCTTGTTTCCTGGGTAACTGACTGCCCTGCTTCCGGGGTAACTGACTGGCTTGTTTCCAGGGTAACTGACTGCCCAGTTTCCAGGGTAACTGATCACCCTTTTTCCGGGATAACTGACTGCCCTGTTTCCGGGATAACTGCCCTGTTTCCAGGGTAACTGATCACCCTGTTTCCGGGTTAACTGTCTGCCCTGTTTCCGGGATAACTGACTGCCCAGTTTCCAGGGTAACAGCCTGCCCTGTTTCCGGGGTAACTGACTGCCCTGTTTCCAGGGTAACTGACTGCCCAGTTTCCAGGGTAACTGATCACCCTGTTTCCGGGAGAACTGACTGCCCTGTTTCCGGGAGAAATGACAGCCCTGTTTCCAGGGTAACTGACTGCCCTGCTTCCGGGGTAACTGACTGCCCTGTTTCCAGGGTAACTGATCACCCTGTTTCCGGGATAACTGACTGCCCTGTTTCCGGGATAACTGACTGCCCTGTTTCCAGGGTAACTGACTTACCCTGTTTGCGGGGTAACTGACTGCCCTGTTTCCAGGCTAACTGACTGCCCTGTTTCCAGGATAACTGGTCACCCTGTTTCCGGGGTAACTGACTGCCCTGTTTCCGGGGTAACTGACCGCCCTGTTTCCAGGGTCACTGACCACCCTGTTTCCAGGGTAACTGACTGCCCTGTTTCCAGGGTAACTGACTACCCTGTTTCCGGGGTAACAGATGTCCCTGTTTCCGGGGTAACTGACCGCCCTGTTTCCAGGATAACTGACCGCCCTATTTCCGGGATAACTGACTGCCCTGTTTCCAGGGTAACTGATAACCCCGATTCCGGGATAACTGACTGCGCTGTTTCCAGGGTAACTGACTGCCCAGTTTCCAGGGTAACTGACTGCCCTGTTTCCGGGGTAACTGACTGCCCTATTTCCAGGGTAACTGACTGCCCAGTTTCCAGAGTAACTGAACACCCTGTTTCCAGGGTAACTGACTGCCCTGTTTCCGGGATAGCTGACTGCCCTGTTTCCAGGGTAACTGACTGCCCTGTTTCCGGGAGAACTGACTACCCTGTTTCCGGGATAACTGACTGCCCTGTTTCCAGGGTAACTGACTGCCCAGTTTCCGGGGTAACTGACTGCCCTGTTTCCAGGCTAACTGACGGCCCTGTTTCCATGATAACTGATCACCCTGTTTCCAGGATAACTGACTCCCCTGTTTCCAGTGTAACTGACTGACCTGTTTCCGGGGTAACTGACCGCCCTGTTTCCAGGATAACTGACCTATCTATTTCCGGGGTAACTGACCGCCCTGTTTCCAGGATAACTGACTGCCCTGTTTCCAGGTTAACTGACTGCCCTGTTTCCAGGGTAACTGACTGCCCTGTTTCCGGGGTAACTGACCGCCCTGTTTCCAGGATAACAGATCACCCTGTTTCCGGAGTAACTGACCATCCTGTTTCCAGGGTCACTGGCCACCCTGTTTCCAGGATAACTGAAAGCCCTGTTTCCAGGGTAACTGACTGCCCTGTTTCCGGGAAAACTGTCTGCCCTGTTTCCTGGGTAACTGACTGCCCTGCTTCCAGGGTAACTGACTGCCCTGTTTCCAGGGTAACTGATCACCCTGTTTCCGGGATAGCTGTCTGCCCTGTTTCCGGGATAACTGACTGCCCAGTTTCCAGGGTAACAGACTGCCCTGTTTCCGGGGTAACTGACTGCCCTGTTTCCAGGGTAACTGACTGCCCAGTTTCCAGGGTAGCTGATCACCCTGTTTCCGGGAGAACTGACTGCCCTGTTTCCGGGAGAAATGACTGCCCTGTTTCCAGGGTAACTGACTGCCCTGCTTCCGGGGTAACTGACTGCCCTGTTTCCAGGGTAACTGACTGCCCAGTTTCCAGGGTAACTGATCACCCTTTTTCCGGGATAACTGACTGCCCTGTTTCCGGGATAACTGACTGCCCTGTCTCCAGGGTAACTGATCACCCTGTTTCCGGGATAACTGTCTGCCCTGTTTCCGGGATAACTGACTGCCCAGTTTCCAGGGTAACAGACTGCCCTGTTTCCGGGGTAACTGACTGCCCTGTTTCCAGGGTAACTGACTGCCCAGTTTCCAGGGTAACTGATCACCCTGTTTCCGGGAGAACTGACTGCCCTGTTTCCGGGAGAAATGACTGCCCTGTTTCCAGGGTAACTGACTGCCCTGCTTCAGGGGTAACTGACTGCCCTGTTTCCAGGGTAACTGATCACCCTGTTTCCGGGATAACTGACTGCACTGTTTCCGGGATAACTGACTGCCCTGTTTCCAGGGTAACTGACTTACCCTGTTTGCGGGGTAACTGACTGCCCTGTTTCCAGGCTAACTGACTGCCCTGTTTCCAGGATAACTGGTCACCCTGTTTCCGGGGTAACTGACTGCCCTGTTTCCGGAGTAACTGAACGCCCTGTTTCCAGGGTCACTGACCACCCTGTTTCCAGGATAACTGAAAGTGCTGTTTCCAGGGTAACTGATCTCCCTGTTTCCGGGGTAAATGATCACCCTGTTTCCGGGATAACTGTCTGCCCTGTTTCCGGGATAACTGACTGCCCAGTTTCCAGGGTAACAGACCGCCCTGTTTCCAGGATAACTGACCGCCCTATTTCCGGGGTAACTGACCGCTCTGCTTCCAGGATAACTGACTGCCCCATTATCCGGGGTAACTGACTGCCCTGTTTCCGGGATAACTGACTGCCCTGTTTACTGGATAACTGACCGCCCTGTTTCCAGGTTAACTGACTGCCCTGTTTCCGGGATAACTGACTGCCCTGTTTCCAGGGTAACTGACTGCCCTGTTTCCGGGATAACTGACTGCCCTGTTTCCAGGGTAATTGACTGCCCGGTTTCCAGGGTAACTGACTGCCCTGTATCCGGGGTAACTGACTGCCCTGTTTCCAGAGTAACTGAATACCCTGTTTCCAGGGTAACTGACTGCCCTGTTTCCGGGATAACTGACTGCCCTGTTTCCAGGGTAACTGACTGCCCTGTTTCCGGGGGAACTGACTGCCCTGTTTCCAGGGTAACTGACTGCCCTGTTTCCAGGGCAACGGATCACCATGTTTCCTGGGTAACTGACTGCACTGTTTCCAGGGCAAGTGACCGCCCTGTTTCCGGGGTAACAGACTGCCCAGTTTCCAGGGTAACTGTTCACCCTGTTTCCGGGGTAACGGATCACCCTGTTTCCGGGGTAAATGACGGCCCTGTTTCCTGGGTAACTGACCGCCCTGTTTCAGGGATAACTGTGTGCCCTGTTTCCAGGGTAAAAAACTGCCCTGTTTCCGGGGTAACTGACCGCCCTGTTTCCAGGATAACTGATCACCCTGTTTCCGGGGTAACTGACTGCCCAGTTTCCAGCGTAACTGACTGCCCTGTTTCCAGGGTAACTGACTGCCCTGTTTCCGGGGTAACTGACTGCCCAGTTTCCAGGGTAACTGACTGCCCTGTTTCCGGGGTAACTGACTGCCCAGTTTCCAGGGTAACTGATCACCCTGTTTCCGGGATAACTGACTACCCTGTTTCCAGGGTAACTGACTGCCCAGTATCCAGGGAAACTGACTGCCCTGTTTCCGGGGTAACTGACTGCCCATTTTCCAGGGTAACTGATCAGCCCGTTTCCGGGATAACTGACTGCCCTATTTCCGGGATAACTGACTGCCCTGTTTCCAGGGTAACTGACTGCCCCATTATCCGGGGTAACTGACTGCCCTGTTTCCGGGATAACTGACTGCCCTGCTTCCGGGGTAACTGACTGGCCTGTTTCCAGGGTAACTGACTGCCCAGTTTCCAGGGTAACTGATCACCCTTTTTCCGGGATAACTGATCACCCTGTTTCCAGGATAACTGACTCCCCTGTTTCCAGTGTAACTGACTGACCTGTTTCCGGGGTAACTGACCGCCCTGTTTCCAGGATAACTGACTGCCCTGTTTCCAGGTTAACTGACTGCCCTGTTTCCAGGGTAACTGACTGCCCTGTTTCCGGGGTAACTGACCGCCCTGTTTCCAGGATAACAGATCACCCTGTTTCCGGAGTAACTGACCATCCTGTTTCCAGGGTCACTGACCACCCTGTTTCCAAGATAACTGAAAGCCCTGTTTCCAGGGTAACTGACTGCCCAGTTTCCGGGAAAACTGTCTGCCCTGTTTCCTGGGTAACTGACTGCCCTGCTTCCGGGGTAACTGACTGCCCTGTTTCCAGGGTAACTGACTGCCCAGTTTCCAGGGTAACTGATCACCCTTTTTCCGGGATAACTGACTGCCCTGTTTCCGGGATAACTGACTGCCCTGTTTCCAGGGTAACTGATCACCCTGTTTCCAGGGTAACTGACTGCCCTGTTTCCGGGATAACTGACTGCCCTGTTTCCAGGCTAACTGACGGCCCTGTTTCCAGGATAACTGATCACCCTGTTTCCAGGATAACTGACTCCCCTGTTTCCAGTGTAACTGACTGACCTGTTTCCGGGGTAACTGACCGCCCTGTTTCCAGGATAACTGACCTATCTATTTCCGGGGTAACTGACCGCCCTGTTTCCAGGATAACTGACTGCCCTGTTTCCAGGTTAACTGACTGCCCTGTTTCCAGGGTAACTGACTGCCCTGTTTCCGGGGTAACTGACCGCCCTGTTTCCAGGATAACAGATCACCCTGTTTCCGGAGTAACTGACCATCCTGTTTCCAGGGTCACTGACCACCCTGTTTCCAGGATAACTGAAAGCCCTGTTTCCTGGGTAACTGACTGCCCTGTTTCCGGGAAAACTGTCTGCCTTGTTTCCTGGGTAACTGACTGCCCTGTTTCCAGGATAACTGATCACTCTGTTTCCGGGGTAACTGACCACCCTGTTTCCGGGGTAACTGACTAATCTGTTCCCAGGGTTACTGACCGCCCTGTTTCTGGGGTAACTGACTGCCCTGTTTCCGGGGTAACTGACCGCCCTGTTTACAGGATAACTGATCACCCTGTTTCCAGTGTTACTGACCATCCTGTTTCCAGGGTAACTGACTGCCCTGTTTCCAGGGTAACTGACTACCCTGTTTCCGGGGTAACAGATGTCCCTGTTTCCGGGGTAACTGACCGCCCTGTTTCCAGGATAACTGACCGCCCTATTTCCGGGATAACTGACTGCCCTGTTTCCAGGGTAACTGATAACCCCGATTCCGGGATAACTGACTGCGCTGTTTCCAGGGTAACTGACTGCCCAGTTTCCAGGGTAACTGACTGCCCTGTTTCCGGGGTAACTGACTGCCCTATTTCCAGGGTAACTGACTGCCCAGTTTCCAGAGTAACTGAACACCCTGTTTCCAGGGTAACTGACTGCCCTGTTTCCGGGATAGCTGACTGCCCTGTTTCCAGGGTAACTGACTGCCCTGTTTCCGGGATAACTGACTACCCTGTTTCCGGGATAACTGACTGCCCTGTTTCCAGGATAACTGATCACCCTTTTTCCAGGATAACTGACTCCCCTGTTTCCAGTGTAACTGACTGACCTGTTTCCGGGATAACTGACCGCCCTGTTTCCAGGATAACTGACCTATCTATTTCCGGGGTAACTGACCGCCCTGTTTCCAGGATAACTGACTGCCCTGTTTCCAGGTTAACTGACTGCCCTGTTTCCAGGGTAACTGACTGCCCTGTTTCCGGGGTAACTGACCGCCCTGTTTCCAGGATAACAGATCACCCTGTTTCCGGAGTAACTGACCATCCTGTTTCCAGGGTCACTGGCCACCCTGTTTCCAGGATAACTGAAAGCCCTGTTTCCAGGGTAACTGACTGCCCTGTTTCCGGGAAAACTGTCTGCCCTGTTTCCTGGGTAACTGACTGCCCTGCTTCCAGGGTAACTGACTGCCCTGTTTCCAGGGTAACTGATCACCCTGTTTCCGGGATAGCTGTCTGCCCTGTTTCCGGGATAACTGACTGCCCAGTTTCCAGGGTAACAGACTGCCCTGTTTCCGGGGTAACTGACTGCCCTTTTTTTAGGGTAACTGACTGCCCAGTTTCCAGGGTAGCTGATCACCCTGTTTCCGGGAGAACTGACTGCCCTGTTTCCGGGAGAAATGACTGCCCTGTTTCCAGGGTAACTGACTGCCCTGCTTCCGGGGTAACTGACTGCCCTGTTTCCAGGGTAACTGACTGCCCAGTTTCCAGGGTAACTGATCACCCTTTTTCCGGGATAACTGACTGCCCTGTTTCCGGGATAACTGACTGCCCTGTTTCCAGGGTAACTGATCACCCTGTTTCCGGGATAACTGTCTGCCCTGTTTCCGGGATAACTGACTGCCCAGTTTCCAGGGTAACAGACTGCCCTGTTTCCGGGGTAACTGACTGCCCTGTTTCCAGGGTAACTGACTGCCCAGTTTCCAGGGTAACTGATCACCCTGTTTCCGGGAGAACTGACTGCCCTGTTTCCGGGAGAAATGACTGCCCTGTTTCCAGGGTAACTGACTGCCCTGCTTCCGGGGTCACGGACTGCCCTGTTTCCAGGGTAACTGATCACCCTGTTTCCGGGATAACTGACTGCACTGTTTCCGGGGTAACTGACTGCCCTGTTTCCAGGGTAACTGACTACCCCAAGGCCTTTTACGCGTATGTCAGAAATATGAGGATGACTAGGGGGACCATAGGTCCGGTCAAGGACAATAGCGGGAGACTGTGTGTTGAGCCGGAAGAGATAAGTGAGGTTTTGAATGAGTACTTCTCTTCGGTATTTACGAATGAGAAGGGGTGTATTACTGAAGAGGACGGTGGGAAGCAGACTGGTAAGCTCGAGGAAGTGCTCGTTAGGAGGGAAGACGTGTTGGGGCTTTTGAATAACTTGAAGATAGACAAGTCTCCCGGGCCTGACGGGGTATATCCAAGGATGTTATGGGAAGCAAGGGATGAAATTGCAGAGCCGCTGGCAATGATCTTTTCATCTTCTCTGCTGACGGGGGTGGTACCAGGTGATTGGAGGGTGGCAAATGTTGTGCCCCTGTTCAAGAAAGGGAATAGGAACAACCCTGGGAATTACAGGCCAGTTAGTCTTACTTCGGTGGTAGGCAAGTTGATGGAAAAGGTGCTGAGGGATAGGATTTCTGAGCATCTGGAAAGACACTGCTTGATTCGGGACAGTCAGCACGGTTTTGTGAGGGGTAGGTCTTGCCTCACAAGCCTGATTGAATTCTTTGAGCAGGTGACCAAGCAAGTGGATGAGGGTAAACCAGTGGATGTGGTGTACATGGATTTTAGTAAGGCATTTGATAAGGTCCCCCATGGTAGACTTATGGAGAAAGTCAGGAGGCATGGGATAGTGGGGAATGTGGCCAGTTGGATTAAGAATTGGCTAACTGATAGAAGGCAGAGAGTGGTCTTAGATGGTAAATACTCAGCCTGGAGCCCAGTTACCAGTGGCGTGCCGCAGGGATCAGTTCTGGGTCCTCTCCTGTTTGTGATTTTTATTAACGACTTGGATGAGGAAGTCGAAGGGTGGGTCAGTAAATTTGCAGATGATACAAAGGTTGGTGGAGTTGTGGATACCGAGGAGGGCTATTGTCGTCTGCAAAGGGACTTGGATAGGTTGCAGTGCTGGGCTGAAAAGTGGCAGATGGAGTTTAACCCTGAAAAGTGTGAGGTCGTCCATTTTGGAAGGACAAACATGAATGCAAAATACTGGGTTAACGGTAGGGTTCTTGGGCATGTGGAGGAGCAGAGAGACCTTGGGGTCTATGTGCATAGATCATTGAAAGTTGCAACTCAAGTGGATAGGGCTGTGAAGAAGGCATATGGGGTGTTAGCGTTCATTAGCAGAGGGATTGAATTTAAGAGCCGTGAGGTGATGATGCAGCTGTACAGGACCTTGGTAAGGCCTCATTTGGAGTACTGTGTGCAGTTCTGGTCGCCTCATTTTAGGAAGGATGTGGAAGCCTTGGAGAGGGTGCAGAGGAGATTTACCAGGATGTTGCCTGGAATGGAGAATAAGTCTTACGAGGAAAGGCTGAACATTCTAGGCCTCTTCTCATTAGAAAGGAGAAGGATGAGGGGTGACATGATAGAGGTTTATAAGATGATCAGGGGAATAGATAGGGTAGACAGTCAGAAACTTTTTCCCCGGGTGGAGCAAAGCGTTACAAGGGGTCATAAATTTAAGGTGAAGGGTGGGAGATATAAGGGGGATGTCAGGGGAAGGTTCTTTACCCAGAGAGTGGTCGAGGCATGGAATGCCTTGCCCGGGGAAGTTGTTGAGTCAGAAACTTTAGGGACTTTCAAAAGGCTTTTGGATAGGTATATGGATAAAGGAGAATGATGGGGTATAGATTAAATTGTCCTTGACAGAGGACAAAGGATCGGCACAACATTGTGGGCCGAAGGGCCTGTTCTGTGCTCTATGTTCTATGTTCTATGTTCTATGTTCTATATAACTGACTGCCCTGTTTCCAGGGTAACTGACTTACCCTGTTTGCGGGGTAACTGACTGCCCTGTTTCCAGGCTAACTGACTGCCCTGTTTCCAGGATAACTGGTCACCCTGTTTCCGGGGTAACTGACTGCCCTGTTTCCGGGGTAACTGAACGCCCTGTTTCCAGGGTCACTGACCACCCTGTTTCCAGGATAACTGAAAGTGCTGTTTCCAGGGTAACTGATCTCCCTGTTTCCGGGGTAAATGATCACCCTGTTTCCGGGATAACTGTCTGCCCTGTTTCCGGGATAACTGACTGCCCAGTTTCCAGGGTAACAGACCGCCCTGTTTCCAGGATAACTGACCGCCCTATTTCCGGGGTAACTGACCGCTCTGCTTCCAGGATAACTGACTGCCCCATTATCCGGGGTAACTGACTGCCCTGTTTCCGGGATAACTGACTGCCCTGTTTACTGGATAACTGACCGCCCTGTTTCCAGGTTAACTGACTGCCCTGTTTACGGGATAACTGACTGCCCTGTTTCCAGGGTAACTGACTGCCCTGTTTCCGGGATAACTGACTGCCCTGTTTCCAGGGTAATTGACTGCCCGGTTTCCAGGGTAACTGACTGCCCTGTATCCGGGGTAACTGACTGCCCTGTTTCCAGAGTAACTGAATACCCTGTTTCCAGGGTAACTGACTGCCCTGTTTCCGGGATAACTGACTGCCCTGTTTCCAGGGTAACTGACTGCCCTGTTTCCGGGGGAACTGACTGCCCTGTTTCCAGGGTAACTGACTGCCCTGTTTCCAGGGCAACGGATCACCATGTTTCCTGGGTAACTGACTGCACTGTTTCCAGGGCAAGTGACCGCCCTGTTTCCGGGGTAACAGACTGCCCAGTTTCCAGGGTAACTGTTCACCCTGTTTCCGGGGTAACGGATCACCCTGTTTCCGGGGTAAATGACGGCCCTGTTTCCTGGGTAACTGACCGCCCTGTTTCAGGGATAACTGTGTGCCCTGTTTCCAGGGTAAAAAACTGCCCTGTTTCCGGGGTAACTGACCGCCCTGTTTCCAGGATAACTGATCACCCTGTTTCCGGGGTAACTGACTGCCCAGTTTCCAGCGTAACTGACTGCCCTGTTTCCAGGGTAACTGACTGCCCTGTTTCCGGGGTAACTGACTGCCCAGTTTCCAGGGTAACTGACTGCCCTGTTTCCGGGGTAACTGACTGCCCAGTTTCCAGGGTAACTGATCACCCTGTTTCCGGGATAACTGACTACCCTGTTTCCAGGGTAACTGACTGCCCAGTATCCAGGGAAACTGACTGCCCTGTTTCCGGGGTAACTGACTGCCCAGTTTCCAGGGTAACTGATCAGCCCGTTTCCGGGATAACTGACTGCCCTATTTCCGGGATAACTGACTGCCCTGTTTCCAGGGTAACTGACTGCCCCATTATCCGGGGTAACTGACTGCCCTGTTTCCGGGATAACTGACTGCCCTGCTTCCGGGGTAACTGACTGGCCTGTTTCCAGGGTAACTGACTGCCCAGTTTCCAGGGTAACAGATCACCCTTTTTCCGGGATAACTGATCACCCTGTTTCCAGGATAACTGACTCCCCTGTTTCCAGTGTAACTGACTGACCTGTTTCCGGGGTAACTGACCGCCCTGTTTCCAGGATAACTGACTGCCCTGTTTCCAGGTTAACTGACTGCCCTGTTTCCAGGGTAACTGACTGCCCTGTTTCCAGGGTAACTGATCACCCTGTTTCCGGGATAGCTGTCTGCCCTGTTTCCGGGATAACTGACTGCCCAGTTTCCAGGGTAACAGACTGCCCTGTTTCCGGGGTAACTGACTGCCCTTTTTTTAGGGTAACTGACTGCCCAGTTTCCAGGGTAGCTGATCACCCTGTTTCCGGGAGAACTGACTGCCCTGTTTCCGGGAGAAATGACTGCCCTGTTTCCAGGGTAACTGACTGCCCTGCTTCCGGGGTAACTGACTGCCCTGTTTCCAGGGTAACTGACTGCCCAGTTTCCAGGGTAACTGATCACCCTTTTTCCGGGATAACTGACTGCCCTGTTTCCGGGATAACTGACTGCCCTGTTTCCAGGGTAACTGATCACCCTGTTTCCGGGATAACTGTCTGCCCTGTTTCCGGGATAACTGACTGCCCAGTTTCCAGGGTAACAGACTGCCCTGTTTCCGGGGTAACTGACTGCCCTGTTTCCAGGGTAACTGACTGCCCAGTTTCCAGGGTAACTGATCACCCTGTTTCCGGGAGAACTGACTGCCCTGTTTCCGGGAGAAATGACTGCCCTGTTTCCAGGGTAACTGACTGCCCTGCTTCCGGGGTCACGGACTGCCCTGTTTCCAGGGTAACTGATCACCCTGTTTCCGGGATAACTGACTGCACTGTTTCCGGGGTAACTGACTGCCCTGTTTCCAGGGTAACTGACTACCCCAAGGCCTTTTACGCGTATGTCAGAAATATGAGGATGACTAGGGGGACCATAGGTCCGGTCAAGGACAATAGCGGGAGACTGTGTGTTGAGCCGGAAGAGATAAGTGAGGTTTTGAATGAGTACTTCTCTTCGGTATTTACGAATGAGAAGGGGTGTATTACTGAAGAGGACGGTGGGAAGCAGACTGGTAAGCTCGAGGAAGTGCTCGTTAGGAGGGAAGACGTGTTGGGGCTTTTGAATAACTTGAAGATAGACAAGTCTCCCGGGCCTGACGGGGTATATCCAAGGATGTTATGGGAAGCAAGGGATGAAATTGCAGAGCCGCTGGCAATGATCTTTTCATCTTCTCTGCTGACGGGGGTGGTACCAGGTGATTGGAGGGTGGCAAATGTTGTGCCCCTGTTCAAGAAAGGGAATAGGAACAACCCTGGGAATTACAGGCCAGTTAGTCTTACTTCGGTGGTAGGCAAGTTGATGGAAAAGGTGCTGAGGGATAGGATTTCTGAGCATCTGGAAAGACACTGCTTGATTCGGGACAGTCAGCACGGTTTTGTGAGGGGTAGGTCTTGCCTCACAAGCCTGATTGAATTCTTTGAGCAGGTGACCAAGCAAGTGGATGAGGGTAAACCAGTGGATGTGGTGTACATGGATTTTAGTAAGGCATTTGATAAGGTCCCCCATGGTAGACTTATGGAGAAAGTCAGGAGGCATGGGATAGTGGGGAATGTGGCCAGTTGGATTAAGAATTGGCTAACTGATAGAAGGCAGAGAGTGGTCTTAGATGGTAAATACTCAGCCTGGAGCCCAGTTACCAGTGGCGTGCCGCAGGGATCAGTTCTGGGTCCTCTCCTGTTTGTGATTTTTATTAACGACTTGGATGAGGAAGTCGAAGGGTGGGTCAGTAAATTTGCAGATGATACAAAGGTTGGTGGAGTTGTGGATACCGAGGAGGGCTATTGTCGTCTGCAAAGGGACTTGGATAGGTTGCAGTGCTGGGCTGAAAAGTGGCAGATGGAGTTTAACCCTGAAAAGTGTGAGGTCGTCCATTTTGGAAGGACAAACATGAATGCAAAATACTGGGTTAACGGTAGGGTTCTTGGGCATGTGGAGGAGCAGAGAGACCTTGGGGTCTATGTGCATAGATCATTGAAAGTTGCAACTCAAGTGGATAGGGCTGTGAAGAAGGCATATGGGGTGTTAGCGTTCATTAGCAGAGGGATTGAATTTAAGAGCCGTGAGGTGATGATGCAGCTGTACAGGACCTTGGTAAGGCCTCATTTGGAGTACTGTGTGCAGTTCTGGTCGCCTCATTTTAGGAAGGATGTGGAAGCCTTGGAGAGGGTGCAGAGGAGATTTACCAGGATGTTGCCTGGAATGGAGAATAAGTCTTACGAGGAAAGGCTGAACATTCTAGGCCTCTTCTCATTAGAAAGGAGAAGGATGAGGGGTGACATGATAGAGGTTTATAAGATGATCAGGGGAATAGATAGGGTAGACAGTCAGAAACTTTTTCCCCGGGTGGAGCAAAGCGTTACAAGGGGTCATAAATTTAAGGTGAAGGGTGGGAGATATAAGGGGGATGTCAGGGGAAGGTTCTTTACCCAGAGAGTGGTCGAGGCATGGAATGCCTTGCCCGGGGAAGTTGTTGAGTCAGAAACTTTAGGGACTTTCAAAAGGCTTTTGGATAGGTATATGGATAAAGGAGAATGATGGGGTATAGATTAAATTGTCCTTGACAGAGGACAAAGGATCGGCACAACATTGTGGGCCGAAGGGCCTGTTCTGTGCTCTATGTTCTATGTTCTATGTTCTATATAACTGACTGCCCTGTTTCCAGGGTAACTGACTTACCCTGTTTGCGGGGTAACTGACTGCCCTGTTTCCAGGCTAACTGACTGCCCTGTTTCCAGGATAACTGGTCACCCTGTTTCCGGGGTAACTGACTGCCCTGTTTCCGGGGTAACTGAACGCCCTGTTTCCAGGGTCACTGACCACCCTGTTTCCAGGATAACTGAAAGTGCTGTTTCCAGGGTAACTGATCTCCCTGTTTCCGGGGTAAATGATCACCCTGTTTCCGGGATAACTGTCTGCCCTGTTTCCGGGATAACTGACTGCCCAGTTTCCAGGGTAACAGACCGCCCTGTTTCCAGGATAACTGACCGCCCTATTTCCGGGGTAACTGACCGCTCTGCTTCCAGGATAACTGACTGCCCCATTATCCGGGGTAACTGACTGCCCTGTTTCCGGGATAACTGACTGCCCTGTTTACTGGATAACTGACCGCCCTGTTTCCAGGTTAACTGACTGCCCTGTTTCCGGGATAACTGACTGCCCTGTTTCCAGGGTAACTGACTGCCCTGTTTCCGGGATAACTGACTGCCCTGTTTCCAGGGTAATTGACTGCCCGGTTTCCAGGGTAACTGACTGCCCTGTATCCGGGGTAACTGACTGCCCTGTTTCCAGAGTAACTGAATACCCTGTTTCCAGGGTAACTGACTGCCCTGTTTCCGGGATAACTGACTGCCCTGTTTCCAGGGTAACTGACTGCCCTGTTTCCGGGGGAACTGACTGCCCTGTTTCCAGGGTAACTGACTGCCCTGTTTCCAGGGCAACGGATCACCATGTTTCCTGGGTAACTGACTGCACTGTTTCCAGGGCAAGTGACCGCCCTGTTTCCGGGGTAACAGACTGCCCAGTTTCCAGGGTAACTGTTCACCCTGTTTCCGGGGTAACGGATCACCCTGTTTCCGGGGTAAATGACGGCCCTGTTTCCTGGGTAACTGACCGCCCTGTTTCAGGGATAACTGTGTGCCCTGTTTCCAGGGTAAAAAACTGCCCTGTTTCCGGGGTAACTGACCGCCCTGTTTCCAGGATAACTGATCACCCTGTTTCCGGGGTAACTGACTGCCCAGTTTCCAGCGTAACTGACTGCCCTGTTTCCAGGGTAACTGACTGCCCTGTTTCCGGGGTAACTGACTGCCCAGTTTCCAGGGTAACTGACTGCCCTGTTTCCGGGGTAACTGACTGCCCAGTTTCCAGGGTAACTGATCACCCTGTTTCCGGGATAACTGACTACCCTGTTTCCAGGGTAACTGACTGCCCAGTATCCAGGGAAACTGACTGCCCTGTTTCCGGGGTAACTGACTGCCCAGTTTCCAGGGTAACTGATCAGCCCGTTTCCGGGATAACTGACTGCCCTATTTCCGGGATAACTGACTGCCCTGTTTCCAGGGTAACTGACTGCCCCATTATCCGGGGTAACTGACTGCCCTGTTTCCGGGATAACTGACTGCCCTGCTTCCGGGGTAACTGACTGGCCTGTTTCCAGGGTAACTGACTGCCCAGTTTCCAGGGTAACTGATCACCCTTTTTCCGGGATAACTGATCACCCTGTTTCCAGGATAACTGACTCCCCTGTTTCCAGTGTAACTGACTGACCTGTTTCCGGGGTAACTGACCGCCCTGTTTCCAGGATAACTGACTGCCCTGTTTCCAGGTTAACTGACTGCCCTGTTTCCAGGGTAACTGACTGCCCTGTTTCCAGGGTAACTGATCACCCTGTTTCCGGGATAACTGACTGCCCTGTTTCCGGGATAACTGACTGCCCTGTTTCCAGGCTAACTGACTGCCCTGTTTCCAGGATAACTGTTCACCCTGTTTCCGGGGTAACTGACTGCCCTGTTTCCGGGGTAACTGACCGCCCTGTTTCGAGGGTCACTGACCACCCTGTTTCCAGGATAACTGAAAGTGCTGTTTCCAAGGTAACTGATCTCCCTGTTTCCGGGGTAACTGATCACCCTGTTTCCGGGTAACTGACAGCCCTGTTTCCGGGGTAACTGACTGCCCTGTTTCCAGGGTAACTGATCTCCCTGTTTCCAGTGCAACGGATCACCATGTTTCCGGGGTAACTGACTGCCCTGTTTCCAGTGCAACTGACCGCCCTGTTTCCGGGGGAACTGACTGCCCAGTTTCCAGGGTAACTGATCACCCTGCTTCCAGGGTAACTGACCATCCTGTTTCCAGGGTAACTGACGGCCCAGTTTCCAGGCTAACTGACTGCCCTGCTTCCGGGGTATCAGATCTCCTGTTTCCAGGGTAACTGACCGCCCTGTTTCCAGGATAACTGACCGCCCTATTTCCGGGGTAACTGAATGCCCTGTTTCCAGGATAACTGACTGCCCTGTTTCCGGGATAACTGACTGCCCTGTTTACTGGATAACTGACCGCCCTGTTTCCAGGTTAACTGACTGCCCTGTTTCCGGGGTAACTGACTGCCCTGTTTCCAGGGTAACTGACTGCCCAGTTTCCAGGATAACTGATCACCCTGCTTCCGGGGTAACTGACTGCCTTGTTTCCGGGGTAACTGACCGCCCTGTTTCCAGGGTCACTGACCACCCTGTTTCCAGGATAACTGAAAGTGCTGTTTCCAGGGTAACTGATCTCCCTGTTTCCAGGGTAACTGATCACCCTTTTTCCGGGATAACTGACTGCCCTGTTTCCGGGATAACTGACTGCCCTGTTTCCAGGGTAACTGATCACCCTGTTTCCGGGATAACTGTCTGCCCTGTTTCCGGGATAACTGACTGCCCAGTTTCCAGGGTAACAGACTGCCCGGTTTCCGGGGTAACTGACTGCCCTGTTTCCAGGGTAACTGACTGCCCAGTTTCCAGGGTAACTGATCACCGTGTTTCCGGGATAACTGACTGCCCTGTTTCCGGGTAACTGACAGCCCTGTTTCCGGGGTAACTGACTGCCCTGTTTCCAGGGTAACTGACTGCCCTGCTTCCGGGTAACTGACAGCCCTGTTTCCGGGGTAACTGACTGCCCTGTTTCCAGGGTAACTGACTGCCCTGTTTACTGGATAACTGACCGCCCTGTTTCCAGGTTAACTGACTGCCCTGTTTCCGGGGTAACTGACTGCCCTGTTTCCAGGGTAACTGACTGCCCAGTTTCCAGGATAACTGATCACCCTGCTTCCGGGGTAACTGACTGCCTTGTTTCCGGGGTAACTGACCGCCCTGTTTCCAGGGTCACTGACCACCCTGTTTCCAGGATAACTGAAAGTGCTGTTTCCAGGGTAACTGATCTCCCTGTTTCCAGGGTAACTGATCACCCTTTTTCCGGGATAACTGACTGCCCTGTTTCCGGGATAACTGACTGCCCTGTTTCCAGGGTAACTGATCACCCTGTTTCCGGGATAACTGTCTGCCCTGTTTCCGGGATAACTGACTGCCCAGTTTCCAGGGTAACAGACTGCCCGGTTTCCGGGGTAACTGACTGCCCTGTTTCCAGGGTAACTGACTGCCCAGTTTCCAGGGTAACTGATCACCGTGTTTCCGGGATAACTGACTGCCCTGTTTCCGGGTAACTGACAGCCCTGTTTCCGGGGTAACTGACTGCCCTGTTTCCAGGGTAACTGACTGCCCTGCTTCCGGGTAACTGACAGCCCTGTTTCCGGGGTAACTGACTGCCCTGTTTCCAGGGTAACTGACTGCCCTGCTTCCGGGGTAACTGATCACCCTGTTTCCGGGATAACTGACTGCCCTGTTTCCGGGTAACTGACAGCCCTGTTTCCGGGGTAACTGACTGCCCTGTTTCCAGGGTAACTGATCTCCCTGTTTCCAGTGCAACGGATCACCATGTTTCCGGGGTAACTGACTGCCCTGTTTCCAGGGCAACTGACCGCCCTGTTTCCGGGGGAACTGACTGCCCAGTTTCCAGGGTAACTGATCACCCTGCTTCCAGGGTAACTGACCATCCTGTTTCCAGGGTAACTGACTGCCCAGTTTCCAGGGTAACTGACTGCCCTGTTTCCGGGGTATCAGATCTCCTGTTTCCAGGGTAACTGACCGCCCTGTTTCCAGGATAACTGACCGCCCTATTTCCGGGGTAACTGAATGCCCTGTTTCCAGGATAACTGACTGCCCTGTTTCCGGGATAACTGACTGCCCTGTTTACTGGATAACTGACCGCCCTGTTTCCAGGTTAACTGACTGCCCTGTTTCCGGGGTAACTGACTGCCCTGTTTCCAGGGTAACTGACTGCCCAGTTTCCAGGATAACTGATCACCCTGTTTCTGGGGTAACTGACTGCCCTGTTTCCGGGGTAACTGACCGCCCTGTTTCCAGGGTCACTGACCACCCTGTTTCCAGGGTAACTGATCACCCTTTTTCCGGGATAACTGACTGCCCTGTTTCCGGGATAACTGACTGCCCTGTTTCCAGGGTAACTGATCACCCTGTTTCCGGGATAACTGTCTGCCCTGTTTCCGGGATAACTGACTGCCCAGTTTCCAGGGTAACAGACTGCCCTGTTTCCGGGGTAACTGACTGCCCTGTTTCCAGGGTAACTGACTGCCCAGTTTCCAGGGTAACTGATCACCCTGTTTCCGGGAGAACTGACTGCCCTGTTTCCGGGAGAAATGACTGCCCTATTTCCAGGGTAACTGACTGCCCTGCTTCCGGGGTAACTGACTGCCCTGTTTCCAGGGTAACTGATCACCCTGTTTCCGGGATAACTGACTGCCCTGTTTACTGGATAACTGACCGCCCTGTTTCCGGGATAACTGACTGCCCTGTTTCCAGGGTAACTGATAACCCCGATTCCGGGATAACTGACTGCGCTGTTTCCAGGGTAACTGACTGCCCAGTTTCCAGGGTAACTGACTGCCCTGTTTCCGGGGAAACTGACTGCCCTATTTGCAGGGTAACTGACTGCCCAGTTTCCAGAGTAACTGAACACCCTGTTTCCAGGGTAACTGACTGCCCTGTTTCCGGGATAACTGACTGCCCTGTTTCCAGGGTAACTGACTGCCCTGTTTCCGGGATAACTGACTACCCTGTTTCCGGGATAACTGACTGCCCTGTTTCCAGGGTAACTGACTGCCCTGTTTCCGGGGTAACTGACTGCCCTGTTTCCAGGCTAACTGACTCCCCTGTTTCCAGTGTAACTGACTGACCTGTTTCCGGGGTAACTGACCGCCCTGTTTCCAGGATAACTGACCTATCTATTTCCGGGGTAACTGACCGCCCTGTTTCCAGGATAACTGACTGCCCTGTTTCCAGGTTAACTGACTGCCCTGTTTCCAGGGTAACTGACTGCCCTGTTTCCGGGGTAACTGACCGCCCTGTTTCCAGGATAACAGATCACCCCGTTTCCGGAGTAACTGACCATCCTGTTTCCAGGGTCACTGACCACCCTGTTTCCAGGATAACTGAAAGCCCTGTTTCCAGGGTAACTGACTGCCCTGCTTCCGGGGTAACTGACTGCCCTGTTTCCAGGGTAACTGATCACCCTGTTTCCGGGATAACTGTCTGCCCTGTTTCCGGGATAACTGACTGCCCAGTTTCCAGGGTACAGACTGCCCTGTTTCCGGGGTAACTGACTGCCCTGTTTCCAGGGTAACTGACTGCCCAGTTTCCAGGGTAACTGATCACCCTGTTTCCGGGAGAACTGACTGCCCTGTTTCCGGGAGAAATGACTGCCCTGTTTCCAGGGTAACTGACTGCCCTGCTTCCGGGGTAACTGACTGCCCTGTTTCCAGGGTAACTGACTGCCCAGTTTCCAGGGTAACTGATCACCCTTTTTCCGGGATAACTGACTGCCCTGTTTCCGGGATAACTGACTGCCCTGTTTCCAGGGTAACTGATCACCCTGATTCCGGGATAACTGTCTGCCCTGTTTCCGGGATAACTGACTGCCCAGTTTCCAGGGTAACAGACTGCCCTGTTTCCGGGGTAACTGACTGCCCTGTTTCCAGGGTAACTGACTGCCCAGTTTCCAGGGTAACTGATCACCCTGTTTCCGGGAGAACTGACTGCCCTGTTTCCGGGAGAAATGACTGCCCTGTTTCCAGGGTAACTGACTGCCCTGCTTCCGGGGTAACTGACTGCCCTGTTTCCAGGGTAACTGATCACCCTGTTTCCGGGATAACTGACTGCACTGTTTCCGGGATAACAGACTGCCCTGTTTCCAGGGTAACTGACTTACCCTGTTTGCGGGGTAACTGACTGCCCTGTTTCCAGGCTAACTGACTGCCCTGTTTCCAGGATAACTGGTCACCCTGTTTCCAGGGTAACTGACTGCCCTGTTTCCGGGGTAACTGACCGCCCTGTTTCCAGGGTCACTGACCACCCTGTTTCCAGGATAACTGAAAGTGCTGTTTCCAGGGTAACTGATCTCCCTGTTTCCGGGGTAACTGATCACCCTGTTTCCGGGTAACTGACTGCCCTGTTTCCAGGGTAACTGATCTCCCTGTTTCCAGTGCAACGGATCACCATGTTTCCGGGGTAACTGACTGCCCTGTTTCCAGGGCAACTGACCGCCCTGTTTCCGGGGGAACTGACTGCCCAGTTTCCAGGGCAACTGATCACCCTGCTTCCAGGGTAACTGACCATCCAGTTTCCAGGGTAACTGACTGCCCTGTTTACGGGGTAACAGATCTCCTGTTTCCAGGGTAACTGACCTCCCTGTTTCCAGGGTAACTGATAACCCTGATTCCGGGATAACTGACTGCGCTGTTTCCAGGGTAACTGACTGCCCACTTTCCAGGGTAACTGACTGCCCTGTTTCCTGGGTAACTGACTGCCCTGTTTCCAGGGTAACTGACTGCCCTGTTTCCGGGATAACTGACTACCCTGTTTCCGGGATAACTGACTGCCCTGTTTCCACGATAACTGATCACCCTGTTTCCAGGATAACTGACTCCCCTGTTTCCAGTGTAACTGACTGACCTGTTTCCGGGGTAACTGACCGCCCTGTTTCCAGGATAACTGACTGCCCTGTTTCCAGGTTAACTGACTGCCCTGTTTCCAGGGTAACTGACTGCCCTGTTTCCGGGGTAACTGACCGCCCTGTTTCCAGGATAACAGATCACCCTGTTTCCGGAGTAACTGACCATCCTGTTTCCAGGGTCACTGACCACCCTGTTTCCAGGATAGCTGAAAGCCCTGTTTCCAGGGTAACTGACTGCACTGTTTCCGGGAAAACTGTCTGCCCTGTTTCCTGGGTAACTGACTGCCCTGCTTCCGGGGTAACTGACTGGCCTGTTTCCAGGGTAACTGACTGCCCAGTTTCCAGGGTAACTGTTCACCCTTTTTCCGGGATAACTGACTGCCCTGTTTCCGGGATAACTGACTGCCCTGTTTCCAGGGTAACTGATCACCCTGTTTCCGGGATAACTGTCTGCCCTGTTTCCGGGATAACTGACTGCCCAGTTTCCAGGGTAACAGACTGCCCTGTTTCCGGGGTAACTGACTGCCCTGTTTCCAGGGTAACTGACTGCCCAGTTTCCAGGGTAACTGATCACCCTGTTTCCGGGAGAACTGACTGCCCTGTTTCCGGGAGAAATGACTGCCCTGTTTCCAGGGTAACTGACTGCCCTGCTTCCGGGGTAACTGACTGCCCTGTTTCCAGGGTAACTGATCACCCTGTTTCCGGGATAACTGACTGCCCTGTTTCCGGGATAACTGACTGCCCTGTTTCCAGGGTAACTGACTTACCCTGTTTCCGGGGTAACTGACTGCCCTGTTTCCAGGCTAACTGACTGCCCTGTTTCCAGGATAACTGAATGCCCTGTTTCCGGGGTAACTGACTGCCCTGTTTCCGGGGTAACTGACCGCCCTGTTTCCAGGGTCACTGACCACCCTGTTTCCAGGATAACTGAAAGTGCTGTTTCCAAGGTAACTGATCTCCCTGTTTCCGGGGTAACTGATCACCCTGTTTCCGGGTAACTGACTGCCCTGTTTCCGGGATAACTGACTGCCTTGTTTCCAGGGTAACTGATCTCCCTGTTTCCAGTGCAACGGATCACCATGTTTCCGGGGTAACTGACTGCCCTGTTTCCAGTGCAACTGACCGACCTGTTTCCGGGGGAACTGACTGCCCAGTTTCCAGGGTAACTGATCACCCTGCTTCCAGGGTAACTGACCATCCTGTTTCCAGGGTAACTGACTGCCCAGTTTCCAGGCTAACTGACTGCCCTGTTTCCGGGGTATCAGATCTCCTGTTTCCAGGGTAACTGACCGCCCTGTTTCCAGGATAACTGACCGCCCTATTTCCGGGGTAACTGAATGCCCTGTTTCCAGGATAACTGACTGCCCTGTTTCCGGGATAACTGACTGCCCTGTTTACTGGATAACTGACCGCCCTGTTTCCAGGTTAACTGACTGCCCTTTTTCCGGGGTAACTGACTGCCCTGTTTCCAGGGTAACTGACTGCCCAGTTTCCAGGATAACTGATCACCCTGTTTCCGGGGTAACTGACTGCCCTGTTTCCGGGGTAACTGACCGCCCTGTTTCCAGGGTCACTGACCACCCTGTTTCCAGGATAACTGAAAGTGCTGTTTCCAGGGTAACTGATCTCCCTGTTTCCAGGGTAACTGATCACCCTTTTTCCGGGATAACTGACTGCCCTGTTTCCGGGATAACTGACTGCCCTGTTTCCAGGGTAACTGATCACCCTGTTTCCGGGATAACTGTCTGCCCTGTTTCCGGGATAACTGACTGCCTAGTTTCCAGGGTAACAGACTGCCCTGTTTCCGGGGTAACTGACTGCCCTGTTTCCAGGGTAACTGACTGCCCAGTTTCCAGGGTAACTGATCACCGTGTTTCCGGGAGAACTGACTGCCATGTTTCCGGGAGAAATGACTGCCCTGTTTCCAGGGTAACTGACTGCCCTGCTTCCGGGGTAACTGACTGCCCTGTTTCCAGGGTAACTGTTCACCCTGTTTCCGGGATAACTGACTGCCCTGTTTCCGGGTAACTGACAGCCCTGTTTCCGGGGTAACTGACTGCCCTGTTTCCAGGGTAACTGATCTCCCTGTTTCCAGTGCAACGGATCACCATGTTTCCGGGGTAACTGACTGCCCTGTTTCCAGGGCAACTGACGCCCTGTTTCCGGGGGAACTGACTGCCCAGTTTCCAGGGTAACTGATCACCCTGCTTCCAGGGTAACTGACCATCCTGTTTCCAGGGTAACTGACTGCCCAGTTTCCAGGGTAACTGACTGCCCTGTTTCCGGGGTATCAGATCTCCTGTTTCCAGGGTAACTGACCGCCCTGTTTCCAGGATAACTGACCGCCCTATTTCCGGGGTAACTGAATGCCCTGTTTCCAGGATAACTGACTGCCCTGTTTCCGGGATAACTGACTGCCTAGTTTCCAGGGTAACAGACTGCCCTGTTTCCGGGGTAACTGACTGCCCTGTTTCCAGGGTAACTGACTGCCCAGTTTCCAGGGTAACTGATCACCGTGTTTCCGGGAGAACTGACTGCCATGTTTCCGGGAGAAATGACTGCCCTGTTTCCAGGGTAACTGACTGCCCTGCTTCCGGGGTAACTGACTGCCCTGTTTCCAGGGTAACTGTTCACCCTGTTTCCGGGATAACTGACTGCCCTGTTTCCGGGTAACTGACAGCCCTGTTTCCGGGGTAACTGACTGCCCTGTTTCCAGGGTAACTGATCTCCCTGTTTCCAGTGCAACGGATCACCATGTTTCCGGGGTAACTGACTGCCCTGTTTCCAGGGCAACTGACGCCCTGTTTCCGGGGGAACTGACTGCCCAGTTTCCAGGGTAACTGATCACCCTGCTTCCAGGGTAACTGACCATCCTGTTTCCAGGGTAACTGACTGCCCAGTTTCCAGGGTAACTGACTGCCCTGTTTCCGGGGTATCAGATCTCCTGTTTCCAGGGTAACTGACCGCCCTGTTTCCAGGATAACTGACCGCCCTATTTCCGGGGTAACTGAATGCCCTGTTTCCAGGATAACTGACTGCCCTGTTTCCGGGATAACTGACTGCCCTGTTTACTGGATAACTGACCGCCTGTTTCCAGGTTAACTGACTGCCCTGTTTCCGGGGTAACTGACTGCCCTGTTTCCAGGGTAACTGACTGCCCAGTTTCCAGGATAACTGATCACCCTGTTTCCGGGGTAACTGACTGCCCTGTTTCCGGGGTAACTGACCGCCCTGTTTCCAGGGTCACTGACCACCCTGTTTCCAGGGTAACTGATCACCCTTTTTCCGGGATAACTGACTGCCCTGTTTCCGGGATAACTGACTGCCCTGTTTCCAGGGTAACTGATCACCCTGTTTCCGGGATAACTGTCTGCCCTGTTTCCGGGATAACTGACTGCCCAGTTTCCAGGGTAACAGACTGCCCTGTTTCCGGGGTAACTGACTGCCCTGTTTCCAGGGTAACTGACTGCCCAGTTTCCAGGGTAACTGATCACCCTGTTTCCGGGAGAACTGACTGCCCTGTTTCCGGGAGAAATGACTGCCCTGTTTCCAGGGTAACTGACTGCCCTGCTTCCGGGGTAACTGACTGCCCTGTTTCCAGGGTAACTGATCACCCTGTTTCCGGGATAACTGACTGCACTGTTTCCGGGATAACAGACTGCCCTGTTTCCAGGGTAACTGACTTACCCTGTTTGCGGGGTAACTGACTGCCCTGTTTCCAGGCTAACTGACTGCCCTGTTTCCAGGATAACTGGTCACCCTGTTTCCAGGGTAACTGACTGCCCTGTTTCCGGGGTAACTGACCGCCCTGTTTCCAGGGTCACTGACCACCCTGTTTCCAGGATAACTGAAAGTGCTGTTTCCAGGGTAACTGATCTCCCTGTTTCCGGGGTAACTGATCACCCTGTTTCCGGGTAACTGACTGCCCTGTTTCCAGGGTAACTGATCTCCCTGTTTCCAGTGCAACGGATCACCATGTTTCCGGGGTAACTGACTGCCCTGTTTCCAGGGCAACTGACCGCCCTGTTTCCGGGGGAACTGACTGCCCAGTTTCCAGGGCAACTGATCACCCTGCTTCCAGGGTAACTGACCATCCAGTTTCCAGGGTAACTGACTGCCCTGTTTACGGGGTAACAGATCTCCTGTTTCCAGGGTAACTGACCGCCCTGTTTCCAGGGTAACTGATAACCCTGATTCCGGGATAACTGACTGCGCTGTTTCCAGGGTAACTGACTGCCCAGTTTCCAGGGTAACTGACTGCCCTGTTTCCGGGGTAACTGACTGCCCTGTTTCCAGGGTAACTGACTGCCCTGTTTCCGGGATAACTGACTACCCTGTTTCCGGGATAACTGACTGCCCTGTTTCCATGATAACTGATCACCCTGTTTCCAGGATAACTGACTCCCCTGTTTCCAGTGTAACTGACTGACCTGTTTCCGGGGTAACTGACCGCCCTGTTTCCAGGATAACTGACTGCCCTGTTTCCAGGTTAACTGACTGCCCTGTTTCCAGGGTAACTGACTGCCCTGTTTCCGGGGTAACTGACCGCCCTGTTTCCAGGATAACAGATCACCCTGTTTCCGGAGTAACTGACCATCCTGTTTCCAGGGTCACTGACCACCCTGTTTCCAGGATAGCTGAAAGCCCTGTTTCCAGGGTAACTGACTGCACTGTTTCCGGGAAAACTGTCTGCCCTGTTTCCTGGGTAACTGACTGCCCTGCTTCCGGGGTAACTGACTGGCCTGTTTCCAGGGTAACTGACTGCCCAGTTTCCAGGGTAACTGTTCACCCTTTTTCCGGGATAACTGACTGCCCTGTTTCCGGGATAACTGACTGCCCTGTTTCCAGGGTAACTGATCACCCTGTTTCCGGGATAACTGTCTGCCCTGTTTCCGGGATAACTGACTGCCCAGTTTCCAGGGTAACAGACTGCCCTGTTTCCGGGGTAACTGACTGCCCTGTTTCCAGGGTAACTGACTGCCCAGTTTCCAGGGTAACTGATCACCCTGTTTCCGGGAGAACTGACTGCCCTGTTTCCGGGAGAAATGACTGCCCTGTTTCCAGGGTAACTGACTGCCCTGCTTCCGGGGTAACTGACTGCCCTGTTTCCAGGGTAACTGATCACCCTGTTTCCGGGATAACTGACTGCCCTGTTTCCGGGATAACTGACTGCCCTGTTTCCAGGGTAACTGACTTACCCTGTTTCCGGGGTAACTGACTGCCCTGTTTCCAGGCTAACTGACTGCCCTGTTTCCAGGATAACTGAATGCCCTGTTTCCGGGGTAACTGACTGCCCTGTTTCCGGGGTAACTGACCGCCCTGTTTCCAGGGTCACTGACCACCCTGTTTCCAGGATAACTGAAAGTGCTGTTTCCAAGGTAACTGATCTCCCTGTTTCCGGGGTAACTGATCACCCTGTTTCCGGGTAACTGACTGCCCTGTTTCCGGGATAACTGACTGCCTTGTTTCCAGGGTAACTGATCTCCCTGTTTCCAGTGCAACGGATCACCATGTTTCCGGGGTAACTGACTGCCCTGTTTCCAGTGCAACTGACCGACCTGTTTCCGGGGGAACTGACTGCCCAGTTTCCAGGCTAACTGACTGCCCTGTTTCCGGGGTATCAGATCTCCTGTTTCCAGGGTAACTGACCGCCCTGTTTCCAGGATAACTGACCGCCCTATTTCCGGGGTAACTGAATGCCCTGTTTCCGGGGTAACTGACTGCCCTGTTTCCAGGGTAACTGACTGCCCAGTTTCCAGGATAACTGATCACCCTGTTTCCGGGGTAACTGACTGCCCTGTTTCCGGGGTAACTGACCGCCCTGTTTCCAGGGTCACTGACCACCCTGTTTCCAGGATAACTGAAAGTGCTGTTTCCAGGGTAACTGATCTCCCTGTTTCCAGGGTAACTGATCACCCTTTTTCCGGGATAGCTGACTGCCCTGTTTCCGGGATAACTGACTGCCCTGTTTCCAGGGTAACTGATCACCCTGTTTCCGGGATAACTGTCTGCCCTGTTTCCGGGATAACTGACTGCCTAGTTTCCAGGGTAACAGACTGCCCTGTTTCCGGGGTAACTGACTGCCCTGTTTCCAGGGTAACTGACTGCCCAGTTTCCAGGGTAACTGATCACCGTGTTTCCGGGAGAACTGACTGCCATGTTTCCGGGAGAAATGACTGCCCTGTTTCCAGGGTAACTGACTGCGCTGCTTCCGGGGTAACTGACTGCCCTGTTTCCAGGGTAACTGTTCACCCTGTTTCCGGGATAACTGACTGCCCTGTTTCCGGGTAACTGACAGCCCTGTTTCCGGGGTAACTGACTGCCCTGTTTCCAGGGTAACTGATCTCCCTGTTTCCAGTGCAACGGATCACCATGTTTCCGGGGTAACTGACTGCCCTGTTTCCAGGGCAACTGACGCCCTGTTTCCGGGGGAACTGACTGCCCAGTTTCCAGGGTAACTGATCACCCTGCTTCCAGGGTAACTGACCATCCTGTTTCCAGGGTAACTGACTGCCCAGTTTCCAGGGTAACTGACTGCCCTGTTTCCGGGGTATCAGATCTCCTGTTTCCAGGGTAACTGACCGCCCTGTTTCCAGGATAACTGACCGCCCTATTTCCGGGGTAACTGAATGCCCTGTTTCCAGGATAACTGACTGCCCTGTTTCCGGGATAACTGACTGCCCTGTTTACTGGATAACTGACCGCCTGTTTCCAGGTTAACTGACTGCCCTGTTTCCGGGGTAACTGACTGCCCTGTTTCCAGGGTAACTGACTGCCCAGTTTCCAGGATAACTGATCACCCTGTTTCCGGGGTAACTGACTGCCCTGTTTCCGGGGTAACTGACCGCCCTGTTTCCAGGGTCACTGACCACCCTGTTTCCAGGGTAACTGATCACCCTTTTTCCGGGATAACTGACTGCCCTGTTTCCGGGATAACTGACTGCCCTGTTTCCAGGGTAACTGATCACCCTGTTTCCGGGATAACTGTCTGCCCTGTTTCCGGGATAACTGACTGCCCAGTTTCCAGGGTAACAGACTGCCCTGTTTCCGGGGTAACTGACTGCCCTGTTTCCAGGGTAACTGACTGCCCAGTTTCCAGGGTAACTGATCACCCTGTTTCCGGGAGAACTGACTGCCCTGTTTCCGGGAGAAATGACTGCCCTATTTCCAGGGTAACTGACTGCCCTGCTTCCGGGGTAACTGACTGCCCTGTTTCCAGGGTAACTGATCACCCTGTTTCCGGGATAACTGACTGCCCTGTTTCCGGGATAACTGACTGCCCTGTTTCCAGGGTAACTGACTTACCCTGTTTCCGGGGTAACTGACTGCCCTGTTTCCAGGCTAACTGACTGCCCTGTTTCCAGGATAACTGATCACCCTGTTTCCGGGGTAACTGACTGCCCTGTTTCCGGGGTAACTGACCGCCCTGTTTCCAGGGTCACTGACCACCCTGTTTCCAGGATAACTGACTGCCCTGTTTCCAGGGTAACTGATCACCCTGTTTCCGGGGTAACTGACTGCCCTGTTTCCGGGGTAACTGACCGACCGCCCTGTTTCCAGGATAACTGATCACCCTGTTTCCGGGGTAACTGACGACCCTGTTTCCAGGGTAACTGACTAATCTGTTTCCAGGGTTACTGACCGCAATGTTTCTGGGGTAACTGACTGCCCTGCTTCCGGGGTAACTGACCGCCCTGTTTCCAGGATAACTGATCACCCTGTTTCCAGGGTAACTGACCATCCTGTTTCCAGGGTAACTGACTGCCCTGTTTCCGGGATAACTGACTGCCCTGTTTACTGGATAACTGACCGCCCTGTTTCCAGGTTAACTGACTGCCCTGTTTCCGGGATAACTGACTGCCCTGTTTCCAGGGTAACTGATTGCCCTGTTTCCGGTGTAACTGACTGCCCTGTTTCCAGGGTAACTGATCACCCTGTTTCCGGGACAACTGACTGCCCTGTTTCCGGGATAACTGACTGCCCTGTTTCCAGGATAACTGACTGCCCTGTTTCCGGGGTAACTGACTACCCTGTTTCCAAGCTAACTGACGGCCCTGTTTCCAGGATAACTGATCACCCTGTTTCCGCGGTAACTGACTGCCCTGTTTCCGGGGTAACTGACCGCCCTGTTTCCACGATAACTGATCACCCTGTTTCCGGGGTCACTTACCACACTGTTTCCAGTGTCACTGACCACCCCGTTTCCAGGATAACTGACTCCCCTGTTTCCAGGGTAACTGACCGCCCTGTTTCCGGGGTCACTTACCACACTGTTTCCAGTGCAACGGATCACCATGTTTCCGGGGTAACTGACTGCCCTGTTTCCAGGGCAACTGACCGCCCTGTTTCCGGGGGAACTGACTGCCCAGTTTCCAGGGTAACTGACTGCCCAGTTTCCAGGGTAACTAACTGCCCTGTTTCCGGGGTAACTGACTGCCCAGTTTCCAGGGTAACTGACTGCACTGTTTCCAGGGTAAATGACCGCCCTGTTTCCAGGATAACTGACTGCCCTGTTTCCGGGATAACTGACTGCCCTGTTTACTGGATAACTGACCGCCCTGTTTCCAGGTTAACTGACTGCCCTGTTTCCGGGGTAACTGACTGCCCTGTTTCCAGGGTAACTGACTGCCCAGTTTCCAGGATAACTGATCACCCTGTTTCCGGGGTAACTGACTGCCCTGTTTCCGGGGTAACTGACCGCCCTGTTTCCAGGGTCACTGACCACCCTGTTTCCAGGATAACTGAAAGTGCTGTTTCCAGGGTAACTGATCTCCCTGTTTCCTGGGTAACTGATCAGCCTTTTTCCGGGATAACTGACTGCCCTGTTTCCGGGATAACTGACTGCCCTGTTTCCAGGGTAACTGATCACCCTGTTTCCGGGATAACTGTCTGCCCTGTTTCCGGGATAACTGACTGCCCAGTTTCCAGGGTAACAGACTGCCCTGTTTCCGGGGTAACTGACTGCCCTGTTTCCAGGGTAACTGACTGCCCAGTTTCCAGGGTCACTGATCACCCTGTTTCCGGGAGAACTGACTGCCCTGTTTCCGGGCGAAATGACTGCCCTATTTCCAGGGTAACTGACTGCCCTGCTTCCGGGGTAACTGACTGCCCTGTTTCCAGGGTAACTGATCACCCTGTTTCCGGGATAACTGACTGCCCTGTTTCCGGGATAACTGACTGCCCTGTTTCCAGGGTAACTGACTTACCCTGTTTCCGGGGTAACTGACTGCCCTGTTTCCAGGCTAACTGACTGCCCTGTTTCCAGGATAACTGATCACCCTGTTTCCGGGGTAACTGACTGCCCTGTTTCCGGGGTAACTGACCGCACTGTTTCCAGGGTCACTGACCACCCTGTTTCCAGGACTACTGAAAGTGCTGTTTCCAGGGTAACTGATCTCCCTGTTTCCGGGGTAACTGATCACCCTGTTTCCGGGTAACTGACTGCCCTGTTTCCGGCGTAACTGACTGCCCTGTTTCCAGGGTAACTGATCTCCCTGTTTCCAGTGCAACGGATCACCATGTTTCCGGGGTAACTGACTGCCCTGTTTCCAGGGCAACTGACCGCCCTGTTTCCGGGGGAACTGACTGCCCAGTTTCCAGGGTAACTGATCTCCCTGTTTCCAGTGCAACGGATCACCATGTTTCCGGGGTAACTGACTGCCCTGTTTCCAGGGCAACTGACCGCCCTGTTTCCAGGGTAACTGACCGCCCTGTTTCCAGGATAACTGACCGCCCTATTTCTGGGGTAACTGAATGCCCTGTTTCCAGGATAACTGACTGCCCTGTTTCCGGGATAACTGACTGCCCTGTTTACTGGATAACTGACCGCCCTGTTTCCAGGTTAACTGACTGCCCTGTTTCCAGGGTAACTGACTGCCCTGTTTCCAGGGTAACTGACTGCCCAGTTTCCAGGGGAACTGATCACCCTGTTTCCGGGATAACTGACTGCCCTGTTTCCGGGAGAAATGACTGCCCTGTTTCCAGCATAACTGACTGCCCTGTTTCCAGGATAACTGATCACCCTGTTTCCGGGGTAACTGACTGCCCTGTTTCCGGGGTAACTGACCGACCGCCCTGTTTCCAGGATAACTGATCACCCTGTTTCCGGGGTAACTGACCACCCTGTTTCCAGGGTAACTGGCTAATCTGTTTCCAGGGTTACTGACCGCCCTGTTTCTGGGGTAACTGACTGCCCTGTTTCCGGGGTAACTGACCGCCCTGTTTCCAGGATAACTGATCACCCTGTTTCCAGGGTAACTGACCATCCTGTTTCCAGGGTAACTGACTGCCCAGTTTCCAGGGTAACTGACCGCCCTATTTCCGGGGTAACTGACCGCCCTGTTTCCAGGATAACTGACTGCCCTGTTTCCGGGATAACTGACTGCCCTGTTTACTGGATAACTGACCGCCCTGTTTCCAGGTTAACTGACTGCCCTGTTTCCGGGATAACTGACTGCCCTGTTTCCAGGGTAACTGATTGCCCTGTTTCCGGTGTAACTGACTGCCCTGTTTCCAGGGTAACTGATCACCCTGTTTCCGGGACAACTGACTGCCCTGTTTCCGGGATAACTGACTGCCCTGTTTCCAGGATAACTGACTGCCCTGTTTCCGGGGTAACTGACTACCCTGTTTCCAAGCTAACTGACGGCCCTGTTTCCAGGATAACTGATCACCCTGTTTCCGCAGTAACTGACTGCCCTGTTTCCGGGGTAACTGACCGTCCTGTTTCCACGATAACTGATCACCCTGTTTCCGGGGTCACTTACCACACTGCTTCCAGTGTCACTGACCACCCCGTTTCCAGGATAACTGACTCCCCTGTTTCCAGGGTAACTGACCGCCCTGTTTCCGGGGTCACTTACCACACTGTTTCCAGTGCAACGGATCACCATGTTTCCGGGGTAACTGACTGCCCTGTTTCCAGGGCAACTGACTGCCCAGTTTCCAGGGTAACTAACTGCCCTGTTTCCGGGGTAACTGACTGCCCAGTTTCCAGGGTAACTGACTGCCCTGTTTCCAGGGTAACGGACAGCCCACCTTCCAGTGTAACTGATCACCCTGTTTCCAGGATAATTGACTGCCCTGTTTCCAGGGTAAATGACCGCCCTGTTTCCAGGGTAACTGACTGCCCAGTTTCCAAGGTAACTGATCACCCTGTTTCCGGGAGAACTGACTGCCCTGTTTCCGGGAGAAATGACTGCCCTATTTCCAGGGTAACTGACTGCCCTGCTTCCGGGGTAACTGACTGCCCTGTTTCCAGGGTAACTGATCACCCTGTTTCCGGGATAACTGACTGCCCTGTTTCCGGGATAACTGACTGCCCTGTTTCCAGGGTAACTGACATACCCTGTTTCCGGGGTAACTGACTGCCCTGTTTCCAGGCTAACTGACTGCCCTGTTTCCAGGATAACTGATCACCCTGTTTCCGGGGTAACTGACTGCCCTGTTTCCGGGGTAACTGACCGCCCTGTTTCCAGGGTCACTGACCACCCTGTTTCCAGGACAACTGAAAGTGCTGTTTCCAGGGTAACTGATCTCCCTGTTTCCGGGGTAACTGATCACCCTGTTTCCGGGTAACTGACTGCCCTGTTTCCGGGGTAACTGACTGCCCAGTTTCCAGGGTAACTGACTGCCCTGTTTCCGGGGTAACAGATCTCCTGTTTCCAGGGTAACTGACCGCCCTGTTTCCAGGATAACTGACCGCCCTATTTCCGGGGTAACTGAATGCCCTGTTTCCAGGATAACTGACTGCCCTGTTTCCGGGATAACTGACTGCCCTGTTTACTGGATAACTGACCGCCCTGTTTCCAGGTTAACTGACTGCCCTGTTTCCAGGGTAACTGACTGCCCTGTTTCCAGGGTAACTGACTGCCCAGTTTCCAGGGTAACTGATCACCCTGTTTCCGGGATAACTGACTGCCCTGTTTCCGGGAGAAATGACTGCCCTGTTTCCAGCATAACTGACTGCCCTGTTTCCAGGATAACTGATCACCCTGTTTCTGGGGTAACTGACTGCCCTGTTTCCGGGGTAACTGACCGACCGCCCTGTTTCCAGGATAACTGATCACCCTGTTTCCGGGGTAACTGACCACCCTGTTTCCAGGGTAACTGGCTAATCTGTTTCCAGGGTTACTGACCGCCCTGTTTCTGGGGTAACTGACTGCTCTGTTTCCGGGGTAACTGACCGCCCTGTTTCCAGGATAACTGATCACCCTGTTTCCAGGGTAACTGACCATCCTGTTTCCAGGGTAACTGAATGCCCAGTTTCCAGGGTAACTGACCGCCCTATTTCCGGGGTAACTGACCGCCCTGTTTCCGGGATAACTGACTGCCCTGTTTACTGGATAACTGACCGCCCTGTTTCCAGGTTAACTGACTGCCCTGTTTCCGGGATAACTGACTGCCCTGTTTCCAGGGTAACTGATTGCCCTGTTTCCGGTGTAACTGACTGCCCTGTTTCCAGGGTAACTGATCACCCTGTTTCCGGGACAACTGACTGCCCTGTTTCCGGGATAACTGATTGCCCTGTTTCCAGGATAACTGACTGCCCTGTTTCCGGGGTAACTGACTACCCTGTTTCCAAGCTAACTGACGGCCCTGTTTCCAGGATAACTGATCACCCTGTTTCCGGGGTCACTTACCACACTGTTTCCAGTGTCACTGACCACCCCGTTTCCAGGATAACTGACTCCCCTGTTTCCAGGGTAACTGACCGCCCTGTTTCCGGGGTCACTTACCACACTGTTTCCAGTGCAACGGATCACCATGTTTCCGGGGTAACTGACTGCCCTGTTTCCAGGGCAACTGACCGCCCTGTTTCCGGGGGAACTGACCGCCCAGTTTCCAGGGTAACTGACTGCCCAGTTTCCAGGGTAACTGACTGCCCTGTTTCCGGGGTAACTGACTGCCCAGTTTCCCGGGTAACTGACTGCCCTGTTTCCAGGGTAACTGACAGCCCACCTTCCAGTGTAACTGATCACCCTGTTTCCAGGATAATTGACTGCCCTGTTTCCAGGGTAAATGACCGCCCTGTTTCCAGGGTAACTGACTGCCCAGTTTCCAGGGTAAATTATCACCCTGTTTCCGGGATAACTAACTGCCCTGTTTCCGGGATAACTGACTGCCCAGTTTCCGGGGTAACTGACTTCCCTGTTTCTAGGGTAACTGACTGCCCAGTTTCCATGGTAACTGACTGCCCTGTTTCCGGGGTAACTGATCACCCTGTTTCCGGGGTAACTGACTGACCAGTTTCCAGGGTAACTGACCATCCTGTTTCCAGGGTAACTGACCGCCCTATTTCCGGGGTAACTGACCGCCCTGTTTCCAGGATAACTGACTGCCCAGTTTCCGGGATAACTGACTGCCCTGTTTACTGGATAACTGACCGCCCTGTTTCCAGGTTAACTGACTGCCCTGTTTCCGGGATAACTGACTGCCCTGTTTCCAGGGTAACTGATTGCCCTGTTTCCGGTGTAACTGACTGCCCTGTTTCCAGGGTAACTGATCACCCTGTTTCCGGGACAACTGACTGCCCTGTTTCCGGGATAACTGACTGCCCTGTTTCCAGGATAACTGACTGCCCTGTTTCCGGGGTAACTGACTACCCTGTTTCCAAGCTAACTGACGGCCCTGTTTCCAGGATAACTGATCACCCTGTTTCCGCGGTAACTGACTGCCCTGTTTCCGGTGTAACTGACCGCCCTGTTTCCACGATAACTGATCACCCTGTTTCCGGGGTCACTTACCACACTGTTTCCAGTGTCACTGACCACCCCGTTTCCAGGATAACTGACTCCCCTGTTTCCAGGGTAACTGACCGCCCTGTTTCCGGGGGAACTGACTGCCCAGTTTCCAGGGTAACTGACTGCCCAGTTTCCAGGGTAACTAACTGCCCTGTTTCCAGGGTAACTGAGAGCCCACCTTCCAGTGTAACTGATCACCCTGTTTCCAGGATAATTGACTGCCCTGTTTCCAGGGTAAATGACCGCTCTGTTTCCAGGGTAACTGACTGCCCAGTTTCCAGGGTAAATTATCACCCTGTTTCCGGGATAACTAACTGCCCTGTTTCCGGGATAACTGACTGCCCAGTTTCCGGGGTAACTGACTTCCCTGTTTCCAGGGTAACTGACTGCCCAGTTTCCATGGTAACTGACTGCCCTGTTTCCGGGGTAACTGATCACCCTGTTTCCGGGGTAACTGACTGCCCAGTTTCCAGGGTGACTGACTGCCCTGTTTCCAGGGTAACTGACTGCCCAGTTTCCGGGGTAACTGACTGCCCTGTTTCCAGGGTAACTGATCACCCTGTTTCCGGGATAACTGACTGCCCTGTTTCCGGGATAACTGACTGCCCTGTTTCCAGGGTAACTGACTTACCCTGTTTCCGGGGTAACTGACTGCCCTGTTTCCAGGCTAACTGACTGCCCTGTTTCCAGGATAACTGATCACCCTGTTTCCGGGGTAACTGACTGCCCTGTTTCCGGGGTAACTGACCGCCCTGTTTCCAGGGTCACTGACCACCCCGTTTCCAGGATAACTGAAAGCCCTGTTTCCAGGGTAACTGATCTCCCTGTTTCCGGGGTAACTGATCACCCTGTTTCCGGGTAACTGACTGCCCTGTTTCCGGGGTAACTGACTGCCCTGTTTCCAGGGCAACTAACTGCCCTGTTTCCGGGGGAACTGACTGCCCAGTTTCCAGGGTAACTGACTGCCCAGTTTCCAGGGTAACTAACTGCCCTGTTTCCGGGGTAACTGACTGCCCAGTTTCCAGGGTAACTGACTGCCCTGTTTCCAGGGTAACTGACAGCCCACCTTCCAGTGTAACTGATCACCCTGTTTCCAGGATAATTGACTGCCCTGTTTCCAGGGTAACTGACCGCCCTGTTTCCGAGATAACTAACTGCCCTGTTTCCAGGATAACTGACTGCCCTGTTTCCGGGGTAACTGATCACCCTGTTTCCGGGGTAACTGACTGCCCAGTTTCCGGGGTAACTGACTTCCCTGTTTCCAGGGTAACTGACTGCCCTGTTTCCGGGATAACTGACTGCCCTGTTTCCAGGGTAAATGATAACCCTGTTTCCGGGATAACTGTCTGCCCTGTTTCCGGGATAACTGACTGCCCAGTTTCCAGGGTAACAGACTGCCCTGTTTCCGGGGTAATTGACTGCCCTTTTCCAGGGTAACTGACTGCCCAGTTTCCAGGGTAACTGATCACCCTGTTTCCGGGAGAACTGACTGCCCTGTTTCCGGGAGAAATTACTGCCCTATTTCCAGGGTAACTGACTGCCCTGCTTCCGGGGTAACTGACTGCCCTGTTTCCAGGGTAACTGATCACCCTGTTTCCGGGATAACTGACTGCCCTGTTTCCGGGATAACTGACTGCCCTGTTTCCAGGGTAACTGACTTACCCTGTTTCCGGGGTAACTGACTGCCCTGTTTCCAGGCTAACTGACTGCCCTGTTTCCAGGATAACTGATCACCCTGTTTCCGGGGTAACTGATTGCCCTGTTTCCGGGGTAATTGACCGCCCTGTTTCCAGGGTCACTGACCACCCTGTTTCCAGGAAAACTGAAAGTGCTGTTTCCAGGGTAACTGATCTCCCTGTTTCCGGGGTAACTGATCACCCTGTTTCCGGGTAACTGACAGCCCTGTTTCCGGGGTAACTGACTGCCCTGTTTCCAGGGTAACTGATCACCATGTTTCCGGGGTAACTGACTGCCCTGTTTCCAGGGCAACTGACCGCCCTGTTTCCGGGGGAACTGACTGCCCAGTTTCCAGGGTAACTGACTGCCCTGTTTCCGGGGTAACAGATCTCCTGTGTCCAGGGTAACTGACCGCCCTGTTTCCAGGATAACTGACCGCCCTAATTCCGGGGTAACTGAATGCCCTGTTTCCAGGATAACTGACTGCCCTGTTTCCGGGATAACTGACTGCCCTGTTTACTGGATAACTGACCGCCCTGTTTCCAGGTTAACTGACTGCCCTGTTTCCAGGGTAACTGACTGCCCTGTTTCCAGGGTAACTGACTGCCCAGTTTCCAGGGGAACTGATCACCCTGTTTCCGGGATAACTGACTGCCCTGTTTCCGGGAGAAATAACTGCCCTGTTTCCAGCATAACTGACTGCCCTGTTTCCAGGATAACTGATCACCCAGTTTCCGGGGTAACTGACTGCCCTGTTTCCGGGGTAACTGACCGACCGCCCTGTTTCCAGGATAACTGATCACCCTGTTTCCGGGGTAACTGACCACCCTGTTTCCAGGGTAAGTGACTAATCTGTTTCCAGGGTTACTGACCGCCCTGTTTCTGGGGTAACTGACTGCCCTGTTTCCGGGGTAACTGACCGCCCTGTTTCCAGGATAACTGATCACCCTGTTTCCAGGGTAACTGACCATCCTGTTTCCAGGGTAACTGACTGCCCAGTTTCCAGGGTAACTGACCGCACTATTTCCGGGGTAACTGACCGCCCTGTTTCCAGGGTAACTGACCGCACTATTTCCGGGGTAACTGACCGCCCTGTTTCCAGGATAACTGACTGCCCTGTTTCCGGGATAACTGACTGCCCTGTTTACTGGATAACTGACCGCCCTGTTTCCAGGTTAACTGACTGCCCTGTTTCCGGGATAACTGACTGCCCTGTTTCCAGGGTAACTGATTGCCCTGTTTCCGGTGTAACTGACTGCCCTGTTTCCAGGGTAACTGATCACCCTGTTTCCGGGACAACTGACTGCCCTGTTTCCGGGATAACTGACTGCCCTGTTTCCAGGATAACTGACTGCCCTGTTTCCGGGGTAACTGACTACCCTGTTTCCAAGCTAACTGACGGCCCTGTTTCCAGGATAACTGATCACCCTGTTTCCGCGGTAACTGACTGCCCTGTTTCCGGGGTAAATGACCACCCTGTTTCCAGGATAACTGATCACCCTGCTTCCACGATAACTGATCACCCTGTTTCCGGGGTCAATTACCACACTGTTTCCAGTGTCACTGACCACCCCGTTTCCAGGATAACTGACTCCCCTGTTTCCAGGGTAACTGACCGCCCTGTTTCCGGGGTCACTTACCACACTGTTTCCAGTGCAACGGATCACCATATTTCCGGGGTAACTGACTGCCCTGTTTCCAGGGCAACTGACCGCCCTGTTTCCGGGGGAACTGACTGCCCAGTTTCCAGGGTAACTGACTGCCCAGTTTCCAGGGTAACTAACTGCCCTGTTTCCGGGGTAACTGACTGCCCAGTTTCCAGGGTAACTGACTGCCCTGTTTCCAGGGTAACTGACAGCCCACCTTCCAGTGTAACTGATCACCCTGTTTCCAGGATAATTGACTGCCCTGTTTCCAGGGTAAATGACCGCCCTGTTTCCAGGGTAACTGACTGCCCAGTTTCCAGGGTAAATTTTCACCCTGTTTCCGGGATAACAAACTGCCCTGTTTCCGGGATAACTGACTGCCCAGTTTCCGGGGTAACTGACTTCCCTGTTTCCAGGGTAACTGACTGCCCAGTTTCCATGGTAAATGACTGCCCTGTTTCCGGGGTAACTGATCACCCTGTTTCCGGGGTAACTGACTGCCCAGTTTCCAGGGTAACTGACTGCCCAGTTTCCATGGTAACTGACTGCCCTGTTTCCGGGGTAACTGATCACCCTGTTTCCGGGGTAACTGACTGCCCAGTTTCCAGGGTGACTGACTGCCCTGTTTCCAGGGTAACTGACTGCCCAGTTTCCGGGGTAACTGACTGCCCTGTTTCCAGGGTAACTGATCACCCTGTTTCCGGGATAACTGACTGCCCTGTTTCCGGGATAACTGACTGCCCTGTTTCCAGGGTAACTGACTTACCCTGTTTCCGGGGTAACTGAATGCCCTGTTTCCAGGCTAACTGACTGCCCTGTTTCCAGGATAACTGATCACCCTGTTTCCGGGGTAACTGACTGCCCTGTTTCCGGGGTAACTGACCGCCCTGTTTCCAGGGTCACTGACCACCCCGTTTCCAGGATAACTGAAAGCCCTGTTTCCAGGGTAACTGATCTCCCTGTTTCCGGGGTAACTGATCACCCTGTTTCCGGGTAACTGACTGCCCTGTTTCCGGGGTAACTGACTGCCCTGTTTCCAGGGCAACTAACTGCCCTGTTTCCGGGGGAACTGACTGCCCAGTTTCCAGGGTAACTGACTGCCCAGTTTCCAGGGTAACTAACTGCCCTGTTTCCGGGGTAACTGACTGCCCAGTTTCCAGGGTAACTGACTGCCCTGTTTCCAGGGTAACTGACAGCCCACCTTCCAGTGTAACTGATCACCCTGTTTCCAGGATAATTGACTGCCCTGTTTCCAGGGTAACTGACCGCCCTGTTTCCGAGATAACTAACTGCCCTGTTTCCAGGATAACTGACTGCCCTGTTTCCGGGGTAACTGATCACCCTGTTTCCGGGGTAACTGACTGCCCAGTTTCCGGGGTAACTGACTTCCCTGTTTCCAGGGTAACTGACTGCCCTGTTTCCGGGATAACTGACTGCCCTGTTTCCAGGGTAAATGATAACCCTGTTTCCGGGATAACTGTCTGCCCTGTTTCCGGGATAACTGACTGCCCAGTTTCCAGGGTAACAGACTGCCCTGTTTCCGGGGTAATTGACTGCCCTGTTTCCAGGGTAACTGACTGCCCAGTTTCCAGGGTAACTGATCACCCTGTTTCCGGGAGAACTGACTGCCCTGTTTCCGGGAGAAATTACTGCCCTATTTCCAGGGTAACTGACTGCCCTGCTTCCGGGGTAACTGACTGCCCTGTTTCCAGGGTAACTGATCACCCTGTTTCCGGGATAACTGACTGCCCTGTTTCCGGGATAACTGACTGCCCTGTTTCCAGGGTAACTGACTTACCCTGTTTCCGGGGTAACTGACTGCCCTGTTTCCAGGCTAACTGACTGCCCTGTTTCCAGGATAACTGATCACCCTGTTTCCGGGGTAACTGATTGCCCTGTTTCCGGGGTAATTGACCGCCCTGTTTCCAGGGTCACTGACCACCCTGTTTCCAGGAAAACTGAAAGTGCTGTTTCCAGGGTAACTGATCTCCCTGTTTCCGGGGTAACTGATCACCCTGTTTCCGGGTAACTGACAGCCCTGTTTCCGGGGTAACTGACTGCCCTATTTCCAGGGTAACTGATCACCATGTTTCCGGGGTAACTGACTGCCCTGTTTCCAGGGCAACTGACCGCCCTGTTTCCGGGGGAACTGACTGCCCAGTTTCCAGGGTAACTGACTGCCCTGTTTCCGGGGTAACAGATCTCCTGTGTCCAGGGTAACTGACCGCCCTGTTTCCAGGATAACTGACCGCCCTAATTCCGGGGTAACTGAATGCCCTGTTTCCAGGATAACTGACTGCCCTGTTTCCGGGATAACTGACTGCCCTGTTTACTGGATAACTGACCGCCCTGTTTCCAGGTTAACTGACTGCCCTGTTTCCAGGGTAACTGACTGCCCTGTTTCCAGGGTAACTGACTGCCCAGTTTCCAGGGGAACTGATCACCCTGTTTCCGGGATAACTGACTGCCCTGTTTCCGGGAGAAATAACTGCCCTGTTTCCAGCATAACTGACTGCCCTGTTTCCAGGATAACTGATCACCCAGTTTCCGGGGTAACTGACTGCCCTGTTTCCGGGGTAACTGACCGACCGCCCTGTTTCCAGGATAACTGATCACCCTGTTTCCGGGGTAACTGACCACCCTGTTTCCAGGGTAAGTGACTAATCTGTTTCCAGGGTTACTGACCGCCCTGTTTCTGGGGTAACTGACTGCCCTGTTTCCGGGGTAACTGACCGCCCTGTTTCCAGGATAACTGATCACCCTGTTTCCAGGGTAACTGACCATCCTGTTTCCAGGGTAACTGACTGCCCAGTTTCCAGGGTAACTGACCGCACTATTTCCGGGGTAACTGACCGCCCTGTTTCCAGGGTAACTGACCGCACTATTTCCGGGGTAACTGACCGCCCTGTTTCCAGGATAACTGACTGCCCTGTTTCCGGGATAACTGACTGCCCTGTTTACTGGATAACTGACCGCCCTGTTTCCAGGTTAACTGACTGCCCTGTTTCCGGGATAACTGACTGCCCTGTTTCCAGGGTAACTGATTGCCCTGTTTCCGGTGTAACTGACTGCCCTGTTTCCAGGGTAACTGATCACCCTGTTTCCGGGACAACTGACTGCCCTGTTTCCGGGATAACTGACTGCCCTGTTTCCAGGATAACTGACTGCCCTGTTTCCGGGGTAACTGACTACCCTGTTTCCAAGCTAACTGACGGCCCTGTTTCCAGGATAACTGATCACCCTGTTTCCGCGGTAACTGACTGCCCTGTTTCCGGGGTAAATGACCACCCTGTTTCCAGGATAACTGATCACCCTGCTTCCACGATAACTGATCACCCTGTTTCCGGGGTCACTTACCACACTGTTTCCAGTGTCACTGACCACCCCGTTTCCAGGATAACTGACTCCCCTGTTTCCAGGGTAACTGACCGCCCTGTTTCCGGGGTCACTTACCACACTGTTTCCAGTGCAACGGATCACCATATTTCCGGGGTAACTGACTGCCCTGTTTCCAGGGCAACTGACCGCCCTGTTTCCGGGGGAACTGACTGCCCAGTTTCCAGGGTAACTGACTGCCCAGTTTCCAGGGTAACTAACTGCCCTGTTTCCGGGGTAACTGACTGCCCAGTTTCCAGGGTAACTGACTGCCCTGTTTCCAGGGTAACTGACAGCCCACCTTCCAGTGTAACTGATCACCCTGTTTCCAGGATAATTGACTGCCCTGTTTCCAGGGTAAATGACCGCCCTGTTTCCAGGGTAACTGACTGCCCAGTTTCCAGGGTAAATTTTCACCCTGTTTCCGGGATAACAAACTGCCCTGTTTCCGGGATAACTGACTGCCCAGTTTCCGGGGTAACTGACTTCCCTGTTTCCAGGGTAACTGACTGCCCAGTTTCCATGGTAAATGACTGCCCTGTTTCCGGGGTAACTGATCACCCTGTTTCCGGGGTAACTGACTGCCCAGTTTCCAGGGTAACTGACCATCCTGTTTCCAGGGTAACTGACTGCCCAGTTTCCAGGGTAACTGACCGCCCTATTTCCGGGGTAACTGACCGCCCTGTTTCCAGGATAACTGACTGCCCTCCTTCCGGGATAACTGACTGCCCTGTTTACTGGATAACTGACCGCCCTGTTTCCAGGTTAACTGACTGCCCTGTTTCCGGGATAACTGACTGCCCTGTTTCCAGGGTAACTGACTGCCCTGTTTCCGGTGTAACTGACTGCCCTGTTTCCAGGGTAACTGATCACCCTGTTTCCGGGACAACTGACTGCCCTGTTTCCGGGATAACTGACTGCCCTGTTTCCAGGATAACTGACTGCCCTGTTTCCGGGGTAACTGACTACCCTGTTTCCAAGCTAACTGACGGCCCTGTTTCCAGGATAACTGATCACCCTGTTTCCGCGGTAACTGACTGCCCTGTTTCCGGGGTAACTGACCGCCCTGTTTCCACGATAACTGATCACCCTGTTTCCGGGGTCACTTACCACACTGTTTCCAGTGTCACTGACCACCCCGTTTCCAGGATAACTGACTCCCCTGTTTCCAGGGTTACTGACCGCCCTGTTTCCGGGGTCACTTACCACACTGTTTCCAGTGCAACGGATCACCATGTTTCCGGGGTAACTGACTGCCCTGTTTCCAGGGCAACTGACCGCCCTGTTTCCGGGGGAACTGACTGCCCAGTTTCCAGGGTAACTGACTGCCCAGTTTCCAGGGTAACTAACTGCCCTGTTTCCGGGGTAACTGACTGCCCATTTTCCAGCGTAACTGACTGCCCTGTTTCCAGGGTAACTGAGAGCCCACCTTCCAGTGTAACTGATCACCCTGTTTCCAGGATAATTGACTGCCCTGTTTCCAGGGTAAATGACCGCCCTGTTTCCAGGGTAACTGACTGCCCAGTTTCCAGGGTAAATTATCACCCTGTTTCCGGGATAACTAACTGCCCTGTTTCCGGGATAACTGACTGCCCAGTTTCCGAGGTAACTGACTTCCCTGTTTCCAGGGTAACTGACTGCCCAGTTTCCATGGTAAATGACTGCCCTGTTTCCGGGGTAACTGATCACCCTGTTTCCGGGGCAACTGACTGCCCAGTTTCCAGGGTGACTGACTGCCCTGTTTCCAGGGTAACTGACTGCCCAGTTTCCGGGGTAACTGACTGCCCTGTTTCCAGGGTAACTGATCACCCTGTTTCCGGGATAACTGACTGCCCTGTTTCCGGGATAACTGACTGCCCTGTTTCCAGGGTAACTGACTTACCCTGTTTCCGGGGTAACTGACTGCCCTGTTTCCAGGCTAACTGACTGCCCTGTTTCCAGGATAACTGATCACCCTGTTTCCGGGGTAACTGACTGCCCTGTTTCCGGGGTAACTGACCGCCCTGTTTCCAGGGTCACTGACCACCCTGTTTCCAGGATAACTGAAAGCCCTGTTTCCAGGGTAACTGATCTCCCTGTTTCCGGGGTAACTGATCACCCTGTTTCCGGGTAACTGACTGCCCTGTTTCCGGGGTAACTGACTGCCCTGTTTCCAGGGTAACTGATCTCCCTGTTTCCAGTGCAACGGATCACCATGTTTCCGGGGTAACTGACTGCCCTGTTTCCAGGGCAACTAACTGCCCTGTTTCCGGGGGAACTGACTGCCCAGTTTCCAGGGTAACTGACTGCCCAGTTTCCAGGGTAACTAACTGCCCTGTTTCCGGGGTAACTGACTGCCCAGTTTCCAGGGTAACTGACTGCCCTGTTTCCAGGGTAACTGACAGCCCACCTTCCAGTGTAACTGATCACCCTGTTTCCAGGATAATTGACTGCCCTGTTTCCAGGGTAACTGACCGCCCTGTTTCCGGGATAACTAACTGCCCTGTTTCCAGGATAACTGACTGCCTTGTTTCCGGGGTAACTGATCACCCTGTTTCCGGGGTAACTGACTGCCCACTTTCCGGGGTAACTGACTTCCCTGTTTCCAGGTTAACTGACTGCCCTGTTTCCGGGATAACTGACTGCCCTGTTTCCAGGGTAACTGATAACCCTGTTTCCGGGATAACTGACTGCCCTGTTTCCAGGGTAAGTGACTGCCCAGTTTCCAGAGTAACTGAATAACCTGTTTCCAGGGTAACAGATCACCCTGTTTCCGGGATAACTGACTGCCCTGTTTCCAAGATAACTGACTGCCCTCTTTCCAGGGTAACTGACTGCCCTGTTTCCGGGGTAACTGACTGCCCTGTTTCCTGGCTAACTGACTGCCCTGTTTCCAGGATAACTGATCACCCTGTTTCCGGGGTAACTGACTGCCCTGTTTCCGGGGTAACAGATCACCCTGTTTCCGGGTTAACTGACTAACCAGTTTCCAGGGTGACTGACTGCCCTGTTTCCAGGGTAACTGACTGCCCAGTTTCCGGGGTAACTGACTGTCCTGTTTCCTGGGTAACTGACTGCCCTGCTTCCGGGGTAACTGACTGCCCTGTTTCCCGGGTAACTGACTGCCCAGTTTCCAGGGTAACTGATCACCCTTTTTCCGGGATAACTGACTGACCTGTTTCCGTGATAACTGACTGCCCTGTTTCCAGGGTAACTGATCACCCTGTTTCCGGGATAACTGACTCCCCTGTTTGCAAGGTAACGGACTGCCCAGTTTCCAGGGTAACTGACTGCCCTGTTTCCGGGGTAACTGACTGCCCTGTTTCCAGGGTAACTGACTGCCCAGTTTCCAGGGTAACTGATCACCCTGTTTCCGGGATAACTGACTGCACTTTTTCCGGGAGAAATGACTGGCCTGTTGCCAGGGTAACTGACTGCCCTGTTTCCGGGGTAACTGACTGCCCTGTTTCCGGGGTAACTGATCTCCCTCTTTCCGGGATAACTGACCGCCCTGTTTCCAGGATAACTGACCTACCTATTTCCGGGGTAACTGACCTCCCTGTTTCCAGGATAAGTGACTGCCCTGTTTCCAGGTTAACTGACTGCCCTGTTGCCAGGGTAACTGACTGCCCTGTTTCCAGGGGAACTGACTGCCCTGTTTCCGGGGTAACTGATCACACTGTTTCCGGGGTAACTGACTAACCAGTTTCCAGGGTGACTGACTGCCCTGTTTCCAGGGTAACTGACTGCCCAGTTTCCGGGGTAACTGACTGCCCTGTTTCCTGGGTAACTGACTGCCCTGCTTCCAGGATAACTGATCACCCTGTTTCCGGGGTAACTGACTGCCCTGTTTCCGGGGCAACTGACCGCCCTGTTTCCAGGATAACTGATCACCCTGTTTCCGGGGTAACTGACCACCCTGTTTCCAGGGTCACTGACCACCCTGTTTCCAGGATAACTGAAAGCTCTGTTTCCAGGGTAACTGATCTCCCTGTTTACGGGTAGCTGAATGCCCTGTTTCCAGGGTAACTGATCTCCCTGTTTCCAGGGTAACTGATCACCCTGTTTCCGGGGTAACTGACTGCCCTGTTTCCAGGGTAACTGACTGCCCTGTTTCCGGGGTAACTGACTGCCCTGTTTCCAGGATAACTGATCACTCTGTTTCCGGGGTAACTGACCACCCTGTTTCCGGGGTAACTGACTAATCTGTTCCCAGGGTTACTGACCGCCCTGTTTCTGGGGTAACTGACTGCCCTGTTTCGGGGGTAACTGACTGCCCTGTTTCCAGGATAACTGATCACTCTGTTTCCGGGGTAACTGATCGCCCTGTTTCCGGGGTAACTGACCACCCTGTTTCCAGGGTCACTGACCACCCTGTTTCCAGGATAACTGAAAGCCCTGTTTCCAGGGTAACTGATCTCCCTGTTTCCAGGATAACTGATCACCCTGTTTCCAGTGCAACTGACCATCCTGTTTCCAGGGTAACTGACTGCCCAGTTTCCAGGGTTACTGACTGCCCTGTTTCCGGGGTAACAGATCTCCCTGTTTCCGGGGTAACTGACCGCCCTGTTTCCAGGATAACTGACCGCCCTATTTCCGGGATAACTGACTGCCCTGTTTACTGGATAACTGACCGCCCTGTTTCCGGGATAACTGACTGCCCTGTTTCCAGGGTAACTGATAACCCTGATTCCGGGATAACTGACTGCGCTGTTTCCAGGGTAACTGACTGCCCAGTTTCCAGGGTAATTGACTGCCCTGTTTCCGGGGTAACTGACTGCCCTGTTTCCAGGGTAACTGACTGCCCAGTTTCCAGAGTAACTGAATACCCTTTTTCCAGGGTAACTGACTGCCCTGTTTCTGGGATAACTGACTGCCCTGTTTCCAGGGTAACTGACTGCCCTGTTTCCGGGATAACTGACTACCCTGTTTCCGGGATAACTGACTGCCCTGTTTCCAGGATAACTGACTCCCCTGTTTCCAGTGTAACTGACTGACCTGTTTCCGGGGTAACTGACCGCCCTGTTTCCGGGAAAACTGTCTGCCCTGTTTCCTGGGTAACTGACTGCCCTGCTTCCGGGGTAACTGACTGGCCTGTTTCCAGGTTAACTGACTGCCCAGTTTCCAGGGTAACTGATCACCCTTTTTCCGGGATAACTGACTGCCCTGTTTCCGGGATAACTGACTGCCCTGTTTCCAGGGTAACTGATCACCCTGTTTCCGGGATAACTGACTCCACTGTTTGGAGGGTAACTGACTGCCCAGTTTCCAGGGTAACTGACTGCCCTGTTTCCGGGGTAACTGACTGCCCTGTTTCCGGGGTAACTGACCGCCCTGTTTCCAGGATAACTGACCTATCTATTTCCGGGGTAACTGACCGCCCTGTTTCCAGGATAACTGACTGCCCTGTTTCCAGGTTAACTGACTGCCCTGTTTCCAGGGTAACTGACTGCCCTGTTTCCGGGGTAACTGACCGCCCTGTTTCCAGGATAACAGATCACCCTGTTTCCGGAGTAACTGACCATCCTGTTTCCAGGTTCACTGACCACCCTGATTCCAGGATAACTGAAAGCCCTGTTTCCAGGGTAACTGACTGCCCTGTTTCCGGGAAAACTGTCTGCCCTGTTTCCTGGGTAACTGACTGCCCTGCTTCCGGGGTAACTGACTGGCCTGTTTCCAGGTTAACTGACTGCCCAGTTTCCAGGGTAACTGATCACCCTTTTTCCGGGATAACTGACTGCCCTGTTTCCGGGATAACTGACTGCCCTGTTTCCAGGGTAACTGATCACCCTGTTTCCGGGATAACTGACTCCACTGTTTGGAGGGTAACTGACTGCCCAGTTTCCAGGGTAACTGACTGCCCTGTTTCCGGGGTAACTGACTGCCCTGTTTCCAGGGTAACTGACTGCCCAGTTTCCAGGGTAACTGATCACCCTGTTTCCGGGATAACTGACTGCACTTTTTCCGGGAGAAATGACTGCCCTGTTGCCAGGGTAACTGACTGCCCTGTTTCCGGGGTAACTGACTGCCCTGTTTCCGGGGTAACTGATCTCCCTCTTTCCGGGATAACTGAACGCCCTGTTTCCAGGATAACTGACCTACCTATTTCCGGGGTAACTGACCTCCCTGTTTCCAGGATAAGTGACTGCCCTGTTTCCAGGTTAACTGACTGCCCTGTTGCCAGGGTAATAGACTGCCCTGTTTCCAGGGGAACTGACTGCCCTGTTTCCGGGGTAACTGATCACACTGTTTCCGGGGTAACTGACTAACCAGTTTCCAGAGTGACTGACTGCCCTGTTTCCAGGGTAACTGACTGCCCAATTTCCGGGGTAACTGACTGCCCTGTTTCCTGGGTAACTGACTGCCCTGCTTCCGGGGTAACTGACTGCCCAGTTTCCGGGGTAACTGACTGTCCTGTTTCCTGGGTAACTGACTGCCCAGTTTCCGGGGTAACTGACTGTCCTGTTTCCAGGGTAACTGACTGCCCTGTTTCCCGGGTAACTGACTGCCCAGTTTCCAGGGTAACTGATCACCCTTTTTCCGGGATAACTGACTGACCTGTTTCCGTGATAACTGACTGCCCTGTTTCCATGGTAACTGATCACCCTGTTTCCGGGATAACTGACTCCCCTGTTTGCAGGGTAACTGACTGCCCAGTTTCCAGGGTAACTGACTGCCCTGTTTCCGGGGTAACTGACTGCCCTGTTTCCAGGGTAACTGACTGCCCAGTTTCCAGGGTAGCTGATCACCCTGTTTCCGGGATAACTGACTGCCCTGTTTCCGGGGTAACTGATCTCCCTCTTTCCGGGATAACTGACCTCCCTGTTTCCAGGATAACTGACCTACCTATTTCCGGGGTAACTGACCTCCCTGTTTCCAGGATAAGTGACTGCCCTGTTTCCAGGTTAACTGACTGCCCTGTTGCCAGGGTAACTGACTGCCCTGTTTCCAGGGGAACTGACTGCCCTGTTTCCGGGGTAACTGATCACACTGTTTCCGGGGTAACTGACTAACCAGTTTCCAGGGTGACTGACTGCCCTGTTTCCAGGGTAACTGACTGCCCAGTTTCCGGGGTAACTGACTGCCCTGTTTCCTGGGGAACTGACTGCCCTGCTTCCGGGGTAACTGACTGCCCTGTTTCCAGGCTAACTGACTGCCCTGTTTCCAGGATAACAGATCACCCTGTTTCCGGGGTAACTGACTGCCCTGTTTCCGGGGTAACTGACCGCCCTGTTTCCAGGATAACTGATCACCCTGTTTCCGGGGTAACTGACCACCCTGTTTCCAGGGTCACTGACCACCCTGTTTCCAGGATAACTGAAAGCCCTGTTTCCAGGGTAACTGATCTCCCTGTTTACGGGTAGCTGAATGCCCTGTTTCCAGGGTAACTGATCTCCCTGTTTCCAGGGTAACTGATCACCCTGTTTCCGGGGTAACTGACTGCCCTGTTTCCAGGGTAACTGACTGCCCTGTTTCCGGGGTAACTTACTGCCCTGTTTCCAGGATAACTGATCACTCTGTTTCCGGGGTAACTGACCACCCTGTTTCCGGGGTAACTGACTAATCTGTTCCCAGGGTTACTGACCGCCCTGTTTCTGGGGTAACTGACTGCCCGGTTTCCGGGGTAACTGACTGCCCTGATTCCAGGATAACTGATCACCCTGTTTCCAGTGTAACTGACCATCCTGTTTCCAGGGTAACTGACTGCCCAGTTTCCAGGGTAACTGACTGCCCTGTTTCCAGGGTAACTGACTGCCCAGTTTCCGGGGTAACTGACTGCCCTGTTTCCTGGGTAACTGACTGCCCTGCTTCCGGGGTAACTGACTGCCCTGTTTCCAGGCTAACTGACTGCCCTGTTTCCAGGATAACTGATCACCCTGTTTCCGGGGCAACTGACTGCCCTGTTTCCGGGGTAACTGACCGCCCTGTTTCCAGGATAACTGATCACCCTGTTTCCGGGGTAACTGACCACCCTGTTTCCAGGGTCACTGACCACCCTGTTTCCAGGATAACTGAAAGCCCTGTTTCCAGGGTAACTGATCTCCCTGTTTCCGGGTAGCTGAAAGCCCTTTTTCCAGGGTAACTGATCTCCCTGTTTCCAGGGTAACTGATCACCCTGTTTCCGGGGTAACTGACTGCCCTGTTTCCGGGGTAACTGACCACCCTGTTTCCGGGGTAACTGACAAATCTGTTCCCAGGGTTACTGACCGCCCTGTTTCTGGGGTAACTGACTGCCCTGTTTCCGGGGTAACTGACCGCCCTGTTTCCAGGATAACTGTTCACCCTGTTTCCAGTGGAACTGACCATCCTGTTTCCAGGGTAACTGACTGCCCAGTTTCCAGGGTAACTGACTGCCCTGTTTCCGGGATAACAGATCTCCCTGTTTTCGGGGTAACTGACCGCCCTGTTTCCAGGATAACTGACTGCCCTATTTCCGGGATAACTGACTGCCCTGTTTACTGGATAACTGACCGCCCTGTTTCCGGGATAACTGACTGCCCTGTTTCCAGGGTAACTGATAACCCTGATTCCGGGATAACTGACTGCGCTGTTTCCAGGGTAACTGACTGCCCAGTTTCCAGGGTAACTGACTGCCCTGTTTCCGGGGTAACTGACTGCCCTGTTTCCAGGGTAACTGACTGCCCAGTTTCCAGGGTAACTGACTGCCCTGTTTCCAGGGTAACTGAGTGCCCTGTTTCCAGGCTAACTGACGGCCCTGTTTCCAGGATAACTGATCACCCAGTTTCCAGGATAACTGACTCCCCTGTTTCCAGTGTAACTGACTGACCTGTTTCCGGGGTAACTGACCGCCCTGTTTCCAGGATAACTGACCTATCTATTTCCGGGGTAACTGACCGCCCTGTTTCCAGGATAACTGACTGCCCTGTTTCCAGGTTAACTGACTGCCCTTTTTCCAGGGTAACTGACTGCCCTGTTTCCGGGGTAACTGACCGCCCTGTTTCCAGGATAACAGATCACCCTGTTTCCGGGGTAACTGACCATCCTGTTTCCAGGATCACTGACCACCCTGATTCCAGGATAACTGAAAGCCCTGTTTCCTGGGTCACTGACTGCCCTGTTTCCTAGGTCACTGACTGCCCTGCTTCCGGCGTAACTGACTGGCCTGTTTCCAGGGTAACTGACTGCCCAGTTTCCAGGGTAACTGATCACCCTTTTTCCGGGATAACTGACTGCCCTGTTTCCGGGATAACTGACTGCCCTGTTTCCAGGGTAACTGATCACCCTGTTTCCGGGATAACTGTCTGCCCTGTTTCCGGGGTAACTGACTGCCCTGTTTCCAGGGTAACTGACTGCCCTGTTTCCGGGGTAACTTACTGCCCTGTTTCCAGGATAACTGATCACTCTGTTTCCGGGGTAACTGACCACCCTGTTTCCGGGGTAACTGACTAATCTGTTCCCAGGGTTACTGACCGCCCTGTTTCTGGGGTAACTGACTGCCCGGTTTCCGGGGTAACTGACTGCCCTGATTCCAGGATAACTGATCACCCTGTTTCCAGTGTAACTGACCATCCTGTTTCCAGGGTAACTGACTGCCCAGTTTCCAGGGTAACTGACTGCCCTGTTTCCAGGGTAACTGACTGCCCAGTTTCCGGGGTAACTGACTGCCCTGTTTCCTGGGTAACTGACTGCCCTGCTTCCGGGGTAACTGACTGCCCTGTTTCCAGGCTAACTGACTGCCCTGTTTCCAGGATAACTGATCACCCTGTTTCCGGGGTAACTGACTGCCCTGTTTCCGGGGTAACTGACCGCCCTGTTTCCAGGATAACTGATCACCCTGTTTCCGGGGTAACTGACCACCCTGTTTCCAGGGTCACTGACCACCCTGTTTCCAGGATAACTGAAAGCCCTGTTTCCAGGGTAACTGATCTCCCTGTTTCCGGGTAGCTGAAAGCCCTTTTTCCAGGGTAACTGATCTCCCTGTTTCCAGGGTAACTGATCACCCTGTTTCCGGGGTAACTGACTGCCCTGTTTCCGGGGTTACTGACCACCCTGTTTCCGGGGTAACTGACAAATCTGTTCCCAGGGTTACTGACCGCCCTGTTTCTGGGGTAACTGACTGCCCTGTTTCCGGGGTAACTGACCGCCCTGTTTCCAGGATAACTGTTCACCCTGTTTCCAGTGGAACTGACCATCCTGTTTCCAGGGTAACTGACTGCCCAGTTTCCAGGGTAACTGACTGCCCTGTTTCCGGGATAACAGATCTCCCTGTTTCCGGGGTAACTGACCGCCCTGTTTCCAGGATAACTGACCGCCCTATTTCCGGGATAACTGACTGCCCTGTTTACTGGATAACTGACCGCCCTGTTTCCGGGATAACTGACTGCCCTGTTTCCAGGGTAACTGATAACCCTGATTCCGGGATAACTGACTGCGCTGTTTCCAGGGTAACTGACTGCCCAGTTTCCAGGGTAACTGACTGCCCTGTTTCCGGGGTAACTGACTGCCCTGTTTCCAGGGTAACTGACTGCCCAGTTTCCAGGGTAACTGACTGCCCTGTTTCCAGGGTAACTGAGTGCCCTGTTTCCAGGCTAACTGACGGCCCTGTTTCCAGGATAACTGATCACCCAGTTTCCAGGATAACTGACTCCCCTGTTTCCAGTGTAACTGACTGACCTGTTTCCGGGGTAACTGACCGCCCTGTTTCCAGGATAACTGACCTATCTATTTCCGGGGTAACTGACCGCCCTGTTTCCAGGATAACTGACTGCCCTGTTTCCAGGTTAACTGACTGCCCTTTTTCCAGGGTAACTGACTGCCCTGTTTCCGGGGTAACTGACCGCCCTGTTTCCAGGATAACAGATCACCCTGTTTCCGGGGTAACTGACCATCCTGTTTCCAGGATCACTGACCACCCTGATTCCAGGATAAATGAAAGCCCTGTTTCCTGGGTCACTGACTGCCCTGTTTCCTAGGTAACTGACTGCCCTGCTTCCGGCGTAACTGACTGGCCTGTTTCCAGGGTAACTGACTGCCCAGTTTCCAGGGTAACTGATCACCCTTTTTCCGGGATAACTGACTGCCCTGTTTCCGGGATAACTGACTGCCCTGTTTCCAGGGTAACTGATCACCCTGTTTCCGGGATAACTGTCTGCCCTGTTTCCGGGATAACTGACTGCCCAGTTTCCAGGGTAACAGACTGCCCTGTTTCCGGGGTAACTGTCTGCCCTGTTTCCGGGATAACTGACTGCCCAGTTTCCAGGGTAACAGACTGCCCTGTTTCCGGGGTAACTGACTGCCCTGTTTCCAGGGTAACTGACTGCCCAGTTTCCAGGGTAACTGATCACCCTGTTTCCGGGAGAACTGACTGCCCTGTTTCCGGGAGAAATGACTGCCCTGTTTCCAGGGTAACTGACTGCCCTGCTTCCGGGGTAACTGACTGCCCTGTTTCCAGGGTAACTGATCACCCTGTTTCCGGGATAACTGACTGCCCTGTTTCCGGGTAACTGACAGCCCTGTTTCCGGGGTAACTGACTGCCCTGTTTCCAGGGTCACTTACCACACTGTTTCCAGTGTCACTGACCACCCCGTTTCCAGGATAACTGACTCCCCTGTTTCCAGGGTAACTGACCGCCCTGTTTCCGGGGTCACTTACCACACTGTTTCCAGTGCAACGGATCACCATGTTTCCGGGGTAACTGACTGCCCTGTTTCCAGGGCAATTGACCGCCCTGTTTCCGGGGGAACTGACTGCCCAGTTTCCAGGGTAACTAACTGCCCTGTTTCCGGGGTAACTGACTGCCCATGTTCCAGCGTAACTGACTGCCCTGTTTCCAGGGTAACTGAGAGCCCACCTTCCAGTGTAACTGATCACCCTGTTTCCAGGGTAAATTATCACCCTGTTTCCGGGATAACTAACTGCCCTGTTTCCGGGATAACTGACTGCCCAGTTTCCGAGGTAACTGACTTCCCTGTTTCCAGGGTAACTGACTGCCCAGTTTCCATGGTAACTGACTGCCCTGTTTCCGGGGTAACTGATCACCCTGTTTCCGGGGCAACTGACTGCCCAGTTTCCAGGTTGACTGACTGCCCTGTTTCCAGGGTAACTGACTGCCCAGTTTCCGGGGTAACTGACTGCCCTGTTTCCAGGCTAACTGACTGCCCTGTTTCCAGGCTAACTGATCACCCTGTTTCCGGGGTAACTGACTGCCCTGTTTCCGGGGTAACTGACCGCCCTGTTTCCAGGGTCACTGACCACCCTGCTTCCAGGATAACTGAAAGCCCTGTTTCCAGGGTAACTGAACTCCCTGTTTCCGGGGTAACTGACCACCCTGTTTCCGGGTAACTGACTGCCCTGTTTGCGGGGTAACTGAATGCCCTGTTTCCAGGGTAACTGATCTCCCTGTTTCCAGTGCAACGGATCACCATGTTTCCGGGGTAACTGACTGCCCTGTCTCCAGGGCAACTAACTGCCCTGTTTCCGGGGGAACTGACTGCCCAGTTTCCAGGGTAACTGACTGCCCAGTTTCCAGGGTAACTAACTGCCCTGTTTCCGGGGTAACTGACTGCCCAGTTTCCAGGGTAACTGACTGCCCTGTTTCCAGGGTAACTGACAGCCCACCTTCCAGTGTAACTGATCACCCTGTTTCCAGGATAATTGACTGCCCTGTTTCCAGGGTAACTGACCGCCCTGTTTCCGGGATAACTAACTGCCCTGTTTCCAGGATAACTGACTGCCCTGTTTCCGGGGTAACTGATCACCCTGTTTCCGGGGTAACTGACTGCCCAGTTTCCGGGGTAACTGACTTCCCTGTTTCCAGGGTAACTGACTGCCCTGTTTCCGGGATAACTGACTGCCCTGTTTCCAGGGTAACTGATAACCCTGTTTCCGGGATAACGGACTGCCCTGTTTCCAGGGTAACTGATTGCCCAGTTTCCAGAGTAACTGAATAACCTGTTTCCAGGGTAACAGATCACCCTGTTTCCGGGATAACTGACTGCCCTGTTTCCAAGATAACTGACTGCCCTCTTTCCAGGGTAACTGACTGCCCTGTTTCCGGGGTAACTGACCGCCCTGTTTCCAGGCTAACTGACTGCCCTGTTTCCAGGATAACTGATCACCCTGTTTCCGGGGTAACTGACTGCCCTGTTTCCGGGGTAACTGACCGCCCTGTTTCCAGGATAACTGATCACCCTGTTTCCGGGGTAACTGACCACCCTGTTTCCAGGGTCACTGACCACCCTGTTTCCAGGATAACTGACTCCCCTGTTTCCAGGGTAACTGACTGCCCTGTTTCCAGGATAACTGATCACCCTGTTTCCGGGGGAACTGACTGCCCTGTTTCCGGGGTAACTGACCGCCCTGTTTCCAGGATAACTGATCACCCTGTTTCCGGGGTAACTGACTGCCCTGTTGCCAGGGTAACTGACTGCCCTGTTTCCAGGGGAACTGACTGCCCTGTTTCCGGGGTAACTGATCACACTGTTTCCGGGGTAACTGACTAACCAGTTTCCAGGGTGACTGACTGCCCTGTTTCCAGGGTAACTGACTGCCCAGTTTCCGGGGTAACTGACTGCCCTGTTTCCTGGGTAACTGACTGCCCTGCTTCCGGGGTAACTGACTGCCCTGTTTCCAGGCTAACTGACTGCCCTGTTTCCAGGATAACTGATCACCCTGTTTCCGGGGTAACTGACTGCCCTGTTTCCGGGGACACTGACCGCCCTGTTTCCAGGATAACTGATCACCCTGTTTCCGGGGTAACTGACCACCCTGTTTCCAGGGTCACTGACCACCCTGTTTCCAGGATAACTGAAAGCCCTGTTTCCAGGGTAACTGATCTCCCTGTTTCCGGGTAGCTGAATGCCCTTTTTCCAGGGTAACTGATCTCCCTGTTTCCAGGGTAACTGATCACCCTGTTTCCGGGGTAACTGACTGCCCTGTTTCCGGGGTAACTGATCACCCTGTTTCCGGGGTAACTGACTAATCTGTTCCCAGGTTTAGTGACCGCCCTGTTTCTGGGGTAACTGACTGCCCTGTTTCCGGGGTAACCGACCGCCCTGTTTCCAGGATAACTGATCACCCTGTTTCCAGTGTAACTGACCATCCTGTTTCCAGGGTAACTGACTGCCCAGTTTCCAGGGTAACTGACTGCCCTGTTTCCGGGGTAACAGATCTCCCTGTTTCCGGGGTAACTGACCGCCCTGTTTCCAGGATAACTGACCGCCCTATTTCCGGGATAACTGATTGCCCTGTTTACTGGATAACTGACCGCCCTGTTTCCGGGATAACTGACTGCCCTGTTTCCAGGGTAACTGATAACCCTGATTCCGGGATAACTGACTGCCCTGTTTCCAGGGTAACTGACTGCCCAGTTTCCAGGGTAACTGACTGCCCTGATTCCGGGATAACTGACCGCCCTGTTTCCAGAGTAACTGACTGCCCAGTTTCCAGGGTAACTGACTGCCCTGTTTCCGGTGTAACTGACTGCCCTGTTTCCAGGGTAACTGACTGCCTAGTTTCCAGGGTAACTGACTGCCCTGTTTCCAGGGTAACTGAGTGCCCTGTTTCCAGGCTAACTGACGGCCCTGTTTCCAGGATAACTGATCACCCAGTTTCCAGGATAACTGACTCCCCTGTTTCCAGTGTAACTGACTGACCTGTTTCCGGGGTAACTGACCGCCCTGTTTCCAGGATAACTGACCTATCTATTTCCGGGGTAACTGACCGCCCTGTTTCCAGGATAACTGACTGCCCTGTTTCCAGGTTAACTGACTGCCCTTTTTCCAGGGTAACTGACTGCCCTGTTTCCGGGGTAACTGACCGCCCTGTTTCCAGGATAACAGATCACCCTGTTTCCGGGGTAACTGACCATCCTGTTTCCAGGGTCACTGACCACCCTGATTCCAGGATAACTGAAAGCCCTGTTTCCTGGGTCACTGACTGCCCTGTTTCCTGGGTAACTGACTGCCATGCTTCCGGCGTAACTGACTGGCCTGTTTCCAGGGTAACTGACTGCCCAGTTTCCAGGGTAACTGATCACCCTTTTTCCGGGATAACTGACTGCCCTATTTCCGGGATAACTGACTGCCCAGTTTCCAGGGTAACTGATCACCCTGTTTCCGGGATAACTGTCTGCCCTGTTTCCGGGATAACTGACTGCCCAGTTTCCAGGGTAACAGACTGCCCTGTTTCCGGGGTAACTGACTGCCCTGTTTCCAGGGTAACTGACTGCCCAGTTTCCAGGGTAACTGATCACCCTGTTTCCGGGAGAACTGACTGCCCTGTTTCCGGGAGAAATGACTGCCCTGTTTCCAGGGTAACTGACTGCCCTGCTTCCGGGGTAACTGACTGCCCTGTTTCCAGGGTAACTGATCACCCTGTTTCCGGGATAACTGACTGCCCTGTTTCCGGGTAACTGACAGCCCTGTTTCCGGGGTAACTGACTGCCCTGTTTCCAGGGTCACTTACCACACTGTTTCCAGTGTCACTGACCACCCCGTTTCCAGGATAACTGACTCCCCTGTTTCCAGGGTAACTGACCGCCCTGTTTCCGGGGTCACTTACCACACTGTTTCCAGTGCAACGGATCACCATGTTTCCGGGGTAACTGACTGCCCTGTTTCCAGGGCAATTGACCGCCCTGTTTCCGGGGGAACTGACTGCCCAGTTTCCAGGGTAACTGACTGCCCAGTTTCCAGGGTAACTAACTGCCCTGTTTCCGGGGTAACTGACTGCCCATTTTCCAGCGTAACTGACTGCCCTGTTTCCGGGGTAACTGATCACCCTGTTTCCGGGGCAACTGACTGCCCAGTTTCCAGGGTGACTGACTGCCCTGTTTCCAGGGTAACTGACTGCCCAGTTTCCGGGGTAACTGACTGCCCTGTTTCCAGGGTAACTGATCACCCTGTTTCCGGGATAACTGACTGCCCTGTTTCCGGGATAACTGATCACCCTGTTTCCAGTGTAACTGACCATCCTGTTTCCAGGGTAACTGACTGCCCAGTTTCCAGGGTAACTGACTGCCCTGTTTCCGGGGTAACTTACTGCCCATTTTCCAGCGTAACTGACTGCCCTGTTTCCGGGGTAACAGATCTCCCTGTTTCCGGGGTAACTGACCGCCCTGTTTCCAGGATAACTGACCGCCCTATTTCCGGGATAACTGATTGCCCTGTTTACTGGATAACTGACCGCCCTGTTTCCGGGATAACTGACTGCCCTGTTTCCAGGGTAACTGATAACCCTGATTCCGGGATAACTGACTGCCCTGTTTCCAGGGTAACTGACAGCCCAGTTTGCAGGGTAACTGACTGCCCTGATTCCGGGATAACTGACCGCCCTGTTTCCAGGGTAACTGACTGCCCAGTTTCCAGGGTAACTGACTGCCCTGTTTCCGGGGTAACTGACTGCCCTGTTTCCAGGGCAACTGACTGCCCAGTTTCCAGGGTAACTGACTGCCCTGTTTCCAGGGTAACTGAGTGCCCTGTTTCCAGGCTAACTGACGGCCCTGTTTCCAGGATAACTGATCACCCAGTTTCCAGGATAACTGACTCCCCTGTTTCCAGTGTAACTGACTGACCTGTTTCCGGGGTAACTGACCGCTCTGTTTCCAGGATAACTGACCTATCTATTTCCGGGGTAACTGACCGCCCTGTTTCCAGGATAACTGACTGCCCTGTTTCCAGGTTAACTGACTGCCCTTTTTCCAGGGTAACTGACTGCCCTGTTTCCGGGGTAACTGACCGCCCTGTTTCCAGGATAAAAGATCACCCTGTTTCCGGGGTAACTAACCATCCTGTTTCCAGGGTCACTGACCACCCTGATTCCAGGATAACTGAAAGCCCTGTTTCCTGGGTCACTGACTGCCCTGTTTCCTGGGTAACTGACTGCCCTGCTTCCGGCGTAACTGACTGGCCTGTTTCCAGGGTAACTGACTGCCCAGTTTCCAGGGTAACTGATCACCCTTTTTCCGGGATAACTGACTGCCCTGTTTCCGGGATAACTGACTGCCCTGTTTCCAGGGTAACTGATCACCCTGTTTCCGGGATAACTGTGTGCCCTGTTTCCGGGATAACTGACTGCCCAGTTTCCAGGGTAACAGACTGCCCTGTTTCCGGGGTAACTGACTGCCCTGATTCCAGGGTAACTGACTGCCCAGTTTCCAGGGTAACTGATCACCCTGTTTCCGGGAGAACTGACTGCCCTGTTTCCGGGAGAAATGACTGCCCTGTTTCCAGGGTAACTGACTGCCCTGCTTCCGGGGTAACTGACTGCCCTGTTTCCAGGGTAACTGATCACCCTGTTTCCGGGATAACTGACTGCCCTGTTTCCGGGTAACTGACAGCCCTGTTTCCGGGGTAACTGACTGCCCTGTTTCCAGGGTCACTTACCACACTGTTTCCAGTGTCACTGACCACCCCGTTTCCAGGATAACTGACTCCCCTGTTTCCAGGGTAACTGACCGCCCTGTTTCCGGGGTCACTTACCACACTGTTTCCAGTGCAACGGATCACCATGTTTCCGGGGTAACTGACTGCCCTGTTTCCAGGGCAATTGACCGCCCTGTTTCCGGGGGAACTGACTGCCCAGTTTCCAGGGTAACTAACTGCCCTGTTTCCGGGGTAACTGACTGCCCATTTTCCAGCGTAACTGACTGCCCTGTTTCCAGGGTAACTGAGAGCCCACCTTCCAGTGTAACTGATCACCCTGTTTCCAGGATAATTGACTGCCCTGTTTCCAGGGTAAATGACCGCCCTGTTTCCAGGGTAAATTATCACCCTGTTTCCGGGATAACTAACTGCCCTGTTTCCGGGATAACTGACTACCCAGTTTCCGAGGTAACTGACTTCCCTGTTTCCAGGGTAACTGACTGCCCAGTTTCCATGGTAACTGACTGCCCTGTTTCCGGGGTAACTGATCACCCTGTTTCCGGGGCAACTGACTGCCCAGTTTCCAGGGTGACTGACTGCCCTGTTTCCAGGGTAACTGACTGCCCAGTTTCCGGGGTAACTGACTGCCCTGTTTCCAGGGTAACTGATCACCCTGTTTCCGGGATAACTGACTGCCCTGTTTCCGGGATAACTGACTGCCCTGTTTCCAGGGTAACTGACTTACCCTGTTTCCGGGGTAACTGACTGCCCTGTTTCCAGGCTAACTGACTGCCCTGTTTCCAGGATAACTGATCACCCTGTTTCCGGGGTAACTGACTGCCCTGTTTCCGGGGTAACTGACCGCCCTGTTTCCAGGATAACTGATCACCCTGTTTCCGGGGTAACTGACCACCCTGTTTCCAGGGTCACTGACCACCCTGTTTCCAGGATAACTGAAAGCCCTGTTTCCAGGGTAACTGATCTCCCTGTTTCCGGGTAGCTGAATGCCCTGTTTCCAGGGTAACTGATCTCCCTGTTTCCAGGGTAACTGATCACCCTGTTTCCAGGATAACTGACTGCCCTGTTTCCAGGGTAACTGACTGCCCTGTTTCCGGGGTAACTGACTGCCCTGTTTCCAGGATAACTGATCACTCTGTTTCCGGGGTAACTGACCACCCTGTTTCCGGGGTAACTGACTAATCTGTTCCCAGGGTTACTGACCGCCCTGTTTCTGGGGTAACTGACTGCCCTGTTTCCGGGGTAACTGACCGACCTGTTTCCAGGATAACTGATCACCCTGTTTCCAGTGTAACTGACCATCCTGTTTCCAGGGTAACTGACTGCCCAGTTTCCAGGGTAACTGATCACCCTGTTTCCGGGAGAACTGACTGCCCTGTTTCCGGGAGAAATGACTGCCCTGTTTCCAGGGTAACTGACTGCCCTGCTTCCGGGGTAACTGACTGCCCTGTTTCCAGGGTAACTGATCACCCTGTTTCCGGGATAACTGACTGCCCTGTTTCCGGGTAACTGACAGCCCTGTTTCCGGGGTAACTGACTGCCCTGTTTCCAGGGTCACTTACCACACTGTTTCCAGTGTCACTGACCACCCCGTTTCCAGGATAACTGACTCCCCTGTTTCCAGGGTAACTGACCGCCCTGTTTCCGGGGTCACTTACCACACTGTTTCCAGTGCAACGGATCACCATGTTTCCGGGGTAACTGACTGCCCTGTTTCCAGGGCAATTGACCGCCCTGTTTCCGGGGGAACTGACTGCCCAGTTTCCAGGGTAACTGACTGCCCAGTTTCCAGGGTAACTAACTGCCCTGTTTCCGGGGTAACTGACTGCCCATTTTCCAGCGTAACTGACTGCCCTGTTTCCGGGGTAACTGATCACCCTGTTTCCGGGGCAACTGACTGCCCAGTTTCCAGGGTGACTGACTGCCCTGTTTCCAGGGTAACTGACTGCCCAGTTTCCGGGGTAACTGACTGCCCTGTTTCCAGGGTAACTGATCACCCTGTTTCCGGGATAACTGACTGCCCTGTTTCCGGGATAACTGATCACCCTGTTTCCAGTGTAACTGACCATCCTGTTTCCAGGGTAACTGACTGCCCAGTTTCCAGGGTAACTGACTGCCCTGTTTCCGGGGTAACTTACTGCCCATTTTCCAGCGTAACTGACTGCCCTGTTTCCGGGGTAACAGATCTCCCTGTTTCCGGGGTAACTGACCGCCCTGTTTCCAGGATAACTGACCGCCCTATTTCCGGGATAACTGATTGCCCTGTTTACTGGATAACTGACCGCCCTGTTTCCGGGATAACTGACTGCCCTGTTTCCAGGGTAACTGATAACCCTGATTCCGGGATAACTGACTGCCCTGTTTCCAGGGTAACTGACAGCCCAGTTTGCAGGGTAACTGACTGCCCTGATTCCGGGATAACTGACCGCCCTGTTTCCAGGGTAACTGACTGCCCAGTTTCCAGGGTAACTGACTGCCCTGTTTCCGGGGTAACTGACTGCCCTGTTTCCAGGGCAACTGACTGCCCAGTTTCCAGGGTAACTGACTGCCCTGTTTCCAGGGTAACTGAGTGCCCTGTTTCCAGGCTAACTGACGGCCCTGTTTCCAGGATAACTGATCACCCAGTTTCCAGGATAACTGACTCCCCTGTTTCCAGTGTAACTGACTGACCTGTTTCCGGGGTAACTGACCGCTCTGTTTCCAGGATAACTGACCTATCTATTTCCGGGGTAACTGACCGCCCTGTTTCCAGGATAACTGACTGCCCTGTTTCCAGGTTAACTGACTGCCCTTTTTCCAGGGTAACTGACTGCCCTGTTTCCGGGGTAACTGACCGCCCTGTTTCCAGGATAAAAGATCACCCTGTTTCCGGGGTAACTAACCATCCTGTTTCCAGGGTCACTGACCACCCTGATTCCAGGATAACTGAAAGCCCTGTTTCCTGGGTCACTGACTGCCCTGTTTCCTGGGTAACTGACTGCCCTGCTTCCGGCGTAACTGACTGGCCTGTTTCCAGGGTAACTGACTGCCCAGTTTCCAGGGTAACTGATCACCCTTTTTCCGGGATAACTGACTGCCCTGTTTCCGGGATAACTGACTGCCCTGTTTCCAGGGTAACTGATCACCCTGTTTCCGGGATAACTGTGTGCCCTGTTTCCGGGATAACTGACTGCCCAGTTTCCAGGGTAACAGACTGCCCTGTTTCCGGGGTAACTGACTGCCCTGATTCCAGGGTAACTGACTGCCCAGTTTCCAGGGTAACTGATCACCCTGTTTCCGGGAGAACTGACTGCCCTGTTTCCGGGAGAAATGACTGCCCTGTTTCCAGGGTAACTGACTGCCCTGCTTCCGGGGTAACTGACTGCCCTGTTTCCAGGGTAACTGATCACCCTGTTTCCGGGATAACTGACTGCCCTGTTTCCGGGTAACTGACAGCCCTGTTTCCGGGGTAACTGACTGCCCTGTTTCCAGGGTCACTTACCACACTGTTTCCAGTGTCACTGACCACCCCGTTTCCAGGATAACTGACTCCCCTGTTTCCAGGGTAACTGACCGCCCTGTTTCCGGGGTCACTTACCACACTGTTTCCAGTGCAACGGATCACCATGTTTCCGGGGTAACTGACTGCCCTGTTTCCAGGGCAATTGACCGCCCTGTTTCCGGGGGAACTGACTGCCCAGTTTCCAGGGTAACTAACTGCCCTGTTTCCGGGGTAACTGACTGCCCATTTTCCAGCGTAACTGACTGCCCTGTTTCCAGGGTAACTGAGAGCCCACCTTCCAGTGTAACTGATCACCCTGTTTCCAGGATAATTGACTGCCCTGTTTCCAGGGTAAATGACCGCCCTGTTTCCAGGGTAAATTATCACCCTGTTTCCGGGATAACTAACTGCCCTGTTTCCGGGATAACTGACTACCCAGTTTCCGAGGTAACTGACTTCCCTGTTTCCAGGGTAACTGACTGCCCAGTTTCCATGGTAACTGACTGCCCTGTTTCCGGGGTAACTGATCACCCTGTTTCCGGGGCAACTGACTGCCCAGTTTCCAGGGTGACTGACTGCCCTGTTTCCAGGGTAACTGACTGCCCAGTTTCCGGGGTAACTGACTGCCCTGTTTCCAGGGTAACTGATCACCCTGTTTCCGGGATAACTGACTGCCCTGTTTCCGGGATAACTGACTGCCCTGTTTCCAGGGTAACTGACTTACCCTGTTTCCGGGGTAACTGACTGCCCTGTTTCCAGGCTAACTGACTGCCCTGTTTCCAGGATAACTGATCACCCTGTTTCCGGGGTAACTGACTGCCCTGTTTCCGGGGTAACTGACCGCCCTGTTTCCAGGATAACTGATCACCCTGTTTCCGGGGTAACTGACCACCCTGTTTCCAGGGTCACTGACCACCCTGTTTCCAGGATAACTGAAAGCCCTGTTTCCAGGGTAACTGATCTCCCTGTTTCCGGGTAGCTGAATGCCCTGTTTCCAGGGTAACTGATCTCCCTGTTTCCAGGGTAACTGATCACCCTGTTTCCAGGATAACTGACTGCCCTGTTTCCAGGGTAACTGACTGCCCTGTTTCCGGGGTAACTGACTGCCCTGTTTCCAGGATAACTGATCACTCTGTTTCCGGGGTAACTGACCACCCTGTTTCCGGGGTAACTGACTAATCTGTTCCCAGGGTTACTGACCGCCCTGTTTCTGGGGTAACTGACTGCCCTGTTTCCGGGGTAACTGACCGACCTGTTTCCAGGATAACTGATCACCCTGTTTCCAGTGTAACTGACCATCCTGTTTCCAGGGTAACTGACTGCCCAGTTTCCAGGGTAACTGATCACCCTGTTTCCGGGAGAACTGACTGCCCTGTTTCCGGGAGAAATGACTGCCCTGTTTCCAGGGTAACTGACTGCCCTGCTTCCGGGGTAACTGACTGCCCTGTTTCCAGGGTAACTGATCACCCTGTTTCCGGGATAACTGACTGCCCTGTTTCCGGGTAACTGACAGCCCTGTTTCCGGGGTAACTGACTGCCCTGTTTCCAGGGTCACTTACCACACTGTTTCCAGTGTCACTGACCACCCCGTTTCCAGGATAACTGACTCCCCTGTTTCCAGGGTAACTGACCGCCCTGTTTCCGGGGTCACTTACCACACTGTTTCCAGTGCAACGGATCACCATGTTTCCGGGGTAACTGACTGCCCTGTTTCCAGGGCAATTGACCGCCCTGTTTCCGGGGGAACTGACTGCCCAGTTTCCAGGGTAACTGACTGCCCAGTTTCCAGGGTAACTAACTGCCCTGTTTCCGGGGTAACTGACTGCCCATTTTCCAGCGTAACTGACTGCCCTGTTTCCGGGGTAACTGATCACCCTGTTTCCGGGGCAACTGACTGCCCAGTTTCCAGGGTGACTGACTGCCCTGTTTCCAGGGTAACTGACTGCCCAGTTTCCGGGGTAACTGACTGCCCTGTTTCCAGGGTAACTGATCACCCTGTTTCCGGGATAACTGACTGCCCTGTTTCCGGGATAACTGATCACCCTGTTTCCAGTGTAACTGACCATCCTGTTTCCAGGGTAACTGACTGCCCAGTTTCCAGGGTAACTGACTGCCCTGTTTCCGGGGTAACTTACTGCCCATTTTCCAGCGTAACTGACTGCCCTGTTTCCGGGGTAACAGATCTCCCTGTTTCCGGGGTAACTGACCGCCCTGTTTCCAGGATAACTGACCGCCCTATTTCCGGGATAACTGATTGCCCTGTTTACTGGATAACTGACCGCCCTGTTTCCGGGATAACTGACTGCCCTGTTTCCAGGGTAACTGATAACCCTGATTCCGGGATAACTGACTGCCCTGTTTCCAGGGTAACTGACAGCCCAGTTTGCAGGGTAACTGACTGCCCTGATTCCGGGATAACTGACCGCCCTGTTTCCAGGGTAACTGACTGCCCAGTTTCCAGGGTAACTGACTGCCCTGTTTCCGGGGTAACTGACTGCCCTGTTTCCAGGGCAACTGACTGCCCAGTTTCCAGGGTAACTGACTGCCCTGTTTCCAGGGTAACTGAGTGCCCTGTTTCCAGGCTAACTGACGGCCCTGTTTCCAGGATAACTGATCACCCAGTTTCCAGGATAACTGACTCCCCTGTTTCCAGTGTAACTGACTGACCTGTTTCCGGGGTAACTGACCGCTCTGTTTCCAGGATAACTGACCTATCTATTTCCGGGGTAACTGACCGCCCTGTTTCCAGGATAACTGACTGCCCTGTTTCCAGGTTAACTGACTGCCCTTTTTCCAGGGTAACTGACTGCCCTGTTTCCGGGGTAACTGACCGCCCTGTTTCCAGGATAAAAGATCACCCTGTTTCCGGGGTAACTAACCATCCTGTTTCCAGGGTCACTGACCACCCTGATTCCAGGATAACTGAAAGCCCTGTTTCCTGGGTCACTGACTGCCCTGTTTCCTGGGTAACTGACTGCCCTGCTTCCGGCGTAACTGACTGGCCTGTTTCCAGGGTAACTGACTGCCCAGTTTCCAGGGTAACTGATCACCCTTTTTCCGGGATAACTGACTGCCCTGTTTCCGGGATAACTGACTGCCCTGTTTCCAGGGTAACTGATCACCCTGTTTCCGGGATAACTGTGTGCCCTGTTTCCGGGATAACTGACTGCCCAGTTTCCAGGGTAACAGACTGCCCTGTTTCCGGGGTAACTGACTGCCCTGATTCCAGGGTAACTGACTGCCCAGTTTCCAGGGTAACTGATCACCCTGTTTCCGGGAGAACTGACTGCCCTGTTTCCGGGAGAAATGACTGCCCTGTTTCCAGGGTAACTGACTGCCCTGCTTCCGGGGTAACTGACTGCCCTGTTTCCAGGGTAACTGATCACCCTGTTTCCGGGATAACTGACTGCCCTGTTTCCGGGTAACTGACAGCCCTGTTTCCGGGGTAACTGACTGCCCTGTTTCCAGGGTCACTTACCACACTGTTTCCAGTGTCACTGACCACCCCGTTTCCAGGATAACTGACTCCCCTGTTTCCAGGGTAACTGACCGCCCTGTTTCCGGGGTCACTTACCACACTGTTTCCAGTGCAACGGATCACCATGTTTCCGGGGTAACTGACTGCCCTGTTTCCAGGGCAATTGACCGCCCTGTTTCCGGGGGAACTGACTGCCCAGTTTCCAGGGTAACTAACTGCCCTGTTTCCGGGGTAACTGACTGCCCATTTTCCAGCGTAACTGACTGCCCTGTTTCCAGGGTAACTGAGAGCCCACCTTCCAGTGTAACTGATCACCCTGTTTCCAGGATAATTGACTGCCCTGTTTCCAGGGTAAATGACCGCCCTGTTTCCAGGGTAAATTATCACCCTGTTTCCGGGATAACTAACTGCCCTGTTTCCGGGATAACTGACTACCCAGTTTCCGAGGTAACTGACTTCCCTGTTTCCAGGGTAACTGACTGCCCAGTTTCCATGGTAACTGACTGCCCTGTTTCCGGGGTAACTGATCACCCTGTTTCCGGGGCAACTGACTGCCCAGTTTCCAGGGTGACTGACTGCCCTGTTTCCAGGGTAACTGACTGCCCAGTTTCCGGGGTAACTGACTGCCCTGTTTCCAGGGTAACTGATCACCCTGTTTCCGGGATAACTGACTGCCCTGTTTCCGGGATAACTGACTGCCCTGTTTCCAGGGTAACTGACTTACCCTGTTTCCGGGGTAACTGACTGCCCTGTTTCCAGGCTAACTGACTGCCCTGTTTCCAGGATAACTGATCACCCTGTTTCCGGGGTAACTGACTGCCCTGTTTCCGGGGTAACTGACCGCCCTGTTTCCAGGATAACTGATCACCCTGTTTCCGGGGTAACTGACCACCCTGTTTCCAGGGTCACTGACCACCCTGTTTCCAGGATAACTGAAAGCCCTGTTTCCAGGGTAACTGATCTCCCTGTTTCCGGGTAGCTGAATGCCCTGTTTCCAGGGTAACTGATCTCCCTGTTTCCAGGGTAACTGATCACCCTGTTTCCAGGATAACTGACTGCCCTGTTTCCAGGGTAACTGACTGCCCTGTTTCCGGGGTAACTGACTGCCCTGTTTCCAGGATAACTGATCACTCTGTTTCCGGGGTAACTGACCACCCTGTTTCCGGGGTAACTGACTAATCTGTTCCCAGGGTTACTGACCGCCCTGTTTCTGGGGTAACTGACTGCCCTGTTTCCGGGGTAACTGACCGACCTGTTTCCAGGATAACTGATCACCCTGTTTCCAGTGTAACTGACCATCCTGTTTCCAGGGTAACTGACTGCCCAGTTTCCAGGGTAACTGACTGCCCTGTTTCCGGAGTAACAGATCTCCCTGTTTCCGGGGTAACTGACCGCCCTGTTTCCAGGATAACTGACTGCCCTATTTCCGGGACAACTGACTGCCCTGTTTACTGGATAACTGACCGCCCTGTTTCCGGGATAACTGACTGCCCTGTTTCCAGGGTAACTGATAACCCTGATTCCGGGATAACTGACTGCGCTGTTTCCAGGGTAACTGACTGCCCAGTTTCCAGGGTAACTGACTGCCCTGTTTCCGGGGTAACTGACTGTTCTGTTTCCAGGGTAACTGACTGCGCAGTTTCCAGAGTAACTGAATACCCTTTTTCCAGGGTAACTGACTCCCCTGTTTCCGGGATAACTGACTGCCTTGTTTCCAGGGTAACTGACTGCCCTGTTTCCGGGATAACTGACTACCCTGTTTCCGGGATAACTGACTGCCCTGTTTCCAGGGTAACTGACTGCCCTGTTTCCGGGGTAACAGATCTCCCTGTTTCCGGGGTAACTGACCGCCCTGTTTCCAGGATAACTGACCGCCCTATTTCCGGGATAACTGATTGCCCTGTTTACTGGATAACTGACCGCCCTGTTTCCGGGATAACTGACTGCACTGTTTCCAGGGTAACTGATAACCCTGATTCCGGGATAACTGACTGCGCTGTTTCCAGGGTAACTGACTGCCCAGTTTCCAGGGTAACTGACTTCCCTGTTTCCGGGGTAACTGACTGCCCTGTTTCCAGGGTCACTGACCGCCCTGTTTCCAGGATAACTGAAAGTGCTGTTTCCAGGGTAACTGATCTCCCTGTTTCCGGGGTAACTGATCACCCTGTTTCCGGGTAACTGACAGCCCTGTTTCCGGGGTAACTGACTGCCCTGTTTCCAGGGAAACTGATCTCCCTGTTTCCAGTGCAACGGATCACCATGTTTCCGGGGTAACTGACTGCCCTGTTTCCAGGGCAACTGACCGCCCTGTTTCCGGGGGAACTGACTGCCCAGTTTCCAGGGTAACTGACTGCCCAGTTTCCAGGGTAACTAACTGCCCTGTTTCCGGGGTAACTGACTGCCCAGTTTCCAGGGTAACTGACTGCCCTGTTTCCAGGGTAACTGACAGCCCACCTTCCAGTGTAATTGATCACCCTGTTTCAAGGATAATTGACTGCCCTGTTTCCAGGGTAACTGACCGCCCTGTTTCCAGGGTAACTGACTGCCCAGTTTCCAGGGTAAATTATCACCCTGATTCCGGGATAACTAACTGCCCTGTTTCCGGGATAACTGACTGCCCTGTTTCCGGGGTAACTGATCACCCTGCTCCGGGGTAACTGACTGCCCAGTTTCCGGGGTAACTGACTTCCCTGTTTCCAGGGTAACTGACTGCCCTGTTTCCGGGATAACTGACTGCCCTGTTTCCAGGGTAACTGATAACCCTGTTTCCGGGGTAACTGACTGCCCTGTTTCCAGGCTAACTGACTGCCCTGTTTCCAGGATAACTGATCACCCTGTTTCCGGGGTAACTGACTGCCCTGTTTCCGGGTAACTGACCGCCCTGTTTCCAGGATAACTGATCACCCTGTTTCCGGGGTAACTGACCACCCTGTTTCCAGGGTCACTGACCACCCTGTTTCCAGGATAACTGACTCCCCTGTTTCCAGGGTAACTGACTGCCCTGTTTCCAGGGTAACTGACTGCCCTGTTTCCGGGGTAACTGACTGCCCTGTTTCCAGGATAACTGATCACTCTGTTTCCGGGGTAACTGATCACTCTGTTTCCGGGGTAACTGACCACCCTGTTTCCGGGGTAACTGACTAATCTGTTTCCAGGGTTACTGACAGCCCTGTTTCTGGGGTAACTGACTGCCCTGTTTCCGGGGTAACTGACCGCCCTGTTTCCAGGATAACTGATCACCCTCTTTCCAGTGTAACTGACCATCCTGTTTCCAGGGTAACTGACTGCCCAGTTTCCAGGGTAACTGACTGCCATGTTTCCGGGGTAACAGATCTCCCTGTTTCCGGGGTAACTGACCGCCCTGTTTCCGGGATAACTGACTGCCCTGTTTCCAGGGTAACTGATAACCCTGTTTCCGGGATAACTGACTGCCCTGTTTCCAGGGTAACTGACTGCCCAGTTTCCAATGTAACTGAATAACCGGTTTCCAGGGTAACAGATCACCCTGTTTCCGGGATAACTGACTGCCCTGTTTCCAAGATAACTGACTGCCCTCTTTCCAGGGTAACTGACTTCCCTGTTTCCGGGGTAACTGACTGCCCTGTTTCCAGGCTAACTGACTGCCCTGTTTCCAGGATAACTGATCACCCTGTTTCCCGGGTAACTGACTGCCCTGTTTCCAGGGTAACTGACCGCCCTGTTTCCAGGAGAACTGATCACCCTGTTTCCGGGGTAACTGACCACCCTGTTTCCAGGATAACTGACTCCCCTGTTTCCAGGGTAACTGACTGCCCTGTTTCCAGGGTAACTGACCTCCCTGTTTCCGGGGTAACTGACTGCCCTGTTTCCAGGATAACTGATCACTCTGTTTCTGGGGTAACTGATCACTCTGTTTCCGGGGTAACTGACCACCCTGTTTCCGGGGTAACTGACTAATCTGTTTCCAGGGTTACTGACACCCCTGTTTCCGGGGTAACAGATCTCCCTGTTTCCGGGGTAACTGACCGCCCTGTTTCCAGGATAACTGACCGCCCTATTTCCGGGGTAACTGACCGCCCTGTTTCCAGGATAACTGACTGCCCTGTTTCCGGGATAACTGACTGCCCTGTTTACTGGATAACTGACCGCCCTGTTTCCAGGTTAACTGACTGCCCTGTTTCCGGGATAAATGACTGCCCTGTTTCCAGGTTAACTGACTGCCCTGTTTCTGGGATAACTGACTGCCCTGTTTCCAGGGTAACTGATAACCCTGTTTCCTGGATAAATGACTGCCCTGTTTCCAGGGTACTTGACTGCCCTGTGTCCGGGGTAACTGACTGCCCTGTTTCCAGGGTAACTGACTGCCCAGTTTCCAGAGTAACTGAATACCCTGTTTCCAGGGTAACTGACTGCCCTGTTTCCGGGATAACTGACTGCCCTGTTTCCAGGGTAACTGACTGCCCTGTTTCCGGGATAACTGACTGCCCTGTTTCCAGGGTAACTGACTGCCCTGTTTCCGGGGTAACTGAACGCCCTGTTTCCAGGATAACTGACCTACCTATTGCCGGGGTAACTGACCGCCCTGTTTCCAGGTTAACTGACTGCCCTGTTTCCAGGTTAACTGACTGCCCTGTTTCCAGGGTAACTGACTGCCCTGTTTCCAGGGGAACTGACTGCCCTGTTTCCGGGGTAAATGATCACCCTGTTTCCGGGGTAACTGACTAACCAGTTTCCAGGGTGACTGACTGCCCTGTTTCCAGGGTAACTGACTGCCCAGTTTCCGGGATAACTGACTGCCCTGTTTCCGGGATAACTGACTGCCCTGTTTCGCGGGTAACTGATCGCCCTGTTTCCGGGATAACTGTCTGCCCTGTTTCCGGGATAACTGACTGCCCAGTTTCCAGGGTAACTGACTGCCCTGTTTCCGAGGTAACTGACTGCCCTGTTTCCAGGGTAACTGACTGCCCAGTTTCCAGGGTAACTGATCACCCTGTTTCCGGGAGAACTGACTGCCCTGTTTCCGGGAGAATTGACCGCGCTGTTTCCAGGGTAACTGACTGCCCTCTTTCCAGGGTAACTGAATGCCCTGTTTCCAAGGTAACTGATCACCCTGTTTCCGGGATAACTGTCTGCCCTGTTTCCGGGATAACTGACTGCCCTGTTTCCAGGGTAACTGACTGCCCTGTTTCCAGGGGAACTGACTGCCCTGTTTCCGGGGTAACTGATCACCCTGTTTCCGGGGTAACTGACTAACAGGTTTCCAGGGTGACTGACTGCCCTGTTTCCAGGGTAACTGACTGCCCAGTTTCCGGGGTAACTGACTGCCCTGTTTCCTGGGTAACTGACTGCCCTGCTTCCGGGGTAACTGACTGCCCTGTTTCCAGGGTAACTGACTGCCCAGTTTCCAGTGTAACTGATCACCCTTTTTCCGGGATAACTGACTGCCCTATTTCCAGGATAACTGATTGCCCTGTTTCCAGGGTAACTGATCACCCTGTTTCCGGGATAACTGACTCCCCTGTTTCCAGGGTAAGTGACTGCCCAGTTTCCAGGGTAGCTGACTGCCCAGTTTCCAGGGTAACTGATCACCCTGTTTCCGGGATAACTGACTGCCCTGTTTCCGGGAGAACTGACTGCCCTGTTTCCAGGGTAACTGACTGCCCTGTTTCCGGGGTAACTGACCGCCTTGTTTCCAGGGTAACTGATCACCCTGTTTCTGGGATAACTGACTGCCCTGTTTCCGGGATAACTGACTGCCCTGTTTCCAGGCTAACTGACTGCCCTGTTTCCGGGATAACTGATCACCCTGTTTCCGTGGTAACTGACTGCCCTGTTTCCGGGGTAAATGACTGCCCTGTTTCCAGGATAACTGATCACCCTGTTTCCGGGGTAACTGAGCACCCTGTTTCCAGGGTCACTGACCACCCTGTTTCCAGGATAACTGAAAGCCCTGTTTCCAGGGTAACTGACTGCCCAGTTTCCAGGGTAACTGATCACCCTGTTTCCGGGATAACTGACTGCCCTGTTTCCGGGAGAACTGACTGCCCTGTTTCCAGGATAAATGACTGCCTTGTTTCCAGGATAACTGACTGCCCTGTTTACTGGATAACTGATTGCCCTGTTTCCAGGTCAACTGACTGCCCTGTTTCCAGGGAAACTGACAGCCCTGTTTCCAGGGTAACTGACCGCCCTGTTTATGGGGTAACTGACTGCCCTGTTTCCAGGGTAACTGACCGCCCTGTTTATGGGGTAACTGACCGCCCTGTTTCCTGGATAACTGACTGCCCTGTTTCCAGGGTAACTGACTGCCCTGTTTCCAGGGTAACTGGCCGCCCTGTTTCCAGGGTAACTGACTGCCCTGTTGCCAGGATAACTGACTGCCTTGTTTCCAGGGTAACTGACTGCCCACTTTCCAGTGCAACTGATCACCCTGTTTCCAAGGTTACTGACTGCCCACTTTCCAGTGTAACTGATCACCCTGTTTCCAGGATAACTGACTGCCCAGTTTCCAGGGTAAATTATCACACTGTTTCAGGGATAACTAACTGCCCTGTTTCCGGGATAACTGCCTGCCCTGTTTCCGGGGTAACAGATCACCCTGTTTCCGGGGTAACTGACTGCCCAGTTTCCGGGGTAACTGACTTCCCTGTTTAAAGGGTAACTGTCTGCCCTGTTTCCGGGATAACTGACTGCCCTGTTTCCAGGGTAACTGATAACCCTGTTTCCGGGATAACTGACTGCCCTGTTTCCAGGGTAACTGACTGCCCAGTTTCCTGGGTAACTGACTGTCCTGTTTCCGGGGTAACTGACTGCCCTGTTTCCAGGGTAACTGACTGCCCAGTTTCCAGAGTAACTGAATACCCTGTTTCAAGGGTAACTGACTGCCCTGTTTCCGGGATAACTGACTGCCCTGTTTCCAGGGCAACTGACTGCCCTGTTTCCGGGGCAACTGACTGCCCTGTTTCCAGGGTAACTGATCACCCTGTTTCCGGGATAACTGACTGCCCTGTTTCCGGGATAACTGACTGCCCTGTTTCCAGGGTAACTGACTGCCCTGTTTCCGGGGTAACTGACTGCCCTGTTTCCGGGATAACTGACTGCCCTGTCTCCAGGATAACTGATCACCCTGTTTCCGGGGTAACTGACTGCCCTGTTTCCAGGGTAACTGACCGCCCTGTTTCCAGGATAACTGTTCACCCTGTTTCCAGGGTAACTGACTGCCCTGTTTCCAGGGGAACTGACTGCCCTGTTTCCGGGTTAACTGATCACCCTATTTCTGGGGTAACTGACTGCCCTGTTTCCAGGGTAACTGACTGCCCAGTTTCCAGTGTAACTGAATAACCTGTTTCCAGGGTAACAGATCACCCTGTTTCCGGGATAACTGACTGCCCTGTTTCCAAGATAACTGACTGCCCTCTTTCCAGGGTAACTGACTGCGCTGTTTCCGGGGTAACTGACTGCCCTGTTTCCAGAGTAACTGATAACCCTGTTTCCGGGATAACTGACTGCCCTGTTTCCAGGGTAACTGACTGCCCAGTTTCCAGTGTAACTGAATAACCTGTTTCCAGGATAACAGATCACCCTGTTTCCGGGATAACTGACTGCCCTGTTTCCAAGATAACTGACTGCCCTCTTTCCAGGGTAACTGACTGCCCTGTTTCCGGGGTAACTGACTGCCCAGTTTCCGGGGTAACTGACTTCCCTGTTTAAAGGGTAACTGTCTGCCCTGTTTCCGGGATAACTGACTGCCCTGTTTCCAGGGTAACTGATAACCCTGTTTCCGGGATAACTGACTGCCCTGTTTCCAGGGTAACTGACTGCCCAGTTTCCTGGGTAACTGACTGTCCTGTTTCCGGGGTAACTGACTGCCCTGTTTCCAGGGTAACTGACTGCCCAGTTTCCAGAGTAACTGAATACCCTGTTTCCAGGGTAACTGACTGCCCTGTTTCCGGGATAACTGACTGCCCTGTTTCCAGGGTAACTGACTGCCCTGTTTCCGGGGCAACTGACTGCCCTGTTTCCAGGGTAACTGATCACCCTGTTTCCGGGATAACTGACTGCCCTGTTTCCGGGATAACTGACTGCCCTGTTTCCAGGGTAACTGACTGCCCTGTTTCCGGGGTAACTGACTGCCCTGTTTCCGGGATAACTGACTGCCCTGTCTCCAGGATAACTGATCACCCTGTTTCCGGGGTAACTGACTGCCCTGTTTCCAGGGTAACTGACCGCCCTGTTTCCAGGATAACTGTTCACCCTGTTTCCAGGGTAACTGACTGCCCTGTTTCCAGGGGAACTGACTGCCCTGTTTCCGGGTTAACTGATCACCCTATTTCTGGGGTAACTGACTGCCCTGTTTCCAGGGTAACTGACTGCCCAGTTTCCAGTGTAACTGAATAACCTGTTTCCAGGGTAACAGATCACCCTGTTTCCGGGATAACTGACTGCCCTGTTTCCAAGATAACTGACTGCCCTCTTTCCAGGGTAACTGACTGCGCTGTTTCCGGGGTAACTGACTGCCCTGTTTCCAGAGTAACTGATAACCCTGTTTCCGGGATAACTGACTGCCCTGTTTCCAGGGTAACTGACTGCCCAGTTTCCAGTGTAACTGAATAACCTGTTTCCAGGGTAACAGATCACCCTGTTTCCGGGATAACTGACTGCCCTGTTTCCAAGATAACTGACTGCCCTCTTTCCAGGGTAACTGACTGCCCTGTTTCCGGGGTAACTGACTGCCCTGTTTCCAGGCTAACTGACTGCCCTGTTTCCAGGATAACTGATCACCCTGTTTCCCGGGTAACTGACTGCCCTGTTTCCGGGGTAACTGACCGCCCTGTTTCCAGGATAACTGATCACCCTGTTTCCGGGGTAACTGACCACCCTGTTTCCAGGATAACTGACTCCCCTGTTTCCAGGGTAACTGACTGCCCTGTTTCCAGGGTAACTGACTGCCCTGTTTCCGGGGTAACTGACTGCCCTGTTTCCAGGATAACTGATCACTCTGTTTCCGGGGTAACTGATCACACTGTTTCCGGGGTAACTGACCACCCTGTTTCCGGGGTAACTGACTAATCTGTTTCCAGGGTTACTGACACCCCTGTTTCTGGGGTAACTGACTGCCCTGCTTCCGGGGTAACTGACTGCCCTGTTTCCAGGATAACTGATCACCCTGTTTCCAGTGTAACTGACTATCCTGTTTCCAGGGTAACTGACTGCCCAGTTTCCAGGGTAACTGACTGCCCTGTTTCCGGGGTAACAGATCTCCCTGTTTCCGGGGTAACTGACCGCCCTGTTTCCAGGATAACTGACCGCCCTATTTCCGGGGTAACTGACCGCCCTGTTTCCAGGATAACTGACTGCCCTGTTTCCGGGATAACTGACTGCCCTGTTTACTGGATAACTGACCGCCCTGTTTCCAGGTTAACTGACTGCCCTGTTTCCGGGATAAATGACTGCCCTGTTTCCAGGTTAACTGACTGCCCTGTTTCGAGGATAACTGACTGCCCTGTTTCCAGGGTAACTGATAACCCTGTTTCCGGGATAACTGACTGCCCTGTTTCCAGGGTACTTGACTGCCCTGTTTCCGGGGTAACTGACTGCCCTGTTTCCAGGGTAACTGACTGCCCAGTTTCCAGAGTAACTGAATACCCTGTTTCCAGGGTAACTGACTGCCCTGTTTCCGGGATAACTGACTGCCCTGTTTCCAGGGTAACTGACTGCCCTGTTTCCGGGATAACTGACTGCCCTGTTTCCAGGGTAACTGACAGCCCTGTTTCCGGGATAACTGATCACCCTGTTTCCAGGATAACTGACTCCCCTGTTTCCAGGGTAACTGACTGCCCTGTTTCCGGGGTAACTGACCGCCCTGTTTCCAGGATAACTGACCTACCTATTGCCGGGGTAACTGACCGCCCTGTTTCCAGGTTAACTGACTGCCCTGTTTCCAGGTTAACTGACTGCCCTGTTTCCAGGGTAACTGACTGCCCTGTTTCCAGGGGAACTGACTGCCCTGTTCCCGGGGTAAATGATCACCCTGTTTCCGGGTTAACTGACTAACCAGTTTCCAGGGTGACTGACTGCCCTGTTTCCAGGGTAACTGACTGCCCAGTTTCCGGGATAACTGACTGCCCTGTTTCCGGGATAACTGACTGCCCTGTTTCGAGGGTAACTGATCGCCCTGTTTCCGGGATAACTGTCTGCCCTTTTTCCGGGATAACTGACTGCCCAGTTTCCAGGGTAACTGACTGCCCTGTTTCCGAGGTAACTGACTGCCCTGTTTCCAGGGTAACTGACTGCCCAGTTTCCAGGGTAACTGATCACCCTGTTTCCGGGATAACTGACTGCCCTGTTTCCGGGAGAAATGACTGCGCTGTTTCCAGGGTAACTGACTGCCCTCTTTCCAGGGTAACTGACTGCCCTGTTTCCAAGGTAACTGATCACCCTGTTTCCGGGATAACTGTCTGCCCTGTTTCCGGGATAACTGACTGCCCTGTTTCCAGGGTAACAGACTGCCCTGTTTCCAGGGGAACTGACTGCCCTGTTTCCGGGGTAACTGATCACCCTGTTTCCGGGGTAACTGACTAACAGGTTTCCAGGGTGACTGACTGCCCTGTTTCCAGGGTAACAGACTGCCCAGTTTCCGGGGTAACTGACTGCCCTGTTTCGTGGGTAACTGACTGCCCTGCTTCCGGGGTAACTGACTGCCCTGTTTCCAGGGTAACTGACTGCCCAGTTTCCAGTGTAACTGATCACCCTTTTTCCAGGATAACTGACTGCCCTATTTCCTGGATAACTGATTGCCCTGTTTCCAGGGTAACTGATCACCCTGTTTCCGGGATAACTGACTGCCCTGTTTCCAGGGTAACTGACTGCCCAGTTTCCAGAGTAACTGAATACCCTGTTTCCAGGGTAACTGACTGCCCTGTTTCCGGGATAACTGACTGCCCTGTTTCCAGGTTAACTGACTGCCCTGTTTCCGGGGCAACTGACTGCCCTGTTTCCAGGGTAACTGATCACCCTGTTTCCGGGATAACTGACTGCCCTGCTTCCGGGATAACTGACTGCCCTGTCTCCAGGATAACTGATCACCCTGTTTCTGGGGTAACTGACTGCCCTGTTTCCAGGGTAACTGACCGCCCTGTTTCCATGATAACTGTTCACCCTGTTTCCGGGATAACTGACTGCCCTGTTTCCGGGATAACTGACTGCCCTGTTTCCAGGGTAACTGACTGCCCTGTTTCCGGGGTAACTGACTGCCCTGTTTCCGGGATAACTGACTGCCCTGTCTCCAGGATAACTGATCACCCTGTTTCCGGGGTAACTGACTGCCCTGTTTCCAGGGTAACTGACCGCCCTGTTTCCAGGATAACTGATCACCCTGTTTCCGGGGTAACTGACCACCCTGTTCCCAGGATAACTGACTCCCCTGTTTCCAGGGTAACTGACTGCCCTGTTTCCAGGGTAACTGACTGCCCTGTTTCCGGGGTAACTGACTGCCCTGTTTCCAGGATAACTGATCACTCTGTTTCCGGGGTAACTGATCACTCTGTTTCCGGGGTAACTGACCACCCTGTTTCCGGGGTAACTGACTAATCTGTTTCCAGGGTTACTGACATCCCTGTTTCTGGGGTAACTGACTGCCCTGCTTCCGGGGTAACTGACTGCCCTGTTTCCAGGATAACTGATCACCCTGTTTCCAGTGTAACTGACTGCCCTGTTTCCGGGATAACTGACTGCCCTGTTTCCAGGGTAACTGACAGCCCTGTTTCCGGGATAACTGATCACCCTGTTTCCAGGATAACTGACTCCCCTGTTTCCAGGGTAACTGACTGCCCTGTTTCCGGGGTAACTGACCGCCCTGTTTCCAGGATAACTGACCTACCTATTGCCGGGGTAACTGACCGCCCTGTTTCCAGGTTAACTGACTGCCCTGTTTCCAGGTTAACTGACTGCCCTGTTTCCAGGGTAACTGACTGCCCTGTTTCCAGGGGAACTGACTGCCCTGTTCCCGGGGTAAATGATCACCCTGTTTCCGGGTTAACTGACTAACCAGTTTCCAGGGTGACTGACTGCCCTGTTTCCAGGGTAACTGACTGCCCAGTTTCCGGGATAACTGACTGCCCTGTTTCCGGGATAACTGACTGCCCTGTTTCGAGGGTAACTGATCGCCCTGTTTCCGGGATAACTGTCTGCCCTTTTTCCGGGATAACTGACTGCCCAGTTTCCAGGGTAACTGACTGCCCTGTTTCCGAGGTAACTGACTGCCCTGTTTCCAGGGTAACTGACTGCCCAGTTTCCAGGGTAACTGATCACCCTGTTTCCGGGATAACTGACTGCCCTGTTTCCGGGAGAAATGACTGCGCTGTTTCCAGGGTAACTGACTGCCCTCTTTCCAGGGTAACTGACTGCCCTGTTTCCAAGGTAACTGATCACCCTGTTTCCGGGATAACTGTCTGCCCTGTTTCCGGGATAACTGACTGCCCTGTTTCCAGGGTAACAGACTGCCCTGTTTCCAGGGGAACTGACTGCCCTGTTTCCGGGGTAACTGATCACCCTGTTTCCGGGGTAACTGACTAACAGGTTTCCAGGGTGACTGACTGCCCTGTTTCCAGGGTAACAGACTGCCCAGTTTCCGGGGTAACTGACTGCCCTGTTTCGTGGGTAACTGACTGCCCTGCTTCCGGGGTAACTGACTGCCCTGTTTCCAGGGTAACTGACTGCCCAGTTTCCAGTGTAACTGATCACCCTTTTTCCAGGATAACTGACTGCCCTATTTCCTGGATAACTGATTGCCCTGTTTCCAGGGTAACTGATCACCCTGTTTCCGGGATAACTGACTGCCCTGTTTCCAGGGTAACTGACTGCCCAGTTTCCAGAGTAACTGAATACCCTGTTTCCAGGGTAACTGACTGCCCTGTTTCCGGGATAACTGACTGCCCTGTTTCCAGGTTAACTGACTGCCCTGTTTCCGGGGCAACTGACTGCCCTGTTTCCAGGGTAACTGATCACCCTGTTTCCGGGATAACTGACTGCCCTGCTTCCGGGATAACTGACTGCCCTGTCTCCAGGATAACTGATCACCCTGTTTCTGGGGTAACTGACTGCCCTGTTTCCAGGGTAACTGACCGCCCTGTTTCCATGATAACTGTTCACCCTGTTTCCGGGATAACTGACTGCCCTGTTTCCGGGATAACTGACTGCCCTGTTTCCAGGGTAACTGACTGCCCTGTTTCCGGGGTAACTGACTGCCCTGTTTCCGGGATAACTGACTGCCCTGTCTCCAGGATAACTGATCACCCTGTTTCCGGGGTAACTGACTGCCCTGTTTCCAGGGTAACTGACCGCCCTGTTTCCAGGATAACTGATCACCCTGTTTCCGGGGTAACTGACCACCCTGTTCCCAGGATAACTGACTCCCCTGTTTCCAGGGTAACTGACTGCCCTGTTTCCAGGGTAACTGACTGCCCTGTTTCCGGGGTAACTGACTGCCCTGTTTCCAGGATAACTGATCACTCTGTTTCCGGGGTAACTGATCACTCTGTTTCCGGGGTAACTGACCACCCTGTTTCCGGGGTAACTGACTAATCTGTTTCCAGGGTTACTGACATCCCTGTTTCTGGGGTAACTGACTGCCCTGCTTCCGGGGTAACTGACTGCCCTGTTTCCAGGATAACTGATCACCCTGTTTCCAGTGTAACTGACCATCCTGTTTCCAGGGTAACTGACTGCCCAGTTTCCAGGGTAACTGACTGCCCTGTTTCCGGGGTAACAGATCTCCCTGTTTCCGGGGTAACTGACCGCCCTGTTTCCAGGATAACTGACTGCCCTGTTTCCGGGATAACTGACTGCCCTGTTTCGAGGGTAACTGATCGCCCTGTTTCCGGGATAACTGTCTGCCCTGTTTCCGGGATAACTGACTGCCCAGTTTCCAGGGTAACTGACTGCCCTGTTTCCGAGGTAACTGACTGCCCTGTTTCCAGGGTAACTGACTGCCCAGTTTCCAGGGTAACTGATCACCCTGTTTCCGGGATAACTGACTGCCCTGTTTCAGGGAGAAATGACTGCGCTGTTTCCAGGGTAACTGACTGCCCTCTTTCCAGGGTAACTGACTGCCCTGTTTCCAAGGTGACTGATCACCCTGTTTCCGGGATAACTGTCTGCCCTGTTTCCGGGATAACTGACTGCCCTGTTTCCAGGGTAACTGACTGCCCTATTTCCGGGATAACTGATTGCCCTGTTTCCAGGGTAACAGATCACCCTGTTTCCGGGATAACTGACTCCCCTGTTTCCAGGGTAAGTGACTGCCCAGTTTCCAGGGTAACTGACTGCCCAGTTTCCAGGGTAACTGACTGCCCTGTTTCCGGGATAACTGACTGCCCTGTTTCCGGGAGAACTGACTGCCCTGTTTCCAGGGTAACTGACTGCCCTGTTTCCAGGGTAACTGACCGCCCTGTTTCCAGGATAACTGTTCACCCTGTTTCCAGGGTAACTGACTGCCCTGTTTCCGGGTTAACTGATCACCCTATTTCTGGGGTAACTGACTGCCCTGTTTCCAGGGTAACTGACTGCCCAGTTTCCAGTGTAACTGAATAACCTGTTTCCAGGGTAACAGATCACCCTGTTTCCGGGATAACTGACTGCCCTGTTTCCAAGATAACTGACTGCCCTCTTTCCAGGGTAACTGACTGCGCTGTTTCCAGGGTAACTGACTGCCCTGTTTCCAGAGTAACTGATAACCCTGTTTCCGGGATAACTGACTGCCCTGTTTCCAGGGTAACTGACTGCCCAGTTTCCAGTGTAACTGAATAACCTGTTTCCAGGGTAACAGATCACCCTGTTTCCGGGATAACTGACTGCCCTGTTTCCAAGATAACTGACTGCCCTCTTTCCAGGGTAACTGACTGCCCTGTTTCCGGGGTAACTGACTGCCCTGTTTCCAGGCTAACTGACTGCCCTGTTTCCAGGATAACTGATCACCCTGTTTCCCGGGTAACTGACTGCCCTGTTTCCGGGGTAACTGACCGCCCTGTTTCCAGGATAACTGATCACCCTGTTTCCGGGGTAACTGACCACCCTGTTTCCAGGATAACTGACTCCCCTGTTTCCAGGGTAACTGACTGCCCTGTTTCCAGGGTAACTGACTGCCCTGTTTCCGGGGTAACTGACTGCCCTGTTTCCAGGATAACTGATCACTCTGTTTCCGGGGTAACTGATCACTCTGTTTCCGGGGTAACTGACCACCCTGTTTCCGGGGTAACTGACTAATCTGTTTCCAGGGTTACTGACACCCCTGTTTCTGGGGTAACTGACTGCCCTGCTTCCGGGGTAACTGACTGCCCTGTTTCCAGGATAACTGATCACCCTGTTTCCAGTGTAACTGACCATCCTGTTTCCAGGGTAACTGACTGCCCAGTTTCCAGGGCAACTGACTGCCCTGTTTCCGGGGTAACAGATCTCCCTGTTTCCGGGGTAACTGACCGCCCTGTTTCCAGGATAACTGACCGCCCTATTTCCGGGGTAACTGACCGCCCTGTTTCCAGGATAACTGACTGCCCTGTTTCCGGGATAACTGACTGCCCTGTTTACTGGATAACTGACCGCCCTGTTTCCAGGTTAACTGACTGCCCTGTTTCCGGGATAAATGACTGCCCTGTTTCCAGGTTAACTGACTGCCCTGTTTCTGGGATAACTGACTGCCCTGTTTCCAGGGTAACTGATAACCCTGTTTCCGGGATAACTGACTGCCCTGTTTCCAGGGTACTTGACTGCCCTGTTTCCGGGGTAACTGACTGCCCTGTTTCCAGGGTAACTGACTGCCCAGTTTCCAGAGTAACTGAATACCCTGTTTCCAGGGTAACTGACTGCCCTGTTTCCGGGATAACTGACTGCCCTGTTTCCAGGGTAACTGACTGCCCTGTTTCCGGGATAACTGACTGCCCTGTTTCCAGGGTAACTGACAGCCCTGTTTCCGGGATAACTGATCACCCTGTTTCCAGGATAACTGACTCCCCTGTTTCCAGGGTAACTGACTGCCCTGTTTCCAGGGTAACTGACCGCCCTGTTTCCAGGATAACTGACCTACCTATTGCCGGGGTAACTGACCGCCCTGTTTCCAGGTTAACTGACTGCCCTGTTTCCAGGTTAACTGACTGCCCTGTTTCCAGGGTAACTGACTGCCCTGTTTCCAGGGGAACTGACTGCCCTGTTTCCGGCGTAAATGATCACCCTGTTTCCGGGTTAACTGACTAACCAGTTTCCAGGGTGACTGACTGCCCTGTTTCCAGGGTAACTGACTGCCCAGATTCCGGGATAACTGACTGCCCTGTTTCCGGGATAACTGACTGCCCTGTTTCGAGGGTAACTGATCGCCCTGTTTCCGGGATAACTGTCTGCCCTGTTTCCGGGATAACTGACTGCCCAGTTTCCAGGGTAACTGACTGCCCTGTTTCCGAGGTAACTGACTGCCCTGTTTCCAGGGTAACTGACTGCCCAGTTTCCAGGGTAACTGATCACCCTGTTTCCGGGATAACTGACTGCCCTGTTTCCGGGAGAAATGACTGCGCTGTTTCCAGGGTAACAGACTGCCCTCTTTCCAGGGTAACTGACTGCCCTGTTTCCAAGGTAACTGATCACCCTGTTTCCGGGATAACTGTCTGCCCTGTTTCCGGGGTAACTGACTGCCCTGTTTCCAGGGTAACAGACTGCCCTGTTTCCAGGGGAACTGACTGCCCTGTTTCCGGGGTAACTGATCACCCTGTTTCCGGGGAAACTGACTAACAGGTTTCCAGGGTGACTGACTGCCCTGTTTCCAGGGTAACTGACTGCCCAGTTTCCGGGGTAACTGACTGCCCTGTTTCCTGGGTAACTGACTGCCCTGCTTCCGGGGTAACTGACTGCCCTGTTTCCAGGGTAACTGACTGCCCAGTTTCCAGTGTAACTGATCACCCTTTTTCCGGGATAACTGACTGCCCTATTTCCGGGTTAACTGATTGCCCTGTTTCCAGGGTAACTGATCACCCTGTTTCCGGGATAACTGACTGCCCTGTTTCCAGGGTAACTGACTGCCCAGTTTCCAGAGTAACTGAATACCCTGTTTCCAGGGTAACTGACTGCCCTGTTTCCGGGATAACTGACTGCCCTGTTTCCAGGGTAACTGACTGCCCTGTTTCCGGGGCAACTGACTGCCCTGTTTCCAGGGTAACTGATCACCCTGTTTCCGGGATAACTGACTGCCCTGCTTCCGGGATAACTGTCTGCCCTGTTTCCGGGATAACTGACTGCCCTGTTTCCAGGGTAACTGACTGCCCTATTTCCGGGATAACTGATTGCCCTGTTTCCAGGGTAACAGATCACCCTGTTTCCGGGATAACTGACTCCCCTGTTTCCAGGGTAAGTGACTGCCCAGTTTCCAGGGTAACTGACTGCCCAGTTTCCAGGGTAACTGACTGCCCTGTTTCCGGGATAACTGACTGCCCTGTTTCCGGGAGAACTGACTGCCCTGTTTCCAGGGTAACTGACTGCCCTGTTTCCAGGGTAACTGACCGCCCTGTTTCCAGGATAACTGTTCACCCTGTTTCCAGGGTAACTGACTGCCCTGTTTCCGGGTTAACTGATCACCCTATTTCTGGGGTAACTGACTGCCCTGTTTCCAGGGTAACTGACTGCCCAGTTTCCAGTGTAACTGAATAACCTGTTTCCAGGGTAACAGATCACCCTGTTTCCGGGATAACTGACTGCCCTGTTTCCAAGATAACTGACTGCCCTCTTTCCAGGGTAACTGACTGCGCTGTTTCCAGGGTAACTGACTGCCCTGTTTCCAGAGTAACTGATAACCCTGTTTCCGGGATAACTGACTGCCCTGTTTCCAGGGTAACTGACTGCCCAGTTTCCAGTGTAACTGAATAACCTGTTTCCAGGGTAACAGATCACCCTGTTTCCGGGATAACTGACTGCCCTGTTTCCAAGATAACTGACTGCCCTCTTTCCAGGGTAACTGACTGCCCTGTTTCCGGGGTAACTGACTGCCCTGTTTCCAGGCTAACTGACTGCCCTGTTTCCAGGATAACTGATCACCCTGTTTCCCGGGTAACTGACTGCCCTGTTTACGGGGTAACTGACCGCCCTGTTTCCAGGATAACTGATCACCCTGTTTCCGGGGTAACTGACCACCCTGTTTCCAGGATAACTGACTCCCCTGTTTCCAGGGTAACTGACTGCCCTGTTTCCAGGGTAACTGACTGCCCTGTTTCCGGGGTAACTGACTGCCCTGTTTCCAGGATAACTGATCACTCTGTTTCCGGGGTAACTGATCACTCTGTTTCCGGGGTAACTGACCACCCTGTTTCCGGGGTAACTGACTAATCTGTTTCCAGGGTTACTGACACCCCTGTTTCTGGGGTAACTGACTGCCCTGCTTCCGGGGTAACTGACTGCCCTGTTTCCAGGATAACTGATCACCCTGTTTCCAGTGTAACTGACCATCCTGTTTCCAGGGTAACTGACTGCCCAGTTTCCAGGGTAACTGACTGCCCTGTTTCCGGGGTAACAGATCTCCCTGTTTCCGGGGTAACTGACCGCCCTGTTTCCAGGATAACTGACCGCCCTATTTCCGGGGTAACTGACCGCCCTGTTTCCAGGATAACTGACTGCCCTGTTTCCGGGATAACTGACTGCCCTGTTTACTGGATAACTGACCGCCCTGTTTCCAGGTTAACTGACTGCCCTGTTTCCGGGATAAATGACTGCCCTGTTTCCAGGTTAACTGACTGCCCTGTTTCTGGGATAACTGACTGCCCTGTTTCCAGGGTAACTGATAACCCTGTTTCCGGGATAACTGACTGCCCTGTTTCCAGGGTACTTGACTGCCCTGTTTCCGGGGTAACTGACTGCCCTGTTTCCAGGGTAACTGACTGCCCAGTTTCCAGAGTAACTGAATACCCTGTTTCCAGGGTAACTGACTGCCCTGTTTCCGGGATAACTGACTGCCCTGTTTCCAGGGTAACTGACTGCCCTGTTTCCGGGATAACTGACTGCCCTGTTTCCAGGGTAACTGACAGCCCTGTTTCCGGGATAACTGATCACCCTGTTTCCAGGATAACTGACTCCCCTGTTTCCAGGGTAACTGACTGCCCTGTTTCCAGGGTAACTGACCGCCCTTTTTCCAGGATAACTGACCTACCTATTGCCGGGGTAACTGACCGCCCTGTTTCCAGGTTAACTGACTGCCCTGTTTCCAGGTTAACTGACTGCCCTGTTTCCAGGGTAACTGACTGCCCTGTTTCCAGGGGAACTGACTGCCCTGTTTCCGGGGTAAATGATCACCCTGTTTCCGGGTTAACTGACTAACCAGTTTCCAGGGTGACTGACTGCCCTGTTTCCAGGGTAACTGACTGCCCAGATTCCGGGATAACTGACTGCCCTGTTTCCGGGATAACTGACTGCCCTGTTTCGAGGGTAACTGATCGCCCTGTTTCCGGGATAACTGTCTGCCCTGTTTCCGGGATAACTGACTGCCCAGTTTCCAGGGTAACTGACTGCCCTGTTTCCGAGGTAACTGACTGCCCTGTTTCCAGGGTAACTGACTGCCCAGTTTCCAGGGTAACTGATCACCCTGTTTCCGGGATAACTGACTGCCCTGTTTCCGGGAGAAATGACTGCGCTGTTTCCAGGGTAACTGACTGCCCTCTTTCCAGGGTAACTGACTGCCCTGTTTCCAAGGTAACTGATCACCCTGTTTCCGGGATAACTGTCTGCCCTGTTTCCGGGATAACTGACTGCCCTGTTTCCAGGGTAACAGACTGCCCTGTTTCCAGGGGAACTGACTGCCCTGTTTCCGGGGTAACTGATCACCCTGTTTCCGGGGAAACTGACTAACAGGTTTCCAGGGTGACTGACTGCCCTGTTTCCAGGGCAACTGACTGCCCAGTTTCCGGGGTAACTGACTGCCCTGTTTCCCGGGTAACTGACTGCCCTGCTTCCGGGGTAACTGACTGCCCTGTTTCCAGGGTAACTGACTGCCCAGTTTCCAGTGTAACTGATCACCCTTTTTCCGGGATAACTGACTGCCCTATTTCCGGGTTAACTGATTGCCCTGTTTCCAGGGTAACTGATCACCCTGTTTCCGGGATAACTGACTGCCCTGTTTCCAGGGTAACTGACTGCCCATTTTCCAGAGTAACTGAATACCCTGTTTCCAGGGTAACTGACTGCCCTGTTTCCGGGATAACTGACTGCCCTGTTTCCAGGGTAACTGACTGCCCTGTTTCCGGGGCAACTGACTGCCCTGTTTCCAGGGTAACTGATCACCCTGTTTCCGGGATAACTGACTGCCCTGCTTCCGGGATAACTGACTGCCCTGTTTCCAGGGTAACTGACTGCCCTGTTTCCGGGGTAACTGACTGCCCTGTTTCCGGGATAACTGACTGCCCTGTTTCGAGGGTAACTGATCGCCCTGTTTCCGGGATAACTGTCTGCCCTGTTTCCGGGATAACTGACTGCCCAGTTTCCAGGGTAACTGACTGCCCTGTTTCCGAGGTAACTGACTGCCCTGTTTCCAGGGTAACTGACTGCCCAGTTTCCAGGGTAACTGATCACCCTGTTTCCGGGATAACTGACTGCCCTGTTTCCGGGAGAAATGACTGCGCTGTTTCCAGGGTAACTGACTGCCCTCTTTCCAGGGTAACTGACTGCCCTGTTTCCAAGGTAACTGATCACCCTGTTTCCGGGATAACTGTCTGCCCTGTTTCCGGGATAACTGACTGCCCTGTTTCCAGGGTAACAGACTGCCCTGTTTCCAGGGGAACTGACTGCCCTGTTTCCGGGGTAACTGATCACCCTGTTTCCGGGGAAACTGACTAACAGGTTTCCAGGGTGACTGACTGCCCTGTTTCCAGGGTAACTGACTGCCCAGTTTCCGGGGTAACTGACTGCCCTGTTTCCTGGGTAACTGACTGCCCTGCTTCCGGGGTAACTGACTGCCCTGTTTCCAGGGTAACTGACTGCCCAGTTTCCAGTGTAACTGATCACCCTTTTTCCGGGATAACTGACTGCCCTATTTCCGGGTTAACTGATTGCCCTGTTTCCAGGGTAACTGATCACCCTGTTTCCGGGATAACTGACTGCCCTGTTTCCAGGGTAACTGACTGCCCAGTTTCCAGAGTAACTGAATACCCTGTTTCCAGGGTAACTGACTGCCCTGTTTACGGGATAACTGACTGCCCTGTTTCCAGGGTAACTGACTGCCCTGTTTCCGGGGCAACTGACTGCCCTGTTTCCAGGGTAACTGATCACCCTGTTTCCGGGATAACTGACTGCCCTGCTTCCGGGATAACTGACTGCCCTGTTTCCAGGGTAACTGACTGCCCTGTTTCCGGGGTAACTGACTGCCCTGTTTCCGGGATAACTGACTGCCCTGTCTCCAGGATAACTGATCACCCTGTTTCTGGGGTAACTGACTGCCCTGTTTCCAGGGTAACTGACCGCCCTGTTTCCATGATAACTGTTCACCCTGTTTCCGGGATAACTGACTGCCCTGTTTCCGGGATAACTGACTGCCCTGTTTCCAGGGTAACTGACTGCCCTGTTTCCGGGGTAACTGACTGCCCTGTTTCCGGGATAACTGACTGCCCTGTCTCCAGGATAACTGATCACCCTGTTTCCGGTGTAACTGACTGCCCTGTTTCCAGGGTAACTGACCGCCCTGTTTCCAGTATAACTGTTCACCCTGTTTCCAGGGTAACTGACTGCACTGTTTCCGGGGTAACTGACTGCCCTGTTTCCAGGGTAACTGATAACCCTGTTTCCGGGATAACTTACTGCCCTGTTTCCAGGGTAACTGACTGCCCAGTTTCCAGTGTAACTGAATAACCTGTTTCCAGGGTAACAGATCACCCTGTTTCCGGGATAACTGACTGCCCTGTTTCCAAGATAACAGACTGCCCTCTTTCCAGGGTAACTGACTGCCCTGTTTCCGGGGTAACTGACTGCCCTGTTGCCAGGATAACTGATCACCCTGTTTCCCAGGTAACTGACTGCCCTGTTTCCGGGGTAACTGACCGCCCTGTTTCCAGGATAACTGATCACCCTGTTTCCGGGGTAACTGACCACCCTGTTTCCAGGATAACTGACTCCCCTGTTTCCAGGGTAACTGACTGCCCTGTTTCCAGGGTAACTGACTGCCCTGTTTCCGGGGTAACTGACTGCCCTGTTTCAAGGATAACTGATCACTCTGTTTCCGGGGTAACTGATCACTCTGTTTCCGGGGTAACTGACCACCCTGTTTCCGGGGTAACTGACTAATCTGTTTCCAGGGTTACTGACATCCCTGTTTCTGGGGTAACTGACTGCCCTGCTTCCGGGGTAACTGACTGCCCTGTTTCCAGGATAACTGATCACCCTGTTTCCAGTGTAACTGACCATCCTGTTTCCAGGGTAACTGACTGCCCAGTTTCCAGGGTAACTGACTGCCCTGTTTCCGGGGTAACAGATCTCCCTGTTTCCGGGGTAACTGACCGCCCTGTTTCCAGGATAACTGACTGCCCTGTTTCCGGGATAACTGACTGCCCAGTTTCCAGGGTAACTGACTGCCCTGTTTCTGAGGTAACTGACTGCCCTGTTTCCAGGGTAACTGACTGCCCAGTTTCCAGGGTAACAGATCACCCTGTTTCCGGGATAACTGTCTGCCCTCTTTCCGGGATAACTGACTGCCCTGTTTCCAGGGTAACTGACTGCCCTATTTCCGGGATAACTGATTGCCCTGTTTCCAGGGTAACTGATCACCCTGTTTCCGGGATAACTGACTCCCCTGTTTCCAGGGTAAGTGACTGCCCAGTTTCCAGGGTAACTGACTGCCCAGTTTCCAGGGTAACTGATCACCCTGTTTCCGGGATAACTGACTGCCCTGTTTCCGGGAGAACTGACTGCCCTATTTCCAGGGTAACTGACTGCCCTGTTTCCGGGGTAACTGACCGCCTTGTTTCCAGGGTAACTGATCACCCTGTTTCTGGGATAACTGACTGCCCTGTTTCCGGGATAACTGACTGCCCTGTTTCCAGGCTAACTGACTGCCCTGTTTCCAGGATAACTGATCACCCTGTTTCCGTGGTAACTGACTGCCCTGTTTCCGGGGTAAATGACCGCCCTGTTTCCAGGATAACTGATCACCCTGTTTCCGGGGTAACTGACCACCCTGTTTCCAGGGTCACTGACCACCCTGTTTCCAGGATAGCTGAAAGCCCTGTTTCCAGGGTAACTGACTGCCCAATTTCCAGGGTAACTGATCACCCTGTTTCCGGGATAACTGACTGCCCTGTTTCCGGGGTAACTGACCACCCTGTTTCCAGGATAACTGACCTACCTATTGCCGGGGTAACTGACCGCCCTGTTTCCAGGTTAACTGACTGCCCTGTTTCCAGGTTAACTGACTGCCCTGTTTCCAGGGGAACTGACTGCCCTGTTTCCGGGGTAAATGATCACCCTGTTTCCGGGGTAACTGACTAACCAGTTTCCAGGGTGACTGACTGCCCTGTTTCCAGGGTAACTGACTGCCCAGTTTCTGGGATAACTGACTACCCTGTTTCCGGGATAACTGACTGCCCTGTTTCGAGGGTAACTGATCGCCCTGTTTCCGGGATAACTGTCTGCCCTGTTTCCGGGATAACTGACTGCCCAGTTTCCAGGGTAACTGACTGCCCTGTTTCCGAGGTAACTGACTGCCCTGTTTCCAGGGTAACTGACTGCCCAGTTTCCAGGGTAACTGATCACCCTGTTTCCGGGATAACTGACTGCCCTGGTTCTGGGAGAAATGACTGCGCTGTTTCCAGGGTAACTGACAGCCCTCTTTCCAGGGTAACTGACTGCCCTGTTTCCAAGGTAACTGATCACCCTGTTTCCGGGATAACTGTCTGCCCTGTTTCCGGGATAACTGACTGCCCTGTTTCCAGGGTAACTGACTGCCCTGTTTCCAGGGGAACTGACTGCCCTGTTTCCGGGGTAACTGATCACCCTGTTTCCGGGGTAACTGACTAACAGGTTTCCAGGGTGACTGACTGCCCTGTTTCCAGGGTAACTGACTGCCCAGTTTCCGGCGTAACTGACTGCCCTGTTTCCTGGGTAACTGACTGCCCTGCTTCCGGGGTAACTGACTGCCCTGTTTCCAGGGTAACTGACTGCCCTGTTTCCAGTGTAACTGATCACCCTTTTTCCGGGATAACTGACTGCCCTATTTCCGGGATAACTGATTGCCCTGTTTCCAGGGTAACTGATCACCCTGTTTCCGGGATAACTGACTCCCCTGTTTCCAGGGTAAGTGACTGCCCAGTTTCCAGGGTAACTGACTGCCCAGTTTCCAGGGTAACTGATCACCCTGTTTCCGGGATAACTGACTGCCCTGTTTCCGGGAGAACTGACTGCCCTGTTTCCAGGGTAACTGACTGCCCTGTTTCCGGGGTAACTGACCGCCTTGTTTCCAGGGTAACTGATCACCCTGTTTCTGGGATAACTGACTGCCCTGTTTCCGGGATAACTGACTGCCCTGTTTCCAGGCTAACTGACTGCCCTGTTTCCAGGATAACTGATCACCCTGTTTCCGTGGTAACTGACTGCCCTGTTTCCGGGGTAAATGACCGTCCTGTTTCCAGGATAACTGATCACCCTGTTTCCGGGGTAACTGACCACCCTGTTTCCAGGGTCACTGACCACCCTGTTTCCAGGATAGCTGAAAGCCCTGTTTCCAGGGTAACTGACTGCCCAATTTCCAGGGTAACTGATCACCCTGTTTCCGGGATAACTGACTGCCCTGTTTCCGGGGTAACTGACCACCCTGTTTCCAGGATAACTGACCTACCTATTGCCGGGGTAACTGACCGCCCTGTTTCCAGGTTAACTGACTGCCCTGTTTCCAGGTTAACTGACTGCCCTGTTTCCAGGGGAACTGACTGCCCTGTTTCCGGGGTAAATGATCACCCTGTTTCCGGGGTAACTGACTAACCAGTTTCCAGGGTGACTGACTGCCCTGTTTCCAGGGTAACTGACTGCCCAGTTTCTGGGATAACTGACTACCCTGTTTCCGGGATAACTGACTGCCCTGTTTCGAGGGTAACTGATCGCCCTGTTTCCGGGATAACTGTCTGCCCTGTTTCCGGGATAACTGACTGCCCAGTTTCCAGGGTAACTGACTGCCCTGTTTCCGAGGTAACTGACTGCCCTGTTTCCAGGGTAACTGACTGCCCAGTTTCCAGGGTAACTGATCACCCTGTTTCCGGGATAACTGACTGCCCTGTTTCTGGGAGAAATGACTGCGCTGTTTCCAGGGTAACTGACTGCCCTCTTTCCAGGGTAACTGACTGCCCTGTTTCCAAGGTAACTGATCACCCTGTTTCCGGGATAACTGTCTGCCCTGTTTCCGGGATAACTGACTGCCCTGTTTCCAGGGTAACTGACTGCCCTGTTTCCAGGGGAACTGACTGCCCTGTTTCCGGGGTAACTGATCACCCTGTTTCCGGGGTAACTGACTAACAGGTTTCCAGGGTGACTGACTGCCCTGTTTCCAGGGTAACTGACTGCCCAGTTTCCGGCGTAACTGACTGCCCTGTTTCCTGGGTAACTGACTGCCCTGCTTCCGGGTAACTGACTGCCCTGTTTCCAGGGTAACTGACTGCCCAGTTTCCAGTGTAACTGATCACCCTTTTTCCGGGATAACTGACTGCCCTATTTCCGGGATAACTGATTGCCCTGTTTCCAGGGTAACTGATCACCCTGTTTCCGGGATAACTGACTCCCCTGTTTCCAGGGTAAGTGACTGCCCAGTTTCCAGGGTAACTGACTGCCCAGTTTCCAGGGTAACTGATCACCCTGTTTCCGGGATAACTGACTGCCCTGTTTCCGGGAGAACTGACTGCCCTGTTTCCAGGGTAACTGACTGCCCTGTTTCCGGGGTAACTGACCGCCTTGTTTCCAGGGGAACTGATCACCCTGTTTCTGGGATAACTGACTGCCCTGTTTCCGGGATAACTGACTGCCCTGTTTCCAGGCTAACTGACTGCCCTGTTTCCGGGATAACTGATCACCCTGTTTCCGTGGTAACTGACTGCCCTGTTTCCGGGGTAAATGACCGCCCTGTTTCCAGGATAACTGATCACCCTGTTTCCGGGGTAACTGACCACCCTGTTTCCAGGGTCACTGACCACCCTGTTTCCAGGATAACTGAAAGCCCTGTTTCCAGGGTAACTGACTGCCCAGTTTCCAGGGTAACTGATCACCCTGTTTCCGGGATAACTGACTGCCCTGTTTCCGGGAGAACTGACTGCCCTGTTTCCAGGATAAATGACTGCCCTGTTTCCAGGATAACTGACTGCCCTGATTACTGGATAACTGATTGCCCTGTTTTCAGGTTAACTGACTGCCCTGTTTCCAGGGAAACTGACTGCCCTGTTTCCAGGGTAACTCACCGCCCTGTTTCAGGGGTAACTGACCGCCCTGTTTCCTGGATAACTGACTGCCCTGTTTCCAGGGTAACTGACTGCCCACTTTCCAGTGTAACTGATCACCCTGTTTCCAGGGTAACTGACCGCCCTGTTTCCAGGGTAACTGACTGCCCTGTTTCCGGGATAACTGACTGCCCTGTTTCCAGGGTAACTGACCGCCCTGTTTCCAGGGTAACTGACTGCCCTGTTGCCAGGATAACTGACTGCCTTGTTTCCAGGGTAACTGACTGCCCACTTTCCAGTGCAACTGATCACCCTGTTTCCAAGGTTACTGACTGCCCACTTTCCAGGGTAACTGATCACCCTGTTTCCGGGATAACTGACTCCCCTGTTTCCAGGGTAAGTGACTGCTCAGTTTCCAGGGTAACTGACTGCCCAGTTTCCAGGGTAAATTATCACCCTGTTTCAGGGATAACTAACTGCCCTGTTTCCGGGGTAACTGACTGCCCTGTTTCCAGGGTAACTGACTGCCCAGTTTCCAGTGTAACTGATCACCCTTTTTCCGGGATAACTGACTGCCCTATTTCCGGGATAACTGATTGCCCTGTTTCCAGGGTAACTGATCACCCTGTTTCCGGGATAACTGACTCCCCTGTTTCCAGGGTAAGTGACTGCCCAGTTTCCAGGGTAACTGACTGCCCAGTTTCCAGGGTAACTGATCACCCTGTTTCCGGGATAACTGACTGCCCTGTTTCCGGGAGAACTGACTGCCCTGTTTCCAGGGTAACTGACTGCCCTGTTTCCGGGGTAACTGACCGCCTTGTTTCCAGGGGAACTGATCACCCTGTTTCTGGGATAACTGACTGCCCTGTTTCCGGGATAACTGACTGCCCTGTTTCCAGGCTAACTGACTGCCCTGTTTCCGGGATAACTGATCACCCTGTTTCCGTGGTAACTGACTGCCCTGTTTCCGGGGTAAATGACCGCCCTGTTTCCAGGATAACTGATCACCCTGTTTCCGGGGTAACTGACCACCCTGTTTCCAGGGTCACTGACCACCCTGTTTCCAGGATAACTGAAAGCCCTGTTTCCAGGGTAACTGACTGCCCAGTTTCCAGGGTAACTGATCACCCTGTTTCCGGGATAACTGACTGCCCTGTTTCCGGGAGAACTGACTGCCCTGTTTCCAGGATAAATGACTGCCCTGTTTCCAGGATAACTGACTGCCCTGATTACTGGATAACTGATTGCCCTGTTTTCAGGTTAACTGACTGCCCTGTTTCCAGGGAAACTGACTGCCCTGTTTCCAGGGTAACTGACCGCCCTGTTTCAGGGGTAACTGACCGCCCTGTTTCCTGGATAACTGACTGCCCTGTTTCCAGGGTAACTGACTGCCCACTTTCCAGTGTAACTGATCACCCTGTTTCCAGGGTAACTGACCGCCCTGTTTCCAGGGTAACTGACTGCCCTGTTTCCGGGATAACTGACTGCCCTGTTACCAGGGTAACTGACCGCCCTGTTTCCAGGGTAACTGACTGCCCTGTTGCCAGGATAACTGACTGCCTTGTTTCCAGGGTAACTGACTGCCCACTTTCCAGTGCAACTGATCACCCTGTTTCCAAGGTTACTGACTGCCCACTTTCCAGGGTAACTGATCACCCTGTTTCCGGGATAACTGACTCCCCTGTTTCCAGGGTAAGTGACTGCCCAGTTTCCAGGGTAACTGACAGCCCAGTTTCCAGGGTAAATTATCACCCTGTTTCAGGGATAACTAACTGCCCTGTTTCCGGGATAACTGCCTGCCCTGTTTCCGGGGTAACAGATCACCCTGTTTCCGGGGTAACTGACTGCCCAGTTTCCGGGGTAACTGACTTCCCTGTTTAAAGGGTAACTGTCTGCCCTGTTTCCGGGATAACTGACTGCCCTGTTTCCAGGGTAACTGATAACCCTGTTTCCGGGATAACTGACTGCCCTGTTTCCAGGGTAACTGACTGCCCAGTTTCCTGGGTAACTGACTGTCCTGTTTCCGGGGTAACTGACTGCCCTGTTTCCAGGGTAACTGACTGCCCAGTTTCCAGAGTAACTGAATACCCTGTTTCCAGGGTAACTGACTGCCCTGTTTCCGGGATAACTGACTGCTCTGTTTCCAGGGTAACTGACTGCCCTGTTTCCGGGGCAACTGACTGCCCTGTTTCCAGGGTAACTGATCACCCTGTTTCCGGGATAACTGACTGCCCTGTTTCCGGGATAACTGACTGCCCTGTTTCCAGGGTAACTGACTGCCCTGTTTCCGAGGTAACTGACTGCCCTGTTTCCGGGATAACTGACTGCCCTGTCTCCAGGATAACTGATCACCCTGTTTCCAGGGTAACTGACTGCCCTGTTTCCAGGGTAACTGACCGCCCTGTTTCCAGGATAACTGTTCACCCTGTTTCCAGGGTAACTGACTGCCCTGTTTCCAGGGGAACTGACTGCCCTGTTTCCGGGTTAACTGATCACCCTATTTCTGGGGTAACTGACTAACAATTTTCCAGGGTGACTGACTGCCCTGTTTCCAGGCTAACTGACTGCCCAGTTTCCGGGGTAACTGACTGCCCTGTTTCCTGGGTAACTGACTGCCCTGCTTCCGGGGTAACTGACTGCCCTGTTTCCAGGGTAACTGACTGCCCTGTTTCCAAGGTAACTGATCACCCTGTTTCCGGGATAACTGTCTGCCCTGTTTCCGGGATAACTGACTGCCCTGTTTCCAGGGTAACTGACTGCCCTGTTTCCAGGGGAACTGACTGCCCTGTTTCCGGGGTAACTGATCACCCTGTTTCCGGGGTAACTGACTAACAGGTTTCCAGGGTGACTGACTGCCCTGTTTCCAGGGTAACTGACTGCCCAGTTTCCGGGGTAACTGACTGCCCTGTTTCCGGGATAACTGACTGCCCTGTTTCCAGGCTAACTGACTGCCCTGTTTCCGGGATAACTGATCACCCTGTTTCCGTGGTAACTGACTGCCCTGTTTCCGGGGTAAATGACCGCCCTGTTTCCAGGATAACTGATCACCCTGTTTCCGGGGTAACTGACCACCCTGTTTCCAGGGTCACTGACCACCCTGTTTCCAGGATAACTGAAAGCCCTGTTTCCAGGGTAACTGACTGCCCAGTTTCCAGGGTAACTGATCACCCTGTTTCCGGGATAACTGACTGCCCTGTTTCCGGGAGAACTGACTGCCCTGTTTCCAGGATAAATGACTGCCCTGTTTCCAGGATAACTGACTGCCCTGTTTACTGGATAACTGATTGCCCTGTTTCCAGGTTAACTGACTGCCCTGTTTCAAGGGAAACTGACTGCCCTGTTTCCAGGGTAACTGACCGCCCTGTTTCAGGGGTAACTGACCGCCCAGTTTCCAGGGTAACTGATCACCCTGTTTCCGGGATAACTGACTGCCCTGTTTCCGGGAGAAATGACTGCGCTGTTTCCAGGGTAACTGACTGCCCTCTTTCCAGGGTAACTGACTGCCCTGTTTCCAAGGTAACTGATCACCCTGTTTCCGGGATAACTGTCTGCCCTGTTTCCGGGATAACTGACTGCCCTGTTTCCAGGGTAACTGACTGCCCTGTTTCCAGGGGAACTGACTGCCCTGTTTCCGGGGTAACTGATCACCCTGTTTCCGGGGTAACTGACTAACAGGTTTCCAGGGTGACTGACTGCCCTGTTTCCAGGGTAACTGACTGCCCAGTTTCCGGGGTAACTGACTGCCCTGTTTCCTGGGTAACTGACTGCCCTGCTTCCGGGGTAACTGACTGCCCTGTTTCCAGGGAAACTGACTGCCCAGTTTCCAGTGTAACTGATCACCCTTTTTCCGGGATAACTGACTGCCCTATTTCCGGGATAACTGATTGCCCTGTTTCCAGGGTAACTGATCACCCTGTTTCCGGGATAACTGACTCCCCTGTTTCCAGGGTAAGTGACTGCCCAGTTTCCAGGGTAACTGACTGCCCAGTTTCCAGGGTAACTGATCACCCTGTTTCCGGGATAACTGACTGCCCTGTTTCCGGGAGAACTGACTGCCCTGTTTCCAGGGTAACTGACTGCCCTGTTTCCGGGGTAACTGACCGCCTTGTTTCCAGGGGAACTGATCACCCTGTTTCTGGGATAACTGACTGCCCTGTTTCCGGGATAACTGACTGCCCTGTTTCCAGGCTAACTGACTGCCCTGTTTCCGGGATAACTGATCACCCTGTTTCCGTGGTAACTGACTGCCCTGTTTCCGGGGTAAATGACCGCCCTGTTTCCAGGATAACTGATCACCCTGTTTCCGGGGTAACTGACCACCCTGTTTCCAGGGTCACTGACCACCCTGTTTCCAGGATAACTGAAAGCCCTGTTTCCAGGGTAACTGACTGCCCAGTTTCCAGGGTAACTGATCACCCTGTTTCCGGGATAACTGACTGCCCTGTTTCCGGGAGAACTGACTGCCCTGTTTCCAGGATAAATGACTGCCCTGTTTCCAGGATAACTGACTGCCCTGATTACTGGATAACTGACTGCCCTGTTTCCAGGGAAACTGACTGCCCTGTTTCCAGGGTAACTGACCGCCCTGTTTCAGGGGTAACTGACCGCCCTGTTTCCTGGATAACTGACTGCCCTGTTTCCAGGGTAACTGACTGCCCACTTTCCAGTGTAACTGATCACCCTGTTTCCAGGGTAACTGACTGCCCTGTTTCCGGGATAACTGACTGCCCTGTTTACTGGATAACTGACCGCCCTGTTTCCAGGTTAACTGACTGCCCTGTTTCCGGGATAAATGACTGCCCTGTTTCCAGGTTAACTGACTGCCCTGTTTCTGGGATAACTGACTGCCCTGTTTCCAGGGTAACTGATAACCCTGTTTCCGGGATAACTGACTGCCCTGTTTCCAGGGTACTTGACTGCCCTGTTTCTGGGGTAACTGACTGCCCTGTTTCCAGGGTAACTGACTGCCCAGTTTCCAGAGTAACTGAATACCCTGTTTCCAGGGTAACTGACTGCCCTGTTTCCGGGATAACTGACTGCCCTGTTTCCAGGGTAACTGACTGCCCTGTTTCCGGGATAACTGACTGCCCTGTTTCCAGGGTAACTGACAGCCCTGTTTCCGGGATAACTGATCACCCTGTTTCCAGGATATCTGACTCCCCTGTTTCCAGGGTAACTGACTGCCCTGTTTCCGGGGTAACTGACCGCCCTGTTTCCAGGATAACTGACCTACCTATTGCCGGGGTAACTGACCGCCCTGTTTCCAGGTTAACTGACTGCCCTGTTTCCAGGTTAACTGACTGCCCTGTTTCCAGGGTAACTGACTGCCCTGTTTCCAGGGGAACTGACTGCCCTGTTTCCGGGGTAAATGATCACCCTGTTTCCGGGTTAACTGACTAACCAGTTTCCAGGGTGACTGACTGCCCTGTTTCCAGGGTAACTGACTGCCCAGATTCCGGGATAACTGACTGCCCTGTTTCCGGGATAACTGACTGCCCTGTTTCGAGGGTAACTGATCGCCCTGTTTCCGGGATAACTGTCTGCCCTGTTTCCGGGATAACTGACTGCCCAGTTTCCAGGGTAACTGACTGCCCTGTTTCCGAGGTAACTGACTGCCCTGTTTCCAGGGTAACTGACTGCCCAGTTTCCAGGGTAACTGATCACCCTGTTTCCGGGATAACTGACTGCCCTGTTTCCGGGAGAAATGACTGCGCTGTTTCCAGGGTAACTGACTGCCCTCTTTCCAGGGTAACTGACTGCCCTGTTTCCAAGGTAACTGATCACCCTGTTTCCGGGATAACTGTCTGCCCTGTTTCCGGGATAACTGACTGCCCTGTTTCCAGGGTAACAGACTGCCCTGTTTCCAGGGGAACTGACTGCCCTGTTTCCGGGGTAACTGATCACCCTGTTTCCGGGGAAACTGACTAACAGGTTTCCAGGGTGACTGACTGCCCTGTTTCCAGGGTAACAGACTGCCCAGTTTCCGGGGTAACTGACTGCCCTGTTTCCTGGGTAACTGACTGCCCTGCTTCCGGGGTAACTGACTGCCCTGTTTCCAGGGTAACTGACTGCCCAGTTTCCAGTGTAACTGATCACCCTTTTTCCGGGATAACTGACTGCCCTATTTCCGGGTTAACTGATTGCCCTGTTTCCAGGGTAACTGATCACCCTGTTTCCGGGATAACTGACTGCCCTGTTTCCAGGGTAACTGACTGCCCAGTTTCCAGAGTAACTGAATACCCTGTTTCCAGGGTAACTGACTGCCCTGTTTCCGGGATAACTGACTGCCCTGTTTCCAGGGTAACTGACTGCCCTGTTTCCGGGGCAACTGACTGCCCTGTTTCCAGGGAAAGTGATCACCCTGTTTCCGGGATAACTGACTGCCCTGCTTCCGGGATAACTGACTGCCCTGTTTCCAGGGTAACTGACTGCCCTGTTTCCGGGGTAACTGACTGCCCTGTTTCCGGGATAACTGACTGCCCTGTCTCCAGGATAACTGATCACCCTGTTTCTGGGGTAACTGACTGCCCTGTTTCCAGGGTAACTGACCGCCCTGTTTCCATGATAACTGTTCACCCTGTTTCCGGGATAACTGACTGCCCTGTTTCCGGGATAACTGACTGCCCTGTTTCCAGGGTAACTGACTGCCCTGTTTCCGGGGTAACTGACTGCCCTGTTTCCGGGATAACTGACTTCCCTGTCTCCAGGATAACTGATCACCCTGTTTCCGGGGTAACTGACTGCCCTGTTTCCAGGGTAACTGACCGCCCTGTTTCCAGGATAACTGTTCACCCTGTTTCCAGGGTAACTGACTGCACTGTTTCCGGGGTAACTGACTGCCCTGTTTCCAGGGTAACTGATAACCCAGTTTCCGGGATAACTGACTGCCCTGTTTCCAGGGTAACTGACTGCCCAGTTTCCAGTGTAACTGAATAACCTGTTTCCAGGGTAACAGATCACCCTGTTTCCGGGATAACTGACTGCCCTGTTTCCAAGATAACTGACTGCCCTCTTTCCAGGGTAACTGACTGCCCTGTTTCCGGGGTAACTGACTGCCCTGTTTCCAGGATAACTGATCACCCTGTTTCCCGGGTAACTGACTGCCCTGTTTCTGGGGTAACTGACCGCCCTGTTTCCAGGATAACTGATCACCCTGTTTCCGGGGTAACTGACCACCCTGTTTCCAGGATAACTGACTCCCCTGTTTCCAGGGTAACTGACTGCCCTGTTTCCAGGGTAACTGACTGCCCTGTTTCCGGGGTAACTGACTGCCCTGTTTCAAGGATAACTGATCACTCTGTTTCCGGGGTAACTGATCACTCTGTTTCCGGGGTAACTGACCACCCTGTTTCCGGGGTAACTGACTAATCTGTTTCCAGGGTTACTGACATCCCTGTTTCTGGGGTAACTGACTGCCCTGCTTCCGGGGTAACTGACTGCCCTGTTTCCAGGATAACTGATCACCCTGTTTCCAGTGTAACTGACCATCCTGTTTCCAGGGTAACTGACTGCCCAATTTCCAGGGTAACTGACTGCCCTGTTTCCGGGGTAACAGATCTCCCTGTTTCCGGGGTAACTGACCGCCCTGTTTCCAGGATAACTGACTGCCCTGTTTCCGGGATAACTGACTGCCCTGTTTTGATGGTAACTGATCGCCCTGTTTCCGGGATAACTGTCTGCCCTGTTTCCGGGATAACTGACTGCCCAGTTTCCAGGGTAACTGACTGCCCTGTTTCCGAGGTAACTGACTGCCCTGTTTCCAGGGTAACTGACTGCCCAGTTTCCAGGGTAACTGATCACCCTGTTTCCGGGATAACTGACTGCCCTGTTTCAGGGAGAAATGACTGCGATGTTTCCAGGGTAACTGACTGCCCTCTTTCCAGGGTAACTGACTGCCCTGTTTCCAGGGTAACTGACTGCCCAGTTTCCAGGATAACTGATCACCCTGTTTCCGGGGTAACTGACCACCCTGTTTCCAGGGTCACTGACCACCCTGTTTCCAGGATAACTGAAAGCCCTGTTTCCAGGGTAAATGACTGCCCAGTTTCCAGGGTAACTGATCACCCTGTTTCCGGGATAACTGACTGCCCTGTTTCCGGGAGAACTGACTGCCCTGTTTCCAGGATAAATGACTGCCCTGTTTCCAGGATAACTGACTGCCCTGATTACTGGATAACTGATTGCCCTGTTTTCAGGTTAACTGACTGCCCTGTTTCCAGGGAAACTGACTGCCCTGTTTCCAGGGTAACTGACCGCCCTGTTTCAGGGGTAACTGACCGCCCTGTTTCCTGGATAACTGACTGCCCTGTTTCCAGGGTAACTGACTGCCCACTTTCCAGTGTAACTGATCACCCTGTTTCCAGGGTAACTGACCGCCCTGTTTCCAGGGTAACTGACTGCCCTGTTTCCGGGATAACTGACTGCCCTGTTACCAGGGTAACTGACCGCCCTGTTTCCAGGGTAACTGACTGCCCTGTTGCCAGGATAACTGACTGCCTTGTTTCCAGGGTAACTGACTGCCCACTTTCCAGTGCAACTGATCACCCTGTTTCCAAGGTTACTGACTGCCCACTTTCCAGGGTAACTGATCACCCTGTTTCCGGGATAACTGACTCCCCTGTTTCCAGGGTAAGTGACTGCCCAGTTTCCAGGGTAACTGACAGCCCAGTTTCCAGGGTAAATTATCACCCTGTTTCAGGGATAACTAACTGCCCTGTTTCCGGGATAACTGCCTGCCCTGTTTCCGGGGTAACAGATCACCCTGTTTCCGGGGTAACTGACTGCCCAGTTTCCGGGGTAACTGACTTCCCTGTTTAAAGGGTAACTGTCTGCCCTGTTTCCGGGATAACTGACTGCCCTGTTTCCAGGGTAACTGATAACCCTGTTTCCGGGATAACTGACTGCCCTGTTTCCAGGGTAACTGACTGCCCAGTTTCCTGGGTAACTGACTGTCCTGTTTCCGGGGTAACTGACTGCCCTGTTTCCAGGGTAACTGACTGCCCAGTTTCCAGAGTAACTGAATACCCTGTTTCCAGGGTAACTGACTGCCCTGTTTCCGGGATAACTGACTGCTCTGTTTCCAGGGTAACTGACTGCCCTGTTTCCGGGGCAACTGACTGCCCTGTTTCCAGGGTAACTGATCACCCTGTTTCCGGGATAACTGACTGCCCTGTTTCCGGGATAACTGACTGCCCTGTTTCCAGGGTAACTGACTGCCCTGTTTCCGAGGTAACTGACTGCCCTGTTTCCGGGATAACTGACTGCCCTGTCTCCAGGATAACTGATCACCCTGTTTCCAGGGTAACTGACTGCCCTGTTTCCAGGGTAACTGACCGCCCTGTTTCCAGGATAACTGTTCACCCTGTTTCCAGGGTAACTGACTGCCCTGTTTCCAGGGGAACTGACTGCCCTGTTTCCGGGTTAACTGATCACCCTATTTCTGGGGTAACTGACTAACAATTTTCCAGGGTGACTGACTGCCCTGTTTCCAGGCTAACTGACTGCCCAGTTTCCGGGGTAACTGACTGCCCTGTTTCCTGGGTAACTGACTGCCCTGCTTCCGGGGTAACTGACTGCCCTGTTTCCAGGGTAACTGACTGCCCTGTTTCCAAGGTAACTGATCACCCTGTTTCCGGGATAACTGTCTGCCCTGTTTCCGGGATAACTGACTGCCCTGTTTCCAGGGTAACTGACTGCCCTGTTTCCAGGGGAACTGACTGCCCTGTTTCCGGGGTAACTGATCACCCTGTTTCCGGGGTAACTGACTAACAGGTTTCCAGGGTGACTGACTGCCCTGTTTCCAGGGTAACTGACTGCCCAGTTTCCGGGGTAACTGACTGCCCTGTTTCCGGGATAACTGACTGCCCTGTTTCCAGGCTAACTGACTGCCCTGTTTCCGGGATAACTGATCACCCTGTTTCCGTGGTAACTGACTGCCCTGTTTCCGGGGTAAATGACCGCCCTGTTTCCAGGATAACTGATCACCCTGTTTCCGGGGTAACTGACCACCCTGTTTCCAGGGTCACTGACCACCCTGTTTCCAGGATAACTGAAAGCCCTGTTTCCAGGGTAACTGACTGCCCAGTTTCCAGGGTAACTGATCACCCTGTTTCCGGGATAACTGACTGCCCTGTTTCCGGGAGAACTGACTGCCCTGTTTCCAGGATAAATGACTGCCCTGTTTCCAGGATAACTGACTGCCCTGTTTACTGGATAACTGATTGCCCTGTTTCCAGGTTAACTGACTGCCCTGTTTCAAGGGAAACTGACTGCCCTGTTTCCAGGGTAACTGACCGCCCTGTTTCAGGGGTAACTGACCGCCCAGTTTCCAGGGTAACTGATCACCCTGTTTCCGGGATAACTGACTGCCCTGTTTCCGGGAGAAATGACTGCGCTGTTTCCAGGGTAACTGACTGCCCTCTTTCCAGGGTAACTGACTGCCCTGTTTCCAAGGTAACTGATCACCCTGTTTCCGGGATAACTGTCTGCCCTGTTTCCGGGATAACTGACTGCCCTGTTTCCAGGGTAACTGACTGCCCTGTTTCCAGGGGAACTGACTGCCCTGTTTCCGGGGTAACTGATCACCCTGTTTCCGGGGTAACTGACTAACAGGTTTCCAGGGTGACTGACTGCCCTGTTTCCAGGGTAACTGACTGCCCAGTTTCCGGGGTAACTGACTGCCCTGTTTCCTGGGTAACTGACTGCCCTGCTTCCGGGGTAACTGACTGCCCTGTTTCCAGGGAAACTGACTGCCCAGTTTCCAGTGTAACTGATCACCCTTTTTCCGGGATAACTGACTGCCCTATTTCCGGGATAACTGATTGCCCTGTTTCCAGGGTAACTGATCACCCTGTTTCCGGGATAACTGACTCCCCTGTTTCCAGGGTAAGTGACTGCCCAGTTTCCAGGGTAACTGACTGCCCAGTTTCCAGGGTAACTGATCACCCTGTTTCCGGGATAACTGACTGCCCTGTTTCCGGGAGAACTGACTGCCCTGTTTCCAGGGTAACTGACTGCCCTGTTTCCGGGGTAACTGACCGCCTTGTTTCCAGGGGAACTGATCACCCTGTTTCTGGGATAACTGACTGCCCTGTTTCCGGGATAACTGACTGCCCTGTTTCCAGGCTAACTGACTGCCCTGTTTCCGGGATAACTGATCACCCTGTTTCCGTGGTAACTGACTGCCCTGTTTCCGGGGTAAATGACCGCCCTGTTTCCAGGATAACTGATCACCCTGTTTCCGGGGTAACTGACCACCCTGTTTCCAGGGTCACTGACCACCCTGTTTCCAGGATAACTGAAAGCCCTGTTTCCAGGGTAACTGACTGCCCAGTTTCCAGGGTAACTGATCACCCTGTTTCCGGGATAACTGACTGCCCTGTTTCCGGGAGAACTGACTGCCCTGTTTCCAGGATAAATGACTGCCCTGTTTCCAGGATAACTGACTGCCCTGATTACTGGATAACTGACTGCCCTGTTTCCAGGGAAACTGACTGCCCTGTTTCCAGGGTAACTGACCGCCCTGTTTCAGGGGTAACTGACCGCCCTGTTTCCTGGATAACTGACTGCCCTGTTTCCAGGGTAACTGACTGCCCACTTTCCAGTGTAACTGATCACCCTGTTTCCAGGGTAACTGACTGCCCTGTTTCCGGGATAACTGACTGCCCTGTTTACTGGATAACTGACCGCCCTGTTTCCAGGTTAACTGACTGCCCTGTTTCCGGGATAAATGACTGCCCTGTTTCCAGGTTAACTGACTGCCCTGTTTCTGGGATAACTGACTGCCCTGTTTCCAGGGTAACTGATAACCCTGTTTCCGGGATAACTGACTGCCCTGTTTCCAGGGTACTTGACTGCCCTGTTTCTGGGGTAACTGACTGCCCTGTTTCCAGGGTAACTGACTGCCCAGTTTCCAGAGTAACTGAATACCCTGTTTCCAGGGTAACTGACTGCCCTGTTTCCGGGATAACTGACTGCCCTGTTTCCAGGGTAACTGACTGCCCTGTTTCCGGGATAACTGACTGCCCTGTTTCCAGGGTAACTGACAGCCCTGTTTCCGGGATAACTGATCACCCTGTTTCCAGGATATCTGACTCCCCTGTTTCCAGGGTAACTGACTGCCCTGTTTCCGGGGTAACTGACCGCCCTGTTTCCAGGATAACTGACCTACCTATTGCCGGGGTAACTGACCGCCCTGTTTCCAGGTTAACTGACTGCCCTGTTTCCAGGTTAACTGACTGCCCTGTTTCCAGGGTAACTGACTGCCCTGTTTCCAGGGGAACTGACTGCCCTGTTTCCGGGGTAAATGATCACCCTGTTTCCGGGTTAACTGACTAACCAGTTTCCAGGGTGACTGACTGCCCTGTTTCCAGGGTAACTGACTGCCCAGATTCCGGGATAACTGACTGCCCTGTTTCCGGGATAACTGACTGCCCTGTTTCGAGGGTAACTGATCGCCCTGTTTCCGGGATAACTGTCTGCCCTGTTTCCGGGATAACTGACTGCCCAGTTTCCAGGGTAACTGACTGCCCTGTTTCCGAGGTAACTGACTGCCCTGTTTCCAGGGTAACTGACTGCCCAGTTTCCAGGGTAACTGATCACCCTGTTTCCGGGATAACTGACTGCCCTGTTTCCGGGAGAAATGACTGCGCTGTTTCCAGGGTAACTGACTGCCCTCTTTCCAGGGTAACTGACTGCCCTGTTTCCAAGGTAACTGATCACCCTGTTTCCGGGATAACTGTCTGCCCTGTTTCCGGGATAACTGACTGCCCTGTTTCCAGGGTAACAGACTGCCCTGTTTCCAGGGGAACTGACTGCCCTGTTTCCGGGGTAACTGATCACCCTGTTTCCGGGGAAACTGACTAACAGGTTTCCAGGGTGACTGACTGCCCTGTTTCCAGGGTAACAGACTGCCCAGTTTCTGGGGTAACTGACTGCCCTGTTTCCTGGGTAACTGACTGCCCTGCTTCCGGGGTAACTGACTGCCCTGTTTCCAGGGTAACTGACTGCCCAGTTTCCAGTGTAACTGATCACCCTTTTTCCGGGATAACTGACTGCCCTATTTCCGGGTTAACTGATTGCCCTGTTTCCAGGGTAACTGATCACCCTGTTTCCGGGATAACTGACTGCCCTGTTTCCAGGGTAACTGACTGCCCAGTTTCCAGAGTAACTGAATACCCTGTTTCCAGGGTAACTGACTGCCCTGTTTCCGGGATAACTGACTGCCCTGTTTCCAGGGTAACTGACTGCCCTGTTTCCGGGGCAACTGACTGCCCTGTTTCCAGGGAAAGTGATCACCCTGTTTCCGGGATAACTGACTGCCCTGCTTCCGGGATAACTGACTGCCCTGTTTCCAGGGTAACTGACTGCCCTGTTTCCGGGGTAACTGACTGCCCTGTTTCCGGGATAACTGACTGCCCTGTCTCCAGGATAACTGATCACCCTGTTTCTGGGGTAACTGACTGCCCTGTTTCCAGGGTAACTGACCGCCCTGTTTCCATGATAACTGTTCACCCTGTTTCCGGGATAACTGACTGCCCTGTTTCCGGGATAACTGACTGCCCTGTTTCCAGGGTAACTGACTGCCCTGTTTCCGGGGTAACTGACTGCCCTGTTTCCGGGATAACTGACTTCCCTGTCTCCAGGATAACTGATCACCCTGTTTCCGGGGTAACTGACTGCCCTGTTTCCAGGGTAACTGACCGCCCTGTTTCCAGGATAACTGTTCACCCTGTTTCCAGGGTAACTGACTGCACTGTTTCCGGGGTAACTGACTGCCCTGTTTCCAGGGTAACTGATAACCCAGTTTCCGGGATAACTGACTGCCCTGTTTCCAGGGTAACTGACTGCCCAGTTTCCAGTGTAACTGAATAACCTGTTTCCAGGGTAACAGATCACCCTGTTTCCGGGATAACTGACTGCCCTGTTTCCAAGATAACTGACTGCCCTCTTTCCAGGGTAACTGACTGCCCTGTTTCCGGGGTAACTGACTGCCCTGTTTCCAGGATAACTGATCACCCTGTTTCCCGGGTAACTGACTGCCCTGTTTCTGGGGTAACTGACCGCCCTGTTTCCAGGATAACTGATCACCCTGTTTCCGGGGTAACTGACCACCCTGTTTCCAGGATAACTGACTCCCCTGTTTCCAGGGTAACTGACTGCCCTGTTTCCAGGGTAACTGACTGCCCTGTTTCCGGGGTAACTGACTGCCCTGTTTCAAGGATAACTGATCACTCTGTTTCCGGGGTAACTGATCACTCTGTTTCCGGGGTAACTGACCACCCTGTTTCCGGGGTAACTGACTAATCTGTTTCCAGGGTTACTGACATCCCTGTTTCTGGGGTAACTGACTGCCCTGCTTCCGGGGTAACTGACTGCCCTGTTTCCAGGATAACTGATCACCCTGTTTCCAGTGTAACTGACCATCCTGTTTCCAGGGTAACTGACTGCCCAATTTCCAGGGTAACTGACTGCCCTGTTTCCGGGGTAACAGATCTCCCTGTTTCCGGGGTAACTGACCGCCCTGTTTCCAGGATAACTGACTGCCCTGTTTCCGGGATAACTGACTGCCCTGTTTTGATGGTAACTGATCGCCCTGTTTCCGGGATAACTGTCTGCCCTGTTTCCGGGATAACTGACTGCCCAGTTTCCAGGGTAACTGACTGCCCTGTTTCCGAGGTAACTGACTGCCCTGTTTCCAGGGTAACTGACTGCCCAGTTTCCAGGGTAACTGATCACCCTGTTTCCGGGATAACTGACTGCCCTGTTTCAGGGAGAAATGACTGCGATGTTTCCAGGGTAACTGACTGCCCTCTTTCCAGGGTAACTGACTGCCCTGTTTCCAAGGTGACTGATCACCCTGTTTCCGGGATAACTGTCTGCCCTGTTTCCGGGATAACTGACTGCCCTGTTTCCAGGGTAACTGACTGCCCTATTTCCGGGATAACTGATTGCCCTGTTTCCAGGGTAACTGATCACCCTGTTTCCGGGATAACTGACTCCCCTGTTTCCAGGGTAAGTGACTGCCCAGTTTCCAGGGTAACTGACTGCCCAGTTTCCAGGGTAACTGTTCACCCTGTTTCCGGGATAACTGACTGCCCTGTTTCCGGGAGAACTGACTGCCCTATTTCCAGGGTAACTGACTGCCCTGTTTCCGGGGTAACTGACCGCCTTGTTTCCAGGGTAACTGATCACCCTGTTTCTCGGATAACTGACTGCCCTGTTTCCGGGATAACTGACTGCCCTGTTTCCAGGCTAACTGACTGCCCTGTTTCCAGGATAACTGATCACCCTGTTTCCGTGGTAACTGACTGCCCTGTTTCCGGGGTAAATGACCGCCCTGTTTCCAGGATAACTGATCAACCTGTTTCCGGGGTAACTGACCACCCTGTTTCCAGGGTCACTGACCACCCTGTTTCCAGGATAACTGAAAGCCCTGTTTCCAGGGTAACTGACTGCCCAGTTTCCAGGGTAACTGATCACCCTGTTTCCGGGATAACTGAATGCCCTGTTTCCGGGGTAACTGACCACCCAGTTTCCAGGATAACTGACCTACCTATTGCCGGGGTAACTGACCGCCCTGTTTCCAGGTTAACTGACTGCCCTGTTTCCAGGTTAACTGACTGCCCTGTTTCCAGGGGAACTGACTGCCCTGTTTCCGGGGAAAATGATCACCCTGTTTCCGGGGTAACTGACTAACCAGTTTCCAGGGTGACTGACTGCCCTGTTTCCAGGGTAACTGACTGCCCAGTTTCTGGGATAACTGACTGCCCTGTTTCCGGGATAACTGACTGCCCTGTTTCGAGGGTAACTGATCGCCCTGTTTCCGGGATAACTGTCTGCCCTGTTTCCGGGATAACTGACTGCCCAGTTTCCAGGGTAACTGACTGCCCTGTTTCCGAGGTAACTGACTGCCCTGTTTCCAGGGTAACTGACTGCCCAGTTTCCAGGGTAACTGATCACCCTGTTTCCGGGATAACTGACTGCCCTGTTTCCGGGAGAAATGACTGCGCTGTTTCCAGGGTAACTGACTGCCCTCTTTCCAGGGTAACTGACTGCCCTGTTTCCAAGGTAACTGATCACCCTGTTTCCGGGATAACTGTCTGCCCTGTTTCCGGGATAACTGACTGCCCTGTTTCCAGGGTAACTGACTGCCCTGTTTCCAGGGGAACTGACTGCCCTGTTTCCGGGGTAACTGATCACCCTGTTTCCGGGGTAACTGACTAACAGGTTTCCAGGGTGACTGACTGCCCTGTTTCCAGGGTAACTGACTGCCCAGTTTCCGGGGTAACTGACTGCCCTGTTTCCTGGGTAACTGACTGCCCTGCTTCCGGGGTAACTGACTGCCCTGTTTCCAGGGTAACTGACTGCCCAGTTTCCAGTGTAACTGATCACCCTTTTTCCGGGATAACTGACTGCCCTATTTCCGGGATAACTGATTGCCCTGTTTCCAGGGTAACTGATCACCCTGTTTCCGGGATAACTGACTCCCCTGTTTCCAGGGTAAGTGACTGCCCAGTTTCCAGGGTAACTGACTGCCCAGTTTCCAGGGTAACTGATCACCCTGTTTCCGGGATAACTGACTGCCCTGTTTCCGGGAGAACTGACTGCCCTGTTTCCAGGGTAACTGACTGCCCTGTTTCCGGGGTAACTGACCGCCTTGTTTCCAGGGGAACTGATCACCCTGTTTCTGGGATAACTGACTGCCCTGTTTCCGGGATAACTGACTGCCCTGTTTCCAGGCTAACTGACTGCCCTGTTTCCGGGATAACTGATCACCCTTTTTCCGGGGTAAATGACCGCCCTGTTTCCAGGATAACTGATCACCCTGTTTCCGGGGTAACTGACCACCCTGTTTCCAGGGTCACTGACCACCCTGTTTCCAGGATAACTGAAAGCCCTGTTTCCAGGGTAACTGACTGCCCAGTTTCCAGGGTAACTGATCACCCTGTTTCCGGGATAACTGACTGCCCTGTTTCCGGGAGAACTGACTGCCCTGTTTCCAGGATAAATGACTGCCCTGTTTCCAGGATAACTGACTGCCCTGATTACTGGATAACTGATTGCCCTGTTTTCAGGTTAACTGACTGCCCTGTTTCCAGGGAAACTGACTGCCCTGTTTCCAGGGTAACTGACCGCCCTGTTTCAGGGGTAACTGACCGCCCTGTTTCCTGGATAACTGACTGCCCTGTTTCCAGGGTAACTGACTGCCCACTTTCCAGTGTAACTGATCACCCTGTTTCCAGGGTAACTGACCGCCCTGTTTCCAGGGTAACTGACTGCCCTGTTTCCGGGATAACTGACTGCCCTGTTACCAGGGTAACTGACCGCCCTGTTTCCAGGGTAACTGACTGCCCTGTTGCCAGGATAACTGACTGCCTTGTTTCCAGGGTAACTGACTGCCCACTTTCCAGTGCAACTGATCACCCTGTTTCCAAGGTTACTGACTGCCCACTTTCCAGGGTAACTGATCACCCTGTTTCCGGGATAACTGACTCCCCTGTTTCCAGGGTAAGTGACTGCCCAGTTTCCAGGGTAACTGACAGCCCAGTTTCCAGGGTAAATTATCACCCTGTTTCAGGGATAACTAACTGCCCTGTTTCCGGGATAACTGCCTGCCCTGTTTCCGGGGTAACAGATCACCCTGTTTCCGGGGTAACTGACTGCCCAGTTTCCGGGGTAACTGACTTCCCTGTTTAAAGGGTAACTGTCTGCCCTGTTTCCGGGATAACTGACTGCCCTGTTTCCAGGGTAACTGATAACCCTGTTTCCGGGATAACTGACTGCCCTGTTTCCAGGGTAACTGACTGCCCAGTTTCCTGGGTAACTGACTGTCCTGTTTCCGGGGTAACTGACTGCCCTGTTTCCAGGGTAACTGACTGCCCAGTTTCCAGAGTAACTGAATACCCTGTTTCCAGGGTAACTGACTGCCCTGTTTCCGGGATAACTGACTGCTCTGTTTCCAGGGTAACTGACTGCCCTGTTTCCGGGGCAACTGACTGCCCTGTTTCCAGGGTAACTGATCACCCTGTTTCCGGGATAACTGACTGCCCTGTTTCCGGGATAACTGACTGCCCTGTTTCCAGGGTAACTGACTGCCCTGTTTCCGAGGTAACTGACTGCCCTGTTTCCGGGGTAACTGACTGCCCTGTTTCCAGGGTAACTGACCGCCCTGTTTCCAGGATAACTGTTCACCCTGTTTCCAGGGTAACTGACTGCCCTGTTTCCAGGGGAACTGACTGCCCTGTTTCCGGGTTAACTGATCACCCTATTTCTGGGGTAACTGACTAACAATTTTCCAGGGTGACTGACTGCCCTGTTTCCAGGCTAACTGACTGCCCAGTTTCCGGGGTAACTGACTGCCCTGTTTCCTGGGTAACTGACTGCCCTGCTTCCGGGGTAACTGACTGCCCTGTTTCCAGGGTAACTGACTGCCCTGTTTCCAAGGTAACTGATCACCCTGTTTCCGGGATAACTGTCTGCCCTGTTTCCGGGATAACTGACTGCCCTGTTTCCAGGGTAACTGACTGCCCTGTTTCCAGGGGAACTGACTGCCCTGTTTCCGGGGTAACTGATCACCCTGTTTCCGGGGTAACTGACTAACAGGTTTCCAGGGTGACTGACTGCCCTGTTTCCAGGGTAACTGACTGCCCAGTTACCGGGGTAACTGACTGCCCTGTTTCCGGGATAACTGACTGCCCTGTTTCCAGGCTAACTGACTGCCCTGTTTCCGGGATAACTGATCACCCTGTTTCCGTGGTAACTGACTGCCCTGTTTCCGGGGTAAATGACCGCCCTGTTTCCAGGATAACTGATCACCCTGTTTCCGGGGTAACTGACCACCCTGTTTCCAGGGTCACTGACCACCCTGTTTCCAGGATAACTGAAAGCCCTGTTTCCAGGGTAACTGACTGCCCAGTTTCCAGGGTAACTGATCACCCTGTTTCCGGGATAACTGACTGCCCTGTTTCCGGGAGAACTGACTGCCCTGTTTCCAGGATAAATGACTGCCCTGTTTCCAGGATAACTGACTGCCCTGTTTACTGGATAACTGATTGCCCTGTTTCCAGGTTAACTGACTGCCCTGTTTCCAGGGAAACTGACTGCCCTGTTTCCAGGGTAACTGACCGCCCTGTTTCAGGGGTAACTGACCGCCCAGTTTCCAGGGTAACTGATCACCCTGTTTCCGGGATAACTGACTGCCCTGTTTCCGGGAGAAATGACTGCGCTGTTTCCAGGGTAACTGACTGCCCTCTTTCCAGGGTAACTGACTGCCCTGTTTCCAAGGTAACTGATCACCCTGTTTCCGGGATAACTGTCTGCCCTGTTTCCGGGATAACTGACTGCCCTGTTTCCAGGGTAACTGACTGCCCTGTTTCCAGGGGAACTGACTGCCCTGTTTCCGGGGTAACTGATCACCCTGTTTCCGGGGTAACTGACTAACAGGTTTCCAGGGTGACTGACTGCCCTGTTTCCAGGGTAACTGACTGCCCAGTTTCCGGGGTAACTGACTGCCCTGTTTCCTGGGTAACTGACTGCCCTGCTTCCGGGGTAACTGACTGCCCTGTTTCCAGGGAAACTGACTGCCCAGTTTCCAGTGTAACTGATCACCCTTTTTCCGGGATAACTGACTGCCCTATTTCCGGGATAACTGATTGCCCTGTTTCCAGGGTAACTGATCACCCTGTTTCCGGGATAACTGACTCCCCTGTTTCCAGGGTAAGTGACTGCCCAGTTTCCAGGGTAACTGACTGCCCAGTTTCCAGGGTAACTGATCACCCTGTTTCCGGGATAACTGACTGCCCTGTTTCCGGGAGAACTGACTGCCCTGTTTCCAGGGTAACTGACTGCCCTGTTTCCGGGGTAACTGACCGCCTTGTTTCCAGGGGAACTGATCACCCTGTTTCTGGGATAACTGACTGCCCTGTTTCCGGGATAACTGACTGCCCTGTTTCCAGGCTAACTGACTGCCCTGTTTCCGGGATAACTGATCACCCTGTTTCCGTGGTAACTGACTGCCCTGTTTCCGGGGTAAATGACCGCCCTGTTTCCAGGATAACTGATCACCCTGTTTCCGGGGTAACTGACCACCCTGTTTCCAGGGTCACTGACCACCCTGTTTCCAGGATAACTGAAAGCCCTGTTTCCAGGGTAACTGACTGCCCAGTTTCCAGGGTAACTGATCACCCTGTTTCCGGGATAACTGACTGCCCTGTTTCCGGGAGAACTGACTGCCCTGTTTCCAGGATAAATGACTGCCCTGTTTCCAGGATAACTGACTGCCCTGATTACTGGATAACTGATTGCCCTGTTTCCAGGTTAACTGACTGCCCTGTTTCCAGGGAAACTGACTGCCCTGTTTCCAGGGTAACTGACCGCCCTGTTTCAGGGGTAACTGACCGCCCTGTTTCCTGGATAACTGACTGCCCTGTTTCCAGGGTAACTGACTGCCCACTTTCCAGTGTAACTGATCACCCTGTTTCCAGGGTAACTGACCGCCCTGTTTCCAGGGTAACTGACTGCCCTGTTTCCGGGATAACTGACTGCCCTGTTTCCAGGGTAACTGACCGCCCTGTTTCCAGGGTAACTGACTGCCCTGTTGCCAGGATAACTGACTGCCTTGTTTCCAGGGTAACTGACTGCCCACTTTCCAGTGCAACTGATCACCCTGTTTCCAAGGTTACTGACTGCCCACTTTCCAGGGTAACTGATCACCCTGTTTCCGGGAAAACTGACTCCCCTGTTTCCAGGGTAAGTGACTGCCCAGTTTCCAGGGTAACTGACTGCCCAGTTTCCAGGGTAAATTATCACCCTGTTTCAGGGATAACTAACTGCCCTGTTTCCGGGATAACTGCCTGCCCTGTTTCCGGGGTAACAGATCACCCTGTTTCCGGGGTAACTGACTGCCCAGTTTCCGGGGTAACTGACTTCCCTGTTTAAAGGGTAACTGTCTGCCCTGTTTCCGGGATAACTGACTGCCCTGTTTCCGGGGTAACTGATAACCCTGTTGCCGGGATAAATGACTGCCCTGTTTCCAGGGTAACTGACTGCCCAGTTTCCTGGGTAACTGACTGTCCTGTTTCCGGGGTAACTGACTGCCCTGTTTCCAGGTTAACTGACTGCCCAGTTTCCAGAGTAACTGAATACCCTGTTTCCAGGGTAACTGACTGCCCTGTTTCCGGGATAACTGACTGCTCTGTTTCCAGGGTAACTGACTGCCCTGTTTCCGGGGCAACTGACTGCCCTGTTTCCAGGGTAACTGATCACCCTGTTTCCGGGATAACTGACTGCCCTGTTTCCGGGATAACTGACTGCCCTCTTTCCAGGGTAACTGACTGCCCTGTTTCCGAGGTAACTGACTGCCCTGTTTCCGGGATAACTGACTGCCCTGTCTCCAGGATAACTGATCACCCTGTTTCCGGGGTAACTGACTGCCCTGTTTCCAGGGTAACTGACCGCCCTGTTTCCAGGATAACTGTTCACCCTGTTTCCAGGGTAACTGACTGCCCTGTTTCCAGGGGAACTGACTGCCCTGTTTCCGGGTTAACTGATCACCCTATTTCTGGGGTAACTGACTAACAATTTTCCAGGGTGACTGACTGCCCTGTTTCCAGGCTAACTGACTGCCCAGTTTCCGGGGTAACTGACTGCCCTGTTTCCTGGGTAACTGACTGCCCTGCTTCCGGGGTAACTGACTGCCCTGTTTCCAGGGTAACTGACTGCCCTGTTTCCAGGGGAACTGACTGCCCTGTTTCCGGGGTAACTGATCACCCTGTTTCCGGGATAACTGATCACCCTGTTTCCGGGGTAACTGACCACCCTGTTTCCAGGGTCACTGACCACCCTGTTTCCAGGATAACTGAAAGCCCTGTTTCCAGGGTAACTGACTGCCCCGTTTCCAGGGTAACTGATCACCCTGTTTCCGGGATAACTGACTGCCCTGTTTCCGGGAGAACTGACTGCCCTGTTTCCAGGATAAATGACTGCCCTGTTTCCAGGATAACTGACTGCCCTGTTTACTGGATAACTGATTGCCCTGTTTCCAGGTTAACTGACTGCCCTGTTTCCAGGGAAACTGACTGCCCTGTTTCCAGGGTAACTGACCGCCCTGTTTCAGGGGTAACTGACCGCCCAGTTTCCAGGGTAACTGATCACCCTGTTTCCGGGATAACTGACTGCCCTGTTTCCGGGAGAAATGACTGCGCTGTTTCCAGGGTAACTGACTGCCCTCTTTCCAGGGTAACTGACTGCCCTGTTTCCAAGGTAACTGATCACCCTGTTTCCGGGATAACTGTCTGCCCTGTTTCCGGGATAACTGACTGCCCTGTTTCCAGGGTAACTGACTGCCCTGTTTCCAGGGGAACTGACTGCCCTGTTTCCGGGGTAACTGATCACCCTGTTTCCGGGGTAACTGACTAACAGGTTTCCAGGGTGACTGACTGCCCTGTTTCCAGGGTAACTGACTGCCCAGTTTCCGGGGTAACTGACTGCCCTGTTTCCTGGGTAACTGACTGCCCTGCTTCCGGGGTAACTGACTGCCCTGTTTCCAGGGTAACTGACTGCCCAGTTTCCAGTGTAACTGATCACCCTTTTTCCGGGATAACTGACTGCCCTATTTCCGGGATAACTGATTGCCCTGTTTCCAGGGTAACTGATCACCCTGTTTCCGGGATAACTGACTCCCCTGTTTCCAGGGTAAGTGACTGCCCAGTTTCCAGGGTAACTGACTGCCCAGTTTCCAGGGTAACTGATCACCCTGTTTCCGGGATAACTGACTGCCCTGTTTCCGGGAGAACTGACTGCCCTGTTTCCAGGGTAACTGACTGCCCTGTTTCCGGGGTAACTGACCGCCTTGTTTCCAGGGGAACTGATCACCCTGTTTCTGGGATAACTGACTGCCCTGTTTCCGGGATAACTGACTGCCCTGTTTCCAGGCTAACTGACTGCCCTGTTTCCGGGATAACTGATCACCCTGTTTCCGTGGTAACTGACTGCCCTGTTTCCGGGGTAAATGACCGCCCTGTTTCCAGGATAACTGATCACCCTGTTTCCGGGGTAACTGACCACCCTGTTTCCAGGGTCACTGACCACCCTGTTTCCAGGATAACTGAAAGCCCTGTTTCCAGGGTAACTGACTGCCCAGTTTCCAGGGTAACTGATCACCCTGTTTCCGGGATAACTGACTGCCCTGTTTCCGGGAGAACTGACTGCCCTGTTTCCAGGATAAATGACTGCCCTGTTTCCAGGATAACTGACTGCCCTGTTTACTGGATAACTGATTGCCCTGTTTCCAGGTTAACTGACTGCCCTGTTTCCAGGGAAACTGACTGCCCTGTTTCCAGGGTAACTGACCGCCCTGTTTCAGGGGTAACTGACCGCCCTGTTTCCTGGATAACTGACTGCCCTGTTTCCAGGGTAACTGACTGCCCACTTTCCAGTGTAACTGATCACCCTGTTTCCAGGGTAACTGACCGCCCTGTTTCCAGGGTAACTGACTGCCCTGTTTCCGGGATAACTGACTGCCCTGTTTCCAGGGTAACTGACCGCCCTGTTTCCAGGGTAACTGACTGCCCTGTTGCCAGGATAACTGACTGCCTTGTTTCCAGGGTAACTGACTGCCCACTTTCCAGTGCAACTGATCACCCTGTTTCCAAGGTTACTGACTGCCCACTTTCCAAGGTAACTGATCACCCTGTTTCCGGGATAACTGACTCCCCTGTTTCCAGGGTAAGTGACTGCCCAGTTTCCAGGGTAACTGACTGCCCAGTTTCCAGGGTAAATTATCACCCTGTTTCAGGGATAACTAACTGCCCTGTTTCCGGGATAACTGCCTGCCCTGTTTCCGGGGTAACAGATCACCCTGTTTCCGGGGTAACTGACTGCCCAGTTTCCGGGGTAACTGACTTCCCTGTTTAAAGGGTAACTGTCTGCCCTGTTTCCGGGATAACTGACTGCCCTGTTTCCGGGGTAACTGATAACCCTGTTTCCGGGATAACTGACTGCCCTGTTTCCAGGGTAACTGACTGCCCAGTTTCCTGGGTAACTGACTGTCCTGTTTCCGGGGTAACTGACTGCCCTGTTTCCAGGGTAACTGACTGCCCAGTTTCCAGAGTAACTGAATACCCTGTTTCCAGGGTAACTGACTGCCCTGTTTCCGGGATAACTGACTGCTCTGTTTCCAGGGTAACTGACTGCCCTGTTTCCGGGGCAACTGACTGCCCTGTTTCCAGGGTAACTGATCACCCTGTTTCCGGGATAACTGACTGCCCTGTTTCCGGGATAACTGACTGCCCTGTTTCCAGGGTAACTGACTGCCCTGTTTCCGAGGTAACTGACTGCCCTGTTTCCGGGATAACTGACTGCCCTGTCTCCAGGATAACTGATCACCCTGTTTCCGGGGTAACTGACTGCCCTGTTTCCAGGGTAACTGACCGCCCTGTTTCCAGGATAACTGTTCACCCTGTTTCCAGGATAACTGACTGCCCTGTTTCCAGGGGAACTGACTGCCCTGTTTCCGGGTTAACTGATCACCCTATTTCTGGGGTAAGTGACTAACAATTTTCCAGGGTGACTGACTGCCCTGTTTCCAGGCTAACTGACTGCCCAGTTTCCGGGGTAACTGACTGCCCTGTTTCCTGGGTAACTGACTGCCCTGCTTCCGGGGTAACTGACTGCCCTGTTTCCAGGGTAACTGACTGCCCTGTTTCCAAGGTAACTGATCACCCTGTTTCCGGGATAACTGACTGCCCTGTTTCCGGGATAACTGACTGCCCTGTTTCCAGGGTAACTGACTGCCCTGTTTCCAGGGGAACTGACTGCCCTGTTTCCGGGGTAACTGATCACCCTGTTTCCGGGATAACTGATCACCCTGTTTCCGGGGTAACTGACCACCCTGTTTCCAGGGTCACTGACCACCCTGTTTCCAGGATAACTGAAAGCCCTGTTTCCAGGGTAACTGACTGCCCAGTTTCCAGGGTAACTGATCACCCTGTTTCCGGGATAACTGACTGCCCTGTTTCCGGGAGAACTGACTGCCCTGTTTCCAGGATAAATGACTGCCCTGTTTCCAGGATAACTGACTGCCCTGTTTACTGGATAACTGATTGCCCTGTTTCCAGGTTAACTGACTGCCCTGTTTCCAGGGAAACTGACTGCCCTGTTTCCAGGGTAACTGACCGCCCTGTTTCAGGGGTAACTGACCGCCCAGTTTCCAGGGTAACTGATCACCCTGTTTCCGGGATAACTGACTGCCCTGGTTCCGGGAGAAATGACTGCGCTGTTTCCAGGGTAACTGACTGCCCTCTTTCCAGGGTAACTGACTGCCCTGTTTCCAAGGTAACTGATCACCCTGTTTCCGGGATAACTGTCTGCCCTGTTTCCGGGATAACTGACTGCCCTGTTTCCAGGGTAACTGACTGCCCTGTTTCCAGGGGAACTGACTGCCCTGTTTCCGGGGTAACTGATCACCCTGTTTCCGGGGTAACTGACTAACAGGTTTCCAGGGTGACTGACTGCCCTGTTTCCAGGGTAACTGACTGCCCAGTTTCCGGGGTAACTGACTGCCCTGTTTCCTGGGTAACTGACTGCCCAGTTTCCAGTGTAACTGATCACCCTTTTTCCGGGATAACTGACTGCCCTATTTCCGGGATAACTGATTGCCCTGTTTCCAGGGTAACTGATCACCCTGTTTCCGGGATAACTGACTCCCCTGTTTCCAGGGTAAGTGACTGCCCAGTTTCCAGGGTAACTGACTGCCCAGTTTCCAGGGTAACTGATCACCCTGTTTCCTGAATAACTGACTGCCCTGTTTCCGGGAGAACTGACTGCCCTGTTTCCAGGGTAACTGACTGCCCTGTTTCCGGGATAACTGATCACCCTGTTTCCGTGGTAACTGACTGCCCTGTTTCCGGGGTAAATGACCGCCCTGTTTCCAGGATAACTGATCACCCTGTTTCCGGGGTAACTGACCACCCTGTTTCCAGGGTCACTGACCACCCTGTTTCCAGGATAACTGAAAGCCCTGTTTCCAGGGTAACTGACTGCCCAGTTTCCAGGGTAACTGATCACCCTGTTTCCGGGATAACTGACTGCCCTGTTTCCGGGAGAACTGACTGCCCTGTTTCCAGGATAAATGACTGCCCTGTTTCCAGGATAACTGACTGCCCTGTTTACTGGATAACTGATTGCCCTGTTTCCAGGTTAACTGACTGCCCTGTTTCCAGGGAAACTGACTGCCCTGTTTCCAGGGTAACTGACCGCCCTGTTTCAGGGGTAACTGACCGCCCTGTTTCCTGGATAACTGACTGCCCTGTTTCCAGGGTAACTGACTGCCCACTTTCCAGTGTAACTGATCACCCTGTTTCCAGGGTAACTGACCGCCCTGTTTCCAGGGTAACTGACTGCCCTGTTTCCGGGATAACTGACTGCCCTGTTTCCAGGGTAACTGACCGCCCTGTTTCCAGGGTAACTGACTGCCCTGTTGCCAGGATAACTGACTGCCTTGTTTCCAGGGTAACTGACTGCCCACTTTCCAGTGCAACTGATCACCCTGTTTCCAAGGTTACTGACTGCCCACTTTCCAAGGTAACTGATCACCCTGTTTCCGGGATAACTGACTCCCCTGTTTCCAGGGTAAGTGACTGCCCAGTTTCCAGGGTAACTGACTGCCCAGTTTCCAGGGTAAATTATCACCCTGTTTCAGGGATAACTAACTGCCCTGTTTCCGGGATAACTGCCTGCCCTGTTTCCGGGGTAACAGATCACCCTGTTTCCGGGGTAACTGACTGCCCAGTTTCCGGGGTAACTGACTTCCCTGTTTAAAGGGTAACTGTCTGCCCTGTTTCCGGGATAACTGACTGCCCTGTTTCCAGGGTAACTGATAACCCTGTTTCCGGGATAACTGACTGCCCTGTTTCCTGGGTAACTGACTGCCAAGTTTCCTGGGTAACTGACTGTCCTGTTTCCGGGGTAACTGACTGCCCTGTTTCCAGGGTAACTGACTGCCCAGTTTCCAGAGTAACTGACTGCCCTGTTTCCGGGATAACTGACTGCTCTGTTTCCAGGGTAACTGACTGCCCTGTTTCCGGGGCAACTGACTGCCCTGTTTCCAGGGTAACTGATCACCCTGTTTCCGGGATAACTGACTGCCCTGTTTCCGGGATAACTGACTGCCCTGTTTCCAGGGTAACTGACTGCCCTGTTTCCGAGGTAACTGACTGCCCTGTTTCCGGGATAACTGACTGCCCTGTCTCCAGGATAACTGATCACCCTGTTTCCGGGGTAACTGACTGCCCTGTTTCCAGGGTAACTGACAGCCCTGTTTCCAGGATAACTGTTCACCCTGTTTCCAGGGTAACTGACTGCCCTGTTTCCAGGGGAACTGACTGCCCTGTTTCCGGGTTAACTGATCACCCTATTTCTGGGGTAACTGACTAACAATTTTCCAGGGTGACTGACTGCCCTGTTTCCAGGCTAACTGACTGCCCAGTTTCCGGGGTAACTGACTGCCCTGTTTCCTGGGTAACTGACTGCCCTGCTTCCGGGGTAACTGACTGCCCTGTTTCCAGGGTAACTGACTGCCCTGTTTCCAAGGTAACTGATCACCCTGTTTCCGGGATAACTGTCTGCCCTGTTTCCGGGATAACTGACTGCCCTGTTTCCAGGGTAACTGACTGCCCTGTTTCCAGGGTAACTGACTGCCCAGTTTCCAGTGTAACTGATCACCCTTTTTCCGGGATAACTGACTGCCCTATTTCCGGGATAACTGATTGCCCTGTTTCCAGGGTAACTGATCACCCTGTTTCCGGGATAACTGACTCCCCTGTTTCCAGGGTAAGTGACTGCCCAGTTTCCAGGGTAACTGACTGCCCAGTTTCCAGGGTAACTGATCACCCTGTTTCCGGGATAACTGACTGCCCTGTTTCCGGGAGAACTGACTGCCCTGTTTCCAGGGTAACTGACTGCCCTGTTTCCGGGGTAACTGACCGCTTTGTTTCCAGGGGAACTGATCACCCTGTTTCTGGGATAACTGACTGCCCTGTTTCCGGGATAACTGACTGCCCTGTTTCCAGGCTAACTGACTGCCCTGTTTCCGGGATAACTGATCACCCTGTTTCCGTGGTAACTGACTGCCCTGTTTCCGGGGTAAATGACCGCCCTGTTTCCAGGATAACTGATCACCCTGTTTCCGGGGTAACTGACCACCCTGTTTCCAGGGTCACTGACCACCCTGTTTCCGGGATAACTGAAAGCCCTGTTTCCAGGGTAACTGACTGCCCAGTTTCCAGGGTAACTGATCACCCTGTTTCCGGGATAACTGACTGCCCTGTTTCCGGGAGAACTGACTGCCCTGTTTCCAGGATAAATGACTGCCCTGTTTCCAGGATAACTGACTGCCCTGTTTACTGGATAACTGATTGCCCTGTTTCCAGGTTAACTGACTGCCCTGTTTCCAGGGAAACTGACTGCCCTGTTTCCAGGGTAACTGACCGCCCTGTTTCAGGGGTAACTGACCGCCCAGTTTCCAGGGTAACTGATCACCCTGTTTCCGGGATAACTGACTGCCCTGTTTCCGGGAGAAATGACTGCGCTGTTTCCAGGGTAACTGACTGCCCTCTTTCCAGGGTAACTGACTGCCCTGTTTCCAAGGTAACTGATCACCCTGTTTCCGGGATAACTGTCTGCCCTGTTTCCGGGATAACTGACTGCCCTGTTTCCAGGGTAACTGACTGCCCTGTTTCCAGGGGAACTAACTGCCCTGTTTCCGGGGTAACTGATCACCCTGTTTCCGGGGTAACTGACTAACAGGTTTCCAGGGTGACTGACTGCCCTGTTTCCAGGGTAACTGACTGCCCAGTTTCCGGGGTAACTGACTGCCCTGTTTCCTGGGTAACTGACTGCCCTGCTTCCGGGGTAACTGACTGCCCTGTTTCCAGGGTAACTGACTGCCCAGTTTTCAGGGTAACTGATCACCCTTTTTCCGGGATAACTGACTGACCTATTTCCGGGATAACTGATTGCCCTGTTTCCAGGGTAACTGATCACCCTGTTTCCGGGATAACTGACTCCCCTGTTTCCAGGGTAAGTGACTGCCCAGTTTCCAGGGTAACTGATCACCCTGTTTCCGGGATAACTGACTGCCCTGTTTCCGGGAGAACTGACTGCCCTGTTTCCAGGGTAACTGACTGCCCTGTTTCCGGGGTAACTGACCGCCTTGTTTCCAGGGGAACTGATCACCCTGTTTCTGGGATAACTGACTGCCCTGTTTCCGGGATAACTGACTGCCCTGTTTCCAGGCTAACTGACTGCCCTGTTTCCGGGATAACTGATCACCCTGTTTCCGTGGTAACTGACTGCCCTGTTTCCGGGGTAAATGACCGCCCTGTTTCCAGGATAACTGATCACCCTGTTTCCGGGGTAACTGACCACCCTGTTTCCAGGGTCACTGACCACCCTGTTTCCAGGATAACTGAAAGCCCTGTTTCCAGGGTAACTGACTGCCCAGTTTCCAGGGTAACTGATCACCCTGTTTCGGGGATAACTGACTGCCCTGTTTCCGGGAGAACTGACTGCCCTGTTTCCAGGATAAATGACTGCCCTGTTTCCAGGATAACTGACTGCCCTGATTACTGGATAACTGATTGCCCTGTTTCCAGGTTAACTGACTGCCCTGTTTCCAGGGAAACTGACTGCCCTGTTTCCAGGGTAACTGACCGCCCTGTTTCAGGGGTAACTGACCGCCCAGTTTCCAAGGTAACTGATCACCCTGTTTCCGGGATAACTGTCTGCCCTGTTTCCGGGATAACTGACTGCCCTGTTTCCAGGGTAACTGACTGCCCTGTTTCCAGGGGAACTGACTGCCCTGTTTCCGGGGTAACTGATCACCCTGTTTCCGGGGTAACTGACTAACAGGTGTCCAGGGTGACTGACTGCCCTGTTTCCAGGGTAACTGACTGCCAAGTTTCCGGGGTAACTGACTGCCCTGTTTCCTGGGTAACTGACTGCCCTGCTTCCGGGGTAACTGACTGCCCTGTTCCCAGGGTAACTGACTGCCCAGTTTCCAGGGTAACTGATCACCCTGTTTCCGGGATAACTGACTGCCCTGTTTCCGGGAGAACTGACTGCCCTGTTTCCAGGGTAACTGACTGCCCTGTTTCCGGGGTAACTGATCGCCTTGTTTCCAGGGGAACTGATCACCCTGTTTCTGGGATAACTGACTGCCCTGTTTCCGGGATAACTGACTGCCCTGTTTCCAGGCTAACTGACTGCCCTGTTTCCGGGATAACTGATCACCCTGTTTCCGTGGTAACTGACTGCCCTGTTTCCGGGGTAAATGACCGCCCTGTTTCCAGGATAACTGATCACCCTGTTTCCGGGGTAACTGACCACCCTGTTTCCAGGGTCACTGACCACCCTGTTTCCAGGATAACTGAAAGCCCTGTTTCCAGGGTAACTGACTGCCCAGTTTCCAGGGTAACTGATCACCCTGTTTCCGGGATAACTGACTGCCCTGTTTCCGGGAGAACTGACTGCCCTGTTTCCAGGATAAATGACTGCCCTGTTTCCAGGATAACTGACTGCCCTGATTACTGGATAACTGATTGCCCTGTTTCCAGGTTAACTGACTGCCCTGTTTCCAGGGAAACTGACTGCCCTGTTTCCAGGGTAACTGACCGCCCTGTTTCAGGGGTAACTGACCGCCCTGTTTCCTGGATAACTGACTGCCCTGTTTCCAGGGTAACTGACTGCCCACTTTCCAGTGTAACTGATCACCCTGTTTCCAGGGTAACTGACCGCCCTGTTTCCAGGGTAACTGACTGCCCTGTTTCCGGGATAACTGACTGCCCTGTTTCCAGGTTAACTGACCGCCCTGTTTCCAGGGTAACTGACTGCCCTGTTGCCAGGATAACTGACTGCCTTGTTTCCAGGGTAACTGACTGCCCACTTTCCAGTGCAACTGATCACCCTGTTTCCAAGGTTACTGACTGCCCACTTTCCAGGGTAACTGATCACCCTGTTTCCGGGATAACTGACTCCCCTGTTTCCAGGGTAAGTGACTGCCCAGTTTCCAGGGTAACTGACTGCCCAGTTTCCAGGGTAACTGACTGCCCTGTTTCCAGGATAACTGAAAGCCCTGTTTCCAGGGTAACTGACTGCCCAGTTTCCAGGGTAACTGATCACCCTGTTTCCGGGATAACTAACTGCCCTGTTTCCGGGATAACTGCCTGCCCTGTTTCCGGGGTAACAGATCACCCTGTTTCCGGGGTAACTGACTGCCCAGTTTCCGGGGTAACTGACTTCCCTGTTTAAAGGGTAACTGTCTGCCCTGTTTCCGGGATAACTGACTGCCCTGTTACCAGGGTAACTGATAACCCTGTTTCCGGGATAACTGACTGCCATGTTTCCAGGGTAACTGACTGCCCAGTTTCCTGGGTAACTGACTGTCCTGTTTCCGGGGTAACTGACTGCTCTGTTTCCAGGGTAACTGACTGCCCTGTTTCCGGGGCAACTGACTGCCCTGTTTCCAGGGTAACTGATCACCCTGTTTCCGGGATAACTGACTGCCCTGTTTCCGGGATAACTGACTGCCCTGTTTCCAGGGTAACTGACTGCCCTGTTTCCGAGGTAACTGACTGCCCTGTTTCCGGGATAACTGACTGCCCTGTCTCCAGGATAACTGATCACCCTGTTTCCGGGGTAACTGACTGCCCTGTTTCCAGGGTAACTGACCGCCCTGTTTCCAGGATAACTGTTCACCCTGTTTCCAGGGTAACTGACTGCCCTGTTTCCAGGGGAACTGACTGCCCTGTTTCCGGGTTAACTGATCACCCTATTTCTGGGGTAACTGACTAACAAGTTTCCAGGGTGACTGACTGCCCTGTTTCCAGGCTAACTCACTGCCCAGTTTCCGGGGTAACTGACTGCCCTGTTTCCTGGGTAACTGACTGCCCTGCTTCCGGGGTAACTGACTGCCCTGTTTCCAGGGTAACTGACTGCCCTGTTTCCAAGGTAACTGATCACCCTGTTTCCGGGATAAATGTCTGCCCTGTTTCCGGGATAACTGACTGCCCTGTTTCCAGGGTAACTGACTGCCCTGTTTCCAGGGGAACTGACTGCCCTGTTTCCGGGGTAACTGATCACCCTGTTTCCGGGGTAACTGACTAACAGGTTTCCAGGGTGACTGACTGCCCTGTTTCCAGGGTAACTGACGGCCCAGTTTCCGGGGTAACTGACTGCCCTGTTTCCTGGGTAACTGACTGCCCTGCTTCCGGGGTAACTGACTGCCCTGTTTCCAGGATAAATGACTGCCCTGTTTCCAGGATAACTGACTGCCCTGTTTACTGGATAACTGATTGCCCTGTTTCCAGGTTAACTGACTGCCCTGTTTCCAGGGAAACTGACTGCCCTGTTTCCAGGGTAACTGACCGCCCTGTTTCAGGGGTAACTGACCGCCCTGTTTCCTGGATAACTGACTGCCCTGTTTCCAGGGTAACTGACTGCCCACTTTCCAGGGTAACTGATCACCCTGTTTCCGGGATAACTGACTCCCCTGTTTCCAGGGTAAGTGACTGCCCAGTTTCCAGGGTAACTGACTGCCCAGTTTCCAGGGTAAATTATCACCCTGTTTCAGGGATAACTAACTGCCCTGTTTCCGGGATAACTGCCTGCCCTGTTTCCGGGGTAACAGATCACCCTGTTTCCGGGGTAACTGACTGCCCAGTTTCCGGGGTAACTGACTTCCCTGTTTAAAGGGTAACTGTCTGCCCTGTTTCCGGGATAACTGACTGCCCTGTTTCCAGGGTAACTGATAACCCTGTTTCCGGGATAACTGACTGCCCTGTTTCCAGGGTAACTGACTGCCCAGTTTCCTGGGTAACTGACTGTCCTGTTTCCGGGGTAACTGACTGCCCTGTTTCCAGGGTAACTGACTGCCCAGTTTCCAGAGTAACTGAATACCCTGTTTCCAGGGTAACTGACTGCCCTGTTTCCGGGGCAACTGACTGCCCTGTTTCCAGGGTAACTGACTGCCCAGTTTCCTGGGTAACTGACTGTCCTGTTTCCGGGGTAACTGAATGCCCTGTTTCCAGGGTAACTGACTGCCCTGTTTCCGGGATAACTGACTGCCCTGTCTCCAGGATAACTGATCACCCTCTTTCCAGGGTAACTGACTGCCCTGTTTCCAGGGTAACTGACCGCCCAGTTTCCAGGATAACTGTTCACCCTGTTTCCAGGGTAACTGACTGCCCTGTTTCCAGGGGAACTGACTGCCCTGTTTCCGGGTTAACTGATCACCCTATTTCTGGGGTAACTGACTAACAATTTTCCAGGGTGACTGACTGCCCTGTTTCCAGGCTAACTGACTGCCCAGTTTCCGGGGTAACTGACTGCCCTGTTTCCTGGGTAACTGACTGCCCTGCTTCCGGGGTAACTGACTGCCCTGTTTCCAGGGTAACTGACTGCCCAGTTTCCAGTGTAACTGATCACCCTTTTTCCGGGATAACTGACTGCCCTATTTCCGGGATAACTGATTGCCCTGTTTCCAGGGTAACTGATCACCCTGTTTCCGGGATAACTGACTCCCCTGTTTCCGGGGTAACTGACTGCCCTGTTTCCAGGGTAACTGACTGCCCAGTTTCCAGGGTAACTGATCACACTGTTTCCAGGATAACTGACTGCCCTGTTTCCGGGAGAACTGACTGCCCTGTTTCCAGGGTAACTGACTGCCCTGTTTCCGGGGTAACTGACCGCCTTGTTTCCATGGTAACTGATCACCCTGTTTCTGGGATAACTGACTGCCCTGTTTCCGGGGTAACTGACTGCCCTGTTTCCAGGGTAACTGACTGCCCAGTTTCCAGGATAACTGATCACCCTGTTTCTGGGATAACTGACTGCCCTGTTTCCGGGAGTACTGACTTCCCTGTTTCCAGGGTAACTGACTGCCCTGTTTCCGGGGTAACTGACCGCCTTGTTTCCAGTGTAAGTGATCACCCTTTTTCCGGGGTCACTGACTGCCCTGTTTCCAGGGTAACTGACCGCCCTGTTTCCAGGATAACTGATCACCCTGTTTCCGGGGTAACTGACCACCCTGTTTCCAGGATAACTGACTCCCCTGTTTCCAGGGTAAGTGACTGCCCTGCTTCCGGGGTAACTGATCTCCCTGTTTCCGGGGTAACTGACCGCCCTGTTTCCAGGATAACTGACCTACCTATTTCCGGGGTAACTGACCGCCCTGTTTCCAGGATAACTGACTGCCCTGTTTCCAGGTTAACTGACTGCCCTGTTTCCAGGGTAACCGACTGCCCTGTTTCCAGGGGAACTGACTGCCCTGTTTCCGGGGTAACTGATCACCCTGTTTCCGGGGTAACTGTCCAACCAGTTTCCAGGGTGACTGACTGCCCTGTTACCTGGGTAACTGACTGCCCTGTTTCCGGGGTAACTGACTGCCCTGTTTCCAGGGTAACTGACTGCCCAGTTTCCAGGGTAACTGATCACCCTTTTTCCGGGATAACTGACTGCCCTGTTTCCGGGATAACTGACTGCCCTGTTTCGAGGGTAACTGATCACCCTGTTTCCGGGATCACTGTCTGCCCTGTTTCCGGGATAACTGACTGCCCAGTTTCCAGGGTAACTGACTGCCCTGTTTCCGGGGTAACTGACTGCACTGTTTCGAGTGTAACTGACTTCCCAGTTTCCAGGGTAACTGATCACCCTGTTTCCGGGATAACTGACTGCCCTGTTTCCGGGAGAAATGACTGCCCTGTTTACAGGGTAACTGACTGCCCTGCTTCCGGGGTAACTGACTGCCCTGTTTCCAGGGTAACTGATCACCCTGTTTCCGGGATAACTGACTGCCCTGTTTCCGGGATAACTGACTGCCCTGTTTCCAGGGTAACTGACTTACCCTGTTTCCGGGGTAACTGACTGCCCTGTTTCCAGGCTCACTGACTGCCCTGTTTCCAGGATAACTGATCACCCTGTTTCCGGGGTAACTGACTGCCCTGTTTCCGGGGTAACTGACCGCCCTGTTTCCAGGGTAACTGACCACCCTGTTTCCAGGATAACTGAAAGCCCTGTTTCCAGGGTAACTGATCTCCCTGTTTCCGGGGTAACTGATCACCCTGTTTCCGGGTAACTGACTGCCCTGTTTCCGGGGTAACTGACTGCCCTGTTTCCAGGGTAACTGATCTCCCTGTTTCCAGTGCAACGGATCACCATGTTTCCGGGGTAACTGACTGCCCTGTTTCCAGGGCAACTGACCGCCCTGTTTCCGGGGTAACTGACTGCCCAGTTTCCAGGGTAACTGTTCACCCTGTTTCCGGGGTAACGGATCACCCTGTTTCCGGGGTAAATGACTGCCCTGTTTCCAGGGTAACTGACCGCCCTGTTTCAGGGATAACTGATCACCCTGTTTCCGGGGTAACTGAGTAATCTGTATCCAGGGTTACTGACTGCCCTGTTTCCGGGGCAACTGACTGCGCAGTTTCCAGGGCAAAAAACTGCCCTGTTTCCGGGGTAACTGACCGCCCTGTTTCCAGGATAACTGATCACCCTGTTTCCGGGGTAACTGAGTAATCTGTTTCCAGGGTTACTGACTGCCCTGTTTCCGGGGTAACTGACTGCCCAGTTTCCAGCGTAACCGACTGCCCTGTTTCCAGGGTAACTGACTGCCCAGTTTCCAGGGTAACTGACTGCCCTGTTTCCGGGGTAACTGACTGCCCAGTTTCCAGGGTAACTGAATGCCCAGTTTCCAGGGTAACTAACTGCCCTGTTTCCGGGGTAACTGACTGCCCAGTTTCCAGGGTAACTGATCACCCTGTTTCCGGGGTAACTGACTAACAAGTTTCCAGGGTGACTGACTGCCCTGTTTCCAGGGTAACTGACTGCCCAGTTTCCGGGGTAACTGACTGCCCTGTTTCCGGGATAACTGACTGCCCTGTTTCCAGGCTAACTGACTGCCCTGTTTCCGGGATAACTGATCACCCTGTTTCCGTGGTAACTGACTGCCCTGTTTCCGGGGTAAATGACCGCGCTGTTTCCAGGATAACTGATCACCCTGTTTCCGGAGTAACTGACCACCCTGTTTCCAGGGTTACTGACAGCCCTGTTTCCAGGATAACTCAAAGCCCTGTTTCCAGGTTAACTGACTGCCCAGTTTCCAGGGTAACTGATCACCCTGTTTCGGGAAAACTGACTGCCCTGTTTCCGGGAGAACTGACTGCCCTGTTTCCAGGATAACTGACTGCCCTATTTACTGGATAACTGACCGCCCTGTTTCCAGGTTAACTGACTGCCCTGTTTCCAGGGAAACTGACTGCCCTGTTTCCAGGGTAACTGACCGCCCTGTTTCTGGGGTAACTGATCTCCCTGTTTCCGGGGTAACTGACCGCCCTGTTTCGAGGGTAACTGACTGCCCTGTTGCCAGGATAACTGACTGCCCTGTTTCCAGGGTAACTGACTGCCCACTTTCCAGTGCAACTGATCACCCTGTTTCAAGGGTTACTGACTGCCCACTTTCCAGTGTAACTGATCACCCTGTTTCCAGGATAACTGAATACCCTGTTTCCAGGGTAACTGACTGCCCTGTTTCCGGGATAACTGACTGCCCTGTTTCCAGGGTAACTGACTGCCCACTTTCCAGTGTAACTGATCACCCTGTTTCCAGGAGAACTGACTGCCCTGTTTCCAGGGTAACTGACCGCCCAGTATCCAGGGTAAATTATCACCCTGTTTCAGGGATAACTAACTGCCCTGTTTCCGGAATAACTGACTTCCCTGTTTCCGGGGTAACTGATCACCCTGTTTCCGGGGTAACTGACTGCCCTGTTTCCAGGGTAACTGACTGCCCAGTTTCCAGGGTAACTGACTGTCCTGTTTCCGGGGTAACTGACTGCCCTGTTTCCAGGGTAACTGACTGCCCAGTTTCCAGAGTAACTGAATACCCTGTTTCCAGGGTAACTGACTGCCCTGTTTCCAGGGTAACTGACTGCCCTGTTTCCGGGGCAGCTGACTGCCCTGTTTCCAGGGTAACTGATCACCCTGTTTCCGGGATAACTGACTGCCCTGTTTCCGGGATAACTGACTGCCCTGTTTCCAGGGTCACTGACCACCCTGTTTCCAGGGTAACTGACTGCCCTGTTTCCTGGGTAACTGACTGCCCTGTTTCCGGGGTAACTGACCGCCCTGTTTCCGGGGTAACTGACCGCCCTGTTTCCAGGATAACTGACCTACCTATTTCCGGGGTAACTGACCGCCCTGTTTCCAGGATAACTGACTGCCCTGTTTCCGGGTTAACTGACTGCCCTGTTTCCAGGGTAACTGACTGCCCTGTTTCCAGGGGATCTGACTGCCCTGCTTCCGGGGTAACTGATCACCCTCTCTCCGGGGTAACTGTCCAACCAGTTTCCAGGGTGACTGACTGCGCTGTTTCCAGGGTAACTGACTGCCCAGTTTCCGGGGTAACTGACTGCCCTGTTTCCTGGGTAACTGACTGCCCTGTTTCCGGGGTAACTGACTGCCCTGTTTCCAGGGTAACTGACTGCCCAGTTTCCAGGGTAACTGATCACCCTTTTTCCGGGATAACTGACTGCTCTGTTTCCGGGATAACTGACTGCCCTGTTTCGAGGGTAACGGATCACCCTGTTTCCGGGATAACTGTCTGCCGGGTTTCCGGGATAACTGACTGCCCAGTTTCCAGGGAAACTGACTGCCCTGTTTCCGGGGTAACTGACTGCTCTGTTTCCAGGGTAACTGACTGCCCAGTTTCCAGGGTAACTGATCACCCTGTTTCCGGGATAACTGACTGCCCTGTTTCCGGGAGAAATGACTGCCCTGTTTCCAGGGTAACTGACTGCCCTGCTTCCGGGGTAACTGACTGCCCTGTTTGCAGGGTAACTGATCACCCTGTTTACGGGATAACTGACTGCCCTGTTTCCGGGATAACTGACTGCCCTGTTTCCAGGGTAACTGACCGCCCTGTTTCCGGGGTAACTGACTGCCCAGTTTCCAGGGTAACTGACTGCCAGGTTTCCAGGGTAACTAACTGCCCTGTTTCCGGGGTAACTGACTGCCCAGTTTCCAGGGTAACTGACTGCCCTGTTTCCAGGGTAACTGTCTGCCCACCTTCCAGCGTAACTGATCACTCTGTTTCCAGGATAACTGAATGCCCTGTTTCCAGGGTAACTGACTGCCCAGTTTCCAGGGTAAATTATCACCCTGTTTCCGGGATAACTAACTGCCCTGTTTCCGGGATAACTGACTGCCCTGTTTCCGGGGTAACTGATCACCCTGTTTCCGGGGTAACTGACTGCCCAGTTTCCGGGGTAACTAACTTCCCTGTTTCCAGGGTAACTGACTGCCCTGTTTCCGGGATAACGGACTGCCCTGTTTTCAGGGTAACTGATAACCCTGTTTCCGGGATAACTGACTGCCCTGTTTCCAGGGTAACTGACTGCCCAGTTTCCAGGGTAACTGACTGCCCTGTTTCCGGGGTAACTGACTGCCCAGTTTCCAGGGTAACTGATCACCCTGTTTCCGGGTTAACTGACTGCCCTGTTTCCGGGAGAAATGACTGCCCTGTTTCCAGGGTAACTGACTGCCCTGCTTCCGGGGTAACTGACTGCCCTGTTTGCAGGGTAACTGATCACCCTGTTTACGGGATAACTGAATACCCTGTTTCCAGGGTAACTGACTGCCCTGTTTCCGGGATAACTGACTGCCCTGTTTCCAGGGTAACTGACTGCCCACTTTCCAGTGCAACTGATCACCCTGTTTCCAGGATAACTGACTGCCCTGTTTCCAGGGTAACTGACCGCCCAGTTTCCAGGGTAAATTATCACCCTGTTTCAGGGATAACTAACTGCCCTGTTTCTGGGATAACTGACTTCCCTGTTTCCGGGGTAACTGATCACCCTGTTTCCGGGGTAACTGACTGCCCAGTTTCCAGGGTAACTGACTGTCCTGTTTCCGGGGTAACTGACTGCCCTGTTTCCAGGGTAACTGACTGCCCAGTTTCCAGAGTAACTGAATACCCTGTTTCCAGGGTAACTGACTGCCCTGTTTCCGGGATAACTGACTGCCCTGTTTCCAGGGTAACTGACTGCCCTGTTTCCGGGGCAGCTGACTGCCCTGTTTCCAGGGTAACTGATCACCCTGTTTCCAGGATAACTGACTGCCCTGTTTCCGGGATAACTGACTGCCCTGTTTCCAGGGTCACTGACCACCCTATTTCCAGGATAACTGACTCCTCTGTTTCCAGGGTAACTGACTGCCCTGTTTCCGGGGTAACTGATCTCCCTGTTTCCGGGGTAACTGACCGCCCTGTTTCCAGGATAACTGACCTACCTATTTCCGGGGTAACTGACCGCCCTGTTTCCAGGATAACTGAATGCCCTGTTTCCGGGTTAACTGACTGCCCTGTTTCCAGGGTAACTGACTGCCCTGTTTCCAGGGGATCTGACTGCCCTGCTTCCGGGGTAACTGATCACCCTGTTTCCGGGGTAACTGTCCAACCAGTTTCCAGGGTAACTGACTGCCCAGTTTCCAGGGTAACTGATCACCCTGTTTCCGGGGTAACTGACTAACAAGTTTCCAGGGTGACTGACTGCCCTGTTTCCAGGGTAACTGACTGCCCAGTTTCCGGGGTAACTGACTGCCCTGTTTCCGGGATAACTGACTGCCCTGTTTCCAGGCTAACTGACTGCCCTGTTTCCGGGATAACTGATCACCCTGTTTCCGTGGTAACTGACTGCCCTGTTTCCGGGGTAAATGACCGCGCTGTTTCCAGGATAACTGATCACCCTGTTTCCGGAGTAACTGACCACCCTGTTTCCAGAGTTACTGACAGCCCTGTTTCCAGGATAACTCAAAGCCCTGTTTCCAGGTTAACTGACTGCCCAGTTTCCAGGGTAACTGATCACCCTGTTTCGGGAAAACTGACTGCCCTGTTTCCGGGAGAACTGACTGCCCTGTTTCCAGGATAACTGACTGCCCTATTTACTGGATAACTGACCGCCCTGTTTCCAGGTTAACTGACTGCCCTGTTTCCAGGGAAACTGACTGCCCTGTTTCCAGGGTAACTGACCGCCCTGTTTCTGGGGTAACTGATCTCCCTGTTTCCGGGGTAACTGACCGCCCTGTTTCGAGGGTAACTGACTGCCCTGTTGCCAGGATAACTGACTGCCCTGTTTCCAGGGTAACTGACTGCCCACTTTCCAGTGCAACTGATCACCCTGTTTCAAGGGTTACTGACTGCCCACTTTCCAGTGTAACTGATCACCCTGTTTCCAGGATAACTGAATACCCTGTTTCCAGGGTAACTGACTGCCCTGTTTCCGGGATAACTGACTGCCCTGTTTCCAGGGTAACTGACTGCCCACTTTCCAGTGTAACTGATCACCCTGTTTCCAGGAGAACTGACTGCCCTGTTTCCAGGGTAACTGACCGCCCAGTATCCAGGGTAAATTATCACCCTGTTTCAGGGATAACTAACTGCCCTGTTTCCGGAATAACTGACTTCCCTGTTTCCGGGGTAACTGATCACCCTGTTTCCGGGGTAACTGACTGCCCTGTTTCCAGGGTAACTGACTGCCCAGTTTCCAGGGTAACTGACTGTCCTGTTTCCGGGGTAACTGACTGCCCTGTTTCCAGGGTAACTGACTGCCCAGTTTCCAGAGTAACTGAATACCCTGTTTCCAGGGTAACTGACTGCCCTGTTTCCGGGATAACTGACTGCCCTGTTTCCAGGGTAACTGACTGCCCTGTTTCCGGGGCAGCTGAATGCCCTGTTTCCAGGGTAACTGATCACCCTGTTTCCGGGATAACTGACTGCCCTGTTTCCGGGATAACTGACTGCCCTGTTTCCAGGGTCACTGACCACCCTGTTTCCAGGGTAACTGACTGCCCTGTTTCCTGGGTAACTGACTGCCCTGTTTCCGGGGTAACTGACCGCCCTGTTTCCGGGGTAACTGACCGCCCTGTTTCCAGGATAACTGACCTACCTATTTCCGGGGTAACTGACCGCCCTGTTTCCAGGATAACTGACTGCCCTGTTTCCGGGTTAACTGACTGCCCTGTTTCCAGGGTAACTGACTGCCCTGTTTCCAGGGGATCTGACTGCCCTGCTTCCGGGGTAACTGATCACCCTCTTTCCGGGGTAACTGTCCAACCAGTTTCCAGGGTGACTGACTGCCCTGTTTCCAGGGTAACTGACTGCCCAGTTTCCGGGGTAACTGACTGCCCTGTTTCCTGGGTAACTGACTGCCCTGTTTCCGGGGTAACTGACTGCCCTGTTTCCAGGGTAACTGACTGCCCAGTTTCCAGGGTAACTGATCACCCTTTTTCCGGGATAACTGACTGCTCTGTTTCCGGGATAACTGACTGCCCTGTTTCGAGGGTAACGGATCACCCTGTTTCCGGGATAACTGTCTGCCGGGTTTCCGGGATAACTGACTGCCCAGTTTCCAGGGAAACTGACTGCCCTGTTTCCGGGGTAACTGACTGCTCTGTTTCCAGGGTAACTGACTGCCCAGTTTCCAGGGTAACTGATCACCCTGTTTCCGGGATAACTGACTGCCCTGTTTCCGGGAGAAATGACTGCCCTGTTTCCAGGGTAACTGACTGCCCTGCTTCCGGGGTAACTGACTGCCCTGTTTGCAGGGTAACTGATCACCCTGTTTACGGGATAACTGACTGCCCTGTTTCCGGGATAACTGACTGCCCTGTTTCCAGGGTAACTGACCGCCCTGTTTCCGGGGTAACTGACTGCCCAGTTTCCAGGGTAACTGACTGCCCTGTTTCCAGGGTAACTGATCTCCCTGTTTCCAGTGCAACGGATCACCATGTTTCCGGGGTAACTGACTGCCCTGTTTCCAGGGCAACTGACCGCCCTGTTTCCGGGGTAACTGACTGCCCAGTTTCCAGGGTAACTGTTCACCCTGTTTCCGGGGTAACGGATCACCCTGTTTCCGGGGTAAATGACTGCCCTGTTTCCAGGGTAACTGACCGCCCTGTTTCAGGGATAACTGATCACCCTGTTTCCGGGGTAACTGAGTAATCTGTATCCAGGGTTACTGACTGCCCTGTTTCCGGGGCAACTGACTGCGCAGTTTCCAGGGCAAAAAACTGCCCTGTTTCCGGGGTAACTGACCGCCCTGTTTCCAGGATAACTGATCACCCTGTTTCCGGGGTAACTGAGTAATCTGTTTCCAGGGTTACTGACTGCCCTGTTTCCGGGGTAACTGACTGCCCAGTTTCCAGCGTAACCGACTGCCCTGTTTCCAGGGTAACTGACTGCCCAGTTTCCAGGGTAACTGACTGCCCTGTTTCCGGGGTAACTGACTGCCCAGTTTCCAGGGTAACTGAATGCCCAGTTTCCAGGGTAACTAACTGCCCTGTTTCCGGGGTAACTGACTGCCCAGTTTCCAGGGTAACTGATCACCCTGTTTCCGGGGTAACTGACTAACAAGTTTCCAGGGTGACTGACTGCCCTGTTTCCAGGGTAACTGACTGCCCAGTTTCCGGGGTAACTGACTGCCCTGTTTCCGGGATAACTGACTGCCCTGTTTCCAGGCTAACTGACTGCCCTGTTTCCGGGATAACTGATCACCCTGTTTCCGTGGTAACTGACTGCCCTGTTTCCGGGGTAAATGACCGCGCTGTTTCCAGGATAACTGATCACCCTGTTTCCGGAGTAACTGACCACCCTGTTTCCAGGGTTACTGACAGCCCTGTTTCCAGGATAACTCAAAGCCCTGTTTCCAGGTTAACTGACTGCCCAGTTTCCAGGGTAACTGATCACCCTGTTTCGGGAAAACTGACTGCCCTGTTTCCGGGAGAACTGACTGCCCTGTTTCCAGGATAACTGACTGCCCTATTTACTGGATAACTGACCGCCCTGTTTCCAGGTTAACTGACTGCCCTGTTTCCAGGGAAACTGACTGCCCTGTTTCCAGGGTAACTGACCGCCCTGTTTCTGGGGTAACTGATCTCCCTGTTTCCGGGGTAACTGACCGCCCTGTTTCGAGGGTAACTGACTGCCCTGTTGCCAGGATAACTGACTGCCCTGTTTCCAGGGTAACTGACTGCCCACTTTCCAGTGCAACTGATCACCCTGTTTCAAGGGTTACTGACTGCCCACTTTCCAGTGTAACTGATCACCCTGTTTCCAGGATAACTGAATACCCTGTTTCCAGGGTAACTGACTGCCCTGTTTCCGGGATAACTGACTGCCCTGTTTCCAGGGTAACTGACTGCCCACTTTCCAGTGTAACTGATCACCCTGTTTCCAGGAGAACTGACTGCCCTGTTTCCAGGGTAACTGACCGCCCAGTATCCAGGGTAAATTATCACCCTGTTTCAGGGATAACTAACTGCCCTGTTTCCGGAATAACTGACTTCCCTGTTTCCGGGGTAACTGATCACCCTGTTTCCGGGGTAACTGACTGCCCTGTTTCCAGGGTAACTGACTGCCCAGTTTCCAGGGTAACTGACTGTCCTGTTTCCGGGGTAACTGACTGCCCTGTTTCCAGGGTAACTGACTGCCCAGTTTCCAGAGTAACTGAATACCCTGTTTCCAGGGTAACTGACTGCCCTGTTTCCAGGGTAACTGACTGCCCTGTTTCCGGGGCAGCTGACTGCCCTGTTTCCAGGGTAACTGATCACCCTGTTTCCGGGATAACTGACTGCCCTGTTTCCGGGATAACTGACTGCCCTGTTTCCAGGGTCACTGACCACCCTGTTTCCAGGGTAACTGACTGCCCTGTTTCCTGGGTAACTGACTGCCCTGTTTCCGGGGTAACTGACCGCCCTGTTTCCGGGGTAACTGACCGCCCTGTTTCCAGGATAACTGACCTACCTATTTCCGGGGTAACTGACCGCCCTGTTTCCAGGATAACTGACTGCCCTGTTTCCGGGTTAACTGACTGCCCTGTTTCCAGGGTAACTGACTGCCCTGTTTCCAGGGGATCTGACTGCCCTGCTTCCGGGGTAACTGATCACCCTCTCTCCGGGGTAACTGTCCAACCAGTTTCCAGGGTGACTGACTGCCCTGTTTCCAGGGTAACTGACTGCCCAGTTTCCGGGGTAACTGACTGCCCTGTTTCCTGGGTAACTGACTGCCCTGTTTCCGGGGTAACTGACTGCCCTGTTTCCAGGGTAACTGACTGCCCAGTTTCCAGGGTAACTGATCACCCTTTTTCCGGGATAACTGACTGCTCTGTTTCCGGGATAACTGACTGCCCTGTTTCGAGGGTAACGGATCACCCTGTTTCCGGGATAACTGTCTGCCGGGTTTCCGGGATAACTGACTGCCCAGTTTCCAGGGAAACTGACTGCCCTGTTTCCGGGGTAACTGACTGCTCTGTTTCCAGGGTAACTGACTGCCCAGTTTCCAGGGTAACTGATCACCCTGTTTCCGGGATAACTGACTGCCCTGTTTCCGGGAGAAATGACTGCCCTGTTTCCAGGGTAACTGACTGCCCTGCTTCCGGGGTAACTGACTGCCCTGTTTGCAGGGTAACTGATCACCCTGTTTACGGGATAACTGACTGCCCTGTTTCCGGGATAACTGACTGCCCTGTTTCCAGGGTAACTGACCGCCCTGTTTCCGGGGTAACTGACTGCCCAGTTTCCAGGGTAACTGACTGCCAGGTTTCCAGGGTAACTAACTGCCCTGTTTCCGGGGTAACTGACTGCCCAGTTTCCAGGGTAACTGACTGCCCTGTTTCCAGGGTAACTGTCTGCCCACCTTCCAGCGTAACTGATCACTCTGTTTCCAGGATAACTGAATGCCCTGTTTCCAGGGTAACTGACTGCCCAGTTTCCAGGGTAAATTATCACCCTGTTTCCGGGATAACTAACTGCCCTGTTTCCGGGATAACTGACTGCCCTGTTTCCGGGGTAACTGATCACCCTGTTTCCGGGGTAACTGACTGCCCAGTTTCCGGGGTAACTAACTTCCCTGTTTCCAGGGTAACTGACTGCCCTGTTTCCGGGATAACGGACTGCCCTGTTTTCAGGGTAACTGATAACCCTGTTTCCGGGATAACTGACTGCCCTGTTTCCAGGGTAACTGACTGCCCAGTTTCCAGGGTAACTGACTGCCCTGTTTCCGGGGTAACTGACTGCCCAGTTTCCAGGGTAACTGATCACCCTGTTTCCGGGTTAACTGACTGCCCTGTTTCCGGGAGAAATGACTGCCCTGTTTCCAGGGTAACTGACTGCCCTGCTTCCGGGGTAACTGACTGCCCTGTTTGCAGGGTAACTGATCACCCTGTTTACGGGATAACTGAATACCCTGTTTCCAGGGTAACTGACTGCCCTGTTTCCGGGATAACTGACTGCCCTGTTTCCAGGGTAACTGACTGCCCACTTTCCAGTGCAACTGATCACCCTGTTTCCAGGATAACTGACTGCCCTGTTTCCAGGGTAACTGACCGCCCAGTTTCCAGGGTAAATTATCACCCTGTTTCAGGGATAACTAACTGCCCTGTTTCTGGGATAACTGACTTCCCTGTTTCCGGGGTAACTGATCACCCTGTTTCCGGGGTAACTGACTGCCCAGTTTCCAGGGTAACTGACTGTCCTGTTTCCGGGGTAACTGACTGCCCTGTTTCCAGGGTAACTGACTGCCCAGTTTCCAGAGTAACTGAATACCCTGTTTCCAGGGTAACTGACTGCCCTGTTTCCGGGATAACTGACTGCCCTGTTTCCAGGGTAACTGACTGCCCTGTTTCCGGGGCAGCTGACTGCCCTGTTTCCAGGGTAACTGATCACCCTGTTTCCAGGATAACTGACTGCCCTGTTTCCGGGATAACTGACTGCCCTGTTTCCAGGGTCACTGACCACCCTATTTCCAGGATAACTGACTCCTCTGTTTCCAGGGTAACTGACTGCCCTGTTTCCGGGGTAACTGATCTCCCTGTTTCCGGGGTAACTGACCGCCCTGTTTCCAGGATAACTGACCTACCTATTTCCGGGGTAACTGACCGCCCTGTTTCCAGGATAACTGAATGCCCTGTTTCCGGGTTAACTGACTGCCCTGTTTCCAGGGTAACTGACTGCCCTGTTTCCAGGGGATCTGACTGCCCTGCTTCCGGGGTAACTGATCACCCTGTTTCCGGGGTAACTGTCCAACCAGTTTCCAGGGTAACTGACTGCCCAGTTTCCAGGGTAACTGATCACCCTGTTTCCGGGGTAACTGACTAACAAGTTTCCAGGGTGACTGACTGCCCTGTTTCCAGGGTAACTGACTGCCCAGTTTCCGGGGTAACTGACTGCCCTGTTTCCGGGATAACTGACTGCCCTGTTTCCAGGCTAACTGACTGCCCTGTTTCCGGGATAACTGATCACCCTGTTTCCGTGGTAACTGACTGCCCTGTTTCCGGGGTAAATGACCGCGCTGTTTCCAGGATAACTGATCACCCTGTTTCCGGAGTAACTGACCACCCTGTTTCCAGAGTTACTGACAGCCCTGTTTCCAGGATAACTCAAAGCCCTGTTTCCAGGTTAACTGACTGCCCAGTTTCCAGGGTAACTGATCACCCTGTTTCGGGAAAACTGACTGCCCTGTTTCCGGGAGAACTGACTGCCCTGTTTCCAGGATAACTGACTGCCCTATTTACTGGATAACTGACCGCCCTGTTTCCAGGTTAACTGACTGCCCTGTTTCCAGGGAAACTGACTGCCCTGTTTCCAGGGTAACTGACCGCCCTGTTTCTGGGGTAACTGATCTCCCTGTTTCCGGGGTAACTGACCGCCCTGTTTCGAGGGTAACTGACTGCCCTGTTGCCAGGATAACTGACTGCCCTGTTTCCAGGGTAACTGACTGCCCACTTTCCAGTGCAACTGATCACCCTGTTTCAAGGGTTACTGACTGCCCACTTTCCAGTGTAACTGATCACCCTGTTTCCAGGATAACTGAATACCCTGTTTCCAGGGTAACTGACTGCCCTGTTTCCGGGATAACTGACTGCCCTGTTTCCAGGGTAACTGACTGCCCACTTTCCAGTGTAACTGATCACCCTGTTTCCAGGAGAACTGACTGCCCTGTTTCCAGGGTAACTGACCGCCCAGTATCCAGGGTAAATTATCACCCTGTTTCAGGGATAACTAACTGCCCTGTTTCCGGAATAACTGACTTCCCTGTTTCCGGGGTAACTGATCACCCTGTTTCCGGGGTAACTGACTGCCCTGTTTCCAGGGTAACTGACTGCCCAGTTTCCAGGGTAACTGACTGTCCTGTTTCCGGGGTAACTGACTGCCCTGTTTCCAGGGTAACTGACTGCCCAGTTTCCAGAGTAACTGAATACCCTGTTTCCAGGGTAACTGACTGCCCTGTTTCCGGGATAACTGACTGCCCTGTTTCCAGGGTAACTGACTGCCCTGTTTCCGGGGCAGCTGAATGCCCTGTTTCCAGGGTAACTGATCACCCTGTTTCCGGGATAACTGACTGCCCTGTTTCCGGGATAACTGACTGCCCTGTTTCCAGGGTCACTGACCACCCTGTTTCCAGGGTAACTGACTGCCCTGTTTCCTGGGTAACTGACTGCCCTGTTTCCGGGGTAACTGACCGCCCTGTTTCCGGGGTAACTGACCGCCCTGTTTCCAGGATAACTGACCTACCTATTTCCGGGGTAACTGACCGCCCTGTTTCCAGGATAACTGACTGCCCTGTTTCCGGGTTAACTGACTGCCCTGTTTCCAGGGTAACTGACTGCCCTGTTTCCAGGGGATCTGACTGCCCTGCTTCCGGGGTAACTGATCACCCTCTTTCCGGGGTAACTGTCCAACCAGTTTCCAGGGTGACTGACTGCCCTGTTTCCAGGGTAACTGACTGCCCAGTTTCCGGGGTAACTGACTGCCCTGTTTCCTGGGTAACTGACTGCCCTGTTTCCGGGGTAACTGACTGCCCTGTTTCCAGGGTAACTGACTGCCCAGTTTCCAGGGTAACTGATCACCCTTTTTCCGGGATAACTGACTGCTCTGTTTCCGGGATAACTGACTGCCCTGTTTCGAGGGTAACGGATCACCCTGTTTCCGGGATAACTGTCTGCCGGGTTTCCGGGATAACTGACTGCCCAGTTTCCAGGGAAACTGACTGCCCTGTTTCCGGGGTAACTGACTGCTCTGTTTCCAGGGTAACTGACTGCCCAGTTTCCAGGGTAACTGATCACCCTGTTTCCGGGATAACTGACTGCCCTGTTTCCGGGAGAAATGACTGCCCTGTTTCCAGGGTAACTGACTGCCCTGCTTCCGGGGTAACTGACTGCCCTGTTTGCAGGGTAACTGATCACCCTGTTTACGGGATAACTGACTGCCCTGTTTCCGGGATAACTGACTGCCCTGTTTCCAGGGTAACTGACCGCCCTGTTTCCGGGGTAACTGACTGCCCAGTTTCCAGGGTAACTGACTGCCAGGTTTCCAGGGTAACTAACTGCCCTGTTTCCGGGGTAACTGACTGCCCAGTTTCCAGGGTAACTGACTGCCCTGTTTCCAGGGTAACTGTCTGCCCACCTTCCAGCGTAACTGATCACCCTGTTTCCAGGATAACTGAATGCCCTGTTTCCAGGGTAACTGACTGCCCAGTTTCCAGGGTAAATTATCACCCTGTTTCCGGGATAACTAACTGCCCTGTTTCCGGGATAACTGACTGCCCTGTTTCCGGGGTAACTGATCACCCTGTTTCCGGGGTAACTGACTGCCCAGTTTCCGGGGTAACTAACTTCCCTGTTTCCAGGGTAACTGACTGCCCTGTTTCCGGGATAACGGACTGCCCTGTTTTCAGGGTAACTGATAACCCTATTTCCGGGATAACTGACTGCCCTGTTTCCAGGGTAACTGACTGCCCAGTTTCCAGGGTAACTGACTGCCCTGTTTCCGGGGTAACTGACTGCCCAGTTTCCAGGGTAACTGATCACCCTGTTTCCGGGTTAACTGACTGCCCTGTTTCCGGGAGAAATGACTGCCCTGTTTCCAGGGTAACTGACTGCCCTGCTTCCGGGGTAACTGACTGCCCTGTTTGCAGGGTAACTGATCACCCTGTTTACGGGATAACTGAATACCCTGTTTCCAGGGTAACTGACTGCCCTGTTTCCGGGATAACTGACTGCCCTGTTTCCAGGGTAACTGACTGCCCACTTTCCAGTGCAACTGATCACCCTGTTTCCAGGATAACTGACTGCCCTGTTTCCAGGGTAACTGACCGCCCAGTTTCCAGGGTAAATTATCACCCTGTTTCAGGGATAACTAACTGCCCTGTTTCTGGGATAACTGACTTCCCTGTTTCCGGGGTAACTGATCACCCTGTTTCCGGGGTAACTGACTGCCCAGTTTCCAGGGTAACTGACTGTCCTGTTTCCGGGGTAACTGACTGCCCTGTTTCCAGGGTAACTGACTGCCCAGTTTCCAGAGTAACTGAATACCCTGTTTCCAGGGTAACTGACTGCCCTGTTTCCGGGATAACTGACTGCCCTGTTTCCAGGGTAACTGACTGCCCTGTTTCCGGGGCAGCTGACTGCCCTGTTTCCAGGGTAACTGATCACCCTGTTTCCAGGATAACTGACTGCCCTGTTTCCGGGATAACTGACTGCCCTGTTTCCAGGGTCACTGACCACCCTATTTCCAGGATAACTGACTCCTCTGTTTCCAGGGTAACTGACTGCCCTGTTTCCGGGGTAACTGATCTCCCTGTTTCCGGGGTAACTGACCGCCCTGTTTCCAGGATAACTGACCTACCTATTTCCGGGGTAACTGACCGCCCTGTTTCCAGGATAACTGAATGCCCTGTTTCCGGGTTAACTGACTGCCCTGTTTCCAGGGTAACTGACTGCCCTGTTTCCAGGGGATCTGACTGCCCTGCTTCCGGGGTAACTGATCACCCTGTTTCCGGGGTAACTGTCCAACCAGTTTCCAGGGTGACTGACTGCCCTGTTTCCAGGGTAACTGACTGCCCAGTTTCCGGGGTAACTGACTGCCCTGTTTCCTGGGTAACTGACTGCCCTGCTTCCGGGGTAACTGACTGGCCTGTTTCCAGGGTAACTGATCACCCTTTTTCCGGGATAACTGACTGCTCTGTTTCCGGGATAACTGACTGCCCTGTTTCGAGGGTAACGGATCACCCTGTTTCCGGGATAACTGTCTGCCGGGTTTCCGGGATAACTGACTGCCCAGTTTCCAGGGAAACTGACTGCCCTGTTTCCGGGGTAACTGACTGCCCTGTTTCCAGGCTAACTGACTGCCCAGTTTCCAGAGTAACTGAATACCCTGTTTCCAGGGTAACTGACTGCCCTGTTTCCGGGATAACTGACTGCCCTGTTTCCAGGGTAACTGACTGCCCTGTTTCCGGGATAACTGACTGCCCTGTTTCCAGGGTAACTGACTGCTCTGTTTCCGGGGTAACTGACTGCCCTGTTTCCAGGCTAACTGACTGCCCTGTTTCCAGGATAACTGATCACCCTGTTTCCAGGATAACTGACTCCCTTGTTTCCAGGATAACTGACTGCCCTGTTTCCGGGGTAACTTACTGACCTGTTTCCAGGATAACTGACCTACCTATTGCCGGGGTAACTGACCGCCCTGTTTCCAGGTTAACTGACTGCCCTGTTTCCAGGTTAACTGACTGCCCTGTTTCCAGGGTAACTGACTGCCCTGTTTCCAGGGGAACTGACCGCCCTGTTTCCAGGGTAACTGACTGCCCAGTTTCCAGGGTAACTGATCACCCTGTTTCCGGGATAACTGACTGCCCTGTTTCCGGGAGAAATGACTGCCCTGTTTCCAGGGTAACTGACTGCCCTGCTTCCGGGGTAACTGACTGCCCTGTTTGCAGGGTAACTGATCACCCTGTTTACGGGATAACTGACTGCCCTGTTTCCGGGATAACTGACTGCCCTGTTTCCAGGGTAACTGACCGCCCTGTTTCCGGGGTAACTGACTGCCCAGTTTCCAGGGTAACTGACTGCCAGGTTTCCAGGGTAACTAACTGCCCTGTTTCCGGGGTAACTGACTGCCCAGTTTCCAGGGTAACTGACTGCCCTGTTTCCAGGGTAACTGACTGCCCACCTTCCAGCGTAACTGATCACCCTGTTTCCAGGATAACTGAATGCCCTGTTTCCAGGGTAACTGACTGCCCAGTTTCCAGGGTAAATTATCACCCTGTTTCCGGGATAACTAACTGCCCTGTTTCCGGGATAACTGACTGCCCTGTTTCCGGGGTAACTGACCACCCTGTTTCCGGGGTAACTGACTGCCCAGTTTCCGGGGTAACTAACTTCCCTGTTTCCAGGGTAACTGACTGCCCTGTTTCCGGGATAACTGACTGCCCTGTTTTCAGGGTAACTGATAACCCTGTTTCCGGGATAACTGACTGCCCTGTTTCCAGGGTAACTGACTGCCCAGTTTCCAGGGTAACTGACTGCCCTGTTTCCGGGGTAACTGACTGCCCTGTTTCCGGGGTAACTGACTGCCCTGTTTACAGGGTAACTGACTGCCCAGTTTCCAGAGTAACTGAATACCCTATTTCCAGGGTAACAGATCACCCTGTTTCCGGGATAACTGACTGCCCTGTTTCCAGGATAACTGACTGCCCTGTTTCCAGGGTAACTGACTGCCCTGTTTCCGGGGTAACTGACTGCCCTGTTTGCAGGCTAACTGACTGCCCTGTTTCCAGGATAACTGATCACCCTGTTTCCGGGGTAACTGACTGCCCTGTTTCCGGGGTAACTGACCGCCCTGTTTCCAGGATAACTGATGTCCCTGTTTCCGGGGTAACTGATCTCCCTGTTTCCGGGGTAACTGACCGCCCTGTTTCCAGGATAACTGACCTACCTATTTCCAGGTTAACTGACTGCCCTGTTTCCAGGGTAACTGACTGCCCTGTTTCCAGGGGAACTGACTGCCCTGTTTCCGGGGTAACTGATCACCCTGTTTCAGGGGTAACTGACTAACCAGTTTCCACGGTGACTGACTGCCCTGTTTCCAGGGTAACTGACTGCCCAGTTTCCGGGGTAACTGACTGCCCTGTTTCCAGGCTAACTGACTGCCCAGTTTCCAGAGTAACTGAATACCCTGTTTCCAGGGTAACTGACTGCCCTGTTTCCGGGATAACTGACTGCCCTGTTTCCAGGGTAACTGACTGCCCTGTTTCCGGGATAACTGACTGCCCTGTTTCCAGGGTAACTGACTGCTCTGTTTCCGGGGTAACTGACTGCCCTGTTTCCAGGCTAACTGACTGCCCTGTTTCCAGGATAACTGATCACCCTGTTTCCAGGATAACTGACTCCCTTGTTTCCAGGATAACTGACTGCCCTGTTTCCGGGGTAACTTACTGACCTGTTTCCAGGATAACTGACCTACCTATTGCCGGGGTAACTGACCGCCCTGTTTCCAGGTTAACTGACTGCCCTGTTTCCAGGTTAACAAACTGCCCTGTTTCCAGGGTAACTGACTGCCCTGTTTCCAGGGGAACTGACCGCCCTGTTTCCAGGGTAACTGACTGCCCAGTTTCCAGGGTAACTGATCACCCTGTTTCCGGGATAACTGACTGCCCTGTTTCCGGGAGAAATGACTGCCCTGTTTCCAGGGTAACTGACTGCCCTGCTTCCGGGGTAACTGACTGCCCTGTTTGCAGGGTAACTGATCACCCTGTTTACGGGATAACTGACTGCCCTGTTTCCGGGATAACTGACTGCCCTGTTTCCAGGGTAACTGACCGCCCTGTTTCCGGGGTAACTGACTGCCCAGTTTCCAGGGTAACTGACTGCCAGGTTTCCAGGGTAACTAACTGCCCTGTTTCCGGGGTAACTGACTGCCCAGTTTCCAGGGTAACTGACTGCCCTGTTTCCAGGGTAACTGACTGCCCACCTTCCAGCGTAACTGATCACCCTGTTTCCAGGATAACTGAATGCCCTGTTTCCAGGGTAACTGACTGCCCAGTTTCCAGGGTAAATTATCACCCTGTTTCCGGGATAACTAACTGCCCTGTTTCCGGGATAACTGACTGCCCTGTTTCCGGGGTAACTGATCACCCTTTTTCCGGGGTAACTGACTGCCCAGTTTCCGGGGTAACTAACTTCCCTGTTTCCAGGGTAACTGACTGCCCTGTTTCCGGGATAACTGACTGCCCTGTTTTCAGGGTAACTGATAACCCTGTTTCCGGGATAACTGACTGCCCTGTTTCCAGGGTAACTGACTGCCCAGTTTCCAGGGTAACTGACTGCCCTGTTTCCGGGGTAACTGACTGCCCTGTTTCCGGGGTAACTGACTGCCCTGTTTACAGGGTAACTGACTGCCCAGTTTCCAGAGTAACTGAATACCCTATTTCCAGGGTAACAGATCACCCTGTTTCCGGGATAACTGACTGCCCTGTTTCCAGGATAACTGACTGCCCTGTTTCCAGGGTAACTGACTGCCCTGTTTCCGGGGTAACTGACTGCCCTGTTTGCAGGCTAACTGACTGCCCTGTTTCCAGGATAACTGATCACCCTGTTTCCGGGGTAACTGACTGCCCTGTTTCCGGGGTAACTGACCGCCCTGTTTCCAGGATAACTGATCTCCCTGTTTCCGGGGTAACTGATCTCCCTGTTTCCGGGGTAACTGACCGCCCTGTTTCCAGGATAACTGACCTACCTATTTCCAGGTTAACTGACTGCCCTGTTTCCAGGGTAACTGACTGCCCTGTTTCCAGGGGAACTGACTGCCCTGTTTCCGGGGTAACTGATCACCCTGTTTCCGGGGTAACTGACTAACCAGTTTCCAGGGTGACTGACTGCCCTGTTTCCAGGGTAACTGACTGCCCAGTTTCCGGGGTAACTGACTGCCCTGTTTCCTGGGTAACTGACTGCCCTGCTTCCGGGGTAACTGACTGCCCTGTTTCCAGGGTAACTGACTGCCCAGTTTCCAGGGTAACTGATCACCCTTTTTCCGGGATAACTGACTGCCCTGTTTCCGGGATAACTGACTGCCCTGTTTCCAGGGTAACTGACTGCCCTGTTTCGGGGGCAACTGACTGCCCTGTTTCCAGGGTAACTGATCACCCTGTTTCCGGGATTACTGACTGCCCTGTTTCCGGGATAACTGACTGCCCTGTTTCCAGGGTAACTGACTGCCCTGTTTCCGGGGTAACTGACCGCCCTGTTTCCAGGGTAACTAACTGCCCTGTTTCCAGGGTAACTGACTGCCCAGTTTCCAGGGTAAATGACTGCCCTGTTTCCAGGGTAACTGACTGCCCACCTTCCAGTGTAACTGATCACCCTGTTTCCAGGATAACTGACTGCCCTGTTTCCAGGTTAACTGACCGCCCTGTTTCCAGGGTAACTGACTGCCCAGTTTCCAGGGTAAATTATCACCCTGTTTCCGGGATAACTAACTGCCCTGTTTCTGGGATAACTGACTGCCCTGTTTCCGGGATAACTGACTGACCTGTTTCCGGGGTAACTGATCACCCTGTTTCCGGGGTAACTGACTGCCCAGTTTCCGGGTAACTGACTTCCCTGTTTCCAGGGTAACTGACTGCCCTGTTTCCGGGGTAACTGACTGCCCTGTTTGCAGGCTAACTGACTGCCCTGTTTCCAGGATAACTGATCACCCTGTTTCCGGGGTAACTGACTGCCCTGTTTCCGGGGTAACTGACCGCCCTGTTTCCAGGATAACTGATCTCCCTGTTTCCGGGGTAACTGATCTCCCTGTTTCCGGGGTAACTGACCGCCCTGTTTCCAGGATAACTGACCTACCTATTTCCAGGTTAACTGACTGCCCTGTTTCCAGGGTAACTGACTGCCCTGTTTCCAGGGGAACTGACTGCCCTGTTTCCGGGGTAACTGATCACCCTGTTTCCGGGGTAACTGACTAACCAGTTTCCAGGGTGACTGACTGCCCTGTTTCCAGGGTAACTGACTGCCCAGTTTCCGGGGTAACTGACTGCCCTGTTTCCTGGGTAACTGACTGCCCTGCTTCCGGGGTAACTGACTGCCCTGTTTCCAGGGTAACTGACTGCCCAGTTTCCAGGGTAACTGATCACCCTTTTTCCGGGATAACTGACTGCCCTGTTTCCGGGATAACTGACTGCCCTGTTTCCAGGGTAACTGACTGCCCTGTTTCCGGGGCAACTGACTGCCCTGTTTCCAGGGTAACTGATCACCCTGTTTCCGGGATTACTGACTGCCCTGTTTCCGGGATAACTGACTGCCCTGTTTCCAGGGTAACTGACTGCCCTGTTTCCGGGGTAACTGACCGCCCTGTTTCCAGGGGAACTGACCGACCTGTTTCCAGGGTAACTAACTGCCCTGTTTCCAGGGTAACTGACTGCCCAGTTTCCAGGGTAAATGACTGCCCTGTTTCCAGGGTAACTGACTGCCCACCTTCCAGTGTAACTGATCACCCTGTTTCCAGGATAACTGACTGCCCTGTTTCCAGGTTAACTGACCGCCCTGTTTCCAGGGTAACTGACTGCCCAGTTTCCAGGGGAAATTATCACCCTGTTTCCGGGATAACTAACTGCCCTGTTTCCGGGATAACTGACTGCCCTGTTTCCGGGATAACTGACTGACCTGTTTCCGGGGTAACTGATCACCCTGTTTCCGGGGTAACTGACTGCCCAGTTTCCGGGTAACTGACTTCCCTGTTTCCAGGGTAACTGACTGCCCTGTTTCCGGGATAACTGACTGCCCTGTTTCCAGGGTAACTGATAACCCTGTTTCCGGGATAACTGACTGCCCTGTTTCCAGGGTAACTGACTGCCCAGTTTCCAGAGTAACTGAATAACCTGTTTCCAGGGTAACAGATCACCCTGTTTCCGGGATAACTGACTGCCCTGTTTCCAAGATAACTGACTGCCCTCTTTCCAGGGTAACTGACTGCCCTGTTTCTGGGGTAACTGACTGCCCTGTTTCCAGGCTAACTGACTGCCCTGTTTCCAGGATAACTGATCACCCTGTTTCCCGGGTAACTGACTGCCCTGTTTCCGGGGTAACTGACCGCCCTGTTTCCAGGATAACTGATCACCCTGTTTCCGGGGTAACTGACCACCCTGTTTCCAGGATAACTGACTCCCCTGTTTCCAGGGTAACTGACTGCCCTGTTTCCAGGGTAACTGACTGCCCTGTTTCCGGGGTAACTGACTGCCCTGTTTCCGGGGAAACTGACTGCCCTGTTTCCAGGCTAACTGACTGCCCTGTTTCCAGGATAACTGATCACCCTGTTTCCAGGATAACTGACTCCCTTGTTTCCAGGATAACTGACTGCCCTGTTTCCGGGGTAACTTACTGACCTGTTTCCAGGATAACTGACCTACCTATTGCCGGGGTAACTGACCGCCCTGTTTCCAGGTTAACTGACTGCCCTGTTTCCAGGTTAACTGACTGCCCTGTTTCCAGGGTAACTGACTGCCCTGTTTCCAGGGGAACTGACCGCCCTGTTTCCAGGGTAACTGACTGCCCTGTTTCCAGGGTAACTGATCACCCTGTTTCCGGGATAACTGACTGCCCTGTTTCCGGGAGAAATGACTGCCCTGTTTCCAGGGTAACTGACTGCCCTGCTTCCGGGGTAACTGACTGCCCTGTTTGCAGGGTAACTGATCACCCTGTTTACGGGATAACTGACTGCCCTGTTTCCGGGATAACTGACTGCCCTGTTTCCAGGGTAACTGACCGCCCTGTTTCCGGGGTAACTGACTGCCCAGTTTCCAGGGTAACTGACTGCCAGGTTTCCAGGGTAACTAACTGCCCTGTTTCCGGGGTAACTGACTGCCCAGTTTCCAGGGTAACTGACTGCCCTGTTTCCAGGGTAACTGACTGCCCACCTTCCAGCGTAACTGATCACCCTGTTTCCAGGATAACTGAATGCCCTGTTTCCAGGGTAACTGACTGCCCAGTTTCCAGGGTAAATTATCACCCTGTTTCCGGGATAACTAACTGCCCTGTTTCCGGGATAACTGACTGCCCTGTTTCCGGGGTAACTGATCACCCTGTTTCCGGGGTAACTGACTGCCCAGTTTCCGGGGTAACTAACTTCCCTGTTTCCAGGGTAACTGACTGCCCTGTTTCCGGGATAACTGACTGCCCTGTTTTCAGGGTAACTGATAACCCTGTTTCCGGGATAACTGACTGCCCTGTTTCCAGGGTAACTGACTGCCCAGTTTCCAGGGTAACTGACTGCCCTGTTTCCGGGGTAACTGACTGCCCTGTTTACAGGGTAACTGACTGCCCAGTTTCCAGAGTAACTGAATACCCTGTTTCCAGGGTAACAGATCACCCTCTTTCCGGGATAACTGACTGCCCTGTTTCCAGGATAACTGACTGCCCTGTTTCCAGGATAACTGATCACCCTGTTTCCGGGGTAACTGACCACCCTGTTTCCAGGGTCACTGACCACCCTGTTTCCAGGATAACTGAAAGCCCTGTTTCCAGGGTAACTGACTGCCCAGTTTCCAGGGTAACTGATCACCCTGTTTCCGGGATAACTGACTGCCCTGTTTCCGGGAGAACTGACTGCCCTGTTTCCAGGATAAATGACTGCCCTGTTTCCAGGATAACTGACTGCCCTGTTTACTGGATAACTGATTGCCCTGTTTCCAGGTTAACTGACTGCCCTGTTTCCAGGGAAACTGACTGCCCTGTTTCCAGGGTAACTGACCGCCCTGTTTCAGGGGTAACTGACCGCCCTGTTTCCTGGATAACTGACTGCCCTGCTTCCAGGGTAACTGACTGCCCACTTTCCAGGGTAACTGATCACCCTGTTTCCGGGATAACTGACTCCCCTGTTTCCAGGGTAAGTGACTGCCCAGTTTCCAGGGTAACTGACTGCCCAGTTTCCAGGGTAAATTATCACCCTGTTTCAGGGATAACTAACTGCCCTGTTTCCGGGATAACTGCCTGCCCTGTTTCCGGGGTAACAGATCACCCTGTTTCCGGGGTAACTGACTGCCCTGTTTCCGGGGTAACTGACTTCCCTGTTTAAAGGGTAACTGTCTGCCCTGTTTCCGGGATAACTGACTGCCCTGTTTCCAGGGTAACTGATAACCCTGTTTCCGGGATAACTGACTGCCCTGTTTCCAGGGTAACTGACTGCCCAGTTTCCTGGGTAACTGACTGTCCTGTTTCCGGGGTAACTGACTGCCCTGTTTCCAGGGTAACTGACTGCCCAGTTTCCAGAGTAACTGAATACCCTGTTTCCAGGGTAACTGACTGCCCTGTTTCCGGGATAACTGACTGCTCTGTTTCCAGGGTAACTGACTGCCCTGTTTCCGGGGCAACTGACTGCCCTGTTTCCAGGGTAACTGACTGCCCAGTTTCCTGGGTAACTGACTGTCCTGTTTCCGGGGTAACTGAATGCCCTGTTTCCAGGGTAACTGACTGCCCTGTTTCCGGGATAACTGACTGCCCTGTCTCCAGGATAACTGATCACCCTGTTTCCGGGGTAACTGACTGCTCTGTTTCCAGGGTAACTGACTGCCCAGTTTCCAGGGTAACTGATCACCCTGTTTCCGGGATAACTGACTGCCCTGTTTCCGGGAGAAATGACTGCCCTGTTTCCAGGGTAACTGACTGCCCTGCTTCCGGGGTAACTGACTGCCCTGTTTGCAGGGTAACTGATCACCCTTTTTACGGGATAACTGACTGCCCTGTTTCCGGGATAACTGACTGCCCTGTTTCCAGGGTAACTGACCGCCCTGTTTATGGGGTAACTGACTGCCCAGTTTCCAGGGTAACTGACTGCCAGGTTTCCAGGGTAACTAACTGCCCTGTTTCCGGGGTAACTGACTGCCCAGTTTCCAGGGTAACTGACTGCCCTGTTTCCAGGGTAACTGACTGCCCACCTTCCAGCGTAACTGATCACCCTGTTTCCAGGATAACTGAATGCCCTGTTTCCAGGGTAACTGACTGCCCAGTTTCCAGGGTAAATTATCACCCTGTTTCCGGGATAACTAACTGCCCTGTTTCCGGGATAACTGACTGCCCTGTTTCCGGGGTAACTGATCACCATGTTTCCGGGGTAACTGACTGCCCAGTTTCCGGGGTAACTAACTTCCCTGTTTCCAGGGTAACTGACTGCCCTGTTTCCGGGATAACTGACTGCCCTGTTTTCAGGGTAACTGATAACCCTGTTTCCGGGATAACTGACTGCCCTGTTTCCAGGGTAACTGACTGCCCAGTTTCCAGGGTAACTGACTGCCCTGTTTCCGGGGTAACTGACTGCCCTGTTTACAGGGTAACTGACTGCCCAGTTTCCAGAGTAACTGAATACCCTGTTTCCAGGGTAACAGATCACCCTCTTTCCGGGATAACTGACTGCCCTGTTTCCAGGATAACTGACTGCCCTGTTTCCAGGATAACTGATCACCCTGTTTCCGGGGTAACTGACCACCCTGTTTCCAGGGTCACTGACCACCCTGTTTCCAGGATAACTGAAAGCCCTGTTTCCAGGGTAACTGACTGCCCAGTTTCCAGGGTAACTGATCACCCTGTTTCCGGGATAACTGACTGCCCTGTTTCCGGGAGAACTGACTGCCCTGTTTCCAGGATAAATGACTGCCCTGTTTCCAGGATAACTGAATGCCCTGTTTACTGGATAACTGATTGCCCTGTTTCCAGGTTAACTGACTGCCCTGTTTCCAGGGAAACTGACTGCCCTGTTTCCAGGGTAACTGACCGCCCTGTTTCAGGGGTAACTGACCGCCCTGTTTCCTGGATAACTGACTGCCCTGTTTCCAGGGTAACTGATTGCCCACTTTCCAGGGTAACTGATCACCCTGTTTCCGGGATAACTGACTCCCCTGTTTCCAGGGTAAGTGACTGCCCAGTTTCCAGGGTAACTGACTGCCCAGTTTCCAGGGTAAATTATCACCCTGTTTCAGGGATAACTAACTGCCCTGTTTCCGGGATAACTGCCTGCCCTGTTTCCGGGGTAACAGATCACCCTGTTTCCGGGGTAACTGACTGCCCAGTTTCCGGGGTAACTGACTTCCCTGTTTAAAGGGTAACTGTCTGCCCTGTTTCCGGGATAACTGACTGCCCTGTTTCCAGGGTAACTGATAACCCTGTTTCCGGGATAACTGACTGCCCTGTTTCCAGGGTAACTGACTGCCCAGTTTCCTGGGTAACTGACTGTCCTGTTTCCGGGGTAACTGACTGCCCTGTTTCCAGGGTAACTGACTGCCCAGTTTCCAGAGTAACTGAATACCCTGTTTCCAGGGTAACTGACTGCCCTGTTTCCGGGATAACTGACTGCTCTGTTTCCAGGGTAACTGACTGCCCTGTTTCCGGGGCAACTGACTGCCCTGTTTCCAGGGTAACTGACTGCCCAGTTTCCTGGGTAACTGACTGTCCTGTTTCCGGGGTAACTGAATGCCCTGTTTCCAGGGTAACTGACTGCCCTGTTTCCGGGATAACTGACTGCCCTGTCTCCAGGATAACTGATCACCCTGTTTCCGGGGTAACTGACTGCCCTGTTTCCAGTGTAACTGACCGCCCAGTTTCCAGGATAACTGTTCACCCTGTTTCCAGGGTAACTGACTGCCCTGTTTCCAGGGGAACTGACTGCCCTGTTTCCGGGTTAACTGATCACCCTATTTCTGGGGTAACTGACTAACAATTTTCCAGGGTGACTGACTGCCCTGTTTCCAGGCTAACTGACTGCCCAGTTTCCGGGGTAACTGACTGCCCTGTTTCCTGGGTAACTGACTGCCCTGCTTCCGGGGTAACTGACTGCCCTGTTTCCAGGGTAACTGACTGCCCAGTTTCCAGTGTAACTGATCACCCTTTTTCCGGGATAACTGACTGCCCTATTTCCGGGATAACTGATTGCCCTGTTTCCAGGGTAACTGATCACCCTGTTTCCGGGATAACTGACTGCCCTGTTTCCGGGATAACTGACTGCCCTATTTCCGGGATAACTGATTGCCCTGTTTCCAGGGTAACTGATCACCCTGTTTCCGGGATAACTGACTGCCCTGTTTCCGGGGTAACTGACTGCCCTGTTTCCAGGGTAACTGACTGCCCAGTTTCCAGGGTAACTGATCACACTGTTTCCGGGATAACTGACTGCCCTGTTTCCGGGAGAACTGACTGCCCTGTTTCCAGAGTAACTGACTGCCCTGTTTCCGGGGTAACTGACCGCCTTGTTTCCAGGGTAACTGATCACCCTGTTTCTGGGATAACTGACTGCCCTGTTTCCGGGGTAACTGACTGCCCTGTTTCCAGGGTAACTGACTGCCCAGTTTCCAGGATAACTGATCACCCTGTTTCTGGGATAACTGACTGCCCTGTTTCCGGGAGAACTGACTGCCCTGTTTCCAGGGTAACTGACTGCCCTGTTCGCGGGTAAATGACCGCCTTGTTTCCAGTGTAAGTGATCACCCTTTTTCCGGGGTCACTGACTGCCCTGTTTCCAGGGTAACTGACCGCCCTGTTTCCAGGATAACTGATCACCCTCTTTCCGGGGTAACTGACCACCCTGTTTCCAGGATAACTGACTCCCCTGTTTCCAGGGTAAGTGACTGCCCTGCTTCCGGGGTAACTGATCTCCCTGTTTCCGGGGTAACTGACCGCCCTGTTTCCAGGATAACTGACCTACCTATTTCCGGGGTAACTGACCGCCCTGTTTCCAGGATAACTGACTGCCCTGTTTCCAGGTTAACTGACTGCCCTGTTTCCAGGGTAACCGACTGCCCTGTTTCCAGGGGAACTGACTGCCCTGTTTCCGGGGTAACTGATCACCCTGTTTCCGGGGTAACTGTCCAACCAGTTTCCAGGGTGACTGACTGCCCTGTTACCTGGGTAACTGACTGCCCTGTTTCCGGGGTAACTGACTGCCCTGTTTCCAGGGTAACTGACTGCCCAGTTTCCAGGGTAACTGATCACCCTTTTTCCGGGATAACTGACTGCCCTGTTTCCGGGATAACTGACTGCCCTGTTTCGAGGGTAACTGATCACCCTGTTTCCGGGATCACTGTCTGCCCTGTTTCCGGGATAACTGACTGCCCAGTTTCCAGGGTAACTGACTGCCCTGTTTCCGGGGTAACTGACTGCACTGTTTCGAGGGTAACTGACTTCCCAGTTTCCAGGGTAACTGATCACCCTGTTTCCGGGATAACTGACTGCCCTGTTTCCGGGAGAAATGACTGCCCTGTTTACAGGGTAACTGACTGCCCTGCTTCCGGGGTAACTGACTGCCCTGTTTCCAGGGTAACTGATCACCCTGTTTCCGGGATAACTGACTGCCCTGTTTCCGGGATAACTGACTGCCCTGTTTCCAGGGTAACTGACTTACCCTGTTTCCGGGGTAACTGACTGCCCTGTTTCCAGGCTCACTGACTGCCCTGTTTCCAGGATAACTGATCACCCTGTTTCCGGGGTAACTGACTGCCCTGTTTCCGGGGTAACTGACCGCCCTGTTTCCAGGGTAACTGACCACCCTGTTTCCAGGATAACTGAAAGCCCTGTTTCCAGGGTAACTGATCTCCCTGTTTCCGGGGTAACTGATCACCCTGTTTCCGGGTAACTGACTGCCCTGTTTCCGGGGTAACTGACTGCCCTGTTTCCAGGGTAACTGATCTCCCTGTTTCCAGTGCAACGGATCACCATGTTTCCGGGGTAACTGACTGCCCTGTTTCCAGGGCAACTGACCGCCCTGTTTCCGGGGTAACTGACTGCCCAGTTTCCAGGGTAACTGTTCACCCTGTTTCCGGGGTAACGGATCACCCTGTTTCCGGGGTAAATGACTGCCCTGTTTCCAGGGTAACTGACCGCCCTGTTTCAGGGATAACTGATCACCCTGTTTCCGGGGGAACTGAGTAATCTGTATCCAGGGTTACTGACTGCCCTGTTTCCGGGGCAACTGACTGCGCAGTTTCCAGGGTAAAAAACTGCCCTGTTTCCGGGGTAACTGACCGCCCTGTTTCCAGGATAACTGATCACCCTGTATACGGGGTAACTGAGTAATCTGTTTCCAGGGTTACTGACTGCCCTGTTTCCGGGGTAACTGACTGCCCAGTTTCCAGCGTAACCGACTGCCCTGTTTCCAGGGTAACTGACTGCCCAGTTTCCAGGGTAACTGACTGCCCTGTTTCCGGGGTAACTGACTGCCCACTTTCCAGGGTAACTGAATGCCCAGTTTCCAGGGTAACTAACTGCCCTGTTTCCGGGGTAACTGACTGCCCAGTTTCCAGGGTAACTGATCACCCTGTTTCCGGGGTAACTGACTAACAAGTTTCCAGGGTGACTGACTGCCCTGTTTCCAGGGTAACTGACTGCCCAGTTTCCGGGGTAACTGACTGCCCTGTTCGCGGGTAAATGACCGCCTTGTTTCCAGTGTAAGTGATCACCCTTTTTCCGGGGTCACTGACTGCCCTGTTTCCAGGGTAACTGACCGCCCTGTTTCCAGGATAACTGATCACCCTGTTTCCGGGGTAACTGACCACCCTGTTTCCAGGATAACTGACTCCCCTGTTTCCAGGGTAAGTGACTGCCCTGCTTCCGGGGTAACTGATCTCCCTGTTTCCGGGGTAACTGACCGCCCTGTTTCCAGGATAACTGACCTACCGATTTCCGGGGTAACTGACCGCCCTGTTTCCAGGATAACTGACTGCCCTGTTTCCAGGTTAACTGACTGCCCTGTTTCCAGGGTAACCGACTGCCCTGTTTCCAGGGGAACTGACTGCCCTGTTTCCGGGGTAACTGATCACCCTGTTTCCGGGGTAACTGTCCAACCAGTTTCCAGGGTGACTGACTGCCCTGTTACCTGGGTAACTGACTGCCCTGTTTCCGGGGTAACTGACTGCCCTGTTTCCAGGGTAACTGACTGCCCAGTTTCCAGGGTAACTGATCACCCTTTTTCCGGGATAACTGACTGCCCTGTTTCCGGGATAACTGACTGCCCTGTTTCGAGGGAAACTGATCACCCTGTTTCCGGGATCACTGTCTGCCCTGTTTCCGGGATAACTGACTGCCCAGTTTCCAGGGTAACTGACTGCCCTGTTTCCGGGGTAACTGACTGCACTGTTTCGAGGGTAACTGACTTCCCAGTTTCCAGGGTAACTGATCACCCTGTTTCCGGGATAACTGACTGCCCTGTTTCCGGGAGAAATGACTGCCCTGTTTACAGGGTAACTGACTGCCCTGCTTCCGGGGTAACTGACTGCCCTGTTTCCAGGGTAACTGATCACCCTGTTTCCGGGATAACTGACTGCCCTGTTTCCGGGATAACTGACTGCCCTGTTTCCAGGGTAACTGACTTACCCTGTTTCCGGGGTAACTGACTGCCCTGTTTCCAGGCTCACTGACTGCCCTGTTTCCAGGATAACTGATCACCCTGTTTCCGGGGTAACTGACTGCCCTGTTTCCGGGGTAACTGACCGCCCTGTTTCCAGGGTAACTGACCACCCTGTTTCCAGGATAACTGAAAGCCCTGTTTCCAGGGTAACTGATCTCCCTGTTTCCGGGGTAACTGATCACCCTGTTTCCGGGTAACTGACTGCCCTGTTTCCGGGGTAACTGACTGCCCTGTTTCCAGGGTAACTGATCTCCCTGTTTCCAGTGCAACGGATCACCATGTTTCCGGGGTAACTGACTGCCCTGTTTCCAGGGCAACTGACCGCCATGTTTCCGGGGTAACTGACTGCCCAGTTTCCAGGGTAACTGTTCACCCTGTTTCCGGGGTAACGGATCACCCTGTTTCCGGGGTAAATGACTGCCCTGTTTCCAGGGTAACTGACCGCCCTGTTTCAGGGATAACTGATCACCCTGTTTCCGGGGGAACTGAGTAATCTGTATCCAGGGTTACTGACTGCCCTGTTTCCGGGGCAACTGACTGCGCAGTTTCCAGGGTAAAAAACTGCCCTGTTTCCGGGGTAACTGACCGCCCTGTTTCCAGGATAACTGATCACCCTGTATACGGGGTAACTGAGTAATCTGTTTCCAGGGTTACTGACTGCCCTGTTTCCGGGGTAACTGACTGCCCAGTTTCCAGCGTAACCGACTGCCCTGTTTCCAGGGTAACTGACTGCCCAGTTTCCAGGGTAACTGACTGCCCTGTTTCCGGGGTAACTGACTGCCCACTTTCCAGGGTAACTGAATGCCCAGTTTCCAGGGTAACTAACTGCCCTGTTTCCGGGGTAACTGACTGCCCAGTTTCCAGGGTAACTGATCACCCTGTTTCCGGGGTAACTGACTAACAAGTTTCCAGGGTGACTGACTGCCCTGTTTCCAGGGTAACTGACTGCCCAGTTTCCGGGGTAACTGACTGCCCTGTTTCCGGGATAACTGACTGCCCTGTTTCCAGGCTAACTGACTGCCCTGTTTCCGGGATAACTGATCACCCTGTTTCCGTGGTAACTGACTGCCCTGTTTCCGGGGTAAATGACCGCGCTGTTTCCAGGATAACTGATCACCCTGTTACCGGAGTAACTGACCAACCTGTTTCCAGGGTAACTGACCACCCTGTTTCCAGGATAACTCAAAGCCCTGTTTCCAGGTTAACTGACTGCCCAGTTTCCAGGGTAACTGATCACCCTGTTTCGGGATAACTGACTGCCCTGTTTCCGGGAGAACTGACTGCCCTGTTTCCAGGATAACTGACTGCCCGATTTACTGGATAACTGACCGCCCTGTTTCCAGGTTAACTGACTGCCCTGTTTCCAGGGAAACTGACTGCCCTGTTTCCAGGGTAACTGACCGCCCTGTTTCTGGGGTAACTGATCTCCCTGTTTCCGGGGTAACTGACCGCCCTGTTTCCAGGACAACTGACCGCCCTATTTCCGGGGTAACTGACTCCCCTGTTTCCTGGATAACTGACTGCCCTGTTTCCAGGGTAACTGACTGCCCACTTTCCAGTGTAACTGATCACCCTGTTTCCAGGATAACTGACTGCCCTGTTTCCAGGGTAACTGACCGCCCTGTTTCCAGGGTAACTGACTGCCCTGTTTCCGGGATAACTGACTGCCCTGTTTCCAGGGTAACTGATCGCCCTGTTTCGAGGGTAACTGACTGCCCTGTTGCCAGGATAACTGACTGCCCTGTTTCCAGGGTAACTGACTGACCACTTTCCAGTGCAACTGATCACCCTGTTTCAAGGGTTACTGACTGCCCACTTTCCAGTGTAACTGATCACCCTTTTTCCAGGATAACTGAATACCCTGTTTCCAGGGTAACTGACTGCCCTGTTTCCGGGATAACTGACTGCCCTGTTTCCAGGGTAACTGACTGCCCACTTTCCAGTGTAACTGATCACCCTGTTTCCAGGAGAACTGACTGCCCTGTTTCCAGGGTAACTGACCGCCCAGTTTCCAGGGTAAATTATCACCCTGTTTCAGGGATAACTAACTGCCCTGTTTCCGGAATAACTGACTTCCCTGTTTCCGGGGTAACTGATCACCCTGTTTCCGGGGTAACTGACTGCCCTGTTTCCAGGGTAACTGACTGCCCAGTTTCCAGGGTAACTGACTGTCCTGTTTCCGGGGTAACTGACTGCCCTGTTTCCAGGGTAACTGACTGCCCAGTTTCCAGAGTAACTGAATACCCTGTTTCCAGGGTAACTGACTGCCCTGTTTCCGGGATAACTGACTGCCCTGTTTCCAGGGTAACTGACTGCCCTGTTTCCGGGGCAGCTGACTGCCCTGTTTCCAGGGTAACTGATCACCCTGTTTCCGGGATAACTGACTGCCCTGTTTCCGGGATAACTGACTGCCCTGTTTCCAGGGTCACTGACCACCCTGTTTCCAGGATAACAGACTCCCCTGTTTCCAGGGTAACTGACTGCCCTGTTTCCGGGGTAACTGATCTCCCTGTTTCCGGGGTAACTGACCGCCCTGTTTCCAGGATAACTGACCTACCTATTTCCGGGGTAACTGACCGCCCTGTTTCCAGGATAACTGACTGCCCTGTTTCCGGGTTAACTGACTGCCCTGTTTCCAGGGTAACTGACTGCCCTGTTTCCAGGGGATCTGACTGCCCTGCTTCCGGGGTAACTGATCACCCTGTTTCCGGGGTAACTGTCCAACCAGTTTCCAGGGTGACTGACCACCCTGTTTCCAGGGTAACTGACTGCCCAGTTTCCGGGGTAACTGACTGCCCTGTTTCCTGGGTAACTGACTGCCCTGCTTCCGGGGTAACTGACTGCCCTGTTTCCAGGGTAACTGACTGCCCAGTTTCCAGGGTAACTGATCACCCTTTTTCCGGGATAACTGACTGCTCTGTTTCCGGGATAACTGACTGCCCTGTTTCGAGGGTAACGGATCACCCTGTTTCCGGGATAACTGTCTGCCCTGTTTCCGGGATAACTGACTGCCCAGTTTCCAGGGAAACTGACTGCCCTGTTTCCGGGGTAACTGACTGCTCTGTTTCCAGGGTAACTGACTGCCCAGTTTCCAGGGTAACTGATCACCCTGTTTCCGGGATAACTGACTGCCCTGTTTCCGGGAGAAATGACTGCCCTGTTTCCAGGGTAACTGACTGCCCTGCTTCCGGGGTAACTGACTGCCCTGTTTGCAGGGTAACTGATCACCCTGTTTACGGGATAACTGAATACCCTGTTTCCAGGGTAACTGACTGCCCTGTTTCCGGGATAACTGACTGCCCTGTTTCCAGGGTAACTGACTGCCCACTTTCCAGTGCAACTGATCACCCTGTTTCCAGGATAACTGACTGCCCTGTTTCCAGGGTAACTGACCGCCCAGTTTCCAGGGTAAATTATCACCCTGTTTCAGGGATAACTAACTGCCCTGTTTCCGGGATAACTGACTTCCCTGTTTCCGGGGTAACTGATCACCCTGTTTCCGGGGTAACTGACTGCCCAGTTTCCAGGGTAACTGACTGTCCTGTTTCCGGGGTAACTGACTGCCCTGTTTCCAGGGTAACTGACTGCCCAGTTTCCAGAGTAACCGAATACCCTGTTTCCAGGGTAACTGACTGCCCTGTTTCCGGGATAACTGACTGCCCTGTTTCCAGGGTAACTGACTGCCCTGTTTCCGGGGCAGCTGACTGCCCTGTTTCAGGGTAACTGATCACCCTGTTTCTAGGATAACTGACTGCCCTGTTTCCGGGATAACAGACTGCCCTGTTTCCAGGGTCACTGATCACCCTATTTCCAGGATAAATGACTCCCCTGTTTCCAGGGTAACTGACTGCCCTGTTTGCGGGGTAACTGATCTCCCTGTTTCCGGGGTAACTGACCGCCCTGTTTCCAGGATAACTGACCTACCTATTTCCGGGGTAACTGACCGCCCTGTTTCCAGGATAACTGACTGCCCTGTTTCCGGGTTAACTGACTGCCCTGTTTCCAGGGTAACTGACTGCCCTGTTTCCAGGGGATCTGACTGCCCTTCTTCCGGGGTAACTGATCACCCTGTTTCCGGGGTAACTGTCCAACCAGTTTCCAGGGTGACTGACTGCCCTGTTTCCAGGGTAACTGACTGCCCAGTTTCCGGGGTAACTGACTGCCCTGTTTCCTGGGTAACTGACTGCCCTGCTTCCGGGGTAACTGACTGCCCTGTTTCCAGGGTAACTGACTGCCCAGTTTCCAGGGTAACTGACCACCCTTTTTCCGGGATAACTGACTGCTCTGTTTCCGGGATAACTGACTGCCCTGTTTCGAGGGTAACGGATCACCCTGTTTCCGGGATAACTGTCTGCCGGGTTTCCGGGATAACTGACTGCCCAGTTTCCAGGGAAACTGACTGCCCTGTTTCCGGGGTAACTGACTGCTCTGTTTCCAGGGTAACTGACTGCCCAGTTTCCAGGGTAACTGATCACCCTGTTTCCGGGATAACTGACTGCCCTGTTTCCGGGAGAAATGACTGCCCTGTTTCCAGGGTAACTGACTGCCCTGCTTCCGGGGTAACTGACTGCCCTGTTTGCAGGGTAACTGATCACCCTGTTTACGGGATAACTGACTGCCCTGTTTCCGGGATAACTGACTGCCCTGTTTCCAGGGTAACTGACCGCCCTGTTTCCGGGGTAACTGACTGCCCAGTTTCCAGGGTAACTGACTGCCAGGTTTCCAGGGTAACTAACTGCCCTGTTTCCGGGGTAACTGACTGCCCAGTTTCCAGGGTAACTGACTGCCCTGTTTCCAGGGTAACTGTCTGCCCACCTTCCAGCGTAACTGATCACCCTGTTTCCAGGATAACTGAATGCCCTGTTTCCAGGGTAACTGACTGCCCAGTTTCCAGGGTAAATTATCACCCTGTTTCCGGGATAACTAACTGCCCTGTTTCCGGGATAACTGACTGCCCTGTTTCCGGGGTAACTGATCACCCTGTTTCCGGGGTAACTGAATGCCCAGTTTCCGGGGTAACTAACTTCCCTGTTTCCAGGGTAACTGACTGCCCTGTTTCCGGGATAACGGACTGCCCTGTTTTCAGGGTAACTGATAACCCTGTTTCCGGGATAACTGACTGCCCTGTTTCCAGGGTAACTGACTGCCCAGTTTCCAGGGTAACTGACTGCCCTGTTTCCGGGGTAACTGACTGCCCAGTTTCCAGGGTAACTGATCACCCTGTTTCCGGGTTAACTGACTGCCCTGTTTCCGGGAGAAATGACTGCCCTGTTTCCAGGGTAACTGACTGCCCTGCTTCCGGGGTAACTGACTGCCCTGTTTGCAGGGTAACTGACTGCCCTGTTTCCGGGATAACTGACTGCCCTGTTTCCAGGGTAACTGACTGCCCACTTTCCAGTGCAACTGATCACCCTGTTTCCAGGATAACTGACTGCCCTGTTTCCAGGGTAACTGACCGCCCAGTTTCCAGGGTAAATTATCACCCTGTTTCAGGGATAACTAACTGCCCTGTTTCCGGGATAACTGACTTCCCTGTTTCCGGGGTAACTGATCACCCTGTTTCCGGGGTAACTGACTGCCCAGTTTCCAGGGTAACTGACTGTCCTGTTTCCGGGGTAACTGACTGCCCTGTTTCCAGGGTAACTGACTGCCCAGTTTCCAGAGTAACTGAATACCCTGTTTCCAGGGTAACTGACTGCCCTGTTTCCGGGATAACTGACTGCCCTGTTTCCAGGGTTACTGACTGCCCTGTTTCCGGGGCAGCTGACTGCCCTGATTCCAGGGTAACTGATCACCCTGTTTCCAGGATAACTGACTGCCCTGTTTCCGGGATAACTGACTGCCCTGTTTCCAGGGTCACTGACCACCCTATTTCCAGGATAACTGACTCCTCTGTTTCCAGGGTAACTGACTGCCCTGTTTCCGGGGTAACTGATCTCCCTGTTTCCGGGGTAACTGACCGCCCTGTTTCCAGGATAACTGACCTACCTATTTCCGGGGTAACTGACCGCCCTGTTTCCAGGATAACTGACTGCCCTGTTTCCGGGTTAACTGACTGCCCTGTTTCCAGGATAACTGACTGCCCTGTTTCCAGGGGATCTGACTGCCCTGCTTCCGGGGTAACTGATCACCCTGTTTCCGGGGTAACTGTCCAACCAGTTTCCAGGGTGACTGACTGCCCTGTTTCCAGGGTAACTGACTGCCCAGTTTCCGGGGTAACTGACTGCCCTGTTTCCTGGGTAACTGACTGCCCTGCTTCCGGGGTAACTGACTGGCCTGTTTCCAGGGTAACTGACTGCCCAGTTTCCAGGGTAACTGATCACCCTTTTTCCGGGATAACTGACTGCTCTGTTTCCGGGATAACTGACTGCCCTGTTTCGAGGGTAACGGATCACCCTGTTTCCGGGATAACTGTCTGCCGGGTTTCCGGGATAACTGACTGCCCAGTTTCCAGGGAAACTGACTGCCCTGTTTCCGGGGTAACTGACTGCTCTGTTTCCAGGGTAACTGACTGCCCAGTTTCCAGGGTAACTGATCACCCTGTTTCCGGGATAACTGACTGCCCTGTTTCCGGGAGAAATGACTGCCCTGTTTCCAGGGTAACTGACTGCCCTGCTTCCGGGGTAACTGACTGCCCTGTTTGCAGGGTAACTGATCACCCTGTTTACGGGATAACTGACTGCCCTGTTTCCGGGATAACTGACTGCCCTGTTTCCAGGGTAACTGACCGCCCTGTTTCCGGGCTAACTGACTGCCCAGTTTCCAGGGTAACTGACTGCCAGGTTTCCAGGGTAACTAACTGCCCTGTTTCCGGGGTAACTGACTGCCCAGTTTCCAGGGTAACTGACTGCCCTGTTTCCAGGGTAACTGACTGCCCACCTTCCAGCGTAACTGATCACCCTGTTTCCAGGATAACTGAATGCCCTGTTTCCAGGGTAACTAACTGCCCAGTTTCCAGGGTAAATTATCACCCTGTTTCCGGGATAACTAACTGCCCTGTTTCCGGGATAACTGACTGCCCTGTTTCCGGGGTAACTGATCACCCTGTTTCCGGGGTAACTGACTGCCCAGTTTCCGGGGTAACTAACTTCCCTGTTTCCAGGGTAACTGACTGCCCTGTTTCCGGGATAACTGACTGCCCTGTTTTCAGGGTAACTGATAACCCTGTTTCCGGGATAACTGACTGCCCTGTTTCCAGGGTAACTGACTGCCCAGTTTCCAGGGTAACTGACTGCCCTGTTTCCGGGGTAACTGACTGCCCTGTTTACAGGGTAACTGACTGCCCAGTTTCCAGAGTAACTGAATACCCTATTTCCAGGGTAACAGATCACCCTGTTTCCGGGATAACTGACTGCCCTGTTTCCAGGATAACTGACTGCCCTGTTTCCAGGGTAACTGACTGCCCTGTTTCCGGGGTAACTGACTGCCCTGTTTGCAGGCTAACTGACCGCCCTGTTTCCAGGATAACTGATCACCCTGTTTCCGGGGTAACTGACTGCCCTGTTTCCGGGGTAACTGACCGCCCTGTTCCCAGGGTAACTGACCGCCCTGTTTCCAGGATAACTGACCTACCTATTTCCAGGTTAACTGACTGCCCTGTTTCCAGGGTAACTGACTGCCCTGTTTCCAGGGGAACTGACTGCCCTGTTTCCGGGGTAACTGATCACCCTGTTTCCGGGGTAACTGACTAACCAGTTTCCAGGGTGACTGACTGCCCTGTTTCCAGGGTAACTGACTGCCCAGTTTCCGGGGTAACTGACTGCCCTGTTTCCTGGGTAACTGACTGCCCTGCTTCCGGGGTAACTGACTGCCCTGTTTCCAGGGTAACTGACTGCCCAGTTTCCAGGGCAACTGATCACCCTTTTTCCGTGATAACTGACTGCCCTGTTTCCGGGATAACTGACTGCCCTGTTTCCAGGGTAACTGACTGCCCTGTTTCCGGGGCAACTGACTGCCCTGTTTCCAGGGTAACTGATCACCCTGTTTCCGGGATTACTGACTGCCCTGTTTCCGGGATAACTGACTGCCCTGTTTCCAGGGTAACTGACTGCCCTGTTTCCGGGGTAACTGACCGCCCTGTTTCCAGGGTAACTGACCGCCCTGTTTCCAGGATAACTGACTCCCCTGTTTCCAGGGTAACTGACTGCCCTGTTTCCGGGGTAACTGACTGCCCAGTTGCCAGGGTAACTGACTGCCCAGTTTCCAGGGTAACTAACTGCCCTGTTTCCGGGGTAACTGACTGCCCAGTTTCCAGGGTAAATGAGTGCCCTGTTTCCAGGGTAACTGACTGCCCACCTTCCAGTGTAACTGATCACCCTGTTTCCAGGATAACTGACTGCCCTGTTTCCAGGTTAACTGACCGCCCTGTTTCCAGGGTAACTGACTGCCCAGTTTCCAGGGTAAATTATCACCCTGTTTCCGGGATAACTAACTGCCCTGTTTCCAGGGTAACTGACTGCCCTGTTTCCGGGATAACTGACTGACCTGTTTCCGGGGTAACTGACCGCCCTGTTTCCGGGGTAACTGACTGCCCTGTTTGCAGGGTAACTGATCACCCTGTTTACGGGATAACTGACTGCCCTGTTTCCGGGATAACTGACTGCCCTGTTTCCAGGGTAACTGACCGCCCTGTTTCCGGGGTAACTGACTGCCCAGTTTCCAGGGTAACTGACTGCCAGGTTTCCAGGGTAACTAACTGCCCTGTTTCCGGGGTAACTGACTGCCCAGTTTCCAGGGTAACTGACTGCCCTGTTTCCAGGGTAACTGTCTGCCCACCTTCCAGCGTAACTGATCACCCTGTTTCCAGGATAACTGAATGCCCTGTTTCCAGGGTAACTGACTGCCCAGTTTCCAGGGTAAATTATCACCCTGTTTCCGGGATAACTAACTGCCCTGTTTCCGGGATAACTGACTGCCCTGTTTCCGGGGTAACTGATCACCCTGTTTCCGGGGTAACTGAATGCCCAGTTTCCGGGGTAACTAACTTCCCTGTTTCCAGGGTAACTGACTGCCCTGTTTCCGGGATAACGGACTGCCCTGTTTTCAGGGTAACTGATAACCCTGTTTCCGGGATAACTGACTGCCCTGTTTCCAGGGTAACTGACTGCCCAGTTTCCAGGGTAACTGACTGCCCTGTTTCCGGGGTAACTGACTGCCCAGTTTCCAGGGTAACTGATCACCCTGTTTCCGGGTTAACTGACTGCCCTGTTTCCGGGAGAAATGACTGCCCTGTTTCCAGGGTAACTGACTGCCCTGCTTCCGGGGTAACTGACTGCCCTGTTTGCAGGGTAACTGACTGCCCTGTTTCCGGGATAACTGACTGCCCTGTTTCCAGGGTAACTGACTGCCCACTTTCCAGTGCAACTGATCACCCTGTTTCCAGGATAACTGACTGCCCTGTTTCCAGGGTAACTGACCGCCCAGTTTCCAGGGTAAATTATCACCCTGTTTCAGGGATAACTAACTGCCCTGTTTCCGGGATAACTGACTTCCCTGTTTCCGGGGTAACTGATCACCCTGTTTCCGGGGTAACTGACTGCCCAGTTTCCAGGGTAACTGACTGTCCTGTTTCCGGGGTAACTGACTGCCCTGTTTCCAGGGTAACTGACTGCCCAGTTTCCAGAGTAACTGAATACCCTGTTTCCAGGGTAACTGACTGCCCTGTTTCCGGGATAACTGACTGCCCTGTTTCCAGGGTTACTGACTGCCCTGTTTCCGGGGCAGCTGACTGCCCTGATTCCAGGGTAACTGATCACCCTGTTTCCAGGATAACTGACTGCCCTGTTTCCGGGATAACTGACTGCCCTGTTTCCAGGGTCACTGACCACCCTATTTCCAGGATAACTGACTCCTCTGTTTCCAGGGTAACTGACTGCCCTGTTTCCGGGGTAACTGATCTCCCTGTTTCCGGGGTAACTGACCGCCCTGTTTCCAGGATAACTGACCTACCTATTTCCGGGGTAACTGACCGCCCTGTTTCCAGGATAACTGACTGCCCTGTTTCCGGGTTAACTGACTGCCCTGTTTCCAGGATAACTGACTGCCCTGTTTCCAGGGGATCTGACTGCCCTGCTTCCGGGGTAACTGATCACCCTGTTTCCGGGGTAACTGTCCAACCAGTTTCCAGGGTGACTGACTGCCCTGTTTCCAGGGTAACTGACTGCCCAGTTTCCGGGGTAACTGACTGCCCTGTTTCCTGGGTAACTGACTGCCCTGCTTCCGGGGTAACTGACTGGCCTGTTTCCAGGGTAACTGACTGCCCAGTTTCCAGGGTAACTGATCACCCTTTTTCCGGGATAACTGACTGCTCTGTTTCCGGGATAACTGACTGCCCTGTTTCGAGGGTAACGGATCACCCTGTTTCCGGGATAACTGTCTGCCGGGTTTCCGGGATAACTGACTGCCCAGTTTCCAGGGAAACTGACTGCCCTGTTTCCGGGGTAACTGACTGCTCTGTTTCCAGGGTAACTGACTGCCCAGTTTCCAGGGTAACTGATCACCCTGTTTCCGGGATAACTGACTGCCCTGTTTCCGGGAGAAATGACTGCCCTGTTTCCAGGGTAACTGACTGCCCTGCTTCCGGGGTAACTGACTGCCCTGTTTGCAGGGTAACTGATCACCCTGTTTACGGGATAACTGACTGCCCTGTTTCCGGGATAACTGACTGCCCTGTTTCCAGGGTAACTGACCGCCCTGTTTCCGGGCTAACTGACTGCCCAGTTTCCAGGGTAACTGACTGCCAGGTTTCCAGGGTAACTAACTGCCCTGTTTCCGGGGTAACTGACTGCCCAGTTTCCAGGGTAACTGACTGCCCTGTTTCCAGGGTAACTGACTGCCCACCTTCCAGCGTAACTGATCACCCTGTTTCCAGGATAACTGAATGCCCTGTTTCCAGGGTAACTAACTGCCCAGTTTCCAGGGTAAATTATCACCCTGTTTCCGGGATAACTAACTGCCCTGTTTCCGGGATAACTGACTGCCCTGTTTCCGGGGTAACTGATCACCCTGTTTCCGGGGTAACTGACTGCCCAGTTTCCGGGGTAACTAACTTCCCTGTTTCCAGGGTAACTGACTGCCCTGTTTCCGGGATAACTGACTGCCCTGTTTTCAGGGTAACTGATAACCCTGTTTCCGGGATAACTGACTGCCCTGTTTCCAGGGTAACTGACTGCCCAGTTTCCAGGGTAACTGACTGCCCTGTTTCCGGGGTAACTGACTGCCCTGTTTACAGGGTAACTGACTGCCCAGTTTCCAGAGTAACTGAATACCCTATTTCCAGGGTAACAGATCACCCTGTTTCCGGGATAACTGACTGCCCTGTTTCCAGGATAACTGACTGCCCTGTTTCCAGGGTAACTGACTGCCCTGTTTCCGGGGTAACTGACTGCCCTGTTTGCAGGCTAACTGACCGCCCTGTTTCCAGGATAACTGATCACCCTGTTTCCGGGGTAACTGACTGCCCTGTTTCCGGGGTAACTGACCGCCCTGTTCCCAGGGTAACTGACCGCCCTGTTTCCAGGATAACTGACCTACCTATTTCCAGGTTAACTGACTGCCCTGTTTCCAGGGTAACTGACTGCCCTGTTTCCAGGGGAACTGACTGCCCTGTTTCCGGGGTAACTGATCACCCTGTTTCCGGGGTAACTGACTAACCAGTTTCCAGGGTGACTGACTGCCCTGTTTCCAGGGTAACTGACTGCCCAGTTTCCGGGGTAACTGACTGCCCTGTTTCCTGGGTAACTGACTGCCCTGCTTCCGGGGTAACTGACTGCCCTGTTTCCAGGGTAACTGACTGCCCAGTTTCCAGGGCAACTGATCACCCTTTTTCCGTGATAACTGACTGCCCTGTTTCCGGGATAACTGACTGCCCTGTTTCCAGGGTAACTGACTGCCCTGTTTCCGGGGCAACTGACTGCCCTGTTTCCAGGGTAACTGATCACCCTGTTTCCGGGATTACTGACTGCCCTGTTTCCGGGATAACTGACTGCCCTGTTTCCAGGGTAACTGACTGCCCTGTTTCCGGGGTAACTGACCGCCCTGTTTCCAGGGTAACTGACCGCCCTGTTTCCAGGATAACTGACTCCCCTGTTTCCAGGGTAACTGACTGCCCTGTTTCCGGGGTAACTGACTGCCCAGTTGCCAGGGTAACTGACTGCCCAGTTTCCAGGGTAACTAACTGCCCTGTTTCCGGGGTAACTGACTGCCCAGTTTCCAGGGTAAATGAGTGCCCTGTTTCCAGGGTAACTGACTGCCCACCTTCCAGTGTAACTGATCACCCTGTTTCCAGGATAACTGACTGCCCTGTTTCCAGGTTAACTGACCGCCCTGTTTCCAGGGTAACTGACTGCCCAGTTTCCAGGGTAAATTATCACCCTGTTTCCGGGATAACTAACTGCCCTGTTTCCGGGATAACTGACTGCCCTGTTTCCGGGATAACTGACTGACCTGTTTCCGGGGTAACTGATCACCCTGTTTCCGGGGTAACTGACTGCCCAGTTTCCGGGTAACTGACTTCCCTGTTTCCAGGGTAACTGACTGCCCTGTTTCCGGGATAACTGACAGCCCTGTTTCCAGGGTAACTGATAACCCTGTTTCCGGGATAACTGACTGCCCTGTTTCCAGGGTAACTGACTGCCCAGTTTCCAGAGTAACTGAATAACCTGTTTCCAGGGTAACAGATCACCCTGTTTCCGGGATAACTGACTGCCCTGTTTCCAAGATAACTGACTGCCCTCTTTCCAGGGTAACTGACTGCCCTGTTTCCGGGGTAACTGACTGCCCTGTTTCCAGGCTAACTGACTGCCCTGTTTCCAGGATAACTGATCACACTGTTTCCCGGGTAACTGACTGCCCTGTTTCCGGGGTAACTGACCGCCCTGTTTCCAGGATAACTGACTGCCCTGTTTTCAGGGTAACTGATAACCCTGTTTCCGGGATAACTGACTGCCCTGTTTCCAGGGTAACTGACTGCCCAGTTTCCAGGGTAACTGACTGCCCTGTTTCCGGGGTAACTGACTGCCCTGTTTCCAGGGTAACTGACTGCCCAGTTTCCAGGGTAACTGATCACCCTTTTTCCGGGATAACTGACTGCCCTGTTTCCGGGATAACTGACTGCCCTGTTTCGAGGGTAACTGATCACCCTGTTTCCGGGATCACTGTCTGCCCTGTTTCCGGGATAACTGACTGCCCAGTTTCCAGGGTAACTGACTGCCCTGTTTCCGGGGTAACTGACTGCACTGTTTCGAGGGTAACTGACTTCCCAGTTTCCAGGGTAACTGATCACCCTGTTTCCGGGATAACTGACTGCCCTGTTTCCGGGAGAAATGACTGCCCTGTTTACAGGGTAACTGACTGCCCTGCTTCCGGGGTAACTGACTGCCCTGTTTCCAGGGTAACTGATCACCCTGTTTCCGGGATAACTGACTGCCCTGTTTCCGGGATAACTGACTGCCCTGTTTCCAGGGTAACTGACTTACCCTGTTTCCGGGGTAACTGACTGCCCTGTTTCCAGGCTCACTGACTGCCCTGTTTCCAGGATAACTGATCACCCTGTTTCCGGGGTAACTGACTGCCCTGTTTCCGGGGTAACTGACCGCCCTGTTTCCAGGGTAACTGACCACCCTGTTTCCAGGATAACTGAAAGCCCTGTTTCCAGGGTAACTGATCTCCCTGTTTCCGGGGTAACTGATCACCCTGTTTCCGGGTAACTGACTGCCCTGTTTCCGGGGTAACTGACTGCCCTGTTTCCAGGGTAACTGATCTCCCTGTTTCCAGTGCAACGGATCACCATGTTTCCGGGGTAACTGACTGCCCTGTTTCCAGGGCAACTGACCGCCCTGTTTCCGGGGTAACTGACTGCCCAGTTTCCAGGGTAACTGTTCACCCTGTTTCCGGGGTAACGGATCACCCTGTTTCTGGGGTAAATGACTGCCCTGTTTCCAGGGTAACTGACCGCCCTGTTTCAGGGATAACTGATCACCCTGTTTCCGGGGGAACTGAGTAATCTGTATCCAGGGTTACTGACTGCCCTGTTTCCGGGGCAACTGACTGCGCAGTTTCCAGGGTAAAAAACTGCCCTGTTTCCGGGGTAACTGACCGCCCTGTTTCCAGGATAACTGATCACCCTGTATACGGGGTAACTGAGTAATCTGTTTCCAGGGTTACTGACTGCCCTGTTTCCGGGGTAACTGACTGCCCAGTTTCCAGCGTAACCGACTGCCCTGTTTCCAGGGTAACTGACTGCCCAGTTTCCAGGGTAACTGACTGCCCTGTTTCCGGGGTAACTGACTGCCCACTTTCCAGGGTAACTGAATGCCCAGTTTCCAGGGTAACTAACTGCCCTGTTTCCGGGGTAACTGACTGCCCAGTTTCCAGGGTAACTGATCACCCTGTTTCCGGGGTAACTGACTAACAAGTTTCCAGGGTGACTGACTGCCCTGTTTCCAGGGTAACTGACTGCCCAGTTTCCGGGGTAACTGACTGCCCTGTTCGCGGGTAAATGACCGCCTTGTTTCCAGTGTAAGTGATCACCCTTTTTCCGGGGTCACTGACTGCCCTGTTTCCAGGGTAACTGACCGCCCTGTTTCCAGGATAACTGATCACCCTGTTTCCGGGGTAACTGACCACCCTGTTTCCAGGATAACTGACTCCCCTGTTTCCAGGGTAAGTGACTGCCCTGCTTCCGGGGTACCTGATCTCCCTGTTTCCGGGGTAACTGACCGCCCTGTTTCCAGGATAACTGACCTACCGATTTCCGGGGTAACTGACCGCCCTGTTTCCAGGATAACTGACTGCCCTGTTTCCAGGTTAACTGACTGCCCTGTTTCCAGGGTAACCGACTGCCCTGTTTCCAGGGGAACTGACTGCCCTGTTTCCGGGGTAACTGATCACCCTGTTTCCGGGGTAACTGTCCAACCAGTTTCCAGGGTGACTGACTGCCCTGTTACCTGGGTAACTGACTGCCCTGTTTCCGGGGTAACTGACTGCCCTGTTTCCAGGGTAACTGACTGCCCAGTTTCCAGGGTAACTGATCACCCTTTTTCCGGGATAACTGACTGCCCTGTTTCCGGGATAACTGACTGCCCTGTTTCGAGGGAAACTGATCACCCTGTTTCCGGGATCACTGTCTGCCCTGTTTCCGGGATAACTGACTGCCCAGTTTCCAGGGTAACTGACTGCCCTGTTTCCGGGGTAACTGACTGCACTGTTTCGAGGGTAACTGACTTCCCAGTTTCCAGGGTAACTGATCACCCTGTTTCCGGGATAACTGACTGCCCTGTTTCCGGGAGAAATGACTGCCCTGTTTACAGGGTAACTGACTGCCCTGCTTCCGGGGTAACTGACTGCCCTGTTTCCAGGGTAACTGATCACCCTGTTTCCGGGATAACTGACTGCCCTGTTTCCGGGATAACTGACTGCCCTGTTTCCAGGGTAACTGACTTACCCTGTTTCCGGGGTAACTGACTGCCCTGTTTCCAGGCTCACTGACTGCCCTGTTTCCAGGATAACTGATCACCCTGTTTCCGGGGTAACTGACTGCCCTGTTTCCGGGGTAACTGACCGCCCTGTTTCCAGGGTAACTGACCACCCTGTTTCCAGGATAACTGAAAGCCCTGTTTCCAGGGTAACTGATCTCCCTGTTTCCGGGGTAACTGATCACCCTGTTTCCGGGTAACTGACTGCCCTGTTTCCGGGGTAACTGACTGCCCTGTTTCCAGGGTAACTGATCTCCCTGTTTCCAGTGCAACGGATCACCATGTTTCCGGGGTAACTGACTGCCCTGTTTCCAGGGCAACTGACCGCCATGTTTCCGGGGTAACTGACTGCCCAGTTTCCAGGGTAACTGATCACCCTGTTTCCGGGGTAACGGATCACCCTGTTTCCGGGGTAAATGACTGCCCTGTTTCCAGGGTAACTGACCGCCCTGTTTCAGGGATAACTGATCACCCTGTTTCCGGGGGAACTGAGTAATCTGTATCCAGGGTTACTGACTGCCCTGTTTCCGGGGCAACTGACTGCGCAGTTTCCAGGGTAAAAAACTGCCCTGTTTCCGGGGTAACTGACCGCCCTGTTTCCAGGATAACTGATCACCCTGTATACGGGGTAACTGAGTAATCTGTTTCCAGGGTTACTGACTGCCCTGTTTCCGGGGTAACTGACTGCCCAGTTTCCAGCGTAACCGACTGCCCTGTTTCCAGGGTAACTGACTGCCCAGTTTCCAGGGTAACTGACTGCCCTGTTTCCGGGGTAACTGACTGCCCACTTTCCAGGGTAACTGAATGCCCAGTTTCCAGGGTAACTAACTGCCCTGTTTCCGGGGTAACTGACTGCCCAGTTTCCAGGGTAACTGATCACCCTGTTTCCGGGGTAACTGACTAACAAGTTTCCAGGGTGACTGACTGCCCTGTTTCCAGGGTAACTGACTGCCCAGTTTCCGGGGTAACTGACTGCCCTGTTTCCGGGATAACTGACTGCCCTGTTTCCAGGCTAACTGACTGCCCTGTTTCCGGGATAACTGATCACCCTGTTTCCGTGGTAACTGACTGCCCTGTTTCCGGGGTAAATGACCGCGCTGTTTCCAGGATAACTGATCACCCTGTTACCGGAGTAACTGACCAACCTGTTTCCAGGGTAACTGACCACCCTGTTTCCAGGATAACTCAAAGCCCTGTTTCCAGGTTAACTGACTGCCCAGTTTCCAGGGTAACTGATCACCCTGTTTCGGGATAACTGACTGCCCTGTTTCCGGGAGAACTGACTGCCCTGTTTCCAGGATAACTGACTGCCCGATTTACTGGATAACTGACCGCCCTGTTTCCAGGTTAACTGACTGCCCTGTTTCCAGGGAAACTGACTGCCCTGTTTCCAGGGTAACTGACCGCCCTGTTTCTGGGGTAACTGATCTCCCTGTTTCCGGGGTAACTGACCGCCCTGTTTCCAGGACAACTGACCGCCCTATTTCCGGGGTAACTGACTCCCCTGTTTCCTGGATAACTGACTGCCCTGTTTCCAGGGTAACTGACTGCCCACTTTCCAGTGTAACTGATCACCCTGTTTCCAGGATAACTGACTGCCCTGTTTCCAGGGTAACTGACCGCCCTGTTTCCAGGGTAACTGACTGCCCTGTTTCCGGGATAACTGACTGCCCTGTTTCCAGGGTAACTGATCGCCCTGTTTCGAGGGTAACTGACTGCCCTGTTGCCAGGATAACTGACTGCCCTGTTTCCAGGGTAACTGACTGACCACTTTCCAGTGCAACTGATCACCCTGTTTCAAGGGTTACTGACTGCCCACTTTCCAGTGTAACTGATCACCCTTTTTCCAGGATAACTGAATACCCTGTTTCCAGGGTAACTGACTGCCCTGTTTCCGGGATAACTGACTGCCCTGTTTCCAGGGTAACTGACTGCCCACTTTCCAGTGTAACTGATCACCCTGTTTCCAGGAGAACTGACTGCCCTGTTTCCAGGGTAACTGACCGCCCAGTTTCCAGGGTAAATTATCACCCTGTTTCAGGGATAACTAACTGCCCTGTTTCCGGAATAACTGACTTCCCTGTTTCCGGGGTAACTGATCACCCTGTTTCCGGGGTAACTGACTGCCCTGTTTCCAGGGTAACTGACTGCCCAGTTTCCAGGGTAACTGACTGTCCTGTTTCCGGGGTAACTGACTGCCCTGTTTCCAGGGTAACTGACTGCCCAGTTTCCAGAGTAACTGAATACCCTGTTTCCAGGGTAACTGACTGCCCTGTTTCCGGGATAACTGACTGCCCTGTTTCCAGGGTAACTGACTGCCCTGTTTCCGGGGCAGCTGACTGCCCTGTTTCCAGGGTAACTGATCACCCTGTTTCCGGGATAACTGACTGCCCTGTTTCCGGGATAACTGACTGCCCTGTTTCCAGGGTCACTGACCACCCTGTTTCCAGGATAACAGACTCCCCTGTTTCCAGGGTAACTGACTGCCCTGTTTCCGGGGTAACTGATCTCCCTGTTTCCGGGGTAACTGACCGCCCTGTTTCCAGGATAACTGACCTACCTATTTCCGGGGTAACTGACCGCCCTGTTTCCAGGATAACTGACTGCCCTGTTTCCGGGTTAACTGACTGCCCTGTTTCCAGGGTAACTGACTGCCCTGTTTCCAGGGGATCTGACTGCCCTGCTTCCGGGGTAACTGATCACCCTGTTTCCGGGGTAACTGTCCAACCAGTTTCCAGGGTGACTGACCACCCTGTTTCCAGGGTAACTGACTGCCCAGTTTCCGGGGTAACTGACTGCCCTGTTTCCTGGGTAACTGACTGCCCTGCTTCCGGGGTAACTGACTGCCCTGTTTCCAGGGTAACTGACTGCCCAGTTTCCAGGGTAACTGATCACCCTTTTTCCGGGATAACTGACTGCTCTGTTTCCGGGATAACTGACTGCCCTGTTTCGAGGGTAACGGATCACCCTGTTTCCGGGATAACTGTCTGCCCTGTTTCCGGGATAACTGACTGCCCAGTTTCCAGGGAAACTGACTGCCCTGTTTCCGGGGTAACTGACTGCTCTGTTTCCAGGGTAACTGACTGCCCAGTTTCCAGGGTAACTGATCACCCTGTTTCCGGGATAACTGACTGCCCTGTTTCCGGGAGAAATGACTGCCCTGTTTCCAGGGTAACTGACTGCCCTGCTTCCGGGGTAACTGACTGCCCTGTTTGCAGGGTAACTGATCACCCTGTTTACGGGATAACTGAATACCCTGTTTCCAGGGTAACTGACTGCCCTGTTTCCGGGATAACTGACTGCCCTGTTTCCAGGGTAACTGACTGCCCACTTTCCAGTGCAACTGATCACCCTGTTTCCAGGATAACTGACTGCCCTGTTTCCAGGGTAACTGACCGCCCAGTTTCCAGGGTAAATTATCACCCTGTTTCAGGGATAACTAACTGCCCTGTTTCCGGGATAACTGACTTCCCTGTTTCCGGGGTAACTGATCACCCTGTTTCCGGGGTAACTGACTGCCCAGTTTCCAGGGTAACTGACTGTCCTGTTTCCGGGGTAACTGACTGCCCTGTTTCCAGGGTAACTGACTGCCCAGTTTCCAGAGTAACCGAATACCCTGTTTCCAGGGTAACTGACTGCCCTGTTTCCGGGATAACTGACTGCCCTGTTTCCAGGGTAACTGACTGCCCTGTTTCCGGGGCAGCTGACTGCCCTGTTTCAGGGTAACTGATCACCCTGTTTCTAGGATAACTGACTGCCCTGTTTCCGGGATAACAGACTGCCCTGTTTCCAGGGTCACTGATCACCCTATTTCCAGGATAAATGACTCCCCTGTTTCCAGGGTAACTGACTGCCCTGTTTGCGGGGTAACTGATCTCCCTGTTTCCGGGGTAACTGACCGCCCTGTTTCCAGGATAACTGACCTACCTATTTCCGGGGTAACTGACCGCCCTGTTTCCAGGATAACTGACTGCCCTGTTTCCGGGTTAACTGACTGCCCTGTTTCCAGGGTAACTGACTGCCCTGTTTCCAGGGGATCTGACTGCCCTTCTTCCGGGGTAACTGATCACCCTGTTTCCGGGGTAACTGTCCAACCAGTTTCCAGGGTGACTGACTGCCCTGTTTCCAGGGTAACTGACTGCCCAGTTTCCGGGGTAACTGACTGCCCTGTTTCCTGGGTAACTGACTGCCCTGCTTCCGGGGTAACTGACTGCCCTGTTTCCAGGGTAACTGACTGCCCAGTTTCCAGGGTAACTGACCACCCTTTTTCCGGGATAACTGACTGCTCTGTTTCCGGGATAACTGACTGCCCTGTTTCGAGGGTAACGGATCACCCTGTTTCCGGGATAACTGTCTGCCGGGTTTCCGGGATAACTGACTGCCCAGTTTCCAGGGAAACTGACTGCCCTGTTTCCGGGGTAACTGACTGCTCTGTTTCCAGGGTAACTGACTGCCCAGTTTCCAGGGTAACTGATCACCCTGTTTCCGGGATAACTGACTGCCCTGTTTCCGGGAGAAATGACTGCCCTGTTTCCAGGGTAACTGACTGCCCTGCTTCCGGGGTAACTGACTGCCCTGTTTGCAGGGTAACTGATCACCCTGTTTACGGGATAACTGACTGCCCTGTTTCCGGGATAACTGACTGCCCTGTTTCCAGGGTAACTGACCGCCCTGTTTCCGGGGTAACTGACTGCCCAGTTTCCAGGGTAACTGACTGCCAGGTTTCCAGGGTAACTAACTGCCCTGTTTCCGGGGTAACTGACTGCCCAGTTTCCAGGGTAACTGACTGCCCTGTTTCCAGGGTAACTGTCTGCCCACCTTCCAGCGTAACTGATCACCCTGTTTCCAGGATAACTGAATGCCCTGTTTCCAGGGTAACTGACTGCCCAGTTTCCAGGGTAAATTATCACCCTGTTTCTGGGATAACTAACTGCCCTGTTTCCGGGATAACTGACTGCCCTGTTTCCGGGGTAACTGATCACCCTGTTTCCGGGGTAACTGAATGCCCAGTTTCCGGGGTAACTAACTTCCCTGTTTCCAGGGTAACTGACTGCCCTGTTTCCGGGATAACGGACTGCCCTGTTTTCAGGGTAACTGATAACCCTGTTTCCGGGATAACTGACTGCCCTGTTTCCAGGGTAACTGACTGCCCAGTTTCCAGGGTAACTGACTGCCCTGTTTCCGGGGTAACTGACTGCCCAGTTTCCAGGGTAACTGATCACCCTGTTTCCGGGTTAACTGACTGCCCTGTTTCCGGGAGAAATGACTGCCCTGTTTCCAGGGTAACTGACTGCCCTGCTTCCGGGGTAACTGACTGCCCTGTTTGCAGGGTAACTGACTGCCCTGTTTCCGGGATAACTGACTGCCCTGTTTCCAGGGTAACTGACTGCCCACTTTCCAGTGCAACTGATCACCCTGTTTCCAGGATAACTGACTGCCCTGTTTCCAGGGTAACTGACCGCCCAGTTTCCAGGGTAAATTATCACCCTGTTTCAGGGATAACTAACTGCCCTGTTTCCGGGATAACTGACTTCCCTGTTTCCGGGGTAACTGATCACCCTGTTTCCGGGGTAACTGACTGCCCAGTTTCCAGGGTAACTGACTGTCCTGTTTCCGGGGTAACTGACTGCCCTGTTTCCAGGGTAACTGACTGCCCAGTTTCCAGAGTAACTGAATACCCTGTTTCCAGGGTAACTGACTGCCCTGTTTCCGGGATAACTGACTGCCCTGTTTCCAGGGTTACTGACTGCCCTGTTTCCGGGGCAGCTGACTGCCCTGATTCCAGGGTAACTGATCACCCTGTTTCCAGGATAACTGACTGCCCTGTTTCCGGGATAACTGACTGCCCTGTTTCCAGGGTCACTGACCACCCTATTTCCAGGATAACTGACTCCTCTGTTTCCAGGGTAACTGACTGCCCTGTTTCCGGGGTAACTGATCTCCCTGTTTCCGGGGTAACTGACCGCCCTGTTTCCAGGATAACTGACCTACCTATTTCCGGGGTAACTGACCGCCCTGTTTCCAGGATAACTGACTGCCCTGTTTCCGGGTTAACTGACTGCCCTGTTTCCAGGATAACTGACTGCCCTGTTTCCAGGGGATCTGACTGCCCTGCTTCCGGGGTAACTGATCACCCTGTTTCCGGGGTAACTGTCCAACCAGTTTCCAGGGTGACTGACTGCCCTGTTTCCAGGGTAACTGACTGCCCAGTTTCCGGGGTAACTGACTGCCCTGTTTCCTGGGTAACTGACTGCCCTGCTTCCGGGGTAACTGACTGGCCTGTTTCCAGGGTAACTGACTGCCCAGTTTCCAGGGTAACTGATCACCCTTTTTCCGGGATAACTGACTGCTCTGTTTCCGGGATAACTGACTGCCCTGTTTCGAGGGTAACGGATCACCCTGTTTCCGGGATAACTGTCTGCCGGGTTTCCGGGATAACTGACTGCCCAGTTTCCAGGGAAACTGACTGCCCTGTTTCCGGGGTAACTGACTGCTCTGTTTCCAGGGTAACTGACTGCCCAGTTTCCAGGGTAACTGATCACCCTGTTTCCGGGATAACTGACTGCCCTGTTTCCGGGAGAAATGACTGCCCTGTTTCCAGGGTAACTGACTGCCCTGCTTCTGGGGTAACTGACTGCCCTGTTTGCAGGGTAACTGATCACCCTGTTTACGGGATAACTGACTGCCCTGTTTCCGGGATAACTGACTGCCCTGTTTCCAGGGTAACTGACCGCCCTGTTTCCGGGCTAACTGACTGCCCAGTTTCCAGGGTAACTGACTGCCAGGTTTCCAGGGTAACTAACTGCCCTGTTTCCGGGGTAACTGACTGCCCAGTTTCCAGGGTAACTGACTGCCCTGTTTCCAGGGTAACTGACTGCCCACCTTCCAGCGTAACTGATCACCCTGTTTCCAGGATAACTGAATGCCCTGTTTCCAGGGTAACTAACTGCCCAGTTTCCAGGGTAAATTATCACCCTGTTTCCGGGATAACTAACTGCCCTGTTTCCGGGATAACTGACTGCCCTGTTTCCGGGGTAACTGATCACCCTGTTTCCGGGGTAACTGACTGCCCAGTTTCCGGGGTAACTAACTTCCCTGTTTCCAGGGTAACTGACTGCCCTGTTTTCAGGGTAACTGATAACCCTGTTTCCGGGATAACTGACTGCCCTGTTTCCAGGGTAACTGACTGCCCAGTTTCCAGGGTAACTGACTGCCCTGTTTCCGGGGTAACTGACTGCCCTGTTTACAGGGTAACTGACTGCCCAGTTTCCAGAGTAACTGAATACCCTATTTCCAGGGTAACAGATCACCCTGTTTCCGGGATAACTGACTGCCCTGTTTCCAGGATAACTGACTGCCCTGTTTCCAGGGTAACTGACTGCCCTGTTTCCGGGGTAACTGACTGCCCTGTTTGCAGGCTAACTGACCGCCCTGTTTCCAGGATAACTGATCACCCTGTTTCCGGGGTAACTGACTGCCCTGTTTCCGGGGTAACTGACCGCCCTGTTTCCAGGGTAACTGACCGCCCTGTTTCCAGGATAACTGACCTACCTATTTCCAGGTTAACTGACTGCCCTGTTTCCAGGGTAACTGACTGCCCTGTTTCCAGGGGAACTGACTGCCCTGTTTCCGGGGTAACTGATCACCCTGTTTCCAGGGTAACTGACTAACCAGTTTCCAGGGTGACTGACTGCCCTGTTTCCAGGGTAACTGACTGCCCAGTTTCCGGGGTAACTGACTGCCCTGTTTCCTGGGTAACTGACTGCCCTGCTTCCGGGGTAACTGACTGCCCTGTTTCCAGGGTAACTGACTGCCCTGTTTCCAGGGCAACTGATCACCCTTTTTCCGGGATAACTGACTGCCCTGTTTCCGGGATAACTGACTGCCCTGTTTCCAGGGTAACTGACTGCCCTGTTTCCGGGGCAACTGACTGCCCTGTTTCCAGGGTAACTGATCACCCTGTTTCCGGGATTACTGACTGCCCTGTTTCCGGGATAACTGACTGCCCTGTTTCCAGGGTAACTGACTGCCCTGTTTCCGGGGTAACTGACCGCCCTGTTTCCAGGGTAACTGACCGCCCTGTTTCCAGGATAACTGACTCCCCTGTTTCCAGGGTAACTGACTGCCCTGTTTCCGGGGTAACTGACTGCCCAGTTGCCAGGGTAACTGACTGCCCAGTTTCCAGGGTAACTAACTGCCCTGTTTCCGGGGTAACTGACTGCCCAGTTTCCAGGGTAAATGAGTGCCCTGTTTCCAGGGTAACTGACTGCCCTGTTTCCAGGTTAACTGACCGCCCTGTTTCCAGGGTAACTGACTGCCCAGTTTCCAGGGTAAATTATCACCCTGTTTCCGGGATAACTAACTGCCCTGTTTCCGGGATAACTGACTGCCCTGTTTCCGGGATAACTGACTGACCTGTTTCCGGGGTAACTGATCACCCTGTTTCCGGGGTAACTGACTGCCCAGTTTCCGGGTAACTGACTTCCCTGTTTCCAGGGTAACTGACTGCCCTGTTTCCGGGATAACTGACTGCCCTGTTTCCAGGGTAACTGATAACCCTGTTTCCGGGATAACTGACTGCCCTGTTTCCAGGGTAACTGACTGCCCAGTTTCCAGAGTAACTGAATAACCTGTTTCCAGGGTAACAGATCACCCTGTTTCCGGGATAACTGACTGCCCTGTTTCCAAGATAACTGACTGCCCTCTTTCCAGGGTAACTGACTGCCCTGTTTCCGGGGTAACTGACTGCCCTGTTTCCAGGCTAACTGACTGCCCTGTTTCCAGGATAACTGATCACACTGTTTCCCGGGTAACTGACTGCCCTGTTTCCGGGGTAACTGACCGCCCTGTTTCCAGGATAACTGACTGCCCTGTTTTCAGGGTAACTGATAACCCTGTTTCCGGGATAACTGACTGCCCTGTTTCCAGGGTAACTGACTGCCCAGTTTCCAGGGTAACTGACTGCCCTGTTTCCGGGGTAACTGACTGCCCTGTTTACAGGGTAACTGACTGCCCAGTTTCCAGAGTAACTGAATACCCTATTTCCAGGGTAACAGATTACCCTGTTTCCGGGATAACTGACTGCCCTGTTTCCAGGATAACTGACTGCCCTGTTTCCAGGGTAACTGACTGCCCTGTTTCCGGGGTAACTGACTGCCCTGTTTGCAGGCTAACTGACTGCCCTGTTTCCAGGATAACTGATCACCCTGTTTCCGGGGTAACTGACTGCCCTGTTTCCGGGGTAACTGACCGCCCTGTTTCCAGGATAACTGATCTCCCTGTTTCCGGGGTAACTGATCTCCCTGTTTCCGGGGTAACTGACCGCCCTGTTTCCAGGATAACTGACCTACCTATTTCCAGGTTTACTGACTGCCCTGTTTCCAGGGTAACTGACTGCCCTGTTTCCAGGGGAACTGACTGCCCTGTTTCCGGGGTAACTGATCACCCTGTTTCCGGGGTAACTGACTAACCAGTTTCCAGGGTGACTGACTGCCCTGTTTCCAGGGTAACTGACTGCCCAGTTTCCGGGGTAACTGACTGCCCTGTTTCCTGGGTAACTGACTGCCCTGCTTCCGGGGTAACTTACTGCCCTGTTTCCAGGGTAACTGACTGCCCAGTTTCCAGGATAACTGATCACCCTTTTTCCGGGATAACTGACTGCCCTGTTTCCGGGATAACTGACTGCCCTGTTTCCAGGGTAACTGACTGCCCTGTTTCCGGGGCAACTGACTGCCCTGTTTCCAGGGTAACTGATCACCCTGTTTCCGGGATTACTGACTGCCCTGTTTCCGGGATAACTGACTGCCCTGTTTCCAGGGTAACTGACTGCCCTGTTTCCGGGGTAACTGACCGCCCTGTTTCCAGGGTAACTGACCGCCCTGTTTCCAGGAAACTGACTCCCCTGTTTCCAGGGTAACTGACTGCCCTGTTTCCGGGGTAACTGACTGCCCAGTTTCCAGGGTAACTGACTGCCCAGTTTCCAGGGTAACTAACTGCCCTGTTTCCGGGGTAACTGACTGCCCAGTTTCCAGGGTAAATGACTGCCCTGTTTCCAGGGTAACTGACTGCCCACCTTCCAGTGTAACTGATCACCCTGTTTCCAGGATAACTGACTGCCCTGTTTCCAGGTTAACTGACCGCCCTGTTTCCAGGGTAACTGACTGCCCAGTTTCCGGGGTAACTGATCACCCTGTTTCCGGGTAACTGACCGCCCTGTTTCCAGGGTAACTGACCGCCCTGTTTCCAGGGTAACTGACTGCCCAGTTTCCAGGGTAAATGACTGCCCTGTTTCCAGGGTAAATGACTGCCCACCTTCCAGTGTAACTGATCACCCTGTTTCCAGGATAACTGACTGCCCTGTTTCCAGGTTAACTGACCGCCCTGTTTCCAGGGTAACTGACTGCCCAGTTTCCAGGGTAAATTATCACCCTGTTTCCGGGATAACTAACTGCCCTGTTTCCGGGATAACTGACTGCCCTGTTTCCGGGATAACTGACTGACCTGTTTCCGGGGTAACTGATCACCCTGTTTCCGGGGTAACTGACTGCCCAGTTTCCGGGTAACTGACTTCCCTGTTTCCAGGGTAACTGACTGCCCTGTTTCCGGGGTAACTGACTGCCCTGTTTGCAGGCTAACTGACTGCCCTGTTTCCAGGATAACTGATCACCCTGTTTCCGGGGTAACTGACTGCCCTGTTTCCGGGGTAACTGACGGCCCTGTTTCCAGGATAACTGATCTCCCTGTTTCCGGGGTAACTGATCTCCCTGTTTCCGGGGTAACTGACCGCCCTGTTTCCAGGATAACTGACCTACCTATTTCCAGGTTAACTGACTGCCCTGTTTCCAGGGTAACTGACTGCCCTGTTTCCAGGGGAACTGACTGCCCTGTTTCCGGGGTAACTGATCACCCTGTTTCCGGGGTAACTGACTAACCAGTTTCCAGGGTGACTGACTGCCCTGTTTCCAGGGTAACTGACTGCCCAGTTTCCGGGGTAACTGACTGCCCTGTTTCCTGGGTAACTGACTGCCCTGCTTCCGGGGTAACTGACTGCCCTGTTTCCAGGGTAACTGACTGCCCAGTTTCCAGGGTAACTGATCACCCTTTTTCCGGGATAACTGACTGCCCTGTTTCCGGGATAACTGACTGCCCTGTTTCCAGGGTAACTGACTGCCCTGTTTCCGGGGCAACTGACTGCCCTGTTTCCAGGGTAACTGATCACCCTGTTTCCGGGATTACTGACTGCCCTGTTTCCGGGATAACTGACTGCCCTGTTTCCAGGGTAACTGACTGCCCTGTTTCCGGGGTAACTGACCGCCCTGTTTCCAGGGTAACTGACCGCCCTGTTTCCAGGGTAACTAACTGCCCTGTTTCCAGGGTAACTGACTGCCCAGTTTACAGGGTAAATGACTGCCCTGTTTCCAGGGTAACTGACTGCCCACCTTCCAGTGTAACTGATCACCCTGTTTCCAGGATAACTGACTGCCCTGTTTCCAGGTTAACTGACCGCCCTGTTTCCAGGGTAACTGACTGCCCAGTTTCCAGGGTAAATTATCACCCTGTTTCCGGGATAACTAACTGCCCTGTTTCCGGGATAACTGACTGCCCTGTTTCCGGGATAACTGATTGACCTGTTTCCGGGGTAACTGATCACCCTGTTTCCGGGGTAACTGACTGCCCAGTTTCCGGGTAACTGACTTCCCTGTTTCCAGGGTAACTGACTGCCCTGTTTCCGGGATAACTGACTGCCCTGTTTCCAGGGTAACTGATAACCCTGTTTCCGGGATAACTGACTGCCCTGTTTCCAGGGTAACTGACTGCCCAGTTTCCAGAGTAACTGAATAACCTGTTTCCATGGTAACAGATCACCCTGTTTCCGGGATAACTGACTGCCCTGTTTCCAAGATAACTGACTGCCCTCTTTCCAGGGTAACTGACTGCCCTGTTTCCGGGGTAACTGACTGCCCTGTTTCCAGGCTAACTGACTGCCCTGTTTCCAGGATAACTGATCACCCTGTTTCCCGGGTAACTGACTGCCCTGTTTCCGGGGTAACTGACCGCCCTGTTTCCAGGATAACTGATCACCCTGTTTCCGGGGTAACTGACCACCCTGTTTCCAGGATAACTGACTCCCCTGTTTCCAGGGTAACTGACTGCCCTGTTTCCAGGGTAACTGACTGCCCTGTTTCCGGGGTAACTGACTGCCCTGTTTCCGGGGTAACTGATTGCCCTGTTTCCAGGCTAACTGACTGCCCTGTTTCCAGGATAACTGATCACCCTGTTTCCAGGATAACTGACTCCCTTGTTTCCAGGATAACTGACTGCCCTGTTTCCGGGGTAACTTACTGACCTGTTTCCAGGATAACTGACCTACCTATTGCCGGGGTAACTGACCGCCCTGTTTCCAGGTTAACTGACTGCCCTGTTTCCAGGTTAACTGACTGCCCTGTTTCCAGGGTAACTGACTGCCCTGTTTCCAGGGGAACTGACCGCCCTGTTTCCAGGGTAACTGACTGCCCAGTTTCCAGGGTAACTGATCACCCTGTTTCCGGGATAACTGACTGCCCTGTTTCCGGGAGAAATGACTGCCCTGTTTCCAGGGTAACTGACTGCCCTGCTTCCGGGGTAACTGACTACCCTGTTTGCAGGGTAACTGATCACCCTGTTTACGGGATAACTGACTGCCCTGTTTCCGGGATAACTGACTGCCCTGTTTCCAGGGTAACTGACCGCCCTGTTTCCGGGGTAACTGACTGCCCAGTTTCCAGGGTAACTGACTGCCAGGTTTCCAGGGTAACTAACTGCCCTGTTTCCGGGGTAACTGACTGCCCAGTTTCCAGGCTAACTGACTGCCCTGTTTCCAGGGTAACTGACTGCCCACCTTCCAGCGTAACTGATCACCCTGTTTCCAGGATAACTGAATGCCCTGTTTCCAGGGTAACTGACTGCCCAGTTTCCAGGGTAAATTATCACCCTGTTTCCGGGATAACTAACTGCCCTGTTTCCGGGATAACTGACTGCCCTGTTTCCGGGGTAACTGATCACCCTGTTTCCGGGGTAACTGACTGCCCAGTTTCCGGGGTAACTAACTTCCCTGTTTCCAGGGTAACTGACTGCCCTGTTTCCGGGATAACTGACTGCCCTGTTTTCAGGGTAACTGATAACCCTGTTTCCGGGATAACTGACTGCCCTGTTTCCAGGGTAACTGACTGCCCAGTTTCCAGGGTAACTGACTGCCCTGTTTCCGGGGTAACTGACTGCCCTGTTTACGGGGTAACTGACTGCCCAGTTTCCAGAGTAACTGAATACCCTGTTTCCAGGGTAACAGATCACCCTCTTTCCGGGATAACTGACTGCCCTTTTTCCAGGATAACTGACTGCCCTGTTTCCAGGGTAACTGACTGCCCTGTTTCCGGGGTAACTGACTGCCCTGTTTGCAGGCTAACTGACTGCCCTGTTTCCAGGATAACTGATCACCCTGTTTCCGGGGTAACTGACTGCCCTGTTTCCGGGGTAACTGACCGCCCTGTTTCCAGGATAACTGATCTCCCTGTTTCCGGGGTAACTGATCTCCCTGTTTCCGGGGTAACTGACCGCCCTGTTTCCAGGATAACTGACCTACCTATTTCCAGGTTAACTGACTGCCCTGTTTCCAGGGTAACTGACTGCCCTGTTTCCGGGGTAACTGATCACCCTGTTTCCGGGGTAACTGACCAACCAGTTTCCAGGGTGACTGACTGCCCTGTTTCCAGGGTAACTGACTGCCCAGTTTCCGGGGTAACTGACTGCCCTGTTTCCTGGGTAACTGACTGCCCTGCTTCCGGGGTAACTGACTGCCCTGTTTCCAGGGTAACTGACTGCCCAGTTTCCAGGGTAACTGATCACCCTTTTTCCGGGATAACTGACTGCCCTGTTTCCGGGATAACTGACTGCCCTGTTTCCAGGGTAACTGACTGCCCTGTTTCCGGGGCAACTGACTGCCCTGTTTCCAGGGTAACTGATCACCCTGTTTCCGGGATTACTGACTGCCCTGTTTCCAGGGTAACTGACTGCCCTGTTTCCGGGGTAACTGACCCCCCTGTTTCCAGGGTAACTGACCGCCCTGTTTCCAGGATAACTGACTCCCCTGTTTCCAGGGTAACTGACTGCCCTGTTTCCGGGGTAACTGACTGCCCAGTTTCCAGGGTAACTGACTGCCCAGTTTCCAGGGTAACTAACTGCCCTGTTTCCGGGGTAACTGACTGCCCAGTTTCCAGGGTAAATGACTGCCCTGTTTCCAGGGTAACTGACTGCCCACCTTCCAGTGTAACTGATCACCCTGTTTCCAGGATAACTGACTGCCCTGTTTCCAGGTTAACTGACCGCCCTGTTTCCAGGGTAACTGACTGCCCAGTTTCCAGGGTAAATTATCACCCTGTTTCCGGGATAACTAACTGCCCTGTTTCCGGGATAACTGACTGCCCTGTTTCCGGGATAACTGATCACCCAGTTTCCGGGGTAACTGACTGCCCAGTTTCCGGGTAACTGACTTCCCTGTTTCCAGGGTAACTGACTGCCCTGTTTCCGGGATAACTGACTGCCCTGTTTCCAGGGTAACTGATAACCCTGTTTCCGGGATAACTGACTGCCCTGTTTCCAGGGGAACTGACTGCCCAGTTTCCAGAGTAACTGAATAACCTGTTTCCAGGGTAACAGATCACCCTGTTTCCGGGATAACTGACTGCCCTGTTTCCAAGATAACTGACTGCCCTCTTTCCAGGGTAACTGACTGCCCTGTTTCCGGGGTAACTGACTGCCCTGTTTCCAGGCTAACTGACTGCCCTGTTTCCAGGAAAACTGATCACCCTGTTTCCCGGGTAACTGACTGCCCTGTTTCCGGGGTAACTGACCGCCCTGTTTCCAGGATAACTGATCACCCTGTTTCCGGGGTAACTGACCACCCTGTTTCCAGGATAACTGACTCCCCTGTTTCCAGGGTAACTGACTGCCCTGTTTCCAGGGTAACTGACTGCCCTGTTTCCGGGGTAACTGACTGCCCTGTTTCCGGGGTAACTGACTGCCCTGTTTCCAGGATAACTGATCACTCTGTTTCCGGGGTAACTGATCACTCTGTTTCCGGGGTAACTGACCTCCCTGTTTCCGGGGTAACTGACTAATCTGTTTCCAGGGTTACTGACAGCCCTGTTTCTGGGGTAACTGACTGCCCTGCTTCCGGGGTAACTGACCACCCTGTTTCCAGGATAACTGACTCCCCTGTTTCCAGGGTAACTGACTGCCCTGTTTCCGGGATAACTGACTGCCCTGTTTCCAGGGTAACTGACCGCCCTGTTTCCAGGATAACTGACTCCCCTGTTTCCAGGGTAACTGACTGCCCTGTTTCCGGGGTAACTGACTGCCCAGTTTCCAGGGTAACTGACTGCCCAGTTTCCAGGGTAACTAACTGCCCTGTTTCCGGGGTAACTGACTGCCCAGTTTCCAGGGTAAATGACTGCCCTGTTTCCAGGGTAACTGACTGCCCACCTTCCAGTGTAACTGATCACCCTGTTTCCAGGATAACTGACTGCCCTGTTTCCAGGTTAACTGACCGCCCTGTTTCCAGGGTAACTGACTGCCCAGTTTCCAGGGTAAATTATCACCCTGTTTCCGGGATAACTAACTGCCCTGTTTCCGGGATAACTGACTGCCCTGTTTCCGGGATAACTGACTGACCTGTTTCCGGGGTAACTGATCACCCAGTTTCCGGGGTAACTGACTGCCCAGTTTCCGGGTAACTGACTTCCCTGTTTCCAGGGTAACTGACTGCCCTGTTTCCGGGATAACTGACTGCCCTGTTTCCAGGGTAACTGATAACCCTGTTTCCGGGATAACTGACTGCCCTGTTTCCAGGGTAACTGACTGCCCAGTTTCCAGAGTAACTGAATAACCTGTTTCCAGGGTAACAGATCACCCTGTTTCCGGGATAACTGACTGCCCTGTTTCCAAGATAACTGACTGCCCTCTTTCCAGGGTAACTGACTGCCCTGTTTCCGGGGTAACTGACTGCCCTGTTTCCAGGCTAACTGACTGCCCTGTTTCCAGGATAACTGATCACCCTGTTTCCCGGGTAACTGACTGCCCTGTTTCCGGGGTAACTGACCGCCCTGTTTCCAGGATAACTGATCACCCTGTTTCCGGGGTAACTGACCACCCTGTTTCCAGGATAACTGACTCCCCTGTTTCCAGGGTAACTGACTGCCCTGTTTCCAGGGTAACTGACTGCCCTGTTTCCGGGGTAACTGACTGCCCTGTTTCCGGGGTAACTGACTGCCCTGTTTCCAGGATAACTGATCACTCTGTTTCCGGGGTAACTGATCACTCTGTTTCCGGGGTAACTGACCTCCCTGTTTCCGGGGTAACTGACTAATCTGTTTCCAGGGTTACTGACAGCCCTGTTTCTGGGGTAACTGACTGCCCTGCTTCCGGGGTAACTGACCACCCTGTTTCCAGGATAACTGACTCCCCTGTTTCCAGGGTAACTGACTGCCCTGTTTCCGGGATAACTGACTGCCCTGTTTCCAGGGTAACTGATAACCCTGTTTCCGGGATAACTGACTGCCCTGTTTCCAGGGTAACTGACTGCCCAGTTTCCAGAGTAACTGAATAACCTGTTTCCCGGGTAACAGATCACCCTGTTTCCGGGATAACTGACTGCCCTGTTTCCAAGATAACTGACTGCCCTCTTTCCAGGGTAACTGACTGCCCTGTTTCCGGGGTAACTGACTGCCCTGTTTCCAGGCTAACTGACTGCCCTGTTTCCAGGATAACTGATCACCCTGTTTCCCGGGTAACTGACTGCCCTGTTTCCGGGGTAACTGACCGCCCTGTTTCCAGGATAACTGATCACCCTGTTTCCGGGGTAACTGACCACCCTGTTTCCAGGATAACTGACTCCCCTGTTTCCAGGGTAACTGACTGCCCTGTTTCCAGGGTAACTGACTGCCCTGTTTCCGGGGTAACTGACTGCCCTGTTTCCGGGGTAACTGATTGCCCTGTTTCCAGGCTAACTGACTGCCCTGTTTCCAGGATAACTGATCACCCTGTTTCCAGGATAACTGACTCCCTTGTTTCCAGGATAACTGACTGCCCTGTTTCCGGGGTAACTTACTGACCTGTTTCCAGGATAACTGACCTACCTATTGCCGGGGTAACTGACCGCCCTGTTTCCAGGTTAACTGACTGCCCTGTTTCCAGGTTAACTGACTGCCCTGTTTCCAGGGTAACTGACTGCCCTGTTTCCAGGGGAACTGACCGCCCTGTTTCCAGGGTAACTGACTGCCCAGTTTCCAGGGTAACTGATCACCCTGTTTCCGGGATAACTGACTGCCCTGTTTCCGGGAGAAATGACTGCCCTGTTTCCAGGGTAACTGACTGCCCTGCTTCCGGGGTAACTGACTGCCCTGTTTGCAGGGTAACTGATCACCCTGTTTACGGGATAACTGACTGCCCTGTTTCCGGGATAACTGACTGCCCTGTTTCCAGGGTAACTGACCGCCCTGTTTCCGGGGTAACTGACTGCCCAGTTTCCAGGGTAACTGACTGCCAGGTTTCCAGGGTAACTAACTGCCCTGTTTCCGGGGTAACTGACTGCCCAGTTTCCAGGGTAACTGACTGCCCTGTTTCCGGGGTAACTGACTGCCCTGTTTACGGGGTAACTGACTGCCCAGTTTCCAGAGTAACTGAATACCCTGTTTCCAGGGTAACAGATCACCCTCTTTCCAGGATAACTGACTGCCCTTTTTCCAGGATAACTGACTGCCCTGTTTCCAGGGTAACTGACTGCCCTGTTTACGGGGTAACTGACTGCCCAGTTTCCAGAGTAACTGAATACCCTGTTTCCAGGGTAACAGATCACCCTCTTTCCGGGATAACTGACTGCCCTTTTTCCAGGATAACTGACTGCCCTGTTTCCAGGGTAACTGACTGCCCTGTTTCCGGGGTAACTGACTGCCCTGTTTGCAGGCTAACTGACTGCCCTGTTTCCAGGATAACTGATCACCCTGTTTCCAGGATAACTGACCGCCCTGTTTCCAGGATAACTGACCTACCTATTTCCAGGTTAACTGACTGCCCTGTTTCCAGGGTAACTGACTGCCCTGTTTCCAGGGGAACTGACTGCCCTGTTTCCGGGGTAACTGATCACCCTGTTTCCGGGGTAACTGACCAACCAGTTTCCAGGGTGACTGACTGCCCTGTTTCCAGGGTAACTGACTGCCCAGTTTCCGGGGTAACTGACTGCCCTGTTTCCTGGGTAACTGACTGCCCTGCTTCCGGGGTAACTGACTGCCCTGTTTCCAGGGTAACTGACTGCCCAGTTTCCAGGGTAACTGATCACCCTTTTTCCGGGATAACTGACTGCCCTGTTTCCGGGATAACTGACTGCCCTGTTTCCAGGGTAACTGACTGCCCTGTTTCCGGGGCAACTGACTGCCCTGTTTCCAGGGTAACTGATCACCCTGTTTCCGGGATTACTGACTGCCCTGTTTCCAGGGTAACTGACTGCCCTGTTTCCGGGGTAACTGACCGCCCTGTTTCCATGGTAACTGACCGCCCTGTTTCCAGGATAACTGACTCCCCTGTTTCCAGGGTAACTGACTGCCCTGTTTCCGGGGTAACTGACTGCCCAGTTTCCAGGGTAACTGACTGCCCAGTTTCCAGGGTAACTAACTGCCCTGTTTCCGGGGTAACTGACTGCCCAGTTTCCAGGGTAAATGACTGCCCTGTTTCCAGGGTAACTGACTGCCCACCTTCCAGTGTAACTGATCACCCTGTTTCCAGGATAACTGACTGCCCTGTTTCCAGGTTAACTGACCGCCTTGTTTCCTGGGTAACTGACTGCCCAGTTTCCAGGGTAAATTATCACCCTGTTTCCGGGATAACTAACTGCCCTGTTTCCGGGATAACTGACTGCCCTGTTTCCGGGATAACTGACTGACCTGTTTCCAGGGTAACTGATCACCCAGTTTCCGGGGTAACTGACTGCCCAGTTTCCGGGTAACTGACTTCCCTGTTTCCAGGGTAACTGACTGCCCTGTTTCCGGGATAACTGACAGCCCTGTTTCCAGGGTAACTGATAACCCTGTTTCCGGGATAACTGACTGCCCTGTTTCCAGGGTAACTGACTGCCCAGTTTCCAGAGTAACTGAATAACCTGTTTCCAGGGTAACAGATCACCCTGTTTCCGGGATAACTGACTGCCCTGTTTCCAAGATAACTGACTGCCCTCTTTCCAGGGTAACTGACTGCCCTGTTTCCGGGGTAACTGACTGCCCTGTTTCCAGGCTAACTGACTGCCCTGTTTCCAGGATAACTGATCACCCTGTTTCCCGGGTAACTGACTGCCCTGTTTCCGGGGTAACTGACCGCCCTGTTTCCAGGATAACTGATCACCCTGTTTCCGGGGTAACTGACCACCCTGTTTCCAGGATAACTGACTCCCCTGTTTCCAGGGTAACTGACTGCCCTGTTTCCAGGGTAACTGACTGCCCTGTTTCCGGGGTAACTGACTGCCATGTTTCCGGGGTAACTGACTGCCCTGTTTCCAGGATAACTGATCACTCTGTTTCCGGGGTAACTGATCACTCTGTTTCCGGGGTAACTGACCTCCCTGTTTCCGGGGTAACTGACTAATCTGTTTCCAGGGTTACTGACAGCCCTGTTTCTGGGGTAACTGACTGCCCTGCTTCCGGGGTAACTGACCACCCTGTTTCCAGGATAACTGACTCCCCTGTTTCCAGGGTAACTGACTGCCCTGTTTCCAGGGTTACTGACAGCCCTGTTTCTGGGGTAACTGACTGCCCTGTTTCCGGGGTAACTGACTGCCCTGTTTCCAGGATAACTGATCACTCTGTTTCCGGGGTAACTGATCACTCTGTTTCCGGGGTAACTGACCACCCTGTTTCCGGGGTAACTGACTAATCTGTTTCCAGGGTTACTGACAGCCCTGTTTCTGGGGTAACTGACTGCCCTGCTTCCAGGGTAACTGACTGCCCAGTTTCCAGGGTAACTGACTGCCCTGTTTCCAGGGTAACAGATCTCTCTGTTTCCGGGGTAACTGACCGCCCTGTTTCCAGGATAACTGACCGCCCTATTTCCGGGGTAACTGACCGCCCTGTTTCCAGGATAACTGACTGCCCTGTTTCCGGGATAACTGACTGCCCTGTTTACTGGATAACTGACCGCCCTGTTTCCAGGTTAACTGACTGCCCTGTTTCCGGGATAAATGACTGCCCTGTTTCCAGGTTAACTGACTGCCCTGTTTCCGGGATAACTGACTGCCCTGTTTCCAGGGTAACTGATAACCCTGTTTCCAGGATAACTGACTGCACTGTTTCCAGGGTACTTGACTGCCCTGTTTCCGGGGTAACTGACTGCCCTGTTTCCAGGCTAACTGACTGCCCAGTTTCCGGGGTAACTGATCACTCTGTTTCCGGGGTAACTGACCTCCCTGTTTCCGGGGTAACTGACTAATCTGTTTCCAGGGTTACTGACAGCCCTGTTTCTGGGGTAACTGACTGCCCTGCTTCCGGGGTAACTGACCACCCTGTTTCCAGGATAACTGACTCCCCTGTTTCCAGGGTAACTGACTGCCCTGTTTCCGGGATAACTGACTGCCCTGTTTCCAGGGTAACTGACCGCCCTGTTTCCAGGATAACTGACTCCCCTGTTTCCAGGGTAACTGACTGCCCTGTTTCCGGGGTAACTGACTGCCCAGTTTCCAGGGTAACTGACTGCCCAGTTTCCAGGGTAACTAACTGCCCTGTTTCCGGGGTAACTGACTGCCCAGTTTCCAGGGTAAATGACTGCCCTGTTTCCAGGGTAACTGACTGCCCACCTTCCAGTGTAACTGATCACCCTGTTTCCAGGATAACTGACTGCCCTGTTTCCAGGTTAACTGACCGCCCTGTTTCCAGGGTAACTGACTGCCCAGTTTCCAGGGTAAATTATCACCCTGTTTCCGGGATAACTAACTGCCCTGTTTCCGGGATAACTGACTGCCCTGTTTCCGGGATAACTGACTGACCTGTTTCCGGGGTAACTGATCACCCAGTTTCCGGGGTAACTGACTGCCCAGTTTCCGGGTAACTGACTTCCCTGTTTCCAGGGTAACTGACTGCCCTGTTTCCGGGATAACTGACTGCCCTGTTTCCAGGGTAACTGATAACCCTGTTTCCGGGATAACTGACTGCCCTGTTTCCAGGGTAACTGACTGCCCAGTTTCCAGAGTAACTGAATAACCTGTTTCCAGGGTAACAGATCACCCTGTTTCCGGGATAACTGACTGCCCTGTTTCCAAGATAACTGACTGCCCTCTTTCCAGGGTAACTGACTGCCCTGTTTCCGGGGTAACTGACTGCCCTGTTTCCAGGCTAACTGACTGCCCTGTTTCCAGGATAACTGATCACCCTGTTTCCCGGGTAACTGACTGCCCTGTTTCCGGGGTAACTGACCGCCCTGTTTCCAGGATAACTGATCACCCTGTTTCCGGGGTAACTGACCACCCTGTTTCCAGGATAACTGACTCCCCTGTTTCCAGGGTAACTGACTGCCCTGTTTCCAGGGTAACTGACTGCCCTGTTTCCGGGGTAACTGACTGCCCTGTTTCCGGGGTAACTGACTGCCCTGTTTCCAGGATAACTGATCACTCTGTTTCCGGGGTAACTGATCACTCTGTTTCCGGGGTAACTGACCTCCCTGTTTCCGGGGTAACTGACTAATCTGTTTCCAGGGTTACTGACAGCCCTGTTTCTGGGGTAACTGACTGCCCTGCTTCCGGGGTAACTGACCACCCTGTTTCCAGGATAACTGACTCCCCTGTTTCCAGGGTAACTGACTGCCCTGTTTCCGGGATAACTGACTGCCCTGTTTCCAGGGTAACTGATAACCCTGTTTCCGGGATAACTGACTGCCCTGTTTCCAGGGTAACTGACTGCCCAGTTTCCAGAGTAACTGAATAACCTGTTTCCCGGGTAACAGATCACCCTGTTTCCGGGATAACTGACTGCCCTGTTTCCAAGATAACTGACTGCCCTCTTTCCAGGGTAACTGACTGCCCTGTTTCCGGGGTAACTGACTGCCCTGTTTCCAGGCTAACTGACTGCCCTGTTTCCAGGATAACTGATCACCCTGTTTCCCGGGTAACTGACTGCCCTGTTTCCGGGGTAACTGACCGCCCTGTTTCCAGGATAACTGATCACCCTGTTTCCGGGGTAACTGACCACCCTGTTTCCAGGATAACTGACTCCCCTGTTTCCAGGGTAACTGACTGCCCTGTTTCCAGGGTAACTGACTGCCCTGTTTCCGGGGTAACTGACTGCCCTGTTTCCGGGGTAACTGATTGCCCTGTTTCCAGGCTAACTGACTGCCCTGTTTCCAGGATAACTGATCACCCTGTTTCCAGGATAACTGACTCCCTTGTTTCCAGGATAACTGACTGCCCTGTTTCCGGGGTAACTTACTGACCTGTTTCCAGGATAACTGACCTACCTATTGCCGGGGTAACTGACCGCCCTGTTTCCAGGTTAACTGACTGCCCTGTTTCCAGGTTAACTGACTGCCCTGTTTCCAGGGTAACTGACTGCCCTGTTTCCAGGGGAACTGACCGCCCTGTTTCCAGGGTAACTGACTGCCCAGTTTCCAGGGTAACTGATCACCCTGTTTCCGGGATAACTGACTGCCCTGTTTCCGGGAGAAATGACTGCCCTGTTTCCAGGGTAACTGACTGCCCTGCTTCCGGGGTAACTGACTGCCCTGTTTGCAGGGTAACTGATCACCCTGTTTACGGGATAACTGACTGCCCTGTTTCCGGGATAACTGACTGCCCTGTTTCCAGGGTAACTGACCGCCCTGTTTCCGGGGTAACTGACTGCCCAGTTTCCAGGGTAACTGACTGCCAGGTTTCCAGGGTAACTAACTGCCCTGTTTCCGGGGTAACTGACTGCCCAGTTTCCAGGGTAACTGACTGCCCTGTTTCCGGGGTAACTGACTGCCCTGTTTACGGGGTAACTGACTGCCCAGTTTCCAGAGTAACTGAATACCCTGTTTCCAGGGTAACAGATCACCCTCTTTCCAGGATAACTGACTGCCCTTTTTCCAGGATAACTGACTGCCCTGTTTCCAGGGTAACTGACTGCCCTGTTTACGGGGTAACTGACTGCCCAGTTTCCAGAGTAACTGAATACCCTGTTTCCAGGGTAACAGATCACCCTCTTTCCGGGATAACTGACTGCCCTTTTTCCAGGATAACTGACTGCCCTGTTTCCAGGGTAACTGACTGCCCTGTTTCCGGGGTAACTGACTGCCCTGTTTGCAGGCTAACTGACTGCCCTGTTTCCAGGATAACTGATCACCCTGTTTCCAGGATAACTGACCGCCCTGTTTCCAGGATAACTGACCTACCTATTTCCAGGTTAACTGACTGCCCTGTTTCCAGGGTAACTGACTGCCCTGTTTCAAGGGGAACTGACTGCCCTGTTTCCGGGGTAACTGATCACCCTGTTTCCGGGGTAACTGACCAACCAGTTTCCAGGGTGACTGACTGCCCTGTTTCCAGGGTAACTGACTGCCCAGTTTCCGGGGTAACTGACTGCCCTGTTTCCTGGGTAACTGACTGCCCTGCTTCCGGGGTAACTGACTGCCCTGTTTCCAGGGTAACTGACTGCCCAGTTTCCAGGGTAACTGATCACCCTTTTTCCGGGATAACTGACTGCCCTGTTTCCGGGATAACTGACTGCCCTGTTTCCAGGGTAACTGACTGCCCTGTTTCCGGGGCAACTGACTGCCCTGTTTCCAGGGTAACTGATCACCCTGTTTCCGGGATTACTGACTGCCCTGTTTCCAGGGTAACTGACTGCCCTGTTTCCGGGGTAACTGACCGCCCTGTTTCCAGGGTAACTGACCGCCCTGTTTCCAGGATAACTGATTCCCCTGTTTCCAGGGTAACTGACTGCCCTGTTTCCGGGGTAACTGACTGCCCAGTTTCCAGGGTAACTGACTGCCCAGTTTCCAGGGTAACTAACTGCCCTGTTTCCGGGGTAACTGACTGCCCAGTTTCCAGGGTAAATGACTGCCCTGTTTCCAGGGTAACTGACTGCCCACCTTCCAGTGTAACTGATCACCCTGTTTCCAGGATAACTGACTGCCCTGTTTCCAGGTTAACTGACCGCCTTGTTTCCTGGGTAACTGACTGCCCAGTTTCCAGGGTAAATTATCACCCTGTTTCCGGGATAACTAACTGCCCTGTTTCCGGGATAACTGACTGCCCTGTTTCCGGGATAACTGACTGACCTGTTTCCAGGGTAACTGATCACCCAGTTTCCGGGGTAACTGACTGCCCAGTTTCCGGGTAACTGACTTCCCTGTTTCCAGGGTAACTGACTGCCCTGTTTCCGGGATAACTGACAGCCCTGTTTCCAGGGTAACTGATAACCCTGTTTCCGGGATAACTGACTGCCCTGTTTCCAGGGTAACTGACTGCCCAGTTTCCAGAGTAACTGAATAACCTGTTTCCAGGGTAACAGATCACCCTGTTTCCGGGATAACTGACTGCCCTGTTTCCAAGATAACTGACTGCCCTCTTTCCAGGGTAACTGACTGCCCTGTTTCCGGGGTAACTGACTGCCCTGTTTCCAGGCTAACTGACTGCCCTGTTTCCAGGATAACTGATCACCCTGTTTCCCGGGTAACTGACTGCCCTGTTTCCGGGGTAACTGACCGCCCTGTTTCCAGGATAACTGATCACCCTGTTTCCGGGGTAACTGACCACCCTGTTTCCAGGATAACTGACTCCCCTGTTTCCAGGGTAACTGACTGCCCTGTTTCCAGGGTAACTGACTGCCCTGTTTCCGGGGTAACTGACTGCCATGTTTCCGGGGTAACTGACTGCCCTGTTTCCAGGATAACTGATCACTCTGTTTCCGGGGTAACTGATCACTCTGTTTCCGGGGTAACTGACCTCCCTGTTTCCGGGGTAACTGACTAATCTGTTTCCAGGGTTACTGACAGCCCTGTTTCTGGGGTAACTGACTGCCCTGCTTCCGGGGTAACTGACCACCCTGTTTCCAGGATAACTGACTCCCCTGTTTCCAGGGTAACTGACTGCCCTGTTTCCAGGGTTACTGACAGCCCTGTTTCTGGGGTAACTGACTGCCCTGTTTCCGGGGTAACTGACTGCCCTGTTTCCAGGATAACTGATCACTCTGTTTCCGGGGTAACTGATCACTCTGTTTCCGGGGTAACTGACCACCCTGTTTCCGGGGTAACTGACTAATCTGTTTCCAGGGTTACTGACAGCCCTGTTTCTGGGGTAACTGACTGCCCTGCTTCCAGGGTAACTGACCGCCCTGTTTCCAGGATAACTGACCGCCCTATTTCCGGGGTAACTGACCGCCCTGTTTCCAGGATAACTGACTGCCCTGTTTCCGGGATAACTGACTGCCCTGTTTACTGGATAACTGACCGCCCTGTTTCCAGGTTAACTGACTGCCCTGTTTCCGGGATAAATGACTGCCCTGTTTCCAGGTTAACTGACTGCCCTGTTTCCGGGATAACTGACTGCCCTGTTTCCAGGGTAACTGATAACCCTGTTTCCAGGATAACTGACTGCACTGTTTCCAGGGTACTTGACTGCCCTGTTTCCGGGGTAACTGACTGCCCTGTTTCCAGGCTAACTGACTGCCCAGTTTCCAGAGTAACTGAATACCCTGTTTCCAGGGTAACTGACTGCCCTGTTTCCGGGATAACTGACTGCCCTGTTTCCAGGGTAACTGACTGCCCTGTTTCCGGGATAACTGACTGCCCTGTTTCCAGGGTAACTGACTGCCCTGTTTCCGGGGTAACTGACTGCCCTGTTTCCAGGCTAACTGATTGCCCTGTTTCCAGGATAACTGATCACCCTGTTTCCAGGATAACTGACTCCCTTGTTTCCAGGATAACTGACTGCCCTGTTTCCGGGGTAACTTACTGACCTGTTTCCAGGATAACTGACCTACCTATTGCCGGGGTAACTGACCGCCCTGTTTCCAGGTTAACTGACTGCCCTGTTTTAGGTTAACTGACTGCCCTGTTTCCAGGGTAACTGACTGCCCTGTTTCCAGGGGAACTGACCGCCCTGTTTCCAGGGTAACTGACTGCCCAGTTTCCAGGGTAACTGATCACCCTGTTTCCGGGATAACTGACTGCCCTGTTTCCGGGAGAAATGACTGCCCTGTTTCCAGGGTAACTGACTGCCCTGCTTCCGGGGTAACTGACTGCCCTGTTTGCAGGGTAACTGATCACCCTGTTTACGGGATAACTGACAGCCCTGTTTCCGGGATAACTGACTGCCCTGTTTCCAGGGTAACTGACCGCCCTGTTTCCGGGGTAACTGACTGCCCAGTTTCCAGGGTAACTGACTGCCAGGTTTCCAGGGTAACTAACTGCCCTGTTTCCGGGGTAACTGACTGCCCAGTTTCCAGGGTAACTGACTGCCCTGTTTCCAGGGTAACTGACTGCCCACCTTCCAGCGTAACTGATCACCCTGTTTCCAGGATAACTGAATGCCCTGTTTCCAGGGTAACTGACTGCCCAGTTTCCAGGGTAAATTATCACCCTGTTTCCGGGATAACTAACTGCCCTGTTTCCGGGATAACTGTGTGCCCTGTTTCCGGGGTAACTGATCACCCTGTTTCCGGGGTAACTGACTGCCCAGCTTCCGGGGTAACTAACTTCCCTGTTTCCAGGGTAACTGACTGCCCTGTTTCCGGGATAACTGACTGCCCTGTTTTCAGGGTAACTAATAACCCTGTTTCCGGGATAACTGACTGCCCTGTTTCCAGGGTAACTGACTGCCCAGTTTCCAGGGTAACTGACTGCCCTGTTTCCGGGGTAACTGACTGCCCTGTTTACAGGGTAACTGACTGCCAGTTTCCAGAGTAACTGAATACCCTATTTCCAGGGTAACAGATCACCCTGTTTCCGGGATAACTGACTGCCCTGTTTCCAGGATAACTGACTGCCCTGTTTCCAGGGTAACTGACTGCCCTGTTTCCGGGGTAACTGACTGCCCTGTTTGCAGGCTAACTGACTGCCCTGTTTCCAGGATAACTGATCACCCTGTTTCCGGGGTAACTGACTGCCCTGTTTCCGGGGTAACTGACCGCCCTGTTTCCAGGATAACTGATCTCCCAGTTTCCGGGGTAACTGATCTCCCTGTTTCCGGGGTAACTGACCGCCCTGTTTCCAGGATAACTGACCTACCTATTTCCAGGTTAACTGACTGCCCTGTTTCCAGGGTAACTGACTGCCCTGTTTCCAGGGGAACTGACTGCCCTGTTTCCGGGGTAACTGATCACCCTGTTTCCGGGGTAACTGACCAACCAGTTTCCAGGGTGACTGACTGCCCTGTTTCCAGGGTAACTGACTGCCCAGTTTCCGGGGTAACTGACTGCCCTGTTTCCTGGGTAACTGACTGCCCTGCTTCCGGGGTAACTGACTGCCCTGTTTCCAGGGTAACTGACTGCCCAGTTTCCAGGGTAACTGATCACCCTTTTTCCGGGATAACTGACTGCCCTGTTTCCGGGATAACTGACTGCCCTGTTTCCAGGGTAACTGACTGCCCTGTTTCCGGGGCAACGGACTGCCCTGTTTCCAGGGTAACTGATCACCCTGTTTCCGGGATTACTGACTGCCCTGTTTCCAGGGTAACTGACTGCCCTGTTTCCGGGGTAACTGACCGCCCTGTTTCCAGGGTAACTGACCACCCTGTTTCCAGGATAACTGACTCCCCTGTTTCCAGGGTAACTGACTGCCCTGTTTCCGGGGTAACTGACTGCCCTGTTTGCAGGCTAACTGACTGCCCTGTTTCCAGGATAACTGATCACCCTGTTTCCAGGATAACTGACCGCCCTGTTTCCAGGATAACTGACCTACCTATTTCCAGGTTAACTGACTGCCCTGTTTCCAGGGTAACTGACTGCCCTGTTTCCAGGGGAACTGACTGCCCTGTTTCCGGGGTAACTGATCACCCTGTTTCCGGGGTAACTGACCAACCAGTTTCCAGGGTGACTGACTGCCCTGTTTCCAGGGTAACTGACTGCCCAGTTTCCGGGGTAACTGACTGCCCTGTTTCCTGGGTAACTGACTGCCCTGCTTCCGGGGTAACTGACTGCCCTGTTTCCAGGGTAACTGACTGCCCAGTTTCCAGGGTAACTGATCACCCTTTTTCCGGGATAACTGACTGCCCTGTTTCCAGGATAACTGACTCCCCTGTTTCCAGGGTAACTGACTGCCCTGTTTCCGGGGCAACTGACTGCCCTGTTTCCGGGGTAACTGACTGCCCAGTTTCCAGGGTAACTGACCGCCCTGTTTCCAGGATAACTGACTCCCCTGTTTCCAGGGTAACTGACTGCCCTGTTTCCGGGGTAACTGACTGCCCAGTTTCCAGGGTAACTAACTGCCCTGTTTCCGGGGTAACTGACTGCCCAGTTTCCAGGGTAAATGACTGCCCTGTTTCCAGGGTAACTGACTGCCCACCTTCCAGTGTAACTGATCACCCTGTTTCCAGGATAACTGACTGCCCTGTTTCCAGGTTAACTGACCGCCCTGTTTCCAGGGTAACTGACTGCCCAGTTTCCAGGGTAAATTATCACCCTGTTTCCGGGATAACTAACTGCCCTGTTTCCGGGATAACTGACTGCCCTGTTTCCGGGATAACTGACTGACCTGTTTCCGGGGTAACTGATCACCCAGTTTCCGGGGTAACTGACTGCCCAGTTTCCGGGTAACTGACTTCCCTGTTTCCAGGGTAACTGACTGCCCTGTTTCCGGGATAACTGACTGCCCTGTTTCCAGGGTAACCGATAACCCTGTTTCCGGGATAACTGACTGCCCTGTTTCCAGGGTAACTGACTGCCCAGTTTCCAGAGTAACTGAATAACCTGTTTCCAGGGTAACAGATCACCCTGTTTCCGGGATAACTGACTGCCCTGTTTCCAAGATAACTGACTGCCCTCTTTCCAGGGTAACTGACTGCCCTGTTTCCGGGGTAACTGACTGCCCTGTTTCCAGGCTAACTGACTGCCCTGTTTCCAGGATAACTGATCACCCTGTTTCCCGGGTAACTGACTGCCCTGTTTCCGGGGTAACTGACCGCCCTGTTTCCAGGATAACTGATCACCCTGTTTCCGGGGTAACTGACCACCCTGTTTCCAGGATAACTGACTCCCCTGTTTCCAGGGTAACTGACTGCCCTGTTTCCAGGGTAACTGACTGCCCTGTTTCCGGGGTAACTGACTGCCCTGTTTCCGGGGTAACTGACTGCCCTGTTTCCAGGATAACTGATCACTCTGTTTCCGGGGTAACTGATCACTCTGTTTCCGGGGTAACTGACCTCCCTGTTTCCGGGGTAACTGACTAATCTGTTTCCAGGGTTACTGACAGCCCTGTTTCTGGGGTAACTGACTGCCCTGCTTCCGGGGTAACTGACCACCCTGTTTCCAGGATAACTGACTCCCCTGTTTCCAGGGTAACTGACTGCCCTGTTTCCAGGGTTACTGACAGCCCTGTTTCTGGGGTAACTGACTGCCCTGTTTCCGGGGTAACTGACTGCCCTGTTTCCAGGATAACTGATCACTCTGTTTCCGGGGTAACTGATCACTCTGTTTCCGGGGTAACTGACCACCCTGTTTCCGGGGTAACTGACTAATCTGTTTCCAGGGTTACTGACAGCCCTGTTTCTGGGGTAACTGACTGCCCTGCTTCCAGGGTAACTGACTGCCCAGTTTCCAGGGTAACTGACTGCCCTGTTTCCAGGGTAACAGATCTCTCTGTTTCCGGGGTAACTGACCGCCCTGTTTCCAGGATAACTGACCGCCCTATTTCCGGGGTAACTGACCGCCCTGTTTCCAGGATAACTGACTGCCCTGTTTACTGGATAACTGACCGCCCTGTTTCCAGGTTAACTGACTGCCCTGTTTCCGGGATAAATGACTGCCCTGTTTCCAGGTTAACTGACTGCCCTGTTTCCGGGATAACTGACTGCCCTGTTTCCAGGGTAACTGATAACCCTGTTTCCAGGATAACTGACTGCACTGTTTCCAGGGTACTTGACTGCCCTGTTTCCGGGGTAACTGACTGCCCTGTTTCCAGGCTAACTGACTGCCCAGTTTCCAGAGTAACTGAATACCCTGTTTCCAGGGTAACTGACTGCCCTGTTTTCGGGATAACTGACTGCCCTGTTTCCAGGGTAACTGACTGCCCTGTTTCCTGGATAACTGACTGCCCTGTTTCCAGGGTAACTGACTGCCCTGTTTCCGGGGTAACTGACTGCCCTGTTTCCAGGCTAACTGACTGCCCTGTTTCCAGGATAACTGATCACCCTGTTTCCAGGATAACTGACTCCCTTGTTTCCAGGATAACTGACTGCCCTGTTTCCGGGGTAACTTACTGACCTGTTTCCAGGATAACTGACCTACCTATTGCCGGGGTAACTGACCGCCCTGTTTCCAGGTTAACTGACTGCCCTGTTTTAGGTTAACTGACTGCCCTGTTTCCAGGGTAACTGACTGCCCTGTTTCCAGGGGAACTGACCGCCCTGTTTCCAGGGTAACTGACTGCCCAGTTTCCAGGGTAACTGATCACCCTGTTTCCGGGATAACTGACTGCCCTGTTTCCGGGAGAAATGACTGCCCTGTTTCCAGGGTAACTGACTGCCCTGCTTCCGGGGTAACTGACTGCCCTGTTTGCAGGGTAACTGATCACCCTGTTTACGGGATAACTGACTGCCCTGTTTCCGGGATAACTGACTGCCCTGTTTCCAGGGTAACTGACCGCCCTGTTTCCGGGGTAACTGACTGCCCAGTTTCCAGGGTAACTGACTGCCAGGTTTCCAGGGTAACTAACTGCCCTGTTTCCGGGGTAACTGACTGCCCAGTTTCCAGGGTAACTGACTGCCCTGTTTCCAGGGTAACTGACTGCCCACCTTCCAGCGTAACTGATCACCCTGTTTCCAGGATAACTGAATGCCCTGTTTCCAGGGTAACTGACTGCCCAGTTTCCAGGGTAAATTATCACCCTGTTTCCGGGATAACTAACTGCCCTGTTTCCGGGATAACTGTGTGCCCTGTTTCCGGGGTAACTGATCACCCTGTTTCCGGGGTAACTGACTGCCCAGTTTCCGGGGTAACTAACTTCCCTGTTTCCAGGGTAACTGACTGCCCTGTTTCCGGGATAACTGACTGCCCTGTTTTCAGGGTAACTGATAACCCTGTTTCCGGGATAACTGACTGCCCTGTTTCCAGGGTAACTGACTGCCCAGTTTCCAGGGTAACTGACTGCCCTGTTTCCGGGGTAACTGACTGCCCTGTTTACAGGGTAACTGACTGCCAGTTTCCAGAGTAACTGAATACCCTATTTCCAGGGTAACAGATCACCCTGTTTCCGGGATAACTGACTGCCCTGTTTCCAGGATAACTGACTGCCCTGTTTCCAGGGTAACTGACTGCCCTGTTTCCGGGGTAACTGACTGCCCTGTTTGCAGGCTAACTGACTGCCCTGTTTCCAGGATAACTGATCACCCTGTTTCCGGGGTAACTGACTGCCCTGTTTCCGGGGTAACTGACCGCCCTGTTTCCAGGATAACTGATCTCCCAGTTTCCGGGGTAACTGATCTCCCTGTTTCCGGGGTAACTGACCGCCCTGTTTCCAGGATAACTGACCTACCTATTTCCAGGTTAACTGACTGCCCTGTTTCCAGGGTAACTGACTGCCCTGTTTCCAGGGGAACTGACTGCCCTGTTTCCGGGGTAACTGATCACCCTGTTTCCGGGGTAACTGACTAACCAGTTTCCAGGGTGACTGACTGCCCTGTTTCCAGGGTAACTGACTGCCCAGTTTCCAGGGTAACTGACTGCCCTGTTTCCTGGGTAACTGACTGCCCTGCTTCCGGGGTAACTGACTGCCCTGTTTCCAGGGTAACTGACTGCCCAGTTTCCAGGGTAACTGATCACCCTTTTTCCGGGATAACTGACTGCCCTGTTTCCGGGATAACTGACTGCCCTGTTTCCAGGGTAACTGACTGCCCTGTTTCCGGGGCAACTGACTGCCCTGTTTCCAGGGTAACTGATCACCCTGTTTCCGGGATTACTGACTGCCCTGTTTCCGGGATAACTGACTGCCCTGTTTCCAGGGTAACTGACTGCCCTGTTTCCGGGGTAACTGACCGCCCTGTTTCCAGGGTAACTGACCGCCCTGTTTCCAGGGTAACTAACTGCCCTGTTTCCGGGGTAACTGACTGCCCAGTTTCCAGGGTAAATGACTGCCCTGTTTCCAGGGTAACTGACTGCCCAGTTTCCAGGGTAAATTATCACCCTGTTTCCAGGATAACTGACTGCCCTGTTTCCAGGTTAACTGACCGCCCTGTTTCCAGGGTAACTGACTGCCCAGTTTCCAGGGTAAATTATCACCCTGTTTCCGGGATAACTAACTGCCCTGTTTCCGGGATAACTGACTGCCCTGTTTCCGGGATAACTGACTGACCTGTTTCCGGGGTAACTGACCGCCCTGTTTCCGGGGTAACTGACTGCCCAGTTTCCGGGTAACTGACTTCCCTGTTTCCAGGGTAACTGACTGCCCTGTTTCCGGGATAACTGACTGCCCTGTTTCCAGGGTAACCGATAACCCTGTTTCCGGGATAACTGACTGCCCTGTTTCCAGGGTAACTGACTGCCCAGTTTCCAGAGTAACTGAATAACCTGTTTCCAGGGTAACAGATCACCCTGTTTCCGGGATAACTGACTGCCCTGTTTCCAAGATAACTGACTGCCCTCTTTCCAGGGTAACTGACTGCCCTGTTTCCGGGGTAACTGACTGCACTGTTTCCAGGCTAACTGACTGCCCTGTTTCCAGGATAACTGATCACCCTGTTTCCCGGGTAACTGACTGCCCTGTTTCCGGGGTAACTGACCGCCCTGTTTCCAGGATAACTGATCACCCTGTTTCCGGGGTAACTGACCACCCTGTTTCCAGGATAACTGACTCCCCTGTTTCCAGGGTCACTGATAACCCTGTTTCCGGGATAACTGACTGCACTGTTTCCAGGGTACTTGACTGCCCTGTTTCCGGGGTAACTGACTGCCCTGTTTCCAGGCTAACTGACTGCCCAGTTTCCAGAGTAACTGAATACCCTGTTTCCAGGGTAACTGACTGCCCTGTTTCCGGGATAACTGACTGCCCTGTTTCCAGGGTAACTGACTGCCCTGTTTCCGGGATAACTGACTGCCCTGTTTCCAGGGTAACTGACTGCCCTGTTTCCGGGGTAACTGACTGCCCTGTTTCCAGGCTAACTGACTGCCCTGTTTCCAGGATAACTGATCACCCTGTTTCCAGGATAACTGACTCCCTTGTTTCCAGGATAACTGACTGCCCTGTTTCCGGGGTAACTTACTGACCTGTTTCCAGGATAACTTACCTACCTATTGCCGGGGTAACTGACCGCCCTGTTTCCAGGTTAACTGACTGCCCTGTTTTAGGTTAACTGACTGCCCTGTTTCCAGGGGAACTGACCGCCCTGTTTCCAGGGTAACTGACTGCCCAGTTTCCAGGGTAACTGATCACCCTGTTTCCGGGATAACTGACTGCCCTGTTTCCGGGAGAAATGACTGCCCTGTTTCCAGGGTAACTGACTGCCCTGCTTCCGGGGTAACTGACTGCCCTGTTTGCAGGGTAACTGATCACCCTGTTTACGGGATAACTGACTGCCCTGTTTCCGGGATAACTGACTGCCCTGTTTCCAGGGCAACTGACCGCCCTGTTTCCGGGGTAACTGACTGCCCAGTTTCCAGGGTAACTGACTGCCAGGTTTCCAGGGTAACTAACTGCCCTGTTTCCGGGGTAACTGACTGCCCACTTTCCAGGGTAACTGACTGCCCTGTTTCCAGGGTAACTGACTGCCCACCTTCCAGCGTAACTGATCACCCTGTTTCCAGGATAACTGAATGCCCTGTTTCCAGGGTAACTGACTGCCCAGTTTCCAGGGTAAATTATCACCCTGTTTCCGGGATAACTAACTGCCCTGTTTCCGGGATAACTGACTGCCCTGTTTCCGGGGTAACTGATCACCCTGTTTCCGGGGTAACTGACTGCCCAGTTTCCGGGGTAACTAACTTTCCTGTTTCCAGGGTAACTGACTGCCCTGTTTCCGGGATAACTGACTGCCCTGTTTTCAGGGTAACTGATAACCCTGTTTCCGGGATAACTGACTGCCCTGTTTCCAGGGTAACTGACTGCCCAGTTTCCAGGGTAACTGACTGCCCTGTTTCCGGGGTAACTGACTGCCCTGTTTACAGGGTAACTGACTGCCAGTTTCCAGAGTAACTGAATACCCTATTCCCAGGGTAACAGATCACCCTGTTTCCGGGATAACTGACTGCCCTGTTTCCAGGATAACTGACTGCCCTGTTTCCAGGGTAACTGACTGCCCTGTTTCCGGGGTAACTGACTGCCCTGTTTGCAGGCTAACTGACTGCCCTGTTTCCAGGATAACTGATCACCCTGTTTCCGGGGTAACTGACTGCCCTGTTTCCGGGGTAACTGACCGCCCTGTTTCCAGGATAACTGATCTCCCAGTTTCCGGGGTAACTGATCTCCCTGTTTCCGGGGTAACTGACCGCCCTGTTTCCAGGATAACTGACCTACCTATTTCCAGGTTAACTGACTGCCCTGTTTCCAGGGTAACTGACTGCCCTGTTTCCAGGGGAACTGACTGCCCTGTTTCCGGGGTAACTGATCACCCTGTTTCCGGGGTAACTGACTAACCAGTTTCCAGGGTGACTGACTGCCCTGTTTCCAGGGTAACTGACTGCCCAGTTTCCAGGGTAACTGACTGCCCTGTTTCCTGGGTAACTGACTGCCCTGCTTCCGGGGTAACTGACTGCCCTGTTTCCAGGGTAACTGACTGCCCAGTTTCCAGGGTAACTGATCACCCTTTTTCCGGGATAACTGACTGCCCTGTTTCCGGGATAACTGACTGCCCTGTTTCCAGGGTAACTGACTGCCCTGTTTCCGGGGCAACTGACTGCCCTGTTTCCAGGGTAACTGATCACCCTGTTTCCGGGATTACTGACTGCCCTGTTTCCGGGATAACTGACTGCCCTGTTTCCAGGGTAACTGACTGCCCTGTTTCCGGGGTAACTGACCGCCCTGTTTCCAGGGTAACTGACCGCCCTGTTTCCAGGGTAACTAACTGCCCTGTTTCCAGGGTAACCGACTGCCCAGTTTCCAGGGTAAATGACTGCCCTGTTTCCAGGGTAACTGACTGCCCAGTTTCCAGGGTAAATTATCACCCTGTTTCCAGGATAACTGACTGCCCTGTTTCCAGGTTAACTGACCGCCCTGTTTCCAGGGTAACTGACTGCCCAGTTTCCAGGGTAAATTATCACCCTGTTTCCGGGATAACTAACTGCCCTGTTTCCGGGATAACTGACTGCCCTGTTTCCGGGATAACTGACTGACCTGTTTCCGGGGTAACTGATCACCCTGTTTCCGGGGTAACTGACTGCCCAGTTTCCGGGTAACTGACTTCCCTGTTTCCAGGGTAACTGACTGCCCTGTTTCCGGGATAACTGACTGCCCTGTTTCCAGGGTAACTGATAACCCTGTTTCCGGGATAACTGACTGCCCTGTTTCCAGGGTAACTGACTGCCCAGTTTCCAGAGTAACTGAATAACCTGTTTCCAGGGTAACAGATCACCCTGTTTCCGGGATAACTGACTGCCCTGTTTCCAAGATAACTGACTGCCCTCTTTCCAGGGTAACTGACTGCCCTGTTTCCGGGGTAACTGACTGCCCTGTTTCCAGGCTAACTGACTGCCCTGTTTCCAGGATAACTGATCACCCTGTTTCCCGGGTAACTGACTGCCCTGTTTCCGGGGTAACTGATCGCCCTGTTTCCAGGATAACTGATCACCCTGTTTCCGGGGTAACTAACCACCCTGTTTCCAGGATAACTGACTCCCCTGTTTCCAGGGTAACTGACTGCCCGGTTTCCAGGGTAACTGACTGCCCTGTTTCCGGGGTAACTGACTGCCCTGTTTCCGGGGTAACTGACTGCCCTGTTTCCAGGCTAACTGACTGCCCTGTTTCCAGGATAACTGATCACCCTGTTTCCAGGATAACTGACTCCCTTGTTTCCAGGATAACTGACTGCCCTGTTTCCGGGGTAACTTACTGACCTGTTTCCAGGATAACTGACCTACCTATTGCCGGGGTAACTGACCGCCCTGTTTCCAGGTTAACTGACTGCCCTGTTTCCAGGTTAACTGACTGCCCTGTTTCCAGGGTAACTGACTGCCCTGTTTCCAGGGGAACTGACCGCCCTGTTTCCAGGGTAACTGACTGCCCAGTTTCCAGGGTAAATTATCACCCTGTTTCCGGGATAACTAACTGCCCTGTTTCCGGGATAACTGACTGCCCTGTTTCCGGGATAACTGACTGCCCTGTTTCCGGGGTAACTGATCACCCTGTTTCCGGGGTAACTGACTGCCCAGTTTCCGGGTAACTGACTTCCCTGTTTCCAGGGTAACTGACTGCCCTGTTTCCGGGATAACTGACTGCCCTGTTTCCAGGGTAACTGATAACCCTGTTTCCGGGATAACTGACTGCCCTGTTTCCAGGGTAACTGACTGCCCAGTTTCCAGAGTAACTGAATAACCTGTTTCCAGGGTAACAGATCACCCTGTTTCCGGGATAACTGACTGCCCTGTTTCCAAGATAACTGACTGCCCTCTTTCCAGGGTAACTGACTGCCCTGTTTCCGGGGTAACTGACTGCCCTGTTTCCAGGCTAACTGACTGCCCTGTTTCCAGGATAACTGATCACCCTGTTTCCCGGGTAACTGACTGCCCTGTTTCCGGGGTAACTGATCGCCCTGTTTCCAGGATAACTGATCACCCTGTTTCCGGGGTAACTAACCACCCTGTTTCCAGGATAACTGACTCCCCTGTTTCCAGGGTAACTGACTGCCCGGTTTCCAGGGTAACTGACTGCCCTGTTTCCGGGGTAACTGACTGCCCTGTTTCCGGGGTAACTGACTGCCCTGTTTCCAGGCTAACTGACTGCCCTGTTTCCAGGATAACTGATCACCCTGTTTCCAGGATAACTGACTCCCTTGTTTCCAGGATAACTGACTGCCCTGTTTCCGGGGTAACTTACTGACCTGTTTCCAGGATAACTGACCTACCTATTGCCGGGGTAACTGACCGCCCTGTTTCCAGGTTAACTGACTGCCCTGTTTCCAGGTTAACTGACTGCCCTGTTTCCAGGGTAACTGACTGCCCTGTTTCCAGGGGAACTGACCGCCCTGTTTCCAGGGTAACTGACTGCCCAGTTTCCAGGGTAACTGATCACCCTGTTTCCGGGATAACTGACTGCCCTGTTTCCGGGAGAAATGACTGCCCTGTTTCCAGGGTAACTGACTGCCCTGCTTCCGGGGTAACTGACTGCCCTGTTTGCAGGGTAACTGATCACCCTGTTTACGGGATAACTGACTGCCCTGTTTCCGGGATAACTGACTGCCCTGTTTCCAGGGTAACTGACCGCCCTGTTTCCGGGGTAACTGACTGCCCAGTTTCCAGGGTAACTGACTGCCAGGTTTCCAGGGTAACTAACTGCCCTGTTTCCGGGGTAACTGACTGCCCAGTTTCCAGGCTAACTGACTGCCCTGTTTCCAGGGGAACTGACTGCCCACCTTCCAGCGTAACTGATCACCCTGTTTCCAGGATAACTGAATGCCCTGTTTCCAGGGTAACTGACTGCCCAGTTTCCAGGGTAAATTATCACCCTGTTTCCGGGATAACTAACTGCCCTGTTTCCGGGATAACTGACTGCCCTGTTTCCGGGGTAACTGATCACCCTGTTTCCGGGGTAACTGACTGCCCAGTTTCCGGGGTAACTAACTTCCCTGTTTCCAGGGTAACTGACTGCCCTGTTTCCGGGATAACTGACTGCCCTGTTTTCAGGGTAACTGATAACCCTGTTTCCGGGATAACTGACTGCCCTGTTTCCAGGGTAACTGACTGCCCAGTTTCCAGGGTAACTGACTGCCCTGTTTCCGGGGTAACTGACTGCCCTGTTTACAGGGTAACTGACTGCCCAGTTTCCAGAGTAACTGAATACCCTGTTTCCAGGGTAACAGATCACCCTCTTTCCGGGATAACTGACTGCCCTGTTTCCAGGATAACTGACTGCCCTGTTTCCAGGGTAACTGACTGCCCTGTTTCCGGGGTAACTGACTGCCCTGTTTGCAGGCTAACTGACTGCCCTGTTTCCAGGATAACTGATCTCCCTGTTTCCGGGGTAACTGATCTCCCTGTTTCCGGGGTAACTGACCGCCCTGTTTCCAGGATAACTGACCTACCTATTTCCAGGTTAACTGACTGCCCTGTTTCCAGGGTAACTGACTGCCCTGTTTCCAGGGGAACTGACTGCCCTGTTTCCGGGGTAACTGATCACCCTGTTTCCGGGGTAACTGACTAACCAGTTTCCAGGGTGACTGACTGCCCTGTTTCCAGGGTAACTGACTGCCCAGTTTCCGGGGTAACTGACTGCCCTGTTTCCTGGGTAACTGACTGCCCTGCTTCCGGGGTAACTGACTGCCCTGTTTCCAGGGTAACTGACTGCCCAGTTTCCAGGGTAACTGATCACCCTGTTTCCGGGATTACTGACTGCCCTGTTTCCGGGATAACTGACTGCCCTGTTTCCAGGGTAACTGACTGCCCTGTTTCCGGGGTAACTGACCGCCCTGTTTCCAGGGTAACTGACCGCCCTGTTTCCAGGATAACTGACTCCCCTGTTTCCAGGGTAACTGACTGCCCTGTTTCCGGGGTAACTGACTGCCCAGTTTCCAGGGTAACTGACTGCCCAGTTTCCAGGGTAACTAACTGCCCTGTTTCCGGGGTAACTGACTGCCCAGTTTCCAGGGTAACTGACTGCCCTGTTTCCTGGGTAACTGACTGCCCTGCTTCCGGGGTAACTGACTGCCCTGTTTCCAGGGTAACTGACTGCCCAGTTTCCTGGGTAACTGATCACCCTTTTTCCGGGATAACTGACTGCCCTGTTTCCGGGATAACTGACTGCCCTGTTTCCAGGGTAACTGACTGCCCTGTTTCCGGGGCAACTGACTGCCCTGTTTCCAGGGTAACTGATCACCCTGTTTCCGGGATTACTGACTGCCCTGTTTCCGGGATAACTGACTGCCCTGTTTCCAGGGTAACTGACTGCCCTGTTTCCGGGGTAACTGACCGCCCTGTTTCCAGGGTAACTGACCGCCCTGTTTCCAGGGTAACTAACTGCCCTGTTTCCAGGGTAACTGACTGCCCAGTTTCCAGGGTAAATGACTGCCCTGTTTCCAGGGTAACTGACTGCCCAGTTTCCAGGGTAAATTATCACCCTGTTTCCAGGATAACTGACTGCCCTGTTTCCAGGTTAACTGACCGCCCTGTTTCCAGGGTAACTGACTGCCCAGTTTCCAGGGTAAATTATCACCCTGTTTCCGGGATAACTAACTGCCCTGTTTCCGGGATAACTGACTGCCCTGTTTCCGGGATAACTGACTGACCTGTTTCCGGGGTAACTGATCACCCTGTTTCCGGGGTAACTGTTTGCCCAGTTTCCGGGTAACTGACTTCCCTGTTTCCAGGGTAACTGACTGCCCTGTTTCCGGGATAACTGACTGCCCTGTTTCCAGGGTAACTGATAACCCTGTTTCCGGGATAACTGACTGCCCTGTTTCCAGGGTAACTGACTGCCCAGTTTCCAGAGTAACTGAATAACCTGTTTCCAGGGTAACAGATCACCCTGTTTCCGGGATAACTGACTGCCCTGTTTCCAAGATAACTGACTGCCCTCTTTCCAGGGTAACTGACTGCCCTGTTTCCGGGGTAACTGACTGCCCTGTTTGCAGGCTAACTGACTGCCCTGTTTCCAGGATAACTGATCACCCTGTTTCCGGGGTAACTGACTGCCCTGTTTCCGGGGTAACTGACCGCCCTGTTTCCAGGATAACTGATCTCCCAGTTTCCGGGGTAACTGATCTCCCTGTTTCCGGGGTAACTGACCGCCCTGTTTCCAGGATAACTGACCTACCTATTTCCAGGTTAACTGACTGCCCTGTTTCCAGGGTAACTGACTGCCCTGTTTCCAGGGGAACTGACTGCCCTGTTTCCGGGGTAACTGATCACCCTGTTTCCGGGGTAACTGACTAACCAGTTTCCAGGGTGACTGACTGCCCTGTTTCCAGGGTAACTGACTGCCCAGTTTCCAGGGTAACTGACTGCCCTGTTTCCTGGGTAACTGACTGCCCTGCTTCCGGGGTAACTGACTGCCCTGATTCCAGGGTAACTGACTGCCCAGTTTCCAGGGTAACTGATCACCCTTTTTCCGGGATAACTGACTGCCCTGTTTCCGGGATAACTGACTGCCCTGTTTCCAGGGTAACTGACTGCCCTGTTTCCGGGGCAACTGACTGCCCTGTTTCCAGGGTAACTGATCACCCTGTTTCCGGGATTACTGACTGCCCTGTTTCCGGGATAACTGACTGCCCTGTTTCCAGGGTAACTGACTGCCCTGTTTCCGGGGTAACTGACCGCCCTGTTTCCAGGGTAACTGACCGCCCTGTTTCCAGGGTAACTAACTGCCCTGTTTCCAGGGTAACTGACTGCCCAGTTTCCAGGGTAAATGACTGCCCTGTTTCCAGGGTAACTGACTGCCCAGTTTCCAGGGTAAATTATCACCCTGTTTCCAGGATAACTGACTGCCCTGTTTCCAGGTTAACTGACCGCCCTGTTTCCAGGGTAACTGACTGCCCAGTTTCCAGGGTAAATTATCACCCTGTTTCCGGGATAACTAACTGCCCTGTTTCCGGGATAACTGACTGCCCTGTTTCCGGGATAACTGACTGACCTGTTTCCGGGGTAACTGATCACCCTGTTTCCGGGGTAACTGACTGCCCAGTTTCCGGGTAACTGACTTCCCTGTTTCCAGGGTAACTGACTGCCCTGTTTCCGGGATAACTGACTGCCCTGTTTCCGGGGTAACTGATAACCCTGTTTCCGGGATAACTGACTGCCCTGTTTCCAGGGTAACTGACTGCCCAGTTTCCAGAGTAACTGAATAACCTGTTTCCAGGGTAACAGATCACCCTGTTTCCGGGATAACTGACTGCCCTGTTTCCAAGATAACTGACTGCCCTCTTTCCAGGGTAACTGACTGCCCTGTTTCCGGGGTAACTGACTGCCCTGTTTCCAGGCTAACTGACTGCCCTGTTTCCAGGATAACTGATCACCCTGTTTCCCGGGTAACTGACTGCCCTGTTTCCGGGGTAACTGATCGCCCTGTTTCCAGGATAACTGATCACCCTGTTTCCGGGGTAACTGACCACCCTGTTTCCAGGATAACTGACTCCCCTGTTTCCAGGGTAACTGACTGCCCGGTTTCCAGGGTAACTGACTGCCCTGTTTCCGGGGTAACTGACTGCCCTGTTTCCGGGGTAACTGACTGCCCTGTTTCCAGGCTAACTGACTGCCCTGTTTCCAGGATAACTGATCACCCTGTTTCCAGGATAACTGACTCCCTTGTTTCCAGGATAACTGACTGCCCTGTTTCCGGGGTAACTTACTGACCTGTTTCCAGGATAACTGACCTACCTATTGCCGGGGTAACTGACCGCCCTGTTTCCAGGTTAACTGACTGCCCTGTTTCCAGGTTAACTGACTGCCCTGTTTCCAGGGTAACTGACTGCCCTGTTTCCAGGGGAACTGACCGCCCTGTTTCCAGGGTAACTGACTGCCCAGTTTCCAGGGTAACTGATCACCCTGTTTCCGGGATAACTGACTGCCCTGTTTCCGGGAGAAATGACTGCCCTGTTTCCAGGGTAACTGACTGCCCTGCTTCCGGGGTAACTGACTGCCCTGTTTGCAGGGTAACTGATCACCCTGTTTACGGGATAACTGACTGCCCTGTTTCCGGGATAACTGACTGCCCTGTTTCCAGGGTAACTGACCGCCCTGTTTCCGGGGTAACTGACTGCCCAGTTTCCAGGGTAACTGACTGCCAGGTTTCCAGGGTAACTAACTGCCCTGTTTCCGGGGTAACTGACTGCCCAGTTTCCAGGCTAACTGACTGCCCTGTTTCCAGGGGAACTGACTGCCCACCTTCCAGCGTAACTGATCACCCTGTTTCCAGGATAACTGAATGCCCTGTTTCCAGGGTAACTGACTGCCCAGTTTCCAGGGTAAATTATCACCCTGTTTCCGGGATAACTAACTGCCCTGTTTCCGGGATAACTGACTGCCCTGTTTCCGGGGTAACTGATCACCCTGTTTCCGGGGTAACTGACTGCCCAGTTTCCGGGGTAACTAACTTCCCTGTTTCCAGGGTAACTGACTGCCCTGTTTCCGGGATAACTGACTGCCCTGTTTTCAGGGTAACTGATAACCCTGTTTCCGGGATAACTGACTGCCCTGTTTCCAGGGTAACTGACTGCCCAGTTTCCAGGGTAACTGACTGCCCTGTTTCCGGGGTAACTGACTGCCCTGTTTACAGGGTAACTGACTGCCCAGTTTCCAGAGTAACTGAATACCCTGTTTCCAGGGTAACAGATCACCCTCTTTCCGGGATAACTGACTGCCCTGTTTCCAGGATAACTGACTGCCCTGTTTCCAGGGTAACTGACTGCCCTGTTTCCGGGGTAACTGACTGCCCTGTTTGCAGGCTAACTGACTGCCCTGTTTCCAGGATAACTGATCTCCCTGTTTCCGGGGTAACTGATCTCCCTGTTTCCGGGGTAACTGACCGCCCTGTTTCCAGGATAACTGACCTACCTATTTCCAGGTTAACTGACTGCCCTGTTTCCAGGGTAACTGACTGCCCTGTTTCCAGGGGAACTGACTGCCCTGTTTCCGGGGTAACTGATCACCCTGTTTCCGGGGTAACTGACTAACCAGTTTCCAGGGTGACTGACTGCCCTGTTTCCAGGGTAACTGACTGCCCAGTTTCCGGGGTAACTGACTGCCCTGTTTCCTGGGTAACTGACTGCCCTGCTTCCGGGGTAACTGACTGCCCTGTTTCCAGGGTAACTGACTGCCCAGTTTCCAGGGTAACTGATCACCCTGTTTCCGGGATTACTGACTGCCCTGTTTCCGGGATAACTGACTGCCCTGTTTCCAGGGTAACTGACTGCCCTGTTTCCGGGGTAACTGACCGCCCTGTTTCCAGGGTAACTGACCGCCCTGTTTCCAGGATAACTGACTCCCCTGTTTCCAGGGTAACTGACTGCCCTGTTTCCGGGGTAACTGACTGCCCAGTTTCCAGGGTAACTGACTGCCCAGTTTCCAGGGTAACTAACTGCCCTGTTTCCGGGGTAACTGACTGCCCAGTTTCCAGGGTAACTGACTGCCCTGTTTCCTGGGTAACTGACTGCCCTGCTTCCGGGGTAACTGACTGCCCTGTTTCCAGGGTAACTGACTGCCCAGTTTCCAGGGTAACTGATCACCCTTTATCCGGGATAACTGACTGCCCTGTTTCCGGGATAACTGACTGCCCTGTTTCCAGGGTAACTGACTGCCCTGTTTCCGGGGCAACTGACTGCCCTGTTTCCAGGGTAACTGATCACCCTGTTTCCGGGATTACTGACTGCCCTGTTTCCGGGATAACTGACTGCCCTGTTTCCAGGGTAACTGACTGCCCTGTTTCCGGGGTAACTGACCGCCCTGTTTCCAGGGTAACTGACCGCCCTGTTTCCAGGGTAACTAACTGCCCTGTTTCCAGGGTAACTGACTGCCCAGTTTCCAGGGTAAATGACTGCCCTGTTTCCAGGGTAACTGACTGCCCAGTTTCCAGGGTAAATTATCACCCTGTTTCCAGGATAACTGACTGCCCTGTTTCCAGGTTAACTGACCGCCCTGTTTCCAGGGTAACTGACTGCCCAGTTTCCAGGGTAAATTATCACCCTGTTTCCGGGATAACTAACTGCCCTGTTTCCGGGATAACTGACTGCCCTGTTTCCGGGATAACTGACTGACCTGTTTCCGGGGTAACTGATCACCCTGTTTCCGGGGTAACTGACTGCCCAGTTTCCGGGTAACTGACTTCCCTGTTTCCAGGGTAACTGACTGCCCTGTTTCCGGGATAACTGACTGCCCTGTTTCCAGGGTAACTGATAACCCTGTTTCCGGGATAACTGACTGCCCTGTTTCCAGGGTAACTGACTGCCCAGTTTCCAGAGTAACTGAATAACCTGTTTCCAGGGTAACAGATCACCCTGTTTCCGGGATAACTGACTGCCCTGTTTCCAAGATAACTGACTGCCCTCTTTCCAGGGTAACTGACTGCCCTGTTTCCGGGGTAACTGACTGCCCTGTTTCCAGGCTAACTGACTGCCCTGTTTCCAGGATAACTGATCACCCTGTTTCCCGGGTAACTGACTGCCCTGTTTCCGGGGTAACTGATCGCCCTGTTTCCAGGATAACTGATCACCCTGTTTCCGGGGTAACTGACCACCCTGTTTCCAGGATAACTGACTCCCCTGTTTCCAGGGTAACTGACTGCCCGGTTTCCAGGGTAACTGACTGCCCTGTTTCCGGGGTAACTGACTGCCCTGTTTCCGGGGTAACTGACTGCCCTGTTTCCAGGCTAACTGACTGCCCTGTTTCCAGGATAACTGATCACCCTGTTTCCAGGATAACTGACTCCCTTGTTTCCAGGATAACTGACTGCCCTGTTTCCGGGGTAACTTACTGACCTGTTTCCAGGATAACTGACCTACCTATTGCCGGGGTAACTGACCGCCCTGTTTCCAGGTTAACTGACTGCCCTGTTTCCAGGTTAACTGACTGCCCTGTTTCCAGGGTAACTGACTGCCCTGTTTCCAGGGGAACTGACCGCCCTGTTTCCAGGGTAACTGACTGCCCAGTTTCCAGGGTAACTGATCACCCTGTTTCCGGGATAACTGACTGCCCTGTTTCCGGGAGAAATGACTGCCCTGTTTCCAGGGTAACTGACTGCCCTGCTTCCGGGGTAACTGACTGCCCTGTTTGCAGGGTAACTGATCACCCTGTTTACGGGATAACTGACTGCCCTGTTTCCGGGATAACTGACTGCCCTGTTTCCAGGGTAACTGACCGCCCTGTTTCCGGGGTAACTGACTGCCCAGTTTCCAGGGTAACTGACTGCCAGGTTTCCAGGGTAACTAACTGCCCTGTTTCCGGGGTAACTGACTGCCCAGTTTCCAGGCTAACTGACTGCCCTGTTTCCAGGGGAACTGACTGCCCACCTTCCAGCGTAACTGATCACCCTGTTTCCAGGATAACTGAATGCCCTGTTTCCAGGGTAACTGACTGCCCAGTTTCCAGGGTAAATTATCACCCTGTTTCCGGGATAACTAACTGCCCTGTTTCCGGGATAACTGACTGCCCTGTTTCCGGGGTAACTGATCACCCTGTTTCCGGGGTAACTGACTGCCCAGTTTCCGGGGTAACTAACTTCCCTGTTTCCAGGGTAACTGACTGCCCTGTTTCCGGGATAACTGACTGCCCTGTTTTCAGGGTAACTGATAACCCTGTTTCCGGGATAACTGACTGCCCTGTTTCCAGGGTAACTGACTGCCCAGTTTCCAGGGTAACTGACTGCCCTGTTTCCGGGGTATCTGACTGCCCTGTTTACAGGGTAACTGACTGCCCAGTTTCCAGAGTAACTGAATACCCTGTTTCCAGGGTAACAGATCACCCTCTTTCCGGGATAACTGACTGCCCTGTTTCCAGGATAACTGACTGCCCTGTTTCCAGGGTAACTGACTGCCCTGTTTCCGGGGTAACTGACTGCCCTGTTTGCAGGCTAACTGACTGCCCTGTTTCCAGGATAACTGATCTCCCTGTTTCCGGGGTAACTGATCTCCCTGTTTCCGGGGTAACTGACCGCCCTGTTTCCAGGATAACTGACCTACCTATTTCCAGGTTAACTGACTGCCCTGTTTCCAGGGTAACTGACTGCCCTGTTTCCAGGGGAACTGACTGCCCTGTTTCCGGGGTAACTGATCACCCTGTTTCCGGGGTAACTGACTAACCAGTTTCCAGGGTGACTGACTGCCCTGTTTCCAGGGTAACTGACTGCCCAGTTTCCGGGGTAACTGACTGCCCTGTTTCCTGGGTAACTGACTGCCCTGCTTCCGGGGTAACTGACTGCCCTGTTTAAAGGGTAACTGACTGCCCAGTTTCCAGGGTAACTGATCACCCTGTTTCCGGGATTACTGACTGCCCTGTTTCCGGGATAACTGACTGCCCTGTTTCCAGGGTAACTGACTGCCCTGTTTCCGGGGTAACTGACCGCCCTGTTTCCAGGGTAACTGACCACCCTGTTTCCAGGATAACTGACTCCCCTGTTTCCAGGGTAACTGACTGCCCTGTTTCCGGGGTAACTGACTGCCCAGTTTCCAGGGTAACTGACTGCCCAGTTTCCAGGGTAACTAACTGCCCTGTTTCCGGGGTAACTGACTGCCCAGTTTCCAGGGTAAATGACTGCCCTGTTTCCAGGGTAACTGACTGCCCACCTTCCAGTGTAACTGATCACCCTGTTTCCAGGATAACTGACTGCCCTGTTTCCAGGTTAACTGACCGCCCTGTTTCCAGGGTAACTGACTGCCCAGTTTCCAGGGCAAATTATCACCCTGTTTCCGGGATAACTAACTGCCCTGTTTCCGGGATAACTGACTGCCCTGTTTCCGGGATAACTGACTGACCTGTTTCCGGGGTAACTGATCACCCTGTTTCCGGGGTAACTGACTGCCCAGTTTCCGGGTAACTGACTTCCCTGTTTCCAGGGTAACTGACTGCCCTGTTTCCGGGATAACTGACTGCCCTGTTTCCAGGGTAACTGATAACCCTGTTTCCGGGATAACTGACTGCCCTGTTTCCAGGGTAACTGACTGCCCAGTTTCCAGAGTAACTGAATAACCTGTTTCCATGGTAACAGATCACCCTGTTTCCGGGATAACTGACTGCCCTGTTTCCAAGATAACTGACTGCCTTCTTTCCAGGGTAACTGACTGCCCTGTTTCCGGGGTAACTGACTGCCCTGTTTCCAGGCTAACTGACTGCCCTGTTTCCAGGATAACTGATCACCCTGTTTCCCGGGTAACTGACTGCCCTGTTTCCGGGGTAACTGACCGCCCTGTTTCCAGGATAACTGATCACCCTGTTTCCGGGGTAACTGACCACCCTGTTTCCAGGATAACTGACTCCCCTGTTTCCAGGGTAACTGACTGCCCTGTTTCCAGGGTAACTGACTGCCCTGTTTCCGGGGTAACTGACTGCCCTGTTTCCGGGGTAACTGACTGCCCTGTTTCCAGGATAACTGATCACTCTGTTTCCGGGGTAACTGATCACTCTGTTTCCGGGGTAACTGACCACCCTGTTTCCGGGGTAACTGACTAATCTGTTTCCAGGGTTACTGACAGCCCTGTTTCTGGGGTAACTGACTGCCCTGCTTCCGGGGTAACTGACTGCCCTGTTTCCAGGATAACTGATCACCCTGTTTCCAGTGTAACTGACCATCCTGTTTCCAGGGTAACTGACTGCCCAGTTTCCAGGGTAACTGACTGCCCTGTTTCCGGGGTAACAGATCTCTCTGTTTCCGGGGTAACTGACCGCCCTGTTTCCAGGATAACTGACCGCCCTATTTCCGGGGTAACTGACCGCCCTCTTTCCAGGATAACTGACTGCCCTGTTTCCGGGATAACTGACTGCCCTGTTTACTGGATAACTGACCGCCCTGTTTCCAGGTTAACTGACTGCCCTGTTTCCGGGATAAATGACTGCCCTGTTTCCAGGTTAACTGACTGCCCTGTTTCCGGGATAACTGACTGCCCTGTTTCCAGGGTAACTGATAACCCTGTTTCCGGGATAACTGACTGCCCTGTTTCCAGGGTACTTGACTGCCCTGTTTCCGGGGTAACTGACTGCCCTGTTTCAGGCTAACTGACTGCCCAGTTTCCAGAGTAACTGAATACCCTGTTTCCAGGGTAACTGACTGCCCTGTTTCCGGGATAACTGACTGCCCTGTTTCCAGGGTAACTGACTGCCCTGTTTCCGGGATAACTGACTGCCCTGTTTCCAGGGTAACTGACTGCCCTGTTTCCGGGGTAACTGACTGCCCTGTTTCCAGGCTAACTGACTGCCCTGTTTCCAGGATAACTGATCACCCTGTTTCCAGGATAACTGACTCCCTTGTTTCCAGGATAACTGACTGCCCTGTTTCCGGGGTAACTTACTGACCTGTTTCCAGGATAACTGACCTACCTATTGCCGGGGTAACTGACCGCCCTGTTTCCAGGTTAACTGACTGCCCTGTTTCCAGGTTAACTGACTGCCCTGTTTCCAGGGTAACTGACTGCCCTGTTTCCAGGGGAACTGACTGCCCTGTTTCCGGGGTAAATGATCACCCTGTTTCCGGGGTAACTGACTAACCAGTTTTCAGGGTGACTGACTGCCCTGTTTCCAGGCTAACTGACTGCCCTGTTTCCAGGATAACTGATCACCCTGTTTCCCGGGTAACTGACTGCCCTGTTTCCGGGGTAACTGACCGCCCTGTTTCCAGGATAACTGATCACCCTGTTTCCGGGGTAACTGACCACCCTGTTTCCAGGATAACTGACTCCCCTGTTTCCAGGGTAACTGACTGCCCTGTTTCCAGGGTAACTGACTGCCCTGTTTCCGGGGTAACTGACTGCCCTGTTTCCAGGCGAACTGACTGCCCTGTTTCCAGGATAACTGATCACCCTGTTTCCAGGATAACTGACTCCCTTGTTTCCAGGATAACTGACTGCCCTGTTTCCGGGGTAACTTACTGACCTGCTTCCAGGATAACTGACCTACCTATTGCCGGGGTAACTGACCGCCCTGTTTCCAGGTTAACTGACTGCCCTGTTTCCAGGTTAACTGACTGCCCTGTTTCCAGGGGAACTGACTGCCCTGTTTCCAGGGGAACTGACCGCCCTGTTTCCAGGGTAACTGACTGCCCAGTTTCCAGGGTAACTGATCACCCTGTTTCCGGGATAAGTGACTGCCCTGTTTCCGGGAGAAATGACTGCCCTGTTTCCAGGGTAACTGACTGCCCTGCTTCCGGGGTAACTGACTGCCCTGTTTGCAGGGTAACTGATCACCCTGTTTACGGGATAACTGACTGCCCTGTTTCCGGGATAACTGACTGCCCTGTTTCCAGGGTAACTGACCGCCCTGTTTCCGGGGTAACTGACTGCCCAGTTTCCAGGGTAACTGACTGCCAGGTTTCCAGGGTAACTAACTGCCCTGTTTCCGGGGTAACTGACTGCCCAGTTTCCAGGCTAACTGACTGCCCTGTTTCCAGGGTAACTGACTGCCCACCTTCCAGCGTAACTGATCACCCTGTTTCCAGGATAACTGAATGCCCTGTTTCCAGGGTAACTGACTGCCCAGTTTCCAGGGTAAATTATCACCCTGTTTCCGGGATAACTAACTGCCCTGTTTCCGGGATAACTGACTGCCCTGTTTCCGGGGTAACTGATCACCCTGTTTCCGGGGTAACTGACTGCCCAGTTTCCGGGGTAACTAACTTCCCTGTTTCCAGGGTAACTGACTGCCCTGTTTCCGGGATAACTGACTGCCCTGTTTTCAGGGTAACTGATAACCCTGTTTCCGGGATAACTGACTGCCCTGTTTCCAGGGTAACTGACTGCCCAGTTTCCAGGGTAACTGACTGCCCTGTTTCTGGGGTAACTGACTGCCCTGTTTACAGGGTAACTGACTGCCCAGTTTCCAGAGTAACTGAATACCCTGTTTCCAGGGTAACAGATCACCCTCTTTCCGGGATAACTGACTGCCCTGTTTCCAGGATAACTGACTGCCCTGTTTCCAGGGTAACTGACTGCCCTGTTTCTGGGGTAACTGACTGCCCTGTTTGCAGGCTAACTGACTGCCCTGTTTCCAGGATAACTGATCACCCTGTTTCCGGGGTAACTGACTGCCCTGTTTCCGGGGTAACTGACCGCCCTGTTTCCAGGATAACTGATCTCCCTGTTTCCGGGGTAACTGATCTCCCTGTTTCCGGGGTAACTGACCGCCCTGTTTCCAGGATAACTGACCTACCTATTTCCAGGTTAACTGACTGCCCTGTTTCCAGGGTAACTGACTGCCCTGTTTCCAGGGGAACTGACTGCCCTGTTTCCGGGGTAACTGATCACCCTGTTTCCGGGGTAACTGACTAACCAGTTTCCAGGGTGACTGACTGCCCTGTTTCCAGGGTAACTGACTGCCCAGTTTCCGGGGTAACTGACTGCCCTGTTTCCTGGGTAACTGACTGCCCTGCTTCCGGGGTAACTGACTGCCCTGTTTCCAGGGTAACTGACTGCCCAGTTTCCAGGGTAACTGATCACCCTTTTTCCGGGATAACTGACTGCCCTGTTTCCGGGATAACTGACTGCCCTGTTTCCAGGGTAACTGACTGCCCTGTTTCCGGGGCAACTGACTGCCCTGTTTCCAGGGTAACTGATCACCCTGTTTCCGGGATTACTGACTGCCCTGTTTCCGGGATAACTGACTGCCCTGTTTCCAGGGTAACTGACTGCCCTGTTTCCGGGGTAACTGACCGCCCTGTTTCCAGGGTAACTGACCGCCCTGTTTCCAGGATAACTGACTCCCCTGTTTCCAGGGTAACTGACTGCCCTGTTTCCGGGGTAACTGACTGCCCAGTTTCCAGGGTAACTGACTGCCCAGTTTCCAGGGTAACTAACTGCCCTGTTTCCGGGGTAACTGACTGCCCAGTTTCCAGGGTAAATGACTGCCCTGTTTCCGGGGTAACTGACTGCCCACCTTCCAGTGTAACTGATCACCCTGTTTCCAGGATAACTGACTGCCCTGTTTCCAGGTTAACTGACCGCCCTGTTTCCAGGGTAACTGACTGCCCAGTTTCCAGGGTAAATTATCACCCTGTTTCCGGGATAACTAACTGCCCTGTTTCCAGGGTAACTGACTGCCCTGTTTCCGGGATAACTGACTGACCTGTTTCCGGGGTAACTGATCACCCTGTTTCCTGGGTAACTGACTGCCCAGTTTCCGGGTAACTGACTTCCCTGTTTCCAGGGTAACTGACTGCCCTGTTTCCGGGATAACTGACTGCCCTGTTTCCAGGGTAACTGATAACCCTGTTTCCGGGATAACTGACTGCCCTGTTTCCAGGGTAACTGACTGCCCAGTTTCCAGAGTAACTGAATAACCTGTTTCCAGGGTAACAGATCACCCTGTTTCCGGGATAACTGACTGCCCTGTTTCCAAGATAACTGACTGCCCTCTTTCCAGGGTAACTGACTGCCCTGTTTCCGGGGTAACTGACTGCCCTGTTTCCAGGCTAACTGACTGCCCTGTTTCCAGGATAACTGATCACCCTGTTTCCCGGGTAACTGACTGCCCTGTTTCCGGGGTAACTGACCGCCCTGTTTCCAGGATAACTGATCACCCTGTTTCCGGGGTAACTGACCACCCTGTTTCCAGGATAACTGACTCCCCTGTTTCCAGGGTAACTGACTGCCCTGTTTCCAGGGTAACTGACTGCCCTGTTTCCGGGGTAACTGACTGCCCTGTTTCCGGGGTAACTGACTGCCCTGTTTCCAGGATAACTGATCACTCTGTTTCCGGGGTAACTGATCACTCTGTTTCCGGGGTAACTGACCACCCTGTTTCCGGGGTAACTGACTAATCTGTTTCCAGGGTTACTGACAGCCCTGTTTCTGGGGTAACTGACTGCCCTGCTTCCGGGGTAACTGACTGCCCTGTTTCCAGGATAACTGATCACCCTGTTTCCAGTGTAACTGACCATCCTGTTTCCAGGGTAACTGACTGCCCAGTTTCCAGGGTAACTGACTGCCCTGTTTCCGGGGTAACAGATCTCTCTGTTTCCGGGGTAACTGACCGCCCTGTTTCCAGGATAACTGACCGCCCTATTTCCGGGGTAACTGACTGCCCAGTTTCCAGGGTAAATTATCACCCTGTTTCCGGGATAACTAACTGCCCTGTTTCCGGGATAACTGACTGCCCTGTTTCCGGGATAACTGACTGACCTGTTTCCGGGGCAACTGATCACCCTGTTTCCGGGGTAACTGACTGCCTAGTTTCCGGGTAACTGACTTCCCTGTTTCCAGGGTAACTGACTGCCCTGTTTCCGGGATAACTGACTGCCCTGTTTCCAGGGTAACTGATAACCCTGTTTCCGGGATAACTGACTGCCCTGTTTCCAGGGTAACTGACTGCCCAGTTTCCAGAGTAACTGAATAACCTGTTTCCAGGGTAACAGATCACCCTGTTTCCGGGATAACTGACTGCCCTGTTTCCAAGATAACTGACTGCCCTCTTTCCAGGGTAACTGACTGCCCTGTTTCCGGGGTAACTGACTGCCCTGTTTCCAGGCTAACTGACTGCCCTGTTTCCAGGATAACTGACTCCCTTGTTTCCAGGATAACTGACTGCCCTGTTTCCGGGGTAACTTACTGACCTGCTTCCAGGATAACTGACCTACCTATTGCCGGGGTAACTGACCGCCCTGTTTCCAGGTTAACTGACTGCCCTGTTTCCAGGTTAACTGACTGCCCTGTTTCCAGGGGAACTGACTGCCCTGTTTCCAGGGGAACTGACCGCCCTGTTTCCAGGGTAACTGACTGCCCAGTTTCCAGGGTAACTGATCACCCTGTTTCCGGGATAACTGACTGCCCTGTTTCCGGGAGAAATGACTGCCCTGTTTCCAGGGTAACTGACTGCCCTGCTTCCGGGGTAACTGACTGCCCTGTTTGCAGGGTAACTGATCACCCTGTTTACGGGATAACTGACTGCCCTGTTTCCGGGATAACTGACTGCCCTGTTTCCAGGGTAACTGACCGCCCTGTTTCCGGGGTAACTGACTGCCCAGTTTCCAGGGTAACTGACTGCCAGGTTTCCAGGGTAACTAACTGCCCTGTTTCCGGGGTAACTGACTGCCCAGTTTCCAGGCTAACTGACTGCCCTGTTTCCAGGGTAACTGACTGCCCACCTTCCAGCGTAACTGATCACCCTGTTTCCAGGATAACTGAATGCCCTGTTTCCAGGGTAACTGACTGCCCAGTTTCCAGGGTAAATTATCACCCTGTTTCCGGGATAACTAACTGCCCTGTTTCCGGGATAACTGACTGCCCTGTTTCCGGGGTAACTGATCACCCTGTTTCCGGGGTAACTGACTGCCCAGTTTCCGGGGTAACTAACTTCCCTGTTTCCAGGGTAACTGACTGCCCTGTTTCCGGGATAACTGACTGCCCTGTTTTCAGGGTAACTGATAACCCTGTTTCCGGGATAACTGACTGCCCTGTTTCCAGGGTAACTGACTGCCCAGTTTCCAGGGTAACTGACTGCCCTGTTTCTGGGGTAACTGACTGCCCTGTTTACAGGGTAACTGACTGCCCAGTTTCCAGAGTAACTGAATAACCTGTTTCCAGGGTAACAGATCACCCTCTTTCCGGGATAACTGACTGCCCTGTTTCCAGGATAACTGACTGCCCTGTTTCCAGGGTAACTGACTGCCCTGTTTCTGGGGTAACTGACTGCCCTGTTTGCAGGCTAACTGACTGCCCTGTTTCCAGGATAACTGATCACCCTGTTTCCGGGGTAACTGACTGCCCTGTTTCCGGGGTAACTGACCGCCCTGTTTCCAGGATAACTGATCTCCCTGTTTCCGGGGTAACTGATCTCCCTGTTTCCGGGGTAACTGACCGCCCTGTTTCCAGGATAACTGACCTACCTATTTCCAGGTTAACTGACTGCCCTGTTTCCAGGGTAACTGACTGCCCTGTTTCCAGGGGAACTGACTGCCCTGTTTCCGGGGTAACTGATCACCCTGTTTCCGGGGTAACTGACTAACCAGTTTCCAGGGTGACTGACTGCCCTGTTTCCAGGGTAACTGACTGCCCAGTTTCCGGGGTAACTGACTGCCCTGTTTCCTGGGTAACTGACTGCCCTGCTTCCGGGGTAACTGACTGCCCTGTTTCCAGGGTAACTGACTGCCCAGTTTCCAGGGTAACTGATCACCCTTTTTCCGGGATAACTGACTGCCCTGTTTCCGGGATAACTGACTGCCCTGTTTCCAGGGTAACTGACTGCCCTGTTTCCGGGGCAACTGACTGCCCTGTTTCCAGGGTAACTGACCACCCTGTTTCCGGGATTACTGACTGCCCTGTTTCCGGGATAACTGACTGCCCTGTTTCCAGGGTAACTGACTGCCCTGTTTCCGGGGTAACTGACCGCCCTGTTTCCAGGGTAACTGACCGCCCTGTTTCCAGGATAACTGACTCCCCTGTTTCCAGGGTAACTGACTGCCCTGTTTCCGGGGTAACTGACTGCCCAGTTTCCAGGGTAACTGACTGCCCAGTTTCCAGGGTAACTAACTGCCCTGTTTCCGGGGTAACTGACTGCCCAGTTTCCAGGGTAAATGACTGCCCTGTTTCCAGGGTAACTGACTGCCCACCTTCCAGTGTAACTGATCACCCTGTTTCCAGGATAACTGACTGCCCTGTTTCCAGGTTAACTGACCGCCCTGTTTCCAGGGTAACTGACTGCCCAGTTTCCAGGGTAAATTATCACCCTGTTTCCGGGATAACTAACTGCCCTGTTTCCAGGGTAACTGACTGCCCTGTTTCCGGGATAAATGACTGACCTGTTTCCGGGGTAACTGATCACCCTGTTTCCGGGGTAACTGACTGCCCAGTTTCCGGGTAACTGACTTCCCTGTTTCCAGGGTAACTGACTGCCCTGTTTCCGGGATAACTGACTGCCCTGTTTCCTGGGTAACTGACTGCCCTGCTTCCGGGGTAACTGACTGCCCTGTTTCCAGGGTAACTGACTGCCCAGTTTCCAGGGTAACTGATCACCCTTTTTCCGGGATAACTGACTGCCCTGTTTCCGGGATAACTGACTGCCCTGTTTCCAGGGTAACTGACTGCCCTGTTTCCGGGGCAACTGACTGCCCTGTTTCCAGGGTAACTGACCACCCTGTTTCCGGGATTACTGACTGCCCTGTTTCCGGGATAACTGACTGCCCTGTTTCCAGGGTAACTGACTGCCCTGTTTCCGGGGTAACTGACCGCCCTGTTTCCAGGGTAAATGACCGCCCTGTTTCCAGGATAACTGACTCCCCTGTTTCCAGGGTAACTGACTGCCCTGTTTCCGGGGTAACTGACTGCCCAGTTTCCAGGGTAACTGACTGCCCAGTTTCCAGGGTAACTAACTGCCCTGTTTCCGGGGTAACTGACTGCCCAGTTTCCAGGGTAAATGACTGCCCTGTTTCCAGGGTAACTGACTGCCCACCTTCCAGTGTAACTGATCACCCTGTTTCCAGGATAACTGACTGCCCTGTTTCCAGGTTAACTGACCGCCCTGTTTCCAGGGTAACTGACTGCCCAGTTTCCAGGGTAAATTATCACCCTGTTTCCGGGATAACTAACTGCCCTGTTTCCAGGGTAACTGACTGCCCTGTTTCCGGGATAAATGACTGACCTGTTTCCGGGGTAACTGATCACCCTGTTTCCGGGGTAACTGACTGCCCAGTTTCCGGGTAACTGACTTCCCTGTTTCCAGGGTAACTGACTGCCCTGTTTCCGGGATAACTGACTGCCCTGTTTCCAGGGTAACTGATAACCCTGTTTCCGGGATAACTGACTGCCCTGTTTCCAGGGTAACTGACTGCCCAGTTTCCAGAGTAACTGAATAACCTGTTTCCAGGGTAACAGATCACCCTGTTTCCGGGATAACTGACTGCCCTGTTTCCAAGATAACTGACTGCCCTCTTTCCAGGGTAACTGACTGCCCTGTTTCCGGGGTAACTGACTGCCCTGTTTCCAGGCTAACTGACTGCCCTGTTTCCAGGATAACTGATCACCCTGTTTCCCGGGTAACTGACTGCCCTGTTTCCGGGGTAACTGACCGCCCTGTTTCCAGGATAACTGATCACCCTGTTTCCGGGGTAACTGACCACCCTGTTTCCAGGATAACTGACTCCCCTGTTTCCAGGGTAACTGACTGCCCTGTTTCCAGGGTAACTGACTGCCCTGTTTCCGGGGTAACTGACTGCCCTGTTTCCGGGGTAACTGACTGCCCTGTTTCCAGGATAACTGATCACTCTGTTTCCGGGGTAACTGATCACTCTGTTTCCGGGGTAACTGACCACCCTGTTTCCGGGGTAACTGACTAATCTGTTTCCAGGGTTACTGACAGCCCTGTTTCTGGGGTAACTGACTGCCCTGCTTCCGGGGTAACTGACTGCCCTGTTTCCAGGATAACTGATCACCCTGTTTCCAGTGTAACTGACCATCCTGTTTCCAGGGTAACTGACTGCCCAGTTTCCAGGGTAACTGACTGCCCTGTTTCCGGGGTAACAGATCTCTCTGTTTCCGGGGTAACTGACCGCCCTGTTTCCAGGATAACTGACCGCCCTATTTCCGGGGTAACTGACTGCCCAGTTTCCAGGGTAAATTATCACCCTGTTTCCGGGATAACTAACTGCCCTGTTTCCGGGATAACTGACTGCCCTGTTTCCGGGATAACTGACTGACCTGTTTCCGGGGTAACTTATCACCCTGTTTCCGGGGTAACTGACTGCCCAGTTTCCGGCTAACTGACTTCCCTGTTTCCAGGGTAACTGACTGCCCTGTTTCCGGGATAACTGACTGCCCTGTTTCCAGGGTAACTGATAACCCTGTTTCCGGGATAACTGACTGCCCTGTTTCCAGGGTAACTGACTGCCCAGTTTCCAGAGTAACTGAATAACCTGTTTCCAGGGTAACAGATCACCCTGTTTCCGGGATAACTGACTGCCCTGTTTCCAAGATAACTGACTGCCTTCTTTCCAGGGTAACTGACTGCCCTGTTTCCGGGGTAACTGACTGCCCTGTTTCCAGGCTAACTGACTGCCCTGTTTCCAGGATAACAGATCACCCTGTTTCCCGGGTAACTGACTGCCCTGTTTCCGGGGTAACTGACCGCCCTGTTTCCAGGATAACTGATCATCCTGTTTCCGGGGTAACTGACCACCCTGTTTCCAGGATAACTGACTCCCCTGTTTCCAGGGTAACTGACTGCCCTGTTTCCGGGGTAACTGACTGCCCTGTTTCCGGGGTAACTGACTGCCCTGTTTCCAGGATAACTGATCACTCTGTTTCCGGGGTAACTGATCACTCTGTTTCCGGGGTAACTGACCACCCTGTTTCCGGGGTAACTGACTAATCTGTTTCCAGGGTTACTGACAGCCCTGTTTCTGGGGTAACTGACTGCCCTGCTTCCGGGGTAACTGACTGCCCTGTTTCCAGGATAACTGATCACCCTGTTTCCAGTGTAACTGACCATCCTGTTTCCAGGGTAACTGACTGCCCAGTTTCCAGGGTAACTGACTGCCCTGTTTCCGGGGTAACAGATCTCTCTGTTTCCGGGGTAACTGACCGCCCTGTTTCCAGGATAACTGACCGCCCTATTTCCGGGGTAACTGACCGCCCTGTTTCCAGGATAACTGACTGCCCTGTTTCCGGGATAACTGACTGCCCTGTTTACTGGATAACTGACCGCCCTGTTTCCAGGTTAACTGACTGCCCTGTTTCCGGGATAAATGACTGCCCTGTTTCCAGGTTAACTGACTGCCCTGTTTCCGGGATAACTGACTGCCCTGTTTCCAGGGTAACTGATAACCCTGTTTCCGGGATAACTGACTGCCCTGTTTCCAGGGTACTTGACTGCCCTATTTCCGGGGTAACTGACTGCCCTGTTTCCAGGATAACTGATCACCCTGTTTCCAGGATAACTGACTCCCTTGTTTCCAGGATAACTGACTGCCCTGTTTCCGGGGTAACTTACTGACCTGTTTCCAGGATAACTGACCTACCTATTGCCGGGGTAACTGACCGCCCTGTTTCCAGGTTAACTGACTGCCCTGTTTCCAGGTTAACTGACTGCCCTGTTTCCAGGGTAACTGACTGCCCTGTTTCCAGGGGAACTGACTGCCCTGTTTCCGGGGTAAATGATCACCCTGTTTCCGGGGTAACTGACTAACCAGTTTCCAGGGTGACTGACTGCCCTGTTTCCAGGCTAACTGACTGCCCTGTTTCCAGGATAACTGATCACCCTGTTTCCCGGGTAACTGACTGCCCTGTTTCCGGGGTAACTGACCGCCCTGTTTCCAGGATAACTGATCACCCTGTTTCCGGGGTAACTGACCACCCTGTTTCCAGGATAACTGACTCCCCTGTTTCCAGGGTAACTGACTGCCCTGTTTCCAGGGTAACTGACTGCCCTGTTTCCGGGGTAACTGACTGCCCTGTTTCCAGGCTAACTGACTGCCCTGTTTCCAGGATAACTGATCACCCTGTTTCCAGGATAACTGACTGCCCTGTTTCCGGGGTAACTGACTGCCCTGTTTCCAGGTTAACTGACTGCCCTGTTTCCAGGGGAACTGACTGCCCTGTTTCCAGGGGAACTGACCGCCCTGTTTCCAGGGTAACTGACTGCCCAGTTTCCAGGGTAACTGATCACCCTGTTTCCGGGATAACTGACTGCCCTGTTTCCGGGAGAAATGACTGCCCTGTTTCCAGGGTAACTGACTGCCCTGCTTCCGGGGTAACTGACTGCCCTGTTTGCAGGGTAACTGATCACCCTGTTTACGGGATAACTGACTGCCCTGTTTCCGGGATAACTGACTGCCCTGTTTCCAGGGTAACTGACCGCCCTGTTTCCGGAGTAACTGACTGCCCAGTTTCCAGGGTAACTGACTGCCAGGTTTCCAGGGTAACTAACTGCCCTGTTTCCGGGGTAACTGACTGCCCAGTTTCCAGGCTAACTGACTGCCCTGTTTCCAGGGTAACTGACTGCCCACCTTCCAGCGTAACTGATCACCCTGTTTCCAGGATAACTGAATGCCCTGTTTCCAGGGTAACTGACTGCCCAGTTTCCAGGGTAAATTATCACCCTGTTTCCGGGATAACTAACTGCCCTGTTTCCGGGATAACTGACTGCCCTGTTTCCGGGGTAACTGATCACCCTGTTTCCGGGGTAACTGACTGCCCAGTTTCCGGGGTAACTAACTTCCCTGTTTCCAGGGTAACTGACTGCCCTGTTTCCGGGATAACTGACTGCCCTGTTTTCAGGGTAACTGATAACCCTGTTTCCGGGATAACTGACTGCCCTGTTTCCAGGGTAACTGACTGCCCAGTTTCCAGGGTAACTGACTGCCCTGTTTCTGGGGTAACTGACTGCCCTGTTTCCAGGGTAACTGATAACCCTGTTTCCAGGGTAACTGACTGCCCAGTTTCCAGGGTAACTGACTGCCCTGTTTCCGGGGTAACTGACTGCCCTGTTTACAGGGTAACTGACTGCCCAGTTTCCAGAGTAACTGAATACCCTGTTTCCAGGGTAACAGATCACCCTCTTTCCGGGATAACTGACTGCCCTGTTTCCAGGATAACTGACTGCCCTGTTTCCAGGGTAACTGATAACCCTGTTTCCAGGGTAACTGACTGCCCAGTTTCCAGGGTAACTGACTGCCCTGTTTCCGGGGTAACTGACTGCCCTGTTTACAGGGTAACTGACTGCCCAGTTTCCAGAGTAACTGAATACCCTGTTTCCAGGGTAACAGATCACCCTCTTTCCGGGATAACTGACTGCCCTGTTTCCAGGATAACTGACTGCCCTGTTTCCAGGGTAACTGACTGCCCTGTTTCCGGGGTAACTGACTGCCCTGTTTGCAGGCTAACTGACTGCCCTGTTTCCAGGATAACTGATCACCCTGTTTCCGGGGTAACTGACTGCCCTGTTTCCGGGGTAACTGACCGCCCTGTTTCCAGGATAACTGATCTCCCTGTTTCCGGGGTAACTGATCTCCCTGTTTCCGGGGTAACTGACTGCCCTGTTTCCAGGATAACTGACCTACCTATTTCCAGGTTAACTGACTGCCCTGTTTCCAGGGTAACTGACTGCCCTGTTTCCAGGGGAACTGACTGCCCTGTTTCCGGGGTAACTGATCACCCTGTTTCCGGGGTAACTGACTAACCAGTTTCCAGGGTGACTGACTGCCCTGTTTCCAGGGTAACTGACTGCCCAGTTTCCGGGGTAACTGACTGCCCTGTTTCCTGGGTAACTGACTGCCCTGCTTCCGGGGTAACTGACTGCCCTGTTTCCAGGGTAACTGACTGCCCAGTTTCCAGGGTAACTGATCACCCTTTTTCCGGGATAACTGACTGCCCTGTTTCCGGGATAACTGACTGCCCTGTTTCCAGGGTAACTGACTGCCCTGTTTCCGGGGCAACTGACTGCCCTGTTTCCAGGGTAACTGATCACCCTGTTTCCGGGATTACTGACTGCCCTGTTTCCGGGATAACTGACTGCCCTGTTTCCAGGGTAACTGACTGCCCTGTTTCCGGGGTAACTGACCGCCCTGTTTCCAGGGTAACTGACCGCCCTGTTTCCAGGATAACTGAGTCCCCTGTTTCCAGGGTAACTGACTGCCCTGTTTCCGGGGTAACTGACTGCCCAGTTTACAGGGTAACTGACTGCCCAGTTTCCAGGGTAACTAACTGCCCTGTTTCCGGGGTAACTGACTGCCCAGTTTCCAGGGTAAATGACTGCCCTGTTTCCAGGGTAACTGACTACCCACCTTCCAGTGTAACTGATCACCCTGTTTCCAGGATAACTGACTGCCCTGTTTCCAGGTTAACTGAACGCCCTGTTTCCAGGGTAACTGACTGCCCAGTTTCCAGGGTAAATTATCACCCTGTTTCCGGGATAACTAACTGCCCTGTTTCCAGGGTAACTGACTGCCCTGTTTCCGGGATAACTGACTGACCTGTTTCCGGGGTAACTGATCACCCTGTTTCCGGGGTAACTGACTGCCCAGTTTCCGGGGAACTGACTTCCCTGTTTCCAGGGTAACTGACTGCCCTGTTTCCGGGATAACTGACTGCCCTGTTTCCAGGGTAACTGATAACCCTGTTTCCGGGATAACTGACTGCCCTGTTTCCAGGGTAACTGACTGCCCAGTTTCCAGAGTAACTGAATAACCCGTTTCCAGGGTAACAGATCACCCTGTTTCCGGGATAACTGACTGCCCTGTTTCCAAGATAACTGACTGCCCTCTTTCCAGGGTAACTGACTGCCCTGTTTCCGGGGTAACTGACTGCCCTGTTTCCGGGGTAACTGACTGCCCTGTTTCCGGGGTAACTGACCGCCCTGTTTCCTGGATAACTGATCACCCTGTTTCCGGGGTAACTGACCACCCTGTTTCCAGGATAACTGACTCCCCTGTTTCCAGGGTAACTGACTGCCCTGTTTCCAGGGTAACTGACTGCCCTGTTTCCGGGGTAACTGACTGCCCTGTTTCCGGGGTAACTGACTGCCCTGTTTCCAGGATAACTGATCACTCTGTTTCCGGGGTAACTGATCACTCTGTTTCCGGGGTAACTGACCACCCTGTTTCCGGGGTAACTGACTAATCTGTTTCCAGGGTTACTGACAGCCCTGTTTCTGGGGTAACTGACTGCCCTGCTTCCGGGGTAACTGACTGCCCTGTTTCCAGGATAACTGATCACCCTGTTTCCAGTGTAACTGACCATCCTGTTTCCAGGGTAACTGACTGCCCAGTTTCCAGGGTAACTGACTGCCCTGTTTCCGGGGTAACAGATCTCTCTGTTTCCGGGGTAACTGACCGCCCTGTTTCCAGGATAACTGACCGCCCTATTTCCGGGGTAACTGACCGCCCTGTTTCCAGGATAACTGACTGCCCTGTTTCCGGGATAACTGACTGCCCTGTTTACTGGATAACTGACCGCCCTGTTTCCAGGTTAACTGACTGCCCTGTTTCCGGGATAAATGACTGCCCTGTTTCCAGGTTAACTGACTGCCCTGTTTCCGGGATAACTGACTGCCCTGTTTCCAGGGTAACTGATAACCCTGTTTCCGGGATAACTGACTGCCCTGTTTCCAGGGTACTTGACTGCCCTGTTTCCGGGGTAACTGACTGCCCTGTTTCAGGCTAACTGACTGCCCAGTTTCCAGAGTAACTGAATACCCTGTTTCCAGGGTAACTGACTGCCCTGTTTCCGGGATAACTGACTGCCCTGTTTCCAGGGTAACTGACTGCCCTGTTTCCGGGATAACTGACTGCCCTGTTTCCAGGGTAACTGACTGCCCTGTTTCCGGGGTAACTGACTGCCCTGTTTCCAGGCTAACTGACTGCCCTGTTTCCAGGATAACTGATCACCCTGTTTCCAGGATAATTGACTCCCTTGTTTCCAGGATAACTGACTGCCCTGTTTCCGGGGTAACTTACTGACCTGTTTCCAGGATAACTGACCTACCTATTGCCGGGGTAACTGACCGCCCTGTTTCCAGGTTAACTGACTGCCCTGTTTCCAGGTTAACTGACTGCCCTGTTTCCAGGGTAACTGACTGCCCTGTTTCCAGGGGAACTGACTGCCCTGTTTCCGGGGTAAATGATCACCCTGTTTCCGGGGTAACTGACTAACCAGTTTCCAGGGTGACTGACTGCCCTGTTTCCAGGGTAACTGACTGCCCAGTTTCCGGGATAACTGACTGCCCTGTTTCCGGGATAACTGATTGCCCTGTTTCGAGGTTAACTGATCGCCCTGTTTCCGGGATAACTGTCTGCCCTGTTTCCGGGATAACTGACTGCCCAGTTTCCAGGGTAACTGACTGCCCTGTTTCCGAGGTAACTGACTGCCCTGTTTCCAGGGTAACTGACTGCCCAGTTTCCAGGGTAACTGATCACCCTGTTTCTGGGATAACTGACTGCCCTGTTTCCGGGGGAAATGACTGCGCTGTTTCCAGGGTAACTGACTGCCCTCTTTCCAGGGTAACTGACTGCCCTGTTTCCAGGGTAACTGATCACCCTGTTTCCGGGATAACTGTCTGCCCTGTTTCCGGGATAACTGACTGCCCTGTTTCCAGGGTAACTGACTGCCCTGTTTCCAGGGGAACTGACTGCCCTGTTTCCGGGGTAACTGATCACCCTGTTTCCGGGGTAACTGACTAACATGTTTCCAGGGTGACTGACTGCCCTGTTTCCAGGGTAACTGACTGCCCAGTTTCCGGGGTAACTGACTGCCCTGTTTCCTGGGTAACTGACTGCCCTGCTTCCGGGGTAACTGACTGCCCTGTTTCCAGGGTAACTGACTGCCCAGTTACAATGTAACTGATCACCCTTTTTCCGGGATAACTGACTGCCCTATTTCCGGGATAACTGATTGCCCTGTTTCCAGGGTAACTGATCACCCTGTTTCCGGGATAACTGATTCCCCTGTTTCCAGGGTAAGTGACTGCCCAGTTTCCAGGGTAACTGACTGCCCTGTTTCCAGGGTAACTGACTGCCCAGTTTCCAGGGTAACTGATCACCCTGTTTCCGGGATAACTGACTGCCCTGTTTCCGGCAGAACTGACTGCCCTGTTTCCAGGGTAACTGACTGCCCTGTTTCCGGGGTAACTGACCGCCTTGTTTCCAGGGTAACTGATCACCCTGTTTCTGGGATAACTGACTGCCCTGTTTCCGGGGTAAATGACCACCCTGTTTCCAGGATAACTGATCACCCTGTTTCCGGGGTAACTGACCACCTTGTTTCCAGGGTCACTGACCACCCTGTTTCCAGGATAACTGAAAGCCCTGTTTCCAGGGTAACTGACTGCCCAGTTTCCAGGGTAACTGATCACCCTGTTTCCGGGATAACTGACTGCCCTGTTTCTGGGAGAACTGACTGCCCTGCTTCTAGGAAAAATGACTGCCCTGTTTCCAGGATAACTGACTGCCCTGTTTACTGGATAACTGATCGCCCTGTTTCCAGGTTAACTGACTGCCCTGTTTCCAGGTAAACTGACTGCCCTGTTTCCAGGGTAACTGACCGCCCTGTTTCTGGGGTAACTGACCGCCCTGTTTCCTGGATAACTGACTGCCCTGTTTCCAGGGTAACTGACTGCCCACTTTCCAGTGTAACTGATCACCCTTTTTCCAGGATAACTGACTGCCCTGTTTCCGGGATAACTGACTGCCCTGCTTCCAGGGTAACTGACCGCCCTGTTTCCAGGGTAACTGACTGCCCTGTTGCCAGGATAACTGACTGCCCTGTTTCCAGGGTAACTGACTGCCCACTTTCCAGTGCAACTGATCACCCTGTTTCCAGGGTTACTGACTGCCCACTTTCCAGTGTAACTGATCACCCTGTTTCCAGGATAACTGACTGCCCAGTTTCCAGGGTATATTATCACCCTGTTTCAGGGATAACTAACTGCCCTGTTTCCGGGATAACTGACTGCCCTGTTTCCGGGGTAACTGATCACCCTGTTTCCGGGGTAACTGACTGCCCAGTTTCCGAGGTAACTGACTTCCCTGTTTAAAGGGTAACTGTCTGCCCTGTTTCCGGGATAACTGACTGCCCTGTTTCCAGGGTAACTGACTGCCCAGTTTCCAGGGTAACTGACTGTCCTGTTTCCGGGGTCACTGACTGCCCTGTTTCCAGGGTAACTGACTGCCCAGTTTCCAGAGTAACTGAATACCCTGTTTCCAGGGTAACTGACTGCCCTGTTTCCGGGATAACTGACTGCCCTGTTTCCAGGGTAACTGACTGCCCTGTTTCCGGGGCAACTGACTGCCCTGTTTCCAGGGTAACTGATCACCCTGTTTCCGGGATAACTGTTCACCCTGTTTCCAGGGTAACTGACTGCCCTGTTTCCAGGGGAACTGACTGCCCTGTTTCCGGGTTAACTGATCACCCTATTTCTGGGGTAACTGACTAACAATTTTCCAGGGTGACTGACTGCCCTGTTTCCAGGCTAACTGACTGCCCAGTTTCCGGGGTAACTGACTGCCATGTTTCCTGGGTAACTGACTGCCCTGCTTCCGGGGTAACTGACTGCCCTGTTTCCAGGGTAACTAACTGCCCAGTTTCCAGTGTAACTGATCACCCTTTTTCCGGGATAACTGACTGCCCTATTTCCGGGATAACTGATTGCCCTGTTTCCAGGGTAACTGATCACCCTGTTTCCGGGATAACTGACTCCCCTGTTTCCAGGGTAAGTGACTGCCCAGTTTCCAGGGTAACTGACTGCCCTGTTTCCGGGGTAACTGACTGCCCTGTTTCCAGGGTAACTGACTGCCCAGTTTCCAGGGTAACTGATCACACTGTTTCCGGGATAACTGACTGCCCTGTTTCCGGGAGAACTGACTGCCCTGTTTCCAGGGTAATTGACTGCCCTGTTTCCGGGGTTACTGACCGCCTTGTTTCCAGGGTAACTGATCACCCTGTTTCTGGGATAACTGACTGCCCTGTTTCCGGGGTAACTGACTGCCCTGTTTCCAGGGTAACTGACTGCCCAGTTTCCAGGGTAAATGATCACCCTGTTTCCGGGACAACTGACTGCCCTGTTTCCGGGAGAACTGACTGCCCTGTTTCCAGGGTAACTGACTGCCCTGTTTCCGGGGTAACTGACCGCCTTGTTTCCAGTGTAAGTGATCACCCTTTTTCCGGGGTCACTGACTGCCCTGTTTCCAGGGTAACTGACCGCCCTGTTTCCAGGATAACTGATCACCCTGTTTCCGGGGTAACTGACCACCCTGTTTGCAGGATAACTGACTCCCCTGTTTCCAGGGTAAGTGACTGCCCTGCTTCCGGGGTAACTGATCTCCCTGTTTCCGGGGTAACTGACCGCCCTGTTTCCAGGATAACTGACCTACCTATTTCCGGGGTAACTGACCGCCCTGTTTCCAGGATAACTGACTGCCCTGTTTCCAGGTTAACTGACTGCCCTGTTTCCAGGGTAACCGACTGCCCTGTTTCCAGGGGAACTGACTGCCCAGTTTCCGGGGTAACTAACTTCCCTGTTTCCAGGGTAACAGACTGCCCTGTTTCCGGGATAACTGACTGCCCTGTTTTCAGGGTAACTGATAACCCTGTTTCCGGGATAACTGACTGCCCTGTTTCCAGGGTAACTGACTTCCCTGTTTCCAGGGTAACTGACTGCCCTGTTTCCGGGGTAACTGACTGCCCTGTTTACAGGGTAACTGACTGCCCAGTTTCCAGAGTAACTGAATACCCTATTTCCAGGGTAACAGATCACCCTGTTTCCGGGATAACTGACTGCCCTGTTTCCAGGATAACTGACTGCCCTGTTTCCAGGGTAACTGACTGCCCTGTTTCCGGGGTAACTGACTGCCCTGTTTGCAGGCTAACTGACTGCCCTGTTTCCAGGATAACTGATCACCCTGTTTCCGGGGTAACTGACTGCCCTGTTTCCGGGGTAACTGACCGCCCTGTTTCCAGGATAACTGATCTCCCTGTTTCCGGGGTAACTGATCTCCCTGTTTCCGGGGTAACTGACCGCCCTGTTTCCAGGATAACTGACCTACCTATTTCCAGGTTAACTGACTGCCCTGTTTCCAGGGTAACTGACTGCCCTGTTTCCAGGGGAACTGACTGCCCTGTTTCCGGGGTAACTGATCACCCTGTTTCCGGGGTAACTGACTAACCAGTTTCCAGGGTGACTGACTGCCCTGTTTCCAGGGTAACTGACTGCCCAGTTTCCAGGGTAACTGACTGCCCTGTTTCCTGGGTAACTGACTGCCCTGCTTCCGGGGTAACTGACTGCCCTGTTTCCAGGGTAACTGACTGCCCAGTTTCCAGGGTAACTGATCACCCTTTTTCCGGGATAACTGACTGCCCTGTTTCCGGGATAACTGACTGCCCTGTTTCCAGGGTAACTGACTGCCCTGTTTCCGGGGCAACTGACTGCCCTGTTTCCAGGGTAACTGATCACCCTGTTTCCGGGATTACTGACTGCCCTGTTTCCGGGATAACTGACTGCCCTGTTTCCAGGGTAACTGACTGCCCTGTTTCCGGGGTAACTGACCGCCCTGTTTCCAGGGTAACTGACCGCCCTGTTTCCAGGGTAACTAACTGCCCTGTTTCCAGGGTAACTGACTGCCCAGTTTCCAGGGTAAATGACTGCCCTGTTTCCAGGGTAACTGACTGCCCAGTTTCCAGGGTAAATTATCACCCTGTTTCCAGGATAACTGACTGCCCTGTTTCCAGGTTAACTGACCGCCCTGTTTCCAGGGTAACTGACTGCCCAGTTTCCAGGGTAAATTATCACCCTGTTTCCGGGATAACTAACTGCCCTGTTTCCGGGATAACTGACTGCCCTGTTTCCGGGATAACTGACTGACCTGTTTCCGGGGTAACTGATCACCCTGTTTCCGGGGTAACTGACTGCCCAGTTTCCGGGTAACTGACTTCCCTGTTTCCAGGGTAACTGACTGCCCTGTTTCCGGGATAACTGACTGCCCTGTTTCCAGGGTAACTGATAACCCTGTTTCCGGGATAACTGACTGCCCTGTTTCCAGGGTAACTGACTGCCCAGTTTCCAGAGTAACTGAATAACCTGTTTCCAGGGTAACAGATCACTCTGTTTCCGGGATAACTGACTGCCCTGTTTCCAAGATAACTGACTGCCCTCTTTCCAGGGTAACTGACTGCCCTGTTTCCGGGGTAACTGACTGCCCTGTTTCCAGGCTAACTGACTGCCCTGTTTCCAGGATAACTGATCACCCTGTTTCCCGGGTAACTGACTGCCCTGTTTCCGGGGTAACTGACCGCCCTGTTTCCAGGATAACTGATCACCCTGTTTCCGGGGTAACTGACCACCCTGTTTCCAGGATAACTGACTCCCCTGTTTCCAGGGTAACTGACTGCCCTGTTTCCAGGGTAACTGACTGCCCTGTTTCCGGGGTAACTGACTGCCCTGTTTCCGGGGTAACTGACTGCCCTGTTTCCAGGATAACTGATCACTCTGTTTCCGGGGTAACTGATCACTCTGTTTCCGGGGTAACTGACCACCCTGTTTCCGGGGTAACTGACTAATCTGTTTCCAGGGTTACTGACAGCCCTGTTTCTGGGGTAACTGACTGCCCTGCTTCCGGGGTAACTGACTGCCCTGTTTCCAGGATAACTGATCACCCTGTTTCCAGTGTAACTGACCATCCTGTTTCCAGGGTAACTGACTGCCCAGTTTCCAGGGTAACTGACTGCCCTGTTTCCGGGGTAACAGATCTCTCTGTTTCCGGGGTAACTGACCGCCCTGTTTCCAGGATAACTGACCGCCCTATTTCCGGGGTAACTGACCGCCCTGTTTCCAGGATAACTGACTGCCCTGTTTCCGGGATAACTGACTGCCCTGTTTACTGGATAACTGACCGCCCTGTTTCCAGGTTAACTGACTGCCCTGTTTCCGGGATAAATGACTGCCCTGTTTCCAGGTTAACTGACTGCCCTGTTTCCGGGATAACTGACTGCCCTGTTTCCAGGGTAACTGATAACCCTGTTTCCGGGATAACTGACTGCCCTGTTTCCAGGGTACTTGACTGCCCTGTTTCCGGGGTAACTGACTGCCCTGTTTCAGGCTAACTGACTGCCCAGTTTCCAGAGTAACTGAATACCCTGTTTCCAGGGTAACTGACTGCCCTGTTTCCGGGATAACTGACTGCCCTGTTTCCAGGGTAACTGACTGCCCTGTTTCCGGGATAACTGACTGCCCTGTTTCCAGGGTAACTGACTGCCCTGTTTCCGGGGTAACTGACTGCCCTGTTTCCAGGCTAACTGACTGCCCTGTTTCCAGGATAACTGATCACCCTGTTTCCAGGATAACTGACTCCCTTGTTTCCAGGATAACTGACTGCCCTGTTTCCGGGGTAACTTACTGACCTGTTTCCAGGATAACTGACCTACCTATTGCCGGGGTAACTGACCGCCCTGTTTCCAGGTTAACTGACTGCCCTGTTTCCAGGTTAACTGACTGCCCTGTTTCCAGGGTAACTGACTGCCCTGTTTCCAGGGGAACTGACTGCCCTGTTTCCGGGGTAAATGATCACCCTGTTTCCGGGGTAACTGACTAACCAGTTTCCAGGGTGACTGACTGCCCTGTTTCCAGGCTAACTGACTGCCCTGTTTCCAGGATAACTGATCACCCTGTTTCCCGGGTAACTGACTGCCCTGTTTCCGGGGTAACTGACCGCCCTGTTTCCAGGATAACTGATCACCCTGTTTCCGGGGTAACTGACCACCCTGTTTCCAGGATAACTGACTCCCCTGTTTCCAGGGTAACTGACTGCCCTGTTTCCAGGGTAACTGACTGCCCTGTTTCCGGGGTAACTGACTGCCCTGTTTCCAGGCTAACTGACTGCCCTGTTTCCAGGGTAACTGATCACCCTGTTTCCAGGATAACTGACTCCCTTGTTTCCAGGATAACTGACTGCCCTGTTTCCGGGGTAACTTACTGACCTGCTTCCAGGATAACTGACCTACCTATTGCCGGGGTAACTGACCGCCCTGTTTCCAGGTTAACTGACTGCCCTGTTTCCAGGTTAACTGACTGCCCTGTTTCCAGGGGAACTGACTGCCCTGTTTCCAGGGGAACTGACCGCCCTGTTTCCAGGGTAACTGACTGCCCAGTTTCCAGGGTAACTGATCACCCTGTTTCCGGGAAAACTGACTGCCCTGTTTCCGGGAGAAATGACTGCCCTGTTTCCAGGGTAACTGACTGCCCTGCTTCCGGGGTAACTGACTGCCCTGTTTGCAGGGTAACTGATCACCCTGTTTACGGGATAACTGACTGCCCTGTTTCCGGGATAACTGACTGCCCTGTTTCCAGGGTAACTGACCGCCCTGTTTCCGGGGTAACTGACTGCCCAGTTTCCAGGGTAACTGACTGCCAGGTTTCCAGGGTAACTAACTGCCCTGTTTCCGGGGTAACTGACTGCCCAGTTTCCAGGCTAACTGACTGCCCTGTTTCCAGGGTAACTGACTGCCCACCTTCCAGCGTAACTGATCACCCTGTTTCCAGGATAACTGAATGCCCTGTTTCCAGGGTAACTGACTGCCCAGTTTCCAGGGTAAATTATCACCCTGTTTCCGGGATAACTAACTGCCCTGTTTCCGGGATAACTGACTGCCCTGTTTCCGGGGTAACTGATCACCCTGTTTCCGGGGTAACTGACTGCCCAGTTTCCGGGGTAACTAACTTCCCTGTTTCCAGGGTAACTGACTGCCCTGTTTCCGGGATAACTGACTGCCCTGTTTTCAGGGTAACTGATAACCCTGTTTCCGGGATAACTGACTGCCCTGTTTCCAGGGTAACTGACTGCCCAGTTTCCAGGGTAACTGACTGCCCTGTTTCCGGGGTAACTGACTGCCCTGTTTACAGGGTAACTGACTGCCCAGTTTCCAGAGTAACTGAATACCCTGTTTCCAGGGTAACAGATCACCCTCTTTCCGGGATAACTGACTGCCCTGTTTCCAGGATAACTGACTGCCCTGTTTCCAGGGTAACTGAATGCCCTGTTTCCGGGGTAACTGACTGCCCTGTTTGCAGGCTAACTGACTGCCCTGTTTCCAGGATAACTGATCACCCTGTTTCCGGGGTAACTGACTGCCCTGTTTCCGGGGTAACTGACCGCCCTGTTTCCAGGATAACTGATCTCCCTGTTTCCGGGGTAACTGATCTCCCTGTTTCCGGGGTAACTGACTGCCCTGTTTCCAGGATAACTGACCTACCTATTTCCAGGTTAACTGACTGCCCTGTTTCCAGGGTAACTGACTGCCCTGTTTCCAGGGGAACTGACTGCCCTGTTTCCGGGGTAACTGATCACCCTGTTTCCGGGGTAACTGACTAACCAGTTTCCAGGGTGACTGACTGCCCTGTTTCCAGGGTAACTGACTGCCCAGCTTCCGGGGTAACTGACTGCCCTGTTTCCAGGGTAACTGACTGCCCAGTTTCCAGGGTAACTGATCACCCTTTTTCCGGGATAACTGACTGCCCTGTTTCCGGGATAACTGACTGCCCTGTTTCCAGGGTAACTGACTGCCCTGTTTCCGGGGCAACTGACTGCCCTGTTTCCAGGGTAACTGATCACCCTGTTTCCGGGATTACTGACTGCCCTGTTTCCGGGATAACTGACTGCCCTGTTTCCAGGGTAACTGACTGCCCTGTTTCCGGGGTAACTGACCGCCCTGTTTCCAGGGTAACTGACCGCCCTGTTTCCAGGATAACTGACTCCCCTGTTTCCAGGGTAACTGACTGCCCTGTTTCCGGGGTAACTGACTGCCCAGTTTCCAGGGTAGCTGACTGCCCAGTTTCCAGGGTAACTAACTGCCCTGTTTCCGGGGTAACTGACTGCCCAGTTTCCAGGGTAAATGACTGCCCTGTTTCCAGGGTAACTGACTGCCCACCTTCCAGTGTAACTGATCACCCTGTTTCCAGGATAACTGACTGCCCTGTTTCCAGGTTAACTGACCGCCCTGTTTCCAGGGTAACTGACTGCCCAGTTTCCAGGGTAAATTATCACCCTGTTTCCGGGATAACTAACTGCCCTGTTTCCAGGGTAACTGACTGCCCTGTTTCCGGGATAACTGACTGACCTGTTTCCGGGGTAACTGATCACCCTGTTTCCGGGGTAACTGACTGCCCAGTTTCCGGGTAACTGACTTCCCTGTTTCCAGGGTAACTGACTGCCCTGTTTCCGGGATAACTGACTGCCCTGTTTCCAGGGTAACTGATAACCCTGTTTCCGGGATAACTGACTGCACTGTTTCCAGGGTAACTGACTGCCCAGTTTCCAGAGTAACTGAATAACCTGTTTCCAGGGTAACAGATCACCCTGTTTCCGGGATAACTGACTGCCCTGTTTCCAAGATAACTGACTGCCCTCTTTCCAGGGTAACTGACTGCCCTGTTTCCGGGGTAACTGACTGCCCTGTTTCCAGGCTAACTGACTGCCCTGTTTCCAGGATAACTGATCACCCTGTTTCCCGGGTAACTGACTGCCCTGTTTCCGGGGTAACTGACTGCCCTGTTTCCAGGCTAACTGACTGCCCTGTTTCCCGGATAACTGATCACCCTGTTTCCCGGGTAACTGACTGCCCTGTTTCCGGGGTAACTGACCGCCCTGTTTCCAGGATAACTGATCACCCTGTTTCCGGGGTAACTGACCACCCTGTTTACAGGATAACTGACTGCCCTGTTTCCGGGGTAACTGACTGCCCTGTTTCCAGGGCAACTGACCGCCCTGTTTCCGGGGTAACTGACTGCCCAGTTTCCAGGGTAACTGTTCACCCTGTTTCCGGGGTAACGGATCACCCTGTTTCCGGGGTAAATGACTGCCCTGTTTCCAGGGTAACTGACCGCCCTGTTTCAGGGATAACTGATCACCCTGTTTCCGGGGTAACTGAGTAATCTGTATCCAGGGTTACAGACTGCCCTGTTTCCGGGGCAACTGACTGCGCAGTTTCCAGGGTAAAAAACTGCCCTGTTTCCGGGGTAACTGACCGCCCTGTTTCCAGGATAACTGATCACCCTGTTTCCGGGGTAACTGAGTAATCTGTTTCCAGGGTTACTGACTGCCCTGTTTCCGGGGTAACTGACTGCCCAGTTTCCAGCGTAACTGACTGCCCTGTTTCCAGGGTAACTGACTGCCCAGTTTCCAGGGTAACTGACTGCCCTGTTTCCGGGGTAACTGACTGCCCAGTTTCCAGGGTAACTGAATGCCCAGTTTCCAGGGTAACTAACTGCCCTGTTTCCGGGGAAACTGACTGCCCAGTTTCCAGGGTAACTGATCACCCTGTTTCCGGGGTAACTGACTAACAAGTTTCCAGGGTGACTGACTGCCCTGTTTCCAGGGTAACTGACTGCCCAGTTTCCGGGGTAACTGACTGCCCTGTTTCCGGGCTAACTGACTGCCCTGTTTCCAGGCTAACTGACTGCCCTGTTTCCGGGATAACTGATCACCCTGTTTCCGTGGAAACTGACTGCCCTGTTTCCGGGGTAAATGACCGCGCTGTTTCCAGGATAACTGATCACCCTGTTTCCGGGGTAACTGACCACCCTGTTTCCAGGGTAACTGACCACCCTGTTTCCAGGATAACTGAAAGCCCTGTTTCCAGGTTAACTGACTGCCCAGTTTCCAGGGTAACTGATCACCCTGTTTCGGGATAACTGACTGCCCTGTTTCCGGGAGAACTGACTGCCCTGTTTCCAGGATAACTGACTGCCCTGTTTCCAGGATAACTGACTGCCCTGTTTACTGGATAACTGACCGCCCTGTTTCCAGGTTAACTGAATGCCCTGTTTCCAGGGAAACTGACTGCCCTGTTTCCAGGGTAACTGACCGCCCTGTTTCTGGGGAAACTGATCTCCCTGTTTCCGGCGTAACTGACCGCCCTGTTTCCAGGACAACTGACCGCCCTATTTCCGGGGTAACTGACCGCCCTGTTTCCTGGATAACTGACTGCCCTGCTTCCAGGGTAACTGACTGCCCACTTTCCAGTGTAACTGATCACCCTGTTTCCAGGATAACTGACTGCCCTGTTTCCAGGGCAACTGACCGCCCTGTTTCCAGGGTAACTGACTGCCCTGTTTCCGGGATAACTGACTGCCCTGTTTCCAGGGTAACTGACTGCCCACTTTACAGTGTAACTGATCACCCTGTTTCCAGGATAACTGACTGCCCTGTTTCCAGGGTAACTGACCGCCCAGTTTCCAGGGTAAATTATCACTATGTTTCAGGGATAACTAACTGCCCTGTTTCCGGGATAACTGACTTCCCTGTTTCCGGGGTAACTGATCACCCTGTTTCCGGGGTAACTGACTGCCCTGTTTCCAGGGTAACTGACTGCCCAGTTTCCAGGGTAACTGACTGTCCTGTTTCCGGGGTAACTGACTGCCCTGTTTCCAGGGTAACTGACTGCCCAGTTTCCAGAGTAACTGAATACCCTGTTTCCAGGGTAACTGACTGCCCTGTTTCCGGGGCAGCTGACTGCCCTGTTTCCAGGGTAACTGATCACCCTGTTTCCGGGATAACTGACTGCCCTGTTTCCGGTATAACTGACTGCCCTGTTTCCAGGGTCACTGACCACCCTGTTTCCAGGATAACTGACTCCCCTGTTTCCAGGGTAACTGACTGCCCTGTTTACGGGGTAACTGATCTCCCTGTTTCCGGGGTAACTGACCGCCCTGTTTCCAGGATAACTGACCTACCTATTTCCGGGGTAACTGACCGCCCTGTTTCCAGGATAACTGACTGCCCTGTTTCCGGGTTAACTGACTGCCCTGTTTCCAGGGTAACTGACTTCCCTGTTTCCAGGGGAACTGACTGCCCTGCTTCCGGGGTAACTGATCACCCTGTTTACGGGATAACTGACTGCCCTGTTTCCGGGATAACTGACTGCCCTGCTTCCGGGGTAACTGACTGCCCTGTTTGCAGGGTAACTGATCACCCTGTTTACGGGATAACTGACTGCCCTGTTTCCGGGATAACTGACTGCCCTGTTTCCAGGGTAACTGACCGCCCTGTTTCCGGGGTAACTGACTGCCCAGTTTCCAGGGTAACTGACTGCCAGGTTTCCAGGGTAACTAACTGCCCTGTTTCCGGGGTATCTGACTGCCCAGTTTCCAGGGTAACTGACTGCCCTGTTTCCAGGGTAACTGACTGCCCACCTTCCAGCGTAACTGATCACCCTGTTTCCAGGATAACTGACTGCCCTGTTTCCAGGGTAACTGACTGCCCAGTTTCCAGGGTAAATTATCACCCTGTTTCCGGGATAACTAACTGCCCTGTTTCCAGGATAACTGACTGCCCTGTTTCCGGGGTAACTGATCACCCTGTTTCCGGGGTAACTGACTGCCCAGTTTCCGGGGTAACTAACTTCCCTGTTTCCAGGGTAACTGACTGCCCTGTTTCCGGGATAACTGAATGCCCTGTTTTCAGGGTAACTGATAACCCTGTTTCCGGGATAACTGACTGCCCTGTTTCCAGGGTAACTGACTGCCCAGTTTCCAGGGTAACTGACTGCCCTGTTTCCGGGGTAACTGACTGCCCTGTTTACAGGGTAACTGACTGCCCAGTTTCCAGAGTAACTGAATACCCTGTTTCCAGGGTAACAGATCACCCTGTTTCCGGGATAACTGACTGCCCTGTTTCCAGGATAACTGACTGCCCTGTTTCCAGGGTAACTGACTGCCCTGTTTCCGGGGTAACTGACTGCCCTGTTTGCAGGCTAACTGACTGCCCTGTTTCCAGGATAACTGATCACCCTGTTTCCGGGGTAACTGACTGCCCTGTTTCCGGGGTAACTGACCGCCCTGTTTCCAGGATAACTGATCTCCCTGTTTCCGGGGTAACTGATCTCCCTGTTTCCGGGGTAACTGACCGCCCTGTTTCCAGGATAACTGACCTACCTATTTCCAGGTTAACTGTCTGCCCTGTTTCCAGGGTAACTGACTGCCCTGTTTCCAGGGGAACTGACTGCCCTGTTTCCGGGGTAACTGATCACCCTGTTTCCGGGGTAACTGACTAACCAGTTTCCAGGGTGACTGACTGCCCTGTTTCCAGGGTAACTGACTGCCCAGTTTCCGGGGTAACTGACTGCCCTGTTTCCTGGGTAACTGACTGCCCCGCTTCCGGGGTAACTGACTGCCCTGTTTCCAGGGTAACTGACTGCCCAGTTTCCAGGGTAACTGATCACCCTTTTTCCGGGATAACTGACTGCCCTGTTTCCGGGATAAATGACTGCCCTGTTTCCAGGGTAACTGACTGCCCTGTTTCCGGGGCAACTGACTGCCCTGTTTCCAGGGTAACTGATCACCCTGTTTCCGGGATTACTGACTGCCCTGTTTCCGGGATAACTGACTGCCCTGTTTCCAGGGTAACTGACTGCCCTGTTTCCGGGTTAACTGACTGCCCTGTCTCCAGGCTAACTGACTGCACTGTTTACAGGATAATTGATCACCCTGTTTCCGGGGTAACTGACTGCCCTGTTTCCAGGGTAACTGATCACCCTGTTTCCGGGATAACTGACTGCCCTGTATCCGGGGGAAATGACTGCGCTGTTTCCAGGGTAACTGACTGCCCTCTTTCCAGGGTAACTGACTGCCCTGTTTCCAGGGTAACTGATCACCCTGTTTCCGGGATAACTGTCTGCCCTGTTTCCGGGATAACTGACTGCCCTGTTTCCAGGGTAACTGACTGCCCTGTTTCCAGGGGAACTGACTGCCCTGTTTCCGGGGTAACTGATCACCCTGTTTCCGGGGTAACTGACTAACATGTTTCCAGGGTGACTGACTGCCCTGTTTCCAGGGTAACTGACTGCCCTGTTTCCAGGGTAACTGACTGCCCACTTTACAGTGTAACTGATCACCCTGTTTCCAGGATAACTGACTGCCCTGTTTCCAGGGTAACTGACCGCCCAGTTTCCAGGGTAAATTATCACCATGTTTCAGGGATAACTAACTGCCCTGTTTCCAGGATAACTGACTTCCCTGTTTCCGGGGTAACTGATCACCCTGTTTCCGGGGTAACTGACTGCCCTGTTTCCAGGGTAACTGACTGCCCAGTTTCCAGGGTAACTGACTGTCCTGTTTCCGGGGTAACTGACTGCCCTGTTTCCAGGGTAACTGACTGCCCAGTTTCCAGAGTAACTGAATACACTGTTTCCAGGGTAACTGACTGCCCTGTTTCCGGGGCAGCTGACTGCCCTGTTTCCAGGGTAACTGATCACCCTGTTTCCGGGATAACTGACTGCCCTGTTTCCGGGATAACTGACTGCCCTGTTTCCAGGGTCACTGACCACCCTGTTTCCAGGATAACTGACTCCCCTGTTTCCAGGGTAACTGACTGCCCAGTTTACGGGGTAACTGATCTCCCTGTTTCCGGGGTAACTGACCGCCCTGTTTCCAGGATAACTGACCTACCTATTTCCGGGGTAACTGACCGCCCTGTTTCCAGGATAACTGACTGCCCTGTTTCCGGGTTAACTGACTGCCCTGTTTCCAGGGTAACTGACTGCCCTGTTTCCAGGGGAACTGACTGCCCTGCTTCCGGGGTAACTGATCACCCTGTTTACGGGATAACTGACTGTCCTGTTTCCGGGATAACTGACTGCCCTGCTTCCGGGGTAACTGACTGCCCTGTTTGCAGGGTAACTGATCACCCTGTTTACGGGATAACTGACTGCCCTGTTTCCGGGATAACTGACTGCCCTGTTTCCAGGGTAACTGACCGCCCTGTTTCCGGGGTAACTGACTGCCCAGTTTCCAGGGTAACTGACTGCCAGGTTTCCAGGGTAAATAACTGCCCTGTTTCCGGGGTATCTGACTGCCCAGTTTCCAGGGTAACTGACTGCCCTGTTTCCAGGGTAACTGACTGCCCACCTTCCAGCGTAACTGATCACCCTGTTTCCAGGATAACTGACTGCCCTGTTTCCAGGGTAACTGACTGCCCAGTTTCCAGGGTAAATTATCACCCTGTTTCCGGGATAACTAACTGCCCTGTTTCCGGGGTAACTGATCACCCTGTTTCCGGGGTAACTGACTGCCCAGTTTCCGGGGTAACTAACTTCCCTGTTTCCAGGGTAACTGACTGCCCTGTTTCCGGGATAACTGAATGCCCTGTTTTCAGTGTAACTGATAACCCTGTTTCCGGGATAACTGACTGCCCTGTTTCCAGGGTAACTGACTGCCCAGTTTCCAGGGTAACTGACTGCCCTGTTTCCGGGGTAACTGACTGCCCTGTTTACAGGGTAACTGACTGCCCAGTTTCCAGAGTAACTGAATACCCTGTTTCCAGGGTAACAGATCACCCTATTTCCGGGATAACTGACTGCCCTCTTTCCAGGGTAACTGACTGCCCTGTTTCCAGGGTAACTGACTGCCCTGTTTCCGGGGTAACTGACTGCCCTGTTTGCAGGCTAACTGACTGCCCTGTTTCCAGGATAACTGATCACCCTGTTTCCGGGGTAACTGACTGCCCTGTTTCCAAGGTAACTGACCGCCCTGTTTCCAGGATAACTGATCTCCCTGTTTCCGGGGTAACTGATCTCCCTGTTTCCGGGGTAACTGACCGCCCTGTTTCCAGGATAACTGACCTACCTATTTCCAGGTTAACTGTCTGCCCTGTTTCCAGGGTAACTGACTGCCCTGTTTCCAGGGGAACTGACTGCCCTGTTTCCGGGGTAACTGATCACCCTGTTTCCGGGGTAACTGACTAACCAGTTTCCAGGGTGACTGACTGCCCTGTTTCCAGGGTAACTGACTGCCCAGTTTCCGGGGTAACTGACTGCCCTGTTTCCTGGGTAACTGACTGCCCCGCTTCCGGGGTAACTGACTGCCCTGTTTCCAGGGTAACTGAATGCCCAGTTTCCAGGGTAACTGATCACCCTTTTTCCGGGATAACTGACTGCCCTGTTTCCGGGATAACTGACTGCCCTGTTTCCAGGGTAACTGACTGCCCTGTTTCCGGGGCAACTGACTGCCCTGTTTCCAGGGTAACTGATCACCCTGTTTCCGGGATTACTGACTGCCCTGTTTCCGGGATAAATGACTGCCCTGTTTCCAGGGTAACTGACTGCCCTGTTTCCGGGTTAACTGACTGCCCTGTTTCCAGGCTAACTGACTGCACTGTTTACAGGATAATTGATCACCCTGTTTCCGGGGTAACTGACTGCCCTGTTTCCAGGGTAACTGATCACCCTGTTTCCGGGATAACTGACTGCCCTGTTTCCGGGGGAAATGACTGCGCTGTTTCCAGGGTAACTGACTGCCCTCTTTCCAGGGTAACTGACTGCCCTGTTTCCAGGGTAACTGATCACCCTGTTTCCGGGATAACTGTCTGCCCTGTTTCCGGGATAACTGACTGCCCTGTTTCCGGGGTAACTGACTGCCCTGTTTCCAGGGGAACTGACTGCCCTGTTTCCGGGGTAACTGATCACCCTGTTTCCGGGGTAACTGACTAACATGTTTCCAGGGTTACTGACTGCCCTGTTTCCAGGGTAACTGACTGCCCAGTTTCCGGGGTAACTGACTGCCCTGTTTCCTGGGTAACTGACTGCCCTGCATCCGGGGTAACTGACTGCCCTGTTTCCAGGGTAACTGACTGCCCAGTTTCAATGTAACTGATCACCCTTTTTCCGGGATAACTGACTGCCCTATTTCCGGGATAACTGATTGCCCTGTTTCCAGGGTAACTGATCACCCTGTTTCCGGGATAACTGACTCCCCTGTTTCCAGGGTAAGTGACTGCCCAGTTTCCAGGGTAACTGACTGCCCTGTTTCCAGGGTAACTGACTGCCCAGTTTCCAGGGTAACTGATCACCCTGTTTCCGGGATAACTGACTGCCCTGTTTCCGGGAGAACTGACTGCCCTGTTTCCAGGGTAACTGACTGCCCTGTTTCCGGGGTAACTGACCGCCTTGTTTCCAGGGTAACTGATCACCCTGTTTCTGGGATAACTGACTGCCCTGTTTTCGGGATAACTGACTGCCCTGTTTCCAGGCTAACTGACTGCCCTGTTTCCGGGATAACTGATCATCCTGTTTCCGTGGTAACTGACTGCCCTGTTTCCGGGGTAAATGACCACCCTGTTTCCAGGATAACTGATCACCCTGTTTCCGGGGTAACTGACCACCTTGTTTCCAGGGTCACTGACCACCCTGTTTCCAGGATAACTGAAAGCCCTGTTTCCAGGGGAACTGACTGCCCTGTTTCCGGGAGAACTGACTGTCCTGTTTCCAGGATAAGTGACTGCCCTGTTTCCAGGATAACTGACTGCCCTGTTTACTGGATAACTGATCGCCCTGTTTCCAGGTTAACTGACTGCCCTGTTTCCAGGGAAACTGACTGCACTGTTTCCAGGGTAACTGACCGCCCTGTTTCTGGGGTAACTGACCGCCCTGTTTCCTGGATAACTGACTGCCCTGTTTCCAGGGTAACTGACTGCCCACTTTCCAGTGTAACTGATCACCCTGTTTCCAGGATAACTGAATGCCCTGTTTCCGGGATAACTGACTGCCCTGCTTCCAGGGTAACTGACCGCCCTGTTTCCAGGGTAACTGACTGCCCTGTTGCCAGGATAACTGACTGCCAGGTTTCCAGGGTAACTAACTGCCCTGTTTCCGGGGTATCTGACTGCCCAGTTTCCACGGTAACTGACTGCCCACCTTCCAGCGTAACTGATCACCCTGTTTCCAGGATAACTGACTGCCCTGTTTCCAGGGTAACTGACTGCCCAGTTTCCAGGGTAAATTATCACCCTGTTTCCGGGATAACTAACTGCCCTGTTTCCAGGATAACTGACTGCCCTTTTTCCGGGGTAACTGATCATCCTGTTTCCGGGGTAACTGACTGCCCAGTTTCCGGGGTAACTAACTTCCCTGTTTCCTGGGTAACTGACTGCCCTGTTTCCGGGATAACTGACTGCCCTGTTTTCAGGGTAACTGATAACCCTGTTTCCGGGATAACTGACTGCCCTGTTTCCAGGGCAACTGACTGCCCAGTTTCCAGGGTAACTGACTGCCCTGTCTCCGGGGTAACTGACTGCCCTGTTTACAGGGTAACTGACTGCCCAGTTTCCAGAGTAACTGAATACCCTGTTTCCAGGGTAACAGATCACCCTGTTTCCGGGATAACTGACTGCCCTGTTTCCAGGATAACTGACTGCCCTGTTTCCAGGGTAACTGACTGCCCTGTTTCCGGGGTAACTGACTGCCCTGTTTGCAGGCTAACTGACTGCCCTGTTTCCAGGATAACTGATCACCCTGTTTCCGGGGTAACTGACTGCCCTGTTTCCGGGGTAACTGACCGCCCTGTTTCCAGGATAACTGATCTCCCTGTTTCCGGGGTAACTGATCTCCCTGTTTCCGGGGTAACTGACCGCCCTGTTTCCAGGATAACTGACCTACCTATTTCCAGGTTAACTGTCTGCCCTGTTTCCAGTGTAACTGACTGCCCTGTTTCCAGGGGAACTGACTGCCCTGTTTCCGGGGTAACTGATCACCCTGTTTCCGGGATAACTGACTGCCCTGTTTCCGGGGGAAATGACTGCGCTGTTTCCAGGGTAACTGACTGCCCTCTTTCCAGGGTAACTGACTGCCCTGTTTCCAGGGTAACTGATCACCCTGTTTCCGGGATAACTGTCTGCCCTGTTTCCGGGATAACTGACTGCCCTGTTTCCAGGGTAACTGACTGCCCTGTTTCCAGGGGAACTGACTGCCCTGTTTCCGGGGTAACTGATCACCCTGTTTCCGGGGAAACTGACTAACATGTTTCCAGGGTGACTGACTGCCATGTTTCCAGGGTAACTGACTGCCCACTTTCCGGGGTAACTGACTGACCTGTTTCCTGGGTAAATGACTGCCCTGCATCCGGGGTAACTGACTGCCCTGTTTCCAGGGTAACTGACTGCCCAGTTTCAATGTAACTGATCACACTTTTTCCGGGATAACTGACTGCCCTATTTCCGGGATAATTGATTGCCCAGTTTCCAGGGTAACTGATCACCCTGTTTCCGGGATAACTGACTCCCCTGTTTCCAGGGTAAGTGACTGCCCAGTTTCCAGGGTAACTGACTGCCCTGTTTCCAGGATAACTGATCACCCTGTTTCCGGGATAACTGACTGCCCTGTTTCCGGGAGAACTGACTGCCCTGTTTCCAGGGTAACTGACTGCCCTGTTTCCGGGGTAACTGACCGCCTTGTTTCCAGGGTAACTGATCACCCTGTTTCTGGGATAACTGACTGCCCTGTTTTCGGGATAACTGACTGCCCTGTTTCCAGGCTAACTGACTGCCCTGTTTCCGGGATAACTGATCATCCTGTTTCCGTGGTAACTGACTGCCCTGTTTCCGGGGTAAATGACCACCCTGTTTCCAGGATAACTGATCACCCTGTTTCCGGGGTAACTGACCACCTTGTTTCCAGGGTCACTGACCACCCTGTTTCCAGGATAACTGAAAGCCCTGTTTCCAGGGTAACTGACTGCCCAGTTTCCAGGGTAACTGACTGCCCTGTTTCCGGGAGAACTGACTGCCCTGTTTCCAGGATAAATGACTGCCCTGTTTCCAGGATAACTGACTGCCCTGTTTACTGGATAACTGATCGCCCTGTTTCCAGGTTAACTGACTGCCCTGTTTCCAGGGAAACTGACTGCACTGTTTCCAGGGTAACTGACCGCCCTGTTTCTGGGGTAACTGACCGCCCTGTTTCCTGGATAACTGACTGCCCTGTTTCCAGGGTAACTGACTGCCCACTTTCCAGTGTAACTGATCACCCTGTTTCCAGGATAACTGAATGCCCTGTTTCCGGGATAACTGACTGCCCTGCTTCCAGGGTAACTGACCGCACTGTTTCCAGGGTAACTGACTGCCCTGTTGCCAGGATAACTGACTGCCCTGTTTCCAGGGTAACTGACTGCCCACTTTCCAGTGCAACTGATCACCCTGTTTCCAGGGTTACTGACTGCCCACTTTCCAGTGTAACTGATCACCCTGTTTCCAGGATAACTGACTGCCCAGTTTCCAGGGTATATTATCACCCTGTTTCAGGGATAACTAACTGCCCTGTTTCCGGGATAACTGACTGCCCTGTTTCCGGGGTAACTGATCACCCTGTTTCCGGGGTAACTGACTGCCCAGTTTCCGGGGTAACTGACTTCCCTGTTTAAAGGGTAACTGTCTGCCCTGTTTCCGGGATAACTGACTGCCCTGTTTCCAGGGTAACTGATAACCCTGTTTCCGGGATAACTGACTGCCCTGTTTCCAGGGTAACTGACTGCCCAGTTTCCAGGGTAACTGACTGTCCTGTTTCCGGGGTAACTGACTGCCCTGTTTCCAGGGTAACTGACTGCCCAGTTTCCAGAGTAACTGAATACCCTGTTTCCAGGGTAACTGACTGCCCTGTTTCCGGGATAACTGACTTCCCTGTTTCCAGGGTAACTGACTGCCCTGTTTCCGGGGCAACTGACTGCCCTGTTTCCAGGGTAACTGATCACCCTGTTTCCGGGATAACTGTTCACCCTGTTTCCAGGGTAACTGACTGCCCTGTTTCCAGGGGAACTGACTGCCCTGTTTCGGCGTTAACTGATCACCCTATTTCTGGCGTAACTGACTAACAATTTTCCAGGGTGACAGACTGCCCTGTTTCCAGGCTAACTGACTGCCCAGTTCCGGGGTAACTGACTGCCCTGTTTCCTGGGTAACTGACTGCCCTGCTTCCGGGGTAACTGACTGCCCTGTTTCCAGGGTAACTGACTGCCCAGTTTCCAGTGTAACTGATCACCCTTTTTCCGGGATAACTGACTGCCCTATTTCGGGGATAACTGATTGCCCTGTTTCCAGGGTAACTGATCACCCTGTTTCCGGGATAACTGACTCCCCTGTTTCCAGGGTAAGTGACTGCCCAGTTTCCAGGGTAACTGACTGCCCTGTTTCCGGGGGAACTGACTGCCCTGTTTCCAGGGTAACTGACTGCCCAGTTTCCAGGGTAACTGATCACACTGTTTCCGGGATAACTGACTGCCCTGTTTCCGGGAGAACTGACTACCCTGTTTCCAGGGTAACTGACTGCCCAGTTTCCAGGGTAACTGATCACCCTGTTTCCGGGATAAGTGACTGCCCTGCTTCCGGGAGAACTGACTGCCCTGTTTCCAGGGTAACTGACTGCCCTGTTTCCGGGGTAACTGACCGCCTTGTTTCCAGTGTAAGTGATCACCCTTTTTCCGGGGTCACTGACTGCCCTGTTTCCAGGGTAACTGACCGCCCTGTTTCCAGGATAACTGATCACCCTGTTTCCGGGGTAACTGACCACCCTGTTTCCAGGATAACTGACTCCCCTGTTTCCAGGGTAAGTGACTGCCCTGCTTCCGGGGTAACTGATCTCCCTGTTTCCGGGGTAACTGACCGCCCTGTTTCCAGGATAACTGACCTACCTATTTCCGGGGTAACTGACCGCCCTGTTTCCAGGATAACTGACTGCCCTGTTTCCAGGGTAACTGACTGCCCTGTTTCCAGGGTAACTGACCGCCTTGTTTCCAGTGTAAGTGATCACCCTTTTTCCGGGGTCACTGACTGCCCTGTTTCCAGGGTAACTGACCGCCCTGTTTCCAGGATAACTGATCACCCTGTTTCCGGGGTAACTGACCACCCTGTTTCCAGGATAACTGACTCCCCTGTTTCCAGGGTAAGTGACTGCCCTGCTTCCGGGGTAACTGATCTCCCTGTTTCCGGGGTAACTGACCGCCCTGTTTCCAGGATAACTGACCTACCTATTTCCGGGGTAACTGACCGCCCTGTTTCCAGGATAACTGACTGCCCTGTTTCCAGGTTAACTGACTGCCCTGTTTCCAGGGTAACCGACTGCCCTGTTTCCAGGGGAACTGACTGCCCTGTTTCCGGGGTAACTGATCACCCTGTTTCCGGGGTAACTGTCCAACCAGTTTCCAGGGTGACTGACTGCCCTGTTACCTGGGTAACTGTCTGCCCTGCTTCCGGGGTAACTGACTGCCCTGTTTCCAGGGTAACTGACTGCCCAGTTTCCAGGGTAACTGATCACCCTTTTTCCGGGATAACTGACTGCCCTGTTTCCGGGATAACTGACTGCCCTGTTTCGAGGGTAACTGATCACCCTGTTTCCGGGATCACTGTCTGCCCTGTTTCCGGGATAACTGACTGCCCAGTTTCCAGGGTAACCGACTGCCCTGTTTCCGGGGTAACCGTCTGCCCTGTTTCGAGGGTAACTGACTTCCCAGTTTTCAGGGTAACTGATCACCCTGTTTCCGGGATAACTGACTGCCCTGTTTCCTGGAGAAATGACTGCCCTGTTTACAGGGTAACTGACTGCCCTGCTTCCGGGGTAACTGACTGCCCTGTTTCCAGGGTAATTGATCACCCTGTTTCCGGGATAACTGACTGCCCTGTTTCCGGGATAACTGACTGCCCTGTTTCCAGGGTAACTGACTTTCCCTGTTTCCGGGGTAACTGACCGCCCTGTTTCCAGGGTCACTGACCACCCTGTTTCCAGGATAACTGAAAGCCCTGTTTCCAGGGTAACTGATCTCCCTGTTTCCGGGGTAACTGATCACCCTGTTTCCGGGTAACTGACTGCCCTGTTTCCGGGGTAACTGACTGCCCTGTTTCCAGCGGTAACTGATCTCCCTGTTTCCAGTGCAACGGATCACCATGTTTCCGGGGTAACTGACTGCCCTGTTTCCAGGGCAACTGACCGCCCTGTTTCCGGGGTAACTGACTGCCCAGTTTCCAGGGTAACTGTTCACCCAGTTTCCGGGGTAACGGATCACCCTGTTTCCGGGGTAAATGACTGCCCTGTTTCCAGGGTAACTGACCGCCCTGTTTCCGGGATATCTGACTGCCCTGTTTCCAGGGTAACTGACCGCCCTGTTTCCAGGGTAACTGACTGCCCTGTTGCCAGGATAACTGACTGCCCTGTTTCCAAAGTAACTGACTGCCCACTTTCCAGTGCAACTGATCACCCTGTTTCCAGGGTTACTGACTGCCCACTTTCCAGTGTAACTGATCACCCTGTTTCCAGGGTAACTGACTGCCCTGTTTCCGGGATAACTGACTGCCCTGTTTCCAGGGTAACTGACTGCCCACTTTACAGTGTAACTGATCACCCTGTTTCCAGGATAACTGACTGCCCTGTTTCCAGGGCAACTGACCGCCCAGTTTCCAGGGTAAATTATCACCATGTTTCAGGGATAACTAACTGCCCTGTTTCCGGGATAACTGACTTCCCTGTTTCCGGGGTAACTGATCACCCTGTTTCCGGGGTAACTGACTGCCCTGTTTCCAGGGTAACTGACTGCCCAGTTTCCAGGGTAACTGACTGTCCTGTTTCCGGGGTAACTGACTGCCCTGTTTCCAGGGTAACTGACTGCCCAGTTTCCAGAGTAACTGAATACCCTGTTTCCAGGGTAACTGACTGCCCTGTTTCCGGGGCAGCTGACTGCCCTGTTTCCAGGGTAACTGATCACCCTGTTTCCAGGATAACTGACTGCCCTGTTTCCGGGATAACTGACTGCCCTGTTTCCAGGGTCACTGACCACCCTGTTTCCAGGATAACTGACTCCCCTGTTTCCAGGTAACTGACTGCCCTATTTACGGGGTAACTGATCTCCCTGTTTCCGGGGTAACTGACCGCCCTGTTTCCAGGATAACTGACCTACCTATTTCCGGGGTAACTGACCGCCCTGTTTCCAGCATAACTGACTGCCCTGTTTCCGGGTTAACTGACTGCCCTGTTTCCAGGGTAACTGACTGCCCTGTTTCCAGGGGAACTGACTGCCCTGCTTCCGGGGGAACTGATCACCCTGTTTCCGGGGTAACTGTCCAACCAGTTTCCAGGGTGACTGACTGCCCTGTTTCCAGGGTAACTGACTGCCCAGTTTCCGGGGTAACTGACTGCCCTGTTTCCTGGGTAACTGACTGCCCTGCTTCCGGGGTAACTGACTGCCCTGTTTCCAGGGTAACTGACTGCCCAGTTTCCAGGATAACTGATCACCCTTTTTCCGGGATAACTGACTTCTCTGTTTGCGGGATAACTGACTGCCCTGTTTCGAGGGTAACTGATCACCCTGTTTCCGGGATAACTGTCTGCCCTGTTTCCGGGATAACTGACTGCCCAGTTTCCAGGGAAACTGACTGCCCTGTTTCCGGGGTAACTGACTGCTCTGTTTCCAGGGTAACTGACTGCCCAGTTTCCAGGGTAACTGATCACCCTGTTTCCGGGATAACTGACTGCCCTGTTTCCGGGAGAAATGACTGCCCTGTTTCCAGGGTAACTGACTGCCCTGCTTCCGAGGTAACTGACTGCCCTGTTTCCAGGGTAACTGATCACCCTGTTTACGGGATAACTGACTGCCCTGTTTCCGGGATAACTGACTGCCCTGTTTCCAGGGTAACTGACCGCCCTGTTTCCGGGGTAACTGACTGCCCAGTTTCCAGGGTAACTGACTGCCAGGTTTCCAGGGTAACTAACTGCCCTGTTTCCGGGGTAACTGACTGCCCAGTTTCCAGGGTAACTGACTGCCCTGTTTCCAGGGTAACTGACTGCCCACCTTCCAGCGTAACTGATCACCCTGTTTCCAGGATAACTGACTGCCCTGTTTCCAGGATAACTGACTGCCCTGTTTCCGGGGTAACTGATCACCCTGTTTCCGGGGTAACTGACTGCCCAGTTTCCGGGGTAACTAACTTCCCTGTTTCCAGGGTAACTGACTGCCCTGTTTCCGGGATAACTGACTGCCCTGTTTTCAGGGTAACTGATAACCCTGTTTCCGGGATAACTGACTGCCCTGTTTCCAGGGAAACTGACTGTCCTGTTTCCAGGGTAACTGACTGTCCTGTTTCCGGGGTAACTGACTGCCCTGTTTCCAGGGTAACTGACTGCCCAGTTTCCAGAGTAACTGAATACCCTGTTTCCAGGGTAACTGACTGCCCTGTTTCCGGGATAACTGACTGCCCTGTTTCCAGGGTAACTGACTGCCCTGTTTCCGGGGCAACTGACTGCCCTGTTTCCAGGGTAACTGATCACCCTGTTTCCGGGATAACTGTTCACCCTGTTTCCAGGGTAACTGAGTGCCCTGTTTCCAGGGGAACTGACTGCCCTGTTTCCGGGTTAACTGATCACCCTATTTCTGGGGTAACTGACTAACAATTTTCCAGGGTGACTGACTGCCCTGTTTCCAGGCTAACTGACTGCCCAGTTTCCGGGGTAACTGACTGCCATGTTTCCTGGGTAACTGACTGCCCTGCTTCCGGGGTAACTGACTGCCCTGTTTCCAGGGTAACTGACTGCCCAGTTTCCAGTGTAACTGATCACCCTTTTTCCGGGATAACTGACTGCCCTATTTCGGGGATAACTGATTGCCCTGTTTCCAGGGTAACTGATCACCCTGTTTCCGGGATAACTGACTCCCCTGTTTCCAGGGTAAGTGACTGCCCAGTTTCCAGGTAACTGACTGCCCTGTTTCCGGGGTAACTGACTGCCCTGTTTCCAGGGTAACTGACTGCCCAGTTTCCAGGGTAACTGATCACACTGTTTCCGGGATAACTGACTGCCCTGTTTCCGGGAGAACTGACTGCCCTGTTTCCAGGGTAACTGACTGCCCTGTTTCCGGGGTAACTGACCGCCTTGTTTCCAGGGTAACTGATCACCCTGTTTCTGGGATAACTGACTGCCCTGTTTCCGGGGTAACTGACTGCCCAGTTTCCAGGGTAACTGATCACCCTGTTTCCGGGATAACTGACTGCCCTGCTTCCGGGAGAACTGACTGCCCTGTTTCCAGGGTAACTGACTGCCCTGTTTCCGGGGTAACTGACCGCCTTGTTTCCAGTGTAAGTGATCACCCTTTTTCCGTGGTCACTGACTGCCCTGTTTCCAGGGTAACTGACCGCCCTGTTTCCAGGATAACTGATCACCCTGTTTCCGGGGTAACTGACCACCCTGTTTCCAGGATAACTGACTCCCCTGTTTCCAGGGTAAGTGACTGCCCTGCTTCCGGGGTAACTGATCTCCCTGTTTCCGGGGTAACTGACCGCCCTGTTTCCAGGATAACTGACCTACCTATTTCCGGGGTAACTGACCGCCCTGTTTCCAGGATAACTGACTGCCCTGTTTCCAGGTTAACTGACTGCCCTGTTTCCAGGGTAACCGACTGCCCTGTTTCCAGGGGAACTGACTGCCCTGTTTCTGGGGTAACTGATCACCCTGTTTCCGGGGTAACTGTCCAACCAGTTTCCAGGGTGACTGACTGCCCTGTTACCTGGGTAACTGACTGCCCTGCTTCCGGGGTAACTGACTGCCCTGTTTCCAGGGTAACTGACTGCCCTGTTTCCGGGGTAACTGACTGCCCTGTTTCGAGGGTAACTGATCACCCTGTTTCCGGGATCACTGTCTGCCCTGTTTCCGGGATAACTGACTGCCCAGTTTCCAGGGTAACTGACTGCCCTGTTTCCGGGGTAACTGACTGCCCTGTTTCGAGGGTAACTGACTTCCCAGTTTCCAGGGTAACTGATCACCCTGTTTCCGGGATAACTGACTGCCCTGTTTCCGGGAGAAATGACTGCCCTCTTTACAGGGTAACTGACTGCCCTGCTTCCGGGGTAACTGACTGCCCTGTTTCCAGGGTAACTGATCACCCTGTTTCCGGGATAACTGACTGCCCTGTTTCCGGGATAACTGACTGCCCTGTTTCCAGGGTAACTGACTTTCCCTGTTTCCGGGGTAACTGACTGCCCTGTTTCCAGGCTCACTGACTGCCCTGTTTCCAGGATAACTGATCACCCTGTTTCCGGGGTAACTGACTGCCCTGTTTCCGGGGTAACTGACCGCCCTGTTTCCAGGGTCACTGACCACCCTGTTTCCAGGATAACTGAAAGCCCTGTTTCCAGGGTAACTGATCTCCCTGTTTCCGGGGTAACTGATCACCCTGTTTCCGGGTAACTGACTGCCCTGTTTCCGGGGTAACTGACTGCCCTGTTTCCAGGGTAACTGATCTCCCTGTTTCCAGTGCAACGGATCACCGTGTTTCCGGGGTAACTGACTGCCCTGTTTCCAGGGCAACTGACCGCCCTGTTTCCGGGGTAACTGACTGCCCAGTTTCCAGGGTAACTGTTCACCCTGTTTCCGGGGTAACGGATCACCCTGTTTCCGGGGTAAATGACTGCCCTGTTTCCAGGGTAACTGACCGCCCTGTTTCAGGGATAACTGATCACCCTGTTTCCGGGGTAACTGAGTAATCTGTATCCAGGGTTACTGACTGCCCTGTTTCCGGGGCAACTGACTGCGCAGTTTCCAGGGTAAAAAACTGCCCTGTTTCCGGGGTAACTGACCGCCCTGTTTCCAGGATAACTGATCACCCTGTTTCCGGGGTAACTGAGTAATCTGTTTCCAGGGTTACTGACTGCCCTGTTTCCGGGGTAACTGACTGCCCAGTTTCCAGCGTAACTGACTGCCCTGTTTCCAGGGTAACTGACTGCCCAGTTTCCAGGGTAACTGACTGCCCTGTTTCCGGGGTAACTGACTGCCCAGTTTCCAGGGTAACTGAATGCCCAGTTTCCAGGGTAACTAACTGCCCTGTTTCCGGGGTAACTGACTGCCCAGTTTCCAGGGTAACTGATCACCCTGTTTCCGGGGTAACTGACTAACAAGTTTCCAGGGTGGCTGACTGCCCTGTTTCCAGGGTAACTGACTGCCCAGTTTCCGGGGTAACTGACTGCCCTGTTTCCGGGATAACTGACTGCCCTGTTTCCAGGCTAACTGACTGCCCTGTTTCCGGGATAACTGATCACCCTGTTTCCGTGGAAACTGACTGCCCAGTTTCCGGGGTAAATGACCGCGCTGTTTCCAGGATAACTGATCACCCTGTTTCCGGGGTAACTGACCACCCTGTTTCCAGGGTAACTGACCACCCTGTTTCCAGGATAACTGAAAGCCCTGTTTCCAGGTTAACTGACTGCCCAGTTTCCAGGGTAACTGATCACCCTGTTTCGGGATAACTGACTGCCCTGTTTCCGGGAGAACTGACTGCCCTGTTTCCAGGATAACTGACTGCCCTGTTTCCAGGATAACTGACTGCCCTGTTTACTGGATAACTGACCGCCCTGTTTCCAGGTTAACTGACTGCCCTGTTTCCAGTGAAACTGACTGCCCTGTTTCCAGGGTAACTGACCGCCCTGTTTCTGGGGTAACTGATCTCCCTGTTTCCGGGGTAACTGACCGCCCTGTTTCCAGGACAACTGACCGCCCTATTTCCGGGGTAACTGACCGCCCTGTTTCCTGGATAACTGACTGCCCTGTTTCCAGGGTAACTGACTGCCCACTTTCCAGTGTAACTGATCACCCTGTTTCCAGGATAACTGACTGCCCTGTTTCCAGGGTAACTGACCGCCCTGTTTCCAGGGTAACTGACTGCCCTGTTTCCGGGATAACTGACTGCCCTGTTTCCAGGGTAACTGACCGCCCTGTTTCCAGGGTAACTGACTGACCTGTTGCCAGGATAACTGACTGCCCTGTTTCCAGGGTAACTGACTGCCCACTTTCCAGTGCAACTGATCACCCTGTTTCCAGGGTTACTGACTGCCCACTTTCCAGTGTAACTGATCACCCTGTTTCCAGGATAACTGAATACCCTGTTTCCAGGTTAACTGACTGCCCTGTTTCCGGGATAACTGACTGCCCTGTTTCCAGGGTAACTGACTGCCCACTTTACAGTGTAACTGATCACACTGTTTCCAGGATAACTGACTGCCCTGTTTCCAGGGTAACTGACCGCACAGTTTCCAGGGTAAATTATCACCATGTTTCAGGGATAACTAACTGCCCTGTTTCCGGGATAACTGACTTCCCAGTTTCCGGGGTAACTGATCACCCTGTTTCCGGGGTAACTGACTGCCCTGTTTCCAGGGTAACTGACTGCCCAGTTGCCAGGGTAACTGACTGTCCTGTTTCCGGGGTAACTGACTGCCCTGTTTCCGGGGTAACTGACTGCCCAGTTTCCAGAGTAACTGAATACCCTGTTTCCAGGGTAACTGACTGCCCTGTTTCCGGGATAACTGACTTCCCTGTTTCCAGGGTAACTGACTGCCCTGTTTCCGGGGCAGCTGACTGCCCTGTTTCCAGGGTAACTGATCACCCTGTTTCCGGGATAACTGACTGCCCTGTTTCCGGGATAACTGACTGCCCTGTTTCCAGGGTCACTGACCACCCTGTTTCCAGGATAACTGACTCCCCTGTTTCCAGGGTAACTGACCGCCCTGTTTCTGGGGTAACTGACCGCCCTGTTTCCTGGATAACTGACTGCCCTGTTTCCAGGGTAACTGACTGCCCACTTTCCAGTCTAACTGATCACCCTGTTTCCAGGATAACTGACTGCCCTGTTTCCGGGATAACTGACTGCCCTGCTTCCAGGGTAACTGACCGCCCTGTTTCCAGGGTAACTGACTGCCCTGTTGCCAGGATAACTGACTGCCCTGTTTCCAGGGTAACTGACTGCCCACTTTCCAGTGCAACTGATCACTCTGTTTCCAGGGTTACTGACTGCCCACTTTCCAGTGTAACTGATCACCCTGTTTCCAGGATAACTGACTGCCCAGTTTCCAGGGTATATTATCACCCTGTTTCAGGGATAACTAACTGCCCTGTTTCCGGGATAACTGACTGCCCTGTTTCCGGGGTAACTGATCACCTTGTTTCCGGGGTAACTGACTGCCCAGTTTCCGGGGTAACTGACTTCCCTGTTTAAAGGGTAACTGTCTGCCCTGTTTCCGGGATAACTGACTGCCCTGTTTCCAGGGTAAATGATAACCCTGTTTCCGGGATAACTGACTGCCCTGTTTCCAGGGTAACTGACTGCCCAGTTTCCAGGGTAACTGACTGTCCTGTTTCCGGGGTAACTGACTGCCCTGTTTCCAGGGTAACTGACTGCCCAGTTTCCAGAGTAACTGAATACCCTGTTTCCAGGGTAACTGACTGCCCTGTTTCTGGGATAACTGACTGCCCTGTTTCCAGGGTAACTGACTGCCCTGTTTCCGGGGCAACTGACTGCCCTGTTTCCAGGGTAACTGATCACCCTGTTTCCGGGATAACTGTTCACCCTGTTTCCAGGGTAACTGACTGCCCTGTTTCCAGGGGAACTGACTGCCCTGTTTCCGGGTTAACTGATCACCCTATTTCTGGGGTAACTGACTAACAATTTTCCAGGGTGACTGAGTGCCCTGTTTCCAGGCTAACTGACTGCCCAGTTTCCGGGGTAACTGACTGCCCTGTTTCCTGGGTAACTGACTGCCCTGCTTCCGGGGTAACTGACTGCCCTGTTTCCAGGGTAACTGACTGCCCAGTTTCCAATGTAACTGATCACCCTTTTTCCGGGATAACTGACTGCCCTATTTCGGGGATAACTGATTGCCCTGTTTCCAGGGTAACTGATCACCCTGTTTCCGGGATAACTGACTCCCCTGTTTCCAGGGTAAGTGACTGCCCAGTTTCCAGGGTAACTGACTGCCCTGTTTCCGGGGTAACTGACTGCCCTGTTTCCAGGGTAACTGACTGCCCAGTTTCCAGGGTAACTGATCACACTGTTTCCGGGATAACTGACTGCCCTGTTTCCGGGAGAACTGACTGCCCTGTTTCCAGGGTAACTGACTGCCCTGTTTCCGGGGTAACTGACCGCCTTGTTTCCAGGGTAACTGATCACCCTGTTTCTGGGATAACTGACTGCCCTGTTTCCGGGGTAACTGACTGCCCAGTTTCCAGGGTAACTGATCACCCTGTTTCCGGGATAACTGACTGCCCTGCTTCCGGGAGAACTGACTGCCCTGTTTCCAGGGTAACTGACTGCCCTGTTTCCGGGGTAACTGACCGCCTTGTTTCCAGTGTAAGTGATCACCCTTTTTCCGGGGTCACTGACTGCCCTGTTTCCAGGGTAACTGACCGCCCTGTTTCCAGGATAACTGATCACCCTGTTTCCGGGGTAACTGACCACCCTGTTTCCAGGATAACTGACTCCCCTGTTTACAGGGTAAGTGACTGCCCTGCTTCCGGGGTAACTGATCTCCCTGTTTCCGGGGTAACTGACCGCCCTGTTTCCAGGATAACTGACCTACCTATTTCCGGGGTAACTGACCGCCCTGTTTCCAGGATAACTGACTGCCCTGTTTCCAGGTTAACTGACTGCCCTGTTTCCAGGGTAACCGACTGCCCTGTTTCCAGGGGAACTGACTGCCCTGTTTCCGGGGTAACTGATCACCCTGTTTCCGGGGTAACTGTCCAACCAGTTTCCAGGGTGACTGACTGCCCTGTTACCTGGGTAACTGACTGCCCTGCTTCCGGGGTAACTGACTGCCCTGTTTCCAGGGTAACTGACTGCCCAGTTTCCAGGGTAACTGATCACCCTTTTTCCGGGATAACTGACTGCCCTGTTTCCGGGATAACTGACTGCCCTGTTTCGAGGGTAACTGATCACCCTGTTTCCGGGATCACTGTCTGACCTGTTTCCGGGATAACTGACTGCCCAGTTTCCAGGGTAACTGACTGCCCTGTTTCCGGGGTAACTGACTGCCCTGTTTCGAGGGTAACTGACTTCCCAGTTTCCAGGGTAACTGATCACCCTGTTTCCGGGATAACTGACTGCCCTGTTTCCGGGAGAAATGACTGCCCTCTTTACAGGGTAACTGACTGCCCTGCTTCCGGGGTAACTGACTGTCCTGTTTCCAGGGTAACTGATCACCCTGTTTCCGGGATAACTGACTGCCCTGTTTCCGGGATAACTGACTGCCCTGTTTCCAGGGTAACTGACTTTCCCTGTTTCCGGGGTAACTGACCGCCCTGTTTCCAGGGTCACTGACCACCCTGTTTCCAGGATAACTGAAAGCCCTGTTTCCAGGGTAACTGATCTCCCTGTTTCCGGGGTAACTGATCACCCTGTTTCCGGGTAACTGACTGCCCTGTTTCCGGGGTAACTGACTGCCCTGTTTCCAGGGTAACTGATCTCCCTGTTTCCAGTGCAACGGATCACCATGTTTCCGGGGTAACTGACTGCCCTGTTTCCAGGGCAACTGACCGCCCTGTTTCCGGGGTAACTGACTGCCCAGTTTCCAGGGTAACTGTTCACCCTGTTTCCGGGGTAACGGATCACCCTGTTTCCGGGGTAAATGACTGCCCTGTTTCCAGGGTAACTGACCGCCCTGTTTCAGGGATAACTGATCACCCTGTTTCCGGGGTAACTGAGTAATCTGTATCCAGGGTTACTGACTGCCCTGTTTCCGGGGCAACTGACTGCGCAGTTTCCAGGGTAAAAAACTGCCCTGTTTCCGGGGTAACTGACCGCCCTGTTTCCAGGATAACTGATCACCCTGTTTCCGGGGTAACTGAGTAATCTGTTTCCAGGGTTACTGACTGCCCTGTTTCCGGGGTAACTGACTGCCCAGTTTCCAGCGTAACTGACTGCCCTGTTTCCAGGGTAACTGACTGCCCAGTTTCCAGGGTAACTGACTGCCCTGTTTCTGGGGTAACTGACTGCCCAGTTTCCAGGGTAACTGAATGCCCAGTTTCCAGGGTAACTAACTGCCCTGTTTCCGGGGTAACTGACTGCCCAGTTTCCAGGGTAACTGATCACCCTGTTTCTGGGATAACTGACTGCCCTGTTTCCAGGGTAACTGACTGCCCAGTTTCCAGGGTAACTGATCACCCTGTTTCCGGGATAACTGACTGCCCTGCTTCCGGGAGAACTGACTGCCCTGTTTCCAGGGTAACTGACTGCCCTGTTTCCGGGGTAACTGACCGCCTTGTTTCCAGTGTAAGTGATCACCCTTTTTCCGGGGTCACTGACTGCCCTGTTTCCAGGGTAACTGACCGCCCTGTTTCCAGGATAACTGATCACCCTGTTTCCGGGGTAACTGACCACCCTGTTTCCAGGATAACTGACTCCCCTGTTTCCAGGGTAAGTGACTGCCCTGCTTCCGGGGTAACTGATCTCCCTGTTTCCGGGGTAACTGACCGCCCTGTTTCCAGGATAACTGACCTACCTATTTCCGGGGTAACTGACCGCCCTGTTTCCAGGATAACTGACTGCCCTGTTTCCAGGTTAACTGACTGCCCTGTTTCCAGGGTAACCGACTGCCCTGTTTCCAGGGGAACTGACTGCCCTGTTTCCGGGGTAACTGATCACCCTGTTTCCGGGGTAACTGTCCAACCAGTTTCCAGGGTGACTGACTGCCCTGTTACCTGGGTAACTGACTGCCCTGCTTCCGGGGTAACTGACTGCCCTGTTTCCAGGGTAACTGACTGCCCAGTTTCCAGGGTAACTGATCACCCTTTTTCCGGGATAACTGACTGCCCTGTTTCCGGGATAACTGACTGCCCTGTTTCCAGGGTAACTGACCACCCTGTTTCCGGGATCACTGTCTGCCCTGTTTCCGGGATAACTGACTGCCCAGTTTCCAGGGTAACTGACTGCCCTGTTTCCGGGGTAACTGACTGCCCTGTTTCGAGGGTAACCGACTTCCCAGTTTCCAGGGTAACTGATCACCCTGTTTCCGGGATAACTGACTGCCCTGTTTCCGGGAGAAATGACTGCCCTCTTTACAGGGTAACTGACTGCCCTGCTTCCGGGGTAACTGACTGCCCTGTTTCCAGGGTAACTGATCACCCTGTTTCCGGGATAACTGACTGCCCTGTTTCCGGGATAACTGACTGCCCTGTTTCCAGGGTAACTGACTTTCCCTGTTTCCGGGGTAACTGACTGCCCTGTTTCCAGGCTCACTGACTGCCCTGTTTCCAGGATAACTGATCACCCTGTTTCCAGGATAACTGAAAGCCCTGTTTCCAGGGTAACTGATCTCCCTGTTTCCGGGGTAACTGATCACCCTGTTTCCGGGTAACTGACTGCCCTGTTTCCGGGGTAACTGACTGCCCTGTTTCCAGGGTAACTGATCTCCCTGTTTCCAGTGCAACGGATCACCATGTTTCCGGGGTAACTGACTGCCCTGTTTCCAGGGCAACTGACCGCCCTGTTTCCGGGGTAACTGACTGCCCAGTTTCCAGGGTAACTGTTCACCCTGTTTCCGGGGTAACGGATCACCCTGTTTCCGGGGTAAATGACTGCCCTGTTTCCAGGGTAACTGACCGCCCTGTTTCAGGGATAACTGATCACCCTGTTTCCGGGGTAACTGAGTAATCTGTATCCAGGGTTACTGACTGCCCTGTATCCGGGGCAACCGACTGCGCAGTTTCCAGGGTAAAAAACTGCCCTGTTTCCGGGGTAACTGACCGCCCTGTTTCCAGGATAACTGATCACCCTGTTTCCGGGGTAACTGAGTAATCTGTTTCCAGGGTTACTGACTGCCCTGTTTCCGGGGTAACTGACTGCCCAGTTTCCAGCGTAACTGACTGCCCTGTTTCCAGGGTAACTGACTGCCCAGTTTCCAGGGTAACTGACTGCCCTGTTTCCGGGGTAACTGACTGCCCAGTTTCCAGGGTAACTGAATGCCCAGTTTCCAGGGTAACTAACTGCCCTGTTTCCGGGGTAACTGACTGCCCAGTTTCCAGGGTAACTGATCACCCTGTTTCCGGGGTAACTGACTAACAAGTTTCCAGGGTGACTGACTGCCCTGTTTCCAGGGTAACTGACTGCCCAGTTTCCGGGGTAACTGACTGCCCTGTTTCCGGGATAACTGACTGCCCTGTTTCCGGGATAACTGATCACCCTGTATCCGTCGAAACTGACTGCCCTGTTTCCGGGATAACTGACTGCCCTGTTTCCAGGCTAACTGACTGCCCTGTTTCCGGGGTAACTGACCACCCAGTTTCCAGGGTAACTGATCACCCTGTTTCCGGGATAACTGTTCACCCTGTTTCCAGGGTAACTGACTGCCCTGTTTCCAGGGGAACTGACTGCACTGTTTCCGGGTTAACTGATCACCCTATTTCTGGGGTAACTGACTAACAATTTTCCAGGGTGACTGACTGCCCTGTTTCCAGGCTAACTGACTGCCCAGTTTCCGGGGTAACTGACTGCCCTGTTTCCTGGGTAACTGACTGCCCTGCTTCCGGGGTAACTGACTGCCCTGTTTCCAGGGTAACTGACTGCCCAGTTTCCAGTGTAACTGATCACCCTTTTTCCGGGATAACTGACTGCCCTATTTCGGGGATAACTGATTGCCCTGTTTCCAGGGTAACTGATCACCCTGTTTCCGGGATAACTGACTCCCCTGTTTCCAGGGTAAGTGACTGCCCAGTTTCCAGGGTAACTGACTGCCCTGTTTCCGGGGTAACTGACTGCCCTGTTTCCAGGGTAACTGACTGCCCAGTTTCCAGGGTAACTGATCACACTGTTTCCGGGATAACTGACTGCCCTGTTTCCGGGAGAACTGACTGCCCTGTTTCCAGGGTAACTGACTGCCCTGTTTCCGGGGTAACTGACCGCCTTGTTTCCAGGGTAACTGATCACCCTGTTTCTGGGATAACTGACTGCCCTGTTTCCGGGGTAACTGACTGCCCAGTTTCCAGGGTAACTGATCACCCTGTTTCCGGGATAACTGACTGCCCTGCTTCCGGGAGAACTGACTGCCCTGTTTCCAGGGTAACTGACTGCCCTGTTTCCGGGGTAACTGACCGCCTTGTTTCCAGTGTAAGTGATCACCCTTTTTCCGGGGTCACTGACTGCCCTGTTTCCAGGGTAACTGACCGCCCTGTTTCCAGGATAACTGATCACCCTGTTTCCGGGGTAACTGACCACCCTGTTTCCAGGATAACTGACTCCCCTGTTTACAGGGTAAGTGACTGCCCTGCTTCCGGGGTAACTGATCTCCCTGTTTCCGGGGTAACTGACCGCCCTGTTTCCAGGATAACTGACCTACCTATTTCCGGGGTAACTGACCGCCCTGTTTCCAGGATAACTGACTGCCCTGTTTCCAGGTTAACTGACTGCCCTGTTTCCAGGGTAACCGACTGCCCTGTTTCCAGGGGAACTGACTGCCCTGTTTCCGGGGTAACTGATCACCCTGTTTCCGGGGTAACTGTCCAACCAGTTTCCAGGGTGACTGACTGCCCTGTTACCTGGGTAACTGACTGCCCTGCTTCCGGGGTAACTGACTGCCCTGTTTCCAGGGTAACTGACTGCCCAGTTTCCAGGGTAACTGATCACCCTTTTTCCGGGATAACTGACTGCCCTGTTTCCGGGATAACTGACTGCCCTGTTTCGAGGGTAACTGATCACCCTGTTTCCGGGATCACTGTCTGCCCTGTTTCCGGGATAACTGACTGCCCAGTTTCCAGGGTAACTGACTGCCCTGTTTCCGGGGTAACTGACTGCCCTGTTTCGAGGGTAACTGACTTCCCAGTTTCCAGGGTAACTGATCACCCTGTTTCCGGGATAACTGACTGCCCTGTTTCCGGGAGAAATGACTGCCCTCTTTACAGGGTAACTGACTGCCCTGCTTCCGGGGTAACTGACTGCCCTGTTTCCAGGGTAACTGATCACCCTGTTTCCGGGATAACTGACTGCCCTGTTTCCGGGATAACTGACTGCCCTGTTTCCAGGGTAACTGACTTTCCCTGTTTCCGGGGTAACTGACCGCCCTGTTTCCAGGGTCACTGACCACCCTGTTTCCAGGATAACTGAAAGCCCTGTTTCCAGGGTAACTGATCTCCCTGTTTCCGGGGTAACTGATCACCCTGTTTCCGGGTAACTGACTGCCCTGTTTCCGGGGTAACTGACTGCCCTGTTTCCAGGGTAACTGATCTCCCTGTTTCCAGTGCAACGGATCACCATGTTTCCGGGGTAACTGACTGCCCTGTTTCCAGGGCAACTGACCGCCCTGTTTCCGGGGTAACTGACTGCCCAGTTTCCAGGGTAACTGTTCACCCTGTTTCCGGGGTAACGGATCACCCTGTTTCCGGGGTAAATGACTGCCCTGTTTCCAGGGTAACTGACCGCCCTGTTTCAGGGATAACTGATCACCCTGTTTCCGGGGTAACTGAGTAATCTGTATCCAGGGTTACTGACTGCCCTGTTTCCGGGGCAACTGACTGCGCAGTTTCCAGGGTAAAAAACTGCCCTGTTTCCGGGGTAACTGACCGCCCTGTTTCCAGGATAACTGATCACCCTGTTTCCGGGGTAACTGAGTAATCTGTTTCCAGGGTTACTGACTGCCCTGTTTCCGGGGTAACTGACTGCCCAGTTTCCAGCGTAACTGACTGCCCTGTTTCCAGGGTAACTGACTGCCCAGTTTCCAGGGTAACTGACTGCCCTGTTTCCGGGGTAACTGACTGCCCAGTTTCCAGGGTAACTGAATGCCCAGTTTCCAGGGTAACTAACTGCCCTGTTTCCGGGGTAACTGACTGCCCAGTTTCCAGGGTAACTGATCACCCTGTTTCTGGGATAACTGACTGCCCTGTTTCCAGGGTAACTGACTGCCCAGTTTCCGGGGTAACTGATCACCCTGTTTCCGGGATAACTGACTGCCCTGCTTCCGGGAGAACTGACTGCCCTGTTTCCAGGGTAACTGACTGCCCTGTTTCCGGGGTAACTGACCGCCTTGTTTCCAGTGTAAGTGATCACCCTTTTTCCGGGGTCACTGACTGCCCTGTTTCCAGGGTAACTGACCGCCCTGTTTCCAGGATAACTGATCACCCTGTTTCCGGGGTAACTGACCACCCTGTTTCCAGGATAACTGACTCCCCTGTTTCCAGGGTAAGTGACTGCCCTGCTTCCGGGGTAACTGATCTCCCTGTTTCCGGGGTAACTGACCGCCCTGTTTCCAGGATAACTGACCTACCTATTTCCGGGGTAACTGACCGCCCTGTTTCCAGGATAACTGACTGCCCTGTTTCCAGGTTAACTGACTGCCCTGTTTCCAGGGTAACCGACTGCCCTGTTTCCAGGGGAACTGACTGCCCTGTTTCCGGGGTAACTGATCACCCTGTTTCCGGGGTAACTGTCCAACCAGTTTCCAGGGTGACTGACTGCCCTGTTACCTGGGTAACTGACTGCCCTGCTTCCGGGGTAACTGACTGCCCTGTTTCCAGGGTAACTGACTGCCCAGTTTCCAGGGTAACTGATCACCCTTTTTCCGGGATAACTGACTGCCCTGTTTCCGGGATAACTGACTGCCCTGTTTCGAGGGTAACTGATCACCCTGTTTCCGGGATCACTGTCTGCCCTGTTTCCGGGATAACTGACTGCCCAGTTTCCAGGGTAACTGACTGCCCTGTTTCCGGGGTAACTGACTGCCCTGTTTCGAGGGTAACTGACTTCCCAGTTTCCAGGGTAACTGATCACCCTGTTTCCGGGATAACTGACTGCCCTGTTTCCGGGAGAAATGACTGCCCTCTTTACAGGGTAACTGACTGCCCTGCTTCCGGGGTAACTGACTGCCCTGTTTCCAGGGTAACTGATCACCCTGTTTCCGGGATAACTGACTGCCCTGTTTCCGGGATAACTGACTGCCCTGTTTCCAGGGTAACTGACTTTCCCTGTTTCCGGGGTAACTGACCGCCCTGTTTCCAGGGTCACTGACCACCCTGTTTCCAGGATAACTGAAAGCCCTGTTTCCAGGGTAACTGATCTCCCTGTTTCCGGGGTAACTGATCACCCTGTTTCCGGGTAACTGACTGCCCTGTTTCCGGGGTAACTGACTGCCCTGTTTCCAGGGTAACTGATCTCCCTGTTTCCAGTGCAACGGATCACCATGTTTCCGGGGTAACTGACTGCCCTGTTTCCAGGGCAACTGACCGCCCTGTTTCCGGGGTAACTGACTGCCCAGTTTCCAGGGTAACTGTTCACCCTGTTTCCGGGGTAACGGATCACCCTGTTTCCGGGGTAAATGACTGCCCTGTTTCCAGGGTAACTGACCGCCCTGTTTCAGGGATAACTGATCACCCTGTTTCCGGGGTAACTGAGTAATCTGTATCCAGGGTTACTGACTGCCCTGTTTCCGGGGCAACTGACTGCGCAGTTTCCAGGGTAAAAAACTGCCCTGTTTCCGGGGTAACTGACCGCCCTGTTTCCAGGATAACTGATCACCCTGTTTCCGGGGTAACTGAGTAATCTGTTTCCAGGGTTACTGACTGCCCTGTTTCCGGGGTAACTGACTGCCCAGTTTCCAGCGTAACTGACTGCCCTGTTTCCAGGGTAACTGACTGCCCAGTTTCCAGGGTAACTGACTGCCCTGTTTCCGGGGTAACTGACTGCCCAGTTTCCAGGGTAACTGAATGCCCAGTTTCCAGGGTAACTAACTGCCCTGTTTCCGGGGTAACTGACTGCCCAGTTTCCAGGGTAACTGATCACCCTGTTTCTGGGATAACTGACTGCCCTGTTTCCAGGGTAACTGACTGCCCAGTTTCCGGGGTAACTGATCACCCTGTTTCCGGGATAACTGACTGCCCTGCTTCCGGGAGAACTGACTGCCCTGTTTCCAGGGTAACTGACTGCCCTGTTTCCGGGGTAACTGACCGCCTTGTTTCCAGTGTAAGTGATCACCCTTTTTCCGGGGTCACTGACTGCCCTGTTTCCAGGGTAACTGACCGCCCTGTTTCCAGGATAACTGATCACCCTGTTTCCGGGGTAACTGACCACCCTGTTTCCAGGATAACTGACTCCCCTGTTTCCAGGGTAAGTGACTGCCCTGCTTCCGGGGTAACTGATCTCCCTGTTTCCGGGGTAACTGACCGCCCTGTTTCCAGGATAACTGACCTACCTATTTCCGGGGTAACTGACCGCCCTGTTTCCAGGATAACTGACTGCCCTGTTTCCAGGTTAACTGACTGCCCTGTTTCCAGGGTAACCGACTGCCCTGTTTCCAGGGGAACTGACTGCCCTGTTTCCGGGGTAACTGATCACCCTGTTTCCGGGGTAACTGTCCAACCAGTTTCCAGGGTGACTGACTGCCCTGTTACCTGGGTAACTGACTGCCCTGCTTCCGGGGTAACTGACTGCCCTGTTTCCAGGGTAACTGACTGCCCAGTTTCCAGGGTAACTGATCACCCTTTTTCCGGGATAACTGACTGCCCTGTTTCCGGGATAACTGACTGCCCTGTTTCGAGGGTAACTGATCACCCTGTTTCCGGGATCACTGTCTGCCCTGTTTCCGGGATAACTGACTGCCCAGTTTCCAGGGTAACTGACTGCCCTGTTTCCGGGGTAACTGACTGCCCTGTTTCGAGGGTAACTGACTTCCCAGTTTCCAGGGTAACTGATCACCCTGTTTCCGGGATAACTGACTGCCCTGTTTCCGGGAGAAATGACTGCCCTCTTTACAGGGTAACTGACTGCCCTGCTTCCGGGGTAACTGACTGCCCTGTTTCCAGGGTAACTGATCACCCTGTTTCCGGGATAACTGACTGCCCTGTTTCCGGGATAACTGACTGCCCTGTTTCCAGGGTAACTGACCTTCCCTGTTTCCGGGGTAACTGACTGCCCTGTTTCCAGGCTCACTGACTGCCCTGTTTCCAGGATAACTGATCACCCTGTTTCCGGGGTAACTGACTGCCCTGTTTCCGGGGTAACTGACCGCCCTGTTTCCAGGGTCACTGACCACCCTGTTTCCAGGATCACTGAAAGCCCTGTTTCCAGGGTAACTGATCTCCCTGTTTCCGGGGTAACTGATCACCCTGTTTCCGGGTAACTGACTGCCCTGTTTCCGGGGTAACTGACTGCCCTGTTTCCAGGGTAACTGATCTCCCTGTTTCCAGTGCAACGGATCACCATGTTTCCGGGGTAACTGACTGCCCTGTTTCCAGGGCAACTGACCGCCCTGTTTCCGGGGTAACTGACTGCCCAGTTTCCAGGGTAAATGTTCACCCTGTTTCCGGGGTAACGGATCACCCTGTTTCCGGGGTAAATGACTGCCCTGTTTCCAGGGTAACTGACCGCCCTGTTTCAGGGATAACTGATCACCCTGTTTCCGGGGTAACTGAGTAATCTGTATCCAGGGTTACTGACTGCCCTGTATCCGGGGCAACTGACTGCGCAGTTTCCAGGGTAAAAAACTGCCCTGTTTCCGGGGTAACTGACCGCCCTGTTTCCAAAATAACTGATCACCCTGTTTCCGGGGTAACTGAGTAATCTGTTTCCAGGGTTACTGACTGCCCTGTTTCCGGGGTAACTGACTGCCCAGTTTCCAGCGTAACTGACTGCCCTGTTTCCAGGGTAACTGACTGCCCAGTTTCCAGGGTAACTGACTGCCCTGTTTCCGGGGTAACTGACTGCCCAGTTTCCAGGGTAACTGAATGCCCAGTTTCCAGGGTAACTGATCACCCTGTTTCCGGGGTAACTGACTAACAAGTTTCCAGGGTGACTGACTGCCCTGTTTCCAGGGTAACTGACTGCCCAGTTTCCGGGGTAACTGACTGCCCTGTTTCCGGGATAACTGACTGCCCTGTTTCCGGGATAACTGATCACCCTGTATCCGTCGAAACTGACTGCCCTGTTTCCGGGGTAACTGACTGCCCTGTTTCCAGGCTAACTGACTGCCCTGTTTCCGGGGTAACTGACCACCCTGTTACCAGGGTAACTGAAAGCCCTGTTTCCAGGTTAACTGACTGCCCAGTTTCCAGGGTAACTGATCACCCTGTTTCGGGATAACTGACTGCCCTGTTTCCAGGATAACTGACTGCCCTGTTTCCAGGATAACTGACTGCCCTGTTTCCAGTGAAACTGACTGCCCTGTTTCCAGGGTAACTGACCACCCTGTTTCCAGGGTAACTTAAAGCCCTGTTTCCAGGTTAACTGACTGCCCTGTTTCCGGGGTAACTGAAAGCCCTGTTTCCAGGTTAACTGACTGCCCTGTTTCCTGGGTAACTGACCACCCTGTTTCCAGGGTAACTGAAAGCCCTGTTTCCAGGTTAACTGACTGCCCAGTTTCCAGGGTAACTGATCACCCTGTTTCGGGATAACTGACTGCCCTGTTTCCAGGATAACTGACTGCCCTGTTTCCAGGATAACTGACTGCCCTGTTTACTGGATAACTGACCGCCCTGTTTCCAGGTTAACTGACTGCCCTGTTTCCAGTGAAACTGACTGCCCTTTTTCCAGGGTAGCTGACCGCCCTGTTTCTGGGGTAACTGATCTCCCTGTTTCCGGGGTAACTGACCGCCCTGTTTCCAGGACAACTGACCGCCCTATTTCCGGGGTAACTGACCGCCCTGTTTCCAGGACAACTGACCGCCCTGTTTCCAGGGTAACTGACTGCCCACTTTCCAGTGTAACTGATCACCCTATTTCCAGGATAACTGACTGCCCTGTTTCCAGGGTAACTGACCGCCCTGTTTCCAGGGTAACTGACTGCCCTGTTTCCGGGATAACTGACTGCCCTGTTTCCAGGGTAACTGACCGCCCTGTTTCCAGGGTAACTGACTGCCCTGTTGCCAGGATAACTGACTGCCCTGTTTCCAGGGTAACTGACTGCCCACTTTCCAGTGCAACTGATCACCCTGTTTCCAGGGTTACTGACTGCCCACTTTCCAGTGTAACTGATCACCCTGTTTCCAGGATAACTGAATACCCTGTTTCCAGGGTAACTGACTGCCCTGTTTCCGGGATAACTGACTGCCATGTTTACAGGGTAACTGACTGCCCACTTTACAGTGTAACTGATCACCCTGTTTCCAGGATAACTGACTGCCCTGTTTCCAGGGTAACTGACCGCACAGTTTCCAGGGTAAATTATCACCATGTTTCAGGGATAACTAACTGCCCTGTTTCCGGGATAACTGACTTCCCTGTTTCCGGGGTAACTGATCACCCTGTTTCCGGGGTAACTGACTGCCCTGTTTCCAGGGTAACTGACTGCCCAGTTTCCAGGGTAACTGACTGTCCTGTTTCCGGGGTAACTGACTGCCCTGTTTCCAGGGTAACTGACTGCCCAGTTTCCAGAGTAACTGAATACCCTGTTTCCAGGGTAACTGACTGCCCTGTTTCCGGGATAACTGACTTCCCTGTTTCCAGGGTAACTGACTGCCCTGTTTCCGGGGCAGCTGACTGTCCTGTTTCCAGGGTAACTGATCACCCTGTTTCCGGGATAACTGACTGCCCTGTTTCCGGGATAACTGACTGCCCTGTTTCCAGGGTCACTGACCACCCTGTTTCCAGGATAACTGACTCCCCTGTTTCCAGGGTAACTGACTGCCCTGTTTCCGGGGTAACTGATCTCCCTGTTTCCGGGGTAACTGACCGCCCTGTTTCCAGGATAACTGACCTACCTATTTCCGGGGTAACTGACCGCCCTGTTTCCAGGATAACTGACTGCCCTGTTTCCGGGTTAACTGACTGCCCTGTTTCCAGGGTAACTGACTGCCCTGTTTCCAGGGGAACTGACTGCCCTGCTTCCGGGGTAACTGATCACCCTGTTTCCGGGGTAACTGTCCAACCAGTTTCCAGGGTGACTGACTGCCCTGTTTCCAGGGTAACTGACTGCCCAGTTTCCGGGGTAACTGACTGCCCTGTTTCCTGGGTAACTGACTGCCCTGCTTCCGGGGTAACTGACTGCCCTGTTACCAGGGTAACTGACTGCCCAGTTTCCAGGATAACTGATCACCCTTTTTCCGGGATAACTGACTTCTCTGTTTCCGGGATAACTGACTGCCCTGTTTCGAGGGTAACTGATCACCCTGTTTCCGGGATAACTGTCTGCCCTGTTTCCGGGATAACTGACTGCCCAGTTTCCAGGGAAACTGACTGCCCTGTTTCCGGGGTAACTGACTGCTCTGTTTCCAGGGTAACTGACTGCCCAGTTTCCAGGGTAACTGATCACCCTGTTTCCGGGGTAACTGTCCAACCAGTTTCCAGGGTGACTGACTGCCCTGTTTCCAGGGTAACTGACTGCCCAGTTTCCGGGGTAACTGACTGCCCTGTTTCCTGGGTAACTGACTGCCCTGCTTCCGGGGTAACTGACTGCCATGTTTCCAGGGTAACTGACTGCCCAGTTTCCAGGATAACTGATCACCCTTTTTCCGGGATAACTGACTTCTCTGTTTCCGGGGTAACTGACTGCCCTGTTTCGAGGGTAACTGATCACCCTGTTTCCGGGATAACTGTCTGCCCTGTTTCCGGGATAACTGACTGCCCAGTTTCCAGGGAAACTGACTGCCCTGTTTCCGGGGTAACTGACTGCTCTGTTTCCAGGGTAACTGACTGCCCAGTTTCCAGGGTAACTGATCACCCTGTTTCCGGGATAACTGACTGCCCTGTTTCCGGGAGAAATGACTGCCCTGTTTCCAGGGTAACTGACTGCCCTGCTTCCGGGGTAACTGACTGCCCTGTTTGCAGGGTAACTGATCACCCTGTTTACGGGATAACTGACTGCCCTGTTTCCGGGATAACTGACTGCCCTGTTTCCAGGGTAACTGACCGCCCTGTTTCCGGGGTAACTGACTGCCCAGTTTCCAGGGTAACTGACTGCCAGGTTTCCAGGGTAACTAACTGCCCTGTTTCCGGGGTAACTGACTGCCCAGTTTCCAGGGTAACTGACTGCCCTGTTTCCAGGGTAACTGACTGCCCACCTTCCAGCGTAACTGACCACCCTGTTTCCAGGATAACTGACTGCCCTGTTTCCAGGGTAACTGACTGCCCAGTTTTCAGGGTAAATTATCACCCTGTTTCCGGGATAACTAACTGCCCTGTTTCCAGGATAACTGACTGCCCTGTTTCCGGGGTAACTGATCACCCTGTTTCCGGGGTAACTGACTGCCCAGTTTCCGGGGTAACTAACTTCCCTGTTTCCAGGGTAACTGACTGCCCTGTTTCCGGGATAACTGACTGCCCGGTTTTCAGGGTATCTGATAACCCTGTTTCCGGGATAACTGACTGCCCTGTTTCCAGGGTAACTGACTGCCCAGTTTCCAGGGTAACTGACTGCCCTGTTTCCGGGGTAACTGACTGCCCTGTTTACAGGGTAACTGACTGCCCAGTTTCCAGAGTAACTGAATACCCTGTTTCCAGGGTAACAGATCACCCTGTTTCCGGGATAACTGACTGCCCTGTTTCCAGGATAACTGACTGCCCTGTTTCCAGGGTAACTGACTGCCCTGTTTCCGGGGTAACTGACTGCCCTGTTTGCAGGCTAACTGACTGCCCTGTTTCCAGGATAACTGATCACCCTGTTTCCGGGGTAACTGACTGCCCTGTTTCCGGGGTAACTGACCGCCCTGTTTCCAGAATAACTGATCTCCCTGTTTCCGGGGTAACTGATCTCCCTGTTTCCGGGGTAACTGACCGCCCTGTTTCCAGGATAACTGACCTACCTATTTCCAGGTTAACTGTCTGCCCTGTTTCCAGTGTAACTGACTGCCCTGTTTCCAGGGGAACTGACTGCCCAGTTTCCGGGGTAACTGATCACCCTGTTTCCGGGGTAACTGACTAACCAGTTTCCAGGGTGACTGACTGCGCTGTTTCCAGGGTAACTGACTGCCCAGTTTCCGGGGTAACTGACTGCCCTGTTTCCTGGGTAACTGACTGCCCCGCTTCCGGGGTAACTGACTGCCCTGTTTCCAGGGTAACTGACTGCCCAGTTTCCAGGGTAACTGATCACCCTTTTTCCGGGATAACTGACTGCCCTGTTTCCGGGATAACTGACTGCCCTGTTTCCAGGGTAACTGACTTCCCTGTTTCCGGGGCAACTGACTGCCCTGTTTCCAGGGTAACTCATCACCCTGTTTCCGGGATTACTGACTGCCCTGTTTCCGGGATAACTGACTGCCCTGTTTCCAGGATAACTGACTGCACTGTTTACAGGATAACTGATCAACCTGTTTCTGGGGTAACTGACTGCCCTGTTTCCAGGGCAACTGACCGCCCTGTTTCCAGGATAACTGATTCCCCTGTTTCCAGGGTAACTGACTGCCCAGTTTCCGGGGTAACTGACTGCCCAGTTTCCAGGGTACCTAACTGCCCTGTTTCCGGGGTAACTGACTGCCCTGTTTCCAGGGTAACTGACTGCCCACCTTCCAGTGTAACTGATCACCCTGTTTCCAGGATAACTGACTGCCCTGTTTCCAGGTTAACTAACCGCCCTGTTTCCAGGGTAACTGACTGCCCAGTTTCCAGGGTAAATTATCACCCTGTTTCCGGGATAACTAACTGCCCTGTTTCCGGGATAACTGACTGCCCTGTTTCCGGGATAACTGACTGACCAGTTTCCGGGGTAACTGATCACCCTGTTTCCGGGGTAACTGACTGCCCAGTTTCCGGGTAACTGACTTCCCTGTTTCCAGGGTAACTGACTGCCCAGTTTCCAGAGTAACTGAATAACCTGTTTCCAGGGTAACAGATCACCCTGTTTCCGGGATAACTGACTGCCCTGTTTCCAAGATAACTGACTGCCCTCTTTCCAGGGTAACTGACTGCCCTGTTTCCGGGGTAACTGACTGCCCTGTTTCCAGGCTAACTGACTGCCCTGTTTCCAGGATAACTGATCACCCTGTTTCCCGGGTAACTGACTGCCCTGTTTCCGGGGTAACTGACCACCCTGTTTCCAGGATAACTGATCACCCTGTTTCCGGGGTAACTGACTGCCCTGTTTCCAGGATAACTGACTCCCCTGTTTCCAGGGTAACTGACTGCCCTGTTTCCAGGGTAACTGACTGCCCTGTTTCCGGGGTAACTGACTGCCCTGTTTCCAGGATATCTGACCACCCTGTTTCCGGGGTAACTGACTAATCTGTTTCCAGGGTTACTGACAGCCCTGTTTCTGGGGTAACTGACTGCCCTGCTTCCGGGGAAACTGACTGCCCTGTTTCCAGGATAACTGATCACCCTGTTTCCAGTGTAACTGACCATCCTGTTTCCAGGGTAACTGACTGCCCAGTTTCCAGGGTAACTGACTGCCCTGTTTCCAGGGTAACAGATCTCCCTGTTTCCGGGGTAACAGACCGCCCTGTTTCCAGGATAACTGACCGCCCTATTTCCGGGGTAACTGACCGCCCTGTTTCCAGGATAACTGACTGCCCTGTTTCCGGGATAACTGACTGCCCTGTTTACTGGATAACTGACCGCCCTGTTTCCAGGTTAACTGACTGCCCAGTTTCCGGGATAAATGACTGCCCTGTTTCCGGGGTAACTGACTGCCCTGTTTCCAGGCTAACTGACTGCCCTGTTTCCAGGATAACTGATCACCCTGTTTCCGGGGTAACTGACTGCCCTGTTTCCGGGATAACTGACTGCCCTGTTTCCGGGGTAACTGACTGCCCTGTTTCCAGGCTAACTGACTGCCCTGTTTCCAGGATAACTGATCACCCTGTTTCCGGGGTAACTGACTGCCCTGTTTCCGGGGTAACTGACCGCCCTGTTTCCAGAATAACTGATCTCCCTGTTTCCGGGGTAACTGATCTCCCTGTTTCCAGGGTAACTGACCGCCCTGTTACCAGGATAACTGACCTACCTATTTCCAGGTTAACTGTCTGCCCTGTTTCCAGTGTAACTGACTGCCCTGTTTCCAGGGGAACTGACTGCCCAGTTTCCGGGGTAACTGATCACCCTGTTTCCGGGGTAACTGACTAACCAGTTTCCAGGGTGACTGACTGCCCTGTTTCCAGGGTAACTGACTGCCCAGTTTCCGGGGTAACTGACTGCCCTGTTTCCTGGGTAACTGACTGCCCCGCTTCCGGGGTAACTGACTGCCCTGTTTCCAGGGTAACTGACTGCCCAGTTTCCAGGGTAACTGATCACCCTTTTTCTGGGATAACTGACTGCCCTGTTTCCGGGATAACTGACTGCCCTGTTTCCAGGGTAACTGACTTCCCTGTTTCCGGGGCAACTGACTGCCCTGTTTCCAGGGTAACTCATCACCCTGTTTCCGGGATTACTGACTGCCCTGTTTCCGGGATAACTGACTGCCCTGTTTCCAGGGTAACTGACTGCCCTGTTTCCGGGTTAACTGACTGCCCTGTTTCCAGGCTAACTGACTGCACTGTTTACAGGATAACTGATCAACCTGTTTCTGGGGTAACTGACTGCCCTGTTTCCAGGGCAACTGACCGCCCTGTTTCCAGGATAACTGATTCCCCTGTTTCCAGGGTAACTGACTGCCCAGTTTCCGGGGTAACTGACTGCCCAGTTTCCAGGGTACCTAACTGCCCTGTTTCCGGGGTAACTGACTGCCCTGTTTCCAGGGTAACTGACTGCCCACCTTCCAGTGTAACTGATCACCCTGTTTCCAGGATAACTGACTGCCCTGTTTCCAGGTTAACTAACCGCCCTGTTTCCAGGGTAACTGACTGCCCAGTTTCCAGGGTAAATTATCACCCTGTTTCCGGGATAACTAACTGCCCTGTTTCCGGGATAACTGACTGCCCTGTTTCCGGGATAACTGACTGACCAGTTTCCGGGGTAACTGATCACCCTGTTTCCGGGGTAACTGACTGCCCAGTTTCCGGGTAACTGACTTCCCTGTTTCCAGGGTAACTGACTGCCCAGTTTCCAGAGTAACTGAATAACCTGTTTCCAGGGTAACAGATCACCCTGTTTCCGGGATAACTGACTGCCCTGTTTCCAAGATAACTGACTGCCCTCTTTCCAGGGTAACTGACTGCCCTGTTTCCGGGGTAACTGACTGCCCTGTTTCCAGGCTAACTGACTGCCCTGTTTCCAGGATAACTGATCACCCTGTTTCCCGGGTAACTGACTGCCCTGTTTCCGGGGTAACTGACCACCCTGTTTCCAGGATAACTGATCACCCTGTTTCCGGGGTAACTGACTGCCCTGTTTCCAGGATAACTGACTCCCCTGTTTCCAGGGTAACTGACTGCCCTGTTTCCAGGGTAACTGACTGCCCTGTTTCCGGGGTAACTGACTGCCCTGTTTCCAGGATATCTGACCACCCTGTTTCCGGGGTAACTGACTAATCTGTTTCCAGGGTTACTGACAGCCCTGTTTCTGGGGTAACTGACTGCCCTGCTTCCGGGGAAACTGACTGCCCTGTTTCCAGGATAACTGATCACCCTGTTTCCAGTGTAACTGACCATCCTGTTTCCAGGGTAACTGACTGCCCAGTTTCCAGGGTAACTGACTGCCCTGTTTCCAGGGTAACAGATCTCCCTGTTTCCGGGGTAACAGACCGCCCTGTTTCCAGGATAACTGACCGCCCTATTTCCGGGGTAACTGACCGCCCTGTTTCCAGGATAACTGACTGCCCTGTTTCCGGGATAACTGACTGCCCTGTTTACTGGATAACTGACCGCCCTGTTTCCAGGTTAACTGACTGCCCAGTTTCCGGGATAAATGACTGCCCTGTTTCCGGGGTAACTGACTGCCCTGTTTCCAGGCTAACTGACTGCCCTGTTTCCAGGATAACTGATCACCCTGTTTCCGGGGTAACTGACTGCCCTGTTTCCGGGATAACTGACTGCCCTGTTTCCGGGGTAACTGACTGCCCTGTTTCCAGGCTAACTGACTGCCCTGTTTCCAGGATAACTGATCACCCTGTTTCCGGGGTAACTGACTGCCCTGTTTCCGGGGTAACTGACCGCCCTGTTTCCAGAATAACTGATCTCCCTGTTTCCGGGGTAACTGATCTCCCTGTTTCCAGGGTAACTGACCGCCCTGTTTCCAGGATAACTGACCTACCTATTTCCAGGTTAACTGTCTGCCCTGTTTCCAGTGTAACTGACTGCCCTGTTTCCAGGGGAACTGACTGCCCAGTTTCCGGGGTAACTGATCACCCTGTTTCCGGGGTAACTGACTAACCAGTTTCCAGGGTGACTGACTGCCCTGTTTCCAGGGTAACTGACTGCCCAGTTTCCGGGGTAACTGACTGCCCTGTTTCCTGGGTAACTGACTGCCCCGCTTCCGGGGTAACTGACTGCCCTGTTTCCAGGGTAACTGACTGCCCAGTTTCCAGGGTAACTGATCACCCTTTTTCTGGGATAACTGACTGCCCTGTTTCCGGGATAACTGACTGCCCTGTTTCCAGGGTAACTGACTTCCCTGTTTCCGGGGCAACTGACTGCCCTGTTTCCAGGGTAACTCATCACCCTGTTTCCGGGATTACTGACTGCCCTGTTTCCGGGATAACTGACTGCCCTGTTTCCAGGGTAACTGACTGCCCTGTTTCCGGGTTAACTGACTGCCCTGTTTCCAGGCTAACTGACTGCACTGTTTACAGGATAACTGATCAACCTGTTTCTGGGGTAACTGACTGCCCTGTTTCCAGGGCAACTGACCGCCCTGTTTCCAGGATAACTGATTCCCCTGTTTCCAGGGTAACTGACTGCCCAGTTTCCGGGGTAACTGACTGCCCAGTTTCCAGGGTACCTAACTGCCCTGTTTCCGGGGTAACTGACTGCCCTGTTTCCAGGGTAACTGACTGCCCACCTTCCAGTGTAACTGATCACCCTGTTTCCAGGATAACTGACTGCCCTGTTTCCAGGTTAACTAACCGCCCTGTTTCCAGGGTAACTGACTGCCCAGTTTCCAGGGTAAATTATCACCCTGTTTCCGGGATAACTAACTGCCCTGTTTCCGGGATAACTGACTGCCCTGTTTCCGGGATAACTGACTGACCTGTTTCCGGGGTAACTGATCACCCTGTTTCCGGGGTAACTGACTGCCCAGTTTCCGGGTAACTGACTTCCCTGTTTCCAGGGTAACTGACTGCCCAGTTTCCAGAGTAACTGAATAACCTGTTTCCAGGGTAACAGATCACCCTGTTTCCGGGATAACTGACTGCCCTGTTTCCAAGATAACTGACTGCCCTCTTTCCAGGGTAACTGACTGCCCTGTTTCCGGGGTAACGGACTGCCCTGTTTCCAGGCTAACTGACTGCCCTGTTTCCAGGATAACTGATCACCCTGTTTCCCGGGTAACTGACTGCCCTGTTTCCGGGGTAACTGACCACCCTGTTTCCAGGATAACTGATCACCCTGTTTCCGGGGTAACTGACTGCCCTGTTTCCAGGATAACTGACTCCCCTGTTTCCAGGGTAACTGACTGCCCTGTTTCCAGGGTAACTGACTGCCCTGTTTCCGGGGTAACTGACTGCCCTGTTTCCAGGATATCTGATCACTCTGTTTCCGGGGGAACTGATCACTCTGTTTCCGGGGTAACTGACTAATCTGTTTCCAGGGTTACTGACAGCCCTGTTTCTGGGGTAACTGACTGCCCTGTTTCCGGGATAACTGACTGCCCTCTTTCCAGGGTACTTGACTGCCCTGTTTCCGGGGTAACTGACTAATCTGTTTCCAGGGTTACTGACAGCCCTGTTTCTGGGGTAACTGACTGCCCTGTTTCCGGGATAACTGACTGCCCTCTTTCCAGGGTACTTGACTGCCCTGTTTCCGGGGTAACTGACTGCCCTGTTTCCAGGCTAACTGACTGCCCAGTTTCCAGAGTAACTGAATACCCTGTTTCCAGGGTAACTGACTGCCCTGTTTCCGGGATAACTGACTGCCCTGTTTCCAGGGTAACTGACTGCCCTGTTTCCTGGATAACTGACTGCCCTGTTTCCAGGGGAACTGACTGCCCTGTTTCCGGGGTAACTGATCACCCTGTTTCCGGGGTAACTGACTAACATGTTTCCAGGGTGACTGACTGCCCTGTTTCCAGGGTAACTGACTGCCCTGTTTCCTGGGTAACTGACTACCCTGCTTCCGGGGTAACTGACTGCCCTGTTTCCAGGGTAACTGATCACCCTGTTTCCGGGATAACTGACTCCCCTGTTTCCAGGGTAAGTGACTGCCCTGTTTCCGGGAGAACTGACTGCCCTGTTTCCAGGGTAACTGACTGCCCTGTTTCCGGGGTAACTGACCGCCTTGTTTCCAGGGTAACTGATCACCCTGTTTCTGGGATAACTGACTGCCCTGTTTCCGGGATAGCTGACTGCCCTGTTTCCAGGCTAACTGACTGCCCTGTTTCCGGGATAACTGATCACCCTGTTTCCGTGGTAACTGACTGCCCTGTTTCCGGGGTAAATGACCACCCTGTTTCCAGGATAACTGATCACCCTGTTTCCGGGGTAACTGACCACCCTGTTTCCAGGGTCACTGACCACCCTGTTTCCAGGATAACTGAAAGCCCTGTTTCCAGGGTAACTGACTGCCCAGTTTCCAGGGTAACTGATCACCCTGTTTCCGGGATAACTGACTGCCCTGTTTCCGGGAGAACTGACTGCCCTGTTTCCAGGATAAATGACTGCCCTGTTTCCAGGATAACTGACTGCCCTGTTTACTGGATAACTGATCGCCCTGTTTCCAGGTTAACTGACTGCCCTGTTTCCAGGGAAACTGACTGCCCTGTTTCCAGGGTAACTGACCGCCCTGTTTCTGGGGTAACTGGCCGCCCTGTTTCCTGGATAACTGACTGCCCTGTTTCCAGGATAACTGACTGCCCACTTTCCAGTGTAACTGATCACCCTGTTTCCTGGATAACTGACTGCCCTTTTTCCGGGATAACTGACTGCCCTGTTTCCAGGGTAACTGACCGCCCTGTTTCCAGGGTAACTGACTGCCCTGTTGCCAGGATAACTGACTGCCCTGTTTCCAGGGTAACTGACTGCCCACTTTCCAGTGCAACTGATCACCCTGTTTCCAGGGTTACTGACTGCCCACTTTCCAGTGTAACTGATCACCCTGTTTCCAGGATAACTGACTGCCCAGTTTCCAGGGTATATTATCACCCTGTTTCAGGGATAACTAACTGCCCTGTTTCCGGGATAACTGACTGCCCTGTTTCCGGGGTAACTGATCACCCTGTTTCCGGGGTAACTGACTGCCCAGTTTCCGGGGTAACTGACTTCCCTGTTTAAAGGGTAACTGTCTGCCCTGTTTCCGGGATAACTGACTGCCCTGTTTCCAGGGTAACTGATAACCCTGTTTCCGGGATAACTGACAGCCCTGTTTCCAGGGTAACTGACTGCCCAGTTTCCAGGGTAACTGACTGTCCTGTTTCCGGGGTAACTGACTGCCCTGTTTCCAGGGTAACTGACTCCCCAGTTTCCAGAGTAACTGAATACCCTGTTTCCAGGGTAACTGACTGCCCTGTTTCCGGGATAACTGACTGCCCTGTTTCCAGGGTAACTGACTGCCCTGTTTCCGGGGCAACTGACTGCCCTGTTTCCGGGATAACTGACTGCCCTGTTTCCGGGATAACTGACTGCCCTGTCTCCAGGATAACTGATCACCCTGTTTCCGGGGTAACTGACTGCCCTGTTTCCAGGGTAACTGACCGCCCTGTTTCCAGGATAACTGATCACCCTGTTTCCAGGGTAACTGACTGCCCTGTTTCCAGGGGAACTGACTGCCCTGTTTCCGGGGTAACTGTTCACCCTATTTCTGGGGTAAGTGACTAACAATTTTCCAGGGTGACTGACTGCCCTGTTTCCAGGGTAACTGACTGCCCAGTTTCCGGGGTAACTGACTGCCCTGTTTCCTGGGAAACTGACTACCCTGCTTCCGGGGTAACTGACTGCCCTGTTTCCAGGGTAACTGACTGCCCAGTTTCCAGTGTAACTGATCACCCTTTTTCCGGGATAACTGACTGCCCTATTTCCGGGATAACTGATTGCCCTGTTTCCAGGGTAACTGATCACACTGTTTCCGGGATAACTGACTCCCCTGTTTCCAGGGTAAGTGACTGCCCAGTTTCCAGGGTAACTGACTGCCCTGTTTCCGGGGTAACTGACTGCCCTGTTTCCAGGGTAACTGACTGCCCAGTTTCCAGGGAAACTGATCACACTGTTTCCGGGATAAATGACTGCCCTGTTTCCGGGAGAACTGACTGCCCTGTTTCCAGGGTAACTGACTGCCCTGTTTCCAGGGTAACTGACCGCCTTGTTTCCAGGGTAACTGATCACCCTGTTTCTGGGATAACTGACTGCCCTGTTTCCGGGGTAACTGACTGCCCTGTTTCCAGGGTAACTGACAGCCCAGTTTCCAGGGTAACTGATCACCCTGTTTCCGGGATAACTGACTGCCCTGTTTCCGGGAGAACTGACTGCCATGTTTCCAGGGTAACTGACTGCCCTGTTTCCGGGGTAACTGACCGCCTTGTTTCCAGTGTAAGTGATCACCCTTTTTCCGGGGGAACTGACTGCCCTGTTTCCAGGGTAACTGACCACCCTGTTTCCGGGGTAACTGTCCAACCAGTTTCCAGGGTGACTGACTGCCCTGTTTCCTGGGTTACTGACTTGCCCTGCTTCCGGGGTAACTGACTGCCCTGTTTCCAGGGTAACTGACTGCCCAGTTTCCAGGGTAACTGATCACCCTTTTTCCGGGATAACGACTGCCCTGTTTCCGGGATAACTGACTGCCCTGTTTCGAGGGTAACTGATCACCCTGTTTCCGGGATAACTGTCTGCCCTGTTTCCGGGATAACTGACTGCCCAGTTTCCAGGGTAACTGACTGCCCTGTTTCCGGGGTAACTGACTGCCCTGTTTCGAGGGTAACTGACTTCCCAGTTTCCAGGGTAACTGATCACCCTGTTTCCGGGATAACTGACTGCCCTGTTTCCGGGAGAAATGACTGCCCTGTTTACAGGGTAACTGACTGCCCTGCTTCCGGGGTAACTGACTGCCCTGTTTCCAGGGTAACTGATCACCCTGTTTACGGGATAACTGACTGCCCTGTTTCCGGGATAACTGACTGCCCTGTTTCCAGGGTAACTGACTTACCCTGTTTCCGGCGTAACTGACTGCCCTGTTTCTAGGCTCACTGACTGCCCTGTTTCCAGAATAACTGATCACCCTGTTTCCGGAGTAACTGACTGCCTGTTTCCGGGGTAACTGACCGCCCTGTTTCCAGGGTCACTGACCACCCTGTTTCCAGGATAACTGAAAGCCCTGTTTCCATGGTAACTGATCTCCCTGTTTCCGGGGTAACTGATCACCCTGTTTCCGGGTAACTGACTGCCCTGTTTCCGGGGTAACTGACTGCCCTGTTTCCAGGGTAACTGATCTCCCTGTTTCCAGTGCAACGGATCACCATGTTTCCGGGTAACTGACCACCCTGTTTCCAGGATAACTGACTCCCCTGTTTCCAGGGTAACTAACTGCCCTGTTTCCAGGTTAACTGACTGCCCTGTTTCCAGGGTAACCGATTGCCCTGTTTCCAGGGGAACGGACTGCCCTGTTTCCGGGGTAACTGATCACCCTGTTTCCGGGGTAACTGTCCAACCAGTTTCCAGGGTGACTGACTGCCCTGTTTCCTGGGTTACTGACTTGCCCTGCTTCCGGGGTAACTGACTGCCCTGTTTCCAGGGTAACTGACTGCCCAGTTTCCAGGGTAACTGATCACCCTTTTTCCGGGATAACGACTGCCCTGTTTCCGGGATAACTGACTGCCCTGTTTCGAGGGTAACTGATCACCCTGTTTCCGGGATAACTGTCTGCCCTGTTTCCGGGATAACTGACTGCCCAGTTTCCAGGGTAACTGACTGCCCTGTTTCCGGGGTAACTGACTGCCCTGTTTCGAGGGTAACTGACTTCCCAGTTTCCAGGGTAACTGATCACCCTGTTTCCGGGATAACTGACTGCCCTGTTTCCGGGAGAAATGACTGCCCTGTTTACAGGGTAACTGACTGCCCTGCTTCCGGGGTAACTGACTGCCCTGTTTCCAGGGTAACTGATCACCCTGTTTACGGGATAACTGACTGCCCTGTTTCCGGGATAACTGACTGCCCTGTTTCCAGGGTAACTGACTTACCCTGTTTCCGGCGTAACTGACTGCCCTGTTTCTAGGCTCACTGACTGCCCTGTTTCCAGGATAACTGATCAACCTGTTTCCGGGGTAACTGACTGCCCTGTTTCCGGGGTAACTGACCGCCCTGTTTCCAGGGTCACTGACCACCCTGTTTCCAGGATAACTGAAAGCCCTGTTTCCAGGGTAACTGATCTCCCTGTTTCCGGGGTAACTGATCACCCTGTTTCCGGGTAACTGACTGCCCTGTTTCCGGGGTAACTGACTGCCCTGTTTCCAGGGTAACTGATCTCCCTGTTTCCAGTGCAACGGATCACCGTGTTTCCGGGGTAACTGACTGCCCTGTTTCCAGGGCAACTGACCGCCCTGTTTCCGGGGTAACTGACTGCCCAGTTTCCAGGGTAACTGTTCATCCTGTTTCCGGGGTAACGGATCACCCTGTTTCCGGGGTAAATGACTGCCCTGTTTCCAGGGTAACTGACCGCCCTGTTTCAGGTATAACTGATCACCCTGTTTCCGGGGTAACTGAGTCATCTGTTTCCAGGGTTACTGACTGCCCTGTTTCCGGGGCAACTGACTGCGCAGTTTCCAGGGTAAAAAACTGCCCTGTTTCCGGGGTAACTGACCGCCCTGTTTCCAGGATAACTGATCACCCTGTTTCCGGGGTAACTGAGTAATCTGTTTCCAGGGTTACTGACTGCCCTGTTTCCGGGGTAACTGACTGCCCAGTTTCCAGCGTAACTGACTGCCCTGTTTCCAGGGTAACTGACTGCCCTGTTTCCAGGGTAACTCACTGCCCTGTTTCCGGGGTAACTGACTGCCCAGTTTCCAGGGTAACTGAATGCCCAGTTTCCAGGGTAACTAACTGCCCTGTTTCCGGGGTAACTGACTGCCCAGTTTCCAGGGTAACTGATCACCCTGTTTCCGGGGTAACTGACTAACAAGTTTCCAGGGTGACTGACTGCCCTGTTTCCAGGGTAACTGACTGCCCAGTTTCCGGGGTAACTGACTGCCCTGTTCCCGGGATAACTGACTGCCCTGTTTCCAGGCTAACTGACTGCCCTGTTTCCGGGATAACTGACTGCCCTGTTTCCGGGATAACTGATCACCCTGTTTCCGTGGTAACTGACTGCCCTGTTTCCGGGGTAAATGACCGCCCTGTTTTCAGGATAACTGATCACCCTGTTTCCTGGGTAACTGACCACCCTGTTTCCGGGATAACTGACTGCCCAGTTTCCAGGGTAACTGACTAACCAGTTTCCAGGGTGACTGACTGCCCTGTTTCCAGGGTAACTGACTGCCCTGTTTCCAGGGTAACTGACTGCCCAGTTTCCAGGGTAACTGACTGTCCTGTTTCCGGGGTAACTGACTGCCCTGTTTCCAGGGTAACTGACTCCCCAGTTTCCAGAGTAACTGAATACCCTGTTTCCAGGGTAACTGACTGCCCTGTTTCCGGGATAACTGACTGCCCTGTTTCCAGGGTAACTGACTGCCCTGTTTCCGGGGCAACTGACTGCCCTGTTTCCGGGATAACTGACTGCCCTGTTTCCGGGATAACTGACTGCCCTGTCTCCAGGATAACTGATCACCCTGTTTCCGGGGTAACTGACTGCCCTGTTTCCAGGGTAACTGACCGCCCTGTTTCCAGGATAACTGATCACCCTGTTTCCAGGGTAACTGACTGCCCTGTTTCCAGGGGAACTGACTGCCCTGTTTCCGGGGTAACTGATCACCCTATTTCTGGGGTAACTGACTAACAATTTTCCAGGGTGACTGACTGCCCTGTTTCCAGGGTAACTGACTGCCCAGTTTCCGGGGTAACTGACTGCCCTGTTTCCTGGGAAACTGACTACCCTGCTTCCGGGGTAACTGACTGCCCTGTTTCCAGGGTAACTGACTGCCCAGTTTCCAGTGTAACTGATCACCCTTTTTCCGGGATAACTGACTGCCCTATTTCCGGGATAACTGATTGCCCTGTTTCCAGGGTAACTGATCACCCTGTTTCCGGGGTAACTGACTGCCCTGTTTCCAGGGTAACTGACTGCCCAGTTTCCAGGGTAACTGACTGCCCTGTTTCCGGGGTAACTGACTGCCCTGTTTCCAGGGTAACTGACTGCCCTGTTTCCAGGATAACTGACTGCCCTGTTTCCAGGGTAACTGACTGCCCTGTTTCCGGGGCAGCTGACTGCCTTGTTTCCAGGGTAACTGATCACCCTGTTTCCGGGATAACTGACTGCCCTGTTTCCAGGATAACTGACTGCCCTGTTTCCAGTGTCACTGACCACCCTGTTTCCAGGATAACTGACTCCCCTGTTTCCAGGGTAACTGACTCCCCTGTTTCCGGGGTAACTGATCTCCCTGTTTCCGGGGTAACTGAGCGCCCTGTTTCCAGGATAACTGACCTACCTATTTCCGGGGTAACTGACTGCCCTGTTTCCAGGATAACTGACTGCCCTGTTTCCAGGTTAACTGACTGCCCTGTTTCCAGGGTAACTGACTGCCCAGTTTCCGGGGTAACTGTCCAACCAGTTTCCAGGGTGACTGACTGCCCTGTTTCCAGGGGAACTGACTGCCCAGTTTCCGGGGTAACTGACTGCCCTGTTTCCTGGATAACTGACTGCCCTGCTTCCGGGGTAACTGACTGCCCTGTTTCCAGGGTAACGGACTGCCCAGCTTCCAGGATAACTGATCACCCTTTTTCCGGGATAACTGACTGCCCTGTTTCCGGGATAGCTGACTGCCCTGTTTCGAGGGTAACTGATCACCCTGTTTCCGGGATAACTGTCTGCCCAGTTTCCGGGATAACTGACTGCCCAGTTTCCAGGGCAACTGACTGCCCTGTTTCCGGGGTAACTGACTACTCTGTTTCCAGGGTAACTGACTGCCCAGTTTCCAGGGTAACTGATCACCCTGTTTCCGGGATAACTGACTGCCCTGTTTCCGGGAGAAATGACTGCCCTGTTTCCAGGGTAACTGACTGCCCTGCTTCCGGGTAACTGACTGCCCTGTTTGCAGGGTAACTGATCTCCCTGTTTACGGGATAACTGACTGCCCTGTTTCCGGGATAACTGACTGCCCTGTTTCCAGGGTAACTGACCGCCCTGTTTCCGGGGTAACTGACTGCCCAGTTTCCAGGGTAACTGACTGCCAGGTTTCCAGGGTAACTAACTGCCCTGTTTCCGGGGTAACTGACTGCCCAGTTTCCAGGGTAACTGACTGCCCTGTTTCCAGGGTAACTGACTGCCCACCTTCCAGCTTAACTGATCACCCTGTTTCCAGGATAACTGACTGCCCTGTTTCCAGGGTAACTGACAGCCCAGTTTCCAGGGTAAATTATCACCCTGTTTCCGGGATAACTAACTGCCCTGTTTCCGGGATAACTGACTGCCCTGTTTCCGGGGTAACTGATCACCCTGTTTCCGGGGTAACTGACTGCCCAGTTTCCGTGGTAACTAACTTCCCTGTTTCCAGGGTAACTGAATGCCCTGTTTCCGGGATCACTGACTGCCCTGTTTTCAGGGTAACTGATAACCCTGTTTCCGGGATAACTGACTGCCCTGTTTCCAGGGTAACTGGCTGCCCAGTTTCCAGGGTAACTGACTGCCCTGTTTCCGGGGTAACTGACTGCCCTGTTTACAGGGTAACTGAGTGCCCAGTTTCCAGAGTAACTGACTGCCCTGTTTCCAGGGTAACTGACTGCCCTGTTTCCGGGGTAACTGACTGCCCTGTTTCCACGATAACAGATCACCCTGTTTCCGGGATAACTGACTTACCCTGTTTCCAGGATAACTGACTGCCCTGTTTCCAGGGTAACTGACGGCCCTGTTTCCGGGGTAAGTGACTGCCCTGTTTCCAGGCTAACTGACTGCCCTGTTTCCACGATAACTGATCACCCTGTTTCCGGGGTAACTGACTGCCCTGTTTCCGGGGTAACTGACTGCCCTGTTCCAGGGGAACTGAATGCCCTGTTTCCGGGGTAACTGATCACCCTGTTTCCGGGGTAACTGACTAACCAGTTTCCAGGGTGACTGACTGCCCTGTTTCCAGGGTAACTGACTGCCCAGTTTCCGGGGTAACTGACTGCCCTGTTTCCTGGGTAACTGACTGCCCTGCTTCCGGGGTAACTGACTGCCCTGTTCCAGGGTAACTGACTGCCCAGTTTCCAGGGTAACTGATCACCCTTTTTCCAGGATAATTGACTGCCCTGTTTCCGGGATAACTGACTGCCCTGTTTCCGGGGCAACTGACTGCCCTGTTTCCAGGGTAACTGATCACCCTGTTTCCGGGATTACTCTCTGCCCTGTTTCCGGGATAACTGACTGCCCTGTTTCCAGGGTAACTGACTGCCACTGTTTCCGGGTTAACTGACTGCCCTGTTTCCAGGCTAACTGACTGCACTGTTTACAGGATAACTGATCACCCTGTTTCCGGGGTAACTGACTGCCCTGTTTCCAGGGTAACTGACCGCCCTGTTTCCAGGATAACTGACTCCCCTGTTTCCAGGGTAACTGACTGCCCTGTTTCCGGGGTAACTGACTGCCCTGTTTCCGGGGTAACTGACCGCCCTGTTTCCAGGATAACTGACCTACCTATTTCCGGGGTAACTGACCGCCCTGTTTCCAGGATAACTGACTGCCCTGTTTCCAGGTTAACTGACTGCCCTGTTTCCAGGGTAACTGACTGCCCTGTTTCCAGGGGAACTGACTGCCCTGTTTCCAGGGTAACTGACTGCCTAGTTTCCGGGGTAACTGACTGCCCTGTTTCCTGGGTAACTGACTGCCCTGCTTCCGGGGTAACTGACTGCCCTGTTTCCAGGGTAACTGACTGCCCAGTTTCCAGGGTAACTGATCACCCTTTTTCCGGGATAACTGACTGCCCTGTTTCCGGGATAACTGACTGCCCTGTTTCGAGGGTAACTGATCACCCTGTTTCCGGGATAACTGTCTGCCCTGTTTCCGGGATAACTGACTCCCAGTTTCCAGGGCAACTGACTGCCCTGTTTCCGGGGTAACTGACTGCCCTGTTTCCAGGGTAACTGACTGCCCAGTTTCCAGGGTAACTGATCACCCTGTTTCCGGGATAACTGACTGCCCAGTTTCCAGGGCAACTGACTGCCCTGTTTCCGGGGTAACTGACTACTCTGTTTCCAGGGTAACTGACTGCCCAGTTTCCAGGGTAACTGATCACCCTGTTTCCGGGATAACTGACTGCCCTGTTTCCGGGAGAAATGACTGCCCTGTTTCCAGGGTAACTGACTGCCCTGCTTCCGGGTAACTGACTGCCCTGTTTGCAGGGTAACTGATCACCCTGTTTACGGGATAACTGACTGCCCTGTTTCCGGGATAACTGACTGCCCTGTTTCCAGGGTAACTGACCGCCCTGTTTCCGGGGTAACTGACTGCCCAGTTTCCAGGGTAACTGACTGCCAGGTTTCCAGGGTAACTAACTGCCCTGTTTCCGGGGTAACTGACTGCCCAGTTTCCAGGGTAACTGACTGCCCTGTTTCCAGGGTAACTGACTGCCCACCTTCCAGCTTAACTGATCACCCTGTTTCCAGGATAACTGACTGCCCTGTTTCCAGGGTAACTGACAGCCCAGTTTCCAGGGTAAATTATCACCCTGTTTCCGGGATAACTAACTGCCCTGTTTCCGGGATAACTGACTGCCCTGTTTCCGGGGTAACTGATCACCCTGTTTCCGGGGTAACTGACTGCCCAGTTTCCGTGGTAACTAACTTCCCTGTTTCCAGGGTAACTGAATGCCCTGTTTCCGGGATCACTGACTGCCCTGTTTTCAGGGTAACTGATAACCCTGTTTCCGGGATAACTGACTGCCCTGTTTCCAGGGTAACTGACTGCCCAGTTTCCAGGGTAACTGACTGCCCTGTTTCCGGGGTAACTGACTGCCCTGTTTACAGGGTAACTGACTGCCCAGTTTCCAGAGTAACTGACTGCCCTGTTTCCAGGGTAACTGACTGCCCTCTTTCCGGGGTAACTGACTGCCCTGTTTCCGGGGTAACTGACTGCCCTGTTTCCACGATAACAGATCACCCTGTTTCCGGGATAACTGACTTACCCTGTTTCCAGGATAACTGACTGCCCTGTTTCCAGGGTAACTGACTGCCCTGTTTCCGGGGTAAGTGACTGCCCTGTTTCCAGGCTAACTGACTGCCCTGTTTCCACGATAACTGATCACCCTGTTTCCGGGGTAACTGACTGCCCTGTTTCCGGGGTAACTGACTGCCCTGTTCCAGGGGAACTGAATGCCCTGTTTCCGGGGTAACTGATCACCCTGTTTCCGGGGTAACTGACTAACCAGTTTCCAGGGTGACTGACTGCCCTGTTTCCAGGGTAACTGACTGCCCAGTTTCCGGGGTAACTGACTGCCCTGTTTCCTGGGTAACTGACTGCCCTGCTTCCGGGGTAACTGACTGCCCTGTTCCAGGGTAACTGACTGCCCAGTTTCCGGGTAACTGATCACCCTTTTTCCAGGATAATTGACTGCCCTGTTTCCGGGATAACTGACTGCCCTGTTTCCGGGGCAACTGACTGCCCTGTTTCCAGGGTAACTGATCACCCTGTTTCCGGGATTACTCTCTGCCCTGTTTCCGGGATAACTGACTGCCCTGTTTCCAGGGTAACTGACTGCCCTGTTTCCGGGTTAACTGACTGCCCTGTTTCCAGGCTAACTGACTGCACTGTTTACAGGATAACTGATCACCCTGTTTCCGGGGTAACTGACTGCCCTGTTTCCAGGGTAACTGACCGCCCTGTTTCCAGGATAACTGACTCCCCTGTTTCCAGGGTAACTGACTGCCCTGTTTCCGGGGTAACTGACTGCCCTGTTTCCGGGGTAACTGACCGCCCTGTTTCCAGGATAACTGACCTACCTATTTCCGGGGTAACTGACCGCCCTGTTTCCAGGATAACTGACTGCCCTGTTTCCAGGTTAACTGACTGCCCTGTTTCCAGGGTAACTGACTGCCCTGTTTCCAGGGGAACTGACTGCCCTGTTTCCGGGGTAACTGATCACCCTGTTTCCGGGGTAACTGTCTAACCAGTTTCCAGGGTGACTGACTGCCCTGTTTCCAGGGTAACTGACTGCCTAGTTTCCGGGGTAACTGACTGCCCTGTTTCCTGGGTAACTGACTGCCCTGCTTCCGGGGTAACTGACAGCCCTGTTTCCAGGGTAACTGACTGCCCAGTTTCCAGGGTAACTGATCACCCTTTTTCCGGGATAACTGACTGCCCTGTTTCCGGGATAACTGACTGCCCTGTTTCGAGGGTAACTGATCACCCTGTTTCCGGGATAACTGTCTGCCCTGTTTCCGGGATAACTGACTCCCAGTTTCCAGGGCAACTGACTGCCCTGTTTCCGGGGTAACTGACTGCCCTGTTTCCAGGGTAACTGACTGCCCAGTTTCCAGGGTAACTGATCACCCTGTTTCCGGGATAACTGACTGCCCTGTTTCTGGGAGAAATGACTGCCCTGTTTCCAGGGTAACTGACTGCCCTGCTTCCGGGGTAACTGACTGCCCTGTTTCCAGGGTAACTGATCACCCTTTTTCCGGGATAACTGACTGCCCTGTTTCCGGGATAACTGATGGCCATTTTCCAGGGTAACTGACTTACCCTGTTTCCGGGGTAACTGACTGCCCTGTTTCCAGGCTACCTGACTGCCCTGTTTCCAGGATAACTGATCACACTGTTTCCGGGGTAACTGACTGCCCTGTTTCCGGGGTAGCTGACCGCCCTGTTTCCAGGGTCACTGACCACAATGTTTCCAGGATAAGTGAAAGCCCTGTTTCCAGGGTAACTGATCTCCCTCTTTCCGGGGTAACTGATCACCCTGTTTCCGGGTAACTGAATGCCCTGTTTCCGGGGTAACTGACTGCCCTGCTTCCAGGGTAACTGATCTCCCTGTTTCCAGTGCAACGGATCACCATGTTTCCGGGGTAACTGACTGCCCTGTTTCCAGGGCAACTGACCGCCCTGTTTCCGGGGTAACTGACTGCCCAGTTTCCAGGGTAACTGTTCACCCTGTTTCCGGGGTAACGGATCACCCTGTTTCCGGGGTAAATGACTGCCCTGTTTCCAGGGTAACTGACCGCCCTGTTTCAGGGATAAATGATCACCCTGTTTCCGGGGTAACTGACTGCCCTGTTTCCAGGGTAACTGACCGCCCTGTTTCCAGGATAACTGACTCCCCTGTTTCCAGGGTAACTGACTGCCCTGTTTCCGGGGTAACTGACTGCTCTGTTTCCGGGGTAACTGACCGCCCTGTTTCCAGGATAACTGACCTACCTATTTCCGGGGTAACTGACCGCCCTGTTTCCAGGATAACTGACTGCCCTGTTTCCAGGTTAACTGACTGCCCTGTTTCCAGGGTAACTGACTGCCCTGTTTCCAGGGGAACTGACTGCCCTGTTTCCGGGGTAACTGATCACCCTGTTTCCGGGGTAACTGTCTAACCAGTTTCCAGGGTGACTGACTGCCCTGTTTCCAGGGTAACTGACTGCCCAGTTTCCGGGGTAACTGACTGCCCTGTTTCCTGGGTAACTGACTGCCCTGCTTCCGGGGTAACTGACTGCCCTGTTTCCAGGGTAACTGACTGCCCAGTATCCAGGGTAACTGATCACCCTTTTTCCGGGATAACTGACTGCCCTGTTTCCGGGATAACTGACTGCCCTGTTTCGAGGGTAACTGATCACCCTGTTTCCGGGATAACTGTCTGCCCTGTTTCCGGGATAACTGACTCCCAGTTTCCAGGGCAACTGACTGCCCTGTTTCCGGGGTAACTGACTGCCCTGTTTCCAGGGTAACTGACTGCCCAGTTTCCAGGGTAACTGATCACCCTGTTTCCGGGATAACTGACTGCCCTGTTTCTGGGAGAAATGACTGCCCTGTTTCCAGGGTAACTGACTGCCCTGCTTCCGGGGTAACTGACTGCCCTGTTTCCAGGGTAACTGATCACCCTTTTTCCGGGATAACTGACTGCCCTGTTTCCGGGATAACTGACGGCCATTTTCCAGGGTAACTGACTTACCCTGTTTCCGGGGTAACTGACTGCCCTGTTTCCAGGCTACCTGACTGCCCTGTTTCCAGTGCAACGGATCACCATGTTTCCGGGGTAACTGACTGCCCTGTTTCCAGGGCAACTGACCGCCCTGTTTCCGGGGTAACTGACTGCCCAGTTTCCAGGGTAACTGTTCACCCTGTTTCCGGGGTAACGGATCACCCTGTTTCCGGGGTAAATGACTGCCCTGTTTCCAGGGTAACTGACCGCCCTGTTTCAGGGAGAACTGATCACCCTGTTTCCGGGGTAACTGAGTAATCTCTTTTCAGGTTTACTGACTGCCCTGTTTCCGGGGTAACTGACTGCGCAGTTTCCAGGGTAAAAAACTGCCCTGTTTCCGGGGTATCTGACCGCCCTGTTTCCAGGATAACTGATCACCCTGTTTCCGGGGTAACAGAGTAATCTGTTTCCAGGGTTACTGACTGCCCTGTTTCCGGGGTAACTGACTGCCCAGTTTCCAGCGTAACTGACTGCCCTGTTTCCAGGGTAACTGACTGCCCAGTTTCCAGGGTAACTGACTGCCCTGTTTCCGGGGTAACTGACTGCCCAGTTTCCAGGGTAACTGAATGCCCAGTTTCCGGGGTAACTAACTGCCCTGTTTCAGGGGTAACTGACTGCCCAGTTTCCAGGGTAACTGATCACCCTGTTTCCGGGGTAACTGACTAACAAGTTTCCAGGGTGACTGACTGCCCTGTTTCCAGGGTAACTGACTGCCCAGTTTCCGGGGTAACTGACTGCCCTATTTCCTGTGTAACTGACAGTCCTGTTTCCGGGATAACTGACTGCCCTGTTTTCAGGGTAACTGATAACCCTGTTTCCGGGATAACTGACTGCCCTGTTTCCAGGGTAACTGACTGCCCAGTTTCCAGGGTAACTGACTGCCCTGTTTCCAGGGTAACTGACTGCCCTGTTTACAGGGTAACTGACTGCCCAGTTTCCAGAGTAACTGACTGCCCTGTTTCCAGGGTAACTGACTGCCCTGTTTCCGGGGTAACTGACTGCCCTGTTTCCACGATAACAGATCACCCTGTTTCCGGGATAACTGACTGCCCTGTTTCCAGGATAACTGACTGCCCTGTTTCCAGGGTAACTGACTGCCCTGTTTCCGGGGTAACAGACTGCCCTGTTTCCAGGCTAACTGACTGCCCTGTTTCCACGATAACTGATCACCCTGTTTCCGGGGTAACTGACTGCCCTGTTTCCGGGGTAACTGACTGCCCTGTTCCAGGGAAACTGAATGCCCTGTTTCCGGGGTAACTGATCACCCTGTTTCCGGGGTAACTGACTAACCAGTTTCCAGGGTGAATGACTGCCCTGTTTCCAGGGTAACTGACTGCCCAGTTTCCGGGGTAACTGACTGCCCTGTTTCCTGGGTAACTGACTGCCCTGCTTCCGGGGTAACTGACTGCCCTGTTTCCGGGGTAACTGACTGCCCAGTTTCCAGGGTAACTGATCACCCTTTTTCCGGGATAATTGACTGCCCTGTTTCCGGGATAACTGACTGCCTTGTTTCCGGGGCAACTGACTGCCCTGTTTCCAGGGTAACTGATCACCCTGTTTCCGGGATTACTGTCTGCCCTGTTTCCGGGATAACTGACTGCCCTGTTTCCAGGGTAACTGACTGCCCTGTTTCCGGGTTAACTGACTGCCTTGTTTCCAGGCTAACTGACTGCACTGTTTACAGGATAACTGATCACCCTGTTTCCGGGGTAACTGACTGCCCTGTTTCCAGGGTAACTGACCGCCCTGTTTCCAGGATAACTGACTCCCCTGTTTCCAGGGTAACTGACTGCCCTGTTTCCGGGGTAACTGACTGCCCTGTTTCCGGGGTAACTGACCGCCCTGTTTCCAGGATAACTGACCAACCTATTTCCGGGGTAACTGACCGCCCTGTTTCCAGGATAACTGACTGCCCTGTTTCCAGGTTAACTGACTGCCCTGTTTCCAGGGTAACTGACTGCCCTGTTTCCAGGGGAACTGACTGCCCTGTTTCCGGGGTAACTGATCACCCTGTTTCCGGGGTAACTGTCTAACCAGTTTCCAGGGTGACTGACTGCCCTGTTTCCAGGGTAACTGACTGCCTAGTTTCCGGGGTAACTGACTGCCCTGTTTCCTGGGTAACTGACTGCCCTGCTTCCGGGGTAACTGACTGCCCTGTTTCCAGGGTAACTGACTGCCCATTTTCCAGGGTAACTGATCACCCTTTTTCTGGGATAACTGACTGCCCTGTTTCCGGGATAACTGACTGCCCTGTTTTGAGGGTAACTGATGACCCTGTTTCCGGGATAACTGTCTGCCCTGTATCCGGGATAACTGACTCCCAGTTTCCAGGGTAACTGACTGCCCTGTTTCCAGGGTAACTGACTGCCCAGTTTCCAGGGTAACTGATCACCCTGTTTCCGGGATAACTGACTGCCCTGCTTCCGGGGTAACTGACTGCCCTGTTTCCAGGGTAACTGATCACCCTTTTTCCGGGATAACTAACTGCCCTGTTTCCGGGATAACTGACGGCCATTTTCCAGGGTAACTGACTTACCCTGTCTCCGGGGTAACTGACTGCCCTGTTTCCAGGCTACCTGACTGCCCTGTTTCCAGGATAACTGATCACACTGTTTCCGGGGTAACTGACTGCCCTGTTTCCGGGGTAGCTGACCGCCCTGTTTCCAGGGTCACTGACCACAATGTTTCCAGGATAAGTGAAAGCCCTGTTTCCAGGGTAACTGATCTCCCTGTTTCCGGGGTAACTGATCACCTTGTTTCCGGGTAACTGACTGCCCTGTTTCCGGGGTAACTGACTGCCCTGTTTCCAGGGTAACTGATCTCCCTGTTTCCAGTGCAACGAATCACCATGTTTCCGGGGTAACTGACTGCCCTGTTTCCAGGGCAACTGACCGCCCTGTTTCCGGGGTAACTGACTGCCCAGTTTCCAGGGTAACTGTTCACCCTGTTTCCGGGGTAACGGATCACCCTGTTTCCGGGGTAAATGACTGCCCTGTTTCCAGGGTAACTGACCGCCCTGTTTCCGGGATAACTGATCACCCTGTTTCCGGGGTAACTGAGTAATCTGTTTCCAGGGTTACTGACTGCCCTGTTTCCGGGGTAACTGACTGCGCAGTTTCCAGGGTAAAAAACTGCCCTGTTTCCGGGGTAACTGACCGCTCTGTTTCCAGGATAACTGATCACCCTGTTTCCGGGGTAACAGAGTAATCTGTTTCCAGGTTTACTGACTGCCCTGTTTCCGGGGTAACTGACTGCCCAGTTTCCAGCGTAACTGACTGCCCTGTTTCCAGGGTAACTGACTGCCCAGTTTCCAGGGTAACTGACTGCCCTGTTTCCGGGGTAACTGACTGCCCAGATTCCAGGGTAACTGAATGCCCAGTTTCCAGGGTAACTAACTGCCCTGTTTCAGGGGTAACTGACTGCCCAGTTTCCAGGGTAACTGATCACCCTGTTTCCGGGGTAACTGACTAACAAGTTTCCAGGGTGACTGAATGCCCTGTTTCCAGGGTAACTGACTGCCCAGTTTCCGGGGTAACTGACTGCCCTGTTTCCTGTGTAACTGACTGTCCTGCTTCCGGGGTAACTGACTGCCCTGTTTCCTGTGTAACTGATCACCCTTTTTCCGGGATAACTGACTGCCCTGTTTCCCGGATAACTGATTGCCCTGTTTCCAGGGTAACTGATCACCCTGTTTCCGGGATAACTGACTCCCCTGTTTTCAGGGTAAGTGACTGCCCAGTTTCCAGGGTAACTGACTGCCCTGTTTCCGGGGTAACTGACTGCCCTGTTTCCAGGGTAACTGACTGCCCAGTTTCCAGGGTAAAAGATCACCCTGTTTCCGGGATAACTGACTGCCCTATTTCCGGGAGAACTGACTGCCCTGTTTCCGGGGTAACTGACCGCCTTGTTTCCAGGGTAACTGATCACCCTGTTTCTGGGATAACTGACTGCCCTGTGTCCGGGATAACTGACTGCCCTGTTTCCAGGCTAAGTGACTGCCCTGTTTCCGGGATAACTGATCACCCTGTTTCCGTGGTAACTGACTGCCCTGTTTCCGGGGTAAATGACCGCCCTGTTTCCAGGATAACTGATCACCCTGTTTCCGGGGTAACTGACCACCCAGTTTCCAGGGTCACTGACCACCCTGTTTCCAGGATAACTGAAAGCCCTGTTTCCAGGGTAACTGACTGCCCAGTTTCCAGGGTAACTGATCACCCTGTTTCCGGGATAACTGACTGCCCTGTTTCCGGTGGAACTGACTGCCCTGTTTCCAGGATAACTGACTGCCCTGTTTCCAGGATAACTGACTGCCCTGTTTACTGGATAACTGACCGCCCTGTTTCCAGGTTAACTGACTGCCCTGTTTCCAGGGAAACTGACTGCCCTGTTTCTAGGGTAACTGACCGCCCTGTTTCTGGGGTAACTGATCTCCCTGTTTCCGGGGTAACTGACCGCCCTGTTTCCAGGACAACTGACCGCCCTATTTCCGGGGTAACTGACTGCCCTGTTTCCTGGATAACTGACTGCCCTGTTTCCAGGGTAACTGACTGCCCACTTTCCAAGGTAACTGATCACCCTTTTTCCGGGATAACTGACTGCCCTGTTTCCCGGATAACTTATTGCCCTGTTTCCAGGGTAACTGATCACCCTGTTTCCGGGATAACTGACTCCCCTGTTTTCAGGGTAAGTGACTGCCCAGTTTCCAGGGTAACTGACTGCCCTGTTTCCAGGGTAACTGACTGCCCAGTTTCCAGGGTAAAAGATCACCCTGTTTCCGGGATAACTGACTGCCCTATTTCCGGGAGAACTGACTGCCCTGTTTCCGGGGTAACTGACCGCCTTGTTTCCAGGGTAACTGATCACCCTGTTTCTGGGATAACTGACTGCCCTGTGTCCGGGATAACTGACTGCCCTGTTTCCAGGCTAAGTGACTGCCCTGTTTCCGGGATAACTGATCACCCTGTTTCCGTGGTAACTGACTGCCCTGTTTCCGGGGTAAATGACCGCCCTGTTTCCAGGATAACTGATCACCCTGTTTCCGGGGTAACTGACCACCCAGTTTCCAGGGTCACTGACCACCCTGTTTCCAGGATAACTGAAAGCCCTGTTTCCAGGGTAACTGACTGCCCAGTTTCCAGGGTAACTGATCACCCTGTTTCCGGGATAACTGACTGCCCTGTTTCCGGTGGAACTGACTGCCCTGTTTCCAGGATAACTGACTGCCCTGTTTCCAGGATAACTGACTGCCCTGTTTACTGGATAACTGACCGCCCTGTTTCCAGGTTAACTGACTGCCCTGTTTCCAGGGAAACTGACTGCCCTGTTTCTAGGGTAACTGACCGCCCTGTTTCTGGGGTAACTGATCTCCCTGTTTCCGGGGTAACTGACCGCCCTGTTTCCAGGACAACTGACCGCCCTATTTCCGGGGTAACTGACCGCCCTGTTTCCTGGATAACTGACTGCCCTGTTTCCAGGGTAACTGACTGCCCACTTTCCAGTGTAACTGACCACCCTGTTTCCAGGATAACTGACTGCCCTGTTTCCAGGGTAACTGACCGCCCTGTTTCCAGGGTAACTGACTGCCCTGTTTCCGGGATAACTGACTGCCCTGTTTCCAGGGTAACTGACCGCCCTGTTTCCAGGGTAACTGACTGCCCTGTTGCCAGGATAACTGACTGCCCTGTTTCCAGGGTAACTGACAGCCCACTTTCCAGTGCAACTGATCACCCTGTTTCCAGGATAACTGACTGCCCAGTTTCCAGGGTAAATTATCACCCTGTTCCAGGGATAACTAACTGCCCTGTTTCCGGGATAACTGACTGCCCTGTTTCCGGGGTAACTGATCACACTGTTTCCGGGGTAACTGAATACCCTGTTTCCGGGGTAACTGACTGCCCTGTTTCCGGGATAACTGACTGCCCTGTTTCCAGGGTAACTGACTGCCCTGTTTCCGGGGCAGCTGACTGCCCTGTTTCCAGGGTAACTGATCACCCTGTTTCCGGGACAACTGACTGCCCTGTTTCCGGGATAACTGACTCCCCTGTTTCCAGGGTAACTGACTGCCCTGTTTCCGGGGTAACTGAACTCCCTGTTTCCGGGGTAACTGACCGCTCTGTTTCCAGGATAACTGACCTACCTATTTCCGGGGTAACTGACAGCCCTGTTTCCAGGAAAACTGTCTGCCCTGTTTCCAGGTTCACTGACTGCCCTGTTTCCAGGGTAACTGACTGCCCTGTTTCCAGGGGAACTGACTGCCCTGCTTCCGGGGTAACTGATCACCCTGTTTCCGGGGTAACTGTCCAATCAGTTTCCAGGGTGACTGACTGCCCTGTTTCCAGGGTAACTGACTGCCCTGTTTCCTGGGTAACTGACTGCCCTGCTTCCGGGGTAACTGACTGCCCTGTTTCCAGGGTAACTGACTGCCCAGTTTCCAGGGTAACTGATCACCCTTTTTCCGGGATAACTGACTGCCCTGTTTCCGGGATAACTGACTGCCCTGTTTCGAGGGTAACTGATCACCCAGTTTCCGGGATAACTGACTGCCCTGTTTCCGGGAGAAATGACTGCCCTGTTTCCAGGGTAACTGACTGCCCTGCTTCCGGGGCAACTGACTGCCCTGTTTCCAGGGTAACTGATCATCCTGTTTACGGGATAACTGACTGCCCTGTTTCCGGGATAGCTGACTGCCCTTTTTCCAGGGTAACTGACCGCCCTGTTTCCGGGGTAACTGACTGCCCAGTTTCCAGGGTAACTGACTGCCCAGTTTCCAGGGTAACTAACTGCCCTGTTTCCGGGGTAACTGACTGCCCAGTTTCCAGGGTAACTGACTGCCCTGTTTCCAGGGTAACTGACTGCCCACCTTCCAGTGTAACTGATCACCCTGTTTCCAGGATAACTGACTGCCCTGTTTCCAGGGTAACTGACCGCCCTGTTTCCAGGGTAACTGACCGCCCAGTTTCCAGGGGAAATTATCACCCTGTTTCCGGGATAACTAACTGCCCTGTTTCCGGGATAGCTGACTGCCCTGTTTCCGGGGTAACTGATCACCCTGTTTCCGGGGTAACTGACTGCCCAGTTTCCGGGGTAACTGACTTCCCTGTTTCCAGGGTAACTGACTGCCCTGTTTCCGGGATAACTGACTGCCCTGTTTCCAGGGTAACTGATAACCCTGTTTCCGGGATAACTGACTGTCCTGTTTCCAGGGTAACTGACTGCCCAGTTTCCAGGGTAACTGACTGCCCTGTTTCCGGGGTAACTGACTGCCCTGTTTACAGGGTAACTGACTGCCCAGTTTCCAGAGTAACTGAATACCCTGTTTCCAGGGTAACAGATCACCCTGTTTCCGGGATAACTGACTGCCCTGTTTCCAGGATAACTGACTGCCCTGTTTCCAGGGTAACTGACTGCCCTGTTTCCGGGGTAACTGACTGCCCTGTTTCCAGGCTAACTGACTGCACTGTTTCCACGATAACTGATCACCCTGTTTCCGGGGTAACTGACTGCCCTGTTTCCAGGGTAACTGACCGCCCTGTTTCCAGGAGAACTGATCTCCCTGTTTCCGGGGTAACTGACCACCCTGTTTCCAGGGTCACTGACCACCCTGCTTCAAGGATAACTGAATCCCCTGTTTCCAGGGTAACTGACTGCCCTGTTTCCGGGGTAACTGACTGCCCTGTTTCCAGGGGAACTGACTGCCCTGTTTCCGGGGTAACTGATCACCCTGTTTCTGGGGTAACTGACTAACCAGTTTCCAGGGTGACTGACTGCCCTGTTTCCAGGGGAACTGACTGCCCAGTTTCCGGGGTAACTGACTGCCCTGTTTCCTGGGTAACTGACTGCCCTGCTTCCGGGGTAACTGACTGCCCTGTTTCCAGGGTAACTGACTGCCCAGTTTCCAGGGTAACTGACCACACTGTTTCCGGGATAACTGACTGCCCTGTTTCCAGGGTAACTGACTGCCCTGTTTCCGGGGCAACTGACTGCCCTGTTTCCAGGGTAACTGATCACCCTGTTTCCGGGGTAACTGACTGCCCAGTTTCCGGGGTAACTGACTTCCCTGTTTCCAGGGTAACTGACTGCCCTGTTTCCGGGATAACTGACTGCCCAGTTTCCAGGCTAACTGATAACCCTGTTTCCGGGATAACTGACTGCCCTGTTTCCAGGGTAAATGACTGCCCACTTTCCAGGGTAACTGACTGCCCTGTTTCCGGGGTAACTGACTGCCCTGTTTACAGGGTAACTGACTGCCCAGTTTCCAGAGTAACTGAATACCCTGTTTCCGGGGTAACTGATCACCCTGTTTCCGGGATAACTGCCTGCCCTGTTTCCAGGATAACTGACTGCCCTGTTTCCAGGGTAACTGACTGCCCTGTTTCCGGGGTAACTGACTGCCCTGTTTCCAGGCTAACTGACTGCACTGTTTCCACGATAACTGATCACCCTGTTTCCGGGGTAACTGACTGCCCTGTTTCCAGGGTAACTGACCGCCCTGTTTCCAGGATAACTGATCTCCCTGTTTCCGGGGTAACTGACCACCCTGTTTCCAGGGTCACTGACCACCCTGCTTCCTGGATAACTGAATCCCCTGTTTCCAGTGTAACTGACTGCCCTGTTTCCGGGGTAACTGATCTCCCTGATTCCGGGGTAACTGACCGCCCTGTTTCCAGGATAACTGACCTACCTATTTCCAGGTTAACTGACTGCTCTGTTTCCAGGGTAACTGACTGCCCTGTTTCCAGGGGAACTGACTGCCCTGTTTCCGGGGTAACTGATCACCCTGTTTCCGGGGTAACTGACTAACCAGTTTCCAGGGTGACTGACTGCGCTGTTTCCAGGGTAACTGACTGCCCAGTTTCCGGGGTAACTGACTGCCCTGTTTCCTGGGTAACTGACTGCCCTGCTTCCGGGGTAACTGAATGCCCTGTTTCCAGGGTAACTGACTGCCCTGTTTCCAGGCTAAGTGACTGCCCTGTTTCCGGGATAACTGATCACCCTGTTTCCGTGGTAACTGACTGCCCTGTTTCCGGGGTAAATGACCGCCCTGTTTCCAGGATAACTGATCACCCTGTTTCCGGGGTAACTGACCACCCAGTTTCCAGGGTCACTGACCACCCTGTTTCCAGGATAACTGAAAGCCCTGTTTCCAGGGTAACTGACTGCCCAGTTTCCAGGGTAACTGATCACCCTGTTTCCGGGATAACTGACTGCCCTGTTTCCGGTGGAACTGACTGCCCTGTTTCCAGGATAACTGACTGCCCTGTTTCCAGGATAACTGACTGCCCTGTTTACTGGATAACTGACCGCCCTGTTTCCAGGTTAACTGACTGCCCTGTTTCCAGGGAAACTGACTGCCCTGTTTCTAGGGTAACTGACCGCCCTGTTTCTGGGGTAACTGATCTCCCTGTTTCCGGGGTAACTGACCGCCCTGTTTCCAGGACAACTGACCGCCCTATTTCCGGGGTAACTGACTGCCCTGTTTCCTGGATAACTGACTGCCCTGTTTCCAGGGTAACTGACTGCCCACTTTCCAAGGTAACTGATCACCCTTTTTCCGGGATAACTGACTGCCCTGTTTCCCGGATAACTTATTGCCCTGTTTCCAGGGTAACTGATCACCCTGTTTCCGGGATAACTGACTCCCCTGTTTTCAGGGTAAGTGACTGCCCAGTTTCCAGGGTAACTGACTGCCCTGTTTCCGGGGTAACTGACTGCCCTGTTTCCAGGGTAACTGACTGCCCAGTTTCCAGGGTAAAAGATCACCCTGTTTCCGGGATAACTGACTGCCCTATTTCCGGGAGAACTGACTGCCCTGTTTCCGGGGTAACTGACCGCCTTGTTTCCAGGGTAACTGATCACCCTGTTTCTGGGATAACTGACTGCCCTGTGTCCGGGATAACTGACTGCCCTGTTTCCAGGCTAAGTGACTGCCCTGTTTCCGGGATAACTGATCACCCTGTTTCCGTGGTAACTGACTGCCCTGTTTCCGGGGTAAATGACCGCCCTGTTTCCAGGATAACTGATCACCCTGTTTCCGGGGTAACTGACCACCCAGTTTCCAGGGTCACTGACCACCCTGTTTCCAGGATAACTGAAAGCCCTGTTTCCAGGGTAACTGACTGCCCAGTTTCCAGGGTAACTGATCACCCTGTTTCCGGGATAACTGACTGCCCTGTTTCCGGTGGAACTGACTGCCCTGTTTCCAGGATAACTGACTGCCCTGTTTCCAGGATAACTGACTGCCCTGTTTACTGGATAACTGACCGCCCTGTTTCCAGGTTAACTGACTGCCCTGTTTCCAGGGAAACTGACTGCCCTGTTTCTAGGGTAACTGACCGCCCTGTTTCTGGGGTAACTGATCTCCCTGTTTCCGGGGTAACTGACCGCCCTGTTTCCAGGACAACTGACCGCCCTATTTCCGGGGTAACTGACCGCCCTGTTTCCTGGATAACTGACTGCCCTGTTTCCAGGGTAACTGACTGCCCACTTTCCAGTGTAACTGACCACCCTGTTTCCAGGATAACTGACTGCCCTGTTTCCAGGGTAACTGACCGCCCTGTTTCCAGGGTAACTGACTGCCCTGTTTCCGGGATAACTGACTGCCCTGTTTCCAGGGTAACTGACCGCCCTGTTTCCAGGGTAACTGACTGCCCTGTTGCCAGGATAACTGACTGCCCTGTTTCCAGGGTAACTGACAGCCCACTTTCCAGTGCAACTGATCACCCTGTTTCCAGGATAACTGACTGCCCAGTTTCCAGGGTAAATTATCACCCTGTTCCAGGGATAACTAACTGCCCTGTTTCCGGGATAACTGACTGCCCTGTTTCCGGGGTAACTGATCACACTGTTTCCGGGGTAACTGAATACCCTGTTTCCGGGGTAACTGACTGCCCTGTTTCCGGGATAACTGACTGCCCTGTTTCCAGGGTAACTGACTGCCCTGTTTCCGGGGCAGCTGACTGCCCTGTTTCCAGGGTAACTGATCACCCTGTTTCCGGGACAACTGACTGCCCTGTTTCCGGGATAACTGACTCCCCTGTTTCCAGGGTAACTGACTGCCCTGTTTCCGGGGTAACTGAACTCCCTGTTTCCGGGGTAACTGACCGCTCTGTTTCCAGGATAACTGACCTACCTATTTCCGGGGTAACTGACAGCCCTGTTTCCAGGAAAACTGTCTGCCCTGTTTCCAGGTTCACTGACTGCCCTGTTTCCAGGGTAACTGACTGCCCTGTTTCCAGGGGAACTGACTGCCCTGCTTCCGGGGTAACTGATCACCCTGTTTCCGGGGTAACTGTCCAATCAGTTTCCAGGGTGACTGACTGCCCTGTTTCCAGGGTAACTGACTGCCCTGTTTCCTGGGTAACTGACTGCCCTGCTTCCGGGGTAACTGACTGCCCTGTTTCCAGGGTAACTGACTGCCCAGTTTCCAGGGTAACTGATCACCCTTTTTCCGGGATAACTGACTGCCCTGTTTCCGGGATAACTGACTGCCCTGTTTCGAGGGTAACTGATCACCCAGTTTCCGGGATAACTGACTGCCCTGTTTCCGGGAGAAATGACTGCCCTGTTTCCAGGGTAACTGACTGCCCTGCTTCCGGGGCAACTGACTGCCCTGTTTCCAGGGTAACTGATCATCCTGTTTACGGGATAACTGACTGCCCTGTTTCCGGGATAGCTGACTGCCCTTTTTCCAGGGTAACTGACCGCCCTGTTTCCGGGGTAACTGACTGCCCAGTTTCCAGGGTAACTGACTGCCCAGTTTCCAGGGTAACTAACTGCCCTGTTTCCGGGGTAACTGACTGCCCAGTTTCCAGGGTAACTGACTGCCCTGTTTCCAGGGTAACTGACTGCCCACCTTCCAGTGTAACTGATCACCCTGTTTCCAGGATAACTGACTGCCCTGTTTCCAGGGTAACTGACCGCCCTGTTTCCAGGGTAACTGATCGCCCAGTTTCCAGGGGAAATTATCACCCTGTTTCCGGGATAACTAACTGCCCTGTTTCCGGGATAGCTGACTGCCCTGTTTCCGGGGTAACTGATCACCCTGTTTCCGGGGTAACTGACTGCCCAGTTTCCGGGGTAACTGACTTCCCTGTTTCCAGGGTAACTGACTGCCCTGTTTCCGGGATAACTGACTGCCCTGTTTCCAGGGTAACTGATAACCCTGTTTCCGGGATAACTGACTGTCCTGTTTCCAGGGTAACTGACTGCCCAGTTTCCAGGGTAACTGACTGCCCTGTTTCCGGGGTAACTGACTGCCCTGTTTACAGGGTAACTGACTGCCCAGTTTCCAGAGTAACTGAATACCCTGTTTCCAGGGTAACAGATCACCCTGTTTCCGGGATAACTGACTGCCCTGTTTCCAGGATAACTGACTGCCCTGTTTCCAGGGTAACTGACTGCCCTGTTTCCGGGGTAACTGACTGCCCTGTTTCCAGGCTAACTGACTGCACTGTTTCCACGATAACTGATCACCCTGTTTCCGGGGTAACTGACTGCCCTGTTTCCAGGGTAACTGACCGCCCTGTTTCCAGGAGAACTGATCTCCCTGTTTCCGGGGTAACTGACCACCCTGTTTCCAGGGTCACTGACCACCCTGCTTCAAGGATAACTGAATCCCCTGTTTCCAGGGTAACTGACTGCCCTGTTTCCGGGGTAACTGACTGCCCTGTTTCCAGGGGAACTGACTGCCCTGTTTCCGGGGTAACTGATCACCCTGTTTCTGGGGTAACTGACTAACCAGTTTCCAGGGTGACTGACTGCCCTGTTTCCAGGGGAACTGACTGCCCAGTTTCCGGGGTAACTGACTGCCCTGTTTCCTGGGTAACTGACTGCCCTGCTTCCGGGGTAACTGACTGCCCTGTTTCCAGGGTAACTGACTGCCCAGTTTCCAGGGTAACTGACCACACTGTTTCCGGGATAACTGACTGCCCTGTTTCCAGGGTAACTGACTGCCCTGTTTCCGGGGCAACTGACTGCCCTGTTTCCAGGGTAACTGATCACCCTATTTCCGGGGTAACTGACTGCCCAGTTTCCGGGGTAACTGACTTCCCTGTTTCCAGGGTAACTGACTGCCCTGTTTCCGGGATAACTGACTGCCCAGTTTCCAGGCTAACTGATAACCCTGTTTCCGGGATAACTGACTGCCCTGTTTCCAGGGTAAATGACTGCCCACTTTCCAGGGTAACTGACTGCCCTGTTTCCGGGGTAACTGACTGCCCTGTTTACAGGGTAACTGACTGCCCAGTTTCCAGAGTAACTGAATACCCTGTTTCCGGGGTAACTGATCACCCTGTTTCCGGGATAACTGCCTGCCCTGTTTCCAGGATAACTGACTGCCCTGTTTCCAGGGTAACTGACTGCCCTGTTTCCGGGGTAACTGACTGCCCTGTTTCCAGGCTAACTGACTGCACTGTTTCCACGATAACTGATCACCCTGTTTCCGGGGTAACTGACTGCCCTGTTTCCAGGGTAACTGACCGCCCTGTTTCCAGGATAACTGATCTCCCTGTTTCCGGGGTAACTGACCACCCTGTTTCCAGGGTCACTGACCACCCTGCTTCCTGGATAACTGAATCCCCTGTTTCCAGTGTAACTGACTGCCCTGTTTCCGGGGTAACTGATCTCCCTGATTCCGGGGTAACTGACCGCCCTGTTTCCAGGATAACTGACCTACCTATTTCCAGGTTAACTGACTGCTCTGTTTCCAGGGTAACTGACTGCCCTGTTTCCAGGGGAACTGACTGCCCTGTTTCCGGGGTAACTGATCACCCTGTTTCCGGGGTAACTGACTAACCAGTTTCCAGGGTGACTGACTGCGCTGTTTCCAGGGTAACTGACTGCCCAGTTTCCGGGGTAACTGACTGCCCTGTTTCCTGGGTAACTGACTGCCCTGCTTCCGGGGTAACTGAATGCCCTGTTTCCAGGGTAACTGACTGCCCAGTTTCCAGGGTAACTGATCACCCTTTTTCCGGGATGACTGACTGCCCTGTTTCCGGGATAACTGACAGCCCTGTTTCCAGGGTAACTGACTTCCCTGTTTCCGGGGCAACTGACTGCCCTGTTTCCAGGGTAACTGATCACCCTGTTTCTGGGATTACTGACTGCCCTGTTTCCGGGATAACTGACTGCCCTGTTTACAGGATAACTGATCACCCTGTTTCCGGGGTAACTGACTGCCCTGTTTCCAGGGTAACTGACCGCCCTGTTTCCAGGATAACTGACTCCCCTGTTTCCAGGGTAACTGACTGCCCTGTTTCCGGGTTAACTGATCTCCCTGTTTCCGGGGTAACTGACCGCCCTGTTTCCAGGATAACTGACCTACCTATTTCCGGGGTAACTGACCGCCCTGTTTCCAGGATAACTGACTGCCCGGTTTCCAGGTTAACTGACTGCCCTGTTTCCAGGGTAACTGACTGCCCTGTTTCCAGGGGAACTGACTGCCCTGTTTCCGGGGTAACTGATCACCCTGTTTCCGGGGTAACTGTCTAACCAGTTTCCAGGGTGACTGACTGCCCTGTTTCCAGGGTAACTGACTGCCCAGTTTCCGGGGTAACTGACTGCCCTGTTTCCTGTGTAACTGACTGCCCTGCTTCCGGGGTAACTGACTGCCCTGTTTCCAGGGTAACTGACTGCCCAGTTTCCAGGGTAACTGATCACCCTTTTTCCGGGATAACTGACTGCCCTGTTTCCGGGATAACTGACTGCCCTGTTTCGAGGGTAACTGATCACCCTGTTTCCGGGATAACTGTCTGCCCTGTTTCCGGGATAACTGACTCCCAGTTTCCAGGGTAACTGACTGCCCTGATTCCGGGGTAACTGACTGCCCTGTTTCCAGGGTAACTGACTGCCCAGTTTCCAGGGTAACTGATCACCCTGTTTCCGGGATAACTGACTGCCCTGTTTCCGGGAGAAATGACTGCCCTGTTTCCAGGGTAACTGACTGCCCTGCTTCCGGGGTAACTGACTGCCGTGTTTCCAGGGTAACTGATCACCCCGTTTCCGGGATAACTGACTGCCCTGTTTCCGGGATAACTGACTGCCATTTTCCAGGGTAACTGACTTACCCTGTTTCCGGGGTAACTGACTGCCCTTTTTCCAGGCTAACTGACTGCCCTGTTTCCAGGATAACTGATCACCCTGTTTCCGGGGTAACTGACCACCCTGTTTCCGGGGTAACTGACCGCCCTGTTTCCAGGGTCACTGACCACCCTGTTTCCAGGATAAGGGAAAGCCCTGTTTCCAGGGTAACTGATCTCCCTGTTTCCGGGGTAACTGATCACCCTGTTTCCGGGTAACTGACTGCCCTGTTTCCGGGGTAACTGACTGCCCTGTTTCCAGGGTAACTGATCTCCCTGTTTCAAGTGCAACGGATCACCATGTTTCCGGGGCAACTGACCGCCCTGTTTCCGGGGAAACTGACTGCCCAGTTTCCAGGGTAACTGTTCACCCTGTTTCCGGGGTAACGTATCACCCTGTTTCCGGGATAACTGTCTGCCCTGTTTCCGGGATAACTGACTCCCAGTTTCCAGGGTAACTGACTGCCCTGTTTCCAGGGTAACTGACTGCCCACTTTCCAGGGTAACTGACTGCCCTGTTTCCGGGGTAACTGACTGCCCTGTTTACAGGGTAACTGACTGCCCAGTTTCCAGAGTAACTGAATACCCTGTTTCCAGGGTAACTGATCACCCTGTTTCCGGGATAACTGCCTGCCCTGTTTCCAGGATAACTGACTGCCCTGTTTCCAGGGTAACTGACTGCCCTGTTTCCTGGGTAACTGACTGCCCTGTTTCCAGGCTAACTGACTGCACTGTTTCCACGATAACTGGTCACCCTGTTTCCGGGGTAACTGACTGCCCTGTTTCCAGGGTAACTGACCGCCCACCTTCCAGTGTAACTGATCACCCTGTTTCCAGGATAACTGACTGCCCTGTTTCCAGGGTAACTGACCGCCCTGTTTCCAGGGTAACTGACCGCCCAGTTTCCAGGGGAAATTATCACCCTGTTTCCGGGATAACTAACTGCCCTGTTTCCGGGATAGCTGACTGCCCTGTTTCCGGGGTAACTGATCACCCTGTTTCCGGGGTAACTGACTGCCCAGTTTCCGGGGTAACTGACTTCCCTGTTTCCAGGGTAACTGACTGCCCTGTTTCCGGGATAACTGACTGCCCTGTTTCCAGAGTAACTGATAACCCTGTTTCCGGGATAACTGACTGCCCTGTTTCCAGGGTAACTGACTGCCCAGTTTCCAGGGTAACTGACTGCGCTGTTTCCGGGGTAACTGACTGCCCTGTTTACAGGGTAACTGACTGCCCAGTTTCCAGAGTAACTGAATACCCTGTTTCCAGGGAAACAGATCACCCTGTTTCCGGGATAACTGACTGCCCTGTTTCCAGGATAACTGACTGCCCTGTTTCCAGGGTAACTGACTGCCCTGTTTCCGGGGTAACTGACTGCCCTGTTTCCAGGCTAACTGACTGCACTGTTTCCACGATAACTGATCACCCTGTTTCCGGGGTAACTGACTGCCCTGTTTCCAGGGTAACTGACCGCCCTGTTTCCAGGATAACTGATCTCCCTGTTTCCGGGGTAACTGACCACCCTGTTTCCAGGGTCACTGACCACCCTGCTTCAAGGATAACTGAATCCCCTGTTTCCAGGGTAACTGACTGCCCTGTTTCCGGGGTAACTGATCTCCCTGCTTCCGGGGTAACTGACCGCCCTGTTTCCAGGATAACTGACCTACCTATTTCCAGGTTAACTGACTGCCCTGTTTCCAGGGTAACTGACTGCCCTGTTTCCAGGGGAACTGACTGCCCTGTTTCCGGGGTAACTGATCACCCTGTTTCTGGGGTAACTGACTAACCAGTTTCCAGGGTGACTGACTGCCCTGTTTCCAGGGGAACTGACTGCCCAGTTTCCGGGGTAACTGACTGCCCTGTTTCCTGGGTAACTGACTGCCCTGCTTCCGGGGTAACTGACTGCCCTGTTTCCAGGGTAACTGACTGCCCAGTTTCCAGGGTAACTGACCACACTGTTTCCGGGATAACTGACTGCCCTGTTTCCAGGGTAACTGACTGCCCTGTTTCGGGGGAACTGACTGCCCTGTTTCCAGGGTAACTGATCACCCTGTTTCCGGGGTAACTGACTGCCCAGTTTCCGGGGTAACTGACTTCCCTGTTTCCAGGGTAACTGACTGCCCTGTTTCCGGGATAACTGACTGCCCAGTTTCCAGGCTAACTGATAACCCTGTTTCCGGGATAACTGACTGCCCTGTTTCCAGGGTAACTGACTGCCCACTTTCCAGGGTAACTGACTGCCCTGTTTCCGGGGTAACTGACTGCCCTGTTTACAGGGTAACTGACTGCCCAGTTTCCAGAGTAACTGAATACCCTGTTTCCGGGGTAACTGATCACCCTGTTTCCGGGATAACTGCCTGCCCTGTTTCCAGGATAACTGACTGCCCTGTTTCCAGGGTAACTGACTGCCCTGTTTCCGGGGTAACTGACTGCCCTGTTTCCAGGCTAACTGACTGCACTGTTTCCACGATAACTGATCACCCTGTTTCCGGGGTAACTGACTGCCCTGTTTCCAGGGTAACTGACCGCCCTGTTTCCAGGATAACTGATCTCCCTGTTTCCGGGGTAACTGACCACCCTGTTTCCAGGGTCACTGACCACCCTGCTTCCTGGATAACTGAATCCCCTGTTTCCAGTGTAACTGACTGCCCTGATTCCGGGGTAACTGATCTCCCTGATTCCGGGGTAACTGACCGCCCTGTTTCCAGGATAACTGACCTACCTATTTCAAGGTTAACTGACTGCCCTGTTTCCAGGGTAACTGACTGCCCTGTTTCCAGGGGAACTGACTGCCCTGTTTCCGGGGTAACTGATCACCCTGTTTCCGGGGTAACTGACTAACCAGTTTCCAGGGTGACTGACTGCGCTGTTTCCAGGGTAACTGACTGCCCAGTTTCCGGGGTAACTGACTGCCCTGTTTCCTGGGTAACTGACTGCCCTGCTTCCGGGGTAACTGAATGCCCTGTTTCCAGGGTAACTGACTGCCCAGTTTCCAGGGTAACTGATCACCCTTTTTCCGGGATGACTGACTGCCCTGTTTCCGGGATAACTGACAGCCCTGTTTCCAGGGTAACTGACTTCCCTGTTTCCGGGGCAACTGACTGCCCTGTTTCCAGGGTAACTGATCACCCTGTTTCCGGGATTACTGACTGCCCTGTTTCCGGGATAACTGACTGCCCTGTTTCCAGGGTAACTGACTGCCCTTTTTCCGGGGTAACTGACTGCCATGTTTCCAGGCTCACTGACTGCCCTGTTTACAGGATAACTGATCACCCTGTTTCCGGGGTAACTGACTGCCCTGTTTCCAGGGTAACTGACCGCCCTGTTTCCAGGATAACTGACTCCCCTGTTTCCAGGGTAACTGACTGCCCTGTTTCCGGGTTAACTGATCTCCCTGTTTCCGGGGTAACTGACCGCCCTGTTTCCAGGATAACTGACCTACCTATTTCCGGGGTAACTGACCGCCCTGTTTCCAGGATAACTGACTGCCCTGTTTCCAGGTTAACTGACTGCCCTGTTTCCAGGGTAACTGACTGCCCTGTTTCCAGGGGAACTGACTGCCCTGTTTCCGGGGTAACTGATCACCCTGTTTCCGGGGTAACTGTCTAACCAGTTTCCAGGGTGACTGACTGCCCTGTTTCCAGGGTAACTGACTGCCCAGTTTCCGGGGTAACTGACTGCCCTGTTTCCTGTGTAACTGACTGCCCTGCTTCCGGGGTAACTGACTGCCCTGTTTCCAGGGTAACTGACTGCCCAGTTTCCAGGGTAACTGATCACCCTTTTTCCGGGATAACTGACTGCCCTGTTTCCGGGATAACTGACTGCCCTGTTTCGAGGGTAACTGATCACCCTGTTTCCGGGATAACTGTCTGCCCTGTTTCCGGGATAACTGACTCCCAGTTTCCAGGGTAACTGACTGCCCTGATTCCGGGGTAACTGACTGCCCTGTTTCCAGGGTAACTGACTGCCCAGTTTCCAGGGTAACTGATCACCCTGTTTCCGGGATAACTGACTGCCCTGTTTCCGGGAGAAATGACTGCCCTGTTTCCAGGGTAACTGACTGCCCTGCTTCCGGGGTAACTGACTGCCCTGTTTCCAGGGTAACTGATCACCCCGTTTCCGGGATAACTGACTGCCCTGTTTCCGGGATAACTGACTGCCATTTTCCAGGGTAACTGACTTACCCTGTTTCCGGCGTAACTGACTGCCCTGTTTCCAGGCTAACTGACTGCCCTGTTTCCAGGATAACTGATCACCCTGTTTCCGGGGTAACTGACTGCCCTGTTTCCAGGGTAACTGACCGCCCTGTTTCCAGTGTCACTGACCACCCTGTTTCCAGGATAAGTGAAAGCCCTGTTTCCAGGGTAACTGATCTCCCTGTTTCCGGGGTAACTGATCACCCTGTTTCCGGGTAACTGACTGCCCTGTTTCCGGGGTAACTGACTGCCCTGTTTCCAGGGTAACTGATCTCCCTGTTTCAAGTGCAACGGATCACCATGTTTCCGGGGCAACTGACCGCCCTGTTTCCGGGGAAACTGACTGCCCAGTTTCCAGGGTAACTGTTCACCCTGTTTCTGGGGTAATGTATCACCCTGTTTCCGGGATAACTGTCTGCCCTGTTTCCGGGATAACTGACTCCCAGTTTCCAGGGTAACTGACTGCCCTGATTCCGGGGTAACTGACTGCCCTGTTTCCAGGGTAACTGACTGCCCTGTTTCCAGGGTAACTGACTGCCCACTTTCCAGGGTAACTGACTGCCCTGTTTCCGGGGTAACTGACTGCCCTGTTTACAGGGTAACTGACTGCCCAGTTTCCAGAGTAACTGAATACCCTGTTTCCAGGGTAACTGATCACCCTGTTTCCGGGATAACTGCCTGCCCTGTTTCCAGGATAACTGACTGCCCTGTTTCCAGGGTAACTGACTGCCCTGTTTCCGGGGTAACTGACTGCCCTGTTTCCAGGCTAACTGACTGCACTGTTTCCACGATAACTGATCACCCTGTTTCCGGGGTAACTGACTGCCCTGTTTCCAGGGTAACTGACCGCCCTGTTTCCAGGAGAACTGATCTCCCTGTTTCCGGGGTAACTGACCACCCTGTTTCCAGGGTCACTGACCACCCTGCTTCCTGGATAACTGAATCCCCTGTTTCCAGTGTAACTGACTGCCCTGTTTCCGGGGCACTGATCTCCCTGATTCCGGGGTAACTGACCGCCCTGTTTCCAGGATAACTGACCTACCTATTTCCAGGTTAACTGACTGCCCTGTTTCCAGGGTAACTGACTGCCCTGTTTCCAGGGGAACTGACTGCCCTGTTTGCGGGGTAACTGATCACCCTGTTTCCGGGGTAACTGACTAACCAGTTTCCAGGGTGACTGACTGCGCTGTTTCCAGGGTAACTGACTGCCCAGTTTCCGGGGTAACTGACTGCCCTGTTTCCTGGGTAACTGACTGCCCTGCTTCCAGGGTAACTGAATGCCCTGTTTCCAGGGTAACTGACTGCCCAGTTTCCAGGGTAACTGATCACCCTTTTTCCGGGATGACTGACTGCCCTGTTTCCGGGATAACTGACAGCCCTGTTTCCAGGGTAACTGACTTCCCTTTTTCCGGGGCAACTGACTGCCCTGTTTCCAGGGTAACTGATCACCCTGTTTCCGGGATTACTGACTGCCCTGTTTCCGGGATAACTGACTGCCCTGTTTCCAGGGTAACTGACTGCCCTTTTTCCGGGGTAACTGACTGCCCTGTTTCCAGGCTAACTGACTGCCCTGTTTACAGGATAACTGATCACCCTGTTTCCGGGGTAACTGACTGCCCTGTTTCCAGGGTAACTGACCGCCCTGTTTCCAGGATAACTGACTCCCCTGTTTCCAGGGTAACTGACTGCCCTGTTTCCGGGTTAACTGATCTCCCTGTTTCCGGGGTAACTGACCGCCCTGTTTCCAGGATAACTGACCTACCTATTTCCGGGGTAACTGACCGCCCTGTTTCCAGGATAACTGACTGCCCTGTTTCCAGGTTAACTGACTGCCCTGTTTCCAGGGTAACTGACTGCCCTGTTTCCAGGGGAACTGACTGCCCTGTTTCCGGGGTAACTGATCACCCTGTTTCCGGGGTAACTGTCTAACCAGTTTCCAGGGTGACTGACTGCCCTGTTTCCAGGGTAACTGACTGCCCAGTTTCCGGGGTAACTGACTGCCCTGTTTCCTGTGTAACTGACTGCCCTGCTTCCGGGGTAACTGACTGCCCTGTTTCCAGGGTAACTGACTGCCCAGTTTCCAGGGTAACTGATCACCCTTTTTCCGGGATAACTGACTGCCCTGTTTCCGGGATAACTGACTGCCCTGTTTCGAGGGTAACTGATCACCCTGTTTCCGGGATAACTGTCTGCCCTGTTTCCGGGATAACTGACTCCCAGTTTCCAGGGTAACTGACTGCCCTGATTCCGGGGTAACTGACTGCCCTGTTTCCAGGGTAACTGACTGCCCAGTTTCCAGGGTAACTGATCACCCTGTTTCCGGGATAACTGACTGCCCTGTTTCCGGGAGAAATGACTGCCCTGTTTCCAGGGTAACTGACTGCCCTGCTTCCGGGGTAACTGACTGCCGTGTTTCCAGGGTAACTGATCACCCCGTTTCCGGGATAACTGACTGCCCTGTTTCCGGGATAACTGACTGCCATTTTCCAGGGTAACTGACTTACCCTGTTTCCGGGGTAACTGACTGCCCTGTTTCCAGGCTAACTGACTGCCCTGTTTCCAGGATAACTGATCACCCTGTTTCCGGGGTAACTGACTGCCCTGTTTCCGGGGTAACTGACCGCCCTGTTTCCAGGGTCACTGACCACCCTGTTTCCAGGATAAGTGAAAGCCCTGTTTCCAGGGTAACTGATCACCCTGTTTCCGGGTAACTGACTGCCCTGTTTCCGGGGTAACTGACTGCCCTGTTTCCAGGGTAACTGATCTCCCTGTTTCAAGTGCAACGGATCACCATGTTTCCGGGGCAACTGACCGCCCTGTTTCCGGGGAAACTGACTGCCCAGTTTCCAGGGTAACTGTTCACCCTGTTTCCGGGGTAACGTATCACCCTGTTTCCGGGGTAAATGACTGCCCTGTTTCCAGGGTAACTGACCGCCCTGTTTCAGGGATAACTGATCACCCTGTTTCCGGGGTAACTGAGTAATCTGTTTCCAGGGTTACTGACTGCCCTGTTTCCGGGGTAACTGACTGCGCAGTTTCCAGGGTAAAAAACTGCCCTGTTTCCGGGGTAACTGACCGCCCTGTTTCCAGGATAACTTATCACCCTGTTTCCGGGGTAACTGAGTAATCTGTTTCCAGGGTTACTGACTGCCCTGTTTCCGGGGTAACTGACTGCCCAGTTTCCAGCGTAACTGACTGCCCTGTTTCCAGGGTAACTGACTGCCCAGTTTCCTGGGTAACTGACTGCCCTGTTTCCGGGGCAACTGACTGCCCAGTTTCCAGGATAACTGAATGCCCAGTTTCCAGGGTAACTAACTGCCCTGTTTCCGGGGTAACTGACTGCCCTGTTTCCAGGGTAACTGATCACGCTGTTTCCAGGGTAACTGACTAACAAGTTTCCAGGGTGACTGACTGCCCTGTTTCCAGGGTAACTGACTGCCCAGTTTCCGGGGTAACTGACTGCCCTGTTTCCTGTGTAACTGACTGCCCAGTTTCCAGGGTAACTGATCACCCTGTTTCCAGGATAATTGACTGCCCTGTTTCCAGGGTAACTGACCACCCTGTTTCCAGGGTAACTGACCGCCCAGTTTCCAGGGGAAATTATCACCCTGTTTCCGGGATAACTAACTGCCCTGTTTCCGGGATAGCTGACTGCCCTGTTTCCGGGGTAACTGATCACCCTGTTTCCGGGGTAACTGACTGCCCAGTTTCCGGGGTAACTGACTTCCCTGTTTCCAGGGTAACTGACTGCCCTGTTTCCGGGATAACTGACTGCCCTGTTTCCAGGGTAACTGATAACCCTGTTTCCGGGATAACTGACTGCCCTGTTTCCAGGGTAACTGACTGCCCAGTTTCCAGGGTAACTGACTGCCCTGTTTCCGGGGTAACTGACTGCCCTGTTTACAGGGTAACTGACTGCCCAGTTTCCAGAGTAACTGAATACCCTGTTTCCAGGGTAACAGATCACCCTGTTTCCGGGATAACTGACTGCCCTGTTTCCAGGATAACTGACTGCCCTGTTTCCAGGGTAACTGACTGCCCTGTTTCCGGGGTAACTGACTGCCCTGTTTCCAGGCTAACTGACTGCACTGTTTCCACGATAACTGATCACCCTGTTTCCGGGGTAACTGACTGCCCTGTTTCCAGGGTAACTGACCGCCCTGTTTCCAGGATAACTGATCTCCCTGTTTCCGGGGTAACTGACCACCCTGTTTCCAGGGTCACTGACCACCCTGCTTCAAGGATAACTGAATCCCCTGTTTCCAGGGTAACTGACTGCCCTGTTTCCGGGGTAACTGATCTCCCTGCTTCCGGGGTAACTGACCGCCCTGTTTCCAGGATAACTGACCTACCTATTTCCAGGTTAACTGACTGCCCTGTTTCCAGGGTAACTGACTGCCCTGTTTCCAGGGGAACTGACTGCCCTGTTTCCGGGGTAACTGATCACCCTGTTTCTGGGGTAACTGACTAACCAGTTTCCAGGGTGACTGACTGCCCTGTTTCCAGGGGAACTGACTGCCCAGTTTCCGGGGTAACTGACTGCCCTGTTTCCTGGGTAACTGACTGCCCTGCTTCCGGGGTAACTGACTGCCCTGTTTCCAGGGTAACTGACTGCCCAGTTTCCAGGGTAACTGACCACACTGTTTCCGGGATAACTGACTGCCCTGTTTCCAGGGTAACTGACTGCCCTGTTTCCGGGGCAACTGACTGCCCTGTTTCCAGGGTAACTGATCACCCTGTTTCCGGGGTAACTGACTGCCCAGTTTCCGGGGTAACTGACTTCCCTGTTTCCAGGGTAACTGACTGCCCTGTTTCCGGGATAACTGACTGCCCTGTTTCCAGGGTAACTGATAACCCTGTTTCCGGGATAACTGACTGCCCTGTTTCCAGGGTAACTGACTGCCCACTTTCCAGGGTAACTGACTGCCCTGTTTCCGGGGTAACTGACTGCCCTGTTTACAGGGTAACTGACTGCCCAGTTTCCAGAGTAACTGAATACCCTGTTTCCAGGGTAACTGATCACCCTGTTTCCGGGATAACTACCTGCCCTGTTTCCAGGATAACTGACTGCCCTGTTTCCAGGGTAACTGACTGCCCTGTTTCCGGGGTAACTGACTGCCCTGTTTCCAGGCTAACTGACTGCACTGTTTCCACGATAACTGATCACCCTGTTTCCGGGGTAACTGACTGCCCTGTTTCCAGGGTAACTGACCGCCCTGTTTCCAGGATAACTGATCTCCCTGTTTCCGGGGTAACTGACCACCCTGTTTCCAGGGTCACTGACCACCCTGCTTCCTGGATAACTGAATCCCCTGTTTCCAGTGTAACTGACTGCCCTGTTTCCGGGGTAACTGATCTCCCTGATTCCGGGGTAACTGACCGCCCTGTTTCCAGGATAACTGACCTACCTATTTCCAGGTTAACTGACTGCCCTGTTTCCAGGGGAACTGACTGCCCTGTTTCCGGGGTAACTGATCACCCTGTTTCCGGGGTAACTGACTAACCAGTTTCCAGGGTGACTGAATGCGCTGTTTCCAGGGTAACTGACTGCCCAGTTTCCGGGGTAACTGACTTCCCTGTTTCCAGGGTAACTGACTGCCCTGTTTCCGGGATAACTGACTGCCCTGTTTTGAGGGTAACTGATAACCCTGTTTCCGGGATAACTGACTGCCCTGTTTCCAGGGTAACTGACTGCCCAGTTTCCAGGGTAACTGACTGCCCTGTTTCCGGGGTAACTGACTGCCCTGTTTACAGGGTAACTGACTGCCCAGTTTCCAGAGTAACTGAATACCCTGTTTCCAGGGTAACAGATCACCCTGTTTCCGGGATAACTGACTGCCCTGTTTCCAGGATAACTGACTGCCCTGTTTCCAGGGTAACTGACTGCCCTGTTTCCGGGGTAACTGACTGCCCTGTTTCCAGGCTAACTGACTGCACTGTTTCCACGATAACTGATCACCCTGTTTCCGGGGTAACTGACTGCCCTGTTTCCAGGGTAACTGACCGCCCTGTTTCCAGGATAACTGATCTCCCTGTTTCCGGGGTAACTGACCACCCTGTTTCCAGGGTCACTGACCGCCCTGCTTCAAGGATAACTGGATCCCCTGTTTCCAGGGTAACTGACTGCCCTGTTTCCGGGGTAACTGATCTCCCTGCTTCCGGGGTAACTGACCGCCCTGTTTCCAGGATAACTGACCTACCTATTTCCAGGTTAACTGACTGCCCTGTTTCCAGGGTAACTGACTGCCCTGTTTCCAGGGGAACTGACTGCCCTGTTTCCGGGGTAACTGATCACCCTGTTTCTGGGGTAACTGACTAACCAGTTTCCAGGGTGACTGACTGCCCTGTTTCCAGGGGAACTGACTGCCCAGTTTCCGGGGTAACTGACTGCCCTGTTTCCTGGGTAACTGACTGCCCTGCTTCCGGGGTAACTGACTGCCCTGTTTCCAGGGTAACTGACTGCCCAGTTTCCAGGGTAACTGACCACACTGTTTCCGGGATAACTGAATGCCCTGTTTCCAGGGTAACTGACTGCCCTGTTTCCGGGGCAACTGACTGCCCTGTTTCCAGGGTAACTGATCACCCTGTTTCCGGGGTAACTGACTGCCCAGTTTCCGGGGTAACTGACTTCCCTGTTTCCAGGGTAACTGACTGCCCTGTTTCCGGGATAACTGACTGCCCTGTTTCCAGGGTAACTGATAACCCTGTTTCCGGGATAACTGACTGCCCTGTTTCCAGGGTAACTGACCGCCCTGTTTCCAGGGTAACTGACCGCCCAGTTTCCAGGGGAAATTATCACCCTGTTTCCGGGATAACTAACTGCCCTGTTTCCGGGATAGCTGACTGCCCTGTTTCCGGGGTAACTGATCACCCTGTTTCCGGGGTAACTGACTGCCCAGTTTCCGGGGTAACTGACTTCCCTGTTTCCAGGGTAACTGACTGCCCTGTTTCCGGGATAACTGACTGCCCTGTTTCCAGGGTAACTGATAACCCTGTTTCCGGGATAACTGACTGCCCTGTTTCCAGGGTAACTGACTGCCCAGTTTCCAGGGTAACTGACTGCCCTGTTTCCGGGGTAACTGACTGCCCTGTTTACAGGGTAACTGACTGCCCAGTTTCCAGAGTAACTGAATACCCTGTTTCCAGGGTAACAGATCACCCTGTTTCCGGGATAACTGACTGCCCTGTTTCCAGGATAACTGACTGCCCTGTTTCCAGGGTAACTGACTGCCCTGTTTCCGGGGTAACTGACTGCCCTGTTTCCAGGCTAACTGACTGCACTGTTTCCACGATAACTGATCACCCTGTTTCCGGGGTAACTGACTGCCCTGTTTCCAGGGTAACTGACCGCCCTGTTTCCAGGATAACTGATCTCCCTGTTTCCGGGGTAACTGACCACCCTGTTTCCAGGGTCACTGACCACCCTGCTTCAAGGATAACTGAATCCCCTGTTTCCGGGGTAACTGATCTCCCTGCTTCCGGGGTAACTGACCGCCCTGTTTCCAGGATAACTGACCTACCTATTTCCAGGTTAACTGACTGCCCTGTTTCCGGGGTAACTGATCACCCTGTTTCTGGGGTAACTGACTAACCAGTTTCCAGGGTGACTGACTGCCCTGTTTCCAGGGGAACTGACTGCCCATTTTCCGGGGTAACTGACTGCCCTGTTTCCTGGGTAACTGACTGCCCTGCTTCCGGGGTAACTGACTGCCCTGTTTCCAGGGTAACTGACTGCCCAGTTTCCAGGGTAACTGACCACACTGTTTCCGGGATAACTGACTGCCCTGTTTCCAGGGTAACTGACTGCCCTGTTTCCGGGGCAACTGACTGCCCTGTTTCCAGGGTAACTGATCACCCTGTTTCCGGGGTAACTGACTGCCCAGTTTCCGGGGTAACTGACTTCCCTGTTTCCAGGGTAACTGACTGCCCTGTTTCCGGGATAACTGACTGCCCTGTTTCCAGGCTAACTGATAACCCTGTTTCCGGGATAACTGACTGCCCTGTTTCCAGGGTAACTGACTGCCCACTTTCCAGGGTAACTGACTGCCCTGTTTCCGGGGTAACTGACTGCCCTGTTTACAGGGTAACTGACTGCCCAGTTTCCAGAGTAACTGAATACCCTGTTTCCGGGGTAACTGATCACCCTGTTTCCGGGATAACTGCCTGCCCTGTTTCCAGGATAACTGACTGCCCTGTTTCCAGGGTAACTGACTGCCCTGTTTCCGGGGTAACTGACTGCCCTGTTTCCAGGCTAACTGACTGCACTGTTTCCACGATAACTGATCACCCTGTTTCCGGGGTAACTGACTGCCCTGTTTCCAGGGTAACTGACCGCCCTGTTTCCAGGATAACTGATCTCCCTGTTTCCGGGGTAACTGACCACCCTGTTTCCAGGGTCACTGACCACCCTGCTTCAAGGATAACTGAATCCCCTGTTTCCAGGGTAACTGACTGCCCTGTTTCCGGGGTAACTGAACTCCCTGCTTCCGGGGTAACTGACTGCCCTGTTTCCAGGGTAACTGACCGCCCTGTTTCCAGGATAACTGATCTCCCTGTTTCCGGGGTAACTGACCACCCTGTTTCCAGGGTCACTGACCACCCTGCTTCAAGGATAACTGAATCCCCTGTTTCCGGGGTAACTGATCTCCCTGCTTCCGGGGTAACTGACCGCCCTGTTTCCAGGATAACTGACCTACCTATTTCCAGGTTAACTGACTGCCCTGTTTCCGGGGTAACTGATCACCCTGTTTCTGGGGTAACTGACTAACCAGTTTCCAGGGTGACTGACTGCCCTGTTTCCAGGGGAACTGACTGCCCATTTTCCGGGGTAACTGACTGCCCTGTTTCCTGGGTAACTGACTGCCCTGCTTCCGGGGTAACTGACTGCCCTGTTTCCAGGGTAACTGACTGCCCAGTTTCCAGGGTAACTGACCACACTGTTTCCGGGATAACTGACTGCCCTGTTTCCAGGGTAACTGACTGCCCTGTTTCCGGGGCAACTGACTGCCCTGTTTCCAGGGTAACTGATCACCCTGTTTCCGGGGTAACTGACTGCCCAGTTTCCGGGGTAACTGACTTCCCTGTTTCCAGGGTAACTGACTGCCCTGTTTCCGGGATAACTGACTGCCCTGTTTCCAGGCTAACTGATAACCCTGTTTCCGGGATAACTGACTGCCCTGTTTCCAGGGTAACTGACTGCCCACTTTCCAGGGTAACTGACTGCCCTGTTTCCGGGGTAACTGACTGCCCTGTTTACAGGGTAACTGACTGCCCAGTTTCCAGAGTAACTGAATACCCTGTTTCCGGGGTAACTGATCACCCTGTTTCCGGGATAACTGCCTGCCCTGTTTCCAGGATAACTGACTGCCCTGTTTCCAGGGTAACTGACTGCCCTGTTTCCGGGGTAACTGACTGCCCTGTTTCCAGGCTAACTGACTGCACTGTTTCCACGATAACTGATCACCCTGTTTCCGGGGTAACTGACTGCCCTGTTTCCAGGGTAACTGACCGCCCTGTTTCCAGGATAACTGATCTCCCTGTTTCCGGGGTAACTGACCACCCTGTTTCCAGGGTCACTGACCACCCTGCTTCCTGGATAACTGAATCCCCTGTTTCCAGTGTAACTGACTGCCCTGTTTCCGGGGTAACTGATCTCCCTGATTCCGGGGTAACTGACCGCCCTGTTTCCAGGATAACTGACCTACCTATTTCAAGGTTAACTGACTGCCCTGTTTCCAGGGTAACTGACTGCCCTGTTTCCAGGGGAACTGACTGCCCTGTTTCCGGGGTAACTGATCACCCTGTTTCCGGGGTAACTGACTAACCAGTTTCCAGGGTGACTGACTGCGCTGTTTCCAGGGTAACTGACTGCCCAGTTTCCGGGGTAACTGACTGCCCTGTTTCCTGGGTAACTGACTGCCCTGCTTCCTTGGTAACTGAATGCCCTGTTTCCAGGGTAACTGACTGCCCAGTTTCCAGGGTAACTGATCACCCTTTTTCCGGGTTGACTGACTGCCCTGTTTCCGGGATAACTGACAGCCCTGTTTCCAGGTTAACTGACTTCCCTGTTTCCGGGGCAACTGACTGCCCTGTTTCCAGGGTAACTGATCACCCTGTTTCCGGGATTACTGACTGCCCTGTTTCCGGGATAACTGACTGCCCTGTTTCCAGGGTAACTGACTGCCCTTTTTCCGGGGTAACTGACTGCCATGTTTCCAGGCTCACTGACTGCCCTGTTTACAGGATAACTGATCACCCTGTTTCCAGGGTAACTGACCGCCCTGTTTCCAGGATAACTGACTCCCCTGTTTCCAGGGTAACTGACTGCCCTGTTTCCGGGTTAACTGATCTCCCTGTTTCCGGGGTAACTGACCGCCCTGTTTCCAGGATAACTGACCTACCTATTTCCGGGGTAACTGACCGCCCTGTTTCCAGGATAACTGACTGCCCTGTTTCCAGGTTAACTGACTGCCCTGTTTCCAGGGTAACTGACTGCCCTGTTTCCAGGGGAACTGACTGCCCTGTTTCCGGGGTAACTGATCACCCTGTTTCCGGGGTAACTGTCTAACCAGTTTCCAGGGTGACTGACTGCCCTGTTTCCAGGGTAACTGACTGCCCAGTTTCCGGGGTAACTGACTGCCCTGTTTCCTGTGTAACTGACTGCCCTGCTTCCGGGGTAACTGACTGCCCTGTTTCCAGGGTAACTGACTGCCCAGTGTCCAGGGTAACTGATCACCCTTTTTCCGGGATAACTGACTGCCCTGTTTCCGGGATAACTGACTGCCCTGTTTCGAGGGTAACTGATCACCCTGTTTCCGGGATAACTGTCTGCCCTGTTTCCGGGATAACTGACTCCCAGTTTCCAGGGTAACTGACTGCCCTGTTTCCGGGGTAACTGACTGCCCAGTTTCCAGGGTAACTGATCACCCTGTTTCCGGGATAACTGACTGCCCTGTTTCTGGGAGAAATGACTGCCCTGTTTCCAGGGTAACTGACTGCCCTGCTTCCGGGGTAACTGACTGCCGTGTTTCCAGGGTAACTGATCACCCCGTTTCCGGGATAACTGACTGCCCTGTTTCCGGGATAACTGACTGCCATTTTCCAGGGTAACTGACTTACCCTGTTTCCGGGGTAACTGACTGCCCTGTTTCCAGTCTAACTGACTGCCCTGTTTCCAGGATAACTGATCACCCTGTTTCCGGGGTAACTGACTGCCCTGTTTCCGGGGTAACTGACCGCCCTGTTTCCAGGGTCACTGACCACCCTGTTTCCAGGATAAGTGAAAGCCCTGTTTCCAGGGTAACTGATCTCCCTGTTTCAAGTGCAACGGATCACCATGTTTCCGGGGCAACTGACCGCCCTGTTTCCGGGGAAACTGACTGCCCAGTTTCCAGGGTAACTGTTCACCCTGTTTCCGGGGTAACGTATCACCCTGTTTCCGGGGTAAATGACTGCCCTGTTTCCAGGGTAACTGACCGCCCTGTTTCAGGGATAACTGATCACCCTGTTTCCGGGGTAACTGAGTCATCTGTTTCCAGGGTTACTGACTGCCCTGTTTCCGGGGTAACTGACTGCGCAGTTTCCAGGGTAAAAAACTGCCCTGTTTCCGGGGTAACTGACCGCCCTGTTTCCAGGATAACTGATCACCCTGTTTCCGGGGTAACTGAGTAATCTGTTTCCAGGGTTACTGACTGCCCTGTTTCCGGGGTAACTGACTGCCCAGTTTCCAGCGTAACTGACTGCCATGTTTCCAGGGTAACTGACTGCCCAGTTTCCAGGGTAACTGACTGCCCTGTTTCCGGGGTAACTGACTGCCCAGTTTCCAGGATAACTGAATGCCCAGTTTCCAGGGTAACTAACTGCCCTGTTTCCGGGGTAACTGACTGCCCTGTTTCCAGGGTAACTGATCACCCTGTTTCCAGGGTAACTGACTAACAAGTTTCCAGGGTGACTGACTGCCCTGTTTCCAGGGTAACTGACTGCCCAGTTTCCGGGGTAACTGACTGCCCTGTTTCCTGTGTAACTGACTGCCCTGCTTCCGGGGTAACTGACTGCCCTGTTTCCAGGGTAACTGACTGCCCAGTTTCCAGGGTAACTGATCACCCTGTTTCCAGGATAATTGACTGCCCTGTTTCCAGGGTAACTGACCGCCCTGTTTCCAGGGTAACTGACCGCCCAGTTTCCAGGGGAAATTATCACCCTGTTTCCGGGATAACTAACTGCCCTGTTTCCGGGATAGCTGACTGCCCTGTTTCCGGGGTAACTGATCACCCTGTTTCCGGGGTAACTGACTGCCCAGTTTCCGGGGTAACTGACTTCCCTGTTTCCAGGGTAACAGATCACCCTGTTTCCGGGATAACTGACTGCCCTGTTTCCAGGGTAACTGATAACCCTGTTTCCGGGATAACTGACTGCCCTGTTTCCAGGGTAACTGACTGCCCAGTTTCCAGGGTAACTGACTGCCCTGTTTCCGGGGTAACTGACTGCCCTGTTTACAGGGTAACTGACTGCCCAGTTTCCAGAGTAACTGAATACCCTGTTTCCAGGGTAACAGATCACCCTGTTTCCGGGATAACTGACTGCCCTGTTTCCAGGATAACTGACTGCCCTGTTTCCAGGGTAACTGACTGCCCTGTTTCCGGGGTAACTGACTGCCCTGTTTCCAGGCTAACTGACTGCACTGTTTCCACGATAACTGATCACCCTGTTTCCGGGGTAACTGACTGCCCTGTTTCCAGGGTAACTGACCGCCCTGTTTCCAGGATAACTGATCTCCCTGTTTCCGGGGTAACTGACCACCCTGTTTCCAGGGTCACTGACCACCCTGCTTCAAGGATAACTGAATCCCCTGTTTCCAGGGTAACTGACTGCCCTGTTTCCGGGGTAACTGATCTCCCTGCTTCCGGGGTAACTGACCGCCCTGTTTCCAGGATAACTGACCTACCTATTTCCAGGTTAACTGACTGCCCTGTTTCCAGGGTAACTGACTGCCCTGTTTCCAGGGGAACTGACTGCCCTGTTTCCGGGGTAACTGATCACCCTGTTTCTGGGGTAACTGACTAACCAGTTTCCAGGGTGACTGACTGCCCTGTTTCCAGGGGAACTGACTGCCCAGTTTCCGGGGTAACTGACTGCCCTGTTTCCTGGGTAACTGACTGCCCTGCTTCCGGGGTAACTGACTGCCCTGTTTCCAGGGTAACTGACTGCCCAGTTTCCAGGGTAACTGACCACACTGTTTCCGGGATAACTGACTGCCCTGTTTCCAGGGTAACTGACTGCCCTGTTTCCGGGGCAACTGACTGCCCTGTTTCCAGGGTAACTGATCACCCTGTTTCCGGGGTAACTGACTGCCCAGTTTCCGGGGTAACTGACTTCCCTGTTTCCAGGGTAACTGACTGCCCTGTTTCCGGGATAACTGACTGCCCTGTTTCCAGGGTAACTGATAACCCTGTTTCCGGGATAACTGACTGCCCTGTTTCCAGGGTAACTGACTGCCCACTTTCCAGGGTAACTGACTGCCCTGTTTCCGGGGTAACTGACTGCCCTGTTTCCAGGATAACTGATCTCCCTGTTTCCGGGGTAACTGACCACCCTGTTTCCAGGGTCACTGACCACCCTGCTTCCTGGATAACTGAATCCCCTGTTTCCAGTGTAACTGACTGCCCTGTTTCCGGGGTAACTGATCTCCCTGATTCCGGGGTAACTGACCGCCCTGTTTCCAGGATAACTGACCTACCTGTTTCCAGGTTAACTGACTGCCCTGTTTCCAGGGTAACTGACTGCCCTGTTTCCAGGGGAACTGACTGCCCTGTTTCCGGGGTAACTGATCACCCTGTTTCCGGGGTAACTGACTAACCTGTTTCCAGGGTGACTGACTGCGCTGTTTCCAGGGTAACTGACTGCCCAGTTTCCGGGGTAACTGACTTCCCTGTTTCCAGGGTAACTGACTGCCCTGTTTCCGGGATAACTGACTGCCCTGTTTCCAGGGTAACTGATAACCCTGTTTCCGGGATAACTGACTGCCCTGTTTCCAGGGTAACTGACTGCCCAGTTTCCAGGGTAACTGACTGCCCTGTTTCCGGGGTAACTGACTGCCCTCATTACAGGGTAACTGACTGCCCAGTTTCCAGAGTAACTGAATACCCTGTTTCCAGGGTAACAGATCACCCTGTTTCCGGGATAACTGACTGCCCTGTTTCCAGGATAACTGACTGCCCTGTTTCCAGGGTAACTGACTGCCCTGTTTCCGGGGTAACTGACTGCCCTGTTTCCAGGCTAACTGACTGCACTGTTTCCACGATAACTGATCACCCTGTTTCCGGGGTAACTGACTGCCCTGTTTCCAGGGTAACTGACCGCCCTGTTTCCAGGATAACTGATCTCCCTGTTTCCGGGGTAACTGACCACCCTGTTTCCAGGGTCACTGACCACCCTGCTTCAAGGATAACTGAATCCCCTGTTTCCAGGGTAACTGACTGCCCTGTTTCCGGGGTAACTGATCTCCCTGCTTCCGGGGTAACTGACCGCCCTGTTTCCAGGATAACTGACCTACCTATTTCCAGGTTAACTGACTGCCCTGTTTCCAGGGTAACTGACTGCCCTGTTTCCAGGGGAACTGACTGCCCTGTTTCCGGGGTAACTGATCACCCTGTTTCTGGGGTAACTGACTAACCAGTTTCCAGGGTGACTGACTGCCCTGTTTCCAGGGGAACTGACTGCCCAGTTTCCGGGGTAACTGACTGCCCTGTTTCCTGGGTAACTGACTGCCCTGCTTCCGGGGTAACTGACTGCCCTGTTTCCAGGGTAACTGACTGCCCAGTTTCCAGGGTAACTGACCACACTGTTTCCGGGATAACTGACTGCCCTGTTTCCAGGGTAACTGACTGCCCTGTTTCCGGGGCAACTGACTGCCCTGTTTCCAGGGTAACTGATCACCCTGTTTCCGGGGTAACTGACTGCCCAGTTTCCGGGGTAACTGACTTCCCTGTTTCCAGGGTAACTGACTGCCCTGTTTCCGGGATAACTGACTGCCCTGTTTCCAGGGTAACTGATAACCCTGTTTCCGGGATAACTGACTGCCCTGTTTCCAGGGTAACTGACTGCCCACTTTCCAGGGTAACTGACTGCCCTGTTTCCGGGGTAACTGACTGCCCTGTTTACAGGGTAACTGACTGCCCAGTTTCCCGAGTAACTGAATACCCTGTTTCCAGGGTAACAGATCACCCTGTTTCCGGGATAACTGACTGCCCTGTTTCCAGGATAACTGACTGCCCTGTTTCCAGGGTAACTGACTGCCCTGTTTCCGGGGTAACTGACTGCCCTGTTTCCAGGCTAACTGACTGCACTGTTTCCACGATAACTGATCACCCTGTTTCCGGGGTAACTGACTGCCCTGTTTCCAGGGTAACTGACCGCCCTGTTTCCAGGATAACTGATCTCCCTGTTTCCGGGGTAACTGACCACCCTGTTTCCAGGGTCACTGACCACCCTGCTACAAGGATAACTGAATCCCCTGTTTCCAGGGTAACTGACTGCCCTGTTTCCGGGGTAACTGATCTCCCTGCTTCCGGGGTAACTGACCGCCCTGTTTCCAGGATAACTGACCTACCTATTTCCAGGTTAACTGACTGCCCTGTTTCCAGGGTAACTGACTGCCCTGTTTCCAGGGGAACTGACTGCCCTGTTTCCGGGGTAACTGATCACCCTGTTTCTGGGGTAACTGACTAACCAGTTTCCAGGGTGACTGACTGCCCTGTTTCCAGGGGAACTGACTGCCCAGTTTCCGGGGTAACTGACTGCCCTGTTTCCTGAGTAACTGACTGCCCTGCTTCCGGGGTAACTGACTGCCCTGTTTCCAGGGTAACTGACTGCCCAGTTTCCAGGGTAACTGACCACACTGTTTCCGGGATAACTGACTGCCCTGTTTCCAGGGTAACTGACTGCCCTGTTTCCGGGGCAACTGACTGCCCTGTTTCCAGGGTAACTGATCACCCTGTTTCCGGGGTAACTGACTGCCCAGTTTCCGGGGTAACTGACTTCCCTGTTTCCAGGGTAACTGACTGCCCTGTTTCCGGGATAACTGACTGCCCTGTTTCCAGGGTGACTGACTGCCCTGTTTCCAGGGGAACTGACTGCCCTATTTCCGGGGTAACTGATCACCCTGTTTCCGGGGTAACTGACTAACCAGTTTCCAGGGTGACTGACTGCGCTGTTTCCAGGGTAACTGACTGCCCAGTTTCCGGGGTAACTGACTTCCCTGTTTCCAGGGTAACTGACCGCCCTGTTTCCGGGATAACTGACTGCCCTGTTTCCAGGGTAACTGATAACCCTGTTTCCGGGATAACTGACTGCCCTGTTTCCAGGGTAACTGACTGCCCAGTTTCCAGGGTAACTGACTGCCCTGTTTCCGGGGTAACTGACTGCCCTGTTTACAGGGTAACTGACTGCCCAGTTTCCAGAGTAACTGAATACCCTGTTTCCAGGGTAACAGATCACCCTGTTTCCGGGATAACTGACTGCCCTGTTTCCAGGATAACTGACTGCCCTGTTTCCAGGGTAACTGACTGCCCTGTTTCCGGGGTAACTGACTGCCCTGTTTCCAGGCTAAATGACTGCACTGTTTCCACGATAACTGATCACCCTGTTTCCGGGGTAACTGACTGCCCTGTTTCCAGGGTAACTGACCGCCCTGTTTCCAGGATAACTGATCTCCCTGTTTCCGGGGTAACTGACCACCCTGTTTCCAGGGTCACTGACCACCCTGCTTCAAGGATAACTGAATCCCCTGTTTCCAGGGTAACTGACTGCCCTGTTTCCGGGGTAACTGATCTCCCTGCTTCCGGGGTAACTGACCGCCCTGTTTCCAGGATAACTGACCTACCTATTTCCAGGTTAACTGACTGCCCTGTTTCCAGGGTAACTGACTGCCCTGTTTCCAGGGGAACTGACTGCCCTGTTTCCGGGGTAACTGATCACCCTGTTTCTGGGGTAACTGACTAACCAGTTTCCAGGGTGACTGACTGCCCTGTTTCCAGGGGAACTGACTGCCCAGTTTCCGGGGTAACTGACTGCCCTGTTTCCTGGGTAACTGACTGCCCTGCTTCCGGGGTAACTGACTGCCCTGTTTCCAGGGTAACTGACTGCCCAGTTTCCAGGGTAACTGACCACACTGTTTCCGGGATAACTGACTGCCCTGTTTCCAGGGTAACTGACTGCCCTGTTTCCGGGGCAACTGACTGCCCTGTTTCCAGGGTAACTGATCACCCTGTTTCCGGGGTAACTGACTGCCCAGTTTCCGGGGTAACTGACTTCCCTGTTTCCAGGGTAACTGACTGCCCTGTTTCCGGGATAACTGACTGCCGTTTTTCCAGGGTAACTGATAACCCTGTTTCCGGGATAACTGACTGCCCTGTTTCCAGGGTAACTGACTGCCCACTTTCCAGGGTAACTGACTGCCCTGTTTCCGGGGTAACTGACTGCCCTGTTTACAGGGTAACTGACTGCCCAGTTTCCAGAGTAACTGAATACCCTGTTTCCAGCATAACAGATCACCCTGTTTCCGGGATAACTGACTGCCCTGTTTCCAGGATAACTGACTGCCCTGTTTCCAGGGTAACTGACTGCCCTGTTTCCGGGGTAACTGACTGCCCTGTTTCCAGGCTAACTGACTGCACTGTTTCCACGATAACTGATCACCTTGTTTCCGGGGTAACTGACTGCCCTGTTTCCAGGGTAACTGACCGCCCTGTTTCCAGGATAACTGATCTCCCTGTTTCCGGGGTAACTGACCACCCTGTTTCCAGGGTCACTGACCACCCTGCTTCAAGGATAACTGAATCCCCTGTTTCCAGGGTAACTGACTGCCCTGTTTCCGGGGTAACTGATCTCCCTGCTTCCGGGGTAACTGACCGCCCTGTTTCCAGGATAACTGACCTACCTATTTCCAGGTTAACTGACTGCCCTGTTTCCAGGGTAACTGACTGCCCTGTTTCCAGGGGAACTGACTGCCCTGTTTCCGGGGTAACTGATCACCCTGTTTCTGGGGTAACTGACTAACCAGTTTCCAGGGTGACTGACTGCCCTGTTTCCAGGGGAACTGACTGCCCAGTTTCCGGGGTAACTGACTGCCCTGTTTCCATGGTAACTGATAAACCTGTTTCCAGGATAACTGACTGCCCTGCTTCCAGGGTAACTGACTGCTCGGTTTCCAGGGTAACTGACTGCCCTGTTTCCGGGGTAACTGACTGCCCTGTTTCCAGGGTAACTGACTGCCCAGTTTCCAGAGTAACTGAATACCCTGTTTCCACGATAACTGATCACCCTGTTTCCGGGGTAACTGACTGCCCTGTTTCCAGGGTAACTGACCGCCCTGTTTCCAGGATAACTGATCTCCCTGTTTCCGGGGTAACTGACCACCCTGTTTCCAGGGTCACTGACCACCCTGCTTCAAGGATAACTGAATCCCCTGTTTCCAGGGTAACTGACTGCCCTGTTTCCGGGGTAACTGATCTCCCTGCTTCCGGGGTAACTGACCGCCCTGTTTCCAGGATAACTGACCTACCTATTTCCAGGTTAACTGACTGCCCTGTTTCCAGGGTAACTGACTGCCCTGTTTCCAGGGGAACTGACTGCCCTGTTTCCGGGGTAACTGATCACCCTGTTTCTGGGGTAACTGACTAACCAGTTTCCAGGGTGACTGACTGCCCTGTTTCCAGGGGAACTGACTGCCCAGTTTCCGGGGTAACTGACTGCCCTGTTTCCTGGGTAATTGACTGCCCTGCTTCCGGGGTAACTGACTGCCCTGTTTCCAGGGTAACTGACTGCCCAGTTTCCAGGGTAACTGACCACACTGTTTCCGGGATAACTGACTGCCCTGTTTCCAGGGTAACTGACTGCCCTGTTTCCGGGGCAACTGACTGCCCTGTTTCCAGGGTAACTGATCACCCTGTTTCCGGGGTAACTGACTGCCCAGTTTCCGGGGTAACTGACTTCCCTGTTTCCAGGGTAACTGACTGCCCTGTTTCCGGGATAACTGACTGCCCTGTTTCCAGGGTAACTGATAACCCTGTTTCCGGGATAACTGACTGCCCTGTTTCCAGGGTAACTGACTGCCCACTTTCCAGGGTAACTGACTGCCCTGTTTCCGGGGTAACTGACTGCCCTGTTTACAGGGTAACTGACTGCCCAGTTTCCCGAGTAACTGAATACCCTGTTTCCAGGGTAACAGATCACCCTGTTTCCGGGATAACTGACTGCCCTGTTTCCAGGATAACTGACTGCCCTGTTTCCAGGGTAACTGACTGCCCTGTTTCCGGGGTAACTGACTGCCCTGTTTCCAGGCTAACTGACTGCACTGTTTCCACGATAACTGATCACCCTGTTTCCGGGGTAACTGACTGCCCTGTTTCCAGGGTAACTGACCGCCCTGTTTCCAGGATAACTGATCTCCCTGTTTCCGGGGTAACTGACCACCCTGTTTCCAGGGTCACTGACCACCCTGCTACAAGGATAACTGAATCCCCTGTTTCCAGGGTAACTGACTGCCCTGTTTCCGGGGTAACTGATCTCCCTGCTTCCGGGGTAACTGACCGCCCTGTTTCCAGGATAACTGACCTACCTATTTCCAGGTTAACTGACTGCCCTGTTTCCAGGGTAACTGACTGCCCTGTTTCCAGGGGAACTGACTGCCCTGTTTCCGGGGTAACTGATCACCCTGTTTCTGGGGTAACTGACTAACCAGTTTCCAGGGTGACTGACTGCCCTGTTTCCAGGGGAACTGACTGCCCAGTTTCCGGGGTAACTGACTGCCCTGTTTCCTGAGTAACTGACTGCCCTGCTTCCGGGGTAACTGACTGCCCTGTTTCCAGGGTAACTGACTGCCCAGTTTCCAGGGTAACTGACCACACTGTTTCCGGGATAACTGACTGCCCTGTTTCCAGGGTAACTGACTGCCCTGTTTCCGGGGCAACTGACTGCCCTGTTTCCAGGGTAACTGATCACCCTGTTTCCGGGGTAACTGACTGCCCAGTTTCCGGGGTAACTGACTTCCCTGTTTCCAGGGTAACTGACTGCCCTGTTTCCGGGATAACTGACTGCCCTGTTTCCAGGGTGACTGACTGCCCTGTTTCCAGGGGAACTGACTGCCCTATTTCCGGGGTAACTGATCACCCTGTTTCCGGGGTAACTGACTAACCAGTTTCCAGGGTGACTGACTGCGCTGTTTCCAGGGTAACTGACTGCCCAGTTTCCGGGGTAACTGACTTCCCTGTTTCCAGGGTAACTGACTGCCCTGTTTCCGGGATAACTGACTGCCCTGTTTCCAGGGTAACTGATAACCCTGTTTCCGGGATAACTGACTGCCCTGTTTCCAGGGTAACTGACTGCCCAGTTTCCAGGGTAACTGACTGCCCTGTTTCCGGGGTAACTGACTGCCCTGTTTACAGGGTAACTGACTGCCCAGTTTCCAGAGTAACTGAATACCCTGTTTCCAGGGTAACAGATCACCCTGTTTCCGGGATAACTGACTGCCCTGTTTCCAGGATAACTGACTGCCCTGTTTCCAGGGTAACTGACTGCCCTGTTTCCGGGGTAACTGACTGCCCTGTTTCCAGGCTAAATGACTGCACTGTTTCCACGATAACTGATCACCCTGTTTCCGGGGTAACTGACTGCCCTGTTTCCAGGGTAACTGACCGCCCTGTTTCCAGGATAACTGATCTCCCTGTTTCCGGGGTAACTGACCACCCTGTTTCCAGGGTCACTGACCACCCTGCTTCAAGGATAACTGAATCCCCTGTTTCCAGGGTAACTGACTGCCCTGTTTCCGGGGTAACTGATCTCCCTGCTTCCGGGGTAACTGACCGCCCTGTTTCCAGGATAACTGACCTACCTATTTCCAGGTTAACTGACTGCCCTGTTTCCAGGGTAACTGACTGCCCTGTTTCCAGGGGAACTGACTGCCCTGTTTCCGGGGTAACTGATCACCCTGTTTCTGGGGTAACTGACTAACCAGTTTCCAGGGTGACTGACTGCCCTGTTTCCAGGGGAACTGACTGCCCAGTTTCCGGGGTAACTGACTGCCCTGTTTCCTGGGTAACTGACTGCCCTGCTTCCGGGGTAACTGACTGCCCTGTTTCCAGGGTAACTGACTGCCCAGTTTCCAGGGTAACTGACCACACTGTTTCCGGGATAACTGACTGCCCTGTTTCCAGGGTAACTGACTGCCCTGTTTCCGGGGCAACTGACTGCCCTGTTTCCAGGGTAACTGATCACCCTGTTTCCGGGGTAACTGACTGCCCAGTTTCCGGGGTAACTGACTTCCCTGTTTCCAGGGTAACTGACTGCCCTGTTTCCGGGATAACTGACTGCCGTTTTTCCAGGGTAACTGATAACCCTGTTTCCGGGATAACTGACTGCCCTGTTTCCAGGGTAACTGACTGCCCACTTTCCAGGGTAACTGACTGCCCTGTTTCCGGGGTAACTGACTGCCCTGTTTACAGGGTAACTGACTGCCCAGTTTCCAGAGTAACTGAATACCCTGTTTCCAGCATAACAGATCACCCTGTTTCCGGGATAACTGACTGCCCTGTTTCCAGGATAACTGACTGCCCTGTTTCCAGGGTAACTGACTGCCCTGTTTCCGGGGTAACTGACTGCCCTGTTTCCAGGCTAACTGACTGCACTGTTTCCACGATAACTGATCACCTTGTTTCCGGGGTAACTGACTGCCCTGTTTCCAGGGTAACTGACCGCCCTGTTTCCAGGATAACTGATCTCCCTGTTTCCGGGGTAACTGACCACCCTGTTTCCAGGGTCACTGACCACCCTGCTTCAAGGATAACTGAATCCCCTGTTTCCAGGGTAACTGACTGCCCTGTTTCCGGGGTAACTGATCTCCCTGCTTCCGGGGTAACTGACCGCCCTGTTTCCAGGATAACTGACCTACCTATTTCCAGGTTAACTGACTGCCCTGTTTCCAGGGTAACTGACTGCCCTGTTTCCAGGGGAACTGACTGCCCTGTTTCCGGGGTAACTGATCACCCTGTTTCTGGGGTAACTGACTAACCAGTTTCCAGGGTGACTGACTGCCCTGTTTCCAGGGGAACTGACTGCCCAGTTTCCGGGGTAACTGACTGCCCTGTTTCCTGGGTAACTGACTGCCCTGCTTCCGGGGTAACTGACTGCCCTGTTTCCAGGGTAACTGACTGCCCAGTTTCCAGGGTAACTGACCACACTGTTTCCGGGATAACTGACTGCCCTGTTTCCAGGGTAACTGACTGCCCTGTTTCCGGGGCAACTGACTGCCCTGTTTCCAGGGTAACTGATCACCCTGTTTCCGGGGTAACTGACTGCCCAGTTTCCGGGGTAACTGACTTCCCTGTTTCCAGGGTAACTGACTGCCCTGTTTCCGGGATAACTGACTGCCCTGTTTCCAGGGTAACTGATAACCCTGTTTCCGGGATAACTGACTGCCCTGTTTCCAGGGTAACTGACTGCCCACTTTCCAGAGTAACTGACTGCCCTGTTTCCGGGGTAACTGACTGCCCTGTTTACAGGGTAACTGACTGCCCAGTTTCCAGAGTAACTGAATACCCTGTTTCCAGGGTAACTGATCACCCTGTTTCCGGGATAACTACCTGCCCTGTTTCCAGGATAACTGACTGCCCTGTTTCCAGGGTAACTGACTGCCCTGTTTCCGGGGTAACTGACTGCCCTGTTTCCAGGCTAACTGACTGCACTGTTTCCACGATAACTGATCACCCTGTTTCCGGGGTAACTGACTGCCCTGTTTCCAGGGTAACTGACCGCCCTGTTTCCAGGATAACTGATCTCCCTGTTTCCGGGGTAACTGACCACCCTGTTTCCAGGGTCACTGACCACCCTGCTTCCTGGATAACTGAATCCCCTGTTTCCAGTGTAACTGACTGCCCTGTTTCCGGGGTAACTGATCTCCCTGATTCCGGGGTAACTGACCGCCCTGTTTCCAGGATAACTGACCTACCTATTTCCAGGTTAACTGACTGCCCTGTTTCCAGGGTAACTGACTGCCCTGTTTCCAGGGGAACTGACTGCCCTGTTTCCGGGGTAACTGATCACCCTGTTTCCGGGGTAACTGACTAACCAGTTTCCAGGGTGACTGACTGCGCTGTTTCCAGGGTAACTGACTGCCCAGTTTCCGGGGTAACTGACTGCCCTGTTTCCCGGGTAACTGACTGCCCTGCTTCCGGGGTAACTGAATGCCCTGTTTCCAGGGTAACTGACTGCCCAGTTTCCAGGGTAACTGATCACCCTTTTTCCGGGATGACTGACTGCCCTGTTTCCGGGATAACTGACAGCCCTGTTTCCAGGGTAACTGACTTCCCTGTTTCCGGGGCAACTGACTGCCCTGTTTCCAGGGTAACTGATCACCCTGTTTCCGGGATTACTGACTGCCCTGTTTCCGGGATAACTGACTGCCCTGTTTCCATGGCAACTGACTGCCCTTTTTCCGGGGTAACTGACTGCCCTGTTTCCAGGCTAACTGACTGCCCTGTTTACAGGATAACTGATCACCCTGTTTCCGGGGTAACTGACTGCCCTGTTTCCAGGGTAACTGACCGCCCTGTTTCCAGGATAACTGACTCCCCTGTTTCCAGGGTAACTGACTGCCCTGTTTCCGGGTTAACTGATCTCCCTGTTTCCGGGGTAACTGACTGCCCTGTTTCCAGGGGAACTGACTGCCCTGTTTCCGCGGTAACTGATCACCCTGTTTCCGGGGTAACTGTCTAACCAGTTTCCAGGGTGACTGACTGCCCTGTTTGCAGGGTAACTGACTGCCCAGTTTCCGGGGTAACTGACTGCCCTGTTTCCTGTGTAACTGACTGCCCTGCTTCCGGGGTAACTGACTGCCCTGTTTCCAGGGTAACTGACTGCCCAGTTTCCAGGGTAACAGATCACCCTTTCTCCGGGATAACTGACTGCCCTGTTTCCGGGATAACTGACTGCCCTGTTTCGAGGGTAACTGATCACCCTGTTTCCGGGATAACTGTCTGCCCTGTTTCCGGGATAACTGACTCCCAGTTTCCAGGGTAACTGACTGCCCTGATTCCGGGGTAACTGACTGCCCTGTTTCCGGGGAAACTGACTGCCCAGTTTCCAGGGTAACTGTTCACCCTGTTTCCGGGGTAACGTATCACCCTGTTTCCGGGGTAAATGACTGCCCTGTTTCCAGGGTAACTGACCGCCCTGTTTCAGGGATAACTGATCACCCTGTTTCCGGGGTAACTGAGTAATCTGTTTCCAGGGTTACTGACTGCCCTGTTTCCGGGGTAACTGACTGCGCAGTTTCCAGGGTAAAAAACTGCCCTGTTTCCGGGGTAACTGACCGCCCTGTTTCCAGGATAACTGATGACCCTTTTTCCGGGGTAACTGAGTAATCTGTTTCCAGGGTTACTGACTGCCCTGTTTCCGGGGTAACTGACTGCCCAGTTTCCAGCGTAACTGACTGCCCTGTTTCCAAGGTAACTGACTGCCCAGTTTCCAGGGTAACTGACTGCCCTGTTTCCGGGGTAACTGACTGCCCAGTTTCCAGGATAACTGAATGCCCAGTTTCCAGGGTAACTAACTGCCCTGTTTCCGGGGTAACTGACTGCCCTGTTTCCAGGGTAACTGATCACCCTGTTTCCAGGGTAACTGACTAACAAGTTTCCAGGGTGACTGACTGCCCTGTTTCCAGGGTAACTGACTGCCCAGTTTCCGGGCTAACTGACTGCCCTGTTTCCAGGATAACTGATCACCCTGTTTCCGGGGTAACTGACTGCCATGTTTCCGGGGTAACTGACCGCCCTGTTTCCAGGATAACTGATCACCCTGTTTCCGGGGTAACTTACCACCCTGTTTCCAGGGTCACTGACCACCCTGTTTCCAGGATAACTGACTCCCCTGTTTCCAGGGTAACTGACTGCCCTGTTTCCAGGGTTACTGACTGCCCTGTTTCTGGGGTAACTGACTGCCCTGTTTCCGGGGTAACTGACCGCCCTGTTTCCAGGATAACTGATCACCCGGTTTCCAGTGTAACTGACCATCCTGTTTCCAGGGTAACTGACTGCCCAGTTTCCAGGGTAACTGACTGCCCTGTTTCCGGGGTAACAGATCTCCCTGTTTCCGGGGTAACTGACCGCCCTGTTTCCAGGATAACTGACTGCCCAATTTCCGGGATAACTGACTGCCCTGTTTACTGGATAACTGACCGCCCTGTTTCCAGGTAAACTGACTGCCCTGTTTCCGGGGTAACTGACTGCCCTGTTTCCAGGGTAACTGACTGCCCAGTTTCCAGAGTAACTGAATACCCTGTTTCCAGGGTAACTGACTGCCCTGTTTCCGGGATAACTGACTGCCCTGTTTCCAGGGTAACTGACTGCCCTGTTTCCGGGGTAACTGACTGCCCTGTTTCCAGGCTAACTGACTGCCCTGTTTCCAGGATAACTGATCACCCTGTTTCCGGGATAACTGACTGCCCTGTTTCCAGGGTAACTGACTGCCCTGTTTCCAGGGTAACTGACTGCCCTGTTTCCGGGGTAACTGACCGCCCTGTTTCCAGGATAACTGACTGCCCTGTTTCCAGGTTAACTGACAGCCCTGTTTCCAGGGTAACTGACTGCCCTGTTTCCAGGGGAATTGACTGCCCTGTTTCCGGGGTAAATGATCACCCTGTTTCCGGGGTAACTGACTAACCAGTTTCCAGGTTGACTGTCTGCCCTGTTTCCAGGGTAACTGACTGCCCAGTTTCCGGGGTAACTGACTGCCCTGTTTCCTGGGTAATTGACTGCCCAGTTTCCAGGTTAACTGACTGCCCTGTTTCCAGGGTAACTGACTGCCCAGTTTCCGGGATAACTGACTCCCCTGTTTCCAGGGTAACTGACTGCCCAGTTTCCGGGGGAACTGACTGCCCTGTTTCCTGAGTAGCTGACTGCCCTGCTTCCGGGGTAACTGACTGCCCTGTTTCCAGGGTAACTGACTGCCCAGTTTCCAGGGTAACTGATCACCCTTTTTCCGTGATAACTGACTGCCCTGTTTCCGGGATTACTGACTGCCCTGTTTCCGGGGTAACTGATCACCCTGTTTCCGGGGTAACTGTCTAACCAGTTTCCAGGGTGACTGACTGCCCTGTTTCCAGGGTAACTGACTGCCCAGTTTCGGGGTTAACTGACTGCCCTGTTTCCTGGGTAAATGTCTGCCCTGCTTCCGGGGTAACTGACTGCCCTGTTTCCAGGGTAACTGACTGCCCAGTTTCCAGGGTAACTGATCACCCTTTTTCCGGGATAACTGACTGCCCTGTTTCCGGTAAAACTGACTGCCCTGTTTCCAGGGTAACTGATCACCCTGTTTCCGGGATAACTGTCTGCCCTGTTTCCGGGATAACTGACTGCCCAGTTTCCAGGGTAACTGACTGCCCTGTTTCCGGGGTAACTGACTGCCCTGTTTCCAGGGTAACTGACTGCCCAGTTTCCAGGGTAACTGATCACCCTGTTTCCGGGAGAACTGACTGCCCTGTTTCTGGGAGAAATGACTGCCCTGTTTCCAGGGTAACTGACTGCCCTGCTTCCGGGGTAAATGACCGCCCTGTTTCCAGGGTCACTGACCACCCTGTTTCCAGGATAACTGAAAGCCCTATTTCCAGGGTAACTGATCTCCCTGTTTCCAGGGTAACTGATCACCCTGTTTCCGGGTAACTGACTGCCCTGTTTCCGGGGTAACTGACTGCCCTGTTTCCAGGGTAACTGACTGCCCAGTTTCCAGGGTAACTGATCACCGTTTTTCCGGGATAACTGACTGCCCTGTTTCCGGGATAACTGACTGCCCTGTTTCCAGGGTAACTGATCACCCTGTTTCCGGGATAACTGTCTGCCCTGTTTCCGGGATAACTGACTGCCCTGTTTCCAAGATATCTGACTGCCCTGTTTCCGGAGTAACTGACCATCCTGTTTCCAGGGTCACTGACCACCCTGTTTCCAGGATAACTGAAAGCCCTGTTTCCAGGGTAACTGATTGCCCTGTTTCCGGGAAAACTGTCTGCCCTGTTTCCTGGGTAACTGACTGCCCTGCTTCCGGGGTAACTGACTGGCCTGTTTCCAGGGTAACTGACTGCCCAGTTTCCAGGGTAACTGATCAACCTTTTTCCGGGATAACAGACTGCCCTGTTTCCGGGATAACTGACTGCCCTGTTTCCAGGGTAACTGATCACCCTGTTTCCGGGATAACTGTCTGCCCTGTTTCCGGGATAACTGACTGCCCAGTTTCCAGGGTAACAGACTGCCCTGTTTCCGGGGTAACTGACTGCCCTGTTTCCAGGGTAACTGACTGCCCAGTTTCCAGGGTAACTGATCACCCTGTTTCCGGGAGAACTGACTGCCCTGTTTCCGGGAGAAATGACTGCCCTGTTTCCAGGATAACTGACTGCCCTGCTTCCGGGGTAACTGACTGCCCTGTTTCCAGGGTAACTGATCACCCTGTTTCCGGGATAACTGACTGCCCTGTTTCCGGGATAACTGACTGCCCTGTTTCCAGGGTAACTGACTTACCCTGTTTCCGGGGTAACTGACTGCCCTGTTTCCAGGCCAACTTGCTGCCCTGTTTCCAGGATAACTGATCACCCTGTTTCCGGGGTAACTGACCGCCCTGTTTCCGGGGTAACTGACCGCCCTGTTTCCAGGGTCACTGACCACCCTGTTTCCAGGATAACTGAAAGTGATGTTTCCAGGGTAACTGATCTCCCTGTTTCCGGGGTAACTGATCACCCTGTTTCCGGGTAACTGACAGCCCTGTTTCCGGGGTAACTGACTGCCCTGTTTCCAGGGTAACTGATCTCCCTGTTTCCAGTGCAACGGATCTCCATGTTTCCGGGGTAACTGACTGCCCTGTTTCCAGGGCAACTGACCGCCCTGTTTCCGGGGGAACTGACTGCCCAGTTTCCAGGGTAACTGACTGCCCAGTTTCCAGGGTAACTAACTGCCCTGTTTCCGGGGTAACTGACTGCCCTGTTTCCAGGGTAACTGACTGCCCTGTTTCCAGGGTAACTGACAGCCCACCTTCCAGTGTAACTGATCACCCTGTTTCCAGGATAATTGACTGCCCTGTTTCCAGGGTAACTAACCGCCCTGTTTCCAGGGTAACTGACTGCCCAGTTTCCAGGGTAAATTATCACCCTGTTTCCAGGATAACTAACTGCCCTGTTTCCGGGATAACTGACTGCCCTGTTTTCGGGGTAACTGACTGCCCTGTTTCCATGGTAACTGATAACCCTGTTTCCGGGGTAACTGACTGCCCTGTTTCCAGGCTCACTGACTGCCCTGTTTCCAGGATAACTGATCACCCTGTTTCCGGGGTAACTGACTGCCCTGTTTCCGGGGTAACTGACCGCCCTGTTTCCAGGATAACTGATCACCCTGTTTCCGGGGTAACTGACCACCCTGTTTCCAGGGTCACTGACCACCCTGTTTCCAGGATAACTGACTCCCCTGTTTCCAGGGTAACTGACTGCCCTGTTTCCAGGGTTACTGACTGCCCTGTTTCTGGGGTAACTGACTGCCCTGTTTCCGGAGTAACTGACCGCCCTGTTTCCAGGATAACTGATCACCCTGTTTCCAGTGTAACTGACCATCCTGTTTCCAGGGTAACTGACTGCCCAGTTTCCAGGGTAACTGACTGCCCTGTTTCCGGGGTAACAGATCTCCCTGTTTCCGGGGTAACTGACCGCCCTGTTTCCAGGATAACTGACCGCCCTATTTCCGGGGTAACTGACTGCCCTGTTTCCAGGATAACTGACTGCCCTGTTTCCGGGATAACTGACTGCCCTGTTTACTGGAAAACTGACCGCCCTGTTTCCAGGTTAACTGACTGCCCTGTTTCCGGGGTAACTGACTGCCCTGTTTCCGGGATAACTGACTGCCCTGTTTCCAGGGTAACTGATCACCCTGTTTCCAGGGTAACTGACTGCACTGTTTCCAGGGGAACTGACTGCCCTGTTTCTGGGGTAAATGATCACCCTGTTTCCGGGGTAACTGACTAACCAGTTTCCAGGGTGACTAACTGCCCTGTTTCCAGGGTAACTGACTGCCCAGTTTCCGGGGTAACTGACTGCCCTGTTTCCTGGGTAATTGACTGCCCAGTTTCCAGGTTAACTGACTGCCCAGTTTCCAGGGTAACTGATCACCCTTTTTCCGGGATAACTGACTGCCCTGTTTCCGGGATAACTGACTGCCCTGTTTCCAGGGTAACTGATCACCCTGTTTCCGGGATAACTGACTCCCCTGTTTCCAGGGTAACTGACTGCCCAGTTTCCGGGGGAACTGACTGCCCTGTTTCCTGAGTAACTGACTGCCCTGCTTCCGGGGTAACTGACTGCCCTGTTTCCAGGGTAACTGATCACCCTTTTTCCGTGATAACTGACTGCCCTGTTTCCGGGATTACTGACTGCCCTGTTTCCGGGGTAACTGATCACCCTGTTTCCGGGGTAACTGTCTAACCAGTTTCCAGGGTGACTGACTGCCCTGTTTCCAGGGTAACTGACTGCCCAGTTTCCGGGTTAACTGACTGCCCTGTTTCCTGGGTAACTGTCTGCCCTGCTTCCGGGGTAACTGACTGCCCTGTTTCCAGGGTAACTGACTGCCCAGTTTCCAGGGTAACTGATCACCCTTTTTCCGGGATAACTGACTGCCCTGTTTCCGGGATAACTGACTGCCCTGTTTCCAGGGTAACTGATCACCCTGTTTCCGGGATAACTGTCTGCCCTGTTTCCGGGATAACTGACTGCCCAGTTTCCAGGGTAACTGACTGCCCTGTTTCCGGGGTAACTGACTGCCCTGTTTCCAGGGTAACTGACTGCCCAGTTTCCAGGGTAACTGATCACCCTGTTTCCGGGAGAACTGACTGCCCTGTTTCTGGGAGAAATGACTGCCCTGTTTCCAGGGTAACTGACTGCCCTGCTTCCGGGGTAACTGACCGCCCTGTTTCCAGGGTCACTGACCACCCTGTTTCCAGGATAACTGTAAGCCCTATTTCCAGGGTAACTGATCTCCCTGTTTCCGGGGTAACTGATCACCCAGTTTCCGGGTAACTGACTGCCCTGTTTCCGGGGTAACTGACTGCCCTGTTTCCAGGGTAACTGATCTCCCTGTTTCCAGTGCAACGGATCACCATGTTTCCGGGGTAACTGACTGCCCTGTTTCCAGGGCAACTGACCGCCCTGTTTCCGGGGGAACTGACTGCCCAGTTTCCAGGGTAACTGACTGCCCAGTTTCCAGGGTATCTAACTGCCCTGTTTCCGGGGTAACTGACTGCCCAGTTTCCAGGGTAACTGACTGCTCTGTTTCCAGGGTAACTGACAGCCCACCTTCCAGTGCAACTGATCACCCTGTTTCCAGGATAATTGACTGCCCTGTTTCCAGGGTAACTGACTGCCCAGTTTCCAGGGTAAATTATCGCCCTGTTTCCGGGATAACTGACTGCCCTGTTTCCGGGGTAAGTGATCACCCTGTTTCCGGGGTAACTGACTGCCCAGTTTCCGGGGTAACTGACTTCCCTGTTTCCAGGGTAACTGACTGCCCTGTTTCCGGGATAACTGACTGCCCTGTTTCCAGGGTAACTGATAACCCTGTTTCCGGGATAACTGACTGCCCTGTTTCCAGGGCAACTGACTGCCCAGTTTCCAGAGTAACTGAATAACCTGTTTCCAGGGTAACAGATCACCCTGTTTCCGGGATAACTGACTGCCCTGTTTCCAAGATAACTGACTGCCCTGTTTCCAGGGTAACTGACTGCCCTGTTTCCAGGGTAACTGACTGCCCTGTTTCCAGGCTATCTGACTGCCCTGTTTCCAGGATAACTGATCACCCTGTTTCCGGGGTAACTGACTGCCCTGTTTCCAGGGTCACTGACCACCCTGTTTCCAGGATAACTGACTCCCCTGTTTCCAGGGTAACTGACTGCCCTGTTTCCGGGGTAACTGATCTCCCTGTTTCCGGGGTAACTGACTGCCCTGTTTCCGGGGTAACTGACCGCCCTGTTTCCAGGGTCACTGACTACCCTGTTTCCAGGATAACTAAAAGCCCTATTTCCAGGGTAACTGATCTCCCTGTTTCCGGGTAACTGACTGCCCTGTTTCCGGGGTAACTGACTGCCCTGTTTCCAGGGGAACTGATCTCCCTGTTTCCAGTGCAACGGATCACCATGTTTCCGGGGTAACTGACTGCCCTGTTTCCAGGGCAACTGACCGCCCTGTTTCCGGGGGAACTGACTGCCCAGTTTCCAGGGTAACTGACTGCCCAGTTTCCAGGGTAACTAACTGCCCTGTTTCCGGGGTAGCTGACTGCCCAGTTTCCAGGGTAACTGACTGCTCTGTTTCCAGGGAATCTGACAGCCCACCTTCCAGTGTAACTGATCACCCTGTTTCCAGGATAATTGACTGCCCTGTTTCCAGGGTAACTGACCGCCCTGTTTCCAGGGTAACTGACTGCCCAGTTTCCAGGGTAAATTATCACCCTGTTTCCGGGATAACTAACTGCCCTGTTTCCGGGATAACTGACTGCCCTGTTTCCGGGGTAACTGATCACCCTGTTTCCGGGGTAACTGACTGCCCAGTTTCCGGGGTAACTGACTTCCCTGTTTCCAGGGTAACTGACTGCCCTGTTTCCGGGATAACTGACTGCCCTGTTTCCAGGTTAACTGATAACCCTGTTTCCGGGATAACTGACTGCCCTGTTTCCGGGGTAACTGACTGCCCAGTTTCCAGAGTAACTGAATAACCTGTTTCCCGGGTAACAGATCACCCTGTTTCCGGGATAACTGACTGCCCTGTTTCCAAGATATCTGACTGCCCTGTTTCCAGGGTAACTGACTGCCCTGTTTCCGGGGTAACTGACTGCCCTGTTTCCAGGCTAACTGACTGCCCTGTTTCCAGGATAACTGATCACCCTGTTTCCGGGGTAACTGACTGCCCTGTTTCCGGGGTAACTGACCGCCCTGTTTCCAGGATAACTGATCACCCTGTTTCCGGGGTAACTGACCACCCTGTTTCCAGGGTCACTGACCACCCTGTTTCCAGGATAACTGACTCCCCTGTTTCCAGGGTAACTGACTGCCCTGTTTCCGGGGTAACTGATCTCCCTGTTTCCGGGGTTACTGACCGCCCTGTTTCCAGGATAACTGACCTACCTATTTACAGGTTAACTGACTGCCCTGTTTCCAGGGTAACTGACTGCCCTGTTCCCAGGGGAACTGACTGCCCTGTTTCCGGGGTAACAGATCACCCTGTTTCCGGGGTAACTGACTAACCAGTTTCCAGGGTGACTGACTGCCCTGTTTCCAGGGTAACTGTCTGCCCAGTTTCCGGGGTAACTGACTGCCCTGTTTCCAGGGTAACTGATCACCCTGTTTCCGGGATAACTGACTGCCCTGTTTCCGGGATAACTGACTGCCCTGTTTCCAGGGTAACTGACTTACCCTGTTTCCGGGGTAACTGACTGCCCTGTTTCCAGGCTAACTGACTGCCCTGTTTCCAGGATAACTGATCACCCTGTTTCCGGGGTAACTGACTGCCCTGTTTCCGGGGGAACTGACTGCCCTGTTTCCAGGATAACTGAAAGCCCTGTTTCCAGGGTAACTGATCTCCCTGTTTCCGGGGTAACTGATCTCCCTGTTTCCGGGTAACTGACTGCCCTGTTTCCGGTGTAAATGACTGCCCTGTTTCCAGGGTAACTGATCTCCCTGTTTCCAGTGCAACGGATCACCATGTTTCCGGGGTAACTGACTGCCCTGCTTCCAGGGCAACTGACCGCCCTGTTTCCGGGGGAACTGACTGCCCAGTTTCCAGGGTAACTGACTGCCCAGTTTCCAGGGTAACTAACTGCCCTGTTTCCAGGGTAACTGACAGCCCACCTTCCAGTGTAACTGATCACCCTGTTTCCAGGATAATTGACTGCCCTGTTTCTAGGGTAACTGACCGCCCTGTTTCCAGGTTAACGGACTGTCCAGTTTCCAGGGTAAATTATCACCCTGTTTCCGGGATAACTATCTGCCCTGTTTCCGGGATAACTGACTGCCCTGTTTCCAGGGTAACTGACTGCCCAGTTTCCAGGGTAACTGATCACCCTGTTTCCGGGAGAACTGACTGCCCTGTTTCCGGGAGAAATGACTGCCCTGTTTCCTGGGTAACTGACTGCCCTGCTTCCGGGGTAACTGACTGCCCTGTTTCCAGGGTAACTGATCACCCTGTTTCCGGGATAACTGACTGCCCTGTTTCCGGGATAACTGACTGCCCTGTTTCCAGGGTAACTGACTTACCCTGTTTCCGGGGTAACTGACTGCCCTGTTTCCAGGCTAACTGACTGCCCTGTTTCCAGGATAACTGATCACCCTGTTTCCGGGGTAACTAACCGCCCTTTTTCCGGGGTAACTGACCGCCCTGTTTCCAGGGTCACTGACCACCCTGTTTCCAGGATAACTGAAAGTGCTGTTTCCAGGGTAACTGATCTCCCTGTTTCCGGGGTAACTGATCACCCTGTTTCCGGGTAACTGACAGCCCTGTTTCCGGGGTAACTGACTGCCCTGTTTCCAGGGTAACTGATCTCCCTGTTTCCGTGATAACTGACTGCCCTGTTTCCGGGATTACTGACTGCCCTGTTTCCGGGGTAACTGTTCACCCTGTTTCCGGGGTAACTGTCTAACCAGTTTCCAGGGTGACTGACTGCCCTGTTTCCAGGGTAACTGACTGCCCAGTTTCCGGGTTAACTGACTGCCCTGTTTCCTGGGTAACTGTCTGCCCTGCTTCCGGGGTAACTGACTGCCCTGTTTCCAGGGTAACTGACTGCCCAGTTTCCAGAGTAACTGATCACCCTTTTTCCGGGATAACTGACTGCCCTGTTTCCCGGATAACTGACTGCCCTGTTTCCAGGGTAACTGATCTCCCTGTTTCCGGGATAACTGTCTGCCCTGTTTCCGGGATAACTGACTGCCCAGTTTCCAGGGTAACTGACTGCCCTGTTTCCGGGGTAACTGACTGCCCTGTTTCCAGGGTAACTGACTGCCCAGTTTCCAGGGTAACTGATCACCCTGTTTCCGGGAGAACTGACTGCCCTGTTTCTGGGAGAAATGACTGCCCTGTTTCCAGGGTAACTGACTGCCCTGCTTCCGGGGTAACTGACCGCCCTGTTTCCAGGGTCACTGACCACCCTGTTTCCAGGATAACTGTAATCCCTATTTCCAGGGTAACTGATCTCCCTGTTTCAGGGGTAACTGATCACCCTGTTTCCGGGTAACTGACTGCCCTGTTTCCGTGGTAACTGACTGCCCTGTTTCCAGGGTAACTGATCTCCCTGTTTCCAGTGCAACGGATCACCATGTTTCCGGGGTAACTGACTGCCCTGTTTCCAGGGCAACTGACCGCCCTGTTTCCGGGGGAACTGACTGCCCAGTTTCCAGGGTAACTGACTGCCCAGTTTCCAGGGTAACTAACTGCCCTGTTTCCGGGGTAACTGACTGCCCAGTTTCCAGGGTAACTGGCTGCTCTGTTTCCAGGGTAACTGACAGCCCACCTTCCAGTGCAACTGATCACCCTGTTTCCAGGATAATTGACTGCCCTGTTTCCAGGGTAACTGACCGCCCTGTTTCCAGGGTAACTGACTGCCCAGTTTCCAGGGTAAATTATCACCCTGTTTCCGGGATAACTAACTGCCCTGTTTCCGGGATAACTGACTGCCCTGTTTCCGGGGTAAGTGATCACCCTGTTTCCGGGGTAACTGACTGCCCAGTTTCCAGGGTAACTGACTTCCCTGTTTCCAGGGTAACTGACTGCCCTGTTTCCGGGATAACTGACTGCCCTGTTTCCAGGGTAACTGATAACCCTGTTTCCGGGAGAAATGACTGCCCTGTTTCCAGGGTAACTGACTGCCCAGTTTCCAGAGTAACTGGATAACCTGTTTCCAGGGTAACAGATCACCCTGTTTCCGGGATAACTGACTGCCCTGTTTCCAAGATAACTGACTGCCCTGTTTCCAGGGTAACTGACTGCCCTGTTTCCGGGGTAACTGACTGCCCTGTTTCCAGGCTAACTGACTGCCCTGTTTCCAGGATAACTGATCACCCTGTTTCCGGGGTAACTGACTGCCCTGTTTCCGGGGTAACTGACCGCCCTGTTTCCAGGATAACTGATCACCCTGTTTCCGGGGTAACTGACCACCCTGTTTCCAGGGTCACTGACCACCCTGTTTCCAGGATAACTGACTCCCCTGTTTCCAGGGTAACTGACTGCCCTGTTTCCGGGGTAACTGATCTCCCTGTTTCCGGGGTAACTGACTGCCCTGTTTCCGGGGTAACTGACCGCCCTGTTTCCAGGGTCAATGACCACCCTGTTTCCAGGATAACTGAAAGCCCTATTTCCAGGGTAACTGATCTCTCTGTTTCCGGGTAACTGACTGCCCTGTTTCCGGGGTAACTGACTGCCCTGTTTCCAGGGGAACTGATCTCCCTGTTTCCAGTGCAACGGATCACCATGTTTCCGGGGTAACTGACTGCCCTGTTTCCAGGGCAACTGACCGCCCTGTTTCCGGGGGAACTGACTGCCCAGTTTCCAGGGTAACTGACTGCCCAGTTTCCAGGGTAACTAACTGCCCTGTTTCCGGGGTAACTGACTGCCCAGTTTCCAGGGTAACTGACTCCCCTGTTTCCAGGGTAACTGACTGCCCTGTTTCCGGGGTAACTGATCTCCCTGTTTCCGGGGTTACTGACCGCCCTGTTTCCAGGATAACTGACCTACCTATTTACAGGTTAACTGACTGCCCTGTTTCTAGGGTAACTGACTGCCCTGTTCCCAGGGGAACTGACTGCCCTGTTTCCGGGGTAACAGATCACCCTGTTTCCGGGGTAACTGACTAACCAGTTTCCAGGGTGACTGACTGCCCTGTTTCCAGGGTAACTGTCTGCCCAGTTTCCGGGGTAACTGACTGCCCTGTTTCCAGGGTAACTGATCACCCTGTTTCCGGGATAACTGACTGCCCTGTTTCCGGGATAACTGACTGCCCTGTTTCCAGGGTAACTGACTTACCCTGTTTCCGGGGTAACTGACTGCCCTGTTTCCAGGCTAACTGACTGCCCTGTTTCCAGGATAACTGATCACCCTGTTTCCGGGGTAACTGACTGCCCTGTTTCCGGGGGAACTGACCGCCCTGTTTCCAGGGTCTCTGACCACCCTGTTTCCAGGATAACTGAAAGCCCTGTTTCCAGGGTAACTGATCTCCCTGTTTCCGGGGTAACTGATCTCCCTGTTTCCGGGGAACTGACTGCCCTGTTTCCGGTGTAAATGACTGCCATGTTTCCAGGGTAAGTGATCTCCCTGTTTCCAGTGCAACGGATCACCATGTTTCCGGGGTAACTGACTGCCCTGTTTCCAGGGCAACTGACCGCCCTGTTTCCGGGGGAACTGACTGCCCAGTTTCCAGGGTAACTGACTGCCCAGTTTCCAGGGTAACTAACTGCCCTGTTTCCGGGGTAACTGACTGCCCAGTTTCCAGGGTAACTGACTGCCCTGTTTCCAGGGTAACTGACAGCCCACCTTCCAGTGTAACTGATCATCCTGTTTCCAGGATAATTGACTGCCCTGTTTCCAGGGTAACTGACCGCCCTGTTTCCAGGTTAACTGACTGTCCAGTTTCCAGGGTAAATTATCACCCTGTTTCCGGGATAACTAACTGCCCTGTTTCCGGGATAACTGACTGCCCTGTTTCCAGGGTAACTGACTGCCCAGTTTCCAGGGTAACTGATCACCCTGTTTCCGGGAGAAATGACTGCCCTGTTTCCAGGGTAACTGACTGCCCTGCTTCCGGGGTAACTGACTGCCCTGTTTCCAGGGTAACTGATCACCCTGTTTCCGGGATAACTGACTGCCGTGTTTCCGGGATAACTGACTGCCCTGTTTCCAGGGTAACTGACCTACCCTGTTTCCGGGGTAACTGACTGCCCTGTTTCCAGGCTAACTGACTGCCCTGTTTCCAGGATAACTGATCACCCTGTTTCCGGGGTAACTGACCGCCCTGTTTCCGGGGTAACTGACCGCCCTGTTTCCAGGGTCACTGACCACCCTGTTTTCAGGATAACTGAAAGTGCTGTTTCCAGGGTAACTGATCTCCCTGTTTCCGGGGTAACTGATCACCCTGTTTCCGGGTAACTGACAGCCCTGTTTCCGGGGTAATTGACTGCCCTGTTTCCAGGGTAACTGATCTCCCTGTTTCCAGTGCAACGGATCACCATGTTTCCGGGGTAAATGACGGCCCTGTTTCCAGTGTAACTGACCGCCCTGTTTCAGGGATAACTGTGTGCCCTGTTTCCAGTGTAAAAAACTGCCCTGTTTCCGGGGTAAATGACTGCCCAGTTTCCAGCGTATCTGACTGACCTGTTTCCAGGGTAACTGACTGCCCTGTTTCCGGGGTCACTGACTGCCCAGTTTCCAGGGTAACTGATCACCCTGTTTCCGGGATAACTGACTACCCTGTTTCCAGGGTAACTGACTGCCCAGTTTCCAGGGAAACTGACTGCCCAGTTTCCAGGGTAACTGCTCAGCCCGTTTCTGGGATAACTGACTACCCTGTTTCCGGGATAACTGATCACCCTGTTTCCGGGGTAACTGATTGCCCTGTTTCCAGCGTAACTGATCACCCTGTTTCCGGGATAACTGACTGCCCTGTTTCCGGGATAACTGACTGCCCTGTTTCCAGGGTAACTGACTGCCCTGTTTCCGGGGTAACTGACTGCCCTGTTTCCAGGATAACTGATCACTCTGTTTCCGGGAAAACTGACCACCCTGTGTCCGGGGTAACTGACTAATCTGTTTCCAGGGTTACTGAGCGCCCTGTTTCTGGGGTAACTGAGTGCCCTGTTTCCGGGGTAACTGACCACCCTGTTTCCAGGATAACTGATCACCCTGTTTCCAGGGTAACTGACCATCCTGTTTCCAGGGTAACTGACTGCCCAGTTTCCAGGGTAAATGACTGCCCTGTTTCCGGGGTAACAGATCTCCCTGTTTCCAGGATAACAGACCGCCCTATTATCCGGGGTAACTGACCGCCCTGTTTCCAGGATAACTGACTGCCCTGTTTCCGGGATAAATAACTGCCCTGTTTACTGGATAACTGACCGCCCTGTTTCCAGGATAACTGACTGCCCTGTTTCCGGGATAACTGACTGCCCTGTTTACTGGATAACTGACCGCCCTGTTTCCAGGATAACTGACTGCCCTGTTTCCAGGGTAACTGAACGCCCTGTTTCCGGGATAACTGACTGCCCTGTTTCCAGGGTAACTGATAACCCTGTTTCCGGGCTAACTGAATGCCCTGTTTCCAGGGTAACTGACTGCCCTGTATCCGGGGTAACTGACTGCCCTGTTTCCAGGGTAACTGACTGCCCAGTTTCCAGAGTAACTGAATACCCTGTTTCCAGGGGAACTGACTGCCCTGTTTCCGGGATAACTGACTGCCCTGTTTCCAGGGTAACTGACTGCCCTGTTTCCGGGGGAACTGACTGCCCTGTTTCCAGGGTAACTGATCACCCTGTTTCCGGGATAACTGACTGCCCTGTTTCCGGGATAACTGACTGCCCTGTTTCCAGGGTAACTGACTGCCCTGTTTCCAGGGCAACGGATCACCATGTTTCCTGGGTAACTGACTGCACTGTTTCCAGGGCAAGTGACCGCCCTGTTTCCGGGGTAACAGACTGCCCAGTTTCCAGGGTAACTGTTCACCCTGTTTCCGGGGTAACGGATCACCCTGTTTCCGGGGTAAATGACGGCCCTGTTTCCAGGGTAACTGACTGCCCTGTTTCAGGGATAACTGTGTGCCCTGTTTCCAGGGTAAAAAACTGCCCTGTTTCCGGGGTAACTGACCGCCCTGTTTCCAGGATAACTGATCACCCTGTTTCCGGGGTAACTGACTGCCCTGTTTCCAGGGTAACTGACTGCCCTGTTTCCAGGTTAACTGACTGCCCTGTTTCCAGTGTAACTGACTGCCCTATTTCCAGGGGAACTGACTGCCCTGTTTCCGGGGTAACTGACCGCCCTGTTTCCAGGATAACTGACCTACCTGTTTCCGGGGTAACTGACCGCCCTGTTTCCAGGATAACTGACTGCCCTGTTTCCAGGTTAACTGACTGCCCTGTTTCCAGTGTAACTGACTGCCCTATTTCCAGGGGAACTGACTGCCCTGTTTCCGGGGTAAATGATCAACCTGTTTCCGGGGTAACTGACTAACCAGTTTCCAGGGTGACTGACTGCCCTGTTTCCTGGGTAGTTGACTGCCCTGCTTCCGGGGTAACTGACTGCCCTGTTTCCAGGTTAACTGACTGCCCATTTTCCAGGGTAACTGATCACCCTTTTTCCGGGATAACTGACTGCCCTGTTTCCGGGATGACTGACAGCCCTGTTTCCAGGGTAACTGATCACCCAGTTTCCGGGATAACTGACTCCCCTGTTTCCAGGGTAACTGACTGCCCATTTTCCAGGGTAACTGACTGCCCTGGTTCCGGGGTAACTGACTGCCCTGTTTCCAGGGTAACTGACTGCCCAGTTTCCAGGGTGACTGATCCCCCTGTTTCCGGGATAACTGACTGCCCTGTTTGCGGGAGAAATGACTGCCCTGTTTCCAGGGTAACTGACTGCCCTGTTTCCGGGGTAACTGACTGCCCTGTTTCCAGGGTAATTGATCAACCTGTTTACGGGATAAATGACTGCCCTGTTTCCGGGATAACTGACTGCCCTGTTTCCAGGATAACTGACTGCCCTGTTTCCGGGGTAACTGACTGCCATGTTTCCAGGCTAACTGACTGCCCTGTTTCCAGGATGACTGATCACCCTGTTTCCGGGATAACTGACTGCCCTGTTTCCGGGGTAACTGACCGCCCTGTTTCCAGGATAACTGATCACCCTGTTTCCGGGGTAACTGACCACCCTGTTTCCAGGGTAACTGACCACCCTGTTTCCAGGATAACTGAAAGCCCTGTTTCCAGGGTAACTGATCTCCCTGTTTCCGGGGTAACTGATCACCCTGTTTCCGGGTAACTGACTGCCCTGTTGCCAGGGTATCTGATGTCCCTGTTTCCAGGGTAACTGATCACCCTGTTTCCGGGGTAACTGACTGCCCTGTTTCCAGGGTAACTGACTGCCCTGTTTCCGGGGTAACTGACTGCCCTGTTTCCAGGATAACTGACTGCCCTGTTTCCAGGATAACTGATCACCCTTTTTCCAGGGTAACTGACTGCCCTGTTTCCGGGGTAACTGACCGCCCTGTTTCCAGGATAACTGATCACCCTGTTTCCGGGGTAACTGACCACCCTGTTTCCAGGGTCACTGACCACCCTGTTTCCAGGATAACTGACTCCCCTGTTTCCAGGGTAACTGACTGCCCTGTTTCCGGGGTAACTGACCGCCCTGTTTCCAGGATAACTGACCTACCTGTTTCCGGGGTAACTGACCGCCCTGTTTCCAGCATAACTGACTGCCCTGTTTCCAGGTTAACTGACTGCCCTGTTTCCAGTGTAACTGACTGCCCTATTTCCAGGGGAACTGACTGCCCTGTTTCCGGGGTAAATGATCACCCTGTTTCCGGGGTAACTGACTAACCAGTTTCCAGGATAACTGAAAGCCCTGTTTCCAGGGTAACTGATCTCCCTGTTTCCGGGGTAACTGATCACCCTGTTTCCGGGTAACTGACTGCCCTGTTGCCAGGGTATCTGATGTCCCTGTTTCCAGGGTAACTGATCACCCTGTTTCCGGGGTAACTGACTGCCCTGTTTCCAGGGTAACTGACTGCCCTGTTTCCGGGGTAACTGACTGCCCTGTTTCCAGGATAACTGACTGCCCTGTTTCCAGGATGACTGATCACCCTGTTTCCGGGATAACTGACTGCCCTGTTTCCGGGGTAACTGACCGCCCTGTTTCCAGGATAACTGATCACCCTGTTTCCGGGGTAACTGACCACCCTGTTTCCAGGGTAACTGACCACCCTGTTTCCAGGATAACTGAAAGCCCTGTTTCCAGGGTAACTGATCTCCCTGTTTCCGGGGTAACTGATCACCCTGTTTCCGGGTAACTGACTGCCCTGTTGCCAGGGTATCTGATGTCCCTGTTTCCAGGGTAACTGATCACCCTGTTTCCGGGGTAACTGACTGCCCTGTTTCCAGGGTAACTGACTGCCCTGTTTCCGGGGTAACTGACTGCCCTGTTTCCAGGATAACTGACTGCCCTGTTTCCAGGATAACTGATCACCCTTTTTCCAGGGTAACTGACTGCCCTGTTTCCGGGGTAACTGACCGCCCTGTTTCCAGGATAACTGATCACCCTGTTTCCGGGGTAACTGACCACCCTGTTTCCAGGGTCACTGACCACCCTGTTTCCAGGATAACTGACTCCCCTGTTTCCAGGGTAACTGACTGCCCTGTTTCCGGGGTAACTGACCGCCCTGTTTCCAGGATAACTGACCTACCTGTTTCCGGGGTAACTGACCGCCCTGTTTCCAGCATAACTGACTGCCCTGTTTCCAGGTTAACTGACTGCCCTGTTTCCAGTGTAACTGACTGCCCTATTTCCAGGGGAACTGACTGCCCTGTTTCCGGGGTAAATGATCACCCTGTTTCTGGGGTAACTGACTGCCCTGTTTCCAGAGTAACTGAAAGCCCTGTTTCCAGTGCAATGGATCACCATGTTTCCGGGGTAACTGACTGCCCTGTTTCCAGGGCAACTGACCGCCCTGTTTCCGGGGTAACTGACTGCCCAGTTTCCAGGCTAACTGTACACCCTGTTTCCGGGGTAACGGATCACCCTGTTTCCGGGTAAATGACTGCCCTGTTTCCAGGGTAACTGACCGCCCTGTTTCAGGGATAACTGTGAGCCCTATTTCCAGGGTAAAAAACTGCCATGTTTCCAGGGTAACTGACCGCCCTGTTTCCAGTATAACTGATCACCCTGTTTCCGGAGTAACCAGGTAATCTGTTTCCAGGGTTACTGACTGCCCTGTTTCCGGGGTAACTGACTGCCCAGTTTCCAGCGTAACTGACTGCCCTGTTTCCAGGGTAACTGACTGCCCAGTTTCCAGGGTAACTGACTGCCCTGTTTCCGGGGAAACTGATCACCCTGTTTCCGGGATAACTGAATACCCTGTTTCCAGGGCAACTGACTGCCCAGTTTCCAGGGTAACTGATCACCCTGTTTCTGGGATACCTGACTGCCCTGTTTCCAGGGCAACTGACTGCCCAGTTTCCAGGGTAACTGACTGCCCTGTTTCCAGGGCAAGTGACCGCCCTGTTTCCGGGGTAACAGACTGCCCAGTTTCCAGGGTAACTGTTCACCCTGTTTCCGGGGTAACGGATCACCCTGTTTCCGGGGTAAATGTCGGCCCTGTTTCCAGGGTAACTGACTGCCCTGTTTCAGGGATAACTGTGTGCCCTGTTTCCAGGGTAAAAAACTGCCCTGTTTCCGGGGTAACTGACCGCCCTGTTTCCAGGATAACTGATCACCCTGTTTCCGGGGTAACTGACTGCCCAGTTTCCAGCGTAACTGACTACCTGTTTCCAGGGTAACTGACTGCCCTGTTTCCGGGGTAGCTGACTGCATAGTTTCCAGGGTAACTGATCACCCTGTTTCCGGGATAACTGACTGCCCAGTTTCCAGGGAAACTGACTGCCCTGTTTCCGGGGTAACTGACTGCCCAGTTTCCAGGGTAACTGCTCAGCCCGTTTCCGGGATAACTGACTACCCTGTTTCCGGGATAACTGATCACCCTGTTTCCGGGGTAACTGATTGCCCTGTTTCCAGCGTAACTGATCACCCTGTTTCCGGGATAACTGACTGCCCTGTTTCCGGGATAACTGACTGCCCTGTTTCCAGGGTAACTGACTGCCCTGTTTCCGGGGTAACTGACTGCCCTGTTTCCAGGATAACTGATCACTCTGTTTCCGGGGTAACTGACCATCCTGTGTCCGGGGTAACTGACTAATCTGTTTCCAGGGTTACTGACCGCCCTGTTTCTGGGGTAACTGAGTGCCCTGTTTCCGGGGTAACTGACTGCCCAGTTTCCAGGGTAAATGACTGCCCTGTTTACTGGATAACTGACCGCCCCATTATCCGGGGTAACTGACCGCCCTGTTTCCAGGATAACTGACTGCCCTGTTTCCAGGATAACTGACCGCCCTGTTTCCAGGATAACTGCCCGCCCCATTATCCGGGGTAACTGTCCGCCCTGTTTCCAGGATAACTGACTGCCCTGTTTCCGGGATAACTGACTGCCCTGTTTCCAGGTTAACTGACTGCCCTGTTTCCGGGATAACTGACTCCCCTGTTTCCAGGGTGACTGACTGCCCTGTTTCCGGGATAACTGACTGCCCTGTTTCCAGGATAACTGACCGCCCTGTTTCCAGGATAACTGACCGCCCCATTATCCGGGGTAACTGACCGCCCTGTTTCCAGGATAACTGACTGCCCTGTTTCCGGGATAACTGACTGCCCTGTTTCCAGGTTAACTGACTGCCCTGTTTCCGGGATAACTGACTCCCCTGTTTCCAGGGTAACTGACTGCCCTGTTTCCGGGATAACTGACTGCCCTGTTTCCAGGGTAACTGACTGCCCTGTTTCCGGGATAACTGAATGCCCTGTTTCCAGGGTAATTGACTGCCCAGTTTCCAGGGTAACTGACTGCCCTGTTTCCAGGGTAACAGACTGCCCAGTTTCCAGAGTAACTGAATACCCTGTTTCCAGGGTAACTGACTGCCCTGTTTCCGGGATAACTGACTGCCCTGTTTCCAGGGTAACTGACTGCCCTGTTTCCGGGGGAACTGACTGCCCTGTTTCCAGGGTAACTGATCACCCTGTTTCCGGGATAACTGACTGCCCTGTTTCCGGGATAACTGACTGCCCTGTTTCCAGGGTAACTGACTGCCCTGTTTCCAGGGCAACGGATCACCATGTTTCCAGGGTAACTGACTGCCCTGTTTCCAGGGCAAGTGACCGCCCTGTTTCCGGGGTAACAGACTGCCCAGTTTCCAGGGTAACTGTTCACCCTGTTTCCGGGGTAACGGATCACCCTGTTTCCGGGGTAAATGACGGCCCTGTTTCCAGGGTAACTGACCGCCCTGTTTCAGGGATAACTGTGTGCCCTGTTTCCAGGGTAAAAAACTGCCCTGTTTCCGGGGTAACTGACCGCCCTGTTTCCAGGATAACTGATCACCCTGTTTCCGGGGTAACTGACTGCGCAGTTTCCAGCGTAACTGACTGCCCTGTTTCCATGGTAACTGACTGCCCTGTTTCCGGGGTAACTGACTGCCCAGTTTCCAGGGTAACTGACTGCCCTGTTTCCGGGGTAACTGACTGCCCAGTTTCCAGGGTAACTGATCACCCTGTTTCCGGGATAACTGACTACCCTGTTTCCAGGGTAACTGACTGCCCTGTTTCCGGAATAACTGACGGCCCAAATTCCAGGGTAACTGATCAGCCCGTTTCCGGGATAACTGACTGCCCTATTTCCGGGATAACTGACTGCCCTGTTTCCAGGGTAACTGACTGCCCTGTTTCCGGGGTAACTGATTGCCCTGTTTCCAGCGTAACTGATCACCCTGTTTCTGGGATAACTGACTGCCCTGTTTCTGGGGTAACTGACTGCCCTGTTTCCAGGGTAACTGACCACCCTGTTTCTGGGGTAACTGAGTGCCCTGTTTCCGGGGTAACTGACCGCCCTGTTTCCAGGATAACTGATCACCCAGTTTCCAGGGTAACTGACCATCCTGTTTCCAGCGTAACTGACTGCCCAGTTTCCAGGGTAAATGACTGCCCTGTTTCCGGGGTAACAGATCTCCCTGTTTCCGGGGTAACAGACCGCCCTGTTTCCAGGATAACTGACTGCCCTTTTTACTGGATAACTGACCGCCCTGTTTCCAGGTTAACTGACTGCCCTGTTTCCGGGATAAATAACTGCCCTGTTTCCAGGGTAACTGACTGCCCTGTTTCAGGGATAACTGACTGCCCTGTTTCCAGGGTAACTGATAACCCTGTTTCCGGGCTAACTGACTGCCCTGTTTCCGGGATAACTGACTGCCCTGTTTCCAGGGTAACTGACTGCTCTGTTTCCGGGGTAACTGACTGCCCTGTTTCCAGGCTAACTGACTGCCCTGTTTCCAGGATAACTGATCACCCTGTTTCCGGGGTAAATGACTGCCCTGTTTCCGGGGTAACTGACCGCCCTGTTTCCAGGATAACTGATCACCCTGTTTCCGTTGTAACTGACTGCCCTGTTTCCAGGCTAACTGACTGCCCTGTTTCCAGGATAACTGATCACCCTGTTTCCGGGGTAACTGACTGCCCTGTTTCCGGGGTAACTGACCGCCCTGTTTCCAGGATAACTGATCACCCTGTTTCCGGGGTAACTGACCACCCTGTTTCCAGGGTCACTGACCACCCTGTTTCCAGGATAACTGACTCCCCTGTTTCCAGCGTAACTGATCACCCTGTTTCCGGGGTAACTGACCTACCTATTTCCGGGGTAACTGACCGCCCTGTTTCCAGGATAACTGACTGCCCTGTTTCCAGGTTAACTGACTGCCCTGTTTCCAGGGTAACTGACTGCCCTGTTTCCAGGGGAACTGACTGCCCTGTTTCCGGGGTAAATGATCACCCTGTTTCCGGGGTAACTGACTAACCAGTTTCCAGGGTGACTGACTGCCCTGTTTCCAGGGTAACTGACTGCCCAGTTTCCGGGGTAACCTACTGCCCTGTTTCCAGGGTAACTGACTGCCCAGTTTCCAGGGTAACTGATCACCCTGTTTCCGGGAAAACTGACTGCCCTGTTTCCGGGGTAACTGACTGCCCTGTTTCCAGGGTAACTGACCGCCCTGTTTCTGGGGTAACTGAGTGCCCTGTTTCCGGGGTAACTGACCGCCCTGTTTCCAGGATAACTGATCACCCTGTTTCCAGGGTAATTGACCATCCTGTTTCCAGGGTAACTGACTGCCCTGTTTCCAGGGTAAATGACTGCCCTGTTTCCGGGGTAACAGATCTCCCTGTTTCCGGGGTAACAGACCGCCCTGTTTCCAGGATAACTGACTGCCCTGTTTCCGGGATAACTGACTGCCCTGTTTACTGGATAACTGACCGCCCTGTTTCCAGGTTAACTGACTGCCCTGTTTCCGGGATAAATAACTGCCCTGTTTCCAGGGTAACTGACTGCCCTGTTTCCGGGATAACTGACTGCCCTGTTTCCAGGGTAACTGATAACCCTGTTTCCGGGCTAACTGACTGCCCTGTTTCCGGGATAACTGACTGCCCTGTTTCCAGGGTAACTGACTGCCCTGTTTCCGGGGTAACTGACTGCCCTGTTTCCAGGCTAACTGACTGCCCTGTTTCCAGGATAACTGATCACCCTGTTTCCGGGGTAAATGACTGCCCTGTTTCCGGGGTAACTGACCGCCCTGTTTCCAGGATAACTGATCACCCTGTTTCCGGGGTAACTGACTGCCCTGTTTCCAGGCTAACTGACTGCCCTGTTTCCAGCGTAACTGATCACCCTGTTTCCAGGATAACTGACCTACCTATTTCCGGGGTAACTGACCGCCCTGTTTCCAGGATAACTGACTGCCCTGTTTCCAGGTTAACTGACTGCCCTGTTTCCAGGGTAACTGACTGCCCTGTTTCCAGGGGAACTGACTGCCCTGTTTCCGGGGTAAATGATCACCCTGTTTCCGGGGTAACTGACTAACCAGTTTCCAGGGTGACTGACTGCCCTGTTTCCAGGGTAACTGACTGCCCAGTTTCCGGGGTAACCTACTGCCCTGTTTCCAGGGTAACTGACTGCCCAGTTTCCAGGGTAACTGATCACCCTGTTTCCGGGAAAACTGACTGCCCTGTTTCCGGGAGAAATGACTGCCCTGTTTCCAGGGTAACTGACTGCCCTGTTTCCGGGGTAACTGACTGCCCTGTTTCCAGGGTAACTGATCACCCTGTTTCCGGGATAAATGACTGCCCTGTTTCCGGGATAACTGACTGCCCTGTTTCCAGGGTAACTGACTGCCCTGTTTCCGGGGTAACTGACTGCCCTGTTTCCAGGCTAACTGACTGCCCTGTTTCCAGGATAACTGATCACCCTGTTTCCGGGGTAACTGACTGCCCCGTTTCCGGGGTAACTGACCGCCCTGTTTCCAAGATAACTGACCACCCTGTTTCCAGGGTCACTGACCACCCTGTTTCCAGGATAACTGAAAGCCCTGTTTCCAGGGTAACTGATCTCCCTGTTTCCGGGGTAACTGATCACCCTGTTTCCAGTTAACTGACTGCCCTGTTTCCAGGTTAACTGATCTCCCTGTTTCCAGGGTAACTGATCACCCTGTTTCCGGGGTAACTGACTGCCCTGTTTCCAGGGTAACTGACTGCCCTGTTTCCGGGGTAACTGACTGCCCTGTTTCCAGGATAACTGATCACTCTGTTTCCGGGGGAACTGACCACCCTGTTTCCGGGGTAACTGACTAATCTGTTTCCAGTGTTACTGACCGCCCTATTTCTGGGGTAACTGACTGCCCTGTTTCCGGGGTAACTGACCGATCTGTTTCCGGGGTAACTGACCGCCCTGTTTCCAGGATAACTGACCATCCTATTACCAGGGTAACTGACCGCTCTGCTTCCAGGATAACTGACTGCCCTGTTTCCGGGATAACTGACTGCCCTGTTTAATGGATAACTGACTGCCCTGTTTCCAGGTTAACTGACTGCCCTGTTTCCGGGATAACTGACTGCCCTGTTTCCAGGTTAACTGACTGCCCTGTTTCCGGGATAACTGACTGCCCTGTTTCCATGGTAACTGATAAACCTGTTTCCAGGATAACTGACTGCCCTGCTTCCAGGGTAACTGACTGCTCGGTTTCCAGGGTAACTGACTGCCCTGTTTCCGGGGTAACTGACTGCCCTGTTTCCAGGGTAACTGACTGCCCAGTTTCCAGAGTAACTGAATACCCTGTTTCCAGGGTAACTGACTGCCCTGTTTCTGGGGTAACTGACTGCCCTGTTTCCGGGGTAACTGACCGCCCTGTTTCCAGGATAACTGATCACCCTGCTTCCAGGGGAACTGACCATCCTGTTTCCAGGGTGACTGACTGCCCTGTTTCCAGGGTAACTGACTGCCCACTTTCCGGGTTATCTGACAGCCCTGTTTACTGGGTAATTGACTGCCCTGCTTCCGGGGTAACTGACTGCCCTGTTTCCAGGTTAACTGACTGCCCAGTTTCCAGGGTATCTGATCACCCTTTTTCCGGGATAACTGACTGCCCTGTTTCCGGGATAACTGACTGCCCTGTTTCCAGGGTAACTGATCACCCTGTTTCCGGGATAACTGACTCCCCTGTTTCCAGGGTAACTGACTGCCCAGTTTCCAGGGTAACTGACGCACATGTTTCCGGGGTAACTGACTGCCCTGTTTCCAGGGTAACTGACTGCCCAGTTTCCAGGGTAACTGACTGTCCTGTTTCCGGGGTAACTGACTGCCCTGTTTCCAGGCTAACTGACTGCCCTGTTTCCAGGATAACTGATCACCCTGTTTCCGGGGTAACTGACCGACCGCCCTGTTTCCAGGATAACTGATCACCCTGTTTCCGGAGTAACTGACCACCCTGTTTCCAGTGTAACTGACTAATCTGTTTCCAGGGTTACTGACCGCCCTGTTTCTGGGGTAACTGACTGCCCTGTTTCCGGGGTAACTGACTGCTCAGTTTCCAGGGTAACTGACTGCCCAGTTTCCAGAGTAACTGAATACCCTGTTTCCAGGGTAACTGACTGCCCTTTTTCCGGGATAACTGACTGTCCTGTTTCCAGGGTAACTGACTGCCCTGTTTCCGGGATAACTGATGCCCTGTCTCCGGGATAACAGACTGCCCTGTTTCCAGGGTAACTGACTGCCCTGTTTCCGGGGTAACTGACTGCCCTGTTTCCAGGCTAACTGACTGCCCTGTTTCCAGGATAACTGATCACCCTGTTTCCGGGGTAACTGACTGCACTGTTTCCGGGGTAACTGACCGCCCTGTTTCCAGGACAACTGATCACCCTGTTTCCGGGGTAACTGACCACCCTGTTTCCAGGATAACTGACCACCCTGTTTCCAGGATAACTGACTCCCCTGTTTCCAGGGTAACTGACTGCCCTGTTTCCGGGGTAACTGACCGCCCTGTTTCCAGGATAACTGACCTACCTATTTCCGGGGTAACTGACCGCCCTGTTTCCAGGATAACTGACTGCCCTGTTTCCAGGTTAACTGACTGCCCTGTTTCCAGGGTAACAGACTGCCCTGTTTCCGGGGTAAATGATCACCCTGTTTCCGGGGTAACTGACTAACCAGTTTCCAGGGTGACTGACTGCCCTGTTTCCAGGGTAACTGAATGCCCACTTTCCGGGGTAACTGACTGCCCTGTTTCCTGGGTAATTGACTGCCCTGCTTCCGGGGTAACTGACTGCCCTGTTTCCAGGTTAACTGACTGCCCATTTTCCAGGGTAACTGATCACCCTTTTTCCGGGATAACTGACTGCCCTGTTTCCGGGATAACTGACTGCCCTGTTTCCAGGGTAACTGATCACCCTGTTTCCGGGGTAACTGACTGCCCTGTTTCCAGGCTAACTGACTGCCCTGTTTCCAGGATAACTGATCACCCTGTTTCCAGGGTAACTGACTGCCCTGTTTCCGGGGTAACTGACCGACCGCCCTGTTTCCAGGATAACTGATCACCCTGTTTCCGGGGTAACTGACCACCCTGTTTCCAGTGTAACTGACTAATCTGTTTCCAGGGTTACTGACCGTCCTGTTTCTGGGGTAACTGACTGCCCTGTTTCAGGGGTAACTGACCGCCCTGTTTCCAGGATAACTGATCACCCTGCTTCCAGGGGAACTGACCATCCTGTTTCCAAGGTAACTGACTGCCCAGTTTCCAGGGTGACTGACTGCCCTGTTTCCAGGGTAACTGACTGCCCACTTTCCGGGTTAACTGACAGCCCTGTTTCCTGGGTAATTGACTGCCCTGCTTCCGGGGTAACTGACTGCCCTGTTTCCAGGTTAACTGACTGCCCAGTTTCCAGGGTAACTGATCACCCTTTTTCCGGGATAACTGACTGCCCTGTTTCCGGGATAACTGACTGCCCTGTTTCCAGGGTAACTGATCACCCTGTTTCCGATATAACTGACTCCCCTGTTTCCAGGGTAACTGACTGCCCAGTTTCCAGGGTAACTGACTGCCATGTTTCCGGGGTAACTGACTGCCCTGTTTCCAGGGTAACTGACTGCCCAGTTTCCAGGGTAACTGACTGCCCTGTTTCCGGGGTAACTGACTGCCCTATTTCCAGGCTAACTGACTGCCCTGTTTCCAGGATAACTGATCACCCTGTTTCCGGGGAAACTGACTGCCCTGTTTCCGGGGTAACTGACCGACCGCCCTGTTTCCAGGATAACTGATCACCCTGTTTCCGGGGTAACTGACCACCCTGTTTCCAGTGTAACTGACTAATCTGTTTCCAGGGTAACTGACCGCCCTGTTTCTGGGGTAACTGACTGCCCTGTTTCCGGGGTAACTGACCGCCCTGTTTCCAGGATAACTGATCACCCTGCTTCCAGGGTAACTGACCATCCTGTTTCCAGGGTAACTGACTGCCCAGTTTCCAGGGTATCTGATCACCCTTTTTCCGGGATAACTGACTGCCCTGTTTCCGGGATAACTGACTGCCCTGTTTCCAGGGTAACTGATCACCCTGTTTCCGGGATAACTGACTCCCCTGTTTCCAGGGTAACTGACTGCCCTGTTTCCGGGGTAACTGACTGCCCAGTTTCCAGAGTAACTGAATAACCTGTTTCCCGGGTAACAGATCACCCTGTTTCCGGGATAACTGACTGCCCTGTTTCCAAGATATCTGACTGCCCTGTTTCCAGGGTAACTGACTGCCCTGTTTCCGGGGTAACTGACTGCCCTGTTTCCAGGCTAACTGACTGCCCTGTTTCCAGGATAACTGATCACCCTGTTTCCGGGGTAACTGACTGCCCTGTTTCCGGGGTAACTGACCGCCCTGTTTCCAGGATAACTGATCACCCTGTTTCCGGGGTAACTGACCACCCTGTTTCCAGGGTCACTGACCACCCTGTTTCCAGGATAACTGACTCCCCTGTTTCCAGGGTAACTGACTGCCCTGTTTCCGGGGTAACTGATCTCCCTGTTTCCGGGGTTACTGACCGCCCTGTTTCCAGGATAACTGACCTACCTATTTACAGGTTAACTGACTGCCCTGTTTCCAGGGTAACTGACTGCCCTGTTCCCAGGGGAACTGACTGCCCTGTTTCCGGGGTAACAGATCACCCTGTTTCCGGGGTAACTGACTAACCAGTTTCCAGGGTGACTGACTGCCCTGTTTCCAGGGTAACTGTCTGCCCAGTTTCCGGGGTAACTGACTGCCCTGTTTCCAGGGTAACTGATCACCCTGTTTCCGGGATAACTGACTGCCCTGTTTCCGGGATAACTGACTGCCCTGTTTCCAGGGTAACTGACTTACCCTGTTTCCGGGGTAACTGACTGCCCTGTTTCCAGGCTAACTGACTGCCCTGTTTCCAGGATAACTGATCACCCTGTTTCCGGGGTAACTGACTGCCCTGTTTCCGGGGGAACTGACTGCCCTGTTTCCAGGATAACTGAAAGCCCTGTTTCCAGGGTAACTGATCTCCCTGTTTCCGGGGTAACTGATCTCCCTGTTTCCGGGTAACTGACTGCCCTGTTTCCGGTGTAAATGACTGCCCTGTTTCCAGGGTAACTGATCTCCCTGTTTCCAGTGCAACGGATCACCATGTTTCCGGGGTAACTGACTGCCCTGCTTCCAGGGCAACTGACCGCCCTGTTTCCGGGGGAACTGACTGCCCAGTTTCCAGGGTAACTGACTGCCCAGTTTCCAGGGTAACTAACTGCCCTGTTTCCAGGGTAACTGACAGCCCACCTTCCAGTGTAACTGATCACCCTGTTTCCAGGATAATTGACTGCCCTGTTTCTAGGGTAACTGACCGCCCTGTTTCCAGGTTAACGGACTGTCCAGTTTCCAGGGTAAATTATCACCCTGTTTCCGGGATAACTATCTGCCCTGTTTCCGGGATAACTGACTGCCCTGTTTCCAGGGTAACTGACTGCCCAGTTTCCAGGGTAACTGATCACCCTGTTTCCGGGAGAACTGACTGCCCTGTTTCCGGGAGAAATGACTGCCCTGTTTCCTGGGTAACTGACTGCCCTGCTTCCGGGGTAACTGACTGCCCTGTTTCCAGGGTAACTGATCACCCTGTTTCCGGGATAACTGACTGCCCTGTTTCCGGGATAACTGACTGCCCTGTTTCCAGGGTAACTGACTTACCCTGTTTCCGGGGTAACTGACTGCCCTGTTTCCAGGCTAACTGACTGCCCTGTTTCCAGGATAACTGATCACCCTGTTTCCGGGGTAACTAACCGCCCTTTTTCCGGGGTAACTGACCGCCCTGTTTCCAGGGTCACTGACCACCCTGTTTCCAGGATAACTGAAAGTGCTGTTTCCAGGGTAACTGATCTCCCTGTTTCCGGGGTAACTGATCACCCTGTTTCCGGGTAACTGACAGCCCTGTTTCCGGGGTAACTGACTGCCCTGTTTCCAGGGTAACTGATCTCCCTGTTTCCGTGATAACTGACTGCCCTGTTTCCGGGATTACTGACTGCCCTGTTTCCGGGGTAACTGTTCACCCTGTTTCCGGGGTAACTGTCTAACCAGTTTCCAGGGTGACTGACTGCCCTGTTTCCAGGGTAACTGACTGCCCAGTTTCCGGGTTAACTGACTGCCCTGTTTCCTGGGTAACTGTCTGCCCTGCTTCCGGGGTAACTGACTGCCCTGTTTCCAGGGTAACTGACTGCCCAGTTTCCAGAGTAACTGATCACCCTTTTTCCGGGATAACTGACTGCCCTGTTTCCCGGATAACTGACTGCCCTGTTTCCAGGGTAACTGATCTCCCTGTTTCCGGGATAACTGTCTGCCCTGTTTCCGGGATAACTGACTGCCCAGTTTCCAGGGTAACTGACTGCCCTGTTTCCGGGGTAACTGACTGCCCTGTTTCCAGGGTAACTGACTGCCCAGTTTCCAGGGTAACTGATCACCCTGTTTCCGGGAGAACTGACTGCCCTGTTTCTGGGAGAAATGACTGCCCTGTTTCCAGGGTAACTGACTGCCCTGCTTCCGGGGTAACTGACCGCCCTGTTTCCAGGGTCACTGACCACCCTGTTTCCAGGATAACTGTAAGCCCTATTTCCAGGGTAACTGATCTCCCTGTTTCAGGGGTAACTGATCACCCTGTTTCCGGGTAACTGACTGCCCTGTTTCCGTGGTAACTGACTGCCCTGTTTCCAGGGTAACTGATCTCCCTGTTTCCAGTGCAACGGATCACCATGTTTCCGGGGTAACTGACTGCCCTGTTTCCAGGGCAACTGACCGCCCTGTTTCCGGGGGAACTGACTGCCCAGTTTCCAGGGTAACTGACTGCCCAGTTTCCAGGGTAACTAACTGCCCTGTTTCCGGGGTAACTGACTGCCCAGTTTCCAGGGTAACTGGCTGCTCTGTTTCCAGGGTAACTGACAGCCCACCTTCCAGTGCAACTGATCACCCTGTTTCCAGGATAATTGACTGCCCTGTTTCCAGGGTAACTGACCGCCCTGTTTCCAGGGTAACTGACTGCCCAGTTTCCAGGGTAAATTATCACCCTGTTTCCGGGATAACTAACTGCCCTGTTTCCGGGATAACTGACTGCCCTGTTTCCGGGGTAAGTGATCACCCTGTTTCCGGGGTAACTGACTGCCCAGTTTCCAGGGTAACTGACTTCCCTGTTTCCAGGGTAACTGACTGCCCTGTTTCCGGGATAACTGACTGCCCTGTTTCCAGGGTAACTGATAACCCTGTTTCCGGGAGAAATGACTGCCCTGTTTCCAGGGTAACTGACTGCCCAGTTTCCAGAGTAACTGGATAACCTGTTTCCAGGGTAACAGATCACCCTGTTTCCGGGATAACTGACTGCCCTGTTTCCAAGATAACTGACTGCCCTGTTTCCAGGGTAACTGACTGCCTTGTTTCCGGGGTAACTGACTGCCCTGTTTCCAGGCTAACTGACTGCCCTGTTTCCAGGATAACTGATCACCCTGTTTCCGGGGTAACTGACTGCCCTGTTTCCGGGGTAACTGACCGCCCTGTTTCCAGGATAACTGATCACCCTGTTTCCGGGGTAACTGACCACCCTGTTTCCAGGGTCACTGACCACCCTGTTTCCAGGATAACTGACTCCCCTGTTTCCAGGGTAACTGACTGCCCTGTTTCCGGGGTAACTGATCTCCCTGTTTCCGGGGTAACTGACTGCCCTGTTTCCGGGGTAACTGACCGCCCTGTTTCCAGGGTCAATGACCACCCTGTTTCCAGGATAACTGAAAGCCCTATTTCCAGGGTAACTGATCTCTCTGTTTCCGGGTAACTGACTGCCCTGTTTCCGGGGTAACTGACTGCCCTGTTTCCAGGGGAACTGATCTCCCTGTTTCCAGTGCAACGGATCACCATGTTTCCGGGGTAACTGACTGCCCTGTTTCCAGGGCAACTGACCGCCCTGTTTCCGGGGGAACTGACTGCCCAGTTTCCAGGGTAACTGACTGCCCAGTTTCCAGGGTAACTAACTGCCCTGTTTCCGGGGTAACTGACTGCCCAGTTTCCAGGGTAACTGACTCCCCTGTTTCCAGGGTAACTGACTGCCCTGTTTCCGGGGTAACTGATCTCCCTGTTTCCGGGGTTACTGACCGCCCTGTTTCCAGGATAACTGACCTACCTATTTACAGGTTAACTGACTGCCCTGTTTCTAGGGTAACTGACTGCCCTGTTCCCAGGGGAACTGACTGCCCTGTTTCCGGGGTAACAGATCACCCTGTTTCCGGGGTAACTGACTAACCAGTTTCCAGGGTGACTGACTGCCCTGTTTCCAGGGTAACTGTCTGCCCAGTTTCCGGGGTAACTGACTGCCCTGTTTCCAGGGTAACTGATCACCCTGTTTCCGGGATAACTGACTGCCCTGTTTCCGGGATAACTGACTGCCCTGTTTCCAGGGTAACTGCCTTACCCTGTTTCCGGGGTAACTGACTGCCCTGTTTCCAGGCTAACTGACTGCCCTGTTTCCAGGATAACTGATCACCCTGTTTCCGGGGTAACTGACTGCCCTGTTTCTGGGGGAACTGACCGCCCTGTTTCCAGGGTCTCTGACCACCCTGTTTCCAGGATAACTGAAAGCCCTGTTTCCAGGGTAACTGATCTCCCTGTTTCCGGGGTAACTGATCTCCCTGTTTCCGGGGAACTGACTGCCCTGTTTCCGGTGTAAATGACTGCCATGTTTCCAGGGTAAGTGATCTCCCTGTTTCCAGTGCAACGGATCACCATGTTTCCGGGGTAACTGACTGCCCTGTTTCCAGGGCAACTGACCGCCCTGTTTCCGGGGGAACTGACTGCCCAGTTTCCAGGGTAACTGACTGCCCAGTTTCCAGGGTAACTAACTGCCCTGTTTCCGGGGTAACTGACTGCCCAGTTTCCAGGGTAACTGACTGCCCTGTTTCCAGGGTAACTGACAGCCCACCTTCCAGTGTAACTGATCATCCTGTTTCCAGGATAATTGACTGCCCTGTTTCCAGGGTAACTGACCGCCCTGTTTCCAGGTTAACTGACTGTCCAGTTTCCAGGGTAAATTATCACCCTGTTTCCGGGATAACTAACTGCCCTGTTTCCGGGATAACTGACTGCCCTGTTTCCAGGGTAACTGACTGCCCAGTTTCCAGGGTAACTGATCACCCTGTTTCCGGGAGAAATGACTGCCCTGTTTCCAGGGTAACTGACTGCCCTGCTTCCGGGGTAACTGACTGCCCTGTTTCCAGGGTAACTGATCACCCTGTTTCCGGGATAACTGACTGCCGTGTTTCCGGGATAACTGACTGCCCTGTTTCCAGGGTAACTGACCTACCCTGTTTCCGGGGTAACTGACTGCCCTGTTTCCAGGCTAACTGACTGCCCTGTTTCCAGGATAACTGATCACCCTGTTTCCGGGGTAACTGACCGCCCTGTTTCCGGGGTAACTGACCGCCCTGTTTCCAGGGTCACTGACCACCCTGTTTTCAGGATAACTGAAAGTGCTGTTTCCAGGGTAACTGATCTCCCTGTTTCCGGGGTAACTGATCACCCTGTTTCCGGGTAACTGACAGCCCTGTTTCCGGGGTAATTGACTGCCCTGTTTCCAGGGTAACTGATCTCCCTGTTTCCAGTGCAACGGATCACCATGTTTCCGGGGTAAATGACGGCCCTGTTTCCAGTGTAACTGACCGCCCTGTTTCAGGGATAACTGTGTGCCCTGTTTCCAGTGTAAAAAACTGCCCTGTTTCCGGGGTAAATGACTGCCCAGTTTCCAGCGTATCTGACTGACCTGTTTCCAGGGTAACTGACTGCCCTGTTTCCGGGGTCACTGACTGCCCAGTTTCCAGGGTAACTGATCACCCTGTTTCCGGGATAACTGACTACCCTGTTTCCAGGGTAACTGACTGCCCAGTTTCCAGGGAAACTGACTGCCCAGTTTCCAGGGTAACTGCTCAGCCCGTTTCTGGGATAACTGACTACCCTGTTTCCGGGATAACTGATCACCCTGTTTCCGGGGTAACTGATTGCCCTGTTTCCAGCGTAACTGATCACCCTGTTTCCGGGATAACTGACTGCCCTGTTTCCGGGATAACTGACTGCCCTGTTTCCAGGGTAACTGACTGCCCTGTTTCCGGGGTAACTGACTGCCCTGTTTCCAGGATAACTGATCACTCTGTTTCCGGGAAAACTGACCACCCTGTGTCCGGGGTAACTGACTAATCTGTTTCCAGGGTTACTGAGCGCCCTGTTTCTGGGGTAACTGAGTGCCCTGTTTCCGGGGTAACTGACCACCCTGTTTCCAGGATAACTGATCACCCTGTTTCCAGGGTAACTGACCATCCTGTTTCCAGGGTAACTGACTGCCCAGTTTCCAGGGTAAATGACTGCCCTGTTTCCGGGGTAACAGATCTCCCTGTTTCCAGGATAACAGACCGCCCTATTATCCGGGGTAACTGACCGCCCTGTTTCCAGGATAACTGACTGCCCTGTTTCCGGGATAAATAACTGCCCTGTTTACTGGATAACTGACCGCCCTGTTTCCAGGATAACTGACTGCCCTGTTTCCGGGATAACTGACTGCCCTGTTTACTGGATAACTGACCGCCCTGTTTCCAGGATAACTGACTGCCCTGTTTCCAGGGTAACTGAACGCCCTGTTTCCGGGATAACTGACTGCCCTGTTTCCAGGGTAACTGATAACCCTGTTTCCGGGCTAACTGAATGCCCTGTTTCCAGGGTAACTGACTGCCCTGTATCCGGGGTAACTGACTGCCCTGTTTCCAGGGTAACTGACTGCCCAGTTTCCAGAGTAACTGAATACCCTGTTTCCAGGGGAACTGACTGCCCTGTTTCCGGGATAACTGACTGCCCTGTTTCCAGGGTAACTGACTGCCCTGTTTCCGGGGGAACTGACTGCCCTGTTTCCAGGGTAACTGATCACCCTGTTTCCGGGATAACTGACTGCCCTGTTTCCGGGATAACTGACTGCCCTGTTTCCAGGGTAACTGACTGCCCTGTTTCCAGGGCAACGGATCACCATGTTTCCTGGGTAACTGACTGCACTGTTTCCAGGGCAAGTGACCGCCCTGTTTCCGGGGTAACAGACTGCCCAGTTTCCAGGGTAACTGTTCACCCTGTTTCCGGGGTAACGGATCACCCTGTTTCCGGGGTAAATGACGGCCCTGTTTCCAGGGTAACTGACCGCCCTGTTTCAGGGATAACTGTGTGCCCTGTTTCCAGGGTAAAAAACTGCCCTGTTTCCGGGGTAACTGACCGCCCTGTTTCCAGGATAACTGATCACCCTGTTTCCGGGGTAACTGACTGCCCTGTTTCCAGGGTAACTGACTGCCCTGTTTCCAGGTTAACTGACTGCCCTGTTTCCAGTGTAACTGACTGCCCTATTTCCAGGGGAACTGACTGCCCTGTTTCCGGGGTAACTGACCGCCCTGTTTCCAGGATAACTGACCTACCTGTTTCCGGGGTAACTGACCGCCCTGTTTCCAGGATAACTGACTGCCCTGTTTCCAGGTTAACTGACTGCCCTGTTTCCAGTGTAACTGACTGCCCTATTTCCAGGGGAACTGACTGCCCTGTTTCCGGGGGAAATGATCAACCTGTTTCCGGGGTAACTGACTAACCAGTTTCCAGGGTGACTGACTGCCCTGTTTCCTGGGTAGTTGACTGCCCTGCTTCCGGGGTAACTGACTGCCCTGTTTCCAGGTTAACTGACTGCCCATTTTCCAGGGTAACTGATCACCCTTTTTCCGGGATAACTGACTGCCCTGTTTCCGGGATGACTGACAGCCCTGTTTCCAGGGTAACTGATCACCCAGTTTCCGGGATAACTGACTCCCCTGTTTCCAGGGTAACTGACTGCCCAGTTTCCAGGGTAACTGACTGCCCTGTTTCCGGGGTAACTGACTGCCCTGTTTCCAGGGTAACTGACTGCCCAGTTTCCAGGGTGACTGATCCCCCTGTTTCCGGGATAACTGACTGCCCTGTTTGCGGGAGAAATGACTGCCCTGTTTCCAGGGTAACTGACTGCCCTGTTTCCGGGGTAACTGACTGCCCTGTTTCCAGGATAACTGACTGCCCTGTTTCCGGGGTAACTGACTGCCATGTTTCCAGGCTAACTGACTGCCCTGTTTCCAGGATGACTGATCACCCTGTTTCCGGGATAACTGACTGCCCTGTTTCCGGGGTAACTGACCGCCCTGTTTCCAGGATAACTGATCACCCTGTTTCCGGGGTAACTGACCACCCTGTTTCCAGGGTAACTGACCACCCTGTTTCCAGGATAACTGAAAGCCCTGTTTCCAGGGTAACTGATCTCCCTGTTTCCGGGGTAACTGATCACCCTGTTTCCGGGTAACTGACTGCCCTGTTTCCAGGGTATCTGATGTCCCTGTTTCCAGGGTAACTGATCACCCTGTTTCCGGGGTAACTGACTGCCCTGTTTCCAGGGTAACTGACTGCCCTTTTTCCGGGGTAACTGACTGCCCTGTTTCCAGGATAACTGACTGCCCTGTTTCCAGGATAACTGATCACCCTTTTTCCAGGGTAACTGACTGCCCTGTTTCCGGGGTAACTGACCGCCCTGTTTCCAGGATAACTGATCACCCTGTTTCCGGGGTAACTGACCACCCTGTTTCCAGGGTCACTGACCACCCTGTTTCCAGGATAACTGACTCCCCTGTTTCCAGGGTAACTGACTGCCCTGTTTCCGGGGTAACTGACCGCCCTGTTTCCAGGATAACTGACCTACCTGTTTCCGGGGTAACTGACCGCCCTGTTTCCAGCATAACTGACTGCCCTGTTTCCAGGTTAACTGACTGCCCTGTTTCCAGTGTAACTGACTGCCCTATTTCCAGGGGAACTGACTGCCCTGTTTCCGGGGTAAATGATCACCCTGTTTCCGGGGTAACTGACTAACCAGTTTCCAGGATAACTGAAAGCCCTGTTTCCAGGGTAACTGATCTCCCTGTTTCCGGGGTAACTGATCACCCTGTTTCCGGGTAACTGACTGCCCTGTTGCCAGGGTATCTGATGTCCCTGTTTCCAGGGTAACTGATCACCCTGTTTCCGGGGTAACTGACTGCCCTGTTTCCAGGGTAACTGACTGCCCTGTTTCCGGGGTAACTGACTGCCCTGTTTCCAGGATAACTGACTGCCCTGTTTCCAGGATGACTGATCACCCTGTTTCCGGGATAACTGACTGCCCTGTTTCCGGGGTAACTGACCGCCCTGTTTCCAGGATAACTGATCACCCTGTTTCCGGGGTAACTGACCACCCTGTTTCCAGGGTAACTGACCACCCTGTTTCCAGGATAACTGAAAGCCCTGTTTCCAGGGTAACTGATCTCCCTGTTTCCGGGGTAACTGATCACCCTGTTTCCGGGTAACTGACTGCCCTGTTGCCAGGGTATCTGATGTCCCTGTTTCCAGGGTAACTGATCACCCTGTTTCCGGGGTAACTGACTGCCCTGTTTCCAGGGTAACTGACTGCCCTGTTTCCGGGGTAACTGACTGCCCTGTTTCCAGGATAACTGACTGCCCTGTTTCCAGGATAACTGATCACCCTTTTTCCAGGGTAACTGACTGCCCTGTTTCCGGGGTAACTGACCGCCCTGTTTCCAGGATAACTGATCACCCTGTTTCCGGGGTAACTGACCACCCTGTTTCCAGGGTCACTGACCACCCTGTTTCCAGGATAACTGACTCCCCTGTTTCCAGGGTAACTGACTGCCCTGTTTCCGGGGTAACTGACCGCCCTGTTTCCAGGATAACTGACCTACCTGTTTCCGGGGTAACTGACCGCCCTGTTTCCAGCATAACTGACTGCCCTGTTTCCAGGTTAACTGACTGCCCTGTTTCCAGTGTAACTGACTGCCCTATTTCCAGGGGAACTGACTGCCCTGTTTCCGGGGTAAATGATCACCCTGTTTCTGGGGTAACTGACTGCCCTGTTTCCAGAGTAACTGAAAGCCCTGTTTCCAGTGCAATGGATCACCATGTTTCCGGGGTAACTGACTGCCCTGTTTCCAGGGCAACTGACCGCCCTGTTTCCGGGGTAACTGACTGCCCAGTTTCCAGGCTAACTGTACACCCTGTTTCCGGGGTAACGGATCACCCTGTTTCCGGGTAAATGACTGCCCTGTTTCCAGGGTAACTGACCGCCCTGTTTCAGGGATAACTGTGAGCCCTATTTCCAGGGTAAAAAACTGCCCTGTTTCCAGGGTAACTGACCGCCCTGTTTCCAGTATAACTGATCACCCTGTTTCCGGAGTAACCAGGTAATCTGTTTCCAGGGTTACTGACTGCCCTGTTTCCGGGGTAACTGACTGCCCAGTTTCCAGCGTAACTGACTGCCCTGTTTCCAGGGTAACTGACTGCCCAGTTTCCAGGGTAACTGACTGCCCTGTTTCCGGGGAAACTGATCACCCTGTTTCCGGGATAACTGAATACCCTGTTTCCAGGGCAACTGACTGCCCAGTTTCCAGGGTAACTGATCACCCTGTTTCTGGGATACCTGACTGCCCTGTTTCCAGGGCAACTGACTGCCCAGTTTCCAGGGTAACTGACTGCCCTGTTTCCAGGGCAAGTGACCGCCCTGTTTCCGGGGTAACAGACTGCCCAGTTTCCAGGGTAACTGTTCACCCTGTTTCCGGGGTAACGGATCACCCTGTTTCCGGGGTAAATGTCGGCCCTGTTTCCAGGGTAACTGACTGCCCTGTTTCAGGGATAACTGTGTGCCCTGTTTCCAGGGTAAAAAACTGCCCTGTTTCCGGGGTAACTGACCGCCCTGTTTCCAGGATAACTGATCACCCTGTTTCCGGGGTAACTGACTGCCCAGTTTCCAGCGTAACTGACTACCTGTTTCCAGGGTAACTGACTGCCCTGTTTCCGGGGTAGCTGACTGCATAGTTTCCAGGGTAACTGATCACCCTGTTTCCGGGATAACTGACTGCCCAGTTTCCAGGGAAACTGACTGCCCTGTTTCCGGGGTAACTGACTGCCCAGTTTCCAGGGTAACTGCTCAACCCGTTTCCGGGATAACTGACTACCCTGTTTCCGGGATAACTGATCACCCTGTTTCCGGGGTAACTGATTGCCCTGTTTCCAGCGTAACTGATCACCCTATTTCCGGGATAACTGACTGCCCTGTTTCCGGGATAACTGACTGCCCTGTTTCCAGGGTAACTGACTGCCCTGTTTCCGGGGTAACTGACTGCCCTGTTTCCAGGATAACTGATCACTCTGTTTCCGGGGTAACTGACCATCCTGTGTCCGGGGTAACTGACTAATCTGTTTCCAGGGTTACTGACCGCCCTGTTTCTGGGGTAACTGAGTGCCCTGTTTCCGGGGTAACTGACTGCCCAGTTTCCAGGGTAAATGACTGCCCTGTTTACTGGATAACTGACCGCCCCATTATCCGGGGTAACTGACCGCCCTGTTTCCAGGATAACTGACTGCCCTGTTTCCAGGATAACTGACCGCCCTGTTTCCAGGATAACTGCCCGCCCCATTATCCGGGGTAACTGTCCGCCCTGTTTCCAGGATAACTGACTGCCCTGTTTCCGGGATAACTGACTGCCCTGTTTCCAGGTTAACTGACTGCCCTGTTTCCGGGATAACTGACTCCCCTGTTTCCAGGGTGACTGACTGCCCTGTTTCCGGGATAACTGACTGCCCTGTTTCCAGGATAACTGACCGCCCTGTTTCCAGGATAACTGACCGCCCCATTATCCGGGGTAACTGACCGCCCTGTTTCCAGGATAACTGACTGCCCTGTTTCCGGGATAACTGACTGCCCTGTTTCCAGGTTAACTGACTGCCCTGTTTCCGGGATAACTGACTCCCCTGTTTCCAGGGTAACTGACTGCCCTGTTTCCGGGATAACTGACTGCCCTGTTTCCAGGGTAACTGACTGCCCTGTTTCCGGGATAACTGAATGCCCTGTTTCCAGGGTAATTGACTGCCCAGTTTCCAGGGTAACTGACTGCCCTGTTTCCAGGGTAACAGACTGCCCAGTTTCCAGAGTAACTGAATACCCTGTTTCCAGGGTAACTGACTGCCCTGTTTCCGGGATAACTGACTGCCCTGTTTCCAGGGTAACTGACTGCCCTGTTTCCGGGGGAACTGACTGCCCTGTTTCCAGGGTAACTGATCACCCTGTTTCCGGGATAACTGACTGCCCTGTTTCCGGGGTAACTGACTGCCCTGTTTCCAGGGTAACTGACTGCCCTGTTTCCAGGGCAACGGATCACCATGTTTCCAGGGTAACTGACTGCCCTGTTTCCAGGGCAAGTGACCGCCCTGTTTCCGGGGTAACAGACTGCCCAGTTTCCAGGGTAACTGTTCACCCTGTTTCCGGGGTAACGGATCACCCTGTTTCCGGGGTAAATGACGGCCCTGTTTCCAGGGTAACTGACCGCCCTGTTTCAGGGATAACTGTGTGCCCTGTTTCCAGGGTAAAAAACTGCCCTGTTTCCGGGGTAACTGACCGCCCTGTTTCCAGGATAACTGATCACCCTGTTTCCGGGGTAACTGACTGCGCAGTTTCCAGCGTAACTGACTGCCCTGTTTCCATGGTAACTGACTGCCCTGTTTCCGGGGTAACTGACTGCCCAGTTTCCAGGGTAACTGACTGCCCTGTTTCCGGGGTAACTGACTGCCCAGTTTCCAGGGTAACTGATCACCCTGTTTCCGGGATAACTGACTACCCTGTTTCCAGGGTAACTGACTGCCCTGTTTCCGGAATAACTGACTGCCCAAATTCCAGGGTAACTGATCAGCCCGTTTCCGGGATAACTGACTGCCCTATTTCCGGGATAACTGACTGCCCTGTTTCCAGGGTAACTGACTGCCCTGTTTCCGGGGTAACTGATTGCCCTGTTTCCAGCGTAACTGATCACCCTGTTTCTGGGATAACTGACTGCCCTGTTTCTGGGGTAACTGACTGCCCTGTTTCCAGGGTAACTGACCACCCTGTTTCTGGGGTAACTGAGTGCCCTGTTTCCGGGGTAACTGACCGCCCTGTTTCCAGGATAACTGATCACCCAGTTTCCAGGGTAACTGACCATCCTGTTTCCAGCGTAACTGACTGCCCAGTTTCCAGGGTAAATGACTGCCCTGTTTCCGGGGTAACAGATCTCCCTGTTTCCGGGGTAACAGACCGCCCTGTTTCCAGGATAACTGACTGCCCTTTTTACTGGATAACTGACCGCCCTGTTTCCAGGTTAACTGACTGCCCTGTTTCCGGGATAAATAACTGCCCTGTTTCCAGGGTAACTGACTGCCCTGTTTCAGGGATAACTGACTGCCCTGTTTCCAGGGTAACTGATAACACTGTTTCCGGGCTAACTGACTGCCCTGTGTCCGGGATAACTGACTGCCCTGTTTCCAGGGTAACTGACTGCTCTGTTTCCGGGGTAACTGACTGCCCTGTTTCCAGGCTAACTGACTGCCCTGTTTCCAGGATAACTGATCACCCTGTTTCCGGGGTAAATGACTGCCCTGTTTCCGGGGTAACTGACCGCCCTGTTTCCAGGATAACTGATCACCCTGTTTCCGTTGTAACTGACTGCCCTGTTTCCAGGCTAACTGACTGCCCTGTTTCCAGGATAACTGATCACCCTGTTTCCGGGGTAACTGACTGCCCTGTTTCCGGGGTAACTGACCGCCCTGTTTCCAGGATAACTGATCACCCTGTTTCCGGGGTAACTGACCACCCTGTTTCCAGGGTCACTGACCACCCTGTTTCCAGGATAACTGACTCCCCTGTTTCCAGCGTAACTGATCACCCTGTTTCCGGGGTAACTGACCTACCTATTTCCGGGGTAACTGACCGCCCTGTTTCCAGGATAACTGACTGCCCTGTTTCCAGGTTAACTGACTGCCCTGTTTCCAGGGTAACTGACTGCCCTGTTTCCAGGGGAACTGACTGCCCTGTTTCCGGGGTAAATGATCACCCTGTTTCCGGGGTAACTGACTAACCAGTTTCCAGGGTGACTGACTGCCCTGTTTCCAGGGTAACTGACTGCCCAGTTTCCGGGGTAACCTACTGCCCTGTTTCCAGGGTAACTGACTGCCCAGTTTCCAGGGTAACTGATCACCCTGTTTCCGGGAAAACTGACTGCCCTGTTTCCGGGGTAACTGACTGCCCTGTTTCCAGGGTAACTGACCGCCCTGTTTCTGGGGTAACTGAGTGCCCTGTTTCCGGGGTAACTGACCGCCCTGTTTCCAGGATAACTGATCACCCTGTTTCCAGGGTAATTGACCATCCTGTTTCCAGGGTAACTGACTGCCCTGTTTCCAGGGTAAATGACTGCCCTGTTTCCGGGGTAACAGATCTCCCTGTTTCCGGGGTAACAGACCGCCCTGTTTCCAGGATAACTGACTGCCCTGTTTCCGGGATAACTGACTGCCCTGTTTACTGGATAACTGACCGCCCTGTTTCCAGGTTAACTGACTGCCCTGTTTCCGGGATAAATAACTGCCCTGTTTCCAGGGTAACTGACTGCCCTGTTTCCGGGATAACTGACTGCCCTGTTTCCAGGGTAACTGATAACCCTGTTTCCGGGCTAACTGACTGCCCTGTTTCCGGGATAACTGACTGCCCTGTTTCCAGGGTAACTGACTGCCCTGTTTCCGGGGTAACTGACTGCCCTGTTTCCAGGCTAACTGACTGCCCTGTTTCCAGGATAACTGATCACCCTGTTTCCGGGGTAAATGACTGCCCTGTTTCCGGGGTAACTGACCGCCCTGTTTCCAGGATAACTGATCACCCTGTTTCCGGGGTAACTGACTGCCCTGTTTCCAGGCTAACTGACTGCCCTGTTTCCAGCGTAACTGATCACCCTGTTTCCAGGATAACTGACCTACCTATTTCCGGGGTAACTGACCGCCCTGTTTCCAGGATAACTGACTGCCCTGTTTCCAGGTTAACTGACTGCCCTGTTTCCAGGGTAACTGACTGCCCTGTTTCCAGGGGAACTGACTGCCCTGTTTCCGGGGTAAATGATCACCCTGTTTCCGGGGTAACTGACTAACCAGTTTCCAGGGTGACTGACTGCCCTGTTTCCAGGGTAACTGACTGCCCAGTTTCCGGGGTAACCTACTGCCCTGTTTCCAGGGTAACTGACTGCCCAGTTTCCAGGGTAACTGATCACCCTGTTTCCGGGAAAACTGACTGCCCTGTTTCCGGGAGAAATGACTGCCCTGTTTCCAGGGTAACTGACTGCCCTGTTTCCGGGGTAACTGACTGCCCTGTTTCCAGGGTAACTGATCACCCTGTTTCCGGGATAAATGACTGCCCTGTTTCCGGGATAACTGACTGCCCTGTTTCCAGGGTAACTGACTGCCCTGTTTCCAGGCTAACTGACTGCCCTGTTTCCAGGATAACTGATCACCCTGTTTCCGGGGTAACTGACTGCCCCGTTTCCGGGGTAACTGACCGCCCTGTTTCCAAGATAACTGACCACCCTGTTTCCAGGGTCACTGACCACCCTGTTTCCAGGATAACTGAAAGCCCTGTTTCCAGGGTAACTGATCTCCCTGTTTCCGGGGTAACTGATCACCCTGTTTCCAGTTAACTGACTGCCCTGTTTCCAGGTTAACTGATCTCCCTGTTTCCAGGGTAACTGATCACCCTGTTTCCGGGGTAACTGACTGCCCTGTTTCCAGGGTAACTGACTGCCCTGTTTCCGGGGTAACTGACTGCCCTGTTTCCAGGATAACTGATCACTCTGTTTCCGGGGGAACTGACCACCCTGTTTCCGGGGTAACTGACTAATCTGTTTCCAGTGTTACTGACCGCCCTATTTCTGGGGTAACTGACTGCCCTGTTTCCGGGGTAACTGACCGATCTGTTTCCGGGGTAACTGACCGCCCTGTTTCCAGGATAACTGACCATCCTATTACCAGGGTAACTGACCGCTCTGCTTCCAGGATAACTGACTGCCCTGTTTCCGGGATAACTGACTGCCCTGTTTAATGGATAACTGACTGCCCTGTTTCCAGGTTAACTGACTGCCCTGTTTCCGGGATAACTGACTGCCCTGTTTCCAGGTTAACTGACTGCCCTGTTTCCGGGATAACTGACTGCCCTGTTTCCATGGTAACTGATAAACCTGTTTCCAGGATAACTGACTGCCCTGCTTCCAGGGTAACTGACTGCTCGGTTTCCAGGGTAACTGACTGCCCTGTTTCCGGGGTAACTGACTGCCCTGTTTCCAGGGTAACTGACTGCCCAGTTTCCAGAGTAACTGAATACCCTGTTTCCAGGGTAACTGACTGCCCTGTTTCTGGGGTAACTGACTGCCCTGTTTCCGGGGTAACTGACCGCCCTGTTTCCAGGATAACTGATCACCCTGCTTCCAGGGGAACTGACCATCCTGTTTCCAGGGTGACTGACTGCCCTGTTTCCAGGGTAACTGACTGCCCACTTTCCGGGTTATCTGACAGCCCTGTTTACTGGGTAATTGACTGCCCTGCTTCCGGGGTAACTGACTGCCCTGTTTCCAGGTTAACTGACTGCCCAGTTTCCAGGGTATCTGATCACCCTTTTTCCGGGATAACTGACTGCCCTGTTTCCGGGATAACTGACTGCCCTGTTTCCAGGGTAACTGATCACCCTGTTTCCGGGATAACTGACTCCCCTGTTTCCAGGGTAACTGACTGCCCAGTTTCCAGGGTAACTGACGCACATGTTTCCGGGGTAACTGACTGCCCTGTTTCCAGGGTAACTGACTGCCCAGTTTCCAGGGTAACTGACTGCCCTGTTTCCGGGGTAACTGACTGCCCTGTTTCCAGGCTAACTGACTGCCCTGTTTCCAGGATAACTGATCACCCTGTTTCCGGGGTAACTGACCGACCGCCCTGTTTCCAGGATAACTGATCACCCTGTTTCCGGAGTAACTGACCACCCTGTTTCCAGTGTAACTGACTAATCTGTTTCCAGGGTTACTGACCGCCCTGTTTCTGGGGTAACTGACTGCCCTGTTTCCGGGGTAACTGACTGCCCAGTTTCCAGGGTAACTGATTGCCCAGTTTCCAGAGTAACTGAATACCCTGTTTCCAGGGTAACTGACTGCCCTTTTTCCGGGATAACTGACTGTCCTGTTTCCAGGGTAACTGACTGCCCTGTTTCCGGGATAACTGATGCCCTGTCTCCGGGATAACAGACTGCCCTGTTTCCAGGGTAACTGACTGCCCTGTTTCCGGGGTAACTGACTGCCCTGTTTCCAGGCTAACTGACTGCCCTGTTTCCAGGATAACTGATCACCCTGTTTCCGGGGTAACTGACTGCACTGTTTCCGGGGTAACTGACCGCCCTGTTTCCAGGACAACTGATCACCCTGTTTCCGGGGTAACTGACCACCCTGTTTCCAGGATAACTGACCACCCTGTTTCCAGGATAACTGACTCCCCTGTTTCCAGGGTAACTGACTGCCCTGTTTCCGGGGTAACTGACCGCCCTGTTTCCAGGATAACTGACCTACCTATTTCCGGGGTAACTGACCGCCCTGTTTCCAGGATAACTGACTGCCCTGTTTCCAGGTTAACTGACTGCCCTGTTTCCAGGGTAACAGACTGCCCTGTTTCCGGGGTAAATGATCACCCTGTTTCCGGGGTAACTGACTAACCAGTTTCCAGGGTGACTGACTGCCCTGTTTCCAGGGTAACTGAATGCCCACTTTCCGGGGTAACTGACTGCCCTGTTTCCTGGGTAATTGACTGCCCTGCTTCCGGGGTAACTGACTGCCCTGTTTCCAGGTTAACTGACTGCCCATTTTCCAGGGTAACTGATCACCCTTTTTCCGGGATAACTGACTGCCCTGTTTCCGGGATAACTGACTGCCCTGTTTCCAGGGTAACTGATCACCCTGTTTCCGGGGTAACTGACTGCCCTGTTTCCAGGCTAACTGACTGCCCTGTTTCCAGGATAACTGATCACCCTGTTTCCAGGGTAACTGACTGCCCTGTTTCCGGGGTAACTGACCGACCGCCCTGTTTCCAGGATAACTGATCACCCTGTTTCCGGGGTAACTGACCACCCTGTTTCCAGTGTAACTGACTAATCTGTTTCCAGGGTTACTGACCGTCCTGTTTCTGGGGTAACTGACTGCCCTGTTTCAGGGGTAACTGACCGCCCTGTTTCCAGGATAACTGATCACCCTGCTTCCAGGGGAACTGACCATCCTGTTTCCAAGGTAACTGACTGCCCAGTTTCCAGGGTGACTGACTGCCCTGTTTCCAGGGTAACTGACTGCCCACTTTCCGGGTTAACTGACAGCCCTGTTTCCTGGGTAATTGACTGCCCTGCTTCCGGGGTAACTGACTGCCCTGTTTCCAGGTTAACTGACTGCCCAGTTTCCAGGGTAACTGATCACCCTTTTTCCGGGATAACTGACTGCCCTGTTTCCGGGATAACTGACTGCCCTGTTTCCAGGGTAACTGATCACCCTGTTTCCGATATAACTGACTCCCCTGTTTCCAGGGTAACTGACTGCCCAGTTTCCAGGGTAACTGACTGCCATGTTTCCGGGGTAACTGACTGCCCTGTTTCCAGGGTAACTGACTGCCCAGTTTCCAGGGTAACTGACTGCCCTGTTTCCGGGGTAACTGACTGCCCTATTTCCAGGCTAACTGACTGCCCTGTTTCCAGGATAACTGATCACCCTGTTTCCGGGGAAACTGACTGCCCTGTTTCCGGGGTAACTGACCGACCGCCCTGTTTCCAGGATAACTGATCACCCTGTTTCCGGGGTAACTGACCACCCTGTTTCCAGTGTAACTGACTAATCTGTTTCCAGGGTAACTGACCGCCCTGTTTCTGGGGTAACTGACTGCCCTGTTTCCGGGGTAACTGACCGCCCTGTTTCCAGGATAACTGATCACCCTGCTTCCAGGGTAACTGACCATCCTGTTTCCAGGGTAACTGACTGCCCAGTTTCCAGGGTATCTGATCACCCTTTTTCCGGGATAACTGACTGCCCTGTTTCCGGGATAACTGACTGCCCTGTTTCCAGGGTAACTGATCACCCTGTTTCCGGGATAACTGACTCCCCTGTTTCCAGGGTAACTGACTGCCCAGTTTCCAGGGTAACTGACTGCCATGTTTCCGGGGTAACTGACTGCCCTGTTTCCAGGGTAACTGACTGCCCAGTTTCCAGGGTAACTGACTGCCCTGTTTCCGGGGTAACTGACTGCCCTGTTTCCAGGCTAACTGACTGCCCTGTTTCCAGGATAACTGATCACCCTGTTTCCGGGGTAACTGACTGCCCTGTTTCCGGGGTAACTGACCGACCGCCCTGTTTCCAGGATAACTGATCACCCTGTTTCCGGGGTAACTGACCACCCTGTTTCCAGTGTAACTGACTAATCTGTTTCCAGGGTTACTGACCGCCCTGTTTCTGGGGTAACTGACTGCCCTGTTTCCGGGGTAACTGACTGCCCTGTTTCCAGGGTAACTGACTGCCCATTTTCCAGAGTAACTGAATACCCTGTTTCCAGGGTAACTGACTGCCCTGTTTCCGGGATAACTGACTGCCCTGTTTCCAGTGTAACTGACTGCCCTGTTTCCGGGATAACTGATGCCCTGTCTCCGGGATAACAGACTGCCCTGTTTCCAGGGTAACTGACTGCCCTGTTTCCGGGGTAACTGACTGCCCTGTTTCCAGGCTAACTGACTGCCCTGTTTCCAGGATAACTGATCACACTGTTTCCGGGGTAACTGACTGCACTGTTTCCGGGGTAACTGACCGCCCTGTTTCCAGGACAACTGATCACCCTGTTTCCGGGGTAACTGACCACCCTGTTTCCAGGATAACTGACCACCCTGTTTCCAGGATAACTGACTCCCCTGTTTCCAGGGTAACTGACTGCCCTGTTTCCGGGGTAACTGACCGCCCTGTGTCCAGGATAACTGACCTACCTATTTCCGGGGTAACTGACCGCCCTGTTTCCAGGATAACTGACTGCCCTGTTTCCAGGGTAACTGACCATCCTGTTTCCAGCGTAACTGACTGCCCAGTTTCCAGGGTAAATGACTGCCCTGTTTCCGGGGTAACAGATCTCCCTGTTTCCGGGGTAACAGACCGCCCTGTTTCCAGGGTAACTGACTGCCCTGTTTCCGGGGTAACTGACTGCCCTGTTTCCAGGCTAACTGACTGCCCTGTTTCCAGGATAACTGATCACCCTGTTTCCGGGGTAACTGACTGCCCTGTTTCCGGGGTAACTGACCGACCGCCCTGTTTCCAGGATAACTGATCACCCTGTTTCCGGGGTAACTGACCACCCTGTTTCCAGTGTAACTGACTAATCTGTTTCCAGGGTTACTGACCGCCCTGTTTCTGGGGTAACTGACTGCCCTGTTTCCGGGGTAACTGACTGCCCTGTTTCCAGGGTAACTGACTGCCCATTTTCCAGAGTAACTGAATACCCTGTTTCCAGGGTAACTGACTGCCCTGTTTCCGGGATAACTGACTGCCCTGTTTCCAGTGTAACTGACTGCCCTGTTTCCGGGATAACTGATGCCCTGTCTCCGGGATAACAGACTGCCCTGTTTCCAGGGTAACTGACTGCCCTGTTTCCGGGGTAACTGACTGCCCTGTTTCCAGGCTAACTGACTGCCCTGTTTCCAGGATAACTGATCACCCTGTTTCCGGGGTAACTGACTGCACTGTTTCCGGGGTAACTGACCGCCCTGTTTCCAGGACAACTGATCACCCTGTTTCCGGGGTAACTGACCACCCTGTTTCCAGGATAACTGACCACCCTGTTTCCAGGATAACTGACTCCCCTGTTTCCAGGGTAACTGACTGCCCTGTTTCCGGGGTAACTGACCGCCCTGTGTCCAGGATAACTGACCTACCTATTTCCGGGGTAACTGACCGCCCTGTTTCCAGGATAACTGACTGCCCTGTTTCCAGGGTAACTGACCATCCTGTTTCCAGCGTAACTGACTGCCCAGTTTCCAGGGTAAATGACTGCCCTGTTTCCGGGGTAACAGATCTCCCTGTTTCCGGGGTAACAGACCGCCCTGTTTCCAGGATAACTGACTGCCCTGTTTACTGGATAACTGACCGCCCTGTTTCCAGGTTAACTGACTGCCCTGTTTCCGGGATAAATAACTGCCCTGTTTCCAGGGTAACTGACTGCCCTGTTTCCGGGATAACTGACTGCCCTGTTTCCAGGGTAACTGATAACCCTGTTTCCGGGCTAACTGACTGCCCTGTTTCCGGGATAACTGACTGCCCTGTTTCCAGGGTAACTGACTGCTCTGTTTCCGGGGTAACTGACTGCCCTGTTTCCAGGCTAACTGACTGCCCTGTTTCCAGGATAACTGATCACCCTGTTTCCGGGGTAAATGACTGCCCTGTTTCCGGGGTAACTGACCGCCCTGTTTCCAGGATAACTGATCACCCTGTTTCCGTTGTAACTGACTGCCCTGTTTCCAGGCTAACTGACTGCCCTGTTTCCAGGATAACTGATCACCCTGTTTCCGGGGTAACTGACTGCCCTGTTTCCGGGGTAACTGACCGCCCTGTTTCCAGGATAACTGATCACCCTGTTTCCGGGGTAACTGACCACCCTGTTTCCAGGGTCACTGACCACCCTGTTTCCAGGATAACTGACTCCCCTGTTTCCAGCGTAACTGATCACCCTGTTTCCAGGATAACTGACCTACCTATTTCCGGGGTAACTGACCGCCCTGTTTCCAGGATAACTGACTGCCCTGTTTCCAGGTTAACTGACTGCCCTGTTTCCAGGGTAACTGACTGCCCTGTTTCCAGGGGAACTGACTGCCCTGTTTCCGGGGTAAATGATCACCCTGTTTCCGGGGTAACTGACTAACCAGTTTCCAGGGTGACTGACTGCCCTGTTTCCAGGGTAACTGACTGCCCAGTTTCCGGGGTAACCTACTGCCCTGTTTCCAGGGTAACTGACTGCCCAGTTTCCAGGGTAACTGATCACCCTGTTTCCGGGAAAACTGACTGCCCTGTTTCCGGGGTAACTGACTGCCCTGTTTCCAGGGTAACTGACCGCCCTGTTTCTGGGGTAACTGAGTGCCCTGTTTCCGGGGTAACTGACCGCCCTGTTTCCAGGATAACTGATCACCCTGTTTCCAGGGTAATTGACCATCCTGTTTCCAGGGTAACTGACTGCCCTGTTTCCAGGGTAAATGACTGCCCTGTTTCCGGGGTAACAGATCTCCCTGTTTCCGGGGTAACAGACCGCCCTGTTTCCAGGATAACTGACTGCCCTGTTTCCGGGATAACTGACTGCCCTGTTTACTGGATAACTGACCGCCCTGTTTCCAGGTTAACTGACTGCCCTGTTTCCGGGATAAATAACTGCCCTGTTTCCAGGGTAACTGACTGCCCTGTTTCCGGGATAACTGACTGCCCTGTTTCCAGGGTAACTGATAACCCTGTTTCCGGGCTAACTGACAACCCTGTTTCCGGGATAACTGACTGCCCTGTTTCCAGGGTAACTGACTGCCCTGTTTCCGGGGTAACTGACTGCCCTGTTTCCAGGCTAACTGACTGCCCTGTTTCCAGGATAACTGATCACCCTGTTTCCGGGGTAAATGACTGCCCTGTTTCCGGGGTAACTGACCGCCCTGTTTCCAGGATAACTGATCACCCTGTTTCCGGGGTAACTGACTGCCCTGTTTCCAGGCTAACTGACTGCCCTGTTTCCAGGATAACTGATCACCCTGTTTCCGGGGTAACTGACTGCCCTGTTTCCGAGGTAACTGACCGCCCTGTTTCCAGGATAACTGATCACCCTGTTTCCGGGGTAACTGACCACCCTGTTTCCAGGGTCACTGACCACACTGTTTCCAGGATAACTGACTCCCCTGTTTCCAGCGTAACTGATCACCCTGTTTCCAGGATAACTGACCTACCTATTTCCGGGGTAACTGACCGCCCTGTTTCCAGGATAACTGACTGCCCTGTTTCCAGGTTAACTGACTGCCCTGTTTCCAGGGTAACTGACTGCCCTGTTTCCAGGGGAACTGACTGCCCTGTTTCCGGGGTAAATGATCACCCTGTTTCCGGGGTAACTGACTAACCAGTTTCCAGGGTGACTGACTGCCCTGTTTCCAGGGTAACTGACTGCCCAGTTTCCGGGGTAACCTACTGCCCTGTTTCCAGGGTAACTGACTGCCCAATTTCCAGGGTAACTGATCACCCTGTTTCCGGGAGAAATGACTGCCCTGTTTCCAGGGTAACTGACTGCCCTGTTTCCGGGGTAACTGACCACCCTGTTTCCAGGATAACTGAAAGCCCTGTTTCCAGGGTAACTGATCTCCCTGTTTCCGGGGTAACTGATCACCCTGTTTCCAGGTAACTGACTGCCCTGTTTCCAGGTTAACTGATCTCCCTGTTTCCAGGGTAACTGATCACCCTGTTTCCGGGGTAACTGACTGCCCTGTTTCCAGGGTAACTGACTGCCCTGTTTCCGGGGTAACTGACTGCCCTGTTTCCAGGATAACTGATCACTCTGTTTCCGGGGGAACTGACCACCCTGTTTCCGGGGTAACTGACTAATCTGTTTCCAGTGTTACTGACCGCCCTATTTCTGGGGTAACTGACTGCCCTGTTTCCGGGGTAACTGACCGCCCTGTTTCCGGGGTAACTGACCGCCCTGTTTCCAGGATAACTGACCATCCTATTACCAGGGTAACTGACCGCTCTGCTTCCAGGATAACTGACTGCCCTGTTTCCGGGATAACTGACTGCCCTGTTTAATGGATAACTGACTGCCCTGTTTCCAGGTTAACTGACTGCCCTGTTTCCGGGATAACTGACTGCCCTGTTTCCAGGTTAACTGACTGCCCTGTTTCCGGGATAGCTGACTGCCCTGTTTCCATGGTAACTGATAACCCTGTTTCCAGGATAACTGACTGCCCTGCTTCCAGGGTAACTGACTGCTCGGTTTCCAGGGTAACTGACTGCCCTGTTTCCGGGGTAACTGACTGCCCTGTTTCCAGGGTAACTGACTGCCCAGTTTCCAGAGTAACTGAATACCCTGTTTCCAGGGTAACTGACTGCCCTGTTTCTGGGGTAACTGACTGCCCTGTTTCCGGGGTAAGAGACCGCCCTGTTTCCAGGATAACTGATCACCCTGCTTCCAGGGGAACTGACCATCCTGTTTCCAGGGTGACTGACTGCCCTGTTTCCAGGGTAACTGACTGCCCACTTTCCGGGTTATCTGACAGCCCTGTTTACTGGGTAATTGACTGCCCTGCTTCCGGGGTAACTGACTGCCCTGTTTCCAGGTTAACTGACTGCCCAGTTTCCAGGGTATCTGATCACCCTTTTTCCGGGATAACTGACTGCCCTGTTTCCGGGATAACTGACTGCCCTGTTTCCAGGGTAACTGATCACCCTGTTTCCGGGATAACTGACTCCCCTGTTTCCAGGGTAACTGACTGCCCAGTTTCCAGGGTAACTGACGCACATGTTTCCGGGGTAACTGACTGCCCTGTTTCCAGGGTAACTGACTGCCCAGTTTCCAGGGTAACTGACTGCCCTGTTTCCGGGGTAACTGACTGCCCTGTTTCCAGGCTAACTGACTGCCCTGTTTCCAGGATAACTGATCACCCTGTTTCCGGGGTAACTGACCGACCGCCCTGTTTCCAGGATAACTGATCACCCTGTTTCCGGAGTAACTGACCACCCTGTTTCCAGTGTAACTGACTAATCTGTTTCCAGGGTTACTGACCGCCCTGTTTCTGGGGTAACTGACTGCCCTGTTTCCGGGGTAACTGACTGCCCAGTTTCCAGGGTAACTGACTGCCCAGTTTCCAGAGTAACTGAATACCCTGTTTCCAGGGTAACTGACTGCCCTTTTTCCGGGATAACTGACTGTCCTGTTTCCAGGGTAACTGACTGCCCTGTTTCCGGGATAACTGATGCCCTGTCTCCGGGATAACAGACTGCCCTGTTTCCAGGGTAACTGACTGCCCTGTTTCCGGGGTAACTGACTGCCCTGTTTCCAGGCTAACTGACTGCCCTGTTTCCAGGATAACTGATCACCCTGTTTCCGGGGTAACTGACTGCACTGTTTCCGGGGTAACTGACCGCCCTGTTTCCAGGACAACTGATCACCCTGTTTCCGGGGTAACTGACCACCCTGTTTCCAGGATAACTGACCACCCTGTTTCCAGGATAACTGACTCCCCTGTTTCCAGGGTAACTGACTGCCCTGTTTCCGGGGTAACTGACCGCCCTGTTTCCAGGATAACTGACCTACCTATTTCCGGGGTAACTGACCGCCCTGTTTCCAGGATAACTGACTGCCCTGTTTCCGGGGTAACTGACTGCCCTGTTTCCAGGATAACTGACTGCCCTGTTTCCAGGATAACTGATCACCCTTTTTCCAGGGTAACTGACTGCCCTGTTTCCGGGGTAACTGACCGCCCTGTTTCCAGGATAACTGATCACCCTGTTTCCGGGGTAACTGACCACCCTGTTTCCAGGGTCACTGACCACCCTGTTTCCAGGATAACTGACTCCCCTGTTTCCAGGGTAACTGACTGCCCTGTTTCCGGGGTAACTGACCGCCCTGTTTCCAGGATAACTGACCTACCTGTTTCCGGGGTAACTGACCGCCCTGTTTCCAGCATAACTGACTGCCCTGTTTCCAGGTTAACTGACTGCCCTGTTTCCAGTGTAACTGACTGCCCTATTTCCAGGGGAACTGACTGCCCTGTTTCCGGGGTAAATGATCACCCTGTTTCTGGGGTAACTGACTGCCCTGTTTCCAGAGTAACTGAAAGCCCTGTTTCCAGTGCAATGGATCACCATGTTTCCGGGGTAACTGACTGCCCTGTTTCCAGGGCAACTGACCGCCCTGTTTCCGGGGTAACTGACTGCCCAGTTTCCAGGCTAACTGTACACCCTGTTTCCGGGGTAACGGATCACCCTGTTTCCGGGTAAATGACTGCCCTGTTTCCAGGGTAACTGACCGCCCTGTTTCAGGGATAACTGTGAGCCCTATTTCCAGGGTAAAAAACTGCCCTGTTTCCAGGGTAACTGACCGCCCTGTTTCCAGTATAACTGATCACCCTGTTTCCGGAGTAACCAGGTAATCTGTTTCCAGGGTTACTGACTGCCCTGTTTCCGGGGTAACTGACTGCCCAGTTTCCAGCGTAACTGACTGCCCTGTTTCCAGGGTAACTGACTGCCCAGTTTCCAGGGTAACTGACTGCCCTGTTTCCGGGGAAACTGATCACCCTGTTTCCGGGATAACTGAATACCCTGTTTCCAGGGCAACTGACTGCCCAGTTTCCAGGGTAACTGATCACCCTGTTTCTGGGATACCTGACTGCCCTGTTTCCAGGGCAACTGACTGCCCAGTTTCCAGGGTAACTGACTGCCCTGTTTCCAGGGCAAGTGACCGCCCTGTTTCCGGGGTAACAGACTGCCCAGTTTCCAGGGTAACTGTTCACCCTGTTTCCGGGGTAACGGATCACCCTGTTTCCGGGGTAAATGTCGGCCCTGTTTCCAGGGTAACTGACTGCCCTGTTTCAGGGATAACTGTGTGCCCTGTTTCCAGGGTAAAAAACTGCCCTGTTTCCGGGGTAACTGACCGCCCTGTTTCCAGGATAACTGATCACCCTGTTTCCGGGGTAACTGACTGCCCAGTTTCCAGCGTAACTGACTACCTGTTTCCAGGGTAACTGACTGCCCTGTTTCCGGGGTAGCTGACTGCATAGTTTCCAGGGTAACTGATCACCCTGTTTCCGGGATAACTGACTGCCCAGTTTCCAGGGAAACTGACTGCCCTGTTTCCGGGGTAACTGACTGCCCAGTTTCCAGGGTAACTGCTCAGCCCGTTTCCGGGATAACTGACTACCCTGTTTCCGGGATAACTGATCACCCTGTTTCCGGGGTAACTGATTGCCCTGTTTCCAGCGTAACTGATCACCCTGTTTCCGGGATAACTGACTGCCCTGTTTCCGGGATAACTGACTGCCCTGTTTCCAGGGTAACTGACTGCCCTGTTTCCGGGGTAACTGACTGCCCTGTTTCCAGGATAACTGATCACTCTGTTTCCGGGGTAACTGACCATCCTGTGTCCGGGGTAACTGACTAATCTGTTTCCAGGGTTACTGACCGCCCTGTTTCTGGGGTAACTGAGTGCCCTGTTTCCGGGGTAACTGACTGCCCAGTTTCCAGGGTAAATGACTGCCCTGTTTACTGGATAACTGACCGCCCCATTATCCGGGGTAACTGACCGCCCTGTTTCCAGGATAACTGACTGCCCTGTTTCCAGGATAACTGACCGCCCTGTTTCCAGGATAACTGCCCGCCCCATTATCCGGGGTAACTGTCCGCCCTGTTTCCAGGATAACTGACTGCCCTGTTTCCGGGATAACTGACTGCCCTGTTTCCAGGTTAACTGACTGCCCTGTTTCCGGGATAACTGACTCCCCTGTTTCCAGGGTGACTGACTGCCCTGTTTCCGGGATAACTGACTGCCCTGTTTCCAGGATAACTGACCGCCCTGTTTCCAGGATAACTGACCGCCCCATTATCCGGGGTAACTGACCGCCCTGTTTCCAGGATAACTGACTGCCCTGTTTCCGGGATAACTGACTGCCCTGTTTCCAGGTTAACTGACTGCCCTGTTTCCGGGATAACTGACTCCCCTGTTTCCAGGGTAACTGACTGCCCTGTTTCCGGGATAACTGACTGCCCTGTTTCCAGGGTAACTGACTGCCCTGTTTCCGGGATAACTGAATGCCCTGTTTCCAGGGTAATTGACTGCCCAGTTTCCAGGGTAACTGACTGCCCTGTTTCCAGGGTAACAGACTGCCCAGTTTCCAGAGTAACTGAATACCCTGTTTCCAGGGTAACTGACTGCCCTGTTTCCGGGATAACTGACTGCCCTGTTTCCAGGGTAACTGACTGCCCTGTTTCCGGGGGAACTGACTGCCCTGTTTCCAGGGTAACTGATCACCCTGTTTCCGGGATAACTGACTGCCCTGTTTCCGGGGTAACTGACTGCCCTGTTTCCAGGGTAACTGACTGCCCTGTTTCCAGGGCAACGGATCACCATGTTTCCAGGGTAACTGACTGCCCTGTTTCCAGGGCAAGTGACCGCCCTGTTTCCGGGGTAACAGACTGCCCAGTTTCCAGGGTAACTGTTCACCCTGTTTCCGGGGTAACGGATCACCCTGTTTCCGGGGTAAATGACGGCCCTGTTTCCAGGGTAACTGACCGCCCTGTTTCAGGGATAACTGTGTGCCCTGTTTCCAGGGTAAAAAACTGCCCTGTTTCCGGGGTAACTGACCGCCCTGTTTCCAGGATAACTGATCACCCTGTTTCCGGGGTAACTGACTGCGCAGTTTCCAGCGTAACTGACTGCCCTGTTTCCATGGTAACTGACTGCCCTGTTTCCGGGGTAACTGACTGCCCAGTTTCCAGGGTAACTGACTGCCCTGTTTCCGGGGTAACTGACTGCCCAGTTTCCAGGGTAACTGATCACCCTGTTTCCGGGATAACTGACTACCCTGTTTCCAGGGTAACTGACTGCCCTGTTTCCGGAATAACTGACTGCCCAAATTCCAGGGTAACTGATCAGCCCGTTTCCGGGATAACTGACTGCCCTATTTCCGGGATAACTGACTGCCCTGTTTCCAGGGTAACTGACTGCCCTGTTTCCGGGGTAACTGATTGCCCTGTTTCCAGCGTAACTGATCACCCTGTTTCTGGGATAACTGACTGCCCTGTTTCTGGGGTAACTGACTGCCCTGTTTCCAGGGTAACTGACCACCCTGTTTCTGGGGTAACTGAGTGCCCTGTTTCCGGGGTAACTGACCGCCCTGTTTCCAGGATAACTGATCACCCAGTTTCCAGGGTAACTGACCATCCTGTTTCCAGCGTAACTGACTGCCCAGTTTCCAGGGTAAATGACTGCCCTGTTTCCGGGGTAACAGATCTCCCTGTTTCCGGGGTAACAGACCGCCCTGTTTCCAGGATAACTGACTGCCCTTTTTACTGGATAACTGACCGCCCTGTTTCCAGGTTAACTGACTGCCCTGTTTCCGGGATAAATAACTGCCCTGTTTCCAGGGTAACTGACTGCCCTGTTTCAGGGATAACTGACTGCCCTGTTTCCAGGGTAACTGATAACACTGTTTCCGGGCTAACTGACTGCCCTGTGTCCGGGATAACTGACTGCCCTGTTTCCAGGGTAACTGACTGCTCTGTTTCCGGGGTAACTGACTGCCCTGTTTCCAGGCTAACTGACTGCCCTGTTTCCAGGATAACTGATCACCCTGTTTCCGGGGTAAATGACTGCCCTGTTTCCGGGGTAACTGACCGCCCTGTTTCCAGGATAACTGATCACCCTGTTTCCGTTGTAACTGACTGCCCTGTTTCCAGGCTAACTGACTGCCCTGTTTCCAGGATAACTGATCACCCTGTTTCCGGGGTAACTGACTGCCCTGTTTCCGGGGTAACTGACCGCCCTGTTTCCAGGATAACTGATCACCCTGTTTCCGGGGTAACTGACCACCCTGTTTCCAGGGTCACTGACCACCCTGTTTCCAGGATAACTGACTCCCCTGTTTCCAGCGTAACTGATCACCCTGTTTCCGGGGTAACTGACCTACCTATTTCCGGGGTAACTGACCGCCCTGTTTCCAGGATAACTGACTGCCCTGTTTCCAGGTTAACTGACTGCCCTGTTTCCAGGGTAACTGACTGCCCTGTTTCCAGGGGAACTGACTGCCCTGTTTCCGGGGTAAATGATCACCCTGTTTCCGGGGTAACTGACTAACCAGTTTCCAGGGTGACTGACTGCCCTGTTTCCAGGGTAACTGACTGCCCAGTTTCCGGGGTAACCTACTGCCCTGTTTCCAGGGTAACTGACTGCCCAGTTTCCAGGGTAACTGATCACCCTGTTTCCGGGAAAACTGACTGCCCTGTTTCCGGGGTAACTGACTGCCCTGTTTCCAGGGTAACTGACCGCCCTGTTTCTGGGGTAACTGAGTGCCCTGTTTCCGGGGTAACTGACCGCCCTGTTTCCAGGATAACTGATCACCCTGTTTCCAGGGTAATTGACCATCCTGTTTCCAGGGTAACTGACTGCCCTGTTTCCAGGGTAAATGACTGCCCTGTTTCCGGGGTAACAGATCTCCCTGTTTCCGGGGTAACAGACCGCCCTGTTTCCAGGATAACTGACTGCCCTGTTTCCGGGATAACTGACTGCCCTGTTTACTGGATAACTGACCGCCCTGTTTCCAGGTTAACTGACTGCCCTGTTTCCGGGATAAATAACTGCCCTGTTTCCAGGGTATCTGACTGCCCTGTTTCCGGGATAACTGACTGCCCTGTTTCCAGGGTAACTGATAACCCTGTTTCCGGGCTAACTGACTGCCCTGTTTCCGGGATAACTGACTGCCCTGTTTCCAGGGTAACTGACTGCCCTGTTTCCGGGGTAACTGACTGCCCTGTTTCCAGGCTAACTGACTGCCCTGTTTCCAGGATAACTGATCACCCTGTTTCCGGGGTAAATGACTGCCCTGTTTCCGGGGTAACTGACCGCCCTGTTTCCAGGATAACTGATCACCCTGTTTCCGGGGTAACTGACTGCCCTGTTTCCAGGCTAACTGACTGCCCTGTTTCCAGCGTAACTGATCACCCTGTTTCCAGGATAACTGACCTACCTATTTCCGGGGTAACTGACCGCCCTGTTTCCAGGATAACTGACTGCCCTGTTTCCAGGTTAACTGACTGCCCTGTTTCCAGGGTAACTGACTGCCCTGTTTCCAGGGGAACTGACTGCCCTGTTTCCGGGGTAAATGATCACCCTGTTTCCGGGGTAACTGACTAACCAGTTTCCAGGGTGACTGACTGCCCTGTTTCCAGGGTAACTGACTGCCCAGTTTCCGGGGTAACCTACTGCCCTGTTTCCAGGGTAACTGACTGCCCAGTTTCCAGGGTAACTGATCACCCTGTTTCCGGGAAAACTGACTGCCCTGTTTCCGGGAGAAATGACTGCCCTGTTTCCAGGGTAACTGACTGCCCTGTTTCCGGGGTAACTGACTGCCCTGTTTCCAGGGTAACTGATCACCCTGTTTCCGGGATAAATGACTGCCCTGTTTCCGGGATAACTGACTGCCCTGTTTCCAGGGTAACTGACTGCCCTGTTTCCGGGGTAACTGACTGCCCTGTTTCCAGGCTAACTGACTGCCCTGTTTCCAGGATAACTGATCACCCTGTTTCCGGGGTAACTGACTGCCCCGTTTCCGGGGTAACTGACCGCCCTGTTTCCAAGATAACTGACCACCCTGTTTCCAGGGTCACTGACCACCCTGTTTCCAGGATAACTGAAAGCCCTGTTTCCAGGGTAACTGATCTCCCTGTTTCCGGGGTAACTGATCACCCTGTTTCCAGTTAACTGACTGCCCTGTTTCCAGGTTAACTGATCTCCCTGTTTCCAGGGTAACTGATCACCCTGTTTCCGGGGTAACTGACTGCCCTGTTTCCAGGGTAACTGACTGCCCTGTTTCCGGGGTAACTGACTGCCCTGTTTCCAGGATAACTGATCACTCTGTTTCCGGGGGAACTGACCACCCTGTTTCCGGGGTAACTGACTAATCTGTTTCCAGTGTTACTGACCGCCCTATTTCTGGGGTAACTGACTGCCCTGTTTCCGGGGTAACTGACCGATCTGTTTCCGGGGTAACTGACCGCCCTGTTTCCAGGATAACTGACCATCCTATTACCAGGGTAACTGACCGCTCTGCTTCCAGGATAACTGACTGCCCTGTTTCCGGGATAACTGACTGCCCTGTTTAATGGATAACTGACTGCCCTGTTTCCAGGTTAACTGACTGCCCTGTTTCCGGGATAACTGACTGCCCTGTTTCCAGGTTAACTGACTGCCCTGTTTCCGGGATAACTGACTGCCCTGTTTCCATGGTAACTGATAAACCTGTTTCCAGGATAACTGACTGCCCTGCTTCCAGGGTAACTGACTGCTCGGTTTCCAGGGTAACTGACTGCCCTGTTTCCGGGGTAACTGACTGCCCTGTTTCCAGGGTAACTGACTGCCCAGTTTCCAGAGTAACTGAATACCCTGTTTCCAGGGTAACTGACTGCCCTGTTTCTGGGGTAACTGACTGCCCTGTTTCCGGGGTAACTGACCGCCCTGTTTCCAGGATAACTGATCACCCTGCTTCCAGGGGAACTGACCATCCTGTTTCCAGGGTGACTGACTGCCCTGTTTCCAGGGTAACTGACTGCCCACTTTCCGGGTTATCTGACAGCCCTGTTTACTGGGTAATTGACTGCCCTGCTTCCGGGGTAACTGACTGCCCTGTTTCCAGGTTAACTGACTGCCCAGTTTCCAGGGTATCTGATCACCCTTTTTCCGGGATAACTGACTGCCCTGTTTCCGGGATAACTGACTGCCCTGTTTCCAGGGTAACTGATCACCCTGTTTCCGGGATAACTGACTCCCCTGTTTCCAGGGTAACTGACTGCCCAGTTTCCAGGGTAACTGACGCACATGTTTCCGGGGTAACTGACTGCCCTGTTTCCAGGGTAACTGACTGCCCAGTTTCCAGGGTAACTGACTGCCCTGTTTCCGGGGTAACTGACTGCCCTGTTTCCAGGCTAACTGACTGCCCTGTTTCCAGGATAACTGATCACCCTGTTTCCGGGGTAACTGACCGACCGCCCTGTTTCCAGGATAACTGATCACCCTGTTTCCGGAGTAACTGACCACCCTGTTTCCAGTGTAACTGACTAATCTGTTTCCAGGGTTACTGACCGCCCTGTTTCTGGGGTAACTGACTGCCCTGTTTCCGGGGTAACTGACTGCCCAGTTTCCAGGGTAACTGATTGCCCAGTTTCCAGAGTAACTGAATACCCTGTTTCCAGGGTAACTGACTGCCCTTTTTCCGGGATAACTGACTGTCCTGTTTCCAGGGTAACTGACTGCCCTGTTTCCGGGATAACTGATGCCCTGTCTCCGGGATAACAGACTGCCCTGTTTCCAGGGTAACTGACTGCCCTGTTTCCGGGGTAACTGACTGCCCTGTTTCCAGGCTAACTGACTGCCCTGTTTCCAGGATAACTGATCACCCTGTTTCCGGGGTAACTGACTGCACTGTTTCCGGGGTAACTGACCGCCCTGTTTCCAGGACAACTGATCACCCTGTTTCCGGGGTAACTGACCACCCTGTTTCCAGGATAACTGACCACCCTGTTTCCAGGATAACTGACTCCCCTGTTTCCAGGGTAACTGACTGCCCTGTTTCCGGGGTAACTGACCGCCCTGTTTCCAGGATAACTGACCTACCTATTTCCGGGGTAACTGACCGCCCTGTTTCCAGGATAACTGACTGCCCTGTTTCCAGGTTAACTGACTGCCCTGTTTCCAGGGTAACAGACTGCCCTGTTTCCGGGGTAAATGATCACCCTGTTTCCGGGGTAACTGACTAACCAGTTTCCAGGGTGACTGACTGCCCTGTTTCCAGGGTAACTGAATGCCCACTTTCCGGGGTAACTGACTGCCCTGTTTCCTGGGTAATTGACTGCCCTGCTTCCGGGGTAACTGACTGCCCTGTTTCCAGGTTAACTGACTGCCCATTTTCCAGGGTAACTGATCACCCTTTTTCCGGGATAACTGACTGCCCTGTTTCCGGGATAACTGACTGCCCTGTTTCCAGGGTAACTGATCACCCTGTTTCCGGGGTAACTGACTGCCCTGTTTCCAGGCTAACTGACTGCCCTGTTTCCAGGATAACTGATCACCCTGTTTCCAGGGTAACTGACTGCCCTGTTTCCGGGGTAACTGACCGACCGCCCTGTTTCCAGGATAACTGATCACCCTGTTTCCGGGGTAACTGACCACCCTGTTTCCAGTGTAACTGACTAATCTGTTTCCAGGGTTACTGACCGTCCTGTTTCTGGGGTAACTGACTGCCCTGTTTCAGGGGTAACTGACCGCCCTGTTTCCAGGATAACTGATCACCCTGCTTCCAGGGGAACTGACCATCCTGTTTCCAAGGTAACTGACTGCCCAGTTTCCAGGGTGACTGACTGCCCTGTTTCCAGGGTAACTGACTGCCCACTTTCCGGGTTAACTGACAGCCCTGTTTCCTGGGTAATTGACTGCCCTGCTTCCGGGGTAACTGACTGCCCTGTTTCCAGGTTAACTGACTGCCCAGTTTCCAGGGTAACTGATCACCCTTTTTCCGGGATAACTGACTGCCCTGTTTCCGGGATAACTGACTGCCCTGTTTCCAGGGTAACTGATCACCCTGTTTCCGATATAACTGACTCCCCTGTTTCCAGGGTAACTGACTGCCCAGTTTCCAGGGTAACTGACTGCCATGTTTCCGGGGTAACTGACTGCCCTGTTTCCAGGGTAACTGACTGCCCAGTTTCCAGGGTAACTGACTGCCCTGTTTCCGGGGTAACTGACTGCCCTATTTCCAGGCTAACTGACTGCCCTGTTTCCAGGATAACTGATCACCCTGTTTCCGGGGAAACTGACTGCCCTGTTTCCGGGGTAACTGACCGACCGCCCTGTTTCCAGGATAACTGATCACCCTGTTTCCGGGGTAACTGACCACCCTGTTTCCAGTGTAACTGACTAATCTGTTTCCAGGGTAACTGACCGCCCTGTTTCTGGGGTAACTGACTGCCCTGTTTCCGGGGTAACTGACCGCCCTGTTTCCAGGATAACTGATCACCCTGCTTCCAGGGTAACTGACCATCCTGTTTCCAGGGTAACTGACTGCCCAGTTTCCAGGGTATCTGATCACCCTTTTTCCGGGATAACTGACTGCCCTGTTTCCGGGATAACTGACTGCCCTGTTTCCAGGGTAACTGATCACCCTGTTTCCGGGATAACTGACTCCCCTGTTTCCAGGGTAACTGACTGCCCAGTTTCCAGGGTAACTGACTGCCATGTTTCCGGGGTAACTGACTGCCCTGTTTCCAGGGTAACTGACTGCCCAGTTTCCAGGGTAACTGACTGCCCTGTTTCCGGGGTAACTGACTGCCCTGTTTCCAGGCTAACTGACTGCCCTGTTTCCAGGATAACTGATCACCCTGTTTCCGGGGTAACTGACTGCCCTGTTTCCGGGGTAACTGACCGACCGCCCTGTTTCCAGGATAACTGATCACCCTGTTTCCGGGGTAACTGACCACCCTGTTTCCAGTGTAACTGACTAATCTGTTTCCAGGGTTACTGACCGCCCTGTTTCTGGGGTAACTGACTGCCCTGTTTCCGGGGTAACTGACTGCCCTGTTTCCAGGGTAACTGACTGCCCATTTTCCAGAGTAACTGAATACCCTGTTTCCAGGGTAACTGACTGCCCTGTTTCCGGGATAACTGACTGCCCTGTTTCCAGTGTAACTGACTGCCCTGTTTCCGGGATAACTGATGCCCTGTCTCCGGGATAACAGACTGCCCTGTTTCCAGGGTAACTGACTGCCCTGTTTCCGGGGTAACTGACTGCCCTGTTTCCAGGCTAACTGACTGCCCTGTTTCCAGGATAACTGATCACCCTGTTTCCGGGGTAACTGACTGCACTGTTTCCGGGGTAACTGACCGCCCTGTTTCCAGGACAACTGATCACCCTGTTTCCGGGGTAACTGACCACCCTGTTTCCAGGATAACTGACCACCCTGTTTCCAGGATAACTGACTCCCCTGTTTCCAGGGTAACTGACTGCCCTGTTTCCGGGGTAACTGACCGCCCTGTGTCCAGGATAACTGACCTACCTATTTCCGGGGTAACTGACCGCCCTGTTTCCAGGATAACTGACTGCCCTGTTTCCAGGGTAACTGACCATCCTGTTTCCAGCGTAACTGACTGCCCAGTTTCCAGGGTAAATGACTGCCCTGTTTCCGGGGTAACAGATCTCCCTGTTTCCGGGGTAACAGACCGCCCTGTTTCCAGGATAACTGACTGCCCTGTTTACTGGATAACTGACCGCCCTGTTTCCAGGTTAACTGACTGCCCTGTTTCCGGGATAAATAACTGCCCTGTTTCCAGGGTAACTGACTGCCCTGTTTCCGGGATAACTGACTGCCCTGTTTCCAGGGTAACTGATAACCCTGTTTCCGGGCTAACTGACTGCCCTGTTTCCGGGATAACTGACTGCCCTGTTTCCAGGGTAACTGACTGCTCTGTTTCCGGGGTAACTGACTGCCCTGTTTCCAGGCTAACTGACTGCCCTGTTTCCAGGATAACTGATCACCCTGTTTCCGGGGTAAATGACTGCCCTGTTTCCGGGGTAACTGACCGCCCTGTTTCCAGGATAACTGATCACCCTGTTTCCGTTGTAACTGACTGCCCTGTTTCCAGGCTAACTGACTGCCCTGTTTCCAGGATAACTGATCACCCTGTTTCCGGGGTAACTGACTGCCCTGTTTCCGGGGTAACTGACCGCCCTGTTTCCAGGATAACTGATCACCCTGTTTCCGGGGTAACTGACCACCCTGTTTCCAGGGTCACTGACCACCCTGTTTCCAGGATAACTGACTCCCCTGTTTCCAGCGTAACTGATCACCCTGTTTCCAGGATAACTGACCTACCTATTTCCGGGGTAACTGACCGCCCTGTTTCCAGGATAACTGACTGCCCTGTTTCCAGGTTAACTGACTGCCCTGTTTCCAGGGTAACTGACTGCCCTGTTTCCAGGGGAACTGACTGCCCTGTTTCCGGGGTAAATGATCACCCTGTTTCCGGGGTAACTGACTAACCAGTTTCCAGGGTGACTGACTGCCCTGTTTCCAGGGTAACTGACTGCCCAGTTTCCGGGGTAACCTACTGCCCTGTTTCCAGGGTAACTGACTGCCCAGTTTCCAGGGTAACTGATCACCCTGTTTCCGGGAAAACTGACTGCCCTGTTTCCGGGGTAACTGACTGCCCTGTTTCCAGGGTAACTGACCGCCCTGTTTCTGGGGTAACTGAGTGCCCTGTTTCCGGGGTAACTGACCGCCCTGTTTCCAGGATAACTGATCACCCTGTTTCCAGGGTAATTGACCATCCTGTTTCCAGGGTAACTGACTGCCCTGTTTCCAGGGTAAATGACTGCCCTGTTTCCGGGGTAACAGATCTCCCTGTTTCCGGGGTAACAGACCGCCCTGTTTCCAGGATAACTGACTGCCCTGTTTCCGGGATAACTGACTGCCCTGTTTACTGGATAACTGACCGCCCTGTTTCCAGGTTAACTGACTGCCCTGTTTCCGGGATAAATAACTGCCCTGTTTCCAGGGTAACTGACTGCCCTGTTTCCGGGATAACTGACTGCCCTGTTTCCAGGGTAACTGATAACCCTGTTTCCGGGCTAACTGACTGCCCTGTTTCCGGGATAACTGACTGCCCTGTTTCCAGGGTAACTGACTGCCCTGTTTCCGGGGTAACTGACTGCCCTGTTTCCAGGCTAACTGACTGCCCTGTTTCCAGGATAACTGATCACCCTGTTTCCGGGGTAAATGACTGCCCTGTTTCCGGGGTAACTGACCGCCCTGTTTCCAGGATAACTGATCACCCTGTTTCCGGGGTAACTGACTGCCCTGTTTCCAGGCTAACTGACTGCCCTGTTTCCAGGATAACTGATCACCCTGTTTCCGGGGTAACTGACTGCCCTGTTTCCGAGGTAACTGACCGCCCTCCAGGATAACTGATCACCCTGTTTCCGGGGTAACTGACCACCCTGTTTCCAGGGTCACTGACCACACTGTTTCCAGGATAACTGACTCCCCTGTTTCCAGCGTAACTGATCACCCTGTTTCCAGGATAACTGACCTACCTATTTCCGGGGTAACTGACCGCCCTGTTTCCAGGATAACTGACTGCCCTGTTTCCAGGTTAACTGACTGCCCTGTTTCCAGGGTAACTGACTGCCCTGTTTCCAGGGGAACTGACTGCCCTGTTTCCGGGGTAAATGATCACCCTGTTTCCGGGGTAACTGACTAACCAGTTTCCAGGGTGACTGACTGCCCTGTTTCCAGGGTAACTGACTGCCCAGTTTCCGGGGTAACCTACTGCCCTGTTTCCAGGGTAACTGACTGCCCAATTTCCAGGGTAACTGATCACCCTGTTTCCGGGAGAAATGACTGCCCTGTTTCCAGGGTAACTGACTGCCCTGTTTCCGGGGTAACTGACCACCCTGTTTCCAGGATAACTGAAAGCCCTGTTTCCAGGGTAACTGATCTCCCTGTTTCCGGGGTAACTGATCACCCTGTTTCCAGGTAACTGACTGCCCTGTTTCCAGGTTAACTGATCTCCCTGTTTCCAGGGTAACTGATCACCCTGTTTCCGGGGTAACTGACTGCCCTGTTTCCAGGGTAACTGACTGCCCTGTTTCCGGGGTAACTGACTGCCCTGTTTCCAGGATAACTGATCACTCTGTTTCCGGGGGAACTGACCACCCTGTTTCCGGGGTAACTGACTAATCTGTTTCCAGTGTTACTGACCGCCCTATTTCTGGGGTAACTGACTGCCCTGTTTCCGGGGTAACTGACCGCCCTGTTTCCGGGGTAACTGACCGCCCTGTTTCCAGGATAACTGACCATCCTATTACCAGGGTAACTGACCGCTCTGCTTCCAGGATAACTGACTGCCCTGTTTCCGGGATAACTGACTGCCCTGTTTAATGGATAACTGACTGCCCTGTTTCCAGGTTAACTGACTGCCCTGTTTCCGGGATAACTGACTGCCCTGTTTCCAGGTTAACTGACTGCCCTGTTTCCGGGATAGCTGACTGCCCTGTTTCCATGGTAACTGATAACCCTGTTTCCAGGATAACTGACTGCCCTGCTTCCAGGGTAACTGACTGCTCGGTTTCCAGGGTAACTGACTGCCCTGTTTCCGGGGTAACTGACTGCCCTGTTTCCAGGGTAACTGACTGCCCAGTTTCCAGAGTAACTGAATACCCTGTTTCCAGGGTAACTGACTGCCCTGTTTCTGGGGTAACTGACTGCCCTGTTTCCGGGGTAAGAGACCGCCCTGTTTCCAGGATAACTGATCACCCTGCTTCCAGGGGAACTGACCATCCTGTTTCCAGGGTGACTGACTGCCCTGTTTCCAGGGTAACTGACTGCCCACTTTCCGGGTTATCTGACAGCCCTGTTTACTGGGTAATTGACTGCCCTGCTTCCGGGGTAACTGACTGCCCTGTTTCCAGGTTAACTGACTGCCCAGTTTCCAGGGTATCTGATCACCCTTTTTCCGGGATAACTGACTGCCCTGTTTCCGGGATAACTGACTGCCCTGTTTCCAGGGTAACTGATCACCCTGTTTCCGGGATAACTGACTCCCCTGTTTCCAGGGTAACTGACTGCCCAGTTTCCAGGGTAACTGACGCACATGTTTCCGGGGTAACTGACTGCCCTGTTTCCAGGGTAACTGACTGCCCAGTTTCCAGGGTAACTGACTGCCCTGTTTCCGGGGTAACTGACTGCCCTGTTTCCAGGCTAACTGACTGCCCTGTTTCCAGGATAACTGATCACCCTGTTTCCGGGGTAACTGACCGACCGCCCTGTTTCCAGGATAACTGATCACCCTGTTTCCGGAGTAACTGACCACCCTGTTACCAGTGTAACTGACTAATCTGTTTCCAGGGTTACTGACCGCCCTGTTTCTGGGGTAACTGACTGCCCTGTTTCCGGGGTAACTGACTGCCCAGTTTCCAGGGTAACTGACTGCCCAGTTTCCAGAGTAACTGAATACCCTGTTTCCAGGGTAACTGACTGCCCTTTTTCCGGGATAACTGACTGTCCTGTTTCCAGGGTAACTGACTGCCCTGTTTCCGGGATAACTGATGCCCTGTCTCCGGGATAACAGACTGCCCTGTTTCCAGGGTAACTGACTGCCCTGTTTCCGGGGTAACTGACTGCCCTGTTTCCAGGCTAACTGACTGCCCTGTTTCCAGGATAACTGATCACCCTGTTTCCGGGGTAACTGACTGCACTGTTTCCGGGGTAACTGACCGCCCTGTTTCCAGGACAACTGATCACCCTGTTTCCGGGGTAACTGACCACCCTGTTTCCAGGATAACTGACCACCCTGTTTCCAGGATAACTGACTCCCCTGTTTCCAGGGTAACTGACTGCCCTGTTTCCGGGGTAACTGACCGCCCTGTTTCCAGGATAACTGACCTACCTATTTCCGGGGTAACTGACCGCCCTGTTTCCAGGATAACTGACTGCCCTGTTTCCAGGTTAACTGACTGCCCTGTTTCCAGGGTAACAGACTGCCCTGTTTCCGGGGTAAATGATCACCCTGTTTCCGGGGTAACTGACTAACCAGTTTCCAGGGTGACTGACTGCCCTGTTTCCAGGGTAACTGAATGCCCACTTTCCGGGGTAACTGACTGCCCTGTTTCCTGGGTAATTGACTGCCCTGCTTCCGGGGTAACTGACTGCCCTGTTTCCAGGTTAACTGACTGCCCATTTTCCAGGGTAACTGATCACCCTTTTTCCGGGATAACTGACTGCCCTGTTTCCGGGATAACTGACTGCCCTGTTTCCAGGGTAACTGATCACCCTGTTTCCGGGGTAACTGACTGCCCTGTTTCCAGGCTAACTGACTGCCCTGTTTCCAGGATAACTGATCACCCTGTTTCCGGGGTAACTGACTGCCCTGTTTCCGGGGTAACTGACCGACCGCCCTGTTTCCAGGATAACTGATCACCCTGTTTCCGGGGTAACTGACCACCCTGTTTCCAGTGTAACTGACTAATCTGTTTCCAGGGTTACTGACCGTCCTGTTTCTGGGGTAACTGACTGCCCTGTTTCAGGGGTAACTGACCGCCCTGTTTCCAGGATAACTGATCACCCTGCTTCCAGGGGAACTGACCATCCTGTTTCCAAGGTAACTGACTGCCCAGTTTCCAGGGTGACTGACTGCCCTGTTTCCAGGGTAACTGACTGCCCACTTTCCGGGTTAACTGACAGCCCTGTTTCCTGGGTAATTGACTGCCCTGCTTCCGGGGTAACTGACTGCCCTGTTTCCGGGTTAACTGATCTCCCTGTTTCCGGGGTAACTGACCGCCCTGTTTCCAGGATAACTGACCTACCTATTTCCGGGGTAACTGACCGCCCTGTTTCCAGGATAACTGACTGCCCTGTTTCCAGGTTAACTGACTGCCCTGTTTCCAGGGTAACTGACTGCCCTGTTTCCAGGGGAACTGACTGCCCTGTTTCCGGGGTAACTGATCACCCTGTTTCCGGGGTAACTGTCTAACCAGTTTCCAGGGTGACTGACTGCCCTGTTTCCAGGGTAACTGACTGCCCAGTTTCCGGGGTAACTGACTGCCCTGTTTCCTGTGTAACTGACTGCCCTGCTTCCGGGGTAACTGACTGCCCTGTTTCCAGGGTAACTGACTGCCCAGTTTCCAGGGTAACTGATCACCCTTTTTCCGGGATAACTGACTGCCCTGTTTCCGGGATAACTGACTGCCCTGTTTCGAGGGTAACTGATCACCCTGTTTCCGGGATAACTGTCTGCCCTGTTTCCGGGATAACTGACTCCCAGTTTCCAGGGTAACTGACTGCCCTGATTCCGGGGTAACTGACTGCCCTGTTTCCAGGGTAACTGACTGCCCAGTTTCCAGGGTAACTGATCACCCTGTTTCCGGGATAACTGACTGCCCTGTTTCCGGGAGAAATGACTGCCCTGTTTCCAGGGTAACTGACTGCCCTGCTTCCGGGGTAACTGACTGCCGTGTTTCCAGGGTAACTGATCACCCCGTTTCCGGGATAACTGACTGCCCTGTTTCCGGGATAACTGACTGCCATTTTCCAGGGTAACTGACTTACCCTGTTTCCGGGGTAACTGACTGCCCTGTTTCCAGGCTAACTGACTGCCCTGTTTCCAGGATAACTGATCACCCTGTTTCCGGGGTAACTGACTGCCCTGTTTCCGGGGTAACTGACCGCCCTGTTTCCAGGGTCACTGACCACCCTGTTTCCAGGATAAGTGAAAGCCCTGTTTCCAGGGTAACTGATCTCCCTGTTTCAAGTGCAACGGATCACCATGTTTCTGGGGCAACTGACCGCCCTGTTTCCGGGGAAACTGACTGCCCAGTTTCCAGGGTAACTGTTCACCCTGTTTCCGGGGTAACGTATCACCCTGTTTCCGGGGTAAATGACTGCCCTGTTTCCAGGGTAACTGACCGCCCTGTTTCAGGGATAACTGATCACCCTGTTTCCGGGGTAACTGAGTCATCTGTTTCCAGGGTTACTGACTGCCCAGTTTCCGGGGTAACTGACTGCGCAGTTTCCAGGGTAAAAAACTGCCCTGTTTCCGGGGTAACTGACCGCCCTGTTTCCAGGATAACTGATCACCCTGTTTCCGGGGTAACTGAGTAATCTGTTTCCAGGGTTACTGACTGCCCTGTTTCCGGGGTAACTGACTGCCCAGTTTCCAGCGTAACTGACTGCCATGTTTCCAGGGTAACTGACTGCCCAGTTTCCAGGGTAACTGACTGCCCTGTTTCCGGGGTAACTGACTGCCCAGTTTCCAGGATAACTGAATGCCCAGTTTCCAGGGTAACTAACTGCCCTGTTTCCGGGGTAACTGACTGCCCTGTTTCCAGGGTAACTGATCACCCTGTTTCCAGGGTAACTGACTAACAAGTTTCCAGGGTGACTGACTGCCCTGTTTCCAGGGTAACTGACTGCCCAGTTTCCGGGGTAACTGACTGCCCTGTTTCCTGTGTAACTGACTGCCCTGCTTCCGGGGTAACTGACTGCCCTGTTTCCAGGGTAACTGACTGCCCAGTTTCCAGGGTAACTGATCACCCTGTTTCCAGGATAATTGACTGCCCTGTTTCCAGGGTAACTGACCGCCCTGTTTCCAGGGTAACTGACCGCCCAGTTTCCAGGGGAAATTATCACCCTGTTTCCGGGATAACTAACTGCCCTGTTTCCGGGATAGCTGACTGCCCTGTTTCCGGGGTAACTGATCACCCTGTTTCCGGGGTAACTGACTGCCCAGTTTCCGGGGTAACTGACTTCCCTGTTTCCAGGGTAACAGATCACCCTGTTTCCGGGATAACTGACTGCCCTGTTTCCAGGGTAACTGATAACCCTGTTTCCGGGATAACTGACTGCCCTGTTTCCAGGGTAACTGACTGCCCAGTTTCCAGGGTAACTGACTGCCCTGTTTCCGGGGTAACTGACTGCCCTGTTTACAGGGTAACTGACTGCCCAGTTTCCAGAGTAACTGAATACCCTGTTTCCAGGGTAACAGATCACCCTGTTTCCGGGATAACTGACTGCCCTGTTTCCAGGATAACTGACTGCCCTGTTTCCAGGGTAACTGACTGCCCTGTTTCCGGGGTAACTGACTGCCCTGTTTCCAGGCTAACTGACTGCACTGTTTCCACGATAACTGATCACCCTGTTTCCGGGGTAACTGACTGCCCTGTTTCCAGGGTAACTGACCGCCCTGTTTCCAGGATAACTGATCTCCCTGTTTCCGGGGTAACTGACCACCCTGTTTCCAGGGTCACTGACCACCCTGCTTCAAGGATAACTGAATCCCCTGTTTCCAGGGTAACTGACTGCCCTGTTTCCGGGGTAACTGATCTCCCTGCTTCCGGGGTAACTGACCGCCCTGTTTCCAGGATAACTGACCTACCTATTTCCAGGTTAACTGACTGCCCTGTTTCCAGGGTAACTGACTGCCCTGTTTCCAGGGGAACTGACTGCCCTGTTTCCGGGGTAACTGATCACCCTGTTTCTGGGGTAACTGACTAACCAGTTTCCAGGGTGACTGACTGCCCTGTTTCCAGGGGAACTGACTGCCCAGTTTCCGGGGTAACTGACTGCCCTGTTTCCTGGGTAACTGACTGCCCTGCTTCCGGGGTAACTGACTGCCCTGTTTCCAGGGTAACTGACTGCCCAGTTTCCAGGGTAACTGACCACACTGTTTCCGGGATAACTGACTGCCCTGTTTCCAGGGTAACTGACTGCCCTGTTTCCGGGGCAACTGACTGCCCTGTTTCCAGGGTAACTGATCACCCTGTTTCCGGGGTAACTGACTGCCCAGTTTCCGGGGTAACTGACTTCCCTGTTTCCAGGGTAACTGACTGCCCTGTTTCCGGGATAACTGACTGCCCTGTTTCCAGGGTAACTGATAACCCTGTTTCCGGGATAACTGACTGCCCTGTTTCCAGGGTAACTGACTGCCCACTTTCCAGGGTAACTGACTGCCCTGTTTCCGGGGTAACTGACTGCCCTGTTTACAGGGTAACTGACTGCCCAGTTTCCAGAGTAACTGAATACCCTGTTTCCAGGGTAACTGATCACCCTGTTTCCGGGATAACTACCTGCCCTGTTTCCAGGATAACTGACTGCCCTGTTTCCAGGATAACTGACTGCCCTGTTTCCGGGGTAACTGACTGCCCTGTTTCCAGGCTAACTGATTGCACTGTTTCCACGATAACTGATCACCCTGTTTCCGGGGTAACTGACTGCCCTGTTTCCAGGGTAACTGACCGCCCTGTTTCCAGGATAACTGATCTCCCTGTTTCCGGGGTAACTGACCACCCTGTTTCCAGGGTCACTGACCACCCTGCTTCCTGGATAACTGAATCCCCTGTTTCCAGTGTAACTGACTGCCCTGTTTCCGGGGTAACTGATCTCCCTGATTCCGGGGTAACTGACCGCCCTGTTTCCAGGATAACTGACCTACCTGTTTCCAGGTTAACTGACTGCCCTGTTTCCAGGGTAACTGACTGCCCTGTTTCCAGGGGAACTGACTGCCCTGTTTCCGGGGTAACTGATCACCCTGTTTCCGGGGTAACTGACTAACCTGTTTCCAGGGTGACTGACTGCGCTGTTTCCAGGGTAACTGACTGCCCAGTTTCCGGGGTAACTGACTTCCCTGTTTCCAGGGTAACTGACTGCCCTGTTTCCGGGATAACTGACTGCCCTGTTTCCAGGGTAACTGATAACCCTGTTTCCGGGATAACTGACTGCCCTGTTTCCAGGGTAACTGACTGCCCAGTTTCCAGGGTAACTGACTGCCCTGTTTCCGGGGTAACTGACTGCCCTGTTTACAGGGTAACTGACTGCCCAGTTTCCAGAGTAACTGAATACCCTGTTTCCAGGGTAACAGATCACCCTGTTTCCGGGATAACTGACTGCCCTGTTTCCAGGATAACTGACTGCCCTGTTTCCAGGGTAACTGACCGCCCTGTTTCCAGGATAACTGATCTCCCTGTTTCCGGGGTAACTGACCACCCTGTTTCCAGGGTCACTGACCACCCTGCTTCAAGGATAACTGAATCCCCTGTTTCCAGGGTAACTGACTGCCCTGTTTCCGGGGTAACTGATCTCCCTGCTTCCGGGGTAACTGACCGCCCTGTTTCCAGGATAACTGACCTACCTATTTCCAGGTTAACTGACTGCCCTGTTTCCAGGGTAACTGACTGCCCTGTTTCCAGGGGAACTGACTGCCCTGTTTCCGGGGTAACTGATCACCCTGTTTCTGGGGTAACTGACTAACCAGTTTCCAGGGTGACTGACTGCCCTGTTTCCAGGGGAACTGACTGCCCAGTTTCCGGGGTAACTGACTGCCCTGTTTCCTGGGTAACTGACTGCCCTGCTTCCGGGGTAACTGACTGCCCTGTTTCCAGGGTAACTGACTGCCCAGTTTCCAGGGTAACTGACCACACTGTTTCCGGGATAACTGACTGCCCTGTTTCCAGGGTAACTGACTGCCCTGTTTCCGGGGCAACTGACTGCCCTGTTTCCAGGGTAACTGATCACCCTGTTTCCGGGGTAACTGACTGCCCAGTTTCCGGGGTAACTGACTTCCCTGTTTCCAGGGTAACTGACTGCCCTGTTTCCGGGATAACTGACTGCCCTGTTTCCAGGGTAACTGATAACCCTGTTTCCGGGATAACTGACTGCCCTGTTTCCAGGGTAACTGACTGCCCACTTTCCAGGGTAACTGACTGCCCTGTTTCCGGGGTAACTGACTGCCCTGTTTACAGGGTAACTGACTGCCCAGTTTCCAGAGTAACTGAATACCCTGTTTCCAGGGTAACTGATCACCCTGTTTCCGGGATAACTACCTGCCCTGTTTCCAGGATAACTGACTGCCCTGTTTCCAGGATAACTGACTGCCCTGTTTCCGGGGTAACTGACTGCCCTGTTTCCAGGCTAACTGATTGCACTGTTTCCACGATAACTGATCACCCTGTTTCCGGGGTAACTGACTGCCCTGTTTCCAGGGTAACTGACCGCCCTGTTTCCAGGATAACTGATCTCCCTGTTTCCGGGGTAACTGACCACCCTGTTTCCAGGGTCACTGACCACCCTGCTTCCTGGATAACTGAATCCCCTGTTTCCAGTGTAACTGACTGCCCTGTTTCCGGGGTAACTGATCTCCCTGATTCCGGGGTAACTGACCGCCCTGTTTCCAGGATAACTGACCTACCTGTTTCCAGGTTAACTGACTGCCCTGTTTCCAGGGTAACTGACTGCCCTGTTTCCAGGGGAACTGACTGCCCTGTTTCCGGGGTAACTGATCACCCTGTTTCCGGGGTAACTGACTAACCTGTTTCCAGGGTGACTGACTGCGCTGTTTCCAGGGTAACTGACTGCCCAGTTTCCGGGGTAACTGACTTCCCTGTTTCCAGGGTAACTGACTGCCCTGTTTCCGGGATAACTGACTGCCCTGTTTCCAGGGTAACTGATAACCCTGTTTCCGGGATAACTGACTGCCCTGTTTCCAGGGTAACTGACTGCCCAGTTTCCAGGGTAACTGACTGCCCTGTTTCCGGGGTAACTGACTGCCCTGTTTACAGGGTAACTGACTGCCCAGTTTCCAGAGTAACTGAATACCCTGTTTCCAGGGTAACAGATCACCCTGTTTCCGGGATAACTGACTGCCCTGTTTCCAGGATAACTGACTGCCCTGTTTCCAGGGTAACTGACTGCCCTGTTTCCGGGGTAACTGACTGCCCTGTTTCCAGGCTAACTGACTGCACTGTTTCCACGATAACTGATCACCCTGTTTCCGGGGTAACTGACTGCCCTGTTTCCAGGGTAACTGATCTCCCTGTTTCCGGGGTAACTGACCACCCTGTTTCCAGGGTCACTGACCACCCTGCTTCCTGGATAACTGAATCCCCTGTTTCCAGTGTAACTGACTGCCCTGTTTCCGGGGTAACTGATCTCCCTGATTCCGGGGTAACTGACCGCCCTGTTTCCAGGATAACTGACCTACCTGTTTCCAGGTTAACTGACTGCCCTGTTTCCAGGGTAACTGACTGCCCTGTTTCCAGGGGAACTGACTGCCCTGTTTCCGGGGTAACTGATCACCCTGTTTCCGGGGTAACTGACTAACCTGTTTCCAGGGTGACTGACTGCGCTGTTTCCAGGGTAACTGACTGCCCAGTTTCCGGGGTAACTGACTTCCCTGTTTCCAGGGTAACTGACTGCCCTGTTTCCGGGATAACTGACTGCCCTGTTTCCAGGGTAACTGATAACCCTGTTTCCGGGATAACTGACTGCCCTGTTTCCAGGGTAACTGACTGCCCAGTTTCCAGGGTAACTGACTGCCCTGTTTCCGGGGTAACTGACTGCCCTGTTTACAGGGTAACTGACTGCCCAGTTTCCAGAGTAACTGAATACCCTGTTTCCAGGGTAACAGATCACCCTGTTTCCGGGATAACTGACTGCCCTGTTTCCAGGATAACTGACTGCCCTGTTTCCAGGGTAACTGACTGCCCTGTTTCCGGGGTAACTGACTGCCCTGTTTCCAGGCTAACTGACTGCACTGTTTCCACGATAACTGATCACCCTGTTTCCGGGGTAACTGACTGCCCTGTTTCCAGGGTAACTGACCGCCCTGTTTCCAGGATAACTGATCTCCCTGTTTCCGGGGTAACTGACCACCCTGTTTCCAGGGTCACTGACCACCCTGCTTCAAGGATAACTGAATCCCCTGTTTCCAGGGTAACTGACTGCCCTGTTTCCGGGGTAACTGATCTCCCTGCTTCCGGGGTAACTGACCGCCCTGTTTCCAGGATAACTGACCTACCTATTTCCAGGTTAACTGACTGCCCTGTTTCCAGGGGAACTGACTGCCCTGTTTCCGGGGTAACTGATCACCCTGTTTCTGGGGTAACTGACTAACCAGTTTCCAGGGTGACTGACTGCCCTGTTTCCAGGGGAACTGACTGCCCAGTTTCCGGGGTAACTGACTGCCCTGTTTCCTGGGTAACTGACTGCCCTGCTTCCGGGGTAACTGACTGCCCTGTTTCCAGGGTAACTGACTGCCCAGTTTCCAGGGTAACTGACCACACTGTTTCCGGGATAACTGACTGCCCTGTTTCCAGGGTAACTGACTGCCCTGTTTCCGGGGCAACTGACTGCCCTGTTTCCAGGGTAACTGATCACCCTGTTTCCGGGGTAACTGACTGCCCAGTTTCCGGGGTAACTGACTTCCCTGTTTCCAGGGTAACTGACTGCCCTGTTTCCGGGATAACTGACTGCCCTGTTTCCAGGGTAACTGATAACCCTGTTTCCGGGATAACTGACTGCCCTGTTTCCAGGGTAACTGACTGCCCACTTTCCAGGGTAACTGACTGCCCTGTTTCCGGGGGAACTGACTGCCCTGTTTACAGGGTAACTGACTGCCCAGTTTCCAGAGTAACTGAATACCCTGTTTCCAGGGTAACAGATCACCCTGTTTCCGGGATAACTGACTGCCCTGTTTCCAGGATAACTGACTGCCCTGTTTCCAGGGTATCTGACTGCCCTGTTTCCGGGGTAACTGACTGCCCTGTTTCCAGGCTAACTGACTGCACTGTTTCCACGATAACTGATCACCCTGTTTCCGGGGTAACTGACTGCCCTGTTTCCAGGGTAACTGACCGCCCTGTTTCCAGGATAACTGATCTCCCTGTTTCCGGGGTAACTGACCACCCTGTTTCCAGGGTCACTGACCACCCTGCTACAAGGATAACTGAATCCCCTGTTTCCAGGGTAACTGACTGCCCTGTTTCCGGGGTAACTGATCTCCCTGCTTCCGGGGTAACTGACCGCCCTGTTTCCAGGATAACTGACCTACCTATTTCCAGGTTAACTGACTGCCCTGTTTCCAGGGTAACTGACTGCCCTGTTTCCAGGGGAACTGACTGCCCTGTTTCCGGGGTAACTGATCACCCTGTTTCTGGGGTAACTGACTAACCAGTTTCCAGGGTGACTGACTGCCCTGTTTCCAGGGGAACTGACTGCCCAGTTTCCGGGGTAACTGACTGCCCTGTTTCCTGAGTAACTGACTGCCCTGCTTCCGGGGTAACTGACTGCCCTGTTTCCAGGGTAACTGACTGCCCAGTTTCCAGGGTAACTGACCACACTGTTTCCGGGATAACTGACTGCCCTGTTTCCAGGGTAACTGACTGCCCTGTTTCCGGGGCAACTGACTGCCCTGTTTCCAGGGTAACTGATCACCCTGTTTCCGGGGTAACTGACTGCCCAGTTTCCGGGGTAACTGACTTCCCTGTTTCCAGGATAACTGACTGCCCTGTTTCCGGGATAACTGACTGCCCTGTTTCCAAGGTAACTGACTGCCCTGTTTCCAGGGGAACTGACTGCCCTATTTCCGGGGTAACTGATCACCCTGTTTCCGGGGTAACTGACTAACCAGTTTCCAGGGTGACTGACTGCGCTGTTTCCAGGGTAACTGACTGCCCAGTTTCCGGGGTAACTGACTTCCCTGTTTCCAGGGAAACTGACTGCCCTGTTTCCGGGATAACTGACTGCCCTGTTTCCAGGGTAACTGATAACCCTGTTTCCGGGATAACTGACTGCCCTGTTTCCAGGGTAACTGACTGCCCAGTTTCCAGGGTAACTGACTGCCCTGTTTCCGGGGTAACTGACTGCCCTGTTTACAGGGTAACTGACTGCCCAGTTTCCAGAGTAACTGAATACCCTGTTTCCAGGGTAACAGATCACCCTGTTTCCGGGATAACTGACTGCCCTGTTTCCAGGATAACTGACTGCCCTGTTTCCAGGGTAACTGACTGCCCTGTTTCCGGGGTAACTGACTGCCCTGTTTCCAGGCTAAATGACTGCACTGTTTCCACGATAACTGATCACCCTGTTTCCGGGGTAACTGACTGCCCTGTTTCCAGGGTAACTGACCGCCCTGTTTCCAGGATAACTGATCTCCCTGTTTCCGGGGTAACTGACCACCCTGTTTCCAGGGTCACTGACCACCCTGCTTCAAGGATAACTGAATCCCCTGTTTCCAGGGTAACTGACTGCCCTGTTTCCGGGGTAACTGATCTCCCTGCTTCCGGGGTAACTGACCGCCCTGTTTCCAGGATAACTGACCTACCTATTTCCAGGTTAACTGACTGCCCTGTTTCCAGGGTAACTGACTGCCCTGTTTCCAGGGGAACTGACTGCCCTGTTTCCGGGGTAACTGATCACCCTGTTTCTGGGGTAACTGACTAACCAGTTTCCAGGGTGACTGACTGCCCTGTTTCCAGGGGAACTGACTGCCCAGTTTCCGGGGTAACTGACTGCCCTGTTTCCTGGGTAACTGACTGCCCTGCTTCCGGGGTAACTGACTGCCCTGTTTCCAGGGTAACTGACTGCCCAGTTTCCAGGGTAACTGACCACACTGTTTCCGGGATAACTGACTGCCCTGTTTCCAGGGTAACTGACTGCCCTGTTTCCGGGGCAACTGACTGCCCTGTTTCCAGGGTAACTGATCACCCTGTTTCCGGGGTAACTGACTGCCCAGTTTCCGGGGTAACTGACTTCCCTGTTTCCAGGGTAACTGACTGCCCTGTTTCCGGGATAACTGACTGCCCTGTTTCCAGGGTAACTGATAACCCTGTTTCCGGGATAACTGACTGCCCTGTTTCCAGGGTAACTGACTGCCCACTTTCCAGGGTAACTGACTGCCCTGTTTCCGGGGTAACTGACTGCCCTGTTTACAGGGTAACTGACTGCCCAGTTTCCAGAGTAACTGAATACCCTGTTTCCAGCATAACAGATCACCCTGTTTCCGGGATAACTGACTGCCCTGTTTCCAGGATAACTGACTGCCCTGTTTCCAGGGTAACTGACTGCCCTGTTTCCGGGGTAACTGACTGCCCTTTTTCCAGGCTAACTGACTGCACTGTTTCCACGATAACTGATCACCTTGTTTCCGGGGTAACTGACTGCCCTGTTTCCAGGGTAACTGACTGCCCTGTTTCCAGGATAACTGATCTCCCTGTTTCCGGGGTAACTGACCACCCTGTTTCCAGGGTCACTGACCACCCTGCTTCAAGGATAACTGAATCCCCTGTTTCCAGGGTAACTGACTGCCCTGTTTCCGGGGTAACTGATCTCCCTGCTTCCGGGGTAACTGACCGCCCTGTTTCCAGGATAACTGACCTACCTATTTCCAGGTTAACTGACTGCCCTGTTTCCAGGGTAACTGACTGCCCTGTTTCCAGGGGAACTGACTGCCCTGTTTCCGGGGTAACTGATCACCCTGTTTCTGGGGTAACTGACTAACCAGTTTCCAGGGTGACTGACTGCCCTGTTTCCAGGGGAACTGACTGCCCAGTTTCCGGGGTAACTGACTGCCCTGTTTCCTGCGTAACTGACTGCCCTGCTTCCGGGGTAACTGACTGCCCTGTTTCCAGGGTAACTGACTGCCCAGTTTCCAGGGTAACTGACCACACTGTTTCCGGGATAACTGACTGCCCTGTTTCCAGGGTAACTGACTGCCCTGTTTCCGGGGCAACTGACTGCCCTGTTTCCAGGGTAACTGATCACCCTGTTTCCGGGGTAACTGACTGGCCAGTTTCCGGGGTAACTGACTTCCCTGTTTCCAGGGTAACTGACTGCCCTGTTTCCGGGATAACTGACTGCCCTGTTTCCAGGGTAACTGATAACCCTGTTTCCGGGATAACTGACTGCCCTGTTTCCAGGGTAACTGACTGCCCACTTTCCAGGGTAACTGACTGCCCTGTTTCCGGGGTAACTGACTGCCCTGTTTACAGGGTAACTGACTGCCCAGTTTCCAGAGTAACTGAATACCCTGTTTCCAGGGTAACTGATCACCCTGTTTCCGGGATAACTACCTGCCCTGTTTCCAGGATAACTGACTGCCCTGTTTCCAGGGTAACTGACTGCCCTGTTTCCGGGGTAACTGACTGCCCTGTTTCCAGGCTAACTGACTGCACTGTTTCCACGATAACTGATCACCCTGTTTCCGGGGTAACTGACTGCCCTGTTTCCAGGGTAACTGACCGCCCTGTTTCCAGGATAACTGATCTCCCTGTTTCCGGGGTAACTGACCACCCTGTTTCCAGGGTCACTGACCACCCTGCTTCCTGGATAACTGAATCCCCTGTTTCCAGTGTAACTGACTGCCCTGTTTCCGGGGTAACTGATCTCCCTGATTCCGGGGTAACTGACCGCCCTGTTTCCAGGATAACTGACCTACCTATTTCCAGGTTAACTGACTGCCCTGTTTCCAGGGTAACTGACTGCCCTGTTTCCAGGGGAACTGACTGCCCTGTTTCCGGGGTAACTGATCACCCTGTTTCCGGGGTAACTGACTAACCAGTTTCCAGGGTGACTGACTGCGCTGTTTCCAGGGTAACTGACTGCCCAGTTTCCGGGGTAACTGACTGCCCTGTTTCCCGGGTAACTGACTGCCCTGCTTCCGGGGTAACTGAATGCCCTGTTTCCAGGGTAACTGACTGCCCAGTTTCCAGGGTAACTGATCACCCTTTTTCCGGGATGACTGACTGCCCTGTTTCCGGGATAACTTACAGCCCTGTTTCCAGGGTAACTGACTTCCCTGTTTCCGGGGCAACTGACTGCCCTGTTTCCAGGGTAACTGATCACCCTGTTTCCGGGATTACTGACTGCCCTGTTTCCGGGATAACTGACTGCCCTGTTTCCAGGGCAACTAACTGCCCTTTTTCCGGGGTAACTGACTGCCCTGTTTCCAGGCTAACTGACTGCCCTGTTTACAGGATAACTGATCACCCTGTTTCCGGGGTAACTGACTGCCCTGTTTCCAGGGTAACTGACCGCCCTGTTTCCAGGATAACTGACTCCCCTGTTTCCAGGGTAACTGACTGCCCTGTTTCCGGGTTAACTGATCTCCCTGTTTCCGGGGTAACTGACTGCCCTGTTTCCAGGGGAACTGACTGCCCTGTTTCCGGGGTAACTGATCACCCTGTTTCCGGGGTAACTGTCTAACCAGTTTCCAGGGTGACTGACTGCCCTGTTTGCAGGGTAACTGACTGCCCAGTTTCCGGGGTAACTGACTGCCCTGTTTCCTGTGTAACTGACTGCCCTGCTTCCGGGGTAACTGACTGCCCTGTTTCCAGGGTAACTGACTGCCCAGTTTCCAGGGTAACAGATCACCCTTTTTCCGGGATAACTGACTGCCCTGTTTCCGGGATAACTGACTGCCCTGTTTCGAGGGGAACTGATCACCCTGTTTCCGGGATAACTGTCTGCCCTGTTTCCGGGATAACTGACTCCCAGTTTCCAGGGTAACTGACTGCCCTGATTCCGGGGTAACTGACTGCCCTGTTTCCGGGGAAACTGACTGCCCAGTTTCCAGGGTAACTGTTCACCCTGTTTCCGGGGTAACGTATCACCCTGTTTCCGGGGTAAATGACTGCCCTGTTTCCAGGGTAACTGACCGCCCTGTTTCAGGGATAACTGATCACCCTGTTTCCGGGGTAACTGAGTAATCTGTTTCCAGGGTTACTGACTGCCCTGTTTCCGGGGTAACTGACTGCGCAGTTTCCAGGGTAAAAAACTGCCCTGTTTCCGGGGTAACTGACCGCCCTGTTTCCAGGATAACTGATCACCCTTTTTCCGGGGTAACTGAGTAATCTGTTTCCAGGGTTACTGACTGCCCTGTTTCCGGGGTAACTGACTGCCCAGTTTCCAGCGTAACTGACTGCCCTGTTTCCAAGGTAACTGACTGCCCAGTTTCCAGGGTAACTGACTGCCCTGTTTCCGGGGTAACTGACTGCCCAGTTTCCAGGATAACTGAATGCCCAGTTTCCAGGGTAACTAACTGCCCTGTTTCCGGGGTAACTGACTGCCCTGTTTCCAGGGTAACTGATCACCCTGTTTCCAGGGTAACTGACTAACAAGTTTCCAGGGTGACTGACTGCCCTGTTTCCAGGGTAACTGACTGCCCAGTTTCCGGGCTAACTGACTGCCCTGTTTCCAGGATAACTGATCACCCTGTTTCCGGGGTAACTGACTGCCCTGTTTCCGGGGTAACTGACCGCCCTGTTTCCAGGATAACTGATCACCCTGTTTCCGGGGTAACTTACCACCCTGTTTCCAGGGTCACTGACCACCCTGTTTCCAGGATAACTGACTCCCCTGTTTCCAGGGTAACTGACTGCCCTGTTTCCAGGGTTACTGACTGCCCGGTTTCTGGGGTAACTGACTGCCCTGTTTCCGGGGTAACTGACCGCCCTGTTTCCAGGATAACTGATCACCCTGTTTCCAGTGTAACTGACCATCCTGTTTCCAGGGTAACTGACTGCCCAGTTTCCAGGGTAACTGACTGCCCTGTTTCCGGGGTAACAGATCTCCCTGTTTCCGGGGTAACTGACCGCCCTGTTTCCAGGATAACTGACTGCCCAGTTTCCGGGATAACTGACTGCCCTGTTTACTGGATAACTGACCGCCCTGTTTCCAAGTAAACTGACTGCCCTGTTTCCGGGGTAACTGACTGCCCTGTTTCCAGGGTAACTGACTGCCCAGTTTCCAGAGTAACTGAATACCCTGTTTCCAGGGTAACTGACTGCCCTGTTTCCGGGATAACTGACTGCCCTGTTTCCAGGGTAACTGACTGCCCTGTTTCCGGGGTAACTGACTGCCCTGTTTCCAGGCTAACTGACTGCCCTGTTTTCAGGATAACTGATCACCCTGTTTCCGGGATAACTGACTGCCCTGTTTCCAGGGTGACTGACTGCCCTGTTTCCAGGGTAACTGACTGCCCTGTTTCCGGGGTAACTGACCGCCCTGTTTCCAGGATAACTGACTGCCCTGTTTCCAGGTTAACTGACAGCCCTGTTTCCAGGGTAACTGACTGCCCTGTTTCCAGGGGAATTGACTGCCCTGTTTCCGGGGTAAATGATCACCCTGTTTCCGGGGTAACTGACTAACCAGTTTCCAGGGTGACTGACTGCCCTGTTTCCAGGGTAACTGACTGCCCAGTTTCCGGGGTAACTGACTGCCCTGTTTCCTGGGTAATTGACTGCCCAGTTTCCAGGTTAACTGACTGCCCTGTTTCCAGGGTAACTGACTGCCCAGTTTCCGGGATAACTGACTCCCCTGTTTCCAGGGTAACTGACTGCCCAGTTTCCGGGGGAACTGACTGCCCTGTTTCCTGAGTAACTGACTGCCCTGCTTCCGGGGTAACTGACTGCCCTGTTTCCAGGGTAACTGACTGCCCAGTTTCCAGGGTAACTGATCACCCTTTTTCCGTGATAACTGACTGCCCTGTTTCCGGGATTACTGACTGCCCTGTTTCCGGGGTAACTGATCACCCTGTTTCCGGGGTAACTGTCTAACCAGTTTCCAGGGTGACTGACTGCCCTGTTTCCAGGGTAACTGACTGCCCAGTTTCGGGGTTAACTGACTGCCCTGTTTCCTGGGTAACTGTCTGCCCTGCTTCCGGGGTAACTGACTGCCCTGTTTCCAGGGTAACTGACTGCCCAGTTTCCAGGGTAACTGATCACCCTTTTTCCGGGATAACTGACTGCCCTGTTTCCGGGATAACTGACTGCCCTGTTTCCAGGGTAACTGATCACCCTGTTTCCGGGATAACTGTCTGCCCTGTTTCCGGGATAACTGACTGCCCAGTTTCCAGGGTAACTGACTGCCCTGTTTCCGGGGGAACTGACTGCCCTGTTTCCAGGGTAACTGACTGCCCAGTTTCCAGGGTAACTGATCACCCTGTTTCCGGGAGAACTGACTGCCCTGTTTCTGGGAGAAATGACTGCCCTGTTTCCAGGGTAACTGACTGCCCTGCTTCCGGGGTAAATGACCGCCCTGTTTCCAGGGTCACTGACCACCCTGTTTCCAGGATAACTGAAAGCCCTATTTCCAGGGTAACTGATCTCCCTGTTTCCAGGGTAACTGATCACCCTGTTTCCGGGTAACTGACTGCCCTGTTTCCGGGGTAACTGACTGCCCTGTTTCCAGGGTAACTGACTGCCCAGTTTCCAGGGTAACTGATCACCGTTTTTCCGGGATAACTGACTGCCCTGTTTCCGGGATAACTGACTGCCCTGTTTCCAGGGTAACTGATCACCCTGTTTCCGGGATAACTGTCTGCCCTGTTTCCGGGATAACTGACTGCCCTGTTTCCAAGATATCTGACTGCCCTGTTTCCGGAGTAACTGACCATCCTGTTTCCAGGGTCACTGACCACCCTGTTTCCAGGATAACTGAAAGCCCTGTTTCCAGGGTAACTGATTGCCCTGTTTCCGGGAAAACTGTCTGCCCTGTTTCCTGGGTAACTGACTGCCCTGCTTCCGGGGTAACTGACTGGCCTGTTTCCAGGGTAACTGACTGCCCAGTTTCCAGGGTAACTGATCAACCTTTTTCCGGGATAACAGACTGCCCTGTTTCCGGGATAACTGACTGCCCTGTTTCCAGGGTAACTGATCACCCTGTTTCCGGGATAACTGTCTGCCCTGTTTCCGGGATAACTGACTGCCCAGTTTCCAGGGTAACAGACTGCCCTGTTTCCGGGGTAACTGACTGCCCTGTTTCCAGGGTAACTGACTGCCCAGTTTCCAGGGTAACTGATCACCCTGTTTCCGGGAGAACTGACTGCCCTGTTTCCGGGAGAAATGACTGCCCTGTTTCCAGGATAACTGACTGCCCTGCTTCCGGGGTAACTGACTGCCCTGTTTCCAGGGTAACTGATCACCCTGTTTCCGGGATAACTGACTGCCCTGTTTCCGGGATAACTGACTGCCCTGTTTCCAGGGTAACTGACTTACCCTGTTTCCGGGGTAACTGACTGCCCTGTTTCCAGGCCAACTTGCTGCCCTGTTTCCAGGATAACTGATCACCCTGTTTCCGGGGTAACTGACCGCCCTGTTTCCGGGGTAACTGACCGCCCTGTTTCCAGGGTCACTGACCACCCTGTTTCCAGGATAACTGAAAGTGATGTTTCCAGGGTAACTGATCTCCCTGTTTCCGGGGTAACTGATCACCCTGTTTCCGGGTAACTGACAGCCCTGTTTCCGGGGTAACTGACTGCCCTGTTTCCAGGGTAACTGATCTCCCTGTTTCCAGTGCAACGGATCACCATGTTTCCGGGGTAACTGACTGCCCTGTTTCCAGGGCAACTGACCGCCCTGTTTCCGGGGGAACTGACTGCCCAGTTTCCAGGGTAACTGACTGCCCAGTTTCCAGGGTAACTAACTGCCCTGTTTCCGGGGTAACTGACTGCCCTGTTTCCAGGGTAACTGACTGCCCTGTTTCCAGGGTAACTGACAGCCCACCTTCCAGTGTAACTGATCACCCTGTTTCCAAAATAATTGACTGCCCTGTTTCCAGGGTAACTAACCGCCCTGTTTCCAGGGTAACTGACTGCCCAGTTTCCAGGGTAAATTATCACCCTGTTTCCAGGATAACTAACTGCCCTGTTTCTGGGATAACTGACTGCCCTGTTTTCGGGGTAACTGACTGCCCTGTTTCCATGGTAACTGATAACCCTGTTTCCGGGGTAACTGACTGCCCTGTTTCCAGGCTCACTGACTGCCCTGTTTCCAGGATAACTGATCACCCTGTTTCCGGGGTAACTGACTGCCCTGTTTCCGGGGTAACTGACCGCCCTGTTTCCAGGATAACTGATCAGCCTGTTTCCGGGGTAACTGACCACCCTGTTTCCAGGGTCACTGACCACCCTGTTTCCAGGATAACTGACTCCCCTGTTTCCAGGGTAACTGACTGCCCTGTTTCCAGGGTTACTGACTGCCCTGTTTCTGGGGTAACTGACTGCCCTGTTTCCGGAGTAACTGACCGCCCTGTTTCCAGGATAACTGATCACCCTGTTTCCAGTGTAACTGACCATCCTGTTTCCAGGGTAACTGACTGCCCAGTTTCCAGGGTAACTGACTGCCCTGTTTCCGGGGTAACAGATCTCCCTGTTTCCGGGGTAACTGACCGCCCTGTTTCCAGGATAACTGACCGCCCTATTTCCGGGGTAACTGACTGCCCTGTTTCCAGGATAACTGACTGCCCTGTTTCCGGGATAACTGACTGCCCTGTTTACTGGAAAACTGACCGCCCTGTTTCCAGGTTAACTGACTGCCCTGTTTCCGGGGTAACTGACTGCCCTGTTTCCGGGATAACTGACTGCCCTGTTTCCAGGGTAACTGATCACCCTGTTTCCAGGGTAACTGACTGCACTGTTTCCAGGGGAACTGACTGCCCTGTTTCTGGGGTAAATGATCACCCTGTTTCCGGGGTAACTGACTAACCAGTTTCCAGGGTGACTGAAAGCCCTGTTTCCAGGGTAACTGACTGCCAGGTTCCGGGGTAACTGACTGCCCTGTTTCCTGGGTAATTGACTGCCCAGTTTCCAGGTTAACTGACTGCCCAGTTTCCAGGGTAACTGATCACCCTTTTTCCGGGATAAATGACTGCCCTGTTTCCGGGATAACTGACTGCCCTGTTTCCAGGGTAACTGATCACCCTGTTTCCGGGATAACTGACTCCCCTGTTTCCAGGGTAACTGACTGCCCAGTTTCCGGGGGAACTGACTGCCCTGTTTCCTGAGTAACTGACTGCCCTGCTTCCGGGGTAACTGACTGCCCTGTTTCCAGGGTAACTGATCACCCTTTTTCCGTGATAACTGACTGCCCTGTTTCCGGGATTACTGACTGCCCTGTTTCCGGGGTAACTGATCACCCTGTTTCCGGGGTAACTGTCTAACCAGTTTCCAGGGTGACTGACTGCCCTGTTTCCAGGGTAACTGACTGCCCAGTTTCCGGGTTAACTGACTGCCCTGTTTCCTGGGTAACTGTCTGCCCTGCTTCCGGGGTAACTGACTGCCCTGTTTCCAGGGTAACTGACTGCCCAGTTTCCAGGGTAACTGATCACCCTTTTTCCGGGATAACTGACTGCCCTGTTTCCGGGATAACTGACTGCCCTGTTTCCAGGGTAACTGATCACCCTGTTTCCGGGATAACTGTCTGCCCTGTTTCCGGGATAACTGACTGCCCAGTTTCCAGGGTAACTGACTGCCCTGTTTCCGGGGTAACTGACTGCCCTGTTTCCAGGGTAACTGACTGCCCAGTTTCCAGGGTAACTGATCACCCTGTTTCCGGGAGAACTGACTGCCCTGTTTCTGGGAGAAATGACTGCCCTGTTTCCAGGGTAACTGACTGCCCTGCTTCCGGGGTAACTGACCGCCCTGTTTCCAGGGTCACTGACCACCCTGTTTCCAGGATAACTGTAAGCCCTATTTCCAGGGTAACTGATCTCCCTGTTTCCGGGGTAACTGATCACCCAGTTTCCGGGTAACTGACTGCCCTGTTTCCGGGGTAACTGACTGCCCTGTTTCCAGGGTAACTGATCTCCCTGTTTCCAGTGCAACGGATCACCATGTTTCCGGGGTAACTGACTGCCCTGTTTCCAGGGCAACTGACCGCCCTGTTTCCGGGGGAACTGACTGCCCAGTTTCCAGGGTAACTGACTGCCCAGTTTCCAGGGTATCTAACTGCCCTGTTTCCGGGGTAACTGACTGCCCAGTTTCCAGTGTAACTGACTGCTCTGTTTCCAGGGTAACTGACAGCCCACCTTCCAGTGCAACTGATCACCCTGTTTCCAGGATAATTGACTGCCCTGTTTCCAGGGTAACTGACTGCCCAGTTTCCAGGGTAAATTATCGCCCTGTTTCCGGGATAACTGACTGCCCTGTTTCCGGGGTAAGTGATCACCCTGTTTCCGGGGTAACTGACTGCCCAGTTTCCGGGGTAACTGACTTCCCTGTTTCCAGGGTAACTGACTGCCCTGTTTCCGGGATAACTGACTGCCCTGTTTCCAGGGTAACTGATAACCCTGTTTCCGGGATAACTGACTGCCCTGTTTCCAGGGCAACTGACTGCCCAGTTTCCAGAGTAACTGAATAACCTGTTTCCAGGGTAACAGATCACCCTGTTTCCGGGATAACTGACTGCCCTGTTTCCAAGATAACTGACTGCCCTGTTTCCAGGGTAACTGACTGCCCTGTTTCCAGGGTAACTGACTGCCCTGTTTCCAGTCTATCTGACTGCCCTGTTTCCAGGATAACTGATCACCCTGTTTCCGGGGTAACTGACTGCCCTGTTTCCAGGGTCACTGACCACCCTGTTTCCAGGATAACTGACTCCCCTGTTTCCAGGGTAACTGACTGCCCTGTTTCCGGGGTAACTGATCTCCCTGTTTCCGGGGTAAGTGACTGCCCTGTTTCCGGGGTAACTGACCGCCCTGTTTCCAGGGTCACTGACTACCCTGTTTCCAGGATAACTGAAAGCCCTATTTCCAGGGTAACTGATCTCCCTGTTTCCGGGTAACTGACTGCCCTGTTTCCGGGGTAACTGACTGCCCTGTTTCCAGGGGAACTGATCTCCCTGTTTCCAGTGCAACGGATCACCATGTTTCCGGGGTAACTGACTGCCCTGTTTCCAGGGCAACTGACCGCCCTGTTTCCGGGGGAACTGACTGCCCAGTTTCCAGGGTAACTGACTGCCCAGTTTCCAGGGTAACTAACTGCCCTGTTTCCGGGGTAGCTGACTGCCCAGTTTCCAGGGTAACTGACTGCTCTGTTTCCAGGGAATCTGACAGCCCACCTTCCAGTGTAACTGATCACCCTGTTTCCAGGATAATTGACTGCCCTGTTTCCAGGGTAACTGACCGCCCTGTTTCCAGGGTAACTGACTGCCCAGTTTCCAGGGTAAATTATCACCCTGTTTCCGGGATAACTAACTGCCCTGTTTCCGGGATAACTGACTGCCCTGTTTACGGGGTAACTGATCTCCCTGTTTCCGGGGTAACTGACTGCCCAGTTTCCGGGGTAACTGACTTCCCTGTTTCCAGGGTAACTGACTGCCCTGTTTCCGGGATAACTGACTGCCCTGTTTCCAGGGTAACTGATAACCCTGTTTCCGGGATAACTGACTGCCCTGTTTCCGGGGTAACTGACTGCCCAGTTTCCAGAGTAACTGAATAACCTGTTTCCCGGGTAACAGATCACCCTGTTTCCGGGATAACTGACTGCCCTGTTTCCAAGATATCTGACTGCCCTGTTTCCAGGGTAACTGACTGCCCTGTTTCCGGGGTAACTGACTGCCCTGTTTCCAGGCTAACTGACTGCCCTGTTTCCAGGATAACTGATCACCCTGTTTCCGGGGTAACTGACTGCCCTGTTTCCGGGGTAACTGACCGCCCTGTTTCCAGGATAACTGATCACCCTGTTTCCGGGGTAACTGACCACCCTGTTTCCAGGGTCACTGACCACCCTGTTTCCAGGATAACTGACTCCCCTGTTTCCAGGGTAACTGACTGCCCTGTTTCCGGGGTAACTGATCTCCCTGTTTCCGGGGTTACTGACCGCCCTGTTTCCAGGATAACTGACCTACCTATTTACAGGTTAACTGACTGCCCTGTTTCCAGGGTAACTGACTGCCCTGTTCCCAGGGGAACTGACTGCCCTGTTTCCGGGGTAACAGATCACCCTGTTTCCGGGGTAACTGACTAACCAGTTTCCAGGGTGACTGACTGCCCTGTTTCCAGGGTAACTGTCTGCCCAGTTTCCGGGGTAACTGACTGCCCTGTTTCCAGGGTAACTGATCACCCTGTTTCCGGGATAACTGACTGCCCTGTTTCCGGGATAACTGACTGCCCTGTTTCCAGGGTAACTGACTTACCCTGTTTCCGGGGTAACTGACTGCCCTGTTTCCAGGCTAACTGACTCCCCTGTTTCCAGGATAACTGATCACCCTGTTTCCGGGGTAACTGACTGCCCTGTTTCCGGGGGAACTGACTGCCCTGTTTCCAGGATAACTGAAAGCCCTGTTTCCAGGGTAACTGATCTCCCTGTTTCCGGGGTAACTGATCTCCCTGTTTCCGGGTAACTGACTGCCCTGTTTCCGGTGTAAATGACTGCCCTGTTTCCAGGGTAACTGATCTCCCTGTTTCCAGTGCAACGGATCAGCATGTTTCCGGGGTAACTGACTGCCCTGCTTCCAGGGCAACTGACCGCCCTGTTTCCGGGGGAACTGACTGCCCAGTTTCCAGGGTAACTGACTGCCCAGTTTCCAGGGTAACTAACTGCCCTGTTTCCAGGGTAACTGACAGCCCACCTTCCAGTGTAACTGATCACCCTGTTTCCAGGATAATTGACTGCCCTGTTTCTAGGGTAACTGACCGCCCTGTTTCCAGGTTAACGGACTGTCCAGTTTCCAGGGTAAATTATCACCCTGTTTCCGGGATAACTATCTGCCCTGTTTCCGGGATAACTGACTGCCCTGTTTCCAGGGTAACTGACTGCCCAGTTTCCAGGGTAACTGATCACCCTGTTTCCGGGAGAACTGACTGCCCTGTTTCCGGGAGAAATGACTGCCCTGTTTCCTGGGTAACTGACTGCCCTGCTTCCGGGGTAACTGACTGCCCTGTTTCCAGGGTAACTGATCACCCTGTTTCCGGGATAACTGACTGCCCTGTTTCCGGGATAACTGACTGCCCTGTTTCCAGGCTAACTGACTGCCCTGTTTCCAGGATAACTGATCACCCTGTTTCCGGGGTAACTGACCGCCCTTTTTCCGGGGTAACTGACCGCCCTGTTTCCAGGGTCACTGACCACCCTGTTTCCAGGATAACTGAAAGTGCTGTTTCCAGGGTAACTGATCTCCCTGTTTCCGGGGTAACTGATCACCCTGTTTCCGGGTAACTGATAGCCCTGTTTCCGGGGTAACTGACTGCCCTGTTTCCAGGGTAACTGATCTCCCTGTTTCCGTGATAACTGACTGCCCTGTTTCCGGGATTACTGACTGCCCTGTTTCCGGGGTAACTGTTCACCCTGTTTCCGGGGTAACTGTCTAACCAGTTTCCAGGGTGACTGACTGCCCTGTTTCCAGGGTAACTGACTGCCCAGTTTCCGGGTTAACTGACTGCCCTGTTTCCTGGGTAACTGTCTGCCCTGCTTCCGGGGTAACTGACTGCCCTGTTTCCAGGGTAACTGACTGCCCAGTTTCCAGAGTAACTGATCACCCTTTTTCCGGGATAACTGACTGCCCTGTTTCCCGGATAACTGACTGCCCTGTTTCCAGGGTAACTGATCTCCCTGTTTCCGGGATAACTGTCTGCCCTGTTTCCGGGATAACTGACTGCCCAGTTTCCAGGGTAACTGACTGCCCTGTTTCCGGGGTAACTGACTGCCCTGTTTCCAGGGTAACTGACTGCCCAGTTTCCAGGGTAACTGATCACCCTGTTTCCGGGAGAACTGACTGCCCTGTTTCTGGGAGAAATGACTGCCCTGTTTCCAGGGTAACTGACTGCCCTGCTTCCGGGGTAACTGACCGCCCTGTTTCCAGGGTCACTGACCACCCTGTTTCCAGGATAACTGTAAGCCCTATTTCCAGGGTAACTGATCTCCCTGTTTCAGGGGTAACTGATCACCCTGTTTCCGGGTAACTGACTGCCCTGTTTCCGTGGTAACTGACTGCCCTGTTTCCAGGGTAACTGATCTCCCTGTTTCCAGTGCAACGGATCACCATGTTTCCGGGGTAACTGACTGCCCTGTTTCCAGGGCAACTGACCGCCCTGTTTCCGGGGGAACTGACTGCCCAGTTTCCAGGGTAACTGACTGCCCAGTTTCCAGGGTAACTAACTGCCCTGTTTCCGGGGTAACTGACTGCCCAGTTTCCAGGGTAACTGACTGCTCTGTTTCCAGGGTAACTGACAGCCCACCTTCCAGTGCAACTGATCACCCTGTTTCCAGGATAATTGACTGCCCTGTTTCCAGGGTAACTGACCGCCCTGTTTCCAGGGTAACTGACTGCCCAGTTTCCAGGGTAAATTATCACCCTGTTTCCGGGATAACTAACTGCCCTGTTTCCGGGATAACTGACTGCCCTGTTTCCGGGGTAAGTGATCACCCTGTTTCCGGGGTAACTGACTGCCCAGTTTCCAGGGTAACTGACTTCCCTGTTTCCAGGGTAACTGACTGCCCTGTTTCCGGGATAACTGACTGCCCTGTTTCCAGGGTAACTGATAACCCTGTTTCCGGGAGAAATGACTGCCCTGTTTCCAGGGTAACTGACTGCCCAGTTTCCAGAGTAACTGGATAACCTGTTTCCAGGGTAACAGATCACCCTGTTTCCGGGATAACTGACTGCCCTGTTTCCAAGATAACTGACTGCCCTGTTTCCAGGGTAACTGACTGCCCTGTTTCCGGGGTAACTGACTGCCCTGTTTCCAGGCTAACTGACTGCCCTGTTTCCAGGATAACTGATCACCCTGTTTCCGGGGTAACTGACTGCCCTGTTTCCGGGGTAACTGACCGCCCTGTTTCCAGGATAACTGATCACCCTGTTTCCGGGGTAACTGACCACCCTGTTTCCAGGGTCACTGACCACCCTGTTTCCAGGATAACTGACTCCCCTGTTTCCAGGGTAACTGACTGCCCTGTTTCCGGGGTAACTGATCTCCCTGTTTCCGGGGTAACTGACTGCCCTGTTTCCGGGGTAACTGACCGCCCTGTTTCCAGGGTCAATGACCACCCTGTTTCCAGGATAACTGAAAGCCCTATTTCCAGGGTAACTGATCTCTCTGTTTCCGGGTAACTGACTGCCCTGTTTCCGGGGTAACTGACTGCCCTGTTTCCAGGGGAACTGATCTCCCTGTTTCCAGTGCAACGGATCACCATGTTTCCGGGGTAACTGACTGCCCTGTTTCCAGGGCAACTGACCGCCCTGTTTCCGGGGGAACTGACTGCCCAGTTTCCAGGGTAACTGACTGCCCAGTTTCCAGGGTAACTAACTGCCCTGTTTCCGGGGTAACTGACTGCCCAGTTTCCAGGGTAACTGACTCCCCTGTTTCCAGGGTAACTGACTGCCCTGTTTCCGGGGTAACTGATCTCCCTGTTTCCAGGGTTACTGACCGCCCTGTTTCCAGGATAACTGACCTACCTATTTACAGGTTAACTGACTGCCCTGTTTCCAGGGTAACTGACTGCCCTGTTCCCAGGGGAACTGACTGCCCTGTTTCCGGGGTAACAGATCACCCTGTTTCCGGGGTAACTGACTAACCAGTTTCCAGGGTGACTGACTGCCCTGTTTCCAGGGTAACTGTCTGCCCAGTTTCCGGGGTAACTGACTGCCCTGTTTCCAGGGTAACTGATCACCCTGTTTCCGGGATAACTGACTGCCCTGTTTCCGGGATAACTGACTGCCCTGTTTCCAGGGTAACTGACTTACCCTGTTTCCGGGGTAACTGACTGCCCTGTTTCCAGGCTAACTGACTGCCCTGTTTCCAGGATAACTGATCACCCTGTTTCCGGGGTAACTGACTGCCCTGTTTCCGGGGGAACTGACCGCCCTGTTTCCAGGGTCACTGACCACCCTGTTTCCAGGATAACTGAAAGCCCTGTTTCCAGGGTAACTGATCTCCCTGTTTCCGGGGTAACTGATCTCCCTGTTTCCGGGGAACTGACTGCCCTGTTTCCGGTGTAAATGACTGCCATGTTTCCAGGGTAAGTGATCTCCCTGTTTCCAGTGCAACGGATCACCATGTTTCCGGGGTAACTGACTGCCCTGTTTCCAGGGCAACTGACCGCCCTGTTTCCGGGGGAACTGACTGCCCAGTTTCCAGGGTAACTGACTGCCCAGTTTCCAGGGTAACTAACTGCCCTGTTTCCGGGGTAACTGACTGCCCAGTTTCCAGGGTAACTGACTGCCCTGTTTCCAGGGTAACTGACAGCCCACCTTCCAGTGTGACTGATCACCCTGTTTCCAGGATAATTGACTGCCCTGTTTCCAGGGTAACTGACCGCCCTGTTTCCAGGTTAACTGACTGTCCAGTTTCCAGGGTAAATTATCACCCTGTTTCCGGGATAACTAACTGCCCTGTTTCCGGGATAACTGACTGCCCTGTTTCCAGGGTAACTGACTGCCCAGTTTCCAGGGTAACTGATCACCCTGTTTCCGGGAGAAATGACTGCCCTGTTTCCAGGGTAACTGACTGCCCTGCTTCCGGGGTAACTGACTGCCCTGTTTCCAGGGTAACTGATCACCCTGTTTCCGGGATAACTGACTGCCGTGTTTCCGGGATAACTGACTGCCCTGTTTCCAGGGTAACTGACCTACCCTGTTTCCGGGGTAACTGACTGCCCTGTTTCCAGGCTAACTGACTGCCCTGTTTCCAGGATAACTGATCACCCTGTTTCCGGGGTAACTGACCGCCCTGTTTCCGGGGTAACTGACCGCCCTGTTTCCAGGGTCACTGACCACCCTGTTTTCAGGATAACTGAAAGTGCTGTTTCCAGGGTAACTGATCTCCCTGTTTCCGGGGTAACTGATCACCCTGTTTCCGGGTAACTGACAGCCCTGTTTCCGGGGTAATTGACTGCCCTGTTTCCAGGGTAACTGATCTCCCTGTTTCCAGTGCAACGGATCACCATGTTTCCGGGGTAAATGACGGCCCTGTTTCCAGTGTAACTGACCGCCCTGTTTCAGGGATAACTGTGTGCCCTGTTTCCAGTGTAAAAAACTGCCCTGTTTCCGGGGTAAATGACTGCCCAGTTTCCAGCGTATCTGACTGACCTGTTTCCAGGGTAACTGACTGCCCTGTTTCCGGGGTCACTGACTGCCCAGTTTCCAGGGTAACTGATCACCCTGTTTCCGGGATAACTGACTACCCTGTTTCCAGGGTAACTGACTGCCCAGTTTCCAGGGAAACTGACTGCCCAGTTTCCAGGGTAACTGCTCAGCCCGTTTCTGGGATAACTGACTACCCTGTTTCCGGGATAACTGATCACCCTGTTTCCGGGGTAACTGATTGCCCTGTTTCCAGCGTAACTGATCACCCTGTTTCCGGGATAACTGACTGCCCTGTTTCCGGGGTAACTGACTGCCCTGTTTCCAGGGTAACTGACTGCCCTGTTTCCGGGGTAACTGACTGCCCTGTTTCCAGGATAACTCATCACTCTGTTTCCGGGAAAACTGACCACCCTGTGTCCGGGGTAACTGACTAATCTGTTTCCAGGGTTACTGAGCGCCCTGTTTCTGGGGTAACTGAGTGCCCTGTTTCCGGGGTAACTGACCACCCTGTTTCCAGGATAACTGATCACCCTGTTTCCAGGGTAACTGACCATCCTGTTTCCAGGGTAACTGACTGCCCAGTTTCCAGGGTAAATGACTGCCCTGTTTCCGGGGTAACAGATCTCCCTGTTTCCAGGATAACAGACCGCCCTATTATCCGGGGTAACTGACCGCCCTGTTTCCAGGATAACTGACTGCCCTGTTTCCGGGATAAATAACTGCCCTGTTTACTGGATAACTGACCGCCCTGTTTCCAGGATAACTGACTGCCCTGTTTCCGGGATAACTGACTGCCCTGTTTACTGGATAACTGACCGCCCTGTTTCCAGGATAACTGACTGCCCTGTTTCCAGGGTAACTGAACGCCCTGTTTCCGGGATAACTGACTGCCCTGTTTCCAGGGTAACTGATAACCCTGTTTCCGGGCTAACTGAATGCCCTGTTTCCAGGGTAACTGACTGCCCTGTATCCGGGGTAACTGACTGCCCTGTTTCCAGGGTAACTGACTGCTCAGTTTCCAGAGTAACTGAATACCCTGTTTCCAGGGGAACTGACTGCCCTGTTTCCGGGATAACTGACTGCCCTGTTTCCAGGGTAACTGACTGCCCTGTTTCCGGGGGAACTGACTGCCCTGTTTCCAGGGTAACTGATCACCCTGTTTCCGGGATAACTGACTGCCCTGTTTCCGGGATAACTGACTGCCCTGTTTCCAGGGTAACTGACTGCCCTGTTTCCAGGGCAACGGATCACCATGTTTCCTGGGTAACTGACTGCACTGTTTCCAGGGCAAGTGACCGCCCTGTTTCCGGGGTAACAGACTGCCCAGTTTCCAGGGTAACTGTTCACCCTGTTTCCGGGGTAACGGATCACCCTGTTTCCGGGGTAAATGACGGCCCTGTTTCCAGGGTAACTGACCGCCCTGTTTCAGGGATAACTGTGTGCCCTGTTTCCAGGGTAAAAAACTGCCCTGTTTCCGGGGTAACTGACCGCCCTGTTTCCAGGATAACTGATCACCCTGTTTCCGGGGTAACTGACCGCCCTGTTTCCAGGGTAACTGACTGCCCTGTTTCCAGGTTAACTGACTGCCCTGTTTCCAGTGTAACTGACTGCCCTATTTCCAGGGGAACTGACTGCCCTGTTTCCGGGGTAACTGACCGCCCTGTTTCCAGGATAACTGACCTACCTGTTTCCGGGGTAACTGACCGCCCTGTTTCCAGGATAACTGACTGCCCTGTTTCCAGGTTAACTGACTGCCCTGTTTCCAGTGTAACTGACTGCCCTATTTCCAGGGGAACTGACTGCCCTGTTTCCGGGGTAAATGATCAACCTGTTTCCGGGGTAACTGACTAACCAGTTTCCAGGGTGACTGACTGCCCTGTTTCCTGGGTAGTTGACTGCCCTGCTTCCGGGGTAACTGACTGCCCTGTTTCCAGGTTAACTGACTGCCCATTTTCCAGGGTAACTGATCACCCTTTTTCCGGGATAACTGACTGCCCTGTTTCCGGGATGACTGACAGCCCTGTTTCCAGGGTAACTGATCACCCAGTTTCCGGGATAACTGACTCCCCTGTTTCCAGGGTAACTGACTGCCCAGTTTCCAGGGTAACTGACTGCCCTGTTTCCGGGGTAACTGACTGCCCTGTTTCCAGGGTAACTGACTGCCCAGTTTCCAGGGTGACTGATCCCCCTGTTTCCGGGATAACTGACTGCCCTGTTTGCGGGAGAAATGACTGCCCTGTTTCCAGGGTAACTGACTGCCCTGTTTCCGGGGTAACTGACTGCCCTGTTTCCAGGGTAATTGATCAACCTGTTTACGGGATAAATGACTGCCCTGTTTCCGGGATAACTGACTGCCCTGTTTCCAGGATAACTGACTGCCCTGTTTCCGGGGTAACTGACTGCCATGTTTCCAGGCTAACTGACTGCCCTGTTTCCAGGATGACTGATCACCCTGTTTCCGGGATAACTGACTGCCCTGTTTCCGGGGTAACTGACCGCCCTGTTTCCAGGATAACTGATCACCCTGTTTCCGGGGTAACTGACCACCCTGTTTCCAGGGTAACTGACCACCATGTTTCCAGGATAACTGAAAGCCCTGTTTCCAGGGTAACTGATCTCCCTGTTTCCGGGGTAACTGATCACCCTGTTTCCGGGTAACTGACTGCCCTGTTTCCAGGGTATCTGATGTCCCTGTTTCCAGGGTAACTGATCACCCTGTTTCCGGGGTAACTGACTGCCCTGTTTCCAGGGTAACTGACTGCCCTGTTTCCGGGGTAACTGACTGCCCTGTTTCCAGGATAACTGACTGCCCTGTTTCCAGGATAACTGATCACCCTTTTTCCAGGGTAACTGACTGCCCTGTTTCCGGGGTAACTGACCGCCCTGTTTCCAGGATAACTGATCACCCTGTTTCCGGGGTAACTGACCACCCTGTTTCCAGGGTCACTGACCACCCTGTTTCCAGGATAACTGACTCCCCTGTTTCCAGGGTAACTGACTGCCCTGTTTCCGGGGTAACTGACCGCCCTGTTTCCAGGATAACTGACCTACCTGTTTCCGGGGTAACTGACCGCCCTGTTTCCAGCATAACTGACTGCCCTGTTTCCAGGTTAACTGACTGCCCTGTTTCCAGTGTAACTGACTGCCCTATTTCCAGGGGAACTGACTGCCCTGTTTCCGGGGTAAATGATCACCCTGTTTCCGGGGTAACTGACTAACCAGTTTCCAGGATAACTGAAAGCCCTGTTTCCAGGGTAACTGATCTCCCTGTTTCCGGGGTAACTGATCACCCTGTTTCCGGGTAACTGACTGCCCTGTTGCCAGGGTATCTGATGTCCCTGTTTCCAGGGTAACTGATCACCCTGTTTCCGGGGTAACTGACTGCCCTGTTTCCAGGGTAACTGACTGCCCTGTTTCCGGGGTAACTGACTGCCCTGTTTCCAGGATAACTGACTGCCCTGTTTCCAGGATGACTGATCACCCTGTTTCCGGGATAACTGACTGCCCTGTTTCCGGGGTAACTGACCGCCCTGTTTCCAGGATAACTGATCACCCTGTTTCCGGGGTAACTGACCACCCTGTTTCCAGGGTAACTGACCACCCTGTTTCCAGGATAACTGAAAGCCCTGTTTCCAGGGTAACTGATCTCCCTGTTTCCGGGGTAACTGATCACCCTGTTTCCGGGTAACTGACTGCCCTGTTGCCAGGGTATCTGATGTCCCTGTTTCCAGGGTAACTGATCACCCTGTTTCCGGGGTAACTGACTGCCCTGTTTCCAGGGTAACTGACTGCCCTGTTTCCGGGGTAACTGACTGCCCTGTTTCCAGGATAACTGACTGCCCTGTTTCCAGGATAACTGATCACCCTTTTTCCAGGGTAACTGACTGCCCTGTTTCCGGGGTAACTGACCGCCCTGTTTCCAGGATAACTGATCACCCTGTTTCCGGGGTAACTGACCACCCTGTTTCCAGGGTCACTGACCACCCTGTTTCCAGGATAACTGACTCCCCTGTTTCCAGGGTAACTGACTGCCCTGTTTCCGGGGTAACTGACCGCCCTGTTTCCAGGATAACTGACCTACCTGTTTCCGGGGTAACTGACCGCCCTGTTTCCAGCATAACTGACTGCCCTGTTTCCAGGTTAACTGACTGCCCTGTTTCCAGTGTAACTGACTGCCCTATTTCCAGGGGAACTGACTGCCCTGTTTCCGGGGTAAATGATCACCCTGTTTCTGGGGTAACTGACTGCCCTGTTTCCAGAGTAACTGAAAGCCCTGTTTCCAGTGCAATGGATCACCATGTTTCCGGGGTAACTGACTGCCCTGTTTCCAGGGCAACTGACCGCCCTGTTTCCGGGGTAACTGACTGCCCAGTTTCCAGGCTAACTGTACACCCTGTTTCCGGGGTAACGGATCACCCTGTTTCCGGGTAAATGACTGCCCTGTTTCCAGGGTAACTGACCGCCCTGTTTCAGGGATAACTGTGAGCCCTATTTCCAGGGTAAAAAACTGCCCTGTTTCCAGGGTAACTGACCGCCCTGTTTCCAGTATAACTGATCACCCTGTTTCCGGAGTAACCAGGTAATCTGTTTCCAGGGTTACTGACTGCCCTGTTTCCGGGGTAACTGACTGCCCAGTTTCCAGCGTAACTGACTGCCCTGTTTCCAGGGTAACTGACTGCCCAGTTTCCAGGGTAACTGACTGCCCTGTTTCCGGGGAAACTGATCACCCTGTTTCCGGGATAACTGAATACCCTGTTTCCAGGGCAACTGACTGCCCAGTTTCCAGGGTAACTGATCACCCTGTTTCTGGGATACCTGACTGCCCTGTTTCCAGGGCAACTGACTGCCCAGTTTCCAGGGTAACTGACTGCCCTGTTTCCAGGGCAAGTGACCGCCCTGTTTCCGGGGTAACAGACTGCCCAGTTTCCAGGGTAACTGTTCACCCTGTTTCCGGGGTAACGGATCACCCTGTTTCCGGGGTAAATGTCGGCCCTGTTTCCAGGGTAACTGACTGCCCTGTTTCAGGGATAACTGTGTGCCCTGTTTCCAGGGTAAAAAACTGCCCTGTTTCCGGGGTAACTGACCGCCCTGTTTCCAGGATAACTGATCACCCTGTTTCCGGGGTAACTGACTGCCCAGTTTCCAGCGTAACTGACTACCTGTTTCCAGGGTAACTGACTGCCCTGTTTCCGGGGTAGCTGACTGCATAGTTTCCAGGGTAACTGATCACCCTGTTTCCGGGATAACTGACTGCCCAGTTTCCAGGGAAACTGACTGCCCTGTTTCCGGGGTAACTGACTGCCCAGTTTCCAGGGTAACTGCTCAACCCGTTTCCGGGATAACTGACTACCCTGTTTCCGGGATAACTGATCACCCTGTTTCCGGGGTAACTGATTGCCCTGTTTCCAGCGTAACTGATCACCCTATTTCCGGGATAACTGACTGCCCTGTTTCCGGGATAACTGACTGCCCTGTTTCCAGGGTAACTGACTGCCCTGTTTCCGGGGTAACTGACTGCCCTGTTTCCAGGATAACTGATCACTCTGTTTCCGGGGTAACTGACCATCCTGTGTCCGGGGTAACTGACTAATCTGTTTCCAGGGTTACTGACCGCCCTGTTTCTGGGGTAACTGAGTGCCCTGTTTCCGGGGTAACTGACTGCCCAGTTTCCAGGGTAAATGACTGCCCTGTTTACTGGATAACTGACCGCCCCATTATCCGGGGTAACTGACCGCCCTGTTTCCAGGATAACTGACTGCCCTGTTTCCAGGATAACTGACCGCCCTGTTTCCAGGATAACTGCCCGCCCCATTATCCGGGGTAACTGTCCGCCCTGTTTCCAGGATAACTGACTGCCCTGTTTCCGGGATAACTGACTGCCCTGTTTCCAGGTTAACTGACTGCCCTGTTTCCGGGATAACTGACTCCCCTGTTTCCAGGGTGACTGACTGCCCTGTTTCCGGGATAACTGACTGCCCTGTTTCCAGGATAACTGACCGCCCTGTTTCCAGGATAACTGACCGCCCCATTATCCGGGGTAACTGACCGCCCTGTTTCCAGGATAACTGACTGCCCTGTTTCCGGGATAACTGACTGCCCTGTTTCCAGGTTAACTGACTGCCCTGTTTCCGGGATAACTGACTCCCCTGTTTCCAGGGTAACTGACTGCCCTGTTTCCGGGATAACTGACTGCCCTGTTTCCAGGGTAACTGACTGCCCTGTTTCCGGGATAACTGAATGCCCTGTTTCCAGGGTAATTGACTGCCCAGTTTCCAGGGTAACTGACTGCCCTGTTTCCAGGGTAACAGACTGCCCAGTTTCCAGAGTAACTGAATACCCTGTTTCCAGGGTAACTGACTGCCCTGTTTCCGGGATAACTGACTGCCCTGTTTCCAGGGTAACTGACTGCCCTGTTTCCGGGGGAACTGACTGCCCTGTTTCCAGGGTAACTGATCACCCTGTTTCCGGGATAACTGACTGCCCTGTTTCCGGGGTAACTGACTGCCCTGTTTCCAGGGTAACTGACTGCCCTGTTTCCAGGGCAACGGATCACCATGTTTCCAGGGTAACTGACTGCCCTGTTTCCAGGGCAAGTGACCGCCCTGTTTCCGGGGTAACAGACTGCCCAGTTTCCAGGGTAACTGTTCACCCTGTTTCCGGGGTAACGGATCACCCTGTTTCCGGGGTAAATGACGGCCCTGTTTCCAGGGTAACTGACCGCCCTGTTTCAGGGATAACTGTGTGCCCTGTTTCCAGGGTAAAAAACTGCCCTGTTTCCGGGGTAACTGACCGCCCTGTTTCCAGGATAACTGATCACCCTGTTTCCGGGGTAACTGACTGCGCAGTTTCCAGCGTAACTGACTGCCCTGTTTCCATGGTAACTGACTGCCCTGTTTCCGGGGTAACTGACTGCCCAGTTTCCAGGGTAACTGACTGCCCTGTTTCCGGGGTAACTGACTGCCCAGTTTCCAGGGTAACTGATCACCCTGTTTCCGGGATAACTGACTACCCTGTTTCCAGGGTAACTGACTGCCCTGTTTCCGGAATAACTGACTGCCCAAATTCCAGGGTAACTGATCAGCCCGTTTCCGGGATAACTGACTGCCCTATTTCCGGGATAACTGACTGCCCTGTTTCCAGGGTAACTGACTGCCCTGTTTCCGGGGTAACTGATTGCCCTGTTTCCAGCGTAACTGATCACCCTGTTTCTGGGATAACTGACTGCCCTGTTTCTGGGGTAACTGACTGCCCTGTTTCCAGGGTAACTGACCACCCTGTTTCTGGGGTAACTGAGTGCCCTGTTTCCGGGGTAACTGACCGCCCTGTTTCCAGGATAACTGATCACCCAGTTTCCAGGGTAACTGACCATCCTGTTTCCAGCGTAACTGACTGCCCAGTTTCCAGGGTAAATGACTGCCCTGTTTCCGGGGTAACAGATCTCCCTGTTTCCGGGGTAACAGACCGCCCTGTTTCCAGGATAACTGACTGCCCTTTTTACTGGATAACTGACCGCCCTGTTTCCAGGTTAACTGACTGCCCTGTTTCCGGGATAAATAACTGCCCTGTTTCCAGGGTAACTGACTGCCCTGTTTCAGGGATAACTGACTGCCCTGTTTCCAGGGTAACTGATAACACTGTTTCCGGGCTAACTGACTGCCCTGTGTCCGGGATAACTGACTGCCCTGTTTCCAGGGTAACTGACTGCTCTGTTTCCGGGGTAACTGACTGCCCTGTTTCCAGGCTAACTGACTGCCCTGTTTCCAGGATAACTGATCACCCTGTTTCCGGGGTAAATGACTGCCCTGTTTCCGGGGTAACTGACCGCCCTGTTTCCAGGATAACTGATCACCCTGTTTCCGTTGTAACTGACTGCCCTGTTTCCAGGCTAACTGACTGCCCTGTTTCCAGGATAACTGATCACCCTGTTTCCGGGGTAACTGACTGCCCTGTTTCCGGGGTAACTGACCGCCCTGTTTCCAGGATAACTGATCACCCTGTTTCCGGGGTAACTGACCACCCTGTTTCCAGGGTCACTGACCACCCTGTTTCCAGGATAACTGACTCCCCTGTTTCCAGCGTAACTGATCACCCTGTTTCCGGGGTAACTGACCTACCTATTTCCGGGGTAACTGACCGCCCTGTTTCCAGGATAACTGACTGCCCTGTTTCCAGGTTAACTGACTGCCCTGTTTCCAGGGTAACTGACTGCCCTGTTTCCAGGGGAACTGACTGCCCTGTTTCCGGGGTAAATGATCACCCTGTTTCCGGGGTAACTGACTAACCAGTTTCCAGGGTGACTGACTGCCCTGTTTCCAGGGTAACTGACTGCCCAGTTTCCGGGGTAACCTACTGCCCTGTTTCCAGGGTAACTGACTGCCCAGTTTCCAGGGTAACTGATCACCCTGTTTCCGGGAAAACTGACTGCCCTGTTTCCGGGGTAACTGACTGCCCTGTTTCCAGGGTAACTGACCGCCCTGTTTCTGGGGTAACTGAGTGCCCTGTTTCCGGGGTAACTGACCGCCCTGTTTCCAGGATAACTGATCACCCTGTTTCCAGGGTAATTGACCATCCTGTTTCCAGGGTAACTGACTGCCCTGTTTCCAGGGTAAATGACTGCCCTGTTTCCGGGGTAACAGATCTCCCTGTTTCCGGGGTAACAGACCGCCCTGTTTCCAGGATAACTGACTGCCCTGTTTCCGGGATAACTGACTGCCCTGTTTACTGGATAACTGACCGCCCTGTTTCCAGGTTAACTGACTGCCCTGTTTCCGGGATAAATAACTGCCCTGTTTCCAGGGTAACTGACTGCCCTGTTTCCGGGATAACTGACTGCCCTGTTTCCAGGGTAACTGATAACCCTGTTTCCGGGCTAACTGACTGCCCTGTTTCCGGGATAACTGACTGCCCTGTTTCCAGGGTAACTGACTGCCCTGTTTCCGGGGTAACTGACTGCCCTGTTTCCAGGCTAACTGACTGCCCTGTTTCCAGGATAACTGATCACACTGTTTCCGGGGTAAATGACTGCCCTGTTTCCGGGGTAACTGACCGCCCTGTTTCCAGGATAACTGATCACCCTGTTTCCGGGGTAACTGACTGCCCTGTTTCCAGGCTAACTGACTGCCCTGTTTCCAGCGTAACTGATCACCCTGTTTCCAGGATAACTGACCTACCTATTTCCGGGGTAACTGACCGCCCTGTTTCCAGGATAACTGACTGCCCTGTTTCCAGGTTAACTGACTGCCCTGTTTCCAGGGTAACTGACTGCCCTGTTTCCAGGGGAACTGACTGCCCTGTTTCCGGGGTAAATGATCACCCTGTTTCCGGGGTAACTGACTAACCAGTTTCCAGGGTGACTGACTGCCCTGTTTCCAGGGTAACTGACTGCCCAGTTTCCGGGGTAACCTACTGCCCTGTTTCCAGGGTAACTGACTGCCCAGTTTCCAGGGTAACTGATCACCCTGTTTCCGGGAAAACTGACTGCCCTGTTTCCGGGAGAAATGACTGCCCTGTTTCCAGGGTAACTGACTGCCCTGTTTCCGGGGTAACTGACTGCCCTGTTTCCAGGGTAACTGATCACCCTGTTTCCGGGATAAATGACTGCCCTGTTTCCGGGATAACTGACTGCCCTGTTTCCAGGGTAACTGACTGCCCTGTTTCCGGGGTAACTGACTGCCCTGTTTCCAGGCTAACTGACTGCCCTGTTTCCAGGATAACTGATCACCCTGTTTCCGGGGTAACTGACTGCCCCGTTTCCGGGGTAACTGACCGCCCTGTTTCCAAGATAACTGACCACCCTGTTTCCAGGGTCACTGACCACCCTGTTTCCAGGATAACTGAAAGCCCTGTTTCCAGGGTAACTGATCTCCCTGTTTCCGGGGTAACTGATCACCCTGTTTCCAGTTAACTGACTGCCCTGTTTCCAGGTTAACTGATCTCCCTGTTTCCAGGGTAACTGATCACCCTGTTTCCGGGGTAACTGACTGCCCTGTTTCCAGGGTAACTGACTGCCCTGTTTCCGGGGTAACTGACTGCCCTGTTTCCAGGATAACTGATCACTCTGTTTCCGGGGGAACTGACCACCCTGTTTCCGGGGTAACTGACTAATCTGTTTCCAGTGTTACTGACCGCCCTATTTCTGGGGTAACTGACTGCCCTGTTTCCGGGGTAACTGACCGATCTGTTTCCGGGGTAACTGACCGCCCTGTTTCCAGGATAACTGACCATCCTATTACCAGGGTAACTGACCGCTCTGCTTCCAGGATAACTGACTGCCCTGTTTCCGGGATAACTGACTGCCCTGTTTAATGGATAACTGACTGCCCTGTTTCCAGGTTAACTGACTGCCCTGTTTCCGGGATAACTGACTGCCCTGTTTCCAGGTTAACTGACTGCCCTGTTTCCGGGATAACTGACTGCCCTGTTTCCATGGTAACTGATAAACCTGTTTCCAGGATAACTGACTGCCCTGCTTCCAGGGTAACTGACTGCTCGGTTTCCAGGGTAACTGACTGCCCTGTTTCCGGGGTAACTGACTGCCCTGTTTCCAGGGTAACTGACTGCCCAGTTTCCAGAGTAACTGAATACCCTGTTTCCAGGGTAACTGACTGCCCTGTTTCTGGGGTAACTGACTGCCCTGTTTCCGGGGTAACTGACCGCCCTGTTTCCAGGATAACTGATCACCCTGCTTCCAGGGGAACTGACCATCCTGTTTCCAGGGTGACTGACTGCCCTGTTTCCAGGGTAACTGACTGCCCACTTTCCGGGTTATCTGACAGCCCTGTTTACTGGGTAATTGACTGCCCTGCTTCCGGGGTAACTGACTGCCCTGTTTCCAGGTTAACTGACTGCCCAGTTTCCAGGGTATCTGATCACCCTTTTTCCGGGATAACTGACTGCCCTGTTTCCGGGATAACTGACTGCCCTGTTTCCAGGGTAACTGATCACCCTGTTTCCGGGATAACTGACTCCCCTGTTTCCAGGGTAACTGACTGCCCAGTTTCCAGGGTAACTGACGCACATGTTTCCGGGGTAACTGACTGCCCTGTTTCCAGGGTAACTGACTGCCCAGTTTCCAGGGTAACTGACTGCCCTGTTTCCGGGGTAACTGACTGCCCTGTTTCCAGGCTAACTGACTGCCCTGTTTCCAGGATAACTGATCACCCTGTTTCCGGGGTAACTGACCGACCGCCCTGTTTCCAGGATAACTGATCACCCTGTTTCCGGAGTAACTGACCACCCTGTTTCCAGTGTAACTGACTAATCTGTTTCCAGGGTTACTGACCGCCCTGTTTCTGGGGTAACTGACTGCCCTGTTTCCGGGGTAACTGACTGCCCAGTTTCCAGGGTAACTGATTGCCCAGTTTCCAGAGTAACTGAATACCCTGTTTCCAGGGTAACTGACTGCCCTTTTTCCGGGATAACTGACTGTCCTGTTTCCAGGGTAACTGACTGCCCTGTTTCCGGGATAACTGATGCCCTGTCTCCGGGATAACAGACTGCCCTGTTTCCAGGGTAACTGACTGCCCTGTTTCCGGGGTAACTGACTGCCCTGTTTCCAGGCTAACTGACTGCCCTGTTTCCAGGATAACTGATCACCCTGTTTCCGGGGTAACTGACTGCACTGTTTCCGGGGTAACTGACCGCCCTGTTTCCAGGACAACTGATCACCCTGTTTCCGGGGTAACTGACCACCCTGTTTCCAGGATAACTGACCACCCTGTTTCCAGGATAACTGACTCCCCTGTTTCCAGGGTAACTGACTGCCCTGTTTCCGGGGTAACTGACCGCCCTGTTTCCAGGATAACTGACCTACCTATTTCCGGGGTAACTGACCGCCCTGTTTCCAGGATAACTGACTGCCCTGTTTCCAGGTTAACTGACTGCCCTGTTTCCAGGGTAACAGACTGCCCTGTTTCCGGGGTAAATGATCACCCTGTTTCCGGGGTAACTGACTAACCAGTTTCCAGGGTGACTGACTGCCCTGTTTCCAGGGTAACTGAATGCCCACTTTCCGGGGTAACTGACTGCCCTGTTTCCTGGGTAATTGACTGCCCTGCTTCCGGGGTAACTGACTGCCCTGTTTCCAGGTTAACTGACTGCCCATTTTCCAGGGTAACTGATCACCCTTTTTCCGGGATAACTGACTGCCCTGTTTCCGGGATAACTGACTGCCCTGTTTCCAGGGTAACTGATCACCCTGTTTCCGGGGTAACTGACTGCCCTGTTTCCAGGCTAACTGACTGCCCTGTTTCCAGGATAACTGATCACCCTGTTTCCAGGGTAACTGACTGCCCTGTTTCCGGGGTAACTGACCGACCGCCCTGTTTCCAGGATAACTGATCACCCTGTTTCCGGGGTAACTGACCACCCTGTTTCCAGTGTAACTGACTAATCTGTTTCCAGGGTTACTGACCGTCCTGTTTCTGGGGTAACTGACTGCCCTGTTTCAGGGGTAACTGACCGCCCTGTTTCCAGGATAACTGATCACCCTGCTTCCAGGGGAACTGACCATCCTGTTTCCAAGGTAACTGACTGCCCAGTTTCCAGGGTGACTGACTGCCCTGTTTCCAGGGTAACTGACTGCCCACTTTCCGGGTTAACTGACAGCCCTGTTTCCTGGGTAATTGACTGCCCTGCTTCCGGGGTAACTGACTGCCCTGTTTCCAGGTTAACTGACTGCCCAGTTTCCAGGGTAACTGATCACCCTTTTTCCGGGATAACTGACTGCCCTGTTTCCGGGATAACTGACTGCCCTGTTTCCAGGGTAACTGATCACCCTGTTTCCGATATAACTGACTCCCCTGTTTCCAGGGTAACTGACTGCCCAGTTTCCAGGGTAACTGACTGCCATGTTTCCGGGGTAACTGACTGCCCCGTTTCCGGGGTAACTGACCGCCCTGTTTCCAAGATAACTGACCACCCTGTTTCCAGGGTCACTGACCACCCTGTTTCCAGGATAACTGAAAGCCCTGTTTCCAGGGTAACTGATCTCCCTGTTTCCGGGGTAACTGATCACCCTGTTTCCAGTTAACTGACTGCCCTGTTTCCAGGTTAACTGATCTCCCTGTTTCCAGGGTAACTGATCACCCTGTTTCCGGGGTAACTGACTGCCCTGTTTCCAGGGTAACTGACTGCCCTGTTTCCGGGGTAACTGACTGCCCTGTTTCCAGGATAACTGATCACTCTGTTTCCGGGGGAACTGACCACCCTGTTTCCGGGGTAACTGACTAATCTGTTTCCAGTGTTACTGACCGCCCTATTTCTGGGGTAACTGACTGCCCTGTTTCCGGGGTAACTGACCGATCTGTTTCCGGGGTAACTGACCGCCCTGTTTCCAGGATAACTGACCATCCTATTACCAGGGTAACTGACCGCTCTGCTTCCAGGATAACTGACTGCCCTGTTTCCGGGATAACTGACTGCCCTGTTTAATGGATAACTGACTGCCCTGTTTCCAGGTTAACTGACTGCCCTGTTTCCGGGATAACTGACTGCCCTGTTTCCAGGTTAACTGACTGCCCTGTTTCCGGGATAACTGACTGCCCTGTTTCCATGGTAACTGATAAACCTGTTTCCAGGATAACTGACTGCCCTGCTTCCAGGGTAACTGACTGCTCGGTTTCCAGGGTAACTGACTGCCCTGTTTCCGGGGTAACTGACTGCCCTGTTTCCAGGGTAACTGACTGCCCAGTTTCCAGAGTAACTGAATACCCTGTTTCCAGGGTAACTGACTGCCCTGTTTCTGGGGTAACTGACTGCCCTGTTTCCGGGGTAACTGACCGCCCTGTTTCCAGGATAACTGATCACCCTGCTTCCAGGGGAACTGACCATCCTGTTTCCAGGGTGACTGACTGCCCTGTTTCCAGGGTAACTGACTGCCCACTTTCCGGGTTATCTGACAGCCCTGTTTACTGGGTAATTGACTGCCCTGCTTCCGGGGTAACTGACTGCCCTGTTTCCAGGTTAACTGACTGCCCAGTTTCCAGGGTATCTGATCACCCTTTTTCCGGGATAACTGACTGCCCTGTTTCCGGGATAACTGACTGCCCTGTTTCCAGGGTAACTGATCACCCTGTTTCCGGGATAACTGACTCCCCTGTTTCCAGGGTAACTGACTGCCCAGTTTCCAGGGTAACTGACGCACATGTTTCCGGGGTAACTGACTGCCCTGTTTCCAGGGTAACTGACTGCCCAGTTTCCAGGGTAACTGACTGCCCTGTTTCCGGGGTAACTGACTGCCCTGTTTCCAGGCTAACTGACTGCCCTGTTTCCAGGATAACTGATCACCCTGTTTCCGGGGTAACTGACCGACCGCCCTGTTTCCAGGATAACTGATCACCCTGTTTCCGGAGTAACTGACCACCCTGTTTCCAGTGTAACTGACTAATCTGTTTCCAGGGTTACTGACCGCCCTGTTTCTGGGGTAACTGACTGCCCTGTTTCCGGGGTAACTGACTGCCCAGTTTCCAGGGTAACTGATTGCCCAGTTTCCAGAGTAACTGAATACCCTGTTTCCAGGGTAACTGACTGCCCTTTTTCCGGGATAACTGACTGTCCTGTTTCCAGGGTAACTGACTGCCCTGTTTCCGGGATAACTGATGCCCTGTCTCCGGGATAACAGACTGCCCTGTTTCCAGGGTAACTGACTGCCCTGTTTCCGGGGTAACTGACTGCCCTGTTTCCAGGCTAACTGACTGCCCTGTTTCCAGGATAACTGATCACCCTGTTTCCGGGGTAACTGACTGCACTGTTTCCGGGGTAACTGACCGCCCTGTTTCCAGGACAACTGATCACCCTGTTTCCGGGGTAACTGACCACCCTGTTTCCAGGATAACTGACCACCCTGTTTCCAGGATAACTGACTCCCCTGTTTCCAGGGTAACTGACTGCCCTGTTTCCGGGGTAACTGACCGCCCTGTTTCCAGGATAACTGACCTACCTATTTCCGGGGTAACTGACCGCCCTGTTTCCAGGATAACTGACTGCCCTGTTTCCAGGTTAACTGACTGCCCTGTTTCCAGGGTAACAGACTGCCCTGTTTCCGGGGTAAATGATCACCCTGTTTCCGGGGTAACTGACTAACCAGTTTCCAGGGTGACTGACTGCCCTGTTTCCAGGGTAACTGAATGCCCACTTTCCGGGGTAACTGACTGCCCTGTTTCCTGGGTAATTGACTGCCCTGCTTCCGGGGTAACTGACTGCCCTGTTTCCAGGTTAACTGACTGCCCATTTTCCAGGGTAACTGATCACCCTTTTTCCGGGATAACTGACTGCCCTGTTTCCGGGATAACTGACTGCCCTGTTTCCAGGGTAACTGATCACCCTGTTTCCGGGGTAACTGACTGCCCTGTTTCCAGGCTAACTGACTGCCCTGTTTCCAGGATAACTGATCACCCTGTTTCCAGGGTAACTGACTGCCCTGTTTCCGGGGTAACTGACCGACCGCCCTGTTTCCAGGATAACTGATCACCCTGTTTCCGGGGTAACTGACCACCCTGTTTCCAGTGTAACTGACTAATCTGTTTCCAGGGTTACTGACCGTCCTGTTTCTGGGGTAACTGACTGCCCTGTTTCAGGGGTAACTGACCGCCCTGTTTCCAGGATAACTGATCACCCTGCTTCCAGGGGAACTGACCATCCTGTTTCCAAGGTAACTGACTGCCCAGTTTCCAGGGTGACTGACTGCCCTGTTTCCAGGGTAACTGACTGCCCACTTTCCGGGTTAACTGACAGCCCTGTTTCCTGGGTAATTGACTGCCCTGCTTCCGGGGTAACTGACTGCCCTGTTTCCAGGTTAACTGACTGCCCAGTTTCCAGGGTAACTGATCACCCTTTTTCCGGGATAACTGACTGCCCTGTTTCCGGGATAACTGACTGCCCTGTTTCCAGGGTAACTGATCACCCTGTTTCCGATATAACTGACTCCCCTGTTTCCAGGGTAACTGACTGCCCAGTTTCCAGGGTAACTGACTGCCATGTTTCCGGGGTAACTGACTGCCCTGTTTCCAGGGTAACTGACTGCCCAGTTTCCAGGGTAACTGACTGCCCTGTTTCCGGGGTAACTGACTGCCCTATTTCCAGGCTAACTGACTGCCCTGTTTCCAGGATAACTGATCACCCTGTTTCCGGGGAAACTGACTGCCCTGTTTCCGGGGTAACTGACCGACCGCCCTGTTTCCAGGATAACTGATCACCCTGTTTCCGGGGTAACTGACCACCCTGTTTCCAGTGTAACTGACTAATCTGTTTCCAGGGTAACTGACCGCCCTGTTTCTGGGGTAACTGACTGCCCTGTTTCCGGGGTAACTGACCGCCCTGTTTCCAGGATAACTGATCACCCTGCTTCCAGGGTAACTGACCATCCTGTTTCCAGGGTAACTGACTGCCCAGTTTCCAGGGTATCTGATCACCCTTTTTCCGGGATAACTGACTGCCCTGTTTCCGGGATAACTGACTGCCCTGTTTCCAGGGTAACTGATCACCCTGTTTCCGGGATAACTGACTCCCCTGTTTCCAGGGTAACTGACTGCCCAGTTTCCAGGGTAACTGACTGCCATGTTTCCGGGGTAACTGACTGCCCTGTTTCCAGGGTAACTGACTGCCCAGTTTCCAGGGTAACTGACTGCCCTGTTTCCGGGGTAACTGACTGCCCTGTTTCCAGGCTAACTGACTGCCCTGTTTCCAGGATAACTGATCACCCTGTTTCCGGGGTAACTGACTGCCCTGTTTCCGGGGTAACTGACCGACCGCCCTGTTTCCAGGATAACTGATCACTCTGTTTCCGGGGTAACTGACCACCCTGTTTCCAGTGTAACTGACTAATCTGTTTCCAGGGTTACTGACCGCCCTGTTTCTGGGGTAACTGACTGCCCTGTTTCCGGGGTAACTGACTGCCCTGTTTCCAGGGTAACTGACTGCCCATTTTCCAGAGTAACTGAATACCCTGTTTCCAGGGTAACTGACTGCCCTGTTTCCGGGATAACTGACTGCCCTGTTTCCAGTGTAACTGACTGCCCTGTTTCCGGGATAACTGATGCCCTGTCTCCGGGATAACAGACTGCCCTGTTTCCAGGGTAACTGACTGCCCTGTTTCCGGGGTAACTGACTGCCCTGTTTCCAGGCTAACTGACTGCCCTGTTTCCAGGATAACTGATCACACTGTTTCCGGGGTAACTGACTGCACTGTTTCCGGGGTAACTGACCGCCCTGTTTCCAGGACAACTGATCACCCTGTTTCCGGGGTAACTGACCACCCTGTTTCCAGGATAACTGACCACCCTGTTTCCAGGATAACTGACTCCCCTGTTTCCAGGGTAACTGACTGCCCTGTTTCCGGGGTAACTGACCGCCCTGTGTCCAGGATAACTGACCTACCTATTTCCGGGGTAACTGACCGCCCTGTTTCCAGGATAACTGACTGCCCTGTTTCCAGGGTAACTGACCATCCTGTTTCCAGCGTAACTGACTGCCCAGTTTCCAGGGTAAATGACTGCCCTGTTTCCGGGGTAACAGATCTCCCTGTTTCCGGGGTAACAGACCGCCCTGTTTCCAGGGTAACTGACTGCCCTGTTTCCGGGGTAACTGACTGCCCTGTTTCCAGGCTAACTGACTGCCCTGTTTCCAGGATAACTGATCACCCTGTTTCCGGGGTAACTGACTGCCCTGTTTCCGAGGTAACTGACCGACCGCCCTGTTTCCAGGATAACTGATCACCCTGTTTCCGGGGTAACTGACCACCCTGTTTCCAGTGTAACTGACTAATCTGTTTCCAGGGTTACTGACCGCCCTGTTTCTGGGGTAACTGACTGCCCTGTTTCCGGGGTAACTGACTGCCCTGTTTCCAGGGTAACTGACTGCCCATTTTCCAGAGTAACTGAATACCCTGTTTCCAGGGTAACTGACTGCCCTGTTTCCGGGATAACTGACTGCCCTGTTTCCAGTGTAACTGACTGCCCTGTTTCCGGGATAACTGATGCCCTGTCTCCGGGATAACAGACTGCCCTGTTTCCAGGGTAACTGACTGCCCTGTTTCCGGGGTAACTGACTGCCCTGTTTCCAGGCTAACTGACTGCCCTGTTTCCAGGATAACTGATCACCCTGTTTCCGGGGTAACTGACTGCACTGTTTCCGGGGTAACTGACCGCCCTGTTTCCAGGACAACTGATCACCCTGTTTCCGGGGTAACTGACCACCCTGTTTCCAGGATAACTGACCACCCTGTTTCCAGGATAACTGACTCCCCTGTTTCCAGGGTAACTGACTGCCCTGTTTCCGGGGTAACTGACCGCCCTGTGTCCAGGATAACTGACCTACCTATTTCCGGGGTAACTGACCGCCCTGTTTCCAGGATAACTGACTGCCCTGTTTCCAGGGTAACTGACCATCCTGTTTCCAGCGTAACTGACTGCCCAGTTTCCAGGGTAAATGACTGCCCTGTTTCCGGGGTAACAGATCTCCCTGTTTCCGGGGTAACAGACCGCCCTGTTTCCAGGATAACTGACTGCCCTGTTTACTGGATAACTGACCGCCCTGTTTCCAGGTTAACTGACTGCCCTGTTTCCGGGATAAATAACTGCCCTGTTTCCAGGGTAACTGACTGCCCTGTTTCCGGGATAACTGACTGCCCTGTTTCCAGGGTAACTGATAACCCTGTTTCCGGGCTAACTGACTGCCCTGTTTCCGGGATAACTGACTGCCCTGTTTCCAGGGTAACTGACTGCTCTGTTTCCGGGGTAACTGACTGCCCTGTTTCCAGGCTAACTGACTGCCCTGTTTCCAGGATAACTGATCACCCTGTTTCCGGGGTAAATGACTGCCCTGTTTCCGGGGTAACTGACCGCCCTGTTTCCAGGATAACTGATCACCCTGTTTCCGTTGTAACTGACTGCCCTGTTTCCAGGCTAACTGACTGCCCTGTTTCCAGGATAACTGATCACCCTGTTTCCGGGGTAACTGACTGCCCTGTTTCCGGGGTAACTGACCGCCCTGTTTCCAGGATAACTGATCACCCTGTTTCCGGGGTAACTGACCACCCTGTTTCCAGGGTCACTGACCACCCTGTTTCCAGGATAACTGACTCCCCTGTTTCCAGCGTAACTGATCACCCTGTTTCCAGGATAACTGACCTACCTATTTCCGGGGTAACTGACCGCCCTGTTTCCAGGATAACTGACTGCCCTGTTTCCAGGTTAACTGACTGCCCTGTTTCCAGGGTAACTGACTGCCCTGTTTCCAGGGGAACTGACTGCCCTGTTTCCGGGGTAAATGATCACCCTGTTTCCGGGGTAACTGACTAACCAGTTTCCAGGGTGACTGACTGCCCTGTTTCCAGGGTAACTGACTGCCCAGTTTCCGGGGTAACCTACTGCCCTGTTTCCAGGGTAACTGACTGCCCAGTTTCCAGGGTAACTGATCACCCTGTTTCCGGGAAAACTGACTGCCCTGTTTCCGGGGTAACTGACTGCCCTGTTTCCAGGGTAACTGACCGCCCTGTTTCTGGGGTAACTGAGTGCCCTGTTTCCGGGGTAACTGACCGCCCTGTTTCCAGGATAACTGATCACCCTGTTTCCAGGGTAATTGACCATCCTGTTTCCAGGGTAACTGACTGCCCTGTTTCCAGGGTAAATGACTGCCCTGTTTCCGGGGTAACAGATCTCCCTGTTTCCGGGGTAACAGACCGCCCTGTTTCCAGGATAACTGACTGCCCTGTTTCCGGGATAACTGACTGCCCTGTTTACTGGATAACTGACCGCCCTGTTTCCAGGTTAACTGACTGCCCTGTTTCCGGGATAAATAACTGCCCTGTTTCCAGGGTAACTGACTGCCCTGTTTCCGGGATAACTGACTGCCCTGTTTCCAGGGTAACTGATAACCCTGTTTCCGGGCTAACTGACAACCCTGTTTCCGGGATAACTGACTGCCCTGTTTCCAGGGTAACTGACTGCCCTGTTTCCGGGGTAACTGACTGCCCTGTTTCCAGGCTAACTGACTGCCCTGTTTCCAGGATAACTGATCACCCTGTTTCCGGGGTAAATGACTGCCCTGTTTCCGGGGTAACTGACCGCCCTGTTTCCAGGATAACTGATCACCCTGTTTCCGGGGTAACTGACTGCCCTGTTTCCAGGCTAACTGACTGCCCTGTTTCCAGGATAACTGATCACCCTGTTTCCGGGGTAACTGACTGCCCTGTTTCCGAGGTAACTGACCGCCCTGTTTCCAGGATAACTGATCACCCTGTTTCCGGGGTAACTGACCACCCTGTTTCCAGGGTCACTGACCACACTGTTTCCAGGATAACTGACTCCCCTGTTTCCAGCGTAACTGATCACCCTGTTTCCAGGATAACTGACCTACCTATTTCCGGGGTAACTGACCGCCCTGTTTCCAGGATAACTGACTGCCCTGTTTCCAGGTTAACTGACTGCCCTGTTTCCAGGGTAACTGACTGCCCTGTTTCCAGGGGAACTGACTGCCCTGTTTCCGGGGTAAATGATCACCCTGTTTCCGGGGTAACTGACTAACCAGTTTCCAGGGTGACTGACTGCCCTGTTTCCAGGGTAACTGACTGCCCAGTTTCCGGGGTAACCTACTGCCCTGTTTCCAGGGTAACTGACTGCCCAATTTCCAGGGTAACTGATCACCCTGTTTCCGGGAGAAATGACTGCCCTGTTTCCAGGGTAACTGACTGCCCTGTTTCCGGGGTAACTGACCACCCTGTTTCCAGGATAACTGAAAGCCCTGTTTCCAGGGTAACTGATCTCCCTGTTTCCGGGGTAACTGATCACCCTGTTTCCAGGTAACTGACTGCCCTGTTTCCAGGTTAACTGATCTCCCTGTTTCCAGGGTAACTGATCACCCTGTTTCCGGGGTAACTGACTGCCCTGTTTCCAGGGTAACTGACTGCCCTGTTTCCGGGGTAACTGACTGCCCTGTTTCCAGGATAACTGATCACTCTGTTTCCGGGGGAACTGACCACCCTGTTTCCGGGGTAACTGACTAATCTGTTTCCAGTGTTACTGACCGCCCTATTTCTGGGGTAACTGACTGCCCTGTTTCCGGGGTAACTGACCGCCCTGTTTCCGGGGTAACTGACCGCCCTGTTTCCAGGATAACTGACCATCCTATTACCAGGGTAACTGACCGCTCTGCTTCCAGGATAACTGACTGCCCTGTTTCCGGGATAACTGACTGCCCTGTTTAATGGATAACTGACTGCCCTGTTTCCAGGTTAACTGACTGCCCTGTTTCCGGGATAACTGACTGCCCTGTTTCCAGGTTAACTGACTGCCCTGTTTCCGGGATAGCTGACTGCCCTGTTTCCATGGTAACTGATAACCCTGTTTCCAGGATAACTGACTGCCCTGCTTCCAGGGTAACTGACTGCTCGGTTTCCAGGGTAACTGACTGCCCTGTTTCCGGGGTAACTGACTGCCCTGTTTCCAGGGTAACTGACTGCCCAGTTTCCAGAGTAACTGAATACCCTGTTTCCAGGGTAACTGACTGCCCTGTTTCTGGGGTAACTGACTGCCCTGTTTCCGGGGTAAGAGACCGCCCTGTTTCCAGGATAACTGATCACCCTGCTTCCAGGGGAACTGACCATCCTGTTTCCAGGGTGACTGACTGCCCTGTTTCCAGGGTAACTGACTGCCCACTTTCCGGGTTATCTGACAGCCCTGTTTACTGGGTAATTGACTGCCCTGCTTCCGGGGTAACTGACTGCCCTGTTTCCAGGTTAACTGACTGCCCAGTTTCCAGGGTATCTGATCACCCTTTTTCCGGGATAACTGACTGCCCTGTTTCCGGGATAACTGACTGCCCTGTTTCCAGGGTAACTGATCACCCTGTTTCCGGGATAACTGACTCCCCTGTTTCCAGGGTAACTGACTGCCCAGTTTCCAGGGTAACTGACGCACATGTTTCCGGGGTAACTGACTGCCCTGTTTCCAGGGTAACTGACTGCCCAGTTTCCAGGGTAACTGACTGCCCTGTTTCCGGGGTAACTGACTGCCCTGTTTCCAGGCTAACTGACTGCCCTGTTTCCAGGATAACTGATCACCCTGTTTCCGGGGTAACTGACCGACCGCCCTGTTTCCAGGATAACTGATCACCCTGTTTCCGGAGTAACTGACCACCCTGTTTCCAGTGTAACTGACTAATCTGTTTCCAGGGTTACTGACCGCCCTGTTTCTGGGGTAACTGACTGCCCTGTTTCCGGGGTAACTGACTGCCCAGTTTCCAGGGTAACTGACTGCCCAGTTTCCAGAGTAACTGAATACCCTGTTTCCAGGGTAACTGACTGCCCTTTTTCCGGGATAACTGACTGTCCTGTTTCCAGGGTAACTGACTGCCCTGTTTCCGGGATAACTGATGCCCTGTCTCCGGGATAACAGACTGCCCTGTTTCCAGGGTAACTGACTGCCCTGTTTCCGGGGTAACTGACTGCCCTGTTTCCAGGCTAACTGACTGCCCTGTTTCCAGGATAACTGATCACCCTGTTTCCGGGGTAACTGACTGCACTGTTTCCGGGGTAACTGACCGCCCTGTTTCCAGGACAACTGATCACCCTGTTTCCGGGGTAACTGACCACCCTGTTTCCAGGATAACTGACCACCCTGTTTCCAGGATAACTGACTCCCCTGTTTCCAGGGTAACTGACTGCCCTGTTTCCGGGGTAACTGACCGCCCTGTTTCCAGGATAACTGACCTACCTATTTCCGGGGTAACTGACCGCCCTGTTTCCAGGATAACTGACTGCCCTGTTTCCGGGGTAACTGACTGCCCTGTTTCCAGGATAACTGACTGCCCTGTTTCCAGGATAACTGATCACCCTTTTTCCAGGGTAACTGACTGCCCTGTTTCCGGGGTAACTGACCGCCCTGTTTCCAGGATAACTGATCACCCTGTTTCCGGGGTAACTGACCACCCTGTTTCCAGGGTCACTGACCACCCTGTTTCCAGGATAACTGACTCCCCTGTTTCCAGGGTAACTGACTGCCCTGTTTCCGGGGTAACTGACCGCCCTGTTTCCAGGATAACTGACCTACCTGTTTCCGGGGTAACTGACCGCCCTGTTTCCAGCATAACTGACTGCCCTGTTTCCAGGTTAACTGACTGCCCTGTTTCCAGTGTAACTGACTGCCCTATTTCCAGGGGAACTGACTGCCCTGTTTCCGGGGTAAATGATCACCCTGTTTCTGGGGTAACTGACTGCCCTGTTTCCAGAGTAACTGAAAGCCCTGTTTCCAGTGCAATGGATCACCATGTTTCCGGGGTAACTGACTGCCCTGTTTCCAGGGCAACTGACCGCCCTGTTTCCGGGGTAACTGACTGCCCAGTTTCCAGGCTAACTGTACACCCTGTTTCCGGGGTAACGGATCACCCTGTTTCCGGGTAAATGACTGCCCTGTTTCCAGGGTAACTGACCGCCCTGTTTCAGGGATAACTGTGAGCCCTATTTCCAGGGTAAAAAACTGCCCTGTTTCCAGGGTAACTGACCGCCCTGTTTCCAGTATAACTGATCACCCTGTTTCCGGAGTAACCAGGTAATCTGTTTCCAGGGTTACTGACTGCCCTGTTTCCGGGGTAACTGACTGCCCAGTTTCCAGCGTAACTGACTGCCCTGTTTCCAGGGTAACTGACTGCCCAGTTTCCAGGGTAACTGACTGCCCTGTTTCCGGGGAAACTGATCACCCTGTTTCCGGGATAACTGAATACCCTGTTTCCAGGGCAACTGACTGCCCAGTTTCCAGGGTAACTGATCACCCTGTTTCTGGGATACCTGACTGCCCTGTTTCCAGGGCAACTGACTGCCCAGTTTCCAGGGTAACTGACTGCCCTGTTTCCAGGGCAAGTGACCGCCCTGTTTCCGGGGTAACAGACTGCCCAGTTTCCAGGGTAACTGTTCACCCTGTTTCCGGGGTAACGGATCACCCTGTTTCCGGGGTAAATGTCGGCCCTGTTTCCAGGGTAACTGACTGCCCTGTTTCAGGGATAACTGTGTGCCCTGTTTCCAGGGTAAAAAACTGCCCTGTTTCCGGGGTAACTGACCGCCCTGTTTCCAGGATAACTGATCACCCTGTTTCCGGGGTAACTGACTGCCCAGTTTCCAGCGTAACTGACTACCTGTTTCCAGGGTAACTGACTGCCCTGTTTCCGGGGTAGCTGACTGCATAGTTTCCAGGGTAACTGATCACCCTGTTTCCGGGATAACTGACTGCCCAGTTTCCAGGGAAACTGACTGCCCTGTTTCCGGGGTAACTGACTGCCCAGTTTCCAGGGTAACTGCTCAGCCCGTTTCCGGGATAACTGACTACCCTGTTTCCGGGATAACTGATCACCCTGTTTCCGGGGTAACTGATTGCCCTGTTTCCAGCGTAACTGATCACCCTGTTTCCGGGATAACTGACTGCCCTGTTTCCGGGATAACTGACTGCCCTGTTTCCAGGGTAACTGACTGCCCTGTTTCCGGGGTAACTGACTGCCCTGTTTCCAGGATAACTGATCACTCTGTTTCCGGGGTAACTGACCATCCTGTGTCCGGGGTAACTGACTAATCTGTTTCCAGGGTTACTGACCGCCCTGTTTCTGGGGTAACTGAGTGCCCTGTTTCCGGGGTAACTGACTGCCCAGTTTCCAGGGTAAATGACTGCCCTGTTTACTGGATAACTGACCGCCCCATTATCCGGGGTAACTGACCGCCCTGTTTCCAGGATAACTGACTGCCCTGTTTCCAGGATAACTGACCGCCCTGTTTCCAGGATAACTGCCCGCCCCATTATCCGGGGTAACTGTCCGCCCTGTTTCCAGGATAACTGACTGCCCTGTTTCCGGGATAACTGACTGCCCTGTTTCCAGGTTAACTGACTGCCCTGTTTCCGGGATAACTGACTCCCCTGTTTCCAGGGTGACTGACTGCCCTGTTTCCGGGATAACTGACTGCCCTGTTTCCAGGATAACTGACCGCCCTGTTTCCAGGATAACTGACCGCCCCATTATCCGGGGTAACTGACCGCCCTGTTTCCAGGATAACTGACTGCCCTGTTTCCGGGATAACTGACTGCCCTGTTTCCAGGTTAACTGACTGCCCTGTTTCCGGGATAACTGACTCCCCTGTTTCCAGGGTAACTGACTGCCCTGTTTCCGGGATAACTGACTGCCCTGTTTCCAGGGTAACTGACTGCCCTGTTTCCGGGATAACTGAATGCCCTGTTTCCAGGGTAATTGACTGCCCAGTTTCCAGGGTAACTGACTGCCCTGTTTCCAGGGTAACAGACTGCCCAGTTTCCAGAGTAACTGAATACCCTGTTTCCAGGGTAACTGACTGCCCTGTTTCCGGGATAACTGACTGCCCTGTTTCCAGGGTAACTGACTGCCCTGTTTCCAGGGTAACTGACTGCCCTGTTTCCGGGGAAACTGATCACCCTGTTTCCGGGATAACTGAATACCCTGTTTCCAGGGCAACTGACTGCCCAGTTTCCAGGGTAACTGATCACCCTGTTTCTGGGATACCTGACTGCCCTGTTTCCAGGGCAACTGACTGCCCAGTTTCCAGGGTAACTGACTGCCCTGTTTCCAGGGCAAGTGACCGCCCTGTTTCCGGGGTAACAGACTGCCCAGTTTCCAGGGTAACTGTTCACCCTGTTTCCGGGGTAACGGATCACCCTGTTTCCGGGGTAAATGTCGGCCCTGTTTCCAGGGTAACTGACTGCCCTGTTTCAGGGATAACTGTGTGCCCTGTTTCCAGGGTAAAAAACTGCCCTGTTTCCGGGGTAACTGACCGCCCTGTTTCCAGGATAACTGATCACCCTGTTTCCGGGGTAACTGACTGCCCAGTTTCCAGCGTAACTGACTACCTGTTTCCAGGGTAACTGACTGCCCTGTTTCCGGGGTAGCTGACTGCATAGTTTCCAGGGTAACTGATCACCCTGTTTCCGGGATAACTGACTGCCCAGTTTCCAGGGAAACTGACTGCCCTGTTTCCGGGGTAACTGACTGCCCAGTTTCCAGGGTAACTGCTCAGCCCGTTTCCGGGATAACTGACTACCCTGTTTCCGGGATAACTGATCACCCTGTTTCCGGGGTAACTGATTGCCCTGTTTCCAGCGTAACTGATCACCCTGTTTCCGGGATAACTGACTGCCCTGTTTCCGGGATAACTGACTGCCCTGTTTCCAGGGTAACTGACTGCCCTGTTTCCGGGGTAACTGACTGCCCTGTTTCCAGGATAACTGATCACTCTGTTTCCGGGGTAACTGACCATCCTGTGTCCGGGGTAACTGACTAATCTGTTTCCAGGGTTACTGACCGCCCTGTTTCTGGGGTAACTGAGTGCCCTGTTTCCGGGGTAACTGACTGCCCAGTTTCCAGGGTAAATGACTGCCCTGTTTACTGGATAACTGACCGCCCCATTATCCGGGGTAACTGACCGCCCTGTTTCCAGGATAACTGACTGCCCTGTTTCCAGGATAACTGACCGCCCTGTTTCCAGGATAACTGCCCGCCCCATTATCCGGGGTAACTGTCCGCCCTGTTTCCAGGATAACTGACTGCCCTGTTTCCGGGATAACTGACTGCCCTGTTTCCAGGTTAACTGACTGCCCTGTTTCCGGGATAACTGACTCCCCTGTTTCCAGGGTGACTGACTGCCCTGTTTCCGGGATAACTGACTGCCCTGTTTCCAGGATAACTGACCGCCCTGTTTCCAGGATAACTGACCGCCCCATTATCCGGGGTAACTGACCGCCCTGTTTCCAGGATAACTGACTGCCCTGTTTCCGGGATAACTGACTGCCCTGTTTCCAGGTTAACTGACTGCCCTGTTTCCGGGATAACTGACTCCCCTGTTTCCAGGGTAACTGACTGCCCTGTTTCCGGGATAACTGACTGCCCTGTTTCCAGGGTAACTGACTGCCCTGTTTCCGGGATAACTGAATGCCCTGTTTCCAGGGTAATTGACTGCCCAGTTTCCAGGGTAACTGACTGCCCTGTTTCCAGGGTAACAGACTGCCCAGTTTCCAGAGTAACTGAATACCCTGTTTCCAGGGTAACTGACTGCCCTGTTTCCGGGATAACTGACTGCCCTGTTTCCAGGGTAACTGACTGCCCTGTTTCCGGGGGAACTGACTGCCCTGTTTCCAGGGTAACTGATCACCCTGTTTCCGGGATAACTGACTGCCCTGTTTCCGGGGTAACTGACTGCCCTGTTTCCAGGGTAACTGACTGCCCTGTTTCCAGGGCAACGGATCACCATGTTTCCAGGGTAACTGACTGCCCTGTTTCCAGGGCAAGTGACCGCCCTGTTTCCGGGGTAACAGACTGCCCAGTTTCCAGGGTAACTGTTCACCCTGTTTCCGGGGTAACGGATCACCCTGTTTCCGGGGTAAATGACGGCCCTGTTTCCAGGGTAACTGACCGCCCTGTTTCAGGGATAACTGTGTGCCCTGTTTCCAGGGTAAAAAACTGCCCTGTTTCCGGGGTAACTGACCGCCCTGTTTCCAGGATAACTGATCACCCTGTTTCCGGGGTAACTGACTGCGCAGTTTCCAGCGTAACTGACTGCCCTGTTTCCATGGTAACTGACTGCCCTGTTTCCGGGGTAACTGACTGCCCAGTTTCCAGGGTAACTGACTGCCCTGTTTCCGGGGTAACTGACTGCCCAGTTTCCAGGGTAACTGATCACCCTGTTTCCGGGATAACTGACTACCCTGTTTCCAGGGTAACTGACTGCCCTGTTTCCGGAATAACTGACTGCCCAAATTCCAGGGTAACTGATCAGCCCGTTTCCGGGATAACTGACTGCCCTATTTCCGGGATAACTGACTGCCCTGTTTCCAGGGTAACTGACTGCCCTGTTTCCGGGGTAACTGATTGCCCTGTTTCCAGCGTAACTGATCACCCTGTTTCTGGGATAACTGACTGCCCTGTTTCTGGGGTAACTGACTGCCCTGTTTCCAGGGTAACTGACCACCCTGTTTCTGGGGTAACTGAGTGCCCTGTTTCCGGGGTAACTGACCGCCCTGTTTCCAGGATAACTGATCACCCAGTTTCCAGGGTAACTGACCATCCTGTTTCCAGCGTAACTGACTGCCCAGTTTCCAGGGTAAATGACTGCCCTGTTTCCGGGGTAACAGATCTCCCTGTTTCCGGGGTAACAGACCGCCCTGTTTCCAGGATAACTGACTGCCCTTTTTACTGGATAACTGACCGCCCTGTTTCCAGGTTAACTGACTGCCCTGTTTCCGGGATAAATAACTGCCCTGTTTCCAGGGTAACTGACTGCCCTGTTTCAGGGATAACTGACTGCCCTGTTTCCAGGGTAACTGATAACACTGTTTCCGGGCTAACTGACTGCCCTGTGTCCGGGATAACTGACTGCCCTGTTTCCAGGGTAACTGACTGCTCTGTTTCCGGGGTAACTGACTGCCCTGTTTCCAGGCTAACTGACTGCCCTGTTTCCAGGATAACTGATCACCCTGTTTCCGGGGTAAATGACTGCCCTGTTTCCGGGGTAACTGACCGCCCTGTTTCCAGGATAACTGATCACCCTGTTTCCGTTGTAACTGACTGCCCTGTTTCCAGGCTAACTGACTGCCCTGTTTCCAGGATAACTGATCACCCTGTTTCCGGGGTAACTGACTGCCCTGTTTCCGGGGTAACTGACCGCCCTGTTTCCAGGATAACTGATCACCCTGTTTCCGGGGTAACTGACCACCCTGTTTCCAGGGTCACTGACCACCCTGTTTCCAGGATAACTGACTCCCCTGTTTCCAGCGTAACTGATCACCCTGTTTCCGGGGTAACTGACCTACCTATTTCCGGGGTAACTGACCGCCCTGTTTCCAGGATAACTGACTGCCCTGTTTCCAGGTTAACTGACTGCCCTGTTTCCAGGGTAACTGACTGCCCTGTTTCCAGGGGAACTGACTGCCCTGTTTCCGGGGTAAATGATCACCCTGTTTCCGGGGTAACTGACTAACCAGTTTCCAGGGTGACTGACTGCCCTGTTTCCAGGGTAACTGACTGCCCAGTTTCCGGGGTAACCTACTGCCCTGTTTCCAGGGTAACTGACTGCCCAGTTTCCAGGGTAACTGATCACCCTGTTTCCGGGAAAACTGACTGCCCTGTTTCCGGGGTAACTGACTGCCCTGTTTCCAGGGTAACTGACCGCCCTGTTTCTGGGGTAACTGAGTGCCCTGTTTCCGGGGTAACTGACCGCCCTGTTTCCAGGATAACTGATCACCCTGTTTCCAGGGTAATTGACCATCCTGTTTCCAGGGTAACTGACTGCCCTGTTTCCAGGGTAAATGACTGCCCTGTTTCCGGGGTAACAGATCTCCCTGTTTCCGGGGTAACAGACCGCCCTGTTTCCAGGATAACTGACTGCCCTGTTTCCGGGATAACTGACTGCCCTGTTTACTGGATAACTGACCGCCCTGTTTCCAGGTTAACTGACTGCCCTGTTTCCGGGATAAATAACTGCCCTGTTTCCAGGGTATCTGACTGCCCTGTTTCCGGGATAACTGACTGCCCTGTTTCCAGGGTAACTGATAACCCTGTTTCCGGGCTAACTGACTGCCCTGTTTCCGGGATAACTGACTGCCCTGTTTCCAGGGTAACTGACTGCCCTGTTTCCGGGGTAACTGACTGCCCTGTTTCCAGGCTAACTGACTGCCCTGTTTCCAGGATAACTGATCACCCTGTTTCCGGGGTAAATGACTGCCCTGTTTCCGGGGTAACTGACCGCCCTGTTTCCAGGATAACTGATCACCCTGTTTCCGGGGTAACTGACTGCCCTGTTTCCAGGCTAACTGACTGCCCTGTTTCCAGCGTAACTGATCACCCTGTTTCCAGGATAACTGACCTACCTATTTCCGGGGTAACTGACCGCCCTGTTTCCAGGATAACTGACTGCCCTGTTTCCAGGTTAACTGACTGCCCTGTTTCCAGGGTAACTGACTGCCCTGTTTCCAGGGGAACTGACTGCCCTGTTTCCGGGGTAAATGATCACCCTGTTTCCGGGGTAACTGACTAACCAGTTTCCAGGGTGACTGACTGCCCTGTTTCCAGGGTAACTGACTGCCCAGTTTCCGGGGTAACCTACTGCCCTGTTTCCAGGGTAACTGACTGCCCAGTTTCCAGGGTAACTGATCACCCTGTTTCCGGGAAAACTGACTGCCCTGTTTCCGGGAGAAATGACTGCCCTGTTTCCAGGGTAACTGACTGCCCTGTTTCCGGGGTAACTGACTGCCCTGTTTCCAGGGTAACTGATCACCCTGTTTCCGGGATAAATGACTGCCCTGTTTCCGGGATAACTGACTGCCCTGTTTCCAGGGTAACTGACTGCCCTGTTTCCGGGGTAACTGACTGCCCTGTTTCCAGGCTAACTGACTGCCCTGTTTCCAGGATAACTGATCACCCTGTTTCCGGGGTAACTGACTGCCCCGTTTCCGGGGTAACTGACCGCCCTGTTTCCAAGATAACTGACCACCCTGTTTCCAGGGTCACTGACCACCCTGTTTCCAGGATAACTGAAAGCCCTGTTTCCAGGGTAACTGATCTCCCTGTTTCCGGGGTAACTGATCACCCTGTTTCCAGTTAACTGACTGCCCTGTTTCCAGGTTAACTGATCTCCCTGTTTCCAGGGTAACTGATCACCCTGTTTCCGGGGTAACTGACTGCCCTGTTTCCAGGGTAACTGACTGCCCTGTTTCCGGGGTAACTGACTGCCCTGTTTCCAGGATAACTGATCACTCTGTTTCCGGGGGAACTGACCACCCTGTTTCCGGGGTAACTGACTAATCTGTTTCCAGTGTTACTGACCGCCCTATTTCTGGGGTAACTGACTGCCCTGTTTCCGGGGTAACTGACCGATCTGTTTCCGGGGTAACTGACCGCCCTGTTTCCAGGATAACTGACCATCCTATTACCAGGGTAACTGACCGCTCTGCTTCCAGGATAACTGACTGCCCTGTTTCCGGGATAACTGACTGCCCTGTTTAATGGATAACTGACTGCCCTGTTTCCAGGTTAACTGACTGCCCTGTTTCCGGGATAACTGACTGCCCTGTTTCCAGGTTAACTGACTGCCCTGTTTCCGGGATAACTGACTGCCCTGTTTCCATGGTAACTGATAAACCTGTTTCCAGGATAACTGACTGCCCTGCTTCCAGGGTAACTGACTGCTCGGTTTCCAGGGTAACTGACTGCCCTGTTTCCGGGGTAACTGACTGCCCTGTTTCCAGGGTAACTGACTGCCCAGTTTCCAGAGTAACTGAATACCCTGTTTCCAGGGTAACTGACTGCCCTGTTTCTGGGGTAACTGACTGCCCTGTTTCCGGGGTAACTGACCGCCCTGTTTCCAGGATAACTGATCACCCTGCTTCCAGGGGAACTGACCATCCTGTTTCCAGGGTGACTGACTGCCCTGTTTCCAGGGTAACTGACTGCCCACTTTCCGGGTTATCTGACAGCCCTGTTTACTGGGTAATTGACTGCCCTGCTTCCGGGGTAACTGACTGCCCTGTTTCCAGGTTAACTGACTGCCCAGTTTCCAGGGTATCTGATCACCCTTTTTCCGGGATAACTGACTGCCCTGTTTCCGGGATAACTGACTGCCCTGTTTCCAGGGTAACTGATCACCCTGTTTCCGGGATAACTGACTCCCCTGTTTCCAGGGTAACTGACTGCCCAGTTTCCAGGGTAACTGACGCACATGTTTCCGGGGTAACTGACTGCCCTGTTTCCAGGGTAACTGACTGCCCAGTTTCCAGGGTAACTGACTGCCCTGTTTCCGGGGTAACTGACTGCCCTGTTTCCAGGCTAACTGACTGCCCTGTTTCCAGGATAACTGATCACCCTGTTTCCGGGGTAACTGACCGACCGCCCTGTTTCCAGGATAACTGATCACCCTGTTTCCGGAGTAACTGACCACCCTGTTTCCAGTGTAACTGACTAATCTGTTTCCAGGGTTACTGACCGCCCTGTTTCTGGGGTAACTGACTGCCCTGTTTCCGGGGTAACTGACTGCCCAGTTTCCAGGGTAACTGATTGCCCAGTTTCCAGAGTAACTGAATACCCTGTTTCCAGGGTAACTGACTGCCCTTTTTCCGGGATAACTGACTGTCCTGTTTCCAGGGTAACTGACTGCCCTGTTTCCGGGATAACTGATGCCCTGTCTCCGGGATAACAGACTGCCCTGTTTCCAGGGTAACTGACTGCCCTGTTTCCGGGGTAACTGACTGCCCTGTTTCCAGGCTAACTGACTGCCCTGTTTCCAGGATAACTGATCACCCTGTTTCCGGGGTAACTGACTGCACTGTTTCCGGGGTAACTGACCGCCCTGTTTCCAGGACAACTGATCACCCTGTTTCCGGGGTAACTGACCACCCTGTTTCCAGGATAACTGACCACCCTGTTTCCAGGATAACTGACTCCCCTGTTTCCAGGGTAACTGACTGCCCTGTTTCCGGGGTAACTGACCGCCCTGTTTCCAGGATAACTGACCTACCTATTTCCGGGGTAACTGACCGCCCTGTTTCCAGGATAACTGACTGCCCTGTTTCCAGGTTAACTGACTGCCCTGTTTCCAGGGTAACAGACTGCCCTGTTTCCGGGGTAAATGATCACCCTGTTTCCGGGGTAACTGACTAACCAGTTTCCAGGGTGACTGACTGCCCTGTTTCCAGGGTAACTGAATGCCCACTTTCCGGGGTAACTGACTGCCCTGTTTCCTGGGTAATTGACTGCCCTGCTTCCGGGGTAACTGACTGCCCTGTTTCCAGGTTAACTGACTGCCCATTTTCCAGGGTAACTGATCACCCTTTTTCCGGGATAACTGACTGCCCTGTTTCCGGGATAACTGACTGCCCTGTTTCCAGGGTAACTGATCACCCTGTTTCCGGGGTAACTGACTGCCCTGTTTCCAGGCTAACTGACTGCCCTGTTTCCAGGATAACTGATCACCCTGTTTCCAGGGTAACTGACTGCCCTGTTTCCGGGGTAACTGACCGACCGCCCTGTTTCCAGGATAACTGATCACCCTGTTTCCGGGGTAACTGACCACCCTGTTTCCAGTGTAACTGACTAATCTGTTTCCAGGGTTACTGACCGTCCTGTTTCTGGGGTAACTGACTGCCCTGTTTCAGGGGTAACTGACCGCCCTGTTTCCAGGATAACTGATCACCCTGCTTCCAGGGGAACTGACCATCCTGTTTCCAAGGTAACTGACTGCCCAGTTTCCAGGGTGACTGACTGCCCTGTTTCCAGGGTAACTGACTGCCCACTTTCCGGGTTAACTGACAGCCCTGTTTCCTGGGTAATTGACTGCCCTGCTTCCGGGGTAACTGACTGCCCTGTTTCCAGGTTAACTGACTGCCCAGTTTCCAGGGTAACTGATCACCCTTTTTCCGGGATAACTGACTGCCCTGTTTCCGGGATAACTGACTGCCCTGTTTCCAGGGTAACTGATCACCCTGTTTCCGATATAACTGACTCCCCTGTTTCCAGGGTAACTGACTGCCCAGTTTCCAGGGTAACTGACTGCCATGTTTCCGGGGTAACTGACTGCCCTGTTTCCAGGGTAACTGACTGCCCAGTTTCCAGGGTAACTGACTGCCCTGTTTCCGGGGTAACTGACTGCCCTATTTCCAGGCTAACTGACTGCCCTGTTTCCAGGATAACTGATCACCCTGTTTCCGGGGAAACTGACTGCCCTGTTTCCGGGGTAACTGACCGACCGCCCTGTTTCCAGGATAACTGATCACCCTGTTTCCGGGGTAACTGACCACCCTGTTTCCAGTGTAACTGACTAATCTGTTTCCAGGGTAACTGACCGCCCTGTTTCTGGGGTAACTGACTGCCCTGTTTCCGGGGTAACTGACCGCCCTGTTTCCAGGATAACTGATCACCCTGCTTCCAGGGTAACTGACCATCCTGTTTCCAGGGTAACTGACTGCCCAGTTTCCAGGGTATCTGATCACCCTTTTTCCGGGATAACTGACTGCCCTGTTTCCGGGATAACTGACTGCCCTGTTTCCAGGGTAACTGATCACCCTGTTTCCGGGATAACTGACTCCCCTGTTTCCAGGGTAACTGACTGCCCAGTTTCCAGGGTAACTGACTGCCATGTTTCCGGGGTAACTGACTGCCCTGTTTCCAGGGTAACTGACTGCCCAGTTTCCAGGGTAACTGACTGCCCTGTTTCCGGGGTAACTGACTGCCCTGTTTCCAGGCTAACTGACTGCCCTGTTTCCAGGATAACTGATCACCCTGTTTCCGGGGTAACTGACTGCCCTGTTTCCGGGGTAACTGACCGACCGCCCTGTTTCCAGGATAACTGATCACCCTGTTTCCGGGGTAACTGACCACCCTGTTTCCAGTGTAACTGACTAATCTGTTTCCAGGGTTACTGACCGCCCTGTTTCTGGGGTAACTGACTGCCCTGTTTCCGGGGTAACTGACTGCCCTGTTTCCAGGGTAACTGACTGCCCATTTTCCAGAGTAACTGAATACCCTGTTTCCAGGGTAACTGACTGCCCTGTTTCCGGGATAACTGACTGCCCTGTTTCCAGTGTAACTGACTGCCCTGTTTCCGGGATAACTGATGCCCTGTCTCCGGGATAACAGACTGCCCTGTTTCCAGGGTAACTGACTGCCCTGTTTCCGGGGTAACTGACTGCCCTGTTTCCAGGCTAACTGACTGCCCTGTTTCCAGGATAACTGATCACCCTGTTTCCGGGGTAACTGACTGCACTGTTTCCGGGGTAACTGACCGCCCTGTTTCCAGGACAACTGATCACCCTGTTTCCGGGGTAACTGACCACCCAGTTTCCAGGATAACTGACCACCCTGTTTCCAGGATAACTGACTCCCCTGTTTCCAGGGTAACTGACTGCCCTGTTTCCGGGGTAACTGACCGCCCTGTGTCCAGGATAACTGACCTACCTATTTCCGGGGTAACTGACCGCCCTGTTTCCAGGATAACTGACTGCCCTGTTTCCAGGGTAACTGACCATCCTGTTTCCAGCGTAACTGACTGCCCAGTTTCCAGGGTAAATGACTGCCCTGTTTCCGGGGTAACAGATCTCCCTGTTTCCGGGGTAACAGACCGCCCTGTTTCCAGGATAACTGACTGCCCTGTTTACTGGATAACTGACCGCCCTGTTTCCAGGTTAACTGACTGCCCTGTTTCCGGGATAAATAACTGCCCTGTTTCCAGGGTAACTGACTGCCCTGTTTCCGGGATAACTGACTGCCCTGTTTCCAGGGTAACTGATAACCCTGTTTCCGGGCTAACTGACTGCCCTGTTTCCGGGATAACTGACTGCCCTGTTTCCAGGGTAACTGACTGCTCTGTTTCCGGGGTAACTGACTGCCCTGTTTCCAGGCTAACTGACTGCCCTGTTTCCAGGATAACTGATCACCCTGTTTCCGGGGTAAATGACTGCCCTGTTTCCGGGGTAACTGACCGCCCTGTTTCCAGGATAACTGATCACCCTGTTTCCGTTGTAACTGACTGCCCTGTTTCCAGGCTAACTGACTGCCCTGTTTCCAGGATAACTGATCACCCTGTTTCCGGGGTAACTGACTGCCCTGTTTCCGGGGTAACTGACCGCCCTGTTTCCAGGATAACTGATCACCCTGTTTCCGGGGTAACTGACCACCCTGTTTCCAGGGTCACTGACCACCCTGTTTCCAGGATAACTGACTCCCCTGTTTCCAGCGTAACTGATCACCCTGTTTCCAGGATAACTGACCTACCTATTTCCGGGGTAACTGACCGCCCTGTTTCCAGGATAACTGACTGCCCTGTTTCCAGGTTAACTGACTGCCCTGTTTCCAGGGTAACTGACTGCCCTGTTTCCAGGGGAACTGACTGCCCTGTTTCCGGGGTAAATGATCACCCTGTTTCCGGGGTAACTGACTAACCAGTTTCCAGGGTGACTGACTGCCCTGTTTCCAGGGTAACTGACTGCCCAGTTTCCGGGGTAACCTACTGCCCTGTTTCCAGGGTAACTGACTGCCCAGTTTCCAGGGTAACTGATCACCCTGTTTCCGGGAAAACTGACTGCCCTGTTTCCGGGGTAACTGACTGCCCTGTTTCCAGGGTAACTGACCGCCCTGTTTCTGGGGTAACTGAGTGCCCTGTTTCCGGGGTAACTGACCGCCCTGTTTCCAGGATAACTGATCACCCTGTTTCCAGGGTAATTGACCATCCTGTTTCCAGGGTAACTGACTGCCCTGTTTCCAGGGTAAATGACTGCCCTGTTTCCGGGGTAACAGATCTCCCTGTTTCCGGGGTAACAGACCGCCCTGTTTCCAGGATAACTGACTGCCCTGTTTCCGGGATAACTGACTGCCCTGTTTACTGGATAACTGACCGCCCTGTTTCCAGGTTAACTGACTGCCCTGTTTCCGGGATAAATAACTGCCCTGTTTCCAGGGTAACTGACTGCCCTGTTTCCGGGATAACTGACTGCCCTGTTTCCAGGGTAACTGATAACCCTGTTTCCGGGCTAACTGACTGCCCTGTTTCCGGGATAACTGACTGCCCTGTTTCCAGGGTAACTGACTGCCCTGTTTCCGGGGTAACTGACTGCCCTGTTTCCAGGCTAACTGACTGCCCTGTTTCCAGGATAACTGATCACCCTGTTTCCGGGGTAAATGACTGCCCTGTTTCCGGGGTAACTGACCGCCCTGTTTCCAGGATAACTGATCACCCTGTTTCCGGGGTAACTGACTGCCCTGTTTCCAGGCTAACTGACTGCCCTGTTTCCAGGATAACTGATCACCCTGTTTCCGGGGTAACTGACTGCCCTGTTTCCGAGGTAACTGACCGCCCTGTTTCCAGGATAACTGATCACCCTGTTTCCGGGGTAACTGACCACCCTGTTTCCAGGGTCACTGACCACACTGTTTCCAGGATAACTGACTCCCCTGTTTCCAGCGTAACTGATCACCCTGTTTCCAGGATAACTGACCTACCTATTTCCGGGGTAACTGACCGCCCTGTTTCCAGGATAACTGACTGCCCTGTTTCCAGGTTAACTGACTGCCCTGTTTCCAGGGTAACTGACTGCCCTGTTTCCAGGGGAACTGACTGCCCTGTTTCCGGGGTAAATGATCACCCTGTTTCCGGGGTAACTGACTAACCAGTTTCCAGGGTGACTGACTGCCCTGTTTCCAGGGTAACTGACTGCCCAGTTTCCGGGGTAACCTACTGCCCTGTTTCCAGGGTAACTGACTGCCCAATTTCCAGGGTAACTGATCACCCTGTTTCCGGGAGAAATGACTGCCCTGTTTCCAGGGTAACTGACTGCCCTGTTTCCGGGGTAACTGACCACCCTGTTTCCAGGATAACTGAAAGCCCTGTTTCCAGGGTAACTGATCTCCCTGTTTCCGGGGTAACTGATCACCCTGTTTCCAGGTAACTGACTGCCCTGTTTCCAGGTTAACTGATCTCCCTGTTTCCAGGGTAACTGATCACCCTGTTTCCGGGGTAACTGACTGCCCTGTTTCCAGGGTAACTGACTGCCCTGTTTCCGGGGTAACTGACTGCCCTGTTTCCAGGATAACTGATCACTCTGTTTCCGGGGGAACTGACCACCCTGTTTCCGGGGTAACTGACTAATCTGTTTCCAGTGTTACTGACCGCCCTATTTCTGGGGTAACTGACTGCCCTGTTTCCGGGGTAACTGACCGCCCTGTTTCCGGGGTAACTGACCGCCCTGTTTCCAGGATAACTGACCATCCTATTACCAGGGTAACTGACCGCTCTGCTTCCAGGATAACTGACTGCCCTGTTTCCGGGATAACTGACTGCCCTGTTTAATGGATAACTGACTGCCCTGTTTCCAGGTTAACTGACTGCCCTGTTTCCGGGATAACTGACTGCCCTGTTTCCAGGTTAACTGACTGCCCTGTTTCCGGGATAGCTGACTGCCCTGTTTCCATGGTAACTGATAACCCTGTTTCCAGGATAACTGACTGCCCTGCTTCCAGGGTAACTGACTGCTCGGTTTCCAGGGTAACTGACTGCCCTGTTTCCGGGGTAACTGACTGCCCTGTTTCCAGGGTAACTGACTGCCCAGTTTCCAGAGTAACTGAATACCCTGTTTCCAGGGTAACTGACTGCCCTGTTTCTGGGGTAACTGACTGCCCTGTTTCCGGGGTAAGAGACCGCCCTGTTTCCAGGATAACTGATCACCCTGCTTCCAGGGGAACTGACCATCCTGTTTCCAGGGTGACTGACTGCCCTGTTTCCAGGGTAACTGACTGCCCACTTTCCGGGTTATCTGACAGCCCTGTTTACTGGGTAATTGACTGCCCTGCTTCCGGGGTAACTGACTGCCCTGTTTCCAGGTTAACTGACTGCCCAGTTTCCAGGGTATCTGATCACCCTTTTTCCGGGATAACTGACTGCCCTGTTTCCGGGATAACTGACTGCCCTGTTTCCAGGGTAACTGATCACCCTGTTTCCGGGATAACTGACTCCCCTGTTTCCAGGGTAACTGACTGCCCAGTTTCCAGGGTAACTGACGCACATGTTTCCGGGGTAACTGACTGCCCTGTTTCCAGGGTAACTGACTGCCCAGTTTCCAGGGTAACTGACTGCCCTGTTTCCGGGGTAACTGACTGCCCTGTTTCCAGGCTAACTGACTGCCCTGTTTCCAGGATAACTGATCACCCTGTTTCCGGGGTAACTGACCGACCGCCCTGTTTCCAGGATAACTGATCACCCTGTTTCCGGAGTAACTGACCACCCTGTTACCAGTGTAACTGACTAATCTGTTTCCAGGGTTACTGACCGCCCTGTTTCTGGGGTAACTGACTGCCCTGTTTCCGGGGTAACTGACTGCCCAGTTTCCAGGGTAACTGACTGCCCAGTTTCCAGAGTAACTGAATACCCTGTTTCCAGGGTAACTGACTGCCCTTTTTCCGGGATAACTGACTGTCCTGTTTCCAGGGTAACTGACTGCCCTGTTTCCGGGATAACTGATGCCCTGTCTCCGGGATAACAGACTGCCCTGTTTCCAGGGTAACTGACTGCCCTGTTTCCGGGGTAACTGACTGCCCTGTTTCCAGGCTAACTGACTGCCCTGTTTCCAGGATAACTGATCACCCTGTTTCCGGGGTAACTGACTGCACTGTTTCCGGGGTAACTGACCGCCCTGTTTCCAGGACAACTGATCACCCTGTTTCCGGGGTAACTGACCACCCTGTTTCCAGGATAACTGACCACCCTGTTTCCAGGATAACTGACTCCCCTGTTTCCAGGGTAACTGACTGCCCTGTTTCCGGGGTAACTGACCGCCCTGTTTCCAGGATAACTGACCTACCTATTTCCGGGGTAACTGACCGCCCTGTTTCCAGGATAACTGACTGCCCTGTTTCCAGGTTAACTGACTGCCCTGTTTCCAGGGTAACAGACTGCCCTGTTTCCGGGGTAAATGATCACCCTGTTTCCGGGGTAACTGACTAACCAGTTTCCAGGGTGACTGACTGCCCTGTTTCCAGGGTAACTGAATGCCCACTTTCCGGGGTAACTGACTGCCCTGTTTCCTGGGTAATTGACTGCCCTGCTTCCGGGGTAACTGACTGCCCTGTTTCCAGGTTAACTGACTGCCCATTTTCCAGGGTAACTGATCACCCTTTTTCCGGGATAACTGACTGCCCTGTTTCCGGGATAACTGACTGCCCTGTTTCCAGGGTAACTGATCACCCTGTTTCCGGGGTAACTGACTGCCCTGTTTCCAGGCTAACTGACTGCCCTGTTTCCAGGATAACTGATCACCCTGTTTCCGGGGTAACTGACTGCCCTGTTTCCGGGGTAACTGACCGACCGCCCTGTTTCCAGGATAACTGATCACCCTGTTTCCGGGGTAACTGACCACCCTGTTTCCAGTGTAACTGACTAATCTGTTTCCAGGGTTACTGACCGTCCTGTTTCTGGGGTAACTGACTGCCCTGTTTCAGGGGTAACTGACCGCCCTGTTTCCAGGATAACTGATCACCCTGCTTCCAGGGGAACTGACCATCCTGTTTCCAAGGTAACTGACTGCCCAGTTTCCAGGGTGACTGACTGCCCTGTTTCCAGGGTAACTGACTGCCCACTTTCCGGGTTAACTGACAGCCCTGTTTCCTGGGTAATTGACTGCCCTGCTTCCGGGGTAACTGACTGCCCTGTTTCCGGGTTAACTGATCTCCCTGTTTCCGGGGTAACTGACCGCCCTGTTTCCAGGATAACTGACCTACCTATTTCCGGGGTAACTGACCGCCCTGTTTCCAGGATAACTGACTGCCCTGTTTCCAGGTTAACTGACTGCCCTGTTTCCAGGGTAACTGACTGCCCTGTTTCCAGGGGAACTGACTGCCCTGTTTCCGGGGTAACTGATCACCCTGTTTCCGGGGTAACTGTCTAACCAGTTTCCAGGGTGACTGACTGCCCTGTTTCCAGGGTAACTGACTGCCCAGTTTCCGGGGTAACTGACTGCCCTGTTTCCTGTGTAACTGACTGCCCTGCTTCCGGGGTAACTGACTGCCCTGTTTCCAGGGTAACTGACTGCCCAGTTTCCAGGGTAACTGATCACCCTTTTTCCGGGATAACTGACTGCCCTGTTTCCGGGATAACTGACTGCCCTGTTTCGAGGGTAACTGATCACCCTGTTTCCGGGATAACTGTCTGCCCTGTTTCCGGGATAACTGACTCCCAGTTTCCAGGGTAACTGACTGCCCTGATTCCGGGGTAACTGACTGCCCTGTTTCCAGGGTAACTGACTGCCCAGTTTCCAGGGTAACTGATCACCCTGTTTCCGGGATAACTGACTGCCCTGTTTCCGGGAGAAATGACTGCCCTGTTTCCAGGGTAACTGACTGCCCTGCTTCCGGGGTAACTGACTGCCGTGTTTCCAGGGTAACTGATCACCCCGTTTCCGGGATAACTGACTGCCCTGTTTCCGGGATAACTGACTGCCATTTTCCAGGGTAACTGACTTACCCTGTTTCCGGGGTAACTGACTGCCCTGTTTCCAGGCTAACTGACTGCCCTGTTTCCAGGATAACTGATCACCCTGTTTCCGGGGTAACTGACTGCCCTGTTTCCGGGGTAACTGACCGCCCTGTTTCCAGGGTCACTGACCACCCTGTTTCCAGGATAAGTGAAAGCCCTGTTTCCAGGGTAACTGATCTCCCTGTTTCAAGTGCAACGGATCACCATGTTTCTGGGGCAACTGACCGCCCTGTTTCCGGGGAAACTGACTGCCCAGTTTCCAGGGTAACTGTTCACCCTGTTTCCGGGGTAACGTATCACCCTGTTTCCGGGGTAAATGACTGCCCTGTTTCCAGGGTAACTGACCGCCCTGTTTCAGGGATAACTGATCACCCTGTTTCCGGGGTAACTGAGTCATCTGTTTCCAGGGTTACTGACTGCCCAGTTTCCGGGGTAACTGACTGCGCAGTTTCCAGGGTAAAAAACTGCCCTGTTTCCGGGGTAACTGACCGCCCTGTTTCCAGGATAACTGATCACCCTGTTTCCGGGGTAACTGAGTAATCTGTTTCCAGGGTTACTGACTGCCCTGTTTCCGGGGTAACTGACTGCCCAGTTTCCAGCGTAACTGACTGCCATGTTTCCAGGGTAACTGACTGCCCAGTTTCCAGGGTAACTGACTGCCCTGTTTCCGGGGTAACTGACTGCCCAGTTTCCAGGATAACTGAATGCCCAGTTTCCAGGGTAACTAACTGCCCTGTTTCCGGGGTAACTGACTGCCCTGTTTCCAGGGTAACTGATCACCCTGTTTCCAGGGTAACTGACTAACAAGTTTCCAGGGTGACTGACTGCCCTGTTTCCAGGGTAACTGACTGCCCAGTTTCCGGGGTAACTGACTGCCCTGTTTCCTGTGTAACTGACTGCCCTGCTTCCGGGGTAACTGACTGCCCTGTTTCCAGGGTAACTGACTGCCCAGTTTCCAGGGTAACTGATCACCCTGTTTCCAGGATAATTGACTGCCCTGTTTCCAGGGTAACTGACCGCCCTGTTTCCAGGGTAACTGACCGCCCAGTTTCCAGGGGAAATTATCACCCTGTTTCCGGGATAACTAACTGCCCTGTTTCCGGGATAGCTGACTGCCCTGTTTCCGGGGTAACTGATCACCCTGTTTCCGGGGTAACTGACTGCCCAGTTTCCGGGGTAACTGACTTCCCTGTTTCCAGGGTAACAGATCACCCTGTTTCCGGGATAACTGACTGCCCTGTTTCCAGGGTAACTGATAACCCTGTTTCCGGGATAACTGACTGCCCTGTTTCCAGGGTAACTGACTGCCCAGTTTCCAGGGTAACTGACTGCCCTGTTTCCGGGGTAACTGACTGCCCTGTTTACAGGGTAACTGACTGCCCAGTTTCCAGAGTAACTGAATACCCTGTTTCCAGGGTAACAGATCACCCTGTTTCCGGGATAACTGACTGCCCTGTTTCCAGGATAACTGACTGCCCTGTTTCCAGGGTAACTGACTGCCCTGTTTCCGGGGTAACTGACTGCCCTGTTTCCAGGCTAACTGACTGCACTGTTTCCACGATAACTGATCACCCTGTTTCCGGGGTAACTGACTGCCCTGTTTCCAGGGTAACTGACCGCCCTGTTTCCAGGATAACTGATCTCCCTGTTTCCGGGGTAACTGACCACCCTGTTTCCAGGGTCACTGACCACCCTGCTTCAAGGATAACTGAATCCCCTGTTTCCAGGGTAACTGACTGCCCTGTTTCCGGGGTAACTGATCTCCCTGCTTCCGGGGTAACTGACCGCCCTGTTTCCAGGATAACTGACCTACCTATTTCCAGGTTAACTGACTGCCCTGTTTCCAGGGTAACTGACTGCCCTGTTTCCAGGGGAACTGACTGCCCTGTTTCCGGGGTAACTGATCACCCTGTTTCTGGGGTAACTGACTAACCAGTTTCCAGGGTGACTGACTGCCCTGTTTCCAGGGGAACTGACTGCCCAGTTTCCGGGGTAACTGACTGCCCTGTTTCCTGGGTAACTGACTGCCCTGCTTCCGGGGTAACTGACTGCCCTGTTTCCAGGGTAACTGACTGCCCAGTTTCCAGGGTAACTGACCACACTGTTTCCGGGATAACTGACTGCCCTGTTTCCAGGGTAACTGACTGCCCTGTTTCCGGGGCAACTGACTGCCCTGTTTCCAGGGTAACTGATCACCCTGTTTCCGGGGTAACTGACTGCCCAGTTTCCGGGGTAACTGACTTCCCTGTTTCCAGGGTAACTGACTGCCCTGTTTCCGGGATAACTGACTGCCCTGTTTCCAGGGTAACTGATAACCCTGTTTCCGGGATAACTGACTGCCCTGTTTCCAGGGTAACTGACTGCCCACTTTCCAGGGTAACTGACTGCCCTGTTTCCGGGGTAACTGACTGCCCTGTTTACAGGGTAACTGACTGCCCAGTTTCCAGAGTAACTGAATACCCTGTTTCCAGGGTAACTGATCACCCTGTTTCCGGGATAACTACCTGCCCTGTTTCCAGGATAACTGACTGCCCTGTTTCCAGGATAACTGACTGCCCTGTTTCCGGGGTAACTGACTGCCCTGTTTCCAGGCTAACTGATTGCACTGTTTCCACGATAACTGATCACCCTGTTTCCGGGGTAACTGACTGCCCTGTTTCCAGGGTAACTGACCGCCCTGTTTCCAGGATAACTGATCTCCCTGTTTCCGGGGTAACTGACCACCCTGTTTCCAGGGTCACTGACCACCCTGCTTCCTGGATAACTGAATCCCCTGTTTCCAGTGTAACTGACTGCCCTGTTTCCGGGGTAACTGATCTCCCTGATTCCGGGGTAACTGACCGCCCTGTTTCCAGGATAACTGACCTACCTGTTTCCAGGTTAACTGACTGCCCTGTTTCCAGGGTAACTGACTGCCCTGTTTCCAGGGGAACTGACTGCCCTGTTTCCGGGGTAACTGATCACCCTGTTTCCGGGGTAACTGACTAACCTGTTTCCAGGGTGACTGACTGCGCTGTTTCCAGGGTAACTGACTGCCCAGTTTCCGGGGTAACTGACTTCCCTGTTTCCAGGGTAACTGACTGCCCTGTTTCCGGGATAACTGACTGCCCTGTTTCCAGGGTAACTGATAACCCTGTTTCCGGGATAACTGACTGCCCTGTTTCCAGGGTAACTGACTGCCCAGTTTCCAGGGTAACTGACTGCCCTGTTTCCGGGGTAACTGACTGCCCTGTTTACAGGGTAACTGACTGCCCAGTTTCCAGAGTAACTGAATACCCTGTTTCCAGGGTAACAGATCACCCTGTTTCCGGGATAACTGACTGCCCTGTTTCCAGGATAACTGACTGCCCTGTTTCCAGGGTAACTGACTGCCCTGTTTCCGGGGTAACTGACTGCCCTGTTTCCAGGCTAACTGACTGCACTGTTTCCACGATAACTGATCACCCTGTTTCCGGGGTAACTGACTGCCCTGTTTCCAGGGTAACTGATCTCCCTGTTTCCGGGGTAACTGACCACCCTGTTTCCAGGGTCACTGACCACCCTGCTTCCTGGATAACTGAATCCCCTGTTTCCAGTGTAACTGACTGCCCTGTTTCCGGGGTAACTGATCTCCCTGATTCCGGGGTAACTGACCGCCCTGTTTCCAGGATAACTGACCTACCTGTTTCCAGGTTAACTGACTGCCCTGTTTCCAGGGTAACTGACTGCCCTGTTTCCAGGGGAACTGACTGCCCTGTTTCCGGGGTAACTGATCACCCTGTTTCCGGGGTAACTGACTAACCTGTTTCCAGGGTGACTGACTGCGCTGTTTCCAGGGTAACTGACTGCCCAGTTTCCGGGGTAACTGACTTCCCTGTTTCCAGGGTAACTGACTGCCCTGTTTCCGGGATAACTGACTGCCCTGTTTCCAGGGTAACTGATAACCCTGTTTCCGGGATAACTGACTGCCCTGTTTCCAGGGTAACTGACTGCCCAGTTTCCAGGGTAACTGACTGCCCTGTTTCCGGGGTAACTGACTGCCCTGTTTACAGGGTAACTGACTGCCCAGTTTCCAGAGTAACTGAATACCCTGTTTCCAGGGTAACAGATCACCCTGTTTCCGGGATAACTGACTGCCCTGTTTCCAGGATAACTGACTGCCCTGTTTCCAGGGTAACTGACTGCCCTGTTTCCGGGGTAACTGACTGCCCTGTTTCCAGGCTAACTGACTGCACTGTTTCCACGATAACTGATCACCCTGTTTCCGGGGTAACTGACTGCCCTGTTTCCAGGGTAACTGACCGCCCTGTTTCCAGGATAACTGATCTCCCTGTTTCCGGGGTAACTGACCACCCTGTTTCCAGGGTCACTGACCACCCTGCTTCAAGGATAACTGAATCCCCTGTTTCCAGGGTAACTGACTGCCCTGTTTCCGGGGTAACTGATCTCCCTGCTTCCGGGGTAACTGACCGCCCTGTTTCCAGGATAACTGACCTACCTATTTCCAGGTTAACTGACTGCCCTGTTTCCAGGGGAACTGACTGCCCTGTTTCCGGGGTAACTGATCACCCTGTTTCTGGGGTAACTGACTAACCAGTTTCCAGGGTGACTGACTGCCCTGTTTCCAGGGGAACTGACTGCCCAGTTTCCGGGGTAACTGACTGCCCTGTTTCCTGGGTAACTGACTGCCCTGCTTCCGGGGTAACTGACTGCCCTGTTTCCAGGGTAACTGACTGCCCAGTTTCCAGGGTAACTGACCACACTGTTTCCGGGATAACTGACTGCCCTGTTTCCAGGGTAACTGACTGCCCTGTTTCCGGGGCAACTGACTGCCCTGTTTCCAGGGTAACTGATCACCCTGTTTCCGGGGTAACTGACTGCCCAGTTTCCGGGGTAACTGACTTCCCTGTTTCCAGGGTAACTGACTGCCCTGTTTCCGGGATAACTGACTGCCCTGTTTCCAGGGTAACTGATAACCCTGTTTCCGGGATAACTGACTGCCCTGTTTCCAGGGTAACTGACTGCCCACTTTCCAGGGTAACTGACTGCCCTGTTTCCGGGGGAACTGACTGCCCTGTTTACAGGGTAACTGACTGCCCAGTTTCCAGAGTAACTGAATACCCTGTTTCCAGGGTAACAGATCACCCTGTTTCCGGGATAACTGACTGCCCTGTTTCCAGGATAACTGACTGCCCTGTTTCCAGGGTATCTGACTGCCCTGTTTCCGGGGTAACTGACTGCCCTGTTTCCAGGCTAACTGACTGCACTGTTTCCACGATAACTGATCACCCTGTTTCCGGGGTAACTGACTGCCCTGTTTCCAGGGTAACTGACCGCCCTGTTTCCAGGATAACTGATCTCCCTGTTTCCGGGGTAACTGACCACCCTGTTTCCAGGGTCACTGACCACCCTGCTACAAGGATAACTGAATCCCCTGTTTCCAGGGTAACTGACTGCCCTGTTTCCGGGGTAACTGATCTCCCTGCTTCCGGGGTAACTGACCGCCCTGTTTCCAGGATAACTGACCTACCTATTTCCAGGTTAACTGACTGCCCTGTTTCCAGGGTAACTGACTGCCCTGTTTCCAGGGGAACTGACTGCCCTGTTTCCGGGGTAACTGATCACCCTGTTTCTGGGGTAACTGACTAACCAGTTTCCAGGGTGACTGACTGCCCTGTTTCCAGGGGAACTGACTGCCCAGTTTCCGGGGTAACTGACTGCCCTGTTTCCTGAGTAACTGACTGCCCTGCTTCCGGGGTAACTGACTGCCCTGTTTCCAGGGTAACTGACTGCCCAGTTTCCAGGGTAACTGACCACACTGTTTCCGGGATAACTGACTGCCCTGTTTCCAGGGTAACTGACTGCCCTGTTTCCGGGGCAACTGACTGCCCTGTTTCCAGGGTAACTGATCACCCTGTTTCCGGGGTAACTGACTGCCCAGTTTCCGGGGTAACTGACTTCCCTGTTTCCAGGATAACTGACTGCCCTGTTTCCGGGATAACTGACTGCCCTGTTTCCAGGGTAACTGACTGCCCTGTTTCCAGGGGAACTGACTGCCCTATTTCCGGGGTAACTGATCACCCTGTTTCCGGGGTAACTGACTAACCAGTTTCCAGGGTGACTGACTGCGCTGTTTCCAGGGTAACTGACTGCCCAGTTTCCGGGGTAACTGACTTCCCTGTTTCCAGGGAAACTGACTGCCCTGTTTCCGGGATAACTGACTGCCCTGTTTCCAGGGTAACTGATAACCCTGTTTCCGGGATAACTGACTGCCCTGTTTCCAGGGTAACTGACTGCCCAGTTTCCAGGGTAACTGACTGCCCTGTTTCCGGGGTAACTGACTGCCCTGTTTACAGGGTAACTGACTGCCCAGTTTCCAGAGTAACTGAATACCCTGTTTCCAGGGTAACAGATCACCCTGTTTCCGGGATAACTGACTGCCCTGTTTCCAGGATAACTGACTGCCCTGTTTCCAGGGTAACTGACTGCCCTGTTTCCGGGGTAACTGACTGCCCTGTTTCCAGGCTAAATGACTGCACTGTTTCCACGATAACTGATCACCCTGTTTCCGGGGTAACTGACTGCCCTGTTTCCAGGGTAACTGACCGCCCTGTTTCCAGGATAACTGATCTCCCTGTTTCCGGGGTAACTGACCACCCTGTTTCCAGGGTCACTGACCACCCTGCTTCAAGGATAACTGAATCCCCTGTTTCCAGGGTAACTGACTGCCCTGTTTCCGGGGTAACTGATCTCCCTGCTTCCGGGGTAACTGACCGCCCTGTTTCCAGGATAACTGACCTACCTATTTCCAGGTTAACTGACTGCCCTGTTTCCAGGGTAACTGACTGCCCTGTTTCCAGGGGAACTGACTGCCCTGTTTCCGGGGTAACTGATCACCCTGTTTCTGGGGTAACTGACTAACCAGTTTCCAGGGTGACTGACTGCCCTGTTTCCAGGGGAACTGACTGCCCAGTTTCCGGGGTAACTGACTGCCCTGTTTCCTGGGTAACTGACTGCCCTGCTTCCGGGGTAACTGACTGCCCTGTTTCCAGGGTAACTGACTGCCCAGTTTCCAGGGTAACTGACCACACTGTTTCCGGGATAACTGACTGCCCTGTTTCCAGGGTAACTGACTGCCCTGTTTCCGGGGCAACTGACTGCCCTGTTTCCAGGGTAACTGATCACCCTGTTTCCGGGGTAACTGACTGCCCAGTTTCCGGGGTAACTGACTTCCCTGTTTCCAGGGTAACTGACTGCCCTGTTTCCGGGATAACTGACTGCCCTGTTTCCAGGGTAACTGATAACCCTGTTTCCGGGATAACTGACTGCCCTGTTTCCAGGGTAACTGACTGCCCACTTTCCAGGGTAACTGACTGCCCTGTTTCCGGGGTAACTGACTGCCCTGTTTACAGGGTAACTGACTGCCCAGTTTCCAGAGTAACTGAATACCCTGTTTCCAGCATAACAGATCACCCTGTTTCCGGGATAACTGACTGCCCTGTTTCCAGGATAACTGACTGCCCTGTTTCCAGGGTAACTGACTGCCCTGTTTCCGGGGTAACTGACTGCCCTTTTTCCAGGCTAACTGACTGCACTGTTTCCACGATAACTGATCACCTTGTTTCCGGGGTAACTGACTGCCCTGTTTCCAGGGTAACTGACTGCCCTGTTTCCAGGATAACTGATCTCCCTGTTTCCGGGGTAACTGACCACCCTGTTTCCAGGGTCACTGACCACCCTGCTTCAAGGATAACTGAATCCCCTGTTTCCAGGGTAACTGACTGCCCTGTTTCCGGGGTAACTGATCTCCCTGCTTCCGGGGTAACTGACCGCCCTGTTTCCAGGATAACTGACCTACCTATTTCCAGGTTAACTGACTGCCCTGTTTCCAGGGTAACTGACTGCCCTGTTTCCAGGGGAACTGACTGCCCTGTTTCCGGGGTAACTGATCACCCTGTTTCTGGGGTAACTGACTAACCAGTTTCCAGGGTGACTGACTGCCCTGTTTCCAGGGGAACTGACTGCCCAGTTTCCGGGGTAACTGACTGCCCTGTTTCCTGCGTAACTGACTGCCCTGCTTCCGGGGTAACTGACTGCCCTGTTTCCAGGGTAACTGACTGCCCAGTTTCCAGGGTAACTGACCACACTGTTTCCGGGATAACTGACTGCCCTGTTTCCAGGGTAACTGACTGCCCTGTTTCCGGGGCAACTGACTGCCCTGTTTCCAGGGTAACTGATCACCCTGTTTCCGGGGTAACTGACTGGCCAGTTTCCGGGGTAACTGACTTCCCTGTTTCCAGGGTAACTGACTGCCCTGTTTCCGGGATAACTGACTGCCCTGTTTCCAGGGTAACTGATAACCCTGTTTCCGGGATAACTGACTGCCCTGTTTCCAGGGTAACTGACTGCCCACTTTCCAGGGTAACTGACTGCCCTGTTTCCGGGGTAACTGACTGCCCTGTTTACAGGGTAACTGACTGCCCAGTTTCCAGAGTAACTGAATACCCTGTTTCCAGGGTAACTGATCACCCTGTTTCCGGGATAACTACCTGCCCTGTTTCCAGGATAACTGACTGCCCTGTTTCCAGGGTAACTGACTGCCCTGTTTCCGGGGTAACTGACTGCCCTGTTTCCAGGCTAACTGACTGCACTGTTTCCACGATAACTGATCACCCTGTTTCCGGGGTAACTGACTGCCCTGTTTCCAGGGTAACTGACCGCCCTGTTTCCAGGATAACTGATCTCCCTGTTTCCGGGGTAACTGACCACCCTGTTTCCAGGGTCACTGACCACCCTGCTTCCTGGATAACTGAATCCCCTGTTTCCAGTGTAACTGACTGCCCTGTTTCCGGGGTAACTGATCTCCCTGATTCCGGGGTAACTGACCGCCCTGTTTCCAGGATAACTGACCTACCTATTTCCAGGTTAACTGACTGCCCTGTTTCCAGGGTAACTGACTGCCCTGTTTCCAGGGGAACTGACTGCCCTGTTTCCGGGGTAACTGATCACCCTGTTTCCGGGGTAACTGACTAACCAGTTTCCAGGGTGACTGACTGCGCTGTTTCCAGGGTAACTGACTGCCCAGTTTCCGGGGTAACTGACTGCCCTGTTTCCCGGGTAACTGACTGCCCTGCTTCCGGGGTAACTGAATGCCCTGTTTCCAGGGTAACTGACTGCCCAGTTTCCAGGGTAACTGATCACCCTTTTTCCGGGATGACTGACTGCCCTGTTTCCGGGATAACTGACAGCCCTGTTTCCAGGGTAACTGACTTCCCTGTTTCCGGGGCAACTGACTGCCCTGTTTCCAGGGTAACTGATCACCCTGTTTCCGGGATTACTGACTGCCCTGTTTCCGGGATAACTGACTGCCCTGTTTCCAGGGCAACTAACTGCCCTTTTTCCGGGGTAACTGACTGCCCTGTTTCCAGGCTAACTGACTGCCCTGTTTACAGGATAACTGATCACCCTGTTTCCGGGGTAACTGACTGCCCTGTTTCCAGGGTAACTGACCGCCCTGTTTCCAGGATAACTGACTCCCCTGTTTCCAGGGTAACTGACTGCCCTGTTTCCGGGTTAACTGATCTCCCTGTTTCCGGGGTAACTGACTGCCCTGTTTCCAGGGGAACTGACTGCCCTGTTTCCGGGGTAACTGATCACCCTGTTTCCGGGGTAACTGTCTAACCAGTTTCCAGGGTGACTGACTGCCCTGTTTGCAGGGTAACTGACTGCCCAGTTTCCGGGGTAACTGACTGCCCTGTTTCCTGTGTAACTGACTGCCCTGCTTCCGGGGTAACTGACTGCCCTGTTTCCAGGGTAACTGACTGCCCAGTTTCCAGGGTAACAGATCACCCTTTTTCCGGGATAACTGACTGCCCTGTTTCCGGGATAACTGACTGCCCTGTTTCGAGGGGAACTGATCACCCTGTTTCCGGGGGAACTGACTGCCCTGTTTCCAGGGTAACTGACTGCCCTGTTTCCAGGGTAACTGATAACCCTGTTTCCGGGATAACTGACTGCCCTGTTTCCAGGGTAACTGACTGCCCACTTTCCAGGGTAACTGACTGCCCTGTTTCCGGGGTAACTGACTGCCCTGTTTACAGGGTAACTGACTGCCCAGTTTCCAGAGTAACTGAATACCCTGTTTCCAGGGTAACTGATCACCCTGTTTCCGGGATAACTACCTGCCCTGTTTCCAGGATAACTGACTGCCCTGTTTCCAGGGTAACTGACTGCCCTGTTTCCGGGGTAACTGACTGCCCTGTTTCCAGGCTAACTGACTGCACTGTTTCCACGATAACTGATCACCCTGTTTCCGGGGTAACTGACTGCCCTGTTTCCAGGGTAACTGACCGCCCTGTTTCCAGGATAACTGATCTCCCTGTTTCCGGGGTAACTGACCACCCTGTTTCCAGGGTCACTGACCACCCTGCTTCCTGGATAACTGAATCCCCTGTTTCCAGTGTAACTGACTGCCCTGTTTCCGGGGTAACTGATCTCCCTGATTCCGGGGTAACTGACCGCCCTGTTTCCAGGATAACTGACCTACCTATTTCCAGGTTAACTGACTGCCCTGTTTCCAGGGTAACTGACTGCCCTGTTTCCAGGGGAACTGACTGCCCTGTTTCCGGGGTAACTGATCACCCTGTTTCCGGGGTAACTGACTAACCAGTTTCCAGGGTGACTGACTGCGCTGTTTCCAGGGTAACTGACTGCCCAGTTTCCGGGGTAACTGACTGCCCTGTTTCCCGGGTAACTGACTGCCCTGCTTCCGGGGTAACTGAATGCCCTGTTTCCAGGGTAACTGACTGCCCAGTTTCCAGGGTAACTGATCACCCTTTTTCCGGGATGACTGACTGCCCTGTTTCCGGGATAACTGACAGCCCTGTTTCCAGGGTAACTGACTTCCCTGTTTCCGGGGCAACTGACTGCCCTGTTTCCAGGGTAACTGATCACCCTGTTTCCGGGATTACTGACTGCCCTGTTTCCGGGATAACTGACTGCCCTGTTTCCAGGGCAACTAACTGCCCTTTTTCCGGGGTAACTGACTGCCCTGTTTCCAGGCTAACTGACTGCCCTGTTTACAGGATAACTGATCACCCTGTTTCCGGGGTAACTGACTGCCCTGTTTCCAGGGTAACTGACCGCCCTGTTTCCAGGATAACTGACTCCCCTGTTTCCAGGGTAACTGACTGCCCTGTTTCCGGGTTAACTGATCTCCCTGTTTCCGGGGTAACTGACTGCCCTGTTTCCAGGGGAACTGACTGCCCTGTTTCCGGGGTAACTGATCACCCTGTTTCCGGGGTAACTGTCTAACCAGTTTCCAGGGTGACTGACTGCCCTGTTTGCAGGGTAACTGACTGCCCAGTTTCCGGGGTAACTGACTGCCCTGTTTCCTGTGTAACTGACTGCCCTGCTTCCGGGGTAACTGACTGCCCTGTTTCCAGGGTAACTGACTGCCCAGTTTCCAGGGTAACAGATCACCCTTTTTCCGGGATAACTGACTGCCCTGTTTCCGGGATAACTGACTGCCCTGTTTCGAGGGGAACTGATCACCCTGTTTCCGGGATAACTGTCTGCCCTGTTTCCGGGATAACTGACTCCCAGTTTCCAGGGTAACTGACTGCCCTGATTCCGGGGTAACTGACTGCCCTGTTTCCGGGGAAACTGACTGCCCAGTTTCCAGGGTAACTGTTCACCCTGTTTCCGGGGTAACGTATCACCCTGTTTCCGGGGTAAATGACTGCCCTGTTTCCAGGGTAACTGACCGCCCTGTTTCAGGGATAACTGATCACCCTGTTTCCGGGGTAACTGAGTAATCTGTTTCCAGGGTTACTGACTGCCCTGTTTCCGGGGTAACTGACTGCGCAGTTTCCAGGGTAAAAAACTGCCCTGTTTCCGGGGTAACTGACCGCCCTGTTTCCAGGATAACTGATCACCCTTTTTCCGGGGTAACTGAGTAATCTGTTTCCAGGGTTACTGACTGCCCTGTTTCCGGGGTAACTGACTGCCCAGTTTCCAGCGTAACTGACTGCCCTGTTTCCAAGGTAACTGACTGCCCAGTTTCCAGGGTAACTGACTGCCCTGTTTCCGGGGTAACTGACTGCCCAGTTTCCAGGATAACTGAATGCCCAGTTTCCAGGGTAACTAACTGCCCTGTTTCCGGGGTAACTGACTGCCCTGTTTCCAGGGTAACTGATCACCCTGTTTCCAGGGTAACTGACTAACAAGTTTCCAGGGTGACTGACTGCCCTGTTTCCAGGGTAACTGACTGCCCAGTTTCCGGGCTAACTGACTGCCCTGTTTCCAGGATAACTGATCACCCTGTTTCCGGGGTAACTGACTGCCCTGTTTCCGGGGTAACTGACCGCCCTGTTTCCAGGATAACTGATCACCCTGTTTCCGGGGTAACTTACCACCCTGTTTCCAGGGTCACTGACCACCCTGTTTCCAGGATAACTGACTCCCCTGTTTCCAGGGTAACTGACTGCCCTGTTTCCAGGGTTACTGACTGCCCGGTTTCTGGGGTAACTGACTGCCCTGTTTCCGGGGTAACTGACCGCCCTGTTTCCAGGATAACTGATCACCCTGTTTCCAGTGTAACTGACCATCCTGTTTCCAGGGTAACTGACTGCCCAGTTTCCAGGGTAACTGACTGCCCTGTTTCCGGGGTAACAGATCTCCCTGTTTCTGGGGTAACTGACCGCCCTGTTTCCAGGATAACTGACTGCCCAGTTTCCGGGATAACTGACTGCCCTGTTTACTGGATAACTGACCGCCCTGTTTCCAAGTAAACTGACTGCCCTGTTTCCGGGGTAACTGACTGCCCTGTTTCCAGGGTAACTGACTGCCCAGTTTCCAGAGTAACTGAATACCCTGTTTCCAGGGTAACTGACTGCCCTGTTTCCGGGATAACTGACTGCCCTGTTTCCAGGGTAACTGACTGCCCTGTTTCCGGGGTAACTGACTGCCCTGTTTCCAGGCTAACTGACTGCCCTGTTTTCAGGATAACTGATCACCCTGTTTCCGGGATAACTGACTGCCCTGTTTCCAGGGTGACTGACTGCCCTGTTTCCAGGGTAACTGACTGCCCTGTTTCCGGGGTAACTGACCGCCCTGTTTCCAGGATAACTGACTGCCCTGTTTCCAGGTTAACTGACAGCCCTGTTTCCAGGGTAACTGACTGCCCTGTTTCCAGGGGAATTGACTGCCCTGTTTCCGGGGTAAATGATCACCCTGTTTCCGGGGTAACTGACTAACCAGTTTCCAGGGTGACTGACTGCCCTGTTTCCAGGGTAACTGACTGCCCAGTTTCCGGGGTAACTGACTGCCCTGTTTCCTGGGTAATTGACTGCCCAGTTTCCAGGTTAACTGACTGCCCTGTTTCCAGGGTAACTGACTGCCCAGTTTCCGGGATAACTGACTCCCCTGTTTCCAGGGTAACTGACTGCCCAGTTTCCGGGGGAACTGACTGCCCTGTTTCCTGAGTAACTGACTGCCCTGCTTCCAGGGTAACTGACTGCCCTGTTTCCAGGGTAACTGACTGCCCAGTTTCCAGGGTAACTGATCACCCTTTTTCCGTGATAACTGACTGCCCTGTTTCCGGGATTACTGACTGCCCTGTTTCCGGGGTAACTGATCACCCTGTTTCCGGGGTAACTGTCTAACCAGTTTCCAGGGTGACTGACTGCCCTGTTTCCAGGGTAACTGACTGCCCAGTTTCGGGGTTAACTGACTGCCCTGTTTCCTGGGTAACTGTCTGCCCTGCTTCCGGGGTAACTGACTGCCCTGTTTCCAGGGTAACTGACTGCCCAGTTTCCAGGGTAACTGATCACCCTTTTTCCGGGATAACTGACTGCCCTGTTTCCGGGATAACTGACTGCCCTGTTTCCAGGGTAACTGATCACCCTGTTTCCGGGATAACTGTCTGCCCTGTTTCCGGGATAACTGACTGCCCAGTTTCCAGGGTAACTGACTGCCCTGTTTCCGGGGGAACTGACTGCCCTGTTTCCAGGGTAACTGACTGCCCAGTTTCCAGGGTAACTGATCACCCTGTTTCCGGGAGAACTGACTGCCCTGTTTCTGGGAGAAATGACTGCCCTGTTTCCAGGGTAACTGACTGCCCTGCTTCCGGGGTAAATGACCGCCCTGTTTCCAGGGTCACTGACCACCCTGTTTCCAGGATAACTGAAAGCCCTATTTCCAGGGTAACTGATCTCCCTGTTTCCAGGGTAACTGATCACCCTGTTTCCGGGTAACTGACTGCCCTGTTTCCGGGGTAACTGACTGCCCTGTTTCCAGGGTAACTGACTGCCCAGTTTCCAGGGTAACTGATCACCGTTTTTCCGGGATAACTGACTGCCCTGTTTCCGGGATAACTGACTGCCCTGTTTCCAGGGTAACTGATCACCCTGTTTCCGGGATAACTGTCTGCCCTGTTTCCGGGATAACTGACTGCCCTGTTTCCAAGATATCTGACTGCCCTGTTTCCGGAGTAACTGACCATCCTGTTTCCAGGGTCACTGACCACCCTGTTTCCAGGATAACTGAAAGCCCTGTTTCCAGGGTAACTGATTGCCCTGTTTCCGGGAAAACTGTCTGCCCTGTTTCCTGGGTAACTGACTGCCCTGCTTCCGGGGTAACTGACTGGCCTGTTTCCAGGGTAACTGACTGCCCAGTTTCCAGGGTAACTGATCAACCTTTTTCCGGGATAACAGACTGCCCTGTTTCCGGGATAACTGACTGCCCTGTTTCCAGGGTAACTGATCACCCTGTTTCCGGGATAACTGTCTGCCCTGTTTCCGGGATAACTGACTGCCCAGTTTCCAGGGTAACAGACTGCCCTGTTTCCGGGGTAACTGACTGCCCTGTTTCCAGGGTAACTGACTGCCCAGTTTCCAGGGTAACTGATCACCCTGTTTCCGGGAGAACTGACTGCCCTGTTTCCGGGAGAAATGACTGCCCTGTTTCCAGGATAACTGACTGCCCTGCTTCCGGGGTAACTGACTGCCCTGTTTCCAGGGTAACTGATCACCCTGTTTCCGGGATAACTGACTGCCCTGTTTCCGGGATAACTGACTGCCCTGTTTCCAGGGTAACTGACTTACCCTGTTTCCGGGGTAACTGACTGCCCTGTTTCCAGGCCAACTTGCTGCCCTGTTTCCAGGATAACTGATCACCCTGTTTCCGGGGTAACTGACCGCCCTGTTTCCGGGGTAACTGACCGCCCTGTTTCCAGGGTCACTGACCACCCTGTTTCCAGGATAACTGAAAGTGATGTTTCCAGGGTAACTGATCTCCCTGTTTCCGGGGTAACTGATCACCCTGTTTCCGGGTAACTGACAGCCCTGTTTCCGGGGTAACTGACTGCCCTGTTTCCAGGGTAACTGATCTCCCTGTTTCCAGTGCAACGGATCACCATGTTTCCGGGGTAACTGACTGCCCTGTTTCCAGGGCAACTGACCGCCCTGTTTCCGGGGGAACTGACTGCCCAGTTTCCAGGGTAACTGACTGCCCAGTTTCCAGGGTAACTAACTGCCCTGTTTCCGGGGTAACTGACTGCCCTGTTTCCAGGGTAACTGACTGCCCTGTTTCCAGGGTAACTGACAGCCCACCTTCCAGTGTAACTGATCACCCTGTTTCCAAAATAATTGACTGCCCTGTTTCCAGGGTAACTAACCGCCCTGTTTCCAGGGTAACTGACTGCCCAGTTTCCAGGGTAAATTATCACCCTGTTTCCAGGATAACTAACTGCCCTGTTTCTGGGATAACTGACTGCCCTGTTTTCGGGGTAACTGACTGCCCTGTTTCCATGGTAACTGATAACCCTGTTTCTGGGGTAACTGACTGCCCTGTTTCCAGGCTCACTGACTGCCCTGTTTCCAGGATAACTGATCACCCTGTTTCCGGGGTAACTGACTGCCCTGTTTCCGGGGTAACTGACCGCCCTGTTTCCAGGATAACTGATCAGCCTGTTTCCGGGGTAACTGACCACCCTGTTTCCAGGGTCACTGACCACCCTGTTTCCAGGATAACTGACTCCCCTGTTTCCAGGGTAACTGACTGCCCTGTTTCCAGGGTTACTGACTGCCCTGTTTCTGGGGTAACTGACTGCCCTGTTTCCGGAGTAACTGACCGCCCTGTTTCCAGGATAACTGATCACCCTGTTTCCAGTGTAACTGACCATCCTGTTTCCAGGGTAACTGACTGCCCAGTTTCCAGGGTAACTGACTGCCCTGTTTCCGGGGTAACAGATCTCCCTGTTTCCGGGGTAACTGACCGCCCTGTTTCCAGGATAACTGACCGCCCTATTTCCGGGGTAACTGACTGCCCTGTTTCCAGGATAACTGACTGCCCTGTTTCCGGGATAACTGACTGCCCTGTTTACTGGAAAACTGACCGCCCTGTTTCCAGGTTAACTGACTGCCCTGTTTCCGGGGTAACTGACTGCCCTGTTTCCGGGATAACTGACTGCCCTGTTTCCAGGGTAACTGATCACCCTGTTTCCAGGGTAACTGACTGCACTGTTTCCAGGGGAACTGACTGCCCTGTTTCTGGGGTAAATGATCACCCTGTTTCCGGGGTAACTGACTAACCAGTTTCCAGGGTGACTGAAAGCCCTGTTTCCAGGGTAACTGACTGCCAGGTTCCGGGGTAACTGACTGCCCTGTTTCCTGGGTAATTGACTGCCCAGTTTCCAGGTTAACTGACTGCCCAGTTTCCAGGGTAACTGATCACCCTTTTTCCGGGATAAATGACTGCCCTGTTTCCGGGATAACTGACTGCCCTGTTTCCAGGGTAACTGATCACCCTGTTTCCGGGATAACTGACTCCCCTGTTTCCAGGGTAACTGACTGCCCAGTTTCCGGGGGAACTGACTGCCCTGTTTCCTGAGTAACTGACTGCCCTGCTTCCGGGGTAACTGACTGCCCTGTTTCCAGGGTAACTGATCACCCTTTTTCCGTGATAACTGACTGCCCTGTTTCCGGGATTACTGACTGCCCTGTTTCCGGGGTAACTGATCACCCTGTTTCCGGGGTAACTGTCTAACCAGTTTCCAGGGTGACTGACTGCCCTGTTTCCAGGGTAACTGACTGCCCAGTTTCCGGGTTAACTGACTGCCCTGTTTCCTGGGTAACTGTCTGCCCTGCTTCCGGGGTAATTGACTGCCCTGTTTCCAGGGTAACTGACTGCCCAGTTTCCAGGGTAACTGATCACCCTTTTTCCGGGATAACTGACTGCCCTGTTTCCGGGATAACTGACTGCCCTGTTTCCAGGGTAACTGATCACCCTGTTTCCGGGATAACTGTCTGCCCTGTTTCCGGGATAACTGACTGCCCAGTTTCCAGGGTAACTGACTGCCCTGTTTCCGGGGTAACTGACTGCCCTGTTTCCAGGGTAACTGACTGCCCAGTTTCCAGGGTAACTGATCACCCTGTTTCCGGGAGAACTGACTGCCCTGTTTCTGGGAGAAATGACTGCCCTGTTTCCAGGGTAACTGACTGCCCTGCTTCCGGGGTAACTGACCGCCCTGTTTCCAGGGTCACTGACCACCCTGTTTCCAGGATAACTGTAAGCCCTATTTCCAGGGTAACTGATCTCCCTGTTTCCGGGGTAACTGATCACCCAGTTTCCGGGTAACTGACTGCCCTGTTTCCGGGGTAACTGACTGCCCTGTTTCCAGGGTAACTGATCTCCCTGTTTCCAGTGCAACGGATCACCATGTTTCCGGGGTAACTGACTGCCCTGTTTCCAGGGCAACTGACCGCCCTGTTTCCGGGGGAACTGACTGCCCAGTTTCCAGGGTAACTGACTGCCCAGTTTCCAGGGTATCTAACTGCCCTGTTTCCGGGGTAACTGACTGCCCAGTTTCCAGTGTAACTGACTGCTCTGTTTCCAGGGTAACTGACAGCCCACCTTCCAGTGCAACTGATCACCCTGTTTCCAGGATAATTGACTGCCCTGTTTCCAGGGTAACTGACTGCCCAGTTTCCAGGGTAAATTATCGCCCTGTTTCCGGGATAACTGACTGCCCTGTTTCCGGGGTAAGTGATCACCCTGTTTCCGGGGTAACTGACTGCCCAGTTTCCGGGGTAACTGACTTCCCTGTTTCCAGGGTAACTGACTGCCCTGTTTCCGGGATAACTGACTGCCCTGTTTCCAGGGTAACTGATAACCCTGTTTCCGGGATAACTGACTGCCCTGTTTCCAGGGCAACTGACTGCCCAGTTTCCAGAGTAACTGAATAACCTGTTTCCAGGGTAACAGATCACCCTGTTTCCGGGATAACTGACTGCCCTGTTTCCAAGATAACTGACTGCCCTGTTTCCAGGGTAACTGACTGCCCTGTTTCCAGGGTAACTGACTGCCCTGTTTCCAGTCTATCTGACTGCCCTGTTTCCAGGATAACTGATCACCCTGTTTCCGGGGTAACTGACTGCCCTGTTTCCAGGGTCACTGACCACCCTGTTTCCAGGATAACTGACTCCCCTGTTTCCAGGGTAACTGACTGCCCTGTTTCCGGGGTAACTGATCTCCCTGTTTCCGGGGTAAGTGACTGCCCTGTTTCCGGGGTAACTGACCGCCCTGTTTCCAGGGTCACTGACTACCCTGTTTCCAGGATAACTGAAAGCCCTATTTCCAGGGTAACTGATCTCCCTGTTTCCGGGTAACTGACTGCCCTGTTTCCGGGGTAACTGACTGCCCTGTTTCCAGGGGAACTGATCTCCCTGTTTCCAGTGCAACGGATCACCATGTTTCCGGGGTAACTGACTGCCCTGTTTCCAGGGCAACTGACCGCCCTGTTTCCGGGGGAACTGACTGCCCAGTTTCCAGGGTAACTGACTGCCCAGTTTCCAGGGTAACTAACTGCCCTGTTTCCGGGGTAGCTGACTGCCCAGTTTCCAGGGTAACTGACTGCTCTGTTTCCAGGGAATCTGACAGCCCACCTTCCAGTGTAACTGATCACCCTGTTTCCAGGATAATTGACTGCCCTGTTTCCAGGGTAACTGACCGCCCTGTTTCCAGGGTAACTGACTGCCCAGTTTCCAGGGTAAATTATCACCCTGTTTCCGGGATAACTAACTGCCCTGTTTCCGGGATAACTGACTGCCCTGTTTACGGGGTAACTGATCTCCCTGTTTCCGGGGTAACTGACTGCCCAGTTTCCGGGGTAACTGACTTCCCTGTTTCCAGGGTAACTGACTGCCCTGTTTCCGGGATAACTGACTGCCCTGTTTCCAGGGTAACTGATAACCCTGTTTCCGGGATAACTGACTGCCCTGTTTCCGGGGTAACTGACTGCCCAGTTTCCAGAGTAACTGAATAACCTGTTTCCCGGGTAACAGATCACCCTGTTTCCGGGATAACTGACTGCCCTGTTTCCAAGATATCTGACTGCCCTGTTTCCAGGGTAACTGACTGCCCTGTTTCCGGGGTAACTGACTGCCCTGTTTCCAGGCTAACTGACTGCCCTGTTTCCAGGATAACTGATCACCCTGTTTCCGGGGTAACTGACTGCCCTGTTTCCGGGGTAACTGACCGCCCTGTTTCCAGGATAACTGATCACCCTGTTTCCGGGGTAACTGACCACCCTGTTTCCAGGGTCACTGACCACCCTGTTTCCAGGATAACTGACTCCCCTGTTTCCAGGGTAACTGACTGCCCTGTTTCCGGGGTAACTGATCTCCCTGTTTCCGGGGTTACTGACCGCCCTGTTTCCAGGATAACTGACCTACCTATTTACAGGTTAACTGACTGCCCTGTTTCCAGGGTAACTGACTGCCCTGTTCCCAGGGGAACTGACTGCCCTGTTTCCGGGGTAACAGATCACCCTGTTTCCGGGGTAACTGACTAACCAGTTTCCAGGGTGACTGACTGCCCTGTTTCCAGGGTAACTGTCTGCCCAGTTTCCGGGGTAACTGACTGCCCTGTTTCCAGGGTAACTGATCACCCTGTTTCCGGGATAACTGACTGCCCTGTTTCCGGGATAACTGACTGCCCTGTTTCCAGGGTAACTGACTTACCCTGTTTCCGGGGTAACTGACTGCCCTGTTTCCAGGCTAACTGACTGCCCTGTTTCCAGGATAACTGATCACCCTGTTTCCGGGGTAACTGACTGCCCTGTTTCCGGGGGAACTGACTGCCCTGTTTCCAGGATAACTGAAAGCCCTGTTTCCAGGGTAACTGATCTCCCTGTTTCCGGGGTAACTGATCTCCCTGTTTCCGGGTAACTGACTGCCCTGTTTCCGGTGTAAATGACTGCCCTGTTTCCAGGGTAACTGATCTCCCTGTTTCCAGTGCAACGGATCAGCATGTTTCCGGGGTAACTGACTGCCCTGCTTCCAGGGCAACTGACCGCCCTGTTTCCGGGGGAACTGACTGCCCAGTTTCCAGGGTAACTGACTGCCCAGTTTCCAGGGTAACTAACTGCCCTGTTTCCAGGGTAACTGACAGCCCACCTTCCAGTGTAACTGATCACCCTGTTTCCAGGATAATTGACTGCCCTGTTTCTAGGGTAACTGACCGCCCTGTTTCCAGGTTAACGGACTGTCCAGTTTCCAGGGTAAATTATCACCCTGTTTCCGGGATAACTATCTGCCCTGTTTCCGGGATAACTGACTGCCCTGTTTCCAGGGTAACTGACTGCCCAGTTTCCAGGGTAACTGATCACCCTGTTTCCGGGAGAACTGACTGCCCTGTTTCCGGGAGAAATGACTGCCCTGTTTCCTGGGTAACTGACTGCCCTGCTTCCGGGGTAACTGACTGCCCTGTTTCCAGGGTAACTGATCACCCTGTTTCCGGGATAACTGACTGCCCTGTTTCCGGGATAACTGACTGCCCTGTTTCCAGGCTAACTGACTGCCCTGTTTCCAGGATAACTGATCACCCTGTTTCCGGGGTAACTGACCGCCCTTTTTCCGGGGTAACTGACCGCCCTGTTTCCAGGGTCACTGACCACCCTGTTTCCAGGATAACTGAAAGTGCTGTTTCCAGGGTAACTGATCTCCCTGTTTCCGGGGTAACTGATCACCCTGTTTCCGGGTAACTGATAGCCCTGTTTCCGGGGTAACTGACTGCCCTGTTTCCAGGGTAACTGATCTCCCTGTTTCCGTGATAACTGACTGCCCTGTTTCCGGGATTACTGACTGCCCTGTTTCCGGGGTAACTGTTCACCCTGTTTCCGGGGTAACTGTCTAACCAGTTTCCAGGGTGACTGACTGCCCTGTTTCCAGGGTAACTGACTGCCCAGTTTCCGGGTTAACTGACTGCCCTGTTTCCTGGGTAACTGTCTGCCCTGCTTCCGGGGTAACTGACTGCCCTGTTTCCAGGGTAACTGACTGCCCAGTTTCCAGAGTAACTGATCACCCTTTTTCCGGGATAACTGACTGCCCTGTTTCCCGGATAACTTACTGCCCTGTTTCCAGGGTAACTGATCTCCCTGTTTCCGGGATAACTGTCTGCCCTGTTTCCGGGATAACTGACTGCCCAGTTTCCAGGGTAACTGACTGCCCTGTTTCCGGGGTAACTGACTGCCCTGTTTCCAGGGTAACTGACTGCCCAGTTTCCAGGGTAACTGATCACCCTGTTTCCGGGAGAACTGACTGCCCTGTTTCTGGGAGAAATGACTGCCCTGTTTCCAGGGTAACTGACTGCCCTGCTTCCGGGGTAACTGACCGCCCTGTTTCCAGGGTCACTGACCACCCTGTTTCCAGGATAACTGTAAGCCCTATTTCCAGGGTAACTGATCTCCCTGTTTCAGGGGTAACTGATCACCCTGTTTCCGGGTAACTGACTGCCCTGTTTCCGTGGTAACTGACTGCCCTGTTTCCAGGGTAACTGATCTCCCTGTTTCCAGTGCAACGGATCACCATGTTTCCGGGGTAACTGACTGCCCTGTTTCCAGGGCAACTGACCGCCCTGTTTCCGGGGGAACTGACTGCCCAGTTTCCAGGGTAACTGACTGCCCAGTTTCCAGGGTAACTAACTGCCCTGTTTCCGGGGTAACTGACTGCCCAGTTTCCAGGGTAACTGACTGCTCTGTTTCCAGGGTAACTGACAGCCCACCTTCCAGTGCAACTGATCACCCTGTTTCCAGGATAATTGACTGCCCTGTTTCCAGGGTAACTGACCGCCCTGTTTCCAGGGTAACTGACTGCCCAGTTTCCAGGGTAAATTATCACCCTGTTTCCGGGATAACTAACTGCCCTGTTTCCGGGATAACTGACTGCCCTGTTTCCGGGGTAAGTGATCACCCTGTTTCCGGGGTAACTGACTGCCCAGTTTCCAGGGTAACTGACTTCCCTGTTTCCAGGGTAACTGACTGCCCTGTTTCCGGGATAACTGACTGCCCTGTTTCCAGGGTAACTGATAACCCTGTTTCCGGGAGAAATGACTGCCCTGTTTCCAGGGTAACTGACTGCCCAGTTTCCAGAGTAACTGGATAACCTGTTTCCAGGGTAACAGATCACCCTGTTTCCGGGATAACTGACTGCCCTGTTTCCAAGATAACTGACTGCCCTGTTTCCAGGGTAACTGACTGCCCTGTTTCCGGGGTAACTGACTGCCCTGTTTCCAGGCTAACTGACTGCCCTGTTTCCAGGATAACTGATCACCCTGTTTCCGGGGTAACTGACTGCCCTGTTTCCGGGGTAACTGACCGCCCTGTTTCCAGGATAACTGATCACCCTGTTTCCGGGGTAACTGACCACCCTGTTTCCAGGGTCACTGACCACCCTGTTTCCAGGATAACTGACTCCCCTGTTTCCAGGGTAACTGACTGCCCTGTTTCCGGGGTAACTGATCTCCCTGTTTCCGGGGTAACTGACTGCCCTGTTTCCGGGGTAACTGACCGCCCTGTTTCCAGGGTCAATGACCACCCTGTTTCCAGGATAACTGAAAGCCCTATTTCCAGGGTAACTGATCTCTCTGTTTCCGGGTAACTGACTGCCCTGTTTCCGGGGTAACTGACTGCCCTGTTTCCAGGGGAACTGATCTCCCTGTTTCCAGTGCAACGGATCACCATGTTTCCGGGGTAACTGACTGCCCTGTTTCCAGGGCAACTGACCGCCCTGTTTCCGGGGGAACTGACTGCCCAGTTTCCAGGGTAACTGACTGCCCAGTTTCCAGGGTAACTAACTGCCCTGTTTCCGGGGTAACTGACTGCCCAGTTTCCAGGGTAACTGACTCCCCTGTTTCCAGGGTAACTGACTGCCCTGTTTCCGGGGTAACTGATCTCCCTGTTTCCAGGGTTACTGACCGCCCTGTTTCCAGGATAACTGACCTACCTATTTACAGGTTAACTGACTGCCCTGTTTCCAGGGTAACTGACTGCCCTGTTCCCAGGGGAACTGACTGCCCTGTTTCCGGGGTAACAGATCACCCTGTTTCCGGGGTAACTGACTAACCAGTTTCCAGGGTGACTGACTGCCCTGTTTCCAGGGTAACTGTCTGCCCAGTTTCCGGGGTAACTGACTGCCCTGTTTCCAGGGTAACTGATCACCCTGTTTCCGGGATAACTGACTGCCCTGTTTCCGGGATAACTGACTGCCCTGTTTCCAGGGTAACTGACTTACCCTGTTTCCGGGGTAACTGACTGCCCTGTTTCCAGGCTAACTGACTGCCCTGTTTCCAGGATAACTGATCACCCTGTTTCCGGGGTAACTGACTGCCCTGTTTCCGGGGGAACTGACCGCCCTGTTTCCAGGGTCACTGACCACCCTGTTTCCAGGATAACTGAAAGCCCTGTTTCCAGGGTAACTGATCTCCCTGTTTCCGGGGTAACTGATCACCCTGTTTCCGGGTAACTGACTGCCCTGTTTCCGGGGTAACTGACTGCCCTGTTTCCAGGGTAACTGATCTCCCTGTTTCCAGTGCAACGGATCACCATGTTTCCGGGGTAACTGACTGCCCTGTTTCCAGGGCAACTGACCGCCCTGTTTCCGGGGGAACTGACTGCCCAGTTTCCAGGGTAACTGACTGCCCAGTTTCCAGGGTAACTAACTGCCCTGTTTCCGGGGTAACTGACTGCCCAGTTTCCAGGGTAACTGACTGCCCTGTTTCCAGGGTAACTGACAGCCCACCTTCCAGTGTGACTGATCACCCTGTTTCCAGGATAATTGACTGCCCTGTTTCCAGGGTAACTGACCGCCCTGTTTCCAGGTTAACTGACTGTCCAGTTTCCAGGGTAAATTATCACCCTGTTTCCGGGATAACTAACTGCCCTGTTTCCGGGATAACTGACTGCCCTGTTTCCAGGGTAACTGACTGCCCAGTTTCCAGGGTAACTGATCACCCTGTTTCCGGGAGAAATGACTGCCCTGTTTCCAGGGTAACTGACTGCCCTGCTTCCGGGGTAACTGACTGCCCTGTTTCCAGGGTAACTGATCACCCTGTTTCCGGGATAACTGACTGCCGTGTTTCCGGGATAACTGACTGCCCTGTTTCCAGGGTAACTGACCTACCCTGTTTCCGGGGTAACTGACTGCCCTGTTTCCAGGCTAACTGACTGCCCTGTTTCCAGGATAACTGATCACCCTGTTTCCGGGGTAACTGACCGCCCTGTTTCCGGGGTAACTGACCGCCCTGTTTCCAGGGTCACTGACCACCCTGTTTTCAGGATAACTGAAAGTGCTGTTTCCAGGGTAACTGATCTCCCTGTTTCCGGGGTAACTGATCACCCTGTTTCCGGGTAACTGACAGCCCTGTTTCCGGGGTAATTGACTGCCCTGTTTCCAGGGTAACTGATCTCCCTGTTTCCAGTGCAACGGATCACCATGTTTCCGGGGTAAATGACGGCCCTGTTTCCAGTGTAACTGACCGCCCTGTTTCAGGGATAACTGTGTGCCCTGTTTCCAGTGTAAAAAACTGCCCTGTTTCCGGGGTAAATGACTGCCCAGTTTCCAGCGTATCTGACTGACCTGTTTCCAGGGTAACTGACTGCCCTGTTTCCGGGGTCACTGACTGCCCAGTTTCCAGGGTAACTGATCACCCTGTTTCCGGGATAACTGACTACCCTGTTTCCAGGGTAACTGACTGCCCAGTTTCCAGGGAAACTGACTGCCCAGTTTCCAGGGTAACTGCTCAGCCCGTTTCTGGGATAACTGACTACCCTGTTTCCGGGATAACTGATCACCCTGTTTCCGGGGTAACTGATTGCCCTGTTTCCAGCGTAACTGATCACCCTGTTTCCGGGATAACTGACTGCCCTGTTTCCGGGGTAACTGACTGCCCTGTTTCCAGGGTAACTGACTGCCCTGTTTCCGGGGTAACTGACTGCCCTGTTTCCAGGATAACTCATCACTCTGTTTCCGGGAAAACTGACCACCCTGTGTCCGGGGTAACTGACTAATCTGTTTCCAGGGTTACTGAGCGCCCTGTTTCTGGGGTAACTGAGTGCCCTGTTTCCGGGGTAACTGACCACCCTGTTTCCAGGATAACTGATCACCCTGTTTCCAGGGTAACTGACCATCCTGTTTCCAGGGTAACTGACTGCCCAGTTTCCAGGGTAAATGACTGCCCTGTTTCCGGGGTAACAGATCTCCCTGTTTCCAGGATAACAGACCGCCCTATTATCCGGGGTAACTGACCGCCCTGTTTCCAGGATAACTGACTGCCCTGTTTCCGGGATAAATAACTGCCCTGTTTACTGGATAACTGACCGCCCTGTTTCCAGGATAACTGACTGCCCTGTTTCCGGGATAACTGACTGCCCTGTTTACTGGATAACTGACCGCCCTGTTTCCAGGATAACTGACTGCCCTGTTTCCAGGGTAACTGAACGCCCTGTTTCCGGGATAACTGACTGCCCTGTTTCCAGGGTAACTGATAACCCTGTTTCCGGGCTAACTGAATGCCCTGTTTCCAGGGTAACTGACTGCCCTGTATCCGGGGTAACTGACTGCCCTGTTTCCAGGGTAACTGACTGCTCAGTTTCCAGAGTAACTGAATACCCTGTTTCCAGGGGAACTGACTGCCCTGTTTCCGGGATAACTGACTGCCCTGTTTCCAGGGTAACTGACTGCCCTGTTTCCGGGGGAACTGACTGCCCTGTTTCCAGGGTAACTGATCACCCTGTTTCCGGGATAACTGACTGCCCTGTTTCCGGGATAACTGACTGCCCTGTTTCCAGGGTAACTGACTGCCCTGTTTCCAGGGCAACGGATCACCATGTTTCCTGGGTAACTGACTGCACTGTTTCCAGGGCAAGTGACCGCCCTGTTTCCGGGGTAACAGACTGCCCAGTTTCCAGGGTAACTGTTCACCCTGTTTCCGGGGTAACGGATCACCCTGTTTCCGGGGTAAATGACGGCCCTGTTTCCAGGGTAACTGACCGCCCTGTTTCAGGGATAACTGTGTGCCCTGTTTCCAGGGTAAAAAACTGCCCTGTTTCCGGGGTAACTGACCGCCCTGTTTCCAGGATAACTGATCACCCTGTTTCCGGGGTAACTGACCGCCCTGTTTCCAGGGTAACTGACTGCCCTGTTTCCAGGTTAACTGACTGCCCTGTTTCCAGTGTAACTGACTGCCCTATTTCCAGGGGAACTGACTGCCCTGTTTCCGGGGTAACTGACCGCCCTGTTTCCAGGATAACTGACCTACCTGTTTCCGGGGTAACTGACCGCCCTGTTTCCAGGATAACTGACTGCCCTGTTTCCAGGTTAACTGACTGCCCTGTTTCCAGTGTAACTGACTGCCCTATTTCCAGGGGAACTGACTGCCCTGTTTCCGGGGTAAATGATCAACCTGTTTCCGGGGTAACTGACTAACCAGTTTCCAGGGTGACTGACTGCCCTGTTTCCTGGGTAGTTGACTGCCCTGCTTCCGGGGTAACTGACTGCCCTGTTTCCAGGTTAACTGACTGCCCATTTTCCAGGGTAACTGATCACCCTTTTTCCGGGATAACTGACTGCCCTGTTTCCGGGATGACTGACAGCCCTGTTTCCAGGGTAACTGATCACCCAGTTTCCGGGATAACTGACTCCCCTGTTTCCAGGGTAACTGACTGCCCAGTTTCCAGGGTAACTGACTGCCCTGTTTCCGGGGTAACTGACTGCCCTGTTTCCAGGGTAACTGACTGCCCAGTTTCCAGGGTGACTGATCCCCCTGTTTCCGGGATAACTGACTGCCCTGTTTGCGGGAGAAATGACTGCCCTGTTTCCAGGGTAACTGACTGCCCTGTTTCCGGGGTAACTGACTGCCCTGTTTCCAGGGTAATTGATCAACCTGTTTACGGGATAAATGACTGCCCTGTTTCCGGGATAACTGACTGCCCTGTTTCCAGGATAACTGACTGCCCTGTTTCCGGGGTAACTGACTGCCCTGTTTCCGGGGTAAATGATCACCCTTTTTCCGGGGTAACTGACTAACCAGTTTCCAGGATAACTGAAAGCCCTGTTTCCAGGGTAACTGATCTCCCTGTTTCCGGGGTAACTGATCACCCTGTTTCCGGGTAACTGACTGCCCTGTTGCCAGGGTATCTGATGTCCCTGTTTCCAGGGTAACTGATCACCCTGTTTCCGGGGTAACTGACTGCCCTGTTTCCAGGGTAACTGACTGCCCTGTTTCCGGGGTAACTGACTGCCCTGTTTCCAGGATAACTGACTGCCCTGTTTCCAGGATGACTGATCACCCTGTTTCCGGGATAACTGACTGCCCTGTTTCCGGGGTAACTGACCGCCCTGTTTCCAGGATAACTGATCACCCTGTTTCCGGGGTAACTGACCACCCTGTTTCCAGGGTAACTGACCACCCTGTTTCCAGGATAACTGAAAGCCCTGTTTCCAGGGTAACTGATCTCCCTGTTTCCGGGGTAACTGATCACCCTGTTTCCGGGTAACTGACTGCCCTGTTGCCAGGGTATCTGATGTCCCTGTTTCCAGGGTAACTGATCACCCTGTTTCCGGGGTAACTGACTGCCCTGTTTCCAGGGTAACTGACTGCCCTGTTTCCGGGGTAACTGACTGCCCTGTTTCCAGGATAACTGACTGCCCTGTTTCCAGGATAACTGATCACCCTTTTTCCAGGGTAACTGACTGCCCTGTTTCCGGGGTAACTGACCGCCCTGTTTCCAGGATAACTGATCACCCTGTTTCCGGGGTAACTGACCACCCTGTTTCCAGGGTCACTGACCACCCTGTTTCCAGGATAACTGACTCCCCTGTTTCCAGGGTAACTGACTGCCCTGTTTCCGGGGTAACTGACCGCCCTGTTTCCAGGATAACTGACCTACCTGTTTCCGGGGTAACTGACCGCCCTGTTTCCAGCATAACTGACTGCCCAGTTTCCAGGTTAACTGACTGCCCTGTTTCCAGTGTAACTGACTGCCCTATTTCCAGGGGAACTGACTGCCCTGTTTCCGGGGTAAATGATCACCCTGTTTCCGGGGTAACTGACTAACCAGTTTCCAGGATAACTGAAAGCCCTGTTTCCAGGGTAACTGATCTCCCTGTTTCCGGGGTAACTGATCACCCTGTTTCCGGGTAACTGACTGCCCTGTTTCCAGGGTATCTGATGTCCCTGTTTCCAGGGTAACTGATCACCCTGTTTCCGGGGTAACTGACTGCCCTGTTTCCAGAGTAACTGATCTCCCTGTTTCCAGTGCAACGGATCACCATGTTTCCGGGGTAACTGACTGCCCTGTTTCCAGGGCAACTGACCGCCCTGTTTCCGGGGTAACTGACTGCCCAGTTTCCAGGCTAACTGTACACCCTGTTTCCGGGGTAACGGATCACCCTGTTTCCGGGGTAAATGACTGCCCTGTTTCCAGGGTAACTGACCGCCCTGTTTCAGGGATAACTGTGAGCCCTATTTCCAGGGTAAAAAACTGCCCTGTTTCCAGGGTAACTGACCGCCCTGTTTCCAGTATAACTGATCACCCTGTTTCCGGAGTAACTAGGTAATCTGTTTCCAGGGTTACTGACTGCCCTGTTTCCGGGGTAACTGACTGCCCAGTTTCCAGCGTAACTGACTGCCCTGTTTCCAGGGTAACTTACTGGCCAGTTTCCAGGGTAACTGACTGCCCTGTTTCCGGGGAAACTGATCACCCTGTTTCCGGGATAACTGAATACCCTGTTTCCAGGGCAACTGACTGCCCAGTTTCCAGGGTAACTGATCACCCTGTTTCTGGGATACCTGACTGCCCTGTTTCCAGGGCAACTGACTGCCCAGTTTCCAGGGTAACTGACTGCCCTGTTTCCAGGGCAAGTGACCGCCCTGTTTCCGGGGTAACAGACTGCCCAGTTTCCAGGGTAACTGTTCACCCTGTTTCCGGGGTAACGGATCACCCTGTTTCCGGGGTAAATGTCGGCCCTGTTTCCAGGGTAACTGACTGCCCTGTTTCAGGGATAACTGTGTGCCCTGTTTCCAGGGTAAAAAACTGCCCTGTTTCCGGGGTAACTGACCGCCCTGTTTCCAGGATAACTGATCACCCTGTTTCCGGGGTAACTGACTGCCCAGTTTCCAGCGTAACTGACTACCTGTTTCCAGGGTAACTGACTGCCCTGTTTCCGGGGTAGCTGACTGCATAGTTTCCAGGGTAACTGATCACCCTGTTTCCGGGATAACTGACTGCCCAGTTTCCAGGGAAACTGACTGCCCTGTTTCCGGGGTAACTGACTGCCCAGTTTCCAGGGTAACTGCTCAGCCCGTTTCTGGGATAACTGACTACCCTGTTTCCGGGATAACTGATCACCCTGTTTCCGGGGTAACTGATTGCCCTGTTTCCAGCGTAACTGATCACCCTGTTTCCGGGATAACTGACTGCCCTGTTTCCGGGATAACTGACTGCCCTGTTTCCAGGGTAACTGACTGCCCTGTTTCCGGGGTAACTGACTGCCCTGTTTCCAGGATAACTGATCACTCTGTTTCCGGGGTAACTGACCATCCTGTGTCCGGGGTAACTGACTAATCTGTTTCCAGGGTTACTGACCGCCCTGTTTCTGGGGTAACTGAGTGCCCTGTTTCCGGGGTAACTGACTGCCCAGTTTCCAGGGTAAATGACTGCCCTGTTTACTGGATAACTGACCGCCCCATTATCCGGGGTAACTGACCGCCCTGTTTCCAGGATAACTGACTGCCCTGTTTCCAGGATAACTGACCGCCCTGTTTCCAGGATAACTGCCCGCCCCATTATCCGGGGTAACTGTCCGCCCTGTTTCCAGGATAACTGACTGCCCTGTTTCCGGGATAACTGACTGCCCTGTTTCCAGGTTAACTGACTGCCCTGTTTCCGGGATAACTGACTCCCCTGTTTCCAGGGTGACTGACTGCCCTGTTTCCGGGATAACTGACTGCCCTGTTTCCAGGATAACTGACCGCCCTGTTTCCAGGATAACTGACCGCCCCATTATCCGGGGTAACTGACCGCCCTGTTTCCAGGATAACTGACTGCCCTGTTTCCGGGATAACTGACTGCCCTGTTTCCAGGTTAACTGACTGCCCTGTTTCCGGGATAACTGACTCCCCTGTTTCCGGGGTAACTGACTGCCCTGTTTCCGGGATAACTGACTGCCCTGTTTCCAGGATAACTGACTGCCCTGTTTCCAGGATGACTGATCACCCTGTTTCCGGGATAACTGACTGCCCTGTTTCCGGGGTAACTGACCGCCCTGTTTCCAGGATAACTGATCACCCTGTTTCCGGGGTAACTGACCACCCTGTTTCCAGGGTAACTGACCACCCTGTTTCCAGGATAACTGAAAGCCCTGTTTCCAGGGTAACTGATCTCCCTGTTTCCGGGGTAACTGATCACCCTGTTTCCGGGTAACTGACTGCCCTGTTGCCAGGGTATCTGATGTCCCTGTTTCCAGGGTAACTGATCACCCTGTTTCCGGGGTAACTGACTGCCCTGTTTCCAGGGTAACTGACTGCCCTGTTTCCGGGGTAACTGACTGCCCTGTTTCCAGGATAACTGACTGCCCTGTTTCCAGGATAACTGATCACCCTTTTTCCAGGGTAACTGACTGCCCTGTTTCCGGGGTAACTGACCGCCCTGTTTCCAGGATAACTGATCACCCTGTTTCCGGGGTAACTGACCACCCTGTTTCCAGGGTCACTGACCACCCTGTTTCCAGGATAACTGACTCCCCTGTTTCCAGGGTAACTGACTGCCCTGTTTCCGGGGTAACTGACCGCCCTGTTTCCAGGATAACTGACCTACCTGTTTCCGGGGTAACTGACCGCCCTGTTTCCAGCATAACTGACTGCCCAGTTTCCAGGTTAACTGACTGCCCTGTTTCCAGTGTAACTGACTGCCCTGTTTCCAGGGTAACTGACTGCCCTGTTTCCGGGGTAACTGACTGCCCTGTTTCCAGGATAACTGACTGCCCTGTTTCCAGGGTAACTGATCTCCCTGTTTCCGGGGTAACTGATCACCCTGTTTCCGGGTAACTGACTGCCCTGTTGCCAGGGTATCTGATGTCCCTGTTTCCAGGGTAACTGATCACCCTGTTTCCGGGGTAACTGACTGCCCTGTTTCCAGGGTAACTGACTGCCCTGTTTCCGGGGTAACTGACTGCCCTGTTTCCAGGATAACTGACTGCCCTGTTTCCAGGATAACTGATCACCCTTTTTCCAGGGTAACTGACTGCCCTGTTTCCGGGGTAACTGACCGCCCTGTTTCCAGGATAACTGATCACCCTGTTTCCGGGGTAACTGACCACCCTGTTTCCAGGGTCACTGACCACCCTGTTTCCAGGATAACTGACTCCCCTGTTTCCAGGGTAACTGACTGCCCTGTTTCCGGGGTAACTGACCGCCCTGTTTCCAGGATAACTGACCTACCTGTTTCCGGGGTAACTGACCGCCCTGTTTCCAGCATAACTGACTGCCCAGTTTCCAGGTTAACTGACTGCCCTGTTTCCAGTGTAACTGACTGCCCTATTTCCAGGGGAACTGACTGCCCTGTTTCCGGGGTAAATGATCACCCTGTTTCCGGGGTAACTGACTAACCAGTTTCCAGGATAACTGAAAGCCCTGTTTCCAGGGTAACTGATCTCCCTGTTTCCGGGGTAACTGATCACCCTGTTTCCGGGTAACTGACTGCCCTGTTTCCAGGGTATCTGATGTCCCTGTTTCCAGGGTAACTGATCACCCTGTTTCCGGGGTAACTGACTGCCCTGTTTCCAGAGTAACTGATCTCCCTGTTTCCAGTGCAACGGATCACCATGTTTCCGGGGTAACTGACTGCCCTGTTTCCAGGGCAACTGACCGCCCTGTTTCCGGGGTAACTGACTGCCCAGTTTCCAGGCTAACTGTACACCCTGTTTCCGGGGTAACGGATCACCCTGTTTCCGGGGTAAATGACTGCCCTGTTTCCAGGGTAACTGACCGCCCTGTTTCAGGGATAACTGTGAGCCCTATTTCCAGGGTAAAAAACTGCCCTGTTTCCAGGGTAACTGACCGCCCTGTTTCCAGTATAACTGATCACCCTGTTTCCGGAGTAACTAGGTAATCTGTTTCCAGGGTTACTGACTGCCCTGTTTCCGGGGTAACTGACTGCCCAGTTTCCAGCGTAACTGACTGCCCTGTTTCCAGGGTAACTTACTGGCCAGTTTCCAGGGTAACTGACTGCCCTGTTTCCGGGGAAACTGATCACCCTGTTTCCGGGATAACTGAATACCCTGTTTCCAGGGCAACTGACTGCCCAGTTTCCAGGGTAACTGATCACCCTGTTTCTGGGATACCTGACTGCCCTGTTTCCAGGGCAACTGACTGCCCAGTTTCCAGGGTAACTGACTGCCCTGTTTCCAGGGCAAGTGACCGCCCTGTTTCCGGGGTAACAGACTGCCCAGTTTCCAGGGTAACTGTTCACCCTGTTTCCGGGGTAACGGATCACCCTGTTTCCGGGGTAAATGTCGGCCCTGTTTCCAGGGTAACTGACTGCCCTGTTTCAGGGATAACTGTGTGCCCTGTTTCCAGGGTAAAAAACTGCCCTGTTTCCGGGGTAACTGACCGCCCTGTTTCCAGGATAACTGATCACCCTGTTTCCGGGGTAACTGACTGCCCAGTTTCCAGCGTAACTGACTACCTGTTTCCAGGGTAACTGACTGCCCTGTTTCCGGGGTAGCTGACTGCATAGTTTCCAGGGTAACTGATCACCCTGTTTCCGGGATAACTGACTGCCCAGTTTCCAGGGAAACTGACTGCCCTGTTTCCGGGGTAACTGACTGCCCAGTTTCCAGGGTAACTGCTCAGCCCGTTTCTGGGATAACTGACTACCCTGTTTCCGGGATAACTGATCACCCTGTTTCCGGGGTAACTGATTGCCCTGTTTCCAGCGTAACTGATCACCCTGTTTCCGGGATAACTGACTGCCCTGTTTCCGGGATAACTGACTGCCCTGTTTCCAGGGTAACTGACTGCCCTGTTTCCGGGGTAACTGACTGCCCTGTTTCCAGGATAACTGATCACTCTGTTTCCGGGGTAACTGACCATCCTGTGTCCGGGGTAACTGACTAATCTGTTTCCAGGGTTACTGACCGCCCTGTTTCTGGGGTAACTGAGTGCCCTGTTTCCGGGGTAACTGACTGCCCAGTTTCCAGGGTAAATGACTGCCCTGTTTACTGGATAACTGACCGCCCCATTATCCGGGGTAACTGACCGCCCTGTTTCCAGGATAACTGACTGCCCTGTTTCCAGGATAACTGACCGCCCTGTTTCCAGGATAACTGCCCGCCCCATTATCCGGGGTAACTGTCCGCCCTGTTTCCAGGATAACTGACTGCCCTGTTTCCGGGATAACTGACTGCCCTGTTTCCAGGTTAACTGACTGCCCTGTTTCCGGGATAACTGACTCCCCTGTTTCCAGGGTGACTGACTGCCCTGTTTCCGGGATAACTGACTGCCCTGTTTCCAGGATAACTGACCGCCCTGTTTCCAGGATAACTGACCGCCCCATTATCCGGGGTAACTGACCGCCCTGTTTCCAGGATAACTGACTGCCCTGTTTCCGGGATAACTGACTGCCCTGTTTCCAGGTTAACTGACTGCCCTGTTTCCGGGATAACTGACTCCCCTGTTTCCAGGGTAACTGACTGCCCTGTTTCCGGGATAACTGACTGCCCTGTTTCCAGGGTAACTGACTGCCCTGTTTCCGGGATAACTGAATGCCCTGTTTCCAGGGTAATTGACTGCCCAGTTTCCAGGGTAACTGACTGCCCTGTTTCCAGGGTAACAGACTGCCCAGTTTCCAGAGTAACTGAATACCCTGTTTCCAGGGTAACTGACTGCCCTGTTTCCGGGATAACTGACTGCCCTGTTTCCAGGGTAACTGACTGCCCTGTTTCTGGGGGAACTGACTGCCCTGTTTCCAGGGTAACTGATCACCCTGTTTCCGGGATAACTGACTGCCCTGTTTCCGGGATAACTGACTGCCCTGTTTCCAGGGTAACTGACTGCCCTGTTTCCAGGGCAACGGATCACCATGTTTCCAGGGTAACTGACTGCCCTGTTTCCAGGGCAAGTGACCGCCCTGTTTCCGGGGTAACAGACTGCCCAGTTTCCAGGGTAACTGTTCACCCTGTTTCCGGGGTAACGGATCACCCTGTTTCCGGGGTAAATGACGGCCCTGTTTCCAGGGTAACTGACCGCCCTGTTTCAGGGATAACTGTGTGCCCTGTTTCCAGGGTAAAAAACTGCCCTGTTTCCGGGGTAACTGACCGCCCTGTTTCCAGGATAACTGATCACCCTGTTTCCGGGATAAGTGACTGCGCAGTTTCCAGCGTAACTGACTGCCCTGTTTCCATGGTAACTGACTGCCCTGTTTCCGGGGTAACTGACTGCCCAGTTTCCAGGGTAACTGACTGCCCTGTTTCCGGGGTAACTGACTGCCCAGTTTCCAGGGTAACTGATCACCCTGTTTCCGGGATAACTGACTACCCTGTTTCCAGGGTAACTGACTGCCCTGTTTCCGGAATAACTGACTGCCCAAATTCCATGGTAACTGATCAGCCCGTTTCCGGGATAACTGACTGCCCTATTTCCGGGATAACTGACTGCCCTGTTTCCAGGGTAACTGACTGCCCTGTTTCCGGGGTAACTGATTGCCCTGTTTCCAGCGTAACTGATCACCCTGTTTCTGGGATAACTGACTGCCCTGTTTCTGGGGTAACTGACTGCCCAGTTTCCAGCGTAACTGACTACCTGTTTCCAGGGTAACTGACTGCCCTGTTTCCGGGGTAGCTGACTGCATAGTTTCCAGGGTAACTGATCACCCTGTTTCCGGGATAACTGACTGCCCAGTTTCCAGGGAAACTGACTGCCCTGTTTCCGGGGTAACTGACTGCCCAGTTTCCAGGGTAACTGCTCAGCCCGTTTCCGGGATAACTGACTACCCTGTTTCCGGGATAACTGATCACCCTGTTTCCGGGGTAACTGATTGCCCTGTTTCCAGCGTAACTGATCACCCTGTTTCCGGGATAACTGACTGCCCTGTTTCCGGGATAACTGACTGCCCTGTTTCCAGGGTAACTGACTGCCCTGTTTCCGGGGTAACTGACTGCCCTGTTTCCAGGATAACTGATCACTCTGTTTCCGGGGTAACTGACCATCCTGTGTCCGGGGTAACTGACTAATCTGTTTCCAGGGTTACTGACCGCCCTGTTTCTGGGGTAACTGAGTGCCCTGTTTCCGGGGTAACTGACTGCCCAGTTTCCAGGGTAAATGACTGCCCTGTTTACTGGATAACTGACCGCCCCATTATCCGGGGTAACTGACCGCCCTGTTTCCAGGATAACTGACTGCCCTGTTTCCAGGATAACTGACCGCCCTGTTTCCAGGATAACTGCCCGCCCCATTATCCGGGGTAACTGTCCGCCCTGTTTCCAGGATAACTGACTGCCCTGTTTCCGGGATAACTGACTGCCCTGTTTCCAGGTTAACTGACTGCCCTGTTTCCGGGATAACTGACTCCCCTGTTTCCAGGGTGACTGACTGCCCTGTTTCCGGGATAACTGACTGCCCTGTTTCCAGGATAACTGACCGCCCTGTTTCCAGGATAACTGACCGCCCCATTATCCGGGGTAACTGACCGCCCTGTTTCCAGGATAACTGACTGCCCTGTTTCCAGGATAACTGACCGCCCTGTTTCCAGGATAACTGCCCGCCCCATTATCCGGGGTAACTGTCCGCCCTGTTTCCAGGATAACTGACTGCCCTGTTTCCGGGATAACTGACTGCCCTGTTTCCAGGTTAACTGACTGCCCTGTTTCCGGGATAACTGACTCCCCTGTTTCCAGGGTGACTGACTGCCCTGTTTCCGGGATAACTGACTGCCCTGTTTCCAGGATAACTGACCGCCCTGTTTCCAGGATAACTGACCGCCCCATTATCCGGGGTAACTGACCGCCCTGTTTCCAGGATAACTGACTGCCCTGTTTCCGGGATAACTGACTGCCCTGTTTCCAGGTTAACTGACTGCCCTGTTTCCGGGATAACTGACTCCCCTGTTTCCAGGGTAACTGACTGCCCTGTTTCCGGGATAACTGACTGCCCTGTTTCCAGGGTAACTGACTGCCCTGTTTCCGGGATAACTGAATGCCCTGTTTCCAGGGTAATTGACTGCCCAGTTTCCAGGGTAACTGACTGCCCTGTTTCCAGGGTAACAGACTGCCCAGTTTCCAGAGTAACTGAATACCCTGTTTCCAGGGTAACTGACTGCCCTGTTTCCGGGATAACTGACTGCCCTGTTTCCAGGGTAACTGACTGCCCTGTTTCTGGGGGAACTGACTGCCCTGTTTCCAGGGTAACTGATCACCCTGTTTCCGGGATAACTGACTGCCCTGTTTCCGGGATAACTGACTGCCCTGTTTCCAGGGTAACTGACTGCCCTGTTTCCAGGGCAACGGATCACCATGTTTCCAGGGTAACTGACTGCCCTGTTTCCAGGGCAAGTGACCGCCCTGTTTCCGGGGTAACAGACTGCCCAGTTTCCAGGGTAACTGTTCACCCTGTTTCCGGGGTAACGGATCACCCTGTTTCCGGGGTAAATGACGGCCCTGTTTCCAGGGTAACTGACCGCCCTGTTTCAGGAATAACTGTGTGCCCTGTTTCCAGGGTAAAAAACTGCCCTGTTTCCGGGGTAACTGACCGCCCTGTTTCCAGGATAACTGATCACCCTGTTTCCGGGGTAACTGACTGCGCAGTTTCCAGCGTAACTGACTGCCCTGTTTCCATGGTAACTGACTGCCCTGTTTCCGGGGTAACTGACTGCCCAGTTTCCAGGGTAACTGACTGCCCTGTTTCCGGGGTAACTGACTGCCCTGTTTCCAGGGTAACTGATCACCCTGTTTCCGGGATAACTGACTACCCTGTTTCCAGGGTAACTGACTGCCCTGTTTCCGGAATAACTGACTGCCCAAATTCCATGGTAACTGATCAGCCCGTTTCCGGGATAACTGACTGCCCTATTTCCGGGATAACTGACTGCCCTGTTTCCAGGGTAACTGACTGCCCTGTTTCCGGGGTAACTGATTGCCCTGTTTCCAGCGTAACTGATCACCCTGTTTCTGGGATAACTGACTGCCCTGTTTCTGGGGTAACTGACTGCCCTGTTTCCAGGGTAACTGACCACCCTGTTTCTGGGGTAACTGAGTGCCCTGTTTCCGGGGTAACTGACCGCCCTGTTTCCAGGATAACTGATCACCCAGTTTCCAGGGTAACTGACCATCCTGTTTCCAGCGTAACTGACTGCCCAGTTTCCAGGGTAAATGACTGCCCTGTTTCCGGGGTAACAGATCTCCCTGTTTCCGGGGTAACAGACCGCCCTGTTTCCAGGATAACTGACTGCCCTGTTTACTGGATAACTGACCGCCCTGTTTCCAGGTTAACTGACTGCCCTGTTTCCGGGATAAATAACTGCCCTGTTTCCAGGGTAACTGACTGCCCTGTTTCCGGGATAACTGACTGCCCTGTTTCCAGGGTAACTGATAACCCTGTTTCCGGGCTAACTGACTGCCCTGTTTCCGGGATAACTGACTGCCCTGTTTCCAGGGTAACTGACTGCTCTGTTTCCGGGGTAACTGACTGCCCTGTTTCCAGGCTAACTGACTGCCCTGTTTCCAGGATAACTGATCACCCTGTTTCCGGGGTAAATGACTGCCCTGTTTCCGGGGTAACTGACCGCCCTGTTTCCAGGATAACTGATCACCCTGTTTCCGTTGTAACTGACTGCCCTGTTTCCAGGCTAACTGACTGCCCTGTTTCCAGGATAACTGATCACCCTGTTTCCGGGGTAACTGACTGCCCTGTTTCCGGGGTAACTGACCGCCCTGTTTCCAGGATAACTGATCACCCTGTTTCCGGGGTAACTGACCACCCTGTTTCCAGGGTCACTGACCACCCTGTTTCCAGGATAACTGACTCCCCTGTTTCCAGCGTAACTGATCACCCTGTTTCCAGGATAACTGACCTACCTATTTCCGGGGTAACTGACCTACCTATTTCCAGGTTAACTGACTGCCCTGTTTCCAGGGTAACTGACTGCCCTGTTTCCAGGGGAACTGACTGCCCTGTTTCCGGGGTAACAGATCACCCTGTTTCCGGGGTAACTGACTAACCAGTTTCCAGGGTGACTGACTGCCCTGTTTCCAGGGTAACTGACTGCCCAGTTTCCGGGGTAACTGACTGCCCTGTTTCCTGGATAACTGATCACCCTGTTTCCGTTGTAACTGACTGCCCTGTTTCCAGGATAACTGACTGCCCTGTTTCCAGGATAACTGACTGCCCTGTTTCCAGGATAACTGATCACCCTTTTTCCAGGGTAACTGACTGCCCTGTTTCCGGGGTAACTGACCGCCCTGTTTCCAGGATAACTGATCACCCTGTTTCCGGGGTAACTGACCACCCTGTTTCCAGGGTCACTGACCACCCTGTTTCCAGGATAACTGACTCCCCTGTTTCCAGGGTAACTGACTGCCCTGTTTCCGGGGTAACTGACCGCCCTGTTTCCAGGATAACTGACCTACCTGTTTCCGGGGTAACTGACCGTCCTGTTTCCAGCATAACTGACTGCCCTGTTTCCAGGTTAACTGACTGCCCTGTTTCCAGTGTAACTGACTGCCCTATTTCCAGGGGAACTGACTGCCCTGTTTCCGGGGTAAATGATCACCCTGTTTCCGGGGTAACTGACTAACCAGTTTCCAGGATAACTGAAAGCCCTGTTTCCAGGGTAACTGATCTCCCTGTTTCCGGGGTAACTGATCACCCTGTTTCCGGGTAACTGACTGCCCTGTTTCCAGGGTATCTGATGTCCCTGTTTCCAGGGTAACTGATCACCCTGTTTCCGGGGTAACTGACTGCCCTGTTTCCAGAGTAACTGATCTCCCTGTTTCCAGTGCAACGGATCACCATGTTTCCGGGGTAACTGACTGCCCTGTTTCCAGGGCAACTGACCGCCCTGTTTCCGGGGTAACTGACTGCCCAGATTCCAGGCTAACTGTACACCCTGTTTCCGGGGTAACGGATCACCCTGTTTCCGGGGTAAATGACTGCCCTGTTTCCAGGGTAACTGACCGCCCTGTTTCAGGGATAACTGTGAGCCCTATTTCCAGGGTAAAAAACTGCCCTGTTTCCAGGGTAACTGACCGCCCTGTTTCCAGTATAACTGATCACCCTGTTTCCGGAGTAACTAGGTAATCTGTTTCCAGGGTTACTGACTGCCCTGTTTCCGGGGTAACTGACTGCCCAGTTTCCAGGGTAACTGACTGCCCAGTTTCCAGGGTAACTGACTGCCCTGTTTCCGGGGAAACTGATCACCCTGTTTCCGGGATAACTGAATACCCTGTTTCCAGGGCAACTGACTGCCCAGTTTCCAGGGTAACTGATCACCCTGTTTCTGGGATACCTGACTGCCCTGTTTCCAGGGCAACTGACTGCCCAGTTTCCAGGGTAACTGACTGCCCTGTTTCCAGGGCAAGTGACCGCCGTGTTTCCGGGGTAACAGACTGCCCAGTTTCCAGGGTAACTGTTCACCCTGTTTCCGGGGTAACGGATCACCCTGTTTCCGGGGTAAATGTCGGCCCTGTTTCCAGGGTAACTGACTGCCCTGTTTCAGGGATAACTGTGTGCCCTGTTTCCAGGGTAAAAAACTGCCCTGTTTCCGGGGTAACTGACCGCCCTGTTTCCAGGATAACTGATCACCCTGTTTCCGGGGTAACTGACTGCCCAGTTTCCAGCGTAACTGACTACCTGTTTCCAGGGTAACTGACTGCCCTGTTTCCGGGGTAGCTGACTGCATAGTTTCCAGGGTAACTGATCACCCTGTTTCCGGGATAACTGACTGCCCAGTTTCCAGGGAAACTGACTGCCCTGTTTCCGGGGTAACTGACTGCCCAGTTTCCAGGGTAACTGCTCAGCCCGTTTCCGGGATAACTGACTACCCTGTTTCCGGGATAACTGATCACCCTGTTTCCGGGGTAACTGATTGCCCTGTTTCCAGCGTAACTGATCACCCTGTTTCCGGGATAACTGACTGCCCTGTTTCCGGGATAACTGACTGCCCTGTTTCCAGGGTAACTGACTGCCCTGTTTCCGGGGTAACTGACTGCCCTGTTTCCAGGATAACTGATCACTCTGTTTCCGGGGTAACTGACCATCCTGTGTCCGGGGTAACTGACTAATCTGTTTCCAGGGTTACTGACCGCCCTGTTTCTGGGGTAACTGAGTGCCCTGTTTCCGGGGTAACTGACTGCCCAGTTTCCAGGGTAAATGACTGCCCTGTTTACTGGATAACTGACCGCCCCATTATCCGGGGTAACTGACCGCCCTGTTTCCAGGATAACTGACTGCCCTGTTTCCAGGATAACTGACCGCCCTGTTTCCAGGATAACTGCCCGCCCCATTATCCGGGGTAACTGTCCGCCCTGTTTCCAGGATAACTGACTGCCCTGTTTCCGGGATAACTGACTGCCCTGTTTCCAGGTTAACTGACTGCCCTGTTTCCGGGATAACTGACTCCCCTGTTTCCAGGGTGACTGACTGCCCTGTTTCCGGGATAACTGACTGCCCTGTTTCCAGGATAACTGACCGCCCTGTTTCCAGGATAACTGACCGCCCCATTATCCGGGGTAACTGACCGCCCTGTTTCCAGGATAACTGACTGCCCTGTTTCCGGGATAACTGACTGCCCTGTTTCCAGGTTAACTGACTGCCCTGTTTCCGGGATAACTGACTCCCCTGTTTCCAGGGTAACTGACTGCCCTGTTTCCGGGATAACTGACTGCCCTGTTTCCAGGGTAACTGACTGCCCTGTTTCCGGGATAACTGAATGCCCTGTTTCCAGGGTAATTGACTGCCCAGTTTCCAGGGTAACTGACTGCCCTGTTTCCAGGGTAACAGACTGCCCAGTTTCCAGAGTAACTGAATACCCTGTTTCCAGGGTAACTGACTGCCCTGTTTCCGGGATAACTGACTGCCCTGTTTCCAGGGTAACTGACTGCCCTGTTTCCGGGGGAACTGACTGCCCAGTTTCCAGGGTAACTGATCACCCTGTTTCCGGGATAACTGACTGCCCTGTTTCCGGGATAACTGACTGCCCTGTTTCCAGGGTAACTGACTGCCCTGTTTCCAGGGCAACGGATCACCATGTTTCCAGGGTAACTGACTGCCCTGTTTCCAGGGCAAGTGACCGCCCTGTTTCCGGGGTAACAGACTGCCCAGTTTCCAGGGTAACTGTTCACCCTGTTTCCGGGGTAACGGATCACCCTGTTTCCGGGGTAAATGACGGCCCTGATTCCAGGGTAACTGACCGCCCTGTTTCAGGGATAACTGTGTGCCCTGTTTCCAGGGTAAAAAACTGCCCTGTTTCCGGGGTAACTGACCGCCCTGTTTCCAGGATAACTGATCACCCTGTTTCCGGGGTAACTGACTGCGCAGTTTCCAGCGTAACTGACTGCCCTGTTTCCATTGTAACTGACTGCCCTGTTTCCAGGGTAACTGACTGCCCAGTTTCCAGGGTAACTGACTGCCCTGTTTCCGGGGTAACTGACTGCCCAGTTTCCAGGGTAACTGATCAGCCCGTTTCCGGGATAACTGACTGCCCTATTTCCGGGATAACTGACTGCCCTGTTTCCAGGGTAACTGACTGCCCTGTTTCCGGGGTAACTGATTGCCCTGTTTCCAGCGTAACTGATCACCCTGTTTCTGGGATAACTGACTGCCCTGTTTCTGGGGTAACTGAGTGCCCTGTTTCCGGGGTAACTGACCGCCCTGTTTCCAGGATAACTGATCACCCAGTTTCCAGGGTAACTGACCATCCTGTTTCCAGCGTAACTGACTGCCCAGTTTCCAGGGTAAATGACTGCCCTGTTTCCGGGGTAACAGATCTCCCTGTTTCCGGGGTAACAGACCGCCCTGTTTCCCGGATAACTGACTGCCCTGTTTACTGGATAACTGACCGCCCTGTTTCCAGGTTAACTGACTGCCCTGTTTCCGGGATAAATAACTGCCCTGTTTCCAGGGTAACTGACTGCCCTGTTTCCGGGATAACTGACTGCCCTGTTTCCAGGGTAACTGATAACCCTGTTTCCGGGCTAACTGACTGCCCTGTTTCCGGGATAACTGACTGCCCTGTTTCCAGGGTAACTGACTGCTCTGTTTCCGGGGTAACTGACTGCCCTGTTTCCAGGCTAACTGACTGCCCTGTTTCCAGGATAACTGATCACCCTGTTTCCGGGGTAAATGACTGCCCTGTTTCCGGGGTAACTGACCGCCCTGTTTCCAGGATAACTGATCACCCTGTTTCCGTTGTAACTGACTGCCCTGTTTCCAGGCTAACTGACTGCCCTGTTTCCAGGATAACTGATCACCCTGTTTCCGGGGTAACTGACTGCCCTGTTTCCGGGGTAACTGACCGCCCTGTTTCCAGGATAACTGATCACCCTGTTTCCGGGGTAACTGACCACCCTGTTTCCAGGGTCACTGACCACCCTGTTTCCAGGATAACTGACTCCCCTGTTTCCAGCGTAACTGATCACCCTGTTTCCAGGATAACTGACTGCCCTGTTTCCGGGGTAACTGACCGCCCTGTTTCCAGGATAACTGATCACCCTGTTTCCGGGGTAACTGACTGCCCTGTTTCCAGGCTAACTGACTGCCCTGTTTCCAGCGTAACTGATCACCCTGTTTCCAGGATAACTGACCTACCTATTTCCGGGGTAACTGACCGCCCTGTTTCCAGGATAACTGACTGCCCTGTTTCCAGGTTAACTGACTGCCCTGTTTCCAGGGTAACTGACTGCCCTGTTTCCAGGGGAACTGACTGCCCTGTTTCCGGGGTAAATGATCACCCTGTTTCCGGGGTAACTGACTAACCAGTTTCCAGGGTGACTGACTGCCCTGTTTCCAGGGTAACTGACTGCCCAGTTTCCGGGGTAACCTACTGCCCTGTTTCCAGGGTAACTGACTGCCCAGTTTCCAGGGTAACTGATCACCCTGTTTCCGGGAAAACTGACTGCCCTGTTTCCGGGAGAAATGACGGCCCTGTTTCCAGGGTAACTGACTGCCCTGTTTCCGGGGTAACTGACTGCCCTGTTTCCAGGGTAACTGATCACCCTGTTTCCGGGATAAATGACTGCCCTGTTTCCGGGATAACTGACTGCCCTGTTTCCAGGGTAACTGACTGCCCTGTTTCCGGGGTAACTGACTGCCCTGTTTCCAGGCTAACTGACTGCCCTGTTTCCAGGATAACTGATCACCCTGTTTCCGGGGTAACTGACTGCCCCGTTTCCGGGGTAACTGACCGCCCTGTTTCCAAGATAACTGACCACCCTGTTTCCAGGGTCACTGACCACCCTGTTTCCAGGATAACTGAAAGCCCTGTTTCCAGGGTAACTGATCTCCCTGTTTCCGGGGTAACTGATCACCCTGTTTCCAGGTAAATGACTGCCCTGTTTCCAGGTTAACTGATCTCCCTGTTTCCAGGGTAACTGATCACCCTGTTTCCGGGATAACTGACTGCCCTGTTTCCAGGGTAACTGACTGCCCTGTTTCCGGGGTAACTGACTGCCCTGTTTCCAGGATAACTGATCACTCTGTTTCCGGGGGTACTGACCACCCTGTTTCCGGGGTAACTGACTAATCTGTTTCCAGTGTTACTGACCGCCCTATTTCTGGGGTAACTGACTGCCCTGTTTCCGGGGTAACTGACCGATCTGTTTCCGGGGTAACTGACCGCCCTGTTTCCAGGATAACTGACCATCCTATTACCAGGGTAACTGACCGCTCTGCTTCCAGGATAACTGACTGCCCTGTTTCCGGGATAACTGACTGCCCTGTTTAATGGATAACTGACTGCCCTGTTTCCAGGTTAACTGACTGCCCTGTTTCCGGGATAACTGACTGCCCTGTTTCCAGGTTAACTGACTGCCCTGTTTCCGGGATAACTGACTGCCCTGTTTCCATGGTAACTGATAAACCTGTTTCCAGGATAACTGACTGCCCTGCTTCCAGGGTAACTGACTGCTCGGTTTCCAGGGTAACTGACTGCCCTGTTTCCGGGGTAACTGACTGCCCTGTTTCCAGGGTAACTGACTGCCCAGTTTCCAGAGTAACTGAATACCCTGTTTCCAGGGTAACTGACTGCCCTGTTTCTGGGGTAACTGACTGCCCTGTTTCCGGGGTAACTGACCGCCCTGTTTCCAGGATAACTGATCACCCTGCTTCCAGGGGAACTGACCATCCTGTTTCCAGGGTGACTGACTGCCCTGTTTCCAGGGTAACTGACTGCCCACTTTCCGGGTTATCTGACAGCCCTGTTTACTGGGTAATTGACTGCCCTGCTTCCGGGGTAACTGACTGCCCTGTTTCCAGGTTAACTGACTGCCCAGTTTCCAGGGTATCTGATCACCCTTTTTCCGGGATAACTGACTGCCCTGTTTCCGGGATAACTGACTGCCCTGTTTCCAGGGTAACTGATCACCCTGTTTCCGGGATAACTGACTCCCCTGTTTCCAGGGTAACTGACTGCCCAGTTTCCAGGGTAACTGACGCACATGTTTCCGGGGTAACTGACTGCCCTGTTTCCAGGGTAACTGACTGCCCAGTTTCCAGGGTAACTGACTGCCCTGTTTCCGGGGTAACTGACTGCCCTGTTTCCAGGCTAACTGACTGCCCTGTTTCCAGGATAACTGATCACCCTGTTTCCGGGGTAACTGACCGACCGCCCTGTTTCCAGGATAACTGATCACCCTGTTTCCGGAGTAACTGACCACCCTGTTTCCAGTGTAACTGACTAATCTGTTTCCAGGGTTACTGACCGCCCTGTTTCTGGGGTAACTGACTGCCCTGTTTCCGGGGTAACTGACTGCCCAGTTTCCAGGGTAACTGACTGCCCAGTTTCCAGAGTAACTGAATACCCTGTTTCCAGGGTAACTGACAGCCCTTTTTCCGGGATAACTGACTGTCCTGTTTCCAGGGTAACTGACTGCCCTGTTTCCGGGATAACTGATGCCCTGTCTCCGGGATAACAGACTGCCCTGTTTCCAGGGTAACTGACTGCCCTGTTTCCGGGGTAACTGACTGCCCTGTTTCCAGGCTAACTGACTGCCCTGTTTCCAGGATAACTGATCACCCTGTTTCCGGGGTAACTGACTGCACTGTTTCCGGGGTAACTGACCGCCCTGTTTCCAGGACAACTGATCACCCTGTTTCCGGGGTAACTGACCACCCTGTTTCCAGGATAACTGACCACCCTGTTTCCAGGATAACTGACTCCCCTGTTTCCAGGGTAACTGACTGCCCTGTTTCCGGGGTAACTGACCGCCCTGTTTCCAGGATAACTGACCTACCTATTTCCGGGGTAACTGACCGCCCTGTTTCCAGGATAACTGACTGCCCTGTTTCCAGGTTAACTGACTGCCCTGTTTCCAGGGTAACAGACTGCCCTGTTTCCGGGGTAAATGATCACCCTGTTTCCGGGGTAACTGACTAACCAGTTTCCAGGGTGACTGACTGCCCTGTTTCCAGGGTAACTGAATGCCCACTTTCCGGGGTAACTGACTGCCCTGTTTCCTGGGTAATTGACTGCCCTGCTTCCGGGGTAACTGACTGCCCTGTTTCCAGGTTAACTGACTGCCCATTTTCCAGGGTAACTGATCACCCTTTTTCCGGGATAACTGACTGCCCTGTTTCCGGGATAACTGACTGCCCTGTTTCCAGGGTAACTGATCACCCTGTTTCCGGGGTAACTGACTGCCCTGTTTCCAGGCTAACTGACTGCCCTGTTTCCAGGATAACTGATCACCCTGTTTCCGGGGTAACTGACTGCCCTGTTTCCGGGGTAACTGACCGACCGCCCTGTTTCCAGGATAACTGATCACCCTGTTTCCGGGGTAACTGACCACCCTGTTTCCAGTGTAACTGACTAATCTGTTTCCAGGGTTACTGACCGTCCTGTTTCTGGGGTAACTGACTGCCCTGTTTCAGGGGTAACTGACCGCCCTGTTTCCAGGATAACTGATCACCCTGCTTCCAGGGGAACTGACCATCCTGTTTCCAAGGTAACTGACTGCCCAGTTTCCAGGGTGACTGACTGCCCTGTTTCCAGGGTAACTGACTGCCCACTTTCCGGGTTAACTGACAGCCCTGTTTCCTGGGTAATTGACTGCCCTGCTTCCGGGGTAACTGACTGCCCAGTTTCCAGGTTAACTGACTGCCCAGTTTCCAGGGTAACTGATCACCCTTTTTCCGGGATAACTGACTGCCCTGTTTCCGGGATAACTGACTGCCCTGTTTCCAGGGTAACTGATCACCCTGTTTCCGATATAACTGACTCCCCTGTTTCCAGGGTAACTGACTGCCCAGTTTCCAGGGTAACTGACTGCCATGTTTCCGGGGTAACTGACTGCCCTGTTTCCAGGGTAACTGACTGCCCAGTTTCCAGGGTAACTGACTGCCCTGTTTCCGGGGTAACTGACTGCCCTATTTCCAGGCTAACTGACTGCCCTGTTTCCAGGATAACTGATCACCCTGTTTCCGGGGAAACTGACTGCCCTGTTTCCGGGGTAACTGACCGACCGCCCTGTTTCCAGGATAACTGATCACCCTGTTTCCGGGGTAACTGACCACCCTGTTTCCAGTGTAACTGACTAATCTGTTTCCAGGGTTACTGACCGCCCTGTTTCTGGGGTAACTGACTGCCCTGTTTCCGGGGTAACTGACCGCCCTGTTTCCAGGATAACTGATCACCCTGCTTCCAGGGTAACTGACCATCCTGTTTCCAGGGTAACTGACTGCCCAGTTTCCAGGGTATCTGATCACCCTTTTTCCGGGATAACTGAATGCCCTGTTTCCGGGATAACTGACTGCCCTGTTTCCAGGGTAACTGATCACCCTGTTTCCGGGATAACTGACTCCCCTGTTTCCAGGGTAACTGACTGCCCAGTTTCCAGGGTAACTGACTGCCATGTTTCCGGGGTAACTGACTGCCCTGTTTCCAGGGTAACTGACTGCCCAGTTTCCAGGGTAACTGACTGCCCTGTTTCCGGGGTAACTGACTGCCCTGTTTCCAGGCTAACTGACTGCCCTGTTTCCAGGATAACTGATCACCCTGTTTCCGGGGTAACTGACTGCCCTGTTTCCGGGGTAACTGACCGACCGCCCTGTTTCCAGGATAACTGATCACCCTGTTTCCGGGGTAACTGACCACCCTGTTTCCAGTGTAACTGACTAATCTGTTTCCAGGGTTACTGACCGCCCTGTTTCTGGGGTAACTGACTGCCCTGTTTCCGGGGTAACTGACTGCCCTGTTTCCAGGGTAACTGACTGCCCATTTTCCAGAGTAACTGAATACCCTGTTTCCAGGGTAACTGACTGCCCTGTTTCCGGGATAACTGACTGCCCTGTTTCCAGTGTAACTGACTGCCCTGTTTCCGGGATAACTGATGCCCTGTCTCCGGGATAACAGACTGCCCTGTTTCCAGGGTAACTGACTGCCCTGTTTCCGGGGTAACTGACTGCCCTGTTTCCAGGCTAACTGACTGCCCTGTTTCCAGGATAACTGATCACCCTGTTTCCGGGGTAACTGACTGCACTGTTTCCGGGGTAACTGACCGCCCTGTTTCCAGGACAACTGATCACCCTGTTTCCGGGGTAACTGACCACCCTGTTTCCAGGATAACTGACCACCCTGTTTCCAGGATAACTGACTCCCCTGTTTCCAGGGTAACTGACTGCCCTGTTTCCGGGGTAACTGACCGCCCTGTGTCCAGGATAACTGACCTACCTATTTCCGGGGTAACTGACCGCCCTGTTTCCAGGATAACTGACTGCCCTGTTTCCAGGGTAACTGACCATCCTGTTTCCAGCGTAACTGACTGCCCAGTTTCCAGGGTAAATGACTGCCCTGTTTCCGGGGTAACAGATCTCCCTGTTTCCGGGGTAACAGACCGCCCTGTTTCCAGGATAACTGACTGCCCTGTTTACTGGATAACTGACCGCCCTGTTTCCAGGTTAACTGACTGCCCTGTTTCCGGGATAAATAACTGCCCTGTTTCCAGGGTAACTGACTGCCCTGTTTCCGGGATAACTGACTGCCCTGTTTCCAGGGTAACTGATAACCCTGTTTCCGGGCTAACTGACTGCCCTGTTTCCGGGATAACTGACTGCCCTGTTTCCAGGGTAACTGACTGCTCTGTTTCCGGTGTAACTGACTGCCCTGTTTCCAGGCTAACTGACTGCCCTGTTTCCAGGATAACTGATCACCCTGTTTCCGGGGTAAATGACTGCCCTGTTTCCGGGGTAACTGACCGCCCTGTTTCCAGGATAACTGATCACCCTGTTTCCGTTGTAACTGACTGCCCTGTTTCCAGGCTAACTGACTGCCCTGTTTCCAGGATAACTGATCACCCTGTTTCCGGGGTAACTGACTGCCCTGTTTCCGGGGTAACTGACCGCCCTGTTTCCAGGATAACTGATCACCCTGTTTCCGGGGTAACTGACCACCCTGTTTCCAGGGTCACTGACCACCCTGTTTCCAGGATAACTGACTCCCCTGTTTCCAGCGTAACTGATCACCCTGTTTCCAGGATAACTGACCTACCTATTTCCGGGGTAACTGACCGCCCTGTTTCCAGGATAACTGACTGCCCTGTTTCCAGGTTAACTGACTGCCCTGTTTCCAGGGTAACTGACTGCCCTGTTTCCAGGGGAACTGACTGCCCTGTTTCCGGGGTAAATGATCACCCTGTTTCCGGGGTAACTGACTAACCAGTTTCCAGGGTGACTGACTGCCCTGTTTCCAGGGTAACTGACTGCCCAGTTTCCGGGGTAACCTACTGCCCTGTTTCCAGGGTAACTGACTGCCCAGTTTCCAGGGTAACTGATCACCCTGTTTCCGGGAAAACTGACTGCCCTGTTTCCGGGGTAACTGACTGCCCTGTTTCCAGGGTAACTGACCGCCCTGTTTCTGGGGTAACTGAGTGCCCTGTTTCTGGGGTAACTGACCGCCCTGTTTCCAGGATAACTGATCACCCTGTTTCCAGGGTAATTGACCATCCTGTTTCCAGGGTAACTGACTGCCCTGTTTCCAGGGTAAATGACTGCCCTGTTTCCGGGGTAACAGATCTCCCTGTTTCCGGGGTAACAGACCGCCCTGTTTCCAGGATAACTGACTGCCCTGTTTCCGGGATAACTGACTGCCCTGTTTACTGGATAACTGACCGCCCTGTTTCCAGGTTAACTGACTGCCCTGTTTCCGGGATAAATAACTGCCCTGTTTCCAGGGTAACTGACTGCCCTGTTTCCGGGATAACTGACTGCCCTGTTTCCAGGGTAACTGATAACCCTGTTTCCGGGCTAACTGACTGCCCTGTTTCCAGGATAACTGACTGCCCTGTTTCCAGGGTAACTGACTGCCCTGTTTCCGGGGTAACTGACTGCCCTGTTTCCAGGCTAACTGACTGCCCTGTTTCCAGGATAACTGATCACCCTGTTTCCGGGGTAAATGACTGCCCTGTTTCCGGGGTAACTGACCGCCCTGTTTCCAGGATAACTGATCACCCTGTTTCCGGGGTAACTGACTGCCCTGTTTCCAGGCTAACTGACTGCCCTGTTTCCAGGATAACTGATCACCCTGTTTCCGGGGTAACTGACTGCCCTGTTTCCGAGGTAACTGACCGCCCTGTTTCCAGGATAACTGATCACCCTGTTTCCGGGGTAACTGACCACCCTGTTTCCAGGGTCACTGACCACCCTGTTTCCAGGATAACTGACTCCCCTGTTTCCAGCGTAACTGATCACCCTGTTTCCAGGATAACTGACCTACCTATTTCCGGGGTAACTGACCGCCCTGTTTCCAGGATAACTGACTGCCCTGTTTCCAGGTTAACTGACTGCCCTGTTTCCAGGGTAACTGACTGCCCTGTTTCCAGGGGAACTGACTGCCCTGTTTCCGGGGTAAATGATCACCCTGTTTCCGGGGTAACTGACTAACCAGTTTCCAGGGTGACTGACTGCCCTGTTTCCAGGGTAACTGACTGCCCAGTTTCCGGGGTAACCTACTGCCCTGTTTCCAGAGTAACTGACTGCCCAGTTTCCAGGGTAACTGATCACCCTGTTTCCGGGAGAAATGACTGCCCTGTTTCCAGGGTAACTGACTGCCCTGTTTCCGGGGTAACTGACCACCCTGTTTCCAGGATAACTGAAAGCCCTGTTTCCAGGGTAACTGATCTCCCTGTTTCCGGGGTAACTGATCACCCTGTTTCCAGGTAACTGACTGCCCTGTTTCCAGGTTAACTGATCTCCCTGTTTCCAGGGTAACTGATCACCCTGTTTCCGGGGTAACTGACTGCCCTGTTTCCAGGGTAACTGACTGCCCTGTTTCCGGGGTAACTGACTGCCCTGTTTCCAGGATAACTGATCACTCTGTTTCCGGGGGAACTGACCACCCTGTTTCCGGGGTAACTGACTAATCTGTTTCCAGTGTTACTGACCGCCCTATTTCTGGGGTAACTGACTGCCCTGTTTCCGGGGTAACTGACCGCCCTGTTTCCGGGGTAACTGACCGCCCTGTTTCCAGGATAACTGACCATCCTATTACCAGGGTAACTGACCGCTCTGCTTCCAGGATAACTGACTGCCCTGTTTCCGGGATAACTGACTGCCCTGTTTAATGGATAACTGACTGCCCTGTTTCCAGGTTAACTGACTGCCCTGTTTCCGGGATAACTGACTGCCCTGTTTCCAGGTTAACTGACTGCCCTGTTTCCGGGATAACTGACTGCCCTGTTTCCATGGTAACTGATAACCCTGTTTCCAGGATAACTGACTGCCCTGCTTCCAGGGTAACTGACTGCTCGGTTTCCAGGGTAACTGACTGCCCTGTTTCCGGGGTAACTGACTGCCCTGTTTCCAGGGTAACTGACTGCCCAGTTTCCAGAGTAACTGAATACCCTGTTTCCAGGGTAACTGACTGCCCTGTTTCTGGGGTAACTGACTGCCCTGTTTCCGGGGTAAGAGACCGCCCTGTTTCCAGGATAACTGATCACCCTGCTTCCAGGGGAACTGACCATCCTGTTTCCAGGGTGACTGACTGCCCTGTTTCCAGGGTAACTGACTGCCCACTTTCCGGGTTATCTGACAGCCCTGTTTACTGGGTAATTGACTGCCCTGCTTCCGGGGTAACTGACTGCCCTGTTTCCAGGTTAACTGACTGCCCAGTTTCCAGGGTATCTGATCACCCTTTTTCCGGGATAACTGACTGCCCTGTTTCCGGGATAACTGACTGCCCTGTTTCCAGGGTAACTGATCACCCTGTTTCCGGGATAACTGACTCCCCTGTTTCCAGGGTAACTGACTGCCCAGTTTCCAGGGTAACTGACGCACATGTTTCCGGGGTAACTGACTGCCCTGTTTCCAGGGTAACTGACTGCCCAGTTTCCAGGGTAACTGACTGCCCTGTTTCCGGGGTAACTGACTGCCCTGTTTCCAGGCTAACTGACTGCCCTGTTTCCAGGATAACTGATCACCCTGTTTCCGGGGTAACTGACCGACCGCCCTGTTTCCAGGATAACTGATCACCCTGTTTCCGGAGTAACTGACCACCCTGTTTCCAGTGTAACTGACTAATCTGTTTCCAGGGTTACTGACCGCCCTGTTTCTGGGGTAACTGACTGCCCTGTTTCCGGGGTAACTGACTGCCCAGTTTCCAGGGTAACTGACTGCCCAGTTTCCAGAGTAACTGAATACCCTGTTTCCAGGGTAACTGACTGCCCTTTTTCCGGGATAACTGACTGTCCTGTTTCCAGGGTAACTGACTGCCCTGTTTCCGGGATAACTGATGCCCTGTCTCCGGGATAACAGACTGCCCTGTTTCCAGGGTAACTGACTGCCCTGTTTCCGGGGTAACTGACTGCCCTGTTTCCAGGCTAACTGACTGCCCTGTTTCCAGGATAACTGATCACCCTGTTTCCGGAGTAACTGACTGCACTGTTTCCGGGGTAACTGACCGCCCTGTTTCCAGGACAACTGATCACCCTGTTTCCGGGGTAACTGACCACCCTGTTTCCAGGATAACTGACCACCCTGTTTCCAGGATAACTGACTCCCCTGTTTCCAGGGTAACTGACTGCCCTGTTTCCGGGGTAACTGACCGCCCTGTTTCCAGGATAACTGACCTACCTATTTCCGGGGTAACTGACCGCCCTGTTTCCAGGATAACTGACTGCCCTGTTTCCAGGTTAACTGACTGCCCTGTTTCCAGGGTAACAGACTGCCCTGTTTCCGGGGAAAATGATCACCCTGTTTCCGGGGTAACTGTCTAACCAGTTTCCAGGGTGACTGACTGCCCTGTTTCCAGGGTAACTGAATGCCCTGTTTCCAGGCTAACTGACTGCCCTGTTTCCAGGATAACTGATCACCCTGTTTCCGGGGTAACTGACCGACCGCCCTGTTTCCAGGATAACTGATCACCCTGTTTCCGGAGTAACTGACCACCCTGTTTCCAGTGTAACTGACTAATCTGTTTCCAGGGTTACTGACCGCCCTGTTTCTGGGGTAACTGACTGCCCTGTTTCCGGGGTAACTGACTGCCCAGTTTCCAGGGTAACTGACTGCCCAGTTTCCAGAGTAACTGAATACCCTGTTTCCAGGGTAACTGACTGCCCTTTTTCCGGGATAACTGACTGTCCTGTTTCCAGGGTAACTGACTGCCCTGTTTCCGGGATAACTGATGCCCTGTCTCCGGGATAACAGACTGCCCTGTTTCCAGGGTAACTGACTGCCCTGTTTCCGGGGTAACTGACTGCCCTGTTTCCAGGCTAACTGACTGCCCTGTTTCCAGGATAACTGATCACCCTGTTTCCGGAGTAACTGACTGCACTGTTTCCGGGGTAACTGACCGCCCTGTTTCCAGGACAACTGATCACCCTGTTTCCGGGGTAACTGACCACCCTGTTTCCAGGATAACTGACCACCCTGTTTCCAGGATAACTGACTCCCCTGTTTCCAGGGTAACTGACTGCCCTGTTTCCGGGGTAACTGACCGCCCTGTTTCCAGGATAACTGACCTACCTATTTCCGGGGTAACTGACCGCCCTGTTTCCAGGATAACTGACTGCCCTGTTTCCAGGTTAACTGACTGCCCTGTTTCCAGGGTAACAGACTGCCCTGTTTCCGGGGTAAATGATCACCCTGTTTCCGGGGTAACTGACTAACCAGTTTCCAGGGTGACTGACTGCCCTGTTTCCAGGGTAACTGAATGCCCACTTTCCGGGGTAACTGACTGCCCTGTTTCCTGGGTAATTGACTGCCCTGCTTCCGGGGTAACTGACTGCCCTGTTTCCAGGTTAACTGACTGCCCATTTTCCAGGGTAACTGATCACCCTTTTTCCGGGATAACTGACTGCCCTGTTTCCGGGATAACTGACTGCCCTGTTTCCAGGGTAACTGATCACCCTGTTTCCGGGGTAACTGACTGCCCTGTTTCCAGGCTAACTGACTGCCCTGTTTCCAGGATAACTGATCACCCTGTTTCCGGGGTAACTGACTGCCCTGTTTCCGGGGTAACTGACCGACCGCCCTGTTTCCAGGATAACTGATCACCCTGTTTCCGGGGTAACAGACCACCCTGTTTCCAGTGTAACTGACTAATCTGTTTCCAGGGTTACTGACCGTCCTGTTTCTGGGGTAACTGACTGCCCTGTTTCAGGGGTAACTGACCGCCCTGTTTCCAGGATAACTGATCACCCTGCTTCCAGGGGAACTGACCATCCTGTTTCCAAGGTAACTGACTGCCCAGTTTCCAGGGTGACTGACTGCCCTGTTTCCAGGGTAACTGACTGCCCACTTTCCGGGTTAACTGACAGCCCTGTTTCCTGGGTAATTGACTGCCCTGCTTCCGGGGTAACTGACTGCCCTGTTTCCAGGTTAACTGACTGCCCAGTTTCCAGGGTAACTGATCACCCTTTTTCCGGGATAACTGACTGCCCTGTTTCCGGGATAACTGACTGCCCTGTTTCCAGGGTAACTGATCACCCTGTTTCCGGGATAACTGACTCCCCTGTTTCCAGGGTAACTGACTGCCCAGTTTCCAGGGTAACTGACTGCCATGTTTCCGGGGTAACTGACTGCCCTGTTTCCAGGGTAACTGACTGCCCAGTTTCCAGGGTAACTGACTGCCCTGTTTCCGGGGTAACTGACTGCCCTATTTCCAGGCTAACTGACTGCCCTGTTTCCAGGATAACTGATCACCCTGTTTCCGGGGAAACTGACTGCCCTGTTTCCGGGGTAACTGACCGACCGCCCTGTTTCCAGGATAACTGATCACCCTGTTTCCGGGGTAACTGACCACCCTGTTTCCAGTGTAACTGACTAATCTGTTTCCAGGGTTACTGACCGCCCTGTTTCTGGGGTAACTGACTGCCCTGTTTCCGGGGTAACTGACCGCCCTGTTTCCAGGATAACTGATCACCCTGCTTCCAGGGTAACTGACCATCCTGTTTCCAGGGTAACTGACTGCCCAGTTTCCAGGGTATCTGATCACCCTTTTTCCGGGATAACTGACTGCCCTGTTTCCGGGATAACTGACTGCCCTGTTTCCAGGGTAACTGATCACCCTGTTTCCGGGATAACTGACTCCCCTGTTTCCAGGGTAACTGACTGCCCAGTTTCCAGGGTAACTGACTGCCATGTTTCCGGGGTAACTGACTGCCCTGTTTCCAGGGTAACTGACTGCCCAGTTTCCAGGGTAACTGACTGCCCTGTTTCCGGGGTAACTGACTGCCCTGTTTCCAGGCTAACTGACTGCCCTGTTTCCAGGATAACTGATCACCCTGTTTCCGGGGTAACTGACTGCCCTGTTTCCGGGGTAACTGACCGACCGCCCTGTTTCCAGGATAACTGATCACCCTGTTTCCGGGGTAACTGACTGCCCTGTTTCCAGTGTAACTGACTGCCCTGTTTCCGGGATAACTGATGCCCTGTCTCCGGGATAACAGACTGCCCTGTTTCCAGGGTAACTGACTGCCCTGTTTCCGGGGTAACTGACTGCCCTGTTTCCAGGCTAACTGACTGCCCTGTTTCCGGGGTAACTGACCGCCCTGTTTCCAGGACAACTGATCACCCTGTTTCCGGGGTAACTGACCACCCTGTTTCCAGGATAACTGACCACCCTGTTTCCAGGATAACTGACTCCCCTGTTTCCAGGGTAACTGACTGCCCTGTTTCCGGGGTAACTGACCGCCCTGTGTCCAGGATAACTGACCTACCTATTTCCGGGGTAACTGACCGCCCTGTTTCCAGGATAACTGACTGCCCTGTTTCCAGGGTAACTGACCATCCTGTTTCCAGCGTAACTGACTGCCCAGTTTCCAGGGTAAATGACTGCCCTGTTTCCGGGGTAACAGATCTCCCTGTTTCCGGGGTAACAGACCGCCCTGTTTCCAGGATAACTGACTGCCCTGTTTACTGGATAACTGACCGCCCTGTTTCCAGGTTAACTGACTGTCCTGTTTCCGGGATAAATAACTGCCCTGTTTCCAGGGTAACTGACTGCCCTGTTTCCGGGATAACTGACTGCCCTGTTTCCAGGGTAACTGATAACCCTGTTTCCGGGCTAACTGACTGCCCTGTTTCCAGGGTAACTGACTGCTCTGTTTCCGGGGTAACTGACTGCCCTGTTTCCAGGCTAACTGACTGCCCTGTTTCCAGGATAACTGATCACCCTGTTTCCGGGGTAAATGACTGCCCTGTTTCCGGGGTAACTGACCGCCCTGTTTCCAGGATAACTGATCACCCTGTTTCCGTTGTAACTGACTGCCCTGTTTCCAGGCTAACTGACTGCCCTGTTTCCAGGATAACTGATCACCCTGTTTCCGGGGTAACTGACTGCCCTGTTTCCGGGGTAACTGACCGCCCTGTTTCCAGGATAACTGATCACCCTGTTTCCGGGGTAACTGACCACCCTGTTTCCAGGGTCACTGACCACCCTGTTTCCAGGATAACTGACTCCCCTGTTTCCAGCGTAACTGATCACCCTGTTTCCAGGATAACTGACCTACCTATTTCCGGGGTAACTGACCGCCCTGTTTCCAGGATAACTGACTGCCCTGTTTCCAGGTTAACTGACTGCCCTGTTTCCAGGGTAACTGACTGCCCTGTTTCCAGGGGAACTGACTGCCCTGTTTCCGGGGTAAATGATCACCCTGTTTCCGGGGTAACTGACTAACCAGTTTCCAGGGTGACTGACTGCCCTGTTTCCAGGGTAACTGACTGCCCAGTTTCCGGGGTAACCTACTGCCCTGTTTCCAGGGTAACTGACTGCCCAGTTTCCAGGGTAACTGATCACCCTGTTTCCGGGAAAACTGACTGCCCTGTTTCCGGGGTAACTGACTGCCCTGTTTCCAGGGTAACTGACCGCCCTGTTTCTGGGGTAACTGAGTGCCCTGTTTCCGGGGTAACTGACCGCACTGTTTCCAGGATAACTGATCACCCTGTTTCCAGGGTAATTGACCATCCTGTTTCCAGGGTAACTGACTGCCCTGTTTCCAGGGTAAATGACTGCCCTGTTTCCGGGGTAACAGATCTCCCTGTTTCCGGGGTAACAGACCGCCCTGTTTCCAGGATAACTGACTGCCCTGTTTCCGGGATAACTGACTGCCCTGTTTACTGGATAACTGACCGCCCTGTTTCCAGGTTAACTGACTGCCCTGTTTCCGGGATAAATAACTGCCCTGTTTCCAGGGTAACTGACTGCCCTGTTTCCGGGATAACTGACTGCCCTGTTTCCAGGGTAACTGATAACCCTGTTTCCGGGCTAACTGACTGCCCTGTTTCCGGGATAACTGACTGCCCTGTTTCCAGGGTAACTGACTGCCCTGTTTCCGGGGTAACTGACTGCCCTGTTTCCAGGCTAACTGACTGCCCTGTTTCCAGGATAACTGATCACCCTGTTTCCGGGGTAAATGACTGCCCTGTTTCCGGGGTAACTGACCGCCCTGTTTCCAGGATAACTGATCACCCTGTTTCCGGGGTAACTGACTGCCCTGTTTCCAGGCTAACTGACTGCCCTGTTTCCAGGATAACTGATCACCCTGTTTCCGGGGTAACTGACTGCCCTGTTTCCGAGGTAACTGACCGCCCTGTTTCCAGGATAACTGATCACCCTGTTTCCGGGGTAACTGACCACCCTGTTTCCAGGGTCACTGACCACCCTGTTTCCAGGATAACTGACTCCCCTGTTTCCAGCGTAACTGATCACCCTGTTTCCAGGATAACTGACCTACCTATTTCCGGGGTAACTGACCGCCCTGTTTCCAGGATAACTGACTGCCCTGTTTCCAGGGGAACTGACTGCCCTGTTTCCGGGGTAAATGATCACCCTGTTTCCGGGGTAACTGACTAACCAGTTTCCAGGGTGACTGACTGCCCTGTTTCCAGGGTAACTGACTGCCCAGTTTCCGGGGTAACCTACTGCCCTGTTTCCAGGGTAACTGACTGCCCAGTTTCCAGGGTAACTGATCACCCTGTTTCCGGGAAAACTGACTGCCCTGTTTCCGGGAGAAATGACTGCCCTGTTTCCAGGGTAACTGACTGCCCTGTTTCCGGGGTAACTGACTGCCCTGTTTCCAGGGTAACTGATCACCCTGTTTCCGGGATAAATGACTGCCCTGTTTCCGGGATAACTGACTGCCCTGTTTCCAGGGTAACTGACTGCCCTGTTTCCGGGGTAACTGACTGCCCTGTTTCCAGGCTAACTGACTGCCCTGTTTCCAGGATAACTGATCACCCTGTTTCCGGGGTAACTGACTGCCCCGTTTCCGGGGTAACTGACCGCCCTGTTTCCAAGATAACTGACCACCCTGTTTCCAGGGTCACTGACCACCCTGTTTCCAGGATAACTGAAAGCCCTGTTTCCAGGGTAACTGATCTCCCTGTTTCCGGGGTAACTGATCACCCTGTTTCCAGGTAACTGACTGCCCTGTTTCCAGGTTAACTGATCTCCCTGTTTCCAGGGTAACTGATCACCCTGTTTCCGGGGTAACTGACTGCCCTGTTTCCAGGGTAACTGACTGCCCTGTTTCCGGGGTAACTGACTGCCCTGTTTCCAGGATAACTGATCACTCTGTTTCCGGGGGAACTGACCACCCTGTTTCCGGGGTAACTGACTAATCTGTTTCCAGTGTTACTGACCGCCCTATTTCTGGGGTAACTGACTGCCCTGTTTCCGGGGTAACTGACCGCCCTGTTTCCGGGGTAACTGACCGCCCTGTTTCCAGGATAACTGACCATCCTATTACCAGGGTAACTGACCGCTCTGCTTCCAGGATAACTGACTGCCCTGTTTCCGGGATAACTGACTGCCCTGTTTAATGGATAACTGACTGCCCTGTTTCCAGGTTAACTGACTGCCCTGTTTCCGGGATAACTGACTGCCCTGTTTCCAGGTTAACTGACTGCCCTGTTTCCGGGATAACTGACTGCCCTGTTTCCATGGTAACTGATAACCCTGTTTCCAGGATAACTGACTGCCCTGCTTCCAGGGTAACTGACTGCTCGGTTTCCAGGGTAACTGACTGCCCTGTTTCCGGGGTAACTGACTGCCCTGTTACCAGGGTAACTGACTGCCCAGTTTCCAGAGTAACTGAATACCCTGTTTCCAGGGTAACTGACTGCCCTGTTTCTGGGGTAACTGACTGCCCTGTTTCCGGGGTAACTGACCGCCCTGTTTCCAGGATAACTGATCACCCTGCTTCCAGGGGAACTGACCATCCTGTTTCCAGGGTGACTGACTGCCCTGTTTCCAGGGTAACTGACTGCCCACTTTCCGGGTTAACTGACAGCCCTGTTTACTGGGTAATTGACTGCCCTGCTTCCGGGGTAACTGACTGCCCTGTTTCCAGGTTAACTGACTGCCCAGTTTCCAGGGTATCTGATCACCCTTTTTCCGGGATAACTGACTGCCCTGTTTCCGGGATAACTGACTGCCCTGTTTCCAGGGTAACTGATCACCCTGTTTCCGGGATAACTGACTCCCCTGTTTCCAGGGTAACTGACTGCCCAGTTTCCAGGGTAACTGACTGCCATGTTTCCGGGGTAACTGACTGCCCTGTTTCCAGGGTAACTGACTGCCCAGTTTCCAGGGTAACTGACTGCCCTGTTTCCGGGGTAACTGACTGCCCTGTTTCCAGGCTAACTGACTGCCCTGTTTCCAGGATAACTGATCACCCTGTTTCCGGGGTAACTGACCGACCGCCCTGTTTCCAGGATAACTGATCACCCTGTTTCCGGAGTAACTGACCACCCTGTTTCCAGTGTAACTGACTAATCTGTTTCCAGGGTTACTGACCGCCCTGTTTCTGGGGTAACTGACTGCCCTGTTTCCGGGGTAACTGACTGCCCAGTTTCCAGGGTAACTGACTGCCCAGTTTCCAGAGTAACTGAATACCCTGTTTCCAGGGTAACTGACTGCCCTTTTTCCGGGATAACTGACTGTCCTGTTTCCAGGGTAACTGACTGCCCTGTTTCCGGGATAACTGATGCCCTGTCTCCGGGATAACAGACTGCCCTGTTTCCAGGGTAACTGACTGCCCTGTTTCCGGGGTAACTGACTGCCCTGTTTCCAGGCTAACTGACTGCCCTGTTTCCAGGATAACTGATCACCCTGTTTCCGGGGTAACTGACTGCACTGTTTCCGGGGTAACTGACCGCCCTGTTTCCAGGACAACTGATCACCCTGTTTCCGGGGTAACTGACCACCCTGTTTCCAGGATAACTGACCACCCTGTTTCCAGGATAACTGACTCCCCTGTTTCCAGGGTAACTGACTGCCCTGTTTCCGGGGTAACTGACCGCCCTGTTTCCAGGATAACTGACCTACCTATTTCCGGGGTAACTGACCGCCCTGTTTCCAGGATAACTGACTGCCCTGTTTCCAGGTTAACTGACTGCCCTGTTTCCAGGGTAACAGACTGCCCTGTTTCCGGGGTAAATGATCACCCTGTTTCCGGGGTAACTGACTAACCAGTTTCCAGGGTGACTGACTGCCCTGTTTCCAGGGTAACTGAATGCCCACTTTCCGGGGTAACTGACTGCCCTGTTTCCTGGGTAATTGACTGCCCTGCTTCCGGGGTAACTGACTGCCCTGTTTCCAGGTTAACTGACTGCCCATTTTCCAGGGTAACTGATCACCCTTTTTCCGGGATAACTGACTGCCCTGTTTCCGGGATAACTGACTGCCCTGTTTCCAGGGTAACTGATCACCCTGTTTCCGGGGTAACTGACTGCCCTGTTTCCAGGCTAACTGACTGCCCTGTTTCCAGGATAACTGATCACCCTGTTTCCGGGGTAACTGACTGCCCTGTTTCCGGGGTAACTGACCGACCGCCCTGTTTCCAGGATAACTGATCACCCTGTTTCCGGGGTAACTGACCACCCTGTTTCCAGTGTAACTGACTAATCTGTTTCCAGGGTTACTGACCGTCCTGTTTCTGGGGTAACTGACTGCCCTGTTTCAGGGGTAACTGACCGCCCTGTTTCCAGGATAACTGATCACCCTGCTTCCAGGGGAACTGACCATCCTGTTTCCAAGGTAACTGACTGCCCAGTTTCCAGGGTGACTGACTGCCCTGTTTCCAGGGTAACTGACTGCCCACTTTCCGGGTTAACTGACAGCCCTGTTTCCTGGGTAATTGACTGCCCTGCTTCCGGGGTAACTGACTGCCCTGTTTCCAGGTTAACTGACTGCCCAGTTTCCAGGGTAACTGATCACCCTTTTTCCGGGATAACTGACTGCCCTGTTTCCAGGATAACTGACTGCCCTGTTTCCAGGGTAACTGATCACCCTGTTTCCGGGATAACTGACTCCCCTGTTTCCAGGGTAACTGACTGCCCAGTTTCCAGGGTAACTGACTGCCATGTTTCCGGGGTAACTGACTGCCCTGTTTCCAGGGTAACTGACTGCCCAGTTTCCAGGGTAACTGACTGCCCTGTTTCCGGGGTAACTGACTGCCCTATTTCCAGGCTAACTGACTGCCCTGTTTCCAGGATAACTGATCACCCTGTTTCCGGGGAAACTGACTGCCCTGTTTCCGGGGTAACTGACCGACCGCCCTGTTTCCAGGATAACTGATCACCCTGTTTCCGGGGTAACTGACCACCCTGTTTCCAGTGTAACTGACTAATCTGTTTCCAGGGTTACTGACCGCCCTGTTTCTGGGGTAACTGACTGCCCTGTTTCCGGGGTAACTGACTGCCCTATTTCCAGGCTAACTGACTGCCCTGTTTCCAGGATAACTGATCACCCTGTTTCCGGGGAAACTGACTGCCCAGTTTCCAGGGTATCTGATCACCCTTTTTCCGCGATAACTGACTGCCCTGTTTCCGGGATAACTGACTGCCCTGTTTCCAGGGTAACTGATCACCCTGTTTCCGGGATAACTGACTCCCCTGTTTCCAGGGTAACTGACTGCCCAGTTTCCAGGGTAACTGACTGCCATGTTTCCGGGGTAACTGACTGCCCTGTTTCCAGGGTAACTGACTGCCCAGTTTCCAGGGTAACTGACTGCCCTGTTTCCGGGGTAACTGACTGCCCTGTTTCCAGGCGAACTGACTGCCCTGTTTCCAGGATAACTGATCACCCTGTTTCCGGGGTAACTGACTGCCCTGTTTCCGGGGTAACTGACCGACCGCCCTGTTTCCAGGATAACTGATCACCCTGTTTCCGGGGTAACTGACCACCCTGTTTCCAGTGTAACTGACTAATCTGTTTCCAGGGTTACTGACCGCCCTGTTTCTGGGGTAACTGACTGCCCTGTTTCCGGGGTAACTGACTGCCCAGTTTCCAGGGTAACTGACTGCCCATTTTCCAGAGTAACTGAATACCCTGTTTCCAGGGTAACTGACTGCCCTGTTTCCGGGATAACTGACTGCCCTGTTTCCAGTGTAACTGACTGCCCTGTTTCCGGGATAACTGATGCCCCGTCTCCGGGATAACAGACTGCCCTGTTTCCAGGGTAACTGACTGCCCTGTTTCCGGGGTAACTGACTGCCCTGTTTCCAGGCTAACTGACTGCCCTGTTTCCAGGATAAATGATCACCCTGTTTCCGGGGTAACTGACTGCACTGTTTCCGGGGTAACTGACCGCCCTGTTTCCAGGACAACTGATCACCCTGTTTCCGGGGTAACTGACCACCCTGTTTCCCGGATAACTGACCACCCTGTTTCCAGGATAACTGACTCCCCTGTTTCCAGGGTAACTGACTGCCCTGTTTCCGGGGTAACTGACCGCCCTGTGTCCAGGATAACTGACCTACCTATTTCCGGGGTAACTGATCGCCCTGTTTCCAGGATAACTGACTGCCCTGTTTCCAGGTTAACTGACTGCTCTGTTTCCAGGGTAACAGACTGCCCTGTTTCCGGGGTAAATGATCACCCTGTTTCCGGGGTAACTGACTAACCAGTTTCCAGGGTGACTGACTGCCCTGTTTCCAGGGTAACTGAATGCCCACTTTCCGGGGTAACTGACTGCCCTGTTTCCTGGGTAAATGACTGCCCTGCTTCCGGGGTAACTGACTGCCCTGTTTCCAGTTTAACTGACTGCCCATTTTCCAGGGTAACTGATCACCCTTTTTCCGGGATAACTGACTGCCCTGTTTCCGGGATAACTGACTGCCCTGTTTCCAGGGTAACTGATCACCCTGTTTCCGGGGCAACTGACTGCCCTGTTTCCAGGCTAACTGACTGCCCTGTTTCCAGGATAACTGATCACCCTGTTTCCGGGGTAACTGACTGCCCTGTTTCCGGGCTAACTGACCGACCGCCCTGTTTCCAGGATAACTGATCACCCTGTTTCCGGGGTAACTGACCACCCTGTTTCCAGTGTAACTGACTAATCTGTTTCCAGGGTTACTGACCGTCCTGTTTCTGGGGTAACTGACTGCCCTGTTTCCGGGGTAACTGACCGCCCTGTTTCCAGGATAACTGATCACCCTGCTTCCAGGGGAACTGACCATCCTGTTTCCAAGGTAACTGACTGCCCAGTTTCCAGGGTGACTGACTGCCCTGTTTCCAGGGTAACTGACTGCCCACTTTCCGGGTTAACTGACAGCCCTGTTTCCTGGGTAATTGACTGCCCTGCCTCTGGGGTAACTGACTGCCCTGTTTCCAGGTTAACTGACTGCCCAGTTTCCAGGGTAACTGATCACCCTTTTTCCGGGATAACTGACTGCCCTGTTTCCGGGATAACTGACTGCCCTGTTTCCAGGGTAACTGATCACCCTGTTTCCGGGATAACTGACTCCCCTGTTTCCAGGGTAACAGACTGCCCAGTTTCCAGGGTAACTGACTGTCATGTTTCCGGGGTAACTGACTGCCCTGTTTCCAGGGTAACTGACTGCCCAGTTTCCAGGGTAACTGACTGCCCTGTTTCCGGGGTAACTGACTGCCCTATTTCCAGGCTAACTGACTGCCCTGTTTCCAGGATAACTGATCACCCTGTTTCCGGGGTAACTGACTGCCCTGTTTCCGGGGTAACTGACCGACCGCCCTGTTTCCAGGATAACTGATCACCCTGTTTCCGGGGTAACTGGCCACCCTGTGTCCAGTGTAACTGACTAATCTGTTTCCAGGGTTACTGACCGCCCTGTTTCTGGGGTAACTGACTGCCCTGTTTCCGGGGTAACTGACCGCCCTGTTTCCAGGATAACTGATCACCCTGCTTCCAGGGTAACTGACCATCCTGTTTCCAGGGTAACTGACTGCCCAGTTTCCAGGGTAACTGACTGCCCTGTTTCCGGGGTAACAGATCTCCTGTTTCCAGGGTAACTGACCGCCCTGTTTCCAGGATAACTGACCGCCCTATTTCAGGGTAACTGAATGCCCTGTTTCCAGGATAACTGACTGCCCTGTTTCCGGGATAACTGACTGCCCTGTTTACTGGATAACTGACCGCCCTGTTTCCAGGTTAACTGACTGCCCTGTTTCCGGGGTAACTGACTGCCCTGTTTCCAGGGTAACTGACTGCCCAGTTTCCAGGGTAACTGATCACCCTGTTTCCGGGATAACTGACTGCCCTGTTTCCGGGAGAAATGACTGCCCTGTTTCCAGGGTAACTGACTGCCCTGTTTCCAGGATAACTGATCACCCTGTTTCCGGGGTAACTGACTGCCCTGTTTCCGGGGTAACTGACCGACCGCCCTGTTTCCAGGATAACTGATCACCCTGTTTCCGGGGTAACTGACCACCCTGTTTCCAGGGTAACTGACTAATCTGTTTCCAGGGTTACTGACCGCCCTGTTTCTGGGGTAACTGACTGCCCTGTTTCCGGGGTAACTGACCGCCCTGTTTCCACGATAACTGATCACCCTGTTTCCAGGGTAACTGACCATCCTGTTTCCAGGGTAACTGACTGCCCAGTTTCCAGGGTAACTGACCGCCCTATTTCCGGGGTAACTGACCGCCCTGTTTCCAGGATCACTGAATGCCCTGTTTCCGGGATAACTGACTGCCCTGTTTACTGGATAACTGACCGCCCTGTTTCCAGGTTAACTGACTGCCCTGTTTCCGGGATAACTGACTGCCCTGTTTCCAGGGTAACTGATTGCCCTGTTTCCGGTGTAACCGACTGCCCTGTTTCCAGGGTAACTGATCACCCTGTTTCCGGGACAACTGACTGCCCTGTTTCCGGGATAACTGACTGCCCTGTTTCCAGGATAACTGACTGCCCTGTTTCCGGGGTAACTGACTACCCTGTTTCCAAGCTAACTGACAGCCCTGTTTCCAGGATAACTGATCACCCTGTTTCCGCGGTAACTGACTGCCCTGTTTCCGGGGTAACTGACCGCCCTGTTTCCACGATAACTGATCACCCTGTTTCCGGGGTCACTTACCACACTGTTTCCAGTGTCACTGACCACCCCGTTTCCAGGATAACTGACTCCCCTGTTTCCAGGGTAACTGACCGCCCTGTTTCCGGGGTCACTTACCACACTGTTTCCAGTGCAACGGATCACCATGTTTCCGGGGTAACTGACTGCCCTGTTTCCAGGGTAACTGACCGCCCTGTTTCCGGGGGAACTGACTGCCCAGTTTCCAGGGTAACTGACTGCCCAGTCTCCAGGGTAACTAACTGCCCTGTTTCCGGGGGAACTGACTGCCCAGTTTCCAGGGTAACTGACTGCCCTGTTTCCAGGGTAACTGACAGCCCACCTTCCAGTGTAACTGATCACCCTGTTTCCAGGATAATTGACTGCCCTGTTTCCAGGGTAACTGACCGCCCTGTTTCCAGGGTAACTGACTGCCCAGTTTCCAGGGTAAATTATCACCCTGTTTCCGGGATAACTAACTGCCCTGTTTCCGGGATAACTGACTGCCCTGTTTCCGGGGTAACTGATCACCCTGTTTCCGGGGTAACTGACTGCCCAGTTTCCGGGGTAACTGACTTCCCTGTTTCCAGGGTAACTGACTGCCCAGTTTCCATGGTAACTGACTGCCCTGTTTCCGGGGTAACTGATCACCCTGTTTCCGGGGTAACTGACTGCCCAGTTTCCAGGGTGACTGACTGCCCTGTTTCCAGGGTAACTGACTGCCCAGTTTCCGGGGTAACTGACTCCCCTGTTGCCAGGGTAACTGATCACCCTGTTTCCGGGATAACTGACTGCCCTGTTTCCGGGATAACTGACTGCCCTGTTTCCAGGGTAACTGACTTACCCTGTTTCCGGGGTAACTGACTGCCCTGTTTCCAGGCTAACTGACTGCCCTGTTTCCAGGATATTTGATCACCCTGTTTCCGGGGTAACTGACTGCCCTGTTTCCGGGGTAACTGACCGCCCTTTTTCCAGGGTGACTGACCACCCTGTTTCCAGGATAACTGAAAGCCCTGTTTCCAGGGTAACTGATCTCCCTGTTTCCGGGGTAACTGATCACCCTGTTTCCGGGTAACTGACTGCCCTGTTTCCGGGGTAACTGACTGCCCTGTTTCCAGGGTAACTGATCTCCCTGTTTCCAGTGCAACGGATCACCATGTTTCCGGGGTAACTGACTGCCCTGTTTCCAGGGCAACTAACTGCCCTGTTTCCGCGGGAACTGACTGCCCAGTTTCCAGGGTAACTGACTGCCCAGTTTCCAGGGTAACTAACTGCCCTGTTTCCGGGGTAACTGACTGCCCAGTTTCCAGGGTAACTGACTGCCCTGTTTCCAGGGTAACTGACAGCCCACCTTCCAGTGCAACTGATCACCCTGTTTCCAGTATAATTGACTGCCCTGTTTCCAGGGTAAATGACCGCCCTGTTTCCAGGGTAACTGACTGCCCAGTTTCCAGGGTAAATTATCACCCTGTTTCCGGGATAACTAACTGCCTTGTTTCCAGGATAACAGACTGCCCTGTTTCCGGGGTAACTGATCACCCTGTTTCCGGGGTAACTGACTGCCCAGTTTCCGGGGTAACTGACTTCCCTGTTTCCAGGGTAACTGACTGCCCTGTTTCCGGGATAACTGACTGCCCTGTTTCCAGGGTAACTGATAACCCTGTTTCCGGGATAACTGACTGCCCTGTTTCCAGGGTAACTGACTGCCCAGTTTCCAGAGTAACTGAATAACCTGTTTCCAGGGTAACAGATCACCCTGTTTCCGGGATAACTGACTGCCCTGTTTCCAAGATAACTGACTGCCCTCTTTCCAGGGTAACTGACTGCCCTGTTTCCGGGGTAACTGACTGCCCTGTTTACTGGATAACTGACCGCCCTGTTTCCAGGTTAACTGACTGCCCTGTTTCCGGGATAACTGACTGCCCTGTTTCCAGGGTAACTGATTGCCCTGTTTCCGGTGTAACTGACTGCCCTGTTTCCAGGGTAACTGATCACCCTGTTTCCGGGACAACTGACTGCCCTGTTTCCGGGATAACTGACTGCCCTGTTTCCAGGATAACTGACTGCCCTGTTTCCGGGGTAACTGACTACCCTGTTTCCAAGCTAACTGACAGCCCTGTTTCCAGGATAACTGATCACCCTGTTTCCGCGGTAACTGACTGCCCTGTTTCCGGGGTAACTGACCGCCCTGTTTCCACGATAACTGATCACCCTGTTTCCGGGGTCACTTACCACACTGTTTCCAGTGTCACTGACCACCCCGTTTCCAGGATAACTGACTCCCCTGTTTCCAGGGTAACTGACCGCCCTGTTTCCGGGGTCACTTACCACACTGTTTCCAGTGCAACGGATCACCATGTTTCCGGGGTAACTGACTGCCCTGTTTCCAGGGCAACTGACCGCCCTGTTTCCGGGGGAACTGACTGCCCAGTTTCCAGGGTAACTGACTGCCCAGTCTCCAGGGTAACTAACTGCCCTGTTTCCGGGGGAACTGACTGCCCAGTTTCCAGGGTAACTGACTGCCCTGTTTCCAGGGTAACTGACAGCCCACCTTCCAGTGTAACTGATCACCCTGTTTCCAGGATAATTGACTGCCCTGTTTCCAGGATAACTGACCGCCCTGTTACCAGGGTAACTGACTGCCCAGTTTCCAGGGTAAATTATCACCCTGTTTCCGGGATAACTAACTGCCCTGTTTCCGGGATAACTGACTGCCCTGTTTCCGGGGTAACTGATCACCCTGTTTCCGGGGTAACTGACTGCCCAGTTTCCGGGGTAACTGACTTCCCTGTTTCCAGGGTAACTGACTGCCCAGTTTCCATGGTAACTGACTGCCCTGTTTCCGGGGTAACTGATCACCCTGTTTCCGGGGTAACTGACTGCCCAGTTTCCAGGGTGACTGACTGCCCTGTTTCCAGGGTAACTGACTGCCCAGTTTCCGGGGTAACTGACTCCCCTGTTGCCAGGGTAACTGATCACCCTGTTTCCGGGATAACTGACTGCCCTGTTTCCGGGATAACTGACTGCCCTGTTTCCAGGGTAACTGACTTACCCTGTTTCCGGGGTAACTGACTGCCCTGTTTCCAGGCTAACTGACTGCCCTGTTTCCAGGATATTTGATCACCCTGTTTCCGGGGTAACTGACTGCCCTGTTTCCGGGGTAACTGACCGCCCTTTTTCCAGGGTGACTGACCACCCTGTTTCCAGGATAACTGAAAGCCCTGTTTCCAGGGTAACTGATCTCCCTGTTTCCGGGGTAACTGATCACCCTGTTTCCGGGTAACTGACTGCCCTGTTTCCGGGGTAACTGACTGCCCTGTTTCCAGGGTAACTGATCTCCCTGTTTCCAGTGCAACGGATCACCATGTTTCCGGGGTAACTGACTGCCCTGTTTCCAGGGCAACTAACTGCCCTGTTTCCGCGGGAACTGACTGCCCAGTTTCCAGGGTAACTGACTGCCCAGTTTCCAGGGTAACTAACTGCCCTGTTTCCGGGGTAACTGACTGCCCAGTTTCCAGGGTAACTGACTGCCCTGTTTCCAGGGTAACTGACAGCCCACCTTCCAGTGCAACTGATCACCCTGTTTCCAGTATAATTGACTGCCCTGTTTCCAGGGTAAATGACCGCCCTGTTTCCAGGGTAACTGACTGCCCTGTTTCCAGGGTAAATTATCACCCTGTTTCCGGGATAACTAACTGCCTTGTTTCCAGGATAACAGACTGCCCTGTTTCCGGGGTAACTGATCACCCTGTTTCCGGGGTAACTGACTGCCCACTTTCCGGGGTAACTGACTTCCCTGTTTCCAGGGTAACTGACTGCCCTGTTTCCGGGATAACTGACTGCCCTGTTTCCAGGGTAACTGATAACCCTGTTTCCGGGATAACTGACTGCCCTGTTTCCAGGGTAACTGACTGCCCAGTTTCCAGAGTAACTGAATAACCTGTTTCCAGGGTAACAGATCACCCTGTTTCCGGGATAACTGACTGCCCTGTTTCCAAGATAACTGACTGCCCTCTTTCCAGGGTAACTGACTGCCCTGTTTCCGGGGTAACTGACTGCCCTGTTTACTGGATAACTGACCGCCCTGTTTCCAGGTTAACTGACTGCCCTGTTTCCGGGATAACTGACTGCCCTGTTTCCAGGGTAACTGATTGCCCTGTTTCCGGTGTAACTGACTGCCCTGTTTCCAGGGTAACTGATCACCCTGTTTCCGGGACAACTGACTGCCCTGTTTCCGGGATAACTGACTGCCCTGTTTCCAGGATAACTGACTGCCCTGTTTCCGGGGTAACTGACTACCCTGTTTCCAAGCTAACTGACAGCCCTGTTTCCAGGATAACTGATCACCCTGTTTCCGCGGTAACTGACTGCCCTGTTTCCGGGGTAACTGACCGCCCTGTTTCCACGATAACTGATCACCCTGTTTCCGGGGTCACTTACCACACTGTTTCCAGTGTCACTGACCACCCCGTTTCCAGGATAACTGACTCCCCTGTTTCCAGGGTAACTGACCGCCCTGTTTCCGGGGTCACTTACCACACTGTTTCCAGTGCAACGGATCACCATGTTTCCGGGGTAACTGACTGCCCTGTTTCCAGGGCAACTGACCGCCCTGTTTCCGGGGGAACTGACTGCCCAGTTTCCAGGGTAACTGACTGCCCAGTCTCCAGGGTAACTAACTGCCCTGTTTCCGGGGGAACTGACTGCCCAGTTTCCAGGGTAACTGACTGCCCTGTTTCCAGGGTAACTGACAGCCCACCTTCCAGTGTAACTGATCACCCTGTTTCCAGGATAATTGACTGCCCTGTTTCCAGGATAACTGACCGCCCTGTTTCCAGGGTAACTGACTGCCCAGTTTCCAGGGTAAATTATCACCCTGTTTCCGGGATAACTAACTGCCCTGTTTCCGGGATAACTGACTGCCCTGTTTCCGGGGTAACTGATCACCCTGTTTCCGGGGTAACTGACTGCCCAGTTTCCGGGGTAACTGACTTCCCTGTTTCCAGGGTAACTGACTGCCCAGTTTCCATGGTAACTGACTGCCCTGTTTCCGGGGTAACTGATCACCCTGTTTCCGGGGTAACTGACTGCCCAGTTTCCAGGGTGACTGACTGCCCTGTTTCCAGGGTAACTGACTGCCCAGTTTCCGGGGTAACTGACTCCCCTGTTGCCAGGGTAACTGATCACCCTGTTTCCGGGATAACTGACTGCCCTGTTTCTGGGATAACTGACTGCCCTGTTTCCAGGGTAACTGACTTACCCTGTTTCCGGGGTAACTGACTGCCCTGTTTCCAGGCTAACTGACTGCCCTGTTTCCAGGATAACTGATCACCCTGTTTCCGGGGTAACTGACTGCCCTGTTTCCGGGGTAACTGACCGCCCTTTTTCCAGGGTGACTGACCACCCTGTTTCCAGGATAACGGAAAGCCCTGTTTCCAGGGTAACTGATCTCCCTGTTTCCGGGGTAACTGATCACCCTGTTTCCGGGTAACTGACTGCCCTGTTTCCGGGGTAACTGACTGCCCTGTTTCCAGGGTAACTGATCTCCCTGTTTCCAGTGCAACGGATCACCATGTTTCCAGGGTAACTGACTGCCCTGTTTCCAGGGCAACTAACTGCCCTGTTTCCGAGGGAACTGACTGCCCAGTTTCCAGGGTAACTGACTGCCCAGTTTCCAGGGTAACTAACTGCCCTGTTTCCGGGGTAACTGACTGCCCAGTTTCCAGGGTAACTGACTGCCCTGTTTCCAGGGTAACTGACAGCCCACCTTCCAGTGTAACTGATCACCCTGTTTCCAGTATAATTGACTGCCCTGTTTCCAGGGTAAATGACCGCCCTGTTACCAGGGTAACTGACTGCCCAGTTTCCAGGGTAAATTATCACCCTGTTTCCGGGATAACTAACTGCCTTGTTTCCAGGATAACAGACTGCCCTGTTTCCGGGGTAACTGATCACCCTGTTTCCGGGGTAACTGACTGCCCAGTTTCTGGGGTAACTGACTTCCCTGTTTCCAGGGTAACTGACTGCCCTGTTTCCGGGATAACTGACTGCCCTGTTTCCAGGGTAACTGATAACCCTGTTTCCGGGATAACTGACTGCCCTGTTTCCAGGGTAACTGACTGCCCAGTTTCCAGAGTAACTGAATAACCTGTTTCCAGGGTAACAGATCACCCTGTTTCCGGGATAACTGACTGCCCTGTTTCCAAGATAACTGACTGCCCTCTTTCCAGGGTAACTGACTGCCCTGTTTCCGGGGTAACTGACTGCCCTGTTTCCAGGCTAACTGACTGCCCTGTTTCCAGGATAACTGATCACCCTGTTTCCGGGGTAACTGACCAAATGTTTCCAGGGTCAGTGACCACCCTGTTTCCAGGATAACTGACTCCCCTGTTTCCAGGGTAACTGACTGCCCTGCATCCGGGGTAACTGACTTCCCTGTTTCCAGGGTAACTGACTGCCCAGTTTCCAGGGTAACTGATCACCCTGTTTCCGGGATAACTGACTGCACTTTTTCCGGGAGAAATGACTGCCCTGTTTCCTGGGTAACTGACTGCCCTGCTTCCGGGGTAAATGACTGCCCTGTTTCCAGGTTAACTGACTGCCCAGTTTCCAGGGTAACTGATCACCCTTTTTCCGGGATAACTGACGGCCCTGTTTCAGGGATAAGTGAATGCCCTGTTTCCAGGGTAACTGATCACCCTGTTTCCGGGATAACTGACTCCCCGGTTTCCATGGTAACTGACTGCCCAGTTTCCAGGGTAACTGACTGCCCTGTTTCCGGGGCAACTGACTGCCCTGTTTCCAGGGTAACTGATTGCCCAGTTTCCAGGGTAACTGATCACCCTGTTTCCGGGATAACTGACTGCCCTGTTTCCGGGAGAAATGACTGCCCTGTTTCCAGGGTAACTGACTGCCTTGTTTCCGGGGTAACTGACTGCCCTGTTTCCAGGGTAACTGATCACCCTGTTTCCGGGATAAATGACTGCCCTGTTTCCGGGATAACTGACTGCCCTGTTTCCAGGGTAACTGACTGCCCTGTTTCCGGGGTAACTGACTGCCCTGTTTCCAGGCTAACTGACTGCCCTGTTTCCAGGATAACTGATCACCCTGTTTCCGGGGTAGATGACTGCCCTGTTTCCGGGGTAACTGACCGCCCTGTTTCCAGGATAACTGATCACCCTGTTTCCGGGGTAACTGACTGCCCTGTTTCCAGGCTAACTGACTGCCCTGTTTCCAGGATAACTGATCACCCTGTTTCCGGGGTAACTGACTGCCCTGTTTCCGGGGTAACTGACCGCCCTGTTTCCAGGATAACTGATCACCCTGTTTCCGGGGTAACTGACCGCCCTGTTTCCAGGATAACTGATCTCCCTGTTTCCAGGGTCACTGACCACCCTGTTTCCAGGATAACTGACTCCCCTGTTTCCAGCGTAACTGATCACCCTGTTTCCAGGATAACTGACCTACCTATTTCCGGGGTAACTGACCTACCTATTTCCAGGTTAACTGACTGCCCTGTTTCCAGGGTAACTGACTGCCCTGTTTCCAGGGGAACTGACTGCCCTGTTTCCGGGGTAACAGATCACCCTGTTTCCGGGGTAACTGACTAACCAGTTTCCAGGGTGACTGACTGCCCTGTTTCCAGGGTAACTGACTGCCCAGTTTCCGGGGTAACTGACTGTCCTGTTTCCTGGGTAACTGACTGCCCTGCTTCCGGGGTAACTGACTTCCCTGTTTCCAGGGTAACTGACTGCCCTGTTTCCGGGATAACTGACTGCCCTGTTTCCAGGGTAACTGATAACCCTGTTTCCGGGGTAACTGACTGCCCTGTTTCCAGGGTAACTGACTGCCCTGTTTCCAGGATAACTGATCACCCTGTTTCCGGGGTAACTGACTGCCCTGTTTCCGGGGCAACTGACTGCCCTCTTTCCAGGGTAACTGATTGCCCAGTTTCCAGGGTAACTGATCACCCTGTTTCCGGGATAACTGACTGCCCTGTTTCCGGGAGAAATGACTGCCCTGTTTCCAGGATAACTGATCACCCTGTTTCCGGGGTAACTGACTGCCCTGTTTCCGGGGTAACTGACCGCCCTGTTTCCAGGATAACTGATCACCCTGTTTCCGGGGTAACTGACCACCCTGTTTCCAGGGTCAGTGACCACCCTGTTTCCAGGGTAACTGACTGCCCAGTTTCCAGGGTAACTGACTGCCCTGTTTCCGGGGTAACAGATCTCCCTGTTTCCGGGGTAACTGACCGCCCTGTTTCCAGGATAACTGACCGCCCTATTTCCGGGGTAACTGACTGCCCTGTTTCCAGGATAACTGACTGCCCTGTTTCCGGGATAACTGACTGCCCTGTTTACTGGATAACTGACCGCCCTGTTTCCAGGTTAACTGACTGCCCTGTTTCCAGGGTAACTGACTGCCCAGTTTCCAGAGTAACTGAATACCCTGTTTCCAGGGTAACTGACTGCCCTGTTTCCGGGATAACTGACTGCCCTGTTTCCAGGGTAACTGACTGCCCTGTTTCCGGGATAACTGACTGCCCTGTTTCCAGGGTAACTGACTGCCCTGTTTCCGGGGTAACTGACTGCCCTGTTTCCAGGGTAACTGACTGCCCAGTTTCCAGAGTAACTGAATACCCTGTTTCCAGGGTAACTAACTGCCCTGTTTCCGGGATAACTGACTGCCCTGTTTCCAGGGTAACTGACTGCCCTCTTTCCGGGATAACTGACTGCCCTGTTTCCAGGGTAACTGACTGCCCTGTTTCCGGGGTAACTGACTGCCCTGTTTCCAGGATAACTGATCACCCTGTTTCCGGGATAACTGACTCCCCTGTTTCCACGGTAACTGACTGCCCTGTTTCCGGGGTAACTGACCGCCCTGTTTCCAGGATAACTGACTGCCCTGTTTCCAGGTTAACTGACAGCCCTGTTTCCAGGGTAACTGACTGCCCTGTTTCCAGGGGAACTGACTGCCCTGTTTCCGGGGTAAATGATCACCCTGTTTCCGGGGTAACTGACTGCCCAGTTTCCGGGGTAACTGACTGCCCTGTTTCCTGGGTAATTGACTGCCCAGTTTCCAGGGTAACTGATCACCCTATTTCCGGGATAACTGACTGCCCTGTTTCCGGGAGAAATGACTGCCCTGTTTCCAGGGTAAATGACTGCCCTGTTTCCGGGGTAACTGACTGCCCTGTTTCCAGGGTAACTGATCACCCTGTTTCCGGGATAAATGACTGCCCTGTTTCCGGGATAACTGACTGCCCTGTTTCCAGGGTAACTGACTGCCCTGTTTCCGGGGTAACTGACTGCCCTGTTTCCAGGCTAACTGACTGCCCTGTTTCCAGGATAACTGATCACCCTGTTTCCGGGGTAAATGACTGCCCTGTTTCCGGGGTAACTGACCGCCCTGTTTCCAGGATAACTGATCACCCTGTTTCCGGGGTAACTGACTGCCCTGTTTCCAGGCTAACTGACTGCCCTGTTTCCAGGATAACTGATCACCCTGTTTCCGGGGTAACTGACTGCCCTGTTTCCGGGGTAACTGACCGCCCTGTTTCCAGGATAACTGATCTCCCTGTTTCCAGGGTCACTGACCACCCTGTTTCCAGGATAACTGACTCCCCTGTTTCCAGCGTAACTGATCACCCTGTTTCCAGGATAACTGACCTACCTATTTCCGGGGTAACTGACCTACCTATTTCCAGGTTAACTGACTGCCCTGTTTCCAGGGTAACTGACTGCCCTGTTTCCAGGGGAACTGACTGCCCTGTTTCCGGGGTAACAGATCACCCTGTTTCCAGGGTAACTGATAACCCTGTTTCCGGGGTAACTGACTGCCCTGTTTCCAGGGTAACTGACTGCCCTGTTTCCAGGATAACTGATCACCCTGTTTCCGGGGTAACTGACTGCCCTGTTTCCGGGGCAACTGACTGCCCTATTTCCAGGGTAACTGATTGCCCAGTTTCCAGGGTAACTGATCACCCTGTTTCCGGGATAACTGACTGCCCTGTTTCCGGGAGAAATGACTGCCCTGTTTCCAGGATAACTGATCACCCTGTTTCCGGGGTAACTGACTGCCCTGTTTCCGGGGTAACTGACCGCCCTGTTTCCAGGATAACTGATCACCCTGTTTCCGGGGTAACTGATCACCCTGTTTCCAGGGTCAGTGACCACCCTGTTTCCAGGGTAACTGACTGCCCAGTTTCCAGGGTAACTGACTGCCCTGTTTCCGGGGTAACAGATCTCCCTGTTTCCGGGGTAACTGACCGCCCTGTTTCCAGGATAACTGACCGCCCTATTTCCGGGGTAACTGACTGCCCTGTTTCCAGGATAACTGACTGCCCTGTTTCCGGGATAACTGACTGCCCTGTTTACTGGATAACTGACCGCCCTGTTTCCAGGTTAACTGACTGCCCTGTTTCCAGGGTAACTGACTGCCCAGTTTCCAGAGTAACTGAATACCCTGTTTCCAGGGTAACTGACTGCCCTGTTTCCGGGATAACTGACTGCCCTGTTTCCAGGGTAACTGACTGCCCTGTTTCCGGGATAACTGACTGCCCTGTTTCCAGGGTAACTGACTGCCCTGTTTCCGGGGTAACTGACTGCCCTGTTTCCAGGGTAACTGACTGCCCAGTTTCCAGAGTAACTGAATACCCTGTTTCCAGGGTAACTGACTGCCCTGTTTCCGGGATAACTGACTGCCCTGTTTCCAGGGTAACTGACTGCCCTCTTTCCGGGGTAACTGACTGCCCTGTTTCCAGGCTAACTGACTGCCCTGTTTCCAGGATAACTGATCACCCTGTTTCCGGGATAACTGACTCCCCTGTTTCCACGGTAACTGACTGCCCTGTTTCCGGGGTAACTGACCGCCCTGTTTCCAGGATAACTGACTGCCCTGTTTCCAGGTTAACTGACAGCCCTGTTTCCAGGGTAACTGACTGCCCTGTTTCCAGGGGAACTGACTGCCCTGTTTCCGGGGTAAATGATCACCCTGTTTCCGGGGTAACTGACTGCCCAGTTTCCGGGGTAACTGACTGCCCTGTTTCCTGGGTAATTGACTGCCCAGTTTCCAGGGTAACTGATCACCCTATTTCCGGGATAACTGACTGCCCTGTTTCCGGGAGAAATGACTGCCCTGTTTCCAGGGTAAATGACTGCCCTGTTTCCGGGGTAACTGACTGCCCTGTTTCCAGGGTAACTGATCACCCTGTTTCCGGGATAAATGACTGCCCTGTTTCCGGGATAACTGACTGCCCTGTTTCCAGGGTAACTGACTGCCCTGTTTCCGGGGTAACTGACTGCCCTGTTTCCAGGCTAACTGACTGCCCTGTTTCCAGGATAACTGATCACCCTGTTTCCGGGGTAAATGACTGCCCTGTTTCCGGGGTAACTGACCGCCCTGTTTCCAGGATAACTGATCACCCTGTTTCCGGGGTAACTGACTGCCCTGTTTCCAGGCTAACTGACTGCCCTGTTTCCAGGATAACTGATCACCCTGTTTCCGGGGTAACTGACTGCCCTGTTTCCGGGGTAACTGACCGCCCTGTTTCCAGGATAACTGATCTCCCTGTTTCCAGGGTCACTGACCACCCTGTTTCCAGGATAACTGACTCCCCTGTTTCCAGCGTAACTGATCACCCTGTTTCCAGGATAACTGACCTACCTATTTCCGGGGTAACTGACCTACCTATTTCCAGGTTAACTGACTGCCCTGTTTCCAGGGTAACTGACTGCCCTGTTTCAGGGGAACTGACTGCCCTGTTTCCGGGGTAACAGATCACCCTGTTTCCGGGGTAACTGACTAACCAGTTTCCAGGGTGACTGACTGCCCTGTTTCCAGGGTAACTGACTGCCCAGTTTCCGGGGTAACTGACTGTCCTGTTTCCTGGGTAACTGACTGCCCTGCTTCCGGGGTAACTGACTTCCCTGTTTCCAGGGTAACTGACTGCCCTGTTTCCGGGATAACTGACTGCCCTGTTTCCAGGGTAACTGATAACCCTGTTTCCGGGGTAACTGACTGCCCTGTTTCCAGGGTAACTGACTGCCCTGTTTCCAGGATAACTGATCACCCTGTTTCCGGGGTAACTGACTGCCCTGTTTCCGGGGCAACTGACTGCCCTGTTTCCAGGGTAACTGATTGCCCAGTTTCCAGGGTAACTGATCACCCTGTTTCCGGGATAACTGACTGCCCTGTTTCCGGGAGAAATGACTGCCCTGTTTCCAGGATAACTGATCACCCTGTTTCCGGGGTAACTGACTGCCCTGTTTCCGGGGTAACTGACCGCCCTGTTTCCAGGATAACTGATCACCCTGTTTCCGGGGTAACTGACCACCCTGTTTCCAGGGTCAGTGACCACCCTGTTTCCAGGGTAACTGACAGCCCAGTTTCCAGGGTAACTGACTGCCCTGTTTCCGGGGTAACAGATCTCCCTGTTTCCGGAGTAACTGACCGCCCTGTTTCCAGGATAACTGACCGCCCTATTTCCGGGGTAACTGACTGCCCTGTTTCCAGGATAACTGACTGCCCTGTTTCCGGGATAACTGACTGCCCTGTTTACTGGATAACTGACCGCCCTGTTTCCAGGTTAACTGACTGCCCTGTTTCCAGGGTAACTGACTGCCCAGTTTCCAGAGTAACTGAATACCCTGTTTCCAGGGTAACTGACTGCCCTGTTTCCGGGATAACTGACTGCCCTGTTTCCAGGGTAACTGACTGCCCTGTTTCCGGGATAACTGACTGCCCTGTTTCCAGGGTAACTGACTGCCCTGTTTCCGGGGTAACTGACTGCCCTGTTTCCAGGGTAACTGACTGCCCAGTTTCCAGAGTAACTGAATACCCTGTTTCCAGGGTAACTGACTGCCCTGTTTCCGGGATAACTGACTGCCCTGTTTCCAGGGTAACTGACTGCCCTCTTTCCGGGATAACTGACTGCCCTGTTTCCAGGGTAACTGACTGCCCTGTTTCCGGGGTAACTGACTGCCCTGTTTCCAGGCTAACTGACTGCCCTGTTTCCAGGATAACTGATCACCCTGTTTCCGGGATAACTGACTCCCCTGTTTCCACGGTAACTGACTGCCCTGTTTCCGGGGTAACTGACCGCCCTGTTTCCAGGATAACTGACTGCCCTGTTTCCAGGTTAACTGACAGCCCTGTTTCCAGTGTAACTGACTGCCCTGTTTCCAGGGGAACTGACTGCCCTGTTTCCGGGGTAAATGATCACCCTGTTTCCGGGGTAACTGACTGCCCAGTTTCCGGGGTAACTGACTGCCCTGTTTCCTGGGTAATTGACTGCCCAGTTTCCAGGGTAACTGATCACCCTATTTCCGGGATAACTGACTGCCCTGTTTCCGGGAGAAATGACTGCCCTGTTTCCAGGGTAAATGACTGCCCTGTTTCCGGGGTAACTGACTGCCCTGTTTCCAGGGTAACTGATCACCCTGTTTCCGGGATAAATGACTGCCCTGTTTCCGGGATAACTGACTGCCCTGTTTCCAGGGTAACTGACTGCCCTGTTTCCGGGGTAACTGACTGCCCTGTTTCCAGGCTAACTGACTGCCCTGTTTCCAGGATAACTGATCACCCTGTTTCCGGGGTAAATGACTGCCCTGTTTCCGGGGTAACTGACCGCCCTGTTTCCAGGATAACTGATCACCCTGTTTCCGGGGTAACTGACTGCCCTGTTTCCAGGCTAACTGACTGCCCTGTTTCCAGGATAACTGATCACCCTGTTTCCGGGGTAACTGACTGCCCTGTTTCCGGGGTAACTGACCGCCCTGTTTCCAGGATAACTGATCTCCCTGTTTCCAGGGTCACTGACCACCCTGTTTCCAGGATAACTGACTCCCCTGTTTCCAGCGTAACTGATCACCCTGTTTCCAGGATAACTGACCTACCTATTTCCGGGGTAACTGACCTACCTATTTCCAGGTTAACTGACTGCCCTGTTTCCAGGGTAACTGACTGCCCTGTTTCCAGGGGAACTGACTGCCCTGTTTCCGGGGTAACAGATCACCCTGTTTCCGGGGTAACTGACTAACCAGTTTCCAGGGTGACTGACTGCCCTGTTTCCAGGGTAACTGACTGCCCAGTTTCTGGGGTAACTGACTGTCCTGTTTCCTGGGTAACTGACTGCCCTGCTTCCGGGGTAACTGACTTCCCTGTTTCCAGGGTAACTGACTGCCCTGTTTCCGGGATAACTGACTGCCCTGTTTCCAGGGTAACTGATAACCCTGTTTCCGGGGTAACTGACTGCCCTGTTTCCAGGGTAACTGACTGCCCTGTTTCCAGGATAACTGATCACCCTGTTTCCGGGGTAACTGACTGCCCTGTTTCCGGGGTAACTGACCGCCCTGTTTCCAGGATAACTGATCACCCTGTTTCCGGGGTAACTGACCACCCTGTTTCCAGGGTCAGTGACCACCCTGTTTCCAGGGTAACTGACTGCCCAGTTTCCAGGGTAACTGACTGCCCTGTTTCCGGGGTAACAGATCTCCCTGTTTCCGGGGTAACTGACCGCCCTGTTTCCAGGATAACTGACCGCCCTATTTCCGGGGTAACTGACTGCCCTGTTTCCAGGATAACTGACTGCCCTGTTTCCGGGATAACTGACTGCCCTGTTTACTGGATAACTGACCGCCCTGTTTCCAGGTTAACTGACTGCCCTGTTTCCAGGGTAACTGACTGCCCAGTTTCCAGAGTAACTGAATACCCTGTTTCCAGGGTAACTGACTGCCCTGTTTCCGGGATAACTGACTGCCCTGTTTCCAGGGTAACTGACTGCCCTGTTTCCGGGATAACTGACTGCCCTGTTTCCAGGGTAACTGACTGCCCTGTTTCCGGGGTAACTGACTGCCCTGTTTCCAGGGTAACTGACTGCCCAGTTTCCAGAGTAACTGAATACCCTGTTTCCAGGGTAACTGACTGCCCTGTTTCCGGGATAACTGACTGCCCTGTTTCCAGGGTAACTGACTGCCCTCTTTCCGGGATAACTGACTGCCCTGTTTCCAGGGTAACTGACTGCCCTGTTTCCGGGGTAACTGACTGCCCTGTTTCCAGGCTAACTGACTGCCCTGTTTCCAGGATAACTGATCACCCTGTTTCCGGGATAACTGACTCCCCTGTTTCCACGGTAACTGACTGCCCTGTTTCCGGGGTAACTGACCGCCCTGTTTCCAGGATAACTGACTGCCCTGTTTCCAGGTTAACTGACAGCCCTGTTTCCAGGGTAACTGACTGCCCTGTTTCCAGGGGAACTGACTGCCCTGTTTCCGGGGTAAATGATCACCCTGTTTCCGGGGTAACTGACTGCCCAGTTTCCGGGGTAACTGACTGCCCTGTTTCCTGGGTAATTGACTGCCCAGTTTCCAGGGTAACTGATCACCCTATTTCCGGGATAACTGACTGCCCTGTTTCCGGGAGAAATGACTGCCCTGTTTCCAGGGTAAATGACTGCCCTGTTTCCGGGGTAACTGACTGCCCTGTTTCCAGGGTAACTGATCACCCTGTTTCCGGGATAAATGACTGCCCTGTTTCCGGGATAACTGACTGCCCTGTTTCCAGGGTAACTGACTGCCCTGTTTCCGGGGTAACTGACTGCCCTGTTTCCAGGCTAACTGACTGCCCTGTTTCCAGGATAACTGATCACCCTGTTTCCGGGGTAAATGACTGCCCTGTTTCCGGGGTAACTGACCGCCCTGTTTCCAGGATAACTGATCACCCTGTTTCCGGGGTAACTGACTGCCCTGTTTCCAGGCTAACTGACTGCCCTGTTTCCAGGATAACTGATCACCCTGTTTCCGGGGTAACTGACTGCCCTGTTTCCGGGGTAACTGACCGCCCTGTTTCCAGGATAACTGATCTCCCTGTTTCCAGGGTCACTGACCACCCTGTTTCCAGGATAACTGACTCCCCTGTTTCCAGCGTAACTGATCACCCTGTTTCCAGGATAACTGACCTACCTATTTCCGGGGTAACTGACCTACCTATTTCCAGGTTAACTGACTGCCCTGTTTCCAGGGTAACTGACTGCCCTGTTTCCAGGGGAACTGACTGCCCTGTTTCCGGGGTAACAGATCACCCTGTTTCCGGGGTAACTGACTAACCAGTTTCCAGGGTGACTGACTGCCCTGTTTCCAGGGTAACTGACTGCCCAGTTTCCGGGGTAACTGACTGTCCTGTTTCCTGGGTAACTGACTGCCCTGCTTCCGGGGTAACTGACTTCCCTGTTTCCAGGGTAACTGACTGCCCTGTTTCCGGGATAACTGACTGCCCTGTTTCCAGGGTAACTGATAACCCTGTTTCCGGGGTAACTGACTGCCCTGTTTCCAGGGTAACTGACTGCCCTGTTTCCAGGATAACTGATCACCCTGTTTCCGGGGTAACTGACTGCCCTGTTTCCGGGGTAACTGACCGCCCTGTTTCCAGGATAACTGATCACCCTGTTTCCGGGGTAACTGACCACCCTGTTTCCAGGGTCAGTGACCACCCTGTTTCCAGGGTAACTGACTGCCCAGTTTCCAGGGTAACTGACTGCCCTGTTTCCGGGGTAACAGATCTCCCTGTTTCCGGGGTAACTGACCGCCCTGTTTCCAGGATAACTGACCGCCCTATTTCCGGGGTAACTGACTGCCCTGTTTCCAGGATAACTGACTGCCCTGTTTCCGGGATAACTGACTGCCCTGTTTACTGGATAACTGACCGCCCTGTTTCCAGGTTAACTGACTGCCCTGTTTCCAGGGTAACTGACTGCCCAGTTTCCAGAGTAACTGAATACCCTGTTTCCAGGGTAACTGACTGCCCTGTTTCCGGGATAACTGACTGCCCTGTTTCCAGGGTAACTGACTGCCCTGTTTCCGGGATAACTGACTGCCCTGTTTCCAGGGTAACTGACTGCCCTGTTTCCGGGGTAACTGACTGCCCTGTTTCCGGGGTAACTGACTGCCCTGTTTCCAGGCTAACTGACTGCCCTGTTTCCAGGATAACTGATCACCCTGTTTCCGGGATAACTGACTGCCCTGTTTCCAGGGTAACTGACTGCCCAGTTTCCAGAGTAACTGACTGCCCAGTTTCCAGAGTAACTGAATACCCTGTTTCCAGGGTAACTGACTGCCCTGTTTCCGGGATAACTGACTGCCCTGTTTCCAGGGTAACTGACTGCCCTCTTTCCGGGATAACTGACTGCCCTGTTTCCAGGGTAACTGACTGCCCTGTTTCCGGGGTAACTGACTGCCCTGTTTCCAGGCTAACTGACTGCCCTGTTTCCAGGATAACTGATCACCCTGTTTCCGGGATAACTGAATCCCCTGTTTCCACGGTAACTGACTGCCCTGTTTCCGGGGTAACTGACCGCCCTGTTTCCAGGATAACTGACTGCCCTGTTTCCAGGTTAACTGACAGCCCTGTTTCCAGGGTAACTGACTGCCCTGTTTCCAGGGGAACTGACTGCCCTGTTTCCGGGGTAAATGATCACCCTGTTTCCGGGGTAACTGACTGCCCTGTTTCCGGGAGAAATGACTGCCCTGTTTCCAGGGTAAATGACTGCCCTGTTTCCGGGGTAACTGACTGCCCTGTTTCCAGGGTAACTGATCACCCTGTTTCCGGGATAAATGACTGCCCTGTTTCCGGGATAACTGACTGCCCTGTTTCCAGGGTAACTGACTGCCCTGTTTCCGGGGTAACTGACTGCCCTGTTTCCAGGCTAACTGACTGCCCTGTTTCCAGGATAACTGATCACCCTGTTTCCGGGGTAAATGACTGCCCTGTTTCCTGGGTAACTGACCGCCCTGTTTCCAGGATAACTGATCACCCTGTTTCCGGGGTAACTGACTGCCCTGTTTCCAGGCTAACTGACTGCCCTGTTTCCAGGATAACTGATCACCCTGTTTCCGGTGTAACTGACTGCCCTGTTTCCGGGGTAACTGACCGCCCTGTTTCCAGGATAACTGATCACCCTGTTTCCGGGGTAACTGACCGCCCTGTTTCCAGGATAACTGATCACCCTGTTTCCAGGGTCACTGACCACCCTGTTTCCAGGATAACTGACTCCCCTGTTTCCAGCGTAACTGATCACCCTGTTTCCAGGATAACTGACCTACCTATTTCCGGGGTAACTGACTGCCCTGTTTCCAGGGTAACTGACTGCCCAGTTTCCAGAGGAAATGAATAACCTGTTTCCAGGGTAACAGATCACCCTGTTTCCGGGATAACTGACTGCCCTGTTTCCAAGATAACTGACTGCCCTGTTTCCAGGGTAACTGACTGCCCTGTTTCCGGGGTAACTGACTGCCCTGTTTCCAGGATAACTTATCACCCTGTTTCCGGGGTAACTGACTGCCCTTTTTCCGGGGTAACTGACCGCCCTGTTTCCAGGATAACTGATCACCCTGTTTCCGGGGTAACTGACCACCCTGTTTCCAGGGTCACTGACCACCCTGTTTCCAGGATAACTGACTCCCCTGTTTCCAGGGTAACTGACTGCCCAGTTTCCAGAGTAACTGAATACCCTGTTTCCAGGGTAACTGACTGCCCAGTTTCCGGGATAACTGACTGCCCTGTTTCCAGGGTAACTGACTGCCCTCTTTCCGGGATAACTGACTGCCCTGTTTCCAGGGTAACTGACTGCCCTGTTTCCGGGGTAACTGACTGCCCTGTTTCCAGGCTAACTGACTGCCCTGTTTCCAGGATAACTGATCACCCTGTTTCCGGGATAACTGACTCCCCTGTTTCCACGGTAACTGACTGCCCTGTTTCCGGGGTAACTGACCGCCCTGTTTCCAGGATAACTGACTGCCCTGTTTCCAGGTTAACTGACAGCCCTGTTTCCAGGGTAACTGACTGCCCTGTTTCCAGGGGAACTGACTGCCCTGTTTCCGGGGTAAATGATCACCCTGTTTCCGGGGTAACTGACTGCCCAGTTTCCGGGGTAACTGACTGCCCTGTTTCCTGGGTAATTGACTGCCCAGTTTCCAGGGTAACTGATCACCCTATTTCCGGGATAACTGACTGCCCTGTTTCCGGGAGAAATGACTGCCCTGTTTCCAGGGTAAATGACTGCCCTGTTTCCGGGGTAACTGACTGCCCTGTTTCCAGGGTAACTGATCACCCTGTTTCCGGGATAAATGACTGCCCTGTTTCCGGGATAACTGACTGCCCTGTTTCCAGGGTAACTGACTGCCCTGTTTCCGGGGTAACTGACTGCCCTGTTTCCAGGCTAACTGACTGCCCTGTTTCCAGGATAACTGATCACCCTGTTTCCGGGGTAAATGACTGCCCTGTTTCCGGGGTAACTGACCGCCCTGTTTCCAGGATAACTGATCACCCTGTTTCCGGGGTAACTGACTGCCCTGTTTCCAGGCTAACTGACTGCCCTGTTTCCAGGATAACTGATCACCCTGTTTCCGGGGTAACTGACTGCCCTGTTTCCGGGGTAACTGACCGCCCTGTTTCCAGGATAACTGATCACCCTGTTTCCGGGGTAACTGACCGCCCTGTTTCCAGGATAACTGATCACCCTGTTTCCAGGGTCACTGACCACCCTGTTTCCAGGATAACTGACTCCCCTGTTTCCAGCGTAACTGATCACCCTGTTTCCAGGATAACTGACCTACCTATTTCCGGGGTAACTGACTGCCCTGTTTCCAGGGTAACTGACTGCCCAGTTTCCAGAGGAACTGAATAACCTGTTTCCAGGGTAACAGATCACCCTGTTTCCGGGATAACTGACTGCCCTGTTTCCAAGATAACTGACTGCCCTGTTTCCAGGGTAACTGACTGCCCTGTTTCCGGGGTAACTGACTGCCCTGTTTCCAGGCTAACTGACTGCCCTGTTTCCAGGATAACTTATCACCCTGTTTCCGGGGTAACTGACTGCCCTTTTTCCGGGGTAACTGACCGCCCTGTTTCCAGGATAACTGATCACCCTGTTTCCGGGGTAACTGACCACCCTGTTTCCAGGGTCACTGACCACCCTGTTTCCAGGATAACTGACTCCCCTGTTTCCAGGGTAACTGACTGCCCTGTTTCCGGGGTAACTAATCTCCCTGTTTCCGGGGTTACTGACCGCCCTGTTTCCAGGATAACTGACCTACCTATTTCCAGGTTAACTGACTGCCCTGTTTCCAGGGGAACTGACTGCCCTGTTTCCGGGGTAACAGATCACCCTGTTTCCGGGGTAACTGACTAACCAGTTTCCAGGGTGACTGACTGCCCTGTTTCCAGGGTAACTGACTGCCCAGTTTCCGGGGTAACTGACTGTCCTGTTTCCTGGGTAACTGACTGCCCTGCTTCCGGGGTAACTGACTTCCCTGTTTCCAGGGTAACTGATAACCCTGTTTCCGGGGTAACTGACTGCCCTGTTTCCAGGGTAACTGACTGCCCTGTTTCCAGGATAACTGATCACCCTGTTTCCGGGGTAACTGACTGCCCTGTTTCCGGGGTAACTGACCGCCCTGTTTCCAGGATAACTGATCACCCTGTTTCCGGGGTAACTGACCACCCTGTTTCCAGGGTCACTGACCACCCTGTTTCCAGGATAACTGACTCCCCTGTTTCCAGGGTAACTGACTGCCCTGTTTCCAGGGTAACTGACTGCCCTGTTTCCGGGGTAACTGACTGCCCTGTTTCCAGGGTAACTGACTGCCCAGTTTCCAGAGGAACTGAATAACCTGTTTCCAGGGTAACAGATCACCCTGTTTCCGGGATAACTGACTGCCCTGTTTCCAAGATAACTGACTGCCCTGTTTCCAGGGTAACTGACTGCCCTGTTTCCGGGGTAACTGACTGCCCTGTTTCCAGGCTAACTGACTGCCCTGTTTCCAGGATAACTTATCACCCTGTTTCCGGGGTAACTGACTGCCCTTTTTCCGGGGTAACTGACCGCCCTGTTTCCAGGATAACTGATCACCCTGTTTCCGGGGTAACTGACCACCCTGTTTCCAGGGTCACTGACCACCCTGTTTCCAGGATAACTGACTCCCCTGTTTCCAGGGTAACTGACTGCCCAGTTTCCAGAGTAACTGAATACCCTGTTTCCAGGGTAACTGACTGCCCTGTTTCCGGGATAACTGACTGCCCTGTTTCCAGGGTAACTGACTGCCCTCTTTCCGGGATAACTGACTGCCCTGTTTCCAGGGTAACTGACTGCCCTGTTTCCGGGGTAACTGACTGCCCAGTTTCCAGGCTAACTGACTGCCCTGTTTCCAGGATAACTGATCACCCTGTTTCCGGGATAACTGACTCCCCTGTTTCCACGGTAACTGACTGCCCTGTTTCCGGGGTAACTGACCGCCCTGTTTCCAGGATAACTGACTGCCCTGTTTCCAGGTTAACTGACAGCCCTGTTTCCAGGGTAACTGACTGCCCTGTTTCCAGGGGAACTGACTGCCCTGTTTCCGGGGTAAATGATCACCCTGTTTCCGGGGTAACTGACTGCCCAGTTTCCGGGGTAACTGACTGCCCTGTTTCCTGGGTAATTGACTGCCCAGTTTCCAGGGTAACTGATCACCCTATTTCCGGGATAACTGACTGCCCTGTTTCCGGGAGAAATGACTGCGCTGTTTCCAGGGTAAATGACTGCCCTGTTTCCGGGGTAACTGACTGCCCTGTTTCCAGGGTAACTGATCACCCTGTTTCCGGGATAAATGACTGCCCTGTTTCCGGGATAACTGACTGCCCTGTTTCCAGGCTAACTGACTGCCCTGTTTCCAGGATAACTGATCACCCTGTTTCCGGGGTAAATGACTGCCCTGTTTCCGGGGTAACTGACCGCCCTGTTTCCAGGATAACTGATCACCCTGTTTCCGGGGTAACTGACTGCCCTGTTTCCAGGCTAACTGACTGCCCTGTTTCCAGGATAACTGATCACCCTGTTTCCGGGGTAACTGACTGCCCTGTTTCCGGGGTAACTGACCGCCCTGTTTCCAGGATAACTGATCACCCTGTTTCCGGGGTAACTGACCGCCCTGTTTCCAGGATAACTGATCACCCTGTTTCCAGGGTCACTGACCACCCTGTTTCCAGGATAACTGACTCCCCTGTTTCCAGCGTAACTGATCACCCTGTTTCCAGGATAACTGACCAACCTATTTCCGGGGTAACTGACTGCCCTGTTTCCAGGGTAACTGACTGCCCAGTTTCCAGAGGAACTGAATAACCTGTTTCCAGGGTAACAGATCACCCTGTTTCCGGGATAACTGACTGCCCTGTTTCCAAGATAACTGACTGCCCTGTTTCCAGGGTAACTGACTGCCCTGTTTCCGGGGTAACTGACTGCCCTGTTTCCAGGCTAACTGACTGCCCTGTTTCCAGGATAACTTATCACCCTGTTTCCGGGGTAACTGACTGCCCTTTTTCCGGGGTTACTGACCGCCCTGTTTCCAGGATAACTGATCACCCTGTTTCCGGGGTAACTGACCACCCTGTTTCCAGGGTCACTGACCACCCTGTTTCCAGGATAACTGACTCCCCTGTTTCCAGGGTAACTGACTGCCCTGTTTCCGGGGTAACTAATCTCCCTGTTTCCGGGGTTACTGACCGCCCTGTTTCCAGGATAACTGACCTACCTATTTCCAGGTTAACTGACTGCCCTGTTTCCAGGGGAACTGACTGCCCTGTTTCCGGGGTAACAGATCACCCTGTTTCCGGGGTAACTGACTAACCAGTTTCCAGGGTGACTGACTGCCCTGTTTCCAGGGTAACTGACTGCCCAGTTTCCGGGGTAACTGACTGTCCTGTTTCCTGGGTAACTGACTGCCCTGCTTCCGGGGTAACTGACTTCCCTGTTTCCAGGGTAACTGATAACCCTGTTTCCGGGGTAACTGACTGCCCTGTTTCCAGGGTAACTGACTGCCCTGTTTCCAGGATAACTGATCACCCTGTTTCCGGGGTAACTGACTGCCCTGTTTCCGGGGTAACTGACCGCCCTGTTTCCAGGATAACTGATCACCCTGTTTCCGGGGTAACTGACCACCCTGTTTCCAGGGTCACTGACTGCCCTGTTTCCAGGATAACTGACTCCCCTGTTTCCAGGGTAACTGACTGCCCTGTTTCCAGGGTAACTGACTGCCCTGTTTCCGGGGTAACTGACTGCCCTGTTTCCAGGATATCTGATCACTCTGTTTCCGGGGTAACTGATCACTCTGTTTCCGGGGTAACTGACCACCCTGTTTCCGGGGTAACTGACTAATCTGTTTCCAGGGTTACTGACAGCCCTGTTTCTGGGGTAACTGACTGCCCTGTTTGCGGGGTAACTGACCGCCCTGTTTGCAGGATAACTGATCACCCTGTTTCCAGTGTAACTGACCATCCTGTTTCCAGGGCAACTGACTGCCCAGTTTCCAGGGTAACTGACTGCCCTGTTTCCGGGGTAACAGATCTGCCTATTTCCGGGGTAACTGACCGCCCTGTTTCCAGGATAACTGACCGCCCTATTTCCGGGGTAACTGACTGCCCTGTTTCCAGGATAACTGACTGCCCTTTTTCCGGGATAACTGACTGCCCTGTTTACTGGATAACTGACCACCCTGTTTCCAGGTTAACTGACTGCCCTGTTTCCGGGGTAACTGACTGCCCTGTTTCCAGGGTAACTGACTGCCCAGTTTCCAGAGTAACTGAATACCCTGTTTCCAGGGTAACTGACTGCCCTGTTTCCGGGATAACTGACTGCCCTGTTTCCAGGGTAACTGACTGCCCTGTTTCCGGGATAACTGACTGCCCTGTTTCCAGGGTAACTGACTGCCCTGTTTCCGGGGTAACTGACTGCCCTGTTTCCAGGCTAACTGACTGCCTGTTTCCAGGATAACTGATCACCCTGTTTCCGGGATAACTGACTCCCCTGTTTCCACGGTAACTGACTGCCATGTTTCCGGGGTAACTGACCGCCCTGTTTCCAGGATAACTGACTGCCCTGTTTCCAGGTTAACTGACAGCCCTGTTTCCAGGGTAACTGACTGCCCTGTTTCCAGGGGAACTGACTGCCCTGTTTCCGGGGTAAATGATCACCCTGTTTCCGGGGTAACTGACTGCCCATTTTCCGGGGTAACTGACTGCCCTGTTTCCTGTGTAATTGACTGCCCAGTTTCCAGGTTAACTGACTGCCCTGTTTCCAGGATAACTGATCACCCTGTTTCCGGGGTAACTGACCGCCCTGTTTCCAGGATAACTGATCACCCTGTTTCCAGGGTCACTGACCACCCTGTTTCCAGGATAACTGACTCCCCTGTTTCCAGCGTAACTGATCACCCTGTTTCCAGGATAACTGACCTACCTATTTCCGGGGTAACTGACTGCCCTGTTTCCAAGGTAACTGACTGCCCAGTTTCCAGAGGAACTGAATAACCTGTTTCCAGTGTAACAGATCACCCTGTTTCCGGGATAACTGACTGCCCTGTTTCCAAGATAACTGACTGCCCTGTTTCCAGGGTAACTGACTGCCCTGTTTCCGGGGTAACTGACTGCCCTGTTTCCAGGCTAACTGACTGCCCTGTTTCCAGGATAACTGATCTCCCTGTTTCCGGGGTTACTGACCGCCCTGTTTCCAGGATAACTGAACTACCTATTTCCAGGTTAACTGACTGCCCTGTTTCCAGGGTAACTGACTGCCCTGTTTCCGGGGTAACTGACCGCCCTGTTTCCAGGGTAACTGACTGCCCTGTTTCCAGGGTAACTGACTGCCCTGTTTCCAGGATAACTGATCACCCTGTTTCCGGGGTAACTGACTGCCCTGTTTCCGGGGTAACTGACCGACCGCCCTGTTTCCAGTATAACTGATCACCCTGTTTCCGGGGTAACTGACCACCCTGTTTCCAGGGTAACTGACTAATCTGTTTCCAGGGTTACTGACCGCCCTGTTTCTGGGGTAACTGACTGCCCTGTTTCCGGGGTAACTGACCGCCCTGTTTCCACGATAACTGATCACCCTGTTTCCAGGGTAACTGACCATCCTGTTTCCAGGGTAACTGACTGCCCAGTTTCCAGGGTAACTGACCGCCCTATTTCAGGGGTAACTGACCGCCCTGTTTCCAGGATCACTGAATGCCCTGTTTCCGGGATAACTGACTGCCCTGTTTACTGGATAACTGACCGCCCTGTTTCCAGGTTAACTGACTGCCCTGTTTCCGGGATAACTGACTGCCCTGTTTCCAGGGTAACTGATTGCCCTGTTTCCGGTGTAACCGACTGCCCTGTTTCCAGGGTAACTGATCACCCTGTTTCCGGGACAACTGACTGCCCTGTTTCCGGGATAACTGACTGCCCTGTTTCCAGGATAACTGACTGCCCTGTTTCCGGGGTAACTGACTACCCTGTTTCCAAGCTAACTGACAGCCCTGTTTCCAGGATAACTGATCACCCTGTTTCCGCGGTAACTGACTGCCCTGTTTCCGGGGTAACTGACCGCCCTGTTTCCACGATAACTGATCACCCTTTTTCCGGGGTCACTTACCACACTGTTTCCAGTGTCACTGACCACCCCGTTTCCAGGATAACTGACTCCCCTGTTTCCAGGGTAACTGACCGCCCTGTTTCCGGGGTCACTTACCACACTGTTTCCAGTGCAACGGATCACCATGTTTCCGGGGTAACTGACTGCCCTGTTTCCAGGGCAACTGACCGCCCTGTTTCCGGGGGAACTGACTGCCCAGTTTCCAGGGTAACTGACTGCCCAGTTTCCAGGGTAACTAACTGCCCTGTTTCCGGGGGAACTGACTGCCCAGTTTCCAGGGTAACTGACTGCCCTGTTTCCAGGGTAACTGACAGCCCACCTTCCAGTGTAACTGATCACCCTGTTTCCAGGATAATTGACTGCCCTGTTTCCAGGGTAACTGACCGCCCTGTTTCCAGGGTAACTGACTGCCCAGTTTCCAGGGTAAATTATCACCCTGTTTCCGGGATAACTAACTGCCCTGTTTCCGGGATAACTGACTGCCCTGTTTCCGGGGTAACTGATCACCCTGTTTCCGGGGTAACTGACTGCCCAGTTTCCGGGGTAACTGACTTCCCTGTTTCCAGGGTAACTGACTGCCCAGTTTCCATGGTAACTGACTGCCCTGTTTCCGGGGTAACTGATCACCCTGTTTCCGGGGTAACTGACTGCCCAGTTTCCAGGGTGACTGACTGCCCTGTTTCCAGGGTAACTGACTGCCCAGTTTCCGGGGTAACTGACTCCCCTGTTGCCAGGGTAACTGATCACCCTGTTTCCGGGATAACTGACTGCCCTGTTTCCGGGATAACTGACTGCCCTGTTTCCAGGGTAACTGACTTACCCTGTTTCCGGGGTAACTGACTGCCCTGTTTCCAGGATATTTGATCACCCTGTTTCCGGGGTAACTGACTGCCCTGTTTCCGGGGTAACTGACCGCCCTTTTTCCAGGGTGACTGACCACCCTGTTTCCAGGATAACTGAAAGCCCTGTTTCCAGGGTAACTGATCTCCCTGTTTCCGGGGTAACTGATCACCCTGTTTCCGGGTAACTGACTGCCCTGTTTCCGGGGTAACTGACTGCCCTGTTTCCAGGGTAACTGATCTCCCTGTTTCCAGTGCAACGGATCACCATGTTTCCGGGGTAACTGACTGCCCTGTTTCCAGGGCAACTAACTGCCCTGTTTCCGCGGGAACTGACTGCCCAGTTTCCAGGGTAACTGACTGCCCAGTTTCCAGGGTAACTAACTGCCCTGTTTCCGGGGTAACTGACTGCCCAGTTTCCAGGGTAACTGACTGCCCTGTTTCCAGGGTAACTGACAGCCCACCTTCCAGTGTAACTGATCACCCTGTTTCCAGTATAATTGACTGCCCTGTTTCCAGGGTAAATGACCGCCCTGTTTCCAGGGTAACTGACTGCCCAGTTTCCAGGGTAAATTATCACCCTGTTTCCGGGATAACTAACTGCCTTGTTTCCAGGATAACAGACTGCCCTGTTTCCGGGGTAACTGATCACCCTGTTTCAGGGGTAACTGACTGCCCAGTTTCCGGGGTAACTGACTTCCCTGTTTCCAGGGTAACTGACTGCCCTGTTTCCGGGATAACTGACTGCCCTGTTTCCAGGGTAACTGATAACCCTGTTTCCGGGATAACTGACTGCCCTGTTTCCAGGGTAACTGACTGCCCAGTTTCCAGAGTAACTGAATAACCTGTTTCCAGGATAACAGATCACCCTGTTTCCGGGATAACTGACTGCCCTGTTTCCAAGATAACTGACTGCCCTCTTTCCAGGGTAACTGACTGCCCTGTTTCTGGGGTAACTGACTGCCCTGTTTCTGGGGTAACTGACTGCCCTGTTTCCAGGATAACTGATCACCCTTTTTCCGGGGTAACTGACCACCCTGTTTCCAGGGTCAGTGACCACCCTGTTTCCAGGATAACTGACTCCCCTGTTTCCAGGGTAACTGACTGCCCTATTTCCGGGGTAACTGATCTCCCTGTTTCCGGGGTTACTGACCGCCCTGTTTCCAGGATAACTGAACTACCTATTTCCAGGTTAACTGACTGCCCTGTTTCCAGGGTAACTGACTGCCCTGTTTCCAGGGGAACTGACTGCCCTGTTTCCGGGATAACTGAATGCCCTGTTTCCGGGATAACTGACTGCCCTGTTTACTGGATAACTGACCGCCCTGTTTCCAGGTTAACTGACTGCCCTGTTTCCGGGATAACTGACTGCCCTGTTTCCAGGGTAACTGATTGCCCTGTTTCCGGTGTAACTGACTGCCCTGTTTCCAGGGTAACTGATCACCCTGTTTCCGGGACAACTGACTGCCCTGTTTCCGGGATAACTGACTGCTCTGTTTCCAGGATAACTGACTGCCCTGTTTCCGGGGTAACTGACTACCCTGTTTCCAAGCTAACTGACAGCCCTGTTTCCAGGATAACTGATCACCCTGTTTCCGCGGTAACTGACTGCCCTGTTTCCGGGGTAACTGACCGCCCTGTTTCCACGATAACTGATCACCCTGTTTCCGGGGTCACTTACCACACTGTTTCCAGTGTCACTGACCACCCCGTTTCCAGGATAACTGACTCCCCTGTTTCCAGGGTAACTGACCGCCCTGTTTCCGGGGTCACTTACCACACTGTTTCCAGTGCAACGGATCACCATGTTTCCGGGGTAACTGACTGCCCTGTTTCCAGGGCAACTGACCGCCCTGTTTCCGAGGGAACTGACTGCCCAGTTTCCAGGGTAACTGACTGCCCAGTCTCCAGGGTAACTAACTGCCCTGTTTCCGGGGGAACTGACTGCCCAGTTTCCAGGGTAACTGACTGCCCTGTTTCCAGGGTAACTGACAGCCCACCTTCCAGTGTAACTGATCACCCTGTTTCCAGGATAATTGACTGCCCTGTTTCCAGGGTAACTGACCGCCCTGTTTCCAGGGTAACTGACTGCCCAGTTTCCAGGGTAAATTATCACCCTGTTTCCGGGATAACTAACTGCCCTGTTTCCGGGATAACTGACTGCCCTGTTTCCGGGGTAACTGATCACCCTGTTTCCGGGGTAACTGACTGCCCAGTTTCCGGGGTAACTGACTTCCCTGTTTCCAGGGTAACTGACTGCCCAGTTTCCATGGTAACTGACTGCCCTGTTTCCGGGGTAACTGATCACCCTGTTTCCGGGGTAACTGACTGCCCAGTTTCCAGGGTGACTGACTGCCCTGTTTCCAGGGTAACTGACTGCCCAGTTTCCGGGGTAACTGACTCCCCTGTTGCCAGGGTAACTGATCACCCTGTTTCCGGGATAACTGACTGCCCTGTTTCTGGGATAACTGACTGCCCTGTTTCCAGGGTAACTGACTTACCCTGTTTCCGGGGTAACTGACTGCCCTGTTTCCAGGCTAACTGACTGCCCTGTTTCCAGGATAACTGATCACCCTGTTTCCGGGGTAACTGACTGCCCTGTTTCCGGGGTAACTGACCGCCCTTTTTCCAGGGTGACTGACCACCCTGTTTCCAGGATAACTGAAAGCCCTGTTTCCAGGGTAACTGATCTCCCTGTTTCCGGGGTAACTGATCACCCTGTTTCCGGGTAACTGACTGCCCTGTTTCCGGGGTAACTGACTGCCCTGTTTCCAGGGTAACTGATCTCCCTGTTTCCAGTGCAACGGATCACCATGTTTCCAGGGTAACTGACTGCCCTGTTTCCAGGGCAACTAACTGCCCTGTTTCCGCGGGAACTGACTGCCCAGTTTCCAGGGTAACTGACTGCCCAGTTTCCAGGGTAACTAACTGCCCTGTTTCCGGGGTAACTGACTGCCCAGTTTCCAGGGTAACTGACTGCCCTGTTTCCAGGGTAACTGACAGCCCACCTTCCAGTGTAACTGATCACCCTGTTTCCAGTATAATTGACTGCCCTGTTTCCAGGGTAAATGACCGCCCTGTTTCCAGGGTAACTGACTGCCCAGTTTCCAGGGTAAATTATCACCCTGTTTCCGGGATAACTAACTGCCTTGTTTCCAGGATAACAGACTGCCCTGTTTCCGGGGTAACTGATCACCCTGTTTCCGGGGTAACTGACTGCCCAGTTTCTGGGGTAACTGACTTCCCTGTTTCCAGGGTAACTGACTGCCCTGTTTCCGGGATAACTGACTGCCCTGTTTCCAGGGTAACTGATAACCCTGTTTCCGGGATAACTGACTGCCCTGTTTCCAGGGTAACTGACTGCCCAGTTTCCAGAGCAACTGAATAACCTGTTTCCAGGGTAACAGATCACCCTGTTTCCGGGATAACTGACTGCCCTGTTTCCAAGATAACTGACTGCCCTCTTTCCAGGGTAACTGACTGCCCTGTTTCCGGGGTAACTGACTGCCCTGTTTCCAGGCTAACTGACTGCCCTGTTTCCAGGATAACTGATCACCCTGTTTCCGGGGTAACTGACCAAATGTTTCCAGGGTCAGTGACCACCCTGTTTCCAGGATAACTGACTCCCCTGTTTCCAGGGTAACTGACTGCCCTGTTTCCGGGGTAACTGATCTCCCTGTTTCCGGGGTAACTGACCGCCCTGTTTCCGGGGTAACTGACTTCCCTGTTTCCAGGGTAACTGACTGCCCAGTTTCCATGGTAACTGACTGCCCTGTTTCCGGGGTAACTGATCACCCTGTTTCCGGGGTAACTGACTGCCCAGTTTCCAGGGTGACTGACTGCCCTGTTTCCAGGGTAACTGACTGCCCAGTTTCCGGGGTAACTGACTCCCCTGTTGCCAGGGTAACTGATCACCCTGTTTCCGGGATAACTGACTGCCCTGTTTCCGGGATAACTGACTGCCCTGTTTCCAGGGTAACTGACTTACCCTGTTTCCGGGGTAACTGACTGCCCTGTTTCCAGGATATTTGATCACCCTGTTTCCGGGGTAACTGACTGCCCTGTTTCCGGGGTAACTGACCGCCCTTTTTCCAGGGTGACTGACCACCCTGTTTCCAGGATAACTGAAAGCCCTGTTTCCAGGGTAACTGATCTCCCTGTTTCCGGGGTAACTGATCACCCTGTTTCCGGGTAACTGACTGCCCTGTTTCCGGGGTAACTGACTGCCCTGTTTCCAGGGTAACTGATCTCCCTGTTTCCAGTGCAACGGATCACCATGTTTCCGGGGTAACTGACTGCCCTGTTTCCAGGGCAACTAACTGCCCTGTTTCCGCGGGAACTGACTGCCCAGTTTCCAGGGTAACTGACTGCCCAGTTTCCAGGGTAACTAACTGCCCTGTTTCCGGGGTAACTGACTGCCCAGTTTCCAGGGTAACTGACTGCCCTGTTTCCAGGGTAACTGACAGCCCACCTTCCAGTGTAACTGATCACCCTGTTTCCAGTATAATTGACTGCCCTGTTTCCAGGGTAAATGACCGCCCTGTTTCCAGGGTAACTGACTGCCCAGTTTCCAGGGTAAATTATCACCCTGTTTCCGGGATAACTAACTGCCTTGTTTCCAGGATAACAGACTGCCCTGTTTCCGGGGTAACTGATCACCCTGTTTCAGGGGTAACTGACTGCCCAGTTTCCGGGGTAACTGACTTCCCTGTTTCCAGGGTAACTGACTGCCCTGTTTCCGGGATAACTGACTGCCCTGTTTCCAGGGTAACTGATAACCCTGTTTCCGGGATAACTGACTGCCCTGTTTCCAGGGTAACTGACTGCCCAGTTTCCAGAGTAACTGAATAACCTGTTTCCAGGGTAACAGATCACCCTGTTTCCGGGATAACTGACTGCCCTGTTTCCAAGATAACTGACTGCCCTCTTTCCAGGGTAACTGACTGCCCTGTTTCCGGGGTAACTGACTGCCCTGTTTCCAGGCTAACTGACTGCCCTGTTTCCAGGATAACAGATCACCCTGTTTCCGGGATAACTGACTGCCCTGTTTCCAAGATAACTGACTGCCCTCTTTCCAGGGTAACTGACTGCCCTGTTTCTGGGGTAACTGACTGCCCTGTTTCTGGGGTAACTGACTGCCCTGTTTCCAGGATAACTGATCACCCTTTTTCCGGGGTAACTGACCACCCTGTTTCCAGGGTCAGTGACCACCCTGTTTCCAGGATAACTGACTCCCCTGTTTCCAGGGTAACTGACTGCCCTGTTTCCGGGGTAACTGATCTCCCTGTTTCCGGGGTTACTGACCGCCCTGTTTCCAGGATAACTGAACTACCTATTTCCAGGTTAACTGACTGCCCTGTTTCCAGGGTAACTGACTGCCCTGTTTCCAGGGGAACTGACTGCCCTGTTTCCGGGATAACTGAATGCCCTGTTTCCGGGATAACTGACTGCCCTGTTTACTGGATAACTGACCGCCCTGTTTCCAGGTTAACTGACTGCCCTGTTTCCGGGATAACTGACTGCCCTGTTTCCAGGGTAACTGATTGCCCTGTTTCCGGTGTAACTGACTGCCCTGTTTCCAGGGTAACTGATCACCCTGTTTCCGGGACAACTGACTGCCCTGTTTCCGGGATAACTGACTGCTCTGTTTCCAGGATAACTGACTGCCCTGTTTCCGGGGTAACTGACTACCCTGTTTCCAAGCTAACTGACAGCCCTGTTTCCAGGATAACTGATCACCCTGTTTCCGCGGTAACTGACTGCCCTGTTTCCGGGGTAACTGACCGCCCTGTTTCCACGATAACTGATCACCCTGTTTCCGGGGTCACTTACCACACTGTTTCCAGTGTCACTGACCACCCCGTTTCCAGGATAACTGACTCCCCTGTTTCCAGGGTAACTGACCGCCCTGTTTCCGGGGTCACTTACCACACTGTTTCCAGTGCAACGGATCACCATGTTTCCGGGGTAACTGACTGCCCTGTTTCCAGGGCAACTGACCGCCCTGTTTCCGAGGGAACTGACTGCCCAGTTTCCAGGGTAACTGACTGCCCAGTCTCCAGGGTAACTAACTGCCCTGTTTCCGGGGGAACTGACTGCCCAGTTTCCAGGGTAACTGACTGCCCTGTTTCCAGGGTAACTGACAGCCCACCTTCCAGTGTAACTGATCACCCTGTTTCCAGGATAATTGACTGCCCTGTTTCCAGGGTAACTGACCGCCCTGTTTCCAGGGTAACTGACTGCCCAGTTTCCAGGGTAAATTATCACCCTGTTTCCGGGATAACTAACTGCCCTGTTTCCGGGATAACTGACTGCCCTGTTTCCGGGGTAACTGATCACCCTGTTTCCGGGGTAACTGACTGCCCAGTTTCCGGGGTAACTGACTTCCCTGTTTCCAGGGTAACTGACTGCCCAGTTTCCATGGTAACTGACTGCCCTGTTTCCGGGGTAACTGATCACCCTGTTTCCGGGGTAACTGACTGCCCAGTTTCCAGGGTGACTGACTGCCCTGTTTCCAGGGTAACTGACTGCCCAGTTTCCGGGGTAACTGACTCCCCTGTTGCCAGGGTAACTGATCACCCTGTTTCCGGGATAACTGACTGCCCTGTTTCTGGGATAACTGACTGCCCTGTTTCCAGGGTAACTGACTTACCCTGTTTCCGGGGTAACTGACTGCCCTGTTTCCAGGCTAACTGACTGCCCTGTTTCCAGGATAACTGATCACCCTGTTTCCGGGGTAACTGACTGCCCTGTTTCCGGGGTAACTGACCGCCCTTTTTCCAGGGTGACTGACCACCCTGTTTCCAGGATAACTGAAAGCCCTGTTTCCAGGGTAACTGATCTCCCTGTTTCCGGGGTAACTGATCACCCTGTTTCCGGGTAACTGACTGCCCTGTTTCCGGGGTAACTGACTGCCCTGTTTCCAGGGTAACTGATCTCCCTGTTTCCAGTGCAACGGATCACCATGTTTCCAGGGTAACTGACTGCCCTGTTTCCAGGGCAACTAACTGCCCTGTTTCCGCGGGAACTGACTGCCCAGTTTCCAGGGTAACTGACTGCCCAGTTTCCAGGGTAACTAACTGCCCTGTTTCCGGGGTAACTGACTGCCCAGTTTCCAGGGTAACTGACTGCCCTGTTTCCAGGGTAACTGACAGCCCACCTTCCAGTGTAACTGATCACCCTGTTTCCAGTATAATTGACTGCCCTGTTTCCAGGGTAAATGACCGCCCTGTTTCCAGGGTAACTGACTGCCCAGTTTCCAGGGTAAATTATCACCCTGTTTCCGGGATAACTAACTGCCTTGTTTCCAGGATAACAGACTGCCCTGTTTCCGGGGTAACTGATCACCCTGTTTCCGGGGTAACTGACTGCCCAGTTTCTGGGGTAACTGACTTCCCTGTTTCCAGGGTAACTGACTGCCCTGTTTCCGGGATAACTGACTGCCCTGTTTCCAGGGTAACTGATAACCCTGTTTCCGGGATAACTGACTGCCCTGTTTCCAGGGTAACTGACTGCCCAGTTTCCAGAGCAACTGAATAACCTGTTTCCAGGGTAACAGATCACCCTGTTTCCGGGATAACTGACTGCCCTGTTTCCAAGATAACTGACTGCCCTCTTTCCAGGGTAACTGACTGCCCTGTTTCCGGGGTAACTGACTGCCCTGTTTCCAGGCTAACTGACTGCCCTGTTTCCAGGATAACTGATCACCCTGTTTCCGGGGTAACTGACCAAATGTTTCCAGGGTCAGTGACCACCCTGTTTCCAGGATAACTGACTCCCCTGTTTCCAGGGTAACTGACTGCCCTGTTTCCGGGGTAACTGATCTCCCTGTTTCCGGGGTTACTGACCGCCCTGTTTCCAGGATAACTGAACTACCTATTTCCAGGTTAACTGACTGCCCTGTTTCCAGGGTAACTGACTGCCCTGTTTCCAGGGGAACTGACTGCCCTGTTTCCGGGGTAACAGATCACCCTGTTTCCGGGTTAACTGACTAACCAGTTTCCAGGGTGACTGACTGCCCTGTTTCCAGGGTAACTGACTGCCCAGTTTCCGGGGTAACTGACTGTCCTGTTTCCTGGGTAACTGACTGCCCTGCTTCCGGGGTAACTGACTGCCCTGTTTCCCGGGTAACTGACTGCCCAGTTTCCAGGGTAACTGATCACCCTTTTTCCGGGATAACTGACTGCCCTGTTTCCAGGGTAACTGATCACCCTGTTTCCGGGATAACTGACTGCCCAGTTTCCAGGGTAACTGACTGCCCAGTTTCCAGGGTAACTGACTGCCCTGCATCCGGGGTAACTGACTTCCCTGTTTCCAGGGTAACTGACTGCCCAGTTTCCAGGGTAACTGATCACCCTGTTTCCGGGATAACTGACTGCACTTTTTCCGGGAGAAATGACTGCCCTGTTTCCTGGGTAACTGACTGCCCTGCTTCCGGGGAAAATGACTGCCCTGTTTCCAGGTTAACTGACTGCCCAGTTTCCAGGGTAACTGATCACCCTTTTTCCGGGATAACTGACGGCACTGTTTCAGGGATAAGTGAATGCCCTCTTTCCAGGGTAACTGATCACCCTGTTTCCGGGATAACTGACTCCCCGGTTTCCATGGTAACTGACTGCCCAGTTTCCAGGGTAACTGACTGCCCTGTTTCCGGGGCAACTGACTGCCCTGTTTCCAGGGTAACTGACTGCCCTGTTTCCAGGGTAACTGACTGCCTTGTTTCCGGGGTAACTGACTGCCCTGTTTCCAGGGTAACTGATCACCCTGTTTCCGGGATAAATGACTGCCCTGTTTCCGGGATAACTGACTGCCCTGTTTCCAGGGTAACTGACTGCCCTGTTTCCGGGGTAACTGACTGCCCTGTTTCCAGGCTAACTGACTGCCCTGTTTCCAGGATAACTGATCACCCTGTTTCCGGGGTAGATGACTGCTCTGTTTCCGGGGTAACTGACCGCCCTGTTTCCAGGATAACTGATCACCCTGTTTCCGGGGTAACTGACTGCCCTGTTTCCAGGCTAACTGACTGCCCTGTTTCCAGGATAACTGATCACCCTGTTTCCGGGGTAACTGACTGCCCTGTTTCCGGGGTAACTGACCGCCCTGTTTCCAGGATAACTGATCACCCTGTTTCCGGGGTAACTGACCGCCCTGTTTCCAGGATAACTGATCACCCTGTTTCCGGGGTAACTGACCGCCCTGTTTCCACGATAACTGATCACCCTGTTTCCACGGTCACTGACCACCCTGTTTCCAGGATAACTGACTCCCCTGTTTCCAGCGTAACTGATCACCCTGTTTCCAGGATAACTGACCTACCTATTTCCGGGGTAACTGACCTACCTATTTCCAGGTTAACTGACTGCCCTGTTTCCAGGGTAACTGACTGCCCTGTTTCCAGGGGAACTGACTGCCCTGTTTCCGGGGTAACAGATCACCCTGTTTCCGGGGTAACTGACTAACCAGTTTCCAGGGTGACTGACTGCCCTGTTTCCAGGGTAACTGACTGCCCAGTTTCCGGGGTAACTGACTGTCCTGTTTCCTGGGTAACTGACTGCCCTGCTTCCGGGGTAACTGACTTCCCTGTTTCCAGGGTAACTGACTGCCCTGTTTCCGGGATAACTGACTGCCCTGTTTCCAGGGTAACTGATAACCCTGTTTCCGGGGTAACTGACTGCCCTGTTTCCAGGGTAACTGACTGCCCTGTTTCCAGGATAACTGATCACCCTGTTTCCGGGGTAACTGACTGCCCTGTTTCCGGGGTAACTGACCGCCCTGTTTCCAGGATAACTGATCACCCTGTTTCCGGGGTAACTGACCACCCTGTTTCCAGGGTCAGTGACCACCCTGTTTCCAGGGTAACTGACTGCCCAGTTTCCAGGGTAACTGACTGCCCTGTTTCCGGGGTAACAGATCTCCCTGTTTCCGGGGTAACTGACCGCCCTGTTTCCACGGTAACTGACTGCCATGTTTCCGGGGTAACTGACCGCCCTGTTTCCAGGATAACTGACTGCCCTGTTTCCAGGTTAACTGACAGCCCTGTTTCCAGGGTAACTGACTGCCCTGTTTCCAGGGGAACTGACTGCCCTGTTTCCGGGGTAAATGATCACCCTGTTTCCGGGGTAACTGACTGCCCATTTTCCGGGGTAACTGACTGCCCTGTTTCCTGTGTAATTGACTGCCCTGTTTCCAGGTTAACTGACTGCCCTGTTTCCAGGATAACTGATCTCCCTGTTTCCGAGGTAACTGACTGCCCTGTTTCCGGGGTAACTGACCGCCCTGTTTCCAGGATAACTGATCACCCTGTTTCCGGGGTAACTGACCGCCCTGTTTCCACGATAACTGATCACCCTGTTTCCAGGGTCACTGACCACCCTGTTACCAGGATAACTGACTCCCCTGTTTCCAGCGTAACTGATCACCCTGTTTCCAGGATAACTGACCTACCTATTTCCGGGGTAACTGACTGCCCTGTTTCCAGGGTAACTGACTGCCCAGTTTCCAGAGGAACTGAATAACCTGTTTCCAGGGTAACAGATCACCCTGTTTCCGGGATAACTGACTGCCCTGTTTCCAAGATAACTGACTGCCCAGTTTCCAGGGTAACTGACTGCCCTGTTTCCGGGGTAACTGACTGCCCTGTTTCCAGGCTAACTGACTGCCCTGTTTCCAGGATAACTGATCACCCTGTTTCCGGGGTAACTGACTGCCCTGTTTCCGGGGTAACTGACCGCCCTGTTTCCGGGGTAACTAATCTCCCTGTTTCCGGGGTTACTGACCGCCCTGTTTCCAGGATAACTGACCTACCTATTTCCAGGTTAACTGACTGCCCTGTTTCCAGGGGAACTGACTGCCCTGTTTCCGGGGTAACAGATCACCCTGTTTCCGGGGTAACTGACTAACCAGTTTCCAGGGTGACTGACTGCCCTGTTTCCAGGGTAACTGACTGCCCAGTTTCCGGGGTAACTGACTGTCCTGTTTCCTGGGTAACTGACTGCCCTGCTTCCGGGGTAACTGACTGCCCTGTTTCCGGGATAACTGACTGCCCTGTTTCCAGGGTAACTGATAACCCTGTTTCCGGGGTAACTGACTGCCCTGTTTCCAGGGTAACTGACTGCCCTGTTTCCAGGATAACTGATCACCCTGTTTCCGGGGTAACTGACTGCCCTGTTTCCGGGGTAACTGACCGCCCTGTTTCCAGGATAACTGATCACCCTGTTTCCGGGGTAACTGACCACCCTGTTTCCAGGGTCACTGACCACCCTGTTTCCAGGATAACTGACTCCCCTGTTTCCAGGGTAACTGACTGCCCTGTTTCCAGGGTAACTGACTGCCCTGTTTCCGGGGTAACTGACTGCCCTGTTTCCAGGATATCTGATCACTCTGTTTCCGGGGTAACTGATCACTCTGTTTCCGGGGTAACTGACCACCCTGTTTCCGGGGTAACTGACTAATCTGTTTCCAGGGTTACTGACAGCCCTGTTTCTGGGGTAACTGACTGCCCTGTTTCCGGGGTAACTGACCGCCCTGTTTCCAGGATAACTGATCACCCTGTTTCCAGTGGAACTGACCATCCTGTTTCCAGCGCAACTGACTGCCCAGTTTCCAGGGTAACTGACTGCCCTGTTTCCGGGGTAACAGATCTGCCTATTTCCGGGGTAACTGACCGCCCAGTTTCCAGAGTAACTGAATACCCTGTTTCCAGGGTAACTGACTGCCCAGTTTCCAGAGTAACTGAATACCCTGTTTCCAGGGTAACTGACTGCCCTGTTTCCGGGATAACTGACTGCCCTGTTTCCAGGGTAACTGACTGCCCTGTTTCCGGGATAGCTGACTGCCCTGTTTCCAGGGTAACTGACTGCCCTGTTTCCGGGGCAACTGACTGCCCTGTTTCCAGGCTAACTGACTGCCTGTTTCCAGGATAACTGATCACCCTGTTTCCGGGATAACTGACTCCCCTGTTTCCACGGTAACTGACTGCCCTGTTTCCGGGGTAACTGACCGCCCTGTTTCCAGGATAACTGACTGCCCTGTTTCCAGGTTAACTGACAGCCCTGTTTCCAGGGTAACTGACTGCCCTGTTTCCAGGGGAACTGACTGCCCTGTTTCCGGGGTAAATGATCACCCTGTTTCCGGGGTAACTGACTGCCCATTTTCCGGGGTAACTGACTGCCCTGTTTCCTGTGTAATTGACTGCCCAGTTTCCAGGTTAACTGACTGCCCAGTTTCCAGGGTAACTGATCATCCTTTTTCCGGGATAACTGACTGCTCTGTTTCCGGGATAACTGACTGCCCTGTTTCCAGGGTAACTGATCACCCTGTTTCCGGGATAACTGACTCCCCTGTTTCCAGGGTAACTGACTGCCCAGTTTCCGGGGTAACTGACTGCCCTGTTTCCTGAGTAACTGACTGCCCTGCTTCCGGGGTAACTGACTGCCCTGTTTCCAGGGTAACTGACTGCCCAGTTCCAGGGTAACTGATCACCCTTTTTCCGTGATAACTGACTGCCCTGTTTCCGGGATTACTGACTGCCCTGTTTCCGGGGTAACTGATCACCCTGTTTCCGGGGTAACTGTCTAACCAGTTTCCAGGGTGACTGACTGCTATGTTTCCAGGGTAATTGAGTGCCCAGTTTCCGGGTTAACTGACTGCCCTGTTTCCTGGGTAACTGTCTGCCCTGCTTCCGGGGTAAATGACTGCCCTGTTTCCAGGGTAACTGACTGCCCAGTTTCCAGGGTAACAGATCACCCTTTTTCCGGGATAACTGACTGCCCTGTTTCCGGGATAACTGACTGCCCTGTTTCCAGTGTAACTGATCACCCTGTTTCCGGGATAACTGTCTGCCCTGTTTCCGGGATAACTGACTGCCCAGTTTCCGGGATAACTGACTGCCCTGTTTCCAGGGTAACTGACTGCCCTGTTTCCGGGGTAACTGACTGCCCTGTTTCCAGGGTAACTGACTGCCCTGTTTCCGGGGTAACTGACTGCCCTGTTTCCAGGATAACTGATCACTCTGTTTCCGGGGTAACTGACCACCCTGTGTCCGGGGTAACTGACTAATCTGTTTCCAGGGTTACTGACCGCCCTGTTTCTGGGGTAACTGAGTGCCCTGTTTCCGGGGTAACTGACCACCCTGTTTCCAGGATAACTGATCACCCACTTTCCGGGGGAACTGACAGCCCTGTTTCCGGGGTAACTGACTGCCCTGTTTCCAGTGTAACTAACTGCCCTGTTTCCGGGGTAACTGATCACCCTGTTTCCGGGATAACTGAATACCCTGTTTCCAGGGCAACTGACTGCCCACTTTCCAGGGTAACTGATCACCCTGTATCCGGGATAACTGAATACCCTGTTTGCAGGGCAACTGACTGCCCAGTTTCCAGGGTAACTGACTGCCCTGTTTCCAGGGCAAGTGACCGCCCTGTTTCCGGGGTAACAGACTGCCCTGTTTCCAGGGTAACTGTTCACCCTGCTTCCGGGGTAACGGATCACCCTGTTTCCGGGGTAAATGACGGCCCTGTTTACAGGGTAACTGACCGCCCTGTTTCAGGGATAACTGTGTGCCCTGTTTCCAGGGTAAAAAACTGCCCTGTTTCCGGGGTAACTGAATACCCTGTTTCCGGGGTAACTGACTGCCCAGTTTCCAGGGTAACTGACTGCCCTGTTTCCAGGGTAACTGACTGCCCTGTTTCCGGGGTAACTGACTGCCCAGTTTCCAGGATAACTGACCGCCCTGTTTCAGGGATAACTGTGTGCTCTGTTTCCAGGGTAAAAAACTGCCCTGTTTCCGGGGTAACTGACCGCCCTGTTTCCAGGATAACTGATCACCCTGTTTCCGGGGTAACTGACTGCCCAGTTTCCAGCGTAACTGACTGCCCTGTTTCCAGGGTAACTGACTGCCCTGTTTCCGGGGTAACTGACTGCCCAGTTTCCAGGGAAACTGACTGCCCTGTTTCCGGGATAACTGACTGCCCAGTTTCCAGGGTAACTGATCACCCTGTTTCCGGGATAACTGACTACCCTGTTTCCAGGGTAACTGACTGCCCAGTTTCCAGGGAAACTGACTGCCCTGTTTCCGGGGTAACTGACTGCCCAGTTTCCAGGGTAACTGCTCAGCCCGTTTCCGGGATAACTGACTGCCCTGTTTCCGGGATAACTGATCACCCTGTTTCCGGGGTAACTGATTGCCCTGTTTCCAGCGTAACTGATCACCCTGTTTCCGGGATAACTGACTGCCCTGTTTCCGGGATAACTGACTGCCCTGTTTCCAGGGTAACTGACTGCCCTGTTTCCGGGGTAACTGACTGCCCTGTTTCCAGGATAACTGATCACTCTGTTTCCGGGGTAACTGACCACCCTGTGTCCGGGGTAACTGACTAATCTGTTTCCAGGGTTACTGACCGCCCTGTTTCTGGGGTAACTGAGTGCCCTGTTTCCGGGGTAACTGACCGCCCTGTTTCCAGGATAACTGATCACCCTGTTTCCAGGGTAACTGACCATCCTGTTTCCAGGGTAACTGACCATCCTGTTTCCAGGGTAACTGACTGCCCAGTTTGCAGGGTAAATGACTGCCCTGTTTCCGGGGTAACAGATCTCCCTGTTTCCAGGGTAACAGACCGCCCTGTTTCCAGGATAACTGACTGCCCTGTTTCCGGGATAACTGACTGCCCTGTTTACTGGATAACTGACCGCCCTGTTTCCAGGTTAACTGACTGCCCTGTTTACTGGATAACTGACCGCCCTGTTTCCAGGTTAACTGACTGCCCTGTTTCCGGGATAACTGACTGCCCTGTTTCCAGGGTAACTGACTGCCCTGTTTCCGGGATAACTGACTGCCCTGTTTCCAGGGTAACTAACTGCCCTGTTTCCGCGGGAACTGACTGCCCAGTTTCCAGGGTAACTGACTGCCCAGTTTCCAGGGTAACTAACTGCCCTGTTTCCGGGGTAACTGACTGCCCAGTTTCCAGGGTAACTGACTGCCCTGTTTCCAGGGTAACTGACAGCCCACCTTCCAGTGTAACTGATCACCCTGTTTCCAGTATAATTGACTGCCCTGTTTCCAGGGTAAATGACCGCCCTGTTTCCAGGGTAACTGACTGCCCAGTTTCCAGGGTAAATTATCACCCTGTTTCCGGGATAACTAACTGCCTTGTTTCCAGGATAACAGACTGCCCTGTTTCCGGGGTAACTGATCACCCTGTTTCAGGGGTAACTGACTGCCCAGTTTCCGGGGTAACTGACTTCCCTGTTTCCAGGGTAACTGACTGCCCTGTTTCCGGGATAACTGACTGCCCTGTTTCCAGGGTAACTGATAACCCTGTTTCCGGGATAACTGACTGCCCTGTTTCCAGGGTAACTGACTGCCCAGTTTCCAGAGTAACTGAATAACCTGTTTCCAGGGTAACAGATCACCCTGTTTCCGGGATAACTGACTGCCCTGTTTCCAAGATAACTGACTGCCCTCTTTCCAGGGTAACTGACTGCCCTGTTTCCGGGGTAACTGACTGCCCTGTTTCCAGGCTAACTGACTGCCCTGTTTCCAGGATAACAGATCACCCTGTTTCCGGGATAACTGACTGCCCTGTTTCCAAGATAACTGACTGCCCTCTTTCCAGGGTAACTGACTGCCCTGTTTCTGGGGTAACTGACTGCCCTGTTTCTGGGGTAACTGACTGCCCTGTTTCCAGGATAACTGATCACCCTTTTTCCGGGGTAACTGACCACCCTGTTTCCAGGGTCAGTGACCACCCTGTTTCCAGGATAACTGACTCCCCTGTTTCCAGGGTAACTGACTGCCCTGTTTCCGGGGTAACTGATCTCCCTGTTTCCGGGGTTACTGACCGCCCTGTTTCCAGGATAACTGAACTACCTATTTCCAGGTTAACTGACTGCCCTGTTTCCAGGGGAACTGACTGCCCTGTTTCCGGGATAACTGAATGCCCTGTTTCCGGGATAACTGACTGCCCTGTTTCCGGGATAACTGAATGCCCTGTTTCCGGGATAACTGACTGCCCTGTTTCCGGGATAACTGACTGCCCTGTTTCCAGGGGAACTGACTGCCCTGTTTCCGGGATAACTGAATGCCCTGTTTCCGGGATAACTGACTGCCCTGTTTACTGGATAACTGACCGCCCTGTTTCCAGGTTAACTGACTGCCCTGTTTCCGGGATAACTGACTGCCCTGTTTCCAGGGTAACTGATTGCCCTGTTTCCGGTGTAACTGACTGCCCTGTTTCCAGGGTAACTGATCACCCTGTTTCCGGGACAACTGACTGCCCTGTTTCCGGGATAACTGACTGCTCTGTTTCCAGGATAACTGACTGCCCTGTTTCCGGGATGACTGACTGCCTGTTTCCAGGGTAACTGACTGCCCTGTTTCCGGGGTAACTGATTGCCCTGTTTCCAGCGTAACTGATCACCCTGTTTCCGGGATAACTGACTGCCCTGTTTCCGGGATAACTGACTGCCCTGTTTCCAGGGTAACTGACTGCCCTGTTTCCGGGGTAACTGACTGCCCTGTTTACAGGATAACTGATCACTCTGTTTCCGGGGTAACTGACCACCCTGTGTCCGGGGTAACTGACTAATCTGTTTCCAGGGTTACTGACCGCCCTGTTTCTGGGGTAACTGAGTGCCCTGTTTCCGGGGTAACTGACCACCCTGTTTCCAGGATAACTGATCACCCACTTTCCGGGGGAACTGACAGCCCTGTTTCCGGGGTAACTGACTGCCCTGTTTCCAGTGTAACTAACTGCCCTGTTTCCGGGGTAACTGATCACCCTGTTTCCGGGATAACTGAATACCCTGTTTCCAGGGCAACTGACTGCCCACTTTCCAGGGTAACTGATCACCCTGTATCCGGGATAACTGAATACCCTGTTTGCAGGGCAACTGACTGCCCAGTTTCCAGGGTAACTGACTGCCCTGTTTCCAGGGCAAGTGACCGCCCTGTTTCCGGGGTAACAGACTGCCCTGTTTCCAGGGTAACTGTTCACCCTGCTTCCGGGGTAACGGATCACCCTGTTTCCGGGGTAAATGACGGCCCTGTTTACAGGGTAACTGACCGCCCTGTTTCAGGGATAACTGTGTGCCCTGTTTCCAGGGTAAAAAACTGCCCTGTTTCCGGGGTAACTGAATACCCTGTTTCCGGGGTAACTGACTGCCCAGTTTCCAGGGTAACTGACTGCCCTGTTTCCAGGGTAACTGACTGCCCTGTTTCCGGGGTAACTGACTGCCCAGTTTCCAGGATAACTGACCGCCCTGTTTCAGGGATAACTGTGTGCTCTGTTTCCAGGGTAAAAAACTGCCCTGTTTCCGGGGTAACTGACCACCCTGTTTCCAGGATAACTGATCACCCTGTTTCCGGGGTAACTGACTGCCCAGTTTCCAGCGTAACTGACTGCCCTGTTTCCAGGGTAACTGACTGCCCTGTTTCCGGGGTAACTGACTGCCCAGTTTCCAGGGAAACTGACTGCCCTGTTTCCGGGATAACTGACTGCCCAGTTTCCAGGGTAACTGATCACCCTGTTTCCGGGATAACTGACTACCCTGTTTCCAGGGTAACTGACTGCCCAGTTTCCAGGGAAACTGACTGCCCTGTTTCCGGGGTAACTGACTGCCCAGTTTCCAGGGTAACTGCTCAGCCCGTTTCCGGGATAACTGACTGCCCTGTTTCCGGGATAACTGATCACCCTGTTTCCGGGGTAACTGATTGCCCTGTTTCCAGCGTAACTGATCACCCTGTTTCCGGGATAACTGACTGCCCTGTTTCCGGGATAACTGACTGCCCTGTTTCCAGGGTAACTGACTGCCCTGTTTCCGGGGTAACTGACTGCCCTGTTTCCAGGATAACTGATCACTCTGTTTCCGGGGTAACTGACCACCCTGTGTCCGGGGTAACTGACTAATCTGTTTCCAGGGTTACTGACCGCCCTGTTTCTGGGGTAACTGAGTGCCCTGTTTCCGGGGTAACTGACCGCCCTGTTTCCAGGATAACTGATCACCCTGTTTCCAGGGTAACTGACCATCCTGTTTCCAGGGTAACTGACCATCCTGTTTCCAGGGTAACTGACTGCCCAGTTTGCAGGGTAAATGACTGCCCTGTTTCCGGGGTAACAGATCTCCCTGTTTCCAGGGTAACAGACCGCCCTGTTTCCAGGATAACTGACTGCCCTGTTTCCGGGATAACTGACTGCCCTGTTTACTGGATAACTGACCGCCCTGTTTCCAGGTTAACTGACTGCCCTGTTTACTGGATAACTGACCGCCCTGTTTCCAGGTTAACTGACTGCCCTGTTTCCGGGATAACTGACTGCCCTGTTTCCAGGGTAACTGACTGCCCTGTTTCCGGGATAACTGACTGCCCTGTTTCCAGGGTAACTAACTGCCCTGTTTCCGCGGGAACTGACTGCCCAGTTTCCAGGGTAACTGACTGCCCAGTTTCCAGGGTAACTAACTGCCCTGTTTCCGGGGTAACTGACTGCCCAGTTTCCAGGGTAACTGACTGCCCTGTTTCCAGGGTAACTGACAGCCCACCTTCCAGTGTAACTGATCACCCTGTTTCCAGTATAATTGACTGCCCTGTTTCCAGGGTAAATGACCGCCCTGTTTCCAGGGTAACTGACTGCCCAGTTTCCAGGGTAAATTATCACCCTGTTTCCGGGATAACTAACTGCCTTGTTTCCAGGATAACAGACTGCCCTGTTTCCGGGGTAACTGATCACCCTGTTTCAGGGGTAACTGACTGCCCAGTTTCCGGGGTAACTGACTTCCCTGTTTCCAGGGTAACTGACTGCCCTGTTTCCGGGATAACTGACTGCCCTGTTTCCAGGGTAACTGATAACCCTGTTTCCGGGATAACTGACTGCCCTGTTTCCAGGGTAACTGACTGCCCAGTTTCCAGAGTAACTGAATAACCTGTTTCCAGGGTAACAGATCACCCTGTTTCCGGGATAACTGACTGCCCTGTTTCCAAGATAACTGACTGCCCTCTTTCCAGGGTAACTGACTGCCCTGTTTCCGGGGTAACTGACTGCCCTGTTTCCAGGCTAACTGACTGCCCTGTTTCCAGGATAACAGATCACCCTGTTTCCGGGATAACTGACTGCCCTGTTTCCAAGATAACTGACTGCCCTCTTTCCAGGGTAACTGACTGCCCTGTTTCTGGGGTAACTGACTGCCCTGTTTCTGGGGTAACTGACTGCCCTGTTTCCAGGATAACTGATCACCCTTTTTCCGGGGTAACTGACCACCCTGTTTCCAGGGTCAGTGACCACCCTGTTTCCAGGATAACTGACTCCCCTGTTTCCAGGGTAACTGACTGCCCTGTTTCCGGGGTAACTGATCTCCCTGTTTCCGGGGTTACTGACCGCCCTGTTTCCAGGATAACTGAACTACCTATTTCCAGGTTAACTGACTGCCCTGTTTCCAGGGTAACTGACTGCCCTGTTTCCAGGGGAACTGACTGCCCTGTTTCCGGGATAACTGAATGCCCTGTTTCCGGGATAACTGACTGCCCTGTTTACTGGATAACTGACCGCCCTGTTTCCAGGTTAACTGACTGCCCTGTTTCCGGGATAACTGACTGCCCTGTTTCCAGGGTAACTGATTGCCCTGTTTCCGGTGTAACTGACTGCCCTGTTTCCAGGGTAACTGATCACCCTGTTTCCGGGACAACTGACTGCCCTGTTTCCGGGATAACTGACTGCTCTGTTTCCAGGATAACTGACTGCCCTGTTTCCGGGGTAACTGACTACCCTGTTTCCAAGCTAACTGACAGCCCTGTTTCCAGGATAACTGATCACCCTGTTTCCGCGGTAACTGACTGCCCTGTTTCCGGGGTAACTGACCGCCCTGTTTCCACGATAACTGATCACCCTGTTTCCGGGGTCACTTACCACACTGTTTCCAGTGTCACTGACCACCCCGTTTCCAGGATAACTGACTCCCCTGTTTCCAGGGTAACTGACCGCCCTGTTTCCGGGGTCACTTACCACACTGTTTCCAGTGCAACGGATCACCATGTTTCCGGGGTAACTGACTGCCCTGTTTCCAGGGCAACTGACCGCCCTGTTTCCGAGGGAACTGACTGCCCAGTTTCCAGGGTAACTGACTGCCCAGTCTCCAGGGTAACTAACTGCCCTGTTTCCGGGGGAACTGACTGCCCAGTTTCCAGGGTAACTGACTGCCCTGTTTCCAGGGTAACTGACAGCCCACCTTCCAGTGTAACTGATCACCCTGTTTCCAGGATAATTGACTGCCCTGTTTCCAGGGTAACTGACCGCCCTGTTTCCAGGGTAACTGACTGCCCAGTTTCCAGGGTAAATTATCACCCTGTTTCCGGGATAACTAACTGCCCTGTTTCCGGGATAACTGACTGCCCTGTTTCCGGGGTAACTGATCACCCTGTTTCCGGGGTAACTGACTGCCCAGTTTCCGGGGTAACTGACTTCCCTGTTTCCAGGGTAACTGACTGCCCAGTTTCCATGGTAACTGACTGCCCTGTTTCCGGGGTAACTGATCACCCTGTTTCCGGGGTAACTGACTGCCCAGTTTCCAGGGTGACTGACTGCCCTGTTTCCAGGGTAACTGACTGCCCAGTTTCCGGGGTAACTGACTCCCCTGTTGCCAGGGTAACTGATCACCCTGTTTCCGGGATAACTGACTGCCCTGTTTCTGGGATAACTGACTGCCCTGTTTCCAGGGTAACTGACTTACCCTGTTTCCGGGGTAACTGACTGCCCTGTTTCCAGGCTAACTGACTGCCCTGTTTCCAGGATAACTGATCACCCTGTTTCCGGGGTAACTGACTGCCCTGTTTCCGGGGTAACTGACCGCCCTTTTTCCAGGGTGACTGACCACCCTGTTTCCAGGATAACTGAAAGCCCTGTTTCCAGGGTAACTGATCTCCCTGTTTCCGGGGTAACTGATCACCCTGTTTCCGGGTAACTGACTGCCCTGTTTCCGGGGTAACTGACTGCCCTGTTTCCAGGGTAACTGATCTCCCTGTTTCCAGTGCAACGGATCACCATGTTTCCAGGGTAACTGACTGCCCTGTTTCCAGGGCAACTAACTGCCCTGTTTCCGCGGGAACTGACTGCCCAGTTTCCAGGGTAACTGACTGCCCAGTTTCCAGGGTAACTAACTGCCCTGTTTCCGGGGTAACTGACTGCCCAGTTTCCAGGGTAACTGACTGCCCTGTTTCCAGGGTAACTGACAGCCCACCTTCCAGTGTAACTGATCACCCTGTTTCCAGTATAATTGACTGCCCTGTTTCCAGGGTAAATGACCGCCCTGTTTCCAGGGTAACTGACTGCCCAGTTTCCAGGGTAAATTATCACCCTGTTTCCGGGATAACTAACTGCCTTGTTTCCAGGATAACAGACTGCCCTGTTTCCGGGGTAACTGATCACCCTGTTTCCGGGGTAACTGACTGCCCAGTTTCTGGGGTAACTGACTTCCCTGTTTCCAGGGTAACTGACTGCCCTGTTTCCGGGATAACTGACTGCCCTGTTTCCAGGGTAACTGATAACCCTGTTTCCGGGATAACTGACTGCCCTGTTTCCAGGGTAACTGACTGCCCAGTTTCCAGAGCAACTGAATAACCTGTTTCCAGGGTAACAGATCACCCTGTTTCCGGGATAACTGACTGCCCTGTTTCCAAGATAACTGACTGCCCTCTTTCCAGGGTAACTGACTGCCCTGTTTCCGGGGTAACTGACTGCCCTGTTTCCAGGCTAACTGACTGCCCTGTTTCCAGGATAACTGATCACCCTGTTTCCGGGGTAACTGACCAAATGTTTCCAGGGTCAGTGACCACCCTGTTTCCAGGATAACTGACTCCCCTGTTTCCAGGGTAACTGACTGCCCTGTTTCCGGGGTAACTGATCTCCCTGTTTCCGGGGTTACTGACCGCCCTGTTTCCAGGATAACTGAACTACCTATTTCCAGGTTAACTGACTGCCCTGTTTCCAGGGTAACTGACTGCCCTGTTTCCAGGGGAACTGACTGCCCTGTTTCCGGGGTAACAGATCACCCTGTTTCCGGGTTAACTGACTAACCAGTTTCCAGGGTGACTGACTGCCCTGTTTCCAGGGTAACTGACTGCCCAGTTTCCGGGGTAACTGACTGTCCTGTTTCCTGGGTAACTGACTGCCCTGCTTCCGGGGTAACTGACTGCCCTGTTTCCCGGGTAACTGACTGCCCAGTTTCCAGGGTAACTGATCACCCTTTTTCCGGGATAACTGACTGCCCTGTTTCCAGGGTAACTGATCACCCTGTTTCCGGGATAACTGACTGCCCAGTTTCCAGGGTAACTGACTGCCCAGTTTCCAGGGTAACTGACTGCCCTGCATCCGGGGTAACTGACTTCCCTGTTTCCAGGGTAACTGACTGCCCAGTTTCCAGGGTAACTGATCACCCTGTTTCCGGGATAACTGACTGCACTTTTTCCGGGAGAAATGACTGCCCTGTTTCCTGGGTAACTGACTGCCCTGCTTCCGGGGAAAATGACTGCCCTGTTTCCAGGTTAACTGACTGCCCAGTTTCCAGGGTAACTGATCACCCTTTTTCCGGGATAACTGACGGCACTGTTTCAGGGATAAGTGAATGCCCTGTTTCCAGGGTAACTGATCACCCTGTTTCCGGGATAACTGACTCCCCGGTTTCCATGGTAACTGACTGCCCAGTTTCCAGGGTAACTGACTGCCCTGTTTCCGGGGCAACTGACTGCCCTGTTTCCAGGGTAACTGATTGCCCAGTTTCCAGGGTAACTGATCACCCTGTTTCCGGGATAACTGACTGCCCTGTTTCCGGGAGAAATGACTGCCCTGTTTCCAGGGTAACTGACTGCCTTGTTTCCGGGGTAACTGACTGCCCTGTTTCCAGGGTAACTGATCACCCTGTTTCCGGGATAAATGACTGCCCTGTTTCCGGGATAACTGACTGCCCTGTTTCCAGGGTAACTGACTGCCCTGTTTCCGGGGTAACTGACTGCCCTGTTTCCAGGCTAACTGACTGCCCTGTTTCCAGGATAACTGATCACCCTGTTTCCGGGGTAGATGACTGCTCTGTTTCCGGGGTAACTGACCGCCCTGTTTCCAGGATAACTGATCACCCTGTTTCCGGGGTAACTGACTGCCCTGTTTCCAGGCTAACTGACTGCCCTGTTTCCAGGATAACTGATCACCCTGTTTCCGGGGTAACTGACTGCCCTGTTTCCGGGGTAACTGACCGCCCTGTTTCCAGGATAACTGATCACCCTGTTTCCGGGGTAACTGACCGCCCTGTTTCCAGGATAACTGATCTCCCTGTTTCCAGGGTCACTGACCACCCTGTTTCCAGGATAACTGACTCCCCTGTTTCCAGCGTAACTGATCACCCTGTTTCCAGGATAACTGACCTACCTATTTCCGGGGTAACTGACCTACCTATTTCCAGGTTAACTGACTGCCCTGTTTCCAGGGTAACTGACTGCCCTGTTTCCAGGGGAACTGACTGCCCTGTTTCCGGGGTAACAGATCACCCTGTTTCCGGGGTAACTGACTAACCAGTTTCCAGGGTGACTGACTGCCCTGTTTCCAGGGTAACTGACTGCCCTGTTTCCGGGGTAACTGACTGTCCTGTTTCCTGGGTAACTGACTGCCCTGCTTCCGGGGTAACTGACTTCCCTGTTTCCAGGGTAACTGACTGCCCTGTTTCCGGGATAACTGACTGCCCTGTTTCCAGGGTAACTGATAACCCTGTTTCCGGGGTAACTGACTGCCCTGTTTCCAGGGTAACTGACTGCCCTGTTTCCAGGATAACTGATCACCCTGTTTCCGGGGTAACTGACTGCCCTGTTTCCGGGGTAACTGACCGCCCTGTTTCCAGGATAACTGATCACCCTGTTTCCGGGGTAACTGACCACCCTGTTTCCAGGGTCAGTGACCACCCTGTTTCCAGGGTAACTGACTGCCCAGTTTCCAGGGTAACTGACTGCCCTGTTTCCGGGGTAACAGATCTCCCTGTTTCCGGGGTAACTGACCGCCCTGTTTCCACGGTAACTGACTGCCATGTTTCCGGGGTAACTGACCGCCCTGTTTCCAGGATAACTGACTGCCCTGTTTCCAGGTTAACTGACAGCCCTGTTTCCAGGGTAACTGACTGCCCTGTTTCCAGGGGAACTGACTGCCCTGTTTCCGGGGTAAATGATCACCCTGTTTCCGGGGTAACTGACTGCCCATTTTCCGGGGTAACTGACTGCCCTGTTTCCTGTGTAATTGACTGCCCTGTTTCCAGGTTAACTGACTGCCCTGTTTCCAGGATAACTGATCTCCCTGTTTCCGAGGTAACTGACTGCCCTGTTTCCGGGGTAACTGACCGCCCTGTTTCCAGGATAACTGATCACCCTGTTTCCGGGGTAACTGACCGCCCTGTTTCCAGGATAACTGATCACCCTGTTTCCAGGGTCACTGACCACCCTGTTACCAGGATAACTGACTCCCCTGTTTCCAGCGTAACTGATCACCCTGTTTCCAGGATAACTGACCTACCTATTTCCGGGGTAACTGACTGCCCTGTTTCCAGGGTAACTGACTGCCCAGTTTCCAGAGGAACTGAATAACCTGTTTCCAGGGTAACAGATCACCCTGTTTCCGGGATAACTGACTGCCCTGTTTCCAAGATAACTGACTGCCCAGTTTCCAGGGTAACTGACTGCCCTGTTTCCGGGGTAACTGACTGCCCTGTTTCCAGGCTAACTGACTGCCCTGTTTCCAGGATAACTGATCACCCTGTTTCCGGGGTAACTGACTGCCCTGTTTCCGGGGTAACTGACCGCCCTGTTTCCGGGGTAACTAATCTCCCTGTTTCCGGGGTTACTGACCGCCCTGTTTCCAGGATAACTGACCTACCTATTTCCAGGTTAACTGACTGCCCTGTTTCCAGGGGAACTGACTGCCCTGTTTCCGGGGTAACAGATCACCCTGTTTCCGGGGTAACTGACTAACCAGTTTCCAGGGTGACTGACTGCCCTGTTTCCAGGGTAACTGACTGCCCAGTTTCCGGGGTAACTGACTGTCCTGTTTCCTGGGTAACTGACTGCCCTGCTTCCGGGGTAACTGACTGCCCTGTTTCCGGGATAACTGACTGCCCTGTTTCCAGGGTAACTGATAACCCTGTTTCCGGGGTAACTGACTGCCCTGTTTCCAGGGTAACTGACTGCCCTGTTTCCAGGATAACTGATCACCCTGTTTCCGGGGTAACTGACTGCCCTGTTTCCGGGGTAACTGACCGCCCTGTTTCCAGGATAACTGATCACCCTGTTTCCGGGGTAACTGACCACCCTGTTTCCAGGGTCACTGACCACCCTGTTTCCAGGATAACTGACTCCCCTGTTTCCAGGGTAACTGACTGCCCTGTTTCCAGGGTAACTGACTGCCCTGTTTCCGGGGTAACTGACTGCCCTGTTTCCAGGATATCTGATCACTCTGTTTCCGGGGTAACTGATCACTCTGTTTCCGGGGTAACTGACCACCCTGTTTCCGGGGTAACTGACTAATCTGTTTCCAGGGTTACTGACAGCCCTGTTTCTGGGGTAACTGACTGCCCTGTTTCCGGGGTAACTGACCGCCCTGTTTCCAGGATAACTGATCACCCTGTTTCCAGTGGAACTGACCATCCTGTTTCCAGCGCAACTGACTGCCCAGTTTCCAGGGTAACTGACTGCCCTGTTTCCGGGGTAACAGATCTGCCTATTTCCGGGGTAACTGACCGCCCAGTTTCCAGAGTAACTGAATACCCTGTTTCCAGGGTAACTGACTGCCCAGTTTCCAGAGTAACTGAATACCCTGTTTCCAGGGTAACTGACTGCCCTGTTTCCGGGATAACTGACTGCCCTGTTTCCAGGGTAACTGACTGCCCTGTTTCCGGGATAGCTGACTGCCCTGTTTCCAGGGTAACTGACTGCCCTGTTTCCGGGGCAACTGACTGCCCTGTTTCCAGGCTAACTGACTGCCTGTTTCCAGGATAACTGATCACCCTGTTTCCGGGATAACTGACTCCCCTGTTTCCACGGTAACTGACTGCCCTGTTTCCGGGGTAACTGACCGCCCTGTTTCCAGGATAACTGACTGCCCTGTTTCCAGGTTAACTGACAGCCCTGTTTCCAGGGTAACTGACTGCCCTGTTTCCAGGGGAACTGACTGCCCTGTTTCCGGGGTAAATGATCACCCTGTTTCCGGGGTAACTGACTGCCCATTTTCCGGGGTAACTGACTGCCCTGTTTCCTGTGTAATTGACTGCCCAGTTTCCAGGTTAACTGACTGCCCAGTTTCCAGGGTAACTGATCATCCTTTTTCCGGGATAACTGACTGCTCTGTTTCCGGGATAACTGACTGCCCTGTTTCCAGGGTAACTGATCACCCTGTTTCCGGGATAACTGACTCCCCTGTTTCCAGGGTAACTGACTGCCCAGTTTCCGGGGTAACTGACTGCCCTGTTTCCTGAGTAACTGACTGCCCTGCTTCCGGGGTAACTGACTGCCCTGTTTCCAGGGTAACTGACTGCCCAGTTCCAGGGTAACTGATCACCCTTTTTCCGTGATAACTGACTGCCCTGTTTCCGGGATTACTGACTGCCCTGTTTCCGGGGTAACTGATCACCCTGTTTCCGGGGTAACTGTCTAACCAGTTTCCAGGGTGACTGACTGCTATGTTTCCAGGGTAATTGAGTGCCCAGTTTCCGGGTTAACTGACTGCCCTGTTTCCTGGGTAACTGTCTGCCCTGCTTCCGGGGTAAATGACTGCCCTGTTTCCAGGGTAACTGACTGCCCAGTTTCCAGGGTAACAGATCACCCTTTTTCCGGGATAACTGACTGCCCTGTTTCCGGGATAACTGACTGCCCTGTTTCCAGTGTAACTGATCACCCTGTTTCCGGGATAACTGTCTGCCCTGTTTCCGGGATAACTGACTGCCCAGTTTCCGGGATAACTGACTGCCCTGTTTCCAGGGTAACTGACTGCCCTGTTTCCGGGGTAACTGACTGCCCTGTTTCCAGGGTAACTGACTGCCCTGTTTCCGGGGTAACTGACTGCCCTGTTTCCAGGATAACTGATCACTCTGTTTCCGGGGTAACTGACCACCCTGTGTCCGGGGTAACTGACTAATCTGTTTCCAGGGTTACTGACCGCCCTGTTTCTGGGGTAACTGAGTGCCCTGTTTCCGGGGTAACTGACCACCCTGTTTCCAGGATAACTGATCACCCACTTTCCGGGGGAACTGACAGCCCTGTTTCCGGGGTAACTGACTGCCCTGTTTCCAGTGTAACTAACTGCCCTGTTTCCGGGGTAACTGATCACCCTGTTTCCGGGATAACTGAATACCCTGTTTCCAGGGCAACTGACTGCCCACTTTCCAGGGTAACTGATCACCCTGTATCCGGGATAACTGAATACCCTGTTTGCAGGGCAACTGACTGCCCAGTTTCCAGGGTAACTGACTGCCCTGTTTCCAGGGCAAGTGACCGCCCTGTTTCCGGGGTAACAGACTGCCCTGTTTCCAGGGTAACTGTTCACCCTGCTTCCGGGGTAACGGATCACCCTGTTTCCGGGGTAAATGACGGCCCTGTTTACAGGGTAACTGACCGCCCTGTTTCAGGGATAACTGTGTGCCCTGTTTCCAGGGTAAAAAACTGCCCTGTTTCCGGGGTAACTGAATACCCTGTTTCCGGGGTAACTGACTGCCCAGTTTCCAGGGTAACTGACTGCCCTGTTTCCAGGGTAACTGACTGCCCTGTTTCCGGGGTAACTGACTGCCCAGTTTCCAGGATAACTGACCGCCCTGTTTCAGGGATAACTGTGTGCTCTGTTTCCAGGGTAAAAAACTGCCCTGTTTCCGGGGTAACTGACCGCCCTGTTTCCAGGATAACTGATCACCCTGTTTCCGGGGTAACTGACTGCCCAGTTTCCAGCGTAACTGACTGCCCTGTTTCCAGGGTAACTGACTGCCCTGTTTCCGGGGTAACTGACTGCCCAGTTTCCAGGGAAACTGACTGCCCTGTTTCCGGGATAACTGACTGCCCAGTTTCCAGGGTAACTGATCACCCTGTTTCCGGGATAACTGACTACCCTGTTTCCAGGGTAACTGACTGCCCAGTTTCCAGGGAAACTGACTGCCCTGTTTCCGGGGTAACTGACTGCCCAGTTTCCAGGGTAACTGCTCAGCCCGTTTCCGGGATAACTGACTGCCCTGTTTCCGGGATAACTGATCACCCTGTTTCCGGGGTAACTGATTGCCCTGTTTCCAGCGTAACTGATCACCCTGTTTCCGGGATAACTGACTGCCCTGTTTCCGGGATAACTGACTGCCCTGTTTCCAGGGTAACTGACTGCCCTGTTTCCGGGGTAACTGACTGCCCTGTTTCCAGGATAACTGATCACTCTGTTTCCGGGGTAACTGACCACCCTGTGTCCGGGGTAACTGACTAATCTGTTTCCAGGGTTACTGACCGCCCTGTTTCTGGGGTAACTGAGTGCCCTGTTTCCGGGGTAACTGACCGCCCTGTTTCCAGGATAACTGATCACCCTGTTTCCAGGGTAACTGACCATCCTGTTTCCAGGGTAACTGACCATCCTGTTTCCAGGGTAACTGACTGCCCAGTTTGCAGGGTAAATGACTGCCCTGTTTCCGGGGTAACAGATCTCCCTGTTTCCAGGGTAACAGACCGCCCTGTTTCCAGGATAACTGACTGCCCTGTTTCCGGGATAACTGACTGCCCTGTTTACTGGATAACTGACCGCCCTGTTTCCAGGTTAACTGACTGCCCTGTTTACTGGATAACTGACCGCCCTGTTTCCAGGTTAACTGACTGCCCTGTTTCCGGGATAACTGACTGCCCTGTTTCCAGGGTAACTGACTGCCCTGTTTCCGGGATAACTGACTGCCCTGTTTCCAGGGTAACTGATAACCCTGTTTCCGGGCTAACTGAATGCCCTGTTTCCAGGGTAAGTGACTGCCCAGTTTCCAGGGTAACTGACTGCCCTGTATCCGGGGTAACTGACTGCCCTGTTTCCAGGGTAACTGACTGCCCTGTTTCCGGGGTAACTGACTGCCCTGTTTCCAGGGTAACTGATCACCCTGTTTACGGGATAAATGACTGCCCTGTTTCCGGGATAACTGACTGCCCTGTTTCCAGGATAACTGACTGCCCTGTTTCCGGGGTAACTGACTGCCCTGTTTCCAGGCTAACTGACTGCCCTGTTTCCAGGATAACTGATCACCCTGTTTCCGGGATAACTGAGCGCCCTGTTTCCGGGGTAACTGACCGCCCTGTTTCCAGGATAACTGATCACCCTGTTTCCGGGGTAACTGACCACCCTGTTTCCAGGGTCACTGACTGCCCTGTTTCCAGGATAACTGAAAGCCCTGTTTCCAGGGTAACTGATCTCCCTGTTTCCGGGGTAACTGATCACCCTGTTTCCGGGTAACTGACTGCCCTGTTTCCAGGGTATCTGATGTCCCTGTTTCCAGGGTAACTGATCACCCTGTTTCCGGGGTAACTGACTGCCCTGTTTCCAGGGTAACTGATCTCCCTGTTTCCAGTGCAACGGATCACCATGTTTCCGGGGTAACTGACTGCCCTGTTTCCAGGGCAACTGACCGCCCTGTTTCCAGGATAACTGAAAGCCCTGTTTCCAGGGTAACTGATCTCCCTGTTTCCGGGGTAACTGATCACCCTGTTTCCGGGTAACTGACTGCCCTGTTTCCAGGGTATCTGATGTCCCTGTTTCCAGGGTAACTGATCACCCTGTTTCCGGGGTAACTGACTGCCCTGTTTCCAGGGTAACTGATCTCCCTGTTTCCAGTGCAACGGATCACCATGTTTCCGGGGTAACTGACTGCCCTGTTTCCAGGGCAACTGACCGCCCTGTTTCCAGGGTAAGTGATCACCCTGTTTCCGGGATAACTGACTGCCCTGTTTCCGGGATAACTGACTGCCCTGTTTCCAGGGTAACTGACTGCCCTGTTTCCGGGGTAACTGACTGCCCTGTTTCCAGGATAACTGACTGCCCTGTTTCCAGGATAACTGATCACCCCGTTTCTGGGGTAACTGACTGCCCTGTTTCCGGGGTAACTGACCACCCTGTTTCCAGGATAACTGATCACCCTGTTTCCGGGATAACTGACTGCCTGTTTCCAGGGTAACTGACTGCCCTGTTTCCGGGGTAACTGATTGCCCTGTTTCCAGCGTAACTGATCACCCTGTTTCCGGGATAACTGACTGCCCTGTTTCCGGGATAACTGACTGCCCTGTTTCCAGGGTAACTGACTGCCCTGTTTCCGGGGTAACTGACTGCCCTGTTTCCAGGATAACTGATCACTCTGTTTCCGGGGCAACTGACCACCCTGTGTCCGGGGTAACTGAGTGCCCTGTTTCCGGGGTAACTGACCACCCTGTTTCCAGGATAACTGATCACCCACTTTCCGGGGGAACTGACAGCCCTGTTTCCGGGGTAACTGACTGCACTGTTTCCAGGATAACTGACTGCCCTGTTTCCAGGTTAACTGACTGCCCTGTTTCCAGTGTAACTAACTGCCCTGTTTCCGGGGTAACTGATCACCCTGTTTCCGGGATAACTGAATACCCTGTTTCCAGGGCAACTGACTGCCCACTTTCCAGGGTAACTGATCACCCTGTATCCGGGATAACTGAATACCCTGTTTGCAGGGCAACTGACTGCCTAGTTTCCAGGGTAACTGACTGCCCTGTTTCCAGGGCAAGTGACCGCCCTGTTTCCGGGGTAACAGACTGCCCTGTTTCCAGGGTAACTGTTCACCCTGCTTCCGGGGTAACGGATCACCCTGTTTCCGGGGTAAATGACGGCCCTGTTTACAGGGTAACTGACCGCCCTGTTTCAGGGATAACTGTGTGCCCTGTTTCCAGGGTAAAAAACTGCCCTGTTTCCGGGGTAACTGACCGCCCTGTTTCCGGGGTAACTGAGTAATCTGTTTCCAGGTTTACTGACTGCCCTGTTTCCAGGGTAACTGACTGCCCAGTTTCCAGCGTAACTGACTGCCCTGTTTCCAGGGTAACTGACTGCCCTGTTTCCGGGGTAACTGACTGCCCAGTTTCCAGGGTAACTGACTGCCCTGTTTCCGGGGTAACTGACTGCCCAGTTTCCAGGGTAACTGATCACCCTGTTTCCGGGATAACTGACTACCCTGTTTCCAGGGTAACTGACTGCCCAGTTTCCAGGGAAACTGACTGCCCTGTTTCCGGGGTAACTGACTGCACAGTTTCCAGGGTAACTGATCACCCTGTTTCCGGGATAACTGACTGCCCTGTTTCCGGGCTAACTGACTGCCTGTTTCCAGGGTAACTGACTGCCCTGTTTCCAGGGTAACTGATTGCCCTGTTTCCAGCGTAACTGATCACCCTGTTTCCGGGATAACTGACTGCCCTGTTTCCGGGATAACTGACTGCCCTGTTTCCAGGGTAACTGGCTGCCCTGTTTCCGGGGTAACTGACTGCCCTGTTTCCAGGATAACTGATCACTCTGTTTCCGGGGTAACTGACCACCCTGTGTCCGGGGTAACTGACTAATCTGTTTCCAGGGTTACTGACCGCCCTGTTTCTGGGGTAACTGAGTGCCCTGTTTCCGGGGTAACTGACCGCCCTGTTTCCAGGATAACTGACCACCCTGTTCCAGGGTAACTGACCATCCTGTTTCCAGGGTAACTGACTGCCCTGTTTCCAGGGTAACTGACCGCCCCGTTTCAGGGATAACTGCGTGCCCTGTTTCCAGGGTAAAAAACTGCCCTGTTTCCGGGGTAACTGACCGCCCTTTTTCCAGGATAACTGATCACCCTGTTTCCAGGGTTACTGAGTAATATGTTTCCAGGGTTACTGACTGCCCTGTTTCCGGGGTAACTGACTGCCCAGTTTCCAGCGTAACTGACTGCCCTGTTTCCAGGGTAACTGACTGCCCTGTTTACGGGGTAACTGACTGCCCAGTTTCCAGGGTAACTGACTGCCCTGTTTCCGGGGTAACTGACTGCCCAGTTTCCAGGGTAACTGATCACCCTGTTTCCGGGATAACTGACTACACAGTTTCCAGGGTAACTGACTGCCCAGTTTCCAGGGAAACTGACTGCCCTGTTTCCGGGATAACTGACTGCCTGTTTCCAGGGTAACTGACTGCCTGTTTCCAGGGTAACTGACTGCCCTGTTTCGGGGGTAACTGATTGCCCTGTTTCCAGCGTAACTGATCACCCTGTTTCCGGGATAACTGACTGCCCTGTTTCCGGGATAACTGACTGCCCTGTTTCAAGGGTAACTGACTGCCCTGTTTCCAGGATAACTGATCACTCTGTTTCCGGGGTAACTGACCACCCTGTGTCCGGGGTAACTGACTAATCTGTTTCCAGGGTTACTGACCGCCCTGTTTCTGGGGTAACTGAGTGCCCTGTTTCCGGGGTAACTGACCGCCCTGTTTCCAGGATAACTGATCACCCTGTTTCCAGGGTAACTGACCATCCTGTTTCCAGGGTAACTGACTGCCCAGTTTCCAGGGTAACTGACTGCCCTGTTTCCGGGGTAAATGATCACCCTGTTTCCGGGGTAACTGAGTAACCAATTTCCAGGGTGACTGACTGCCCTGTTTCCAGGGTAACTGACTGCCCAGTTTCCGGGGTAACTGACTGCCCTGTTTCCTGGATAGTTGACTGCCCTGCTTCCGGGGTAACTGACTGCCCTGTTTCCAGGTTAACTGACTGCCCAGTTTCCAGGGTAACTGATCACCCTTTTTCCGGGATAACTGACTGCCCTGTTTCCGGGATAACTGACTGCCCTGTTTCCAGGGTAACTGATCACCCAGTTTCCGGGATAACTGACTCCCCTGTTTCCAGGGTAACTGACTGCCCAGTTTCCAGGGTAACTGACTGCCCTGTTTCCAGGGAAACTGACTGTCCTGTTTCCGGGGTAACTGACTGCCCAGTTTCCAGGGTAACTGATCAGCCCATTTCCGGGATAACTGACTGCCCTGTTTCCGGGATAACTGACTGCCCTGTTTCCGGGGTAACTGACCACCCTGTTTCCAGGGTCACTGACCACCCTGTTTCCAGGATAACTGACTGCCCTGTTTCCAGGGTAACTGACTGCCCTGTTTCCAGGGTAACTGACCGCCCTGTTTCCAGGATAACTGACCTACCTCTTTCCGGGGTAACTGACCGCCCTGTTTCCAGGGCAACTGACTGCCCTGTTTCCGGGGTAACTGATCACCCTGTTTCCGGGGTAACTGACTAACCAGTTTCCAGGGAGACTGACTACCCTTTTTCCAGGGTAACTGACTGCCCAGTTTCCGGGGTAACTGACTGACCTGTTTCCTGGGTATCTCACTGCCCTGCTTCCGGGGAAACTGACTGCCCTGTTTCCAGGTTAACTGACTGCCCAGTTTCCAGGGTAACTGATCACCCTGTTTCCGGGATAACTGACTCCCCTGTTTCCAGGGTAACTGACTGCCCAGTTTCCAGGGTAACTGACTGCCCTGTTTCCGGGGTAACTGACTGCCCTGTTTCCAGGGAAACAGACTGCCCAGTTTCCAGGGTAACTGATCACCCTGTGTCCGGGATAACTGACTGCCCTGTTTCCGGGAGAAATGACTGCCCTGTTTCCAGGGTAAATGACTGCCCTGTTTCCGGGGTAACTGACTGCCCTATTTCCAGGCTAACTGACTGCCCTGTTTCCAGGATAACTGATCACCCTGTTTCCGGGGTAACTGACTGCCCGGTTTCCGGGGTAACTGACCGCCCTGTTTCCTGGATAACTGATCACCCTGTTTCCCGGGTAACTGACCACCCTGTTTCCAGGGTCACTGACCATCCTGTTTCCAGGATAACTGAAAGCCCTGTTTCCAGGATAACTGATCTCCCTGTTTCCGGCGTAACTGATCACCCTGTTTCCGGGTAACTGACTGCCCTGTTTCCAGGGTAACTGATCTCCCTGTTTCCAGGGTAACTGACTGCCCTGTTTCCAGGATAACTGATCACTCTGTTTCCGGGGTAACTGACCACCCTGTTTCCGGGGCAAATGACTAATCTGTTTCCAGGGTTACTGACCACCCTGTTTCTGGGGTAACTGACTGCCCTGTTTCCGGGGTAACTGACCACCCTGTTTCCAGGGTCACTGACCACCCTGTTTCCAGGATAACTGACTGCCCTGTTTCCAGGGTAACTGACTGCCCTGTTTCCAGGGTAACTGACCGCCCTGTTTCCAGGATAACTGACCTACCTCTTTCCGGGGTAACTGACCGCCCTGTTTCCAGGGCAACTGACTGCCCTGTTTCCGGGGTAACTGATCACCCTGTTTCCGGGGTAACTGACTAACCAGTTTCCAGGGAGACTGACTGCCCTTTTTCCAGGGTAACTGACTGCCCAGTTTCCGGGGTAACTGACTGACCTGTTTCCTGGGTAACTCACTGCCCTGCTTCCGGGGAAACTGACTGCCCTGTTTCCAGGTTAACTGACTGCCCAGTTTCCAGGGTAACTGATCACCCTGTTTCCGGGATAACTGACTCCCCTGTTTCCAGGGTAACTGACTGCCCAGTTTCCAGGGTAACTGACTGCCCTGTTTCCGGGGTAACTGACTGCCCTGTTTCCAGGGAAACAGACTGCCCAGTTTCCAGGGTAACTGATCACCCTGTTTCCGGGATAACTGACTGCCCTGTTTCCGGGAGAAATGACTGCCCTGTTTCCAGGGTAAATGACTGCCCTGTTTCCGGGGTAACTGACTGCCCTATTTCCAGGCTAACTGACTGCCCTGTTTCCAGGATAACTGATCACCCTGTTTCCGGGGTAACTGACTGCCCGGTTTCCGGGGTAACTGACCGCCCTGTTTCCTGGATAACTGATCACCCTGTTTCCCGGGTAACTGACCACCCTGTTTCCAGGGTCACTGACCATCCTGTTTCCAGGATAACTGAAAGCCCTGTTTCCAGGATAACTGATCTCCCTGTTTCCGGCGTAACTGATCACCCTGTTTCCGGGTAACTGACTGCCCTGTTTCCAGGGTAACTGATCTCCCTGTTTCCAGGGTAACTGACTGCCCTGTTTCCAGGATAACTGATCACTCTGTTTCCGGGGTAACTGACCACCCTGTTTCCGGGGCAAATGACTAATCTGTTTCCAGGGTTACTGACCACCCTGTTTCTGGGGTAACTGACTGCCCTGTTTCCGGGGTAACTGACTGCCCTGTTTCCAGGATAACTGATCACCCTGTTTCCAGTGTAACTGACCATCCTGTTTCCAGGGTAACTGACTGCCCAGTTTCCAGGGTAACTGACTGCCCTGTTTCCGGGGTATATGATCTCCCTGTTTCCGGGGTAACTGACCGCCCTGTTTCCAGGATAACTGACCGCCCTATTTCCGGGGTAACTGACCGCCCTGTTTCCAGGATAACTGACTGCCCTGTTTCCGGGATAACTGACTGCCCTGTTTACTGGATAACTGACCGCCCTGTTTCCAGGTTAAATAACTGCCCTGTTTCCGGGATAACTGACTGCCCTGTTTCCAGGGTAACTGACTGCCCTGTTTCCGGGATAACTGACTGCCCTGTTTCCAGGGTAACTGATAACACTGTTTCCGGGATAACTGACTGCCCTGTTTCCAGGGTAACTGACTGCCCAGTTTCCAGGGTAACTGACTGCCTGTTTCCGGGGTAACTGACTGCCCTGTTTCCAGGGTAACTGACTGCCCAGTTTCCAGAGTAACTGAATACCCTGTTTCCAGGGTAACTGACTGCCCTGTTTCCGGGATAACTGACTGCCCTGTTTCCAGGGTAACTGACTGCCCTGTTTCCGGGGTAACTGACTGCCCTGTTTCCAGGGTAAGTGATCACCCTGTTTCCGGGATAACTGACTGCCCTGTTTCCGGGATAACTGACTGCCCTGTTTCCAGGGTAACTGACTGCCCTGTTTCCGGGGTAACTGACTGCCCTGTTTCCAGGCTAACTGACTGCCCTGTTTCCAGGATAACTGATCACCCCGTTTCTGGGGTAACTGACTGCCCTGTTTCCGGGGTAACTGACCACCCTGTTTCCAGGATAACTGATCACCCTGTTTCCGGGATAACTGACTGCCTGTTTCCAGGGTAACTGACTGCCCTGTTTCCGGGGTAACTGATTGCCCTGTTTCCAGCGTAACTGATCACCCTGTTTCCGGGATAACTGACTGCCCTGTTTCCGGGATAACTGACTGCCCTGTTTCCAGGGTAACTGACTGCCCTGTTTCCGGGGTAACTGACTGCCCTGTTTCCAGGATAACTGATCACTCTGTTTCCGGGGTAACTGACCACCCTGTGTCCGGGATAACTGACTGCCCTGTTTCCAGGCTAACTGACTGCCCTTTTTCCAGGATAACTGATCACCCTGTTTCCGGGATAACTGAGCGCCCTGTTTCCGGGGTAACTGACCACCCTGTTTCCAGGATAACTGATCACCCTGTTTCCGGGGTAACTGACCACCCTGTTTCCAGGGTCACTGACCACCCTGTTTCCAGGATAACTGAAAGCCCTGTTTCCAGGGTAACTGATCTCCCTGTTTCCGGGGTAACTGATAACTCTGTTTCCGGGTAACTGACTGCCCTGTTTCCAGGGTATCTGATTTCCCTGTTTCCAGGGTAACTGATCACCCTGTTTCCGGGGTAACTGACTGCCCTGTTTCCAGGGTAACTGATCTCCCTGTTTCCAGTGCAACGGATCACCATGTTTCCGGGGTAACTGACTGCCCTGTTTCCAGGGCAACTGACCGCCCTGTTTCCAGGGTAAGTGATCACCCTGTTTCCGGGATAACTGACTGCCCTGTTTCCGGGATAACTGACTGCCCTGTTTCCAGGGTAACTGACTGCCCTGTTTCCGGGGTAACTGACTGCCCTGTTTCCAGGCTAACTGACTGCCCTGTTTCCAGGATAACTGATCACCCCGTTTCTGGGGTAACTGACTGCCCTGTTTCCGGGGTAACTGACCACCCTGTTTCCAGGATAACTGATCACCCTGTTTCCGGGATAACTGACTGCCTGTTTCCAGGGTAACTGACTGCCCTGTTTCCGGGGTAACTGATTGCCCTGTTTCCAGCGTAACTGATCACCCTGTTTCCGGGATAACTGACTGCCCTGTTTCCGGGATAACTGACTGCCCTGTTTCCAGGGTAACTGACTGCCCTGTTTCCGGGGTAACTGACTGCCCTGTTTCCAGGATAACTGATCACTCTGTTTCCGGGGTAACTGACCACCCTGTGTCCGGGGTAACTGACTAATCTGTTTCCAGGGTTACTGACCGCCCTGTTTCTGGGGTAACTGAGTGCCCTGTTTCCGGGGTAACTGACCACCCTGTTTCCAGGATAACTGATCACCCACTTTCCGGGGGAACTGACAGCCCTGTTTCCGGGGTAACTGTCTGCCCTGTTTCCAGGATAACTGACTGCCCTGTTTCCAGGTTAACTGACTGCCCTGTTTCCAGTGTAACTAACTGCCCTGTTTCCGGGGTAACTGATCACCCTGTTTCCGGGATAACTGAATACCCTGTTTCCAGGGCAACTGACTGCCCACTTTCCAGGGTAACTGATCACCCTGTATCCGGGATAACTGAATACCCTGTTTGCAGGGCAACTGACTGCCCAGTTTCCAGGGTAACTGACTGCCCTGTTTCCAGGGCAAGTGACCGCCCTGTTTCCGGGGTAACAGACTGCCCTGTTTCCAGGGTAACTGTTCACCCTGCTTCCGGGGTAACGGATCACCCTGTTTCCGGGGTAAATGACGGCCCTGTTTACAGGGTAACTGACCGCCCTGTTTCAGGGATAACTGTGTGCCCTGTTTCCAGGGTAAAAAACTGCCCTGTTTCCGGGGTAACTGACCGCCCTGTTTCCGGGGTAACTGAGTAATCTGTTTCCAGGTTTACTGACTGCCCTGTTTCCAGGGTAACTGACTGCCCAGTTTCCAGCGTAACTGACTGCCCTGTTTCCAGGGTAACTGACTGCCCTGTTTCCGGGGTAACTGACTGCCCAGTTTCCAGGGTAACTGACTGCCCTGTTTCCGGGGTAACTGACTGCCCAGTTTCCAGGGTAACTGATCACCCTGTTTCCGGGATAACTGACTACCCTGTTTCCAGGGTAACTGACTGCCCAGTTTCCAGGGAAACTGACTGCCCTGTTTCCGGGGTAACTGACTGCACAGTTTCCAGGGTAACTGATCACCCTGTTTCCGGGATAACTGACTGCCCTGTTTCCGGGCTAACTGACTGCCTGTTTCCAGGGTAACTGACTGCCCTGTTTCCGGGGTAACTGATTGCCCTGTTTCCAGCGTAACTGATCACCCTGTTTCCGGGATAACTGACTGCCCTGTTTCCGGGATAACTGACTGCCCTGTTTCCAGGGTAACTGACTGCCCTGTTTCAGGGGTAACTGACTGCCCTGTTTCCAGGGTAACTGACTGCCCAGTTTCCAGGGTAACTGATCACCGTGTTTCTGGGAGAACTGACTGCCCTGTTTCTGGGAGAAATGACTGCCCTGTTTCCAGGGTAACTGACTGCCCTGCTTCCGGGGTAACTGACCGCCCTGTTTCCAGGGTCACTGACCACCCTGTTTCCAGGGTGACTGACTGCCCTGTTTCCAGGGTAACTGACTGCCCAGTTTCCGGGGTAACTGACTGCCCTGTTTCCGGGGTAAATGATCACCCTGTTTCCCGGGTAACTGACCACCCTGTTTCCAGGGTCACTGACCATCCTGTTTCCAGGATAACTGAAAGCCCTGTTTCCAGGATAACTGATCTCCCTGTTTCCGGCGTAACTGATCACCCTGTTTCCGGGTAACTGACTGCCCTGTTTCCAGGGTAACTGATCTCCCTGTTTCCAGGGTAACTGACTGCCCTGTTTCCAGGATAACTGATCACTCTGTTTCCGGGGTAACTGACCACCCTGTTTCCGGGGCAAATGACTAATCTGTTTCCAGGGTTACTGACCACCCTGTTTCTGGGGTAACTGACTGCCCTGTTTCCGGGGTAACTGACTGCCCTGTTTCCAGGATAACTGATCACCCTGTTTCCAGTGTAACTGACCATCCTGTTTCCAGGGTAACTGACTGCCCAGTTTCCAGGGTAACTGACTGCCCTGTTTCCGGGGTATATGATCTCCCTGTTTCCGGGGTAACTGACCGCCCTGTTTCCAGGATAACTGACCGCCCTATTTCCGGGGTAACTGACCGCCCTGTTTCCAGGATAACTGACTGCCCTGTTTCCGGGATAACTGACTGCCCTGTTTACTGGATAACTGACTGCCCTGTTTCCAGGTTAAATAACTGCCCTGTTTCCGGGATAAGTGACTGCCCTGTTTCCAGGGTAACTGACTGCCCTGTTTCCGGGATAACTGACTGCCCTGTTTCCAGGGTAACTGATAACACTGTTTCCGGGATAACTGACTGCCCTGTTTCCAGGGTAACTGACTGCCCAGTTTCCAGGGTAACTGACTGCCCTGTTTCCGGGGTAACTGACTGCCCTGTTTCCAGGGTAACTGACTGCCCAGTTTCCAGAGTAACTGAATACCCTGTTTCCAGGGTAACTGACTGCCCTGTTTCCGGGATAACTGACTGCCCTGTTTCCAGGGTAACTGACTGCCCTGTTTCCGGGGTAACTGACTGCCCTGTTTCCAGGGTAAGTGATCACCCTGTTTCCGGGATAACTGACTGCCCTGTTTCCGGGATAACTGACTGCCCTGTTTCCAGGGTAACTGACTGCCCTGTTTCCGGGGTAACTGACTGCCCTGTTTCCAGGCTAACTGACTGCCCTGTTTCCAGGATAACTGATCACCCCGTTTCTGGGGTAACTGACTGCCCTGTTTCCGGGGTAACTGACCACCCTGTTTCCAGGATAACTGATCACCCTGTTTCCGGGATAACTGACTGCCTGTTTCCAGGGTAACTGACTGCCCTGTTTCCGGGGTAACTGATTGCCCTGTTTCCAGCGTAACTGATCACCCTGTTTCCGGGATAACTGACTGCCCTGTTTCCGGGATAACTGACTGCCCTGTTTCCAGGATAACTGATCACTCTGTTTCCGGGGTAACTGACCACCCTGTGTCCGGGATAACTGACTGCCCTGTTTCCGGGGTAACTGACTGCCCTGTTTCCAGGATAACTGATCACCCTGTTTCCGGGATAACTGAGCGCCCTGTTTCCGGGGTAACTGACCACCCTGTTTCCAGGATAACTGATCACCCTGTTTCCGGGGTAACTGACCACCCTGTTTCCAGGGTCACTGACCACCCTGTTTCCAGGATAACTGAAAGCCCTGTTTCCAGGGTAACTGATCTCCCTGTTTCCGGGGTAACTGATCACTCTGTTTCCGGGTAACTGACTGCCCTGTTTCCAGGGTATCTGATGTCCCTGTTTCCAGGGTAACTGATCACCCTGTTTCCGGGGTAACTGACTGCCCTGTTTCCAGGGTAACTGATCTCCCTGTTTCCAGTGCAACGGATCACCATGTTTCCGGGGTAACTGACTGCCCTGTTTCCAGGGCAACTGACCGCCCTGTTTCCAGGGTAAGTGATCACCCTGTTTCCGGGATAACTGACTGCCCTGTTTCCGGGATAACTGACTGCCCTGTTTCCAGGGTAACTGACTGCCCTGTTTCCGGGTAACTGACTGCCCTGTTTCCAGGCTAACTGACTGCCCTGTTTCCAGGATAACTGATCACCCCGTTTCTGGGGTAACTGACTGCCCTGTTTCCGGGGTAACTGACCACCCTGTTTCCAGGATAACTGATCACCCTGTTTCCGGGATAACTGACTGCCTGTTTCCAGGGTAACTGACTGCCCTGTTTCCGGGGTAACTGATTGCCCTGTTTCCAGCGTAACTGATCACCCTGTTTCCGGGATAACTGACTGCCCTGTTTCCGGGATAACTGACTGCCCTGTTTCCAGGGTAACTGACTGCCCTGTTTCCGGGGTAACTGACTGCCCTGTTTCCAGGATAACTGATCACTCTGTTTCCGGGGTAACTGACCACCCTGTGTCCGGGGTAACTGACTAATCTGTTTCCAGGGTTACTGACCGCCCTGTTTCTGGGGTAACTGAGTGCCCTGTTTCCGGGGTAACTGACCACCCTGTTTCCAGGATAACTGATCACCCACTTTCCGGGGGAACTGACAGCCCTGTTTCCGGGGTAACTGACTGCCCTGTTTCCAGGATAACTGACTGCCCTGTTTCCAGGTTAACTGACTGCCCTGTTTCCAGTGTAACTAACTGCCCTGTTTCCGGGGTAACTGATCACCCTGTTTCCGGGATAACTGAATACCCTGTTTCCAGGGCAACTGACTGCCCACTTTCCAGGGTAACTGATCACCCTGTATCCGGGATAACTGAATACCCTGTTTGCAGGGCAACTGACTGCCCAGTTTCCAGGGTAACTGACTGCCCTGTTTCCAGGGCAAGTGACCGCCCTGTTTCCGGGGTAACAGACTGCCCTGTTTCCAGGGTAACTGTTCACCCTGCTTCCGGGGTAACGGATCACCCTGTTTCCGGGGTAAATGACGGCCCTGTTTACAGGGTAACTGACCGCCCTGTTTCAGGGATAACTGTGTGCCCTGTTTCCAGGGTAAAAAACTGCCCTGTTTCCGGGGTAACTGACCGCCCTGTTTCCGGGGTAACTGAGTAATCTGTTTCCAGGTTTACTGACTGCCCTGTTTCCAGGGTAACTGACTGCCCAGTTTCCAGCGTAACTGACTGCCCTGTTTCCAGGGTAACTGACTGCCCTGTTTCCGGGGTAACTGACTGCCCAGTTTCCAGGGTAACTGACTGCCCTGTTTCCGGGGTAACTGACTGCCCAGTTTCCAGGGTAACTGATCACCCTGTTTCCGGGATAACTGACTACCCTGTTTCCAGGGTAACTGACTGCCCAGTTTCCAGGGAAACTGACTGCCCTGTTTCCGGGGTAACTGACTGCACAGTTTCCAGGGTAACTGATCACCCTGTTTCCGGGATAACTGACTGCCCTGTTTCCGGGCTAACTGACTGCCTGTTTCCAGGGTAACTGACTGCCCTGTTTCCGGGGTAACTGATTGCCCTGTTTCCAGCGTAACTGATCACCCTGTTTCCGGGATAACTGACTGCCCTGTTTCCGGGATAACTGACTGCCCTGTTTCCAGGGTAACTGACTGCCCTGTTTCAGGGGTAACTGACTGCCCTGTTTCCAGGATAACTGATCACTCTGTTTCCGGGGTAACTGACCACCCTGTGTCCGGGGTAACTGACTAATCTGTTTCCAGGGTTACTGACCGCCCTGTTTCTGGGGTAACTGAGTGCCCTGTTTCCGGGGTAACTGACCGCCCTGTTTCCAGGATAACTGATCACCCTGTTTCCAGGGTAACTGACCATCCTGTTTCCAGGGTAACTGACTGCCCAGTTTCCAGGGTAACTGACTGCCCTGTTTCCGGGGTAAATGATCACCCTGTTTCCAGGGTAACTGAGTAACCAGTTTCCAGGGTGACTGACTGCCCTGTTACCAGGGTAAGTGACTGCCCAGTTTCCGGGGTAACTGACTGCCCTGTTTCCTGGATAGTTGACCGCCCTGCTTCCGGGGTAACTGACTGCCCTGTTTCCAGGTTAACTGACTGCCCAGTTTCCAGGGTAACTGATCACCCTTTTTCCGGGATAACTGACTGCCCTGTTTCCGGGATAACTGACTGCCTTGTTTCCAGGGTAACTGATCACCCAGTTTCCGGGATAACTGACTCCCCTGTTTCCAGGGTAACTGACTGCCCAGTTTCCAGGGTAACTGACTGCCCTGTTTCCAGGGAAACTGACTGTCCTGTTTCCGGGGTAACTGACTGCCCAGTTTCCAGGGTAACTGATCAGCCCGTTTCCGGGATAACTGACTGCCCTGTTTCCGGGATAAATGACTGCCCTGTTTCCGGGGTAACTGACCACCCTGTTTCCAGGGTCACTGACCACCCTGTTTCCAGGATAACTGACTGCCCTGTTTCCAGGGTAACTGACTGCCCTGTTTCCAGGGTAACTGACCGCCCTGTTTCCAGGATAACTGACCTACCTCTTTCCGGGGTAACTGACCGCCCTGTTTCCAGGGCAACTGACTGCCCTGTTTCCGGGGTAACTGATCACCCTGTTTCCGGGGTAACTGACTAACCAGTTTCCAGGGAGACTGACTGCCCTTTTTCCAGGGTAACTCACTGCCCTGCTTCCGGGGAAACTGACTGCCCTGTTTCCAGGTTAACTGACTGCCCAGTTTCCAGGGTAACTGATCACCCTGTTTCCGGGATAACTCACTCCCCTGCTTCCAGGGTAACTGACTGCCCAGTTTCCAGGGTAACTGACTGCCCTGTTTCCGGGGTAACTGACTGCCCTGTTTCCAGGGAAACAGACTGCCCAGTTTCCAGGGTAACTGATCACCCTGTTTCCGGGATAACTGACTGCCCTGTTTCCGGGAGAAATGACTGCCCTGTTTCCAGGGTAACTGACTGCCCTGTTTCCGGAGTAACTGACTGCCCTATTTCCAGGCTAACTGACTGCCCTGTTTCCAGGATAACTGATCACCCTGTTTCCGGGGTAACTGACTGCCCGGTTTCCGGGGTAACTGACCGCCCTGTTTCCTGGATAACTGATCACCCTGTTTCCCGGGTAACTGACCACCCTGTTTCCAGGGTCACTGACCATCCTGCTTCCAGGATAACTGAAAGCCCTGTTTCCAGGATAACTGATCTCCCTGTTTCCGGCGTAACTGATCACCCTGTTTCCGGGTAACTGACTGCCCTGTTTCCAGGGTAACTGATCTCCCTGTTTCCAGGGTAACTGACTGCCCTGTTTCCAGGATAACTGATCACTCTGTTTCCGGGGTAACTGACCACCCTGTTTCCGGGGCAAATGACTAATCTGTTTCCAGGGTTACTGACCACCCTGTTTCTGGGGTAACTGACTGCCCTGTTTCCGGGGTAACTGACTGCCCTGTTTCCAGGATAACTGATCACCCTGTTTCCAGTGTAACTGACCATCCTGTTTCCAGGGTAACTGACTGCCCAGTTTCCAGGGTAACTGACTGCCCTGTTTCCGGGGTATATGATCTCCCTGTTTCCGGGGTAACTGACCGCCCTGTTTCCAGGATAACTGACCGCCCTATTTCCGGGGTAACTGACCGCCCTGTTTCCAGGATAACTGACTGCCCTGTTTCCGGGATAACTGACTGCCCTGTTTACTGGATAACTGACCGCCCTGTTTCCAGGTTAAATAACTGCCCTGTTTCCGGGATAACTGACTGCCCTGTTTCCAGGGTAACTGACTGCCCTGTTTCCGGGATAACTGACTGCCCTGTTTCCAGGGTAACTGATAACACTGTTTCCGGGATAACTGACTGCCCTGTTTCCAGGGTAACTGACTGCCCAGTTTCCAGGGTAACTGACTGCCCTGTTTCCGGGGTAACTGACTGCCCTGTTTCCAGGGTAACTGACTGCCCAGTTTCCAGAGTAACTGAATACCCTGTTTCCAGGGTAACTGACTGCCCTGTTTCCGGGATAACTGACTGCCCTGTTTCCAGGGTAACTGACTGCCCTGTTTCCGGGGTAACTGACTGCCCTGTTTCCAGGGTAAGTGATCACCCTGTTTCCGGGATAACTGACTGCCCTGTTTCCGGGATAACTGACTGCCCTGTTTCCAGGGTAACTGACTGCCCAGTTTCCGGGGTAACTGACTGCCCTGTTTCCAGGCTAACTGACTGCCCTGTTTCCAGGATAACTGATCACCCCGTTTCTGGGGTAACTGACGGCCCTGTTTCCGGGGTAACTGACCACCCTGTTTCCAGGATAACTGATCACCCTGTTTCCGGGATAACTGACTGCCTGTTTCCAGGGTAACTGACTGCCCTGTTTCCGGGGTAACTGATTGCCCTGTTTCCAGCGTAACTGATCACCCTGTTTCCGGGATAACTGACTGCCCTGTTTCCGGGATAACTGACTGCCCTGTTTCCAGGGTAACTGACTGCCCTGTTTCCGGGGTAACTGACTGCCCTGTTTCCAGGATAACTGATCACTCTGTTTCCGGGGTAACTGACCACCCTGTGTCCGGGATAACTGACTGCCCTGTTTCCAGGCTAACTGACTGCCCTGTTTCCAGGATAACTGATCACCCTGTTTCCGGGATAACTGAGCGCCCTGTTTCCGGGGTAACTGACCACCCTGTTTCCAGGATAACTGATCACCCTGTTTCCGGGGTAACTGACCACCCTGTTTCCAGGGTCACTGACCACCCTGTTTCCAGGATAACTGAAAGCCCTGTTTCCAGGGTAACTGATCTCCCTGTTTCCGGGGTAACTGATAACCCTGTTTCCGGGTAACTGACTGCCCTGTTTCCAGGGTATCTGATGTCCCTGTTTCCAGGGTAACTGATCACCCTGTTTCCGGGGTAACTGACTGCCCTGTTTCCAGGGTAACTGATCTCCCTGTTTCCAGTGCAACGGATCACCATGTTTCCGGGGTAACTGACTGCCCTGTTTCCAGGGCAACTGACCGCCCTGTTTCCAGGGTAAGTGATCACCCTGTTTCCGGGATAACTGACTGCCCTGTTTCCGGGATAACTGACTGCCCTGTTTCCAGGGTAACTGACTGCCCTGTTTCCGGGGTAACTGACTGCCCTGTTTCCAGGCTAACTGACTGCCCTGTTTCCAGGATAACTGATCACCCCGTTTCTGGGGTAACTGACTGCCCTGTTTCCGGGGTAACTGACCACCCTGTTTCCAGGATAACTGATCACCCTGTTTCCGGGATAACTGACTGCCTGTTTCCAGGGTAACTGACTGCCCTGTTTCCGGGGTAACTGATTGCCCTGTTTCCAGCGTAACTGATCACCCTGTTTCCGGGATAACTGACTGCCCTGTTTCCGGGATAACTGACTGCCCTGTTTCCAGGGTAACTGACTGCCCTGTTTCCGGGGTAACTGACTGCCCTGTTTCCATGATAACTGATCACTCTGTTTCCGGGGTAACTGACCACCCTGTGTCCGGGGTAACTGACTAATCTGTTTCCAGGGTTACTGACCGCCCTGTTTCTGGGGTAACTGAGTGCCCTGTTTCCGGGGTAACTGACCACCCTGTTTCCAGGATAACTGATCACCCACTTTCCGGGGGAACTGACAGCCCTGTTTCCGGGGTAACTGACTGCCCTGTTTCCAGGATAACTGACTGCCCTGTTTCCAGGTTAACTGACTGCCCTGTTTCCAGTGTAACTAACTGCCCTGTTTCCGGGGTAACTGATCACCCTGTTTCCGGGATAACTGAATACCCTGTTTCCAGGGCAACTGACTGCCCACTTTCCAGGGTAACTGATCACCCTGTATCCGGGATAACTGAATACCCTGTTTGCAGGGCAACTGACTGCCCAGTTTCAGGGTAACTGACTGCCCTGTTTCCAGGGCAAGTGACCGCCCTGTTTCCGGGGTAACAGACTGCCCTGTTTCCAGGGTAACTGTTCACCCTGCTTCCGGGGTAACGGATCACCCTGTTTCCGGGGTAAATGACGGCCCTGTTTACAGGGTAACTGACCGCCCTGTTTCAGGGATAACTGTGTGCCCTGTTTCCAGGGTAAAAAACTGCCCTGTTTCCGGGGTAACTGACCGCCCTGTTTCCGGGGTAACTGAGTAATCTGTTTCCAGGTTTACTGACTGCCCTGTTTCCAGGGTAACTGACTGCCCAGTTTCCAGCGTAACTGACTGCCCTGTTTCCAGGGTAACTGACTGCCCTGTTTCCGGGGTAACTGACTGCCCAGTTTCCAGGGTAACTGACTGCCCTGTTTCCGGGGTAACTGACTGCCCAGTTTCCAGGGTAACTGATCACCCTGTTTCCGGGATAACTGACTACCCTGTTTCCAGGGTAACTGACTGCCCAGTTTCCAGGGAAACTGACTGCCCTGTTTCCGGGGTAACTGACTGCACAGTTTCCAGGGTAACTGATCACCCTGTTTCCGGGATAACTGACTGCCCTGTTTCCGGGCTAACTGACTGCCTGTTTCCAGGGTAACTGACTGCCCTGTTTCCGGGGTAACTGATTGCCCTGTTTCCAGCGTAACTGATCACCCTGTTTCCGGGATAACTGACTGCCCTGTTTCCGGGATAACTGACTGCCCTGTTTCCAGGGTAACTGACTGCCCTGTTTCAGGGGTAACTGACTGCCCTGTTTCCAGGATAACTGATCACTCTGTTTCCGGGGTAACTGACCACCCTGTGTCCGGGGTAACTGACTAATCTGTTTCCAGGGTTACTGACCGCCCTGTTTCTGGGGTAACTGAGTGCCCTGTTTCCGGGGTAACTGACCGCCCTGTTTCCAGGATAACTGATCACCCTGTTTCCAGGGTAACTGACCATCCTGTTTCCAGGGTAACTGACTGCCCAGTTTCCAGGGTAACTGACTGCCCTGTTTCCGGGGTAAATGATCACCCTGTTTCCGGGGTAACTGAGTAACCAGTTTCCAGGGTGAATGACTGCCCTGTTTCCAGGGTAACTGAGTGCCCAGTTTCCGGGGTAACTGACTGCCCTGTTTCCTGGATAGTTGACCGCCCTGCTTCCGGGGTAACTGACTGCCCTGTTTCCAGGTTAACTGACTGCCCAGTTTCCAGGGTAACTGATCACCCTTTTTCCGGGATAACTGACTGCCCTGTTTCCGGGATAACTGACTGCCCTGTTTCCAGGGTAACTGATCACCCAGTTTCCGGGATAACTGACTCCCCTGTTTCCAGGGTAACTGACTGCCCAGTTTCCAGGGTAACTGACTGCCCTGTTTCCAGGGAAACTGACTGTCCTGTTTCCGGGGTAACTGACTGCCCAGTTTCCAGGGTAACTGATCAGCCCGTTTCCGGGATAACTGACTGCCCTGTTTCCGGGATAACTGACTGCCCTGTTTCCGGGGTAACTGACCACCCTGTTTCCAGGGTCACTGACCACCCTGTTTCCAGGATAACTGACTGCCCTGTTTCCAGGGTAACTGACTGCCCTGTTTCCAGGGTAACTGACCGCCCTGTTTCCAGGATAACTGACCTACCTCTTTCCGGGGTAACTGACCGCCCTGTTTCCAGGGCAACTGACTGCCCTGTTTCCGGGGTAACTGATCACCCTGTTTCCGGGGTAACTGACTAACCAGTTTCCAGGGAGACTGACTGCCCTTTTTCCAGGGTAACTGACTGCCCAGTTTCCGGGGTAACTGACTGACCTGTTTCCTGGGTAACTCACTGCCCTGCTTCCGGGGAAACTGACTGCCCTGTTTCCAGGTTAACTGACTGCCCAGTTTCCAGGGTAACTGATCACCCTGTTTCCGGGATAACTGACTCCCCTGTTTCCAGGGTAACTGACTGCCCAGTTTCCAGGGTAACTGACTGCCCAGTTTCCGGGGTAACTGACTGCCCTGTTTCCAGGGAAACAGACTGCCCAGTTTCCAGGGTAACTGATCACCCTTTTTCCGGGATAACTGACTGCCCTGTTTCCGGGAGAAATGACTGCCCTGTTTCCAGGGTAACTGACTGCCCTGTTTCCGGGGTAACTGACTGCCCTATTTCCAGGCTAACTGACTGCCCTGTTTCCAGGATAACTGATCACCCTGTTTCCGGGGTAACTGACTGCCCGGTTTCCGGGGTAACTGACCGCCCTGTTTCCTGGATAACTGATCACCCTGTTTCCCGGGTAACTGACCACCCTGTTTCCAGGGTCACTGACCATCCTGTTTCCAGGATAACTGAAAGACCTGTTTCCAGGATAACTGATCTCCCTGTTTCCGGCGTAACTGATCACCCTGTTTCCGGGTAACTGACTGCCCTGTTTCCAGGGTAACTGATCTCCCTGTTTCCAGGGTAACTGACTGCCCTGTTTCCAGGATAACTGATCACTCTGTTTCCGGGGTAACTGACCACCCTGTTTCCGGGGCAAATGACTAATCTGTTTCCAGTGTTACTGACCGCCCTGTTTCTGGGGTAACTGACTGCCCTGTTTCCGGGGTAACTGACTGCCCTGTTTCCAGGATAACTGATCACCCTGTTTCCAGTGTAACTGACCATCCTGTTTCCAGGGTAACTGACTGCCCAGTTTCCAGGGTAACTGACTGCCCTGTTTCCGGGGTATATGATGTCCCTTTTCCGGGGTAACTGACCGCCCTGTTCCCAGGATAACTGACCGCCCTATTTCCGGGGTAACTGACCGCCCTGTTTCCAGGATAACTGACTGCCCTGTTTCCGGGATAACTGACTGCCCTGTTTACTGGATAACTGACCGCCCTGTTTCCAGGTTAAATAACTGCCCTGTTTCCGGGATAACTGACTGCCCTGTTTCCAGGGTAACTGACAGCCCTGTTTCCGGGATAACTGACTGCCCTGTTTCCAGGGTAACTGATAACACTGTTTCCGGGATAACTGACTGCCCTGTTTCCAGGGTAACTGACTGCCCAGTTTCCAGGGTAACTGACTGCCCTGTTTCCGGGGTAACTGACTGCCCTGTTTCCAGGGTAACTGACTGCCCAGTTTCCAGAGTAACTGAATACCCTGTTTCCAGGGTAACTGACTGCCCTGTTTCCGGGATAACTGACTGCCCTGTTTCCAGGGTAACTGACTGCCCTGTTTCCGGGATAACTGACTGCCCTGTTTCCAGGGTAACTGACTGCCCTGTTTCCGGGGTAACTGACTGCCCTGTTTCCAGGCTAACTCACTGCCCTGTTTCCAGGATAACTGATCACCCCGTTTCTGGGGTAACTGACTGCCCTGTTTCTGGGGTAACTGACCACCGTGTTTCCAGGATAACTGATCACCCCGTTTCTGGGGTAACTGACTGCCCTGTTTCCGGGGTAACTGACCACCGTGTTTCCAGGATAACTGATCACCCTGTTTCCGGGATAACTGACTGCCTGTTTTCAGGGTAACTGACTGCCCTGTTTCCGGGGTAACTGATTGCCCTGTTTCCAGCGTAACTGATCACCCTGTTTCTGGGATAACTGACTGCCCTGTTTCCGGGATAACTGACTGCCCTGTTTCCAGGGTAACTGACTGCCCTGTTTCCGGGGTAACTGACTGCCCTGTTTCCAGGATAACTGATCACTCTGTTTCCGGGGTAACTGACCACCCTGTGTCCGGGATAACTGACTGCCCTGTTTCCAGGCTAACTGACTGCCCTGTTTCCAGGATAACTGATCACCCTGTTTCCGGGATAACTGAGCGCCCTGTTTCTGGGGTAACTGACCGCCCTGTTTCCAGGATAACTGATCACCCTGTTTCCGGGGTAACTGACCACCCTGTTTCCAGGGTCACTGACCACCCTGTTTCCAGGATAACTGAAAGCCCTGTTTCCAGGGTAACTGATCTCCCTGTTTCCGGGGTAACTGATCACCCTGTTTCCGGGTAACTGACTGCCCTGTTTCCAGGGTATCTGATGTCCCTGTTTCCAGGGTAACTGATCACCCTGTTTCCGGGGTAACTGACTGCCCTGTTTCCAGGGTAACTGATCTCCCTGTTTCCAGTGCAACGGATCACCATGTTTCCGGGGTAACTGACTGCCCTGTTTACAGGGCAACTGACCGCCCTGTTTCCAGGGTAAGTGATCACCCTGTTTCCGGGATAACTGACTGCCCTGTTTCCGGGATAACTGACTGCCCTGTTTCCAGGGTAACTGACTGCCCTGTTTCCGGGGTAACTGACTGCCCTGTTTCCAGGGTAACTGACTGCCCTGTTTCCAGGATAACTGATCACAACGTTTCTGGGGTAACTGACTGCCCTGTTTCCGGGGTAACTGACCACCCTGTTTCCAGGATAACTGATCACCCAGTTTCCAGGGTAACTGACTGCCCTGTTTCCGGGGTAACTGATTGCCCTGTTTCCAGCGTAACTGATCACCCTGTTTCCGGGATAACTGACTGCCCTGTTTCCGGGATAACTGACTGCCCTGTTTCCAGGGTAACTGACTGCCCTGTTTCCGGGGTAACTGACTGCCCTGTTTCCAGGATAACTGATCACTCTGTTTCCGGGGTAACTGACCACCCTGTGTCCGGGGTAACTGACTAATCTGTTTCCAGGGTTACTGACCGCCCTGTTTCTGGGGTAACTGAGTGCCCTGTTTCCGGGGTAACTGACCACCCTGTTTCCAGGATAACTGATCACCCACTTTCCGGGGGAACTGACAGCCCTGTTTCCGGGGTAACTGACTGCCCTGTTTCCAGGATAACTGACTGCCCTGTTTCCAGGTTAACTGACTGCCCTGTTTCCAGTGTAACTAACTGCCCTGTTTCCGGGGAAACTGATCACCCTGTTTCCGGGATAACTGAATACCCTGTTTCCAGGGCAACTGACTGCCCACTTTCCAGGGTAACTGATCACCCTGTATCCGGGATAACTGAATACCCTGTTTGCAGGGCAACTGACTGCCCAGTTTCCAGGGTAACTGACTGCCCTGTTTCCAGTGCAAGTGACCGCCCTGTTTCCGGGGTAACAGACTGCCCTGTTTCCAGGGTAACTGTTCACCCTGCTTCCGGGGTAACGGATCACCCTGTTTCCGGGGTAAATGACGGCCCTGTTTACAGGGTAACTGACCGCCCTGTTTCAGGGATAACTGTGTGCCCTGTTTCCAGGGTAAAAAACTGCCCTGTTTCCGGGGTAACTGACCGCCCTGTTTCCGGGGTAACTGAGTAATCTGTTTCCAGGTTTACTGACTGCCCTGTTTCCAGGGTAACTGACTGCCCAGTTTCCAGCGTAACTGACTGCCCTGTTTCCAGGGTAACTGACTGCCCTGTTTCCGGGGTAACTGACTGCCCAGTTTCCAGGGTAACTGACTGCCCTGTTTCCGGGGTAACTGACTGCCCAGTTTCCAGGGTAACTGATCACCCTGTTTCCGGGATAACTGACTGCCCTGTTTCCAGGGTAACTGACTGCCCAGTTTCCAGGGAAACTGACTGCCCTGTTTCCGGGGTAACTGACTGCACAGTTTCCAGGGTAACTGATCACCCTGTTTCCGGGATAACTGACTGCCCTGTTTCCGGGCTAACTGACTGCCTGTTTCCAGGGTAACTGACTGCCCTGTTTCCGGGGTAACTGATTGCCCTGTTTCCAGCGTAACTGATCACCCTGTTTCCGGGATAACTGACTGCCCTGTTTCCGGGATAACTGACTGCCCTGTTTCCAGGGTAACTGGCTGCCCTGTTTCCGGGGTAACTGACTGCCCTGTTTCCAGGATAACTGTTCACCCTGTTTCCGGGGTAACGGATCACCCTGTTTCCGGGGTAAATGACGGCCCTGTTTCCAGGGGAACTGACCGCCCTGTTTCAGGGATAACTGTGTGCTCTGTTTCCAGGGTAAAAAACTGCCCTGTTTCCGGGGTAACTGACCGCCCTGTTTCCAGGATAACTGATCACCCTGTTTCCGGGGTAACTGACTGCCCAGTTTCCAGGGTAACTGATCACCCTGTTTCCGGGATAACTGACTACCCTGTTTCCAGGGTAACTGACTGCCCAGTTTCCAGGGAAACTGACTGCCCTGTTTCCGGGGTAACTGACTGCCCAGTTTCCAGGGTAACTGCTCAGCCCGTTTCCGGGATAACTGACTGCCCTGTTTCCGGGATAACTGATCACCCTGTTTCCGGGGTAACTGATTGCCCTGTATCCGGGATAACTGAATACCCTGTTTGCAGGGCAACTGACTGCCCAGTTTCCAGGGTAACTGACTGCCCTGTTTCCAGGGTAACTGACTGCCCTGTTTCCGGGGTAACTGACTGCCCTGTTTCCAGGGTAACTGTTCACCCTGCTTCCGGGGTAACGGATCACCCTGTTTCCGGGGTAAATGACGGCCCTGTTTACAGGGTAACTGACCGCCCTGTTTCAGGGATAACTGTGTGCCCTGTTTCCAGGGTAAAAAACTGCCCTGTTTCCGGGGTAACTGACCGCCCTGTTTCCGGGGTAACTGAGTAATCTGTTTCCAGGTTTACTGACTGCCCTGTTTCCAGGGTAACTGACTGCCCAGTTTCCAGCGTAACTGACTGCCCTGTTTCCAGGGTAACTGACTGCCCTGTTTCCGGGGTAACTGACTGCCCAGTTTCCAGGGTAACTGACTGCCCTGTTTCCGGGGTAACTGACTGCCCAGTTTCCAGGGTAACTGATCACCCTGTTTCCGGGATAACTGACTACCCTGTTTCCAGGGTAACTGACTGCCCAGTTTCCAGGGAAACTGACTGCCCTGTTTCCGGGGTAACTGACTGCCCAGTTTCCAGGGTAACTGATCACCCTGTTTCCGGGATAACTGACTGCCCTGTTTCCGGGCTAACTGACTGCCTGTTTCCAGGGTAACTGACTGCCCTGTTTCCGGGGTAACTGATTGCCCTGTTTCCAGCGTAACTGATCACCCTGTTTCCGGGATAACTGACTGCCCTGTTTCCGGGATAACTGAATGCCCTGTTTCCAGGGTAACTGGCTGCCCTGTTTCCGGGGTAACTGACTGCCCTGTTTCCAGGATAACTGTTCACCCTGTTTCCGGGGTAACGGATCACCCTGTTTCCGGGGTAACTGAGTAACCAGTTTCCAGGGTGACTGACTGCCCTGTTTCCAGGGTAACTGACTGCCCAGTTTCCGGGGTAACTGACTGCCCTGTTTCCGGGGTAAATGATCACCCTGTTTCCGGGGTAACTGAGTAACCAGTTTCCAGGGTGACTGACTGCCCTGTTTCCAGGGTAACTGACTGCCCAGTTTCCGGGGTAACTGACTGCCCTGTTTCCTGGATAGTTGACTGCCCTGCTTCCGGGGTAACTGACTGCCCTGTTTCCAGGTTAACTGACTGCCAAGTTTCCAGTGTAACTGATCACCCTTTTTCGGGATAACTGACTGCCCTGTTTCCGGGATAACTGACTGCCCTGTTTCCAGGGTAACTGATCACCCAGTTTCCGGGATAACTGACTCCCCTGTTTCCAGGGTAACTGACTGCCCAGTTTCCAGGGTAACTGACTACCCTGTTTCCGGGGTAACTGACTGCCCTGTTTCCAGGGTAACTGACTGCCCAGTTTCCAGGATAACTGATCCCCCTGTTTCCGGGATAACTGACTGCCCTGTTTGCGGGAGAAATGACTGCCCTGTTTCCAGGGTCACTGACTGCCCTGTTTCCGGGGTAACTGACTGCCCTGTTTCCAGGGTAACTGATCACCCTGTTTACGGGATAAATGACTGCCCTGTTTCCGGGATAACTGACTGCCCTGTTTCCAGGATAACTGACTGCCCTGTTTCCGGGGTAACTGACTGCCCTGTTTCCAGGCTAACTGACTGCCCTGTTTCCAGGATAACTGATCACCCTGTTTCCGGGATAACTGACTGCCCTGTTTCCGGGGTAACTGACCGCCCTGTTTCCAGAATAACTGATCACCCTGTTTCCGGGGTAACTGACCACCCTGTTTCCAGGGTCACTGACCACCCTGTTTCCAGGATAACTGAAAGCCCTGTTTCCAGGGTAACTGATCTCCCTGTTTCCGGGGTAACTGATCACCCTGTTTCCGGGTAACTGACTGCCCTTTTTCCAGGGTATCTGATGTCCCTGTTTCCAGGGTAACTGATCACTCTGTTTCCGGGGTAACTGACTGCCCTGTGTCCAGGGTAACTGATCTCCCTGTTTCCAGTGCAACGGATCACCATGTTTCCGGGGTAACTGACTGCCCTGTTTCCAGGGAAACTGACTGCCCTGTTTCCGGGGTAACTGACTGCACAGTTTCCAAAGTAACTGTTCACCCTGTTTCCGGGATAACTGACTGCCCTGTTTCCGGGATAACTGACTGCCTGTTTCCAGGGTAACTGACTGCCCTGTTTCCGGGGTAACTGATTGCCCTGTTTCCAGCGTAACTGATCACCCTGTTTCCGGGATAACTGACTGCCCTGTTTCCGGGATAACTGACTGCCCTGTTTCCAGGGTAACTGACTGCCCTGTTTCCGGGGTAACTGACTGCCCTGTTTCCAGGATAACTGATCACTCTGTTTCCGGGGTAACTGACCACCCTGTGTCCGGGGTAACTGACTAATCTGTTTCCAGGGATACTGACCACCCTGTTTCTGGGATAACTGATCACCCTGTTTCCGGGGTAACTGAGTAATCTGTTTCCAGGGTTACTGACTGCCCTGTTTCCAGGGTAACTGACTGCCCAGTTTCCAGCGTAACTGACTGCCCTGTTTCCAGGGTAACTGACTGCCCTGTTTCCGGGGTAACTGACTGCCCAGTTTCCAGGGTAACTGACTGCCCTGTTTCCGGGGTAACTGACTGCCCAGTTTCCAGTGTAACTGATCACCCTGTTTCCGGGATAACTGACTACCCTGTTTCCAGGGTAACTGACTGCCCAGTTTCCAGGGAAACTGACTGCCCTGTTTCCGGGGTAACTGACTGCACAGTTTCCAAAGTAACTGATCACCCTTTTTCCGGGATAACTGACTGCCCTGTTTCCGGGATAACTGACTGCCTGTTTCCAGGGTAACTGACTGCCCTGTTTCCGGGGTAACTGATTGCCCTGTTTCCAGCGTAACTGATCACCGTGTTTCCGGGATAACTGACTGCCCTGTTTCCGGGATAACTGACTGCCCTGTTTCCAGGGTAACTGACTGCCCTGTTTCCGGGGTAACTGACTGCCCTGTTTCCAGGATAACTTATCACTCTGTTTCCGGGGTAACTGACCACCCTGTGTCCGGGGTAACTGACTAATCTGTTTCCAGGGTTACTGACCGCCCTGTTTCCAGGGTAACTGAGTGCCCTGTTTCCGGGGTAACTGACCGCCCTGTTTCCAGGATAACTGATCACCCTATTCCAGGGTAACTGACCATCCTGTTTCCAGGGTAACTGACTGCCCAGTTTCCAGGGTAACTGACTGCCCTGTTTCCGGGGTAACTGACTGCCCAGTTTCCAGGGTAACTGATCACCCTGTTTCCGGGATAACTGACTACACTGTTTCCAGGGTAACTGACTGCCCAGTTTCCAGGGAAACTGACTGCCCTGTTTCCGGGGTAACTGACTGCACAGTTTCCAAAGTAACTGATCACCCTGTTTCCGGGATAACTGACTGCCCTGTTTCCGGGATAACTGACTGCCTGTTTCCAGGGTTACTGACTGCCCTGTTTCCGGGGTAACTGATTGCCCTGTTTCCAGCGTAACTGATCACCCTGTTTCCGGGATAACTGACTGCCCTGTTTCCGGGATAACTGACTGCCCTGTTTCCAGGGTAACTGACTGCCCTGTTTCCGGGGTAACTGACTGCCCTGTTTCCAGGATAACTGATCACTCTGTTTCCGGGGTAACTGACCACCCTGTGTCCGGGGTAACTGACTAATCTGTTTCCAGGGATACTGACCACCCTGTTTCTGGGATAACTGATCACCCTGTTTCCGGGGTAACTGAGTAATCTGTTTCCAGGGTTACTGACTGCCCTGTTTCCAGGGTAACTGACTGCCCAGTTTCCAGCGTAACTGACTGCCCTGTTTCCAGGGTAACTGACTGCCCTGTTTCCGGGGTAACTGACTGCCCAGTTTCCAGGGTAACTGACTGCCCTGTTTCCGGGGTAACTGACTGCCCAGTTTCCAGGGTAACTGATCACCCTGTTTCCGGGATAACTGACTACCCTGTTTCCAGGGTAACTGACTGCCCAGTTTCCAGGGAAACTGACTGCCCTGTTTCCGGGGTAACTGACTGCACAGTTTCCAAAGTAACTGATCACCCTTTTTCCGGGATAACTGACTGCCCTGTTTCCGGGATAACTGACTGCCTGTTTCCAGGGTAACTGACTGCCCTGTTTCCGGGGTAACTGATTGCCCTGTTTCCAGCGTAACTGATCACCCTGTTTCCGGGATAACTGACTGCCCTGTTTCCGGGATAACTGACTGCCCTGTTTCCAGGGTAACTGACTGCCCTGTTTCCGGGGTAACTGACTGCCCTGTTTCCAGGATAACTTATCACTCTGTTTCCGGGGTAACTGACCACCCTGTGTCCAGGGTAACTGACTAATCTGTTTCCAGGGTTACTGACCGCCCTGTTTCCAGGGTAACTGAGTGCCCTGTTTCCGGGGTAACTGACCGCCCTGTTTCCAGGATAACTGATCACCCTATTCCAGGGTAACTGACCATCCTGTTTCCAGGGTAACTGACTGCCCTGTTTCCAGGGTAACTGACCGCCCTGTTTCAGGGATAACAGCGTGCCCTGTTTCCAGGTTAAAAAACTGCCCTGTTTCCGGGGTAACTGACTGCCCTTTTTCCAGGATAACTGATCACCCTGTTTCCAGGGTAACTGAGTAATCTGTTTCCAGGGTTACTGACTGCCCTGTTTCCGGGGTAACTGACTGCCCAGTTTCCAGCCTAACTGACTGCCCTGTTTCCAGGGTAACTGACTGCCCTGTTTCCGGGGTAACTGACTGCCCAGTTACCAGGGTAACTGACTGCCCTGTTTCCGGGGTAACTGAGTAATCTGTTTCCAGGGTTACTGACTGCCCTGTTTCCGGGGTAACTGACTGCCCAGTTTCCAGCCTAACTGACTGCCCTGTTTCCAGGGTAACTGACTGCCCTGTTTCCGGGGTAACTGACTGCCCAGTTACCAGGGTAACTGACTGCCCTGTTTCCGGGGTAACTGACTGCCCAGTTTCCTGGGTAACTGATCACCCTGTTTCCGGGATAACTGACTACCCTGTTTCCAGGGTAACTGACTGCCCAGTTTCCAGGGAAACTGACTGCCCTGTTTCCGGGGTAACTGACTGCCCAGTTTCCAGGGTAACTGATCACCCTGTTTCCGGGATAACTGACTGCCCTGTTTCCGGGATAACTGACTGCCTGTTTCCAGGGTAACTGACTGCCCTGTTTCCGGGGTAACTGATTGCCCTGTTTCCAGCGTAACTGATCACCCTGTTTCCGGGATAACTGACTGCCCTGTTTCCGGGATAACTGACTGCCCTGTTTCCAGGGTAACTGACTGCCCTGTTTCCGGGGTAACTGACTGCCCTGTTTCCAGGATAACTGATCACTCTGTTTCCGGGGTAACTGACCACCCTGTGTCCGGGGTAACTGACTAATCTGTTTCCAGGGATACTGACCACCCTGTTTCTGGGATAACTGATCACCCTGTTTCCGGGGTAACTGAGTAATCTGTTTCCAGGGTTACTGACTGCCCTGTTTCCAGGGTAACTGACTGCCCAGTTTCCAGCGTAACTGACTGCCCTGTTTCCAGGGTAACTGACTGCCCTGTTTCCGGGGTAACTGACTGCCCAGTTTCCAGGGTAACTGACTGCCCTGTTTCCGGGGTAACTGACTGCCCAGTTTCCAGGGTAACTGATCACCCTGTTTCCGGGATAACTGACTACCCTGTTTCCAGGGTAACTGACTGCCCAGTTTCCAGGGAAACTGACTGCCCTGTTTCCGGGGTAACTGACTGCACAGTTTCCAAAGTAACTGATCACCCTTTTTCCGGGATAACTGACTGCCCTGTTTCCGGGATAACTGACTGCCTGTTTCCAGGGTAACTGACTGCCCTGTTTCCGGGGTAACTGATTGCCCTGTTTCCAGCGTAACTGATCACCGTGTTTCCGGGATAACTGACTGCCCTGTTTCCGGGATAACTGACTGCCCTGTTTCCAGGGTAACTGACTGCCCTGTTTCCGGGGTAACTGACTGCCCTGTTTCCAGGATAACTTATCACTCTGTTTCCGGGGTAACTGACCACCCTGTGTCCGGGGTAACTGACTAATCTGTTTCCAGGGTTACTGACCGCCCTGTTTCCAGGGTAACTGAGTGCCCTGTTTCCGGGGTAACTGACCGCCCTGTTTCCAGGATAACTGATCACCCTATTCCAGGGTAACTGACCATCCTGTTTCCAGGGTAACTGACTGCCCTGTTTCCAGGGTAACTGACCGCCCTGTTTCAGGGATAACAGCGTGCCCTGTTTCCAGGTTAAAAAACTGCCCTGTTTCCGGGGTAACTGACCGCCCTTTTTCCAGGATAACTGATCACCCTGTTTCCAGGGTAACTGAGTAATCTGTTTCCAGGGTTACTGACTGCCCTGTTTCCGGGGTAACTGACTGCCCAGTTTCCAGCCTAACTGACTGCCCTGTTTCCAGGTTAACTGACTGCCCTGTTTCCGGGGTAACTGACTGCCCAGTTACCAGGGTAACTGACTGCCCTGTTTCCGGGGTAACTGACTGCCCAGTTTCCAGGGTAACTGATCACCCTGTTTCCGGGATAACTGACTACCCTGTTTCCAGGGTAACTGACTGCCCAGTTTCCAGGGAAACTGACTGCCCTGTTTCCGGGGTAACTGACTGCCCAGTTTCCAGGGTAACTGATCACCCTGTTTCCGGGATAACTGACTGCCCTGTTTCCGGGATAACTGACTGCCTGTTTCCAGGGTAACTGACTGCCCTGTTTCCGGGGTAACTGATTGCCCTGTTTCCAGCGTAACTGATCACCCTGTTTCCGGGATAACTGACTGCCTTGTTTCCGGGATAACTGACTGCCCTGATTCCAGGGTAACTGACTGCCCTGTTTCCGGGGTAACTGACTGCCCTGTTTCCAGGATAACTGATCACTCTGTTTCCGGGGTAACTGACCACCCTGTGTCCGGGGTAACTGACTAATCTGTTTCCAGGGTTACTGACCGCCCTGTTTCTGGGGTAACTGAGTGCCCTGTTTCCGGGGTAACTGACCGCCCTGTTTCCAGGATAACTGATCACCCTGTTTCCAGGGTAACTGACCATCCTGTTTCCAGGGTAACTGACTGCCCAGTTTCCAGGGTAACTGACTGCCCTGTTTCCGGGGTAACAGATCTCCCTGTTTCCGGTGTAACTGACCGCCCTGTTTCCAGGATAACTGAACGCCCCATTTTCCAGGGTAACTGACTGCCCTGTTTCCGGGGTAACTGACTGCCCTGTTTCCAGGGTAACAGATCACCCTGTTTCCGGGATAACTGACTGCCCTGTTTCCGGGATAACTGACTGCCCTGTTTCCAGGGTAACTGACTGCCCTGTTTCCGGGCTAACTGACTGCCCTGTTTCCAGGCTAACTGACTGCCCTGTTTCCAGGATAACTGATCACCCTGTTTCCGGGGTAACTGACCACCCTGTTTCCAGGGTCACTGACCACCCTGTTTCCAGGATAACTGACTCCCCTGTTTCCAGGGTAACTGACTGCCCTGTTTCCGGGGTAACTGACCGCCCTGTTTCCAGGATAACTGACCTCCCTGTTTCCGGGGTAACTGACCGCCCTGTTTCCAGGATAACTGACTGCCCTGTTTCCAGGTTAACTGACTGCCCTGTTTCCAGTGTAACTGACTGCCCTATTTCCAGGGGAACTGACTGCCCTGTTTCCTGGGTAGTTGACTGCCCTGCTTCCGGGGTAACTGACTGCCCTGTTTCCAGGTTAACTGACTGCCCAGTTTCCAGGGTAACTGATCACCCTTTTTCCGGGATAACTGACTGCCCTGTTTCCGGGATGACTGACTGCCCTGTTTCCAGGGTAACTGATCACCCAGTTTCCGGGATAACTGACTCCCCTGTTTCCAGGGTAACTGACTGCCCAGCTTCCAGGGTAACTGACTGCCCTGTTTCCGGGGTAACTGACTGCCCTGTTTCCAGGGTAACTGACTGCCCAGTTTCCAGGGTGACTGATCCCCCTGTTTCCGGGATAACTGACTGCCCTGTTTGCGGGAGAAATGACTGCCCTGTTTCCAGGGTAACTGACTGCCCTGTTTCCGGGGTAACTGACTGCCCTGTTTCCAGGGTAACTGATCACCCTGTTATCGGGATAAATGACTGCCCTGTTTCCGGGATAACTGACTGCCCTGTTTCCAGGATAACTGACTGCCCTGTTTCCAGGATAACTGACTGCCCTGTTTCCAGGATAACTGATCACCCTGTTTCCGGGATAACTGACCTACCTGTTTCCGGGGTAACTGACTGCCCTGTTTCCAGGATAACTGATCACTCTGTTTCCGGGGTAACTGACCACCCTGTGTCCGGGGTAACTGACTAATCTGTTTCCAGGGTTACTGACCGCCCTGTTTCTGGGATAACTGATCACCCTGTTTCAGGGGTAACTGAGTAATCTGTTTCCAGGGTTACTGACTGCCCTGTTTCCAGGGTAACTGACTGCCCAGTTTCCAGCGTAACTGACTGCCCTGTTTCCAGGGTAACTGACTGCCCTGTTTCCGGGGTAACTGACTGCCCAGTTTCCAGGGTAACTGACTGCCCTGTTTCCGGGGTAACTGACTGCCCAGTTTCCAGGGTAACTGATCACCCTGTTTCCGGGATAACTGACTACCCTGTTTCCAGGGTAACTGACTGCCCAGTTTCCAGGGAAACTGACTGCCCTGTTTCCGGGGTAACTGACTGCACAGTTTCCAAAGTAACTGATCACCCTGTTTCCGGGATAACTGACTGCCCTGTTTCCGGGATAACTGACTGCCTGTTTCCAGGGTAACTGACTGCCCTGTTTCCGGGGTAACTGATTGCCCTGTTTCCAGCGTAACTGATCACCCTGTTTCCGGGATAACTGACTGCCCTGTTTCCGGGATAACTGACTGCCCTGTTTCCAGGGTAACTGACTGCCCTGTTTCCGGGGTAACTGACTGCCCTGTTTCCAGGATAACTGATCACCCTGTTTCCGGGGTAACTGACCACCCTGTTTCCAGGGTCACTGACCACCCTGTTTCCAGGATAACTGACTCCCCTGTTTCCAGGGTAACTGACTGCCCTGTTTCCGGGTTAACTGACCGCCCTGTTTCCAGGATAACTGACCTACCTGTTTCCGGGGTAACTGACCGCCCTGTTTCCAGGATAACTGACTGCCCTGTTTCCAGGTTAACTGACTGCACTGTTTCCAGTGTAACTGACTGCCCGATTTCCAGGGGAACTGACTGCCCTGTTTCCTGGGTAGTTGACTGCCCTGCTTCCGGGGTAACTGACTGCCCTGTTTCCAGGTTAACTGACTGCCCAGTTTCCAGGGTAACTGATCACCCTTTTTCCGGGATAACTGACTGCCCTGTTTCCGGGATGACTGACTGCCCTGTTTCCAGGGTAACTGATCACCCAGTTTCCGGGATAACTGACTCCCCAGTTTCCAGGGTAACTGACTGCCCAGCTTCCAGGGTAACTGACTGCCCTGTTTCCGGGGTAACTGACTGCCCTGTTTCCAGGGTAACTGACTGCCCAGTTTCCAGGGTGACTGATCCCCCTGTTTCCGGGATAACTGACTGCCCTGTTTGCGGGAGAAATGACTGCCCTGTTTCCAGGGTAACTGACTGCCCTGTTTCCGGGGTAACTGACTGCCCTGTTTCCAGGGTAACTGATCACCCTGTTATCGGGATAAATGACTGCCCTGTTTCCGGGATAACTGACTGCCCTGTTTCCAGGATAACTGACTGCCCTGTTTCCGGGATAACTGACCTACCTGTTTCCGGGGTAACTGACTGCCCTGTTTCCAGGATAACTGATCACTCTGTTTCCGGGGTAACTGACCACCCTGTGTCCGGGGTAACTGACTAATCTGTTTCCAGGGTTACTGACCGCCCTGTTTCTGGGATAACTGATCACCCTGTTTCCGGGGTAACTGAGTAATCTGTTTCCAGGGTTACTGACTGCCCTGTTTCCAGGGTAACTGACTGCCCAGTTTCCAGCGTAACTGACTGCCCTGTTTCCAGGGTAACTGACTGCCCTGTTTCCGGGGTAACTGACTGCCCAGTTTCCAGGGTAACTGACTGCCCTGTTTCCGGGGTAACTGACTGCCCAGTTTCCAGGGTAACTGATCACCCTGTTTCCGGGATAACTGACTACCCTGTTTCCAGGGTAACTGACTGCCCAGTTTCCAGGGAAACTGACTGCCCTGTTTCCGGGGTAACTGACTGCACAGTTTCCAAAGTAACTGATCACCCTGTTTCCGGGATAACTGACTGCCCTGTTTCCGGGATAACTGACTGCCTGTTTCCAGGGTAACTGACTGCCCTGTTTCCAGGATAACTGATAACTCTGTTTCCGGGGTAACTGACCACCCTGTGTCCGGGATAACTGACTGCCCTGTTTCCAGGGTAACTGACTGCCCTGTTTCCGGGGTAACTGACTGCCCTGTTTCCAGGATAACTGATAACTCTGTTTCCGGGGTAACTGACCACCCTGTGTCCGGGGTAACTGACTAATCTGTTTCCAGGGTTACTGACAGCCCTGTTTCCAGGGTAACTGAGTGCCCTGTTTCCGGGGTAACTGACCGCCCTGTTTCCAGGATAACTGATCACCCTATTCCAGGGTAACTGACCATCCTGTTTCCAGGGTAACTGACTGCCCTGTTTCCAGGGTAACTGACCGCCCTGTTTCAGGGATAACTGCGTGCCCTGTTTCCAGGTTAAAAAACTGCCCTGTTTCCGGGGTAACTGACCGCCCTTTTTCCAGGATAACTGATCACCCTGTTTCCAGGGTAACTGAGTAATCTGTTTCCAGGGTTACTGACTGCCCTGTTTCCGGGGTAACTGACTGCCCAGTTTCCAGCCTAACTGACTGCCCTGTTTCCAGGGTAACTGACTGCCCTGTTTCCGGGGTAACTGACTGCCCAGTTACCAGGGTAACTGACTGCCCTGTTTCCGGGGTAACTGACTGCCCAGTTTCCAGGGTAACTGATCACCCTGTTTCCGGGATAACTGACTACCCTGTTTCCAGGGTAACTGACTGCCCAGTTTCCAGGGAAACTGACTGCCCTGTTTCCGGGGTAACTGACTGCCCAGTTTCCAGGGTAACTGATCACCCTGTTTCCGGGATAACTGACTGCCCTGTTTCCGGGATGACTGACTGCCTGTTTCCAGGGTAACTGACTGCCCTGTTTCCGGGGTAACTGATTGCCCTGTTTCCAGCGTAACTGATCACCCTGTTTCCGGGATAACTGACTGCCCTGTTTCCGGGATAACTGACTGCCCTGTTTCCAGGGTAACTGACTGCCCTGTTTCCGGGGTAACTGACTGCCCTGTTTACAGGATAACTGATCACTCTGTTTCCGGGGTAACTGACCACCCTGTGTCCGGGGTAACTGACTAATCTGTTTCCAGGGTTACTGACCGCCCTGTTCCTGGGGTAACTGAGTGCCCTGTTTCCGGGGTAACTGACCGCCCTGTTTCCAGGATAACTGATCACCCAGTTTCCAGGGTAACTGACCATCCTGTTTCCAGGGTAACTGACTGCCCAGTTTCCAGGGTAACTGACTGCCCTGTTTCCGGGGTAACAGATCTCCCTGTTTCCGGTGTAACTGACCGCCCTGTTTCCAGGATAACTGAACGCCCCATTTTCCAGGGTAACTGACTGCCCTGTTTCCGGGGTAACTGACTGCCCTGTTTCCAGGGTAACAGATCACCCTGTTTCCGGGATAACTGACTGCCCTGTTTCCGGGATAACTGACTGCCCTGTTTCCAGGGTAACTGACTGCCCTGTTTCCGGGCTAACTGACTGCCCTGTTTCCAGGCTAACTGACTGCCCTGTTTCCAGGATAACTGATCACCCTGTTTCCGGGGTAACTGACCACCCTGTTTCCAGGGTCACTGACCACCCTGTTTCCAGGATAACTGACTCCCCTGTTTCCAGGGTAACTGACTGCCCTGTTTCCGGGGTAACTGACCGCCCTGTTTCCAGGATAACTGACCTACCTGTTTCCGGCTAACTGACCGCCCTGTTTCCAGGATAACTGACTGCCCTGTTTCCAGGTTAACTGACTGCCCTGTTTCCAGTGTAACTGACTGCCCTATTTCCAGGGGAACTGACTGCCCTGTTTCCTGGGTAGTTGACTGCCCTGCTTCCGGGGTAACTGACTGCCCTGTTTCCAGGTTAACTGACTGCCCAGTTTCCAGGGTAACTGATCACCCTTTTTCCGGGATAACTGACTGCCCTGTTTCCGGGATGACTGACTGCCCTGTTTCCAGGGTAACTGATCACCCAGTTTCCGGGATAACTGACTCCCCTGTTTCCAGGGTAACTGACTGCCCAGCTTCCAGGGTAACTGACTGCCCTGTTTCCGGGGTAACTGACTGCCCTGTTTCCAGGGTAACTGACTGCCCAGTTTCCAGGGTGACTGATCCCCCTGTTTCCGGGATAACTGACTGCCCTGTTTGCGGGAGAAATGACTGCCCTGTTTCCAGGGTAACTGACTGCCCTGTTTCCGGGGTAACTGACTGCCCTGTTTCCAGGGTAACTGATCACCCTGTTATCGGGATAAATGACTGCCCTGTTTCCGGGATAACTGACTGCCCTGTTTCCGGATAACTGACTGCCCTGTTTCCAGGATAACTGATCACCCTGTTTCCGGGATAACTGACCTACCTGTTTCCGGGGTAACTGACTGCCCTGTTTCCAGGATAACTGATCACTCTGTTTCCGGGGTAACTGACCACCCTGTGTCCGGGGTAACTGACTAATCTGTTTCCAGGGTTACTGACCGCCCTGTTTCTGGGATAACTGATCACCCTGTTTCCGGGGTAACTGAGTAATCTGTTTCCAGGGTTACTGACTGCCCTGTTTCCAGGGTAACTGACTGCCCAGTTTCCAGCGTAACTGACTGCCCTGTTTCCAGGGTAACTGACTGCCCTGTTTCCGGGGTAACTGACTGCCCAGTTTCCAGGGTAACTGACTGCCCTGTTTCCGGGGTAACTGACTGCCCAGTTTCCAGGGTAACTGATCACCCTGTTTCCGGGATAACTGACTACCCTGTTTCCAGGGTAACTGACTGCCCAGTTTCCAGGGAAACTGACTGCCCTGTTTCCGGGGTAACTGACTGCACAGTTTCCAAAGTAACTGATCACCCTGTTTCCGGGATAACTGACTGCCCTGTTTCCGGGATAACTGACTGCCTGTTTCCAGGGTAACTGACTGCCCTGTTTCCGGGGTAACTGATTGCCCTGTTTCCAGCGTAACTGATCACCCTGTTTCCGGGATAACTGACTGCCCTGTGTCCGGGGTAACTGACTAATCTGTTTCCAGGGTTACTGACCGCCCTGTTTCCAGGGTAACTGAGTGCCCTGTTTCCGGGGTAACTGACCGCCCTGTTTCCAGGATAACTGATCACCCTATTCCAGGGTAACTGACCATCCTGTTTCCAGGGTAACTGACTGCCCTGTTTCCAGGGTAACTGACCGCCCTGTTTCAGGGATAACTGCGTGCCCTGTTTCCAGGTTAAAAAACTGCCCTGTTTCCGGGGTAACTGACCGCCCTTTTTCCAGGATAACTGATCACCCTGTTTCCAGGGTAACTGAGTAATCTGTTTCCAGGGTTACTGACTGCCCTGTTTCCGGGGTAACTGACTGCCCAGTTTCCAGCCTAACTGACTGCCCTGTTTCCAGGGTAACTGACTGCCCTGTTTCCGGGGTAACTGACTGCCCAGTTACCAGGGTAACTGACTGCCCTGTTTCCGGGGTAACTGACTGCCCAGTTTCCAGGGTACATGATCACCCTGTTTCCGGGATAACTGACTACCCTGTTTCCAGGGTAACTGACTGCCCAGTTTCCAGGGAAACTGACTGCCCTGTTTCCGGGGTAACTGACTGCCCAGTTTCCAGGGTAACTGATCACCCTGTTTCCGGGATAACTGACTGCCCTGTTTCCGGGATAACTGACTGCCTGTTTCCAGGGTAACTGACTGCCCTGTTTCCGGGGTAACTGATTGCCCTGTTTCCAGCGTTACTGATCACCCTGTTTCCGGGATAACTGACTGCCCTGTTTCCGGGATAACTGACTGCCCTGTTTCCAGGGTAACTGACTGCCCTGTTTCCGGGGTAACTGACTGCCCTGTTTCCATGATAACTGATCACTCTGTTTCCGGGGTAACTGACCACCCTGTGTCCGGGGTAACTGACTAATCTGTTTCCAGGGTTACTGACCTCCCTGTTTCTGGGGTAACTGAGTGCCCTGTTTCCGGGGTAACTGACCGCCCTGTTTCCAGGATAACTGATCACCCTGTTTCCAGGGTAACTGACCATCCTGTTTCCAGGGTAACTGACTGCCCAGTTTCCAGGGTAACTGACTGCCCTGTTTCCAGGGTAACAGATCTCCCTGTTTCCGGTGTAACTGACCGCCCTGTTTCCAGGATAACTGAACGTCCCATTTTCCAGGGTAACTGACTGCCCTGTTTCCGGGGTAACTGACTGCCCTGTTTCCAGGGTAACAGATCACCCTGTTTCCGGGATAACTGACTGCCCTGTTTCCGGGATAACTGACTGCCCTGTTTCCAGGGTAACTGACTGCCCTGTTTCCGGGGTAACTGACTGCCCTGTTTCCAGGCTAACTGACTGCCCTGTTTCCAGGATAACTGATCACCCTGTTTCCAGGGTAACTGACTGCCCTGTTTCCGGGGTAACTGACCGCACTGTTTCCAGGATAACTGATCACCCTGTTTCCGGGGTAACTGACCACCCTGTTTCCAGGGTCACTGACCACCCTGTTTCCAGGATAACTGACTCCCCTGTTTCCAGGGTAACTGACTGCCCTGTTTCCGTGGTAACTGACCGCCCTGTTTCCAGGATAACTGACCTACCTGTTTCCGGGGTAACTGACCGCCCTGTTTCCAGGATAACTGACTGCCCTGTTTCCAGGTTAACTGACTGCCCTGTTTCCAGTGTAACTGACTGCCCTATTTCCAGGGGAACTGACTGCCCTGTTTCCGGGGTAAATGATCACCCTGTTTCCGGGGTAACTGACTAACCAGTTTCCAGGGTACATGATCACCCTGTTTCCGGGATAACTGACTACCCTGTTTCCAGGGTAACTGACTGCCCAGTTTCCAGGGAAACTGACTGCCCTGTTTCCGGGGTAACTGACTGCCTGTTTCCAGGGTAACTGACTGCCCTGTTTCCGGGGTAACTGATTGCCCTGTTTCCAGCGTTACTGATCACCCTGTTTCCGGGATAACTGACTGCCCTGTTTCCGGGATAACTGACTGCCCTGTTTCCAGGGTAACTGACTGCCCTGTTTCCGGGGTAACTGACTGCCCTGTTTCCAGGATAACTGATCACTCTGTTTCCGGGGTAACTGACCACCCTGTGTCCGGGGTAACTGACTAATCTGTTTCCAGGGTTACTGACCGCCCTGTTTCTGGGGTAACTGAGTGCCCTGTTTCCGGGGTAACTGACCGCCCTGTTTCCAGGATAACTGATCACCCTGTTTCCAGGGTAACTGACCATCCTGTTTCCAGGGTAACTGACTGCCCAGTTTCCAGGGTAACTGACTGCCCTGTTTCCAGGGTAACAGATCTCCCTGTTTCCGGTGTAACTGACCGCCCTGTTTCCAGGATAACTGAACGTCCCATTTTCCAGGGTAACTGACTGCCCTGTTTCCGGGGTAACTGACTGCCCTGTTTCCAGGGGAACAGATCACCCTGTTTCCGGGATAACTGACTGCCCTGTTTCCGGGATAACTGACTGCCCTGTTTCCAGGGTAACTGACTGCCCTGTTTCCGGGGTAACTGACTGCCCTGTTTCCAGGCTAACTGACTGCCCTGTTTCCAGGATAACTGATCACCCTGTTTCCAGGGTAACTGACTGCCCTGTTTCCGGGGTAACTGACCGCACTGTTTCCAGGATAACTGATCACCCTGTTTCCGGGGTAACTGACCACCCTGTTTCCAGGGTCACTGACCACCCTGTTTCCAGGATAACTGACTCCCCTGTTTCCAGGGTAACTGACTGCCCTGTTTCCGGGGTAACTGACCGCCCTGTTTCCAGGATAACTGACCTACCTGTTTCCGGGGTAACTGACCGCCCTGTTTCCAGGATAACTGACTGCCCTGTTTCCAGGTTAACTGACTGCCCTGTTTCCAGTGTAACTGACTGCCCTATTTCCAGGGGAACTGAGTGCCCTGTTTCCGGGGTAAATGATCACCCTGTTTCCGGGGTAACTGACTAACCAGTTTCCAGGGTGACTGACTGCCCTGTTTCCAGGGTAACTGACTGCCCAGTTTCCGGGGTAACTGACTGCCCTGTTTCCTGGGTAGTTGACTGCCCTGCTTCCGGGGTAACTGACTCCCCTGTTTCCAGGGTAACTGACTGCCCTGTTTGCGGGGCAACTGACTGCCCTGTTTCCAGGGTAACTGATTGCCCAGTTTCCAGGGTAACTGATCACCCTGTTTCCAGGATAACTGACTGCCCTGTTTCCGGGGTAACTGACTGCCCTGTTTCCAGGGTAACTGACTGCCCTGTTTCCGGGGTAACTGACTGCCCTGTTTCCAGGGTAACTGATCACCCTGTTTCCGGGATAAATGACTGCCCTGTTTCCGGGATAACTGACTGCCCTGTTTCCAGGGTAACTGACTGCCCTGTTTCCGGGGTAACTGACTGCCCTGTTTCCAGGCTAACTGACTGCCCTGTTTCCAGGATAACTGATCACCCTGTTTCCGGGGTAAATGACTGCCCTGTTTCCGGGGTAACTGACCGCCCTGTTTCCAGGATAACTGATCACCCTGTTTCCGGGGTAACTGACTGCCCTGTTTCCAGGCTAACTGACTGCCCTGTTTCCAGGATAACTGATCACCCTGTTTCCGGGGTAACTGACTGCCCTGTTTCCGGGGTAACTGACCGCCCTGTTTCCAGGATAACTGATCACCCTGTTTCCGTGGTAACTGACCGCCCTGTTTCCAGGATAACTGATCACCCTGTTTCCAGGGTCACTGACCACCCTGTTTCCAGGATAACTGACTCCCCTGTTTCCAGCGTAACTGATCACCCTGTTTCCAGGATAACTGACCATCCTATTTCCGGGGTAACTGACTGCCCTGTTTCCAGGGTAACTGACTGCCCAGTTTCCAGAGGAACTGAATAACCTGTTTCCAGGGTAACAGATCACCCTGTTTCCGGGATAACTGACTGCCCTGTTTCCAAGATAACTGACTGCCCTGTTTCCAGGGTAACTGACTGCCCTGTTTCCGGGGTAACTGACTGCCCTGTTTCCAGGCTAACTGACTGCCCTGTTTCCAGGATAACAGATCACCCTGTTTCCGGGGTAACTGACTGCCCTGTTTCCGGGGTAACTGACTGCCCTGTTTCCAGGATAACTGATCACCCTGTTTCCGGGGTAACTGACCACCCTGTTTCCGGGGTAAATGACTGCCCTGTTTCCGGGGTAACTGACCGCCCTGTTTCCAGGATAACTGATCACCCTGTTTCCGGGGTAACTGACTGCCCTGTTTCCAGGCTAACTGACTGCCCTGTTTCCAGGATAACTGATCACCCTGTTTCCGGGGTAACTGACTGCCCTGTTTCCGGGGTAACTGACCGCCCTGTTTCCAGGATAACTGATCACCCTGTTTCCGGGGTAACTGACCGCCCTGTTTCCAGGATAACTGATCACCCTGTTTCCAGGGTCACTGACCACCCTGTTTCCAGGATAACTGACTCCCCTGTTTCCAGCGTAACTGATCACCCTGTTTCCAGGATAACTGACCTACCTATTTCCGGGGTAACTGACTGCCCTGTTTCCAGGGTAACTGACTGCCCAGTTTCCAGAGGAACTGAATAACCTGTTTCCAGGGTAACAGATCACCCTGTTTCCGGGATAACTGACTGCCCTGTTTCCAAGATAACTGACTGCCCTGTTTCCAGGGTAACTGACTGCCCTGTTTCCGGGGTAACTGACTGCCCTGTTTCCAGGCTAACTGACTGCCCTGTTTCCAGGATAACTGATCACCCTGTTTCCGGGGTAACTGACTGCCCTGTTTCCGGGGTAACTGACCGCCCTGTTTCCAGGATAACTGATCACCCTGTTTCCGGGGTAACTGACCACCCTGTTTCCAGGGTCACTGACCACCCTGTTTCCAGGATAACTGACTCCCCTGTTTCCAGGGTAACTGACTGCCCTGTTTCCGGGGTAACTAATCTCCCTGTTTCCGGGGTTACTGACCGCCCTGTTTCCAGGATAACTGACTGCCCTGTTTCTAGGGGAACTGACTGCCCTGTTTCCGGTGTAACAGATCACCCTGTTTCCGGGGTAACTGACTAACCAGTTTCCAGGGTGACTGACTGCCCTGTTTCCAGGGTAACTGACTGCCCAGTTTCCGGGGTAACTGACTGTCCTGTTTCCTGGGTAACTGACTGCCCTGCTTCCGGGGTAACTGACTTCCCTGTTTCCAGGGTAACTGACTGCCCTGTTTCCGGGATAACTGACTGCCCTGTTTCCAGGGTAACTGATAACCCTGTTTCCGGGGTAACTGACTGCCCTGTTTCCAGGGTAACTGACTGCCCTGTTTCCAGGATAACTGATCACCCTGTTTCCGGGGTAACTGACTGCCCTGTTTCCGGGGTAACTGACCGCCCTGTTTCCAGGATAACTGATCTCCCTGTTTCCGGTGTAACTGACCGCCCTGTTTCCAGGATAACTGAACGCCCCATTTTCCAGGGTAACTGACTGCCCTGTTTCCGGGGTAACTGACTGCCCTGTTTCCAGGGTAACAGATCACCCTGTTTCCGGGATAACTGACTGCCCTGTTTCCGGGATAACTGACTGCCCTGTTTCCAGGGTAACTGACTGCCCTGTTTCCGGGCTAACTGACTGCCCTGTTTCCAGGCTAACTGACTGCCCTGTTTCCAGGATAACTGATCACCCTGTTTCCGGGGTAACTGACCACCCTGTTTCCAGGGTCACTGACCACCCTGTTTCCAGGATAACTGACTCCCCTGTTTCCAGGGTAACTGACTGCCCTGTTTCCGGGGTAACTGACCGCCCTGTTTCCAGGATAACTGACCTACCTGTTTCCGGGGTAACTGACCGCCCTGTTTCCAGGATAACTGACTGCCCTGTTTCCAGGTTAACTGACTGCCCTGTTTCCAGTGTAACTGACTGCCCTATTTCCAGGGGAACTGACTGCCCTGTTTCCTGGGTAGTTGACTGCCCTGCTTCCGGGGTAACTGACTGCCCTGTTTCCAGGTTAACTGACTGCCCAGTTTCCAGGGTAACTGATCACCCTTTTTCCGGGATAACTGACTGCCCTGTTTCCGGGATGACTGACTGCCCTGTTTCCAGGGTAACTGATCACCCAGTTTCCGGGATAACTGACTCCCCTGTTTCCAGGGTAACTGACTGCCCAGCTTCCAGGGTAACTGACTGCCCTGTTTCCGGGGTAACTGACTGCCCTGTTTCCAGGGTAACTGACTGCCCAGTTTCCAGGGTGACTGATCCCCCTGTTTCCGGGATAACTGACTGCCCTGTTTGCGGGAGAAATGACTGCCCTGTTTCCAGGGTAACTGACTGCCCTGTTTCCGGGGTAACTGACTGCCCTGTTTCCAGGGTAACTGATCACCCTGTTATCGGGATAAATGACTGCCCTGTTTCCGGGATAACTGACTGCCCAGTTTCCAGGGTAACTGACTGCCCTGTTTCCGGGATAACTGACTGCCCTGTTTCCAGGCTAACTGACTGCCCTGTTTCCAGGATAACTGATCACCCTGTTTCCGGGATAACTGACCTACCTGTTTCCGGGGTAACTGACTGCCCTGTTTCCAGGATAACTGATCACTCTGTTTCCGGGGTAACTGACCACCCTGTGTCCGGGGTAACTGACTAATCTGTTTCCAGGGTTACTGACCGCCCTGTTTCTGGGATAACTGATCACCCTGTTTCCGGGGTAACTGAGTAATCTGTTTCCAGGGTTACTGACTGCCCTGTTTCCAGGGTAACTGACTGCCCAGTTTCCAGCGTAACTGACTGCCCTGTTTCCAGGGTAACTGACTGCCCTGTTTCCGGGGTAACTGACTGCCCAGTTTCCAGGGTAACTGACTGCCCTGTTTCCGGGGTAACAGACTGCCCAGTTTCCAGGGTAACTGATCACCCTGTTTCCGGGATAACTGACTACCCTGTTTCCAGGGTAACTGACTGCCCAGTTTCCAGGGAAACTGACTGCCCTGTTTCCGGGGTAACTGACTGCACAGTTTCCAAAGTAACTGATCACCCTGTTTCCGGGATAACTGACTGCCCTGTTTCCGGGATAACTGACTGCCTGTTTCCAGGGTAACTGACTGCCCTGTTTCCGGGGTAACTGATTGCCCTGTTTCCAGCGTAACTGATCACCCTGTTTCCGGGATAACTGACTGCCCTGTGTCCGGGGGAACTGACTAATCTGTTTCCAGGGTTACTGACCGCCCTGTTTCCAGGGTAACTGAGTGCCCTGTTTCCGGGGTAACTGACCGCCCTGTTTCCAGGATAACTGATCACCCTATTCCAGGGTAACTGACCATCCTGTTTCCAGGGTAACTGACTGCCCTGTTTCCAGGGTAACTGACCGCCCTGTTTCAGGGATAACTGCGTGCCCTGTTTCCAGGTTAAAAAACTGCCCTGTTTCCGGGGTAACTGACCGCCCTTTTTCCAGGATAACTGATCACCCTGTTTCCAGGGTAACTGAGTAATCGGTTTCCAGGGTTACTGACTGCCCTGTTTCCGGGGTAACTGACTGCCCAGTTTCCAGCCTAACTGACTGCCCTGTTTCCAGGGTAACTGACTGCCCTGTTTCCGGGGTAACTGACTGCCCAGTTACCAGGGTAACTGACTGCCCTGTTTCCGGGGTAACTGACTGCCCAGTTTCCAGGGTACATGATCACCCTGTTTCCGGGATAACTGACTACCCTGTTTCCAGGGTAACTGACTGCCCAGTTTCCAGGGAAACTGACTGCCCTGTTTCCGGGGTAACTGACTGCCCAGTTTCCAGGGTAACTGATCACCCTGTTTCCGGGATAACTGACTGCCCTGTTTCCGGGATAACTGACTGCCTGTTTCCAGGGTAACTGACTGCCCTGTTTCCGGGGTAACTGATTGCCCTGTTTCCAGCGTTACTGATCACCCTGTTTCCGGGATAACTGACTGCCCTGTTTCCGGGATAACTGACTGCCCTGTTTCCAGGGTAACTGACTGCCCTGTTTCCGGGGTAACTGACTGCCCTGTTTCCAGGATAACTGATCACCCTGTTTCCGGGGTAACTGACCACCCTGTTTCCGGGGTAAATGACTGCCCTGTTTCCGGGGTAACTGACCGCCCTGTTTCCAGGATAACTGATCACCCTGTTTCCGGGGTAACTGACTGCCCTGTTTCCAGGCTAACTGACTGCCCTGTTTCCAGGATAACTGATCACCCTGTTTCCGGGGTAACTGACTGCCCTGTTTCCGGGGTAACTGACCGCCCTGTTTCCAGGATAACTGATCACCCTGTTTCCGGGGTAACTGACCGCCCTGTTTCCAGGATAACTGATCACCCTGTTTCCAGGGTCACTGACCACCCTGTTTCCAGGATAACTGACTCCCCTGTTTCCAGCGTAACTGATCACCCTGTTTCCAGGATAACTGACCTACCTATTTCCGGGGTAACTGACTGCCCTGTTTCCAGGGTAACTGACTGCCCAGTTTCCAGAGGAACTGAATAACCTGTTTCCAGGGTAACAGATCACCCTGTTTCCGGGATAACTGACTGCCCTGTTTCCAAGATAACTGACTGCCCTGTTTCCAGGGTAACTGACTGCCCTGTTTCCGGGGTAACTGACTGCCCTGTTTCCAGGCTAACTGACTGCCCTGTTTCCAGGATAACTGATCACCCTGTTTCCGGGGTAACTGACTGCCCTGTTTCCGGGGTAACTGACCGCCCTGTTTCCAGGATAACTGATCACCCTGTTTCCGGGGTAACTGACCACCCTGTTTCCAGGGTCACTGACCACCCTGTTTCCAGGATAACTGACTCCCCTGTTTCCAGGGTAACTGACTGCCCTGTTTCCGGGGTAACTAATCTCCCTGTTTCCGGGGTTACTGACCGCCCTGTTTCCAGGATAACTGACCTACCTATTTTCAGGTTAACTGACTGCCCTGTTTCCAGGGTAACTGACTGCCCTGTTTCTAGGGGAACTGACTGCCCTGTTTCCGGTGTAACAGATCACCCTGTTTCCGGGGTAACTGACTAACCAGTTTCCAGGGTGACTGACTGCCCTGTTTCCAGGGTAACTGACTGCCCAGTTTCCGGGGTAACTGACTGTCCTGTTTCCTGGGTAACTGACTGCCCTGCTTCCGGGGTAACTGACTTCCCTGTTTCCAGGGTAACTGACTGCCCTGTTTCCGGGATAACTGACTGCCCTGTTTCCAGGGTAACTGATAACCCTGTTTCCGGGGTAACTGACTGCCCTGTTTCCAGGGTAACTGACTGCCCTGTTTCCAGGATAACTGATCACCCTGTTTCCGGGGTAACTGACTGCCCTGTTTCCGGGGTAACTGACCGCCCTGTTTCCAGGATAACTGATCTCCCTGTTTCCGGTGTAACTGACCGCCCTGTTTCCAGGATAACTGAACGCCCCATTTTCCAGGGTAACTGACTGCCCTGTTTCCGGGGTAACTGACTGCCCTGTTTCCAGGGTAACAGATCACCCTGTTTCCGGGATAACTGACTGCCCTGTTTCCGGGATAACTGACTGCCCTGTTTCCAGGGTAACTGACTGCCCTGTTTCCGGGCTAACTGACTGCCCTGTTTCCAGGCTAACTGACTGCCCTGTTTCCAGGATAACTGATCACCCTGTTTCCGGGGTAACTGACCACCCTGTTTCCAGGGTCACTGACCACCCTGTTTCCAGGATAACTGACTCCCCTGTTTCCAGGGTAACTGACTGCCCTGTTTCCGGGGTAACTGACCGCCCTGTTTCCAGGATAACTGACCTACCTGTTTCCGGGGTAACTGACCGCCCTGTTTCCAGGATAACTGACTGCCCTGTTTCCAGGTTAACTGACTGCCCTGTTTCCAGTGTAACTGACTGCCCTATTTCCAGGGGAACTGACTGCCCTGTTTCCTGGGTAGTTGACTGCCCTGCTTCCGGGGTAACTGACTGCCCTGTTTCCAGGTTAACTGACTGCCCAGTTTCCAGGGTAACTGATCACCCTTTTTCCGGGATAACTGACTGCCCTGTTTCCGGGATGACTGACTGCCCTGTTTCCAGGGTAACTGATCACCCAGTTTCCGGGATAACTGACTCCCCTGTTTCCAGGGTAACTGACTGCCCAGCTTCCAGGGTAACTGACTGCCCTGTTTCCGGGGTAACTGACTGCCCTGTTTCCAGGGTAACTGACTGCCCAGTTTCCAGGGTGACTGATCCCCCTGTTTCCGGGATAACTGACTGCCCTGTTTGCGGGAGAAATGACTGCCCTGTTTCCAGGGTAACTGACTGCCCTGTTTCCGGGGTAACTGACTGCCCTGTTTCCAGGGTAACTGATCACCCTGTTATCGGGATAAATGACTGCCCTGTTTCCGGGATAACTGACTGCCCAGTTTCCAGGGTAACTGACTGCCCTGTTTCCGGGATAACTGACTGCCCTGTTTCCAGGCTAACTGACTGCCCTGTTTCCAGGATAACTGATCACCCTGTTTCCGGGATAACTGACCTACCTGTTTCCGGGGTAACTGACTGCCCTGTTTCCAGGATAACTGATCACTCTGTTTCCGGGGTAACTGACCACCCTGTGTCCGGGGTAACTGACTAATCTGTTTCCAGGGTTACTGACCGCCCTGTTTCTGGGATAACTGATCACCCTGTTTCCGGGGTAACTGAGTAATCTGTTTCCAGGGTTACTGACTGCCCTGTTTCCAGGGTAACTGACTGCCCAGTTTCCAGCGTAACTGACTGCCCTGTTTCCAGGGTAACTGACTGCCCTGTTTCCGGGGTAACTGACTGCCCAGTTTCCAGGGTAACTGACTGCCCTGTTTCCGGGGTAACAGACTGCCCAGTTTCCAGGGTAACTGATCACCCTGTTTCCGGGATAACTGACTACCCTGTTTCCAGGGTAACTGACTGCCCAGTTTCCAGGGAAACTGACTGCCCTGTTTCCGGGGTAACTGACTGCACAGTTTCCAAAGTAACTGATCACCCTGTTTCCGGGATAACTGACTGCCCTGTTTCCGGGATAACTGACTGCCTGTTTCCAGGGTAACTGACTGCCCTGTTTCCGGGGTAACTGATTGCCCTGTTTCCAGCGTAACTGATCACCCTGTTTCCGGGATAACTGACTGCCCTGTGTCCGGGGGAACTGACTAATCTGTTTCCAGGGTTACTGACCGCCCTGTTTCCAGGGTAACTGAGTGCCCTGTTTCCGGGGTAACTGACCGCCCTGTTTCCAGGATAACTGATCACCCTATTCCAGGGTAACTGACCATCCTGTTTCCAGGGTAACTGACTGCCCTGTTTCCAGGGTAACTGACCGCCCTGTTTCAGGGATAACTGCGTGCCCTGTTTCCAGGTTAAAAAACTGCCCTGTTTCCGGGGTAACTGACCGCCCTTTTTCCAGGATAACTGATCACCCTGTTTCCAGGGTAACTGAGTAATCGGTTTCCAGGGTTACTGACTGCCCTGTTTCCGGGGTAACTGACTGCCCAGTTTCCAGCCTAACTGACTGCCCTGTTTCCAGGGTAACTGACTGCCCTGTTTCCGGGGTAACTGACTGCCCAGTTACCAGGGTAACTGACTGCCCTGTTTCCGGGGTAACTGACTGCCCAGTTTCCAGGGTACATGATCACCCTGTTTCCGGGATAACTGACTACCCTGTTTCCAGGGTAACTGACTGCCCAGTTTCCAGGGAAACTGACTGCCCTGTTTCCGGGGTAACTGACTGCCCAGTTTCCAGGGTAACTGATCACCCTGTTTCCGGGATAACTGACTGCCCTGTTTCCGGGATAACTGACTGCCTGTTTCCAGGGTAACTGACTGCCCTGTTTCCGGGGTAACTGATTGCCCTGTTTCCAGCGTTACTGATCACCCTGTTTCCGGGATAACTGACTGCCCTGTTTCCGGGATAACTGACTGCCCTGTTTCCAGGGTAACTGACTGCCCTGTTTCCGGGGTAACTGACTGCCCTGTTTCCAGGATAACTGATCACTCTGTTTCCGTGGTAACTGACCACCCTGTGTCCGGGGTAACTGACTAATCTGTTTCCAGGGTTACTGACCGCCCTGTTTCTCGGGTAACTGAGTGCCCTGTTTCCGGGGTAACTGACCGCCCTGTTTCCAGGATAACTGATCACCCTGTTTCCAGGGTAACTGACCATCCTGTTTCCAGGGTAACTGACTGCCCAGTTTCCAGGGTAACTGACTGCCCTGTTTCCAGGGTAACAGATCTCCCTGTTTCCGGTGTAACTGACCGCCCTGTTTCCAGGATAACTGAACGTCCCATTTTCCAGGGTAACTGACTGCCCTGTTTCCGGGGTAACTGACTGCCCTGTTTCCAGGGTAACAGATCACCCTGTTTCCGGGATAACTGACTGCCCTGTTTCCGGGATAACTGACTGCCCTGTTTCCAGGGTAACTGACTGCCCTGTTTCCGGGGTAACTGACTGCCCTGTTTCCAGGCTAACTGACTGCCCTGTTTCCAGGATAACTGATCACCCTGTTTCCAGGGTAACTGACTGCCCTGTTTCCGGGGTAACTGACCGCACTGTTTCCAGGATAACTGATCACCCTGTTTCCGGGGTAACTGACCACCCTGTTTCCAGGGTCACTGACCACCCTGTTTCCAGGATAACTGACTCCCCTGTTTCCAGGGTAACTGACTGCCCTGTTTCCGGGGTAACTGACCGCCCTGTTTCCAGGATAACTGACCTACCTGTTTCCGGGGTAACTGACCGCCCTGTTTCCAGGATAACTGACTGCCCTGTTTCCAGGTTAACTGACTGCCCTGTTTACAGTGTAACTGACTGCCCTATTTCCAGGGGAACTGACTGCCCTGTTTCCGGGGTAAATGATCACCCTGTTTCCGGGGTAACTGACTAACCAGTTTCCAGGGTGACTGACTGCCCTGTTTCCAGGGTAACTGACTGCCCAGTTTCCGGGGTAACTGACTGCCCTGTTTCCTGGGTAGTTGACTGCCCTGCTTCCGGGGTAACTGACTCCCCTGTTTCCAGGGTAACTGACTGCCCTGTTTGCGGGGCAACTGACTGCCCTGTTTCCAGGGTAACTGATTGCCCAGTTTCCAGGGTAACTGATCACCCTGTTTCCGGGATAACTGACTGCCCTGTTTCCGGGGTAACTGACTGCCCTGTTTCCAGGGTAACTGACTGCCCTGTTTCCGGGGTAACTGACTGCCCTGTTTCCAGGGTAACTGATCACCCTGTTTCCGGGATAAATGACTGCCCTGTTTCCGGGATAACTGACTGCCCTGTTTCCAGGGTAACTGACTGCCCTGTTTCCGGGGTAACTGACTGCCCTGTTTCCAGGCTAACTGACTGCCCTGTTTCCAGGATAACTGATCACCCTGTTTCCGGGGTAAATGACTGCCCTGTTTCCGGGGTAACTGACCGCCCTGTTTCCAGGATAACTGATCACCCTGTTTCCGGGGTAACTGACTGCCCTGTTTCCAGGCTAATTGACTGCCCTGTTTCCAGGATAACTGATCACCCTGTTTCCGGGGTAACTGACTGCACTGTTTCCGGGGTAACTGACCGCCCTGTTTCCAGGATAACTGATCACCCTGTTTCCGGGGTAACTGACGGCCCTGTTTCCAGGATAACTGATCACCCTGTTTCCAGGGTCACTGACCACCCTGTTTCCAGGATAACTGACTCCCCTGTTTCCAGCGTAACTGATCACCCTGTTTCCAGGATAACTGACCATCCTATTTCCGGGGTAACTGACTGCCCTGTTTCCAGGGTAACTGACTGCCCAGTTTCCAGAGGAACTGAATAACCTGTTTCCAGGGTAACAGATCACCCTGTTTCCGGGATAACTGACTGCCCTGTTTCCAAGATAACTGACTGCCCTGTTTCCAGGGTAACTGACTGCCCTGTTTCCGGGGTAACTGACTGCCCTGTTTCCAGGCTAACTGACTGCCCTGTTTCCAGGATAACAGATCACCCTGTTTCCGGGGTAACTGACTGCCCTGTTTCCGGGGTAACTGACCGCGCTGTTTCCAGGATAACTGATCACCCTGTTTCCGGGGTAACTGACCACCCTGTTTCCGGGGTAAATGACTGCCCTGTTTCCGGGGTAACTGACCGCCCTGTTTCCAGGATAACTGATCACCCTGTTTCCGGGGTAACTGACTGCCCTGTTTCCAGGCTAACTGACTGCCCTGTTTCCAGGATAACTGATCACCCTGTTTCCGGGGTAACTGACTGCCCTGTTTCCGGGGTAACTGACCGCCCTGTTTCCAGGATAACTGATCACCCTGTTTCCGGGGTAACTGACCGCCCTGTTTCCAGGATAACTGATCACCCTGTTTCCAGGGTCACTGACCACCGTGTATCCAGGATAACTGACTCCCCTGTTTCCAGCGTAACTGATCACCCTGTTTCCAGGATAACTGACCTACCTATTTCCGGGGTAACTGACTGCCCTGTTTCCAGGGTAACTGACTGCCCAGTTTCCAGAGGAACTGAATAACCTGTTTCCAGGGTAACAGATCACCCTGTTTCCGGGATAACTGACTGCCCTGTTTCCAAGATAACTGACTGCCCTGTTTCCAGGGTAACTGACTGCCCTGTTTCCGGGGTAACTGACTGCCCTGTTTCCAGGCTAACTGACTGCCCTGTTTCCAGGATAACTGATCACCCTGTTTCCGGGGTAACTGACTGCCCTGTTTCCGGGGTAACTGACCGCCCTGTTTCCAGGATAACTGATCACCCTGTTTCCGGGGTAACTGACCACCCTGTTTCCAGGGTCACTGACCACCCTGTTTCCAGGATAACTGACTCCCCTGTTTCCAGGGTAACTGACTGCCCTGTTTCCGGGGTAACTAATCTCCCTGTTTCCGGGGTTACTGACCGCCCTGTTTCCAGGATAACTGACCTACCTATTTCCAGGTTAACTGACTGCCCTGTTTCCAGGGTAACTGACTGCCCTGTTTCCAGGGGAACTGACTGCCCTGTTTCCGGGGTAACAGATCACCCTGTTTCCGGGGTAACTGACTAACCAGTTTCCAGGGTGACTGACTGCCCTGTTTCCAGGGTAACTGACTGCCCAGTTTCCGGGGTAACTGACTGTCCTGTTTCCTGGGTAACTGACTGCCCTGCTTCCGGGGTAACTGACTTCCCTGTTTCCAGGGTAAATGACTGCCCTGTTTCCGGGATAACTGACTGCCCTGTTTCCAGGGTAACTGATAACCCTGTTTCCGGGGTAACTGACTGCCCTGTTTCCAGGGTAACTGACTGCCCTGTTTCCAGGATAACTGATCACCCTGTTTCCGGGGTAACTGACTGCCCTGTTTCCGGGGTAACTGACCGCCCTGTTTCCAGGATAACTGATCACCCTGTTTCCGGGGTAACTGACCACCCTGTTTCCAGGGTCACTGACCACCCTGTTTCCAGGATAACTGACTCCCCTGTTTCCAGGGTAACTGACTGCCCTGTTTCCAGGGTAACTGACTGCCCTGTTTCCGGGGTAACTGACTGCCCTGTTTCCAGGATATCTGATCACTCTGTTTCCGGGGTAACTGATCACTCTGTTTCCGGGGTAACTGACCACCCTGTTTCCGGGGTAACTGACTAATCTGTTTCCAGGGTTACTGACAGCCCTGTTTCTGGGGTAACTGACAGCCCTGTTTCCGGGGTAACTGACCGCCCTGTTTCCAGGATAACTGATCACCCTGTTTCCAGTGTAACTGACCATCCTGTTTCCAGGGCAACTGACTGCCCAGTTTCCAGGGTAACTGACTGCCCTGTTTCCGGGGTAACAGATCTGCCTGTTTCCGGGGTAACTGACCGCCCTGTTTCCAGGATAACTGACCGCCCTATTTCCGGGGTAACTGACTGCCCTGTTTCCAGGATAACTGACTGCCCTGTTTCCGGGATAACTGACTGCCCTGTTTGCTGGATAACTGACCACCCTGTTTCCAGGTTAACTGACTGCCCTGTTTCCGGGGTAACTGACTGCCCTGTTTCCAGGGTAACTGACTGCCCAGTTTCCAGAGTAACTGAATACCCTGTTTCCAGGGTAACTGACTGCCCTGTTTCCGGGATAACTGACTGCCCTGTTTCCAGGGTAACTGACTGCCCTGTTTCCGGGGCAACTGACTGCCCAGTTTCCAGGGTAACTGACTGCCCTGTTTCCGGTGTAACAGATCTGCCTGTTTCCGGGGTAACTGACCGCCCTGTTTCCAGGATAACTGACCGCCCTATTTCCGGGATAACTGACTGCCCTGTTTCCAGGGTAACTGACTGCCCTGTTTCCGGGGTAACTGACTGCCCTGTTTCCAGGCTAACTGACTGCCCTGTTTCCAGGATAACTGATCACCCTGTTTCCGGGATAACTGACTCCCCTGTTTCCACGGTAACTGACTGCCCTGTTTCCGGGGTAACTGACCGCCCTGTTTCCAGGATAACTGACTGCCCTGTTTCCAGGTTAACTGACAGCCCTGTTTCCAGGGTAACTGACTGCCCTGTTTCCAGGGGAACTGACTGCCCTGTTTCCGGGGTAAATGATCACCCTGTTTCCGGGGTAAATGACTGCCCATTTTCCGGGGTAACTGACTGCCCTGTTTCCTGTGTAATTGACTGCCCAGTTTCCAGGTTAACTGACTGCCCAGTTTCCAGTTTAACTGATCATCCTTTTTCCGGGATAACTGACTGCCCTGTTTCCGGGATAACTGACTGCCCTGTTTCCAAATATCTGATCACCCTGTTTCCGGGATAACTGACTCCCCTGTTTCCAGGGTAACTGACTGCCCAGTTTCCGGGGTAACTGACTGCCCTGTTTCCTGAGTAACTGACTGCCCTGCTTCCGGGGTAACTGACTGCCCTGTTTCCAGGGTAACTGACTGCCCAGTTTCCAGGGTAACTGATCACCCTTTTTCCGTGATAACTGACTGCCCTGTTTCCGGGATTACTGACTGCCCTGTTTCCGGGGTAACTGATCACCCTGTTTCCGGGGTAACTGTCTAACCAGTTTCCAGGGTGACTGACTGCCCTGTTTCCAGGGTAACTGAGTGCCCAGTTTCCGGGTTAACTGACTGCCCTGTTTCCTGGGTAACTGTCTGCCCTGCTTCCGGGGTAACTGACTGCCCTGTTTCCAGGGTAACTGACTGCCCAGTTTCCAGGGTAACTGATCACCCTTTTTCCGGGATAACTGACTGCCCTGTTTCCGGGATAACTGACTGCCCTGTTTCCAGTGTAACTGATCACCCTGTTTCCGGGATAACTGTCTGCCCTGTTTCCGGGATAACTGACTGCCCAGTTTCCAGGGTAACTGACTGCCCTGTTTCCGGGGTAACTGACTGCCCTGTTTCCAGGGTAACTGACTGCCCAGTTTCCAGGGTAACTGATCACCCTGTTTCCGGGAGAACTGACTGCCCTGTTTCTGGGAGAAATGACTGCCCTGTTTCCAGGGTAACTGACTGCCCTGCTTCCGGGGTAACTGACCGCCCTGTTTCCAGGGTCACTGACCACCCTGTTTCCAGGATAACTGAAAGCCCTATTTCCAGGGTAACTGATCTCCCTGTTTCCGGGGTAACTGATCACCCTGTTTCCGGGTAACTGACTGCCCTGTTTCCGGGGTAACTGACTGCCCTGTTTCCAGGGTAACTGATCTCCCTGTTTCCAGTGCAACGGATCACCATGTTTCCGGGGTAACTGACTGCCCTGTTTCCAGGGCAACTGACCGCCCTGTTTCCGGGGGAACTGACTGCCCAGTTTCCAGGGTAACTGACTGCCCAGTTTCCAGGGGAACTAACTGCCCTGTTTCCGGGGTAACTGACTGCCCAGTTTCCAGGGGAACTGACTGCTCTGTTTCCAGGGTAACTGACAGCCCACCTTCCAGTGTAACTGATCACCCTGTTTCAAGGTTAATTGACTGCCCTGTTTCCAGGGTTACTGACCGCCCTGTTTCCAGGGGAACTGACTGCCCAGTTTCCAGGGTAAATTATCACCCTGTTTCCGGGATAACTAACTGCCCTGTTTCCGGGATAACTGACTGCCCTGTTTCCGGGGTAACTGATCACCCTGTTTCCGGGGTAACTGACTGCCCAGTTTCCGGGGTAACTGACATCCCTGTTTCCAGGGTAACTGACTGCCCTGTTTCCGGGATAACTGACTGCCCTGTTTCCAGGGTAACTGATAACCCTGTTTCCGGGATAACTGACTGCCCTGTTTCCAGGGTAACTGACTGCCCAGTTTCCAGAGTAACTGAATAACCTGTTTCCAGGGTAACAGATCACCCTGTTTCCGGGATAACTGACTGCCCTGTTTCCAGGGTAAGTGACTGCCCTGTTTCCAGGGGAACTGACTGCCCTGTTTCCGGGGTAACTGATCACCCTGTTTCCGGGGTAACTGACTAACCAGTTTCCAGGGAGACTGACTGCCCTTTTTCCAGGGTAACTGACTGCCCAGTTTCCGGGGTAACTGACCGACCTGTTTCCTGGGTAACTCACTGCCCTGCTTCCGGGGTAACTGACTGCCCTGTTTCCAGGTTAACTGACTGCCCTGTTTCCAGCGTAACTGATCTCCCTGTTTCCGGGATAACTGACTCCCCTGTTTCCAGGGTAACTGACTGCCCAGTTTCCAGGGTAACTGACTGCCCTGTTTCCGGGGTAACTGACTGCCCTGTTTCCAGGGTAACGGACTGCCCAGTTTCCAGGGTAACTGATCACCCTGTTTCCGGGATAACTGACTGCCCTGTCTCCGGGAGAAATGACTGCCCTGTTTCCAGGGTAACTGACTGCCCTGTTTCCGGGGTAACTGACTGCCCTATTTCCAGGCTAACTGTCTGCCCTGTTTGCAGGATAACTGATCACCCTGTTTCCGGGGTAACTGACTGCCCTGTTTCAGGGGTAACTGACCGCCCTGTTTCCTGGATAACTGATCACCCTGTTTCCCGGGTAACAGACCACCCTGTTTCCTGGGTCACTGACCACCCTGTTTCCAGGATAACTGAAAGCCCTGTTTCCAGGATAACTGATCTCCCTGTTTCCGGCGTAACTGATCACCCTGTTTCCGGGTAACTGACTGCCCTGTTTCCAGGGTAACTGATCTCCCTGTTTCCAGGGTAACTGATCACCCTGTTTCAGGGGGAACTGACTGCCCTGTTTCCGGGGTAACTGACTGCCCTGTTTCCGGGGTAACTGACTGCCCTGTTTTCAGGATAACTGATCACTCTGTTTCCGGGGTAACTGACCACCCAGTTTCCGGGGCAAATGACTAATCTGTTTCCAGGGTTACTGACCACCCTGTTTCAGGGGTAACTGACTGCCCTGTTTCCAGGGTAACTGACTGCCCTGTTTCCGGGGTAACTGACTGCCCTGTTTCCAGGATAACTGATCACCCTGTTTCCAGTGTAACTGACCATCCTGTTTCCAGGGTAACTGACTGCCCAGTTTCCAGGGTAACTGACTGCCCTGTTTCCGGTGTATATGATCTCCCTGTTTCCAGGTTAACTAACTGCCCTATTTCCGGGATAACTGACTGCCCTGTTTCCGGGATAACTGACTGCCCTGTTTCCAGGGTAACTGACTGCCCTGTTTTCGGGGTAACTGACTGCCCTGTTTCCAGGCTAACTGACTGCCCTGTTTCCAGGATAACTGATCACCCTGTTTCTGGGGTAACTGACTGCCCTGTTTCCGGGGTAACTGACCGCCCTGTTTCCAGGATAACTGATCACCCACCTTCCGGGGGAACTGACTGCCCTGTTTCCAGGATAACTGACTGCTCTGTTTCCAGGTTAACTGACTGCCCTGTTTCCAGTGTAACTAACTGCCCTGTTTCCGGGGTAACTGATCACCCTGTTTCCGGGATAACTGAATACCCTGTTTCCAGGGCAACTGACTGCCCACTTTCCAGCGTAACTGATCACCCTGTATCCGGGATAACTGAATACCCTGTTTGCAGGGCAACTGACCGCCCAGTTTCCAGGGTAACTGACTGCCCTGTTTCCAGGGCAAGTGACCGCCCTGTTTCCGCGGTAACAGACTGCCCAGTTTCAAGGGTAACTGTTCACCCTGTTTCCGGGGTAACGGATCACACTGTTTCCGGGATAACTGACTGCCCTGTTTCCAGGGTAACTGAGTGCCCTGTTTCCAGGGTAAAAAACTGCCCAGTTTCCAGGGTAACTGACTGCCCTGTTTCCAGGGTAACTGACTGCCCAGTTTCCAGCGTAACTGACTGCCCTGTTTCCAGGGTAACTGACTGCCCTGTTTCCGGGGTAACTGACTGCCCAGTTTCCAGGGTAACTGACTGCCCTGTTTCCGGGGTAACTGACTGCCCAGTTTCCAGGGTAACTGATCACCCTGTTTCCGGGATAACTGACTACCCTGTTTCCAGGGTAACTGACTGCCCAGTTTCCAGGGAAACTGACTGCCCTGTTTCCGGGGTAACTGACTGCACAGTTTCCAAAGTAACTGATCACCCTGTTTCAGCATAACTGACTGCCCTGTTTCCGAGATAACTGACTGCCTGTTTCCAGGGTAACTGACTGCCCTGTTTCCAGGGGAACTGACTGCCCTGTTTCCGGGGTAACAGATCACCCTGTTTCCGGGGTAACTGACTAACCAGTTTCCAGGGTGACTGACTGCCCTGTTTCCAGGGTAACTGACTGCCCAGTTTCCGGGGTAACTGACTGTCCTGTTTCCTGGGTAACTGACTGCCCTGCTTCCGGGGTAACTGACTTCCCTGTTTCCAGGGTAACTGACTGCCCTGTTTCCGGGATAACTGACTGCCCTGTTTCCAGGGTAACTGATAACCCTGTTTCTGGGGTAACTGACTGCCCTGTTTCCAGGGTAACTGACTGCCCTGTTTCCAGGATAACTGATCACCCTGTTTCCGGGGTAACTGACTGCCCTGTTTCCGGGGTAACTGACCGCCCTGTTTCCAGGATAACTGATCACCCTGTTTCCGGGGTAACTGACCACCCAGTTTCCAGGGTCACTGACCACCCTGTTTCCAGGATAACTGACTCCCCTGTTTCCAGGGTAACTGACTGCCCTGTTTCCAGGGTAACTGACTGCCCTGTTTCCGGGGTAACTGACTGCCCTGTTTCCAGGATATCTGATCACTCTGTTTCCGGGGTAACTGATCACTCTGTTTCCGGGGTAACTGACCACCCTGTTTCCGGGGTAACTGACTAATCTGTTTCCAGGGTTACTGACAGCCCTGTTTCAGGGGTAACTGACTGCCCTGTTTCCGGGGTAACAGACCGCCCTGTTTCCAGGATAACTGATCACCCTGTTTCCAGTGTAACTGACCATCCTGTTTCCAGGGCAACTGACTGCCCAGTTTCCAGGGTAACTGACTGCCCTGTTTCCGGGGTAACAGATCTGCCTGTTTCCGGGGTAACTGACCGCCCTGTTTCCAGGATAACTGACCGCCCTATTTCCGGGGTAACTGACTGCCCTGTTTCCAGGATAACTGACTGCCCTGTTTCCGGGATAACTGACTGCCCTGTTTACTGGATAACTGACCACCCTGTTTCCAGGTTAACTGACTGCCCTGTTTCCGGGGTAACTGACTGCCCTGTTTCCAGGGTAACTGACTGCCCAGTTTCCAGAGTAACTGAATACCCTGTTTCCAGGGTAACTGACTGCCCTGTTTCCGGGATAACTGACTGCCCTGTTTCCAGGGTAACTGACTGCCCTGTTTCCGGGGCAACTGACTGCCCAGTTTCCAGGGTAACTGACTGCCCTGTTTCCGGGGTAACAGATCTGCCTGTTTCCGGGGTAACTGACCGCCCTGTTTCCAGGATAACTGACCGCCCTATTTCCGGGATAACTGACTGCCCTGTTTCCAGGGTAACTGACTGCCCTGTTTCCAGGGTAACTGACTGCCCTGTTTCCAGGCTAACTGACTGCCCTGTTTCCAGGATAACTGATCACCCTGTTTCCGGGATAACTGACTCCCCTGTTTCCACGGTAACTGACTGCCCTGTTTCCGGGGTAACTGACCGCCCTGTTTCCAGGATAACTGACTGCCCTGTTTCCAGGTTAACTGACAGCCCTGTTTCCAGGGTAACTGACTGCCCTGTTTCCAGGGGAACTGACTGCCCTGTTTCCGGGGTAAATGATCACCCTGTTTCCGGGGTAACTGACTGCCCATTTTCCGGGGTAACTGACTGCCCTGTTTCCTGTGTAATTGACTGCCCAGTTTCCAGGTTAACTGACTGCCCAGTTTCCAGGGTAACTGATCATCCTTTTTCCGGGATAACTGACTGCCCTGTTTCCGGGATAACTGACTGCCCTGTTTCCCGGGTAACTGATCACCCTGTTTCCGGGATAACTGACTCCCCTGTTTCCAGGGTAACTGACTGCCCAGTTTCCGGGGTAACTGACTGCCCTGTTTCCTGAGTAACTGACTGCCCTGCTTCCGGGTTAACTGACTGCCCTGTTTCCAGGGTAACTGACTGCCCAGTTTCCAGGGTAACTGATCACCCTTTTTCCGTGATAACTGACTGCCCTGTTTCCGGGATTACTGACTGCCCTGTTTCCGGGGTAACTGATCACCCTGTTTCCGGGGTAACTGTCTAACCAGTTTCCAGGGTGACTGACTGCCCTGTTTCCAGGGTAACTGAGTGCCCAGTTTCCGGGTTAACTGACTGCCCTGTTTCCTGGGTAACTGTCTGCCCTGCTTCCGGGGTAACTGACTGCCCTGTTTCCAGGGTAACTGACTGCCCAGTTTCCAGGGTAACTGATCACCCTTTTTCCGGGATAACTGACTGCCCTGTTTCCGGGATAACTGACTGCCCTGTTTCCAGTGTAACTGATCACCCTGTTTCCGGGATAACTGTCTGCCCTGTTTCCGGGATAACTGACTGCCCAGTTTCCAGGGTAACTGACTGCCCTGTTTCCGGGGTAACTGACTGCCCTGTTTCCAGGGTAACTGACTGCCCAGTTTCCAGGGTAACTGATCACCCTGTTTCCGGGAGAACTGACTGCCCTGTTTCTGGGAGAAATGACTGCCCTGTTTCCAGGGTAACTGACTGCCCTGCTTCCAGGGTAACTGACCGCCCTGTTTCCAGGGTCACTGACCACCCTGTTTCCAGGATAACTGAAAGCCCTATTTCCAGGGTAACTGATCTCCCTGTTTCCGGGGTAACTGATCACCCTGTTTCCGGGTAACTGACTGCCCTGTTTCCGGGGTAACTGACTGCCCTGTTTCCAGGGTAACTGATCTCCCTGTTTCCAGTGCAACGGATCACCATGTTTCCGGGGTAACTGACTGCCCTGTTTCCAGGGCAACTGACCGCCCTGTTTCCGGGGGAACTGACTGCCCAGTTTCCAGGGTAACTGACTGCCCAGTTTCCAGGGGAACTAACTGCCCTGTTTCCGGGGTAACTGACTGCCCAGTTTCCAGGGGAACTGACTGCTCTGTTTCCAGGGTAACTGACAGCCCACCTTCCAGTGTAACTGATCACCCTGTTTCAAGGTTAATTGACTGCCCTGTTTCCAGGGTAACTGACCGCCCTGTTTCCAGGGGAACTGACTGCCCAGTTTCCAGGGTAAATTATCACCCTGTTTCCGGGATAACTAACTGCCCTGTTTCCGGGATAACTGACTGCCCTGTTTCCGGGGTAACTGATCACCCTGTTTCCGGGGTAACTGACTGCCCAGTTTCCGGGGTAACTGACATCCCTGTTTCCAGGGTAACTGACTGCCCTGTTTCCGGGATAACTGACTGCCCTGTTTCCAGGGTAACTGATAACCCTGTTTCCGGGATAACTGACTGCCCTGTTTCCAGGGTAACTGACTGCCCAGTTTCCAGAGTAACTGAATAACCTGTTTCCAGGGTAACAGATCACCCTGTTTCCGGGATAACTGACTGCCCTGTTTCCAGGGTAAGTGACTGCCCTGTTTCCAGGGGAACTGACTGCCCTGTTTCCGGGGTAACTGATCACCCTGTTTCCGGGGTAACTGACTAACCAGTTTCCAGGGAGACTGACTGCCCTTTTTCCAGGGTAACTGAGTGCCCAGTTTCCGGGGTAACTGACCGACCTGTTTCCTGGGTAACTCACTGCCCTGCTTCCGGGGTAACTGACTGCTCTGTTTCCAGGGTCACTGACCACCCTGTTTCCAGGATAACTGAAAGCCCTATTTCCAGGGTAACTGATCTCCCTGTTTCCGGGGTAACTGATCACCCTGTTTCCGGGTAACTGACTGCCCTGTTTCCGGGGTAACTGACTGCCCTGTTTCCAGGGTAACTGATCTCCCTGTTTCCAGTGCAACGGATCACCATATTTCCGGGGTAACTGACTGCCCTGTTTCCAGGGCAACTGACCGCCCTGTTTCCGGGGGAACTGACTGCCCAGTTTCCAGGGTAACTGACTGCCCAGTTTCCAGGGGAACTAACTGCCCTGTTTCCGGGGTAACTGACTGCCCAGTTTCCAGGGGAACTGACTGCTCTGTTTCCAGGGTAACTGACAGCCCACCTTCCAGTGTAACTGATCACCCTGTTTCAAGGATAATTGACTGCCCTGTTTCCAGGGTAACTGACCGCCCTGTTTCCAGGGTAACTGACTGCCCAGTTTCCAGGGTAAATTATCACCCTGTTTCCGGGATAACTAACTGCCCTGTTTCCGGGATAACTGACTGCCCTGTTTCCGGGGTAACTGATCACCCTGTTTCCGGGGTAACTGACTGCCCAGTTTCCGGGGTAACTGACATCCCTGTTTCCAGGGTAACTGACTGCCCTGTTTCCGGGATAACTGACTGCCCTCTTTCCAGGGTAACTGACTGCCCAGTTTCCAGAGTAACTGAATAACCTGTTTCCAGGGTAACAGATCACCCTGTTTCCGGGATAACTGACTGCCCTGTTTCCAGGGTAAGTGACTGCCCTGTTTCCAGGGGAACTGACTGCCCTGTTTCCGGGGTAACTGATCACCCTGTTTCCGGGGTAACTGACTAACCAGTTTCCAGGGAGACTGACTGCCCTTTTTCCAGGGTAACTGACTGCCCAGTTTCCGGGGTAACTGACCGACCTGTTTCCTGGGTAACTCACTGCCCTGCTTCCGGGGTAACTGACTGCCCTGTTTCCAGGTTAACTGACTGCCCTGTTTCCAGCGTAACTGATCTCCCTGTTTCCGGGATAACTGACTCCCCTGTTTCCAGGGTAACTGACTGCCCAGTTTCCAGGGTAACTGACTGCCCTGTTTCCGGGGTAACTGACTGCCCTGTTTCCAGGGTAACGGACTGCCCAGTTTCCAGGGTAACTGATCACCCTGTTTCCGGGATAACTGACTGCCCTGTCTCCGGGAGAAATGACTGCCCTGTTTCCAGGGTAACTGACTGCCCTGTTTCCGGGGTAACTGACTGCCCTATTTCCAGGCTAACTGTCTGCCCTGTTTGCAGGATAACTGATCACCCTGTTTCCGGGGTAACTGACTGCCCTGTTTCAGGGGTAACTGACCGCCCTGTTTCCTGGATAACTGATCACCCTGTTTCCCGGGTAACAGACCACCCTGTTTCCTGGGTCACTGACCACCCTGTTTCCAGGATAACTGAAAGCCCTGTTTCCAGGATAACTGATCTCCCTGTTTCCGGCGTAACTGATCACCCTGTTTCCGGGTAACTGACTGCCCTGTTTCCAGGGTAACTGATCTCCCTGTTTCCAGGGTAACTGATCACCCTGTTTCCGGGGTAACTGACTGCCCTGTTTCCAGGATAACTGACTGCCCTGTTTCCGGGATAACTGACTGCCCTGTTTACTGGATAACTGACCGCCCTGTTTCCAGGTTAACTGATCACCCTGTTTCAGGGGTAACTGACTGCCCTGTTTCCGGGGTAACTGACTGCCCTGTTTCCGGGGTAACTGACTGCCCTGTTTTCAGGATAACTGATCACTCTGTTTCCGGGGTAACTGACCACCCAGTTTCCGGGGCAAATGACTAATCTGTTTCCAGGGTTACTGACCACCCTGTTTCAGGGGTAACTGACTGCCCTGTTTCCAGGGTAACTGACTGCCCTGTTTCCGGGGTAACTGACTGCCCTGTTTCCAGGATAACTGATCACCCTGTTTCCAGTGTAACTGACCATCCTGTTTCCAGGGTAACTGACTGCCCAGTTTCCAGGGTAACTGATTGCCCTGTTTCCGGGGTATATGATCTCCCTGTTTCCGGGGTAACTGACCGCCCTGTTTCCAGGATAACTAACTGCCCTATTTCCGGGATAACTGACTGCCCTGTTTCCGGGATAACTGACTGCCCTGTTTCCAGGGTAACTGACTGCCCTGTTTTCGGGGTAACTGACTGCCCTGTTTCCAGGCTAACTGACTGCCCTGTTTCCAGGATAACTGATCACCCTGTTTCTGGGGTAACTGACTGCCCTGTTTCCGGGGTAACTGACCGCCCTGTTTCCAGGATAACTGATCACCCACCTTCCGGGGGAACTGACTGCTCTGTTTCCAGGTTAACTGACTGCCCTGTTTCCAGTGTAACTAACTGCCCTGTTTCCGGGGTAACTGATCACCCTGTTTCCGGGATAACTGAATACCCTGTTTCCAGGGCAACTGACTGCCCACTTTCCAGCGTAACTGATCACCCTGTATCCGGGATAACTGAATACCCTGTTTGCAGGGCAACTGACCGCCCAGTTTCCAGGGTAACTGACTGCCCTGTTTCCAGGGCAAGTGACCGCCCTGTTTCCGCGGTAACAGACTGCCCAGTTTCCAGGGTAACTGTTCACCCTGTTTCCGGGGTAACGGATCACACTGTTTCCGGGATAACTGACTGCCCTGTTTCCAGGGTAACTGAGTGCCCTGTTTCCAGGGTAAAAAACTGCCCAGTTTCCAGGGTAACTGACTGCCCTGTTTCCAGGGTAACTGACTGCCCAGTTTCCAGCGTAACTGACTGCCCTGTTTCCAGGGTAACTGACTGCCCTGTTTCCGGGGTAACTGACTGCCCAGTTTCCAGGGTAACTGACTGCCCTGTTTCCGGGGTAACTGACTGCCCAGTTTCCAGGGTAACTGATCACCCTGTTTCCGGGATAACTGACTACTCTGTTTCCAGGGTAACTGACTGCCCAGTTTCCAGGGAAACTGACTGCCCTGTTTCCGGGGTAACTGACTGCCCAGTTTCCAGGGAAACTGACTGCCCTGTTTCCGGGGTAACTGACTGCACAGTTTCCAGGGTAACTGATCACCCTGTTTCCGGCATAACTGACTGCCCTGTTTCCGAGATAACTGACTGCCTGTTTCCAGGGTAACTGACTGCCCTGTTTCCGGGGTAACTGATTGCCCTGTTTCCAGCGTAACTGATCACCGTCTTTCCGGGATAACTGACTGCCCTGTTTCCGGGATAACTGACTGCCCTGTTTCCAGGGTAACTGACTGCCCTGTTTCCGGGGTAACTGACTGCCCTGTTTCCAGGGTAACTGATCACCCTGTTTCCGGGATAACTGACCACCCTGTGTCCGGGGTAACTGACTAATCTGTTTCCAGGGTTACTGACCGCCCTGTTTCTGGGGTAACTGAGTGCCCTGTTTCCGGGGGAACTAACCGCCCTGTTTCCAGGATAACTGATCACCCTATTCCAGGGTAACTGACCATCCTGTTTCCAGGGTAACTGACTGCCCTGTTTCCAGGGTAACTGACTGCCCTGTTTCCGGGGTATATGATCTCCCTGTTTCCGGGGTAACTGACCGCCCTGTTTCCAGGATAACTGACCGCCCTGTTTCCGGGATAACTGACTGCCCTGTTTACTGGATAACTGACCGCCCTGTTTCCAGGTTAACTAACTGCCCTATTTCCGGGATAACTGACTGCCCTGTTTCCAGGGTAACTGACTGCCCTGTTTCCGGGATAACTGACTGCCCTATTTCCAGGGTAACTGAGAACACTGTTTCCGGGATAACTGACTGCCCTGTTTCCAGGGTAACTGACTGCCCAGTTTCCAGGGTAACTGACTGCCCTGTTTCCGGGGTAACTGACTGCCCTGTTTCCAGGGTAACTGACTGCCCAGTTTCCAGAGTAACTGAATACCCTGTTTCCAGGGTAACTGACTGCCCTGTTTCCGGGGTAACTGACTGCCCTGTTTCCAGGGTAACTGATCACCCTGTTTCCGGGATAACTGACTGCCCTGTTTCCGGGATAACTGACTGCCCTGTTTCCAGGGTAACTGACTGCCCTGTTTCCGGGGTAACTGACTGCCCTGTTTCCAGGCTAACTGACTGCCCTGTTTCCAGGATAACTGATCACCCTGTTTCTGGGGTAACTGACTGCCCTGTTTCCGGGGTAGCTGACCGCCCTGTTTCCAGGATAACTGATCACCCACTTTCAGGGGGAACTGACTGCCCTGTTTCCGGGGTAACTGACTGCCCTGTTTCCAGGATAACTGACTGCTCTGTTTCCAGGTTAACTGACTGCCCTGTTTCCAGTGTAACTAACTGCCCTGTTTCCAGGTTAACTGACTGCCCTGTTTACGGGATAACTGAATACCCTGTTTCCAGGGCAACTGACTGCCCACTTTCCAGGGTAACTGATCACCCTGTATCCGGGATAACTGAATACCCTGTTTGCAGGGCAACTGACAGACCAGTTTCCAGGGTAACTGACTGCCCTGTTTCCAGGGTAACTGTTCACCCTGTTTCCGGGGTAACGGATCACCCTGTTTCCGGGGTAAATGACGGCCCTGTTTACAGGGTAACTGACCGCCCTGTTTCAGGGATAACTGTGTGCCCTGTATCCAGGGTAAAAAACTGCCCTGTTTCCGGGGTAACTGACCGCCCTGTTTCCAGGATAACTGATCACCCTGTTTCCGGGGTAACTGAGTAATCTGTTTCCAGGGTTACTGACTGCCCTGTTTCCAGGGTAACTGACTGCCCAGTTTCCAGCGTAACTGACTGCCCTGTTTCCAGGGTAACTGACTGCCCTGTTTCCGGGGTAACTGACTGCCCAGTTTCCAGGGTAACTGACTGCCCTGTTTCCGGGGTAACTGACTGCCCAGTTTCCAGGGTAACTGATCACCCTGTTTCCGGGATAACTGACTACACTGTTTCCAGGGTAACTGACTGCCCAGTTTCCAGGGAAACTGACTGCCCTGTTTCCGGGGTAACTGACTGCACAGTTTCCAAAGTAACTGATCACCCTGTTTCCGGGATAACTGACTGCCCTGTTTCCGGGATAACTGACTGCCTGTTTCCAGGGTAACTGACTGCCCTGTTTCCGGGGTAACTGATTGCCCTGTTTCCAGCGTAACTGATCACCCTGTTTCCGGGATAACTGACTGCCCTGTTTCCGGGATAACTGACTGCCCTGTTTCCAGGGTAACTGACTGCCCTGTTTCCGGGGTAACTGACTGCCCTGTTTCCAGGATAACTGATCACTCTGTTTCCGGGGTAACTGACCACCCTGTGTCCGGGGTAACTGACTAATCTGTTTCCAGGATTACTGACCGCCCTGTTTCTGGGATAACTGATCACCCTGTTTCCGGGGTAACTGAGTAATCTGTTTCCAGGGTTACTGACTGCCCTGTTTCCAGGGTAACTGACTGCCCAGTTTCCAGCGTAACTGACTGCCCTGTTTCCAGGGTAACTGACTGCCCTGTTTCCGGGGTAACTGACTGCCCAGTTTCCAGGGTAACTGACTGCCCTGTTTCTGGGGTAACTGACTGCCCAGTTTCCAGGGTAACTGATCACCCTGTTTCCGGGATAACTGACTACCCTGTTTCCAGGGTAACTGACTGCCCAGTTTCCAGGGAAACTGACTGCCCTGTTTCCGGGGTAACTGACTGCACAGTTTCCAAAGTAACTGATCACCCTGTTTCCGGGATAACTGACTGCCCTGTTTCCGGGATAACTGACTGCTTGTTTCCAGGGTAACTGACTGCCCTGTTTCCGGGGTAACTGATGGCCCTGTTTCCAGCGTAACTGATCACCGTGTTTCCGGGATAACTGACTGCCCTGTTTCCGGGATAACTGACTGCCCTGTTTCCAGGGTAACTGACTGCCCTGTTTCCGGGGTAACTGACTGCCCTGTTTCCAGGATAACTTATCACTCTGTTTCCGGGGTAACTGACCACCCTGTGTCCGGGGTAACTGACTAATCTGTTTCCAGGGTTACTGACCGCCCTGTTTCCAGGGTAACTGAGTGCCCTGTTTCCGGGGTAACTGACCGCCCTGTTTCCAGGATAACTGATCACCCTATTCCAGGGTAACTGACCATCCTGTTTCCAGGGTAACTGACTGCCCTGTTTCCAGGGTAACTGACCGCCCTGTTTCAGGGATAACTGCGTGCCCTGTTTCCAGGTTAAAAAACTGCCCTGTTTCCGGGGTAACTGACCACCCTTTTTCCAGGATAACTGATCACCCTGTTTCCAGGGTAACTGAGTAATCTGTTTCCAGGGTTACTGACTGCCCTGTTTCCGGGGTAACTGACTGCCCAGTTTCCAGCCTAACTGACTGCCCTGTTTCCAGGGTAACTGACTGCCCTGTTTCCGGGGTAACTGACTGCCCAGTTACCAGGGTAACTGACTGCCCTGTTTCCGGGGTAACTGACTGCCCAGTTTCCAGGGTAACTGATCACCCTGTTTCCGGGATAACTGACTACCCTGTTTCCAGGGTAACTGACTGCCCAGTTTCCAGGGAAACTGACTGCCCTGTTTCCGGGGTAACTGACTGCCCAGTTTCCAGGGTAACTGATCACCCTGTTTCCGGGATAACTGACTGCCCTGTTTCCGGGATAACTGACTGCCTGTTTCCAGGGTAACTGACTGCCCTGTTTCCGGGGTAACTGATTGCCCTGTTTCCAGCGTAACTGATCACCCTGTTTCCGGGATAACTGACTGCCCTGTTTCCGGGATAACTGACTGCCCTGTTTCCAGGGTAACTGACTGCCCTGTTTCCGGGGTAACTGACTGCCCTGTTTCCAGGATAACTGATCACTCTGTTTCCGGGGTAACTGACCACCCTGTGTCCGGGGTAACTGACTAATCTGTTTCCAGGGTTACTGACCGCCCTGTTTCTGGGGTAACTGAGTGCCCTGTTTCCGGGGTAACTGACCGCCCTGTTTCCAGGATAACTGATCACCCTGTTTCCAGGGTAACTGACCATCCTGTTTCCAGGGTAACTGACTGCCCAGTTTCCAGGGTAACTGACTGCCCTGTTTCCGGGGTAACAGATCTCCCTGTTTCCGGTGTAACTGACCGCCCTGTTTCCAGGATAACTGAACGCCCCATTTTCCAGGGTAACTGACTGCCCTGTTTCCGGGGTAACTGACTGCCCTGTTTCCAGGGTAACAGATCACCCTGTTTCCGGGATAACTGACTGCCCTGTTTCCGGGATAACTGACTGCCCTGTTTCCAGGGTAACTGACTGCCCTGTTTCCGGGCTAACTGACTGCCCTGTTTCCAGGCTAACTGACTGCCCTGTTTCCAGGATAACTGATCACCCTGTTTCCGGGGTAACTGACCACCCTGTTTCCAGGGTCACTGACCACCCTGTTTCCAGGATAACTGACTCCCCTGTTTCCAGGGTAACTGACTGCCCTATTTCCAGGGTAACTGACTGCCCTATTTCCAGGGGAACTGACTGCCCTGTTTCCTGGGTAGTTGACTGCCCTGCTTCCGGGGTAACTGACTGCCCTGTTTCCAGGTTAACTGACTGCCCAGTTTCCAGGGTAACTGATCACCCTTTTTCCGGGATAACTGACTGCCCTGTTTCCGGGATGACTGACTGCCCTGTTTCCAGGGTAACTGATCACCCAGTTTCCGGGATAACTGACTCCCCTGTTTCCAGGGTAACTGACTGCCCAGCTTCCAGGGTAACTGACTGCCCTGTTTCCGGGGTAACTGACTGCCCTGTTTCCAGGGTAACTGACTGCCCAGTTTCCAGGGTGACTGATCCCCCTGTTTCCGGGATAACTGACTGCCCTGTTTGCGGGAGAAATGACTGCCCTGTTTCCAGGGTAACTGACTGCCCTGTTTCCGGGGTAACTGACTGCCCTGTTTCCAGGGTAACTGATCACCCTGTTATCGGGATAAATGACTGCCCTGTTTCCGGGATAACTGACTGCCCTGTTTCCAGGATAACTGACTGCCCTGTTTCCGGGGTAACTGACTGCCCTGTTTCCAGGCTAACTGACTGCCCTGTTTCCAGGATAACTGATCACCCTGTTTCCGGGATAACTGACCTACCTGTTTCCGGGGTAACTGACTGCCCTGTTTCCAGGATAACTGATCACTCTGTTTCCGGGGTAACTGACCACCCTGTGTCCGGGGTAACTGACTAATCTGTTTCCAGGGTTACTGACCGCCCTGTTTCTGGGATAACTGATCACCCTGTTTCCGGGGTAACTGAGTAATCTGTTTCCAGGGTTACTGACTGCCCTGTTTCCAGGGTAACTGACTGCCCAGTTTCCAGCGTAACTGACTGCCCTGTTTCCAGGGTAACTGACTGCCCTGTTTCCGGGGTAACTGACTGCCCAGTTTCCAGGGTAACTGACTGCCCTGTTTCCGGGGTAACTGACTGCCCAGTTTCCAGGGTAACTGATCACCCTGTTTCCGGGATAACTGACTACCCTGTTTCCAGGGTAACTGACTGCCCAGTTTCCAGGGAAACTGACTGCCCTGTTTCCGGGGTAACTGACTGCACAGTTTCCAAAGTAACTGATCACCCTGTTTCCGGGATAACTGACTGCCCTGTTTCCGGGATAACTGACTGCCTGTTTCCAGGGTAACTGACTGCCCTGTTTCCGGGGTAACTGATTGCCCTGTTTCCAGCGTAACTGATCACCCTGTTTCCGGGATAACTGACTGCCCTGTTTCCGGGATAACTGACTGCCCTGTTTCCAGGGTAACTGACTGCCCTGTTTCCGGGGTAACTGACTGCCCTGTTTCCAGGATAACTGATAACTCTGTTTCCGGGGTAACTGACCACCCTGTGTCCGGGGTAACTGACTAATCTGTTTCCAGGGTTACTGACCGCCCTGTTTCCAGGGTAACTGAGTGCCCTGTTTCCGGGGTAACTGACCGCCCTGTTTCCAGGATAACTGATCACCCTATTCCAGGGGAACTGACCATCCTGTTTCCAGGGTAACTGACTGCCCTGTTTCCAGGGTAACTGACCGCCCTGTTTCAGGGATAACTGCGTGCCCTGTTTCCAGGTTAAAAAACTGCCCTGTTTCCGGGGTAACTGACCGCCCTTTTTCCAGGATAACTGATCACCCTGTTTCCAGGGTAACTGAGTAATCTGTTTCCAGGGTTACTGACTGCCCTGTTTCCGGGGTAACTGACTGCCCAGTTTCCAGCCTAACTGACTGCCCTGTTTCCAGGGTAACTGACTGCCCTGTTTCCGGGGTAACTGACTGCCCAGTTACCAGGGTAACTGACTGCCCTGTTTCCGGGGTAACTGACTGCCCAGTTTCCAGGGTAACTGATCACCCTGTTTCCGGGATAACTGACTACCCTGTTTCCAGGGTAACTGACTGCTCAGTTTCCATGGAAACTGCCTGCCCTGTTTCCGGGGTAACTGACTGCCCAGTTTCCAGGGTAACTGATCACCCTGTTTCCGGGATAACTGACTGCCCTGTTTCCGGGATAACTGACTGCCTGTTTCCAGGGTAACTGACTGCCCTGTTTCCGGGGTAACGGACTGCCCAGTTTCCAGGGTAACTGATCACCCTGTTTCCGGGATAACTGACTGCCCTGTTTCCGGGATAACTGACTGCCTGTTTCCAGGGTAACTGACTGCCCTGTTTCCGGGGTAACTGATTGCCCTGTTTCCAGCGTTACTGATCACCCTGTTTCCGGGATAACTGACTGCCCTGTTTCCGGGATAACTGACTGCCCTGTTTCCAGGGTAACTGACTGCCCTGTTTCCGGGGTAACTGACTGCCCTGTTTCCAGGATAACTGATCACTCTGTTTCCGTGGTAACTGACCACCCTGTGTCCGGGGTAACTGACTAATCTGTTTCCAGGGTTACTGACCGCCCTGTTTCTGGGGTAACTGAGTGCCCTGTTTCCGGGGTAACTGACCGCCCTGTTTCCAGGATAACTGATCACCCTGTTTCCAGGTTAACTGACCATCCTGTTTCCAGGGTAACTGACTGCCCAGTTTCCAGGGTAACTGACTGCCCTGTTTCCAGGGTAACAGATCTCCCTGTTTCCGGTGCAACTGACCGCCCTGTTTCCAGGATAACTGAACGCCCCATTTTCCAGGGTAACTGACTGCCCTGTTTCCGGGGTAACTGACTGCCCTTTTTCCAGGGTAACAGATCACCCTGTTTCCGGGATAACTGACTGCCCTGTTTCCGGGATAACTGACTGCCCTGTTTCCAGGGTAACTGACTGCCCTGTTTCCGGGGTAACTGACTGCCCTGTTTCCAGGCTAACTGACTGCCCTGTTTCCAGGATAACTGATCACCCTGTTTCCAGGGTAACTGACTGCCCTGTTTCCGGGGTAACTGACCGCACTGTTTCCAGGATAAGTGATCACCCTGTTTCCGGGGTAACTGACCACCCTGTTTCCAGGGTCACTGACCACCCTGTTTCCAGGATAACTGACTCCCCTGTTTCCAGGGTAACTGACTGCCCTGTTTCCGGGGTAACTGACCGCCCTGTTTCCAGGATAACTGACCTACCTGTTTCCGGGGTAACTGACCGCCCTGTTTCCAGGATAACTGACTGCCCTGTTTCCAGGTTAACTGACTGCCCTGTTTCCAGTGTAACTGACTGCCCTATTTCCAGGGGAACTGACTGCCCTGTTTCCGGGGTAAATGATCACCCTGTTTCCGGGGTAACTGACTAACCAGTTTCCAGGGTGACTGACTGCCCTGTTTCCAGGGTAACTGACTGCCCAGTTTCCGGGGTAACTGACTGCCCTGTTTCCTGGGTAGTTGACTGCCCTGCTTCCGGGGTAACTGACTGCCCTGTTTCCAGGTTAACTGACTGCCCAGTTTCCAGGGTAACTGATCACCCTTTTTCCGGGATAACTGACTGCCCTGTTTCCGGGATGACTGACTGCCCTGTTTCCAGGGTAACTGATCACCCAGTTTCCGGGATAACTGACTCCCCTGTTTCCAGGGTAACTGACTGCCCAGCTTCCAGGGTAACTGACTGCCCTGTTTCCGGGGTAACTGACTGCCCTGTTTCCAGGGTAACTGACTGCCCAGTTTCCAGGGTGACTGATCCCCCTGTTTCCAGGATAACTGACTGCCCTGTTTGCGGGAGAAATGACTGCCCTGTTTCCAGGGTAACTGACTGCCCTGTTTCCGGGGTAACTGACTGCCCTGTTTCCAGGGTAACTGATCACCCTGTTATCGGGATAAATGACTGCCCTGTTTCCGGGATAATTGACTGCCCTGTTTCCAGGATAACTGACTGCCCTGTTTCCGGGGGAACTGACTGCCCTGTTTCCAGGCTAACTGACTGCCCTGTTTCCAGGATAACTGATCACCCTGTTTCCGGGATAACTGACTGCCCTGTTTCCGGGGTAACTGACCGCCCTGTTTCCAGGATAACTGATCACCCTGTTTCCGGGGTAACTGACCACCCTGTTTCCAGGGTCACTGACCACCCTGTTTCCAGGATAACTGAAAGCCCTGTTTCCAGGGTAACTGATCTCCCTGTTTCCGGGGTAACTGATCACCCTGTTTCCGGGTAACTGACTGCCCTGTTTCCAGGGTAACTGACCGCCCTGTTTCAGGGATAACTGTGAGCCCTATTTCCAGGGTAAAAAACTGCCCTGTTTCCAGGGTTACTGACCGCCCTGTTTCCAGTATAACTGATCACCCTGTTTCCGGAGTAACTGAGTAATCTGTTTCCAGGGTTACTGACTGCCCTGTTTCCGGGGTAACTGACTGCCCAGTTTCCAGCGTAACTGACTGCCCAGTTTCCAGGGTAACTGACTGCTCTGTTTCCGGGGTAACTGATCACCCTGTTTCCGGGATAACTGAATACCCTGTTTCCAGGGCAACTGACTGCCCAGTTTCCAGGGTAACTGATCACCCTGTTTCTGGGATAACTGACTGCCCTGTTTCCAGGGCAACTGACTGCCCAGTTTCCAGGGTAACTGACTGCCCTGTTTCCGGGGTAACAGATAACCCTGTTTCCGGGGTAACTGACTAACCAGTTTCCAGGGTGACTGACTGCCCTGTTTCCAGGGTAAAAAACTGCCCTGTTTCCGGGGTAACTGACCGCCCTGTTTCCAGGATAACTGATCTCCCTGTTTCCGGGGTAACTGACTGCCCAGTTTCCAGCGTAACTGACTGCCCTGTTTCCAGGGTAACTGACTGCCCTGTTTCTGGGGTAACTGACTGCCCAGTTTGCAGGGTAACTGATCACCCTGTTTCCGGGATAACTGACTACCCTGTTTCCAGGGTAACGGACTGCCCAGTTTCCAGGGAAACTGACTGCCCTGTTTCCGGGGTAACTGACTGCCCAGTTTCCAGGGTAACTGCTCAGCCCGTTTCCGGGATAACTGACTGCCCTGTTTCCGGGATAACTGATCACCCTGTTTCCGGGGTAACTGATTGCCCTGTTTCCAGCGTAACTGATCACCCTGTTTCCGGGCTAACTGACTGCCCTGTTTCCGGGATAACTGACTGCCCTGTTTCCAGGGTAACTGACTGCCCTGTTTCCGGGGTAACTGACTGCCCTGTTTCCAGGATAACTGATCACTCTGTTTCCGGGGTAACTGACCACCCTGTGTCCGGGGTAACTGACTAATCTGTTTCCAGGGTTACTGACCGCCCTGTTTCTGGGGTAACTGAGTGCCCTGTTTCCGGGGTAACTGACCGCCCTGTGTCCAGGATAACTGATCACCCTGTTTCCAGGGTAACTGACCATCCTGTTTCCAGGGTAACTGACTGCCCAGTTTCCAGGGTAAATGACTGCCCTGTTTCCGGGGTAACAGATCTCCCTGTTTCCGGGGTAACAGACCACCCTGTTTCCAGGATAACTGACCGCCCTATTTCCGGGGTAACTGACCGCTCTGCTTCCAGGATAACTGACTGCCCCATTATCCGGGGTAACTGACTGCCCTGTTTCCGGGATAACTGACTGCCCTGTTTACTGGATAACTGACCGCCCTGTTTCCAGGTTAACTGACTGCCCTGTTTCCGGGATAACTGACTGCCCTGTTTCCAGGGTAACTGACTGCCCTGTTTCCGGGATAACTGACTGCCCTATTTCCAGGGTAATTGACTGCCCGGTTTCCAGGGTAACTGACTGCCCTGTATCCGGGGTAACTGACTGCCCTGTTTCCAGAGTAACTGAATACCCTGTTTCCAGGGTAACTGACTGCCCTGTTTCCGGGATAACTGACTGTCCTGTTTCCAGGGTAACTGACTGCCCTGTTTCCGGGGGAACTGACTGCCCTGTTTCCAGGGTAACTGACTGCCCTGTTTCCAGGGCAACGGATCACCATGTTTCCTGGGTAACTGACTGCACTGTTTCCAGGGCAAGTGACCGCCCTGTTTCCGGGGTAACAGACTGCCCAGTTTCCAGGGTAACTGTTCACCCTGTTTCCGGGGTAACGGATCACCCTGTTTCCGGGGTAAATGACGGCCCTGTTTCCTGGGTAACTGACCGCCCTGTTTCAGGGATAACTGTGTGCCCTGTTTCCAGGGTAAAAAACTGCCCTGTTTCCGGGGTAACTGACCGCCCTGTTTCCAGGATAACTGATCACCCTGTTTCCGGGGTAACTGACTCCCAGTTTCCAGCGTAACTGACTGCCCTGTTTCCAGGGTAACTGACTGCCCTGTTTCCGGGGTAACTGACTGCCCAGTTTCCTGGGTAACTGACTGCCCTGTTTCCGGGGTAACTGACTGCCCAGTTTCCAGGGTAACTGATCACCCCGTTTCCGGGATAACTGACTGCCCTATTTCCGGGATAACTGACTGCCCTGTTTCCAGGGTAACTGACTGCCCCATTATCCGGGGTAACTGACTGCCCTGTTTCCGGGATAACTGACTGCCCAGTTTCCAGGGTAACTGATCACCCTTTTTCCGGGATAACTGATCACCCTGTTTCCAGGATAACTGACTCCCCTGTTTCCAGTGTAACTGACTGACCTGTTTCCGGGGTAACTGACCGCCCTGTTTCCAGGATAACTGACTGCCCTGTTTCCAGGTTAACTGACTGCCCTGTTTCCAGGGTAACTGACTGCCCTGTTTCCGGGGTAACTGACCGCCCTGTTTCCAGGATAACAGATCACTCTGTTTCCGGAGTAACTGACCATCCTGTTTCCAGGGTCACTGACCACCCTGTTTCCAGGATAACTGAAAGCCCTGTTTCCAGGGTAACTGACTGCCCTGTTACCGGGAAAACTGTCTGCCCTGTTTCCTGGGTAACTGACTGCCCTGCTTCCGGGGTAACTGACTGGCCTTTTTCCAGGGTAACTGACTGCCCAGTTTCCAGGGTAACTGATCACCCTTTTTCCGGGATAACTGACTGCCCTGTTTCCGGGATAACTGACTGCCCTGGTTCCAGGGTAACTGATCACCCTGTTTCCAGGGTAACTGACTGCCCTGTTTCCGGGATAACTGACTGCCCTGTTTCCAGGCTAACTGACGGCCCTGTTTCCAGGATAACTGATCACCCTGTTTCCAGGATAACTGACTCCCCTGTTTCCAGTGTAACTGACTGACCTGTTTCCGGGGTAACTGACCGCCCTGTTTCCAGGATAACTGACCTATCTATTTCCGGGGTAACTGACCGCCCTGTTTCCAGGATAACTGACTGCCCTGTTTCCAGGTTAACTGACTGCCCTGTTTCCAGGGTAACTGACTGCCCTGTTTCCGGGGTAACTGACCACCCTGTTTCCAGGATAACAGATCACCCTGTTTCCGGAGTAACTGACCATCCTGTTTCCAGGGTCACTGACCACCCTGTTTCCAGGATAACTGAAAGCCCTGTTTCCAGGGTAACTGACTGCCCTGTTTCCGGGAAAACTGTCTGCCCTGTTTCCTGGGTAACTGACTGCCCTGCTTCCGGGGTAACTGACTGGCTTGTTTCCAGGGTAACTGACTGCCCAGTTTCCAGGGTAACTGATCACCCTTTTTCCGGGATAACTGACTGCCCTGTTTCCGGGATAACTGACTGCCCTGTTTCCAGGGTAACTGATCACCCTGTTTCCGGGATAACTGTCTACCCTGTTTCCGGGATAACTGACTGCCCAGTTTCCAGGGTAACAGACTGCCCTGTTTCCGGGGTAACTGACTGCCCTGTTTCCAGGGTAACTGACTGCCCAGTTTCCAGGGTAACTGATCACCCTGTTTCCGGGAGAACTGACTGCCCTGTTTCCGGGAGAAATGACTGCCCTGTTTCCAGGGTAACTGACTGCCCTGCTTCCGGGGTAACTGACTGCCCTGTTTCCAGGGTAACTGATCACCCTGTTTCCGTGATAACTGACTGCCCTGTTTCCGGGATAACTGACTGCCCTGTTTCCAGGGTAACTGACTTACCCTGTTTGCGGGGTAACTGACTGCCCTGTTTCCAGGCTAACTGACTGCCCTGTTTCCAGGATAACTGGTCACCCTGTTTCCGGGGTAACTGACTGCCCTGTTTCCGGGGTAACTGACCGCCCTGTTTCCAGGGTCACTGACCACCCTGTTTCCAGGATAACTGAAAGTGCTGTTTCCAGGGTAACTGATCTCCCCGTTTCCGGGGTAACTGATCACCCTGTTTCCGGGTAACTGACTGCCCTGTTTCCAGGGTAACTGACTGCCCTGCTTCCGGGGTAACTGACTGCCCTGTTTCCAGGCTAACTGACTGCCCTGTTTCCAGGATAACTGATCACCCTGTTTCCGGGGTAACTGACTGCCCTGTTTCCGGGGTAACTGACCGCCCTGTTTCCAGGATAACTGATCACCCTGTTTCCGGGGTAACTGACCACCCTGTTTCCAGGGTCACTGACCACCCTGTTTCCAGGATAACTGAAAGCCCTGTTTCCAGGGTAACTGATCTCCCCGTTTCCGGGTAGCTGAATGCCCTGTTTCCAGGGTAACTGATCTCCCTGTTTCCAGGGTAACTGATCACCCTGTTTCCGGGGTAACTGACTGCCCTGTTTCCAGGGTAACTGACTGCCCTGTTTCCGGGGTAACTGACTGCCCTGTTTCCAGGATAACTGATCACTCTGTTTCCGGGGTAACTGACCACCCTGTTTCCGGGGTAACTGACTAATCTGTTCCCAGGGTTACTGACCGCCCTGTTTCTGGGGTAACTGACTGCCCTGTTTCCGGGGTAACTGACCGCCCTGTTTCCAGGATAACTGATCACCCTGTTTCCAGTGTAACTGACCATCCTGTTTCCAGGGTAACTGACTGCCCTGTTTCCAGGGTAACTGACTACCCTGTTTCCGGGGTAACAGATGTCCCTGTTTCCGGGGTAACTGACCGCCCTGTTTCCAGGATAACTGACCGCCCTATTTCCGGGATAACTGACTGCCCTGTTTACTGGATAACTGACCGCCCTGTTTCCGGGATAACTGACTGCCCTGTTTCCAGGGTAACTGATAACCCCGATTCCGGGATAACTGACTGCCCTATTTCCAGGGTAACTGACTGCCCAGTTTCCAGAGTAACTGAACACCCTGTTTCCAGGGTAACTGACTGCCCTGTTTCCGGGATAACTGACTGCCCTGTTTCCAGGGTAACTGACTGCCCTGTTTCCGGGATAACTGACTACCCTGTTTCCGGGATAACTGACTGCCCTGTTTCCAGGGTAACTGACTGCCCTGTTTCCGGGGTAACTGACTGCCCTGTTTCCAGGCTAACTGACGGCCCTGTTTCCAGGATAACTGATCACCCTGTTTCCAGGATAACTGACTCCCCTGTTTCCAGTGTAACTGACTGACCTGTTTCCGGGGTAACTGACCGCCCTGTTTCCAGGATAACTGACCTATCTATTTCCGGGGTAACTGACCGCCCTGTTTCCAGGATAACTGACTGCCCTGTTTCCAGGTTAACTGACTGCCCTGTTTCCAGGGTAACTGACTGCCCTGTTTCCGGGGTAACTGACCGCCCTGTTTCCAGGATAACAGATCACCCTGTTTCCGGAGTAACTGACCATCCTGTTTCCAGGGTCACTGACCACCCTGTTTCCAGGATAACTGAAAGCCCTGTTTCCAGGGTAACTGACTGCCCTGTTTCCGGGAAAACTGTCTGCCCTGTTTCCTGGGTAACTGACTGCCCTGCTTCCGGGGTAACTGACTGCCCTGTTTCCAGGGTAACTGATCACCCTGTTTCCGGGATAACTGTCTGCCCTGTTTCCGGGATAACTGACTGCCCAGTTTCCAGGGTAACAGACTGCCCTGTTTCCGGGGTAACTGACTGCCCTGTTACCAGGGTAACTGACTGCCCAGTTTCCAGGGTAGCTGATCACCCTGTTTCCGGGAGAACTGACTGCCCTGTTTCCAGGAGAAATGACTGCCCTGTTTCCAGGGTAACTGACTGCCCTGCTTCCGGGGTAACTGACTGCCCTGTTTCCAGGGTAACTGACTGCCCAGTTTCCAGGGTAACTGATCACCCTTTTTCCGTGATAACTGACTGCCCTGTTTCCGGGATAACTGACTGCCCTGTTTCCAGGGTAACTGATCACCCTGTTTCCGGGATAACTGTCTGCCCTGTTTCCGGGATAACTGACTGCCCAGTTTCCAGGGTAACAGACTGCCCTGTTTCCGGGGTAACTGACTGCCCTGTTTCCAGGGTAACTGACTGCCCAGTTTCCAGGGTAACTGATCACCCTTTTTCCGGGAGAACTGACTGCCCTGTTTCCGGGAGAAATGACTGCCCTGTTTCCAGGGTAACTGACTGCCCTGCTTCCGGGGTAACTGACTGCCCTGTTTCCAGGGTAACTGATCACCCTGTTTCCGGGATAACTGACTGCACTGTTTCCGGGATAACTGACTGCCCTGTTTCCAGGGTAACTGACTTACCCTGTTTGCGGGGTAACTGACTGCCCTGTTTCCAGGCTAACTGACTGCCCTGTTTCCAGGATAACTGGTCACCCTGTTTCCGGGGTAACTGACTGCCCTGTTTCCGGGGTAACTGACCGCCCTGTTTCCAGGGTCACTGACCACCCTGTTTCCGGGATAACTGACTGCCCTGTTTCCGGGATAACTGATCACCCTGTTTCCGGGGTAACTGATTGCCCTGTTTCCAGCGTAACTGATCACCCTGTTTCCGGGCTAACTGACTGCCCTGTTTCCGGGATAACTGACTGCCCTGTTTCCAGGGTAACTGACTGCCCTGTTTCCGGGGTAACTGACTGCCCTGTTTCCAGGATAACTGATCACTCTGTTTCCGGGGTAACTGACCACCCTGTGTCCGGGGTAACTGACTAATCTGTTTCCAGGGTTACTGACCGCCCTGTTTCTGGGGTAACTGAGTGCCCTGTTTCCGGGGTAACTGACCGCCCTGTGTCCAGGATAACTGATCACCCTGTTTCCAGGGTAACTGACCATCCTGTTTCCAGGGTAACTGACTGCCCAGTTTCCAGGGTAAATGACTGCCCTGTTTCCGGGGTAACAGATCTCCCTGTTTCCGGGGTAACAGACCGCCCTGTTTCCAGGATAACTGACCGCCCTATTTCCGGGGTAACTGACCGCTCTGCTTCCAGGATAACTGACTGCCCCATTATCCGGGGTAACTGACTGCCCTGTTTCCGGGATAACTGACTGCCCTGTTTACTGGATAACTGACCGCCCTGTTTCCAGGTTAACTGACTGCCCTGTTTCCGGGATAACTGACTGCCCTGTTTCCAGGGTAACTGACTGCCCTGTTTCCGGGATAACTGACTGCCCTGTTTCCAGGGTAATTGACTGCCCGGTTTCCAGGGTAACTGACTGCCCTGTATCCGGGGTAACTGACTGCCCTGTTTCCAGAGTAACTGAATACCCTGTTTCCAGGGTAACTGACTGCCCTGTTTCCGGGATAACTGACTGCCCTGTTTCCAGGGTAACTGACTGCCCTGTTTCCGGGGGAACTGACTGCCCTGTTTCCAGGGTAACTGACTGCCCTGTTTCCAGGGCAACGGATCACCATGTTTCCTGGGTAACTGACTGCACTGTTTCCAGGGCAAGTGACCGCCCTGTTTCCGGGGTAACAGACTGCCCAGTTTCCAGGGTAACTGTTCACCCTGTTTCCGGGGTAACGGATCACCCTGTTTCCGGGGTAAATGACGGCCCTGTTTCCTGGGTAACTGACCGCCCTGTTTCAGGGATAACTGTGTGCCCTGTTTCCAGGGTAAAAAACTGCCCTGTTTCCGGGGTAACTGACCGCCCTGTTTCCAGGATAACTGATCACCCTGTTTCCGGGGTAACTGACTGCCCAGTTTCCAGCGTAACTGACTGCCCTGTTTCCAGGGTAACTGACTGCCCTGTTTCCGGGGTAACTGACTGCCCAGTTTCCAGGGTAACTGACTGCCCTGTTTCCGGGGTAACTGACTGCCCAGTTTCCAGGATAACTGATCACCCTGTTTCCGGGATAACTGACTACCCTGTTTCCAGGGTAACTGACTGCCCAGTTTCCAGGGAAACTGACTGCCCTGTTTCCGGGGTAACTGACTGCCCAGTTTCCAGGGTAACTGATCAGCCCGTTTCCGGGATAACTGACTGCCCTATTTCCGGGATAACTGACTGCCCTGTTTCCAGGGTAACTGACTGCCCCATTATCCGGGGTAACTGACTGCCCTGTTTCCGGGATAACTGACTGCCCTGTTTCCAGGGTAATTGACTGCCCGGTTTCCAGGGTAACTGACTGCCCTGTATCCGGGGTAACTGACTGCCCTGTTTCCAGAGTAACTGAATACCCTGTTTCCAGGGTAACTGACTGCCCTGTTTCCGGGATATCTGACTGCCCTGTTTCCAGGGTAACTGACTGCCCTGTTTCCGGGGGAACTGACTGCCCTGTTTCCAGGGTAACTGACTGCCCTGTTTCCAGGGCAACGGATCACCATGTTTCCTGGGTAACTGACTGCACTGTTTCCAGGGCAAGTGACCGCCCTGTTTCCGGGGTAACAGACTGCCCAGTTTCCAGGGTAACTGTTCACCCTGTTTCCGGGGTAACGGATCACCCTGTTTCCGGGGTAAATGACGGCCCTGTTTCCTGGGTAACTGACCGCCCTGTTTCAGGGATAACTGTGTGCCCTGTTTCCAGGGTAAAAAACTGCCCTGTTTCCGGGGTAACTGACCGCCCTGTTTCCAGGATAACTGATCACCCTGTTTCCGGGGTAACTGACTGCCCAGTTTCCAGCGTAACTGACTGCCCTGTTTCCAGGGTAACTGACTGCCCTGTTTCCGGGGTAACTGACTGCCCAGTTTCCTGGGTAACTGACTGCCCTGTTTCCGGGGTAACTGACTGCCCAGTTTCCAGGGTAACTGATCACCCCGTTTCCGGGATAACTGACTGCCCTATTTCCGGGATAACTGACTGCCCTGTTTCCAGGGTAACTGACTGCCCCATTATCCGGGGTAACTGACTGCCCTGTTTCCGGGATAACTGACTGCCCTGCTTCCGGGGTAACTGACTGGCCTGTTTCCAGGGTAACTGACTGCCCAGTTTCCAGGGTAACTGATCACCCTTTTTCCGGGATAACTGATCACCCTGTTTCCAGGATAACTGACTCCCCTGTTTCCAGTGTAACTGACTGACCTGTTTCCGGGGTAACTGACCGCCCTGTTTCCAGGATAACTGACTGCCCTGTTTCCAGGTTAACTGACTGCCCTGTTTCCAGGGTAACTGACTGCCCTGTTTCCGGGGTAACTGACCGCCCTGTTTCCAGGATAACAGATCACACTGTTTCCGGAGTAACTGACCATCCTGTTTCCAGGGTCACTGACCACCCTGTTTCCAGGATAACTGAAAGCCCTGTTTCCAGGGTAACTGACTGCCCTGTTACCGGGAAAACTGTCTGCCCTGTTTCCTGGGTAACTGACTGCCCTGCTTCCGGGGTAACTGACTGGCCTTTTTCCAGGGTAACTGACTGCCCAGTTTCCAGGGTAACTGATCACCCTTTTTCCGGGATAACTGACTGCCCTGTTTCCGGGATAACTGACTGCCCTGTTTCCAGGGTAACTGATCACCCTGTTTCCAGGGTAACTGACTGCCCTGTTTCCGGGATAACTGACTGCCCTGTTTCCAGGCTAACTGACGGCCCTGTTTCCAGGATAACTGATCACCCTGTTTCCAGGATAACTGACTCCCCTGTTTCCAGTGTAACTGACTGACCTGTTTCCGGGGTAACTGACCGCCCTGTTTCCAGGATAACTGACCTATCTATTTCCGGGGTAACTGACCGCCCTGTTTCCAGGTTAACTGACTGCCCTGTTTCCAGGGTAACTGACTGCCCTGTTTCCGGGGTAACTGACCACCCTGTTTCCAGGATAACAGATCACCCTGTTTCCGGAGTAACTGACCATCCTGTTTCCAGGGTCACTGACCACCCTGTTTCCAGGATAACTGAAAGCCCTGTTTCCAGGGTAACTGACTGCCCTGTTTCCGGGAAAACTGTCTGCCCTGTTTCCTGGGTAACTGACTGCCCTGCTTCCGGGGTAACTGACTGGCTTGTTTCCAGGGTAACTGACTGCCCAGTTTCCAGGGTAACTGATCACCCTTTTTCCGGGATAACTGACTGCCCTGTTTCCGGGATAACTGTCTACCCTGTTTCCGGGATAACTGACTGCCCAGTTTCCAGGGTAACAGACTGCCCTGTTTCCGGGGTAACTGACTGCCCTGTTTCCAGGGTAACTGACTGCCCAGTTTCCAGGGTAACTGATCACCCTGTCTCCGGGAGAACTGACTGCCCTGTTTCCGGGAGAAATGACTGCCCTGTTTCCAGGGTAACTGACTGCCCTGCTTCCGGGGTAACTGACTGCCCTGTTTCCAGGGTAACTGATCACCCTGTTTCCGGGATAACTGACTGCCCTGTTTCCGGGATAACTGACTGCCCTGTTTCCAGGGTAAATGACTTACCCTGTTTGCGGGGTAACTGACTGCCCTGTTTCCAGGCTAACTGACTGCCCTGTTTCCAGGATAACTGGTCACCCTGTTTCCGGGGTAACTGACTGCCCTGTTTCCGGGGTAACTGACCGCCCTGTTTCCAGGGTCACTGACCACCCTGTTTCCAGGATAACTGAAAGTGCTGTTTCCAGGGTAACTGATCTCCCCGTTTCCGGGGTAACTGATCACCCTGTTTCCGGGTAACTGACTGCCCTGTTTCCAGGGTAACTGACTGCCCTGCTTCCGGGGTAACTGACTGCCCTGTTTCCAGGCTAACTGACTGCCCTGTTTCCAGGATAACTGATCACCCTGTTTCCGGGGTAACTGACTGCCCTGTTTCCGGGGTAACTGACCGCCCTGTTTCCAGGATAACTGATCACCCTGTTTCCGGGGTAACTGACCACCCTGTTTCCAGGGTCACTGACCACCCTGTTTCCAGGATAACTGAAAGCCCTGTTTCCAGGGTAACTGATCTCCCCGTTTCCGGGTAGCTGAATGCCCTGTTTCCAGGGTAACTGATCTCCCTGTTTCCAGGGTAACTGATCACCCTGTTTCCGGGGTAACTGACTGCCCTGTTTCCAGGGTAACTGACTGCCCTGTTTCCGGGGTAACTGACTGCCCTGTTTCCAGGATAACTGATCACTCTGTTTCCGGGGTAACTGACCACCCTGTTTCCGGGGTAACTGACTAATCTGTTCCCAGGGTTACTGACCGCCCTGTTTCTGGGGTAACTGACTGCCCTGTTTCCGGGGTAACTGACCGCCCTGTTTCCAGGATAACTGATCACCCTGTTTCCAGTGTAACTGACCATCCTGTTTCCAGGGTAACTGACTGCCCTGTTTCCAGGGTAACTGACTACCCTGTTTCCGGGGTAACAGATGTCCCTGTTTCCGGGGTAACTGACCGCCCTGTTTCCAGGATAACTGACCGCCCTATTTCCGGGATAACTGACTGCCCTGTTTACTGGATAACTGACCGCCCTGTTTCCGGGATAACTGACTGCCCTGTTTCCAGGGTAACTGATAACCCCGATTCCGGGATAACTGACTGCGCTGTTTCCAGGGTAACTGACTGCCCTGTTTCCGGGGTAACTGACTGCCCTATTTCCAGGGTAACTGACTGCCCAGTTTCCAGAGTAACTGAACACCCTGTTTCCAGGGTAACTGACTGCCCTGTTTCCGGGATAACTGACTGCCCTGTTTCCAGGGTAACTGACTGCCCTGTTTCCGGGATAACTGACTACCCTGTTTCCGGGATAACTGACTGCCCTGTTTCCAGGGTAACTGACTGCCCTGTTTCCGGGGTAACTGACTGCCCTGTTTCCAGGCTAACTGACGGCCCTGTTTCCAGGATAACTGATCACCCTGTTTCCAGGATAACTGACTCCCCTGTTTCCAGTGTAACTGACTGACCTGTTTCCGGGGTAACTGACTGCCCTGTTTCCGGGATAACTGACTGCCCTGTTTCCAGGGTAACTGACCGCCCTGTTTCCAGGATAACTGACTGCCCTGTTTCCAGGTTAACTGACTGCCCTGTTTCCAGGGTAACTGACTGCCCTGTTTCCGGGGTAACTGACCGCCCTGTTTCCAGGATAACAGATCACCCTGTTTCCGGAGTAACTGACCATCCTGTTTCCAGGGTCACTGACCACCCTGTTTCCAGGATAACTGAAAGCCCTGTTTCCAGGGTAACTGACTGCCCTGTTTCCGGGAAAACTGTCTGCCCTGTTTCCTGGGTAACTGACTGCCCTGCTTCCGGGGTAACTGACTGCCCTGTTTCCAGGGTAACTGATCACCCTGTTTCCGGGATAACTGTCTGCCCTGTTTCCGGGATAACTGACTGCCCAGTTTCCAGGGTAACAGACTGCCCTGTTTCCGGGGTAACTGACTGCCCTGTTACCAGGGTAACTGACTGCCCAGTTTCCAGGGTAGCTGATCACCCTGTTTCCGGGAGAACTGACTGCCCTGTTTCCAGGAGAAATGACTGCCCTGTTTCCAGGGTAACTGACTGCCCTGCTTCCGGGGTAACTGACTGCCCTGTTTCCAGGGTAACTGACTGCCCAGTTTCCAGGGTAACTGATCACCCTTTTTCCGTGATAACTGACTGCCCTGTTTCCGGGATAACTGACTGCCCTGTTTCCAGGGTAACTGATCACCCTGTTTCCGGGATAACTGTCTGCCCTGTTTCCGGGATAACTGACTGCCCAGTTTCCAGGGTAACAGACTGCCCTGTTTCCGGGGTAACTGACTGCCCTGTTTCCAGGGTAACTGACTGCCCAGTTTCCAGGGTAACTGATCACCCTTTTTCCGGGAGAACTGACTGCCCTGTTTCCGGGAGAAATGACTGCCCTGTTTCCAGGGTAACTGACTGCCCTGCTTCCGGGGTAACTGACTGCCCTGTTTCCAGGGTAACTGATCACCCTGTTTCCGGGATAACTGACTGCACTGTTTCCGGGATAACTGACTGCCCCGTTTCCAGGGTAACTGACTTACCCTGTTTGCGGGGTAACTGACTGCCCTGTTTCCAGGCTAACTGACTGCCCTGTTTCCAGGATAACTGGTCACCCTGTTTCCGGGGTAACTGACTGCCCTGTTTCCGGGGTAACTGACCGCCCTGTTTCCAGGGTCACTGACCACCCTGTTTCCGGGATAACTGACTGCCCTGTTTCCGGGATAACTGATCACCCTGTTTCCGGGGTAACTGATTGCCCTGTTTCCAGCGTAACTGATCACCCTGTTTCCGGGCTAACTGACTGCCCTGTTTCCGGGATAACTGACTGCCCTGTTTCCAGGGTAACTGACTGCCCTGTTTCTGGGGTAACTGACTGCCCTGTTTCCAGGATAACTGATCACCCTGTTTCCGGGATAACTGACTACCCTGTTTCCAGGGTAACTGACTGCCCTGTTTCCAGGGAAACTGACTGCCCTGTTTCCGGGGTAACTGACTGCCCAGTTTCCAGGGTAACTGATCAGCCCGTTTCCGGGATAACTGACTGCCCTATTTCCGGGATAACTGACTGCCCTGTTTCCAGGGTAACTGACTGCCCCATTATCCGGGGTAACTGACTGCCCTGTTTCCGGGATAACTGACTGCCCTGTTTCCAGGGTAATTGACTGCCCGGTTTCCAGGGTAACTGACTGCCCTGTATCCGGGGTAACTGACTGCCCTGTTTCCAGAGTAACTGAATACCCTGTTTCCAGGGTAACTGACTGCCCTGTTTCCGGGATATCTGACTGCCCTGTTTCCAGGGTAACTGACTGCCCTGTTTCCGGGGGAACTGACTGCCCTGTTTCCAGGGTAACTGACTGCCCTGTTTCCAGGGCAACGGATCACCATGTTTCCTGGGTAACTGACTGCACTGTTTCCAGGGCAAGTGACCGCCCTGTTTCCGGGGTAACAGACTGCCCAGTTTCCAGGGTAACTGTTCACCCTGTTTCCGGGGTAACGGATCACCCTGTTTCCGGGGTAAATGACGGCCCTGTTTCCTGGGTAACTGACCGCCCTGTTTCAGGGATAACTGTGTGCCCTGTTTCCAGGGTAAAAAACTGCCCTGTTTCCGGGGTAACTGACCGCCCTGTTTCCAGGATAACTGATCACCCTGTTTCCGGGGTAACTGACTGCCCAGTTTCCAGCGTAACTGACTGCCCTGTTTCCAGGGTAACTGACTGCCCTGTTTCCGGGGTAACTGACTGCCCAGTTTCCTGGGTAACTGACTGCCCTGTTTCCGGGGTAACTGACTGCCCAGTTTCCAGGGTAACTGATCACCCCGTTTCCGGGATAACTGACTGCCCTATTTCCGGGATAACTGACTGCCCTGTTTCCAGGGTAACTGACTGCCCCATTATCCGGGGTAACTGACTGCCCTGTTTCCGGGATAACTGACTGCCCTGCTTCCGGGGTAACTGACTGGCCTGTTTCCAGGGTAACTGACTGCCCAGTTTCCAGGGTAACTGATCACCCTTTTTCCGGGATAACTGATCACCCTGTTTCCAGGATAACTGACTCCCCTGTTTCCAGTGTAACTGACTGACCTGTTTCCGGGGTAACTGACCGCCCTGTTTCCAGGATAACTGACTGCCCTGTTTCCAGGTTAACTGACTGCCCTGTTTCCAGGGTAACTGACTGCCCTGTTTCCGGGGTAACTGACCGCCCTGTTTCCAGGATAACAGATCACTCTGTTTCCGGAGTAACTGACCATCCTGTTTCCAGGGTCACTGACCACCCTGTTTCCAGGATAACTGAAAGCCCTGTTTCCAGGGTAACTGACTGCCCTGTTACCGGGAAAACTGTCTGCCCTGTTTCCTGGGTAACTGACTGCCCTGCTTCCGGGGTAACTGACTGGCCTTTTTCCAGGGTAACTGACTGCCCAGTTTCCAGGGTAACTGATCACCCTTTTTCCGGGATAACTGACTGCCCTGTTTCCGGGATAACTGACTGCCCTGTTTCCAGGGTAACTGATCACCCTGTTTCCAGGGTAACTGTCTGCCCTGTTTCCGGGATAACTGACTGCCCTGTTTCCAGGCTAACTGACGGCCCTGTTTCCAGGATAACTGATCACCCTGTTTCCAGGATAACTGACTCCCCTGTTTCCAGTGTAACTGACTGACCTGTTTCCGGGGTAACTGACCGCCCTGTTTCCAGGATAACTGACCTATCTATTTCCGGGGTAACTGACCGCCCTGTTTCCAGGATAACTGACTGCCCTGTTTCCAGGTTAACTGACTGCCCTGTTTCCAGGGTAACTGACTGCCCTGTTTCCGGGGTAACTGACCACCCTGTTTCCAGGATAACAGATCACCCTGTTTCCGGAGTAACTGACCATCCTGTTTCCAGGGTCACTGACCACCCTGTTTCCAGGATAACTGAAAGCCCTGTTTCCAGGGTAACTGACTGCCCTGTTTCCGGGAAAACTGTCTGCCCTGTTTCCTGGGTAACTGACTGCCCTGCTTCCGGGGTAACTGACTGGCTTGTTTCCAGGGTAACTGACTGCCCAGTTTCCAGGGTAACTGATCACCCTTTTTCCGGGATAACTGACTGCCCTGTTTCCGGGATAACTGTCTACCCTGTTTCCGGGATAACTGACTGCCCAGTTTCCAGGGTAACAGACTGCCCTGTTTCCGGGGTAACTGACTGCCCTGTTTCCAGGGTAACTGACTGCCCAGTTTCCAGGGTAACTGATCACCCTGTCTCCGGGAGAACTGACTGCCCTGTTTCCGGGAGAAATGACTGCCCTGTTTCCAGGGTAACTGACTGCCCTGCTTCCGGGGTAACTGACTGCCCTGTTTCCAGGGTAACTGATCACCCTGTTTCCGGGATAACTGACTGCCCTGTTTCCGGGATAACTGACTGCCCTGTTTCCAGGGTAAATGACTTACCCTGTTTGCGGGGTAACTGACTGCCCTGTTTCCAGGCTAACTGACTGCCCTGTTTCCAGGATAACTGGTCACCCTGTTTCCGGGGTAACTGACTGCCCTGTTTCCGGGGTAACTGACCGCCCTGTTTCCAGGGTCACTGACCACCCTGTTTCCAGGATAACTGAAAGTGCTGTTTCCAGGGTAACTGATCTCCCCGTTTCCGGGGTAACTGATCACCCTGTTTCCGGGTAACTGACTGCCCTGTTTCCAGGGTAACTGACTGCCCTGCTTCCGGGGTAACTGACTGCCCTGTTTCCAGGCTAACTGACTGCCCTGTTTCCAGGATAACTGATCACCCTGTTTCCGGGGTAACTGACTGCCCTGTTTCCGGGGTAACTGACCGCCCTGTTTCCAGGATAACTGATCACCCTGTTTCCGGGGTAACTGACCACCCTGTTTCCAGGGTCACTGACCACCCTGTTTCCAGGATAACTGAAAGCCCTGTTTCCAGGGTAACTGATCTCCCCGTTTCCGGGTAGCTGAATGCCCTGTTTCCAGGGTAACTGATCTCCCTGTTTCCAGGGTAACTGATCACCCTGTTTCCGGGGTAACTGACTGCCCTGTTTCCAGGGTAACTGACTGCCCTGTTTCCGGGGTAACTGACTGCCCTGTTTCCAGGATAACTGATCACTCTGTTTCCGGGGTAACTGACCACCCTGTTTCCGGGGTAACTGACTAATCTGTTCCCAGGGTTACTGACCGCCCTGTTTCTGGGGTAACTGACTGCCCTGTTTCCGGGGTAACTGACCGCCCTGTTTCCAGGATAACTGATCACCCTGTTTCCAGTGTAACTGACCATCCTGTTTCCAGGGTAACTGACTGCCCTGTTTCCAGGGTAACTGACTACCCTGTTTCCGGGGTAACAGATGTCCCTGTTTCCGGGGTAACTGACCGCCCTGTTTCCAGGATAACTGACCGCCCTATTTCCGGGATAACTGACTGCCCTGTTTACTGGATAACTGACCGCCCTGTTTCCGGGATAACTGACTGCCCTGTTTCCAGGGTAACTGATAACCCCGATTCCGGGATAACTGACTGCGCTGTTTCCAGGGTAACTGACTGCCCTGTTTCCGGGGTAACTGACTGCCCTATTTCCAGGGTAACTGACTGCCCAGTTTCCAGAGTAACTGAACACCCTGTTTCCAGGGTAACTGACTGCCCTGTTTCCGGGATAACTGACTGCCCTGTTTCCAGGGTAACTGACTGCCCTGTTTCCGGGATAACTGACTACCCTGTTTCCGGGATAACTGACTGCCCTGTTTCCAGGGTAACTGACTGCCCTGTTTCCGGGGTAACTGACTGCCCTGTTTCCAGGCTAACTGACGGCCCTGTTTCCAGGATAACTGATCACCCTGTTTCCAGGATAACTGACTCCCCTGTTTCCAGTGTAACTGACTGACCTGTTTCCGGGGTAACTGACCGCCCTGTTTCCAGGATAACTGACCTATCTATTTCCGGGGTAACTGACCGCCCTGTTTCCAGGATAACTGACTGCCCTGTTTCCAGGTTAACTGACTGCCCTGTTTCCAGGATAACAGATCACCCTGTTTCCGGAGTAACTGACCATCCTGTTTCCAGGGTCACTGACCACCCTGTTTCCAGGATAACTGAAAGCCCTGTTTCCAGGGTAACTGACTGCCCTGTTTCCGGGAAAACTGTCTGCCCTGTTTCCTGGGTAACTGACTGCCCTGCTTCCGGGGTAACTGACTGCCCTGTTTCCAGGGTAACTGATCACCCTGTTTCCGGGATAACTGTCTGCCCTGTTTCCGGGATAACTGACTGCCCAGTTTCCAGGGTAACAGACTGCCCTGTTTCCGGGGTAACTGACTGCCCTGTTACCAGGGTAACTGACTGCCCAGTTTCCAGGGTAGCTGATCACCCTGTTTCCGGGAGAACTGACTGCCCTGTTTCCAGGAGAAATGACTGCCCTGTTTCCAGGGTAACTGACTGCCCTGCTTCCGGGGTAACTGACTGCCCTGTTTCCAGGGTAACTGACTGCCCAGTTTCCAGGGTAACTGATCACCCTTTTTCCGTGATAACTGACTGCCCTGTTTCCGGGATAACTGACTGCCCTGTTTCCAGGGTAACTGATCACCCTGTTTCCGGGATAACTGTCTGCCCTGTTTCCGGGATAACTGACTGCCCAGTTTCCAGGGTAACAGACTGCCCTGTTTCCGGGGTAACTGACTGCCCTGTTTCCAGGGTAACTGACTGCCCAGTTTCCAGGGTAACTGATCACCCTTTTTCCGGGAGAACTGACTGCCCTGTTTCCGGGAGAAATGACTGCCCTGTTTCCAGGGTAACTGACTGCCCTGCTTCCGGGGTAACTGACTGCCCTGTTTCCAGGGTAACTGATCACCCTGTTTCCGGGATAACTGACTGCACTGTTTCCGGGATAACTGACTGCCCTGTTTCCAGGGTAACTGACTTACCCTGTTTGCGGGGTAACTGACTGCCCTGTTTCCAGGCTAACTGACTGCCCTGTTTCCAGGATAACTGGTCACCCTGTTTCCGGGGTAACTGACTGCCCTGTTTCCGGGGTAACTGACCGCCCTGTTTCCAGGGTCACTGACCACCCTGTTTCCGGGATAACTGACTGCCCTGTTTCCGGGATAACTGATCACCCTGTTTCCGGGGTAACTGATTGCCCTGTTTCCAGCGTAACTGATCACCCTGTTTCCGGGCTAACTGACTGCCCTGTTTCCGGGATAACTGACTGCCCTGTTTCCAGGGTAACTGACTGCCCTGTTTCTGGGGTAACTGACTGCCCTGTTTCCAGGATAACTGATCACTCTGTTTCCGGGGTAACTGACCACCCTGTGTCCGGGGTAACTGACTAATCTGTTTCCAGGGTTACTGACCGCCCTGTTTCTGGGGTAACTGAGTGCCCTGTTTCCGGGGTAACTGACCGCCCTGTGTCCAGGATAACTGATCACCCTGTTTCCAGGGTAACTGACCATCCTGTTTCCAGGGTAACTGACTGCCCAGTTTCCAGGGTAAATGACTGCCCTGTTTCCGGGGTAACAGATCTCCCTGTTTCCGGGGTAACAGACCGCCCTGTTTCCAGGATAACTGACCGCCCTATTTCCGGGGTAACTGACCGCTCTGCTTCCAGGATAACTGACTGCCCCATTATCCGGGGTAACTGACTGCCCTGTTTCCGGGATAACTGACTGCCCTGTTTACTGGATAACTGACCGCCCTGTTTCCAGGTTAACTGACTGCCCTGTTTCCGGGATAACTGACTGCCCTGTTTCCAGGGTAACTGACTGCCCTGTTTCCGGGATAACTGACTGCCCTGTTTCCAGGGTAACTGACTGCCCTTTTTCCGGGGGAACTGACTGCCCTGTTTCCAGGTTAACTGACTGCCCTGTTTCCAGGGCAACGGATCACCATGTTTCCTGGGTAACTGACTGCACTGTTTCCAGGGCAAGTGACCGCCCTGTTTCCGGGGTAACAGACTGCCCAGTTTCCAGGGTAACTGTTCACCCTGTTTCCGGGGTAACGGATCACCCTGTTTCCGGGGTAAATGACGGCCCTGTTTCCTGGGTAACTGACCGCCCTGTTTCAGGGATAACTGTGTGCCCTGTTTCCAGGGTAAAAAACTGCCCTGTTTCCGGGGTAACTGACCGCCCTGTTTCCAGGATAACTGATCACCCTGTTTCCGGGGTAACTGACTGCCCAGTTTCCAGCGTAACTGACTGCCCTGTTTCCAGGGTAACTGACTGCCCTGTTTCCGGGGTAACTGACTGCCCAGTTTCCAGGGTAACTGACAGCCCTGTTTCCGGGGTAACTGACTGCCCAGTTTCCAGGGTAACTGATCACCCTGTTTCCGGGATAACTGACTACCCTGTTTCCAGGGTAACTGACTGCCCAGTTTCCAGGGAAACTGACTGCCCTGTTTCCGGGGTAACTGACTGCCCAGTTTCCAGGGTAACTGATCAGCCCGTTTCCGGGATAACTGACTGCCCTATTTCCGGGATAACTGACTGCCCTGTTTCCAGGGTAACTGACTGCCCCATTATCCGGGGTAACTGACTGCCCTGTTTCCGGGATAACTGACTGCCCTGCTTCCGGGGTAACTGACTGGCCTGTTTCCAGGGTAACTGACTGCCCAGTTTCCAGGGTAACTGATCACCCTTTTTCCGGGATAACTGATCACCCTGTTTCCAGGATAACTGACTCCCCTGTTTCCAGTGTAACTGACTGACCTGTTTCTGGGGTAACTGACCGCCCTGTTTCCAGGATAACTGACTGCCCTGTTTCCAGGTTAACTGACTGCCCTGTTTCCAGGGTAACTGACTGCCCTGTTTCCGGGGTAACTGACCGCCCTGTTTCCAGGATAACAGATCACCCTGTTTCCGGAGTAACTGACCATCCTGTTTCCAGGGTCACTGACCACCCTGTTTCCAAGATAACTGAAAGCCCTGTTTCCAGGGTAACTGACTGCCCTGTTTCCGGGAAAACTGTCTGCCCTGTTTCCTGGGTAACTGACTGCCCTGCTTCCGGGGTAACTGACTGGCCTGTTTCCAGGGTAACTGACTGCCCAGTTTCCAGGGTAACTGATCACCCTTTTTCCGGGATAACTGACTGCCATGTTTCCGGGATAACTGACTGCCCTGTTTCCAGGGTAACTGATCACCCTGTTTCCAGGGTAACTGACTGCCCTGTTTCCGGGATAACTGACTGCCCTGTTTCCAGGCTAACTGACGGCCCTGTTTCCAGGATAACTGATCACCCTGTTTCCAGGATAACTGACTCCCCTGTTTCCAGTGTAACTGACTGACCTGTTTCCGGGGTAACTGACCGCCCTGTTTCCAGGATAACTGACCTATCTATTTCCGGGGTAACTGACCGCCCTGTTTCCAGGATAACTGACTGCCCTGTTTCCAGGTTAACTGACTGCCCTGTTTCCAGGGTAACTGACTGCCCTGTTTCCGGGGTAACTGACCGCCCTGTTTCCAGGATAACAGATCACCCTGTTTCCGGAGTAAATGACCATCCTGTTTCCAGGGTCACTGACCACCCTGTTTCCAGGATAACTGAAAGCCCTGTTTCCAGGGTAACTGACTGCCCTGTTTCCGGGAAAACTGTCTGCCTTGTTTCCTGGGTAACTGACTGCCCTGCTTCCGGGGTAACTGACTGGCTTGTTTCCAGGGTAACTGACTGCCCAGTTTCCAGGGTAACTGATCACCCTTTTTCCGGGATAACTGACTGCCCTGTTTCCGGGATAACTGACTGCCCTGTTTCCAGGGTAACTGATCACCCTGTTTCCGGGTTAACTGTCTGCCCTGTTTCCGGGATAACTGACTGCCCAGTTTCCAGGGTAACAGACTGCCCTGTTTCCGGGGTAACTGACTGCCCTGTTTCCAGGGTAACTGACTGCCCAGTTTCCAGGGTAACTGATCACCCTGTTTCCGGGAGAACTGACTGCCCTGTTTCCGGGAGAAATGACAGCCCTGTTTCCAGGGTAACTGACTGCCCTGCTTCCGGGGTAACTGACTGCCCTGTTTCCAGGGTAACTGATCACCCTGTTTCCAGGGTAACTGACTTACCCTGTTTGCGGGGTAACTGACTGCCCTGTTTCCAGGCTAACTGACTGCCCTGTTTCCAGGATAACTGGTCACCCTGTTTCCGGGGTAACTGACTGCCCTGTTTCCGGGGTAACTGACCGCCCTGTTTCCAGGGTCACTGACCACCCTGTTTCCAGGATAACTGAAAGTGCTGTTTCCAGGGTAACTGATCTCCCCGTTTCCGGGGTAACTGATCACCCTGTTTCCGGGTAACTGACTGCCCTGTTTCCAGGGTAACTGACTGCCCTGCTTCCGGGGTAACTGACTGCCCTGTTTCCAGGCTAAATGACTGCCCTGTTTCCAGGATAACTGATCACCCTGTTTCCGGGGTAACTGACTGCCCTGTTTCCGGGGTAACTGACCGCCCTGTTTCCAGGATAACTGATCACCCTGTTTCCGGGGTAACTGACCACCCTGTTTCCAGGGTCACTGACCACCCTGTTTCCAGGATAACTGAAAGCCCTGTTTCCAGGGTAACTGATCTCCCCGTTTCCGGGTAGCTGAATGCCCTGTTTCCAGGGTAACTGATCTCCCTGTTTCCAGGGTAACTGATCACCCTGTTTCCGGGGAAACTGACTGCCCTGTTTCCAGGGTAACTGACTGCCCTGTTTCCGGGGTAACTGACTGCCCTGTTTCCAGGATAACTGATCACTCTGTTTCCGGGGTAACTGACCACCCTGTTTCCGGGGTAACTGACTAATCTGTTCCCAGGGTTACTGACCGCCCTGTTTCTGGGGTAACTGACTGCCCTGTTTCCGGGGTAACTGACCGCCCTGTTTCCAGGATAACTGATCACCCTGTTTCCAGTGTAACTGACAATCCTGTTTCCAGGGTAACTGACTGCCCTGTTTCCAGGGTAACTGACTACCCTGTTTCCGGGGTAACAGATGTCCCTGTTTCCGGGGTAACTGACCGCCCTGTTTCCAGGATAACTGACCGCCCTATTTCCGGGATAACTGACTGCCCTGTTTCCAGGGTAACTGATAACCCCGATTCCGGGATAACTGACTGCGCTGTTTCCAGGGTAACTGACTGCCCAGTTTCCAGGGTAACTGACTGCCCTGTTTCCGGGGTAACTGACTGCCCTATTTCCAGGGTAACTGACTGCCCAGTTTCCAGAGTAACTGAACACCCTGTTTCCAGGGTAACTGACTGCCCTGTTTCCGGGATAGCTGACTGCCCTGTTTCCAGGGTAACTGACTGCCCTGTTTCCGGGATAACTGACTACCCTGTTTCCGGGATAACTGACTGCCCTGTTTCCAGGGTAACTGACTGCCCTGTTTCCGGGGTAACTGACTGCCCTGTTTCCAGGCTAACTGACGGCCCTGTTTCCAGGATAACTGATCACCCTGTTTCCAGGATAACTGACTCCCCTGTTTCCTGTGTAACTGACTGACCTGTTTCCGGGGTAACTGACCGCCCTGTTTCCAGGATAACTGACCTATCTATTTCCGGGGTAACTGACCGCCCTGTTTCCAGGATAACTGACTGCCCTGTTTCCAGGTTAACTGACTGCCCTGTTTCCAGGGTAACTGACTGCCCTGTTTCCGGGGTAACTGACCGCCCTGTTTCCAGGATAACAGATCACCCTGTTTCCGGAGTAACTGACCATCCTGTTTCCAGGGTCACTGGCCACCCTGTTTCCAGGATAACTGAAAGCCCTGTTTCCAGGGTAACTGACTGCCCTATTTCCGGGAAAACTGTCTGCCCTGTTTCCTGGGTAACTGACTGCCCTGCTTCCAGGGTAACTGACTGCCCTGTTTCCAGGGTAACTGATCACCCTGTTTCCGGGATAGCTGTCTGCCCTGTTTCCGGGATAACTGACTGCCCAGTTTCCAGGGTAACAGACTGCCCTGTTTCCGGGGTAACTGACTGCCCTGTTTCCAGGGTAACTGACTGCCCAGTTTCCAGGGTAGCTGATCACCCTGTTTCCGGGAGAACTGACTGCCCTGTTTCCGGGAGAAATGACTGCCCTGTTTCCAGGGTAACTGACTGCCCTGCTTCCGGGGTAACTGACTGCCCTGTTTCCAGGGTAACTGACTGCCCAGTTTCCAGGGTAACTGATCACCCTTTTTCCGGGATAACTGACTGCCCTGTTTCCGGGATAACTGACTGCCCTGTTTCCAGGGTAACTGATCACCCTGTTTCCGGGATAACTGTCTGCCCTGTTTCCGGGATAACTGACTGCCCAGTTTCCAGGGTAACAGACTGCCCTGTTTCCGGGGTAACTGACTGCCCTGTTTCCAGGGTAACTGACTGCCCAGTTTCCAGGGTAACTGATCACCCTGTTTCCGGGAGAACTGACTGCCCTGTTTCCGGGAGAAATGACTGCCCTGTTTCCAGGGTAACTGACTGCCCTGCTTCCGGGGTAACTGACTGCCCTGTTTCCAGGGTAACTGATCACCCTGTTTCCGGGATAACTGACTGCACTGTTTCCGGGATAACTGACTGCCCTGTTTCCAGGGTAACTGACTTACCCTGTTTGCGGGGTAACTGACTGCCCTGTTTCCAGGCTAACTGACTGCCCTGTTTCCAGGATAACTGGTCACCCTGTTTCCGGGGTAACTGACTGCCCTGTTTCCGGGGTAACTGAACGCCCTGTTTCCAGGGTCACTGACCACCCTGTTTCCAGGATAACTGAAAGTGCTGTTTCCAGGGTAACTGATCTCCCTGTTTCCGGGGTAAATGATCACCCTGTTTCCGGGATAACTGTCTGCCCTGTTTCCGGGATAACTGACTGCCCAGTTTCCAGGGTAACAGACCGCCCTGTTTCCAGGATAACTGACCGCCCTATTTCCGGGGTAACTGACCGCTCTGCTTCCAGGATAACTGACTGCCCCATTATCCGGGGTAACTGACTGCCCTGTTTCCGGGATAACTGACTGCCCTGTTTACTGGATAACTGACCGCCCTGTTTCCAGGTTAACTGACTGCCCTGTTTCCGGGATAACTGACTGCCCTGTTTCCAGGGTAACTGACTGCCCTGTTTCCGGGATAACTGACTGCCCTGTTTCCAGGGTAATTGACTGCCCGGTTTCCAGGGTAACTGACTGCCCTGTATCCGGGGTAACTGACTGCCCTGTTTCCAGAGTAACTGAATACCCTGTTTCCAGGGTAACTGACTGCCCTGTTTCCGGGATAACTGACTGCCCTGTTTCCAGGGTAACTGACTGCCCTGTTTCCGGGGGAACTGACTGCCCTGTTTCCAGGGTAACTGACTGCCCTGTTTCCAGGGCAACGGATCACCATGTTTCCTGGGTAACTGACTGCACTGTTTCCAGGGCAAGTGACCGCCCTGTTTCCGGGGTAACAGACTGCCCAGTTTCCAGGGTAACTGTTCACCCTGTTTCCGGGGTAACGGATCACCCTGTTTCCGGGGTAAATGACGGCCCTGTTTCCTGGGTAACTGACCGCCCTGTTTCAGGGATAACTGTGTGCCCTGTTTCCAGGGTAAAAAACTGCCCTGTTTCCGGGGTAACTGACCGCCCTGTTTCCAGGATAACTGATCACCCTGTTTCCGGGGTAACTGACTGCCCAGTTTCCAGCGTAACTGACTGCCCTGTTTCCAGGGTAACTGACTGCCCTGTTTCCGGGGTAACTGACTGCCCAGTTTCCAGGGTAACTGACTGCCCTGTTTCCGGGGTAACTGACTGCCCAGTTTCCAGGGTAACTGATCACCCTGTTTCCGGGATAACTGACTACCCTGTTTCCAGGGTAACTGACTGCCCAGTATCCAGGGAAACTGACTGCCCTGTTTCCGGGGTAACTGACTGCCCAGTTTCCAGGGTAACTGATCAGCCCGTTTCCGGGATAACTGACTGCCCTATTTCCGGGATAACTGACTGCCCTGTTTCCAGGGTAACTGACTGCCCCATTATCCGGGGTAACTGACTGCCCTGTTTCCGGGATAACTGACTGCCCTGCTTCCGGGGTAACTGACTGGCCTGTTTCCAGGGTAACTGACTGCCCAGTTTCCAGGGTAACTGATCACCCTTTTTCCGGGATAACTGATCACCCTGTTTCCAGGATAACTGACTCCCCTGTTTCCAGTGTAACTGACTGACCTGTTTCCGGGGTAACTGACCGCCCTGTTTCCAGGATAACTGACTGCCCTGTTTCCAGGTTAACTGACTGCCCTGTTTCCAGGGTAACTGACTGCCCTGTTTCCGGTGTAACTGACCGCCCTGTTTCCAGGATAACAGATCACCCTGTTTCCGGAGTAACTGACCATCCTGTTTCCAGGGTCACTGACCACCCTGTTTCCAAGATAACTGAAAGCCCTGTTTCCAGGGTAACTGACTGCCCTGTTTCCGGGAAAACTGTCTGCCCTGTTTCCTGGGTAACTGACTGCCCTGCTTCCGGGGTAACTGACTGGCCTGTTTCCAGGGTAACTGACTGCCCAGTTTCCAGGGTAACTGATCACCCTTTTTCCGGGATAACTGACTGCCCTGTTTCCGGGATAACTGACTGCCCTGTTTCCAGGGTAACTGATCACCCTGTTTCCAGGGTAACTGACTGCCCTGTTTCCGGGATAACTGACTGCCCTGTTTCCAGGCTAACTGACGGCCCTGTTTCCAGGATAACTGATCACCCTGTTTCCAGGATAACTGACTCCCCTGTTTCCAGTGTAACTGACTGACCTGTTTCCGGGGTAACTGACCGCCCTGTTTCCAGGATAACTGACCTATCTATTTCCGGGGTAACTGACCGCCCTGTTTCCAGGATAACTGACTGCCCTGTTTCCAGGTTAACTGACTGCCCTGTTTCCAGGGTAACTGACTGCCCTGTTTCCGGGGTAACTGACCGCCCTGTTTCCAGGATAACAGATCACCCTGTTTCCGGAGTAACTGACCATCCTGTTTCCAGGGTCACTGACCACCCTGTTTCCAGGATAACTGAAAGCCCTGTTTCCAGGGTAACTGACTGCCCTGTTTCCGGGAAAACTGTCTGCCTTGTTTCCTGGGTAACTGACTGCCCTGCTTACGGGGTAACTGACTGGCTTGTTTCCAGGGTAACTGACTGCCCAGTTTCCAGGGTAACTGATCACCCTTTTTCCGGGATAACTGACTGCCCTGTTTCCAGGGTAACTGATCACCCTGTTTCCGGGATAACTGTCTGCCCTGTTTCCGGGATAACTGACTGCCCAGTTTCCAGGGTAACAGACTGCCCGGTTTCCGGGGTAACTGACTGCCCTGTTTCCAGGGTAACTGACTGCCCAGTTTCCAGGGTAACTGATCACCGTGTTTCCCGGATAACTGACTGCCCTGTTTCCGGGTAACTGACAGCCCTGTTTCCGGGGTAACTGACTGCCCTGTTTCCAGGGTAACTGACTGCCCTGCTTCCGGGGTAACTGATCACCCTGTTTCCGGGATAACTGACTGCCCTGTTTCCGGGTAACTGACAGCCCTGTTTCCGGGGTAACTGACTGCCCTGTTTCCAGGGTAACTGATCTCCCTGTTTCCAGTGCAACGGATCACCATGTTTCCGGGGTAACTGACTGCCCTGTTTCCAGGGCAACTGACCGCCCTGTTTCCGGGGGAACTGACTGCCCAGTTTCCAGGGTAACTGATCACCCTGCTTCCAGGGTAACTGACCATCCTGTTTCCAGGGTAACTGACTGCCCAGTTTCCAGGGTAACTGACTGCCCTGTTTCCGGGGTATCAGATCTCCTGTTTCCAGGGTAACTGACCGCCCTGTTTCCAGGATAACTGACCGCCCTATTTCCGGGGTAACTGAATGCCCTGTTTCCAGGATAACTGACTGCCCTGTTTCCGGGATAACTGACTGCCCTGTTTACTGGATAACTGACCGCCCTGTTTCCAGGTTAACTGACTGCCCTGTTTCCGGGGTAACTGACTGCCCTGTTTCCAGGGTAACTGACTGCCCAGTTTCCAGGATAACTGATCACCCTGTTTCCGGGGTAACTGACTGCCCTGTTTCCGGGGTAACTGACCGCCCTGTTTCCAGGGTCACTGACCACCCTGTTTCCAGGGTAACTGATCACCCTTTTTCCGGGATAACTGACTGCCCTGTTTCCGGGATAACTGACTGCCCTGTTTCCAGGGTAACTGATCACCCTGTTTCCGGGATAACTGTCTGCCCTGTTTCCGGGATAACTGACTGCCCAGTTTCCAGGGTAACAGACTGCCCTGTTTCCGGGGTAACTGACTGCCCTGTTTCCAGGGTAACTGACTGCCCAGTTTCCAGGGTAACTGATCACCCTGTTTCCGGGATAACTGACTGCCCTGTTTCCGGGAGAAATGACTGCCCTATTTCCAGGGTAACTGACTGCCCTGCTTCCGGGGTAACTGACTGCCCTGTTTCCAGGGTAACTGATCACCCTGTTTCCGGGATAACTGACTGCCCTGTTTACTGGATAACTGACCGCCCTGTTTCCGGGATAACTGACTGCCCTGTTTCCAGGGTAACTGATAACCCCGATTCCGGGATAACTGACTGCGCTGTTTCCAGGGTAACTGACTGCCCAGTTTCCAGGGTAACTGACTGCCCTGTTTCCGGGGAAACTGACTGCCCTATTTCCAGGGTAACTGACTGCCCAGTTTCCAGAGTAACTGAACACCCTGTTTCCAGGGTAACTGACTGCCCTGTTTCCGGGATAACTGACTGCCCTGTTTCCAGGGTAACTGACTGCCCTGTTTCCGGGATAACTGACTACCCTGTTTCCGGGATAACTGACTGCCCTGTTTCCAGGGTAACTGACTGCCCTGTTTCCGGGGTAACTGACTGCCCTGTTTCCAGGCTAACTGACGGCCCTGTTTCCAGGATAACTGATCACCCTGTTTCCAGGATAACTGACTCCCCTGTTTCCAGTGTAACTGACTGACCTGTTTCCGGGGTAACTGACCGCCCTGTTTCCAGGATAACTGACCTATCTATCTCCGGGGTAACTGACCGCCCTGTTTCCAGGATAACTGACTGCCCTGTTTCCAGGTTAACTGACTGCCCTGTTTCCAGGGTAACTGACTGCCCTGTTTCCGGGGTAACTGACCGCCCTGTTTCCAGGATAACAGATCACCCCGTTTCCGGAGTAACTGACCATCCTGTTTCCAGGGTCACTGACCACCCTGTTTCCAGGATAACTGAAAGCCCTGTTTCCAGGGTAACTGACTGCCCTGTTTCCGGGAAAACTGTCTGCCCTGTTTCCTGGGTAACTGACTGCCCTGCTTCCGGGGTAACTGACTGCCCTGTTTCCAGGGTAACTGATCACCCTGTTTCCGGGATAACTGTCTGCCCTGTTTCCGGGATAACTGACTGCCCAGTTTCCAGGGTACAGACTGCCCTGTTTCCAGGGTAACTGACTGCCCTGTTTCCAGGGTAACTGACTGCCCAGTTTCCAGGGTAACTGATCACCCTGTTTCCGGGAGAACTGACTGCCCTGTTTCCGGGAGAAATGACTGCCCTGTTTCCAGGGTAACTGACTGCCCTGCTTCCGGGGTAACTGACTGCCCTGTTTCCAGGGTAACTGACTGCCCAGTTTCCAGGGTAACTGATCACCCTTTTTCCGGGATAACTGACTGCCCTGTTTCCGGGATAACTGACTGCCCTGTTTCCAGGGTAACTGATCACCCTGATTCCGGGATAACTGTCAGCCCTGTTTCCGGGATAACTGACTGCCCAGTTTCCAGGGTAACAGACTGCCCTGTTTCCGGGGTAACTGACTGCCCTGTTTCCAGGGTAACTGACTGCTCAGTTTCCAGGGTAACTGATCACCCTGTTTCCGGGAGAACTGACTGCCCTGTTTCCGGGAGAAATGACTGCCCTGTTTCCAGGGTAACTGACTGCCCTGCTTCCGGGGTAACTGACTGCCCTGTTTCCAGGGTAACTGATCACCCTGTTTCCGGGATAACTGACTGCACTGTTTCCGGGATAACAGACTGCCCTGTTTCCAGGGTAACTGACTTACCCTGTTTGCGGGGTAACTGACTGCCCTGTTTCCAGGCTAACTGACTGCCCTGTTTCCAGGATAACTGGTCACCCTGTTTCCAGGGTAACTGACTGCCCTGTTTCCGGGGTAACTGACCGCCCTGTTTCCAGGGTCACTGACCACCCTGTTTCCAGGATAACTGAAAGTGCTGTTTCCAGGGTAACTGATCTCCCTGTTTCCGGGGTAACTGATCACCATGTTTCCGGGTAACTGACTGCCCTGTTTCCAGGGTAACTGATCTCCCTGTTTCCAGTGCAACGGATCACCATGTTTCCGGGGTAACTGACTGCCCTGTTTCCAGGGCAACTGACCGCCCTGTTTCCGGGGGAACTGACTGCCCAGTTTCCAGGGCAACTGATCACCCTGCTTCCAGGGTAACTGACCATCCAGTTTCCAGGGTAACTGACTGCCCTGTTTACGGGGTAACAGATCTCCTGTTTCCAGGGTAACTGACCGCCCTGTTTCCAGGGTAACTGATAACCCTGATTCCGGGATAACTGACTGCGCTGTTTCCAGGGTAACTGACTGCCCAGTTTCCAGGGTAACTGACTGCCCTGTTTCCGGGGTAACTGACTGCCCTGTTTCCAGGGTAACTGACTGCCCTGTTTCCGGGATAACTGACTACCCTGTTTCCGGGATAACTGACTGCCCTGTTTCCAGGATAACTGATCACCCTGTTTCCAGGATAACTGACTCCCCTGTTTCCAGTGTAACTGACTGACCTGTTTCCGGGGTAACTGACCGCCCTGTTTCCAGGATAACAGATCACCCTGTTTCCGGAGTAACTGACCATCCTGTTTCCAGGGTCACTGACCACCCTGTTTCCAGGATAACTGAAAGCCCTGTTTCCAGGGTAACTGACTGCCCTGTTTCCGGGAAAACTGTCTGCCTTGTTTCCTGGGTAACTGACTGCCCTGCTTCCGGGGTAACTGACTGGCTTGTTTCCAGGGTAACTGACTGCCCAGTTTCCAGGGTAACTGATCACCCTTTTTCCGGGATAACTGACTGCCCTGTTTCCAGGGTAACTGATCACCCTGTTTCCGGGATAACTGTCTGCCCTGTTTCCGGGATAACTGACTGCCCAGTTTCCAGGGTAACAGACTGCCCGGTTTCCGGGGTAACTGACTGCCCTGTTTCCAGGGTAACTGACTGCCCAGTTTCCAGGGTAACTGATCACCGTGTTTCCGGGATAACTGACTGCCCTGTTTCCGGGTAACTGACAGCCCTGTTTCCGGGGTAACTGACTGCCCTGTTTCCAGGGTAACTGACTGCCCTGCTTCCGGGGTAACTGATCACCCTGTTTCCGGGATAACTGACTGCCCTGTTTCCGGGTAACTGACAGCCCTGTTTCCGGGGTAACTGACTGCCCTGTTTCCAGGGTAACTGATCTCCCTGTTTCCAGTGCAACGGATCACCATGTTTCCGGGGTAACTGACTGCCCTGTTTCCAGGGCAACTGACCGCCCTGTTTCCGGGGGAACTGACTGCCCAGTTTCCAGGGTAACTGATCACCCTGCTTCCAGGGTAACTGACCATCCTGTTTCCAGGGTAACTGACTGCCCAGTTTCCAGGGTAACTGACTGCCCTGTTTCCGGGGTATCAGATCTCCTGTTTCCAGGGTAACTGACCGCCCTGTTTCCAGGATAACTGACCGCCCTATTTCCGGGGTAACTGAATGCCCTGTTTCCAGGATAACTGACTGCCCTGTTTCCGGGATAACTGACTGCCCTGTTTACTGGATAACTGACCGCCCTGTTTCCAGGTTAACTGACTGCCCTGTTTCCGGGGTAACTGACTGCCCTGTTTCCAGGGTAACTGACTGCCCAGTTTCCAGGATAACTGATCACCCTGTTTCCGGGGTAACTGACTGCCCTGTTTCCGGGGTAACTGACCGCCCTGTTTCCAGGGTCACTGACCACCCTGTTTCCAGGGTAACTGATCACCCTTTTTCCGGGATAACTGACTGCCCTGTTTCCGGGATAACTGACTGCCCTGTTTCCAGGGTAACTGATCACCCTGTTTCCGGGATAACTGTCTGCCCTGTTTCCGGGATAACTGACTGCCCAGTTTCCAGGGTAACAGACTGCCCTGTTTCCGGGGTAACTGACTGCCCTGTTTCCAGGGTAACTGACTGCCCAGTTTCCAGGGTAACTGATCACCCTGTTTCCGGGATAACTGACTGCCCTGTTTCCGGGAGAAATGACTGCCCTATTTCCAGGGTAACTGACTGCCCTGCTTCCGGGGTAACTGACTGCCCTGTTTCCAGGGTAACTGATCACCCTGTTTCCGGGATAACTGACTGCCCTGTTTACTGGATAACTGACCGCCCTGTTTCCGGGATAACTGACTGCCCTGTTTCCAGGGTAACTGATAACCCCGATTCCGGGATAACTGACTGCGCTGTTTCCAGGGTAACTGACTGCCCAGTATCCAGGGTAACTGACTGCCCTGTTTCCGGGGAAACTGACTGCCCTATTTCCAGGGTAACTGACTGCCCAGTTTCCAGAGTAACTGAACACCCTGTTTCCAGGGTAACTGACTGCCCTGTTTCCGGGATAACTGACTGCCCTGTTTCCAGGGTAACTGACTGCCCTGTTTCCGGGATAACTGACTACCCTGTTTCCGGGATAACTGACTGCCCTGTTTCCAGGGTAACTGACTGCCCTGTTTCCGGGGTAACTGACTGCCCTGTTTCCAGGCTAACTGACGGCCCTGTTTCCAGGATAACTGATCACCCTGTTTCCAGGATAACTGACTCCCCTGTTTCCAGTGTAACTGACTGACCTGTTTCCGGGGTAACTGACCGCCCTGTTTCCAGGATAACTGACCTATCTATTTCCGGGGTAACTGACCGCCCTGTTTCCAGGATAACTGACTGCCCTGTTTCCAGGTTAACTGACTGCCCTGTTTCCAGGGTAACTGACTGCCCTGTTTCCGGGGTAACTGACCGCCCTGTTTCCAGGATAACAGATCACCCCGTTTCCGGAGTAACTGACCATCCTGTTTCCAGGGTCACTGACCACCCTGTTTCCAGGATAACTGAAAGCCCAGTTTCCAGGGTAACTGATCACCCTGTTTCCGGGAGAACTGACTGCCCTGTTTCCGGGAGAAATGACTGCCCTGTTTCCAGGGTAACTGACTGCCCTGCTTCCGGGGTAACTGACTGCCCTGTTTCCAGGGTAACTGACTGCCCAGTTTCCAGGGTAACTGATCACCCTTTTTCCGGGATAACTGACTGCCCTGTTTCCGGGATAACTGACTGCCCTGTTTCCAGGGTAACTGATCACCCTGATTCCGGGATAACTGTCAGCCCTGTTTCCGGGATAACTGACTGCCCAGTTTCCAGGGTAACAGACTGCCCTGTTTCCGGGGTAACTGACTGCCCTGTTTCCAGGGTAACTGACTGCCCAGTTTCCAGGGTAACTGATCACCCTGTTTCCGGGAGAACTGACTGCCCTGTTTCCGGGAGAAATGACTGCCCTGTTTCCAGGGTAACTGACTGCCCTGCTTCCGGGGTAACTGACTGCCCTGTTTCCAGGGTAACTGATCACCCTGTTTCCGGGATAACTGACTGCACTGTTTCCGGGATAACAGACTGCCCTGTTTCCAGGGTAACTGACTTACCCTGTTTGCGGGGTAACTGACTGCCCTGTTTCCAGGCTAACTGACTGCCCTGTTTCCAGGATAACTGGTCACCCTGTTTCCAGGGTAACTGACTGCCCTGTTTCCGGGGTAACTGACCGCCCTGTTTCCAGGGTCACTGACCACCCTGTTTCCAGGATAACTGAAAGTGCTGTTTCCAGGGTAACTGATCTCCCTGTTTCCGGGGTAACTGATCACCCTGTTTCCGGGTAACTGACTGCCCTGTTTCCAGGGTAACTGATCTCCCTGTTTCCAGTGCAACGGATCACCATGTTTCCGGGGTAACTGACTGCCCTGTTTCCAGGGCAACTGACCGCCCTGTTTCCGGGGGAACTGACTGCCCAGTTTCCAGGGCAACTGATCACCCTGCTTCCAGGGTAACTGACCATCCAGTTTCCAGGGTAACTGACTGCCCTGTTTACGGGGTAACAGATCTCCTGTTTCCAGGGTAACTGACCGCCCTGTTTCCAGGGTAACTGATAACCCTGATTCCGGGATAACTGACTGCGCTGTTTCCAGGGTAACTGACTGCCCAGTTTCCAGGGTAACTGACTGCCCTGTTTCCGGGGTAACTGACTGCCCTGTTTCCAGGGTAACTGACTGCCCTGTTTCCGGGATAACTGACTACCCTGTTTCCGGGATAACTGACTGCCCTGTTTCCAGGATAACTGATCACCCTGTTTCCAGGATAACTGACTCCCCTGTTTCCAGTGTAACTGACTGACCTGTTTCCGGGGTAACTGACCGCCCTGTTTCCAGGATAACTGACTGCCCTGTTTCCAGGTTAACTGACTGCCCTGTTTCCAGGGTAACTGACTGCCCTGTTTCCGGGGTAACTGACCGCCCTGTTTCCAGGATAACAGATCACCCTGTTTCCGGAGTAACTGACCATCCTGTTTCCAGGGTCACTGACCACCCTGTTTCCAGGATAGCTGAAAGCCCTGTTTCCAGGGTAACTGACTGCACTGTTTCCGGGAAAACTGTCTGCCCTGTTTCCTGGGTAACTGACTGCCCTGCTTCCGGGGCAACTGACTGGCCTGTTTCCAGGGTAACTGACTGCCCAGTTTCCAGGGTAACTGTTCACCCTTTTTCCGGGATAACTGACTGCCCTGTTTCCGGGATAACTGACTGCCCTGTTTCCAGGGTAACTGATCACCCTGTTTCCGGGATAACTGTCTGCCCTGTTTCCGGGATAACTGACTGCCCAGTTTCCAGGGTAACAGACTGCCCTGTTTCCGGGGTAACTGACTGCCCTGTTTCCAGGGTAACTGACTGCCCAGTTTCCAGGGTAACTGATCACCCTGTTTCCGGGAGAACTGACTGCCCTGTTTCCGGGAGAAATGACTGCCCTGTTTCCAGGGTAACTGACTGCCCTGCTTCCGGGGTAACTGACTGCCCTGTTTCCAGGGTAACTGATCACCCTGTTTCCGGGATAACTGACTGCCCTGTTTCCGGGATAACTGACTGCCCTGTTTCCAGGGTAACTGACTTACCCTGTTTCCGGGGTAACTGACTGCCCTGTTTCCAGGCTAACTGACTGCCCTGTTTCCAGGATAACTGAATGCCCTGTTTCCGGGGTAACTGACTGCCCTGTTTCCGGGGTAACTGACCGCCCTGTTTCCAGGGTCACTGACCACCCTGTTTCCAGGATAACTGAAAGTGCTGTTTCCAAGGTAACTGATCTCCCTGTTTCCGGGGTAACTGATCACCCTGTTTCCGGGTAACTGACTGCCCTGTTTCCGGGATAACTGACTGCCCTGTTTCCAGGGTGACTGATCTCCCTGTTTCCAGTGCAACGGATCACCATGTTTCCGGGGTAACTGACTGCCCTGTTTCCAGTGCAACTGACCGACCTGTTTCCGGGGGAACTGACTGCCCAGTTTCCAGGGTAACTGATCACCCTGCTTCCAGGGTAACTGACCATCCTGTTTCCAGGGTAACTGACTGCCCAGTTTCCAGGCTAACTGACTGCCCTGTTTCCGGGGGATCAGATCTCCTGTTTCCAGGGTAACTGACCGCCCTGTTTCCAGGATAACTGACCGCCCTATTTCCGGGGTAACTGAATGCCCTGTTTCCAGGATAACTGACTGCCCTGTTTCCGGGATAACTGACTGCCCTGTTTACTGGATAACTGACCGCCCTGTTTCCAGGTTAACTGACTGCCCTGTTTCCGGGGTAACTGACTGCCCTGTTTCCAGGGTAACTGACTGCCCAGTTTCCAGGATAACTGATCACCCTGTTTCCGGGGTAACTGACTGCCCTGTTTCCGGGGTAACTGACCGCCCTGTTTCCAGGGTAACTGATCACCCTGTTTCCGGGATAACTGTCTGCCCTGTTTCCGGGATAACTGACTGCCTAGTTTCCAGGGTAACAGACTGCCCTGTTTCCGGGGTAACTGACTGCCCTGTTTCCAGGGTAACTGACTGCCCAGTTTCCAGGGTAACTGATCACCGTGTTTCCGGGAGAACTGACTGCCATGTTTCCGGGAGAAATGACTGCCCTGTTTCCAGGGTAACTGACTGCCCTGCTTCCGGGGTAACTGACTGCCCTGTTTCCAGGGTAACTGTTCACCCTGTTTCCGGGATAACTGACTGCCCTGTTTCCGGGTAACTGACAGCCCTGTTTCCGGGGTAACTGACTGCCCTGTTTCCAGGGTAACTGATCTCCCTGTTTCCAGTGCAACGGATCACCATGTTTCCGGGGTAACTGACTGCCCTGTTTCCAGGGCAACTGACGCCCTGTTTCCGGGGGAACTGACTGCCCAGTTTCCAGGGTAACTGATCACCCTGCTTCCAGGGTAACTGACCATCCTGTTTCCAGGGTAACTGACTGCCCAGTTTCCAGGGTAACTGACTGCCCTGTTTCCGGGGTATCAGATCTCCTGTTTCCAGGGTAACTGACCGCCCTGTTTCCAGGATAACTGACCGCCCTATTTCCGGGGTAACTGAATGCCCTGTTTCCAGGATAACTGACTGCCCTGTTTCCGGGATAACTGACTGCCCTGTTTACTGGATAACTGACCGCCTGTTTCCAGGTTAACTGACTGCCCTGTTTCCGGGGTAACTGACTGCCCTGTTTCCAGGGTAACTGACTGCCCAGTTTCCAGGATAACTGATCACCCTGTTTCCGGGGTAACTGACTGCCCTGTTTCCGGGGTAACTGACCGCCCTGTTTCCAGGGTCACTGACCACCCTGTTTCCAGGGTAACTGATCACCCTTTTTCCGGGATAACTGACTGCCCTGTTTCCGGGATAACTGACTGCCCTGTTTCCAGGGTAACTGATCACCCTGTTTCCGGGATAACTGTCTGCCCTGTTTCCGGGATAACTGACTGCCCAGTTTCCAGGGTAACAGACTGCCCTGTTTCCGGGGTAACTGACTGCCCTGTTTCCAGGGTAACTGACTGCCCAGTTTCCAGGGTAACTGATCACCCTGTTTCCGGGAGAACTGACTGCCCTGTTTCCGGGAGAAATGACTGCCCTATTTCCAGGGTATCTGACTGCCCTGCTTCCGGGGTAACTGACTGCCCTGTTTCCAGGGTAACTGATCACCCTGTTTCCGGGATAACTGACTGCCCTGTTTCCGGGATAACTGACTGCCCTGTTTCCAGGGTAACTGACTTACCCTGTTTCCGGGGTAACTGACTGCCCTGTTTCCAGGCTAACTGACTGCCCTGTTTCCAGGATAACTGATCACCCTGTTTCCGGGGTAACTGACTGCCCTGTTTCCGGGGTAACTGACCGCCCTGTTTCCAGGGTCACTGACCACCCTGTTTCCAGGATAACTGACTGCCCTGTTTCCAGGGTAACTGATCACCCTGTTTCCGGGGTAACTGACTGCCCTGTTTCCGGGGTAACTGACCGACCGCCCTGTTTCCAGGATTACTGATCACCCTGTTTCCGGGGTAACTGACGACCCTGTTTCCAGGGTAACTGACTAATCTGTTTCCAGGGTTACTGACCGCAATGTTTCTGGGGTAACTGACTGCCCTGCTTCCGGGGTAACTGACCGCCCTGTTTCCAGGATAACTGATCACCCTGTTTCCAGGGTAACTGACCATCCTGTTTCCAGGGTAACTGACTGCCCAGTTTCCAGGGTAACTGACCGCCCTATTTCCGGGGTAACTGACCGCCCTGTTTCCAGGATAACTGACTGCCCTGTTTCCGGGATAACTGACTGCCCTGTTTACTGGATAACTGACCGCCCTGTTTCCAGGTTAACTGACTGCCCTGTTTCCGGGATAACTGACTGCCCTGTTTCCAGGGTAACTGATTGCCCTGTTTCCGGTGTAACTGACTGCCCTGTTTCCAGGGTAACTGATCACCCTGTTTCCGGGACAACTGACTGCCCTGTTTCCGGGATAACTGACTGCCCTGTTTCCAGGATAACTGACTGCCCTGTTTCCGGGGTAACTGACTACCCTGTTTCCAAGCTAACTGACGGCCCTGTTTCCAGGATAACTGATCACCCTGTTTCCGCGGTAACTGACTGCCCTGTTTCCGGGGTAACTGACCGCCCTGTTTCCACGATAACTGATCACCCTGTTTCCGGGGTCACTTACCACACTGTTTCCAGTGTCACTGACCACCCCGTTTCCAGGATAACTGACTCCCCTGTTTCCAGGGTAACTGACCGCCCTGTTTCCGGGGTCACTTACCACACTGTTTCCAGTGCAACGGATCACCATGTTTCCGGGGTAACTGACTGCCCTGTTTCCAGGGCAACTGACCGCCCTGTTTCCGGGGGAACTGACTGCCCAGTTTCCAGGGTAACTGACTGCCCAGTTTCCAGGGTAACTAACTGCCCTGTTTCCGGGGTAACTGACTGCCCAGTTTCCAGGGTAACTGACTGCACTGTTTCCAGGGTAACTGACAGCCCACCTTCCAGTGTAACTGATCACCCTGTTTCCAGGATAATTGACTGCCCTGTTTCCAGGGTAAATGACCGCCCTGTTTCCAGGATAACTGACTGCCCTGTTTCCGGGATAACTGACTGCCCTGTTTACTGGATAACTGACCGCCCTGTTTCCAGGTTAACTGACTGCCCTGTTTCCGGGGTAACTGACTGCCCTGTTTCCAGGGTAACTGACTGCCCAGTTTCCAGGATAACTGATCACCCTGTTTCCGGGGTAACTGACTGCCCTGTTTCCGGGGTAACTGACCGCCCTGTTTCCAGGGTCACTGACCACCCTGTTTCCAGGATAACTGAAAGTGCTGTTTCCAGGGTAACTGATCTCCCTGTTTCCTGGGTAACTGATCAGCCTTTTTCCGGGATAACTGACTGCCCTGTTTCCGGGATAACTGACTGCCCTGTTTCCAGGGTAACTGATCACCCTGTTTCCGGGATAACTGTCTGCCCTGTTTCCGGGATAACTGACTGCCCAGTTTCCAGGGTAACAGACTGCCCTGTTTCCGGGGTAACTGACTGCCCTGTTTCCAGGGTAACTGACTGCCCAGTTTCCAGGGTCACTGATCACCCTGTTTCCGGGAGAACTGACTGCCCTGTTTCCGGGCGAAATGACTGCCCTATTTCCAGGGTAACTGACTGCCCTGCTTCCGGGGTAACTGACTGCCCTGTTTCCAGGGTAACTGATCACCCTGTTTCCGGGATAACTGACTGCCCTGTTTCCGGGATAACTGACTGCCCTGTTTCCAGGGTAACTGACTTACCCTGTTTCCGGGGTAACTGACTGCCCTGTTTCCAGGCTAACTGACTGCCCTGTTTCCAGGATAACTGATCACCCTGTTTCCGGGGTAACTGACTGCCCTGTTTCCGGGGTAACTGACCGCCCTGTTTCCAGGGTCACTGACCACCCTGTTTCCAGGACAACTGAAAGTGCTGTTTCCAGGGTAACTGATCTCCCTGTTTCCGGGGTAACTGATCACTCTGTTTCCGGGTAACTGACTGCCCTGTTTCCGGCGTAACTGACTGCCCTGTTTCCAGGGTAACTGATCTCCCTGTTTCCAGTGCAACGGATCACCATGTTTCCGGGGTAACTGACTGCCCTGTTTCCGGGATAACTGACTGCCCTGTTTCCAGGTTAACTGACTGCCCTGTTTCCGGGATAACTGACTGCCCTGTTTCCAGGGTAACTGATTGCCCTGTTTCCGGGGTAACTGACTGCCCTGTTTCCAGGGTAACTGATCTCCCTGTTTCCAGTGCAACGGATCACCATGTTTCCGGGGTAACTGACTGCCCTGTTTCCAGGGCAACTGACGCCCTGTTTCCGGGGGAACTGACTGCCCAGTTTCCAGGGTAACTGATCACCCTGCTTCCAGGGTAACTGACCATCCTGTTTCCAGGGTAACTGACTGCCCAGTTTCCAGGGTAACTGACTGCCCTGTTTCCGGGGTATCAGATCTCCTGTTTCCAGGGTAACTGACCGCCCTGTTTCCAGGATAACTGACCGCCCTATTTCCGGGGTAACTGAATGCCCTGTTTCCAGGATAACTGACTGCCCTGTTTCCGGGATAACTGACTGCCCTGTTTACTGGATAACTGACCGCCTGTTTCCAGGTTAACTGACTGCCCTGTTTCCGGGGTAACTGACTGCCCTGTTTCCAGGGTAACTGACTGCCCAGTTTCCAGGATAACTGATCACCCTGTTTCCGGGGTAACTGACTGCCCTGTTTCCGGGGTAACTGACCGCCCTGTTTCCAGGGTCACTGACCACCCTGTTTCCAGGGTAACTGATCACCCTTTTTCCGGGATAACTGACTGCCCTGTTTCCGGGATAACTGACTGCCCTGTTTCCAGGGTAACTGATCACCCTGTTTCCGGGATAACTGTCTGCCCTGTTTCCGGGATAACTGACTGCCCAGTTTCCAGGGTAACAGACTGCCCTGTTTCCGGGGTAACTGACTGCCCTGTTTCCAGGGTAACTGACTGCCCAGTTTCCAGGGTAACTGATCACCCTGTTTCCGGGAGAACTGACTGCCCTGTTTCCGGGAGAAATGACTGCCCTATTTCCAGGGTATCTGACTGCCCTGCTTCCGGGGTAACTGACTGCCCTGTTTCCAGGGTAACTGATCACCCTGTTTCCGGGATAACTGACTGCCCTGTTTCCGGGATAACTGACTGCCCTGTTTCCAGGGTAACTGACTTACCCTGTTTCCGGGGTAACTGACTGCCCTGTTTCCAGGCTAACTGACTGCCCTGTTTCCAGGATAACTGATCACCCTGTTTCCGGGGTAACTGACTGCCCTGTTTCCGGGGTAACTGACCGCCCTGTTTCCAGGGTCACTGACCACCCTGTTTCCAGGATAACTGACTGCCCTGTTTCCAGGGTAACTGATCACCCTGTTTCCGGGGTAACTGACTGCCCTGTTTCCGGGGTAACTGACCGACCGCCCTGTTTCCAGGATTACTGATCACCCTGTTTCCGGGGTAACTGACGACCCTGTTTCCAGGGTAACTGACTAATCTGTTTCCAGGGTTACTGACCGCAATGTTTCTGGGGTAACTGACTGCCCTGCTTCCGGGGTAACTGACCGCCCTGTTTCCAGGATAACTGATCACCCTGTTTCCAGGGTAACTGACCATCCTGTTTCCAGGGTAACTGACTGCCCAGTTTCCAGGGTAACTGACCGCCCTATTTCCGGGGTAACTGACCGCCCTGTTTCCAGGATAACTGACTGCCCTGTTTCCGGGATAACTGACTGCCCTGTTTACTGGATAACTGACCGCCCTGTTTCCAGGTTAACTGACTGCCCTGTTTCCGGGATAACTGACTGCCCTGTTTCCAGGGTAACTGATTGCCCTGTTTCCGGTGTAACTGACTGCCCTGTTTCCAGGGTAACTGATCACCCTGTTTCCGGGACAACTGACTGCCCTGTTTCCGGGATAACTGACTGCCCTGTTTCCAGGATAACTGACTGCCCTGTTTCCGGGGTAACTGACTACCCTGTTTCCAAGCTAACTGACGGCCCTGTTTCCAGGATAACTGATCACCCTGTTTCCGCGGTAACTGACTGCCCTGTTTCCGGGGTAACTGACCGCCCTGTTTCCACGATAACTGATCACCCTGTTTCCGGGGTCACTTACCACACTGTTTCCAGTGTCACTGACCACCCCGTTTCCAGGATAACTGACTCCCCTGTTTCCAGGGTAACTGACCGCCCTGTTTCCGGGGTCACTTACCACACTGTTTCCAGTGCAACGGATCACCATGTTTCCGGGGTAACTGACTGCCCTGTTTCCAGGGCAACTGACCGCCCTGTTTCCGGGGGAACTGACTGCCCAGTTTCCAGGGTAACTGACTGCCCAGTTTCCAGGGTAACTAACTGCCCTGTTTCCGGGGTAACTGACTGCCCAGTTTCCAGGGTAACTGACTGCACTGTTTCCAGGGTAACTGACAGCCCACCTTCCAGTGTAACTGATCACCCTGTTTCCAGGATAATTGACTGCCCTGTTTCCAGGGTAAATGACCGCCCTGTTTCCAGGATAACTGACTGCCCTGTTTCCGGGATAACTGACTGCCCTGTTTACTGGATAACTGACCGCCCTGTTTCCAGGTTAACTGACTGCCCTGTTTCCGGGGTAACTGACTGCCCTGTTTCCAGGGTAACTGACTGCCCAGTTTCCAGGATAACTGATCACCCTGTTTCCGGGGTAACTGACTGCCCTGTTTCCGGGGTAACTGACCGCCCTGTTTCCAGGGTCACTGACCACCCTGTTTCCAGGATAACTGAAAGTGCTGTTTCCAGGGTAACTGATCTCCCTGTTTCCTGGGTAACTGATCAGCCTTTTTCCGGGATAACTGACTGCCCTGTTTCCGGGATAACTGACTGCCCTGTTTCCAGGGTAACTGATCACCCTGTTTCCGGGATAACTGTCTGCCCTGTTTCCGGGATAACTGACTGCCCAGTTTCCAGGGTAACAGACTGCCCTGTTTCCGGGGTAACTGACTGCCCTGTTTCCAGGGTAACTGACTGCCCAGTTTCCAGGGTCACTGATCACCCTGTTTCCGGGAGAACTGACTGCCCTGTTTCCGGGCGAAATGACTGCCCTATTTCCAGGGTAACTGACTGCCCTGCTTCCGGGGTAACTGACTGCCCTGTTTCCAGGGTAACTGATCACCCTGTTTCCGGGATAACTGACTGCCCTGTTTCCGGGATAACTGACTGCCCTGTTTCCAGGGTAACTGACTTACCCTGTTTCCGGGGTAACTGACTGCCCTGTTTCCAGGCTAACTGACTGCCCTGTTTCCAGGATAACTGATCACCCTGTTTCCGGGGTAACTGACTGCCCTGTTTCCGGGGTAACTGACCGCCCTGTTTCCAGGGTCACTGACCACCCTGTTTCCAGGACAACTGAAAGTGCTGTTTCCAGGGTAACTGATCTCCCTGTTTCCGGGGTAACTGATCACTCTGTTTCCGGGTAACTGACTGCCCTGTTTCCGGCGTAACTGACTGCCCTGTTTCCAGGGTAACTGATCTCCCTGTTTCCAGTGCAACGGATCACCATGTTTCCGGGGTAACTGACTGCCCTGTTTCCAGGGCAACTGACCGCCCTGTTTCCGGGGGAACTGACTGCCCAGTTTCCAGGGTAACTGACTGCCCTGTTTCCGGGGTAACAGATCTCCTGTTTCCAGGGTAACTGACCGCCCTTTTTCCAGGATAACTGACCGCCCTATTTCCGGGGTAACTGAATGCCCTGTTTCCAGGATAACTGACTGCCCTGTTTCCGGGATAACTGACTGCCCTGTTTACTGGATAACTGACCACCCTGTTTCCAGGTTAACTGACTGCCCTGTTTCCAGGGTAACTGACTGCCCTGTTTCCAGGGTAACTGACTGCCCAGTTTCCAGGGGAACTGATCACCCTGTTTCCGGGATAACTGACTGCCCTGTTTCCGGGAGAAATGACTGCCCTGTTTCCAGCATAACTGACTGCCCTGTTTCCAGGATAACTGATCACCCTGTTTCCGGGGTAACTGACTGCCCTGTTTCCGGGGTAACTGACCGACCGCCCTGTTTCCAGGATAACTGATCACCCTGTTTCCGGGGTAACTGACCACCCTGTTTCCAGGGTAACTGGCTAATCTGTTTCCAGGGTTACTGACCGCCCTGTTTCTGGGGTAACTGACTGCCCTGTTTCCGGGGTAACTGACCGCCCTGTTTCCAGGATAACTGATCACCCTGTTTCCAGGGTAACTGACCATCCTGTTTCCAGGGTAACTGACTGCCCAGTTTCCAGGGTAACTGACCGCCCTATTTCCGGGGTAACTGACCGCCCTGTTTCCAGGATAACTGACTGCCCTGTTTCCGGGATAACTGACTGCCCTGTTTACTGGATAACTGACCGCCCTGTTTCCAGGTTAACTGACTGCCCTGTTTCCGGGATAACTGACTGCCCTGTTTCCAGGGTAACTGATTGCCCTGTTTCCGGTGTAACTGACTGCCCTGTTTCCAGGGTAACTGATCACCCTGTTTCCGGGACAACTGACTGCCCTGTTTCCGGGATAACTGACTGCCCTGTTTCCAGGATAACTGACTGCCCTGTTTCCGGGGTAACTGACTACCCTGTTTCCAAGCTAACTGACGGCCCTGTTTCCAGGATAACTGATCACCCTGTTTCCGCAGTAACTGACTGCCCTGTTTCCGGGGTAACTGACCGCCCTGTTTCCACGATAACTGATCACCCTGTTTCCGGGGTCACTTACCACACTGCTTCCAGTGTCACTGACCACCCCGTTTCCAGGATAACTGACTCCCCTGTTTCCAGGGTAACTGACCGCCCTGTTTCCGGGGTCACTTACCACACTGTTTCCAGTGCAACGGATCACCATGTTTCCGGGGTAACTGACTGCCCTGTTTCCAGGGCAACTGACTGCCCAGTTTCCAGGGTAACTAACTGCCCTGTTTCCGGGGTAACTGACTGCCCAGTTTCCAGGGTAACTGACTGCCCTGTTTCCAGGGTAACGGACAGCCCACCTTCCAGTGTAACTGATCACCCTGTTTCCAGGATAATTGACTGCCCTGTTTCCAGGGTAAATGACCGCCCTGTTTCCAGGGTAACTGACTGCCCAGTTTCCAAGGTAACTGATCACCCTGTTTCCAGGAGAACTGACTGCCCTGTTTCCGGGAGAAATGACTGCCCTATTTCCAGGCTAACTGACTGCCCTGCTTCCGGGGTAACTGACTGCCCTGTTTCCAGGGTAACTGATCACCCTGTTTCCGGGATAACTGACTGCCCTGTTTCCGGGATAACTGACTGCCCTGTTTCCAGGGTAACTGACATACCCTGTTTCCGGGGTAACTGACTGCCCTGTTTCCAGGCTAACTGACTGCCCTGTTTCCAGGATAACTGATCACCCTGTTTCCGGGGTAACTGACTGCCCTGTTTCCGGGGTAACTGACCGCCCTGTTTCCAGGGTCACTGACCACCCTGTTTCCAGGACAACTGAAAGTGCTGTTTCCAGGGTAACTGATCTCCCTGTTTCCGGGGTAACTGATCACCCTGTTTCCGGGTAACTGACTGCCCTGTTTCCGGGGTAACTGACTGCCCTGTTTCCAGGGTAACTGATCTCCCTGTTTCCAGTGCAACGGATCACCATGTTTCCGGGGTAACTGACTGCCCTGTTTCCAGGGCAACTGACCGCCCTGTTTCCGGGGGAACTGACTGCCCAGTTTCCAGGGTAACTGACTGCCCTGTTTCCGGGGTAACAGATCTCCTGTTTCCAGGGTAACTGACCGCCCTGTTTCCAGGATAACTGACCGCCCTATTTCCGGGGTAACTGAATGCCCTGTTTCCAGGATAACTGACTGCCCTGTTTCCGGGATAACTGACTGCCCTGTTTACTGGATAACTGACCGCCCTGTTTCCAGGTTAACTGACTGCCCTGTTTCCAGGGTAACTGACTGCCCTGTTTCCAGGGTAACTGACTGCCCAGTTTCCAGGGTAACTGATCACCCTGTTTCCGGGATAACTGACTGCCCTGTTTCCGGGAGAAATGACTGCCCTGTTTCCAGCATAACTGACTGCCCTGTTTCCAGGATAACTGATCACCCTGTTTCTGGGGTAACTGACTGCCCTGTTTCCGGGGTAACTGACCGACCGCCCTGTTTCCAGGATAACTGATCACCCTGTTTCCGGGGTAACTGACCACCCTGTTTCCAGGGTAACTGGCTAATCTGTTTCCAGGGTTACTGACCGCCCTGTTTCTGGGGTAACTGACTGCTCTGTTTCCGGGGTAACTGACCGCCCTGTTTCCAGGATAACTGATCACCCTGTTTCCAGGGTAACTGACCATCCTGTTTCCAGGGTAACTGAATGCCCAGTTTCCAGGGTAACTGACCGCCCTATTTCCGGGGTAACTGACCGCCCTGTTTCCGGGATAACTGACTGCCCTGTTTACTGGATAACTGACCGCCCTGTTTCCAGCTTAACTGACTGCCCTGTTTCCGGGATAACTGACTGCACTGTTTCCAGGGTAACTGATTGCCCTGTTTCCGGTGTAACTGACTGCCCTGTTTCCAGGGTAACTGATCACCCTGTTTCCGGGACAACTGACTGCCCTGTTTCCGGGATAACTGATTGCCCTGTTTCCAGGATAACTGACTGCCCTGTTTCCGGGGTAACTGACTACCCTGTTTCCAAGCTAACTGACGGCCCTGTTTCCAGGATAACTGATCACCCTGTTTCCGGGGTCACTTACCACACTGTTTCCAGTGTCACTGACCACCCCGTTTCCAGGATAACTGACCGCCCTGTTTCCGGGGTCACTTACCACACTGTTTCCAGTGCAACGGATCACCATGTTTCCGGGGTAACTGACTGCCCTGTTTCCAGGGCAACTGACCGCCCTGTTTCCGGGGGAACTGACTGCCCAGTTTCCAGGGTAACTGACTGCCCAGTTTCCAGGGTAACTGACTGCCCTGTTTCCGGGGTAACTGACTGCCCAGTTTCCAGGGTAACTGACTGCCCTGTTTCCAGGGTAACTGACAGCCCACCTTCCAGTGTAACTGATCACCCTGTTTCCAGGATAATAGACTGCCCTGTTTCCAGGGTAAATGACCGCCCTGTTTCCAGGGTAACTGACTGCCCAGTTTCCAGGGTAAATTATCACCCTGTTTCCGGGATAACTAACTGCCCTGTTTCCGGGATAACTGACTGCCCAGTTTCCGGGGTAACTGACTTCCCTGTTTCTAGGGTAACTGACTGCCCAGTTTCCATGGTAACTGACTGCCCTGTTTCCGGGGTAACTGATCACCCTGTTTCCGGGGTAACTGACTGACCAGTTTCCAGGGTAACTGACCATCCTGTTTCCAGGGTAACTGACTGCCCTATTTCCGGGGTAACTGACCGCCCTGTTTCCAGGATAACTGACTGCCCAGTTTCCGGGATAACTGACTGCCCTGTTTACTGGATAACTGACCGCCCTGTTTCCAGGTTAACTGACTGCCCTGTTTCCGGGATAACTGACTGCCCTGTTTCCAGGGTAACTGATTGCCCTGTTTCCGGTGTAACTGACTGCCCTGTTTCCAGGGTAACTGATCACCCTGTTTCCGGGACAACTGACTGCCCTGTTTCCGGGATAACTGACTGCCCTGTTTCCAGGATAACTGACTGCCCTGTTTCCGGGGTAACTGACTACCCTGTTTCCAAGCTAACTGACGGCCCTGTTTCCAGGATAACTGATCACCCTGTTTCCGGGGTAACTGACTGCCCAGTTTCCAGGGCGACTGACTGCCCTGTTTCCAGGGTAACTGACTGCCCAGTTTCCGGGGTAACTGACTGCCCTGTTTCCAGGGTAACTGATCACCCTGTTTCCGGGATAACTGACTGCCCTGTTTCCGGGATAACTGACTGCCCTGTTTCCAGGGTAACTGACTTACCCTGTTTCCGGGGTAACTGACTGCCCTGTTTCCAGGCTAACTGACTGCCCTGTTTCCAGGATAACTGATCACCCTGTTTCCGGGGTAACTGACTGCCCTGTTTCCGGGGTAACTGACCGCCCTGTTTCCAGGGTCACTGACCACCCCGTTTCCAGGATAACTGAAAGCCCTGTTTCCAGGGTAACTGATCTCCCTGTTTCCGGGGTAACTGATCACCCTCTTTCCGGGTAACTGACTGCCCTGTTTCCGGGGTAACTGACTGCCCTGTTTCCAGGGCAACTAACTGCCCTGTTTCCGGGGGAACTGACTGCCCAGTTTCCAGGGTAACTGACTGCCCAGTTTCCAGGGTAACTAACTGCCCTGTTTCCGGGGTAACTGACTGCCCAGTTTCCAGGGTAACTGACTGCCCTGTTTCCAGGGTAACTGACAGCCCACCTTCCAGTGTAACTGATCACCCTGTTTCCAGGATAATTGACTGCCCTGTTTCCAGGGTAACTGACCGCCCTGTTTCCGAGATAACTAACTGCCCTGTTTCCAGGATAACTGACTGCCCTGTTTCCGGGGTAACTGATCACCCTGTTTCCGGGGTAACTGACTGCCCAGTTTCCGGGGTAACTGACTTCCCTGTTTCCAGGGTAACTGACTGCCCTGTTTCCGGGATAACTGACTGCCCTGTTTCCAGGGTAACTGATAACCCTGTTTCCGGGATAACTGTCTGCCCTGTTTCCGGGATAACTGACTGCCCAGTTTCCAGGGTAACAGACTGCCCTGTTTCCGGGGTAATTGACTGCCCTGTTTCCAGGGTAACTGACTGCCCAGTTTCCAGGGTAACTGATCACCCTGTTTCCGGGAGAACTGACTGCCCTGTTTCCGGGAGAAATTACTGCCCTATTTCCAGGGTAACTGACTGCCCTGCTTCCGGGGTAACTGACTGCCCTGTTTCCAGGGTAACTGATCACCCTGTTTCCGGGATAACTGACTGCCCTGTTTCCGGGATAACTGACTGCCCTGTTTCCAGGGTAACTGACTTACCCTGTTTCCGGGGTAACTGACTGCCCTGTTTCCAGGCTAACTGACTGCCCTGTTTCCAGGATAACTGATCACCCTGTTTCCGGGGTAACTGATTGCCCTGTTTCCGGGGTAATTGACCGCCCTGTTTCCAGGGTCACTGACCACCCTGTTTCCAGGAAAACTGAAAGTGCTGTTTCCAGGGTAACTGATCTCCCTGTTTCCGGGGTAACTGATCACCCTGTTTCCGGGTAACTGACAGCCCTGTTTCCGGGGTAACTGACTGCCCTGTTTCCAGGGTAACTGATCTCCCTGTTTCCAGTGCAACGGATCACCATGTTTCCGGGGTAACTGACTGCCCTGTTTCCAGGGCAACTGACCGCCCAGTTTCCGGGGGAACTGACTGCCCAGTTTCCAGGGTAACTGACTGCCCTGTTTCCGGGGTAACAGATCTCCTGTGTCCAGGGTAACTGACCGCCCTGTTTCCAGGATAACTGACCGCCCTAATTCCGGGGTAACTGAATGCCCTGTTTCCAGGATAACTGACTGCCCTGTTTCCGGGATAACTGACTGCCCTGTTTACTGGATAACTGACCGCCCTGTTTCCAGGTTAACTGACTGCCCTGTTTCCAGGGTAACTGCCTGCCCTGTTTCCAGGGTAACTGACTGCCCAGTTTCCAGGGGAACTGATCACCCTGTTTCCGGGATAACTGACTGCCCTGTTTCCGGGAGAAATAACTGCCCTGTTTCCAGCATAACTGACTGCCCTGTTTCCAGGATAACTGATCACCCAGTTTCCGGGGTAACTGACTGCCCTGTTTCCGGGGTAACTGACCGACCGCCCTGTTTCCAGGATAACTGATCACCCTGTTTCCGGGGTAACTGACCACCCTGTTTCCAGGGTAACTGACTAATCTGTTTCCAGGGTTACTGACCGCCCTGTTTCTGGGGTAACTGACTGCCCTGTTTCCGGGGTAACTGACCGCCCTGTTTCCAGGATAACTGATCACCCTGTTTCCAGGGTAACTGACCATCCTGTTTCCAGGGTAACTGACTGCCCAGTTTCCAGGGTAACTGACCGCACTATTTCCGGGGTAACTGACCGCCCTGTTTCCAGGGTAACTGACCGCACTATTTCCGGGGTAACTGACCGCCCTGTTTCCAGGATAACTGACTGCCCTGTTTCCGGGATAACTGACTGCCCTGTTTACTGGATAACTGACCGCCCTGTTTCCAGGTTAACTGACTGCCCTGTTTCCGGGATAACTGACTGCCCTGTTTCCAGGGTAACTGATTGCCCTGTTTCCGGTGTAACTGACTGCCCTGTTTCCAGGGTAACTGATCACCCTGTTTCCGGGACAACTGACTGCCCTGTTTCCGGGATAACTGACTGCCCTGTTTCCAGGATAACTGACTGCCCTGTTTCCGGGGTAACTGACTACCCTGTTTCCAAGCTAACTGACGGCCCTGTTTCCAGGATAACTGATCACCCTGTTTCCGCGGTAACTGACTGCCCTGTTTCCGGGGTAAATGACCACCCTGTTTCCAGGATAACTGATCACCCTGCTTCCACGATAACTGATCACCCTGTTTCCGGGGTCACTTACCACACTGTTTCCAGTGTCACTGACCACCCCGTTTCCAGGTTAACTGACTGCCCTGTTTCCAGGGTAACTGACTGCCCTGTTTCCAGGGTAACTGACTGCCCAGTTTCCAGGGGAACTGATCACCCTGTTTCCGGGATAACTGACTGCCCTGTTTCCGGGAGAAATAACTGCCCTGTTTCCAGCATAACTGACTGCCCTGTTTCCAGGATAACTGATCACCCAGTTTCCGGGGTAACTGACTGCCCTGTTTCCGGGGTAACTGACCGACCGCCCTGTTTCCAGGATAACTGATCACCCTGTTTCCGGGGTAACTGACCACCCTGTTTCCAGGGTAACTGACTAATCTGTTTCCAGGGTTACTGACCGCCCTGTTTCTGGGGTAACTGACTGCCCTGTTTCCGGGGTAACTGACCGCCCTGTTTCCAGGATAACTGATCACCCTGTTTCCAGGGTAACTGACCATCCTGTTTCCAGGGTAACTGACTGCCCAGTTTCCAGGGTAACTGACCGCACTATTTCCGGGGTAACTGACCGCCCTGTTTCCAGGGTAACTGACCGCACTATTTCCGGGGTAACTGACCGCCCTGTTTCCAGGATAACTGACTGCCCTGTTTCCGGGATAACTGACTGCCCTGTTTACTGGATAACTGACCGCCCTGTTTCCAGGTTAACTGACTGCCCTGTTTCCGGGATAACTGACTGCCCTGTTTCCAGGGTAACTGATTGCCCTGTTTCCGGTGTAACTGACTGCCCTGTTTCCAGGGTAACTGATCACCCTGTTTCCGGGACAACTGACCGCCCTGTTTCCGGGATAACTGACTGCCCTGTTTCCAGGATAACTGACTGCCCTGTTTCCGGGGTAACTGACTACCCTGTTTCCAAGCTAACTGACGGCCCTGTTTCCAGGATAACTGATCACCCTGTTTCCGCGGTAACTGACTGCCCTGTTTCCGGGGTAAATGACCACCCTGTTTCCAGGATAACTGATCACCCTGCTTCCACGATAACTGATCACCCTGTTTCCGGGGTCACTTACCACACTGTTTCCAGTGTCACTGACCACCCCGTTTCCAGGATAACTGACTCCCCTGTTTCCAGGGTAACTGACCGCCCTGTTTCCGGGGTCACTTACCACACTGTTTCCAGTGCAACGGATCACCATGTTTCCGGGGTAACTGACTGCCCTGTTTCCAGGGCAACTGACCGCCCTGTTTCCGGGGGAACTGACTGCCCAGTTTCCAGGGTAACTGACTGCCCAGTTTCCAGGGTAACTAACTGCCCTGTTTCCGGGGTAACTGACTGCCCAGTTTCCAGGGTAACTGACTGCCCTGTTTCCAGGGTAACTGACAGCCCACCTTCCAGTGTAACTGATCACCCTGTTTCCAGGATAATTGACTGCCCTGTTTCCAGGGTAAATGACCGCCCTGTTTCCAGGGTAACTGACTGCCCAGTTTCCAGGGTAAATTATCACCCTGTTTCCGGGATAACAAACTGCCCTGTTTCCGGGATAACTGACTGCCCAGTTTCCGGGGTAACTGACTTCCCTGTTTCCAGGGTAACTGACTGCCCAGTTTCCATGGTAACTGACTGCCCTGTTTCCGGGGTAACTGATCACCCTGTTTCCGGGGTAACTGACTGCCCAGTTTCCAGGGTAACTGACCATCCTGTTTCCAGGGTAACTGACTGCCCAGTTTCCAGGGTAACTGACCGCCCTATTTCCGGGGTAACTGACCGCCCTGTTTCCAGGATAACTGACTGCCCTCCTTCCGGGATAACTGACTGCCCTGTTTACTGGATAACTGACCGCCCTGTTTCCAGGTTAACTGACTGCCCTGTTTCCGGGATAACTGACTGCCCTGTTTCCAGGGTAACTGACTGCCCTGTTTCCGGTGTAACTGACTGCCCTGTTTCCAGGGTAACTGATCACCCTGTTTCCGGGACAACTGACTGCCCTGTTTCCGGGATAACTGACTGCCCTGTTTCCAGGATAACTGACTGCCCTGTTTCCGGGGTAACTGACTACCCTGTTTCCAAGCTAACTGACGGCCCTGTTTCCAGGATAACTGATCACCCTGTTTCCGCGGTAACTGACTGCCCTGTTTCCGGGGTAACTGACCGCCCTGTTTCCACGATAACTGATCACCCTGTTTCCGGGGTCACTTACCACACTGTTTCCAGTGTCACTGACCACCCCGTTTCCAGGATAACTGACTCCCCTGTTTCCAGGGTTACTGACCGCCCTGTTTCCGGGGTCACTTACCACACTGTTTCCAGTGCAACGGATCACCATGTTTCCGGGGTAACTGACTGCCCTGTTTCCAGGGCAACTGACCGCCCTGTTTCCGGGGGAACTGACTGCCCAGTTTCCAGGGTAACTGACTGCCCAGTTTCCAGGGTAACTAACTGCCCTGTTTCCGGGGTAACTGACTGCCCATTTTCCAGCGTAACTGACTGCCCTGTTTCCAGGGTAACTGAGAGCCCACCTTCCAGTGTAACTGATCACCCTGTTTCCAGGATAATTGACTGCCCTGTTTCCAGGGTAAATGACCGCCCTGTTTCCAGGGTAACTGACTGCCCAGTTTCCAGGGTAAATTATCACCCTGTTTCCGGGATAACCAACTGCCCTGTTTCCGGGATAACTGACTGCCCAGTTTCCGAGGTAACTGACTTCCCTGTTTCCAGGGTAACTGACTGCCCAGTTTCCATGGTAACTGACTGCCCTGTTTCCGGGGTAACTGATCACCCTGTTTCCGGGGCAACTGACTGCCCAGTTTCCAGGGTGACTGACTGCCCTGTTTCCAGGGTAACTGACTGCCCAGTTTCCGGGGTAACTGACTGCCCTGTTTCCAGGGTAACTGATCACCCTGTTTCCGGGATAACTGACTGCTCTGTTTCCGGGATAACTGACTGCCCTGTTTCCAGGGTAACTGACTTACCCTGTTTCCGGGGTAACTGACTGCCCTGTTTCCAGGCTAACTGACTGCCCTGTTTCCAGGATAACTGATCACCCTGTTTCCGGGGTAACTGACTGCCCTGTTTCCGGGGTAACTGACCGCCCTGTTTCCAGGGTCACTGACCACCCTGTTTCCAGGATAACTGAAAGCCCTGTTTCCAGGGTAACTGATCTCCCTGTTTCCGGGGTAACTGATCACCCTGTTTCCGGGTAACTGACTGCCCTGTTTCCGGGGTAACTGACTGCCCTGTTTCCCGGGTAACTGATCTCCCTGTTTCCAGTGCAACGGATCACCATGTTTCCGGGGTAACTGACTGCCCTGTTTCCAGGGCAACTAACTGCCCTGTTTCCGGGGGAACTGACTGCCCAGTTTCCAGGGTAACTGACTGCCCAGTTTCCAGGGTAACTAACTGCCCTGTTTCCGGGGTAACTGACTGCCCAGTTTCCAGGGTAACTGACTGCCCTGTTTCCAGGGTAACTGACAGCCCACCTTCCAGTGTAACTGATCACCCTGTTTCCAGGATAATTGACTGCCCTGTTTCCAGGGTAACTGACCGCCCTGTTTCCGGGATAACTAACTGCCCTGTTTCCAGGATAACTGACTGCCTTGTTTCCGGGGTAACTGATCACCCTGTTTCCGGGGTAACTGACTGCCCACTTTCCGGGGTAACTGACTTCCCTGTTTCCAGGGTAACTGACTGCCCTGTTTCCGGGATAACTGACTGCCCTGTTTCCAGGGTAACTGATAACCCTGTTTCCGGGATAACTGACTGCCCTGTTTCCAGGGTAACTGACTGCCCAGTTTCCAGAGTAACTGAATAACCTGTTTCCAGGGTAACAGATCACCCTGTTTCCGGGATAACTGACTGCCCTGTTTCCAAGATAACTGACTGCCCTCTTTCCAGGGTAACTGACTGCCCTGTTTCCGGGGTAACTGACTGCCCAGTTTCCTGGCTAACTGACTGCCCTGTTTCCAGGATAACTGATCACCCTGTTTCCGGGGTAACTGACTGCCCTGTTTCCGGGGTAACTGACCGCCCTGTTTCCAGGATAACTGGTCACCCTGTTTCCGTAGTAACTGACCACCCTGTTTCCAGGGTCACTGACCACCCTGTTTCCAGGATAACTGACTCCCCTGATTCCAGGGTAACTGACTGCCCTGTTTCCGGGGTAACTGATCTCCCTGTTTCCGGGGTTACTGACCGCCCTGTTTCCAGGATAACTGACCTACCTATTTCCAGGTTAACTGACTGCCCTGTTTCCAGGGTAACTGACTGCCCTGTTTCCAGGGGAACTGACTGCCCTGTTTCCGGGGTAACAGATCACCCTGTTTCCGGGTTAACTGACTAACCAGTTTCCAGGGTGACTGACTGCCCTGTTTCCAGGGTAACTGACTGCCCAGTTTCCGGGGTAACTGACTGTCCTGTTTCCTGGGTAACTGACTGCCCTGCTTCCGGGGTAACTGACTGCCCTGTTTCCCGGGTAACTGACTGCCCAGTTTCCAGGGTAACTGATCACCCTTTTTCCGGGATAACTGACTGACCTGTTTCCGTGATAACTGACTGCCCTGTTTCCAGGGTAACTGATCACCCTGTTTCCGGGATAACTGACTCCCCTGTTTGCAAGGTAACTGACTGCCCAGTTTCCAGGGTAACTGACTGCCCTGTTTCCGGGGTAACTGACTGCCCTGTTTCCAGGGTAACTGACTGCCCAGTTTCCAGGGTAACTGATCACCCTGTTTCCGGGATAACTGACTGCACTTTTTCCGGGAGAAATGACTGGCCTGTTGCCAGGGTAACTGACTGCCCTGTTTCCGGGGTAACTGACTGCCCTGTTTCCGGGGTAACTGATCTCCCTCTTTCCGGGATAACTGACCGCCCTGTTTCCAGGATAACTGACCTACCTATTTCCGGGGTAACTGACCTCCCTGTTTCCAGGATAAGTGACTGCCCTGTTTCCAGGTTAACTGACTGGCCTGTTGCCAGGGTAACTGACTGCCCTGTTTCCAGGGGAACTGACTGCCCTGTTTCCGGGGTAACTGATCACACTGTTTCCGGGGTAACTGACTAACCAGTTTCCAGGGTGACTGACTGCCCTGTTTCCAGGGTAACTGACTGCCCAGTTTCCGGGGTAACTGACTGCCCTGTTTCCTGGGTAACTGACTGCCCTGCTTCCAGGATAACTGATCACCCTGTTTCCGGGGTAACTGACTGCCCTGTTTCCGGGGTAACTGACCGCCCTGTTTCCAGGATAACTGATCACCCTGTTTCCGGGGTAACTGACCACCCTGTTTCCAGGGTCACTGACCACCCTGTTTCCAGGATAACTGAAAGCCCTGTTTCCAGGGTAACTGATCTCCCTGTTTACGGGTAGCTGAATGCCCTGTTTCCAGGGTAACTGATCTCCCTGTTTCCAGGGTAACTGATCACCCTGTTTCCGGGGTAACTGACTGCCCTGTTTCCAGGGTAACTGACTGCCCTGTTTCCGGGGTAACTGACTGCCCTGTTTCCAGGATAACTGATCACTCTGTTTCCGGGGTAACTGACCACCCTGTTTCCGGGGTAACTGACTAATCTGTTCCCAGGGTTACTGACTGCCCTGTTTCTGGGGTAACTGACTGCCCTGTTTCGGGGGTAACTGACTGCCCTGTTTCCAGGATAACTGATCACTCTGTTTCCGGGGTAACTGATCGCCCTGTTTCCGGGGTAACTGACCACCCTGTTTCCAGGGTCACTGACCACCCTGTTTCCAGGATAACTGAAAGCCCTGTTTCCAGGGTAACTGATCTCCCTGTTTCCAGGATAACTGATCACCCTGTTTCCAATGCAACTGACCATCCTGTTTCCAGGGTAACTGACTGCCCAGTTTCCAGGGTTACTGACTGCCCTGTTTCCGGGGTAACAGATCTCCCTGTTTCCGGGGTAACTGACCGCCCTGTTTCCAGGATAACTGACCGCCCTATTTCCGGGATAACTGACTGCCCTGTTTACTGGATAACTGACCGCCCTGTTTCAGGGATAACTGACTGCCCTGTTTCCAGGGTAACTGATAACCCTGATTCCGGGATAACTGACTGCGCTGTTTCCAGGGTAACTGACTGCCCAGTTTCCAGGGTAATTGACTGCCCTGTTTCCGGGGTAACTGACTGCCCTGTTTCCAGGGTAACTGACTGCCCAGTTTCCAGGATAACTGACTGCCCTGTTTCCAGGGTAACTGACTGCCCTGTTTCCGGGATAACTGACTACCCTGTTTCCGGGATAACTGACTGCCCTGTTTCCAGGGTAACTGACTGCCCTGTTTCCGGGGTAACTGACTGCCCTGTTTCCAGGCTAACTGACGGCCCTGTTTCCGGGATAACTGATCACCCAGTTTCCAGGATAACTGACTCCCCTGTTTCCAGTGTAACTGACTGACCTGTTTCCGGGGTAACTGACCGCCCTGTTTCCAGGATAACTGACCTATCTATTTCCGGGGTAACTGACCGCCCTGTTTCCAGGATAACTGACTGCCCTGTTTCCAGGTTAACTGACTGCCCTGTTTCCAGGGTAACTGACTGCCCTGTTTCCGGGGTAACTGACCGCCCTGTTTCCAGGATAACAGATCACCCTGTTTCCGGAGTAACTGACCATCCTGTTTCCAGGTTCACTGACCACCCTGATTCCAGGATAACTGAAAGCCCTGTTTCCAGGGTAACTGACTGCCCTGTTTCCGGGAAAACTGTCTGCCCTGTTTCCTGGGTAACTGACTGCCCTGCTTCCGGGGTAACTGACTGGCCTGTTTCCAGGTTAACTGACTGCCCAGTTTCCAGGGTAACTGATCACCCTTTTTCCGGGATAACTGACTGCCCTGTTTCCGGGATAACTGACTGCCCTGTTTCCAGGGTAACTGATCACCCTGTTTCCGGGATAACTGACTCCACTGTTTGGAGGGTAACTGACTGCCCAGTTTCCAGGGTAACTGACTGCCCTGTTTCCGGGGTAACTGACTGCCCTGTTTCCAGGGTAACTGACTGCCCAGTTTCCAGGGTAACTGATCACCCTGTTTCCGGGATAACTGACTGCACTTTTTCCGGGAGAAATGACTGCCCTGTTGCCAGGGTAACTGACTGCCCTGTTTCCGGGGTAACTGACTGCCCTGTTTCCGGGGTAACTGATCTCCCTCTTTCCGGGATAACTGAACGCCCTGTTTCCAGGATAACTGACCTACCTATTTCCGGGGTAACTGACCTCCCTGTTTCCAGGATAAGTGACTGCCCTGTTTCCAGGTTAACTGACTGCCCTGTTGCCAGGGTAATAGACTGCCCTGTTTCCAGGGGAACTGACTGCCCTGTTTCCGGGGTAACTGATCACACTGTTTCCGGGGTAACTGACTAACCAGTTTCCAGGGTGACTGACTGCCCTGTTTCCAGGGTAACTGACTGCCCAGTTTCCGGGGTAACTGACTGCCCTGTTTCCTGGGTAACTGACTGCCCTGCTTCCGGGGTAACTGACTGCCCTGTTTCCAGGCTAACTGACTGCCCTGTTTCCAGGATAACTGATCACCCTGTTTCCGGGGTAACTGACTGCCCTGTTTCCGGGGTAACTGACCGCCCTGTTTCCAGGATAATGATCACCCTGTTTCCGGGGTAACTGACCACCCTGTTTCCAGGGTCACTGACCACCCTGTTTCCAGGATAACTGAAAGCCCTGTTTCCAGGGTAACTGATCTCCCTGTTTCCGGGTAGCTGAATGCCCTTTTTCCAGGGTAACTGATCTCCCTGTTTCCAGGGTAACTGATCACCCTGTTTCCGGGGTAACTGACTGCCCTGTTTCCGGGGTAACTGACTGCCCTGTTTCCAGGATAACTGATCACTCTGTTTCCGGGGTAACTGACCACCCTGTTTCCGGGGTAACTGACTAATCTGTTCCCAGGGTTACTGACCGCCCTGTTTCTGGGGTAACTGACTGCCCTGTTTCCGGGGTAACTGACCGCCCTGTTTCCAGGATAACTGATCACCCTGTTTCCAGTGTAACTGACCATCCTGTTTCCAGGGTAACTGACTGCCCAGTTTCCAGGGTAACTGACTGCCCTGTTTCCGGGGTAACAGATCTCCCTGTTTCCGGGGTAACTGACCGCCCTATTTCCGGGATAACTGACTGCCCTGTTTACTGGATAACTGACCGCCCTGTTTCCGGGATAACTGACTGCCCTGTTTCCAGGGTAACTGATAACCCTGATTCCGGGATAACAGACTGCGCTGTTTCCAGGGTAACTGACTGCCCTGTTTCCAGGGTAACTGACTGCCCTGTTTCCGGGGTAACTGACTGCCCTGTTTCCAGGGTAACTGACTGCCCAGTTTCCAGGGTAACTGACTGCCCTGTTTCCAGGGTAACTGAGTGCCCTGTTTACAGGCTAACTGACTGCCCTGTTTCCAGGATAACTGATCACCCTGTTTCCGGGGTAACTGACTGCCCTGTTTCCGGGGTAACTGACCGCCCTGTTTCCAGGATAACTGATCACCCTGTTTCCGGGGTAACTGACCACCCTGTTTCCAGGGTCACTGACCACCCTGTTTCCAGGATAACTGACTCCCCTGTTTCCAGGGTAACTGACTGCCCTGTTTCCGGGGTAACTGATCTCCCTGTTTCCGGGGTTACTGACCGCCCTGTTTCCAGGATAACTGACCTACCTATTTCCAGGTTAACTGACTGCCCTGTTTCCAGGGTAACTGACTGCCCTGTTTCCAGGGGAACTGACTGCCCTGTTTCCGGGGTAACAGATCACCCTGTTTCCGGGTTAACTGACTAACCAGTTTCCAGGGTGACTGACTGCCCTGTTTCCAGGGTAACTGACTGCCCAGTTTCCGGGGTAACTGACTGTCCTGTTTCCTGGGTAACTGACTGCCCAGTTTCCGGGGTAACTGACTGTCCTGTTTCCAGGGTAACTGACTGCCCTGTTTCCCGGGTAACTGACTGCCCAGTTTCCAGGGTAACTGATCACCCTTTTTCCGGGATAACTGACTGACCTGTTTCCGTGATAACTGACTGCCCTGTTTCCATGGTAACTGATCACCCTGTTTCCGGGATAACTGACTCCCATGTTTGCAGGGTAACTGACTGCCCAGTTTCCAGGGTAACTGACTGCCCTGTTTCCGGGGTAACTGACTGCCCTGTTTCCAGGGTAACTGACTGCCCAGTTTCCAGGGTAGCTGATCACCCTGTTTCCGGGATAACTGACTGCCCTGTTTCCGGGGTAACTGATCTCCCTCTTTCCGGGATAACTGACCTCCCTGTTTCCAGGATAACTGACCTACCTATTTCCGGGGTAACTGACCTCCCTGTTTCCAGGATAAGTGACTGCCCTGTTTCCAGGTTAACTGACTGCCCTGTTGCCAGGGTAACTGACTGCCCTGTTTCCAGGGGAACTGACTGCCCTGTTTCCGGGGTAAATGATCACACTGTTTCCGGGGTAACTGACAAACCAGTTTCCAGGGTGACTGACTGCCCTGTTTCCAGGGTAACTGACTGCCCAGTTTCCGGGGTAACTGACTGCCCTGTTTCCTGGGTAACTGACTGCCCTGCTTCCGGGGTAACTGACTGCCCTGTTTCCAGGCTAACTGACTGCCCTGTTTCCAGGATAACAGATCACCCTGTTTCCGGGGTAACTGACTGCCCTGTTTCCGGGGTAACTGACCGCCCTGTTTCCAGGATAACTGATCACCCTGTTTCCGGGGTAACTGACCACCCTGTTTCCAGGGTCACTGACCACCCTGTTTCCAGGATAACTGAAAGCCCTGTTTCCAGGGTAACTGATCTCCCTGTTTACGATTAGCTGAATGCCCTGTTTCCAGGGTCACTGATCTCCCTGTTTCCAGGGTAACTGATCACCCTGTTTCCGGGGTAACTGACTGCCCTGTTTCCAGGGTAACTGACTGCCCTGTTTCCGGGGTAACTTACTGCCCTGTTTCCAGGATAACTGATCACTCTGTTTCCGGGGTAACTGACCACCCTGTTTCCGGGGTAACTGACTAATCTGTTCCCAGGGTTACTGACCGCCCTGTTTCTGGGGTAACTGACTGCCCGGTTTCCGGGGTAACTGACCGCCCTGATTCCAGGATAACTGATCACCCTGTTTCCAGTGTAACTGACCATCCTGTTTCCAGGGTAACTGACTGCCCAGTTTCCAGGGTAACTGACTGCCCTGTTTCCGGGGTAACAGATCTCCCTGTTTCCGGGGTAACTGACCGCCCTGTTTCCAGGATAACTGACCGCCCTATTTCCGGGATAACTGACTGCCCTGTTTACTGGATAACTGACCGCCCTGTTTCCGGGATAACTGACTGCCCTGTTTCCAGGGTAACTGATAACCCTGATTCCGGGATAACTGACTGCGCTGTTTCCAGGGTAACTGACTGCCCAGTTTCCAGGGTAACTGACTGCCCTGTTTCCGGGGTAACTGACTGCCCTGTTTCCAGGGTAACTGACTGCGCAGTTTCCAGAGTAACTGAATACCCTTTTTCCAGGGTAACTGACTCCCCTGTTTCCGGGATAACTGACTGCCTTGTTTCCAGGGTAACTGACTGCCCTGTTTCCGGGATAACTGACTACCCTGTTTCCGGGATAACTGACTGCCCTGTTTCCAGGGTAACTGACTGCCCTGTTTCCGGGGTAACTGACTGCCCTGTTTCCAGGCTAACTGACGGCCCTGTTTCCAGGATAACTGATCACCCAGTTTCCAGGATAACTGACTCCCCTGTTTCCAGTGTAACTGACTGACCTGTTTCCGGGGTAACTGACCGCCCTGTTTCCAGGATAACTGACCTATCTATTTCCGGGGTAACTGACCGCCCTGTTTCCAGGATAACTGACTGCCCTGTTTCCAGGTTAACTGACTGCCCTGTTTCCAGGGTAACTGACTGCCCTGTTTCCGGGGTAACTGACCGCCATGTTTCCAGGATAACAGATCACCCTGTTTCCGGAGTAACTGACCATCCTGTTTCCAGGGTCACTGACCACCCTGATTCCAGGATAACTGAAAGCCCTGTTTCCAGGGTAACTGACTGCCCTGTTTCCGGGAAAACTGTCTGCCCTGTTTCCTGGGTAACTGACTGCCCTGCTTCCGGGGTAACTGACTGGCCTGTTTCCAGGGTAACTGACTGCCCAGTTTCCAGGGTAACTGATCACCCTTTTTCCGGGATAACTGACTGCCCTCTTTCCGGGATAACTGACTGCCCTGTTTCCAGGGTAACTGATCACCCTGTTTCCGGGATAACTGTCTGCCCTGTTTCCGGGATAACTGACTGCCCAGTTTCCAGGGTAACAGACTGCCCTGTTTCCGGGGTAAATGACTGCCCTGTTTCCAGGGTAACTGACTGCCCAGTTTCCAGGGTAACTGATCACCCTGTTTCCGGGATAACTGACTGCACTTTTTCCGGGAGAAATGACTGCCCTGTTGCCAGGGTAACTGACTGCCCTGTTTCCAGGGGAACTGACTGCCCTGTTTCCGGGGTAACTGATCACACTGTTTCCGGGGTAATTGACTAACCAGTTTCCAGGGTGACTGACTGCCCTGTTTTCAGGGTAACTGACTGCCCAGTTTCCGGGGTAACTGACTGCCCTGTTTCCTGGGTAACTGACTGCCCTGCTTCCGGGGTAACTGACTGCCCTGTTTCCAGGCTAACTGACTGCCCTGTTTCCAGGATAACTGATCACCCTGTTTCCGGGGTAACTGACTGCCCTGTTTCCGGGGTAACTGACCGCCCTGTTTCCAGGATAACTGATCACCCTGTTTCCGGGGTAACTGACCACCCTGTTTCCAGGGTCACTGACCACCCTGTTTCCAGGATAACTGAAAGCCCTGTTTCCAGGGTAACTGATCTCCCTGTTTCCGGGTAGCTGAAAGCCCTTTTTCCAGGGTAACTGATCTCCCTGTTTCCAGGGTAACTGATCACCCTGTTTCCGGGGTAACTGACTGCCCTGTTTCCGGGGTAACTGACCACCCTGTTTCCGGGGTAACTGACAAATCTGTTCCCAGGGTTACTGACCGCCCTGTTTCTGGGGTAACTGACTGCCCTGTTTCCGGGGTAACTGACCGCCCTGTTTCCAGGATAACTGTTCACCCTGTTTCCAGTGGAACTGACCATCCTGTTTCCAGGGTAACTGACTGCCCAGTTTCCAGGGTAACTGACTGCCCTGTTTCCGGGATAACAGATCTCCCTGTTTCCGGGGTAACTGACCGCCCTGTTTCCAGGATAACTGACCGCCCTATTTCCGGGATAACTGACTGCCCTGTTTACTGGATAACTGACCGCCCTGTTTCCGGGATAACTGACTGCCCTGTTTCCAGGGTAACTGATAACCCTGATTCCGGGATAACTGACTGCGCTGTTTCCAGGGTAACTGACTGCCCAGTTTCCAGGGTAACTGACTGCCCTGTTTCCGGGGTAACTGACTGCCCTGTTTCCAGGGTAACTGACTGCCCAGTTTCCAGGGTAACTGACTGCCCTGTTTCCAGGGTAACTGAGTGCCCTGTTTCCAGGCTAACTGACGGCCCTGTTTCCAGGATAACTGATCACCCAGTTTCCAGGATAACTGACTCCCCTGTTTCCAGTGTAACTGACTGACCTGTTTCCGGGGTAACTGACCGCCCTGTTTCCAGGATAACTGACCTATCTATTTCCGGGGTAACTGACCGCCCTGTTTCCAGGATAACTGACTGCCCTGTTTCCAGGTTAACTGACTGCCCTTTTTCCAGGGTAACTGACTGCCCTGTTTCCGGGGTAACTGACCGCCCTGTTTCCAGGATAACAGATCACCCTGTTTCCGGGGTAACTGACCATCCTGTTTCCAGGGTCACTGACCACCCTGATTCCAGGATAACTGAAAGCCCTGTTTCCTGGGTCACTGACTGCCCTGTTTCCTAGGTAACTGACTGCCCTGCTTCCGGCGTAACTGACTGGCCTGTTTCCAGGGTAACTGACTGCCCAGTTTCCAGGGTAACTGATCACCCTTTTTCCGGGATAACTGACTGCCCTGTTTCCGGGATAACTGACTGCCCTGTTTCCAGGGTAACTGATCACCCTGTTTCCGGGATAACTGTCTGCCCTGTTTCCGGGATAACTGACTGCCCAGTTTCCAGGGTAACAGACTGCCCTGTTTCCGGGGTAACTGTCTGCCCTGTTTCCGGGATAACTGACTGCCCAGTTTCCAGGGTAACAGACTGCCATGTTTCCGGGGTAACTGACTGCCCTGTTTCCAGGGTAACTGACTGCCCAGTTTCCAGGGTAACTGATCACCCTGTTTCCGGGAGAACTGACTGCCCTGTTTCCGGGAGAAATGACTGCCCTGTTTCCAGGGTAACTGACTGCCCTGCTTCCGGGGTAACTGACTGCCCTGTTTCCAGGGTAACTGATCACCCTGTTTCCGGGATAACTGACTGCCCTGTTGCCGGGTAACTGACAGCCCTGTTTCCGGGGTAACTGACTGCCCTGTTTCCAGGGTCACTTACCACACTGTTTCCAGTGTCACTGACCACCCCGTTTCCAGGATAACTGACTCCCCTGTTTCCAGGGTAACTGACCGCCCTGTTTCCGGGGTCACTTACCACACTGTTTCCAGTGCAACGGATCACCATGTTTCCGGGGTAACTGACTGCCCTGTTTCCAGGGCAATTGACCGCCCTGTTTCCGGGGGAACTGACTGCCCAGTTTCCAGGGTAACTAACTGCCCTGTTTCCGGGGTAACTGACTGCCCATTTTCCAGCGTAACTGACTGCCCTGTTTCCAGGGTAACTGAGAGCCCACCTTCCAGTGTAACTGATCACCCTGTTTCCAGGGTAAATTATCACCCTGTTTCCGGGATAACTAACTGCCCTGTTTCCGGGATAACTGACTGCCCAGTTTCCGAGGTAACTGACTTCCCTGTTTCCAGGGTAACTGACTGCCCAGTTTCCATGGTAACTGACTGCCCTGTTTCCGGGGTAACTGATCACCCTGTTTCCGGGGCAACTGACTGCCCAGTTTCCAGGGTGACTGACTGCCCTGTTTCCAGGGTAACTGACTGCCCAGTTTCCGGGGTAACTGACTGCCCTGTTTCCAGGCTAACTGACTGCCCTGTTTCCAGGCTAACTGATCACCCTGTTTCCGGGGTAACTGACTGCCCTGTTTCCGGGGTAACTGACCGCCCTGTTTCCAGGGTCACTGACCACACTGCTTCCAGGATAACTGAAAGCCCTGTTTCCAGGGTAACTGAACTCCCTGTTTCCGGGGTAACTGACCACCCTGTTTCCGGGTAACTGACTGCCCTGTTTGCGGGGTAACTGAATGCCCTGTTTCCAGGGTAACTGATCTCCCTGTTTCCAGTGCAACGGATCACCATGTTTCCGGGGTAACTGACTGCCCTGTCTCCAGGGCAACTAACTGCCCTGTTTCCGGGGGAACTGACTGCCCAGTTTCCAGGGTAACTGACTGCCCAGTTTCCAGGGTAACTAACTGCCCTGTTTCCGGGGTAACTGACTGCCCAGTTTCCAGGGTAACTGACTGCCCTGTTTCCAGGGTAACTGACAGCCCACCTTCCAGTGTAACTGATCACCCTGTTTCCAGGATAATTGACTGCCCTGTTTCCAGGGTAACTGACCGCCCTGTTTCCGGGATAACTAACTGCCCTGTTTCCAGGATAACTGACTGCCCTGTTTCCGGGGTAACTGATCACCCTGTTTCCGGGGTAACTGACTGCCCAGTTTCCGGGGTAACTGACTTCCCTGTTTCCAGGGTAACTGACTGCCCTGTTTCCGGGATAACTGACTGCCCTGTTTCCAGGGTAACTGATAACCCTGTTTCCGGGATAACGGACTGCCCTGTTTCCAGGATAACTGATTGCCCAGTTTCCAGAGTAACTGAATAACCTGTTTCCAGGGTAACAGATCACCCTGTTTCCGGGATAACTGACTGCCCTGTTTCCAAGATAACTGACTGCCCTCTTTCCAGGGTAACTGACTGCCCTGTTTCCGGGGTAACTGACCGCCCTGTTTCCAGGCTAACTGACTGCCCTGTTTCCAGGATAACTGATCACCCTGTTTCCGGGGTAACTGACTGCCCTGTTTCCGGGGTAACTGACCGCCCTGTTTCCAGGATAACTGATCACCCTGTTTCCGGGGTAACTGACCACCCTGTTTCCAGGGTCACTGACCACCCTGTTTCCAGGATAACTGACTCCCCTGTTTCCAGGGTAACTGACTGCCCTGTTTCCAGGATAACTGATCACCCTGTTTCCGGGGTAACTGACTGCCCTGTTTCCGGGGTAACTGACCGCCCTGTTTCCAGGATAACTGATCACCCTGTTTCCGGGGTAACTGACTGCCCTGTTGCCAGGGTAACTGACTGCCCTGTTTCCAGGGGAACTGACTGCCCTGTTTCCGGGGTAACTGATCACACTGTTTCCGGGGTAACTGACTAACCAGTTTCCAGGGTGACTGACTGCCCTGTTTCCAGGGTAACTGACTGCCCAGTTTCCGGGGTAACTGACTGCCCTGTTTCCTGGGTAACTGACTGCCCTGCTTCCGGGGTAACTGACTGCCCTGTTTCCAGGCTAACTGACTGCCCTGTTTCCAGGATAACTGATCACCCTGTTTCCGGGGTAACTGACTGCCCTGTTTCCGGGGACACTGACCGCCCTGTTTCCAGGATAACTGATCACCCTGTTTCCGGGGTAACTGACCACCCTGTTTCCAGGGTCACTGACCACCCTGTTTCCAGGATAACTGAAAGCCCTGTTTCCAGGGTAACTGATCTCCCTGTTTCCGGGTAGCTGAATGCCCTTTTTCCAGGGTAACTGATCTCCCTGTTTCCAGGGTAACTGATCACCCTGTTTCCGGGGTAACTGACTGCCCTGTTTCCGGGGTAACTGATCACCCTGTTTCCGGGGTAACTGACTAATCTGTTCCCAGGTTTAGTGACCGCCCTGTTTCTGGGGTAACTGACTGCCCTGTTTCCGGGGTAACCGACCGCCCTGTTTCCAGGATAACTGATCACCCTGTTTCCAGTGTAACTGACCATCCTGTTTCCAGGGTAACTGTCTGCCCAGTTTCCAGGGTAACTGACTGCCCTGTTTCCGGGGTAACAGTTCTCCCTGTTTCCAGGGTAACTGACCGCCCTGTTTCCAGGATAACTGACCGCCCTATTTCCGGGATAACTGATTGCCCTGTTTACTGGATAACTGAACGCCCTGTTTCCGGGATAACTGACTGCCCTGTTTCCAGGGTAACTGATAACCCTGATTCCGGGATAACTGACTGCCCTGTTTCCAGGGTAACTGACTGCCCAGTTTCCAGGGTAACTGACTGCCCTGATTCCGGGATAACTGACCGCCCTGTTTCCAGGGTAACTGACTGCCCAGTTTCCAGGGTAACTGACTGCCCTGTTTCCGGTGTAACTGACTGCCCTGTTTCCAGGGTAACTGACTGCCTAGTTTCCAGGGTAACTGACTGCCCTGTTTCCAGGGTAACTGAGTGCCCTGTTTCCAGGCTAACTGACGGCCCTGTTTCCAGGATAACTGATCACCCAGTTTCCAGGATAACTGACTCCCCTGTTTCCAGTGTAACTGACTGACCTGTTTCCGGGGTAACTGACCGCCCTGTTTCCAGGATAACTGACCTATCTATTTCCGGGGTAACTGACCGCCCTGTTTCCAGGATAACTGACTGCTCTGTTTCCAGGTTAACTGACTGCCCTTTTTCCAGGGTAACTGACTGCCCTGTTTCCGGGGTAACTGACCGCCCTGTTTCCAGGATAACAGATCACCCTGTTTCCGGGGTAACTGACCATCCTGTTTCCAGGGTCACTGACCACCCTGATTCCAGGATAACTGAAAGCCCTGTTTCCTGGGTCACTGACTGCCCTGTTTCCTGGGTAACTGACTGCCATGCTTCCGGCGTAACTGACTGGCCTGTTTCCAGGGTAACTGACTGCCCAGTTTCCAGGGTAACTGATCACCCTTTTTCCGGGATAACTGACTGCCCTGTTTCCGGGATAACTGACTGCCCTGTTTCCAGGGTAACTGATCACCCTGTTTCCGGGATAACTGTCTGCCCTGTTTCCGGGATAACTGACTGCCCAGTTTCCAGGGTAACAGACTGCCCTGTTTCCGGGGTAACTGACTGCCCTGTTTCCAGGGTAACTGACTGCCCAGTTTCCAGGGTAACTGATCACCCTGTTTCCGGGAGAACTGACTGCCCTGTTTCCGGGAGAAATGACTGCCCTGTTTCCAGGGTAACTGACTGCCCTGCTTCCGGGGTAACTGACTGCCCTGTTTCCAGGGTAACTGATCACCCTGTTTCCGGGATAACTGACTGCCCTGTTTCCGGGTAACTGACAGCCCTGTTTCCGGGGTAACTGACTGCCCTGTTTCCAGGGTCACTTACCACACTGTTTCCAGTGTCACTGACCACCCCGTTTCCAGGATAACTGACTCCCCTGTTTCCAGGGTAACTGACCGCCCTGTTTCCGGGGTCACTTACCACACTGTTTCCAGTGCAACGGATCACCATGTTTCCGGGGTAACTGACTGCCCTGTTTCCAGGGCAATTGACCGCCCTGTTTCCGGGGGAACTGACTGCCCAGTTTCCAGGGTAACTAACTGCCCTGTTTCTGGGGTAACTGACTGCCCATTTTCCAGCGTAACTGACTGCCCTGTTTCCAGGGTAACTGAGAGCCCACCTTCCAGTGTAACTGATCACCCTGTTTCCAGGATAATTGACTGCCCTGTTTCCAGGGTAAATGACCGCCCTGTTTCCAGGGGAAATTATCACCCTGTTTCCGGGATAACTAACTGCCCTGTTTCCGGGATAACTGACTACCCAGTTTCCGAGGTAACTGACTTCCCTGTTTCCAGGGTAACTGACTGCCCAGTTTCCATGGTAACTGACTGCCCTGTTTCCGGGGTAACTGATCACCCTGTTTCCGGGGCAACTGACTGCCCAGTTTCCAGGGTGACTGACTGCCCCGTTTCCAGGATAACTGACTCCCCTGTTTCCAGGGTAACTGACCGCCCTGTTTCCGGGGTCACTTACCACACTGTTTCCAGTGCAACGGATCACCATGTTTCCGGGGTAACTGACTGCCCTGTTTCCAGGGCAATTGACCGCCCTGTTTCCGGGGGAACTGACTGCCCAGTTTCCAGGGTAACTGACTGCCCAGTTTCCAGGGTAACTAACTGCCCTGTTTCCGGGGTAACTGACTGCCCATTTTCCAGCGTAACTGACTGCCCTGTTTCCAGGGTAACTGAGAGCCCACCTTCCAGTGTAACTGATCACCCTGTTTCCAGGATAACTGACTGCCCAGTTTCCATGGTAACTGACTGCCCTGTTTCCGGGGTAACTGATCACCCTGTTTCCGGGGCAACTGACTGCCCAGTTTCCAGGGTGACTGACTGCCCTGTTTCCAGGGTAACTGACTGCCCAGTTTCCGGGGTAACTGACTGCCCTGTTTCCAGGGTAACTGATCACCCTGTTTCCGGGATAACTGACTGCCCTGTTTCCGGGATAACTGATCACCCTGTTTCCAGTGTAACTGACCATCCTGTTTCCAGGGTAACTGACTGCCCAGTTTCCAGGGTAACTGACTGCCCTGTTTCTGGGGTAACAGATCTCCCTGTTTCCGGGGTAACTGACCGCCCTGTTTCCAGGATAACTGACCGCCCTATTTCCGGGATAACTGATTGCCCTGTTTACTGGATAACTGACCGCCCTGTTTCCGGGATAACTGACTGCCCTGTTTCCAGGGTAACTGATAACCCTGATTCCGGGATAACTGACTGCCCGTTTTCAGGGTAACTGACAGCCCAGTTTGCAGGGTAACTGACTGCCCTGATTCCGGGATAACTGACCGCCCTGTTTCCAGGGTAACTGACTGCCCAGTTTCCAGGGGAACTGACTGCCCTGTTTCCGGGGTAACTGACTGCCCTGTTTCCAGGGCAACTGACTGCCCAGTTTCCAGGGTAACTGACTGCCCTGTTTCCAGGGTAACTGAGTGCCCTGTTTCCAGGCTAACTGACGGCCCTGTTTCCAGGATAACTGATCACCCAGTTTCCAGGATAACTGACTCCCCTGTTTCCAGTGTAACTGACTGACCTGTTTCCGGGGTAACTGACCGCTCTGTTTCCAGGATAACTGACCTATCTATTTCCGGGGTAACTGACCGCCCTGTTTCCAGGATAACTGACTGCCCTGTTTCCAGGTTAACTGACTGCCCTTTTTCCAGGGTAACTGACTGCCCTGTTTCCGGGGTAACTGACCGCCCTGTTTCCAGGATAAAAGATCACCCTGTTTCCGGGGTAACTAACCATCCTGTTTCCAGGGTCACTGACCACCCTGATTCCAGGATAACTGAAAGCCCTGTTTCCTGGGTCACTGACTGCCCTGTTTCCTGGGTAACTGACTGCCCTGCTTCCGGCGTAACTGACTGGCCTGTTTCCAGGGTAACTGACTGCCCAGTTTCCAGGGTAACTGATCACCCTTTTTCCGGGATAACTGACTGCCCTGTTTCCGGGATAACTGACTGCCCTGTTTCCAGGGTAACTGATCACCCTGTTTCCGGGATAACTGTCTGCCCTGTTTCCGGGATAACTGACTGCCCAGTTTCCAGGGTAACAGACTGCCCTGTTTCCGGGGTAACTGACTGCCCTGATTCCAGGGTAACTGACTGCCCAGTTTCCAGGGTAACTGATCACCCTGTTTCCGGGAGAACTGACTGCCCTGTTTCCGGGAGAAATGACTGCCCTGTTTCCAGGGTAACTGACTGCCCTGCTTCCGGGGTAACTGACTGCCCTGTTTCCAGGGTAACTGATCACCCTGTTTCCGGGATAACTGACTGCCCTGTTTCCGGGTAACTGACAGCCCTGTTTCCGGGGTAACTGACTGCCCTGTTTCCAGGGTCACTTACCACACTGTTTCCAGTGTCACTGACCACCCCGTTTCCAGGATAACTGACTCCCCTGTTTCCAGGGTAACTGACCGCCCTGTTTCCGGGGTCACTTACCACACTGTTTCCAGTGCAACGGATCACCATGTTTCCGGGGTAACTGACTGCCCTGTTTCCAGGGCAATTGACCGCCCTGTTTCCGGGGGAACTGACTGCCCAGTTTCCAGGGTAACTAACTGCCCTGTTTCTGGGGTAACTGACTGCCCATTTTCCAGCGTAACTGACTGCCCTGTTTCCAGGGTAACTGAGAGCCCACCTTCCAGTGTAACTGATCACCCTGTTTCCAGGATAATTGACTGCCCTGTTTCCAGGGTAAATGACCGCCCTGTTTCCAGGGGAAATTATCACCCTGTTTCCGGGATAACTAACTGCCCTGTTTCCGGGATAACTGACTACCCAGTTTCCGAGGTAACTGACTTCCCTGTTTCCAGGGTAACTGACTGCCCAGTTTCCATGGTAACTGACTGCCCTGTTTCCGGGGTAACTGATCACCCTGTTTCCGGGGCAACTGACTGCCCAGTTTCCAGGGTGACTGACTGCCCTGTTTCCAGGGTAACTGACTGCCCAGTTTCCGGGGTAACTGACTGCCCTGTTTCCAGGGTAACTGATCACCCTGTTTCCGGGATAACTGACTGCCCTGTTTCCGGGATAAATGACTGCCCTGTTTCCAGGGTAACTGACTTACCCTGTTTCCGGGGTAACTGACTGCCCTGTTTCCAGGCTAACTGACTGCCCTGTTTCCAGGATAACTGATCACCCTGTTTCCGGGGTAACTGACTGCCCTGTTTCCGGGATAACTGACCGCCCTGTTTCCAGGATAACTGATCACCCTGTTTCCGGGGTAACTGACCACCCTGTTTCCAGGGTCACTGACCACCCTGTTTCCAGGATAACTGAAAGCCCTGTTTCCAGGGTAACTGATCTCCCTGTTTCCGGGTAGCTGAATGCCCTGTTTCCAGGGTAACTGATCTCCCTGTTTCCAGGGTAACTGATCACCCTGTTTCCAGGGTAACTGACTGCCCTGTTTCCAGGGTAACTGACTGCCCTGTTTCCGGGGTAACTGACTGCCCTGTTTCCAGGATAACTGATCACTCTGTTTCCGGGGTAACTGACCACCCTGTTTCCGGGGTAACTGACTAATCTGTTCCCAGGGTTACTGACCGCCCTGTTTCTGGGGTAACTGACTGCCCTGTTTCCGGGGTAACTGACCGACCTGTTTCCAGGATAACTGATCACCCTGTTTCCAGTGCAACTGACCATCCTGTTTCCAGGGTAACTGACTGCCCAGTTTCCAGGGTAACTGACTGCCCTGTTTCCGGAGTAACAGATCTCCCTGTTTCCGGGGTAACTGACCGCCCTGTTTCCAGGATAACTGACCGCCCTATTTCCGGGACAACTGACTGCCCTGTTTACTGGATAACTGACCGCCCTGTTTCCGGGATAACTGACTGCCCTGTTTCCAGGGTAACTGATAACCCTGATTCCGGGATAACTGACTGCGCTGTTTCCAGGGTAACTGACTGCCCAGTTTCCAGGGTAACTGACTGCCCTGTTTCCGGGGTAACTGACTGTTCTGTTTCCAGGGTAACTGACTGCGCAGTATCCAGAGTAACTGAATACCCTTTTTCCAGGGTAACTGACTCCCCTGTTTCCGGGATAACTGACTGCCTTGTTTCCAGGGTAACTGACTGCCCTGTTTCCGGGATAACTGACTACCCTGTTTCCGGGATAACTGACTGCCCTGTTTCCAGGGTAACTGACTGCCCTGTTTCCAGGGTAACAGATCTCCCTGTTTCCGGGGTAACTGACCGCCCTGTTTCCAGGATAACTGACCGCCCTATTTCCGGGATAACTGATTGCCCTGTTTACTGGATAACTGACCGCCCTGTTTCCGGGATAACTGACTGCACTGTTTCCAGGGTAACTGATAACCCTGATTCCGGGATAACTGACTGCGCTGTTTCCAGGGTAACTGACTGCCCAGTTTCCAGGGTAACTGACTGCCCTGTTTCCGGGGTAACTGACTGCCCTGTTTCCAGGGTCACTGACCGCCCTGTTTCCAGGATAACTGAAAGTGCTGTTTCCAGGGTAACTGATCTCCCTGTTTCCGGGTAACTGATCACCCTGTTTCCGGGTAACTGACAGCCCTGTTTCCGGGGTAACTGACTGCCCTGTTTCCAGGGAAACTGATCTCCCTGTTTCCAGTGCAACGGATCACCATGTTTCCGGGGTAACTGACTGCCCTGTTTCCAGGGCAACTGACCGCCCTGTTTCCGGGGGAACTGACTGCCCGGTTTCCAGGGTAACTGACTGCCCAGTTTCCAGGGTAACTAACTGCCCTGTTTCCGGGGTAACTGACTGCCCAGTTTCCAGGGTAACTGACTGCCCTGTTTCCAGGGTAACTGACAGCCCACCTTCCAGTGTAACTGATCACCCTGTTTCAAGGATAATTGACTGCCCTGTTTCCAGGGTAACTGACCGCCCTGTTTCCAGGGTAACTGACTGCCCAGTTTCCAGGGTAAATTATCACCCTGTTTCCGGGATAACTAACTGCCCTGTTTCCGGGATAACTGACTGCCCTGTTTCCGGGGTAACTGATCACCCTGCTCCGGGGTAACTGACTGCCCAGTTTCCGGGGTAACTGACTTCCCTGTTTCCAGGGTAACTGACTGCCCTGTTTCCGGGATAACTGACTGCCCTGTTTCCAGGGTAACTGATAATCCTGTTTCCGGGGTAACTGACTGCCCTGTTTCCAGGCTAACTGACTGCCCTGTTTCCAGGATAACTGATCACCCTGTTTCCGGGGTAACTGACTGCCCTGTTTCCGGGTAACTGACCGCCCTGTTTCCAGGATAACTGATCACCCTGTTTCCGGGGTAACTGACCACCCTGTTTCCAGGGTCACTGACCACCCTGTTTCCAGGATAACTGACTCCCCTGTTTCCAGGGTAACTGACTGCCCTGTTTCCAGGGTAACTGACTGCCCTGTTTCCGGGGTAACTGACTGCCCTGTTTCCAGGATAACTGATCACTCTGTTTCCGGGGTAACTGATCACTCTGTTTCCGGGGTAACTGACCACCCTGTTTCCGGGGTAACTGACTAATCTGTTTCCAGGGTTACTGACAGCCCTGTTTCTGGGGTAACTGACTGCCCTGTTTCCGGGGTAACTGACCGCCCTGTTTCCAGGATAACTGATCACCCTCTTTCCAGTGTAACTGACCATCCTGTTTCCAGGGTAACTGACTGCCCAGTTTCCAGGGTAACTGACTGCCATGTTTCCGGGGTAACAGATCTCCCTGTTTCCGGGGTAACTGACCGCCCTGTTTCCGGGATAACTGACTGCCCTGTTTCCAGGGTAACTGATAACCCTGTTTCCGGGATAACTGACTGCCCTGTTTCCAGGGTAACTGACTGCCCAGTTTCCAATGTAACTGAATAACCGGTTTCCAGGGTAACAGATCACCCTGTTTCCGGGATAACTGACTGCCCTGTTTCCAAGATAACTGACTGCCCTCTTTCCAGGGTAACTGACTGCCCTGTTTCCGGGGTAACTGACTGCCCTGTTTCCAGGCTAACTGACTGCCCTGTTTCCAGGATAACTGATCACCCTGTTTCCCGGGTAACTGACTGCCCTGTTTCCAGGGTAACTGACCGCCCTGTTTCCAGGAGAACTGATCACGATGTTTCCGGGGTAACTGACCACCCTGTTTCCAGGATAACTGACTCCCCTGTTTCCAGGGTAACTGACTGCCCTGTTTCCAGGGTAACTGACCTCCCTGTTTCCGGGGTAACTGACTGCCCTGTTTCCGGGGTAACAGATCTCCCTGTTTCCGGGGTAACTGACCGCCCTGTTTCCAGGATAACTGACCGCCCTATTTCCGGGGTAACTGACCGCCCTGTTTCCAGGATAACTGATCACCCTGTTTCCGGGGTAACTGACCACCCTGTTTCCAGGATAACTGACTCCCCTGTTTCCAGGGTAACTGACTGCCCTGTTTCCAGGGTAACTGACCTCCCTGTTTCCGGGGTAACTGACTGCCCTGTTTCCGGGGTAACAGATCTCCCTGTTTCCCGGGTAACTGACTGCCCTGTTTCCAGGGTAACTGACCGCCCTGTTTCCAGGAGAACTGATCACCCTGTTTCCGGGGTAACTGACCACCCTGTTTCCAGGATAACTGACTCCCCTGTTTCCAGGGTAACTGACTGCCCTGTTTCCAGGGTAACTGACCTCCCTGTTTCCGGGGTAACTGACTGCCCTGTTTCCGGGGTAACAGATCTCCCTGTTTCCGGGGTAACTGACCGCCCTGTTTCCAGGATAACTGACCGCCCTATTTCCAGGATAACTGATCACTCTGTTTCTGGGGTAACTGATCACTCTGTTTCCGGGGTAACTGACCACCCTGTTTCCGGGGTAACTGACTAATCTGTTTCCAGGGTTACTGACACCCCTGTTTCTGGGGTAACTGACTGCCCTGCTTCCGGGGTAACTGACTGCCCTGTTTCCAGGATAACTGATCACCCTGTTTCCAGTGTAACTGACCATCCTGTTTCCAGGGAAACTGACTGCCCAGTTTCCAGGGTAACTGACTGCCCTGTTTCCGGGGTAACAGATCTCCCTGTTTCCGGGGTAACTGACCGCCCTGTTTCCAGGATAACTGACCGCCCTATTTCCGGGGTAACTGACCGCCCTGTTTCCAGGATAACTGACTGCCCTGTTTCCGGGATAACTGACTGCCCTGTTTACTGGATAACTGACCGCCCTGTTTCCAGGTTAACTGACTGCCCTGTTTCCGGGATAAATGACTGCCCTGTTTCCAGGTTAACTGACTGCCCTGTTTCTGGGATAACTGACTGCCCTGTTTCCAGGGTAACTGATAACCCTGTTTCCTGGATAAATGACTGCCCTGTTTCCAGGGTGCTTGACTGCCCTGCGTCCGGGGTAACTGACTGCCCTGTTTCCAGGGTAACTGACTGCCCAGTTTCCAGAGTAACTGAATACCCTGTTTCCAGGGTAACTGACTGCCCTGTTTCCGGGATAACTGACTGCCCTGTTTCCAGGGTAACTGACTGCCCTGTTTCCGGGATAACTGACTGCCCTGTTTCCAGGGTAACTGACAGCCCTGTTTCCGGGATAACTGATCACCCTGTTTCCAGGATAACTGACTCCCCTGTTTCCAGGGTAACTGACTGCCCTGTTTCCGGGGTAACTGAACGCCCTGTTTCCAGGATAACTGACCTACCTATTGCCGGGGTAACTGACCGCCCTGTTTCCAGGTTAACTGACTGCCCTGTTTCCAGGTTAACTGACTGCCCTGTTTCCAGGGTAACTGACTGCCCTGTTTCCAGGGGAACTGACTGCCCTGTTTCCGGGGTAAATGATCACCCTGTTTCCGGGGTAACTGACTAACCAGTTTCCAGGGTGACTGACTGCCCTGTTTCCAGGGTAACTGACTGCCCAGTTTCCGGGATAACTGACTGCCCTGTTTCCGGGATAACTGACTGCCCTGTTTCGCGGGTAACTGATCGCCCTGTTTCCGGGATAACTGTCTGCCCTGTTTCCGGGATAACTGACTGCCCAGTTTCCAGGGTAACTGACTGCCCTGTTTCCGAGGTAACTGACTGCCCTGTTTCCAGGGTAACTGACTGCCCAGTTTCCAGGGTAACTGATCACCCTGTTTCCGGGATAACTGACTGCCCTGTTTCCGGGAGAAATGACCGCGCTGTTTCCAGGGTAACTGACTGCCCTCTTTCCAGGGTAACTGAATGCCCTGTTTCCAAGGTAACTGATCACCCTGTTTCCGGGATAACTGTCTGCCCTGTTTCCGGGATAACTGACTGCCCTGTTTCCAGGGTAACTGACTGCCCTGTTTCCAGGGGAACTGACTGCCCTGTTTCCGGGGTAACTGATCACCCTGTTTCCGGGGTAACTGACTAACAGGTTTCCAGGGTGACTGACTGCCCTGTTTCCAGGGTAACTGACTGCCCAGTTTCCGGGGTAACTGACTGCCCTGTTTCCTGGGTAACTGACTGCCCTGCTTCCGGGGTAACTGACTGCCCTGTTTCCAGGGTAACTGACTGCCCAGTTTCCAGTGTAACTGATCACCCTTTTTCCGGGATAACTGACTGCCCTATTTCCAGGATAACTGATTGCCCTGTTTCCAGGGTAACTGATCACCCTGTTTCCGGGATAACTGACTCCCCTGTTTCCAGGGTAAGTGACTGCCCAGTTTCCAGGGTAACTGACTGCCCAGTTTCCAGGGTAACTGATCACCCTGTTTCCGGGATAACTGACTGCCCTGTTTCCGGGAGAACTGACTGCCCTGTTTCCAGGGTAACTGACTGCCCTGTTTCCGGGGTAACTGACCGCCTTGTTTCCAGGGTAACTGATCACCCTGTTTCTGGGATAACTGACTGCCCTGTTTCCGGGATAACTGACTGCCCTGTTTCCAGGCTAACTGACTGCCCTGTTTCCGGGATAACTGATCACCCTGTTTCCGTGGTAACTGACTGCCCTGTTTCCGGGGTAAATGACTGCCCTGTTTCCAGGATAACTGATCACCCTGTTTCCGGGGTAACTGAGCACCCTGTTTCCAGGGTCACTGACCACCCTGTTTCCAGGATAACTGAAAGCCCTGTTTCCAGGGTAACTGACTGCCCAGTTTCCAGGGTAACTGATCACCCTGTTTCCGGGATAACTGACAGCCCTGTTTCCGGGAGAGCTGACTGCCCTGTTTCCAGGATAAATGACTGCCTTGTTTCCAGGATAACTGACTGCCCTGTTTACTGGATAACTGATTGCCCTGTTTCCAGGTCAACTGACTGCCCTGTTTCCAGGGAAACTGACAGCCCTGTTTCCAGGGTAACTGACCGCCCTGTTTATGGGGTAACTGACCGCCCTGTTTCCTGGATAACTGACTGCCCTGTTTCCAGGGTAACTGACTGCCCTGTTTCCAGGGTAACTGACCGCCCTGTTTATGGGGTAACTGACCGCCCTGTTTCCTGGATAACTGACTGCCCTGTTTCCAGGGTAACTGACTGCCCTGTTACCAGGGTAACTGGCCGCCCTGTTTCCAGGGTAACTGACTGCCCTGTTGCCAGGATAACTGACTGCCTTGTTTCCAGGGTAACTGACTGCCCACTTTCCAGTGCAACTGATCACCCTGTTTCCAAGGTTACTGACTGCCCACTTTCCAGTGTAACTGATCACCCTGTTTCCAGGATAACTGACTGCCCAGTTTCCAGGGTAAATTATCACACTGTTTCAGGGATAACTAACTGCCCTGTTTCCGGGATAACTGCCTGCCCTGTTTCCGGGGTAACAGATCACCCTGTTTCCGGGGTAACTGACTGCCCAGTTTCCGGGGTAACTGACTTCCCTGTTTAAAGGGTAACTGTCTGCCCTGTTTCCGGGATAACTGACTGCCCTGTTTCCAGGGTAACTGATAACCCTGTTTCCGGGATAACTGACTGCCCTGTTTCCAGGGTAACTGACTGCCCAGTTTCCTGGGTAACTGACTGTCCTGTTTCCGGGGTAACTGACTGACCTGTTTCCAGGGTAACTGACTGCCCAGTTTCCAGAGTAACTGAATACCCTGTTTCAAGGGTAACTGACTGCCCTGTTTCCGGGATAACTGACTGCCCTGTTTCCAGGGCAACTGACTGCCCTGTTTCCGGGGCAACTGACTGCCCTGTTTCCAGGGTAACTGATCACCCTGTTTCCGGGATAACTGACTGCCCTGTTTCCGGGATAACTGACTGCCCTGTTTCCAGGGTAACTGACTGCCCTGTTTCCGGGGTAACTGACTGCCCTGTTTCCGGGAAAACTGACTGCCCTGTCTCCAGGATAACTGATCACCCTGTTTCCGGGGTAACTGACTGCCCTGTTTCCAGGGTAACTGACCGCCCTGTTTCCAGGATAACTGTTCACCCTGTTTCCAGGGTAACTGACTGCCCTGTTTCCAGGGGAACTGACTGCCCTGTTTCCGGGTTAACTGATCACCCTATTTCTGGGGTAACTGACTGCCCTGTTTCCAGGGTAACTGACTGCCCAGTTTCCAGTGTAACTGAATAACCTGTTTCCAGGGTAACAGATCACCCTGTTTCCGGGATAACTGACTGCCCTGTTTCCAAGATAACTGACTGCCCTCTTTCCAGGGTAACTGACTGCGCTGTTTCCGGGGTAACTGACTGCCCTGTTTCCAGAGTAACTGATAACCCTGTTTCCGGGATAACTGACTGCCCTGTTTCCAGGGTAACTGACTGCCCAGTTTCCAGTGTAACTGAATAACCTGTTTCCAGGGTAACAGATCACCCTGTTTCCGGGATAACTGACTGCCCTGTTTCCAAGATAACTGACTGCCCTCTTTCCAGGGTAACTGACTGCCCTGTTTCCGGGGTAACTGACTGCCCAGTTTCCGGGGTAACTGACTTCCCTGTTTAAAGGGTAACTGTCTGCCCTGTTTCCGGGATAACTGACTGCCCTGTTTCCAGGGTAACTGATAACCCTGTTTCCGGGATAACTGACTGCCCTGTTTCCAGGGTAACTGACTGCCCAGTTTCCTGGGTAACTGACTGTCCTGTTTCCGGGGTAACTGACTGCCCTGTTTCCAGGGTAACTGACTGCCCAGTTTCCAGAGTAACTGAATACCCTGTTTCCAGGGTAACTGACTGCCCTGTTTCCGGGATAACTGACTGCCCTGTTTCCAGGGTAACTGACTGCCCTGTTTCCGGGGCAACTGACTGCCCTGTTTCCAGGGTAACTGATCACCCTGTTTCCGGGATAACTGACTGCCCTGTTTCCGGGATAACTGACTGCCCTGTTTCCAGGGTAACTGACTGCCCTGTTTCCGGGGTAACTGACTGCCCTGTTTCCGGGATAACTGACTGCCCTGTCTCCAGGATAACTGATCACCCTGTTTCCGGGGTAACTGACTGCCCTGTTTCCAGGGTAACTGACCGCCCTGTTTCCAGGATAACTGTTCACCCTGTTTCCAGGGTAACTGACTGCCCTGTTTCCAGGGGAACTGACTGCCCTGTTTCCGGGTTAACTGATCACCCTATTTCTGGGGTAACTGACTGCCCTGTTTCCAGGGTAACTGACTGCCCAGTTTCCAGTGTAACTGAATAACCTGTTTCCAGGGTAACAGATCACCCTGTTTCCGGGATAACTGACTGCCCTGTTTCCAAGATAACTGACTGCCCTCTTTCCAGGGTAACTGACTGCGCTGTTTCCGGGGTAACTGACTGCCCTGTTTCCAGAGTAACTGATAACCCTGTTTCCGGGATAACTGACTGCCCTGTTTCCAGGGTAACTGACTGCCCAGTTTCCAGTGTAACTGAATAACCTGTTTCCAGGGTAACAGATCACCCTGTTTCCGGGATAACTGACTGCCCTGTTTCCAAGATAACTGACTGCCCTCTTTCCAGGGTAACTGACTGCCCTGTTTCCGGGGTAACTGACTGCCCTGTTTCCAGGCTAACTGACTGCCCTGTTTCCAGGATAACTGATCACCCTGTTTCCCGGGTAACTGACTGCCCTGTTTCCGGGGTAACTGACCGCCCTGTTTCCAGGATAACTGATCACCCTGTTTCCGGGGTAACTGACCACCCTGTTTCCAGGATAACTGACTCCCCTGTTTCCAGGGTAACTGACTGCCCTGTTTCCAGGGTAACTGACTGCCCTGTTTCCGGGGTAACTGACTGCCCTGTTTCCAGGATAACTGATCACTCTGTTTCCGGGGTAACAGATCACACTGTTTCCGGGGTAACTGACCTCCCTGTTTCCGGGGTAACTGACTAATCTGTTTCCAGGGTTACTGACACCCCTGTTTCTGGGGTAACTGACTGCCCTGCTTCCGGGGTAACTGACTGCCCTGTTTCCAGGATAACTGATCACCCTGTTTCCAGTGTAACTGACTATCCTGTTTCCAGGGTAACTGACTGCCCAGTTTCCAGGGTAACTGACTGCCCTGTTTCCGGGGTAACAGATCTCCCTGTTTCCGGGGTAACTGACCGCCCTGTTTCCAGGATAACTGACCGCCCTATTTCCGGGGTAACTGACCGCCCTGTTTCCAGGATAACTGACTGCCCTGTTTCCGGGATAACTGACTGCCCTGTTTACTGGATAACTGACCGCCCTGTTTCCAGGTTAACTGACTGCCCTGTTTCCGGGATAAATGACTGCCCTGTTTCCAGGTTAACTGACTGCCCTGTTTCGAGGATAACTGACTGCCCTGTTTCCAGGGTAACTGATAACCCTGTTTCCGGGATAACTGACTGCCCTGTTTCCAGGGTACTTGACTGCCCTGTTTCCGGGGTAACTGACTGCCCTGTTTCCAGGGTAACTGACTGCCCAGTTTCCAGAGTAACTGAATACCCTGTTTCCAGGGTAACTGACTGCCCTGTTTCCGGGATAACTGACTGCCCTGTTTCCAGGGTAACTGACTGCCCTGTTTCCGGGATAACTGACTGCCCTGTTTCCAGGGTAACTGACAGCCCTGTTTCCGGGATAACTGATCACCCTGTTTCCAGGATAACTGACCCCCCTGTTTCCAGGGTAACTGACTGCCCTGTTTCCGGGGTAACTGACCGCCCTGTTTCCAGGATAACTGACCTACCTATTGCCGGGGTAACTGACCGCCCTGTTTCCAGGTTAACTGACTGCCCTGTTTCCAGGTTAACTGACTGCCCTGTTTCCAGGGTAACTGACTGCCCTGTTTCCAGGGGAACTGACTGCCCTGTTCCCGGGGTAAATGATCACCCTGTTTCCGGGTTAACTGACTAACCAGTTTCCAGGGTGACTGACTGCCCTGTTTCCAGGGTAACTGACTGCCCAGTTTCCGGGATAACTGACTGCCCTGTTTCCGGGATAACTGACTGCCCTGTTTCGAGGGTAACTGATCGCCCTGTTTCCGGGATAACTGTCTGCCCTTTTTCCGGGATAACTGACTGCCCAGTTTCCAGGGTAACTGACTGCCCTGTTTCCGAGGTAACTGACTGCCCTGTTTCCAGGGTAACTGACTGCCCAGTTTCCAGGGTAACTGATCACCCTGTTTCCGGGATAACTGACTGCCCTGTTTCCGGGAGAAATGACTGCGCTGTTTCCAGGGTAACTGACTGCCCTCTTTCCAGGGTAACTGACTGCCCTGTTTCCAAGGTAACTGATCACCCTGTTTCCGGGATAACTGTCTGCCCTGTTTCCGGGATAACTGACTGCCCTGTTTCCAGGGTAACAGACTGCCCTGTTTCCAGGGGAACTGACTGCCCTGTTTCCGGGGTAACTGATCACCCTGTTTCCGGGGTAACTGACTAACAGGTTTCCAGGGTGACTGACTGCCCTGTTTCCAGGGTAACAGACTGCCCAGTTTCCGGGGTAACTGACTGCCCTGTTTCCTGGGTAACTGACTGCCCTGCTTCCGGGGTAACTGACTGCCCTGTTTCCAGGGTAACTGACTGCCCAGTTTCCAGTGTAACTGATCACCCTTTTTCCAGGATAACTGACTGCCCTATTTCCGGGATAACTGATTGCCCTGTTTCCAGGGTAACTGATCACCCTGTTTCCGGGATAACTGACTGCCCTGTTTCCAGGGTAACTGACTGCCCAGTTTCCAGAGTAACTGAATACCCTGTTTCCAGGGTAACTGACTGCCCTGTTTCCGGGATAACTGACTGCCCTGTTTCCAGGTTAACTGACTGCCCTGTTTCCGGGGCAACTGACTGCCCTGTTTCCAGGGTAACTGATCACCCTGTTTCCGGGATAACTGACTGCCCTGCTTCCGGGATAACTGACTGCCCTGTTTCCAGGGTAACTGACTGCCCTGTTTCCGGGGTAACTGACTGCCCTGTTTCCGGGATAACTGACTGCCCTGTCTCCAGGATAACTGATCACCCTGTTTCTGGGGTAACTGACTGCCCTGTTTCCAGGGTAACTGACCGCCCTGTTTCCATGATAACTGTTCACCCTGTTTCCGGGATAACTGACTGCCCTGTTTCCGGGATAACTGACTGCCCTGTTTCCAGGGTAACTGACTGCCCTGTTTCCGGGGTAACTGACTGCCCTGTTTCCGGGATAACTGACTGCCCTGTCTCCAGGATAACTGATCACCCTGTTTCCGGGGTAACTGACTGCCCTGTTTCCAGGGTAACTGACCGCCCTGTTTCCAGGATAACTGATCACCCTGTTTCCGGGGTAACTGACCACCCTGTTTCCAGGATAACTGACTCCCCTGTTTCCAGGGTAACTGACTGCCCTGTTTCCAGGGTAACTGACTGCCCTGTTTCCGGGGTAACTGACTGCCCTGTTTCCAGGATAACTGATCACTCTGTTTCCGGGGTAACTGATCACTCTCTTTCCGGGGTAACTGACCACCCTGTTTCCGGGGTAACTGACTAATCTGTTTCCAGGGTTACTGACATCCCTGTTTCTGGGGTAACTGACTGCCCTGCTTCCGGGGTAACTGACTGCCCTGTTTCCAGGATAACTGATCACCCTGTTTCCAGTGTAACTGACCATCCTGTTTCCAGGGTAACTGACTGCCCAGTTTCCAGGGTAACTGACTGCCCTGTTTCCGGGGTAACAGATCTCCCTGTTTCCGGGGTAACTGACCGCCCTGTTTCCAGGATAACTGACTGCCCTGTTTCCGGGATAACTGACTGCCCTGTTTCGAGGGTAACTGATCGCCCTGTTTCCGGGATAACTGTCTGCCCTGTTTCCGGGATAACTGACTGCCCAGTTTCCAGGGTAACTGACTGCCCTGTTTCCGAGGTAACTGACTGCCCTGTTTCCAGGGTAACTGACTGCCCAGTTTCCAGGGTAACTGATCACCCTGTTTCCGGGATAACTGACTGCCCTGTTTCAGGGAGAAATGACTGCGCTGTTTCCAGGGTAACTGACTGCCCTCTTTCCAGGGTAACTGACTGCCCTGTTTCCAAGGTGACTGATCACCCTGTTTCCGGGATAACTGTCTGCCCTGTTTCCGGGATAACTGACTGCCCTGTTTCCAGGGTAACTGACTGCCCTATTTCCGGGATAACTGATTGCCCTGTTTCCAGGGTAACAGATCACCCTGTTTCCGGGATAACTGACTCCCCTGTTTCCAGGGTAAGTGACTGCCCAGTTTCCAGGGTAACTGACTGCCCAGTTTCCAGGGTAACTGACTGCCCTGTTTCCGGGATAACTGACTGCCCTGTTTCCGGGAGAACTGACTGCCCTGTTTCCAGGGTAACTGACTGCCCTGTTTCCAGGGTAACTGACCGCCCTGTTTCCAGGATAACTGTTCACCCTGTTTCCAGGGTAACTGACTGCCCTGTTTCCGGGTTAACTGATCACCCTATTTCTGGGGTAACTGACTGCCCTGTTTCCAGGGTAACTGACTGCCCAGTTTCCAGTGTAACTGAATAACCTGTTTCCAGGGTAACAGATCACCCTGTTTCCGGGATAACTGACTGCCCTGTTTCCAAGATAACTGACTGCCCTCTTTCCAGGGTAACTGACTGCGCTGTTTCCAGGGTAACTGACTGCCCTGTTTCCAGAGTAACTGATAACCCTGTTTCCGGGATAACTGACTGCCCTGTTTCCAGGGTAACTGACTGCCCAGTTTCCAGTGTAACTGAATAACCTGTTTCCAGGGTAACAGATCACCCTGTTTCCGGGATAACTGACTGCCCTGTTTCCAAGATAACTGACTGCCCTCTTTCCAGGGTAACTGACTGCCCTGTTTCCGGGGTAACTGACTGCCCTGTTTCCAGGCTAACTGACTGCCCTGTTTCCAGGATAACTGATCACCCTGTTTCCCGGGTAACTGACTGCCCTGTTTCCGGGGTAACTGACCGCCCTGTTTCCAGGATAACTGATCACCCTGTTTCCGGGGTAACTGACCACCCTGTTTCCAGGATAACTGACTCCCCTGTTTCCAGGGTAACTGACTGCCCTGTTTCCAGGGTAACTGACTGCCCTGTTTCCGGGGTAACTGACTGCCCTGTTTCCAGGATAACTGATCACTCTGTTTCCGGGGTAACTGATCACTCTGTTTCCGGGGTAACTGACCACCCTGTTTCCGGGGTAACTGACTAATCTGTTTCCAGGGTTACTGACACCCCTGTTTCTGGGGTAACTGACTGCCCTGCTTCCGGGGTAACTGACTGCCCTGTTTCCAGGATAACTGATCACCCTGTTTCCAGTGTAACTGACCATCCTGTTTCCAGGGTAACTGACTGCCCAGTTTCCAGGGTAACTGACAGCCCTGTTTCCGGGGTAACAGATCACCCTGTTTCCGGGGTAACTGACCGCCCTGTTTCCAGGATAACTGACCGCCCTATTTCCGGGGTAACTGACCGCCCTGTTTCCAGGATAACTGACTGCCCTGTTTCCGGGATAACTGACTGCCCTGTTTACTGGATAACTGACCGCCCTGTTTCCAGGTTAACTGACTGCCCTGTTTCCGGGATAAATGACTGCCCTGTTTCCAGGTTAACTGACTGCCCTGTTTCTGGGATAACTGACTGCCCTGTTTCCAGGGTAACTGATAACCCTGTTTCCGGGATAACTGACTGCCCTGTTTCCAGGGTACTTGACTGCCCTGTTTCCGGGGTAACTGACTGCCCTGTTTCCAGGGTAACTGACTGCCCAGTTTCCAGAGTAACTGAATACCCTGTTTCCAGGGTAACTGACTGCCCTGTTTCCGGGATAACTGACTGCCCTGTTTCCAGGGTAACTGACTGCCCTGTTTCCGGGATAACTGACTGCCCTGTTTCCAGGGTAACTGACAGCCCTGTTTCCGGGATAACTGATCACCCTGTTTCCAGGATAACTGACTCCCCTGTTTCCAGGGTAACTGACTGCCCTGTTTCCAGGGTAACTGACCGCCCTGTTTCCAGGATAACTGACCTACCTATTGCCGGGGTAACTGACCGCCCTGTTTCCAGGTTAACTGACTGCCCTGTTTCCAGGTTAACTGACTGCCCTGTTTCCAGGGTAACTGACTGCCCTGTTTCCAGGGGAACTGACTGCCCTGTTTCCGGGGTAAATGATCACCCTGTTTCCGGGTTAACTGACTAACCAGTTTCCAGGGTGACTGACTGCCCTGTTTCCAGGGTAACTGACTGCCCAGATTCCGGGATAACTGACTGCCCTGTTTCCGGGATAACTGACTGCCCTGTTTCGAGGGTAACTGATCGCCCTGTTTCCGGGATAACTGTCTGCCCTGTTTCCGGGATAACTGACTGCCCAGTTTCCAGGGTAACTGACTGCCCTGTTTCCGAGGTAACTGACTGCCCTGTTTCCAGGGTAACTGACTGCCCAGTTTCCAGGGTAACTGATCACCCTGTTTCCGGGATAACTGACTGCCCTGTTTCCGGGAGAAATGACTGCGCTGTTTCCAGGGTAACTGACTGCCCTCTCTCCAGGGTAACTGACTGCCCTGTTTCCAAGGTAACTGATCACCCTGTTTCCGGGATAACTGTCTGCCCTGTTTCCGGGATAACTGACTGCCCTGTTTCCAGGGTAACAGACTGCCCTGTTTCCAGGGGAACTGACTGCCCTGTTTCCGGGGTAACTGATCACCCTGTTTCCGGGGAAACTGACTAACAGGTTTCCAGGGTGACTGACTGCCCTGTTTCCTGGGTAACTGACTGCCCAGTTTCCTGGGTAACTGACTGCCCTGTTTCCTGGGTAACTGACTGCCCTGCTTCCGGGGTAACTGACTGCCCTGTTTCCAGGGTAACTGACTGCCCAGTTTCCAGTGTAACTGATCACCCTTTTTCCGGGATAACTGACTGCCCTATTTCCGGGTTAACTGATTGCCCTGTTTCCAGGGTAACTGATCACCCTGTTTCCGGGATAACTGACTGCCCTGTTTCCAGGGTAACTGACTGCCCAGTTTCCAGAGTAACTGAATACCCTGTTTCCAGGGTAACTGACTGCCCTGTTTCCGGGATAACTGACTGCCCTGTTTCCAGGGTAACTGACTGCCCTGTTTCCGGGGCAACTGACTGCCCTGTTTCCAGGGTAACTGATCACCCTGTTTCCGGGATAACTGACTGCCCTGCTTCCGGGATAACTGACTGCCCTGTTTCCAGGGTAACTGACTGCCCTGTTTCCGGGGTAACTGACTGCCCTGTTTCCGGGATAACTGACTGCCCTGTCTCCAGGATAACTGATCACCCTGTTTCTGGGGTAACTGACTGCCCTGTTTCCAGGGTAACTGACCGCCCTGTTTCCATGATAACTGTTCACCCTGTTTCCGGGATAACTGACTGCCCTGTTTCCGGGATAACTGACTGCCCTGTTTCCAGGGTAACTGACTGCCCTGTTTCCGGGGTAACTGACTGCCCTGTTTCCGGGATAACTGACTGCCCTGTCTCCAGGATAACTGATCACCCTGTTTCCGGGGTAACTGACTGCCCTGTTTCCAGGGTAACTGACCGCCCTGTTTCCAGGATAACTGTTCACCCTGTTTCCAGGGTAACTGACTGCACTGTTTCCGGGGTAACTGACTGCCCTGTTTCCAGGGTAACTGATAACCCTGTTTCCGGGATAACTGACTGCCCTGTTTCCAGGGTAACTGACTGCCCAGTTTCCAGTGTAACTGAATAACCTGTTTCCAGGGTAACAGATCACCCTGTTTCCGGGATAACTGACTGCCCTGTTTCCAAGATAACTGACTGCCCTCTTTCCAGGGTAACTGACTGCCCTGTTTCCGGGGTAACTGACTGCCCTGTTGCCAGGATAACTGATCACCCTGTTTCCCAGGTAACTGACTGCCCTGTTTCCGGGGTAACTGACCGCCCTGTTTCCAGGATAACTGATCACCCTGTTTCCGGGGTAACTGACCACCCTGTTTCCAGGATAACTGACTCCCCTGTTTCCAGGGTAACTGACTGCCCTGTTTCCAGGGTAACTGACTGCCCTGTTTCCGGGGTAACTGGCTGCCCTGTTTCAAGGATAACTGATCACTCTGTTTCCGGGGTAACTGATCACTCTGTTTCCGGGGTAACTGACCACCCTGTTTCCGGGGTAACTGACTAATCTGTTTCCAGGGTTACTGACATCCCTGTTTCTGGGGTAACTGACTGCCCTGCTTCCGGGGTAACTGACTGCCCTGTTTCCAGGATAACTGATCACCCTGTTTCCAGTGTAACTGACCATCCTGTTTCCAGGGTAACTGACTGCCCAGTTTCCAGGGTAACTGACTGCCCTGTTTCCGGGGTAACAGATCTCCCTGTTTCCGGGGTAACTGACCGCCCTGTTTCCAGGATAACTGACTGCCCTGTTTCCGGGATAACTGTCTGCCCTGTTTCCGGGATAACTGACTGCCCAGTTTCCAGGGTAACTGACTGCCCTGTTTCTGAGGTAACTGACTGCCCTGTTTCCAGGGTAACTGACTGCCCAGTTTCCAGGGTAACAGATCACCCTGTTTCCGGGATAACTGTCTGCCCTCTTTCCGGGATAACTGACTGCCCTGTTTCCAGGGTAACTGACTGCCCTATTTCCGGGATAACTGATTGCCCTGTTTCCAGGGTAACTGATCACCCTGTTTCCGGGATAACTGACTCCCCTGTTTCCAGGGTAAGTGACTGCCCAGTTTCCAGGGTAACTGACTGCCCAGTTTCCAGGGTAACTGATCACCCTGTTTCCGGGATAACTGACTGACCTGTTTCCGGGAGAACTGACTGCCCTATTTCCAGGGTAACTGACTGCCCTGTTTCCGGGGTAACTGACCGCCTTGTTTCCAGGGTAACTGATCACCCTGTTTCTGGGATAACTGACTGCCCTGTTTCCGGGATAACTGACTGCCCTGTTTCCAGGCTAACTGACTGCCCTGTTTCCAGGATAACTGATCACCCTGTTTCCGTGGTAACTGACTGCCCTGTTTCCGGGGTAAATGACCGCCCTGTTTCCAGGATAACTGATCACCCTGTTTCCGGGGTAACTGACCACCCTGTTTCCAGGGTCACTGACCACCCTGTTTCCAGGATAGCTGAAAGCCCTGTTTCCAGGGTAACTGACTGCCCAATTTCCAGGGTAACTGATCACCCTGTTTCCGGGATAACTGACTGCCCTGTTTCCGGGGTAACTGACCACCCTGTTTCCAGGATAACTGACCTACCTATTGCCGGGGTAACTGACCGCCCTGTTTCCAGGTTAACTGACTGCCCTGTTTCCAGGTTAACTGACTGCCCTGTTTCCAGGGGAACTGACTGCCCTGTTTCCGGGGTAAATGATCACCCTGTTTCCGGGGTAACTGACTAACCAGTTTCCAGGGTGACTGACTGCCCTGTTTCCAGGGTAACTGACTGCCCAGTTTCTGGGATAACTGACTACCCTGTTTCCGGGATAACTGACTGCCCTGTTTCGAGGGTAACTGATCGCCCTGTTTCCGGGATAACTGTCTGCCCTGTTTCCGGGATAACTGACTGCCCAGTTTCCAGGGTAACTGACTGCCCTGTTTCCGAGGTAACTGACTGCCCTGTTTCCAGGGTAACTGACTGCCCAGTTTCCAGGGTAACTGATCACCCTGTTTCCGGGATAACTGACTGCCCTGTTTCCGGGAGAAATGACTGCGCTGTTTCCAGGGTAACTGACTGCCCTCTTTCCAGGGTAACTGACTGCCCTGTTTCCAAGGTAACTGATCACCCTGTTTCCGGGATAACTGTCTGCCCTGTTTCCGGGATAACTGACTGCCCTGTTTCCAGGGTAACTGACTGCCCTGTTTCCAGGGGAACTGACTGCCCTGTTTCCGGGGTAACTGATCACCCTGTTTCCGGGGTAACTGACTAACAGGTTTCCAGGGTGACTGACTGCCCTGTTTCCAGGGTAACTGACTGCCCAGTTTCCGGCGTAACTGACTGCCCTGTTTCCTGGGTAACTGACTGCCCTGCTTCCGGGGTAACTGACTGCCCTGTTTCCAGGGTAACTGACTGCCCAGTTTCCAGTGTAACTGATCACCCTTTTTCCGGGATAACTGACTGCCCTATTTCCGGGATAACTGATTGCCCTGTTTCCAGGGTAACTGATCACCCTGTTTCCGGGATAACTGACTCCCCTGTTTCCAGGGTAAGTGACTGCCCAGTTTCCAGGGTAACTGACTGCCCAGTTTCCAGGGTAACTGATCACCCTGTTTCCGGGATAACTGACTGCCCTGTTTCCGGGAGAACTGACTGCCCTGTTTCCAGGGTAACTGACTGTCCTGTTTCCGGGGTAACTGACCGCCTTGTTTCCAGGGGAACTGATCACCCTGTTTCTGGGATAACTGACTGCCCTGTTTCCGGGATAACTGACTGCCCTGTTTCCAGGCTAACTGACTGCCCTGTTTCCAGGATAACTGATCACCCTGTTTCCGGGGTAACTGACTGCCCTGTTTCCGGGGTAAATGACCGCCCTGTTTCCAGGATAACTGATCACCCTGTTTCCGGGGTAACTGACCACCCTGTTTCCAGGGTCACTGACCACCCTGTTTCCAGGATAACTGAAAGCCCTGTTTCCAGGGTAACTGACTGCCCAGTTTCCAGGGTAACTGATCACCCTGTTTCCGGGATAACTGACTGCCCTGTTTCCGGGGTAACTGACCACCCTGTTTCCAGGATAACTGACCTACCTATTGCCGGGGTAACTGACCGCCCTGTTTCCAGGTTAACTGACTGCCCTGTTTCCAGGTTAACTGACTGCCCTGTTTCCGGGATAACTGACTGCCCTGTTTCGAGGGTAACTGATCGCCCTGTTTCCGGGATAACTGTCTGCCCTGTTTCCGGGATAACTGACTGCCCAGTTTCCAGGGTAACTGACTGCCCTGTTTCCGAGGTAACTGACTGCCCTGTTTCCAGGGTAACTGACTGCCCAGTTTCCAGGGTAACTGATCACCCTGTTTCCGGGATAACTGACTGCCCTGTTTCCGGGAGAAATGACTGCGCTGTTTCCAGGGTAACTGACTGCCCTCTTTCCAGGGTAACTGACTGCCCTGTTTCCAAGGTAACTGATCACCCTGTTTCCGGGATAACTGTCTGCCCTGTTTCCGGGATAACTGACTGCCCTGTTTCCAGGGTAACTGACTGCCCTGTTTCCAGGGGAACTGACTGCCCTGTTTCCGGGGTAACTGATCACCCTGTTTCCGGGGTAACTGACTAACAGGTTTCCAGGGTGACTGACTGCCCTGTTTCCAGGGTAACTGACTGCCCAGTTTCCGGGGTAACTGACTGCCCTGTTTCCTGGGTAACTGACTGCCCTGCTTCCGGGGTAACTGACTGCCCTGTTTCCAGGGTAACTGACTGCCCAGTTTCCAGTGTAACTGATCACCCTTTTTCCGGGATAACTGACTGCCCTATTTCCGGGATAACTGATTGCCCTGTTTCCAGGGTAACTGATCACCCTGTTTCCGGGATACCTGACTCCCCTGTTTCCAGGGTAAGTGACTGCCCAGTTTCCAGGGTAACTGACTGCCCAGTTTCCAGGGTAACTGATCACCCTGTTTCCGGGATAACTGACTGCCCTGTTTCCGGGAGAACTGACTGCCCTGTTTCCAGGGTAACTGACTGCCCTGTTTCCGGGGTAACTGACCGCCTTGTTTCCAGGGGAACTGATCACCCTGTTTCTGGGATAACTGACTGCCCTGTTTCCGGGATAACTGACTGCCCTGTTTCCAGGCTAACTGACTGCCCTGTTTCCGGGATAACTGATCACCCTGTTTCCGTGGTAACTGACTGCCCTGTTTCCGGGGTAAATGACCGCCCTGTTTCCAGGATAACTGATCACCCTGTTTCCGGGGTAACTGACCACCCTGTTTCCAGGGTCACTGACCACCCTGTTTCCAGGATAACTGAAAGCCCTGTTTCCAGGGTAACTGACTGACCAGTTTCCAGGGTAACTGATCACCCTGTTTCCGGGATAACTGACTGCCCTGTTTCCGGGAGAACTGACTGCCCTGTTTCCAGGATAAATGACTGCCCTGTTTCCAGGATAACTGACTGCCCTGATTACTGGATAACTGATTGCCCTGTTTTCAGGTTAACTGACTGCCCTGTTTCCAGGGAAACTGACTGCCCTGTTTCCAGGGTAACTGACCGCCCTGTTTCAGGGGTAACTGACCGCCCTGTTTCCGGGATAACTGACTGCCCTGTTTCCAGGGTAACTGACTGCCCACTTTCCAGTGTAACTGATCACCCTGTTTCCAGGGTAACTGACCGCCCTGTTTCCAGGGTAACTGACTGCCCTGTTTCCGGGATAACTGACTGCCCTGTTTCCAGGGTAACTGACCGCCCTGTTTCCAGGGTAACTGACTGCCCTGTTGCCAGGATAACTGACTGCCTTGTTTCCAGGGTAACTGACTGCCCACTTTCCAGTGCAACTGATCACCCTGTTTCCAAGGTTACTGACTGCCCACTTTCCAGGGTAACTGATCACCCTGTTTCCGGGATAACTGACTCCCCTGTTTCCAGGGTAAGTGACTGCTCAGTTTCCAGGGTAACTGACTGCCCAGTTTCCAGGGTAAATTATCACCCTGTTTCAGGGATAACTAACTGCCCTGTTTCCGGGATAACTGCCTGCCCTGTTTCCGGGGTAACAGATCACCCTGTTTCCGGGGTAACTGACTGCCCAGTTTCCGGGGTAACTGACTTCCCTGTTTAAAGGGTAACTGTCTGCCCTGTTTCCGGGATAACTGACTGCCCTGTTTCCAGGGTAACTGATAACCCTGTTTCCGGGATAACTGACTGCCCTGTTTCCAGGGTAACTGACTACCCAGTTTCCTGGGTAACTGACTGTCCTGTTTCCGGGGTAACTGACTGCCCTGTTTCCAGGGTAACTGACTGCCCAGTTTCCAGAGTAACTGAATACCCTGTTTCCAGGGTAACTGACTGCCCTGTTTCCGGGATAACTGACTGCTCTGTTTCCAGGGTAACTGACTGCCCTGTTTCCGGGGCAACTGACTGCCCTGTTTCCAGGGTAACTGATCACCCTGTTTCCGGGATAACTGACTGCCCTGTTTCCAGGGATAACTGACTGCCCTGTTTCCAGGGTAACTGACTGCCCTGTTTCCGAGGTAAGTGACTGCCCTGTTTCCGGGATAACTGACTGCCCTGTCTCCAGGATAACTGATCACCCTGTTTCCGGGGTAACTGACTGCCCTGTTTCCAGGGTAACTGACCGCCCTGTTTCCAGGATAACTGTTCACCCTGTTTCCAGGGTAACTGACTGCCCTGTTTCCAGGGGAACTGACTGCCCTGTTTCCGGGTTAACTGATCACCCTATTTCTGGGGTAACTGACTAACAATTTTCCAGGGTGACTGACTGCCCTGTTTCCAGGCTAACTGACTGCCCAGTTTCCGGGGTAACTGACTGCCCTGTTTCCTGGGTAACTGACTGCCCTGCTTCCGGGGTAACTGACTGCCCTGTTTCCAGGGTAACTGACTGCCCTGTTTCCAAGGTAACTGATCACCCTGTTTCCGGGATAACTGTCTGCCCTGTTTCCGGGATAACTGACTGCCCTGTTTCCAGGGTAACTGACTGCCCTGTTTCCAGGGGAACTGACTGCCCTGTTTCCGGGGTAACTGATCACCCTGTTTCCGGGGTAACTGACTAACAGGTTTCCAGGGTGACTGACTGCCCTGTTTCCAGGGTAACTGACTGCCCAGTTTCCGGGGTAACTGACTGCCCTGTTTCCGGGATAACTGACTGCCCTGTTTCCAGGCTAACTGACTGCCCTGTTTCCGGGATAACTGATCACCCTGTTTCCGTGGTAACTGACTGCCCTGTTTCCGGGGTAAATGACCGCCCTGTTTCCAGGATAACTGATCACCCTGTTTCCGGGGTAACTGACCACCCTGTTTCCAGGGTCACTGACCACCCTGTTTCCAGGATAACTGAAAGCCCTGTTTCCAGGGTAACTGACTGCCCAGTTTCCAGGGTAACTGATCACCCTGTTTCCGGGATAACTGACTGCCCTGTTTCCGGGAGAACTGACTGCCCTGTTTCCAGGATAACTGACTGCCCTGTTTCCAGGATAACTGACTGCCCTGTTTACTGGATAACTGATTGCCCTGTTTCCAGGTTAACTGACTGCCCTGTTTCCAGGGAAACTGACTGCCCTGTTTCCAGGGTAACTGACCGCCCTGTTTCAGGGGTAACTGACCGCCCAGTTTCCAGGGTAACTGATCACCCTGTTTCCGGGATAACTGACTGCCCTGTTTCCGGGAGAAATGACTGCGCTGTTTCCAGGGTAACTGACTGCCCTCTTTCCAGGGTAACTGACTGCCCTGTTTCCAAGGTAACTGATCACCCTGTTTCCGGGATAACTGTCTGCCCTGTTTCCGGGATAACTGACTGCCCTGTTTCCAGGGTAACTGACTGCCCTGTTTCCAGGGGAACTGACTGCCCTGTTTCCGGGGTAACTGATCACCCTGTTTCCGGGGTAACTGACTAACAGGTTTCCAGGGTGACTGACTGCCCTGTTTCCAGGGTAACTGACTGCCCAGTTTCCGGGGGAACTGACTGCCCTGTTTCCTGGGTAACTGACTGCCCTGCTTCCGGGGTAACTGACTGCCCTGTTTCCAGGGAAACTGACTGCCCAGTTTCCAGTGTAACTGATCACCCTTTTTCCGGGATAACTGACTGCCCTATTTCCGGGATAACTGATTGCCCTGTTTCCAGGGTAACTGATCACCCTGTTTCCGGGATAACTGACTCCCCTGTTTCCAGGGTAAGTGACTGCCCAGTTTCCAGGGTAACTGACTGCCCAGTTTCCAGGGTAACTGATCACCCTGTTTCCGGGATAACTGACTGCCCTGTTTCCGGGAGAACTGACTGCCCTCTTTCCAGGGTAACTGACTGCCCTGTTTCCGGGGTAACTGACCGCCTTGTTTCCAGGGGAACTGATCACCCTGTTTCTGGGATAACTGACTGCCCTGTTTCCGGGATAACTGACTGCCCTGTTTCCAGGCTAACTGACTGCCCTGTTTCCGGGATAACTGATCACCCTGTTTCCGTGGTAACTGACTGCCCTGTTTCCGGGGTAAATGACCGCCCTGTTTCCAGGATAACTGATCACCCTGTTTCCGGGGTAACTGACCACCCTGTTTCCAGGGTCACTGACCACCCTGTTTCCAGGATAACTGAAAGCCCTGTTTCCAGGGTAACTGACTGCCCAGTTTCCAGGGTAACTGATCACCCTGTTTCCGGGATAACTGACTGCCCTGTTTCCGGGAGAACTGACTGCCCTGTTTCCAGGATAAATGACTGCCCTGTTTCCAGGATAACTGACTGCCCTGATTACTGGATAACTGATTGCCCTGTTTCCAGGTTAACTGACTGCCCTGTTTCCAGGGAAACTGACTGCCCTGTTTCCAGGGTAACTGACCGCCCTGTTTCAGGGGTAACTGACCGCCCTGTTTCCTGGATAACTGACTGCCCTGTTTCCAGGGTAACTGACTGCCCACTTTCCAGTGTAACTGATCACCCTGTTTCCAGGGTAACTGACTGCCCTGTTTCCGGGATAACTGACTGCCCTGTTTACTGGATAACTGACCGCCCTGTTTCCAGGTTAACTGACTGCCCTGTTTCCGGGATAAATGACTGCCCTGTTTCCAGGTTAACTGACTGCCCTGTTTCTGGGATAACTGACTGCCCTGTTTCCAGGGTAACTGATAACCCTGTTTCCGGGATAACTGACTGCCCTGTTTCCAGGGTACTTGACTGCCCTGTTTCTGGGGTAACTGACTGCCCTGTTTCCAGGGTAACTGACTGCCCAGTTTCCAGAGTAACTGAATACCCTGTTTCCAGGGTAACTGACTGCCCTGTTTCCGGGATAACTGACTGCCCTGTTTCCAGGGTAACTGACTGCCCTGTTTCCGGGATAACTGACTGCCCTGTTTCCAGGGTAACTGACAGCCCTGTTTCCGGGATAACTGATCACCCTGTTTCCAGGATAACTGACTCCCCTGTTTCCAGGGTAACTGACTGCCCTGTTTCCGGGGTAACTGACCGCCCTGTTTCCAGGATAACTGACCTACCGATTGCCGGGGTAACTGACCGCCCTGTTTCCAGGTTAACTGACTGCCCTGTTTCCAGGTTAACTGACTGCCCTGTTTCCAGGGTAACTGACTGCCCTGTTTCCAGGGGAACTGACTGCCCTGTTTCCGGGGTAAATGATCACCCTGTTTCCGGGTTAACTGACTAACCAGTTTCCAGGGTGACTGACTGCCCTGTTTCCAGGGTAACTGACTGCCCAGATTCCGGGATAACTGACTGCCCTGTTTCCGGGATAACTGACTGCCCTGTTTCGAGGGTAACTGATCGCCCTGTTTCCGGGATAACTGTCTGCCCTGTTTCCGGGATAACTGACTGCCCAGTTTCCAGGGTAACTGACTGCCCTGTTTCCGAGGTAACTGACTGCCCTGTTTCCAGGGTAACTGACTGCCCAGTTTCCAGGGTAACTGATCACCCTGTTTCCGGGATAACTGACTGCCCTGTTTCCGGGAGAAATGACTGCGCTGTTTCCAGGGTAACTGACTGCCCTCTTTCCAGGGTAACTGACTGCCCTGTTTCCAAGGTAACTGATCACCCTGTTTCCGGGATAACTGTCTGCCCTGTTTCCGGGATAACTGACTGCCCTGTTTCCAGGGTAACAGACTGCCCTGTTTCCAGGGGAACTGACTGCCCTGTTTCCGGGGTAACTGATCACCCTGTTTCCGGGGAAACTGACTAACAGGTTTCCAGGGTGACTGACTGCCCTGTTTCCAGGGTAACAGACTGCCCAGTTTCCGGGGTAACTGACTGCCCTGTTTCCTGGGTAACTGACTGCCCTGCTTCCGGGGTAACTGACTGCCCTGTTTCCAGGGTAACTGACTGCCCAGTTTCCAGTGTAACTGATCACCCTTTTTCCGGGATAACTGACTGCCCTATTTCCGGGTTAACTGATTGCCCTGTTTCCAGGGTAACTGATCACCCTGTTTCCGGGATAACTGACTGCCCTGTTTCCAGGGTAACTGACTGCCCAGTTTCCAGAGTAACTGAATACCCTGTTTCCAGGGTAACTGACTGCCCTGTTTCCGGGATAACTGACTGCCCTGTTTCCAGGGTAACTGACTGCCCTGTTTCCGTGGCAACTGACTGCCCTGTTTCCAGGGTAACTGATCACCCTGTTTCCGGGATAACTGACTGCCCTGCTTCCGGGATAACTGACTGCCCTGTTTCCAGGGTAACTGACTGCCCTGTTTCCGGGGTAACTGACTGCCCTGTTTCCGGGATAACTGACTGCCCTGTCTCCAGGATAACTGATCACCCTGTTTCTGGGGTAACTGACTGCCCTGTTTCCAGGGTAACTGACCGCCCTGTTTCCATGATAACTGTTCACCCTGTTTCCGGGATAACTGACTGCCCTGTTTCCGGGATAACTGACTGCCCTGTTTCCAGGGTAACTGACTGCCCTGTTTCCGGGGTAACTGACTGCCCTGTTTCCGGGATAACTGACTGCCCTGTCTCCAGGATAACTGATCACCCTGTTTCCGGGGTAACTGACTGCCCTGTTTCCAGGGTAACTGACCGCCCTGTTTCCAGGATAACTGTTCACCCTGTTTCCAGGGTAACTGACTGCACTGTTTCCGGGGTAACTGACTGCCCTGTTTCCAGGGTAACTGATAACCCTGTTTCCGGGATAACTGACTGCCCTGTTTCCAGGGTAACTGACTGCCCAGTTTCCAGTGTAACTGAATAACCTGTTTCCAGGGTAACAGATCACCCTGTTTCCGGGATAACTGACTGCCCTGTTTCCAAGATAACTGACTGCCCTCTTTCCAGGGTAACTGACTGCCCTGTTTCCGGGGTAACTGACTGCCCTGTTTCCAGGATAACTGATCACCCTGTTTCCCGGGTAACTGACTGCCCTGTTTCTGGGGTAACTGACCGCCCTGTTTCCAGGATAACTGATCACCCTGTTTCCGGGGTAACTGACCACCCTGTTTCCAGGATAACTGACTCCCCTGTTTCCAGGGTAACTGACTGCCCTGTTTCCAGGGTAACTGACTGCCCTGTTTCCGGGGTAACTGACTGCCCTGTTTCAAGGATAACTGATCACTCTGTTTCCGGGGTAACTGATCACTCTGTTTCCGGGGTAACTGACCACCCTGTTTCCGGGGTAACTGACTAATCTGTTTCCAGGGTTACTGACATCCCTGTTTCTGGGGTAACTGACTGCCCTGCTTCCGGGGTAACTGACTGCCCTGTTTCCAGGATAACTGATCACCCTGTTTCCAGTGTAACTGACCATCCTGTTTCCAGGGTAACTGACTGCCCAGTTTCCAGGGTAACTGACTGCCCTGTTTCCGGGGTAACAGATCTCCCTGTTTCCGGGGTAACTGACCGCCCTGTTTCCAGGATAACTGACTGCCCTGTTTCCGGGATAACTGACTGCCCTGTTTCGAGGGTAACTGATCGCCCTGTTTCCGGGATAACTGTCTGCCCTGTTTCCGGGATAACTGACTGCCCAGTTTCCAGGGTAACTGACTGCCCTGTTTCCGAGGTAACTGACTGCCCTGTTTCCAGGGTAACTGACTGCCCAGTTTCCAGGGTAACTGATCACCCTGTTTCCGGGATAACTGACTGCCCTGTTTCAGGGAGAAATGACTGCGCTGTTTCCAGGGTAACTGACTGCCCTCTTTCCAGGGTAACTGACTGCCCTGTTTCCAAGGTGACTGATCACCCTGTTTCCGGGATAACTGTCTGCCCTGTTTCCGGGATAACTGACTGCCCTGTTTCCAGGGTAACTGACTGCCCTATTTCCGGGATAACTGATTGCCCTGTTTCCAGGGTAACTGATCACCCTGTTTCCGGGATAACTGACTCCCCTGTTTCCAGGGTAAGTGACTGCACAGTTTCCAGGGTAACTGACTGCCCAGTTTCCAGGGTAACTGATCACCCTGTTTCCGGGATAACTGACTGCCCTGTTTCCGGTAGAACTGACTGCCCTATTTCCAGGGTAACTGACTGCCCTGTTTCCGGGGTAACTGACCGCCTTGTTTCCAGGGTAACTGATCACCCTGTTTCTGGGATAACTGACTGCCCTGTTTCCGGGATAACTGACTGCCCTGTTTCCAGGCTAACTGACTGCCCTGTTTCCAGGATAACTGATCACCCTGTTTCCGTGGTAACTGACTGCCCTGTTTCCGGGGTAAATGACCGCCCTGTTTCCAGGATAACTGATCACCCTGTTTCCGGGGTAACTGACCACCCTGTTTCCAGGGTCACTGACCACCCTGTTTCCAGGATAACTGAAAGCCCTGTTTCCAGGGTAACTGACTGCCCAGTTTCCAGGGTAACTGATCACCCTGTTTCCGGGATAACTGAATGCCCTGTTTCCGGGGTAACTGACCACCCAGTTTCCAGGATAACTGACCTACCTATTGCCGGGGTAACTGACCGCCCTGTTTCCAGGTTAACTGACTGCCCTGTTTCCAGGTTAACTGACTGCCCTGTTTCCAGGGGAACTGACTGCCCTGTTTCCGGGGTAAATGATCACCCTGTTTCCGGGGTAACTGACTAACCAGTTTCCAGGGTGACTGACTGCCCTGTTTCCAGGGTAACTGACTGCCCAGTTTCTGGGATAACTGACTGCCCTGTTTCCGGGATAACTGACTGCCCTGTTTCGAGGGTAACTGATCGCCCTGTTTCCGGGATAACTGTCTGCCCTGTTTCCGGGATAACTGACTGCCCAGTTTCCAGGGTAACTGACTGCCCTGTTTCCGAGGTAACTGACTGCCCTGTTTCCAGGGTAACTGACTGCCCAGTTTCCAGGGTAACTGATCACCCTGTTTCCGGGATAACTGACTGCCCTGTTTCCGGGAGAAATGACTGCGCTGTTTCCAGGGTAACTGACTGCCCTCTTTCCAGGGTAACTGACTGCCCTGTTTCCAAGGTAACTGATCACCCTGTTTCCGGGATAACTGTCTGCCCTGTTTCCGGGATAACTGACTGCCCTGTTTCCAGGGTAACTGACTGCCCTGTTTCCAGGGGAACTGACTGCCCTGTTTCCGGGGTAACTGATCACCCTGTTTCCGGGGTAACTGACTAACAGGTTTCCAGGGTGACTGACTGCCCTGTTTCCAGGGTAACTGACTGCCCAGTTTCCGGGGTAACTGACTGCCCTGTTTCCTGGGTAACTGACTGCCCTGCTTCCGGGGTAACTGACTGCCCTGTTTCCAGGGTAACTGACTGCCCAGTTTCCAGTGTAACTGATCACCCTTTTTCCGGGATAACTGACTGCCCTATTTCCGGGATAACTGATTGCCCTGTTTCCAGGGTAACTGATCACCCTGTTTCCGGGATAACTGACTCCCCTGTTTCCAGGGTAAGTGACTGCCCAGTTTCCAGTGTAACTGACTGCCCAGTTTCCAGGGTAACTGATCACCCTGTTTCCGGGATAACTGACTGCCCTGTTTCCGGGAGAACTGACTGCCCTGTTTCCAGGGTAACTGACTGCCCTGTTTCCGGGGTAACTGACCGCCTTGTTTCCAGGGGAACTGATCACCCTGTTTCTGGGATAACTGACTGCCCTGTTTCCGGGATAACTGACTGCCCTGTTTCCAGGCTAACTGACTGCCCTGTTTCCGGGATAACTGATCACCCTGTTTCCGTGGTAACTGACTGCCCTGTTTCCGGGGTAAATGACCGCCCTGTTTCCAGGATAACTGATCACCCTGTTTCCGGGGTAACTGACCACCCTGTTTCCAGGGTCACTGACCACCCTGTTTCCAGGATAACTGAAAGCCCTGTTTCCAGGGTAACTGACTGCCCAGTTTCCAGGGTAACTGATCACCCTGTTTCCGGGATAACTGACTGCCCTGTTACCGGGAGAACTGACTGCCCTGTTTCCAGGATAAATGACTGCCCTGTTTCCAGGATAACTGACTGCCCTGATTACTGGATAACTGATTGCCCTGTTTTCAGGTTAACTGACTGCCCTGTTTCCAGGGAAACTGACTGCCCTGTTTCCAGGGTAACTGACCGCCCTGTTTCAGGGGTAACTGACCGCCCTGTTTCCTGGATAACTGACTGCCCTGTTTCCAGGGTAACTGACTGCCCACTTTCCAGTGTAACTGATCACACTGTTTCCAGGGTAACTGACCGCCCTGTTTCCAGGGTAACTGACTGCCCTGTTTCCGGGATAACTGACTGCCCTGTTACCAGGGTAACTGACCGCCCTGTTTCCAGGGTAACTGACTGCCCTGTTGCCAGGATAACTGACTGCCTTGTTTCCAGGGTAACTGACTGCCCACTTTCCAGTGCAACTGATCACCCTGTTTCCAAGGTTACTGACTGCCCACTTTCCAGGGTAACTGATCACCCTGTTTCCGGGATAACTGACTCCCCTGTTTCCAGGGTAAGTGACTGCCCAGTTTCCAGGGTAACTGACAGCCCAGTTTCCAGGGTAAATTATCACCCTGTTTCAGGGATAACTAACTGCCCTGTTTCCGGGATAACTGCCTGCCCTGTTTCCGGGGTAACAGATCACCCTGTTTCCGGGGTAACTGACTGCCCAGTTTCCGGGGTAACTGACTTCCCTGTTTAAAGGGTAACTGTCTGCCCTGTTTCCGGGATAACTGACTGCCCTGTTTCCAGGGTAACTGATAACCCTGTTTCCGGGATAACTGACTGCCCTGTTTCCAGGGTAACTGACTGCCCAGTTTCCTGGGTAACTGACTGTCCTGTTTCCGGGGTAACTGACTGCCCTGTTTCCAGGGTAACTGACTGCCCAGTTTCCAGAGTAACTGAATACCCTGTTTCCAGGGTAACTGACTGCCCTGTTTCCGGGATAACTGACTGCTCTGTTTCCAGGGTAACTGACTGCCCTGTTTCCGGGGCAACTGACTGCCCTGTTTCCAGGGTAACTGATCACCCTGTTTCCGGGATAACTGACTGCCCTGTTTCCGGGATAACTGACTGCCCTCTTCCCAGGGTAACTGACTGCCCTGTTTCCGAGGTAACTGACTGCCCTGTTTCCGGGATAACTGACTGCCCTGTCTCCAGGATAACTGATCACCCTGTTTCCGGGGTAACTGACTGCCCTGTTTCCAGGGTAACTGACCGCCCTGTTTCCAGGATAACTGTTCACCCTGTTTCCAGGGTAACTGACTGCCCTGTTTCCAGGGGAACTGACTGCCCTGTTTCCGGGTTAACTGATCACCCTATTTCTGGGGTAAATGACGAACAATTTTCCAGGGTGACTGACTGCCCTGTTTCCAGGCTAACTGAATGCCCAGTTTCCGGGGTAACTGACTGCCCTGTTTCCTGGGTAACTGACTGCCCTGCTTCCGGGGTAACTGACTGCCCTGTTTCCAGGGTAACTGACTGCCCTGTTTCCAAGGTAACTGATCACCCTGTTTCCGGGATAACTGTCTGCCCTGTTTCCGGGATAACTGACTGCCCTGTTTCCAGGGTAACTGACTGCCCTGTTTCCAGGGGAACTGACTGCCCTGTTTCCGGGGTAACTGATCACCCTGTTTCCGGGGTAACTGACTAACAGGTTTCCAGGGTGACTGACTGCCCTGTTTCCAGGGTAACTGACTGCCCAGTTTCCGGGGTAACTGACTGCCCTGTTTCCGGGATAACTGACTGCCCTGTTTCCAGGCTAACTGACTGCCCTGTTTCCGGGATAACTGATCACCCTGTTTCCGTGGTAACTGACTGCCCTGTTTCCGGGGTAAATGACCGCCCTGTTTCCAGGATAACTGATCACCCTGTTTCCGGGGTAACTGACCACCCTGTTTCCAGGGTCACTGACCACCCTGTTTCCAGGATAACTGAAAGCCCTGTTTCCAGGGTAACTGACTGCCCAGTTTCCAGGGTAACTGATCACCCTGTTTCCGGGATAACTGACTGCCCTGTTTCCGGGAGAACTGACTGCCCTGTTTCCAGGATAAATGACTGCCCTGTTTCCAGGATAACTGACTGCCCTGTTTACTGGATAACTGATTGCCCTGTTTCCAGGTTAACTGACTGCCCTGTTTCCAGGGAAACTGACTGCCCTGTTTCCAGGGTAACTGACCGCACTGTTTCAGGGGTAACTGACCGCCCAGTTTCCAGGGTAACTGATCACCCTGTTTCCGGGATAACTGACTGCCCTGTTTCCGGGAGAAATGACTGCGCTGTTTCCAGGGTAACTGACTGCCCTCTTTCCAGGGTAACTGACTGCCCTGTTTCCAAGGTAACTGATCACCCTGTTTCCGGGATAACTGTCTGCCCTGTTTCCGGGATAACTGACTGCCCTGTTTCCAGGGTAACTGACTGCCCTGTTTCCAGGGGAACTGACTGCCCTGTTTCCGGGGTAACTGATCACCCTGTTTCCGGGGTAACTGACTAACAGGTTTCCAGGGTGACTGACTGCCCTGTTTCCAGGGTAACTGACTGCCCAGTTTCCGGGGTAACTGACTGCCCTGTTTCCTGGGTAACTGACTGCCCTGCTTCCGGGGTAACTGACTGCCCTGTTTCCAGGGAAACTGACTGCCCAGTTTCCAGTGTAACTGATCACCCTTTTTCCGGGATAACTGACTGCCCTATTTCCGGGATAACTGATTGCCCTGTTTCCAGGGTAACTGATCACCCTGTTTCCGGGATAACTGACTCCCCTGTTTCCAGGGTAAGTGACTGCCCAGTTTCCAGGGTAACTGACTGCCCAGTTTCCAGGGTAACTGATCACCCTGTTTCCGGGATAACTGACTGCCCTGTTTCCGGGAGAACTGACTGCCCTGTTTCCAGGGTAACTGACTGCCCTGTTTCCGGGGTAACTGACCGCCTTGTTTCCAGGGGAACTGATCACCCTGTTTCTGGGATAACTGACTGCCCTGTTTCCGGGATAACTGACTGCCCTGTTTCCAGGCTAACTGACTGCCCTGTTTCCGGGATAACTGATCACCCTGTTTCCGTGGTAACTGATCACCCTGTTTCCGGGGTAACTGACCACCCTGTTTCCAGGGTCACTGACCACCCTGTTTCCAGGATAACTGAAAGCCCTGTTTCCAGGGTAACTGACTGCCCAGTTTCCAGGGTAACTGATCACCCTGTTTCCGGGATAACTGACTGCCCTGTTTCCGGGAGAACTGACTGCCCTGTTTCCAGGATAAATGACTGCCCTGTTTCCAGGATAACTGACTGCCCTGATTACTGGATAACTGATTGCCCTGTTTCCAGGTTAACTGACTGCCCTGTTTCCAGGGAAACTGACTGCCCTGTTTCCAGGGTAACTGACCGCCCTGTTTCAGGGGTAACTGACCGCCCTGTTTCCTGGATAACTGACTGCCCTGTTTCCAGGGTAACTGACTGCCCACTTTCCAGTGTAACTGATCACCCTGTTTCCAGGGTAACTGACCGCCCTGTTTCCAGGGTAACTGACTGCCCTGTTTCCGGGATAACTGACTGCCCTGTTTCCAGGGTAACTGACCGCCCTGTTTCCAGGGTAACTGACTGCCCTGTTGCCAGGATAACTGACTGCCTTGTTTCCAGGGTAACTGACTGCCCACTTTCCAGTGCAACTGATCACCCTGTTTCCAAGGTTACTGACTGCCCACTTTCCAGGGTAACTGATCACCCTGTTTCCGGGAAAACTGACTCCCCTGTTTCCAGGGTAAGTGACTGCCCAGTTTCCAGGGTAACTGACTGCCCAGTTTCCAGGGTAAATTATCACCCTGTTTCAGGGATAACTAACTGCCCTGTTTCCGGGATAACTGCCTGCCCTGTTTCCGGGGTAACAGATCACCCTGTTTCCGGGGTAACTGACTGCCCAGTTTCCGGGGTAACTGACTTCCCTGTTTAAAGGGTAACTGTCTGCCCTGTTTCCGGGATAACTGACTGCCCTGTTTCCGGGGTAAATGATAACCCTGTTGCCGGGATAAATGACTGCCCTGTTTCCAGGGTAACTGACTGCCCAGTTTCCTGGGTAACTGACTGTCCTGTTTCCGGGGTAACTGACTGCCCTGTTTCCAGGTTAACTGACTGCCCAGTTTCCAGAGTAACTGAATACCCTGTTTCCAGGGTAACTGACTGCCCTGTTTCCGGGATAACTGACTGCTCTGTTTCCAGGGTAACTGACTGCCCTGTTTCCGGGGCAACTGACTGCCCTGTTTCCAGGGTAACTGATCACCCTGTTTCCGGGATAACTGACTGCCCTGTTTCCGGGATAACTGACTGCCCTCTTTCCAGGGTAACTGACTGCCCTGTTTCCGAGGTAACTGACTGCCCTGTTTCCGGGATAACTGACTGCCCTGTCTCCAGGATAACTGATCACCCTGTTTCCGGGGTAACTGACTGCCCTGTTTCCAGGGTAACTGACCGCCCTGTTTCCAGGATAACTGTTCACCCTGTTTCCAGGGTAACTGACTGCCCTGTTTCCAGGGGAACTGACTGCCCTGTTTCCGGGTTAACTGATCACCCTATTTCAGGGGTAACTGACTAACAATTTTCCAGGGTGACTGACTGCCCTGTTTCCAGGCTAACTGACTGCCCAGTTTCCGGGGTAACTGACTGCCCTGTTTCCTGGGTAACTGACTGCCCTGCTTCCGGGGTAACTGACTGCCCTGTTTCCAGGGTAACTGACTGCCCTGTTTCCAGGGGAACTGACTGCCCTGTTTCCGGGGTAACTGATCACCCTGTTTCCGGGATAACTGATCACCCTGTTTCCGGGGTAACTGACCACCCTGTTTCCAGGGTCACTGACCACCCTGTTTCCAGGATAACTGAAAGCCCTGTTTCCAGGGTAACTGACTGCCCAGTTTCCAGGGTAACTGATCACCCTGTTTCCGGGATAACTGACTGCCCTGTTTCCGGGAGAACTGACTGCCCTGTTTCCAGGATAAATGACTGCCCTGTTTCCAGGATAACTGACTGCCCTGTTTACTGGATAACTGATTGCCCTGTTTCCAGGTTAACTGACTGCCCTGTTTCCAGGGAAACTGACTGCCCTGTTTCCAGGGTAACTGACCGCCCTGTTTCAGGGGTAACTGACCGCCCAGTTTCCAGGGTAACTGATCACCCTGTTTCCGGGATAACTGACTGCCCTGTTTCCGGGAGAAATGACTGCGCTGTTTCCAGGGTAACTGACTGCCCTCTTTCCAGGGTAACTGACTGCCCTGTTTCCAAGGTAACTGATCACCCTGTTTCCGGGATAACTGTCTGCCCTGTTTCCGGGATAACTGACTGCCCTGTTTCCAGGGTAACTGACTGCCCTGTTTCCAGGGGAACTGACTGCCCTGTTTCCGGGGTAACTGATCACCCTGTTTCCGGGGTAACTGACTAACAGGTTTCCAGGGTGACTGACTGCCCTGTTTCCAGGGTAACTGACTGCCCAGTTTCCGGGGTAACTGACTGCCCTGTTTCCTGGGTAACTGACTGCCCTGCTTCCGGGGTAACTGACTGCCCTGTTTCCAGGGTAACTGACTGCCCAGTTTCCAGTGTAACTGATCACCCTTTTTCCGGGATAACTGACTGCCCTATTTCCGGGATAACTGATTGCCCTGTTTCCAGGGTAACTGATCACCCTGTTTCCGGGATAACTGACTCCCCTGTTTCCAGGGTAAGTGACTGCCCAGTTTCCAGGGTAACTGACTGCCCAGTTTCCAGGGTAACTGATCACCCTGTTTCCGGGATAACTGACTGCCCTGTTTCCGGGAGAACTGACTGCCCTCTTTCCAGGGTAACTGACTGCCCTGTTTCCGGGGTAACTGACCGCCTTGTTTCCAGGGGAACTGATCACCCTGTTTCTGGGATAACTGACTGCCCTGTTTCCGGGATAACTGACTGCCCTGTTTCCAGGCTAACTGACTGCCCTGTTTCCGGGATAACTGATCACCCTGTTTCCGTGGTAACTGACTGCCCTGTTTCCGGGGTAAATGACCGCCCTGTTTCCAGGATAACTGATCACCCTGTTTCCGGGGTAACTGACCACCCTGTTTCCAGGGTCACTGACCACCCTGTTTCCAGGATAACTGAAAGCCCTGTTTCCAGGGTAACTGACTGCCCAGTTTCCAGGGTAACTGATCACCCTGTTTCCGGGATAACTGACTGCCCTGTTTCCGGGAGAACTGACTGCCCTGTTTCCAGGATAAATGACTGCCCTGTTTCCAGGATAACTGACTGCCCTGTTTACTGGATAACTGATTGCCCTGTTTCCAGGTTAACTGACTGCCCTGTTTCCAGGGAAACTGACTGCCCTGTTTCCAGGGTAACTGACCGCCCTGTTTCAGGGGTAACTGACCGCCCTGTTTCCTGGATAACTGACTGCCCTGTTTCCAGGGTAACTGACTGCCCACTTTCCAGTGAAACTGATCACCCTGTTTCCAGGGTAACTGACCGCCCTGTTTCCAGGGTAACTGACTGCCCTGTTTCCGGGATAACTGACTGCCCAGTTTCCAGTGTAACTGATCACCCTTTTTCCGGGATAACTGACTGCCCTATTTCCGGGATAACTGATTGCCCTGTTTCCAGGGTAACTGATCACCCTGTTTCCGGGATAACTGACTCCCCTGTTTCCAGGGTAAGTGACTGCCCAGTTTCCAGGGTAACTGACTGCCCAGTTTCCAGGGTAACTGATCACCCTGTTTCCGGGATAACTGACTGCCCTGTTTCCGGGAGAACTGACTGCCCTGTTTCCAGGGTAACTGACTGCCCAGTTTCCAGGGTAACTGACTGCCCAGTTTCCAGGGTAACTGATCACCCTGTTTCCGGGATAACTGACTGCCCTGTTTCCGGGAGAACTGACTGCCCTGTTTCCAGGGTAACTGACTGCCCTGTTTCCGGGGTAACTGACCGCCTTGTTTCCAGGGGAACTGATCACCCTGTTTCTGGGATAACTGACTGCCCTGTTTCCGGGATAACTGACTGCCCTGTTTCCAGGCTAACTGACTGCCCTGTTTCCGGGATAACTGATCACCCTGTTTCCGTGGTAACTGACTGCCCTGTTTCCGGGGTAAATGACCGCCCTGTTTCCAGGATAACTGATCACCCTGTTTCCGGGGTAACTGACCACCCTGTTTCCAGGGTCACTGACCACCCTGTTTCCAGGATAACTGAAAGCCCTGTTTCCAGGGTAACTGACTGCCCAGTTTCCAGGGTAACTGATCACCCTGTTTCCGGGATAACTGACTGCCCTGTTTCCGGGAGAACTGACTGCCCTGTTTCCAGGATAAATGACTGCCCTGTTTCCAGGATAACTGACTGCCCTGTTTACTGGATAACTGATTGCCCTGTTTCCAGGTTAACTGACTGCCCTGTTTCCAGGGAAACTGACTGCCCTGTTTCCAGGGTAACTGACCGCCCTGTTTCAGGGGTAACTGACCGCCCTGTTTCCTGGATAACTGACTGCCCTGTTTCCAGGGTAACTGACTGCCCACTTTCCAGTGTAACTGATCACCCTGTTTCCAGGGTAACTGACCGCCCTGTTTCCAGGGTAACTGACTGCCCTGTTTCCGGGATAACTGACTGCCCTGTTTCCAGGGTAACTGACCGCCCTGTTTCCAGGGTAACTGACTGCCCTGTTGCCAGGATAACTGACTGCCTTGTTTCCAGGGTAACTGACTGCCCACTTTCCAGTGCAACTGATCACCCTGTTTCCAAGGTTACTGACTGCCCACTTTCCAAGGTAACTGATCACCCTGTTTCCGGGATAACTGACTCCCCTGTTTCCAGGGTAAGTGACTGCCCAGTTTCCAGGGTAACTGACTGCCCAGTTTCCAGGGTAAATTATCACCCTGTTTCAGGGATAACTAACTGCCCTGTTTCCGGGATAACTGCCTGCCCTGTTTCCGGGGTAACAGATCACTCTGTTTCCGGGGTAACTGACTGCCCAGTTTCCGGGGTAACTGACTTCCCTGTTTAAAGGGTAACTGTCTGCCCTGTTTCCGGGATAACTGACTGCCCTGTTTCCGGGGTAACTGATAACCCTGTTTCCGGGATAACTGACTGCCCTGTTTCCAGGGTAACTGACTGCCCAGTTTCCTGGGTAACTGACTGTCCTGTTTCCGGGGTAACTGACTGCCCTGTTTCCAGGGTAACTGACTGCCCAGTTTCCAGAGTAACTGAATACCCTGTTTCCAGGGTAACTGACTGCCCTGTTTCCGGGATAACTGACTGCTCTGTTTCCAGGGTAACTGACTGCCCTGTTTCCGGGGCAACTGACTGCCCTGTTTCCAGGGTAACTGATCACCCTGTTTCCGGGATAACTGACTGCCCTGTTTCCGGGATAACTGACTGCCCTGTTTCCAGGGTAACTGACTGCCCTGTTTCCGAGGTAACTGACTGCCCTGTTTCCGGGATAACTGACTGCCCTGTCTCCAGGATAACTGATCACCCTGTTTCCGGGGTAACTGACTGCCCTGTTTCCAGGGTAACTGACCGCCCTGTTTCCAGGATAACTGTTCACCCTGTTTCCAGGATAACTGACTGCCCTGTTTCCAGGGGAACTGACTGCCCTGTTTCCGGGTTAACTGATCACCCTATTTCCGGGGTAACTGACTAACAATTTTCCAGGGTGACTGACTGCCCTGTTTCCAGGCTAACTGACTGCCCAGTTTCCGGGGTAACTGACTGCCCTGTTTCCTGGGTAACTGACTGCCCTGCTTCCGGGGTAACTGACTGCCCTGTTTCCAGGGTAACTGACTGCCCTGTTTCCAAGGTAACTGATCACCCTGTTTCCGGGATAACTGACTGCCCTGTTTCCGGGATAACTGACTGCCCTGTTTCCAGGGTAACTGACTGCCCTGTTTCCAGGGGAACTGACTGCCCTGTTTCCGGGGTAACTGATCACCCTGTTTCCGGGATAACTGATCACCCTGTTTCCGGGGTAACTGACCACCCTGTTTCCAGGGTCACTGACCACCCTGTTTCCAGGATAACTGAAAGCCCTGTTTCCAGGGTAACTGACTGCCCAGTTTCCAGGGTAACTGATCACCCTGTTTCCGGGATAACTGACTGCCCTGTTTCCGGGAGAACTGACTGCCCTGTTTCCAGGATAAATGACTGCCCTGTTTCCAGGATAACTGACTGCCCTGTTTACTGGATAACTGATTGCCCTGTTTTCAGGTTAACTGACTGCCCTGTTTCCAGGGAAACTGACTGCCCTGTTTCCAGGGTAACTGACCGCCCTGTTTCAGGGGTAACTGACCGCCCAGTTTCCAGGGTAACTGATCACCCTGTTTCCGGGATAACTGACTGCCCTGTTTCCGGGAGAAATGACTGCGCTGTTTCCAGGGTAACTGACTGCCCTCTTTCCAGGGTAACTGACTGCCCTGTTTCCAAGGTAACTGATCACCCTGTTTCCGGGATAACTGTCTGCCCTGTTTCCGGGATAACTGACTGCCCTGTTTCCAGGGTAACTGACTGCCCTGTTTCCAGGGGAACTGACTGCCCTGTTTCCGGGGTAACTGATCACCCTGTTTCCGGGGTAACTGACTAACAGGTTTCCAGGGTGACTGACTGCCCTGTTTCCAGGGTAACTGACTGCCCAGTTTCCGGGGTAACTGACTGCCCTGTTTCCTGGGTAACTGACTGCCCTGCTTCCGGGGTAACTGACTGCCCTGTTTCCAGGGTAACTGACTGCCCAGTTTCCAGTGTAACTGATCACCCTTTTTCCGGGATAACTGACTGCCCTATTTCCGGGATAACTGATTGCCCTGTTTCCAGGGTAACTGATCACCCTGTTTCCGGGATAACTGACTCCCCTGTTTCCAGGGTAAGTGACTGCCCAGTTTCCAGGGTAACTGACTGCCCAGTTTCCAGGGTAACTGATCACCCTGTTTCCGGGATAACTGACTGCCCTGTTTCCGGGAGAACTGACTGCCCTGTTTCCAGGGTAACTGACTGCCCTGTTTCCGGGATAACTGATCACCCTGTTTCCGTGGTAACTGACTGCCCTGTTTCCGGGGTAAATGACCGCCCTGTTTCCAGGATAACTGATCACCCTGTTTCCGGGGTAACTGACCACCCTGTTTCCAGGGTCACTGACCACCCTGTTTCCAGGATAACTGAAAGCCCTGTTTCCAGGGTAACTGACTGCCCAGTTTCCAGGGTAACTGATCACCCTGTTTCCGGGATAACTGACTGCCCTGTTTCCGGGAGAACTGACTGCCCTGTTTCCAGGATAAATGACTGCCCTGTTTCCAGGATAACTGACTGCCCTGTTTACTGGATAACTGATTGCCCTGTTTCCAGGTTAACTGACTGCCCTGTTTCCAGGGAAACTGACTGCCCTGTTTCCAGGGTAACTGACCGCCCTGTTTCAGGGGTAACTGACCGCCCTGTTTCCTGGATAACTGACTGCCCTGTTTCCAGGGTAACTGACTGCCCACTTTCCAGTGTAACTGATCACCCTGTTTCCAGGGTAACTGACCGCCCTGTTTCCAGGGTAACTGACTGCCCTGTTTCCGGGATAACTGACTGCCCTGTTTCCAGGGTAACTGACCGCCCTGTTTCCAGGGTAACTGACTGCCCTGTTGCCAGGATAACTGACTGCCTTGTTTCCAGGGTAACTGACTGCCCACTTTCCAGTGCAACTGATCACCCTGTTTCCAAGGTTACTGACTGCCCACTTTCCAAGGTAACTGATCACCCTGTTTCCGGGATAACTGACTCCCCTGTTTCCAGGGTAAGTGACTGCCCAGTTTCCAGGGTAACTGACTGCCCAGTTTCCAGGGTAAATTATCACCCTGTTTCAGGGATAACTAACTGCCCTGTTTCCGGGATAACTGCCTGCCCTGTTTCCGGGGTAACAGATCACCCTGTTTCCGGGGTAACTGACTGCCCAGTTTCCGGGGTAACTGACTTCCCTGTTTAAAGGGTAACTGTCTGCCCTGTTTCCGGGATAACTGACTGCCCTGTTTCCAGGGTAACTGATAACCCTGTTTCCGGGATAACTGACTGCCCTGTTTCCAGGGTAACTGACTGCCCAGTTTCCTGGGTAACTGACTGTCCTGTTTCCGGGGTAACTGACTGCCCTGTTTCCAGGGTAACTGACTGCCCAGTTTCCAGAGTAACTGAATACCCTGTTTCCAGGGTAACTGACTGCCCTGTTTCCGGGATAACTGACTGCTCTGTTTCCAGGGTAACTGACTGCCCTGTTTCCGGGGCAACTGACTGCCCTGTTTCCAGGGTAACTGATCACCCTGTTTCCGGGATAACTGACTGCCCTGTTTCCGGGATAACTGACTGCCCTGTTTCCAGGGTAACTGACTGCCCTGTTTCCGAGGTAACTGACTGCCCTGTTTCCGGGATAACTGACTGCCCTGTCTCCAGGATAACTGATCACCCTGTTTCCAGGGTAACTGACTGCCCTGTTTCCAGGGTAACTGACCGCCCTGTTTCCAGGATAACTGTTCACCCTGTTTCCAGGGTAACTGACTGCCCTGTTTCCAGGGGAACTGACTGCCCTGTTTCCGGGTTAACTGATCACCCTATTTCTGGGGTAACTGACTAACAATTTTCCAGGGTGACTGACTGCCCTGTTTCCAGGCTAACTGACTGCCCAGTTTCCGGGGTAACTGACTGCCCTGTTTCCTGGGTAACTGACTGCCCTGCTTCCGGGGTAACTGACTGCCCTGTTTCCAGGGTAACTGACTGCCCTGTTTCCAAGGTAACTGATCACCCTGTTTCCGGGATAACTGTCTGCCCTGTTTCCGGGATAACTGACTGCCCTGTTTCCAGGGTAACTGACTGCCCTGTTTCCAGGGGAACTGACTGCCCTGTTTCCGGGGTAACTGATCACCCTGTTTCCGGGGTAACTGACTAACAGGTTTCCAGGGTGACTGACTGCCCTGTTTCCAGGGTAACTGATCACCCTGTTTCCGGGATAACTGACTGCCCTGTTTCCGGGAGAACTGACTGCCCTGTTTCCAGGGTAACTGACTGCCCTGTTTCCGGGATAACTGATCACCCTGTTTCCGTGGTAACTGACTGCCCTGTTTCCGGGGTAAATGACCGCCCTGTTTCCAGGATAACTGATCACCCTGTTTCCGGGGTAACTGACCACCCTGTTTCCAGGGTCACTGACCACCCTGTTTCCAGGATAACTGAAAGCCCTGTTTCCAGGGTAACTGACTGCCCAGTTTCCAGGGTAACTGATCACCCTGTTTCCGGGATAACTTACTGCCCTGTTTCCGGGAGAACTGACTGCCCTGTTTCCAGGATAAATGACTGCCCTGTTTCCAGGATAACTGACTGCCCTGTTTACTGGATAACTGATTGCCCTGTTTCCAGGTTAACTGACTGCCCTGTTTCCAGGGAAACTGACTGCCCTGTTTCCAGGGTAACTGACCGCCCTGTTTCAGGGGTAACTGACCGCCCTGTTTCCTGGATAACTGACTGCCCTGTTTCCAGGGTAACTGACTGCCCACTTTCCAGTGTAACTGATCACCCTGTTTCCAGGGTAACTGACCGCCCTGTTTCCAGGGTAACTGACTGCCCTGTTTCCGGGATAACTGACTGCCCTGTTTCCAGGGTAACTGACCGCCCTGTTTCCAGGGTAACTGACTGCCCTGTTGCCAGGATAACTGACTGCCTTGTTTCCAGGGTAACTGACTGCCCACTTTCCAGTGCAACTGATCACCCTGTTTCCAAGGTTACTGACTGCCCACTTTCCAAGGTAACTGATCACCCTGTTTCCGGGATAACTGACTCCCCTGTTTCCAGGGTAAGTGACTGCCCAGTTTCCAGGGTAACTGACTGCCCAGTTTCCAGGGTAAATTATCACCCTGTTTCAGGGATAACTAACTGCCCTGTTTCCGGGATAACTGCCTGCCCTGTTTCCGGGGTAACAGATCACCCTGTTTCCGGGGTAACTGACTGCCCAGTTTCCGGGGTAACTGACTTCCCTGTTTAAAGGGTAACTGTCTGCCCTGTTTCCGGGATAACTGACTGCCCTGTTTCCAGGGTAACTGATAACCCTGTTTCCGGGATAACTGACTGCCCTGTTTCCAGGGTAACTGACTGCCCAGTTTCCTGGGTAACTGACTGCCCTGTTTCCGGGGTAACTGACTGCCCTGTTTCCAGGGTAACTGACTGCCCAGTTTCCAGAGTAACTGAATACCCTGTTTCCAGGGTAACTGACTGCCCTGTTTCCGGGATAACTGACTGCTCTGTTTCCAGGGTAACTGACTGCCCTGTTTCCGGGGCAACTGACTGCCCTGTTTCCAGGGTAACTGATCACCCTGTTTCCGGGATAACTGACTGCCCTGTTTCCGGGATAACTGACTGCCCTGTTTCCAGGGTAACTGACTGCCCTGTTTCCGAGGTAACTGACTGCCCTGTTTCCGGGATAACTGACTGCCCTGTCTCCAGGATAACTGATCACCCTGTTTCCAGGGTAACTGACTGCCCTGTTTCCAGGGTAACTGACCGCCCTGTTTCCAGGATAACTGTTCACCCTGTTTCCAGGGTAACTGAATGCCCTGTTTCCAGGGGAACTGACTGCCCTGTTTCCGGGTTAACTGATCACCCTATTTCTGGGGTAACTGACTAACAATTTTCCAGGGTGACTGACTGCCCTGTTTCCAGGCTAACTGACTGCCCAGTTTCCGGGGTAACTGACTGCCCTGTTTCCTGGGTAACTGACTGCCCTGCTTCCGGGGTAACTGACTGCCCTGTTTCCAGGGTAACTGACTGCCCTGTTTCCAAGGTAACTGATCACCCTGTTTCCGGGATAACTGTCTGCCCTGTTTCCGGGATAACTGACTGCCCTGTTTCCAGGGTAACTGACTGCCCTGTTTCCAGGGGAACTAACTGCCCTGTTTCCGGGGTAACTGATCACCCTGTTTCCGGGGTAACTGACTAACAGGTTTCCAGGGTGACTGACTGCCCTGTTTCCAGGGTAACTGATCACCCTGTTTCCGGGATAACTGACTGCCCTGTTTCCGGGAGAACTGACTGCCCTGTTTCCAGGGTAACTGACTGCCCTGTTTCCGGGATAACTGATCACCCTGTTTCCGTGGTAACTGACTGCCCTGTTTCCGGGGTAAATGACCGCCCTGTTTCCAGGATAACTGATCACCCTGTTTCCGGGGTAACTGACCACCCTGTTTCCAGGGTTACTGACCACCCTGTTTCCAGGATAACTGAAAGCCCTGTTTCCAGGGTAACTGACTGCCCAGTTTCCAGGGTAACTGATCACCCTGTTTCCGGGATAACTGACTGCCCTGTTTCCGGGAGAACTGACTGCCCTGTTTCCAGGATAAATGACTGCCCTGTTTCCAGGATAACTGACTGCCCTGTTTACTGGATAACTGATTGCCCTGTTTCCAGGTTAACTGACTGCCCTGTTTCCAGGGAAACTGACTGCCCTGTTTCCAGGGTAACTGACCGCCCTGTTTCAGGGGTAACTGACCGCCCTGTTTCCTGGATAACTGACTGCCCTGTTTCCAGGGTAACTGACTGCCCACTTTCCAGTGTAACTGATCACCCTGTTTCCAGGGTAACTGACCGCCCTGTTTCCAGGGTAACTGACTGCCCTGTTTCCGGGATAACTGACTGCCCTGTTTCCAGGGTAACTGACCGCCCTGTTTCCAGGGTAACTGACTGCCCTGTTGCCAGGATAACTGACTGCCTTGTTTCCAGGGTAACTGACTGCCCACTTTCCAGTGCAACTGATCACCCTGTTTCCAAGGTTACTGACTGCCCACTTTCCAAGGTAACTGATCACCCTGTTTCCGGGATAACTGACTCCCCTGTTTCCAGGGTAAGTGACTGCCCAGTTTCCAGGGTAACTGACTGCCCAGTTTCCAGGGTAAATTATCACCCTGTTTCAGGGATAACTAACTGCCCTGTTTCCGGGATAACTGCCTGCCCTGTTTCCGGGGTAACAGATCACCCTGTTTCCGGGGTAACTGACTGCCCAGTTTCCGGGGTAACTGACTTCCCTGTTTAAAGGGTAACTGTCTGCCCTGTTTCCGGGATAACTGACTGCCCTGTTTCCAGGGTAACTGATAACCCTGTTTCCGGGATAACTGACTGCCCTGTTTCCAGGGTAACTGACTGCCCAGTTTCCTGGGTAACTGACTGTCCTGTTTCCGGGGTAACTGACTGCCCTGTTTCCAGGGAAACTGACTGCCCAGTTTCCAGAGTAACTGAATACCCTGTTTCCAGGGTAACTGACTGCCCTGTTTCCGGGATAACTGACTGCTCTGTTTCCAGGGTAACTGACTGCCCTGTTTCCGGGGCAACTGACTGCCCTGTTTCCAGGGTAACTGATCACCCTGTTTCCGGGATAACTGACTGCCCTGTTTCCGGGATAACTGACTGCCCTGTTTCCAGGGTAACTGACTGCCCTGTTTCCGAGGTAACTGACTGCCCTGTTTCCGGGATAACTGACTGCCCTGTCTCCAGGATAACTGATCACCCTGTTTCCGGGGTAACTGACTGCCCTGTTTCCAGGGTAACTGACCGCCCTGTTTCCAGGATAACTGTTCACCCTGTTTCCAGGGTAACTGACTGCCCTGTTTCCAGGGGAACTGACTGCCCTGTTTCCGGGTTAACTGATCACCCTATTTCTGGGGTAACTGACTAACAATTTTCCAGGGTGACTGACTGCCCTGTTTCCAGGCTAACTGACTGCCCAGTTTCCGGGGTAACTGACTGCCCTGTTTCCTGGGTAACTGACTGCCCTGCTTCCGGGGTAACTGACTGCCCTGTTTCCAGGGTAACTGACTGCCCTGTTTCCAAGGTAACTGATCACCCTGTTTCCGGGATAACTGTCTGCCCTGTTTCCGGGATAACTGACTGCCCTGTTTCCAGGGTAACTGACTGCCCTGTTTCCAGGGGAACTGACTGCCCTGTTTCCGGGGTAACTGATCACCCTGTTTCCGGGGTAACTGACTAACAGGTTTCCAGGGTGACTGACTGCCCTGTTTCCAGGGTAACTGACTGCCCAGTTTCCGGGGTAACTGACTGCCCTGTTTCCTGGGTAACTGACTGCCCTGCTTCCAGGGTAACTGACTGCCCTGTTTCCAGGGTAACTGACTGCCCAGTTTCCAGTGTAACTGATCACCCTTTTTCCGGGATAACTGACTGCCCTATTTCCGGGATAACTGATTGCCCTGTTTCCAGGGTAACTGATCACCCTGTTTCCGGGATAACTGACTCCCCTGTTTCCAGGGTAAGTGACTGCCCAGTTTCCAGGGTAACTGACTGCCCAGTTTCCAGGGTAACTGATCACCCTGTTTCCGGGATAACTGACTGCCCTGTTTCCGGGAGAACTGACTGCCCTGTTTCCAGGGTAACTGACTGCCCTGTTTCCGGGGTAACTGACCGCTTTGTTTCCAGGGGAACTGATCACCCTGTTTCTGGGATAACTGACTGCCCTGTTTCCGGGATAACTGACTGCCCTGTTTCCAGGCTAACTGACTGCCCTGTTTCCGGGATAACTGATCACCCTGTTTCCGTGGTAACTGACTGCCCTGTTTCCGGGGTAAATGACAGCCCTGTTTCCAGGATAACTGATCACCCTGTTTCGGGGTAACTGACCACCCTGTTTCCAGGGTCACTGACCACCCTGTTTCCGGGATAACTGAAAGCCCTGTTTCCAGGGTAACTGACTGCCCAGTTTCCAGGGTAACTGGTCACCCTGTTTCCGGGATAACTGACTGCCCTGTTTCCGGGAGAACTGACTGCCCTGTTTCCAGGATAAATGACTGCCCTGTTTCCAGGATAACTGACTGCCCTGTTTACTGGATAACTGATTGCCCTGTTTCCAGGTTAACTGACTGCCCTGTTTCCAGGGAAACTGACTGCCCTGTTTCCAGGGTAACTGACCGCCCTGTTTCAGGGGTAACTGACCGCCCAGTTTCCAGGGTAACTGATCACCCTGTTTCCGGGATAACTGACTGCCCTGTTTCCGGGAGAAATGACTGCGCTGTTTCCAGGGTAACTGACTGCCCTCTTTCCAGGGTAACTGACTGCCCTGTTTCCAAGGTAACTGATCACCCTGTTTCCGGGATAACTGTCTGCCCTGTTTCCGGGATAACTGACTGCCCTGTTTCCAGGGTAACTGACTGCCCTGTTTCCAGGGGAACTAACTGCCCTGTTTCCGGGGTAACTGATCACCCTGTTTCCGGGGTAACTGACTAACAGGTTTCCAGGGTGACTGACTGCCCTGTTTCCAGGGTAACTGACTGCCCAGTTTCCGGGGTAACTGACTGCCCTGTTTCCTGGGTAACTGACTGCCCTGCTTCCGGGGTAACTGACTGCCCTGTTTCCAGGGTAACTGACTGCCCAGTTTCCAGGGTAACTGATCACCCTTTTTCCGGGATAACTGACTGCCCTATTTCCGGGATAACTGATTGCCCTGTTTCCAGGGTAACTGATCACCCTGTTTCCGGGATAACTGACTCCCCTGTTTCCAGGGTAAGTGACTGCCCAGTTTCCAGGGTAACTGACTGCCCAGTTTCCAGGGTAACTGATCACCCTGTTTCCGGGATAACTGACTGCCCTGTTTCCGGGAGAACTGACTGCCCTGTTTCCAGGGTAACTGACTGCCCTGTTTCCGGGGTAACTGACCGCCTTGTTTCCAGGGGAACTGATCACCCTGTTTCTGGGATAACTGACTGCCCTGTTTCCGGGATAACTGACTGCCCTGTTTCCAGGCTAACTGACTGCCCTGTTTCCGGGATAACTGATCACCCTGTTTCCGTGGTAACTGACTGCCCTGTTTCCGGGGTAAATGACCGCCCTGTTTCCAGGATAACTGATCACCCTGTTTCCGGGGTAACTGACCACCCTGTTTCCAGGGTCACTGACCACCCTGTTTCCAGGATAACTGAAAGCCCTGTTTCCAGGGTAACTGACTGCCCAGTTTCCAGGGTAACTGATCACCCTGTTTCGGGGATAACTGACTGCCCTGTTTCCGGGAGAACTGACTGCCCTGTTTCCAGGATAAATGACTGCCCTGTTTCCAGGATAACTGACTGCCCTGTTTACTGGATAACTGATTGCCCTGTTTCCAGGTTAACTGACTGCCCTGTTTCCAGGGAAACTGACTGCCCTGTTTCCAGGGTAACTGACCGCCCTGTTTCAGGGGTAACTGACCGCCCAGTTTCCAGGGTAACTGATCACCCTGTTTCCGGGATAACTGACTGCCCTGTTTCCGGGAGAAATGACTGCGCTGTTTCCAGGGTAACTGACTGCCCTCTTTCCAGGGTAACTGACTGCCCTGTTTCCAAGGTAACTGATCACCCTGTTTCCGGGATAACTGTCTGCCCTGTTTCCGGGATAACTGACTGCCCTGTTTCCAGGGTAACTGACTGCCCTGTTTCCAGGGGAACTGACTGCCCTGTTTCCGGGGTAACTGATCACCCTGTTTCCGGGGTAACTGACTAACAGGTTTCCAGGGTGACTGACTGCCCTGTTTCCAGGGTAACTGACTGCCAAGTTTCCGGGGTAACTGACTGCCCTGTTTCCTGGGTAACTGACTGCCCTGCTTCCGGGGTAACTGACTGCCCTGTTTCCAGGGTAACTGACTGCCCAGTTTCCAGGGTAACTGATCACCCTTTTTCCGGGATAACTGACTGCCCTATTTCCGGGATAACTGATTGCCCTGTTTCCAGGGTAACTGATCACCCTGTTTCCGGGATAACTGACTCCCCTGTTTCCAGGGTAAGTGACTGCCCAGTTTCCAGGGTAACTGACTGCCCAGTTTCCAGGGTAACTGATCACCCTGTTTCCGGGATAACTGACTGCCCTGTTTCCGGGAGAACTGACTGCCCTGTTTCCAGGGTAACTGACTGCCCTGTTTCCGGGGTAACTGATCGCCTTGTTTCCAGGGGAACTGATCACCCTGTTTCTGGGATAACTGACTGCCCTGTTTCCGGGATAACTGACTGCCCTGTTTCCAGGCTAACTGACTGCCCTGTTTCCGGGATAACTGATCACCCTGTTTCCGTGGTAACTGACTGCCCTGTTTCCGGGGTAAATGACCGCCCTGTTTCCAGGATAACTGATCACCCTGTTTCCGGGGTAACTGACCACCCTGTTTCCAGGGTCACTGACCACCCTGTTTCCAGGATAACTGAAAGCCCTGTTTGCAGGGTAACTGACTGCCCAGTTTCCAGGGTAACTGATCACCCTGTTTCCGGGATAACTGACTGCCCTGTTTCCGGGAGAACTGACTGCCCTGTTTCCAGGATAAATGACTGCCCTGTTTCCAGGATAACTGACTGCCCTGTTTCCAGGGAAACTGACTGCCCTGTTTCCAGGGTAACTGACCGCCCTGTTTCAGGGGTAACTGACCGCCCTGTTTCCTGGATAACTGACTGCCCTGTTTCCAGGGTAACTGACTGCCCACTTTCCAGTGTAACTGATCACCCTGTTTCCAGGGTAACTGACCGCCCTGTTTCCAGGGTAACTGACTGCCCTGTTTCCGGGATAACTGACTGCCCTGTTTCCAGGTTAACTGACCGCCCTGTTTCCAGGGTAACTGACTGCCCTGTTGCCAGGATAACTGACTGCCTTGTTTCCAGGGTAAGTGACTGCCCACTTTCCAGTGCAACTGATCACCCTGTTTCCAAGGTTACTGACTGCCCACTTTCCAGGGTAACTGATCACCCTGTTTCCGGGATAACTGACTCCCCTGTTTCCAGGGTAAGTGACTGCCCAGTTTCCAGGGTAACTGACTGCCCAGTTTCCAGGGTAAATTATCACCCTGTTTCAGGGATAACTAACTGCCCTGTTTCCGGGATAACTGCCTGCCCTGTTTCCGGGGTAACAGATCACCCTGTTTCCGGGGTAACTGACTGCCCAGTTTCCGGGGTAACTGACTTCCCTGTTTAAAGGGTAACTGTCTGCCCTGTTTCCGGGATAACTGACTGCCCTGTTACCAGGGTAACTGATAACCCTGTTTCCGGGATAACTGACTGCCATGTTTCCAGGGTAACTGACTGCCCAGTTTCCTGGGTAACTGACTGTCCTGTTTCCGGGGTAACTGACTGCTCTGTTTCCAGGGTAACTGACTGCCCTGTTTCCGGGGCAACTGACTGCCCTGTTTCCAGGGTAACTGATCACCCTGTTTCCGGGATAACTGACTGCCCTGTTTCCGGGATAACTGACTGCCCTGTTTCCAGGGTAACTGACTGCCCTGTTTCCGAGGTAACTGACTGCCCTGTTTCCGGGATAACTGACTGCCCTGTCTCCAGGATAACTGATCACCCTGTTTCCGGGGTAACTGACTGCCCTGTTTCCAGGGTAACTGACCGCCCTGTTTCCAGGATAACTGTTCACCCTGTTTCCAGGGTAACTGACTGCCCTGTTTCCAGGGGAACTGACTGCCCTGTTTCCGGGTTAACTGATCACCCTGTTTCCGGGGTAACTGACTGCCCTGTTTCCAGGGTAACTGACCGCCCTGTTTCCAGGATAACTGTTCACCCTGTTTCCAGGGTAACTGACTGCCCTGTTTCCAGGATAACTGTTCACCCTGTTTCCAGGCTAACTGACTGCCCAGTTTCCGGGGTAACTGACTGCCCTGTTTCCTGGGTAACTGACTGCCCTGCTTCCGGGGTAACTGACTGCCCTGTTTCCAGGGTAACTGACTGCCCTGTTTCCAAGGTAACTGATCACCCTGTTTCCGGGATAACTGTCTGCCCTGTTTCCGGGATAACTGACTGCCCTGTTTCCAGGGTAACTGACTGCCCTGTTTCCAGGGGAACTGACTGCCCTGTTTCCGGGGTAACTGATCACCCTGTTTCCGGGGTAACTGACTAACAGGTTTCCAGGGTGACTGACTGCCCTGTTTCCAGGGTAACTGACGGCCCAGTTTCCGGGGTAACTGACTGCCCTGTTTCCTGGGTAACTGACTGCCCTGCTTCCGGGGTAACTGACTGCCCTGTTTCCAGGGTAACTGACTGCCCAGTTTCCAGTGTAACTGATCACCCTTTTTCCGGGATAACTGACTGCCCTATTTCCGGGATAACTGATTGCCCTGTTTCCAGGGTAACTGATCACCCTGTTTCCGGGATAACTGACTCCCCTGTTTCCAGGGTAAGTGACTGCCCAGTTTCCAGGGTAACTGACTGCCCAGTTTCCAGGGTAACTGATCACCCTGTTTCCGGGATAACTGACTGCCCTGTTTCCGGGAGAACTGACTGCCCTGTTTCCAGGGTAACTGACTGCCCTGTTTCCGGGGTAACTGACCGCTTTGTTTCCAGGGGAACTGATCACCCTGTTTCTGGGATAACTGACTGCCCTGTTTCCGGGATAACTGACTGCCCTGTTTCCAGGCTAACTGACTGCCCTGTTTCCGGGATAACTGATCACCCTGTTTCCGTGGTAACTGACTGCCCTGTTTCCGGGGTAAATGACCGCCCTGTTTCCAGGATAACTGATCACCCTGTTTCCGGGGTAACTGACCACCCTGTTTCCAGGGTCACTGACCACCCTGTTTCCAGGATAACTGAAAGCCCTGTTTCCAGGGTAACTGACTGCCCAGTTTCCAGGGTAACTGATCACCCTGTTTCCGGGATAACTGACTGCCCTGTTTCCGGGAGAACTGACTGCCCTGTTTCCAGGATAAATGACTGCCCTGTTTCCAGGATAACTGACTGCCCTGTTTACTGGATAACTGATTGCCCTGTTTCAGGTTAACTGACTGCCCTGTTTCCAGGGAAACTGACTGCCCTGTTTCCAGGGTAACTGACCGCCCTGTTTCAGGGGTAACTGACCGCCCTGTTTCCTGGATAACTGACTGCCCTGTTTCCAGGGTAACTGACTGCCCACTTTCCAGGGTAACTGATCACCCTGTTTCCGGGATAACTGACTCCCCTGTTTCCAGGGTAAGTGACTGCCCAGTTTCCAGGGTAACTGACTGCCCAGTTTCCAGGGTAAATTATCACCCTGTTTCAGGGATAACTAACTGCCCTGTTTCCGGGATAACTGCCTGCCCTGTTTCCGGGGTAACAGATCACCCTGTTTCCGGGGTAACTGACTGCCCAGTTTCCGGGGTAACTGACTTCCCTGTTTAAAGGGTAACTGTCTGCCCTGTTTCCGGGATAACTGACTGCCCTGTTTCCAGGGTAACTGATAACCCTGTTTCCGGGATAACTGACTGCCCTGTTTCCAGGGTAACTGACTGCCCAGTTTCCTGGGTAACTGACTGTCCTGTTTCCGGGGTAACTGACTGCCCTGTTTCCAGGGTAACTGACTGCCCAGTTTCCAGAGTAACTGAATACCCTGTTTCCAGGGTAACTGACTGCCCTGTTTCCGGGGCAACTGACTGCCCTGTTTCCAGGGTAACTGACTGCCCAGTTTCCTGGGTAACTGACTGTCCTGTTTCCGGGGTAACTGAATGCCCTGTTTCCAGGGTAACTGACTGCCCTGTTTCCGGGATAACTGACTGCCCTGTCTCCAGGATAACTGATCACCCTGTTTCCGGGGTAACTGACTGCCCTGTTTCCAGGGTAACTGACCGCCCAGTTTCCAGGATAACTGTTCACCCTGTTTCCAGGGTAACTGACTGCCCTGTTTCCAGGGGAACTGACTGCCCTGTTTCCGGGTTAACTGATCACCCTATTTCTGGGGTAACTGACTAACAATTTTCCAGGGTGACTGACTGCCCTGTTTCCAGGCTAACTGACTGCCCAGTTTCCGGGGTAACTGACTGCCCTGTTTCCTGGGTAACTGACTGCCCTGCTTCCGGGGTAACTGACTGCCCTGTTTCCAGGGTAACTGACTGCCCAGTTTCCAGTGTAACTGATCACCCTTTTTCCGGGATAACTGACTGCCCTATTTCCGGGATAACTGATTGCCCTGTTTCCAGGGTAACTGATCACCCTGTTTCCGGGATAACTGACTCCCCTGTTTCCGGGGTAACTGACTGCCCTGTTTCCAGGGTAACTGACTGCCCAGTTTCCAGGGTAACTGATCACACTGTTTCCGGGATAACTGACTGCCCTGTTTCCGGGAGAACTGACTGCCCTGTTTCCAGGGTAACTGACTGCCCTGTTTCCGGGGTAACTGACCGCCTTGTTTCCAGGGTAACTGATCACCCTGTTTCTGGGATAACTGACTGCCCTGTTTCCGGGGTAACTGACTGCCCTGTTTCCAGGGTAACTGACTGCCCAGTTTCCAGGATAACTGATCACCCTGTTTCTGGGATAACTGACTGCCCTGTTTCCGGGAGTACTGACTTCCCTGTTTCCAGGGTAACTGACTGCCCTGTTTCCGGGGTAACTGACCGCCTTGTTTCCAGTGTAAGTGATCACCCTTTTTCCGGGGTCACTGACTGCCCTGTTTCCAGGGTAACTGACCGCCCTGTTTCCAGGATAACTGATCACCCTGTTTCCGGGGTAACTGACCACCCTGTTTCCTGGATAACTGACTCCCCTGTTTCCAGGGTAAGTGACTGCCCTGCTTCCGGGGTAACTGATCTCCCTGTTTCCGGGGTAACTGACCGCCCTGTTTCCAGGATAACTGACCTACCTATTTCCGGGGTAACTGACCGCCCTGTTTCCAGGATAACTGACTGCCCTGTTTCCAGGTTAACTGACTGCCCTGTTTCCAGGGTAACCGACTGCCCTGTTTCCAGGGGAACTGACTGCCCTGTTTCCGGGGTAACTGATCACCCTGTTTCCGGGGTAACTGTCCAACCAGTTTCCAGGGTGACTGACTGCCCTGTTACCTGGGTAACTGACTGCCCTGTTTCCGGGGTAACTGACTGCCCTGTTTCCAGGGTAACTGACTGCCCAGTTTCCAGGGTAACTGATCACCCTTTTTCCGGGATAACTGACTGCCCTGTTTCCGGGATAACTGACTGCCCTGTTTCGAGGGTAACTGATCACCCTGTTTCCGGGATCACTGTCTGCCCTGTTTCCGGGATAACTGACTGCCCAGTTTCCAGGGTAACTGACTGCCCTGTTTCCGGGGTAACTGACTGCACTGTTTCGAGTGTAACTGACTTCCCAGTTTCCAGGGTAACTGATCACCCTGTTTCCGGGATAACTGACTGCCCTGTTTCCGGGAGAAATGACTGCCCTGTTTACAGGGTAACTGACTGCCCTGCTTCCGGGGTAACTGACTGCCCTGTTTCCAGGGTAACTGATCACCCTGTTTCCGGGATAACTGACTGCCCTGTTTCCGGGATAACTGACTGCCCTGTTTCCAGGGTAACTGACTTACCCTGTTTCCGGGGTAACTGACTGCCCTGTTTCCAGGCTCCCTGACTGCCCTGTTTCCAGGATAACTGATCACCCTGTTTCCGGGGTAACTGACTGCCCTGTTTCCGGGGTAACTGACCGCCCTGTTTCCAGGGTAACTGACCACCCTGTTTCCAGGATAACTGAAAGCCCTGTTTCCAGGGTAACTGATCTCCCTGTTTCCGGGGTAACTGATCACCCTGTTTCCGGGTAACTGACTGCCCTGTTTCCGGGGTAACTGACTGCCCTGTTTCCAGGGTAACTGATCTCCCTGTTTCCAGTGCAACGGATCACCATGTTTCCGGGGTAACTGACTGCCCTGTTTCCAGGGCAACTGACCGCCCTGTTTCCGGGGTAACTGACTGCCCAGTTTCCAGGGTAACTGTTCACCCTGTTTCCGGGGTAACGGATCACCCTGTTTCCGGGGTAAATGACTGCCCTGTTTCCAGGGTAACTGACCACCCTGTTTCAGGGATAACTGATCACCCTGTTTCCGGGGTAACTGAGTAATCTGTATCCAGGGTTACTGACTGCCCTGTTTCCGGGGCAACTGACTGCGCAGTTTCCAGGGTAAAAAACTGCCCTGTTTCCGGGGTAACTGACCGCCCTGTTTCCAGGATAACTGATCACCCTGTTTCCGGGGTAACTGAGTAATCTGTTTCCAGGGTTACTGACTGCCCTGTTTCCGGGGTAACTGACTGCCCAGTTTCCAGCGTAACCGACTGCCCTGTTTCCAGGGTAACTGACTGCCCAGTTTCCAGGGTAACTGACTGCCCTGTTTCCGGGGTAACTGACTGCCCAGTTTCCAGGGTAACTGAATGCCCAGTTTCCAGGGTAACTAACTGCCCTGTTTCCGGGGTAACTGACTGCCCAGTTTCCAGGGTAACTGATCACCCTGTTTCCGGGGTAACTGACTAACAAGTTTCCAGGGTGACTGACTGCCCTGTTTCCAGGGTAACTGACTGCCCAGTTTCCGGGGTAACTGACTGCCCTGTTTCCGGGATAACTGACTGCCCTGTTTCCAGGCGAACTGACTGCCCTGTTTCCGGGATAACTGATCACCCTGTTTCCGTGGTAACTGACTGCCCTGTTTCCGGGGTAAATGACCGCGCTGTTTCCAGGATAACTGATCACCCTGTTTCCGGAGTAACTGACCACCCTGTTTCCAGGGTTACTGACAGCCCTGTTTCCAGGATAACTCAAAGCCCTGTTTCCAGGTTAACTGACTGCCCAGTTTCCAGGGTAACTGATCACCCTGTTTCGGGAAAACTGACTGCCCTGTTTCCGGGACAACTGACTGCCCTGTTTCCAGGATAACTGACTGCCCTATTTACTGGATAACTGACCGCCCTGTTTCCAGGTTAACTGACTGCCCTGTTTCCAGGGAAACTGACTGCCCTGTTTCCTGGGTAACTGACCGCCCTGTTTCTGGGGTAACTGATCTCCCTGTTTCCGGGGTAACTGACCGCCCTGTTTCGAGGGTAACTGACTGCCCCGTTGCCAGGATAACTGACTGCCCTGTTTCCAGGGTAACTGACTGCCCACTTTCCAGTGCAACTGATCACCCTGTTTCAAGGGTTACTGACTGCCCACTTTCCAGTGTAACTGATCACCCTGTTTCCAGGATAACTGAATACCCTGTTTCCAGGGTAACTGACTGCCCTGTTTCCGGGATAACTGACTGCCCTGTTTCCAGGGTAACTGACTGCCCACTTTCCAGTGTAACTGATCACCCTGTTTCCAGGAGAACTGACTGCCCTGTTTCCAGGGTAACTGACCGCCCAGTTTCCAGGGTAAATTATCACCCTGTTTCAGGGATAACTAACTGCCCTGTTTCCGGAATAACTGACTTCCCTGTTTCCGGGGTCACTGATCAACCTGTTTCCGGGGTAACTGACTGCCCTGTTTCCAGGGTAACTGACTGCCCAGTTTCCAGGGTAACTGACTGTCCTGTTTCCGGGGTAACTGACTGCCCTGTTTCCAGGGTAACTGACTGCCCAGTTTCCAGAGTAACTGAATACCCTGTTTCCAGGGTAACTGACTGCCCTGTTTCCGGGATAACTGACTGCCCTGTTTCCAGGGTAACTGACTGCCCTGTTTCCGGGGCAGCTGACTGCCCTGTTTCCAGGGTAACTGATCACCCTGTTTCCGGGATAACTGACTGCCCTGTTTCCGGGATAACTGACTGCCCTGTTTCCAGGGTCACTGACCACCCTGTTTCCAGGGTAACTGACTGCCCTGTTTCCTGGGTAACTGACTGCCCTGTTTCCGGGGTAACTGATCTCCCTGTTTCCGGGGTAACTGACCGCCCTGTTTCCAGGATAACTGACCTACCTATTTCCGGGGTAACTGACCGCCCTGTTTCCAGGATAACTGACTGCCCTGTTTCCGGGTTAACTGACTGCCCTGTTTCCAGGGTAACTGACTGCCCTGTTTCCAGGGGATCTGACTGCCCTGCTTCCGGGGTAACTGATCACCCTGTTTCCGGGGTAACTGTCCAACCAGTTTCCAGGGTGACTGACTGCCCTGTTTCCAGGGTAACTGACTGCCCAGTTTCCGGGGTAACTGACTGCCCTGTTTCCTGGGTAACTGACTGCCCTGTTTCCGGGGTAACTGACTGCCCTGTTTCCAGGGTAACTGACTGCCCAGTTTCCAGGGTAACTGATCACCCTTTTTCCGGGATAACTGACTGCTCTGTTTCCGGGATAACTGACTGCCATGTTTCGAGGGTAACGGATCACCCTGTTTCCGGGATAACTGTCTGCCGGGTTTCCGGGATAACTGACTGCCCAGTTTCCAGGGAAACTGACTGCCCTGTTTCCGGGGTAACTGACTGCTCTGTTTCCAGGGTAACTGACTGCCCAGTTTCCAGGGTAACTGATCACCCTGTTTCCGGGATAACTGACTGCCCTGTTTCCGGGAGAAATGACTGCCCTGTTTCCAGGGTAACTGACTGCCCTGCTTCCGGGGTAACTGACTGCCCTGTTTGCAGGGTAACTGATCACCCTGTTTACGGGATAACTGACTGCCCTGTTTCCGGGATAACTGACTGCCCTGTTTCCAGGGTAACTGACCGCCCTGTTTCCGGGGTAACTGACTGCCCAGTTTCCAGGGTAACTGACTGCCAGGTTTCCAGGGTAACTAACTGCCCTGTTTCCGGGGTAACTGACTGCCCAGTTTCCAGGGTAACTGACTGCCCTGTTTCCAGGGTAACTGTCTGCCCACCTTCCAGCGTAACTGATCACCCTGTTTCCAGGATAACTGAATGCCCTGTTTCCAGGGTAACTGACTGCCCAGTTTCCAGGGTAAATTATCACCCTGTTTCCGGGATAACTAACTGCCCTGTTTCCGGGATAACTGACTGCCCTGTTTCCGGGGTAACTGATCACCCTGTTTCCGGGGTAACTGACTGCCCAGTTTCCGGGGTAACTAACTTCCCTGTTTCCAGGGTAACTGACTGCCCTGTTTCCGGGATAACGGACTGCCCTGTTTTCAGGGTAACTGATAACCCTGTTTCCGGGATAACTGACTGCCCTGTTTCCAGGGTAACTGACTGCCCAGTTTCCAGGGTAACTGACTGCCCTGTTTCCGGGGTAACTGACTGCCCAGTTTCCAGGGTAACTGATCACCCTGTTTCCGGGTTAACTGACTGCCCTGTTTCCGGGAGAAATGACTGCCCTGTTTCCAGGGTAACTGACTGCCCTGCTTCCGGGGTAACTGACTGCCCTGTTTGCAGGGTAACTGATCACCCTGTTTACGGGATAACTGAATACCCTGTTTCCAGGGTAACTGACTGCCCTGTTTCCGGGATAACTGACTGCCCTGTTTCCAGGGTAACTGACTGCCCACTTTCCAGTGCAACTGATCACCCTGTTTCCAGGATAACTGACTGCCCTGTTTCCAGGGTAACTGACCGCCCAGTTTCCAGGGTAAATTATCACCCTGTTTCCAGGATAACTGATCACCCTGTTTCCGGGGTAACTGACTGCCCTGTTTCCAGGGTAACTGACCGCCCAGTTTCCAGGGTAAATTATCACCCTGTTTGCAGGGTAACTGATCACCCTGTTTACGGGATAACTGAATACCCTGTTTCCAGGGTAACTGACTGCCCTGTTTCCGGGATAACTGACTGCCCTGTTTCCAGGGTAACTGACTGCCCACTTTCCAGTGCAACTGATCACCCTGTTTCCAGGATAACTGATCACCCTGTTTCCGGGGTAACTGACTGCCCAGTTTCCAGGGTAACTGACTGTCCTGTTTCCGGGGTAACTGACTGCCCTGTTTCCAGGGTAACTGACTGCCCAGTTTCCAGAGTAACTGAATACCCTGTTTCCAGGGTGACTGACTGCCCTGTTTCCAGGGTAACTGACTGCCCAGTTTCCGGGGTAACTGACTGCCCTGTTTCCTGGGTAACTGACTGCCCTGTTTCCGGGGTAACTGACTGCCCTGTTTCCAGGGTAACTGACTGCCCAGTTTCCAGGGTAACTGATCACCCTTTTTCCGGGATAACTGACTGCTCTGTTTCCGGGATAACTGACTGCCATGTTTCGAGGGTAACGGATCACCCTGTTTCCGGGATAACTGTCTGCCGGGTTTCCGGGATAACTGACTGCCCAGTTTCCAGGGAAACTGACTGCCCTGTTTCCGGGGTAACTGACTGCTCTGTTTCCAGGGTAACTGACTGCCCAGTTTCCAGGGTAACTGATCACCCTGTTTCCGGGATAACTGACTGCCCTGTTTCCGGGAGAAATGACTGCCCTGTTTCCAGGGTAACTGACTGCCCTGCTTCCGGGGTAACTGACTGCCCTGTTTGCAGGGTAACTGATCACCCTGTTTACGGGATAACTGACTGCCCTGTTTCCGGGATAACTGACTGCCCTGTTTCCAGGGTAACTGACCGCCCTGTTTCCGGGGTAACTGACTGCCCAGTTTCCAGGGTAACTGACTGCCAGGTTTCCAGGGTAACTAACTGCCCTGTTTCCGGGGTAACTGACTGCCCAGTTTCCAGGGTAACTGACTGCCCTGTTTCCAGGGTAACTGTCTGCCCACCTTCCAGCGTAACTGATCACCCTGTTTCCAGGATAACTGAATGCCCTGTTTCCAGGGTAACTGACTGCCCAGTTTCCAGGGTAAATTATCACCCTGTTTCCGGGATAACTAACTGCCCTGTTTCCGGGATAACTGACTGCCCTGTTTCCGGGGTAACTGATCACCCTGTTTCCGGGGTAACTGACTGCCCAGTTTCCGGGGTAACTAACTTCCCTGTTTCCAGGGTAACTGACTGCCCTGTTTCCGGGATAACGGACTGCCCTGTTTTCAGGGTAACTGATAACCCTGTTTCCGGGATAACTGACTGCCCTGTTTCCAGGGTAACTGACTGCCCAGTTTCCAGGGTAACTGACTGCCCTGTTTCCGGGGTAACTGACTGCCCAGTTTCCAGGGTAACTGATCACCCTGTTTCCGGGTTAACTGACTGCCCTGTTTCCGGGAGAAATGACTGCCCTGTTTCCAGGGTAACTGACTGCCCTGCTTCCGGGGTAACTGACTGCCCTGTTTGCAGGGTAACTGATCACCCTGTTTACGGGATAACTGAATACCCTGTTTCCAGGGTAACTGACTGCCCTGTTTCCGGGATAACTGACTGCCCTGTTTCCAGGGTAACTGACTGCCCACTTTCCAGTGCAACTGATCACCCTGTTTCCAGGATAACTGACTGCCCTGTTTCCAGGGTAACTGACCGCCCAGTTTCCAGGGTAAATTATCACCCTGTTTCCAGGATAACTGATCACCCTGTTTCCGGGGTAACTGACTGCCCTGTTTCCAGGGTAACTGACCGCCCAGTTTCCAGGGTAAATTATCACCCTGTTTGCAGGGTAACTGATCACCCTGTTTACGGGATAACTGAATACCCTGTTTCCAGGGTAACTGACTGCCCTGTTTCCGGGATAACTGACTGCCCTGTTTCCAGGGTAACTGACTGCCCACTTTCCAGTGCAACTGATCACCCTGTTTCCAGGATAACTGATCACCCTGTTTCCGGGGTAACTGACTGCCCAGTTTCCAGGGTAACTGACTGTCCTGTTTCCGGGGTAACTGACTGCCCTGTTTCCAGGGTAACTGACTGCCCAGTTTCCAGAGTAACTGAATACCCTGTTTCCAGGGTAACTGACTGCCCTGTTTCCGGGATAACTGACTGCCCTGTTTCCAGGGTAATGACTGCCCTGTTTCCGGGGCAGCTGACTGCCCTGTTTCCAGGGTAACTGATCACCCTGTTTCCAGGATAACTGACTGCCCTGTTTCCGGGATAACTGACTGCCCTGTTTCCAGGGTCACTGACCACCCTATTTCCAGGATAACTGACTCCTCTGTTTCCAGGGTAACTGACTGCCCTGTTTCCGGGGTAACTGATCCCCCTGTTTCCGGGGTAACTGACCGCCCTGTTTCCAGGATAACTGACCTACCTATTTCCGGGGTAACTGACCGCCCTGTTTCCAAGATAACTGACTGCCCTCTTTCCAGGGTAACTGACTGCCCTCTTTCCGGGGTAACTGACTGCCCTGTTTCCAGGCTAACTGACTGCCCTGTTTCCAGGATAACTGATCACCCTGTTTCCAGGGTAACTGACTGCCCTGTTTCCGGGGTAACTGACCGCCCTGTTTCCAGGATAACTGATCACCCTGTTTGCAGGGTAACTGATCACCCTGTTTACGGGATAACTGAATACCCTGTTTCCAGGGTAACTGACTGCCCTGTTTCCGGGATAACTGACTGCCCTGTTTCCAGGGTAACTGACTGCCCACTTTCCAGTGCAACTGATCACCCTGTTTCCAGGATAACTGATCACCCTGTTTCCGGGGTAACTGACTGCCCAGTTTCCAGGGTAACTGACTGTCCTGTTTCCGGGGTAACTGACTGCCCTGTTTCCAGGGTAACTGACTGCCCAGTTTCCAGAGTAACTGAATACCCTGTTTCCAGGGTAACTGACTGCCCTGTTTCCGGGATAACTGACTGCCCTGTTTCCAGGGTAACTGACTGCCCTGTTTCCGGGGCAGCTGACTGCCCTGTTTCCAGGGTAACTGATCACCCTGTTTCCAGGATAACTGACTGCCCTGTTTCCGGGATAACTGACTGCCCTGTTTCCAGGGTCACTGACCACCCTATTTCCAGGATAACTGACTCCTCTGTTTCCAGGGTAACTGACTGCCCTGTTTCCGGGGTAACTGATCCCCCTGTTTCCGGGGTAACTGACCGCCCTGTTTCCAGGATAACTGACCTACCTATTTCCGGGGCAACTGACCGCCCTGTTTCCAGGATAACTGACTGCCCTGTTTCCGGGTTAACTGACTGCCCTGTTTCCAGGGTAACTGACTGCCCTGTTTCCAGGGGATCTGACTGCCCTGCTTCCGGGGTAACTGATCACCCTGTTTCCGGGGTAACTGTCCAACCAGTTTCCAGGGTGACTGACTGCCCTGTTTCCAGGGTAACTGACTGCCCAGTTTCCGGGGTAACTGACTGCCCTGTTTCCTGGGTAACTGACTGCCCTGCTTCCGGGGTAACTGACTGGCCTGTTTCCAGGGTAACTGACTGCCCAGTTTCCAGGGTAACTGATCACCCTTTTTCCGGGATAACTGACTGCTCTGTTTCCGGGATAACTGACTGCCCTGTTTCGAGGGTAACGGATCACCCTGTTTCCGGGATAACTGTCTGCCGGGTTTCCGGGATAACTGACTGCCCAGTTTCCAGGGAAACTGACTGCCCTGTTTCCGGGGTAACTGACTGCCCTGTTTCCAGGCTAACTGACTGCCCAGTTTCCAGAGTAACTGAATACCCTGTTTCCAGGGTAACTGACTGCCCTGTTTCCGGGATAACTGACTGCCCTGTTTCCAGGGTAACTGACTGCCCTGTTTCCGGGATAACTGACTGCCCTGTTTCCAGGGTAACTGACTGCTCTGTTTCCGGGGTAACTGACTGCCCTGTTTCCAGGCTAACTGACTGCCCTGTTTCCAGGATAACTGATCACCCTGTTTCCAGGATAACTGACTCCCTTGTTTCCAGGATAACTGACTGCCCTGTTTCCGGGGTAACTTACTGACCTGTTTCCAGGATAACTGACCTACCTATTGCCGGGGTAACTGACCGCCCTGTTTCCAGGTTAACTGACTGCCCTGTTTCCAGGTTAACTGACTGCGCTGTTTCCAGGGTAACTGACTGCCCTGTTTCCAGGGGAACTGACCGCCCTGTTTCCAGGGTAACTGACTGCCCAGTTTCCAGGGTAACTGATCACCCTGTTTCCGGGATAACTGACTGCCCTGTTTCCGGGAGAAATGACTGCCCTGTTTCCAGGGTAACTGACTGCCCAGCTTCCGGGGTAACTGACTGCCCTGTTTGCAGGGTAACTGATCACCCTGTTTACGGGATAACTGACTGCCCTGTTTCCGGGATAACTGACTGCCCTGTTTCCAGGGTAACTGACCGCCCTGTTTCCGGGGTAACTGACTGCCCAGTTTCCAGGGTAACTGACTGCCAGGTTTCCAGGGTAACTAACTGCCCTGTTTCCGGGGTAACTGACTGCCCAGTTTATAGGGTAACTGACTGCCCTGTTTCCAGGGTAACTGACTGCCCACCTTCCAGCGTAACTGATCACCCTGTTTCCAGGATAACTGAATGCCCTGTTTCCAGGGTAACTGACTGCCCAGTTTCCAGGGTAAATTATCACCCTGTTTCCGGGATAACTAACTGCCCTGTTTCCGGGATAACTGACTGCCCTGTTTCCGGGGTAACTGATCACCCTGTTTCCGGGGTAACTGACTGCCCAGTTTCCGGGGTAACTAACTTCCCTGTTTCCAGGGTAACTGACTGCCCTGTTTCCGGGATAACTGACTGCCCTGTTTTCAGGGTAACTGATAACCCTGTTTCCGGGATAACTGACTGCCCTGTTTCCAGGGTAACTGACTGCCCAGTTTCCAGGGTAACTGACTGCCCTGTTTCCGGGGTAACTGACTGCCCTGTTTCCGGGGTAACTGACTGCCCTGTTTACAGGGTAACTGACTGCCCAGTTTCCAGAGTAACTGAATACCCTATTTCCAGGGTAACAGATCACCCTGTTTCCGGGATAACTGACTGCCCTGTTTCCAGGATAACTGACTGCCCTGTTTCCAGGGTAACTGACTGCCCTGTTTCCGGGGTAACTGACTGCCCTGTTTGCAGGCTAACTGACTGCCCTGTTTCCAGGATAACTGATCACCCTGTTTCCGGGGTAACTGACTGCCCTGTTTCCGGGGTAACTGACCGCCCTGTTTCCAGGATAACTGATGTCCCTGTTTCCGGGGTAACTGATCTCCCTGTTTCCGGGGTAACTGACCGCCCTGTTTCCAGGATAACTGACCTACCTATTTCCAGGTTAACTGACTGCCCTGTTTCCAGGGTAACTGACTGCCCTGTTTCCAGGGGAACTGACTGCCCTGTTTCCGGGGTAACTGATCACCCTGTTTCCGGGGTAACTGACTAACCAGTTTCCAGGGTGACTGACTGCCCTGTTTCCAGGGTAACTGACTGCCCAGTTTCCGGGGTAACTGACTGCCCTGTTTCCAGGCTAACTGACTGCCCAGTTTCCAGAGTAACTGAATACCCTGTTTCCAGGGTAACTGACTGCCCTGTTTCCGGGATAACTGACTGCCCTGTTTCCAGGGTAACTGACTGCCCTGTTTCCGGGATAACTGACTGCCCTGTTTCCAGGGTAACTGACTGCTCTGTTTCCGGGGTAACTGACTGCCCTGTTTCCAGGCTAACTGACTGCCCTGTTTCCAGGATAACTGATCACCCTGTTTCCAGGATAACTGACTCCCTTGTTTCCAGGATAACTGACTGCCCTGTTTCCGGGGTAACTTACTGACCTGTTTCCAGGATAACTGACCTACCTATTGCCGGGGTAACTGACCGCCCTGTTTCCAGGTTAACTGACTGCCCTGTTTCCAGGTTAACTGACTGCCCTGTTTCCAGGGTAACTGACTGCCCTGTTTCCAGGGGAACTGACCGCCCTGTTTCCAGGGTAACTGACTGCCCAGTTTCCAGGGTAACTGATCATCCTGTTTCCGGGATAACTGACTGCCCTGTTTCCGGGAGAAATGACTGCCCTGTTTCCAGGGTAACTGACTGCCCTGCTTCCGGGGTAACTGACTGCCCTGTTTGCAGGGTAACTGATCACCCTGTTTACGGGATAACTGACTGCCCTGTTTCCGGGATAACTGACTGCCCTGTTTCCAGGGTAACTGACCGCCCTGTTTCCGGGGTAACTGACTGCCCAGTTTCCAGGGTAACTGACTGCCAGGTTTCCAGGGTAACTAACTGCCCTGTTTCCGGGGTAACTGACTGCCCAGTTTCCAGGGTAACTGACTGCCCTGTTTCCAGGGTAACTGACTGCCCACCTTCCAGCGTAACTGATCACCCTGTTTCCAGGATAACTGAATGCCCTGTTTCCAGGGTAACTGACTGCCCAGTTTCCAGGGTAAATTATCACCCTGTTTCCGGGATAACTAACTGCCCTGTTTCCGGGATAACTGACTGCCCTGTTTCCGGGGTAACTGATCACCCTTTTTCCGGGGTAACTGACTGCCCAGTTTCCGGGGTAACTAACTTCCCTGTTTCCAGGGTAACTGACTGCCCTGTTTCCGGGATAACTGACTGCCCTGTTTTCAGGGTAACTGATAACCCTGTTTCCGGGATAACTGACTGCCCTGTTTCCAGGGTAACTGACTGCCCAGTTTCCAGGGTAACTGACTGCCCTGTTTCCGGGGTAACTGACTGCCCTGTTTCCGGGGTAACTGACTGCCCTGTTTACAGGGTAACTGACTGCCCAGTTTCCAGAGTAACTGAATACCCTATTTCCAGGGTAACAGATCACCCTGTTTCCGGGATAACTGACTGCCCTGTTTCCAGGATAACTGACTGCCCTGTTTCCAGGGTAACTGACTGCCCTGTTTCCGGGGTAACTGACTGCCCTGTTTGCAGGCTAACTGACTGCCCTGTTTCCAGGATAACTGATCACCCTGTTTCCGGGGTAACTGACTGCCCTGTTTCCGGGGTAACTGACCGCCCTGTTTCCAGGATAACTGATGTCCCTGTTTCCGGGGTAACTGATCTCCCTGTTTCCGGGGTAACTGACCGCCCTGTTTCCAGGATAACTGACCTACCTATTTCCAGGTTAACTGACTGCCCTGTTTCCAGGGTAACTGACTGCCCTGTTTCCAGGGGAACTGACTGCCCTGTTTCCGGGGTAACTGATCACCCTGTTTCCGGGGTAACTGACTAACCAGTTTCCAGGGTGACTGACTGCCCTGTTTCCAGGGTAACTGACTGCCCAGTTTCCGGGGTAACTGACTGCCCTGTTTCCTGGGTAACTGACTGCCCTGCTTCCGGGGTAACTGACTGCCCTGTTTCCAGGGTAACTGACTGCCCAGTTTCCAGGGTAACTGATCACCCTTTTTCCGGGATAACTGACTGCCCTGTTTCCGGGATAACTGACTGCCCTGTTTCCAGGGTAACTGACTGCCCTGTTTCCGGGGCAACTGACTGCCCTGTTTCCAGGGTAACTGATCACCCTGTTTCCGGGATTACTGACTGCCCTGTTTCCGGGATAACTGACTGCCCTGTTTCCAGGGTAACTGACTGCCCTGTTTCCGGGGTAACTGACCGCCCTGTTTCCAGGGTAACTAACTGCCCTGTTTCCAGGGTAACTGACTGCCCAGTTTCCAGGGTAAATGACTGCCCTGTTTCCAGGGTAACTGACTGCCCACCTTCCAGTGTAACTGATCACCCTGTTTCCAGGATAACTGACTGCCCTGTTTCCAGGTTAACTGACCGCCCTGTTTCCAGGGTAACTGACTGCCCAGTTTCCAGGGTAAATTATCACCCTGTTTCCGGGATAACTAACTGCCCTGTTTCCGGGATAACTGACTGCCCTGTTTCCGGGATAACTGACTGACCTGTTTCCGGGGTAACTGATCACCCTGTTTCCGGGGTAACTGACTGCCCAGTTTCCGGGTAACTGACTTCCCTGTTTCCAGGGTAACTGACTGCCCTGTTTCCGGGATAACTGACTGCCCTGTTTCCAGGGTAACTGATAACCCTGTTTCCGGGATAACTGACTGCCCTGTTTCCAGGGTAACTGACTGCCCAGTTTCCAGAGTAACTGAATAACCTGTTTCCAGGGTAACAGATCACCCTGTTTCCGGGATAACTGACTGCCCTGTTTCCAAGATAACTGACTGCCCTCTTTCCAGGGTAACTGACTGCCCTCTTTCCGGGGTAACTGACTGCCCTGTTTCCAGGCTAACTGACTGCCCTGTTTCCAGGATAACTGATCACCCTGTTTCCAGGGTAACTGACTGCCCTGTTTCCGGGGTAACTGACCGCCCTGTTTCCAGGATAACTGATCACCCTGTTTCCGGGGTAACTGACCACCCTGTTTCCAGGATAACTGACTCCCCTGTTTCCAGGGTAACTGACTGCCCTGTTTCCAGGGTAACTGACTGCCCTGTTTCCGGGGTAACTGACTGCCCTGTTTCCGGGGAAACTGACTGCCCTGTTTCCAGGCTAACTGACTGCCCTGTTTCCAGGATAACTGATCACCCTGTTTCCAGGATAACTGACTCCCTTGTTTCCAGGATAACTGACTGCCCTGTTTCCGGGGTAACTTACTGACCTGTTTCCAGGATAACTGACCTACCTATTGCCGGGGTAACTGACCGCCCTGTTTCCAGGTTAACTGACTGCCCTGTTTCCAGGTTAACTGACTGCCCTGTTTCCAGGGTAACTGACTGCCCTGTTTCCAGGGGAACTGACCGCCCTGTTTCCAGGGTAACTGACTGCCCAGTTTCCAGGGTAACTGCTCACCCTGTTTCCGGGATAACTGACTGCCCTGTTTCCGGGAGAAATGACTGCCCTGTTTCCAGGGTAACTGACTGCCCTGCTTCCGGGGTAACTGACTGCCCTGTTTGCAGGGTAACTGATCACCCTGTTTACGGGATAACTGACTGCCCTGTTTCCGGGATAACTGACTGCCCTGTTTCCAGGGTAACTGACCGCCCTGTTTCCGGGGTAACTGACTGCCCAGTTTCCAGGGTAACTGACTGCCAGGTTTCCAGGGTAACTAACTGCCCTGTTTCCGGGGTAACTGACTGCCCAGTTTCCAGGGTAACTGACTGCCCTGTTTCCAGGGTAACTGACTGCCCACCTTCCAGCGTAACTGATCACCCTGTTTCCAGGATAACTGAATGCCCTGTTTCCAGGGTAACTGACTGCCCAGTTTCCAGGGTAAATTATCACCATGTTTCCGGGATAACTAACTGCCCTGTTTCCGGGATAACTGACTGCCCTGTTTCCGGGGTAACTGATCACCCTGTTTCCGGGGTAACTGACTGCCCAGTTTCCGGGGTAACTAACTTCCCTGTTTCCAGGGTAACTGACTGCCCTGTTTCCGGGATAACTGACTGCCCTGTTTTCAGGGTAACTGATAACCCTGTTTCCGGGATAACTGACTGCCCTGTTTCCAGGGTAACTGACTGCCCAGTTTCCAGGGTAACTGACTGCCCTGTTTCCGGGGTAACTGACTGCCCTGTTTACAGGGTAACTGACTGCCCAGTTTCCAGAGTAACTGAATACCCTGTTTCCAGGGTAACAGATCACCCTCTTTCCGGGATAACTGACTGCCCTGTTTCCAGGATAACTGACTGCCCTGTTTCCAGGATAACTGATCACCCTGTTTCCGGGGTAACTGACCACCCTGTTTCCAGGGTCACTGACCACCCTGTTTCCAGGATAACTGAAAGCCCTGTTTCCAGGGTAACTGACTGCCCAGTTTCCAGGGTAACTGATCACCCTGTTTCCGGGATAACTGACTGCCCTGTTTCCGGGAGAACTGACTGCCCTGTTTCCAGGATAAATGACTGCCCTGTTTCCAGGATAACTGACTGCCCTGTTTACTGGATAACTGATTGCCCTGTTTCCAGGTTAACTGACTGCCCTGTTTCCAGGGAAACTGACTGCCCTGTTTCCAGGGTAACTGACCGCCCTGTTTCAGGGGTAACTGACCGCCCTGTTTCCTGGATAACTGACTGCCCTGCTTCCAGGGTAACTGACTGCCCACTTTCCAGGGTAACTGATCACCCTGTTTCCGGGATAACTGACTCCCCTGTTTCCAGGGTAAGTGACTGCCCAGTTTCCAGGGTAACTGACTGCCCAGTTTCCAGGGTAAATTATCACCCTGTTTCAGGGATAACTAACTGCCCTGTTTCCGGGATAACTGCCTGCCCTGTTTCCGGGGTAACAGATCACCCTGTTTCCGGGGTAACTGACTGCCCTGTTTCCGGGGTAACTGACTTCCCTGTTTAAAGGGTAACTGTCTGCCCTGTTTCCAGGATAACTGACTGCCCTGTTTCCAGGGTAACTGATAACCCTGTTTCCGGGATAACTGACTGCCCTGTTTCCAGGGTAACTGACTGCCCAGTTTCCTGGGTAACTGACTGTCCTGTTTCCGGGGTAACTGACTGCCCTGTTTCCAGGGTAACTGACTGCCCAGTTTCCAGAGTAACTGAATACCCTGTTTCCAGGGTAACTGACTGCCCTGTTTCCGGGATAACTGACTGCTCTGTTTCCAGGGTAACTGACTGCCCTGTTTCCGGGGCAACTGACTGCCCTGTTTCCAGGGTAACTGACTGCCCAGTTTCCTGGGTAACTGACTGTCCTGTTTCCGGGGTAACTGAATGCCCTGTTTCCAGGGTAACTGACTGCCCTGTTTCCGGGATAACTGACTGCCCTGTCTCCAGGATAACTGATCACCCTGTTTCCGGAGTAAATGACTGCTCTGTTTCCAGGGTAACTGACTGCCCAGTTTCCAGGGTAACTGATCACCCTGTTTCCGGGATAACTGACTGCCCTGTTTCCGGGAGAAATGACTGCCCTGTTTCCAGGGTAACTGACTGCCCTGCTTCCGGGGTAACTGACTGCCCTGTTTGCAGGGTAACTGATCACCCTGTTTACGGGATAACTGACTGCCCTGTTTCCGGGATAACTGACTGCCCTGTTTCCAGGGTAACTGACCGCCCTGTTTATGGGGTAACTGACTGCCCAGTTTCCAGGGTAACTGACTGCCAGGTTTCCAGGGTAACTAACTGCCCTGTTTCCGGGGTAACTGACTGCCCAGTTTCCAGGGTAACTGACTGCCCTGTTTCCAGGGTAACTGACTGCCCACCTTCCAGCGTAACTGATCACCCTGTTTCCAGGATAACTGAATGCCCTGTTTCCAGGGTAACTGACTGCCCAGTTTCCAGGGTAAATTATCACCCTGTTTCCGGGATAACTAACTGCCCTGTTTCCGGGATAACTGACTGCCCTGTTTCCGGGGTAACTGATCACCATGTTTCCGGGGTAACTGACTGCCCAGTTTCCGGGGTAACTAACTTCCCTGTTTCCAGGGTAACTGACTGCCCTGTTTCCGGGATAACTGACTGCCCTGTTTTCAGGGTAACTGATAACCCTGTTTCCGGGATAACTGACTGCCCTGTTTCCAGGGTAACTGACTGCCCAGTTTCCAGGGTAACTGACTGCCCTGTTTCCGGGGTAACTGACTGCCCTGTTTACAGGGTAACTGACTGCCCAGTTTCCAGAGTAACTGAATACCCTGTTTCCAGGGTAACAGATCACCCTCTTTCCGGGATAACTGACTGCCCTGTTTCCAGGATAACTGACTGCCCTGTTTCCAGGATAACTGATCACCCTGTTTCCGGGGTAACTGACCACCCTGTTTCCAGGGTAACTGACTGCCCAGTTTCCAGGGTAACTGATCACCCTGTTTCCGGGATAACTGACTGCCCTGTTTCCGGGAGAACTGACTGCCCTGTTTCCAGGATAAATGACTGCCCTGTTTCCAGGATAACTGACTGCCCTGTTTACTGGATAACTGATTGCCCTGTTTCCAGGTTAACTGACTGCCCTGTTTCCAGGGAAACTGACTGCCCTGTTTCCAGGGTAACTGACCGCCCTGTTTCAGGGGTAACTGACCGCCCTGTTTCCTGGATAACTGACTGCCCTGTTTCCAGGGTAACTGACTGCCCACTTTCCAGGGTAACTGATCACCCTGTTTACGGGATAACTGACTCCCCTGTTTCCAGGGTAAGTGACTGCCCAGTTTCCAGGGTAACTGACTGCCCAGTTTCCAGGGTAAATTATCACCCTGTTTCAGGGATAACTAACTGCCCTGTTTCCGGGATAACTGCCTGCCCTGTTTCCGGGGTAACAGATCACCCTGTTTCCGGGGTAACTGACTGCCCAGTTTCCGGGGTAACTGACTTCCCTGTTTAAAGGGTAACTGTCTGCCCTGTTTCCGGGATAACTGACTGCCCTGTTTCCAGGGTAACTGATAACCCTGTTTCCGGGATAACTGACTGCCCTGTTTCCAGGGTAACTGACTGCCCAGTTTCCTGGGTAACTGACTGTCCTGTTTCCGGGGTAACTGACTGCCCTGTTTCCAGGGTAACTGACTGCCCAGTTTCCAGAGTAACTGAATACCCTGTTTCCAGGGTAACTGACTGCCCTGTTTCCGGGATAACTGACTGCTCTGTTTCCAGGGTAACTGACTGCCCTGTTTCCGGGGCAACTGACTGCCCTGTTTCCAGGGTAACTGACTGCCCAGTTTCCTGGGTAACTGACTGTCCTGTTTCCGGGGTAACTGAATGCCCTGTTTCCAGGGTAACTGACTGCCCTGTTTCCGGGATAACTGACTGCCCTGTCTCCAGGATAACTGATCACCCTGTTTCCGGGGTAACTGACTGCCCTGTTTCCAGGGTAACTGACCGCCCAGTTTCCAGGATAACTGTTCACCCTGTTTCCAGGGTAACTGACTGCCCTGTTTCCAGGGGAACTGACTGCCCTGTTTCCGGGTTAACTGATCACCCTATTTCTGGGGTAACTGACTAACAATTTTCCAGGGTGACTGACTGCCCTGTTTCCAGGCTAACTGGCTGCCCAGTTTCCGGGGTAACTGACTGCCCTGTTTCCTGGGTAACTGACTGCCCTGCTTCCGGGGTAACTGACTGCCCTGTTTCCAGGATAACTGACTGCCCAGTTTCCAGTGTAACTGATCACCCTTTTTCCGGGATAACTGACTGCCCTATTTCCGGGATAACTGATTGCCCTGTTTCCAGGGTAACTGATCACCCTGTTTCCGGGATAACTGACTGCCCTGTTTCCGGGGTAACTGACTGCCCTGTTTCCAGGGTAACTGACTGCCCAGTTTCCAGGGTAACTGATCACACTGTTTCCGGGATAACTGACTGCCCTGTTTCCGGGAGAACTGACTGCCCTGTTTCCAGAGTAACTGACTGCCCTGTTTCCGGGGTAACTGACCGCCTTGTTTCCAGGGTAACTGATCACCCTGTTTCTGGGATAACTGACTGCCCTGTTTCCGGGGTAACTGACTGCCCTGTTTCCAGGGTAACTGACTGCCCAGTTTCCAGGGTAACTGACTGCCCAGTTTCCAGGGTAAATTATCACCCTGTTTCAGGGATAACTAACTGCCCTGTTTCCGGGATAACTGCCTGCCCTGTTTCCGGGGTAACAGATCACCCTGTTTCCGGGGTAACTGACTGCCCAGTTTCCGGGGTAACTGACTTCCCTGTTTAAAGGGTAACTGTCTGCCCTGTTTCCGGGATAACTGACTGCCCTGTTTCCAGGGTAACTGATAACCCTGTTTCCGGGATAACTGACTGCCCTGTTTCCAGGGTAACTGACTGCCCAGTTTCCTGGGTAACTGACTGTCCTGTTTCCGGGGTAACTGACTGCCCTGTTTCCAGGGTAACTGACTGCCCAGTTTCCAGAGTAACTGAATACCCTGTTTCCAGGGTAACTGACTGCCCTGTTTCCGGGATAACTGACTGCTCTGTTTCCAGGGTAACTGACTGCCCTGTTTCCGGGGCAACTGACTGCCCTGTTTCCAGGGTAACTGACTGCCCAGTTTCCTGGGTAACTGACTGTCCTGTTTCCGGGGTAACTGAATGCCCTGTTTCCAGGGTAACTGACTGCCCTGTTTCCGGGATAACTGACTGCCCTGTCTCCAGGATAACTGATCACCCTGTTTCCGGGGTAACTGACTGCCCTGTTTCCAGGGTAACTGACCGCCCAGTTTCCAGGATAACTGTTCACCCTGTTTCCAGGGTAACTGACTGCCCTGTTTCCAGGGGAACTGACTGCCCTGTTTCCGGGTTAACTGATCACCCTATTTCTGGGGTAACTGACTAACAATTTTCCAGGGTGACTGACTGCCCTGTTTCCAGGCTAACTGACTGCCCAGTTTCCGGGGTAACTGACTGCCCTGTTTCCTGGGTAACTGACTGCCCTGCTTCCGGGGTAACTGACTGCCCTGTTTCCAGGATAACTGACTGCCCAGTTTCCAGTGTAACTGATCACCCTTTTTCCGGGATAACTGACTGCCCTATTTCCGGGATAACTGATTGCCCTGTTTCCAGGGTAACTGATCACCCTGTTTCCGGGATAACTGACTGCCCTGTTTCCGGGGTAACTGACTGCCCTGTTTCCAGGGTAACTGACTGCCCAGTTTCCGGGAGAACTGACTGCCCTGTTTCCAGAGTAACTGACTGCCCTGTTTCCGGGGTAACTGACCGCCTTGTTTCCAGGGTAACTGATCACCCTGTTTCTGGGATAACTGACTGCCCTGTTTCCGGGGTAACTGACTGCCCTGTTTCCAGGGTAACTGACTGCCCAGTTTCCAGGATAACTGATCACCCTGTTTCTGGGATAACTGACTGCCCTGTTTCCGGGAGAACTGACTGCCCTGTTTCCAGGGTAACTGACTGCCCTGTTCGCGGGTAAATGACCGCCTTGTTTCCAGTGTAAGTGATCACCCTTTTTCCGGGGTCACTGACTGCCCTGTTTCCAGGGTAACTGACCGCCCTGTTTCCAGGATAACTGATCACCCTGTTTCCGGGGTAACTGACCACCCTGTTTCCAGGATAACTGACTCCCCTGTTTCCAGGGTAAGTGACTGCCCTGCTTCCGGGGTAACTGATCTCCCTGTTTCCGGGGTAACTGACCGCCCTGTTTCCAGGATAACTGACCTACCTATTTCCGGGGTAACTGACCGCCCTGTTTCCAGGATAACTGACTGCCCTGTTTCCAGGTTAACTGACTGCCCTGTTTCCAGGGTAACCGACTGCCCTGTTTCCAGGGGAACTGACTGCCCTGTTTCCGGGGTAACTGATCACCCTGTTTCCGGGGTAACTGTCCAACCAGTTTCCAGGGTGACTGACTGCCCTGTTACCTGGGTAACTGACTGCCCTGTTTCCGGGGTAACTGACTGCCCTGTTTCCAGGGTAACTGACTGCCCAGTTTCCAGGGTAACTGATCACCCTTTTTCCGGGATAACTGACTGCCCTGTTTCCGGGATAACTGACTGCCCTGTTTCGAGGGTAACTGATCACCCTGTTTCCGGGATCACTGTCTGCCCAGTTTCCGGGATAACTGACTGCCCAGTTTCCAGGGTAACTGACTGCCCTGTTTCCGGGGTAACTGACTGCACTGTTTCGAGGGTAACTGACTTCCCAGTTTCCAGGGTAACTGATCACCCTGTTTCCGGGATAACTGACTGCCCTGTTTCCGGGAGAAATGACTGCCCTGTTTACAGGGTAACTGACTGCCCTGCTTCCGGGGTAACTGACTGCCCTGTTTCCAGGGTAACTGATCACCCTGTTTCCGGGATAACTGACTGCCCTGTTTCCGGGATAACTGACTGCCCTGTTTCCAGGGTAACTGACTTACCCTGTTTCCGGGGTAACTGACTGCCCTGTTTCCAGGCTCACTGACTGCCCTGTTTCCAGGATAACTGATCACCCTGTTTCCGGGGTAACTGACTGCCCTGTTTCCGGGGTAACTGACCGCCCTGTTTCCAGGGTAACTGACCACCCTGTTTCCAGGATAACTGAAAGCCCTGTTTCCAGGGTAACTGATCTCCCTGTTTCCGGGGTAACTGATCACCCTGTTTCCGGGTAACTGACTGCCCTGTTTCCGGGGTAACTGACTGCCCTGTTTCCAGGGCAACTGACCGCCCTGTTTCCGGGGTAACTGACTGCCCAGTTTCCAGGGTAACTGTTCACCCTGTTTCCGGGGTAACGGATCACCCTGTTTCCGGGGTAAATGACTGCCCTGTTTCCAGGGTAACTGACCGCCCTGTTTCAGGGATAACTGATCACCCTGTTTCCGGGGGAACTGAGTAATCTGTATCCAGGGTTACTGACTGCCCTGTTTCCGGGGCAACTGACTGCGCAGTTTCCAGGGTAAAAAACTGCCCTGTTTCCGGGGTAACTGACCGCCCTGTTTCCAGGATAACTGATCACCCTGTATACGGGGTAACTGAGTAATCTGTTTCCAGGGTTACTGACTGCCCTGTTTCCGGGGTAACTGACTGCCCAGTTTCCAGCGTAACCGACTGCCCTGTTTCCAGGGTAACTGACTGCCCAGTTTCCAGGGTAACTGACTGCCCTGTTTCCGGGGTAACTGACTGCCCACTTTCCAGGGTAACTGAATGCCCAGTTTCCAGGGTAACTAACTGCCCTGTTTCCGGGGTAACTGACTGCCCAGTTTCCAGGGTAACTGATCACCCTGTTTCCGGGGTAACTGACTAACAAGTTTCCAGGGTGACTGACTGCCCTGTTTCCAGGGTAACTGACTGCCCAGTTTCCGGGGTAACTGACTGCCCTGTTCGCGGGTAAATGACCGCCTTGTTTCCAGTGTAAGTGATCACCCTTTTTCCGGGGTCACTGACTGCCCTGTTTCCAGGGTAACTGACCGCCCTGTTTCCAGGATAACTGATCACCCTGTTTCCGGGGTAACTGACCACCCTGTTTCCAGGATAACTGACTCCCCTGTTTCCAGGGTAAGTGACTGCCCTGCTTCCGGGGTAACTGATCTCCCTGTTTCCGGGGTAACTGACCGCCCTGTTTCCAGGATAACTGACGTACCTATTTCCGGGGTAACTGACCGCCCTGTTTCCAGGATAACTGACTGCCCTGTTTCCAGGTTAACTGACTGCCCTGTTTCCAGGGTAACCGACTGCCCTGTTTCCAGGGGAACTGACTGCCCTGTTTCCGGGGTAACTGATCACCCTGTTTCCGGGGTAACTGTCCAACCAGTTTCCAGGGTGACTGACTGCCCTGTTACCTGGGTAACTGACTGCCCTGTTTCCGGGGTAACTGACTGCCCTGTTTCCAGGGTAACTGACTGCCCAGTTTCCAAGGTAACTGATCACCCTTTTTCCGGGATAACTGACTGCCCTGTTTCCGGGATAACTGACTGCCCTGTTTCGAGGGTAACTGATCACCCTGTTTCCGGGATCACTGTCTGCCCTGTTTCCGGGATAACTGACTGCCCAGTTTCCAGGGTAACTGACTGCCCTGTTTCCGGGGTAACTGACTGCACTGTTTCGAGGGTAACTGACTTCCCAGTTTCCAGGGTAACTGATCACCCTGTTTCCGGGATAACTGATTGCCCTGTTTCCGGGAAAAATGACTGCCCTGTTTACAGGGTAACTGACTGCCCTGCTTCCGGGGTAACTGACTGCCCTGTTTCCAGGGTAACTGATCACCCTGTTTCCGGGATAACTGACTGCCCTGTTTCCGGGATAACTGACTGCCCTGTTTCCAGGGTAACTGACTTACCCTGTTTCCGGGGTAACTGACTGCCCTGTTTCCAGGCTCACTGACTGCCCTGTTTCCAGGATAACTGATCACCCTGTTTCCGGGGTAACTGACTGCCCTGTTTCCGGGGTAACTGACCGCCCTGTTTCCAGGGTAACTGACCACCCTGTTTCCAGGATAACTGAAAGCCCTGTTTCCAGGGTAACTGATCTCCCTGTTTCCGGGGTAACTGATCACCCTGTTTCCGGGTAACTGACTGCCCTGTTTCCGGGGTAACTGACTGCCCTGTTTCCAGGGTAACTGATCTCCCTGTTTCCAGTGCAACGGATCACCATGTTTCCGGGGGAACTGACTGCCCTGTTTCCAGGGCAACTGACCGCCCTGTTTCCGGGGTAACTGACTGCCCAGTTTCCAGGGTAACTGTTCACCCTGTTTCCGGGGTAACGGATCACCCTGTTTCCGGGGTAAATGACTGCCCTGTTTCCAGGGTAACTGACCGCCCTGTTTCAGGGATAACTGATCACCCTGTTTCCGGGGGAACTGAGTAATCTGTATCCAGGGTTACTGACTGCCCTGTTTCCGGGGCAACTGACTGCGCAGTTTCCAGGGTAAAAAACTGCCCTGTTTCCGGGGTAACTGACCGCCCTGTTTCCAGGATAACTGATCACCCTGTATACGGGGTAACTGAGTAATCTGTTTCCAGGGTTACTGACTGCCCTGTTTCCGGGGTAACTGACTGCCCAGTTTCCAGCGTAACCGACTGCCCTGTTTCCAGGGTAACTGACTGCCCAGTTTCCAGGGTAACTGACTGCCCTGTTTCCGGGGTAACTGACTGCCCACTTTCCAGGGTAACTGAATGCCCAGTTTCCAGGGTAACTAACTGCCCTGTTTCCGGGGTAACTGACTGCCCAGTTTCCAGGGTAACTGATCACCCTGTTTCCGGGGTAACTGACTAACAAGTTTCCAGGGTGACTGACTGCCCTGTTTCCAGGGTAACTGACTGCCCAGTTTCCGGGGTAACTGACTGCCCTGTTTCCGGGATAACTGACTGCCCTGTTTCCAGGCTAACTAACTGCCCTGTTTCCGGGATAACTGATCACCCTGTTTCCGTGGTAACTGACTGCCCTGTTTCCGGGGTAAATGACCGCGCTGTTTCCAGGATAACTGATCACCCTGTTACCGGAGTAACTGACCAACCTGTTTCCAGGGTAACTGACCACCCTGTTTCCAGGATAACTCAAAGCCCTGTTTCCAGGTTAACTGACTGCCCAGTTTCCAGGGTAACTGATCACCCTGTTTCGGGATAACTGACTGCCCTGTTTCCGGGAGAACTGACTGCCCTGTTTCCAGGATAACTGACTGCCCGATTTACTGGATAACTGACCGCCCTGTTTCCAGGTTAACTGACTGCCCTGTTTCCAGGGAAACTGACTGCCCTGTTTCCAGGGTAACTGACCGCCCTGTTTCTGGGGTAACTGATCTCCCTGTTTCCGGGGTAACTGACCGCCCTGTTTCCAGGACAACTGACCGCCCTATTTCCGGGGTAACTGACCGCCCTGTTTCCTGGATAACTGACTGCCCTGTTTCCAGGGTAACTGACTGCCCACTTTCCAGTGTAACTGATCACCCTGTTTCCAGGATAACTGACTGCCCTGTTTCCAGGGTAACTGACCGCCCTGTTTCCAGGGTAACTGACTGCCCTGTTTCCGGGATAACTGACTGCCCTGTTTCCAGGGTAACTGACCGCCCTGTTTCGAGGGTAACTGACTGCCCTGTTGCCAGGATAACTGACTGCCCTGTTTCCAGGGTAACTGGCTGCCCACTTTCCAGTGCAACTGATCACCCTGTTTCAAGGGTTACTGACTGCCCACTTTCCAGTGTAACTGATCACCCTTTTTCCAGGATAACTGAATACCCTGTTTCCAGGGTAACTGACTGCCCTGTTTCCGGGATAACTGACTGCCCTGTTTCCAGGGTAACTGACTGCCCACTTTCCAGTGTAACTGATCACCCTGTTTCCAGGAGAACTGACTGCCCTGTTTCCAGGGTAACTGACCGCCCAGTTTCCAGGGTAAATTATCACCCTGTTTCAGGGATAACTAACTGCCCTGTTTCCGGAATAACTGACTTCCCTGTTTCCGGGGTAACTGATCACCCTGTTTCCGGGGTAACTGACTGCCCTGTTTCCAGGGTAACTGACTGCCCAGTTTCCAGAGTAACTGAATACCCTGTTTCCAGTGTAACTGACTGCCCTGTTTCCGGGATAACTGACTGCCCTGTTTCCAGGGTAACTGACTGCCCTGTTTCCGGGGCAGCTGACAGCCCTGCTTCCAGGGTAACTGATCACCCTGTTTCCGGGATAACTGACTGCCCTGTTTCCGGGATAACTGACTGCCCTGTTTCCAGGGTCACTGACCACCCTGTTTCCAGGATAACAGACTCCCCTGTTTCCAGGGTAACTGACTGCCCTGTTTCCGGGGTAACTGATCTCCCTGTTTCCGGGGTAACTGACCGCCCTGTTTCCAGGATAACTGACTGCCCTGTTTCCGGGTTAACTGACTGCCCTGTTTCCAGGGTAACTGACTGCCCTGTTTCCAGGGGATCTGACTGCCCTGCTTCCGGGGTAACTGATCACCCTGTTTCCGGGGTAACTGTCCAACCAGTTTCCAGGGTGACTGACCACCCTGTTTCCAGGGTAACTGACTGCCCAGTTTCCGGGGTAACTGACTGCCCTGTTTCCTGGGTAACTGACTGCCCTGCTTCCGGGGTAACTGACTGCCCTGTTTCCAGGTTAACTGACTGCCCAGTTTCCAGGGTAACTGATCACCCTTTTTCCGGGATAACTGACTGCTCTGTTTCCGGGATAACTGACTGCCCTGTTTCGAGGGTAACGGATCACCCTGTTTCCGGGATAACTGTCTGCCCTGTTTCCGGGATAACTGACTGCCCAGTTTCCAGGGAAACTGACTGCCCTGTTTCCGGGGTAACTGACTGCTCTGTTTCCAGGGTAACTGACTGCCCAGTTTCCAGGGTAACTGATCACCCTGTTTCCGGGATAACTGACTGCCCTGTTTCCGGGAGAAATGACTGCCCTGTTTCCAGGGTAACTGACTGCCCTGCTTCCGGGGTAACTGACTGCCCTGTTTGCAGGGTAACTGATCACCCTGTTTACGGGATAACTGAATACCCTGTTTCCAGGGTAACTGACTGCCCTGTTTCCGGGATAACTGACTGCCCTGTTTCCAGGGTAACTGACTGCCCACTTTCCAGTGCAACTGATCACCCTGTTTCCAGGATAACTGACTGCCCTGTTTCCAGGGTAACTGACCGCCCAGTTTCCAGGGTAAATTATCACCCTGTTTCAGGGATAACTAACTGCCCTGTTTCCGGGGTAACTGATCACCCTGTTTCCGGGGTAACTGACTGCCCAGTTTCCAGGGTAACTGACTGTCCTGTTTCCGGGGTAACTGACTGCCCTGTTTCCAGGGTAACTGACTGCCCAGTTTCCAGAGTAACCGAATACCCTGTTTCCAGGGTAACTGACTGCCCTGTTTCCGGGATAACTGACTGCCCTGTTTCCAGGGTAACTGACTGCCCTGTTTCCGGGGCAGCTGACTGCCCTGTTTCCAGGGTAACTGATCACCCTGTTTCTAGGATAACTGACTGCCCTGTTTCCGGGATAACAGACTGCCCTGTTTCCAGGGTCACTGATCACCCTATTTCCAGGATAAATGACTCCCCTGTTTCCAGGGTAACTGACTGCCCTGTTTGCGGGGTAACTGATCTCCCTGTTTCCGGGGTAACTGACCGCCCTGTTTCCAGGATAACTGACCTACCTATTTCCGGGGGAACTGACCGCCCTGTTTCCAGGATAACTGACTGCCCTGTTTCCGGGTTAACTGACTGCCCTGTTTCCAGGGTAACTGACTGCCCTGTTTCCAGGGGATCTGACTGCCCTTCTTCCGGGGTAACTGATCACCCTGTTTCCGGGGTAACTGTCCAACCAGTTTCCAGGGTGACTGACTGCCCTGTTTCCAGGGTAAATGACTGCCCAGTTTCCGGGGTAACTGACTGCCCTGTTTCCTGGGTAACTGACTGCCCTGCTTCCGGGGTAACTGACTGCCCTGTTTCCAGGAGAACTGACTGCCCTGTTTCCAGGGTAACTGACCGCCCAGTTTCCAGGGTAAATTATCACCCTGTTTCAGGGATAACTAACTGCCCTGTTTCCGGAATAACTGACTTCCCTGTTTCCGGGGTAACTGATCACCCTGTTTCCGGGGTAACTGACTGCCCTGTTTCCAGGGTAACTGACTGCCCAGTTTCCAGAGTAACTGAATACCCTGTTTCCAGTGTAACTGACTGCCCTGTTTCCGGGATAACTGACTGCCCTGTTTCCAGGGTAACTGACTGCCCTGTTTCCGGGGCAGCTGACAGCCCTGCTTCCAGGGTAACTGATCACCCTGTTTCCGGGATAACTGACTGCCCTGTTTCCGGGATAACTGACTGCCCTGTTTCCAGGGTCACTGACCACCCTGTTTCCAGGATAACAGACTCCCCTGTTTCCAGGGTAACTGACTGCCCTGTTTCCGGGGTAACTGATCTCCCTGTTTCCGGGGTAACTGACCGCCCTGTTTCCAGGATAACTGACTGCCCTGTTTCCGGGTTAACTGACTGCCCTGTTTCCAGGGTAACTGACTGCCCTGTTTCCAGGGGATCTGACTGCCCTGCTTCCGGGGTAACTGATCACCCTGTTTCCGGGGTAACTGTCCAACCAGTTTCCAGGGTGACTGACCACCCTGTTTCCAGGGTAACTGACTGCCCAGTTTCCGGGGTAACTGACTGCCCTGTTTCCTGGGTAACTGACTGCCCTGCTTCCGGGGTAACTGACTGCCCTGTTTCCAGGTTAACTGACTGCCCAGTTTCCAGGGTAACTGATCACCCTTTTTCCGGGATAACTGACTGCTCTGTTTCCGGGATAACTGACTGCCCTGTTTCGAGGGTAACGGATCACCCTGTTTCCGGGATAACTGTCTGCCCTGTTTCCGGGATAACTGACTGCCCAGTTTCCAGGGAAACTGACTGCCCTGTTTCCGGGGTAACTGACTGCTCTGTTTCCAGGGTAACTGACTGCCCAGTTTCCAGGGTAACTGATCACCCTGTTTCCGGGATAACTGACTGCCCTGTTTCCGGGAGAAATGACTGCCCTGTTTCCAGGGTAACTGACTGCCCTGCTTCCGGGGTAACTGACTGCCCTGTTTGCAGGGTAACTGATCACCCTGTTTACGGGATAACTGAATACCCTGTTTCCAGGGTAACTGACTGCCCTGTTTCCGGGATAACTGACTGCCCTGTTTCCAGGGTAACTGACTGCCCACTTTCCAGTGCAACTGATCACCCTGTTTCCAGGATAACTGACTGCCCTGTTTCCAGGGTAACTGACCGCCCAGTTTCCAGGGTAAATTATCACCCTGTTTCAGGGATAACTAACTGCCCTGTTTCCGGGATAACTGACTTCCCTGTTTCCGGGGTAACTGATCACCCTGTTTCCGGGGTAACTGACTGCCCAGTTTCCAGGGTAACTGACTGTCCTGTTTCCGGGGTAACTGACTGCCCTGTTTCCAGGGTAACTGACTGCCCAGTTTCCAGAGTAACCGAATACCCTGTTTCCAGGGTAACTGACTGCCCTGTTTCCGGGATAACTGACTGCCCTGTTTCCAGGGTAACTGACTGCCCTGTTTCCGGGGCAGCTGACTGCCCTGTTTCCAGGGTAACTGATCACCCTGTTTCTAGGATAACTGACTGCCCTGTTTCCGGGATAACAGACTGCCCTGTTTCCAGGGTCACTGATCACCCTATTTCCAGGATAAATGACTCCCCTGTTTCCAGGGTAACTGACTGCCCTGTTTGCGGGGTAACTGATCTCCCTGTTTCCGGGGTAACTGACCGCCCTGTTTCCAGGATAACTGACCTACCTATTTCCGGGGGAACTGACCGCCCTGTTTCCAGGATAACTGACTGCCCTGTTTCCGGGTTAACTGACTGCCCTGTTTCCAGGGTAACTGACTGCCCTGTTTCCAGGGGATCTGACTGCCCTTCTTCCGGGGTAACTGATCACCCTGTTTCCGGGGTAACTGTCCAACCAGTTTCCAGGGTGACTGACTGCCCTGTTTCCAGGGTAACTGACTGCCCAGTTTCCGGGGTAACTGACTGCCCTGTTTCCTGGGTAACTGACTGCCCTGCTTCCGGGGTAACTGACTGCCCTGTTTCCAGGGTAACTGACTGCCCAGTTTCCAGGGTAACTGACCACCCTTTTTCCGGGATAACTGACTGCTCTGTTTCCGGGATAACTGACTGCCCTGTTTCGAGGGTAACGGATCACCCTGTTTCCGGGATAACTGTCTGCCGGGTTTCCGGGATAACTGACTGCCCAGTTTCCAGGGAAACTGACTGCCCTGTTTCCGGGGTAACTGACTGCTCTGTTTCCAGGGTAACTGACTGCCCAGTTTCCAGGGTAACTGATCACCCTGTTTCCGGGATAACTGACTGCCCTGTTTCCGGGAGAAATGACTGCCCTGTTTCCAGGGTAACTGACTGCCCTGCTTCCGGGGTAACTGACTGCCCTGTTTGCAGGGTAACTGATCACCCTGTTTACGGGATAACTGACTGCCCTGTTTCCGGGATAACTGACTGCCCTGTTTCCAGGGTAACTGACCGCCCTGTTTCCGGGGTAACTGACTGCCCAGTTTCCAGGGTAACTGACTGCCAGGTTTCCAGGGTAACTAACTGCCCTGTTTCCGGGGTAACTGACTGCCCAGTTTCCAGGGTAACTGACTGCCCTGTTTCCAGGGTAACTGTCTGCCCACCTTCCAGCGTAACTGATCACCCTGTTTCCAGGATAACTGAATACCCTGTTTCCAGGGTAACTGACTGCCCAGTTTCCAGGGTAAATTATCACCCTGTTTCCGGGATAACTAACTGCCCTGTTTCCGGGATAACTGACTGCCCTGTTTCCGGGGTAACTGATCACCCTGTTTCCGGGGTAACTGAATGCCCAGTTTCCGGGGTAACTAACTTCCCTGTTTCCAGGGTAACTGACTGCCCTGTTTCCGGGATAACGGACTGCCCTGTTTTCAGGGTAACTGATAACCCTGTTTCCGGGATAACTGACTGCCCTGTTTCCAGGGTAACTGACTGCCCAGTTTCCAGGGTAACTGACTGCCCTGTTTCCGGGGTAACTGACTGCCCAGTTTCCAGGGTAACTGATCACCCTGTTTCCGGGTTAACTGACTGCCCTGTTTCCGGGAGAAATGACTGCCCTGTTTCCAGGGTAACTGACTGCCCTGCTTCCGGGGTAACTGACTGCCCTGTTTGCAGGATAACTGATCACCCTGTTTACGGGATAACTGAATACCCTGTTTCCAGGGTAACTGACTGCCCTGTTTCCGGGATAACTGACTGCCCTGTTTCCAGGGTAACTGACTGCCCACTTTCCAGTGCAACTGATCACCCTGTTTCCAGGATAACTGACTGCCCTGTTTCCAGGGTAACTGACCGCCCAGTTTCCAGGGTAAATTATCACCCTGTTTCAGGGATAACTAACTGCCCTGTTTCCGGGATAACTGACTTCCCTGTTTCCGGGGTAACTGATCACCCTGTTTCCGGGGTAACTGACTGCCCAGTTTCCAGGGTAACTGACTGTCCTGTTTCCGGGGTAACTGACTGCCCTGTTTCCAGGGTAACTGACTGCCCAGTTTCCAGAGTAACTGAATACCCTGTTTCCAGGGTAACTGACTGCCCTGTTTCCGGGATAACTGACTGCCCTGTTTCCAGGGTAACTGACTGCCCTGTTTCCGGGGCAGCTGACTGCCCTGTTTCCAGGGTAACTGATCACCCTGTTTCCAGGATAACTGACTGCCCTGTTTCCGGGATAACTGACTGCCCTGTTTCCAGGGTCACTGACCACCCTATTTCCAGGATAACTGACTCCTCTGTTTCCAGGGTAACTGACTGCCCTGTTTCCGGGGTAACTGATCTCCCTGTTTCCGGGGTAAATGACCGCCCTGTTTCCAGGATAACTGACCTACCTATTTCCGGGGTAACTGACCGACCTGTTTCCAGGATAACTGACTGCCCTGTTTCCGGGTTAACTGACTGCCCTGTTTCCAGGATAACTGACTGCCCTGTTTCCAGGGGATCTGACTGCCCTGCTTCCGGGGTAACTGATCACCCTGTTTCCGGGGTAACTGTCCAACCAGTTTCCAGGGTGACTGACTGCCCTGTTTCCAGGGTAACTGACTGCCCAGTTTCCGGGGTAACTGACTGCCCTGTTTCATGGGTAACTGACTGCCCTGCTTCCGGGGTAACTGACTGGCCTGTTTCCAGGGTAACTGACTGCCCAGTTTCCAGGGTAACTGATCACCCTTTTTCCGGGATAACTGACTGCTCTGTTTCCGGGATAACTGACTGCCCTGTTTCGAGGGTAACGGATCACCCTGTTTCCGGGATAACTGTCTGCCGGGTTTCCGGGATAACTGACTGCCCAGTTTCCAGGGAAACTGACTGCCCTGTTTCCGGGGTAACTGACTGCTCTGTTTCCAGGGTAACTGACTGCCCAGTTTCCAGGGTAACTGATCACCCTGTTTCCAGGATAACTGACTGCCCTGTTTCCGGGAGAAATGACTGCCCTGTTTCCAGGGTAACTGACTGCCCTGCTTCCGGGGTAACTGACTGCCCTGTTTGCAGGGTAACTGATCACCCTGTTTACGGGATAACTGACTGCCCTGTTTCCGGGATAACTGACTGCCCTGTTTCCAGGGTAACTGACCGCCCTGTTTCCGGGGTAACTGACTGCCCAGTTTCCAGGGTAACTGACTGCCAGGTTTCCAGGGTAACTAACTGCCCTGTTTCCGGGGTAACTGACTGCCCAGTTTCCAGGGTAACTGACTGCCCTGTTTCCAGGGTAACTGACTGCCCTGTTTCCAGGGTAACTAACTGCCCAGTTTCCAGGGTAAATTATCACCCTGTTTCCGGGATAACTAACTGCCCTGTTTCCGGGATAACTGACTGCCCTGTTTCCGGGGTAACTGATCACCCTGTTTCCGGGGTAACTGACTGCCCAGTTTCCGGGGTAACTAACTTCCCTGTTTCCAGGGTAACTGACTGCCCTGTTTCCGGGATAACTGACTGCCCTGTTTTCAGGGTAACTGATAACCCTGTTTCCGGGATAACTGACTGCCCTGTTTCCAGGGTAACTGACTGCCCAGTTTCCAGGGTAACTGACTGCCCTGTTTCCGGGGTAACTGACTGCCCTGTTTACAGGGTAACTGACTGCCCAGTTTCCAGAGTAACTGAATACCCTATTTCCAGGGTAACAGATCACCCTGTTTCCGGGATAACTGACTGCCCTGTTTCCAGGATAACTGACTGCCCTGTTTCCAGGGTAACTGACTGCCCTGTTTCCGGGGTAACTGACTGCCCTGTTTGCAGGCTAACTGACCGCCCTGTTTCCAGGATAACTGATCACCCTGTTTCCGGGGTAACTGACTGCCCTGTTTCCGGGGTAACTGACCGCCCTGTTTCCAGGGTAACTGACCGCCCTGTTTCCAGGATAACTGACCTACCTATTTCCAGGTTAACTGACTGCCCTGTTTCCAGGGTAACTGACTGCCCTGTTTCCAGGGGAACTGATCACCCTGTTTCCGGGGTAACTGACTAACCAGTTTCCAGGGTGACTGACTGCCCTGTTTCCAGGGTAACTGACTGCCCAGTTTCCGGGGTAACTGACTGCCCTGTTTCCTGGGTAACTGACTGCCCTGCTTCCGGGGTAACTGACTGCCCTGTTTCCAGGGTAACTGACTGCCCAGTTTCCAGGGCAACTGATCACCCTTTTTCCGGGATAACTGACTGCCCTGTTTCCGGGATAACTGACTGCCCTGTTTCCAGGGTAACTGACTGCCCTGTTTCCGGGGCAACTGACTGCCCTGTTTCCAGGGTAACTGATCACCCTGTTTCCGGGATTACTGACTGCCCTGTTTCCGGGATAACTGACTGCCCTGTTTCCAGGGTAACTGACTGCCCTGTTTCCGGGGTAACTGACCGCCCTGTTTCCAGGGTAACTGACCGCCCTGTTTCCAGGATAACTGACTCCCCTGTTTCCAGGGTAACTGACTGCCCTGTTTCCGGGGTAACTGACTGCCCAGTTGCCAGGGTAACTGACTGCCCAGTTTCCAGGGTAACTAACTGCCCTGTTTCCGGGGTAACTGACTGCCCAGTTTCCAGGGTAAATGAGTGCCCTGTTTCCAGGGTAACTGACTGCCCACCTTCCAGTGTAACTGATCACCCTGTTTCCAGGATAACTGACTGCCCTGTTTCCAGGTTAACTGACCGCCCTGTTTCCAGGGTAACTGACTGCCCAGTTTCCAGGGTAAATTATCACCCTGTTTCCGGGATAACTAACTGCCCTGTTTCCGGGATAACTGACTGCCCTGTTTCCGGGATAACTGACTGACCTGTTTCCGGGGTAACTGATCACCCTGTTTCCGGGGTAACTGACTGCCCAGTTTCCGGGTAACTGACTTCCCTGTTTCCAGGGTAACTGACTGCCCTGTTTCCGGGATAACTGACTGCCCTGTTTCCAGGGTAACTGATAACCCTGTTTCCGGGATAACTGACTGCCCTGTTTCCAGGGTAACTGACTGCCCAGTTTCCAGAGTAACTGAATAACCTGTTTCCAGGGTAACAGATCACCCTGTTTCCGGGATAACTGACTGCCCTGTTTCCAAGATAACTGACTGCCCTCTTTCCAGGGTAACTGACTGCCCTGTTTCCGGGGTAACTGACTGCCCTGTTTCCAGGCTAACTGACTGCCCTGTTTCCAGGATAACTGATCACCCTGTTTCCCGGGTAACTGACTGCCCTGTTTCCGGGGTAACTGACCGCCCTGTTTCCAGGATAACTGACTGCCCTGTTTTCAGGGTAACTGATAACCCTGTTTCCGGGATAACTGACTGCCCTGTTTCCAGGGTAACTGACTGCCCAGTTTCCAGGGTAACTGACTGCCCTGTTTCCGGGGTAACTGACTGCCCTGTTTACAGGGTAACTGACTGCCCAGTTTCCAGAGTAACTGAATACCCTATTTCCAGGGTAACAGATTACCCTGTTTCCGGGATAACTGACTGCCCTGTTTCCAGGATAACTGACTGCCCTGTTTCCAGGGTAACTGACTGCCCTGTTTCCGGGGTAACTGACTGCCCTGTTTGCAGGCTAACTGACTGCCCTGTTTCCAGGATAACTGATCACCCTGTTTCCGGGGTAACTGACTGCCCTGTTTCCGGGGTAACTGACCGCCCTGTTTCCAGGATAACTGATCTCCCTGTTTCCGGGGTAACTGATCTCCCTGTTTCCGGGGTAACTGACCGCCCTGTTTCCAGGATAACTGACCTACCTATTTCCAGGTTTACTGACTGCCCTGTTTCCAGGGTAACTGACTGCCCTGTTTCCAGGGGAACTGACTGCCCTGTTTCCGGGGTAACTGATCACCCTGTTTCCGGGGTAACTGACTAACCAGTTTCCAGTGTGACTGACTGCCCTGTTTCCAGGGTAACTGACTGCCCAGTTTCCGGGGTAACTGACTGCCCTGTTTCCTAGGTAACTGACTGCCCTGCTTCTGGGGTAACTTACTGCCCTGTTTCCAGGGTAACTGACTGCCCAGTTTCCAGGATAACTGATCACCCTTTTTCCGGGATAACTGACTGCCCTGTTTCCGGGATAACTGACTGCCCTGTTTCCAGGGTAACTGACTGCCCTGTTTCCGGGGCAACTGACTGCCCTGTTTCCAGGGTAACTGATCACCCTGTTTCCGGGATTACTGACTGCCCTGTTTCCGGGATAACTGACTGCCCTGTTTCCAGGGTAACTGACTGCCCTGTTTCCGGGGTAACTGACCGCCCTGTTTCCAGGGTAACTGACCGCCCTGTTTCCAGGAAACTGACTCCCCTGTTTCCAGGGTAACTGACTGCCCTGTTTCCGGGGTAACTGACTGCCCAGTTTCCAGGGTAACTGACTGCCCAGTTTCCAGGGTAACTAACTGCCCTGTTTCCGGGGTAACTGACTGCCCAGTTTCCAGGGTAAATGACTGCCCTGTTTCCAGGGTAACTGACTGCCCACCTTCCAGTGTAACTGATCACCCTGTTTCCAGGGTAACTGACTGCCCAGTTTCCAGGGTAAATTATCACCCTGTTTCCGGGATAACTAACTGCCCTGTTTCCGGGATAACTGACTGCCCTGTTTCCGGGATAACTGACTGACCTGTTTCCGGGGTAACTGATCACCCTGTTTCCGGGGTAACTGACTGCCCAGTTTCCGGCTAACTGACTTCCCTGTTTCCAGGGTAACTGACTGCCCTGTTTCCGGGATAACTGACTGCCCTGTTTCCAGGGTAACTGATAACCCTGTTTCCGGGATAACTGACTGCCCTGTTTCCAGGGTAACTGACTGCCCAGTTTCCAGAGTAACTGAATAACCTGTTTCCAGGGTAACAGATCACCCTGTTTCCGGGATAACTGACTGCCCTGTTTCCAAGATAACTGACTGCCCTCTTTCCAGGGTAACTGACTGCCCTGTTTCCGGGGTAACTGACTGCCCTGTTTCCAGGCTAACTGACTGCCCTGTTTCCAGGATAACTGATCACCCTGTTTCCCGGGTAACTGACTGCCCTGTTTCCGGGGTAACTGACCGCCCTGTTTCCAGGATAACTGATCACCCTGTTTCCGGGGTAACTGACCACCCTGTTTCCAGGATAACTGACTCCCCTGTTTCCAGGGTAACTGACTGCCCTGTTTCCAGGGTAACTGACTGCCCTGTTTCCGGGGTAACTGACTGCCCTGTTTCCGGGGTAACTGACTGCCCTGTTTCCAGGATAACTGATCACTCTGTTTCCGGGGTAACTGATCACTCTGTTTCCGGGGTAACTGACCACCCTGTTTCCGGGGTAACTGACTAATCTGTTTCCAGGTTTACTGACAGCCCTGCTTCTGGGGTAACTGACTGCCCTGCTTCCGGGGTAACTGACTGCCCTGTTTCCAGGATAACTGATCACCCTGTTTCCAGTGTAACTGACCATCCTGTTTCCAGGGTAACTGACTGCCCAGTTTCCAGGGTAACTGACTGCCCTGTTTCCGGGGTAACAGATCTCTCTGTTTCCGGGGTAACAGACCGCCCTGTTTCCAGGATAACTGACCGCCCTATTTCCGGGGTAACTGACCGCCCTGTTTCCAGGATAACTGACTGCCCTGTTTCCGGGATAACTGACTGCCCTGTTTACTGGATAACTGACCGCCCTGTTTCCAGGTTAACTGACTGCCCTGTTTCCGGGATAAATGACTGCCCTGTTTCCAGGTTAACTGACTGCCCTGTTTCCGGAATAACTGACTGCCCTGTTTCCAGGGTAACTGATAACCCTGTTTCCGGGATAACTGACTGCCCTGTTTCCAGGGTACTTGACTGCCCTGTTTCAGGGGTAACTGACTGCCCTGTTTCCAGGCTAACTGACTGCCCAGTTTCCAGAGTAACTGAATACCCTGTTTCCAGGGTAACTGACTGCCCTGTTTCCGGGATAACTGACTGCCCTGTTTCCAGGGTAACTGACTGCCCTGTTTCCGGGATAACTGACTGCCCTGTTTCCAGGGTAACTGACTGCTCTGTTTCCGGGGTAACTGACTGCCCTGTTTCCAGGCTAACTGACTGCCCTGTTTCCAGGATAACTGATCACCCTGTTTCCAGGATAACTGACTCCCTTGTTTCCAGGATAACTGACTGCCCTGTTTCCGGGGTAACTTACTGACCTGTTTCCAGGATAACTGACCTACCTATTGCCGGGGTAACTGACCGCCCTGTTTCCAGGTTAACTGACTGCCCTGTTTCCAGGTTAACTGACTGCCCTGTTTCCAGGGTAACTGACTGCCCTGTTTCCAGGGGAACTGACCGCCCTGTTTCCAGGGTAACTGACTGCCCAGTTTCCAGGGTAACTGATCACCCTGTTTCCGGGATAACTGACTGCCCTGTTTCCGGGAGAAATGACTGCCCTGTTTCCAGGGTAACTGACTGCCCTGCTTCCGGGGTAACTGACTGCCCTGTTTGCAGGGTAACTGATCACCCTGTTTACGGGATAACTGACTGCCCTGTTTCCGGGATAACTGACTGCCCTGTTTCCAGGGTAACTGACCGCCCTGTTTCCGGGGTAACTGACTGCCCAGTTTCCAGGGTAACTGACTGCCAGGTTTCCAGGATAACTGACCTACCTATTTCCAGGTTTACTGACTGCCCTGTTTCCAGGGTAACTGACTGCCCTGTTTCCAGGGGAACTGACTGCCCTGTTTCCGGGGTAACTGATCACCCTGTTTCCGGGGTAACTGACTAACCAGTTTCCAGGGTGACTGACTGCCCTGTTTCCAGGGTAACTGACTGCCCAGTTTCCGGGGTAACTGACTGCCCTGTTTCCTAGGTAACTGACTGCCCTGCTTCCGGGGTAACTTACTGCCCTGTTTCCAGGGTAACTGACTGCCCAGTTTCCAGGATAACTGATCACCCTTTTTCCGGGATAACTGACTGCCCTGTTTCCGGGATAACTGACTGCCCTGTTTCCAGGGTAACTGACTGCCCTGTTTCCGGGGCAACTGACTGCCCTGTTTCCAGGGTAACTGATCACCCTGTTTCCGGGATTACTGACAGCCCTGTTTCCGGGATAACTGACTGCCCTGTTTCCAGGGTAACTGACTGCCCTGTTTCCGGGGTAACTGACCGCCCTGTTTCCAGGGTAACTGACCGCCCTGTTTCCAGGAAACTGACTCCACTGTTTCCAGGGTAACTGACTGCCCTGTTTCCGGGGTAACTGACTGCCCAGTTTCCAGGGTAACTGACTGCCCAGTTTCCAGGGTAACTAACTGCCCTGTTTCCGGGGTAACTGACTGCCCAGTTTCCAGGGTAAATGACTGCCCTGTTTCCAGGGTAACTGACTGCCCACCTTCCAGTGTAACTGATCACCCTGTTTCCAGGATAACTGACTGCCCTGTTTCCAGGTTAACTGACCGCCCTGTTTCCAGGGTAACTGACTGCCCAGTTTCCAGGGTAAATTATCACCCTGTTTCCGGGATAACTAACTGCCCTGTTTCCGGGATAACTGACTGCCCTGTTTCCGGGATAACTGACTGACCTGTTTCCGGGGTAACTGATCACCCTGTTTCCGGGGTAACTGACTGCCCAGTTTCCGGGTAACTGACTTCCCTGTTTCCAGGGTAACTGACTGCCCTGTTTCCGGGATAACTGACTGCCCTGTTTCCAGGGTAACTGATAACCCTGTTTCCGGGATAACTGACTGCCCTGTTTCCAGGGTAACTGACTGCCCAGTTTCCAGAGTAACTGAATAACCTGTTTCCAGGGTAACAGATCACCCTGTTTCCGGGATAACTGACTGCCCTGTTTCCAAGATAACTGACTGCCCTCTTTCCAGGGTAACTGACTGCCCTGTTTCCGGGGTAACTGACTGCCCTGTTTCCAGGCTAACTGACTGCCCTGTTTCCAGGATAACTGATCACCCTGTTTCCCGGGTAACTGACTGCCCTGTTTCCGGGGTAACTGACCGCCCTGTTTCCAGGATAACTGATCACCCTGTTTCCGGGGTAACTGACCACCCTGTTTCCAGGATAACTGACTCCCCTGTTTCCAGGGTAACTGACTGCCCTGTTTCCAGGGTAACTGACTGCCCTGTTTCCGGGGTAACTGACTGCCCTGTTTCCGGGGTAACTGACTGCCCTGTTTCCAGGATAACTGATCACTCTGTTTCCGGGGTAACTGATCACTCTGTTTCCGGGGTAACTGACCACCCTGTTTCCGGGGTAACTGACTAATCTGTTTCCAGGGTTACTGACAGCCCTGTTTCTGGGGTAACTGACTGCCCTGCTTCCGGGGTAACTGACTGCCCTGTTTCCAGGATAACTGATCACCCTGTTTCCAGAGTAACTGACCATCCTGTTTCCAGGGTAACTGACTGCCCAGTTTCCAGGGTAACTGACTGCCCTGTTTCCGGGGTAACAGATCTCTCTGTTTCCGGGGTAACAGACCGCCCTGTTTCCAGGATAACTGACCGCCCTATTTCCGGGGTAACTGACCGCCCTGTTTCCAGGATAACTGACTGCCCTGTTTCCGGGATAACTGACTGCCCTGTTTACTGGATAACTGACCGCCCTGTTTCCAGGTTAACTGACTGCCCTGTTTCCGGGATAAATGACTGCCCTGTTTCCAGGTTAACTGACTGCCCTGTTTCCGGGATAACTGACTGCCCTGTTTCCAGGGTAACTGATAACCCTGTTTCCGGGATAACTGACTGCCCTGTTTCCAGGGTACTTGACTGCCCTGTTTCCGGGGTAACTGACTGCCCTGTTTCCAGGCTAACTGACTGCCCAGTTTCCAGAGTAACTGAATACCCTGTTTCCAGGGTAACTGACTGCCCTGTTTCCGGGATAACTGACTGCCCTGTTTCCAGGGTAACTGACTGCCCTGTTTCCGGGATAACTGACTGCCCTGTTTCCAGGGTAACTGACTGCTCTGTTTCCGGGGTAACTGACTGCCCTGTTTCCAGGCTAACTGACTGCCCTGTTTCCAGGATAACTGATCACCCTGTTTCCAGGATAACTGACTCCCTTGTTTCCAGGATAACTGACTGCCCTGTTTCCGGGGTAACTTACTGACCTGTTTCCAGGATAACTGACCTACCTATTGCCGGGGTAACTGACCGCCCTGTTTCCAGGTTAACTGACTGCCCTGTTTCCAGGTTAACTGACTGCCCTGTTTCCAGGGTAACTGACTGCCCTGTTTCCAGGGGAACTGACCGCCCTGTTTCCAGGGTAACTGACTGCCCAGTTTCCAGGGTAACTGATCACCCTGTTTCCGGGAGAAATGACTGCCCTGTTTCCAGGGTAACTGACTGCCCTGCTTCCGGGGTAACTGACTGCCCTGTTTGCAGGGTAACTGATCACCCTGTTTACGGGATAACTGACTGCCCTGTTTCCGGAATAACTGACTGCCCTGTTTCCAGGGTAACTGACCGCCCTGTTTCCGGGGTAACTGACTGCCCTGTTTCCGGGGTAACTGATCACCCTGTTTCCGGGGTAACTGAATGCCCAGTTTCCGGGGTAACTAACTTCCCTGTTTCCAGGGTAACTGACTGCCCTGTTTCCGGGATAACTGATTGCCCTGTTTTCAGGGTAACTGATAACCCTGTTTCCGGGATAACTGACTGCCCTGTTTCCAGGGTAACTGACTGCCCAGTTTCCAGGGTAACTGACTGCCCTGTTTCCGGGGTAACTGACTGCCCTGTTTACAGGGTAACTGTTTTAGTTTAGTTGAGAGATACAGCACTGAAACAGGCCCTTCGGCCCACCGAGTCTGTGCCGACCATCAACCACCCATTTATACTAATCCTACACTAATCCCATATTCCTATCACATCCCCACCTGTCCCTATATATTTCCCTACCACCTACCTATACTAGGGGCAATTTATAATGGCCAATTAACCTATCAACCTGCAAGTCTTTGGCATGTGGGAGGAAACCGGAGCACCCGGAGGAAACCCACGCAGACACAGGGAGAACTTGCAAACTCCGCACAGGCAGTACCCAGAATCGAACCCGGGTCCCTGGAGCTGTAAGGCTGCGGTGCTAACCACTGCGCCACTGTGCCGCCCAGTTTCCAGTGTAACTGAATACCCTATTTCCAGGGTAACAGATCACCCTGCTTCCGGGATAACTGACTGCCCTGTTTCCAGGATAACTGACTGCCCTGTTTCCAGGGTAACTGACTGCCCTGTTTCCGGGGTAACTGACTGCCCTGTTTGCAGGCTAACTGACTGCCCATGTTTCCAGGATAACTGATCACCCTGTTTCCGGGGTAACTGACTGCCCTGTTTCCGGGGTAACTGACCGCCTTGTTTCCAGGATAACTGATCTCCCTGTTTCCGGGGTAACTGATCTCCCTGTTTCCGGGGTAACTGACCGCCCTGTTTCCAGGATAACTGACCTACCTATTTCCAGGTTAACTGACTGCCCTGTTTCCAGGGTAACTGACTGCCCTGTTTCCAGGGGAACTGACTGCCCTGTTTCCGGGGTAACTGATCACCCTGTTTCCGGGGTAACTGACTAACCAGTTTCCAGGGTGACTGACTGCCCTGTTTCCAGGGTAACTGACTGCCCAGTTTCCGGGGTAACTGACTGCCCTGTTTCCTGGGTAACTGACTGCCCTGCTTCCGGGGTAACTGACTGCCCTGTTTCCAGGGTAACTGACTGCCCAGTTTCCAGGGTAACTGATCACCCTTTTTCCGGGATAACTGACTGCCCTGTTTCCGGGATAACTGACTGCCCTGTTTCCAGGGTAACTGACTGCCCTGTTTACGGGGCAACTGACTGCCCTGTTTCCAGGGTAACTGATCACCCTGTTTCCGGGATTACTGACTGCCCTGTTTCCGGGATAACTGACTGCCCTGTTTCCAGGGTAACTGACTGCCCTGTTTCCGGGGTAACTGACCGCCCTGTTTCCAGGGTAACTGACCGCCCTGTTTCCAGGGTAACTGACTGCCCAGTTTCCAGGGTAAATGACTGCCCTGTTTCCAGGGTAAATGACTGCCCACCTTCCAGTGTAACTGATCACCCTGTTTCCAGGATAACTGACTGCCCTGTTTCCAGGTTAACTGACCGCCCTGTTTCCAGGGTAACTGACTGCCCAGTTTCCAGGGTAAATTATCACCCTGTTTCCGGGATAACTAACTGCCCTGTTTCCGGGATAACTGACTGCCGTTTCCGGGATAACTGACTGACCTGTTTCCGGGGTAACTGATCACCCTGTTTCCGGGGTAACTGACTGCCCAGTTTCCGGGTAACTGACTTCCCTGTTTCCAGGGTAACTGACTGCCCTGTTTCCGGGGTAACTGACTGCCCTGTTTGCAGGCTAACTGACTGCCCTGTTTCCAGGATAACTGATCACCCTGTTTCCGGGGTAACTGACTGCCCTGTTTCCGGGGTAACTGACCGCCCTGTTTCCAGGATAACTGATCTCCCTGTTTCCGGGGTAACTGATCTCCCTGTTTCCGGGGTAACTGACCGCCCTGTTTCCAGGATAACTGACCTACCTATTTCCAGGTTAACTGACTGCCCTGTTTCCAGGGGAACTGACTGCCCTGTTTCCGGGGTAACTGATCACCCTGTTTCCGGGGTAACTGACTAACCAGTTTCCAGGGTGACTGACTGCCCTGTTTCCAGGGTAACTGACTGCCCAGTTTCCGGGGTAACTGACTGCCCTGTTTCCTGGGTAACTGACTGCCCTGCTTCCGGGGTAACTGACTGCCCTGTTTCCAGGGTAACTGACTGCCCAGTTTCCAGGGTAACTGATCACCCTTTTTCCGGGATAACTGACTGCCCTGTTTCCGGGATAACTGACTGCCCTGTTTCCAGGGTAACTGACTGCCCTGTTTCCGGGGCAACTGACTGCCCTGTTTCCAGGGTAACTGATCACCCTGTTTCCGGGATTACTGACTGCCCTGTTTCCGGGATAACTGACTGCCCTGTTTCCAGGGTAACTGACTGCCCTGTTTCCGGGGTAACTGACCGCCCTGTTTCCAGGGTAACTGACCGCCCTGTTTCCAGGGTAACTAACTGCCCTGTTTCCAGGGTAACTGACTGCCCAGTTTCCAGGGTAAATGACTGCCCTGTTTCCAGGGTAACTGACTGCCCACCTTCCAGTGTAACTGATCACCCTGTTTCCAGGATAACTGACTGCCCTGTTTCCAGGTTAACTGACCGCCCTGTTTCCAGGGTAACTGACTGCCCAGTTTCCAGGGTAAATTATCACCCTGTTTCCGGGATAACTAACTGCCCTGTTTCCGGGATAACTGACTGCCCTGTTTCCGGGATAACTGACTGACCTGTTTCCGGGGTAACTGATCACCCTGTTTCCGGGGTAACTGACTGCCCAGTTTCCGGGTAACTGACTTCCCTGTTTCCAGGGTAACAGACTGCCCTGTTTCCGGGATAACTGACTGCCCTGTTTCCAGGGTAACTGATAACCCTGTTTCCGGGATAACTGACTGCCCTGTTTCCAGGGTAACTGACTGCCCAGTTTCCAGAGTAACTGAATAACCTGTTTCCAGGGTAACAGATCACCCTGTTTCAGGGATAACTGACTGCCCTGTTTCCAAGATAACTGACTGCCCTCTTTCCAGGGTAACTGACTGCCCTGTTTCCGGGGTAACTGACTGCCCTGTTTCCAGGCTAACTGACTGCCCTGTTTCCAGGATAACTGATCACCCTGTTTCCCGGGTAACTGACTGCCCTGTTTCCGGGGTAACTGACCGCCCTGTTTCCAGGATAACTGATCACCCTGTTTCCGGGGTAACTGACCACCCTGTTTCCAGGATAACTGACTCCACTGTTTCCAGGGTAACTGACTGCCCTGTTTCCAGGGTAACTGACTGCCCTGTTTCCGGGGTAACTGACTGCCCTGTTTCCGGGGTAACTGATTGCCCTGTTTCCAGGCTAACTGACTGCCCTGTTTCCAGGATAACTGATCACCCTGTTTCCAGGATAACTGACTCCCTTGTTTCCAGGATAACTGACTGCCCTGTTTCCGGGGTAACTTACTGACCTGTTTCCAGGATAACTGACCTACCTATTGCCGGGGTAACTGACCGCCCTGTTTCCAGGTTAACTGACTGCCCTGTTTCCAGGTTAACTGACTGCCCTGTTTCCAGGGTAACTGACTGCCCTGTTTCCAGGGGAACTGACCGCCCTGTTTCCAGGGTAACTGACTGCCCAGTTTCCAGGGTAACTGATCACCCTGTTTCCGGGATAACTGACTGCCCTGTTTCCGGGAGAAATGACTGCCCTGTTTCCAGGGTAACTGACTGCCCTGCTTCCGGGGTAACTGACTACCCTGTTTGCAGGGTAACTGATCACCCTGTTTACGGGATAACTGACTGCCCTGTTTCCGGGATAACTGACTGCCCTGTTTCCAGGGTAACTGACCGCCCTGTTTCCGGGGTAACTGACTGCCCAGTTTCCAGGGTAACTGACTGCCAGGTTTCCAGGGTAACTAACTGCCCTGTTTCCGGGGTAACTGACTGCCCAGTTTCCAGGCTAACTGAATGCCCTGTTTCCAGGGTAACTGACTGCCCACCTTCCAGCGTAACTGATCACCCTGTTTCCAGGATAACTGAATGCCCTGTTTCCAGGGTAACTGACTGCCCAGTTTCCAGGGTAAATTATCACCCTGTTTCCGGGATAACTAACTGCCCTGTTTCCGGGATAACTGACTGCCCTGTTTCCGGGGTAACTGATCACCCTGTTTCCGGGGTAACTGACTGCCCAGTTTCCGGGGTAACTAACTTCCCTGTTTCCAGGGTAACTGACTGCCCTGTTTCCGGGATAACTGACTGCCCTGTTTTCAGGGTAACTGATAACCCTGTTTCCGGGATAACTGACTGCCCTGTTTCCAGGGTAACTGACTGCCCAGTTTCCAGGGTAACTGACTGCCCTGTTTCCGGGGTAACTGACTGCCCTGTTTACGGGGTAACTGACTGCCCAGTTTCCAGAGTAACTGAATACCCTGTTTCCAGGGTAACAGATCACCCTCTTTCCGGGATAACTGACTGCCCTTTTTCCAGGATAACTGACTGCCCTGTTTCCAGGGTAACTGACTGCCCTGTTTCCGGGGTAACTGACTGCCCTGTTTGCAGGCTAACTGACTGCCCTGTTTCCAGGATAACTGATCACCCTGTTTCCGGGGTAACTGACTGCCCTGTTTCCGGGGTAACTGACCGCCCTGTTTCCAGGATAACTGATCTCCCTGTTTCCGGGGTAACTGATCTCCCTGTTTCCGGGGTAACTGACCGCCCTGTTTCCAGGATAACTGACCTACCTATTTCCAGGTTAACTGACTGCCCTGTTTCCAGGGTAACTGACTGCCCTGTTTCCAGGGGAACTGACTGCCCTGTTTCCGGGGTAACTGATCACCCTGTTTCCGGGGTAACTGACCAACCAGTTTCCAGGGTGACTGACTGCCCTGTTTCCAGGGTAACTGACTGCCCAGTTTCCGGGGTAACTGACTGCCCTGTTTCCTGGGTAACTGACTGCCCTGCTTCCGGGGTAACTGACTGCCCTGTTTCCAGGGTAACTGACTGCCCAGTTTCCAGGGTAACTGATCACCCTTTTTCCGGGATAACTGACTGCCCTGTTTCCGGGATAACTGACTGCCCTGTTTCCAGGGTAACTGACTGCCCTGTTTCCGGGGCAACTGACTGCCCTGTTTCCAGGGTAACTGATCACCCTGTTTCCGGGATTACTGACTGCCCTGTTTCCAGGGTAACTGACTGCCCTGTTTCCGGGGTAACTGACCGCCCTGTTTCCAGGGTAACTGACCGCCCTGTTTCCAGGATAACTGACTCCCTGTTTCCAGGGTAACTGACTGCCCTGTTTCCGGGGTAACTGACTGCCCAGTTTCCAGGGTAACTGACTGCCCAGTTTCCAGGGTAACTAACTGCCCTGTTTCCGGGGTAACTGACTGCCCAGTTTCCAGGGTAAATGACTGCCCTGTTTCCAGGGTAACTGACTGCCCACCTTCCAGTGTAACTGATCACCCTGTTTCCAGGATAACTGACTGCCCTGTTTCCAGGTTAACTGACCGCCCTGTTTCCAGGGTAACTGACTGCCCAGTTTCCAGGGTAAATTATCACCCTGTTTCCGGGATAACTAACTGCCCTGTTTCCGGGATAACTGACTGTCCTGTTTCCGGGATAACTGACTGACCTGTTTCCGGGGTAACTGATCACCCAGTTTCCGGGGTAACTGACTGCCCAGTTTCCGGGTAACTGACTTCCCTGTTTCCAGGGTAACTGACTGCCCTGTTTCCGGGATAACTGACTGCCCTGTTTCCAGGGTAACTGATAACCCTGTTTCCGGGATAACTGACTGCCCTGTTTCCAGGGTCACTGACTGCCCAGTTTCCAGAGTAACTGAATAACCTGTTTCCAGGGTAACAGATCACCCTGTTTCCGGGATAACTGACTGCCCTGTTTCCAAGATAACTGACTGCCCTCTTTCCAGGGTAACTGACTGCCCTGTTTCCGGGGTAACTGACTGCCCTGTTTCCAGGCTAACTGACTGCCCTGTTTCCAGGATAACTGATCACCCTGTTTCCCGGGTAACTGACTGCCCTGTTTCCGGGGTAACTGACCACCCTGTTTCCAGGATAACTGACTCCCCTGTTTCCAGGGTAACTGACTGCCCTGTTTCCAGGGTAACTGACTGCCCTGTTTCCGGGGTAACTGACTGCCCTGTTTCCGGGGTAACTGACTGCCCTGTTTCCAGGATAACTGATCACTCTGTTTCCGGGGTAACTGATCACTCTGTTTCCGGGGTAACTGACCTCCCTGTTTCCGGGGTAACTGACTAATCTGTTTCCAGGGTGACTGACAGCCCTGTTTCTGGGGTAACTGACTGCCCTGCTTCCGGGGTAACTGACCACCCTGTTTCCAGGATAACTGACTCCCCTGTTTCCAGGGTAACTGACTGCCCTGTTTCCGGGATAACTGACTGCCCTGTTTCCAGGGTAACTGACCGCCCTGTTTCCAGGATAACTGACTCCCCTGTTTCCAGGGTAACTGACTGCCCTGTTTCCGGGGTAACTGACTGCCCAGTTTCCAGGGTAACTGACTGCCCAGTTTCCAGGGTAACTAACTGCCCTGTTTCCGGGGTAACTGACTGCCCAGTTTCCAGGGTAAATGACTGCCCTGTTTCCAGGGTAACTGACTGCCCACCTTCCAGTGTAACTGATCACCCTGTTTCCAGGATAACTGACTGCCCTGTTTCCAGGTTAACTGACCGCCCTGTTTCCAGGGTAACTGACTGCCCAGTTTCCAGGGTAAATTATCACCCTGTTTCCGGGATAACTAACTGCCCTGTTTCCGGGGTAACTGACTGCCCTGTTTACAGGGTAACTGACTGCCCAGTTTCCAGAGTAACTGAATACCCTATTTCCAGGGTAACAGATCACCCTGTTTCCGGGATAACTGACTGCCCTGTTTCCAGGATAACTGACTGCCCTGTTTCCAGGGTAACTGACTGCCCTGTTTCCGGGGTAACTGACTGCCCTGTTTGCAGGCTAACTGACCGCCCTGTTTCCAGGATAACTGATCACCCTGTTTCCGGGGTAACTGACCGCCCTGTTTCCAGGATAACTGATCTCCCTGTTTCCGGGGTAACTGATCTCCCTGTTTCCGGGGTAACTGACCGCCCTGTTTCCAGGATAACTGACCTACCTATTTCCAGGTTAACTGACTGCCCTGTTTCCAGGGTAACTGACTGCCCTGTTTCCAGGGGAACTGACTGCCCTGTTTCCGGGGTAACTGATCACCCTGTTTCCGGGGTAACTGACCAACCAGTTTCCAGGGTGACTGACTGCCCTGTTTCCAGGGTAACTGACTGCACAGTTTCCGGGGTAACTGACTGCCCTGTTTCCTGGGTAACTGACTGCCCTGCTTCCGGGGTAACTGACTGCCCTGTTTCCAGGGTAACTGACTGCCCAGTTTCCAGGGTAACTGATCACCCTTTTTCCGGGATAACTGACTGCCCTGTTTCCGGGATAACTGACTGCCCTGTTTCCAGGGTAACTGACTGCCCTGTTTCCGGGGCAACTGACTGCCCTGTTTCCAGGGTAACTGATCACCCTGTTTCCGGGATTACTGACTGCCCTGTTTCCAGGGTAACTGACTGCCCTGTTTCCGGGGTAACTGACCGCCCTGTTTCCAGGGTAACTGACCGCCCTGTTTCCAGGATAACTGACTCCCTGTTTCCAGGGTAACTGACTGCCCTGTTTCCGGGGTAACTGACTGCCCAGTTTCCAGGGTAACTGACTGCCCAGTTTCCAGGGTAACTAACTGCCCTGTTTCCGGGGTAACTGACTGCCCAGTTTCCAGGGTAAATGACTGCCCTGTTTCCAGGGTAACTGACTGCCCACCTTCCAGTGTAACTGATCACCCTGTTTCCAGGATAACTGACTGCCCTGTTTCCAGGTTAACTGACCGCCCTGTTTCCAGGGTAACTGACTGCCCAGTTTCCAGGGTAAATTATCACCCTGTTTCCAGGGTAACTGACTGCCCTGTTTCCAGGGCAACTGACTGCCCTGTTTCCAGGGTAACTGATCACCCTGTTTCCGGGATTACTGACTGCCCTGTTTCCAGGGTAACTGACTGCCCTGTTTCCGGGGTAACTGACCGCCCTGTTTCCAGGGTAACTGACCGCCCTGTTTCCAGGATAACTGACTCCCCTGTTTCCAGGGTAACTGACTGCCCTGTTTCCGGGGTAACTGACTGCCCAGTTTCCAGGGTAACTGACTCCCCAGTTTCCAGGGTAACTAACTGCCCTGTTTCCGGGGTAACTGACTGCCCAGTTTCCAGGGTAAATGACTGCCCTGTTTCCAGGGTAACTGACTGCCCACCTTCCAGTGTAACTGATCACCCTGTTTCCAGGATAACTGACTGCCCTGTTTCCAGGTTAACTGACCGCCCTGTTTCCTGGGTAACTGACTGCCCAGTTTCCAGGGTAAATTATCACCCTGTTTCCGGGATAACTAACTGCCCTGTTTCCGGGATAACTGACTGCCCTGTTTCCGGGATAACTGACTGACCTGTTTCCGGGGTAACTGATCACCCAGTTTCCGGGGTAACTGACTGCCCAGTTTCCGGGTAACTGACTTCCCTGTTTCCAGGGTAACTGACTGCCCTGTTTCCGGGATAACTGACTGCCCTGTTTCCAGGGTAACTGATAACCCTGTTTCCGGGATAACTGACTGCCCTGTTTCCAGGGTAACTGACTGCCCAGTTTCCAGAGTAACTGAATAACCTGTTTCCAGGGTAACAGATCACCCTGTTTCCGGGATAACTGACTGCCCTGTTTCCAAGATAACTGACTGCCCTCTTTCCAGGGTAACTGACTGCCCTGTTTCCGGGGTAACTGACTGCCCTGTTTCCAGGCTAACTGACTGCCCTGTTTCCGGGATAACTGATCACCCTGTTTCCCGGGTAACTGACTGCCCTGTTTCCGGGGTAACTGACCGCCCTGTTTCCAGGATAACTGATCACCCTGTTTCCGGGGTAACTGACCACCCTGTTTCCAGGATAACTGACTCCCCTGTTTCCAGGGTAACTGACTGCCCTGTTTCCAGGATAACTGATCACTCTGTTTCCGGGGTAACTGATCACTCTGTTTCCGGGGTAACTGACCTCCCTGTTTCCGGGGTAACTGACTAATCTGTTTCCAGGGTTACTGACAGCCCTGTTTCTGGGGTAACTGACTGCCCTGCTTCCGGGGTAACTGACCACCCTGTTTCCAGGATAACTGACTCCCCTGTTTCCAGGGTAACTGACTGCCCTGTTTCCAGGGTTACTGACAGCCCTGTTTCTGGGGTAACTGACTGCCCTGTTTCCGGGGTAACTGACTGCCCTGTTTCCAGGATAACTGATCACTCTGTTTCCGGGGTAACTGACCACCCTGTTTCCGGGGTAACTGACTAATCTGTTTCCAGGGTTACTGACAGCCCTGTTTCTGGGGTAACTGACTGCCCTGCTTCCAGGGTAACTGACTGCCCAGTTTCCAGGGTAACTGACTGCCCTGTTTCCAGGGTAACAGATCTCTCTGTTTCCGGGGTAACTGACCGCCCTGTTTCCAGGATAACTGACCGCCCTATTTCCGGGGTAACTGACCGCCCTGTTTCCAGGATAACTGACTGCCCTGTTTCCGGGATAACTGACTGCCCTGTTTACTGGATAACTGACCGCCCTGTTTCCAGGTTAACTGACTGCCCTGTTTCCGGGATAAATGACTGCCCTGTTTCCAGGTTAACTGACTGCCCTGTTTCCGGGATAACTGACTGCCCTGTTTCCAGGGTAACTGATAACCCTGTTTCCAGGATAACTGACTGCACTGTTTCCAGGGTACTTGACTGCCCTGTTTCCGGGGTAACTGACTGCCCTGTTTCCAGGCTAACTGACTGCCCAGTTTCCAGAGAAACTGAATACCCTGTTTCCAGGGTAACTGACTGCCCTGTTTCCGGGATAACTGACTGCCCTGTTTCCAGGGTAACTGACTGCCCTGTTTCCGGGATAACTGACTGCCCAGTTTCCAGGGTAACTGACTGCCCTGTTTCCGGGGTAACTGACTGCCCTGTTTCCAGGCTAACTGACTGCCCTGTTTCCAGGATAACTGATCACCCTGTTTCCAGGATAACTGACTCCCTTGTTTCCAGGATAACTGACTGCCCTGTTTCCGGGGTAACTTACTGACCTGTTTCCAGGATAACTGACCTACCTATTGCCGGGGTAACTGACCGCCCTGTTTCCAGGTTAACTGACTGCCTTGTTTTAGGTTAACTGACTGCCCTGTTTCCAGGGTAACTGACTGCCCTGTTTCCAGGGGAACTGACCGCCCTGTTTCCAGGGTAACTGACTGCCCAGTTTCCAGGGTAACTGATCACCCTGTTTCCGGGATAACTGACTGCCCTGTTTCCGGGAGAAATGACTGCCCTGTTTCCAGGGTAACTGACTGCCCTGCTTCCGGGGTAACTGACTGCCCTGTTTGCAAGGTAACTGATCACCCTGTTTACGGGATAACTGACTGCCCTGTTTCCGGGATAACTGACTGCCCTGTTTCCAGGGTAACTGACCGCCCTGTTTCCGGGGTAACTGACTGCCCAGTTTCCAGGGTAACTGACTGCCAGGTTTCCAGGGTAACTAACTGCCCTGTTTCCGGGGTAACTGACTGCCCAGTTTCCAGGGTAACTGACTGCCCTGTTTCCAGGGTAACTGACTGCCCACCTTCCAGCGTAACTGATCACCCTGTTTCAGGATAACTGAATGCCCTGTTTCCAGGGTAACTGACTGCCCAGTTTCCAGGGTAAATTATCACCCTGTTTCCGGGATAACTAACTGCCCTGTTTCCGGGATAACTGTGTGCCCTGTTTCCGGGGTAACTGATCACCCTGTTTCCGGGGTAACTGACTGCCCAGTTTCCGGGGTAACTAACTTCCCTGTTTCCAGGGTAACTGACTGCCCTGTTTCCGGGATAACTGACTGCCCTGTTTTCAGGGTAACTGATAACCCTGTTTCCGGGATAACTGACTGCCCTGTTTCCAGGGTAACTGACTGCCCAGTTTCCAGGGTAACTGTCTGCCCTGTTTCCGGGGTAACTGACTGCCCTGTTTACAGGGTAACTGACTGCCAGTTTCCAGAGTAACTGAATACCCTATTTCCAGGGTAACAGATCACCCTGTTTCCGGGATAACTGACTGCCCTGTTTCCAGGATAACTGACTGCCCTGTTTCCAGGGTAACTGACTGCCCTGTTTCCGGGGTAACTGACTGCCCTGTTTGCAGGCTAACTGACTGCCCTGTTTCCAGGATAACTGATCACCCTGTTTCCGGGGTAACTGACTGCCCTGTTTCCGGGGTAACTGACCGCCCTGTTTCCAGGATAACTGATCTCCCAGTTTCCGGGGTAACTGATCTCCCTGTTTCCGGGGTAACTGACCGCCCTGTTTCCAGGATAACTGACCTACCTATTTCCAGGTTAACTGACTGCCCTGTTTCCAGGGTAACTGACTGCCCTGTTTCCAGGGGAACTGACTGCCCTGTTTCCGGGGTAACTGATCACCCTGTTTCCGGGGTAACTGACCAACCAGTTTCCAGGGTGACTGACTGCCCTGTTTCCAGGGTAACTGACTGCCCAGTTTCCGGGGTAACTGACTGCCCTGTTTCCTGGGTAACTGACTGCCCTGCTTCCGGGGTAACTGACTGCCCTGTTTCCAGGGTAACTGACTGCCCAGTTTCCAGGGTAACTGATCACCCTTTTTCCGGGATAACTGACTGCCCTGTTTCCGGGATAACTGACTGCCCTGTTTCCAGGGTAACTGACTGCCCTGTTTCCGGGGCAACTGACTGCCCTGTTTCCAGGGTAACTGATCACCCTGTTTCCGGGATTACTGACTGCCCTGTTTCCAGGGTAACTGACTGCCCTGTTTCCGGGGTAACTGACCGCCCTGTTTCCAGGGTAACTGACCGCCCTGTTTCCAGGATAACTGACTCCCCTGTTTCCAGGGTAACTGACTGCCCTGTTTCCGGGGTAACTGACTGCCCTGTTTGCAGGCTAACTGACTGCCCTGTTTCCAGGATAACTGATCACCCTGTTTCCAGGATAACTGACCGCCCTGTTTCCAGGATAACTGACCTACCTATTTCCAGGTTAACTGACTGCCCTGTTTCCAGGGTAACTGACTGCCCTGTTTCCAGGGGAACTGACTGCCCTGTTTCCGGGGTAACTGATCACCCTGTTTCCGGGGTAACTGACCAACCAGTTTCCAGGGTGACTGACTGCCCTGTTTCCAGGGTAACTGACTGCCCAGTTTCCGGGGTAACTGACTGCCCTGTTTCCTGGGTAACTGACTGCCCTGCTTCCGGGGTAACTGACTGCCCTGTTTCCAGGGTAACTGACTGCCCAGTTTCCAGGGTAACTGATCACCCTTTTTCCGGGATAACTGACTGCCCTGTTTCCGGGATAACTGACTGCCCTGTTTCCAGGGTAACTGACTGCCCTGTTTCCGGGGCAACTGACTGCCCTGTTTCCAGGGTAACTGATCACCCTGTTTCCGGGATTACTGACTGCCCTGTTTCCAGGGTAACTGACTGCCCTGTTTCCGGGGTAACTGACCGCCCTGTCTCCAGGGTAACTGACCGCCCTGTTTCCAGGATAACTGACTCCCCTGTTTCCAGGGTAACTGACTGCCCTGTTTCCGGGGTAACTGACTGCCCAGTTTCCAGGGTAACTGACTGCCCAGTTTCCAGGGTAACTAACTGCCCTGTTTCCGGGGTAACTGACTGCCCAGTTTCCAGGGTAAATGACTGCCCTGTTTCCAGGGTAACTGACTGCCCACCTTCCAGTGTAACTGATCACCCTGTTTCCAGGATAACTGACTGCCCTGTTTCCAGGTTAACTGACCGCCCTGTTTCCAGGGTAACTGACTGCCCAGTTTCCAGGGTAAATTATCACCCTGTTTCCGGGATAACTAACTGCCCTGTTTCCGGGATAACTGACTGCCCTGTTTCCGGGATAACTGACTGACCTGTTTCCGGGGTAACTGATCACCCAGTTTCCGGGGTAACTGACTGCCCAGTTTCCGGGTAACTGACTTCCCTGTTTCCAGGGTAACTGACTGCCCTGTTTCCGGGATAACTGACTGCCCTGTTTCCAGGGTAACTGATAACCCTGTTTCCGGGATAACTGACTGCCCTGTTTCCAGGGTAACTGACTGCCCAGTTTCCAGAGTAACTGAATAACCTGTTTCCAGGGTAACAGATCACCCTGTTTCCGGGATAACTGACTGCCCTGTTTCCAAGATAACTGACTGCCCTCTTTCCAGGGTAACTGACTGCCCTGTTTCCGGGGTAACTGACTGCCCTGTTTCCAGCCTAACTGACTGGCCTGTTTCCAGGATAACTGATCACCCTGTTTCCCGGGTAACTGACTGCCCTGTTTCCGGGGTAACTGACCGCCCTGTTTCCAGGATAACTGATCACCCTGTTTCCGGGGTAACTGACCACCCTGTTTCCAGGATAACTGACTCCCCTGTTTCCAGGGTAACTGACTGCCCTGTTTCCAGGGTAACTGACTGCCCTGTTTCCAGGATAACTGATCACTCTGTTTCCGGGGTAACTGATCACTCTGTTTCCGGGGTAACTGACCTCCCTGTTTCCGGGGTAACTGACTAATCTGTTTCCAGGGTTACTGACAGCCCTGTTTCTGGGGTAACTGACTGCCCTGCTTCCGGGGTAACTGACCACCCTGTTTCCAGGATAACTGACTCCCCTGTTTCCAGGGTAACTGACTGCCCTGTTTCCAGGGTTACTGACAGCCCTGTTTCTGGGGTAACTGACTGCCCTGTTTCCGGGGTAACTGACTGCCCTGTTTCCAGGATAACTGATCACTCTGTTTCCGGGGTAACTGATCACTCTGTTTCCGGGGTAACTGACCACCCTGTTTCCGGGGTAACTGACTAATCTGTTTCCAGGGTTACTGACAGCCCTGTTTCTGGGGTAACTGACTGCCCTGCTTCCAGGGTAACTGACTGCCCAGTTTCCAGGGTAACTGACTGCCCTGTTTCCAGGGTAACAGATCTCTCTGTTTCCGGGGTAACTGACCGCCCTGTTTCCAGGATAACTGACCGCCCTATTTCCGGGGTAACTGACCGCCCTGTTTCCAGGATAACTGACTGCCCTGTTTCCGGGATAACTGACTGCCCTGTTTACTGGATAACTGTCCGCCCTGTTTCCAGGTTAACTGACTGCCCTGTTTCCGGGATAAATGACTGCCCTGTTTCCAGGTTAACTGACTGCCCTGTTTCCGGGATAACTGACTGCCCTGTTTCCAGGGTAACTGATAACCCTGTTTCCAGGATAACTGACTGCACTGTTTCCAGGGTACTTGACTGCCCTGTTTCCGGGGTAACTGACTGCCCTGTTTCCAGGCTAACTGACTGCCCAGTTTCCAGAGTAACTGAATACCCTGTTTCCAGGGTAACTGACTGCCCTGTTTCCGGGATAACTGACTGCCCTGTTTCCAGGGTAACTGACTGCCCTGTTTCCTGGATAACTGACTGCCCTGTTTCCAGGGTAACTGACTGCCCTGTTTCCGGGGTAACTGACTGCCCTGTTTCCAGGCTAACTGACTGCCCTGTTTCCAGGATAACTGATCACCCTGTTTCCAGGATAACTGACTCCCTTGTTTCCAGGATAACTGACTGCCCTGTTTCCGGGGTAACTTACTGACCTGTTTCCAGGATAACTGACCTACCTATTGCCGGGGTAACTGACCGCCCTGTTTCCAGGTTAACTGACTGCCCTGTTTTAGGTTAACTGACTGCCCTGTTTCCAGGGTAACTGACTGCCCTGTTTCCAGGGGAACTGACCGCCCTGTTTCCAGGGTAACTGACTGCCCAGTTTCCAGGGTAACTGATCACCCTGTTTCCGGGATAACTGACTGCCCTGTTTCCGGGAGAAATGACTGCCCTGTTTCCAGGGTAACTGACTGCCCTGCTTCCGGGGTAACTGACTGCCCTGTTTGCAGGGTAACTGATCACCCTGTTTACGGGATAACTGACTGCCCTGTTTCCGGGATAACTGACTGCCCTGTTTCCAGGGTAACTGACCGCCCTGTTTCCGGGGTAACTGACTGCCCAGTTTCCAGGGTAACTGACTGCCAGGTTTCCAGGGTAACTAACTGCCCTGTTTCCGGGGTAACTGACTGCCCAGTTTCCAGGGTAACTGACTGCCCTGTTTCCAGGGTAACTGACTGCCCACCTTCCAGCGTAACTGATCACCCTGTTTCCAGGATAACTGAATGCCCTGTTTCCAGGGTAACTGACTGCCCAGTTTCCAGGGTAAATTATCACCCTGTTTCCGGGATAACTAACTGCCCTGTTTCCGGGATAACTGTGTGCCCTGTTTCCGGGGTAACTGATCACCCTGTTTCCGGGGTAACTGACTGCCCAGTTTCCGGGGTAACTAACTTCCCTGTTTCCAGGCTAACTGACTGCCCTGTTTCCAGGATAACTGATCACCCTGTTTCCCGGGTAACTGACTGCCCTGTTTCCGGGGTAACTGACCGCCCTGTTTCCAGGATAACTGATCACCCTGTTTCCGGGGTAACTGACCACCCTGTTTCCAGGATAACTGACTCCCCTGTTTCCAGGGTAACTGACTGCCCTGTTTCCAGGGTAACTGACTGCCCTGTTTCCGGGGTAACTGACTGCCCTGTTTCCGGGGTAACTGACTGCCCTGTTTCCAGGATAACTGATCACTCTGTTTCCGGGGTAACTGATCACTCTGTTTCCGGGGTAACTGACCTCCCTGTTTCCGGGGTAACTGACTAATCTGTTTCCAGGGTTACTGACAGCCCTGTTTCTGGGGTAACTGACTGCCCTGCTTCCGGGGTAACTGACCACCCTGTTTCCAGGATAACTGACTCCACTGTTTCCAGGGTAACTGACTGCCCTGTTTCCAGGGTTACTGACAGCCCTGTTTCTGGGGTAACTGACTGCCCTGTTTCCGGGGTAACTGACTGCCCTGTTTCCAGGATAACTGATCACTCTGTTTCCGGGGTAACTGATCACTCTGTTTCCGGGGTAACTGACCACCCTGTTTCCGGGGTAACTGACTAATCTGTTTCCAGGGTTACTGACAGCCCTGTTTCTGGGGTAACTGACTGCCCTGCTTCCAGGGTAACTGACTGCCCAGTTTCCAGGGTAACTGACTGCCCTGTTTCCAGGGTAACAGATCTCTCTGTTTCCGGGGTAACTGACCGCCCTGTTTCCAGGATAACTGACCGCCCTATTTCCGGGGTAACTGACCGCCCTGTTTCCAGGATAACTGACTGCCCTGTTTCCGGGATAACTGACTGCCCTGTTTACTGGATAACTGTCCGCCCTGTTTCCAGGTTAACTGACTGCCCTGTTTCCGGGATAAATGACTGCCCTGTTTCCAGGTTAACTGACTGCCCTGTTTCCGGGATAACTGACTGCCCTGTTTCCAGGGTAACTGATAACCCTGTTTCCAGGATAACTGACTGCACTGTTTCCAGGGTACTTGACTGCCCTGTTTCCGGGGTAACTGACTGCCCTGTTTCCAGGCTAACTGACTGCCCAGTTTCCAGAGTAACTGAATACCCTGTTTCCAGGGTAACTGACTGCCCTGTTTCCGGGATAACTGACTGCCCTGTTTCCAGGGTAACTGACTGCCCTGTTTCCTGGATAACTGACTGCCCTGTTTCCAGGGTAACTGACTGCCCTGTTTCCGGGGTAACTGACTGCCCTGTTTCCAGGCTAACTGACTGCCCTGTTTCCAGGATAACTGATCACCCTGTTTCCAGGATAACTGACTCCCTTGTTTCCAGGATAACTGACTGCCCTGTTTCCGGGGTAACTTACTGACCTGTTTCCAGGATAACTGACCTACCTATTGCCGGGGTAACTGACCGCCCTGTTTCCAGGTTAACTGACTGCCCTGTTTTAGGTTAACTGACTGCCCTGTTTCCAGGGTAACTGACTGCCCTGTTTCCAGGGGAACTGACCGCCCTGTTTCCAGGGTAACTGACTGCCCAGTTTCCAGGGTAACTGATCACCCTGTTTCCGGGATAACTGACTGCCCTGTTTCCGGGAGAAATGACTGCCCTGTTTCCAGGGTAACTGACTGCCCTGCTTCCGGGGTAACTGACTGCCCTGTTTGCAGGGTAACTGATCACCCTGTTTACGGGATAACTGACTGCCCTGTTTCCGGGATAACTGACTGCCCTGTTTCCAGGGTAACTGACCGCCCTGTTTCCGGGGTAACTGACTGCCCAGTTTCCAGGGTAACTGACTGCCAGGTTTCCAGGGTAACTAACTGCCCTGTTTCCGGGGTAACTGACTGCCCAGTTTCCAGGCTAACTGACTGCCCTGTTTCCAGGGTAACTGACTGCCCACCTTCCAGCGTAACTGATCACCCTGTTTCCAGGATGACTGAATGCCCTGTTTCCAGGGTAACTGACTGCCCAGTTTCCAGGGTAAATTATCACCCTGTTTCCGGGATAACTAACTGCCCTGTTTCCGGGATAACTGTGTGCCCTGATTCCGGGGTAACTGATCACCCTGTTTCCGGGGTAACTGACTGCCCAGTTTCCGGGGTAACTAACTTCCCTGTTTCCAGGGTAACTGACTGCCCTGTTTCCGGGATAACTGACTGCCCTGTTTTCAGGGTAACTGATAACCCTGTTTCCGGGATAACTGACTGCCCTGTTTCCAGGGTAACTGACTGCCCAGTTTCCAGGGTAACTGACTGCCCTGTTTCCGGGGTAACTGACTGCCCTGTTTACAGGGTAACTGACTGCCAGTTTCCAGAGTAACTGAATACCCTATTTCCAGGGTAACTGATCACCCTGTTTCCGGGAGAACTGACTGCCCTGTTTCCAGGATAACTGACTGCCCTGTTTCCAGGGTAACTGACTGCCCTGTTTCCGGGGTAACTGACTGCCCTGTTTGCAGGCTAACTGACTGCCCTGTTTCCAGGATAACTGATCACCCTGTTTCCGGGGTAACTGACTGCCCTGTTTCCGGGGTAACTGACCGCCCTGTTTCCAGGATAACTGATCTCCCAGTTTCCGGGGTAACTGATCTCCCTGTTTCCGGGGTAACTGACCGCCCTGTTTCCAGGATAACTGACCTACCTATTTCCAGGTTAACTGACTGCCCTGTTTCCAGGGTAACTGACTGCCCTGTTTCCAGGGGAACTGACTGCCCTGTTTCCGGGGTAACTGATCACCCTGTTTCCGGGGTAACTGACTAACCAGTTTCCAGGGTGACTGACTGCCCTGTTTCCAGGGTAACTGACTGCCCAGTTTCCAGGGTAACTGACTGCCCTGTTTCCTGGGTAACTGACTGCCCTGCTTCCGGGGTAACTGACTGCCCTGTTTCCAGGGTAACTGACTGCCCAGTTTCCAGGGTAACTGATCACCCTTTTTCCGGGATAACTGACTGCCCTGTTTCCGGGATAACTGACTGCCCTGTTTCCAGGGTAACTGACTGCCCTGTTTCCGGGGCAACTGACTGCCCTGTTTCCAGGGTAACTGATCACCCTGTTTCCGGGATTACTGACTGCCCTGTTTCCGGGATAACTGACTGCCCTGTTTCCAGGGTAACTGACTGCCCTGTTTCCGGGGTAACTGACCGCCCTGTTTCCAGGGTAACTGACCGCCCTGTTTCCAGGGTAACTAACTGCCCTGTTTCCAGGGTAACTGACTGCCCAGTTTCCAGGGTAAATGACTGCCCTGTTTCCAGGATAACTGACTGCCCAGTTTCCAGGGTAAATTATCACCCTGTTTCCAGGATAACTGACTGCCCTGTTTCCAGGTTAACTGACCGCCCTGTTTCCAGGGTAACTGACTGCCCAGTTTCCAGGGTAAATTATCACCCTGTTTCCGGGATAACTAACTGCCCTGTTTCCGGGATAACTGACTGCCCTGTTTCCGGGAAAACTGACTGACCTGTTTCCGGGGTAACTGACCGCCCTGTTTCCGGGGTAACTGACTGCCCAGTTTCCGGGTAACTGACTTCCCTGTTTCCAGGGTAACTGACTGCCCTGTTTCCGGGATAACTGACTGCCCTGTTTCCAGGGTAACCGATAACCCTGTTTCCGGGATAACTGACTGCCCTGTTTCCAGGGTAACTGACTGCCCAGTTTCCAGAGTAACTGAATAACCTGTTTCCAGGGTAACAGATCACCCTGTTTCCGGGATAACTGACTGCCCTGTTTCCAAGATAACTGACTGCCCTCTTTCCAGGGTAACTGACTGCCCTGTTTCCAGGGTAACTGACTGCACTGTTTCCAGGCTAACTGACTGCCCTGTTTCCAGGATAACTGATCACCCTGTTTCCCGGGTAACTGACTGCCCTGTTTCCGGGGTAACTGACCGCCCTGTTTCCAGGATAACTGATCACCCTGTTTCCGGGGTAACTGACCACCCTGTTTCCAGGATAACTGACTCCCCTGTTTCCAGGGTAACTGATAACCCTGTTTCCGGGATAACTGACTGCACTGTTTCCAGGGTACTTGACTGCCCTGTTTCCGGGGTAACTGACTGCCCTGTTTCCAGGCTAACTGACTGCCCAGTTTCCAGAGTAACTGAATACCCTGTTTCCAGGGTAACTGACTGCCCTGTTTCCGGGATAACTGACTGCCCTGTTTCCAGGGTAACTGACTGCCCTGTTTCCAGGCTAACTGACTGCCCTGTTTCCAGGATAACTGATCACCCTGTTTCCAGGATAACTGACTCCCTTGTTTCCAGGATAACTGACTGCCCTGTTTCCGGGGTAACTTACTGACCTGTTTCCAGGATAACTGACCTACCTATTGCCGGGGTAACTGACCGCCCTGTTTCCAGGTTAACTGACTGCCCTGTTTTAGGTTAACTGACTGCCCTGTTTCCAGGGGAACTGACCGCCCTGTTTCCAGGGTAACTGACTGCCCAGTTTCCAGGGTAACTGATCACCCTGTTTCCGGGATAACTGACCGCCCTGTTTCCGGGAGAAATGACTGCCCTGTTTCCAGGGTAACTGACTGCCCTGCTTCCGGGGTAACTGACTGCCCTGTTTGCAGGGTAACTGATCACCCTGTTTACGGGATAACTGACTGCCCTGTTTCCGGGATAACTGACTGCCCTGTTTCCAGGGGAACTGACCGCCCTGTTTCCGGGGTAACTGACTGCCCAGTTTCCAGGGTAACTGACTGCCAGGTTTCCAGGGTAACTAACTGCCCTGTTTCCGGGGTAACTGACTGCCCAGTTTCCAGGGTAACTGACTGCCCTGTTTCCAGGGTAACTGACTGCCCACCTTCCAGCGTAACTGATCACCCTGTTTCCAGGATAACTGACTGCCCTGTTTCCAGGGTAACTGACTGCCCAGTTTCCAGGGTAAATTATCACCCTGTTTCCGGGATAACTAACTGCCCTGTTTCCGGGATAACTGACTGCCCTGTTTCCGGGGTAACTGATCACCCTGTTTCCGGGGTAACTGACTGCCCAGTTTCCGGGGTAACTAACTTCCCTGTTTCCAGGGTAACTGACTGCCCTGTTTCCGGGATAACTGACTGCCCTGTTTTCAGGGTAACTGATAACCCTGTTTCCGGGATAACTGACTGCCCTGTTTCCAGGGTAACTGACTGCCCAGTTTCCAGGGTAACTGACTGCCCTGTTTCCGGGGTAACTGACTGCCCTGTTTACAGGGTAACTGACTGCCAGTTTCCAGAGTAACTGAATACCCTATTTCCAGGGTAACAGATCACCCTGTTTCCGGGATAACTGACTGCCCTGTTTCCAGGATAACTGACTGCCCTGTTTCCAGGGTAACTGACTGCCCTGTTTCCGGGGTAACTGACTGCCCTGTTTGCAGGCTAACTGACTGCCCTGTTTCCAGGATAACTGATCACCCTGTTTCCGGGGTAACTGACTGCCCTGTTTCCGGTGTAACTGACCGCCCTGTTTCCAGGATAACTGATCTCCCAGTTTCCGGGGTAACTGATCTCCCTGTTTCCGGGGTAACTGACCGCCCTGTTTCCAGGATAACTGACCTACCTATTTCCAGGTTAACTGACTGCCCTGTTTCCAGGGTAACTGACTGCCCTGTTTCCAGGGGAACTGACTGCCCTGTTTCCGGGGTAACTGATCACCCTGTTTCCGGGGTAACTGACTAACCAGTTTCCAGGGTGACTGACTGCCCTGTTTCCAGGGTAACTGACTGCCCAGTTTCCAGGGTAACTGACTGCCCTGTTTCCTGGGTAACTGACTGCCCTGCTTCCGGGGTAACTGACTGCCCTGTTTCCAGGGTAACTGACTGCCCAGTTTCCAGGGTAACTGATCACCCTTTTTCCGGGATAACTGACTGCCCTGTTTCCGGGATAACTGACTGCCCTGTTTCCAGGGTAACTGACTGCCCTGTTTCCGGGGCAACTGACTGCCCTGTTTCCAGGGTAACTGATCACCCTGTTTCCGGGATTACTGACTGCCCTGTTTCCGGGATAACTGACTGCCCTGTTTCCAGGGTAACTGACTGCCCTGTTTCCGGGGTAACTGACCGCCCTGTTTCCAGGGTAACTGACCGCCCTGTTTCCAGGGTAACTAACTGCCCTGTTTCCAGGGTAACTGACTGCCCAGTTTCCAGGGTAAATGACTGCCCTGTTTCCAGGGTAACTGACTGCCCAGTTTCCAGGGTAAATTATCACCCTGTTTCCAGGATAACTGACTGCCCTGTTTCCAGGTTAACTGACCGCCCTGTTTCCAGGGTAACTGACTGCCCAGTTTCCAGGGTAAATTATCACCCTGTTTCCGGGATAACTAACTGCCCTGTTTCCGGGATAACTGACTGCCCTGTTTCCGGGATAACTGACTGACCTGTTTCCGGGGTAACTGATCACCCTGTTTCCGGGGTAACTGACTGCCCAGTTTCCGGGTAACTGACTTCCCTGTTTCCAGGGTAACTGACTGCCCTGTTTCCGGGATAACTGACTGCCCTGTTTCCAGGGTAACTGATAACCCTGTTTCCGGGATAACTGACTGCCCTGTTTCCAGGGTAACTGACTGCCCAGTTTCCAGAGTAACTGAATAACCTGTTTCCAGGGTAACAGATCACCCTGTTTCCGGGATAACTGACTGCCCTGTTTCCAAGATAACTGACTGCCCTCTTTCCAGGGTAACTGACTGCCCTGTTTCCGGGGTAACTGACTGCCCTGTTTCCAGGCTAACTGACTGCCCTGTTTCCAGGATAACTGATCACCCTGTTTCCCGGGTAACTGACTGCCCTGTTTCCGGGGTAACTGATCGCCCTGTTTCCAGGATAACTGATCACCCTGTTTCCGGGGTAACTGACCACCCTGTTTCCAGGATAACTGACTCCCCTGTTTCCAGGGTAACTGACTGCCCTGTTTCCAGGGTAACTGACTGCCCTGTTTCCGGGGTAACTGACTGCCCTGTTTCCGGGGTAACTGACTGCCCTGTTTCCAGGCTAACTGACTGCCCTGTTTCCAGGATAACTGATCACCCTGTTTCCAGGATAACTGACTCCCTTGTTTCCAGGATAACTGACTGCCCTGTTTCCGGGGTAACTTACTGACCTGTTTCCAGGATAACTGACCTACCTATTGCCGGGGTAACTGACCGCCCTGTTTCCAGGTTAACTGACTGCCCTGTTTCCAGGTTAACTGACTGCCCTGTTTCCAGGGTAACTGACTGCCCTGTTTCCAGGGGAACTGACCGCCCTGTTTCCAGGGTAACTGACTGCCCAGTTTCCAGGGTAACTGATCACCCTGTTTCCGGGATAACTGACTGCCCTGTTTCCGGGAGAAATGACTGCCCTGTTTCCAGGGTAACTGACTGCCCTGCTTCCGGGGTAACTGACTGCCCTGTTTGCAGGGTAACTGATCACCCTGTTTACGGGATAACTGACTGCCCTGTTTCCGGGATAACTGACTGCCCTGTTTCCAGGGTAACTGACCGCCCTGTTTCCGGGGTAACTGACTGCCCAGTTTCCAGGGTAACTGACTGCCAGGTTTCCAGGGTAACTAACTGCCCTGTTTCCGGGGTAACTGACTGCCCAGTTTCCAGGCTAACTGACTGCCCTGTTTCCAGGGGAACTGACTGCCCACCTTCCAGCGTAACTGATCACCCTGTTTCCAGGATAACTGAATGCCCTATTTCCAGGGTAACTGACTGCCCAGTTTCCAGGGTAAATTATCACCCTGTTTCCGGGATAACTAACTGCCCTGTTTCCGGGATAACTGACTGCCCTGTTTCCGGGGGAACTGATCACCCTGTTTCCGGGGTAACTGACTGCCCAGTTTCCGGGGTAACTAACTTCCCTGTTTCCAGGGTAACTGACTGCCCTGTTTCCGGGATAACTGACTGCCCTGTTTTCAGGGTAACTGATAACCCTGTTTCCGGGATAACTGACTGCCCTGTTTCCAGGGTAACTGACTGCCCAGTTTCCAGGGTAACTGACTGCCCTGTTTCCGGGGTAACTGACTGCCCTGTTTACAGGGTAACTGACTGCCCAGTTTCCAGAGTAACTGAATACCCTGTTTCCAGGGTAACAGATCACCCTCTTTCCGGGATAACTGACTGCCCTGTTTCCAGGATAACTGACTGCCCTGTTTCCAGGGTAACTGACTGCCCTGTTTCCGGGGTAACTGACTGCCCTGTTTGCAGGCTAACTGACTGCCCTGTTTCCAGGATAACTGATCTCCCTGTTTCCGGGGTAACTGATCTCCCTGTTTCCGGGGTAACTGACCGCCCTGTTTCCAGGATAACTGACCTACCTATTTCCAGGTTAACTGACTGCCCTGTTTCCAGGGTAACTGACTGCCCTGTTTCCAGGGGAACTGACTGCCCTGTTTCCGGGGTAACTGATCACCCTGTTTCCGGGGTAACTGACTAACCAGTTTCCAGGGTGACTGACTGCCCTGTTTCCAGGGTAACTGACTGCCCAGTTTCCGGGGTAACTGACTGCCCTGTTTCCTGGGTAACTGACTGCCCTGCTTCCGGGGTAACTGACTGCCCTGTTTCCAGGGTAACTGACTGCCCAGTTTCCAGGGTAACTGATCACCCTGTTTCCGGGATTACTGACTGCCCTGTTTCCGGGATAACTGACTGCCCTGTTTCCAGGGTAACTGACTGCCCTGTTTCCGGGGTAACTGACCGCCCTGTTTCCAGGGTAACTGACCGCCCTGTTTCCAGGATAACTGACTCCCCTGTTTCCAGGGTAACTGACTGCCCTGTTTCCGGGGTAACTGACTGCCCAGTTTCCAGGGTAACTGACTGCCCAGTTTCCAGGGTAACTAACTGCCCTGTTTCCGGGGTAACTGACTGCCCAGTTTCCAGGGTAACTGACTGCCCTGTTTCCTGGGTAACTGACTGCCCTGCTTCCGGGGTAACTGACTGCCCTGTTTCCAGGGTAACTGACTGCCCAGTTTCCAGGGTAACTGATCACCCTTTTTCCGGGATAACTGACTGCCCTGTTTCCGGGATAACTGACTGCCCTGTTTCCAGGGTAACTGACTGCCCTGTTTCCGGGGCAACTGACTGCCCTGTTTCCAGGGTAACTGATCACCCTGTTTCCGGGATTACTGACTGCCCTGTTTCCGGGATAACTGACTGCCCTGTTTCCAGGGTAACTGACTGCCCTGTTTCCGGGGTAACTGACCGCCCTGTTTCCAGGGTAACTGACCGCCCTGTTTCCAGGGTAACTAACTGCCCTGTTTCCAGGGTAACTGACTGCCCAGTTTCCAGGGTAAATGACTGCCCTGTTTCCAGGGTAACTGACTGCCCAGTTTCCAGGGTAAATTATCACCCTGTTTCCAGGATAACTGACTGCCCTGTTTCCAGGTTAACTGACCGCCCTGTTTCCAGGGTAACTGACTGCCCAGTTTCCAGGGTAAATTATCACCCTGTTTCCGGGATAACTAACTGCCCTGTTTCCGGGATAACTGACTGCCCTGTTTCCGGGATAACTGACTGACCTGTTTCCGGGGTAACTGATCACCCTGTTTCCGGGGTAACTGAATGCCCAGTTTCAAGGTAACTGACTTCCCTGTTTCCAGGGTAACTGACTGCCCTGTTTCCGGGATAACTGACTGCCCTGTTTCCAGGGTAACTGATAACCCTGTTTCCGGGATAACTGACTGCCTTGTTTCCAGGGTAACTGACTGCCCAGTTTCCAGAGTAACTGAATAACCTGTTTCCAGGGTAACAGATCACCCTGTTTCCGGGATAACTGACTGCCCTGTTTCCAAGATAACTGACTGCCCTCTTTCCAGGGTAACTGACTGCCCTGTTTCCGGGGTAACTGACTGCCCTGTTTCCAGGCTAACTGACTGCCCTGTTTCCAGGATAACTGATCACCCTGTTTCCCGGGTAACTGACTGCCCTGTTTCCGGGGTAACTGATCGCCCTGTTTCCAGGATAACTGATCACCCTGTTTCCGGGATAACTGACTCCCCTGTTTCCAGGGTAACTGACTGCCCGGTTTCCAGGGTAACTGACTGCCCTGTTTCCGGGGTAACTGACTGCCCTGTTTCCGGGGTAACTGACTGCCCTGTTTCCAGGCTAACTGACTGCCCTGTTTCCAGGATAACTGATCACCCTGTTTCCAGGATAACTGACTCCCTTGTTTCCAGGATAACTGACTGCCCTGTTTCCGGGGTAACTTACTGACCTGTTTCCAGGATAACTGACCTACCTATTGCCGGGGTAACTGACCGCCCTGTTTCCAGGTTAACTGACTGCCCTGTTTCCAGGTTAACTGACTGCCCTGTTTCCAGGGTAACTGACTGCCCTGTTTCCAGGGGAACTGACCGCCCTGTTTCCAGGGTAACTGACTGCCCAGTTTCCAGGGTAACTGATCACCCTGTTTCCGGGATAACTGACTGCCCTGTTTCCGGGAGAAATGACTGCCCTGTTTCCAGGGTAACTGACTGCCCTGCTTCCGGGGTAACTGACTGCCCTGTTTGCAGGGTAACTGATCACCCTGTTTACGGGATAACTGACTGCCCTGTTTCCGGGATAACTGACTGCCCTGTTTCCAGGGTAACTGACCGCCCTGTTTCCGGGGTAACTGACTGCCCAGTTTCCAGGGTAACTGACTGCCAGGTTTCCAGGGTAACTAACTGCCCTGTTTCCGGGGTAACTGACTGCCCAGTTTCCAGGCTAACTGACTGCCCTGTTTCCAGGGGAACTGACTGCCCACCTTCCAGCGTAACTGATCACCCTGTTTCCAGGATAACTGAATGCCCTATTTCCAGGGTAACTGACTGCCCAGTTTCCAGGGTAAATTATCACCCTGTTTCCGGGATAACTAACTGCCCTGTTTCCGGGATAACTGACTGCCCTGTTTCCGGGGGAACTGATCACCCTGTTTCCGGGGTAACTGACTGCCCAGTTTCCGGGGTAACTAACTTCCCTGTTTCCAGGGTAACTGACTGCCCTGTTTCCGGGATAACTGACTGCCCTGTTTTCAGGGTAACTGATAACCCTGTTTCCGGGATAACTGACTGCCCTGTTTCCAGGGTAACTGACTGCCCAGTTTCCAGGGTAACTGACTGCCCTGTTTCCGGGGTAACTGACTGCCCTGTTTACAGGGTAACTGACTGCCCAGTTTCCAGAGTAACTGAATACCCTGTTTCCAGGGTAACAGATCACCCTCTTTCCGGGATAACTGACTGCCCTGTTTCCAGGATAACTGACTGCCCTGTTTCCAGGGTAACTGACTGCCCTGTTTCCGGGGTAACTGACTGCCCTGTTTGCAGGCTAACTGACTGCCCTGTTTCCAGGATAACTGATCTCCCTGTTTCCGGGGTAACTGATCTCCCTGTTTCCGGGGTAACTGACCGCCCTGTTTCCAGGATAACTGACCTACCTATTTCCAGGTTAACTGACTGCCCTGTTTCCAGGGTAACTGACTGCCCTGTTTCCAGGGGAACTGACTGCCCTGTTTCCGGGGTAACTGATCACCCTGTTTCCGGGGTAACTGACTAACCAGTTTCCAGGGTGACTGACTGCCCTGTTTCCTGGGTAACTGACTGCCCTGCTTCCGGGGTAACTGACTGCCCTGTTTCCAGGGTAACTGACTGCCCAGTTTCCAGGGTAACTGATCACCCTGTTTCCGGGATTACTGACTGCCCTGTTTCCGGGATAACTGACTGCCCTGTTTCCAGGGTAACTGACTGCCCTGTTTCCGGGGTAACTGACCGCCCTGTTTCCAGGGTAACTGACCGCCCTGTTTCCAGGATAACTGACTCCCCTGTTTCCAGGGTAACTGACTGCCCTGTTTCCGGGGTAACTGACTGCCCAGTTTCCAGGGTAACTGACTGCCCAGTTTCCAGGGTAACTAACTGCCCTGTTTCCGGGGTAACTGACTGCCCAGTTTCCAGGGTAACTGACTGCCCTGTTTCCTGGGTAACTGACTGCCCTGCTTCCGGGGTAACTGACTGCCCTGTTTCCAGGGTAACTGACTGCCCAGTTTCCAGGGTAACTGATCACCCTTTTTCCGGGATAACTGACTGCCCTGTTTCCGGGATAACTGACTGCCCTGTTTCCAGGGTAACTGACTGCCCTGTTTCCGGGGCAACTGACTGCCCTGTTTCCAGGGTAACTGATCACCCTGTTTCCGGGATTACTGACTGCCCTGTTTCCGGGATAACTGACTGCCCTGTTTCCAGGGTAACTGACTGCCCTGTTTCCGGGGTAACTGACCGCCCTGTTTCCAGGGTAACTGACCGCCCTGTTTCCAGGGTAACTAACTGCCCTGTTTCCAGGGTAACTGACTGCCCAGTTTCCAGGGTAAATGACTGCCCTGTTTCCAGGGTAACTGACTGCCCAGTTTCCAGGGTAAATTATCACCCTGTTTCCAGGATAACTGACTGCCCTGTTTCCAGGTTAACTGACCGCCCTGTTTCCAGGGTAACTGACTGCCCAGTTTCCAGGGTAAATTATCACCCTGTTTCCGGGATAACTAACTGCCCTGTTTCCGGGATAACTGACTGCCCTGTTTCCGGGATAACTGACTGACCTGTTTCCGGGGTAACTGATCACCCTGTTTCCGGGGTAACTGAATGCCCAGTTTCAAGGTAACTGACTTCCCTGTTTCCAGGGTAACTGACTGCCCTGTTTCCGGGATAACTGACTGCCCTGTTTCCAGGGTAACTGATAACCCTGTTTCCGGGATAACTGACTGCCTTGTTTCCAGGGTAACTGACTGCCCAGTTTCCAGAGTAACTGAATAACCTGTTTCCAGGGTAACAGATCACCCTGTTTCCGGGATAACTGACTGCCCTGTTTCCAAGATAACTGACTGCCCTCTTTCCAGGGTAACTGACTGCCCTGTTTCCGGGGTAACTGACTGCCCTGTTTCCAGGCTAACTGACTGCCCTGTTTCCAGGATAACTGATCACCCTGTTTCCCGGGTAACTGACTGCCCTGTTTCCGGGGTAACTGATCGCCCTGTTTCCAGGATAACTGATCACCCTGTTTCCGGGGTAACTGACCACCCTGTTTCCAGGATAACTGACTCCCCTGTTTCCAGGGTAACTGACTGCCCGGTTTCCAGGGTAACTGACTGCCCTGTTTCCGGGGTAACTGACTGCCCTGTTTCCGGGGTAACTGACTGCCCTGTTTCCAGGCTAACTGACTGCCCTGTTTCCAGGATAACTGATCACCCTGTTTCCAGGATAACTGACTCCCTTGTTTCCAGGATAACTGACTGCCCTGTTTCCGGGGTAACTTACTGACCTGTTTCCAGGATAACTGACCTACCTATTGCCGGGGTAACTGACCGCCCTGTTTCCAGGTTAACTGACTGCCCTGTTTCCAGGTTAACTGACTGCCCTGTTTCCAGGGTAACTGACTGCCCTGTTTCCAGGGGAACTGACCGCCCTGTTTCCAGGGTAACTGACTGCCCAGTTTCCAGGGTAACTGATCACCCTGTTTCCGGGATAACTGACTGCCCTGTTTCCGGGAGAAATGACTGCCCTGTTTCCAGGGTAACTGACTGCCCTGCTTCCGGGGTAACTGACTGCCCTGTTTGCAGGGTAACTGATCACCCTGTTTACGGGATAACTGACTGCCCTGTTTCCGGGATAACTGACTGCCCTGTTTCCAGGGTAACTGACCGCCCTGTTTCCGGGGTAACTGACTGCCCAGTTTCCAGGGTAACTGACTGCCAGGTTTCCAGGGTAACTAACTGCCCTGTTTCCGGGGTAACTGACTGCCCAGTTTCCAGGCTAACTGACTGCCCTGTTTCCAGGGGAACTGACTGCCCACCTTCCAGCGTAACTGATCACCCTGTTTCCAGGATAACTGAATGCCCTGTTTCCAGGGTAACTGACTGCCCAGTTTCCAGGGTAAATTATCACCCTGTTTCCGGGATAACTAACTGCCCTGTTTCCGGGATAACTGACTGCCCTGTTTCCGGGGTAACTGATCACCCTGTTTCCGGGGTAACTGACTGCCCAGTTTCCGGGGTAACTAACTTCCCTGTTTCCAGGGTAACTGACTGCCCTGTTTCCGGGATAACTGACTGCCCTGTTTTCAGGGTAACTGATAACCCTGTTTCCGGGATAACTGACTGCCCTGTTTCCAGGGTAACTGACTGCCCAGTTTCCAGGGTAACTGACTGCCCTGTTTCCGGGGTAACTGACTGCCCTGTTTACAGGGTAACTGACTGCCCAGTTTCCAGAGTAACTGAATACCCTGTTTCCAGGGTAACAGATCACCCTCTTTCCGGGATAACTGACTGCCCTGTTTCCAGGATAACTGACTGCCCTGTTTCCAGGGTAACTGACTGCCCTGTTTCCGGGGTAACTGACTGCCCTGTTTGCAGGCTAACTGACTGCCCTGTTTCCAGGATAACTGATCTCCCTGTTTCCGGGGTAACTGATCTCCCTGTTTCCGGGGTAACTGACCGCCCTGTTTCCAGGATAACTGACCTACCTATTTCCAGGTTAACTGACTGCCCTGTTTCCAGGGTAACTGACTGCCCTGTTTCCAGGGGAACTGACTGCCCTGTTTCCGGGGTAACTGATCACCCTGTTTCCGGGGTAACTGACTAACCAGTTTCCAGGGTGACTGACTGCCCTGTTTCCAGGGTAACTGACTGCCCAGTTTCCGGGGTAACTGACTGCCCTGTTTCCTGGGTAACTGACTGCCCTGCTTCCGGGGTAACTGACTGCCCTGTTTCCAGGGTAACTGACTGCCCAGTTTCCAGGGTAACTGATCACCCTGTTTCCGGGATTACTGACTGCCCTGTTTCCGGGATAACTGACTGCCCTGTTTCCAGGGTAACTGACTGCCCTGTTTCCGGGGTAACTGACCGCCCTGTTTCCAGGGTAACTGACCGCCCTGTTTCCAGGATAACTGACTCCCCTGTTTCCAGGGTAACTGACTGCCCTGTTTCCTGGGTAACTGACTGCCCAGTTTCCAGGGTAACTGACTGCCCAGTTTCCAGGGTAACTAACTGCCCTGTTTCCGGGGTAACTGACTGCCCAGTTTCCAGGGTAAATGACTGCCCTGTTTCCAGGGTAACTGACTGCCCACCTTCCAGTGTAACTGATCACCCTGTTTCCAGGATAACTGACTGCCCTGTTTCCAGGTTAACTGACCGCCCTGTTTCCAGGGTAACTGACTGCCCAGTTTCCAGGGCAAATTATCACCCTGTTTCCGGGATAACTAACTGCCCTGTTTCCGGGATAACTGACTGCCCTGTTTCCGGGATAACTGACTGACCTGTTTCCGGGGTAACTGATCACCCTGTTTCCGGGGTAACTGACTGCCCAGTTTCCGGGTAACTGACTTCCCTGTTTTCAGGGTAACTGACTGCCCTGTTTCCGGGATAACTGACTGCCCTGTTTCCAGGGTAACTGATAACCCTGTTTCCGGGATAACTGACTGCCCTGTTTCCAGGGTAACTGACTGCCCAGTTTCCAGAGTAACTGAATAACCTGTTTCCAGGGTAACAGATCACCCTGTTTCCGAGATAACTGACTGCCCTGTTTCCAAGATAACTGACTGCCTTCTTTCCAGGGTAACTGACTGCCCTGTTTCCGGGGTAACTGACTGCCCTGTTTCCAGGCTAACTGACTGCCCTGTTTCCAGGATAACTGATCACCCTGTTTCCCGGGTAACTGACTGCCCTGTTTCCGGGGTAACTGACCGCCCTGTTTCCAGGATAACTGATCACCCTCTTTCCGGGGTAACTGACCACCCTGTTTCCAGGATAACTGACTCCCCTGTTTCCAGGGTAACTGACTGCCCTGTTTCCAGGGTAACTGACTGCCCTGTTTCCGGGGTAACTGACTGCCCTGTTTCCGGGGTAACTGACTGCCCTGTTTCCAGGATAACTGATCACTCTGTTTCCGGGGTAACTGATCACTCTGTTTCCGGGGTAACTGACCACCCTGTTTCCGGGGTAACTGACTAATCTGTTTCCAGGGTTACTGACAGCCCTGTTTCTGGGGTAACTGACTGCCCTGCTTCCGGGGTAACTGACTGCCCTGTTTCCAGGATAACTGATCACCCTGTTTCCAGTGTAACTGACCATCCTGTTTCCAGGGTAACTGACTGCCCAGTTTCCAGGGTAACTGACTGCCCTGTTTCCGGGGTAACAGATCTCTCTGTTTCCGGGGTAACTGACCGCCCTGTTTCCAGGATAACTGACCGCCCTATTTCCGGGGTAACTGACCGCCCTGTTTCCAGGATAACTGACTGCCCTGTTTCCGGGATAACTGACTGCCCTGTTTACTGGATAACTGACCGCCCTGTTTCCAGGTTAACTGACTGCCCTGTTTCCGGGATAAATGACTGCCCTGTTTCCAGGTTAACTGACTGCCCTGTTTCCGGGATAACTGACTGCCCTGTTTCCAGGGTAACTGATAACCCTGTTTCCGGGATAACTGACTGCCCTGTTTCCAGGGTACTTGACTGCCCTGTTTCCAGGGTAACTGACTGCCCTGTTTCAGGCTAACTGACTGCCCAGTTTCCAGAGTAACTGAATACCCTGTTTCCAGGGTAACTGACTGCCCTGTTTCCGGGATAACTGACTGCCCTGTTTCCAGGGTAACTGACTGCCCTGTTTCCGGGATAACTGACTGCCCTGTTTCCAGGGTAACTGACTGCCCTGTTTCCGGGGTAACTGACTGCCCTGTTTCCAGGCTAACTGATCACCCTGTTTCCAGGATAACTGACTCCCTTGTTTCCAGGATAACTGACTGCCCTGTTTCCGGGGTAACTTACTGACCTGTTTCCAGGATAACTGACCTACCTATTGCCGGGGTAACTGACCGCCCTGTTTCCAGGTTAACTGACTGCCCTGTTTCCAGGTTAACTGACTGCCCTGTTTCCAGGGTAACTGACTGCCCTGTTTCCAGGGGAACTGACTGCCCTGTTTCCGGGGTAAATGATCACCCTGTTTCCGGGGTAACTGACTAACCAGTTTTCAGGGTGACTGACTGCCCTGTTTCCAGGCTAACTGACTGCCCTGTTTCCAGGATAACTGATCACCCTGTTTCCCGGGTAACTGACTGCCCTGTTTCCGGGGTAACTGACCGCCCTGTTTCCAGGATAACTGATCACCCTGTTTCCGGGGTAACTGACCACCCTGTTTCCAGGATAACTGACTCCCCTGTTTCCAGGGTAACTGACTGCCCTGTTTCCAGGGTAACTGACTGCCCTGTTTCCGGGGTAACTGACTGCCCTGTTTCCAGGCTAACTGACTGCCCTGTTTCCAGGATAACTGATCACCCTGTTTCCAGGATAACTGACTCCCTTGTTTCCAGGATAACTGACTGCCCTGTTTCCGGGGTAACTTACTGACCTGCTTCCAGGATAACTGACCTACCTATTGCCGGGGTAACTGACCGCCCTGTTTCCAGGTTAACTGACTGCCCTGTTTCCAGGTTAACTGACTGCCCTGTTTCCAGGGGAACTGACTGCCCTGTTTCCAGGGGAACTGACCGCCCTGTTTCCAGGGTAACTGACTGCCCAGTTTCCAGGGTAACTGATCACCCTGTTTCCGGGATAACTGACTGCCCTGTTTCCGGGAGAAATGACTGCCCTGTTTCCAGGGTAACTGACTGCCCTGCTTCCGGGGTAACTGACTGCCCTGTTTGCAGGGTAACTGATCACCCTGTTTACGGGATAACTGACTGCCCTGTTTCCGGGATAACTGACTGCCCTGTTTCCAGGGTAACTGACCGCCCTGTTTCCGGGGTAACTGACTGCCCAGTTTCCAGGGTAACTGACTGCCAGGTTTCCAGGGTAACTAACTGCCCTGTTTCCGGGGTAACTGACTGCCCAGTTTCCAGGCTAACTGACTGCCCTGTTTCCAGGGTAACTGACTGCCCACCTTCCAGCGTAACTGATCACCCTGTTTCCAGGATAACTGAATGCCCTGTTTCCAGGGTAACTGACTGCCCAGTTTCCAGGGTAAATTATCACCCTGTTTCCGGGATAACTAACTGCCCTGTTTCCGGGATAACTGACTGCCCTGTTTCCGGGGTAACTGATCAACCTGTTTCAGGGGTAACTGACTGCCCAGTTTCCGGGGTAACTAACTTCCCTGTTTCCAGGGTAACTGACTGCCCTGTTTCCGGGATAACTGACTGCCCTGTTTTCAGGGTAACTGATAACCCTGTTTCCGGGATAACTGACTGCCCTGTTTCCAGGGTAACTGACTGCCCAGTTTCCAGGGTAACTGACTGCCCTGTTTCTGGGGTAACTGACTGCCCTGTTTACAGGGTAACTGACTGCCCAGTTTCCAGAGTAACTGAATACCCTGTTTCCAGGGTAACAGATCACCCTCTTTCCGGGATAACTGACTGCCCTGTTTCCAGGATAACTGACTGCCCTGTTTCCAGGGTAACTGACTGCCCTGTTTCTGGGGTAACTGACTGCCCTGTTTGCAGGCTAACTGACTGCCCTGTTTCCAGGATAACTGATCACCCTGTTTCCGGGGTAACTGACTGCCCTGTTTCCGGGGTAACTGACCGCCCTGTTTCCAGGATAACTGATCTCCCTGTTTCCGGGGTAACTGATCTCCCTGTTTCCGGGGTAACTGACCGCCCTGTTTCCAGGATAACTGACCTACCTATATCCAGGTTAACTGACTGCCCTGTTTCCAGGGTAACTGACTGCCCTGTTTCCAGGGGAACTGACTGCCCTGTTTCCGGGGTAACTGATCACCCTGTTTCCGGGGTAACTGACTAACCAGTTTCCAGGGTGACTGACTGCCCTGTTTCCAGGGTAACTGACTGCCCAGTTTCCGGGGTAACTGACTGCCCTGTTTCCTGGGTAACTGACTGCCCTGCTTCCGGGGTAACTGACTGCCCTGTTTCCAGGGTAACTGACTGCCCAGTTTCCAGGGTAACTGATCACCCTTTTTCCGGGATAACTGACTGCCCTGTTTCCGGGATAACTGACTGCCCTGTTTCCAGGGTAACTGACTGCCCTGTTTCCGGGGCAACTGACTGCCCTGTTTCCAGGGTAACTGATCACCCTGTTTCCGGGATTACTGACTGCCCTGTTTCCGGGATAACTGACTGCCCTGTTTCCAGGGTAACTGACTGCCCTGTTTCCGGGGTAACTGACCGCCCTGTTTCCAGGGTAACTGACCGCCCTGTTTCCAGGATAACTGACTCCCCTGTTTCCAGGGTAACTGACTGCCCTGTTTCCGGGGTAACTGACTGCCCAGTTTCCAGGGTAACTGACTGCCCAGTTTCCAGGGTAACTAACTGCCCTGTTTCCGGGGTAACTGACTGCCCAGTTTCCAGGGTAAATGACTGCCCTGTTTCCAGGGTAACTGACTGCCCACCTTCCAGTGTAACTGATCACCCTGTTTCCAGGATAACTGACTGCCCTGTTTCCAGGTTAACTGACCGCCCTGTTTCCAGGGTAACTGACTGCCCAGTTTCCAGGGTAAATTATCACCCTGTTTCCGGGATAACTAACTGCCCTGTTTCCAGGGTAACTGACTGCCCTGTTTCCGGGATAACTGACTGACCTGTTTCCGGGGTAACTGATCACCCTGTTTCCGGGGTAACTGACTGCCCAGTTTCCGGGTAACTGACTTCCCTGTTTCCAGGGTAACTGACTGCCCTGTTTCCGGGATAACTGACTGCCCTGTTTCCAGGGTAACTGATAACCCTGTTTCCGGGATAACTGACTGCCCTGTTTCCAGGGTAACTGACTGCCCAGTTTCCAGAGTAACTGAATAACCTGTTTCCAGGGTAACAGATCACCCTGTTTCCGGGATAACTGACTGCCCTGTTTACAAGATAACTGACTGCCCTCTTTCCAGGGTAACTGACTGCCCTGTTTCCGGGGTAACTGACTGCCCTGTTTCCAGGCTAACTGACTGCCCTGTTTCCAGGATAACTGATCACCCTGTTTCCCGGGTAACTGACTGCCCTGTTTCCGGGGTAACTGACCGCCCTGTTTCCAGGATAACTGATCACCCTGTTTCCGGGGTAACTGACCACCCTGTTTCCAGGATAACTGACTCCCCTGTTTCCAGGGTAACTGACTGCCCTGTTTCCAGGGTAACTGACTGCCCTGTTTCCGGGGTAACTGACTGCCCTGTTTCCAGGATAACTGATCACTCTGTTTCCGGGGTAACTGATCACTCTGTTTCCGGGGTAACTGACCACCCTGTTTCCGGGGTAACTGACTAATCTGTTTCCAGGGTTACTGACAGCCCTGTTTCTGGGGTAACTGACTGCCCTGCTTCCGGGGTAACTGACTGCCCTGTTTCCAGGATAACTGATCACCCTGTTTCCAGTGTAACTGACCATCCTGTTTCCAGGGTAACTGACTGCCCAGTTTCCAGGGTAACTGACTGCCCTGTTTCCGGGGTAACAGTTCTCTCTGTTTCCGGGGTAACTGACCGCCCTGTTTCCAGGATAACTGACCGCCCTATTTCCGGGGTAACTGACTGCCCAGTTTCCAGGGTAAATTATCACCCTGTTTCCGGGATAACTAACTGCCCTGTTTCCGGGATAACTGACTGCCCTGTTTCCGGGATAACTGACTGACCTGTTTCCGGGGTAACTGATCACCCTGTTTCCGGGGTAACTGACTGCCCAGTTTCCGGGTAACTGACTTCCCTGTTTCCAGGGTAACTGACTGCCCTGTTTCCGGGATAACTGACTGCCCTGTTTCCAGGGTAACTGATAACCCTGTTTCCGGGATAACTGACTGCCCTGTTTCCAGGGTAACTGACTGCCCAGTTTCCAGAGTAACTGAATAACCTGTTTCCAGGGTAGCAGATCACCCTGTTTCCGGGATAACTGACTGCCCTGTTTCCAAGATAACTGACTGCCTTCTTTCCAGGGTAACTGACTGCCCTGTTTCCGGGGTAACTGACTGCCCTGTTTCCAGGCTAACTGACTGCCCTGTTTCCAGGATAACTGATCACCCTGTTTCCCGGGTAACTGACTGCCCTGTTTCCGGGGTAACTGACCGCCCTGTTTCCAGGATAACTGCTCACCCTGTTTCCGGGGTAACTGACCACCCTGTTTCCAGGATAACTGACTCCCCTGTTTCCAGGGTAACTGACTGCCCTGTTTCCAGGGTAACTGACTGCCCTGTTTCCGGGGTAACTGACTGCCCTGTTTCCGGGGTAACTGACTGCCCTGTTTCCAGGATAACTGATCACTCTGTTTCCGGGGTAACTGATCACTCTGTTTCCGGGGTAACTGACCACCCTGTTTCCGGGGTAACTGACTAATCTGTTTCCAGGGTTACTGACAGCCCTGTTTCTGGGGTAACTGACTGCCCTGCTTCCGGGGTAACTGACTGCCCTGTTTCCAGGATAACTGATCACCCTGTTTCCAGTGTAACTGACCATCCTGTTTCCAGGGTAACTGACTGCCCAGTTTCCAGGGTAACTGACTGCCCTGTTTCCGGGGTAACAGATCTCTCTGTTTCCGGGGTAACTGACCGCCCTGTTTCCAGGATAACTGACCGCCCTATTTCCGGGGTAACTGACCGCCCTGTTTCCAGGATAACTGACTGCCCTGTTTCCGGGATAACTGACTGCCCTGTTTACTGGATAACTGACCGCCCTGTTTCCAGGTTAACTGACTGCCCTGTTTCCGGGATAAATGACTGCCCTGTTTCCAGGTTAACTGACTGCCCTGTTTCCGGGATAACTGACTGCCCTGTTTCCAGGGTAACTGATAACCCTGTTTCCGGGATAACTGACTGCCCTGTTTCCAGGGTACTTGACTGCCCTGTTTCCGGGGTAACTGACTGCCCTGTTTCAGGCTAACTGACTGCCCAGTTTCCAGAGTAACTGAATACCCTGTTTCCAGGGTAACTGACTGCCCTGTTTCCGGGATAACTGACTGCCCTGTTTCCAGGGTAACTGACTGCCCTGTTTCCGGGATAACTGACTGCCCTGTTTCCAGGGTAACTGACTGCCCTGTTTCCGGGGTAACTGACTGCCCTGTTTCCAGGCTAACTGACTGCCCTGTTTCCAGGATAACTGATCACCCTGTTTCCAGGATAACTGACTCCCTTGTTTCCAGGATAACTGACTGCCCTGTTTCCGGGGTAACTTACTGACCTGTTTCCAGGATAACTGACCTACCTATTGCCGGGGTAACTGACCGCCCTGTTTCCAGGTTAACTGACTGCCCTGTTTCCAGGTTAACTGACTGCCCTGTTTCCAGGGTAACTGACTGCCCTGTTTCCAGGGGAACTGACTGCCCTGTTTCCGGGGTAAATGATCACCCTGTTTCCGGGGTAACTGACTAACCAGTTTCCAGGGTGACTGACTGCCCTGTTTCCAGGCTAACTGACTGCCCTGTTTCCAGGATAACTGATCACCCTGTTTCCCGGGTAACTGACTGCCCTGTTTCCGGGGTAACTGACCGCCCTGTTTCCAGGATAACTGATCACCCTGTTTCCGGGGTAACTGACCACCCTGTTTCCAGGATAACTGACTCCCCTGTTTCCAGGGTAACTGACTGCCCTGTTTCCAGGGTAACTGACTGCCCTGTTTCCGGGGTAACTGACTGCCCTGTTTCCAGGCTAACTGACTGCCCTGTTTCCAGGATAACTGATCACCCTGTTTCCAGGATAACTGACTCCCTTGTTTCCAGGATAACTGACTGCCCTGTTTCCGGGGTAACTTACTGACCTGCTTCCAGGATAACTGACCTACCTATTGCCGGGGTAACTGACCGCCCTGTTTCCAGGTTAACTGACTGCCCTGTTTCCAGGTTAACTGACTGCCCTGTTTCCAGGGGAACTGACTGCCCTGTTTCCAGGGGAACTGACCGCCCTGTTTCCAGGGTAACTGACTGCCCAGTTTCCAGGGTAACTGATCACCCTGTTTCCGGGATAACTGACTGCCCTGTTTCCGGGAGAAATGACTGCCCTGTTTCCAGGGTAACTGACTGCCCTGCTTCCGGGGTAACTGACTGCCCTGTTTGCAGGGTAACTGATCACCCTGTTTACGGGATAACTGACTGCCCTGTTTCCGGGATAACTGACTGCCCTGTTTCCAGGGTAACTGACCGCCCTGTTTCCGGGGTAACTGACTGCCCAGTTTCCAGGGTAACTGACTGCCAGGTTTCCAGGGTAACTAACTGCCCTGTTTCCGGGGTAACTGACTGCCCAGTTTCCAGGCTAACTGACTGCCCTGTTTCCAGGGTAACTGACTGCCCACCTTCCAGCGTAACTGATCACCCTGTTTCCAGGATAACTGAATGCCCTGTTTCCAGGGTAACTGACTGCCCAGTTTCCAGGGTAAATTATCACCCTGTTTCCGGGATAACTAACTGCCCTGTTTCCGGGATAACTGACTGCCCTGTTTCCGGGGTAACTGATCACCCTGTTTCCGGGGTAACTGACTGCCCAGTTTCCGGGGTAACTAACTTCCCTGTTTCCAGGGTAACTGACTGCCCTGTTTCCGGGATAACTGACTGCCCTGTTTTCAGGGTAACTGATAACCCTGTTTCCGGGATAACTGACTGCCCTGTTTCCAGGGTAACTGACTGCCCAGTTTCCAGGGTAACTGACTGCCCTGTTTCTGGGGTAACTGACTGCCCTGTTTACAGGGTAACTGACTGCCCAGTTTCCAGAGTAACTGAATACCCTGTTTCCAGGGTAACAGATCACCCTCTTTCCGGGATAACTGACTGCCCTGTTTCCAGGATAACTGACTGCCCTGTTTCCAGGGTAACTGACTGCCCTGTTTCCGGGGTAACTGACTGCCCTGTTTGCAGGCTAACTGACTGCCCTGTTTCCAGGATAACTGATCACCCTGTTTCCGGGGTAACTGACTGCCCTGTTTCCGGGGTAACTGACCGCCCTGTTTCCAGGATAACTGATCTCCCTGTTTCCGGGGTAACTGATCTCCCTGTTTCCGGGGTAACTGACCGCCCTGTTTCCAGGATAACTGACCTACCTATTTCCAGGTTAACTGACTGCCCTGTTTCCAGGGTAACTGACTGCCCTGTTTCCAGGGGAACTGACTGCCCTGTTTCCGGGGTAACTGATCACCCTGTTTCCGGGGTAACTGACTAACCAGTTTCCAGGGAGACTGACTGCCCTGTTTCCAGGGTAACTGACTGCCCAGTTTCCGGGGTAACTGACTGCCCTGTTTCCTGGGTAACTGACTGCCCTGCTTCCGGGGTAACTGACTGCCCTGTTTCCAGGGTAACTGACTGCCCAGTTTCCAGGGTAACTGATCACCCTTTTTCCGGGATAACTGACTGCCCTGTTTCCGGGATAACTGACTGCCCTGTTTCCAGGGTAACTGACTGCCCTGTTTCCGGGGCAACTGACTGCCCTGTTTCCAGGGTAACTGATCACCCTGTTTCCGGGATTACTGACTGCCCTGTTTCCGGGATAACTGACTGCCCTGTTTCCAGGGTAACTGACTGCCCTGTTTCCGGGGTAACTGACCGCCCTGTTTCCAGGGTAATTGACCGCCCTGTTTCCAGGATAACTGACTCCCCTGTTTCCAGGGTAACTGACTGCCCTGTTTCCGGGGTAACTGACTGCCCAGTTTCCAGGGTAACTGACTGCCCAGTTTCCAGGGTAACTAACTGCCCTGTTTCCGGGGTAACTGACTGCCCAGTTTCCAGGGTAAATGACTGCCCTGTTTCCAGGGTAACTGACTGCCCACCTTCCAGTGTAACTGATCACCCTGTTTCCAGGATAACTGACTGCCCTGTTTCCAGGTTAACTGACCGCCCTGTTTCCAGGGTAACTGACTGCCCAGTTTCCAGGGTAAATTATCACCCTGTTTCCGGGATAACTAACTGCCCTGTTTCCAGGGTAACTGAATGCCCTGTTTCCGGGATAACTGACTGACCTGTTTCCGGGGTAACTGATCACCCTGTTTCCGGGGTAACTGACTGCCCAGTTTCCGGGGAACTGACTTCCCTGTTTCCAGGGTAACTGACTGCCCTGTTTCCGGGATAACTGACTGCCCTGTTTCCAGGGTAACTGATAACCCTGTTTCCGGGATAACTGACTGCCCTGTTTCCAGGGTAACTGACTGCCCAGTTTCCAGAGTAACTGAATAACCTGTTTCCAGGGTAACAGATCACCCTGTTTCCGGGATAACTGACTGCCCTGTTTCCAAGATAACTGACTGCCCTCTTTCCAGGGTAACTGACTGCCCTGTTTCCGGGGTAACTGACTGCCCTGTTTCCAGGCTAACTGACTGCCCTGTTTCCAGGATAACTGATCACCCTGTTTCCGGGGTAACTGACTGCCCTGTTTCCGGGGTAACTGATTGCCCTGTTTCCGGGGTAACTGATTGCCCTGTTTCCAGCGTAACTGATCACCCTGTTTCCGGGATAACTGACTGCCCTGTTTCCGGGAGAAATGACTGCCCTGTTTCCAGGGTAACTGACTGCCCTGCTTCCGGGGTAACTGACTGCCCTGTTTGCAGGGTAACTGATCACCCTGTTTACGGGATAACTGACTGCCCTGTTTCCGGGATAACTGACTGCCCTGTTTCCAGGGTAACTGACCGCCCTGTTTCCGGGGTAACTGACTGCCCAGTTTCCAGGGTAACTGACTGCCAGGTTTCCAGGGTAACTAACTGCCCTGTTTCCGGGGTAACTGACTGCCCAGTTTCCAGGCTAACTGACTGCCCTGTTTCCAGGGTAACTGACTGCCCACCTTCCAGCGTAACTGATCACCCTGTTTCCAGGATAACTGAATGCCCTGTTTCCAGGGTAACTGACTGCCCAGTTTCCAGGGTAAATTATCACCCTGTTTCCGGGATAACTAACTGCCCTGTTTCCGGGATAACTGACTGCCCTGTTTCCGGGGTAACTGATCACCCTGTTTCCGGGGTAACTGACTGCCCAGTTTCCGGGGTAACTAACTTCCCTGTTTCCAGGGTAACTGACTGCCCTGTTTCCGGGATAACTGACTGCCCTGTTTTCAGGGTAACTGATAACCCTGTTTCCGGGATAACTGACTGCCCTGTTTCCAGGGTAACTGACTGCCCAGTTTCCAGGGTAACTGACTGCCCTGTTTCTGGGGTAACTGACTGCCCTGTTTACAGGGTAACTGACTGCCCAGTTTCCAGAGTAACTGAATACCCTGTTTCCAGGGTAACAGATCACCCTCTTTCCGGGATAACTGACTGCCCTGTTTCCAGGATAACTGACTGCCCTGTTTCCAGGGTAACTGACTGCCCTGTTTCTGGGGTAACTGACTGCCCTGTTTGCAGGCTAACTGACTGCCCTGTTTCCAGGATAACTGATCACCCTGTTTCCGGGGTAACTGACTGCCCTGTTTCCGGGGTAACTGACCGCCCTGTTTCCAGGATAACTGATCTCCCTGTTTCCGGGGTAACTGATCTCCCTGTTTCCGGGGTAACTGACCGCCCTGTTTCCAGGATAACTGACCTACCTATTTCCAGGTTAACTGACTGCCCTGTTTCCAGGGTAACTGACTGCCCTGTTTCCAGGGGAACTGACTGCCCTGTTTCCGGGGTAACTGATCACCCTGTTTCCGGGGTAACTGACTAACCAGTTTCCAGGGTGACTGACTGCCCTGTTTCCAGGGTAACTGACTGCCCAGTTTCCGGGGTAACTGACTGCCCTGTTTCCTGGGTAACTGACTGCCCTGCTTCCGGGGTAACTGACTGCCCTGTTTCCAGGGTAACTGACTGCCCAGTTTCCAGGGTAACTGATCACCCTTTTTCCGGGATAACTGACTGCCCTGTTTCCGGGATAACTGACTGCCCTGTTTCCAGGGTAACTGACTGCCCTGTTTCCGGGGCAACTGACTGCCCTGTTTCCAGGGTAACTGATCACCCTGTTTCCGGGATTACTGACTGCCCTGTTTCCGGGATAACTGACTGCCCTGTTTCCAGGGTAACTGACTGCCCTGTTTCCGGGGTAACTGACCGCCCTGTTTCCAGGGTAACTGACCGCCCTGTTTCCAGGATAACTGACTCCCCTGTTTCCAGGGTAACTGACTGCCCTGTTTCCGGGGTAACTGACTGCCCAGTTTCCAGGGTAACTGACTGCCCAGTTTCCAGGGTAACTAACTGCCCTGTTTCCGGGGTAACTGACTGCCCAGTTTCCAGGGTAAATGACTGCCCTGTTTCCAGGGTAACTGACTGCCCACCTTCCAGTGTAACTGATCACCCTGTTTCCAGGATAACTGACTGCCCTGTTTCCAGGTTAAGTGACCGCCCTGTTTCCAGGGTAACTGACTGCCCAGTTTCCAGGGTAAATTATCACCCTGTTTCCGGGATAACTAACTGCCCTGTTTCCAGGGTAACTGACTGCCCTGTTTCCGGGATAACTGACTGACCTGTTTCCGGGGTAACTGATCACCCTGTTTCCGGGGTAACTGACTGCCCAGTTTCCGGGTAACTGACTTCCCTGTTTCCAGGGTAACTGACTGCCCTGTTTCCGGGATAACTGACTGCCCTGTTTCCAGGGTAACTGATAACCCTGTTTCCGGGATAACTGACTGCCCTGTTTCCAGGGTAACTGACTGCCCAGTTTCCAGAGTAACTGAATAACCTGTTTCCAGGGTAACAGATCACCCTGTTTCCGGGATAACTGACTGCCCTGTTTCCAAGATAACTGACTGCCCTCTTTCCAGGGTAACTGACTGCCCTGTTTCCGGGGTAACTGACTGCCCTGTTTCCAGGCTAACTGACTGCCCTGTTTCCAGGATAACTGATCACCCTGTTTCCCGGGTAACTGACTGCCCTGTTTCCGGGGTAACTGACCGCCCTGTTTCCAGGATAACTGATCACCCTGTTTCCGGGGTAACTGACCACCCTGTTTCCAGGATAACTGACTCCCCTGTTTCCAGGGTAACTGACTGCCCTGTTTCCAGGGTAACTGACTGCCCTGTTTCCGGGGTAACTGACTGCCCTGTTTCCGGGGTAACTGACTGCCCTGTTTCCAGGATAACTGATCACTCTGTTTCCGGGGTAACTGATCACTCTGTTTCCGGGGTAACTGACCACCCTGTTTCCGGGGTAACTGACTAATCTGTTTCCAGGGTTACTGACAGCCCTGTTTCTGGGGTAACTGACTGCCCTGCTTCCGGGGTAACTGACTGCCCTGTTTCCAGGATAACTGATCACCCTGTTTCCAGTGTAACTGACCATCCTGTTTCCAGGGTAACTGACTGCCCAGTTTCCAGGGTAACTGACTGCCCTGTTTCCGGGGTAACAGATCTCTCTGTTTCCGGGGTAACTGACCGCCCTGTTTCCAGGATAACTGACCGCCCTATTTCCGGGGTAACTGACTGCCCAGTTTCCAGGGTAAATTATCACCCTGTTTCCGGGATAACTAACTGCCCTGTTTCCGGGATAACTGACTGCCCTGTTTCCGGGATAACTGACTGACCTGTTTCCGGGGTAACTGATCACCCTGTTTCCGGGGTAACTGACTGCCCAGTTTCCGGGTAACTGACTTCCCTGTTTCCAGGGTAACTGACTGCCCTGTTTCCGGGATAACTGACTGCCCTGTTTCCAGGGTAACTGATAACCCTGTTTCCGGGATAACTGACTGCCCTGTTTCCAGGGTAACTGACTGCCCAGTTTCCAGAGTAACTGAATAACCTGTTTCCAGGGTAACAGATCACCCTGTTTCCGGGATAACTGACTGCCCTGTTTCCAAGATAACTGACTGCCTTCTTTCCAGGGTAACTGACTGCCCTGTTTCCGGGGTAACTGACTGCCCTGTTTCCAGGCTAACTGACTGCCCTGTTTCCAGGATAACTGATCACCCTGTTTCCCGGGTAACTGACTGCCCTGTTTCCGGGGTAACTGACCGCCCTGTTTCCAGGATAACTGATCACCCTGTTTCCGGGGTAACTGACCACCCTGTTTCCAGGATAACTGACTCCCCTGTTTCCAGGGTAACTGACTGCCCTGTTTCCAGGGTAACTGACTGCCCTGTTTCCGGGGTAACTGACTGCCCTGTTTCCGGGGTAACTGACTGCCCTGTTTCCAGGATAACTGATCACTCTGTTTCCGGGGTAACTGATCACTCTGTTTCCGGGGTAACTGACCACCCTGTTTCCGGGGTAACTGACTAATCTGTTTCCAGGGTTACTGACAGCCCTGTTTCTGGGGTAACTGACTGCCCTGCTTCCGGGGTAACTGACTGCCCTGTTTCCAGGATAACTGATCACCCTGTTTCCAGTGTAACTGACCATCCTGTTTCCAGGGTAACTGACTGCCCAGTTTCCAGGGTAACTGACTGCCCTGTTTCCGGGGTAACAGATCTCTCTGTTTCCGGGGTAACTGACCGCCCTGTTTCCAGGATAACTGACCGCCCTATTTCCGGGGTAACTGACCGCCCTGTTTCCAGGATAACTGACTGCCCTGTTTCCGGGATAACTGACTGCCCTGTTTACTGGATAACTGACCGCCCTGTTTCCAGGTTAACTGACTGCCCTGTTTCCGGGATAAATGACTGCCCTGTTTCCAGGTTAACTGACTGCCCTGTTTCCGGGATAACTGACTGCCCTGTTTCCAGGGTAACTGATAACCCTGTTTCCGGGATAACTGACTGCCCTGTTTCCAGGGTACTTGACTGCCCTGTTTCCGGGGTAACTGACTGCCCTGTTTCAGGCTAACTGACTGCCCAGTTTCCAGAGTAACTGAATACCCTGTTTCCAGGGTAACTGACTGCCCTGTTTCCGGGATAACTGACTGCCCTGTTTCCAGGGTAACTGACTGCCCTGTTTCCGGGATAACTGACTGCCCTGTTTCCAGGGTAACTGACTGCCCTGTTTCCGGGGTAACTGACTGCCCTGTTTCCAGGCTAACTGACTGCCCTGTTTCCAGGATAACTGATCACCCTGTTTCCAGGATAACTGACTCCCTTGTTTCCAGGATAACTGACTGCCCTGTTTCCGGGGTAACTTACTGACCTGTTTCCAGGATAACTGACCTAACTATTGCCGGGGTAACTGACCGCCCTGTTTCCAGGTTAACTGACTGCCCTGTTTCCAGGTTAACTGACTGCCCTGTTTCCAGGGTAACTGACTGCCCTGTTTCCAGGGGAACTGACTGCCCTGTTTCCGGGGTAAATGATCACCCTGTTTCCGGGGTAACTGACTAACCAGTTTCCAGGGTGACTGACTGCCCTGTTTCCAGGCTAACTGACTGCCCTGTTTCCAGGATAACTGATCACCCTGTTTCCCGGGTAACTGACTGCCCTGTTTCCGGGGTAACGGACCGCCCTGTTTCCAGGATAACTGATCACCCTGTTTCCGGGGTAACTGACCACCCTGTTTCCAGGATAACTGACTCCCCTGTTTCCAGGGTAACTGACTGCCCTGTTTCCAGGGTAACTGACTGCCCTGTTTCCGGGGTAACTGACTGCCCTGTTTCCAGGCTAACTGACTGCCCTGTTTCCAGGATAACTGATCACCCTGTTTCCAGGATAACTGACTCCCTTGTTTCCAGGATAACTGACTGCCCTGTTTCCGGGGTAACTTACTGACCTGCTTCCAGGATAACTGACCTACCTATTGCCGGGGTAACTGACCGCCCTGTTTCCAGGTTAACTGACTGCCCTGTTTCCAGGTTAACTGACTGCCCTGTTTCCAGGGGAACTGACTGCCCTGTTTCCAGGGGAACTGACCGCCCTGTTTCCAGGGTAACTGACTGCCCAGTTTCCAGGGTAACTGATCACCCTGTTTACGGGATAACTGACTGCCCTTTTTTCGGGATAACTGACTGCCCTGTTTCCAGGGTAACTGACCGCCCTGTTTCCGGGGTAACTGACTGCCCAGTTTCCAGGGTAACTGACTGCCAGGTTTCCAGGGTAACTAACTGCCCTGTTTCCGGGGTAACTGACTGCCCAGTTTCCAGGCTAACTGACTGCCCTGTTTCCAGGGTAACTGACTGCCCACCTTCCAGCGTAACTGATCACCCTGTTTCCAGGATAACTGAATGCCCTGTTTCCAGGGTAACTGACTGCCCAGTTTCCAGGGTAAATTATCACCCTGTTTCCGGGATAACTAACTGCCCTGTTTCCGGGATAACTGACTGCCCTGTTTCCGGGGTAACTGATCACCCTGTTTCCGGGGTAACTGACTGCCCAGTTTCCGGGGTAACTAACTTCCCTGTTTCCAGGGTAACTGACTGCCCTGTTTCCGGGATAACTGACTGCCCTGTTTTCAGGGTAACTGATAACCCTGTTTCCGGGATAACTGACTGCCCTGTTTCCAGGGTAACTGACTGCCCAGTTTCCAGGGTAACTGACTGCCATGTTTCTGGGGTAACTGACTGCCCTGTTTACAGGGTAACTGACTGCCCAGTTTCCAGAGTAACTGAATACCCTGTTTCCAGGGTAACTGATCACCCTCTTTCCGGGATAACTGACTGCCCTGTTTCCAGGATAACTGACTGCCCTGTTTCCAGGGTAACTGACTGCCCTGTTTCCGGGGTAACTGACTGCCCTGTTTGCAGGCTAACTGACTGCCCTGTTTCCAGGATAACTGATCACCCTGTTTCCGGGGTAACTGACTGCCCTGTTTCCGGGGTAACTGACCGCCCTGTTTCCAGGATAACTGATCTCCCTGTTTCCGGGGTAACTGATCTCCCTGTTTCCGGGGTAACTGACCGCCCTGTTTCCAGGATAACTGACCTACCTATTTCCAGGTTAACTGACTGCCCTGTTTCCAGGGTAACTGACTGCCCTGTTTCCAGGGGAACTGACTGCCCTGTTTCCGGGGTAACTGATCACCCTGTTTCCGGGGTAACTGACTAACCAGTTTCCAGGGTGACTGACTGCCCTGTTTCCAGGGTAACTGACTGCCCAGTTTCCGGGGTAACTGACTGCCCTGTTTCCTGGGTAACTGACTGCCCTGCTTCCGGGGTAACTGACTGCCCTGTTTCCAGGGTAACTGACTGCCCAGTTTCCAGGGTAACTGATCACCCTTTTTCCGGGATAACTGACTGCCCTGTTTCCGGGATAACTGACTGCCCTGTTTCCAGGGTAACTGACTGCCCTGTTTCCGGGGCAACTGACTGCCCTGTTTCCAGGGTAACTGATCACCCTGTTTCCGGGATTACTGACTGCCCTGTTTCCGGGATAACTGACTGCCCTGTTTCCAGGGTAACTGACTGCCCTGTTTCCGGGGTAACTGACCGCCCTGTTTCCAGGGTAACTGACCGCCCTGTTTCCAGGATAACTGACTCCCCTGTTTCCAGGGTAACTGACTGCCCTGTTTCCGGGGTAACTGACTGCCCAGTTTCCAGGGTAACTGACTGCCCAGTTTCCAGGGTAACTAACTGCCCTGTTTCGGGGGTAACTGACTGCCCAGTTTCCAGGGTAAATGACTGCCCTGTTTCCAGGGTAACTGACTGCCCACCTTCCAGTGTAACTGATCACCCTGTTTCCAGGATAACTGACTGCCCTGTTTCCAGGTTAACTGACCGCCCTGTTTCCAGGGTAACTGACTGCCCAGTTTCCAGGGTAAATTATCACCCTGTTTCCGGGATAACTAACTGCCCTGTTTCCAGGGTAACTGACTGCCCTGTTTCCGGGATAACTGACTGACCTGTTTCCGGGGTAACTGATCACCCTGTTTCCGGGGTAACTGACTGCCCAGTTTCCGGGTAACTGACTTCCCTGTTTCCAGGGTAACTGACTGCCCTGTTTCCGGGATAACTGACTGCCCTGTTTCCAGGGTAACTGATAACCCTGTTTCCGGGATAACTGACTGCCCTGTTTCCAGGGTAACTGACTGCCCAGTTTCCAGAGTAACTGAATAACCTGTTTCCAGGGTAACAGATCACCCTGTTTCCGGGATAACTGACTGCCCTGTTTCCAAGATAACTGACTGCCCTCTTTCCAGGGTAACTGACTGCCCTGTTTCCGGGGTAACTGACTGCCCTGTTTCCAGGCTAACTGACTGCCCTGTTTCCAGGATAACTGATCACCCTGTTTCCGGGGTAACTGACTGCCCTGTTTCCGGGGTAACTGACCGCCCTGTTTCCAGGATAACTGATCACCCTGTTTCCGGGGTAACTGACCACCCTGTTTCCAGGATAACTGACTCCCCTGTTTCCAGGGTAACTGACTGCCCTGTTTCCAGGGTAACTGACTGCCCTGTTTCCGGGGTAACTGACTGCCCTGTTTCCGGGGTAACTGACTGCCCTGTTTCCAGGATAACTGATCACTCTGTTTCCGGGGTAACTGATCACTCTGTTTCCAGGGTAACTGACCACCCTGTTTCCGGGGTAACTGACTAATCTGTTTCCAGGGTTACTGACAGCCCTGTTTCTGGGGTAACTGACTGCCCTGCTTCCGGGGTAACTGACTGCCCTGTTTCCAGGATAACTGATCACCCTGTTTCCAGTGTAACTGACCATCCTGTTTCCAGGGTAACTGACTGCCCAGTTTCCAGGGTAACTGACTGCCCTGTTTCCGGGGTAACAGATCTCTCTGTTTCCGGGGTAACTGACCGCCCTGTTTCCAGGATAACTGACCGCCCTATTTCCGGGGTAACTGACCGCCCTGTTTCCAGGATAACTGACTGCCCTGTTTCCGGGATAACTGACTGCCCTGTTTACTGGATAACTGACCGCCCTGTTTCCAGGTTAACTGACTGCCCTGTTTCCGGGATAAATGACTGCCCTGTTTCCAGGTTAACTGACTGCCCTGTTTCCGGGATAACTGACTGCCCTGTTTCCAGGGGAACTGATAACCCTGTTTCCGGGATAACTGACTGCCCTGTTTCCAGGGTACTTGACTGCCCTGTTTCCGGGGTAACTGACTGCCCTGTTTCAGGCTAACTGACTGCCCAGTTTCCAGAGTAACTGAATACCCTGTTTCCAGGGTAACTGACTGCCCTGTTTCCGGGATAACTGACTGCCCTGTTTCCAGGGTAACTGACTGCCCTGTTTCCGGGATAACTGACTGCCCTGTTTCCAGGGTAACTGACTGCCCTGTTTCCGGGGTAACTGACTGCCCTGTTTCCAGGCTAACTGACTGCCCTGTTTCCAGGATAACTGATCACCCTGTTTCCAGGATAACTGACTCCCTTGTTTCCAGGATAACTGACTGCCCTGTTTCCGGGGTAACTTACTGACCTGTTTCCAGGATAACTGACCTACCTATTGCCGGGGTAACTGACCGCCCTGTTTCCAGGTTAACTGACTGCCCTGTTTCCAGGTTAACTGACTGCCCTGTTTCCAGGGTAACTGACTGCCCTGTTTCCAGGGGAACTGACTGCCCTGTTTCCGGGGTAAATGATCACCCTGTTTCCGGGGTAACTGACTAACCAGTTTCCAGGGTGACTGACTGCCCTGTTTCCAGGGTAACTGACTGCCCAGTTTCCGGGATAACTGACTGCCCTGTTTCCGGGATAACTGATTGCCCTGTTTCGAGGGTAACTGATCGCCCAGTTTCCGGGATAACTGTCTGCCCTGTTTCCGGGATAACTGACTGCCCAGTTTCCAGGGTAACTGACTGCCCTGTTTCCGAGGTAACTGACTGCCCTGTTTCCAGGGTAACTGACTGCCCAGTTTCCAGGGTAACTGATCACCCTGTTTCCGGGATAACTGACTGCCCTGTTTCCGGGGGAAATGACTGCGCTGTTTCCAGGGTAACTGACTGCCCTCTTTCCAGGGTAACTGACTGCCCTGTTTCCAGGGTAACTGATCACCCTGTTTCCGGGATAACTGTCTGCCCTGTTTCCGGGATAACTGACTGCCCTGTTTCCAGGGTAACTGACTGCCCTGTTTCCAGGGGAACTGACTGCCCTGTTTCCGGGGTAACTGATCACCCTGTTTCCGGGGTAACTGACTAACATGTTTCCAGGGTGACTGACTGCCCTGTTTCCAGGGTAACTGACTGCCCAGTTTCCGGGGTAACTGACTGCCCTGTTTCCTGGGTAACTGACTGCCCTGCTTCCGGGGTAACTGACTGCCCTGTTTCCAGGGTAACTGACTGCCCAGTTACAATGTAACTGATCACCCTTTTTCCGGGATAACTGACTGCCCTATTTCCGGGATAACTGATTGCCCTGTTTCCAGGGTAACTGATCACCCTGTTTCCGGGATAACTGATTCCCCTGTTTCCAGGGTAAGTGACTGCCCAGTTTCCAGGGTAACTGACTGCCCTGTTTCCAGGGTAACTGACTGCCCAGTTTCCAGGGTAACTGATCACCCTGTTTCCGGGATAACTGACTGCCCTGTTTCCGGGGTAACTGACCGCCTTGTTTCCAGGGTAACTGATCACCCTGTTTCTGGGATAACTGACTGCCCTGTTTCCGGGGTAAATGACCACCCTGTTTCCAGGATAACTGATCACCCTGTTTCCGGGGTAACTGACCACCTTGTTTCCAGGGTCACTGACCACCCTGTTTCCAGGATAACTGAAAGCCCTGTTTCCAGGGTAACTGACTGCCCAGTTTCCAGGGTAACTGATCACCCTGTTTCCGGGATAACTGACTGCCCTGTTTCTGGGAGAACTGACTGCCCTGTTTCTAGGATAAATGACTGCCCTGTTTCCAGGATAACTGACTGCCCTGTTTACTGGATAACTGATCGCCCTGTTTCCAGGTTAACTGACTGCCCTGTTTCCAGGGAAACTGACTGCCCTGTTTCCAGGGTAACTGACCGCCCTGTTTCTGGGGTAACTGACCGCCCTGTTTCCTGGATAACTGACTGCCCTGTTTCCAGGGTAACTGACTGCCCACTTTCCAGTGTAACTGATCACCCTTTTTCCAGGATAACTGACTGCCCTGTTTCCGGGATAACTGACTGCCCTGCTTCCAGGGTAACTGACCGCCCTGTTTCCAGGGTAACTGACTGCCCTGTTGCCAGGATAACTGACTGCCCTGTTTCCAGGGTAACTGACTGCCCACTTTCCAGTGCAACTGATCACCCTGTTTCCAGGGTTACTGACTGCCCACTTTCCAGTGTAACTGATCACCCTGTTTCCAGGATAACTGACTGCCCAGTTTCCAGGGTATATTATCACCCTGTTTCAGGGATAACTAACTGCCCTGTTTCCGGGATAACTGACTGCCCTGTTTCCGGGGTAACTGATCACCCTGTTTCCGGGGTAACTGACTGCCCAGTTTCCGAGGTAACTGACTTCCCTGTTTAAAGGGTAACTGTCTGCCCTGTTTCCGGGATAACTGACTGCCCTGTTTCCAGGGTAACTGACTGCCCAGTTTCCAGGGTAACTGACTGTCCTGTTTCCGGGGTCACTGACTGCCCTGTTTCCAGGGTAACTGACTGCCCAGTTTCCAGAGTAACTGAATACCCTGTTTCCAGGGTAACTGACTGCCCTGTTTCCGGGATAACTGACTGCCCTGTTTCCAGGGTAACTGACTGCCCTGTTTCCGGGGCAACTGACTGCCCTGTTTCCAGGGTAACTGATCACCCTGTTTCCGGGATAACTGTTCACCCTGTTTCCAGGGTAACTGACTGCCCTGTTTCCAGGGGAACTGACTGCCCTGTTTCCGGGTTAACTGATCACCCTATTTCTGGGGTAACTGACTAACAATTTTCCAGGGTGACTGACTGCCCTGTTTCCAGGCTAACTGACTGCCCAGTTTCCGGGGTAACTGACTGCCCTGTTTCCTGGGTAACTGACTGCCCTGCTTCCGGGGTAACTGACTGCCCTGTTTCCAGGGTAACTAACTGCCCAGTTTCCAGTGTAACTGATCACCCTTTTTCCGGGATAACTGACTGCCCTATTTCCGGGATAACTGATTGCCCTGTTTCCAGGGTAACTGATCACCCTGTTTCCGGGATAACTGACTCCCCTGTTTCCAGGGTAAGTGACTGCCCAGTTTCCAGGGTAACTGACTGCCCTGTTTCCGGGGTAACTGACTGCCCTGTTTCCAGGGTAACTGACTGCCCAGTTTCCAGGGTAACTGATCACACTGTTTCCGGGATAACTGACTGCCCTGTTTCCGGGAGAACTGACTGCCCTGTTTCCAGGGTAATTGACTGCCCTGTTTCCGGGGTTACTGACCGCCTTGTTTCCAGGGTAACTGATCACCCTGTTTCTGGGATAACTGACTGCCCTGTTTCCGGGGTAACTGACTGCCCTGTTTCCAGGGTAACTGACTGCCCAGTTTCCAGGGTAAATGATCACCCTGTTTCCGGGACAACTGACTGCCCTGTTTCCGGGAGAACTGACTGCCCTGTTTCCAGGGTAACTGACTGCCCTGTTTCCGGGGTAACTGACTGCCTTGTTTCCAGTGTAAGTGATCACCCTTTTTCCGGGGTCACTGACTGCCCTGTTTCCAGGGTAACTGACCGCCCTGTTTCCAGGATAACTGATCACCCTGTTTCCGGGGTAACTGACCACCCTGTTTGCAGGATAACTGACTCCCCTGTTTCCAGGGTAAGTGACTGCCCTGCTTCCGGGGTAACTGATCTCCCTGTTTCCGGGGTAACTGACCGCCCTGTTTCCAGGATAACTGACCTACCTATTTCCGGGGTAACTGACCGCCCTGTTTCCAGGATAACTGACTGCCCTGTTTCCAGGTTAACTGACTGCCCTGTTTCCAGGGTAACCGACTGCCCTGTTTCCAGGGGAACTGACTGCCCAGTTTCCGGGGTAACTAACTTCCCTGTTTCCAGGGTAACAGACTGCCCTGTTTCCGGGATAACTGACTGCCCTGTTTTCAGGGTAACTGATAACCCTGTTTCCGGGATAACTGACTGCCCTGTTTCCAGGGTAACTGACTGCCCAGTTTCCAGGGTAACTGACTGCCCTGTTTCCGGGGTAACTGACTGCCCTGTTTACAGGGTAACTGACTGCCCAGTTTCCAGAGTAACTGAATACCCTATTTCCAGGGTAACAGATCACCCTATTTCCGGGATAACTGACTGCCCTGTTTCCAGGATAACTGACTGCCCTGTTTCCAGGGTAACTGACTGCCCTGTTTCCGGGGTAACTGACTGCCCTGTTTGCAGGCTAACTGACTGCCCTGTTTCCGGGGTAACTGACTGCCCTGTTTCCAGGCTAACTGACTGCCCTGTTTCCAGGATAACTGATCACCCTGTTTCCAGGATAACTGACTCCCTTGTTTCCAGGATAACTGACTGCCCTGTTTCCGGGGTAACTTACTGACCTGTTTCCAGGATAACTGACCTACCTATTGCCGGGGTAACTGACCGCCCTGTTTCCAGGTTAACTGACTGCCCTGTTTCCAGGTTAACTGACTGCCCTGTTTCCAGGGTAACTGACTGCCCTGTTTCCAGGGGAACTGACTGCCCTGTTTCCGGGGTAAATGATCACCCTGTTTCCGGGGTAACTGACTAACCAGTTTCCAGGGTGACTGACTGCCCTGTTTCCAGGGTAACTGACTGCCCAGTTTCCGGGATAACTGACTGCCCTGTTTCCGGGATAACTGATTGCCCTGTTTCGAGGGTAACTGATCGCCCTGTTTCCGGGATAACTGTCTGCCCTGTTTCCGGGATAACTGACTGCCCAGTTTCCAGGGTAACTGACTGCCCTGTTTCCGAGGTAACTGACTGCCCTGTTTCCAGGGTAACTGACTGCCCAGTTTCCAGGGTAACTGATCACCCTGTTTCCGGGATAACTGACTGCCCTGTTTCCGGGGGAAATGACTGCGCTGTTTCCAGGGTAACTGACTGCCCTCTTTCCAGGGTAACTGACTGCCCTGTTTCCAGGGTAACTGATCACCCTGTTTCCGGGATAACTGTCTGCCCTGTTTCCGGGATAACTGACTGCCCTGTTTCCAGGGTAACTGACTGCCCTGTTTCCAGGGGAACTGACTGCCCTGTTTCCGGGGTAACTGATCACCCTGTTTCCGGGGTAACTGACTAACATGTTTCCAGGGTGACTGACTGCCCTGTTTCCAGGGTAACTGACTGCCCAGTTTCCGGGGTAACTGACTGCCCTGTTTCCTGGGTAACTGACTGCCCTGCTTCCGGGGTAACTGACTGCCCTGTTTCCAGGGTAACTGACTGCCCAGTTACAATGTAACTGATCACCCTTTTTCCGGGATAACTGACTGCCCTATTTCCGGGATAACTGATTGCCCTGTTTCCAGGGTAACTGATCACCCTGTTTCCGGGATAACTGATTCCCCTGTTTCCAGGGTAAGTGACTGCCCAGTTTCCAGGGTAACTGACTGCCCTGTTTCCAGGGTAACTGACTGCCCAGTTTCCAGGGTAACTGATCACCCTGTTTCCGGGATAACTGACTGCCCTGTTTCCGGGGTAACTGACCGCCTTGTTTCCAGGGTAACTGATCACCCTGTTTCTGGGATAACTGACTGCCCTGTTTCCGGGGTAAATGACCACCCTGTTTCCAGGATAACTGATCACCCTGTTTCCGGGGTAACTGACCACCTTGTTTCCAGGGTCACTGACCACCCTGTTTCCAGGATAACTGAAAGCCCTGTTTCCAGGGTAACTGACTGCCCAGTTTCCAGGGTAACTGATCACCCTGTTTCCGGGATAACTGACTGCCCTGTTTCTGGGAGAACTGACTGCCCTGTTTCTAGGATAAATGACTGCCCTGTTTCCAGGATAACTGACTGCCCTGTTTACTGGATAACTGATCGCCCTGTTTCCAGGTTAACTGACTGCCCTGTTTCCAGGGAAACTGACTGCCCTGTTTCCAGGGTAACTGACCGCCCTGTTTCTGGGGTAACTGACCGCCCTGTTTCCTGGATAACTGACTGCCCTGTTTCCAGGGTAACTGACTGCCCACTTTCCAGTGTAACTGATCACCCTTTTTCCAGGATAACTGACTGCCCTGTTTCCGGGATAACTGACTGCCCTGCTTCCAGGGTAACTGACCGCCCTGTTTCCAGGGTAACTGACTGCCCTGTTGCCATGATAACTGACTGCCCTGTTTCCAGGGTAACTGACTGCCCACTTTCCAGTGCAACTGATCACCCTGTTTCCAGGGTTACTGACTGCCCACTTTCCAGTGTAACTGATCACCCTGTTTCCAGGATAACTGACTGCCCAGTTTCCAGGGTATATTATCACCCTGTTTCAGGGATAACTAACTGCCCTGTTTCCGGGATAACTGACTGCCCTGTTTCCGGGGTAACTGATCACCCTGTTTCCGGGGTAACTGACTGCCCAGTTTCCGAGGTAACTGACTTCCCTGTTTAAAGGGTAACTGTCTGCCCTGTTTCCGGGATAACTGACTGCCCTGTTTCCAGGGTAACTGACTGCCCAGTTTCCAGGGTAACTGACTGTCCTGTTTCCGGGGTCACTGACTGCCCTGTTTCCAGGGTAACTGACTGCCCAGTTTCCAGAGTAACTGAATACCCTGTTTCCAGGGTAACTGACTGCCCTGTTTCCGGGATAACTGACTGCCCTGTTTCCAGGGTAACTGACTGCCCTGTTTCCGGGATAACTGTTCACCCTGTTTCCAGGGTAACTGACTGCCCTGTTTCCAGGGGAACTGACTGCCCTGTTTCCGGGTTAACTGATCACCCTATTTCTGGGGTAACTGACTAACAATTTTCCAGGGTGACTGACTGCCCTGTTTCCAGGCTAACTGACTGCCCAGTTTCCGGGGTAACTGACTGCCCTGTTTCCTGGGTAACTGACTGCCCTGCTTCCGGGGTAACTGACTGCCCTGTTTCCAGGGTAACTAACTGCCCAGTTTCCAGTGTAACTGATCACCCTTTTTCCGGGATAACTGACTGCCCTATTTCCGGGATAACTGATTGCCCTGTTTCCAGGGTAACTGATCACCCTGTTTCCGGGATAACTGACTCCCCTGTTTCCAGGGTAAGTGACTGCCCAGTTTCCAGGGTAACTGACTGCCCTGTTTCCGGGGTAACTGACTGCCCTGTTTCCAGGGTAACTGACAGCCCAGTTTCCAGGGTAACTGATCACACTGTTTCCGGGAGAACTGACTGCCCTGTTTCCAGGGTAATTGACTGCCCTGTTTCCGGGGTTACTGACCGCCTTGTTTCCAGGGTAACTGATCACCCTGTTTCTGGGATAACTGACTGCCCTGTTTCCAGGGTAACTAACTGCCCAGTTTCCAGTGTAACTGATCACCCTTTTTCCGGGATAACTGACTGCCCTATTTCCGGGATAACTGATTGCCCTGTTTCCAGGGTAACTGATCACCCTGTTTCCGGGATAACTGACTCCCCTGTTTCCAGGGTAAGTGACTGCCCAGTTTCCAGGGTAACTGACTGCCCTGTTTCCGGGGTAACTGACTGCCCTGTTTCCAGGGTAACTGACTGCCCAGTTTCCAGGGTAACTGACTGCCCTGTTTCCGGGAGAACTGACTGCCCTGTTTCCAGGGTAATTGACTGCCCTGTTTCCGGGGTTACTGACCGCCTTGTTTCCAGGGTAACTGATCACCCTGTTTCTGGGATAACTGACTGCCCTGTTTCCGGGGTAACTGACTGCCCTGTTTCCAGGGTAACTGACTGCCCAGTTTCCAGGGTAAATGATCACCCTGTTTCCGGGACAACTGACTGCCCTGTTTCCGGGAGAACTGACTGCCCTGTTTCCAGGGTAACTGACTGCCCTGTTTCCGGGGTAACTGACCGCCTTGTTTCCAGTGTAAGTGATCACCCTTTTTCCGGGGTCACTGACTGCCCTGTTTCCAGGGTAACTGACCGCCCTGTTTCCAGGATAACTGATCACCCTGTTTCCGGGGTAACTGACCACCCTGTTTGCAGGATAACTGACTCCCCTGTTTCCAGGGTAAGTGACTGCCCTGCTTCCGGGGTAACTGATCTCCCTGTTTCCGGGGTAACTGACCGCCCTGTTTCCAGGATAACTGACCTACCTATTTCCGGGGTAACTGACCGCCCTGTTTCCAGGATAACTGACTGCCCTGTTTCCAGGTTAACTGACTGCCCTGTTTCCAGGGTAACCGACTGCCCTGTTTCCAGGGGAACTGACTGCCCAGTTTCCGGGGTAACTAACTTCCCTGTTTCCAGGGTAACAGACTGCCCTGTTTCCGGGATAACTGACTGCCCTGTTTTCAGGGTAACTGATAACCCTGTTTCCGGGATAACTGACTGCCCTGTTTCCAGGGTAACTGACTGCCCAGTTTCCAGGGTAACTGACTGCCCTGTTTCCGGGGTAACTGACTGCCCTGTTTACAGGGTAACTGACTGCCCAGTTTCCAGAGTAACTGAATACCCTATTTCCAGGGTAACAGATCACCCTGTTTCCGGGATAACTGACTGCCCTGTTTCCAGGATAACTGACTGCCCTGTTTCCAGGGTAACTGACTGCCCTGTTTCCGGGGTAACTGACTGCCCTGTTTGCAGGCTAACTGACTGCCCTGTTTCCAGGATAACTGATCACCCTGTTTCCGGGGTAACTGACTGCCCTGTTTCCGGGGTAACTGACCGCCCTGTTTCCAGGATAACTGATCTCCCTGTTTCCGAGGTAACTGATCTCCCTGTTTCCGGGGTAACTGACCGCCCTGTTTCCAGGATAACTGACCTACCTATTTCCAGGTTAACTGACTGCCCTGTTTCCAGGGTAACTGACTGCCCTGTTTCCAGGGGAACTGACTGCCCTGTTTCCGGGGTAACTGATCACCCTGTTTCCGGGGTAACTGACTAACCAGTTTCCAGGGTGACTGACTGCCCTGTTTCCAGGGTAACTGACTGCCCAGTTTCCAGGGTAACTGACTGCCCTGTTTCCTGGGTAACTGACTGCCCTGCTTCCGGGGTAACTGACTGCCCTGTTTCCAGGGTAACTGACTGCCCAGTTTCCAGGGTAACTGATCACCCTTTTTCCGGGATAACTGACTGCCCTGTTTCCGGGATAACTGACTGCCCTGTTTCCAGGGTAACTGACTGACCTGTTTCCGGGGCAACTGACTGCCCTGTTTCCAGGGTAACTGATCACCCTGTTTCCGGGATTACTGACTGCCCTGTTTCCGGGATAACTGACTGCCCTGTTTCCAGGGTAACTGACTGCCCTGTTTCCGGGGTAACTGACCGCCCTGTTTCCAGGGTAACTGACCGCCCTGTTTCCAGGGTAACTAACTGCCCTGTTTCCAGGGTAACTGACTGCCCAGTTTCCAGGGTAAATGACTGCCCTGTTTCCAGGGTAACTGACTGCCCAGTTTCCAGGGTAAATTATCACCCTGTTTCCAGGATAACTGACTGCCCTGTTTCCAGGTTAACTGACCGCCCTGTTTCCAGGGTAACTGACTGCCCAGTTTCCAGGGTAAATTATCACCCTGTTTCCGGGATAACTAACTGCCCTGTTTCCGGGATAACTGACTGCCCTGTTTCCGGGATAACTGACTGACCTGTTTCCGGGGTAACTGATCACCCTGTTTCCGGGGTAACTGACTGCCCAGTTTCCGGGTAACTGACTTCCCTGTTTCCAGGGTAACTGACTGCCCTGTTTCCGGGATAACTGACTGCCCTGTTTCCAGGGTAACTGATAACCCTGTTTCCGGGATAACTGACTGCCCTGTTTCCAGGGTAACTGACTGCCCAGTTTCCAGAGTAACTGAATAACCTGTTTCCAGGGTAACAGATCACTCTGTTTCCGGGATAACTGACTGCCCTGTTTCCAAGATAACTGACTGCCCTCTTTCCAGGGTAACTGACTGCCCTGTTTCCGGGGTAACTGACTGCCCTGTTTCCAGGCTAACTGACTGCCCTGTTTCCAGGATAACTGATCACCCTGTTTCCCGGGTAACTGACTGCCCTGTTTCCGGGGTAACTGACCGCCCTGTTTCCAGGATAACTGATCACCCTGTTTCCGGGGTAACTGACCACCCTGTTTCCAGGATAACTGACTCCCCTGTTTCCAGGGTAACTGACTGCCCTGTTTCCAGGGTAACTGACTGCCCTGTTTCCGGGGTAACTGACTGCCCTGTTTCCGGGGTAACTGACTGCCCTGTTTCCAGGATAACTGATCACTCTGTTTCCGGGGTAACTGATCACTCTGTTTCCGGGGTAACTGACCACCCTGTTTCCGGGGTAACTGACAAATCTGTTTCCAGGGTTACTGACAGCCCTGTTTCTGGGGTAACTGACTGCCCTGCTTCCGGGGTAACTGACTGCCCTGATTCCAGGATAACTGATCACCCTGTTTCCAGTGTAACTGACCATCCTGTTTCCAGGGTAACTGACTGCCCAGTTTCCAGGGTAACTGACTGCCCTGTTTCCGGGGTAACAGATCTCTCTGTTTCCGGGGTAACTGACCGCCCTGTTTCCAGGATAACTGACCGCCCTATTTCCGGGGTAACTGACCGCCCTGTTTCCAGGATAACTGACTGCCCTGTTTCCGGGATAACTGACTGCCCTGTTTACTGGATAACTGACCGCCCTGTTTCCAGGTTAACTGACTGCCCTGTTTCCGGGATAAATGACTGCCCTGTTTCCAGGTTAACTGACTGCCCTGTTTCCGGGATAACTGACTGCCCTGTTTCCAGGGTAACTGATAACCCTGTTTCCGGGATAACTGACTGCCCTGTTTCCAGGGTACTTGACTGCCCTGTTTCCGGGGTAACTGACTGCCCTGTTTCAGGCTAACTGACTGCCCAGTTTCCAGAGTAACTGAATACCCTGTTTCCAGGGTAACTGACTGCCCTGTTTCCGGGATAACTGACTGCCCTGTTTCCAGGGTAACTGACTGCCCTGTTTCCGGGATAACTGACTGCCCTGTTTCCAGGGTAACTGACTGCCCTGTTTCCGGGGTAACTGACTGCCCTGTTTCCAGGCTAACTGACTGCCCTGTTTCCAGGATAACTGATCACCCTGTTTCCAGGATAACTGACTCCCTTGTTTCCAGGATAACTGACTGCCCTGTTTCCGGGGTAACTTACTGACCTGTTTCCAGGATAACTGACCTACCTATTGCCGGGGTAACTGACCGCCCTGTTTCCAGGTTAACTGACTGCCCTGTTTCCAGGTTAACTGACTGCCCTGTTTCCAGGGTAACTGACTGCCCTGTTTCCAGGGGAACTGACTGCCCTGTTTCCGGGGTAAATGATCACCCTGTTTCCGGGGTAACTGACTAACCAGTTTCCAGGGTGACTGACTGCCCTGTTTCCAGGCTAACTGACTGCCCTGTTTCCAGGATAACTGATCACCCTGTTTCCCGGGTAACTGACTGCCCTGTTTCCGGGGTAACTGACCGCCCTGTTTCCAGGATAACTGATCACCCTGTTTCCGGGGTAACTGACCACCCTGTTTCCAGGATAACTGACTCCCCTGTTTCCAGGGTAACTGACTGCCCTGTTTCCAGGGTAACTGACTGCCCTGTTTCCGGGGTAACTGACTGCCCTGTTTCCAGGCTAACTGACTGCCCTGTTTCCAGGATAACTGATCACCCTGTTTCCAGGATAACTGACTCCCTTGTTTCCAGGATAACTGACTGGCCTGTTTCCGGGGTAACTTACTGACCTGCTTCCAGGATAACTGACCTACCTATTGCCGGGGTAACTGACCGCCCAGTTTCCAGGGTAACTGATCACCCTGTTTCCGGGAAAACTGACTGCCCTGTTTCCGGGAGAAATGACTGCCCTGTTTCCAGGGTAACTGACTGCCCTGCTTCCGGGGTAACTGACTGCCCTGTTTGCAGGGTAACTGATCACCCTGTTTACGGGATAACTGACTGCCCTGTTTCCGGGATAACTGACTGCCCTGTTTCCAGGGTAACTGACCGCCCTGTTTCCGGGGTAACTGACTGCCCAGTTTCCAGGGTAACTGACTGCCAGGTTTCCAGGGTAACTAACTGCCCTGTTTCCGGGGTAACTGACTGCCCAGTTTCCAGGCTAACTGACTGCCCTGTTTCCAGGGTAACTGACTGCCCACCTTCCAGCGTAACTGATCACCCTGTTTCCAGGATAACTGAATGCCCTGTTTCCAGGGTAACTGACTGCCCAGTTTCCAGGGTAAATTATCACCCTGTTTCCGGGATAACTAACTGCCCTGTTTCCGGGATAACTGACTGCCCTGTTTCCGGGGTAACTGATCACCCTGTTTCCGGGGTAACTGACTGCCCAGTTTCCGGGGTAACTAACTTCCCTGTTTCCAGGGTAACTGACTGCCCTGTTTCCGGGATAACTGACTGCACTGTTTTCAGGGTAACTGATAACCCTGTTTCCGGGATAACTGACTGCCCTGTTTCCAGGGTAACTGACTGCCCAGTTTCCAGGGTAACTGACTGCCCTGTTTCCGGGGTAACTGACTGCCCTGTTTACAGGGTAACTGACTGCCCAGTTTCCAGAGTAACTGAATACCCTGTTTCCAGGGTAACAGATCACCCTCTTTCCGGGATAACTGACTGCCCTGTTTCCAGGATAACTGACTGCCCTGTTTCCAGGGTAACTGAATGCCCTGTTTCCGGGGTAACTGACTGCCCTGTTTGCAGGCTAACTGACTGCCCTGTTTCCAGGATAACTGATCACCCTGTTTCTGGGGTAACTGACTGCCCTGTTTCCGGGGTAACTGACCGCCCTGTTTCCAGGATAACTGATCTCCCTGTTTCCGGGGTAACTGATCTCCCTGTTTCCGGGGTAACTGACTGCCCTGTTTCCAGGATAACTGACCTACCTATTTCCAGGTTAACTGACTGCCCTGTTTCCAGGGTAACTGACTGCCCTGTTTCCAGGGGAACTGACTGCCCTGTTTCCGGGGTAACTGATCACCCTGTTTCCGGGGTAACTGACTAACCAGTTTCCAGGGTGACTGACTGCCCTGTTTCCAGGGTAACTGACTGCCCAGTTTCCGGGGTAACTGACTGCCCTGTTTCCTGGGTAACTGACTGCCCTGCTTCCGGGGTAACTGACTGCCCTGTTTCCAGGGTAACTGACTGCCCAGTTTCCAGGGTAACTGATCACCCTTTTTCCGGGATAACTGACTGCCCTGTTTCCGGGATAACTGACTGCCCTGTTTCCAGGGTAACTGACTGCCCTGTTTCCGGGGCAACTGACTGCCCTGTTTCCAGGGTAACTGATCACCCTGTTTCCGGGATTACTGACTGCCCTGTTTCCGGGATAACTGACTGCCCTGTTTCCAGGGTAACTGACTGCCCTGTTTCCGGGGTAACTGACCGCCCTGTTTCCAGGGTAACTGACCGCCCTGTTTCCAGGATAACTGACTCCCCTGTTTCCAGGGTAACTGACTGCCCTGTTTCCGGGGTAACTGACTGCCCAGTTTCCAGGGTAGCTGACTGCCCAGTTTCCAGGGTAACTAACTGCCCTGTTTCCGGGGTAACTGACTGCCCAGTTTCCAGGGTAAATGACTGCCCTGTTTCCAGGGTAACTGACTGCCCACCTTCCAGTGTAACTGATCACCCTGTTTCCAGGATAACTGACTGCCCTGTTTCCAGGTTAACTGACCGCCCTGTTTCCAGGGTAACTGACTGCCCAGTTTCCAGGGTAAATTATCACCCTGTTTCCGGGATAACTAACTGCCCTGTTTCCAGGGTAACTGACTGCCCTGTTTCCGGGATAACTGACTGACCTGTTTCCAGGGTAACTGATCACCCTGTTTCCGGGGTAACTGACTGCCCAGTTTCCGGGTAACTGACTTCCCTGTTTCCAGGGTAACTGACTGCCCTGTTTCCGGGATAACTGACTGCCCTGTTTCCAGGGTAACTGATAACCCTGTTTCCGGGATAACTGACTGCCCTGTTTCCAGGGTAACTGACTGCCCAGTTTCCAGAGTAACTGAATAACCTGTTTCCAGGGTAACAGATCACCCTGTTTCCGGGATAACTGACTGCCCTGTTTCCAAGATAACTGACTGCCCTCTTTCCAGGGTAACTGACTGCCCTGTTTCCGGGGTAACTGACTGCCCTGTTTCCAGGCTAACTGACTGCCCTGTTTCCAGGATAACTGATCACCCTGTTTCCCGGGTAACTGACTGCCCTGTTTCCGGGGTAACTGACTGCCCTGTTTCCAGGCTAACTGACTGCCCTGTTTCCCGGATAACTGATCACCCTGTTTCCCGGGTAACTGACTGCCCTGTTTCCGGGGTAACTGACCGCCCTGTTTCCAGGATAACTGATCACCCTGTTTCCGGGGTAACTGACCACCCTGTTTCCAGGATAACTGACTGCCCTGTTTCCGGGGTAACTGACTGCCCTGTTTCCAGGATAACTGATCACTCTGTTTCCGGGGTAACTGATCACTCTGTTTCCGGGGTAACTGACCACCCTGTTTCCGGGGTAACTGACTAATCTGTTTCCAGGGTTACTGACAGCCCTGTTTCTGGGGTAACTGACTGCCCTGCTTCCGGGGTAACTGACTGCCCTGTTTCCAGGATAACTGATCACCCTGTTTCCAGTGTAACTGACCATCCTGTTTCCAGGGTAACTGACTGCCCAGTTTCCAGGGTAACTGACTGCCCTGTTTCCGGGGTAACAGATCTCTCTGTTTCCGGGGTAACTGACCGCCCTGTTTCCAGGATAACTGACCGCCCTATTTCTGGGGTAACTGACCGCCCTGTTTCCAGGATAACTGACTGCCCTGTTTCCGGGATAACTGACTGCCCTGTTTACTGGATAACTGACCGCCCTGTTTCCAGGTTAACTGACTGCCCTGTTTCCGGGATAAATGACTGCCCTGTTTCCAGGTTAACTGACTGCCCTGTTTCCGGGATAACTGACTGCCCTGTTTCCAGGGTAACTGATAACCCTGTTTCCGGGATAACTGACTGCCCTGTTTCCAGGGTACTTGACTGCCCTGTTTCCGGGGTAACTGACTGCCCTGTTTCAGGCTAACTGACTGCCCAGTTTCCAGAGTAACTGAATACCCTGTTTCCAGGGTAACTGACTGCCCTGTTTCCGGGATAACTGACTGCCCTGTTTCCAGGGTAACTGACTGCCCTGTTTCCGGGATAACTGACTGCCCTGTTTCCAGGGTAACTGACTGCCCTGTTTCCGGGGTAACTGACTGCCCTGTTTGCAGGCTAACTGACTGCCCTGTTTCCAGGATAACTGATCACCCTGTTTCTGGGGTAACTGACTGCCCTGTTTCCGGGGTAACTGACCGCCCTGTTTCCAGGATAACTGATCTCCCTGTTTCCGGGGTAACTGATCTCCCTGTTTCCGGGGTAACTGACTGCCCTGTTTCCAGGATAACTGACCTACCTATTTCCAGGTTAACTGACTGCCCTGTTTCCAGGGTAACTGACTGCCCTGTTTCCAGGGGAACTGACTGCCCTGTTTCCGGGGTAACTGATCACCCTGTTTCCGGGGTAACTGACTAACCAGTTTCCAGGGTGACTGACTGCCCTGTTTCCAGGGTAACTGACTGCCCAGTTTCCGGGGTAACTGACTGCCCTGTTTCCTGGGTAACTGACTGCCCTGCTTCCGGGGTAACTGACTGCCCTGTTTCCAGGGTAACTGACTGCCCAGTTTCCAGGGTAACTGATCACCCTTTTTCCGGGATAACTGACTGCCCTGTTTCCGGGATAACTGACTGCCCTGTTTCCAGGGTAACTGACTGCCCTGTTTCCGGGGCAACTGACTGCCCTGTTTCCAGGGTAACTGATCACCCTGTTTCCGGGATTACTGACTGCCCTGTTTCCGGGATAACTGACTGCCCTGTTTCCAGGGTAACTGACTGCCCTGTTTCCGGGGTAACTGACCGCCCTGTTTCCAGGGTAACTGACCGCCCTGTTTCCAGGATAACTGACTCCCCTGTTTCCAGGGTAACTGACTGCCCTGTTTCCGGGGTAACTGACTGCCCAGTTTCCAGGGTAGCTGACTGCCCAGTTTCCAGGGTAACTAACTGCCCTGTTTCCGGGGTAACTGACTGCCCAGTTTCCAGGGTAAATGACTGCCCTGTTTCCAGGGTAACTGACTGCCCACCTTCCAGTGTAACTGATCACCCTGTTTCCAGGATAACTGACTGCCCTGTTTCCAGGTTAACTGACCGCCCTGTTTCCAGGGTAACTGACTGCCCAGTTTCCAGGGTAAATTATCACCCTGTTTCCGGGATAACTAACTGCCCTGTTTCCAGGGTAACTGACTGCCCTGTTTCCGGGATAACTGACTGACCTGTTTCCAGGGTAACTGATCACCCTGTTTCCGGGGTAACTGACTGCCCAGTTTCCGGGTAACTGACTTCCCTGTTTCCAGGGTAACTGACTGCCCTGTTTCCGGGATAACTGACTGCCCTGTTTCCAGGGTAACTGATAACCCTGTTTCCGGGATAACTGACTGCCCTGTTTCCAGGGTAACTGACTGCCCAGTTTCCAGAGTAACTGAATAACCTGTTTCCAGGGTAACAGATCACCCTGTTTCCGGGATAACTGACTGCCCTGTTTCCAAGATAACTGACTGCCCTCTTTCCAGGGTAACTGACTGCCCTGTTTCCGGGGTAACTGACTGCCCTGTTTCCAGGCTAACTGACTGCCCTGTTTCCAGGATAACTGATCACCCTGTTTCCCGGGTAACTGACTGCCCTGTTTCCGGGGTAACTGACTGCCCTGTTTCCAGGCTAACTGACTGCCCTGTTTCCCGGATAACTGATCACCCTGTTTCCCGGGTAACTGACTGCCCTGTTTCCGGGGTAACTGACCGCCCTGTTTCCAGGATAACTGATCACCCTGTTTCCGGGGTAACTGACCACCCTGTTTCCAGGATAACTGACTGCCCTGTTTCCGGGGTAACTGACTGCCCTGTTTCCAGGATAACTGATCACTCTGTTTCCGGGGTAACTGATCACTCTGTTTCCGGGGTAACTGACCACCCTGTTTCCGGGGTAACTGACTAATCTGTTTCCAGGGTTACTGACAGCCCTGTTTCTGGGGTAACTGACTGCCCTGCTTCCGGGGTAACTGACTGCCCTGTTTCCAGGATAACTGATCACCCTGTTTCCAGTGTAACTGACCATCCTGTTTCCAGGGTAACTGACTGCCCAGTTTCCAGGGTAACTGACTGCCCTGTTTCCGGGGTAACAGATCTCTCTGTTTCCGGGGTAACTGACCGCCCTGTTTCCAGGATAACTGACCGCCCTATTTCTGGGGTAACTGACCGCCCTGTTTCCAGGATAACTGACTGCCCTGTTTCCGGGATAACTGACTGCCCTGTTTACTGGATAACTGACCGCCCTGTTTCCAGGTTAACTGACTGCCCTGTTTCCGGGATAAATGACTGCCCTGTTTCCAGGTTAACTGACTGCCCTGTTTCCGGGATAACTGACTGCCCTGTTTCCGGGGTAACTGATAACCCTGTTTCCGGGATAACTGACTGCCCTGTTTCCAGGGTACTTGACTGCCCTGTTTCCGGGGTAACTGACTGCCCTGTTTCAGGCTAACTGACTGCCCAGTTTCCAGAGTAACTGAATACCCTGTTTCCAGGGTAACTGACTGCCCTGTTTCCGGGATAACTGACTGCCCTGTTTCCAGGGTAACTGACTGCCCTGTTTCCGGGATAACTGACTGCCCTGTTTCCAGGGTAACTGACTGCCCTGTTTCCGGGGTAACTGACTGCCCTGTTTCCAGGCTAACTGACTGCCCTGTTTCCAGGATAACTGATCACCCTGTTTCCAGGATAACTGACTCCCTTGTTTCCAGGATAACTGACTGCCCTGTTTCCGGGGTAACTTACTGACCTGTTTCCAGGATAACTGACCTACCTATTGCCGGGGTAACTGACCGCCCTGTTTCCAGGTTAACTGACTGCCCTGTTTCCAGGTTAACTGACTGCCCTGTTTCCAGGGTAACTGACTGCCCTGTTTCCAGGGGAACTGACTGCCCTGTTTCCGGGGTAAATGATCACCCTGTTTCCGGGGTAACTGACTAACCAGTTTCCAGGGTGACTGACTGCCCTGTTTCCAGGGTAACTGACTGCCCAGTTTCCGGGATAACTGACTGCCCTGTTTCCGGGATAACTGACTGCCCTGTTTCGAGGGTAACTGATCGCCCTGTTTCCGGGATAACTGTCTGCCCTGTTTCCGGGATAACTGACTGCCCAGTTTCCAGGGTAACTGACTGCCCTGTTTCCGAGGTAACTGACTGCCCTGTTTCCAGGGTAACTGACTGCCCAGTTTGCAGGGTAACTGATCACCCTGTTTCCGGGATAACTGACTGCCCTGTTTCCGGGGGAAATGACTGCGCTGTTTCCAGGGTAACTGACTGCCCTCTTTCCAGGGTAACTGACTGCCCTGTTTCCAGGGTAACTGACTGCCCTGTTTCCTGGGTAACTGACTGCCCAGTTTCCGGGGTAACTGACTGCCCTGTTTCCTGGGTAACTGACTGCCCTGCTTCCGGGGTAACTGACTGCCCTGTTTCCAGGGTAACTGACTGCCCAGTTACAATGTAACTGATCACCCTTTTTCCGGGATAACTGACTGCCCTATTTCCGGGATAACTGATTGCCCTGTTTCCAGGGTAACTGATCACCCTGTTTCCGGGATAACTGATTCCCCTGTTTCCAGGGTAAGTGACTGCCCAGTTTCCAGGGTAACTGACTGCCCTGTTTCCAGGGTAACTGACTGCCCAGTTTCCAGGGTAACTGATCACCCTGTTTCCGGGATAACTGACTGCCCTGTTTCCGGGAGAACTGACTGCCCTGTTTCCAGGGTAACTGACTGCCCTGTTTCCGGGGTAACTGACCGCCTTGTTTCCAGGGTAACTGATCACCCTGTTTCTGGGATAACTGACTGCCCTGTTTCCGGGGTAAATGACCACCCTGTTTCCAGGATAACTGATCACCCTGTTTCCGGGGTAACTGACCACCTTGTTTCCAGGGTCACTGACCACCCTGTTTCCAGGATAACTGAAAGCCCTGTTTCCAGGGTAACTGACTGCCCAGTTTCCAGGGTAACTGATCACCCTGTTTCCGGGATAACTGACTGCCCTGTTTCTGGGAGAACTGACTGCCCTGTTTCTAGGATAAATGACTGCTCTGTTTCCAGGATAACTGCCTGCCCTGTTTACTGGATAACTGATCGCCCTGTTTCCAGGTTAACTGACTGCCCTGTTTCCAGGGAAACTGACTGCCCTGTTTCCAGGGTAACTGACCGCCCTGTTTCTGGGGTAACTGACCGCCCTGTTTCCTGGATAACTGACTGCCCTGTTTCCAGGGTAACTGACTGCCCACTTTCCAGTGTAACTGATCACCCTTTTCCAGGATAACTGACTGCCCTGTTTCCGGGATAACTGACTGCCCTGCTTCCAGGGTAACTGACCGCCCTGTTTCCAGGGTAACTGACTGCCCTGTTGCCAGGATAACTGACTGCCCTGTTTCCAGGGTAACTGACTGCCCACTTTCCAGTGCAACTGATCACCCTGTTTCCAGGGTTACTGACTGCCCACTTTCCAGTGTAACTGATCACCCTGTTTCCAGGATAACTGACTGCCCAGTTTCCAGGGTATATTATCACCCTGTTTCAGGGATAACTAACTGCCCTGTTTCCGGGATAACTGACTGCCCTGTTTCCGGGGTAACTGATCACCCTGTTTCCGGGGTAACTGACTGCCCAGTTTCCGGGGTAACTGACTTCCCTGTTTAAAGGGTAACTGTCTGCCCTGTTTCCGGGATAACTGACTGCCCTGTTTCCAGGGTAACTGATAACCCTGTTTCCGGGATAACTGACTGCCCTGTTTCCAGGGTAACTGACTGCCCAGTTTCCAGGGTAACTGACTGTCCTGTTTCCGGGGTCACTGACTGCCCTGTTTCCAGGGTAACTGACTGCCCAGTTTCCAGAGTAACTGAATACCCTGTTTCCAGGGTAACTGACTGCCCTGTTTCCGGGATAACTGACTGCCCTGTTTCCAGGGTAACTGACTGCCCTGTTTCCGGGGCAACTGACTGCCCTGTTTCCAGGGTAACTGATCACCCTGTTTCCGGGATAACTGTTCACCCTGTTTCCAGGGTAACTGACTGCCCTGTTTCCAGGGGAACTGACTGCCCTGTTTCCGGGTTAACTGATCACCCTATTTCTGGGGTAACTGACTAACAATTTTCCAGGGTGACTGACTGCCCTGTTTCCAGGCTAACTGACTGCCCAGTTTCCGGGGTAACTGACTGCCCTGTTTCCTGGGTAACTGACTGCCCTGCTTCCGGGGTAACGGACTGCCCTGTTTCCAGGGTAACTAACTGCCCAGTTTCCAGTGTAACTGATCACCCTTTTTCCGGGATAACTGACTGCCCTATTTCCGGGATAACTGATTGCCCTGTTTCCAGGGTAACTGATCACCCTGTTTCCGGGATAACTGACTCCCCTGTTTCCAGGGTAAGTGACTGCCCAGTTTCCAGGGTAACTGACTGCCCTGTTTCCGGGGTAACTGACTGCCCTGTTTCCAGGGTAACTGACTGCCCAGTTTCCAGGGTAACTGATCACACTGTTTCCGGGATAACTGACTGCCCTGTTTCCGGGAGAACTGACTGCCCTGTTTCCAGGGTAACTGACTGCCCTGTTTCCGGGGTAACTGACCGCCTTGTTTCCAGGGTAACTGATCACCCTGTTTCCAGGGTAACTGACTGCCCTGTTTCCGGGGTAACTGACTGCCCTGTTTCCAGGGTAACTGACTGCCCAGTTTCCAGGGTAAATGATCACCCTGTTTCCGGGACAACTGACTGCCCTGTTTCCGGGAGAACTGACTGCCCTGTTTCCAGGGTAACTGACTGCCCTGTTTCCGGGGTAACTGACCGCCTTGTTTCCAGTGTAAGTGATCACCCTTTTTCCGGGGTCACTGACTGCCCTGTTTCCAGGGTAACTGACCGCCCTGTTTCCAGGATAACTGATCACCCTGTTTCCGGGGTAACTGACCACCCTGTTTGCAGGATAACTGACTCCCCTGTTTCCAGGGTAAGTGACTGCCCTGCTTCCGGGGTAACTGATCTCCCTGTTTCTGGGGTAACTGACCGCCCTGTTTCCAGGATAACTGACCTACCTATTTCCGGGGTAACTGACCGCCCTGTTTCCAGGATAACTGACTGCCCTGTTTCCAGGTTAACTGACTGCCCTGTTTCCAGGGTAACCGACTGCCCTGTTTCCAGGGGAACTGACTGCCCTGTTTCCGGGGTAACTGATCACCCTGTTTCCGGGGTAACTGTCCAACCAGTTTCCAGGGTGACTGACTGCCCTGTTACCTGGGTAACTGACTGCCCTGCTTCCGGGGTAACTGACTGCCCTGTTTCCAGGGTAACTGACTGCCCAGTTTCCAGGGTAACTGGTCACCCTTTTTCCGGGATAACTGACTGCCCTGTTTCCGGGATAACTGACTGCCCTGTTTCGAGGGTAACTGATCACCCTGTTTCCGGGATCACTGTCTGCCCTGTTTCCGGGATAACTGACTGCCCAGTTTCCAGGGTAACTGACTGCCCTGTTTCCGGGGTAACTGACTGCCCTGTTTCGAGGGTAACTGACTTCCCAGTTTCCAGGGTAACTGATCACCCTGTTTCCGGGATAACTGACTGCCCTGTTTCTGGGAGAAATGACTGCCCTCTTTACAGGGTAACTGACTGCCCTGCTTCCGGGGTAACTGACTGCCCTGTTTCCAGGGTAACTGATCACCCTGTTTCCGGGATAACAAATGCCCTGTTTCCGGGATAACTGACTGCCCTGTTTCCAGGGTAACTGACTTTCCCTGTTTCCGGGGTAACTGACTGCCCTGTTTCCAGGCTCACTGACTGCCCTGTTTCCAGGATAACTGATCACCCTGTTTCCGGGGTAACTGACTGCCCTGTTTCCGGGGTAACTGACCGCCCTGTTTCCAGGGTCACTGACCACCCTGTTTCCAGGATAACTGAAAGCCCTGTTTCCAGGGTAACTGATCTCCCAGTTTCCGGGGTAACTGATCACCCTGTTTCCGGGTAACTGACTGCCCTGTTTCCGGGGTAACTGACTGCCCTGTTTCCAGGGTAACTGATCTCCCTGTTTCCAGTGCAACGGATCACCATGTTTCCGGGGTAACTGACTGCCCTGTTTCCAGGGCAACTGACCGCCCTGTTTCCGGGGTAACTGACTGCCCAGTTTCCAGGGTAACTGTTCACCCTGTTTCCGGGGTAACGGATCACCCTGTTTCCGGGGTAAATGACTGCCCTGTTTCCAGGGTAACTGACCGCCCTGTTTCAGGGATAACTGATCACCCTGTTTCCGGGGTAACTGAGTAATCTGTATCCAGGGTTACAGACTGCCCTGTTTCCGGGGCAACTGACTGCGCAGTTTCCAGGGTAAAAAACTGCCCTGTTTCCGGGGTAACTGACCGCCCTGTTTCCAGGATAACTGATCACCCTGTTTCCGGGGTAACTGAGTAATCTGTTTCCAGGGTTACTGACTGCCCTGTTTCCGGGGTAACTGACTGCCCAGTTTCCAGCGTAACTGACTGCCCTGTTTCCAGGGTAACTGACTGCCCAGTTTCCAGGGTAACTGACTGCCCTGTTTCCGGGGTAACTGACTGCCCAGTTTCCAGGGTAACTGAATGCCCAGTTTCCAGGGTAACTAACTGCCCTGTTTCCGGGGTAACTGACTGCCCAGTTTCCAGGGTAACTGATCACCCTGTTTCCGGGGTAACTGACTAACAAGTTTCCAGGGTGACTGACTGCCCTGTTTCCAGGGTAACTGACTGCCCAGTTTCCGGGGTAACTGACTGCCCTGTTTCCGGGCTAACTGACTGCCCTGTTTCCAGGCTAACTGACTGCCCTGTTTCCGGGATAACTGATCACCCTGTTTCCGTGGAAACTGACTGCCCTGTTTCCGGGGTAAATGACCGCGCTGTTTCCAGGATAACTGATCACCCTGTTTCCGGGGTAACTGACCACCCTGTTTCCAGGGTAACTGACCACCCTGTTTCCAGGATAACTGAAAGCCCTGTTTCCAGGTTAACTGACTGCCCAGTTTCCAGGGTAACTGATCACCCTGTTTCGGGATAACTGACTGCCCTGTTTCCGGGAGAACTGACTGCCCTGTTTCCAGGATAACTGACTGCCCTGTTTCCAGGATAACTGACTGCCCTGTTTACTGGATAACTGACCGCCCTGTTTCCAGGTTAACTGAATGCCCTGTTTCCAGGGAAACTGACTGCCCTGTTTCCAGGGTAACTGACCGCCCTGTTTCTGGGGTAACTGATCTCCCTGTTTCCGGCGTAACTGACCGCCCTGTTTCCAGGACAACTGACCGCCCTATTTCCGGGGTAACTGACCGCCCTGTTTCCTGGATAACTGACTGCCCTGCTTCCAGGGTAACTGACTGCCCACTTTCCAGTGTAACTGATCACCCTGTTTCCAGGATAACTGACTGCCCTGTTTCCAGGGTAACTGACCGCCCTGTTTCCGGTATAACTGACTGCCCTGTTTCCAGGGTCACTGACCACCCTGTTTCCAGGATAACTGACTCCCCTGTTTCCAGGGTAACTGACTGCCCACTTTACAGTGTAACTGATCACCCTGTTTCCAGGATAACTGACTGCCCTGTTTCCAGGGTAACTGACCGCCCAGTTTCCAGGGTAAATTATCACTATGTTTCAGGGATAACTAACTGCCCTGTTTCCGGGATAACTGACTTCCCTGTTTCCGGGGTAACTGATCACCCTGTTTCCGGGGTAACTGACTGCCCTGTTTCCAGGGTAACTGACTGCCCAGTTTCCAGGGTAACTGACTGTCCTGTTTCCGGGGTAACTGACTGCCCTGTTTCCAGGGTAACTGACTGCCCAGTTTCCAGAGTAACTGAATACCCTGTTTCCAGGGTAACTGACTGCCCTGTTTCCGGGGCAGCTGACTGCCCTGTTTCCAGGGTAACTGATAACCCTGTTTCCGGGATAACTGACTGCCCTGTTTCCGGTATAACTGACTGCCCTGTTTCCAGGGTCACTGACCACCCTGTTTCCAGGATAACTGACTCCCCTGTTTCCAGGGTAACTGACTGCCCTGTTTACGGGGTAACTGATCTCCCTGTTTCCGGGGTAACTGACCGCCCTGTTTCCAGGATAACTGACCTACCTATTTCCGGGGTAACTGACCGCCCTGTTTCCAGGATAACTGACTGCCCTGTTTCCGGGTTAACTGACTGCCCTGTTTCCAGGGTAACTGACTTCCCTGTTTCCAGGGGAACTGACTGCCCTGCTTCCGGGGTAACTGATCACCCTGTTTACGGGATAACTGACTGCCCTGTTTCCGGGATAACTGACTGCCCTGCTTCCGGGGTAACTGACTGCCCTGTTTGCAGGGTAACTGATCACCCTGTTTACGGGATAACTGACTGCCCTGTTTCCGGGATAACTGACTGCCCTGTTTCCAGGGTAACTGACCGCCCTGTTTCCGGGGTAACTGACTGCCCAGTTTCCAGGGTAACTGACTGCCAGGTTTCCAGGGTAACTAACTGCCCTGTTTCCGGGGTATCTGACTGCCCAGTTTCCAGGGTAACTGACTGCCCTGTTTCCAGGGTAACTGACTGCCCACCTTCCAGCGTAACTGATCACCCTGTTTCCAGGATAACTGACTGCCCTGTTTCCAGGGTAACTGACTGCCCAGTTTCCAGGGTAAATTATCACCCTGTTTCCGGGATAACTAACTGCCCTGTTTCCAGGATAACTGACTGCCCTGTTTCCGGGGTAACTGATCACCCTGTTTCCGGGGTAACTGACTGCCCAGTTTCCGGGGTAACTAACTTCCCTGTTTCCAGGGTAACTGACTGCCCTGTTTCCGGGATAACTGAATGCCCTGTTTTCAGGGTAACTGATAACCCTGTTTCCGGGATAACTGACTGCCCTGTTTCCAGGGTAACTGACTGCCCAGTTTCCAGGGTAACTGACTGCCCTGTTTCCGGGGTAACTGACTGCCCTGTTTACAGGGTAACTGACTGCCCAGTTTCCAGAGTAACTGAATACCCTGTTTCCAGGGTAACAGATCACCCTGTTTCCGGGATAACTGACTGCCCTGTTTCCAGGATAACTGACTGCCCTGTTTCCAGGGTAACTGACTGCCCTGTTTCCGGGGTAACTGACTGCCCTGTTTGCAGGCTAACTGACTGCCCTGTTTCCAGGATAACTGATCACCCTGTTTCCGGGGTAACTGACTGCCCTGTTTCCGGGGTAACTGACCGCCCTGTTTCCAGGATAACTGATCTCCCTGTTTCCGGGGTAACTGATCTCCCTGTTTCCGGGGTAACTGACCGCCCTGTTTCCAGGATAACTGACCTACCTATTTCCAGGTTAACTGTCTGCCCTGTTTCCAGGGTAACTGACTGCCCTGTTTCCAGGGGAACTGACTGCCCTGTTTCCGGGGTAACTGATCACCCTGTTTCCGGGGTAACTGACTAACCAGTTTCCAGGGTGACTGACTGCCCTGTTTCCAGGGTAACTGACTGCCCAGTTTCCGGGGTAACTGACTGCCCTGTTTCCTGGGTAACTGACTGCCCCGCTTCCGGGGTAACTGACTGCCCTGTTTCCAGGGTAACTGACTGCCCAGTTTCCAGGGTAACTGATCACCCTTTTTCCGGGATAACTGACTGCCCTGTATCCGGGATAAATGACTGCCCTGTTTCCAGGGTAACTGACTGCCCTGTTTCCGGGGCAACTGACTGCCCTGTTTCCAGGGTAACTGATCACCCTGTTTCCGGGATTACTGACTGCCCTGTTTCCGGGATAACTGACTGCCCTGTTTCCAGGGTAACTGACTGCCCTGTTTCCGGGTTAACTGACTGCCCTGTTTCCAGGCTAACTGACTGCACTGTTTACAGGATAATTGATCACCCTGTTTCCGGGGTAACTGACTGCCCTGTTTCCAGGGTAACTGATCACCCTGTTTCCGGGATAACTGACTGCCCTGTATCCGGGGGAAATGACTGCGCTGTTTCCAGGGTAACTGACTGCCCTCTTTCCAGGGTAACTGACTGCCCTGTTTCCAGGGTAACTGATCACCCTGTTTCCGGGATAACTGTCTGCCCTGTTTCCGGGATAACTGACTGCCCTGTTTCCAGGGTAACTGACTGCCCTGTTTCCAGGGGAACTGACTGCCCTGTTTCCGGGGTAACTGATCACCCTGTTTCCGGGGTAACTGACTAACATGTTTCCAGGGTGACTGACTGCCCTGTTTCCAGGGTAACTGACTGCCCTGTTTCCAGGGTAACTGACTGCCCACTTTACAGTGTAACTGATCACCCTGTTTCCAGGATAACTGACTGCCATGTTTCCAGGGTAACTGACCGCCCAGTTTCCAGGGTAAATTATCACCATGTTTCAGGGATAACTAACTGCCCTGTTTCCAGGATAACTGACTTCCCTGTTTCCGGGGTAACTGATCACCCTGTTTCCGGGGTAACTGACTGCCCTGTTTCCAGGGTAACTGACTGCCCAGTTTCCAGGGTAACTGACTGTCCTGTTTCCGGGGTAACTGACTGCCCTGTTTCCAGGGTAACTGACTGCCCAGTTTCCAGAGTAACTGAATACACTGTTTCCAGGGTAACTGACTGCCCTGTTTCCGGGGCAGCTGACTGCCCTGTTTCCAGGGTAACTGATCACCCTGTTTCCGGGATAACTGACTGCCCTGTTTCCGGGATAACTGACTGCCCTGTTTCCAGGGTCACTGACCACCCTGTTTCCAGGATAACTGACTCCCCTGTTTCCAGGGTAACTGACTGCCCAGTTTACGGGGTAACTGATCTCCCTGTTTCCGGGGTAACTGACCGCCCTGTTTCCAGGATAACTGACCTACCTATTTCCGGGGTAACTGACCGCCCTGTTTCCAGGATAACTGACTGCCCTGTTTCCGGGTTAACTGACTGCCCTGTTTCCAGGGTAACTGACTGCCCTGTTTCCAGGGGAACTGACTGCCCTGCTTCCGGGGTAACTGATCACCCTGTTTACGGGATAACTGACTGCCCTGTTTCCGGGATAACTGACTGCCCTGCTTCCGGGGTAACTGACTGCCCTGTTTGCAGGGTAACTGATCACCCTGTTTACGGGATAACTGACTGCCCTGTTTCCGGGATAACTGACTGCCCTGTTTCCAGGGTAACTGACCGCCCTGTTTCCGGGGTAACTGACTGCCCAGTTTCCAGGGTAACTGACTGCCAGGTTTCCAGGGTAACTAACTGCCCTGTTTCCGGGGTATCTGACTGCCCAGTTTCCAGGGTAACTGACTGCCCTGTTTCCAGGGTAACTGACTGCCCACCTTCCAGCGTAACTGATCACCCTGTTTCCAGGATAACTGACTGCCCTGTTTCCAGGGTAAATTATCACCCTGTTTCCGGGATAACTAACTGCCCTGTTTCCGGGGTAACTGATCACCCTGTTTCCGGGGTAACTGACTGCCCAGTTTCCGGGGTAACTAACTTCCCTGTTTCCAGGGTAACTGACTGCCCTGTTTCCGGGATAACTGAATGCCCTGTTTTCAGGGTAACTGATAACCCTGTTTCCGGGATAACTGACTGCCCTGTTTCCAGGGTAACTGACTGCCCAGTTTCCAGGGTAACTGACTGCCCTGTTTCCGGGGTAACTGACTGCCCTGTTTACAGGGTAACTGACTGCCCAGTTTCCAGAGTAACTGAATACCCTGTTTCCAGGGTAACAGATCACCCTGTTTCCGGGATAACTGACTGCCCTGTTTCCAGGATAACTGACTGCCCTGTTTCCAGGGTAACTGACTGCCCTGTTTCCGGGGTAACTGACTGCCCTGTTTGCAGGCTAACTGACTGCCCTGTTTCCAGGATAACTGATCACCCTGTTTCCGGGGTAACTGACTGCCCTGTTTCCGGGGTAACTGACCGCCCTGTTTCCAGGATAACTGATCTCCCTGTTTCCGGGGTAACTGATCTCCCTGTTTCCGGGGTAACTGACAGCCCTGTTTCCAGGATAACTGACCTACCTATTTCCAGGTTAACTGTCTGCCCTGTTTCCAGGGTAACTGACTGCCCTGTTTCCAGGGGAACTGACTGCCCTGTTTCCGGGGTAACTGATCACCCTGTTTCCGGGGTAACTGACTAACCAGTTTCCAGGGTGACTGACTGCCCTGTTTCCAGGGTAACTGACTGCCCAGTTTCCGGGGTAACTGACTGCCCTGTTTCCTGGGTAACTGACTGCCCCGCTTCCGGGGTAACTGACTGCCCTGTTTCCAGGGTAACTGAATGCCCAGTTTCCAGGGTAACTGATCACCCTTTTTCCGGGATAACTGACTGCCCTGTTTCCGGGATAACTGACTGCCCTGTTTCCAGGGTAACTGACTGCCCTGTTTCCGGGGCAACTGACTGCCCTGTTTCCAGGGTAACTGATCACCCTGTTTCCGGGATTACTGACTGCCCTGTTTCCGGGATAAATGACTGCCCTGTTTCCAGGGTAACTGACTGCCCTGTTTCCGGGTTAACTGACTGCCCTGTTTCCAGGCTAACTGACTGCACTGTTTACAGGATAACTGATCACCCTGTTTCCGGGGTAACTGACTGCCCTGTTTCCAGGGTAACTGATCACCCTGTTTCCGGGATAACTGACTGCCCTGTTTCCGGGGGAAATGACTGCGCTGTTTCCAGGGTAACTGACTGCCCTCTTTCCAGGGTAACTGACTGCCCTGTTTCCAGGGTAACTGATCACCCTGTTTCCGGGATAACTGTCTGCCCTGTTTCCGGGATAACTGACTGCCCTGTTTCCGGGGTAACTGACTGCCCTGTTTCCAGGGGAACTGACTGCCCTGTTTCCGGGGTAACTGATCACCCTGTTTCCGGGGTAACTGACTAACATGTTTCCAGGGTTACTGACTGCCCTGTTTCCAGGGTAAATGACTGCCCAGTTTCCGGGGTAACTGACTGCCCTGTTTCCTGGGTAACTGACTGCCCTGCATCCGGGGTAACTGACTGCCCTGTTTCCAGGGTAACTGACTGCCCAGTTTCAATGTAACTGATCACCCTTTTTCCGGGATAACTGACTGCCCTATTTCCGGGATAACTGATTGCCCTGTTTCCAGGGTAACTGATCACCCTGTTTCCGGGATAACTGACTCCCCTGTTTCCAGGGTAAGTGACTGCCCAGTTTCCAGGGTAACTGACTGCCCTGTTTCCAGGGTAACTGACTGCCCAGTTTCCAGGGTAACTGATCACCCTGTTTCCGGGATAACTGACTGCCCTGTTTCCGGGAGAACTGACTGCCCTGTTTCCAGGGTAACTGACTGCCCTGTTTCCGGGGTAACTGACCGCCTTGTTTCCAGGGTAACTGATCACCCTGTTTCTGGGATAACTGACTGCCCTGTTTTCGGGATAACTGACTGCCCTGTTTCCAGGCTAACTGACTGCCCTGTTTCCGGGATAACTGATCATCCTGTTTCCGTGGTAACTGACTGCCCTGTTTCCGGGGTAAATGACCACCCTGTTTCCAGGATAACTGATCACCCTGTTTCCGGGGTAACTGACCACCTTGTTTCCAGGGTCACTGACCACCCTGTTTCCAGGATAACTGAAAGCCCTGTTTCCAGGGGAACTGACTGCCCAGTTTCCAGGGTAACTGACTGCCCTGTTTCCGGGAGAACTGACTGTCCTGTTTCCAGGATAAGTGACTGCCCTGTTTCCAGGATAACTGACTGCCCTGTTTACTGGATAACTGATCGCCCTGTTTCCAGGTTAACTGACTGCCCTGTTTCCAGGGAAACTGACTGCACTGTTTCCAGGGTAACTGACCGCCCTGTTTCTGGGGTAACTGACCGCCCTGTTTCCTGGATAACTGACTGCCCTGTTTCCAGGGTAACTGACTGCCCACTTTCCAGTGTAACTGATCACCCTGTTTCCAGGATAACTGAATGCCCTGTTTCCGGGATAACTGACTGCCCTGCTTCCAGGGTAACTGACCGCCCTGTTTCCAGGGTAACTGACTGCCCTGTTGCCAGGATAACTGACTGCCAGGTTTCCAGGGTAACTAACTGCCCTGTTTCCGGGGTATCTGACTGCCCAGTTTCCACGGTAACTGACTGCCCACCTTCCAGCGTAACTGATCACCCTGTTTCCAGGATAACTGACTGCCCTGTTTCCAGGGTAACTGACTGCCCAGTTTCCAGGGTAAATTATCACCCTGTTTCCGGGATAACTAACTGCCCTGTTTCCAGGATAACTGACTGCCCTTTTTCCGGGGTAACTGATCACCCTGTTTCCGGGGTAACTGACTGCCCAGTTTCCGGGGTAACTAAATTCCCTGTTTCCAGGGTAACTGACTGCCCTGTTTCCGGGATAACTGACGGCCCTGTTTTCAGGGTAACTGATAACCCTGTTTCCGGGATAACTGACTGCCCTGTTTCCAGGGTAACTGACTGCCCAGTTTCCAGGGTAACTGACTGCCCTGTCTCCGGGGTAACTGACTGCCCTGTTTACAGGGTAACTGACTGCCCAGTTTCCAGAGTAACTGAATACCCTGTTTCCAGGGTAACAGATCACCCTGTTTCCGGGATAACTGACTGCCCTGTTTCCAGGATAACTGACTGCCCTGTTTCCAGGGTAACTGACTGCCCTGTTTCCGGGGTAACTGACTGCCCTGTTTGCAGGCTAACTGACTGCCCTGTTTCCAGGATAACTGATCACCCTGTTTCCGGGGTAACTGACTGCCCTGTTTCCGGGGTAACTGACCGCCCTGTTTCCAGGATAACTGATCTCCCTGTTTCCGGGGTAACTGATCTCCCTGTTTCCGGGGTAACTGACCGCCCTGTTACCAGGATAACTGACCTACCTATTTCCAGGTTAACTGTCTGCCCTGTTTCCAGTGTAACTGACTGCCCTGTTTCCAGGGGAACTGACTGCCCTGTTTCCGGGGTAACTGATCACCCTGTTTCCGGGGTAACTGACTAACCAGTTTCCAGGGTGACTGACTGCCCTGTTTCCAGGGTAACTGACTGCCCAGTTTCCGGGGTAACTGACTGCCCTGTTTCCTGGGTAACTGACTGCCCCGCTTCCGGGCTAACTGACTGCCCTGTTTCCAGGGTAACTGACTGCCCAGTTTCCAGGGTAACTGATCACCCTTTTTCCGGGATAACTGACTGCCCTGTTTCCGGGATAACTGACTGCCCTGTTTCCAGGGTAACTGACTGCCTTGTTTCCGGGGCAACTGACTGCCCTGTTTCCAGGGTAACTGATCACCCTGTTTCCGGGATTACTGACTGCCCTGTTTCCGGGATAACTGACTGCCCTGTTTCCAGGGTAACTGACTGCCCTGTTTCCGGGTTAACTGACTGCCCTGTTTCCAGGCTAACTGACTGCACTGTTTACAGGATAACTGATCACCCTGTTTCCGGGGTAACTGACTGCCCTGTTTCCAGGGTAACTGATCACCCTGTTTCCGGGATAACTGACTGCCCTGTTTCCGGGGGAAATGACTGCGCTGTTTCCAGGGTAACTGACTGCCCTCTTTCCAGGGTAACTGACTGCCCTGTTTCCAGGGTAACTGATCACCCTGTTTCCGGGATAACTGTCTGCCCTGTTTCCGGGATAACTGACTGCCCTGTTTCCAGGGTAACTGACTGCCCTGTTTCCAGGGGAACTGACTGCCCTGTTTCCGGGGTAACTGATCACCCTGTTTCCGGGGTAACTGACTAACATGTTTCCAGGGTGACTGACTGCCATGTTTCCAGGGTAACTGACTGCCCACTTTCCGGGGTAACTGACTGACCTGTTTCCTGGGTAAATGACTGCCCTGCATCCGGGGTAACTGACTGCCCTGTTTCCAGGGTAACTGACTGCCCAGTTTCAATGTAACTGATCACCCTTTTTCCGGGATAACTGACTGCCCTATTTCCGGGATAATTGATTGCCCAGTTTCCAGGGTAACTGATCACCCTGTTTCCGGGATAACTGACTCCCCTGTTTCCAGGGTAAGTGACTGCCCAGTTTCCAGGGTAACTGACTGCCCTGTTTCCAGGATAACTGATCACCCTGTTTCCGGGATAACTGACTGCCCTGTTTCCGGGAGAACTGACTGCCCTGTTTCCAGGGTAACTGACTGCCCTGTTTCCGGGGTAACTGACCGCCTTGTTTCCAGGGTAACTGATCACCCTGTTTCTGGGATAACTGACTGCCCTGTTTTCGGGATAACTGACTGCCCTGTTTCCAGGCTAACTGACTGCCCTGTTTCCGGGATAACTGATCATCCTGTTTCCGTGGTAACTGACTGCCCTGTTTCCGGGGTAAATGACCACCCTGTTTCCAGGATAACTGATCACCCTGTTTCCGGGGTAACTGACCACCTTGTTTCCAGGGTCACTGACCACCCTGTTTCCAGGATAACTGAAAGCCCTGTTTCCAGGGTAACTGACTGCCCAGTTTCCAGGGTAACTGACTGCCCTGTTTCCGGGAGAACTGACTGCCCTGTTTCCAGGATAAATGACTGCCCTGTTTCCAGGATAACTGACTGCCCTGTTTACTGGATAACTGATCGCCCTGTTTCCAGGTTAACTGACTGCCCTGTTTCCAGGGAAACTGACCGCCCTGTTTCTGGGGTAACTGACCGCCCTGTTTCCAGGGTAACTGACTGCCCACTTTCCAGTGTAACTGATCACCCTGTTTCCAGGATAACTGAATGCCCTGTTTCCGGGATAACTGACTGCCCTGCTTCCAGGGTAACTGACCGCACTGTTTCCAGGGTAACTGACTGCCCTGTTGCCAGGATAACTGACTGCCCTGTTTCCAGGGTAACTGACTGCCCACTTTCCAGTGTAACTGATCACCCTGTTTCCAGGGTTACTGACTGCCCACTTTCCAGTGTAACTGATCACCCTGTTTCCAGGATAACTGACTGCCCAGTTTCCAGGGTATATTATCACCCTGTTTCAGGGATAACTAACTGCCCTGTTTCAGGGATAACTAACTGCCCTGTTTCCGGGGTAACTGATCACCCTGTTTCCGGGGTAACTGACTGCCCAGTTTCCGGGGTAACTGACTTCCCTGTTTAAAGGGTAACTGTCTGCCCTGTTTCCGGGATAACTGACTGCCCTGTTTCCAGGGTAACTGATAACCCTGTTTCCGGGATAACTGACTGCCCTGTTTCCAGGGTAACTGACTGCCCAGTTTCCAGGGTAACTGACTGTCCTGTTTCCGGGGTAACTGACTGCCCTGTTTCCAGGGTAACTGACTGCCCAGTTTCCAGAGTAACTGAATACCCTGTTTCCAGGGTAACTGACTGCCCTGTTTCCGGGATAACTGACTTCCCTGTTTCCAGGGTAACTGACTGCCCTGTTTCCGGGGCAACTGACTGCCCTGTTTCCAGGGTAACTGATCACCCTGTTTCCGGGATAACTGTTCACCCTGTTTCCAGGGTAACTGACTGCCCTGTTTCCAGGGGAACTGACTGCCCTGTTTCGGGGTTAACTGATCACCCTATTTCTGGGGTAACTGACTAACAATTTTCCAGGGTGACAGACTGCCCTGTTTCCAGGCTAACTGACTGCCCAGTTCCGGGGTAACTGACTGCCCTGTTTCCTGGGTAACTGACTGCCCTGCTTCCGGGGTAACTGACTGCCCTGTTTCCAGGGTAACTGACTGCCCAGTTTCCAGTGGAACTGATCACCCTTTTTCCGGGATAACTGACTGCCCTATTTCGGGGATAACTGATTGCCCTGTTTCCAGGGTAACTGATCACCCTGTTTCCGGGATAACTGACTCCCCTGTTTCCAGGGTAAGTGACTGCCCAGTTTCCAGGGTAACTGACTGCCCTGTTTCCGGGGGAACTGACTGCCCTGTTTCCAGGGTAACTGACTGCCCAGTTTCCAGGGTAACTGATCACACTGTTTCCGGGATAACTGACTGCCCTGTTTCCGGGAGAACTGACTACCCTGTTTCCAGGGTAACTGACTGCCCTGTTTCCGGGGTAACTGACCGCCTTGTTTCCAGGGTAACTGATCACCCTGTTTCTGGGATAACTGACTGCCCTGTTTCCGCGGTAACTGACTGCCCTGTTTCCAGGGTAACTGACTGCCCAGTTTCCAGGGTAACTGATCACCCTGTTTCCGGGATAAGTGACTGCCCTGCTTCCGGAGAACTGACTGCCCTGTTTCCAGGGTAACTGACTGCCCTGTTTCCGGGGTAACTGACCGCCTTGTTTCCAGTGTAAGTGATCACCCTTTTTCCGGGGTCACTGACTGCCCTGTTTCCAGGGTAACTGACCGCCCTGTTTCCAGGATAACTGATCACCCTGTTTCCGGGGTAACTGACCACCCTGTTTCCAGGATAACTGACTCCCCTGTTTCCAGGGTAAGTGACTGCCCTGCTTCCGGGGTAACTGATCTCCCTGTTTCCGGGGTAACTGACCGCCCTGTTTCCAGGATAACTGACCTACCTATTTCCGGGGTAACTGACCGCCCTGTTTCCAGGATAACTGACTGCCCTGTTTCCAGGTTAACTGACTGCCCTGTTTCCAGGGTAACCGACTGCCCTGTTTCCAGGGGAACTGACTGCCCTGTTTCCGGGGTAACTGATCACCCTGTTTCCGGGGTAACTGTCCAACCAGTTTCCAGGGTGACTGACTGCCCTGTTACCTGGGTAACTGACTGCCCTGCTTCCGGGGTAACTGACTGCCCTGTTTCCAGGGTAACTGACTGCCCAGTTTCCAGGGTAACTGATCACCCTTTTTCCGGGATAACTGACTGCCCTGTTTCCGGGATAACTGACTGCCCTGTTTCGAGGGTAACTGATCACCCTGTTTCCGGGATCACTGTCTGCCCTGTTTCCGGGATAACTGACTGCCCAGTTTCCAGGGTAACCGACTGCCCTGTTTCCGGGGTAACCGACTGCCCTGTTTCGAGGGTAACTGACTTCCCAGTTTTCAGGGTAACTGATCACCCTGTTTCCGGGATAACTGACTGCCCTGTTTCCGGGAGAAATGACTGCCCTGTTTACAGGGTAACTGACTGCCCTGCTTCCGGGGTAACTGACTGCCCTGTTTCCAGGGTAATTGATCACCCTGTTTCCGGGATAACTGACTGCCCTGTTTCCGGGATAACTGACTGCCCTGTTTCCAGGGTAACTGACTTTCCCTGTTTCCGGGGTAACTGACCGCCCTGTTTCCAGGGTCACTGACCACCCTGTTTCCAGGATAACTGAAAGCCCTGTTTCCAGGGTAACTGATCTCCCTGTTTCCGGGGTAACTGATCTCCCTGTTTCCAGGGTAACTGACTGCCCTGTTTCCGGGATAACTGACTGCCCTGTTTTCAGGGTAACTGATAACCCTGTTTCCGGGATAACTGACTGCCCTGTTTCCAGGGTAACTGACTGCCCAGTTTCCAGGGTAACTGACTGCCCTGTCTCCGGGGTAACTGACTGCCCTGTTTACAGGGTAACTGACTGCCCAGTTTCCAGAGTAACTGAATACCCTGTTTCCAGGGTAACAGATCACCCTGTTTCCGGGATAACTGACTGCCCTGTTTCCAGGATAACTGACTGCCCTGTTTCCAGGGTAACTGACTGCCCTGTTTCCGGGGTAACTGACTGCCCTGTTTGCAGGCTAACTGATCTCCCTGTTTCCGGGGTAACTGACCGCCCTGTTTCCAGGATAACTGACCTACCTATTTCCAGGTTAACTGTCTGCCCTGTTTCCAGTGTAACTGACTGCCCTGTTTCCAGGGGAACTGACTGCCCTGTTTCCGGGGTAACTGATCACCCTGTTTCCGGGGTAACTGACTAACCAGTTTCCAGGGTGACTGACTGCCCTGTTTCCAGGGTAACTGACTGCCCAGTTTCCGGGGTAACTGACTGCCCTGTTTCCTGGGTAACTGACTGCCCCGCTTCCGGGCTAACTGACTGCCCTGTTTCCGGGGTAACTGACTGCCCAGTTTCCAGGGTAACTGATCACCCTTTTTCCGGGATAACTGACTGCCCTGTTTCCGGGATAACTGACTGCCCTGTTTCCAGGGTAACTGACTGCCTTGTTTCCGGGGCAACTGACTGCCCTGTTTCCAGGGTAACTGATCACCCTGTTTCCGGAATTACTGACTGCCCTGTTTCCGGGATAACTGACTGCCCTGTTTCCAGGGTAACTGACTGCACTGTTTACAGGATAACTGATCACCCTGTTTCCGGGGTAACTGACTGCCCTGTTTCCAGGGTAACTGATCACCCTGTTTCCGGGATAACTGACTGCCCTGTTTCCGGGGGAAATGACTGCGCTGTTTCCAGGGTAACTGACTGCCCTCTTTCCAGGGTAACTGACTGCCCTGTTTCCAGGGTAACTGATCACCCTGTTTCCGGGATAACTGTCTGCCCTGTTTCCGGGATAACTGACTGCCCTGTTTCCAGGGTAACTGACTGCCCTGTTTCCAGGGGAACTGACTGCCCTGTTTCCGGGGTAACTGATCACCCTGTTTCCGGGGTAACTGACTAACATGTTTCCAGGGTGACTGACTGCCATGTTTCCAGGGTAACTGACTGCCCACTTTCCGGGGTAACTGACTGACCTGTTTCCTGGGTAAATGACTGCCCTGCATCCGGGGTAACTGACTGCCCTGTTTCCAGGGTAACTGACTGCCCAGTTTCAATGTAACTGATCACCCTTTTTCCGGGATAACTGACTGCCCTATTTCCGGGATAATTGATTGCCCAGTTTCCAGGGTAACTGATCACCCTGTTTCCGGGATAACTGACTCCCCTGTTTCCAGGGTAAGTGACTGCCCAGTTTCCAGGGTAACTGACTGCCCTGTTTCCAGGATAACTGATCACCCTGTTTCCGGGATAACTGACTGCCCTGTTTCCGGGAGAACTGACTGCCCTGTTTCCAGGGTAACTGACTGCCCTGTTTCCGGGGTAACTGACCGCCTTGTTTCCAGGGTAACTGATCACCCTGTTTCTGGGATAACTGACTGCCCTGTTTTCGGGATAACTGACTGCCCTGTTTCCAGGCTAACTGACTGCCCTGTTTCCGGGATAACTGATCATCCTGTTTCCGTGGTAACTGACTGCCCTGTTTCCGGGGTAAATGACCACCCTGTTTCCAGGATAACTGATCACCCTGTTTCCGGGGTAACTGACCACCTTGTTTCCAGGGTCACTGACCACCCTGTTTCCAGGATAACTGAAAGCCCTGTTTCCAGGGTAACTGACTGCCCAGTTTCCAGGGTAACTGACTGCCCTGTTTCCGGGAGAACTGACTGCCCTGTTTCCAGGATAAATGACTGCCCTGTTTCCAGGATAACTGACTGCCCTGTTTACTGGATAACTGATCGCCCTGTTTCCAGGTTAACTGACTGCCCTGTTTCCAGGGAAACTGACTGCACTGTTTCCAGGGTAACTGACCGCCCTGTTTCTGGGGTAACTGACCGCCCTGTTTCCTGGATAACTGACTGCCCTGTTTCCAGGGTAACTGACTGCCCACTTTCCAGTGTAACTGATCACCCTGTTTCCAGGATAACTGAATGCCCTGTTTCCGGGATAACTGACTGCCCTGCTTCCAGGGTAACTGACCGCACTGTTTCCAGGGTAACTGACTGCCCTGTTGCCAGGATAACTGACTGCCCTGTTTCCAGGGTAACTGACTGCCCACTTTCCAGTGCAACTGATCACCCTGTTTCCAGGGTTACTGACTGCCCACTTTCCAGTGTAACTGATCACCCTGTTTCCAGGATAACTGACTGCCCAGTTTCCAGGGTATATTATCACCCTGTTTCAGGGATAACTAACTGCCCTGTTTCCGGGATAACTGACTGCCCTGTTTCCGGGGTAACTGATCACCCTGTTTCCGGGGTAACTGACTGCCCAGTTTCCGGGGTAACTGACTTCCCTGTTTAAAGGGTAACTGTCTGCCCTGTTTCCGGGATAACTGACTGCCCTGTTTCCAGGGTAACTGATAACCCTGTTTCCGGGATAACTGACTGCCCTGTTTCCAGGGTAACTGACTGCCCAGTTTCCAGGGTAACTGACTGTCCTGTTTCCGGGGTAACTGACTGCCCTGTTTCCAGGGTAACTGACTGCCCAGTTTCCAGAGTAACTGAATACCCTGTTTCCAGGGTAACTGACTGCCCTGTTTCCGGGATAACTGACTTCCCTGTTTCCAGGGTAACTGACTGCCCTGTTTCCGGGGCAACTGACTGCCCTGTTTCCAGGGTAACTGATCACCCTGATTCCGGGATAACTGTTCACCCTGTTTCCAGGGTAACTGACTGCCCTGTTTCCAGGGGAACTGACTGCCCTGTTTCGGGGTTAACTGATCACCCTATTTCTGGGGTAACTGACTAACAATTTTCCAGGGTGACAGACTGCCCTGTTTCCAGGCTAACTGACTGCCCAGTTCCGGGGTAACTGACTGCCCTGTTTCCTGGGTAACTGACTGCCCTGCTTCCGGGGTAACTGACTGCCCTGTTTCCAGGGTAACTGACTGCCCAGTTTCCAGTGTAACTGATCACCCTTTTTCCGGGATAACTGACTGCCCTATTTCGGGGATAACTGATTGCCCTGTTTCCAGGGTAACTGATCACCCTGTTTCCGGGATAACTGACTCCCCTGTTTCCAGGGTAAGTGACTGCCCAGTTTCCAGGGTAACTGACTGCCCAGTTTCCAGGGTAACTGACTGCCCTGTTTCCAGGGTAACTGACTGCCCAGTTTCCAGGGTAACTGACTGTCCTGTTTCCGGGGTAACTGACTGCCCTGTTTCCAGGGTAACTGACTGCCCAGTTTCCAGAGTAACTGAATACACTGTTTCCAGGGTAACTGACTGCCCTGTTTCCGGGGCAGCTGACTGCCCTGTTTCCAGGGTAACTGATCACCCTGTTTCCGGGATAACTGACTGCCCTGTTTCCGGGATAACTGACTGCCCTGTTTCCAGGGTCACTGACCACCCTGTTTCCAGGATAACTGACTCCCCTGTTTCCAGGGTAACTGACTGCCCAGTTTACGGGGTAACTGATCTCCCTGTTTCCGGGGTAACTGACCGCCCTGTTTCCAGGATAACTGACCTACCTATTTCCGGGGTAACTGACCGCCCTGTTTCCAGGATAACTGACTGCCCTGTTTCCGGGTTAACTGACTGCCCTGTTTCCAGGGTAACTGACTGCCCTGTTTCCAGGGGAACTGACTGCCCTGCTTCCGGGGTAACTGATCACCCTGTTTACGGGATAACTGACTGCCCTGTTTCCGGGATAACTGACTGCCCTGCTTCCGGGGTAACTGACTGCCCTGTTTGCAGGGTAACTGATCACCCTGTTTACGGGATAACTGACTGCCCTGTTTCCGGGATAACTGACTGCCCTGTTTCCAGGGTAACTGACCGCCCTGTTTCCGGGGTAACTGACTGCCCAGTTTCCAGGGTAACTGACTGCCAGGTTTCCAGGGTAACTAACTGCCCTGTTTCCGGGGTATCTGACTGCCCAGTTTCCAGGGTAACTGACTGCCCTGTTTCCAGGGTAACTGACTGCCCACCTTCCAGCGTAACTGATCACCCTGTTTCCAGGATAACTGACTGCCCTGTTTCCAGGGTAACTGACTGCCCAGTTTCCAGGGTAAATTATCACCCTGTTTCCGGGATAACTAACTGCCCTGTTTCCGGGGTAACTGATCACCCTGTTTCCGGGGTAACTGACTGCCCAGTTTCCGGGGTAACTAACTTCCCTGTTTCCAGGGTAACTGACTGCCCTGTTTCCGGGATAACTGAATGCCCTGTTTTCAGGGTAACTGATAACCCTGTTTCCGGGATAACTGACTGCCCTGTTTCCAGGGTAACTGACTGCCCAGTTTCCAGGGTAACTGACTGCCCTGTTTCCGGGGTAACTGACTGCCCTGTTTACAGGGTAACTGACTGCCCAGTTTCCAGAGTAACTGAATACCCTGTTTCCAGGGTAACAGATCACCCTGTTTCCGGGATAACTGACTGCCCTGTTTCCAGGATAACTGACTGCCCTGTTTCCAGGGTAACTGACTGCCCTGTTTCCGGGGTAACTGACTGCCCTGTTTGCAGGCTAACTGACTGCCCTGTTTCCAGGATAACTGATCACCCTGTTTCCGGGGTAACTGACTGCCCTGTTTCCGGGGTAACTGACCGCCCTGTTTCCAGGATAACTGATCTCCCTGTTTCCGGGGTAACTGATCTCCCTGTTTCCGGGGTAACTGACAGCCCTGTTTCCAGGATAACTGACCTACCTATTTCCAGGTTAACTGTCTGCCCTGTTTCCAGGGTAACTGACTGCCCTGTTTCCAGGGGAACTGACTGCCCTGTTTCCGGGGTAACTGATCACCCTGTTTCCGGGGTAACTGACTAACCAGTTTCCAGGGTGACTGACTGCCCTGTTTCCAGGGTAACTGACTGCCCAGTTTCCGGGGTAACTGACTGCCCTGTTTCCTGGGTAACTGACTGCCCCGCTTCCGGGGTAACTGACTGCCCTGTTTCCAGGGTAACTGAATGCCCAGTTTCCAGGGTAACTGATCACCCTTTTTCCGGGATAACTGACTGCCCTGTTTCCGGGATAACTGACTGCCCTGTTTCCAGGGTAACTGACTGCCCTGTTTCCGGGGCAACTGACTGCCCTGTTTCCAGGGTAACTGATCACCCTGTTTCCGGGATTACTGACTGCCCTGTTTCCGGGATAAATGACTGCCCTGTTTCCAGGGTAACTGACTGCCCTGTTTCCGGGTTAACTGACTGCCCTGTTTCCAGGCTAACTGACTGCACTGTTTACAGGATAACTGATCACCCTGTTTCCGGGGTAACTGACTGCCCTGTTTCCAGGGTAACTGATCACCCTGTTTCCGGGATAACTGACTGCCCTGTTTCCGGGGGAAATGACTGCGCTGTTTCCAGGGTAACTGACTGCCCTCTTTCCAGGGTAACTGACTGCCCTGTTTCCAGGGTAACTGATCACCCTGTTTCCGGGATAACTGTCTGCCCTGTTTCCGGGATAACTGACTGCCCTGTTTCCGGGGTAACTGACTGCCCTGTTTCCAGGGGAACTGACTGCCCTGTTTCCGGGGTAACTGATCACCCTGTTTCCGGGGTAACTGACTAACATGTTTCCAGGGTTACTGACTGCCCTGTTTCCAGGGTAAATGACTGCCCAGTTTCCGGGGTAACTGACTGCCCTGTTTCCTGGGTAACTGACTGCCCTGCATCCGGGGTAACTGACTGCCCTGTTTCCAGGGTAACTGACTGCCCAGTTTCAATGTAACTGATCACCCTTTTTCCGGGATAACTGACTGCCCTATTTCCGGGATAACTGATTGCCCTGTTTCCAGGGTAACTGATCACCCTGTTTCCGGGATAACTGACTCCCCTGTTTCCAGGGTAAGTGACTGCCCAGTTTCCAGGGTAACTGACTGCCCTGTTTCCAGGGTAACTGACTGCCCAGTTTCCAGGGTAACTGATCACCCTGTTTCCGGGATAACTGACTGCCCTGTTTCCGGGAGAACTGACTGCCCTGTTTCCAGGGTAACTGACTGCCCTGTTTCCGGGGTAACTGACCGCCTTGTTTCCAGGGTAACTGATCACCCTGTTTCTGGGATAACTGACTGCCCTGTTTTCGGGATAACTGACTGCCCTGTTTCCAGGCTAACTGACTGCCCTGTTTCCGGGATAACTGATCATCCTGTTTCCGTGGTAACTGACTGCCCTGTTTCCGGGGTAAATGACCACCCTGTTTCCAGGATAACTGATCACCCTGTTTCCGGGGTAACTGACCACCTTGTTTCCAGGGTCACTGACCACCCTGTTTCCAGGATAACTGAAAGCCCTGTTTCCAGGGGAACTGACTGCCCAGTTTCCAGGGTAACTGACTGCCCTGTTTCCGGGAGAACTGACTGTCCTGTTTCCAGGATAAGTGACTGCCCTGTTTCCAGGATAACTGACTGCCCTGTTTACTGGATAACTGATCGCCCTGTTTCCAGGTTAACTGACTGCCCTGTTTCCAGGGAAACTGACTGCACTGTTTCCAGGGTAACTGACCGCCCTGTTTCTGGGGTAACTGACCGCCCTGTTTCCTGGATAACTGACTGCCCTGTTTCCAGGGTAACTGACTGCCCACTTTCCAGTGTAACTGATCACCCTGTTTCCAGGATAACTGAATGCCCTGTTTCCGGGATAACTGACTGCCCTGCTTCCAGGGTAACTGACCGCCCTGTTTCCAGGGTAACTGACTGCCCTGTTGCCAGGATAACTGACTGCCAGGTTTCCAGGGTAACTAACTGCCCTGTTTCCGGGGTATCTGACTGCCCAGTTTCCACGGTAACTGACTGCCCACCTTCCAGCGTAACTGATCACCCTGTTTCCAGGATAACTGACTGCCCTGTTTCCAGGGTAACTGACTGCCCAGTTTCCAGGGTAAATTATCACCCTGTTTCCGGGATAACTAACTGCCCTGTTTCCAGGATAACTGACTGCCCTTTTTCCGGGGTAACTGATCACCCTGTTTCCGGGGTAACTGACTGCCCAGTTTCCGGGGTAACTAAATTCCCTGTTTCCAGGGTAACTGACTGCCCTGTTTCCGGGATAACTGACGGCCCTGTTTTCAGGGTAACTGATAACCCTGTTTCCGGGATAACTGACTGCCCTGTTTCCAGGGTAACTGACTGCCCAGTTTCCAGGGTAACTGACTGCCCTGTCTCCGGGGTAACTGACTGCCCTGTTTACAGGGTAACTGACTGCCCAGTTTCCAGAGTAACTGAATACCCTGTTTCCAGGGTAACAGATCACCCTGTTTCCGGGATAACTGACTGCCCTGTTTCCAGGATAACTGACTGCCCTGTTTCCAGGGTAACTGACTGCCCTGTTTCCGGGGTAACTGACTGCCCTGTTTGCAGGCTAACTGACTGCCCTGTTTCCAGGATAACTGATCACCCTGTTTCCGGGGTAACTGACTGCCCTGTTTCCGGGGTAACTGACCGCCCTGTTTCCAGGATAACTGATCTCCCTGTTTCCGGGGTAACTGATCTCCCTGTTTCCGGGGTAACTGACCGCCCTGTTACCAGGATAACTGACCTACCTATTTCCAGGTTAACTGTCTGCCCTGTTTCCAGTGTAACTGACTGCCCTGTTTCCAGGGGAACTGACTGCCCTGTTTCCGGGGTAACTGATCACCCTGTTTCCGGGGTAACTGACTAACCAGTTTCCAGGGTGACTGACTGCCCTGTTTCCAGGGTAACTGACTGCCCAGTTTCCGGGGTAACTGACTGCCCTGTTTCCTGGGTAACTGACTGCCCCGCTTCCGGGCTAACTGACTGCCCTGTTTCCAGGGTAACTGACTGCCCAGTTTCCAGGGTAACTGATCACCCTTTTTCCGGGATAACTGACTGCCCTGTTTCCGGGATAACTGACTGCCCTGTTTCCAGGGTAACTGACTGCCTTGTTTCCGGGGCAACTGACTGCCCTGTTTCCAGGGTAACTGATCACCCTGTTTCCGGGATTACTGACTGCCCTGTTTCCGGGATAACTGACTGCCCTGTTTCCAGGGTAACTGACTGCCCTGTTTCCGGGTTAACTGACTGCCCTGTTTCCAGGCTAACTGACTGCACTGTTTACAGGATAACTGATCACCCTGTTTCCGGGGTAACTGACTGCCCTGTTTCCAGGGTAACTGATCACCCTGTTTCCGGGATAACTGACTGCCCTGTTTCCGGGGGAAATGACTGCGCTGTTTCCAGGGTAACTGACTGCCCTCTTTCCAGGGTAACTGACTGCCCTGTTTCCAGGGTAACTGATCACCCTGTTTCCGGGATAACTGTCTGCCCTGTTTCCGGGATAACTGACTGCCCTGTTTCCAGGGTAACTGACTGCCCTGTTTCCAGGGGAACTGACTGCCCTGTTTCCGGGGTAACTGATCACCCTGTTTCCGGGGTAACTGACTAACATGTTTCCAGGGTGACTGACTGCCATGTTTCCAGGGTAACTGACTGCCCACTTTCCGGGGTAACTGACTGACCTGTTTCCTGGGTAAATGACTGCCCTGCATCCGGGGTAACTGACTGCCCTGTTTCCAGGGTAACTGACTGCCCAGTTTCAATGTAACTGATCACCCTTTTTCCGGGATAACTGACTGCCCTATTTCCGGGATAATTGATTGCCCAGTTTCCAGGGTAACTGATCACCCTGTTTCCGGGATAACTGACTCCCCTGTTTCCAGGGTAAGTGACTGCCCAGTTTCCAGGGTAACTGACTGCCCTGTTTCCAGGATAACTGATCACCCTGTTTCCGGGATAACTGACTGCCCTGTTTCCGGGAGAACTGACTGCCCTGTTTCCAGGGTAACTGACTGCCCTGTTTCCGGGGTAACTGACCGCCTTGTTTCCAGGGTAACTGATCACCCTGTTTCTGGGATAACTGACTGCCCTGTTTTCGGGATAACTGACTGCCCTGTTTCCAGGCTAACTGACTGCCCTGTTTCCGGGATAACTGATCATCCTGTTTCCGTGGTAACTGACTGCCCTGTTTCCGGGGTAAATGACCACCCTGTTTCCAGGATAACTGATCACCCTGTTTCCGGGGTAACTGACCACCTTGTTTCCAGGGTCACTGACCACCCTGTTTCCAGGATAACTGAAAGCCCTGTTTCCAGGGTAACTGACTGCCCAGTTTCCAGGGTAACTGACTGCCCTGTTTCCGGGAGAACTGACTGCCCTGTTTCCAGGATAAATGACTGCCCTGTTTCCAGGATAACTGACTGCCCTGTTTACTGGATAACTGATCGCCCTGTTTCCAGGTTAACTGACTGCCCTGTTTCCAGGGAAACTGACCGCCCTGTTTCTGGGGTAACTGACCGCCCTGTTTCCAGGGTAACTGACTGCCCACTTTCCAGTGTAACTGATCACCCTGTTTCCAGGATAACTGAATGCCCTGTTTCCGGGATAACTGACTGCCCTGCTTCCAGGGTAACTGACCGCACTGTTTCCAGGGTAACTGACTGCCCTGTTGCCAGGATAACTGACTGCCCTGTTTCCAGGGTAACTGACTGCCCACTTTCCAGTGTAACTGATCACCCTGTTTCCAGGGTTACTGACTGCCCACTTTCCAGTGTAACTGATCACCCTGTTTCCAGGATAACTGACTGCCCAGTTTCCAGGGTATATTATCACCCTGTTTCAGGGATAACTAACTGCCCTGTTTCAGGGATAACTAACTGCCCTGTTTCCGGGGTAACTGATCACCCTGTTTCCGGGGTAACTGACTGCCCAGTTTCCGGGGTAACTGACTTCCCTGTTTAAAGGGTAACTGTCTGCCCTGTTTCCGGGATAACTGACTGCCCTGTTTCCAGGGTAACTGATAACCCTGTTTCCGGGATAACTGACTGCCCTGTTTCCAGGGTAACTGACTGCCCAGTTTCCAGGGTAACTGACTGTCCTGTTTCCGGGGTAACTGACTGCCCTGTTTCCAGGGTAACTGACTGCCCAGTTTCCAGAGTAACTGAATACCCTGTTTCCAGGGTAACTGACTGCCCTGTTTCCGGGATAACTGACTTCCCTGTTTCCAGGGTAACTGACTGCCCTGTTTCCGGGGCAACTGACTGCCCTGTTTCCAGGGTAACTGATCACCCTGTTTCCGGGATAACTGTTCACCCTGTTTCCAGGGTAACTGACTGCCCTGTTTCCAGGGGAACTGACTGCCCTGTTTCGGGGTTAACTGATCACCCTATTTCTGGGGTAACTGACTAACAATTTTCCAGGGTGACAGACTGCCCTGTTTCCAGGCTAACTGACTGCCCAGTTCCGGGGTAACTGACTGCCCTGTTTCCTGGGTAACTGACTGCCCTGCTTCCGGGGTAACTGACTGCCCTGTTTCCAGGGTAACTGACTGCCCAGTTTCCAGTGGAACTGATCACCCTTTTTCCGGGATAACTGACTGCCCTATTTCGGGGATAACTGATTGCCCTGTTTCCAGGGTAACTGATCACCCTGTTTCCGGGATAACTGACTCCCCTGTTTCCAGGGTAAGTGACTGCCCAGTTTCCAGGGTAACTGACTGCCCTGTTTCCGGGGGAACTGACTGCCCTGTTTCCAGGGTAACTGACTGCCCAGTTTCCAGGGTAACTGATCACACTGTTTCCGGGATAACTGACTGCCCTGTTTCCGGGAGAACTGACTACCCTGTTTCCAGGGTAACTGACTGCCCTGTTTCCGGGGTAACTGACCGCCTTGTTTCCAGGGTAACTGATCACCCTGTTTCTGGGATAACTGACTGCCCTGTTTCCGCGGTAACTGACTGCCCTGTTTCCAGGGTAACTGACTGCCCAGTTTCCAGGGTAACTGATCACCCTGTTTCCGGGATAAGTGACTGCCCTGCTTCCGGAGAACTGACTGCCCTGTTTCCAGGGTAACTGACTGCCCTGTTTCCGGGGTAACTGACCGCCTTGTTTCCAGTGTAAGTGATCACCCTTTTTCCGGGGTCACTGACTGCCCTGTTTCCAGGGTAACTGACCGCCCTGTTTCCAGGATAACTGATCACCCTGTTTCCGGGGTAACTGACCACCCTGTTTCCAGGATAACTGACTCCCCTGTTTCCAGGGTAAGTGACTGCCCTGCTTCCGGGGTAACTGATCTCCCTGTTTCCGGGGTAACTGACCGCCCTGTTTCCAGGATAACTGACCTACCTATTTCCGGGGTAACTGACCGCCCTGTTTCCAGGATAACTGACTGCCCTGTTTCCAGGTTAACTGACTGCCCTGTTTCCAGGGTAACCGACTGCCCTGTTTCCAGGGGAACTGACTGCCCTGTTTCCGGGGTAACTGATCACCCTGTTTCCGGGGTAACTGTCCAACCAGTTTCCAGGGTGACTGACTGCCCTGTTACCTGGGTAACTGACTGCCCTGCTTCCGGGGTAACTGACTGCCCTGTTTCCAGGGTAACTGACTGCCCAGTTTCCAGGGTAACTGATCACCCTTTTTCCGGGATAACTGACTGCCCTGTTTCCGGGATAACTGACTGCCCTGTTTCGAGGGTAACTGATCACCCTGTTTCCGGGATCACTGTCTGCCCTGTTTCCGGGATAACTGACTGCCCAGTTTCCAGGGTAACCGACTGCCCTGTTTCCGGGGTAACCGACTGCCCTGTTTCGAGGGTAACTGACTTCCCAGTTTTCAGGGTAACTGATCACCCTGTTTCCGGGATAACTGACTGCCCTGTTTCCGGGAGAAATGACTGCCCTGTTTACAGGGTAACTGACTGCCCTGCTTCCGGGGTAACTGACTGCCCTGTTTCCAGGGTAATTGATCACCCTGTTTCCGGGATAACTGACTGCCCTGTTTCCGGGATAACTGACTGCCCTGTTTCCAGGGTAACTGACTTTCCCTGTTTCCGGGGTAACTGACCGCCCTGTTTCCAGGGTCACTGACCACCCTGTTTCCAGGATAACTGAAAGCCCTGTTTCCAGGGTAACTGATCTCCCTGTTTCCGGGGTAACTGATCTCCCTGTTTCCAGGGTAACTGACTGCCCTGTTTCCGGGATAACTGACTGCCCTGTTTTCAGGGTAACTGATAACCCTGTTTCCGGGATAACTGACTGCCCTGTTTCCAGGGTAACTGACTGCCCAGTTTCCAGGGTAACTGACTGCCCTGTCTCCGGGGTAACTGACTGCCCTGTTTACAGGGTAACTGACTGCCCAGTTTCCAGAGTAACTGAATACCCTGTTTCCAGGGTAACAGATCACCCTGTTTCCGGGATAACTGACTGCCCTGTTTCCAGGATAACTGACTGCCCTGTTTCCAGGGTAACTGACTGCCCTGTTTCCGGGGTAACTGACTGCCCTGTTTGCAGGCTAACTGATCTCCCTGTTTCCGGGGTAACTGACCGCCCTGTTTCCAGGATAACTGACCTACCTATTTCCAGGTTAACTGTCTGCCCTGTTTCCAGTGTAACTGACTGCCCTGTTTCCAGGGGAACTGACTGCCCTGTTTCCGGGGTAACTGATCACCCTGTTTCCGGGGTAACTGACTAACCAGTTTCCAGGGTGACTGACTGCCCTGTTTCCAGGGTAACTGACTGCCCAGTTTCCGGGGTAACTGACTGCCCTGTTTCCTGGGTAACTGACTGCCCCGCTTCCGGGCTAACTGACTGCCCTGTTTCCAGGGTAACTGACTGCCCAGTTTCCAGGGTAACTGATCACCCTTTTTCCGGGATAACTGACTGCCCTGTTTCCGGGATAACTGACTGCCCTGTTTCCAGGGTAACTGACTGCCTTGTTTCCGGGGCAACTGACTGCCCTGTTTCCAGGGTAACTGATCACCCTGTTTCCGGAATTACTGACTGCCCTGTTTCCGGGATAACTGACTGCCCTGTTTCCAGGGTAACTGACTGCACTGTTTACAGGATAACTGATCACCCTGTTTCCGGGGTAACTGACTGCCCTGTTTCCAGGGTAACTGATCACCCTGTTTCCGGGATAACTGACTGCCCTGTTTCCGGGGGAAATGACTGCGCTGTTTCCAGGGTAACTGACTGCCCTCTTTCCAGGGTAACTGACTGCCCTGTTTCCAGGGTAACTGATCACCCTGTTTCCGGGATAACTGTCTGCCCTGTTTCCGGGATAACTGACTGCCCTGTTTCCAGGGTAACTGACTGCCCTGTTTCCAGGGGAACTGACTGCCCTGTTTCCGGGGTAACTGATCACCCTGTTTCCGGGGTAACTGACTAACATGTTTCCAGGGTGACTGACTGCCATGTTTCCAGGGTAACTGACTGCCCACTTTCCGGGGTAACTGACTGACCTGTTTCCTGGGTAAATGACTGCCCTGCATCCGGGGTAACTGACTGCCCTGTTTCCAGGGTAACTGACTGCCCAGTTTCAATGTAACTGATCACCCTTTTTCCGGGATAACTGACTGCCCTATTTCCGGGATAATTGATTGCCCAGTTTCCAGGGTAACTGATCACCCTGTTTCCGGGATAACTGACTCCCCTGTTTCCAGGGTAAGTGACTGCCCAGTTTCCAGGGTAACTGACTGCCCTGTTTCCAGGATAACTGATCACCCTGTTTCCGGGATAACTGACTGCCCTGTTTCCGGGAGAACTGACTGCCCTGTTTCCAGGGTAACTGACTGCCCTGTTTCCGGGGTAACTGACCGCCTTGTTTCCAGGGTAACTGATCACCCTGTTTCTGGGATAACTGACTGCCCTGTTTTCGGGATAACTGACTGCCCTGTTTCCAGGCTAACTGACTGCCCTGTTTCCGGGATAACTGATCATCCTGTTTCCGTGGTAACTGACTGCCCTGTTTCCGGGGTAAATGACCACCCTGTTTCCAGGATAACTGATCACCCTGTTTCCGGGGTAACTGACCACCTTGTTTCCAGGGTCACTGACCACCCTGTTTCCAGGATAACTGAAAGCCCTGTTTCCAGGGTAACTGACTGCCCAGTTTCCAGGGTAACTGACTGCCCTGTTTCCGGGAGAACTGACTGCCCTGTTTCCAGGATAAATGACTGCCCTGTTTCCAGGATAACTGACTGCCCTGTTTACTGGATAACTGATCGCCCTGTTTCCAGGTTAACTGACTGCCCTGTTTCCAGGGAAACTGACTGCACTGTTTCCAGGGTAACTGACCGCCCTGTTTCTGGGGTAACTGACCGCCCTGTTTCCTGGATAACTGACTGCCCTGTTTCCAGGGTAACTGACTGCCCACTTTCCAGTGTAACTGATCACCCTGTTTCCAGGATAACTGAATGCCCTGTTTCCGGGATAACTGACTGCCCTGCTTCCAGGGTAACTGACCGCACTGTTTCCAGGGTAACTGACTGCCCTGTTGCCAGGATAACTGACTGCCCTGTTTCCAGGGTAACTGACTGCCCACTTTCCAGTGCAACTGATCACCCTGTTTCCAGGGTTACTGACTGCCCACTTTCCAGTGTAACTGATCACCCTGTTTCCAGGATAACTGACTGCCCAGTTTCCAGGGTATATTATCACCCTGTTTCAGGGATAACTAACTGCCCTGTTTCCGGGATAACTGACTGCCCTGTTTCCGGGGTAACTGATCACCCTGTTTCCGGGGTAACTGACTGCCCAGTTTCCGGGGTAACTGACTTCCCTGTTTAAAGGGTAACTGTCTGCCCTGTTTCCGGGATAACTGACTGCCCTGTTTCCAGGGTAACTGATAACCCTGTTTCCGGGATAACTGACTGCCCTGTTTCCAGGGTAACTGACTGCCCAGTTTCCAGGGTAACTGACTGTCCTGTTTCCGGGGTAACTGACTGCCCTGTTTCCAGGGTAACTGACTGCCCAGTTTCCAGAGTAACTGAATACCCTGTTTCCAGGGTAACTGACTGCCCTGTTTCCGGGATAACTGACTTCCCTGTTTCCAGGGTAACTGACTGCCCTGTTTCCGGGGCAACTGACTGCCCTGTTTCCAGGGTAACTGATCACCCTGATTCCGGGATAACTGTTCACCCTGTTTCCAGGGTAACTGACTGCCCTGTTTCCAGGGGAACTGACTGCCCTGTTTCGGGGTTAACTGATCACCCTATTTCTGGGGTAACTGACTAACAATTTTCCAGGGTGACAGACTGCCCTGTTTCCAGGCTAACTGACTGCCCAGTTCCGGGGTAACTGACTGCCCTGTTTCCTGGGTAACTGACTGCCCTGCTTCCGGGGTAACTGACTGCCCTGTTTCCAGGGTAACTGACTGCCCAGTTTCCAGTGTAACTGATCACCCTTTTTCCGGGATAACTGACTGCCCTATTTCGGGGATAACTGATTGCCCTGTTTCCAGGGTAACTGATCACCCTGTTTCCGGGATAACTGACTCCCCTGTTTCCAGGGTAAGTGACTGCCCAGTTTCCAGGGTAACTGACTGCCCTGTTTCCGGGGGAACTGACTGCCCTGTTTCCAGGGTAACTGACTGCCCAGTTTCCAGGGTAACTGATCACACTGTTTCCGGGATAACTGACTGCCCTGTTTCCGGGAGAACTGACTACCCTGTTTCCAGGGTAACTGACTGCCCTGTTTCCGGGGTAACTGACCGCCTTGTTTCCAGGGTAACTGATCACCCTGTTTCTGGGATAACTGACTGCCCTGTTTCCGGGGTAACTGACTGCCCTGTTTCCAGGGTAACTGACTGCCCAGTTTCCAGGGTAACTGATCACCCTGATTCCGGGATAAGTGACTGCCCTGCTTCCGGGAGAACTGACTGCCCTGTTTCCAGGGTAACTGACTGCCCTGTTTCCGGGGTAACTGACCGCCTTGTTTCCAGTGTAAGTGATCACCCTTTTTCCGGGGTCACTGACTGCCCTGTTTCCAGGGTAACTGACCGCCCTGTTTCCAGGATAACTGATCACCCTGTTTCCGGGGTAACTGACCACCCTGTTTCCAGGATAACTGACTCCCCTGTTTCCAGGGTAAGTGACTGCCCTGCTTCCGGGGTAACTGATCTCCCTGTTTCCGGGGTAACTGATCGCCCTGTTTCCAGGACAACTGACCTACCTATTTCCGGGGTAACTGACCGCCCTGTTTCCAGGATAACTGACTGCCCTGTTTCCAGGTTAACTGACTGCCCTGTTTCCAGGGTAACCGACTGCCCTGTTTCCAGGGGAACTGACTGCCCTGTTTCCGGGGTAACTGATCACCCTGTTTCCGGGGTAACTGTCCAACCAGTTTCCAGGGTGACTGACTGCCCTGTTACCTGGGTAACTGACTGCCCTGCTTCCGGGGTAACTGACTGCCCTGTTTCCAGGGTAACTGACTGCCCAGTTTCCAGGGTAACTGATCACCCTTTTTCCGGGATAACTGACTGCCCTGTTTCCGGGATAACTGACTGCCCTGTTTCGAGGGTAACTGATCACCCTGTTTCCGGGATCACTGTCTGCCCTGTTTCCGGGATAACTGACTGCCCAGTTTCCAGGGTAACCGACTGCCCTGTTTCCGGGGTAACCGACTGCCCTGTTTCGAGGGTAACTGACTTCCCAGTTTTCAGGGTAACTGATCACCCTGTTTCCGGGATAACTGACTGCCCTGTTTCCGGGAGAAATGACTGCCCTGTTTACAGGGTAACTGACTGCCCTGCTTCCGGGGTAACTGACTGCCCTGTTTCCAGGGTAATTGATCACCCTGTTTCCGGGATAACTGACTGCCCTGTTTCCGGGATAACTGACTGCCCTGTTTCCAGGGTAACTGACTTTCCCTGTTTCCGGGGTAACTGACCGCCCTGTTTCCAGGGTCACTGACCACCCTGTTTCCAGGATAACTGAAAGCCCTGTTTCCAGGGTAACTGATCTCCCTGTTTCCGGGGTAACTGATCACCCTGTTTCCGGGTAACTGACTGCCCTGTTTCCGGGGTAACAGACTGCCCTGTTTCCAGCGGTAACTGATCTCCCTGTTTCCAGTGCAACGGATCACCATGTTTCCGGGGTAACTGACTGCCCTGTTTCCAGGGCAACTGACCGCCCTGTTTCCGGGGTAACTGACTGCCCAGTTTCCAGGGTAACTGTTCACCCAGTTTCCGGGGTAACGGATCACCCTGTTTCCGGGGTAAATGACTGCCCTGTTTCCAGGGTAACTGACTGCCCTGTTTCCGGGATATCTGACTGCCCTGTTTCCAGGGTAACTGACCGCCCTGTTTCCAGGGTAACTGACTGCCCTGTTGCCAGGATAACTGACTGCCCTGTTTCCAAAGTAACTGACTGCCCACTTTCCAGTGCAACTGATCACCCTGTTTCCAGGGTTACTGACTGCCCACTTTCCAGTGTAACTGATCACCCTGTTTCCAGGATAACTGACTACCCTGTTTCCAGGGTAACTGACTGCCCTGTTTCCGGGATAACTGACTGCCCTGTTTCCAGGGTAACTGACTGCCCACTTTACAGTGTAACTGATCACCCTGTTTCCAGGATAACTGACTGCCCTGTTTCCAGGGCAACTGACCGCCCAGTTTCCAGGGTAAATTATCACCATGTTTCAGGGATAACTAACTGCCCTGTTTCCGGGATAACTGACTTCCCTGTTTCCGGGGTAACTGATCACCCTGTTTCCGGGGTAACTGACTGCCCTGTTTCCAGGGTAACTGACTGCCGAGTTTCCAGGGTAACTGACTGTCCTGTTTCCGGGGTAACTGACTGCCCTGTTTCCAGGGTAACTGACTGCCCAGTTTCCAGAGTAACTGAATACCCTGTTTCCAGGGTAACTGACTGCCCTGTTTCCGGGGCAGCTGACTGCCCTGTTTCCAGGGTAACTGATCACCCTGTTTCCAGGATAACTGACTGCCCTGTTTCCGGGATAACTGACTGCCCTGTTTCCAGGGTCACTGACCACCCTGTTTCCAGGATAACTGACTCCCCTGTTTCCAGGTAACTGACTGCCCTGTTTACGGGGTAACTGATCTCCCTGTTTCCGGGGTAACTGACCGCCCTGTTTCCAGGATAACTGACCTACCTATTTCCGGGGTAACTGACCGCCCTGTTTCCAGCATAACTGACTGCCCTGTTTCCGGGTTAACTGACTGCACTGTTTCCAGGGTAACTGACTGCCCTGTTTCCAGGGGAACTGACTGCCCTGCTTCCGGGGTAACTGATCACCCTGTTTCCGGGGTAACTGTCCAACCAGTTTCCAGGGTGACTGACTGCCCTGTTTCCAGGGTAACTGACTGCCCAGTTTCCGGGGTAACTGACTGCCCTGTTTCCTGGGTAACTGACTGCCCTGCTTCCGGGGTAACTGACTGCCCTGTTTCCAGGGTAACTGACTGCCCAGTTTCCAGGGTAACTGATCACCCTTTTTCCGGGATAACTGACTTCTCTGTTTGCGGGATAACTGACTGCCCTGTTTCGAGGGTAACTGATCACCCTGTTTCCGGGATAACTGTCTGCCCTGTTTCCGGGATAACTGACTGCCCAGTTTCCAGGGAAACTGACTGCCCTGTTTCCGGGGTAACTGACTGCTCTGTTTCCAGGGTAACTGACTGCCCAGTTTCCAGGGTAACTGATCACCCTGTTTCCGGGATAACTGACTGCCCTGTTTCCGGGAGAAATGACTGCCCTGTTTCCAGGGTAACTGACTGCCCTGCTTCCGAGGTAACTGACTGCCCTGTTTGCAGGGTAACTGATCACCCTGTTTACGGGATAACTGACTGCCCTGTTTCCGGGATAACTGACTGCCCTGTTTCCAGGGTAACTGACCGCCCTGTTTCCGGGGTAACTGACTGCCCAGTTTCCAGGGTAACTGACTGCCAGGTTTCCAGGGTAACTAACTGCCCTGTTTCCGGGGTAACTGACTGCCCAGTTTCCAGGGTAACTGACTGCCCTGTTTCCAGGGTAACTGACTGCCCACCTTCCAGCGTAACTGATCACCCTGTTTCCAGGATAACTGACTGCCCTGTTTCCAGGATAACTGACTGCCCTGTTTCCGGGGTAACTGATCACCCTGTTTCCGGGGTAACTGACTGCCCAGTTTCCGGGGTAACTAACTTCCCTGTTTCCGGGGTAACTGACTGCCCTGTTTCCGGGATAACTGACTGCCCTGTTTTCAGGGTAACTGATAACCCTGTTTCCGGGATAACTGACTGCCCTGTTTCCAGGGTAACTGACTGTCCTGTTTCCAGGGTAACTGACTGTCCTGTTTCCGGGGTAACTGACTGCCCTGTTTCCAGGGTAACTGACTGCCCAGTTTCCAGAGTAACTGAATACCCTGTTTCCAGGGTAACTGACTGCCCTGTTTCCGGGATAACTGACTGCCCTGTTTCCAGGGTAACTGACTGCCCTGTTTCCGGGGCAACTGACTGCCCTGTTTCCAGGGTAACTGATCACCCTGTTTCCGGGATAACTGTTCACCCTGTTTCCAGGGTAACTGAGTGCCATGTTTCCAGGGGAACTGACTGCCCTGTTTCCGGGTTAACTGATCACCCTATTTCTGGGGTAACTGACTAACAATTTTCCAGGGTGACTGACTGCCCTGTTTCCAGGCTAACTGACTGCCCAGTTTCCGGGGTAACTGACTGCCCTGTTTCCTGGGTAACTGACTGCCCTGCTTCCGGGGTAACTGACTGCCCTGTTTCCAGGGTAACTGACTGCCCAGTTTCCAGTGTAACTGATCACCCTTTTTCCGGGATAACTGACTGCCCTATTTCGGGGATAACTGATTGCCCTGTTTCCAGGGTAACTGATCACCCTGTTTCCGGGATAACTGACTCCCCTGTTTCCAGGGTAAGTGACTGCCCAGTTTCCAGGGTAACTGACTGCCCTGTTTCCGGGGTAACTGACTGCCCTGTTTCCAGGGTAACTGACTGCCCAGTTTCCAGGGTAACTGATCACACTGTTTCCGGGATAACTGACTGCCCTGTTTCCGGGAGAACTGACTGCCCTGTTTCCAGGGTAACTGACTGCCCTGTTTCCGGGGTAACTGACCGCCTTGTTTCCAGGGTAACTGATCACCCTGTTTCTGGGATAACTGACTGCCCTGTTTCCGGGGTAACTGACTGCCCAGTTTCCAGGGTAACTGATCACCCTGTTTCCGGGATAACTGACTGCCCTGCTTCCGGGAGAACTGACTGCCCTGTTTCCAGGGTAACTGACTGCCCTGTTTCCGGGGTAACTGACCGCCTTGTTTCCAGTGTAAGTGATCACCCTTTTTCCGTGGTCACTGACTGCCCTGTTTCCAGGGTAACTGACCGCCCTGTTTCCAGGATAACTGATCACCCTGTTTCCGGGGTAACTGACCACCCTGTTTCCAGGATAACTGACTCCCCTGTTTCCAGGGTAAGTGACTGCCCTGCTTCCGGGGTAACTGATCTCCCTGTTTCCGGGGTAACTGACCGCCCTGTTTCCAGGATAACTGACCTACCTATTTCCGGGGTAACTGACCGCCCTGTTTCCAGGATAACTGACTGCCCTGTTTCCAGGTTAACTGACTGCCCTGTTTCCAGGGTAACCGACTGCCCTGTTTCCAGGGGAACTGACTGCCCTGTTTCTGGGGTAACTGATCACCCTGTTTCCGGGGTAACTGTCCAACCAGTTTCCAGGGTGACTGACTGCCCTGTTACCTGGGTAACTGACTGCCCTGCTTCCGGGGTAACTGACTGCCCTGTTTCCAGGGTAACTGACTGCCCAGTTTCCAGGGTAACTGATCACCTTTTTTCCGGGATAACTGACTGCCCTGTTTCCGGGATAACTGACTGCCCTGTTTCGAGGGTAACTGATCACCCTGTTTCCGGGATCACTGTCTGCCCTGTTTCCGGGATAACTGACTGCCCAGTTTCCAGGGTAACTGACTGCCCTGTTTCCGGGGTAACTGACTGCCCTGTTTCGAGGGTAACTGACTTCCCAGTTTCCAGGGTAACAGATCACCCTGTTTCCGGGATAACTGACTGCCCTCTTTCCGGGAGAAATGACTGCCCTCTTTACAGGGTAACTGACTGCCCTGCTTCCGGGGTAACTGACTGCCCTGTTTCCAGGGTAACTGATCACCCTGTTTCCGGGATAACTGACTGCCCTGTTTCCGGGATAACTGACTGCCCTGTTTCCAGGGTAACTGACTTTCCCTGTTTCCGGGGTAACTGACTGCCCTGTTTCTAGGCTCACTGACTGCCATGTTTCCAGGATAACTGATCACCCTGTTTCCGGGGTAACTGACTGCCCTGTTTCCGGGGTAACTGACCGCCCTGTTTCCAGGGTCACTGACCACCCTGTTTCCAGGATAACTGAAAGCCCTGTTTCCAGGGTAACTGATCTCCCTGTTTCCGGGGTAACTGATCACCCTGTTTCCGGGTAACTGACTGCCCTGTTTCCGGGGTAACTGACTGCCCTGTTTCCAGGGTAACTGATCTCCCTGTTTCCAGTGCAACGGATCACCGTGTTTCCGGGGTAACTGACTGCCCTGTTTCCAGGGCAACTGACCGCCCTGTTTCCGGGGTAACTGACTGCCCAGTTTCCAGGGTAACTGTTCACCCTGTTTCCGGGGTAACGGATCACCCTGTTTCCGGGGTAAATGACTGCCCTGTTTCCAGGGTAACTGACCGCCCTGTTTCAGGGATAACTGATCACCCTGTTTCCGGGGTAACTGAGTAATCTGTATCCAGGGTTACTGACTGCCCTGTTTCCGGGGCAACTGACTGCGCAGTTTCCAGGGTAAAAAACTGCCCTGTTGCCGGGGTAACTGACCGCCCTGTTTCCAGGATAACTGATCACCCTGTTTCCGGGGTAACTGAGTAATCTGTTTCCAGGGTTACTGACTGCCCTGTTTCCGGGGTAACTGACTGCCCAGTTTCCAGCGTAACTGACTGCCCTGTTTCCAGGGTAACTGACTGCCCAGTTTCCAGGGTAACTGACTGCCCTGTTTCCGGGGTAACTGACTGCCCAGTTTCCAGGGTAACTGAATGCCCAGTTTCCAGGGTAACTAACTGCCCTGTTTCCGGGGTAACTGACTGCCCAGTTTCCAGGGTAACTGATCACCCTGTTTCCGGGGTAACTGACTAACAAGTTTCCAGGGTGACTGACTGCCCTGTTTCCAGGGTAACTGACTGCCCAGTTTCCGGGGTAACTGACTGCCCTGTTTCCGGGATAACTGACTGCCCTGTTTCCAGGCTAACTGACTGCCCTGTTTCCGGGATAACTGATCACCCTGTTTCCGTGGAAACTGACTGCCCTGTTTCCGGGGTAAATGACCGCGCTGTTTCCAGGATAACTGATCACCCTGTTTCCGGGGTAACTGACCACCCTGTTTCCAGGGTAACTGACCACCCTGTTTCCAGGATAACTGAAAGCCCTGTTTCCAGGTTAACTGACTGCCCAGTTTCCAGGGTAACTGATCACCCTGTTTCGGGATAACTGACTGCCCTGTTTCCGGGAGAACTGACTGCCCTGTTTCCAGGATAACTGACTGCCCTGTTTCCAGGATAACTGACTGCCCTGTTTACTGGATAACTGACCGCCCTGTTTCCAGGTTAACTGACTAAACTGTTTCCAGTGAAACTGACAGCCCTGTTTCCAGGGTAACTGACCGCCCTGTTTCTGGGGTAACTGATCTCCCTGTTTCCGGGGTAACTGACCGCCCTGTTTCCAGGACAACTGACCGCCCTATTTCCGGGGTAACTGACCGCCCTGTTTCCTGGATAACTGACTGCCCTGTTTCCAGGGTAACTGACTGCCCACTTTCCAGTGTAACTGATCACCCTGTTTCCAGGATAACTGACTGCCCTGTTTCCAGGGTAACTGACCGCCCTGTTTCCAGGGTAACTGACTGCCCTGTTTCCGGGATAACTGACTGCCCTGTTTCCAGGGTAACTGACCGCCCTGTTTCCAGGGTAACTGACTGCCCTGTTGCCAGGATAACTGACTGCCCTGTTTCCAGGGTAACTGACTGCCCACTTTCCAGTGCAACTGATCACCCTGTTTCCAGGGTTACTGACTGCCCACTTTCCAGTGTAACTGATCACCCTGTTTCCAGGATAACTGAATACCCTGTTTCCAGGTTAACTGACTGCCCTGTTTCCGGGATAACTGACTGCCCTGTTTCCAGGGTAACTGACTGCCCACTTTACAGTGTAACTGATCACACTGTTTCCAGGATAACTGACTGCCCTGTTTCCAGGGTAACTGACCGCCCAGTTTCCAGGGTAAATTATCACCATGTTTCAGGGATAACTAACTGCCCTGTTTCCGGGATAACTGACTTCCCTGTTTCCGGGGTAACTGATCACCCTGTTTCCGGGGTAACTGACTGCCCTGTTTCCAGGGTAACTGACTGCCCAGTTTCCAGGGTAACTGACTGTCCTGTTTCCGGGGTAACTGACTGCCCTGTTTCCAGGGTAACTGACTGCCCAGTTTCCAGAGTAACTGAATACCCTGTTTCCAGGGTAACTGACTGCCCTGTTTCCGGGATAACTGACTTCCCTGTTTCCAGGGTAACTGACTGCCCTGTTTCCGGGGCAGCTGACTGCCCTGTTTCCAGGGTAACTGATCACCCTGTTTCCGGGATAACTGACTGCCCTGTTTCCGGGATAACTGACTGCCCTGTTTCCAGGGTCACTGACCACCCTGTTTCCAGGATAACTGACTCCCCTGTTTCCAGGGTAACTGACCGCCCTGTTTCTGGGGTAACTGACCGCCCTGTTTCCTGGATAACTGACTGCCCTGTTTCCAGGGTAACTGACTGCCCACTTTCCAGTCTAACTGATCACCCTGTTTCCAGGATAACTGACTGCCCTGTTTCCGGGATAACTGACTGCCCTGCTTCCAGGGTAACTGACCGCCCTGTTTCCAGGGTAACTGACTGCCCTGTTGCCAGGATAACTGACTGCCCTGTTTCCAGGGTAACTGACTGCCCACTTTCCAGTGCAACTGATCACCCTGTTTCCAGGGTTACTGACTGCCCACTTTCCAGTGTAACTGATCACCCTGTTTCCAGGATAACTGACTGCCCAGTTTCCAGGGTATATTATCACCCTGTTTCAGGGATAACTAACTGCCCTGTTTCCGGGATAACTGACTGCCCTGTTTCCGGGGTAACTGATCACCCTGTTTCCGGGGTAACTGACTGCCCAGTTTCCGGGGTAACTGACTTCTCTGTTTAAAGGGTAACTGTCTGCCCTGTTTCCGGGATAACTGACTGCCCTGTTTCCAGGGTAAATGATAACCCTGTTTCCGGGATAACTGACTGCCCTGTTTCCAGGGTAACTGACTGCCCAGTTTCCAGGGTAACTGACTGTCCTGTTTCCGGGGTAACTGACTGCCCTGTTTCCAGGGTAACTGACTGCCCAGTTTCCAGAGTAACTGAATACCCTGTTTCCAGGGTAACTGACTGCCCTGTTTCCGGGATAACTGACTGCCCTGTTTCCAGGGTAACTGACTGCCCTGTTTCCGGGGCAACTGACTGCCCTGTTTCCAGGGTAACTGATCACCCTGTTTCCGGGATAACTGTTCACCCTGTTTCCAGGGTAACTGACTGCCCTGTTTCCAGGGGAACTGACTGCCCTGTTTCCGGGTTAACTGATCACCCTATTTCTGGGGTAACTGACTAACAATTTTCCAGGGTGACTGACTGCCCTGTTTCCAGGCTAACGGACTGCCCAGTTTCCGGGGTAACTGACTGCCCTGTTTCCTGGGTAACTGACTGCCCTGCTTCCGGGGTAACTGACTGCCCTGTTTCCAGGGTAACTGACTGCCCAGTTTCCAGTGTAACTGATCACCCTTTTTCCGGGATAACTGACTGCCCTATTTCGGGGATAACTGATTGCCCTGTTTCCAGGGTAACTGATCACCCTGTTTCCGGGATAACTGACTCCCCTGTTTCCAGGGTAAGTGACTGCCCAGTTTCCAGGGTAACTGACTGCCCTGTTTCCGGGGTAACTGACTGCCCTGTTTCCAGGGTAACTGACTGCCCAGTTTCCAGGGTAACTGATCACACTGTTTCCGGGATAACTGACTGCCCTGTTTCCGGGAGAACTGACTGCCCTGTTTCCAGGGTAACTGACTGCCCTGTTTCCGGGGTAACTGACCGCCTTGTTTCCAGGGTAACTGATCACCCTGTTTCTGGGATAACTGACTGCCCTGTTTCCGGGGTAACTGACTGCCCAGTTTCCAGGGTAACTGATCACCCTGTTTCCGGGATAACTGACTGCCCTGCTTCCGGGAGAACTGACTGCCCTGTTTCCAGGGTAACTGACTGCCCTGTTTCCGGGGTAACTGACCGCCTTGTTTCCAGTGTAAGTGATCACCCTTTTTCCAGGGTCACTGACTGCCCTGTTTCCAGGGTAACTGACCGCCCTGTTTCCAGGATAACTGATCACCCTGTTTCCGGGGTAACTGACCACCCTGTTTCCAGGATAACTGACTCCCCTGTTTACAGGGTAAGTGACTGCCCTGCTTCCGGGGTAACTGATCTCCCTGTTTCCGGGGTAACTGACCGCCCTGTTTCCAGGATAACTGACCTACCTATTTCCGGGGTAACTGACCGCCCTGTTTCCAGGATAACTGACTGCCCTGTTTCCAGGTTAACTGACTGCCCTGTTTCCAGGGTAACCGACTGCCCTGTTTCCAGGGGAACTGACTGCCCTGTTTCCAGGTTAACTGACTGCCCAGTTTCCAGGGTAACTGATCACCCTGTTTCGGGATAACTGACTGCCCTGTTTCCGGGAGAACTGACTGCCCTGTTTCCAGGATAACTGACTGCCCTGTTTCCAGGATAACTGACTGCCCTGTTTACTGGATAACTGACCGCCCTGTTTCCAGGTTAACTGACTAAACTGTTTCCAGTGAAACTGACAGCCCTGTTTCCAGGGTAACGGACCGCCCTGTTTCTGGGGTAACTGATCTCCCTGTTTCCGGGGTAACTGACCGCCCTGTTTCCAGGACAACTGACCGCCCTATTTCCGGGGTAACTGACCGCCCTGTTTCCTGGATAACTGACTGCCCTGTTTCCAGGGTAACTGACTGCCCACTTTCCAGTGTAACTGATCACCCTGTTTCCAGGATAACTGACTGCCCTGTTTCCAGGGTAACTGACCGCCCTGTTTCCAGGGTAACTGACTGCCCTGTTTCCGGGATAACTGACTGCCCTGTTTCCAGGGTAACTGACCGCCCTGTTTCCAGGGTAACTGACTGCCCTGTTGCCAGGATAACTGACTGCCCTGTTTCCAGGGTAACTGACTGCCCACTTTCCAGTGCAACTGATCACCCTGTTTCCAGGGTTACTGACTGCCCACTTTCCAGTGTAACTGATCACCCTGTTTCCAGGATAACTGAATACCCTGTTTCCAGGTTAACTGACTGCCCTGTTTCCGGGATAACTGACTGCCCTGTTTCCAGGGTAACTGACTGCCCACTTTACAGTGTAACTGATCACACTGTTTCCAGGATAACTGACTGCCCTGTTTCCAGGGTAACTGACCGCCCAGTTTCCAGGGTAAATTATCACCATGTTTCAGGGATAACTAACTGCCCTGTTTCCGGGATAACTGACTTCCCTGTTTCCGGGGTAACTGATCACCCTGTTTCCGGGGTAACTGACTGCCCTGTTTCCAGGGTAACTGACTGCCCAGTTTCCAGGGTAACTGACTGTCCTGTTTCCGGGGTAACTGACTGCCCTGTTTCCAGGGTAACTGACTGCCCAGTTTCCAGAGTAACTGAATACCCTGTTTCCAGGGTAACTGACTGCCCTGTTTCCGGGATAACTGACTTCCCTGTTTCCAGGGTAACTGACTGCCCTGTTTCCGGGGCAGCTGACTGCCCTGTTTCCAGGGTAACTGATCACCCTGTTTCCGGGATAACTGACTGCCCTGTTTCCGGGATAACTGACTGCCCTGTTTCCAGGGTCACTGACCACCCTGTTTCCAGGATAACTGACTCCCCTGTTTCCAGGGTAACTGACCGCCCTGTTTCTGGGGTAACTGACCGCCCTGTTTCCTGGATAACTGACTGCCCTGTTTCCAGGGTAACTGACTGCCCACTTTCCAGTCTAACTGATCACCCTGTTTCCAGGATAACTGACTGCCCTGTTTCCGGGATAACTGACTGCCCTGCTTCCAGGGTAACTGACCGCCCTGTTTCCAGGGTAACTGACTGCCCTGTTGCCAGGATAACTGACTGCCCTGTTTCCAGGGTAACTGACTGCCCACTTTCCAGTGCAACTGATCACCCTGTTTCCAGGGTTACTGACTGCCCACTTTCCAGTGTAACTGATCACCCTGTTTCCAGGATAACTGACTGCCCAGTTTCCAGGGTATATTATCACCCTGTTTCAGGGATAACTAACTGCCCTGTTTCCGGGATAACTGACTGCCCTGTTTCCGGGGTAACTGATCACCCTGTTTCCGGGGTAACTGACTGCCCAGTTTCCGGGGTAACTGACTTCTCTGTTTAAAGGGTAACTGTCTGCCCTGTTTCCGGGATAACTGACTGCCCTGTTTCCAGGGTAAATGATAACCCTGTTTCCGGGATAACTGACTGCCCTGTTTCCAGGGTAACTGACTGCCCAGTTTCCAGGGTAACTGACTGTCCTGTTTCCGGGGTAACTGACTGCCCTGTTTCCAGGGTAACTGACTGCCCAGTTTCCAGAGTAACTGAATACCCTGTTTCCAGGGTAACTGACTGCCCTGTTTCCGGGATAACTGACTGCCCTGTTTCCAGGGTAACTGACTGCCCTGTTTCCGGGGCAACTGACTGCCCTGTTTCCAGGGTAACTGATCACCCTGTTTCCGGGATAACTGTTCACCCTGTTTCCAGGGTAACTGACTGCCCTGTTTCCAGGGGAACTGACTGCCCTGTTTCCGGGTTAACTGATCACCCTATTTCTGGGGTAACTGACTAACAATTTTCCAGGGTGACTGACTGCCCTGTTTCCAGGCTAACGGACTGCCCAGTTTCCGGGGTAACTGACTGCCCTGTTTCCTGGGTAACTGACTGCCCTGCTTCCGGGGTAACTGACTGCCCTGTTTCCAGGGTAACTGACTGCCCAGTTTCCAGTGTAACTGATCACCCTTTTTCCGGGATAACTGACTGCCCTATTTCGGGGATAACTGATTGCCCTGTTTCCAGGGTAACTGATCACCCTGTTTCCGGGATAACTGACTCCCCTGTTTCCAGGGTAAGTGACTGCCCAGTTTCCAGGGTAACTGACTGCCCTGTTTCCGGGGTAACTGACTGCCCTGTTTCCAGGGTAACTGACTGCCCAGTTTCCAGGGTAACTGATCACACTGTTTCCGGGATAACTGACTGCCCTGTTTCCGGGAGAACTGACTGCCCTGTTTCCAGGGTAACTGACTGCCCTGTTTCCGGGGTAACTGACCGCCTTGTTTCCAGGGTAACTGATCACCCTGTTTCTGGGATAACTGACTGCCCTGTTTCCGGGGTAACTGACTGCCCAGTTTCCAGGGTAACTAATCACCCTGTTTCCGGGATAACTGACTGCCCTGCTTCCGGGAGAACTGACTGCCCTGTTTCCAGGGTAACTGACTGCCCTGTTTCCGGGGTAACTGACCGCCTTGTTTCCAGTGTAAGTGATCACCCTTTTTCCGGGGTCACTGACTGCCCTGTTTCCAGGGTAACTGACCGCCCTGTTTCCAGGATAACTGATCACCCTGTTTCCGGGGTAACTGACCACCCTGTTTCCAGGATAACTGACTCCCCTGTTTACAGGGTAAGTGACTGCCCTGCTTCCGGGGTAACTGATCTCCCTGTTTCCGGGGTAACTGACCGCCCTGTTTCCAGGATAACTGACCTACCTATTTCCGGGGTAACTGACCGCCCTGTTTCCAGGATAACTGACTGCCCTGTTTCCAGGTTAACTGACTGCCCTGTTTCCAGGGTAACCGACTGCCCTGTTTCCAGGGGAACTGACTGCCCTGTTTCCGGGGTAACTGATCACTCTGTTTCCGGGGTAACTGTCCAACCAGTTTCCAGGGTGACTGACTGCCCTGTTACCTGGGTAACTGACTGCCCTGCTTCCGGGGTAACTGACTGCCCTGTTTCCAGGGTAACTGACTGCCCAGTTTCCAGGGTAACTGATCACCCTTTTTCCGGGATAACTGACTGCCCTGTTTCCGGGATAACTGACTGCCCTGTTTCGAGGGTAACTGATCACCCTGTTTCCGGGATCACTGTCTGACCTGTTTCCGGGATAACTGACTGCCCAGTTTCCAGGGTAACTGACTGCCCTGTTTCCGGGGTAACTGACTGCCCTGTTTCGAGGGTAACTGACTTCCCAGTTTCCAGGGTAACTGATCACCCTGTTTCCGGGATAACTGACTGCCCTGTTTCCGGGAGAAATGACTGCCCTCTTTACAGGGTAACTGACTGCCCTGCTTCCGGGGTAACTGACTGCCCTGTTTCCAGGGTAACTGATCGCCCTGTTTCCGCGATAACTGACTGCCCTGTTTCCGGGATAACTGACTGCCCTGTTTCCAGGGTAACTGACTTTCCCTGTTTCCGGGGTAACTGACCGCCCTGTTTCCAGGGTCACTGACCACCCTGTTTCCAGGATAACTGAAAGCCCTGTTTCCAGGGTAACTGATCTCCCTGTTTCCGGGGTAACTGATCACCCTGTTTCCGGGTAACTGACTGCCCTGTTTCCGGGGTAACTGACTGCCCTGTTTCCAGGGTAACTGATCTCCCTGTTTCCAGTGCAACGGATCACCATGTTTCCGGGGTAACTGACTGCCCTGTTTCCAGGGCAACTGACCGCCCTGTTTCCGGGGTAACTGACTGCCCAGTTTCCAGGGTAACTGTTCACCCTGTTTCCGGGGTAACGGATCACCCTGTTTCCGGGGTAAATGACTGCCCTGTTTCCAGGGTAACTGACCGCCCTGTTTCAGGGATAAGTGATCACCCTGTTTCCGGGGTAACTGATTAATCTGTATCCAGGGTTACTGACTGCCCTGTTTCCGGGGCAACTGACTGCGCAGTTTCCAGGGTAAAAAACTGCCCTGTTTCCGGGGTAACTGACCGCCCTGTTTCCAGGATAACTGATCACCCTGTTTCCGGGGTAACTGAGTAATCTGTTTCCAGGGTTACTGACTGCCCTGTTTCCGGGGTAACTGACTGCCCAGTTTCCAGCGTAACTGACTGCCCTGTTTCCAGGGTAACTGACTGCCCAGTTTCCAGGGTAACTGACTGCCCTGTTTCTGGGGTAACTGACTGCCCAGTTTCCAGGGTAACTGAATGCCCAGTTTCCAGGGTAACTAACTGCCCTGTTTCCGGGGTAACTGACTGCCCAGTTTCCAGGGTAACTGATCACCCTGTTTCTGGGATAACTGACTGCCCTGTTTCCAGGGTAACTGACTGCCCAGTTTCCAGGGTAACTGATCACCCTGTTTCCGGGATAACTGACTGCCCTGCTTCCGGGAGAACTGACTGCCCTGTTTCCAGGGTAACTGACTGCCCTGTTTCCGGGGTAACTGACCGCCTTGTTTCCAGTGTAAGTGATCACCCTTTTTCCGTGGTCACTGACTGCCCTGTTTCCAGGGTAACTGACAGCCCTGTTTCCAGGATAACTGATCACCCTGTTTCCGGGGTAACTGACCACCCTGTTTCCAGGATAACTGACTCCCCTGTTTCCAGGGTAAGTGACTGCCCTGCTTCCGGGGTAACTGATCTCCCTGTTTCCGGGGTAACTGACCGCCCTGTTTCCAGGATAACTGACCTACCTATTTCCGGGGTAACTGACCGCCCTGTTTCCAGGATAACTGACTGCCCTGTTTCCAGGTTAACTGACTGCCCTGTTTCCAGGGTAACCGACTGCCCTGTTTCCAGGGGAACTGACTGCCCTGTTTCCGGGGTAACTGATCACCCTGTTTCCGGGGTAACTGTCCAACCAGTTTCCAGGGTGACTGACTGCCCTGTTACCTGGGTAACTGACTGCCCTGCTTCCGGGGTAACTGACTGCCCTGTTTCCAGGGTAACTGACTGCCCAGTTTCCAGGGTAACTGATCACCCTTTTTCCGGGATAACTGACTGCCCTGTTTCCGGGATAACTGACTGCCCTGTTTCCAGGGTAACTGACCACCCTGTTTCCGGGATCACTGTCTGCCCTGTTTCCGGGATAACTGACTGCCCAGTTTCCAGGGTAACTGACTGCCCTGTTTCCGGGGTAACTGACTGCCCTGTTTCGAGGGTAACCGACTTCCCAGTTTCCAGGGTAACTGATCACCCTGTTTCCGGGATAACTGACTGCCCTGTTTCCGGGAGAAATGACTGCCCTCTTTACAGGGTAACTGACTGCCCTGCTTCCTGGGTAACTGACTGCCCTGTTTCCAGGGTAACTGATCACCCTGTTTCCGGGATAACTGACTGCCCTGTTTCCGGGATAACTGACTGCCCTGTTTCCAGGGTAACTGACTTTCCCTGTTTCCGGGGTAACTGACTGCCCTGTTTCCAGGCTCACTGACTGCCCTGTTTCCAGGATAACTGATCACCCTGTTTCCAGGATAACTGAAAGCCCTGTTTCCAGGGTAACTGATCTCCCTGTTTCCGGGGTAACTGATCACCCTGTTTCCGGGTAACTGACTGCCCTGTTTCCGGGGTAACTGACTGCCCTGTTTCCAGGGTAACTGATCTCCCTGTTTCCAGTGCAACGGATCACCATGTTTCCGGGGTAACTGACTGCCCTGTTTCCAGGGCAACTGACCGCCCTGTTTCCGGGGTAACTGACTGCCCAGTTTCCAGGGTAACTGTTCACCCTGTTTCCGGGGTAACGGATCACCCTGTTTCCGGGGTAAATGACTGCCCTGTTTCCAGGGTAACTGACCGCCCTGTTTCAGGGATAACTGATCACCCTGTTTCCGGGGTAACTGAGTAATCTGTATCCAGGGTTACTGACTGCCCTGTATCCGGGGCAACCGACTGCGCAGTTTCCAGGGTAAAAAACTGCCCTGTTTCCGGGGTAACTGACCGCCCTGTTTCCAGGATAACTGATCACCCTGTTTCCGGGGTAACTGAGTAATCTGTTTCCAGGGTTACTGACTGCCCTGTTTCCGGGGTAACTGACTGCCCAGTTTCCAGCGTAACTGACTGCCCTGTTTCCAGGGTAACTGACTGCCCAGTTTCCAGGGTAACTGACTGCCCTGTTTCCGGGGTAACTGACTGCCCAGTTTCCAGGGTAACTGAATGCCCAGTTTCCAGGGTAACTAACTGCCCTGTTTCCGGGGTAACTGACTGCCCAGTTTCCAGGGTAACTGATCACCCTGTTTCCGGGGTAACTGACTAACAAGTTTCCAGGGTGACAACTGCCCTGTTTCCAGGGTAACTGACTGCCCAGTTTCCGGGGTAACTGACTGCCCTGTTTCCGGGATAACTGACTGCCCTGTTTCCGGGATAACTGATCACCCTGTATCCGTCGAAACTGACTGCCCTGTTTCCGGGATAACTGACTGCCCTGTTTCCAGGCTAACTGACTGCCCTGTTTCCGGGGTAACTGACCACCCTGTTTCCAGGGTAACTGAAAGCCCTGTTTCCAGGTTAACAGACTGCCCAGTTTCCAGGGTAACTGATCACCCTGTTTCCGGGATAACTGTTCACCCTGTTTCCAGGGTAACTGACTGCCCTGTTTCCAGGGGAACTGACTGCACTGTTTCCGGGTTAACTGATCACCCTATTTCTGGGGTAACTGACTAACAATTTTCCAGGGTGACTGACGGCCCTGTTTCCAGGCTAACTGACTGCCCAGTTTCCGGGGTAACTGACTGCCCTGTTTCCTGGGTAACTGACTGCCCTGCTTCCGGGGTAACTGACTGCCCTGTTTCCAGGGTAACTGACTGCCCAGTTTCCAGTGTAACTGATCACCCTTTTTCCGGGATAACTGACTGCCCTATTTCGGGGATAACTGATTGCCCTGTTTCCAGGGTAACTGATCACCCTGTTTCCGGGATAACTGACTCCCCTGTTTCCAGGGTAAGTGACTGCCCAGTTTCCAGGGTAACTGACTGCCCTGTTTCCGGGGTAACTGACTGCCCTGTTTCCAGGGTAACTGACTGCCCAGTTTCCAGGGTAACTGATCACACTGTTTCCGGGATAACTGACTGCCCTGTTTCCGGGAGAACTGACTGCCCTGTTTCCAGGGTAACTGACTGCCCTGTTTCCGGGGTAACTGACCGCCTTGTTTCCAGGGTAACTGATCACCCTGTTTCTGGGATAACTGACTGCCCTGTTTCCGGGGTAACTGACTGCCCAGTTTCCAGGGTAACTGATCACCCTGTTTCCGGGATAACTGACTGCCCTGCTTCCGGGAGAACTGACTGCCCTGTTTCCAGGGTAACTGACTGCCCTGTTTCCGGGGTAACTGACCGCCTTGTTTCCAGTGTAAGTGATCACCCTTTTTCCGGGGTCACTGACTGCCCTGTTTCCAGGGTAACTGACCGCCCTGTTTCCAGGATAACTGATCACCCTGTTTCCGGGGTAACTGACCACCCTGTTTCCAGGATAACTGACTCCCCTGTTTACAGGGTAAGTGACTGCCCTGCTTCCGGGGTAACTGATCTCCCTGTTTCCAGGATAACTGACCTACCTATTTCCGGGGTAACTGACCGCCCTGTTTCCAGGATAACTGACTGCCCTGTTTCCAGGTTAACTGACTGCCCTGTTTCCAGGGTAACCGACTGCCCTGTTTCCAGGGGAACTGACTGCCCTGTTTCCGGGGTAACTGATCACCCTGTTTCCGGGGTAACTGTCCAACCAGTTTCCAGGGTGACTGACTGCCCTGTTACCTGGGTAACTGACTGCCCTGCTTCCGGGGTAACTGACTGCCCTGTTTCCAGGGTAACTGACTGCCCAGTTTCCAGGGTAACTGATCACCCTTTTTCCGGGATAACTGACTGCCCTGTTTCCGGGATAACTGACTGCCCTGTTTCGAGGGTAACTGATCACCCTGTTTCCGGGATCACTGTCTGCCCTGTTTCCGGGATAACTGACTGCCCAGTTTCCAGGGTAACTGACTGCCCTGTTTCCGGGGTAACTGACTGCCCTGTTTCGAGGGTAACTGACTTCCCAGTTTCCAGGGTAACTGATCACCCTGTTTCCGGGATAACTGACTGCCCTGTTTCCGGGAGAAATGACTGCCCTCTTTACAGGGTAACTGACTGCCCTGCTTCCGGGGTAACTGACTGCCCTGTTTCCAGGGTAACTGATCACCCTGTTTCCGGGATAACTGACTGCCCTGTTTCCGGGATAACTGACTGCCCTGTTTCCAGGGTAACTGACTTTCCCTGTTTCCGGGGTAACTGACCGCCCTGTTTCCAGGGTCACTGACCACCCTGTTTCCAGGATAACTGAAAGCCCTGTTTCCAGGGTAACTGATCTCCCTGTTTCCGGGGTAACTGATCACCCTGTTTCCGGGTAACTGACTGCCCTGTTTCCGGGGTAACTGACTGCCCTGTTTCCAGGGTAACACATCTCCCTGTTTCCAGTGCAACGGATCACCATGTTTCCGGGGTAACTGACTGCCCTGTTTCCAGGGCAACTGACCGCCCTGTTTCCGGGGTAACTGACTGCCCAGTTTCCAGGGTAACTGTTCACCCTGTTTCCGGGGTAACGGATCACCCTGTTTCCGGGGTAAATGACTGCCCTGTTTCCAGGGTAACTGACCACCCTGTTTCAGGGATAACTGATCACCCTGTTTCCGGGGTAACTGAGTAATCTGTATCCAGGGTTACTGACTGCCCTGTTTCCGGGGCAACTGACTGCGCAGTTTCCAGGGTAAAAAACTGCCCTGTTTCCGGGGTAACTGACCGCCCTGTTTCCAGGATAACTGATCACCATGTTTCCGGGGTAACTGAGTAATCTGTTTCCAGGGTTACTGACTGCCCTGTTTCCGGGGTAACTGACTGCCCAGTTTCCAGCGTAACTGACTGCCCTGTTTCCAGGGTAACTGACTGCCCAGTTTCCAGGGTAACTGACTGCCCTGTTTCCGGGGTAACTGACTGCCCAGTTTCCAGGGTAACTGAATGCCCAGTTTCCAGGGTAACTAACTGCCCTGTTTCCGGGGTAACTGACTGCCCAGTTTCCAGGGTAACTGATCACCCTGTTTCTGGGATAACTGACTGCCCTGTTTCCAGGGTAACTGACTGCCCAGTTTCCGGGGTAACTGATCACCCTGTTTCCGGGATAACTGACTGCCCTGCTTCCGGGAGAACTGACTGCCCTGCTTCCGGGGTAACTGATCTCCCTGTTTCCGGGGTAACTGACCGCCCTGTTTCCAGGATAACTGACCTACCTATTTCCGGGGTAACTGACCGCCCTGTTTCCAGGATAACTGACTGCCCTGTTTCCAGGTTAACTGACTGCCCTGTTTCCAGGGTAACCGACTGCCCTGTTTCCAGGGGAACTGACTGCCCTGTTTCCGGGGTAACTGATCACCCTGTTTCCGGGGTAACTGTCCAACCAGTTTCCAGGGTGACTGACTGCCCTGTTACCTGGGTAACTGACTGCCCTGCTTCCGGGGTAACTGACTGCCCTGTTTCCAGGGTAACTGACTGCCCAGTTTCCAGGGTAACTGATCACCCTTTTTCCGGGATAACTGACTGCCCTGTTTCCGGGATAACTGACTGCCCTGTTTCGAGGGTAACTGATCACCCTGTTTCCGGGATCACTGTCTGCCCTGTTTCCGGGATAACTGACTGCCCAGTTTCCAGGGTAACTGACTGCCCTGTTTCCGGGGTAACTGACTGCCCTGTTTCGAGGGTAACTGACTTCCCAGTTTCCAGGGTAACTGATCACCCTGTTTCCGGGATAACTGACTGCCCTGTTTCCGGGAGAAATGACTGCCCTCTTTACAGGGTAACTGACTGCCCTGCTTCCGGGGTAACTGACTGCCCTGTTTCCAGGGTAACTGATCACCCTGTTTCCGGGATAACTGACTGCCCTGTTTCCGGGATAACTGACTGCCCTGTTTCCAGGGTAACTGACTTTCCCTGTTTCCGGGGTAACTGACTGCCCTGTTTCCAGGCTCACTGACTGCCCTGTTTCCAGGATAACTGATCACCCTGTTTCCGGGGTAACTGACTGCCCTGTTTCCGGGGTAACTGACCGCCCTGTTTCCAGGGTCACTGACCACCCTGTTTCCAGGATCACTGAAAGCCCTGTTTCCAGGGTAACTGATCTCCCAGTTTCCGGGGTAACTGATCACCCTGTTTCCGGGTAACTGACTGCCCTGTTTCCGGGGTAACTGACTGCCCTGTTTCCAGGGTAACTGATCTCCCTGTTTCCAGTGCAACGGATCACCATGTTTCCGGGGTAACTGACTGCCCTGTTTCCAGGGCAACTGACCGCCCTGTTTCCGGGGTAACTGACTGCCCAGTTTCCAGGGTAACTGTTCACCCTGTTTCCGGGGTAACGGATCACCCTGTTTCCGGGGTAAATGACTGCCCTGTTTCCAGGGTAACTGACCGCCCTGTTTCAGGGATAACTGATCACCCTGTTTCCGGGGTAACTGAGTAATCTGTATCCAGGGTTACTGACTGCCCTGTATCCGGGGCAACTGACTGCGCAGTTTCCAGGGTAAAAAACTGCCCTGTTTCCGGGGTAACTGACCGCCCTGTTTCCAGGATAACTGATCACCCTGTTTCCGGGGTAACTGAGTAATCTGTTTCCAGGGTTACTGACTGCCCTGTTTCCGGGGTAACTGACTGCCCAGTTTCCAGCGTAACTGACTGCCCTGTTTCCAGGGTAACTGACTGCCCAGTTTCCAGGGTAACTGACTGCCCTGTTTCCGGGGTAACTGATCACCCTGTTTCCAGGGTAACTGAATGCCCAGTTTCCAGGGTAACTGATCACCCTGTTTCCGGGGTAACTGACTAACAAGTTTCCAGGGTGACTGACTGCCCTGTTTCCAGGGTAACTGACTGCCCAGTTTCCGGGGTAACTGACTGCCCTGTTTCCGGGATAACTGACTGCCCTGTTTCCGGGATAACTGATCACCCTGTATCCGTCGAAACTGACTGCCCTGTTTCCGGGGTAACTGACTGCCCTGTTTCCAGGCTAACTGACTGCCCTGTTTCCGGGGTAACTGACCACCCTGTTTCCAGGGTAACTGAAAGCCCTGTTTCCAGGTTAACTGACTGCCCAGTTTCCAGGGTAACTGATCACCCTGTTTCGGGATAACTGACTGCCCTGTTTCCAGGATAACTGACTGCCCTGTTTCCAGGATAACTGACTGCCCTGTTTCCAGTGAAACTGACTGCCCTGTTTCCAGGGTAACTGACCACCCTGTTTCCAGGGTAACTGAAAGCCCTGTTTCCAGGTTAACTGACTGCCCTGTTTCCGGGGTAACTGAAAGCCCTGTTTCCAGGTTAACTGACTGCCCTGTTTCCTGGGTAACTGACCACCCTGTTTCCAGGGTAACTGAAAGCCCTGTTTCCAGGTTAACTGATCACCCTGTTTCCGGGATAACTGACTGCCCTGTTTCCAGGCTAACTGACTGCCCTGTTTCCGGGGTAACTGACCACCCTGTTTCCAGGGTAACTGAAAGCCCTGTTTCCAGGTTAACTGACTGCCCAGTTTCCAGGGTAACTGATCACCCTGTTTCGGGATAACTGACTGCCCTGTTTCCAGGATAACTGACTGCCCTGTTTCCAGGATAACTGACTGCCCTGTTTACTGGATAACTGACCGCCCTGTTTCCAGGTTAACTGACTGCCCTGTTTCCAGTGAAACTGACTGCCCTTTTTCCAGGGTAGCTGACCGCCCTGTTTCTGGGGTAACTGATCTCCCTGTTTCCGGGGTAACTGACCGCCCTGTTTCCAGGACAACTGACCGCCCTATTTCCGGGGTAACTGACCGCCCTGTTTCCAGGACAACTGACCGCCCTGTTTCCAGGGTAACTGACTGCCCACTTTCCAGTGTAACTGATCATCCTATTTCCAGGATAACTGACTGCCCTGTTTCCAGGGTAACTGACCGCCCTGTTTCCAGGGTAACTGACTGCCCTGTTTCCGGGATAACTGACTGCCCTGTTTCCAGGGTAACTGACCGCCCTGTTTCCAGGGTAACTGACTGCCCTGTTGCCAGGATAACTGACTGCCCACTTTCCAGTGCAACTGATCACCCTGTTTCCAGGTTTACTGACTGCCCACTTTCCAGTGTAACTGATCACCCTGTTTCCGGGGTAACTGACTGCCCTGTTTCCGGGATAACTGACTGCCCTGTTTCCAGGGTAACTGACTGCCCACTTTACAGTGTAACTGATCACCCTGTTTCCAGGATAACTGACTGCCCTGTTTCCAGGGTAACTGACCGCACAGTTTCCAGGGTAAATTATCACCATGTTTCAGGGATAACTAACTGCCCTGTTTCCGGGATAACTGACTTCCCTGTTTCCGGGGTAACTGATCACCCTGTTTCCGGGGTAACTGACTGCCCTGTTTCCAGGGTAACTGACTGCCCAGTTTCCAGGGTAACTGACTGTCCTGTTTCCGGGGTAACTGACTGCCCTGTTTCCAGGGTAACTGACTGCCCAGTTTCCAGAGTAACTGAATACCCTGTTTCCAGGGTAACTGACTGCCCTGTTTCCGGGATAACTGACTTCCCTGTTTCCAGGGTAACTGACTGCCCTGTTTCCGGGGCAGCTGACTGCCCTGTTTCCAGGGTAACTGATCACCCTGTTTCCGGGATAACTGACTGCCCTGTTTCCGGGATAACTGACTGCCCTGTTTCCAGGGTCACTGACCACCCTGTTTCCAGGATAACTGACTCCCCTGTTTCCAGGGTAACTGACTGCCCTGTTTCCGGGGTAACTGATCTCCCTGTTTCCGGGGTAACTGACCGCCCTGTTTCCAGGATAACTGACCTACCTATTTCCGGGGTAACTGACCGCCCTGTTTCCAGGATAACTGACTGCCCTGTTTCCGGGTTAACTGACTGCCCTGTTTCCAGGGTAACTGACTGCCCCGTTTCCAGGGGAACTGACTGCCCTGTTTCCGGGATAACTGACTGCCCTGTTTCCAGGGTAACTGACTGCCCACTTTACAGTGTAACTGATCACCCTGTTTCCAGGATAACTGACTGCCCTGTTTCCAGGGTAACTGACCGCACAGTTTCCAGGGTAAATTATCACCATGTTTCAGGGATAACTAACTGCCCTGTTTCCGGGATAACTGACTTCCCTGTTTCCGGGGTAACTGATCACCCTGTTTCCGGGGTAACTGACTGCCCTGTTTCCAGGGTAACTGACTGCCCAGTTTCCAGGGTAACTGACTGTCCTGTTTCCGGGGTAACTGACTGCCCTGTTTCCAGGGTAACTGACTGCCCAGTTTCCAGAGTAACTGAATACCCTGTTTCCAGGGTAACTGACTGCCCTGTTTCCGGGATAACTGACTTCCCTGTTTCCAGGGTAACTGACTGCCCTGTTTCCGGGGCAGCTGACTGCCCTGTTTCCAGGGTAACTGATCACCCTGTTTCCGGGATAACTGACTGCCCTGTTTCCGGGATAACTGACTGCCCTGTTTCCAGGGTCACTGACCACCCTGTTTCCAGGATAACTGACTCCCCTGTTTCCAGGGTAACTGACTGCCCTGTTTCCGGGGTAACTGATCTCCCTGTTTCCGGGGTAACTGACCGCCCTGTTTCCAGGATAACTGACCTACCTATTTCCGGGGTAACTGACCGCCCTGTTTCCAGGATAACTGACTGCCCTGTTTCCGGGTTAACTGACTGCCCTGTTTCCAGGGTAACTGACTGCCCTGTTTCCAGGGGAACTGACTGCCCTGCTTCCGGGGTAACTGATCACCCTGTTTCCGGGGTAACTGTCCAACCAGTTTCCAGGGTGACTGACTGCCCTGTTTCCAGGGTAACTGACTGCCCAGTTTCCGGGGTAACTGACTGCCCTGTTTCCTGGGTAACTGACTGCCCTGCTTCCGGGGTAACTGACTGCCCTGTTTCCAGGGTAACTGACTGCCCAGTTTCCAGGATAACTGATCACCCTTTTTCCGGGATAACTGACTTCTCTGTTTCCGGGATAACTGACTGCCCTGTTTCGAGGGTAACTGATCACCCTGTTTCCGGGATAACTGTCTGCCCTGTTTCCGGGATAACTGACTGCCCAGTTTCCAGGGAAACTGACTGCCCTGTTTCCGGGGTAACTGACTGCTCTGTTTCCAGGGTAACTGACTGCCCAGTTTCCAGGGTAACTGATCACCCTGTTTCCGGGATAACTGACTGCCCTGTTTCCGGGAGAAATGACTGCCCTGTTTCCAGGGTAACTGACTGCCCTGCTTCCGGGGTAACTGACTGCCCTGTTTGCAGGGTAACTGATCACCCTGTTTACGGGATAACTGACTGCCCTGTTTCCGGGATAACTGACTGCCCTGTTTCCAGGGTAACTGACCGCCCTGTTTCCGGGGTAACTGACTGCCCAGTTTCCAGGGTAACTGACTGCCAGGTTTCCAGGGTAACTAACTGCCCTGTTTCCGGGGTAACTGACTGCCCAGTTTCCAGGGTAACTGACTGCCCTGTTTCCAGGGTAACTGACTGCCCACCTTCCAGCGTAACTGACCACCCTGTTTCCAGGATAACTGACTGCCCTGTTTCCAGGGTAACTGACTGCCCAGTTTTCAGGGTAAATTATCACCCTGTTTCCGGGATAACTAACTGCCCTGTTTCCAGGATAACTGACTGCCCTGTTTCCGGGGTAACTGATCACCCTGTTTCCGGGGTAACTGACTGCCCAGTTTCCGGGGTAACTAACTTCCCTGTTTCCAGGGTAACTGACTGCCCTGTTTCCGGGATAACTGACTGCCCTGTTTTCAGGGTAACTGATAACCCTGTTTCCGGGATAACTGACTGCCCTGTTTCCAGGGTAACTGACTGCCCAGTTTCCAGGGTAACTGACTGCCCTGTTTCCGGGGTAACTGACTGCCCTGTTTACAGGGTAACTGACTGCCCAGTTTCCAGAGTAACTGAATACCCTGTTTCCAGGGTAACAGATCACCCTGTTTCTGGGATAACTGACTGCCCTGTTTCCAGGATAACTGACTGCCCTGTTTCCAGGGTAACTGACTGCCCTGTTTCCGGGGTAACTGACTGCCCTGTTTGCAGGCTAACTGACTGCCCTGTTTCCAGGATAACTGATCACCCTGTTTCCGGGGTAACTGACTGCCCTGTTTCCGGGGTAACTGACCGCCCTGTTTCCAGAATAACTGATCTCCCTGTTTCCGGGGTAACTGATCTCCCTGTTTCCGGGGTAACTGACCGCCCTGTTTCCAGGATAACTGACCTACCTATTTCCAGGTTAACGGTCTGCCCTGTTTCCAGTGTAACTGACTGCCCTGTTTCCAGGGGAACTGACTGCCCAGTTTCCGGGGTAACTGATCACCCTGTTTCCGGGGTAACTGACTAACCAGTTTCCAGGGTGACTGACTGCCCTGTTTCCAGGGGAACTGACTGCCCAGTTTCCGGGGTAACTGACTGCCCTGTTTCCTGGGTAACTGACTGCCCCGCTTCCGGGGTAACTGACTGCCCTGTTTCCAGGGTAACTGACTGCCCAGTTTCCAGGGTAACTGATCACCCTTTTTCCGGGATAACTGACTGCCCTGTTTCCGGGATAACTGACTGCCCTGTTTCCAGGGTAACTGACTTCCCTGTTTCCGGGGCAACTGACTGCCCTGTTTCCAGGGTAACTCATCACCCTGTTTCCGGGATTACTGACTGCCCTGTTTCCGGGATAACTGACTGCCCTGTTTCCAGGGTAACTGACTGCCCTGTTTCCGGGTTAACTGACTGCCCTGTTTCCAGGCTAACTGACTGCACAGTTTACAGGATAACTGATCAACCTGTTTCTGGGGTAACTGACTGCCCTGTTTCCAGGGCAACTGACCGCCCTGTTTCCAGGATAACTGATTCCCCTGTTTCCAGGGTAACTGACTGCCCAGTTTCCGGGGTAACTGACTGCCCAGTTTCCAGGGTACCTAACTGCCCTGTTTCCGGGGTAACTGACTGCCCTGTTTCCAGGGTAACTGACTGCCCACCTTCCAGTGTAACTGATCACCCTGTTTCCAGGATAACTGACTGCCCTGTTTCCAGGTTAACTAACCGCCCTGTTTCCAGGGTAACTGACTGCCCAGTTTCCAGGGTAAATTATCACCCTGTTTCCGGGATAACTAACTGCCCTGTTTCCGGGATAACTGACTGCCCTGTTTCCGGGATAACTGACTGACCTGTTTCCGGGGTAACTGATCACCCTGTTTCCGGGGTAACTGACTGCCCAGTTTCCGGGTAACTGACTTCCCTGTTTCCAGGGTAACTGACTGCCCAGTTTCCAGAGTAACTGAATAACCTGTTTCCAGGGTAACAGATCACCCTGTTTCCGGGATAACTGACTGCCCTGTTTCCAAGATAACTGACTGCCCTCTTTCCAGGGTAACTGACTGCCCTGTTTCCGGGGTAACTGACTGCCCTGTTTCCAGGCTAACTGACTGCCCTGTTTCCAGGATAACTGATCACCCTGTTTCCCGGGTAACTGACTGCCCTGTTTCCGGGGTAACTGACCACCCTGTTTCCAGGATAACTGATCACCCTGTTTCCGGGGTAACTGACTGCCCTGTTTCCAGGATAACTGACTCCCCTGTTTCCAGGGTAACTGACTGCCCTGTTTCCAGGGTAACTGACTGCCCTGTTTCCGGGGTAACTGACTGCCCTGTTTCCAGGATATCTGATCACTCTGTTTCCGGGGGAACTGATCACTCTGTTTCCGGGGTAACTGACCACCCTGTTTCCGGGGTAACTGACTAATCTGTTTCCAGGGTTACTGACAGCCCTGTTTCTGGGGTAACTGACTGCCCTGCTTCCGGGGAAACTGACTGCCCTGTTTCCAGGATAACTGATCACCCTGTTTCCAGTGTAACTGACCATCCTGTTTCCAGGGTAACTGACTGCCCAGTTTCCAGGGTAACTGACTGCCCTGTTTCCAGGGTAACAGATCTCCCTGTTTCCGGGGTAACAGACCGCCCTGTTTCCAGGATAACTGACCGCCCTATTTCCGGGGTAACTGACCGCCCTGTTTCCAGGATAACTGACTGCCCTGTTTCCGGGATAACTGACTGCCCTGTTTACTGGATAACTGACCGCCCTGTTTCCAGGTTAACTGACTGCCCAGTTTCCGGGATAAATGACTGCCCTCTTTCCAGGTTAACTGACTGCCCTGTTTCCGGGATAACTGACTGCCCTGTTTCCAGGGTAACTGATAACCCTGTTTCCGGGATAACTGACTGCCCTCTTTCCAGGGTACTTGACTGCCCTGTTTCCGGGGTAACTGACTGCCCTGTTTCCAGGCTAACTGACTGCCCAGTTTCCAGAGTAACTGAATACCCTGTTTCCAGGGTAACTGACTGCCCTGTTTCCGGGATAACTGACTGCCCTGTTTCCAGGGTAACTGACTGCCCTGTTTCCTGGATAACTGACTGCCCTGTTTCCAGGGGAACTGACTGCCCTGTTTCCGGGGTAACTGATCACCCTGTTTCCGGGGTAACTGACTAACATGTTTCCAGGGTGACTGACTGCCCTGTTTCCAGGGTAACTGACTGCCCTGTTTCCTGGGTAACTGACTACCCTGCTTCCGGGGTAACTGACTGCCCTGTTTCCAGGGTAACTGATCACCCTGTTTCCGGGATAACTGACTCCCCTGTTTCCAGGGTAAGTGACTGCCCTGTTTCCGGGAGAACTGACTGCCCTGTTTCCAGGGTAACTGACTGCCCTGTTTCCGGGGTAACTGACCGCCTTGTTTCCAGGGTAACTGATCACCCTGTTTCTGGGATAACTGACTGCCCTGTTTCCGGGATAGCTGACTGCCCTGTTTCCAGGCTAACTGACTGCCCTGTTTCCGGGATAACTGATCACCCTGTTTCCGTGGTAACTGACTGCCCTGTTTCCGGGGTAAATGACCACCCTGTTTCCAGGATAACTGATCACCCTGTTTCCGGGGTAACTGACCACCCTGTTTCCAGGGTCACTGACCACCCTGTTTCCAGGATAACTGAAAGCCCTGTTTCCAGGGTAACTGACTGCCCAGTTTCCAGGGTAACTGATCACCCTGTTTCCGGGATAACTGACTGCCCTGTTTCCGGGAGAACTGACTGCCCTGTTTCCAGGATAAATGACTGCCCTGTTTCCAGGATAACTGACTGCCCTGTTTACTGGATAACTGATCGCCCTGTTTCCAGGTTAACTGACTGCCCTGTTTCCAGGGAAACTGACTGCCCTGTTTCCAGGGTAACTGACCGCCCTGTTTCTGGGGTAACTGGCCGCCCTGTTTCCTGGATAACTGACTGCCCTGTTTCCAGGATAACTGACTGCCCACTTTCCAGTGTAACTGATCACCCTGTTTCCTGGATAACTGACTGCCCTTTTTCCGGGATAACTGACTGCCCTGTTTCCAGGGTAACTGACCGCCCTGTTTCCAGGGTAACTGACTGCCCTGTTGCCAGGATAACTGACTGCCCTGTTTCCAGGGTAACTGACTGCCCACTTTCCAGTGCAACTGATCACCCTGTTTCCAGGGTTACTGACTGCCCACTTTCCAGTGTAACTGATCACCCTGTTTCCAGGATAACTGACTGCCCAGTTTCCAGGGTATATTATCACCCTGTTTCAGGGATAACTAACTGCCCTGTTTCCGGGATAACTGACTGCCCTGTTTCCGGGGTAACTGATCACCCTGTTTCCGGGGTAACTGACTGCCCAGTTTCCGGGGTAACTGACTTCCCTGTTTAAAGGGTAACTGTCTGCCCTGTTTCCGGGATAACTGACTGCCCTGTTTCCAGGGTAACTGATAACCCTGTTTCCGGGATAACTGACAGCCCTGTTTCCAGGGTAACTGACTGCCCAGTTTCCAGGGTAACTGACTGTCCTGTTTCCGGGGTAACTGACTGCCCTGTTTCCAGGGTAACTGACTCCCCAGTTTCCAGAGTAACTGAATACCCTGTTTCCAGGGTAACTGACTGCCCTGTTTCCGGGATAACTGACTGCCCTGTTTCCAGGGTAACTGACTGCCCTGTTTCCGGGGCAACTGACTGCCCTGTTTCCGGGATAACTGACTGCCCTGTTTCCGGGATAACTGACTGCCCTGTCTCCAGGATAACTGATCACCCTGTTTCCGGGCTAACTGACTGCCCTGTTTCCAGGGTAACTGACCGCCCTGTTTCCAGGATAACTGATCACCCTGTTTCCAGGGTAACTGACTGCCCTGTTTCCAGGGGAACTGACTGCCCTGTTTCCGGGGTAACTGATCACCCTATTTCTGGGGTAACTGACTAACAATTTTCCAGGGTGACTGACTGCCCTGCTTCCAGGGTAACTGACTGCCCAGTTTCCGGGGTAACTGACTGCCCTGTTTCCTGGGAAACTGACTACCCTGCTTCCGGGGTAACTGACTGCCCTGTTTCCAGGGTAACTGACTGCCCAGTTTCCAGTGTAACTGATCACCCTTTTTCCGGGATAACTGACTGCCCTATTTCCGGGATAACTGATTGCCCTGTTTCCAGGGTAACTGATCACCCTGTTTCCGGGATAACTGACTCCCCTGTTTCCAGGGTAAGTGACTGCCCAGTTTCCAGGGTAACTGACTGCCCTGTTTCCGGGGTAACTGACTGCCCTGTTTCCAGGGTAACTGACTGCCCAGTTTCCAGGGAAACTGATCACACTGTTTCCGGGATAAATGACTGCCCTGTTTCCGGGAGAACTGACTGCCCTGTTTCCAGGGTAACTGACTGCCCTGTTTCCAGGGTAACTGACCGCCTTGTTTCCAGGGTAACTGATCACCCTGTTTCTGGGATAACTGACTGCCCTGTTTCCGGGGTAACTGACTGCCCTGTTTCCAGGGTAACTGACAGCCCAGTTTCCAGGGTAACTGATCACCCTGTTTCCGGGATAACTGACTGCCCTGTTTCCGGGAGAACTGACTGCCATGTTTCCAGGGTAACTGACTGCCCTGTTTCCGGGGTAACTGACCGCCTTGTTTCCACTGTAAGTGATCACCCTTTTTCCGGGGGAACTGACTGCCCTGTTTCCAGGGTAACTGACCACCCTGTTTCCGGGGTAACTGTCCAACCAGTTTCCAGGGTGACTGACTGCCCTGTTTCCTGGGTTACTGACTTGCCCTGCTTCCGGGGTAACTGACTGCCCTGTTTCCAGGGTAACTGACTGCCCAGTTTCCAGGGTAACTGATCACCCTTTTTCCGGGATAACGACTGCCCTGTTTCCGGGATAACTGACTGCCCTGTTTCGAGGGTAACTGATCACCCTGTTTCCGGGATAACTGTCTGCCCTGTTTCCGGGATAACTGACTGCCCAGTTTCCAGGGTAACTGACTGCCCTGTTTCCGGGGTAACTGACTGCCCTGTTTCGAGAGTAACTGACTTCCCAGTTTCCAGGGTAACTGATCACCCTGTTTCCGGGATAACTGACTGCCCTGTTTCCGGGAGAAATGACTGCCCTGTTTACAGGGTAACTGACTGCCCTGCTTCCGGGGTAACTGACTGCCCTGTTTCCAGGGTAACTGATCACCCTGTTTACGGGATAACTGACTGCCCTGTTTCCGGGATAACAGACTGCCCTGTTTCCAGGGTAACTGACTTACCCTGTTTCCGGCGTAACTGACTGCCCTGTTTCTAGGCTCACTGACTGCCCTGTTTCCAGGATAACTGATCACCCTGTTTCCGGGGTAACTGACTGCCCTGTTTCCGGGAGAACTGACTGCCATGTTTCCAGGGTAACTGACTGCCCTGTTTCCGGGGTAACTGACCGCCTTGTTTCCAGTGTAAGTGATCACCCTTTTTCCGGGGGAACTGACTGCCCTGTTTCCAGGGTAACTGACCACCCTGTTTCCGGGGTAACTGTCCAACCAGTTTCCAGGGTGACTGACTGCCCTGTTTCCTGGGTTACTGACTTGCCCTGCTTCCGGGGTAACTGACTGCCCTGTTTCCAGGGTAACTGACTGCCCAGTTTCCAGGGTAACTGATCACCCTTTTTCCGGGATAACGACTGCCCTGTTTCCGGGATAACTGACTGCCCTGTTTCGAGGGTAACTGATCACCCTGTTTCCGGGATAACTGTCTGCCCTGTTTCCGGGATAACTGACTGCCCAGTTTCCAGGGTAACTGACTGCCCTGTTTCCGGGGTAACTGACTGCCCTGTTTCGAGGGTAACTGACTTCCCAGTTTCCAGGGTAACTGATCACCCTGTTTCCGGGATAACTGACTGCCCTGTTTCCGGGAGAAATGACTGCCCTGTTTACAGGGTAACTGACTGCCCTGTTTCCGGGGTAACTGACTGCCCAGTTTCCAGGGTAACTGATCACCCTGTTTACGGGATAACTGACTGCCCTGTTTCCGGGATAACTGACTGCCCTGTTTCCAGGGTAACTGACTTACCCTGTTTCCGGCGTAACTGACTGCCCTGTTTCTAGGCTCACTGACTGCCCTGTTTCCAGGATAACTGATCACCCTGTTTCCGGGGTAACTGACTGCCCTGTTTCCGGGGTAACTGACCGCCCTGTTTCCAGGGTCACTGACCACCCTGTTTCCAGGATAACTGAAAGCCCTGTTTCCAGGGTAACTGATCTCCCTGTTTCCGGGGTAACTGATCACCCTGTTTCCGGGTAACTGACTGCCCTGTTTCCGGGGTAACTGACTGCCCTGTTTCCAGGGTAACTGATCTCCCTGTTTCCAGTGCAACGGATCACCATGTTTCCGGGTAACTGACCACCCTGTTTCCAGGATAACTGACTCCCCTGTTTCCAGGGGAACTGACTGCCCTGTTTCCAGGTTAACTGACTGCCCTGTTTCCAGGGTAACCGATTGCCCTGTTTCCAGGGGAACGGACTGCCCTGTTTCCGGGGTAACTGATCACCCTGTTTCCGGGGTAACTGTCCAACCAGTTTCCAGGGTGACTGACTGCCCTGTTTCCTGGGTTACTGACTTGCCCTGCTTCCGGGGTAACTGACTGCCCTGTTTCCAGGGTAACTGACTGCCCAGTTTCCAGGGTAACTGATCACCCTTTTTCCGGGATAACGACTGCCCTGTTTCCGGGATAACTGACTGCCCTGTTTCGAGGGTAACTGATCACCCTGTTTCCGGGATAACTGTCTGCCCTGTTTCCGGGATAACTGACTGCCCAGTTTCCAGGGTAACTGACTGCCCTGTTTCCGGGGTAACTGACTGCCCTGTTTCGAGGGTAACTGACTTCCCAGTTTCCAGGGTAACTGATCACCCTGTTTCCGGGATAACTGACTGCCCTGTTTCCGGGAGAAATGACTGCCCTGTTTACAGGGTAACTGACTGCCCTGCTTCCGGGGTAACTGACTGCCCTGTTTCCAGGGTAACTGATCACCCTGTTTACGGGATAACTGACTGCCCTGTTTCCGGGATAACTGACTGCCCTGTTTCCAGGGTAACTGACTTACCCTGTTTCCGGCGTAACTGACTGCCCTGTTTCTAGGCTCACTGACTGCCCTGTTTCCAGGATAACTGATCAACCTGTTTCCGGGGTAACTGACTGCCCTGTTTCCGGGGTAACTGACCGCCCTGTTTCCAGGGTCACTGACCACCCTGTTTCCAGGATAACTGAAAGCCCTGTTTCCAGGGTAACTGATCTCCCTGTTTCCGGGGTAACTGATCACCCTGTTTCCGGGTAACTGACTGCCCTGTTTCCGGGGTAACTGACTGCCCTGTTTCCAGGGTAACTGATCTCCCTGTTTCCAGTGCAACGGATCACCATGTTTCCGGGGTAACTGACTGCCCTGTTTCCAGGGCAACTGACCGCCCTGTTTCCGGGGTAACTGACTGCCCAGTTTCCAGGGTAACTGTTCACCCTGTTTCCGGGGTAACGGATCACCCTGTTTCCGCGGTAAATGACTGCCCTGTTTCCAGGGTAACTGACCGCCCTGTTTCAGGGATAACTGATCACCCTGTTTCCGGGGTAACTGAGTAATCTGTTTCCAGGGTTACTGACTGCCCTGTTTCCGGGGCAACTGACTGCGCAGTTTCCAGGGTAAAAAACTGCCCTGTTTCCGGGGTAACTGACCGCCCTGTTTCCAGGATAACTGATCACCCTGTTTCCGGGGTAACTGAGTAATCTGTTTCCAGGGTTACTGACTGCCCTGTTTCCGGGGTAACTGACTGCCCAGTTTCCAGCGTAACTGACTGCCCTGTTTCCAGGGTAACTGACTGCCCTGTTTCCAGGGTAACTCACTGCCCTGTTTCCGGGGTAACTGACTGCCCAGTTTCCAGGGTAACTGAATGCCCAGTTTCCAGGGTAACTAACTGCCCTGTTTCCGGGGTAACTGACTGCCCAGTTTCCAGGGTAACTGATCACCCTGTTTCCGGGGTAACTGACTAACAAGTTTCCAGGGTGACTGACTGCCCTGTTTCCAGGGTAACTGACTGCCCAGTTTCCGGGGTAACTGACTGCCCTGTTTCCGGGATAACTGACTGCCCTGTTTCCAGGCTAACTGACTGCCCTGTTTCCGGGATAACTGACTGCCCTGTTTCCGGGATAACTGATCACCCTGTTTCCGTGGTAACTGACTGCCCTGTTTCCGGGGTAAATGACCGCCCTGTTTCCAGGATAACTGATCACCCTGTTTCCTGGGTAACTGACCACCCTGTTTCCGGGATAACTGACTGCCCAGTTTCCAGGGTAACTGACTAACCAGTTTCCAGGGTGACTGACTGCCCTGTTTCCAGGGTAACTGACTGCCCTGTTTCCAGGGTAACTGACTGCCCAGTTTCCAGGGTAACTGACTGTCCTGTTTCCGGGGTAACTGACTGCCCTGTTTCCAGGGTAACTGACTCCCCAGTTTCCAGAGTAACTGAATACCCTGTTTCCAGGGTAACTGACTGCCCTGTTTCCGGGATAACTGACTGCCCTGTTTCCAGGGTAACTGACTGCCCTGTTTCCGGGGCAACTGACTGCCCTGTTTCCGGGATAACTGACTGCCCTGTTTCCGGGATAACTGACTGCCCTGTCTCCAGGATAACTGATCACCCTGTTTCCGGGGTAACTGACTGCCCTGTTTCCAGGGTAACTGACCGCCCTGTTACCAGGATAACTGATCACCCTGTTTCCAGGGTAACTGACTGCCCTGTTTCCAGGGGAACTGACTGCCCTGTTTCCGGGGTAACTGATCACCCTATTTCTGGGGTAACTGACTAACAATTTTCCAGGGTGACTGACTGCCCTGTTTCCAGGGTAACTGACTGCCCAGTTTCCGGGGTAACTGACTGCCCTGTTTCCTGGGAAACTGACTACCCTGCTTCCGGGGTAACTGACTGCCCTGTTTCCAGGGTAACTGACTGCCCAGTTTCCAGTGTAACTGATCACCCTTTTTCCGGGATAACTGACTAACAAGTTTCCAGGGTGACTAACTGCCCTGTTTCCGGGGTAACTGACTGCCCAGTTTCCAGGGTAACTGATCACCCTGTTTCCGGGGTAACTGACTAACAAGTTTCCAGGGTGACTGACTGCCCTGTTTCCAGGGTAACTGACTGCCCAGTTTCCGGGGTAACTGACTGCCCTGTTTCCGGGATAACTGACTGCCCTGTTTCCAGGCTAACTGACTGCCCTGTTTCCGGGATAACTGACTGCCCTGTTTCCGGGATAACTGATCACCCTGTTTCCGTGGTAACTGACTGCCCTGTTTCCGGGGTAAATGACCGCCCTGTTTCCAGGATAACTGATCACCCTGTTTCCTGGGTAACTGACCACCCTGTTTCCGGGATAACTGACTGCCCAGTTTCCAGGGTAACTGACTAACCAGTTTCCAGGGTGACTGACTGCCCTGTTTCCAGGGTAACTGACTGCCCTGTTTCCAGGGTAACTGACTGCCCAGTTTCCAGGGTAACTGACTGTCCTGTTTCCGGGGTAACTGACTGCCCTGTTTCCAGGGTAACTGACTCCCCAGTTTCCAGAGTAACTGAATACCCTGTTTCCAGGGTAACTGACTGCCCTGTTTCCGGGATAACTGACTGCCCTGTTTCCAGGGTAACTGACTGCCCTGTTTCCGGGGCAACTGACTGCCCTGTTTCCGGGATAACTGACTGCCCTGTTTCCGGGATAACTGACTGCCCTGTCTCCAGGATAACTGATCACCCTGTTTCCGGGGTAACTGACTGCCCTGTTTCCAGGGTAACTGACCGCCCTGTTTCCAGGATAACTGATCACCCTGTTTCCAGGGTAACTGACTGCCCTGTTTCCAGGGGAACTGACTGCCCTGTTTCCGGGGTAACTGATCACCCTATTTCTGGGGTAACTGACTAACAATTTTCCAGGGTGACTGACTGCCCTGTTTCCAGGGTAACTGACTGCCCAGTTTCCGGGGTAACTGACTGCCCTGTTTCCTGGGAAACTGACTACCCTGCTTCCGGGGTAACTGACTGCCCTGTTTCCAGGGTAACTGACTGCCCAGTTTCCAGTGTAACTGATCACCCTTTTTCCGGGATAACTGACTGCCCTATTTCCGGGATAACTGATTGCCCTGTTTCCAGGGTAACTGATCACCCTGTTTCCGGGTAACTGACTGCCCTGTTTCCGGGGTAACTGACTGCCCTGTTTCCAGGGTAACTGATCTCCCTGTTTCCAGTGCAACGGATCACCATGTTTCCGGGTAACTGACCACCCTGTTTCCAGGATAACTGACTCCCCTGTTTCCAGGGGAACTGACTGCCCTGTTTCCAGGTTAACTGACTGCCCTGTTTCCAGGGTAACCGATTGCCCTGTTTCCAGGGGAACGGACTGCCCTGTTTCCGGGGTAACTGATCACCCTGTTTCCGGGGTAACTGTCCAACCAGTTTCCAGGGTGACTGACTGCCCTGTTTCCTGGGTTACTGACTTGCCCTGCTTCCGGGGTAACTGACTGCCCTGTTTCCAGGGTAACTGACTGCCCAGTTTCCAGGGTAACTGATCACCCTTTTTCCGGGATAACGACTGCCCTGTTTCCGGGATAACTGACTGCCCTGTTTCGAGGGTAACTGATCACCCTGTTTCCGGGATAACTGTCTGCCCTGTTTCCGGGATAACTGACTGCCCAGTTTCCAGGGTAACTGACTGCCCTGTTTCCGGGGTAACTGACTGCCCTGTTTCGAGGGTAACTGACTTCCCAGTTTCCAGGGTAACTGATCACCCTGTTTCCGGGATAACTGACTGCCCTGTTTCCGGGAGAAATGACTGCCCTGTTTACAGGGTAACTGACTGCCCTGCTTCCGGGGTAACTGACTGCCCTGTTTCCAGGGTAACTGATCACCCTGTTTACGGGATAACTGACTGCCCTGTTTCCGGGATAACTGACTGCCCTGTTTCCAGGGTAACTGACTTACCCTGTTTCCGGCGTAACTGACTGCCCTGTTTCTAGGCTCACTGACTGCCCTGTTTCCAGGATAACTGATCAACCTGTTTCCGGGGTAACTGACTGCCCTGTTTCCGGGGTAACTGACCGCCCTGTTTCCAGGGTCACTGACCACCCTGTTTCCAGGATAACTGAAAGCCCTGTTTCCAGGGTAACTGATCTCCCTGTTTCCGGGGTAACTGATCACCCTGTTTCCGGGTAACTGACTGCCCTGTTTCCGGGGTAACTGACTGCCCTGTTTCCAGGGTAACTGATCTCCCTGTTTCCAGTGCAACGGATCACCATGTTTCCGGGGTAACTGACTGCCCTGTTTCCAGGGCAACTGACCGCCCTGTTTCCGGGGTAACTGACTGCCCAGTTTCCAGGGTAACTGTTCACCCTGTTTCCGGGGTAACGGATCACCCTGTTTCCGCGGTAAATGACTGCCCTGTTTCCAGGGTAACTGACCGCCCTGTTTCAGGGATAACTGATCACCCTGTTTCCGGGGTAACTGAGTAATCTGTTTCCAGGGTTACTGACTGCCCTGTTTCCGGGGCAACTGACTGCGCAGTTTCCAGGGTAAAAAACTGCCCTGTTTCCGGGGTAACTGACCGCCCTGTTTCCAGGATAACTGATCACCCTGTTTCCGGGGTAACTGAGTAATCTGTTTCCAGGGTTACTGACTGCCCTGTTTCCGGGGTAACTGACTGCCCAGTTTCCAGCGTAACTGACTGCCCTGTTTCCAGGGTAACTGACTGCCCTGTTTCCAGGGTAACTCACTGCCCTGTTTCCGGGGTAACTGACTGCCCAGTTTCCAGGGTAACTGAATGCCCAGTTTCCAGGGTAACTAACTGCCCTGTTTCCGGGGTAACTGACTGCCCAGTTTCCAGGGTAACTGATCACCCTGTTTCCGGGGTAACTGACTAACAAGTTTCCAGGGTGACTGACTGCCCTGTTTCCAGGGTAACTGACTGCCCAGTTTCCGGGGTAACTGACTGCCCTGTTTCCGGGATAACTGACTGCCCTGTTTCCAGGCTAACTGACTGCCCTGTTTCCGGGATAACTGACTGCCCTGTTTCCGGGATAACTGATCACCCTGTTTCCGTGGTAACTGACTGCCCTGTTTCCGGGGTAAATGACCGCCCTGTTTCCAGGATAACTGATCACCCTGTTTCCTGGGTAACTGACCACCCTTTTTCCGGGATAACTGACTGCCCAGTTTCCAGGGTAACTGACTAACCAGTTTCCAGGGTGACTGACTGCCCTGTTTCCAGGGTAACTGACTGCCCTGTTTCCAGGGTAACTGACTGCCCAGTTTCCAGGGTAACTGACTGTCCTGTTTCCGGGGTAACTGACTGCCCTGTTTCCAGGGTAACTGACTCCCCAGTTTCCAGAGTAACTGAATACCCTGTTTCCAGGGTAACTGACTGCCCTGTTTCCGGGATAACTGACTGCCCTGTTTCCAGGGTAACTGACTGCCCTGTTTCCGGGGCAACTGACTGCCCTGTTTCCGGGATAACTGACTGCCCTGTTTCCGGGATAACTGACTGCCCTGTCTCCAGGATAACTGATCACCCTGTTTCCGGGGTAACTGACTGCCCTGTTTCCAGGGTAACTGACCGCCCTGTTTCCAGGATAACTGATCACCCTGTTTCCAGGGTAACTGACTGCCCTGTTTCCAGGGGAACTGACTGCCCTGTTTCCGGGGTAACTGATCACCCTATTTCTGGGGTAACTGACTAACAATTTTCCAGGGTGACTGACTGCCCTGTTTCTGGGATAACTGACTGCCCTGTTTCCGGGGTAACTGACTGCCCTGTTTCCAGGGTAACTGACAGCCCAGTTTCCAGGGTAACTGATCACCCTGTTTCCGGGATAACTGACTGCCCTGTTTCCGGGAGAACTGACTGCCCTGTTTCCGGGATAAATGACTGCCCTGTTTCCGGGATAACTGACTGCCCTGTCTCCAGGATAACTGATCACCCTGTTTCCGGGGTAACTGAGTAATCTGTTTCCAGGGTTACTGACTGCCCTGTTTCCGGGGCAACTGACTGCGCAGTTTCCAGGGTAAAAAACTGCCCTGTTTCCGGGGTAACTGACCGCCCTGTTTCCAGGATAACTGATCACCCTGTTTCCGGGGTAACTGAGTAATCTGTTTCCAGGGTTACTGACTGCCCTGTTTCCGGGGTAACTGACTGCCCAGTTTCCAGCGTAACTGACTGCCCTGTTTCCAGGGTAACTGACTGCCCTGTTTCCAGGGTAACTCACTGCCCTGTTTCCGGGGTAACTGACTGCCCAGTTTCCAGGGTAACTGAATGCCCAGTTTCCAGGGTAACTAACTGCCCTGTTTCCGGGGTAACTGACTGCCCAGTTTCCAGGGTAACTGATCACCCTGTTTCCGGGGTAACTGACTAACAAGTTTCCAGGGTGACTGACTGCCCTGTTTCCAGGGTAACTGACTGCCCAGTTTCCGGGGTAACTGACTGCCCTGTTTCCGGGATAACTGACTGCCCTGTTTCCAGGCTAACTGACTGCCCTGTTTCCGGGATAACTGACTGCCCTGTTTCCGGGATAACTGATCACCCTGTTTCCGTGGTAACTGACTGCCCTGTTTCCGGGGTAAATGACCGCCCTGTTTCCAGGATAACTGATCACCCTGTTTCCTGGGTAACTGACCACCCTGTTTCCGGGATAACTGACTGCCCAGTTTCCAGGGTAACTGACTAACCAGTTTCCAGGGTGACTGACTGCCCTGTTTCCAGGGTAACTGACTGCCCTGTTTCCAGGGTAACTGACTGCCCAGTTTCCAGGGTAACTGACTGTCCTGTTTCCGGGGTAACTGACTGCCCTGTTTCCAGGGTAACTGACTCCCCAGTTTCCAGAGTAACTGAATACCCTGTTTCCAGGGTAACTGACTGCCCTGTTTCCGGGATAACTGACTGCCCTGTTTCCAGGGTAACTGACTGCCCTGTTTCCGGGGCAACTGACTGCCCTGTTTCCGGGATAACTGACTGCCCTGTTTCCGGGATAACTGACTGCCCTGTCTCCAGGATAACTGATCACCCTGTTTCCGGGGTAACTGACTGCCCTGTTTCCAGGGTAACTGACCGCCCTGTTTCCAGGATAACTGATCACCCTGTTTCCAGGGTAACTGACTGCCCTGTTTCCAGGGGAACTGACTGCCCTGTTTCCGGGGTAACTGATCACCCTATTTCTGGGGTAACTGACTAACAATTTTCCAGGGTGACTGACTGCCCTGTTTCCAGGGTAACTGACTGCCCAGTTTCCGGGGTAACTGACTGCCCTGTTTCCTGGGAAACTGACTACCCTGCTTCCGGGGTAACTGACTGCCCTGTTTCCAGGGTAACTGACTGCCCAGTTTCCAGTGTAACTGATCACCCTTTTTCCGGGATAACTGACTGCCCTATTTCCGGGATAACTGATTGCCCTGTTTCCAGGGTAACTGATCACCCTGTTTCCGGGTAACTGACTGCCCTGTTTCCGGGGTAACTGACTGCCCTGTTTCCAGGGTAACTGATCTCCCTGTTTCCAGTGCAACGGATCACCATGTTTCCGGGTAACTGACCACCCTGTTTCCAGGATAACTGACTCCCCTGTTTCCAGGGGAACTGACTGCCCTGTTTCCAGGTTAACTGACTGCCCTGTTTCCAGGGTAACCGATTGCCCTGTTTCCAGGGGAACGGACTGCCCTGTTTCCGGGGTAACTGATCACCCTGTTTCCGGGGTAACTGTCCAACCAGTTTCCAGGGTGACTGACTGCCCTGTTTCCTGGGTTACTGACTTGCCCTGCTTCCGGGGTAACTGACTGCCCTGTTTCCAGGGTAACTGACTGCCCAGTTTCCAGGGTAACTGATCACCCTTTTTCCGGGATAACGACTGCCCTGTTTCCGGGATAACTGACTGCCCTGTTTCGAGGGTAACTGATCACCCTGTTTCCGGGATAACTGTCTGCCCTGTTTCCGGGATAACTGACTGCCCAGTTTCCAGGGTAACTGACTGCCCTGTTTCCGGGGTAACTGACTGCCCTGTTTCGAGGGTAACTGACTTCCCAGTTTCCAGGGTAACTGATCACCCTGTTTCCAGGATAACTGACTACCCTGTTTCCAGGGGAACTGACTGCCCTGTTTCCAGGGGAACTGACTGCCCTGTTTCCGGGGTAACTGATCACCCTATTTCTGGGGTAACTGACTAACAATTTTCCAGGGTGACTGACTGCCCTGTTTCCAGGGTAACTGACTGCCCAGTTTCCGGGGTAACTGACTGCCCTGTTTCCTGGGAAAGTGACTACCCTGCTTCCGGGGTAACTGACTGCCCTGTTTCCAGGGTAACTGACTGCCCAGTTTCCAGTGTAACTGATCACCCTTTTTCCGGGATAACTGACTGCCCTATTTCCGGGAATACTGATTGCCCTGTTTCCAGGGTAACTGATCACCCTGTTTCCGGGATAACTGACTCCCCTGTTTCCAGGGTAAGTGACTGCCCAGTTTCCAGGGTAACTGACTGCCCTGTTTCCGGGGTAACTGACTGCCCTGTTTCCAGGGTAACTGACTGCCCAGTTTCCAGGGAAACTGATCACACTGTTTCCGGGATAAATGACTGCCCTGTTTCCGGGAGAACTGACTGCCCTGTTTCCAGGGTAACTGACTGCCCTGTTTCCAGGGTAACTGACCGCCTTGTTTCCAGGGTAACTGATCACCCTGTTTCTGGGATAACTGACTGCCCTGTTTCCGGGATAACTGACTGCCCTGTTTCCGGGATAACTGACTGCCCTGTCTCCAGGATAACTGATCACCCTGTTTCCGGGGTAACTGACTGCCCTGTTTCCAGGGTAACTGACCGCCCTGTTTCCAGGATAACTGATCACCCTGTTTCCAGGGGAACTGACTGCCCTGTTTCCAGGGGAACTGACTGCCCTGTTTCCGGGGTAACTGATCACCCTATTTCTGGGGTAACTGACTAACAATTTTCCAGGGTGACTGACTGCCCTGTTTCCAGGGTAACTGACTGCCCAGTTTCCGGGGTAACTGACTGCCCTGTTTCCTGGGAAAGTGACTACCCTGCTTCCGGGGTAACTGACTGCCCTGTTTCCAGGGTAACTGACTGCCCAGTTTCCAGTGTAACTGATCACCCTTTTTCCGGGATAACTGACTGCCCTATTTCCGGGAATACTGATTGCCCTGTTTCCAGGGTAACTGATCACCCTGTTTCCGGGATAACTGAGTCCCCTGTTTCCAGGGTAAGTGACTGCCCAGTTTCCAGGGTAACTGACTGCCCTGTTTCCGGGGTAACTGACTGCCCTGTTTCCAGGGTAACTGACTGCCCAGTTTCCAGGGAAACTGATCACACTGTTTCCGGGATAAATGACTGCCCTGTTTCCGGGAGAACTGACTGCCCTGTTTCCAGGGTAACTGACTGCCCTGTTTCCAGGGTAACTGACCGCCTTGTTTCCAGGGTAACTGATCACCCTGTTTCTGGGATAACTGACTGCCCTGTTTCCGGGGTAACTGACTGCCCTGTTTCCAGGGTAACTGACAGCCCAGTTTCCAGGGTAACTGATCACCCTGTTTCCGGGATAACTGACTGCCCTGTTTCCGGGAGAACTGACTGCCATGTTTCCAGGGTAACTGACTGCCCTGTTTCCGGGGTAACTGACCGCCTTGTTTCCAGTGTAAGTGATCACCCTTTTTCCGGGGGAACTGACTGCCCTGTTTCCAGGGTAACTGACCACCCTGTTTCCAGGATAACTGATCACCCTGTTTCCGGGTAACTGACCACCCTGTTTCCAGGATAACTGACTCCCCTGTTTCCAGGGTAACTGACTGCCCTGTTTCCGGGGTAACTGATCTCCCTGTTTCCGGGGTAACTGACCGCCCTGTTTCCAGGATAACTGACCTACCTATTTCCGGGGTAACTGACCGCCCTGTTTCCAGGATAACTGACTGCCCTGTTTCCAGGTTAACTGACTGCCCTGTTTCCAGGGTAACCGATTGCCCTGTTTCCAGGGGAACGGACTGCCCTGTTTCCGGGGTAACTGATCACCCTGTTTCCGGGGTAACTGTCCAACCTGTTTCCTGGGTTACTGACTTGCCCTGCTTCCGGGGTAACTGACTGCCCTGTTTCCAGGGTAACTGACTGCCCAGTTTCCAGGGTAACTGATCACCCTTTTTCCGGGATAACGACTGCCCTGTTTCCGGGATAACTGACTGCCCTGTTTCGAGGGTAACTGATCACCCTGTTTCCGGGATAACTGTCTGCCCTGTTTCCGGGATAACTGACTGCCCAGTTTCCAGGGTAACTGACTGCCCTGTTTCCGGGGTAACTGACTGCCCTGTTTCGAGGGTAACTGACTTCCCAGTTTCCAGGGTAACTGATCACCCTGTTTCCGGGATAACTGACTGCCCTGTTTCCGGGAGAAATGACTGCCCTGTTTACAGGGTAACTGACTGCCCTGCTTCCGGGGTAACTGACTGCCCTGTTTCCAGGGTAACTGATCACCCTGTTTACAGGATAACTGACTGCCCTGTTTCCGGGATAACTGACTGCCCTGTTTCCAGGGTAACTGACTTACCCTGTTTCCGGCGTAACTGACTGCCCTGTTTCTAGGCTCACTGACTGCCCTGTTTCCAGGATAACTGATCACCCTGTTTCCGGGGTAACTGACTGCCCTGTTTCCGGGGTAACTGACCGCCCTGTTTCCAGGGTCACTGACCACCCTGTTTCCAGGATAACTGAAAGCCCTGTTTCCAGGGTAACTGATCTCCCTGTTTCCGGGGTAACTGATCACCCTGTTTCCGGGTAACTGACTGCCCTGTTTCCGGGGTAACTGACTGCCCTGTTTCCAGGGTAACTGATCTCCCTGTTTCCAGTGCAACGGATCACCATGTTTCCGGGTAACTGACCACCCTGTTTCCAGGATAACTGACTCCCCTGTTTCCAGGGGAACTGACTGCCCTGTTTCCAGGTTAACTGACTGCCCTGTTTCCAGGGTAACCGATTGCCCTGTTTCCAGGGGAACGGACTGCCCTGTTTCCGGGGTAACTGATCACCCTGTTTCCGGGGTAACTGTCCAACCAGTTTCCAGGGTGACTGACTGCCCTGTTTCCTGGGTTACTGACTTGCCCTGCTTCCGGGGTAACTGACTGCCCTGTTTCCAGGGTAACTGACTGCCCAGTTTCCAGGGTAACTGATCACCCTGTTTCCGGGATAAGTGACTGCCCTGCTTCCGGAGAACTGACTGCCCTGTTTCCAGGGTAACTGACTGCCCTGTTTCCGGGGTAACTGACCGCCTTGTTTCCAGTGTAAGTGATCACCCTTTTTCCGGGGTCACTGACTGCCCTGTTTCCAGGGTAACTGACCGCCCTGTTTCCAGGATAACTGATCACCCTGTTTCCGGGGTAACTGACCACCCTGTTTCCAGGATAACTGACTCCCCTGTTTCCAGGGTAAGTGACTGCCCTGCTTCCGGGGTAACTGATCTCCCTGTTTCCGGGGTAACTGACCGCCCTGTTTCCAGGATAACTGACCTACCTATTTCCGGGGTAACTGACCGCCCTGTTTCCAGGATAACTGACTGCCCTGTTTCCAGGTTAACTGACTGCCCTGTTTCCAGGGTAACCGACTGCCCTGTTTCCAGGGGAACTGACTGCCCTGTTTCCGGGGTAACTGATCACCCTGTTTCCGGGGTAACTGTCCAACCAGTTTCCAGGGTGACTGACTGCCCTGTTACCTGGGTAACTGACTGCCCTGCTTCCGGGGTAACTGACTGCCCTGTTTCCAGGGTAACTGACTGCCCAGTTTCCAGGGTAACTGATCACCCTTTTTCCGGGATAACTGACTGCCCTGTTTCCGGGATAACTGACTGCCCTGTTTCGAGGGTAACTGATCACCCTGTTTCCGGGATCACTGTCTGCCCTGTTTCCGGGATAACTGACTGCCCAGTTTCCAGGGTAACCGACTGCCCTGTTTCCGGGGTAACCGACTGCCCTGTTTCGAGGGTAACTGACTTCCCAGTTTTCAGGGTAACTGATCACCCTGTTTCCGGGATAACTGACTGCCCTGTTTCCGGGAGAAATGACTGCCCTGTTTACAGGGTAACTGACTGCCCTGCTTCCGGGGTAACTGACTGCCCTGTTTCCAGGGTAATTGATCACCCTGTTTCCGGGATAACTGACTGCCCTGTTTCCGGGATAACTGACTGCCCTGTTTCCAGGGTAACTGACTTTCCCTGTTTCCGGGGTAACTGACCGCCCTGTTTCCAGGGTCACTGACCACCCTGTTTCCAGGATAACTGAAAGCCCTGTTTCCAGGGTAACTGATCTCCCTGTTTCCGGGGTAACTGATCTCCCTGTTTCCAGGGTAACTGACTGCCCTGTTTCCGGGATAACTGACTGCCCTGTTTTCAGGGTAACTGATAACCCTGTTTCCGGGATAACTGACTGCCCTGTTTCCAGGGTAACTGACTGCCCAGTTTCCAGGGTAACTGACTGCCCTGTCTCCGGGGTAACTGACTGCCCTGTTTACAGGGTAACTGACTGCCCAGTTTCCAGAGTAACTGAATACCCTGTTTCCAGGGTAACAGATCACCCTGTTTCCGGGATAACTGACTGCCCTGTTTCCAGGATAACTGACTGCCCTGTTTCCAGGGTAACTGACTGCCCTGTTTCCGGGGTAACTGACTGCCCTGTTTGCAGGCTAACTGATCTCCCTGTTTCCGGGGTAACTGACCGCCCTGTTTCCAGGATAACTGACCTACCTATTTCCAGGTTAACTGTCTGCCCTGTTTCCAGTGTAACTGACTGCCCTGTTTCCAGGGGAACTGACTGCCCTGTTTCCGGGGTAACTGATCACCCTGTTTCCGGGGTAACTGACTAACCAGTTTCCAGGGTGACTGACTGCCCTGTTTCCAGGGTAACTGACTGCCCAGTTTCCGGGGTAACTGACTGCCCTGTTTCCTGGGTAACTGACTGCCCCGCTTCCGGGCTAACTGACTGCCCTGTTTCCAGGGTAACTGACTGCCCAGTTTCCAGGGTAACTGATCACCCTTTTTCCGGGATAACTGACTGCCCTGTTTCCGGGATAACTGACTGCCCTGTTTCCAGGGTAACTGACTGCCTTGTTTCCGGGGCAACTGACTGCCCTGTTTCCAGGGTAACTGATCACCCTGTTTCCGGAATTACTGACTGCCCTGTTTCCGGGATAACTGACTGCCCTGTTTCCAGGGTAACTGACTGCACTGTTTACAGGATAACTGATCACCCTGTTTCCGGGGTAACTGACTGCCCTGTTTCCAGGGTAACTGATCACCCTGTTTCCGGGATAACTGACTGCCCTGTTTCCGGGGGAAATGACTGCGCTGTTTCCAGGGTAACTGACTGCCCTCTTTCCAGGGTAACTGACTGCCCTGTTTCCAGGGTAACTGATCACCCTGTTTCCGGGATAACTGTCTGCCCTGTTTCCGGGATAACTGACTGCCCTGTTTCCAGGGTAACTGACTGCCCTGTTTCCAGGGGAACTGACTGCCCTGTTTCCGGGGTAACTGATCACCCTGTTTCCGGGGTAACTGACTAACATGTTTCCAGGGTGACTGACTGCCATGTTTCCAGGGTAACTGACTGCCCACTTTCCGGGGTAACTGACTGACCTGTTTCCTGGGTAAATGACTGCCCTGCATCCGGGGTAACTGACTGCCCTGTTTCCAGGGTAACTGACTGCCCAGTTTCAATGTAACTGATCACCCTTTTTCCGGGATAACTGACTGCCCTATTTCCGGGATAATTGATTGCCCAGTTTCCAGGGTAACTGATCACCCTGTTTCCGGGATAACTGACTCCCCTGTTTCCAGGGTAAGTGACTGCCCAGTTTCCAGGGTAACTGACTGCCCTGTTTCCAGGATAACTGATCACCCTGTTTCCGGGATAACTGACTGCCCTGTTTCCGGGAGAACTGACTGCCCTGTTTCCAGGGTAACTGACTGCCCTGTTTCCGGGGTAACTGACCGCCTTGTTTCCAGGGTAACTGATCACCCTGTTTCTGGGATAACTGACTGCCCTGTTTTCGGGATAACTGACTGCCCTGTTTCCAGGCTAACTGACTGCCCTGTTTCCGGGATAACTGATCATCCTGTTTCCGTGGTAACTGACTGCCCTGTTTCCGGGGTAAATGACCACCCTGTTTCCAGGATAACTGATCACCCTGTTTCCGGGGTAACTGACCACCTTGTTTCCAGGGTCACTGACCACCCTGTTTCCAGGATAACTGAAAGCCCTGTTTCCAGGGTAACTGACTGCCCAGTTTCCAGGGTAACTGACTGCCCTGTTTCCGGGAGAACTGACTGCCCTGTTTCCAGGATAAATGACTGCCCTGTTTCCAGGATAACTGACTGCCCTGTTTACTGGATAACTGATCGCCCTGTTTCCAGGTTAACTGACTGCCCTGTTTCCAGGGAAACTGACTGCACTGTTTCCAGGGTAACTGACCGCCCTGTTTCTGGGGTAACTGACCGCCCTGTTTCCTGGATAACTGACTGCCCTGTTTCCAGGGTAACTGACTGCCCACTTTCCAGTGTAACTGATCACCCTGTTTCCAGGATAACTGAATGCCCTGTTTCCGGGATAACTGACTGCCCTGCTTCCAGGGTAACTGACCGCACTGTTTCCAGGGTAACTGACTGCCCTGTTGCCAGGATAACTGACTGCCCTGTTTCCAGGGTAACTGACTGCCCACTTTCCAGTGCAACTGATCACCCTGTTTCCAGGGTTACTGACTGCCCACTTTCCAGTGTAACTGATCACCCTGTTTCCAGGATAACTGACTGCCCAGTTTCCAGGGTATATTATCACCCTGTTTCAGGGATAACTAACTGCCCTGTTTCCGGGATAACTGACTGCCCTGTTTCCGGGGTAACTGATCACCCTGTTTCCGGGGTAACTGACTGCCCAGTTTCCGGGGTAACTGACTTCCCTGTTTAAAGGGTAACTGTCTGCCCTGTTTCCGGGATAACTGACTGCCCTGTTTCCAGGGTAACTGATAACCCTGTTTCCGGGATAACTGACTGCCCTGTTTCCAGGGTAACTGACTGCCCAGTTTCCAGGGTAACTGACTGTCCTGTTTCCGGGGTAACTGACTGCCCTGTTTCCAGGGTAACTGACTGCCCAGTTTCCAGAGTAACTGAATACCCTGTTTCCAGGGTAACTGACTGCCCTGTTTCCGGGATAACTGACTTCCCTGTTTCCAGGGTAACTGACTGCCCTGTTTCCGGGGCAACTGACTGCCCTGTTTCCAGGGTAACTGATCACCCTGATTCCGGGATAACTGTTCACCCTGTTTCCAGGGTAACTGACTGCCCTGTTTCCAGGGGAACTGACTGCCCTGTTTCGGGGTTAACTGATCACCCTATTTCTGGGGTAACTGACTAACAATTTTCCAGGGTGACAGACTGCCCTGTTTCCAGGCTAACTGACTGCCCAGTTCCGGGGTAACTGACTGCCCTGTTTCCTGGGTAACTGACTGCCCTGCTTCCGGGGTAACTGACTGCCCTGTTTCCAGGGTAACTGACTGCCCAGTTTCCAGTGTAACTGATCACCCTTTTTCCGGGATAACTGACTGCCCTATTTCGGGGATAACTGATTGCCCTGTTTCCAGGGTAACTGATCACCCTGTTTCCGGGATAACTGACTCCCCTGTTTCCAGGGTAAGTGACTGCCCAGTTTCCAGGGTAACTGACTGCCCTGTTTCCGGGGGAACTGACTGCCCTGTTTCCAGGGTAACTGACTGCCCAGTTTCCAGGGTAACTGATCACACTGTTTCCGGGATAACTGACTGCCCTGTTTCCGGGAGAACTGACTACCCTGTTTCCAGGGTAACTGACTGCCCTGTTTCCGGGGTAACTGACCGCCTTGTTTCCAGGGTAACTGATCACCCTGTTTCTGGGATAACTGACTGCCCTGTTTCCGGGGTAACTGACTGCCCTGTTTCCAGGGTAACTGACTGCCCAGTTTCCAGGGTAACTGATCACCCTGATTCCGGGATAAGTGACTGCCCTGCTTCCGGGAGAACTGACTGCCCTGTTTCCAGGGTAACTGACTGCCCTGTTTCCGGGGTAACTGACCGCCTTGTTTCCAGTGTAAGTGATCACCCTTTTTCCGGGGTCACTGACTGCCCTGTTTCCAGGGTAACTGACCGCCCTGTTTCCAGGATAACTGATCACCCTGTTTCCGGGGTAACTGACCACCCTGTTTCCAGGATAACTGACTCCCCTGTTTCCAGGGTAAGTGACTGCCCTGCTTCCGGGGTAACTGATCTCCCTGTTTCCGGGGTAACTGATCGCCCTGTTTCCAGGACAACTGACCTACCTATTTCCGGGGTAACTGACCGCCCTGTTTCCAGGATAACTGACTGCCCTGTTTCCAGGTTAACTGACTGCCCTGTTTCCAGGGTAACCGACTGCCCTGTTTCCAGGGGAACTGACTGCCCTGTTTCCGGGGTAACTGATCACCCTGTTTCCGGGGTAACTGTCCAACCAGTTTCCAGGGTGACTGACTGCCCTGTTACCTGGGTAACTGACTGCCCTGCTTCCGGGGTAACTGACTGCCCTGTTTCCAGGGTAACTGACTGCCCAGTTTCCAGGGTAACTGATCACCCTTTTTCCGGGATAACTGACTGCCCTGTTTCCGGGATAACTGACTGCCCTGTTTCGAGGGTAACTGATCACCCTGTTTCCGGGATCACTGTCTGCCCTGTTTCCGGGATAACTGACTGCCCAGTTTCCAGGGTAACCGACTGCCCTGTTTCCGGGGTAACCGACTGCCCTGTTTCGAGGGTAACTGACTTCCCAGTTTTCAGGGTAACTGATCACCCTGTTTCCGGGATAACTGACTGCCCTGTTTCCGGGAGAAATGACTGCCCTGTTTACAGGGTAACTGACTGCCCTGCTTCCGGGGTAACTGACTGCCCTGTTTCCAGGGTAATTGATCACCCTGTTTCCGGGATAACTGACTGCCCTGTTTCCGGGATAACTGACTGCCCTGTTTCCAGGGTAACTGACTTTCCCTGTTTCCGGGGTAACTGACCGCCCTGTTTCCAGGGTCACTGACCACCCTGTTTCCAGGATAACTGAAAGCCCTGTTTCCAGGGTAACTGATCTCCCTGTTTCCGGGGTAACTGATCACCCTGTTTCCGGGTAACTGACTGCCCTGTTTCCGGGGTAACAGACTGCCCTGTTTCCAGCGGTAACTGATCTCCCTGTTTCCAGTGCAACGGATCACCATGTTTCCGGGGTAACTGACTGCCCTGTTTCCAGGGCAACTGACCGCCCTGTTTCCGGGGTAACTGACTGCCCAGTTTCCAGGGTAACTGTTCACCCAGTTTCCGGGGTAACGGATCACCCTGTTTCCGGGGTAAATGACTGCCCTGTTTCCAGGGTAACTGACTGCCCTGTTTCCGGGATATCTGACTGCCCTGTTTCCAGGGTAACTGACCGCCCTGTTTCCAGGGTAACTGACTGCCCTGTTGCCAGGATAACTGACTGCCCTGTTTCCAAAGTAACTGACTGCCCACTTTCCAGTGCAACTGATCACCCTGTTTCCAGGGTTACTGACTGCCCACTTTCCAGTGTAACTGATCACCCTGTTTCCAGGATAACTGACTACCCTGTTTCCAGGGTAACTGACTGCCCTGTTTCCGGGATAACTGACTGCCCTGTTTCCAGGGTAACTGACTGCCCACTTTACAGTGTAACTGATCACCCTGTTTCCAGGATAACTGACTGCCCTGTTTCCAGGGCAACTGACCGCCCAGTTTCCAGGGTAAATTATCACCATGTTTCAGGGATAACTAACTGCCCTGTTTCCGGGATAACTGACTTCCCTGTTTCCGGGGTAACTGATCACCCTGTTTCCGGGGTAACTGACTGCCCTGTTTCCAGGGTAACTGACTGCCGAGTTTCCAGGGTAACTGACTGTCCTGTTTCCGGGGTAACTGACTGCCCTGTTTCCAGGGTAACTGACTGCCCAGTTTCCAGAGTAACTGAATACCCTGTTTCCAGGGTAACTGACTGCCCTGTTTCCGGGGCAGCTGACTGCCCTGTTTCCAGGGTAACTGATCACCCTGTTTCCAGGATAACTGACTGCCCTGTTTCCGGGATAACTGACTGCCCTGTTTCCAGGGTCACTGACCACCCTGTTTCCAGGATAACTGACTCCCCTGTTTCCAGGTAACTGACTGCCCTGTTTACGGGGTAACTGATCTCCCTGTTTCCGGGGTAACTGACCGCCCTGTTTCCAGGATAACTGACCTACCTATTTCCGGGGTAACTGACCGCCCTGTTTCCAGCATAACTGACTGCCCTGTTTCCGGGTTAACTGACTGCACTGTTTCCAGGGTAACTGACTGCCCTGTTTCCAGGGGAACTGACTGCCCTGCTTCCGGGGTAACTGATCACCCTGTTTCCGGGGTAACTGTCCAACCAGTTTCCAGGGTGACTGACTGCCCTGTTTCCAGGGTAACTGACTGCCCAGTTTCCGGGGTAACTGACTGCCCTGTTTCCTGGGTAACTGACTGCCCTGCTTCCGGGGTAACTGACTGCCCTGTTTCCAGGGTAACTGACTGCCCAGTTTCCAGGGTAACTGATCACCCTTTTTCCGGGATAACTGACTTCTCTGTTTGCGGGATAACTGACTGCCCTGTTTCGAGGGTAACTGATCACCCTGTTTCCGGGATAACTGTCTGCCCTGTTTCCGGGATAACTGACTGCCCAGTTTCCAGGGAAACTGACTGCCCTGTTTCCGGGGTAACTGACTGCTCTGTTTCCAGGGTAACTGACTGCCCAGTTTCCAGGGTAACTGATCACCCTGTTTCCGGGATAACTGACTGCCCTGTTTCCGGGAGAAATGACTGCCCTGTTTCCAGGGTAACTGACTGCCCTGCTTCCGAGGTAACTGACTGCCCTGTTTGCAGGGTAACTGATCACCCTGTTTACGGGATAACTGACTGCCCTGTTTCCGGGATAACTGACCGCCCTGTTTCCGGGGTAACTGACTGCCCAGTTTCCAGGGTAACTGACTGCCAGGTTTCCAGGGTAACTAACTGCCCTGTTTCCGGGGTAACTGACTGCCCAGTTTCCAGGGTAACTGACTGCCCTGTTTCCAGGGTAACTGACTGCCCACCTTCCAGCGTAACTGATCACCCTGTTTCCAGGATAACTGACTGCCCTGTTTCCAGGATAACTGACTGCCCTGTTTCCGGGGTAACTGATCACCCTGTTTCCGGGGTAACTGACTGCCCAGTTTCCGGGGTAACTAACTTCCCTGTTTCCGGGGTAACTGACTGCCCTGTTTCCGGGATAACTGACTGCCCTGTTTTCAGGGTAACTGATAACCCTGTTTCCGGGATAACTGACTGCCCTGTTTCCAGGGTAACTGACTGTCCTGTTTCCAGGGTAACTGACTGTCCTGTTTCCGGGGTAACTGACTGCCCTGTTTCCAGGGTAACTGACTGCCCAGTTTCCAGAGTAACTGAATACCCTGTTTCCAGGGTAACTGACTGCCCTGTTTCCGGGATAACTGACTGCCCTGTTTCCAGGGTAACTGACTGCCCTGTTTCCGGGGCAACTGACTGCCCTGTTTCCAGGGTAACTGATCACCCTGTTTCCGGGATAACTGTTCACCCTGTTTCCAGGGTAACTGAGTGCCATGTTTCCAGGGGAACTGACTGCCCTGTTTCCGGGTTAACTGATCACCCTATTTCTGGGGTAACTGACTAACAATTTTCCAGGGTGACTGACTGCCCTGTTTCCAGGCTAACTGACTGCCCAGTTTCCGGGGTAACTGACTGCCCTGTTTCCTGGGTAACTGACTGCCCTGCTTCCGGGGTAACTGACTGCCCTGTTTCCAGGGTAACTGACTGCCCAGTTTCCAGTGTAACTGATCACCCTTTTTCCGGGATAACTGACTGCCCTATTTCGGGGATAACTGATTGCCCTGTTTCCAGGGTAACTGATCACCCTGTTTCCGGGATAACTGACTCCCCTGTTTCCAGGGTAAGTGACTGCCCAGTTTCCAGGGTAACTGACTGCCCTGTTTCCGGGGTAACTGACTGCCCTGTTTCCAGGGTAACTGACTGCCCAGTTTCCAGGGTAACTGATCACACTGTTTCCGGGATAACTGACTGCCCTGTTTCCGGGAGAACTGACTGCCCTGTTTCCAGGGTAACTGACTGCCCTGTTTCCGGGGTAACTGACCGCCTTGTTTCCAGGGTAACTGATCACCCTGTTTCTGGGATAACTGACTGCCCTGTTTCCGGGGTAACTGACTGCCCAGTTTCCAGGGTAACTGATCACCCTGTTTCCGGGATAACTGACTGCCCTGCTTCCGGGAGAACTGACTGCCCTGTTTCCAGGGTAACTGACTGCCCTGTTTCCGGGGTAACTGACCGCCTTGTTTCCAGTGTAAGTGATCACCCTTTTTCCGTGGTCACTGACTGCCCTGTTTCCAGGGTAACTGACCGCCCTGTTTCCAGGATAACTGATCACCCTGTTTCCGGGGTAACTGACCACCCTGTTTCCAGGATAACTGACTCCCCTGTTTCCAGGGTAAGTGACTGCCCTGCTTCCGGGGTAACTGATCTCCCTGTTTCCGGGGTAACTGACCGCCCTGTTTCCAGGATAACTGACCTACCTATTTCCGGGGTAACTGACCGCCCTGTTTCCAGGATAACTGACTGCCCTGTTTCCAGGTTAACTGACTGCCCTGTTTCCAGGGTAACCGACTGCCCTGTTTCCAGGGGAACTGACTGCCCTGTTTCTGGGGTAACTGATCACCCTGTTTCCGGGGTAACTGTCCAACCAGTTTCCAGGGTGACTGACTGCCCTGTTACCTGGGTAACTGACTGCCCTGCTTCCGGGGTAACTGACTGCCCTGTTTCCAGGGTAACTGACTGCCCAGTTTCCAGGGTAACTGATCACCTTTTTTCCGGGATAACTGACTGCCCTGTTTCCGGGATAACTGACTGCCCTGTTTCGAGGGTAACTGATCACCCTGTTTCCGGGATCACTGTCTGCCCTGTTTCCGGGATAACTGACTGCCCAGTTTCCAGGGTAACTGACTGCCCTGTTTCCGGGGTAACTGACTGCCCTGTTTCGAGGGTAACTGACTTCCCAGTTTCCAGGGTAACTGATCACCCTGTTTCCGGGATAACTGACTGCCCTCTTTCCGGGAGAAATGACTGCCCTCTTTACAGGGTAACTGACTGCCCTGCTTCCGGGGTAACTGACTGCCCTGTTTCCAGGGTAACTGATCACCCTGTTTCCGGGATAACTGACTGCCCTGTTTCCGGGATAACTGACTGCCCTGTTTCCAGGGTAACTGACTTTCCCTGTTTCCGGGGTAACTGACTGCCCTGTTTCTAGGCTCACTGACTGCCATGTTTCCAGGATAACTGATCACCCTGTTTCCGGGGTAACTGACTGCCCTGTTTCCGGGGTAACTGACCGCCCTGTTTCCAGGGTCACTGACCACCCTGTTTCCAGGATAACTGAAAGCCCTGTTTCCAGGGTAACTGATCTCCCTGTTTCCGGGGTAACTGATCACCCTGTTTCCGGGTAACTGACTGCCCTGTTTCCGGGGTAACTGACTGCCCTGTTTCCAGGGTAACTGATCTCCCTGTTTCCAGTGCAACGGATCACCGTGTTTCCGGGGTAACTGACTGCCCTGTTTCCAGGGCAACTGACCGCCCTGTTTCCGGGGTAACTGACTGCCCAGTTTCCAGGGTAACTGTTCACCCTGTTTCCGGGGTAACGGATCACCCTGTTTCCGGGGTAAATGACTGCCCTGTTTCCAGGGTAACTGACCGCCCTGTTTCAGGGATAACTGATCACCCTGTTTCCGGGGTAACTGAGTAATCTGTATCCAGGGTTACTGACTGCCCTGTTTCCGGGGCAACTGACTGCGCAGTTTCCAGGGTAAAAAACTGCCCTGTTGCCGGGGTAACTGACCGCCCTGTTTCCAGGATAACTGATCACCCTGTTTCCGGGGTAACTGAGTAATCTGTTTCCAGGGTTACTGACTGCCCTGTTTCCGGGGTAACTGACTGCCCAGTTTCCAGCGTAACTGACTGCCCTGTTTCCAGGGTAACTGACTGCCCAGTTTCCAGGGTAACTGACTGCCCTGTTTCCGGGGTAACTGACTGCCCAGTTTCCAGGGTAACTGAATGCCCAGTTTCCAGGGTAACTAACTGCCCTGTTTCCGGGGTAACTGACTGCCCAGTTTCCAGGGTAACTGATCACCCTGTTTCCGGGGTAACTGACTAACAAGTTTCCAGGGTGACTGACTGCCCTGTTTCCAGGGTAACTGACTGCCCAGTTTCCGGGGTAACTGACTGCCCTGTTTCCGGGATAACTGACTGCCCTGTTTCCAGGCTAACTGACTGCCCTGTTTCCGGGATAACTGATCACCCTGTTTCCGTGGAAACTGACTGCCCTGTTTCCGGGGTAAATGACCGCGCTGTTTCCAGGATAACTGATCACCCTGTTTCCGGGGTAACTGACCACCCTGTTTCCAGGGTAACTGACCACCCTGTTTCCAGGATAACTGAAAGCCCTGTTTCCAGGTTAACTGACTGCCCAGTTTCCAGGGTAACTGATCACCCTGTTTCGGGATAACTGACTGCCCTGTTTCCGGGAGAACTGACTGCCCTGTTTCCAGGATAACTGACTGCCCTGTTTCCAGGATAACTGACTGCCCTGTTTACTGGATAACTGACCGCCCTGTTTCCAGGTTAACTGACTAAACTGTTTCCAGTGAAACTGACAGCCCTGTTTCCAGGGTAACTGACCGCCCTGTTTCTGGGGTAACTGATCTCCCTGTTTCCGGGGTAACTGACCGCCCTGTTTCCAGGACAACTGACCGCCCTATTTCCGGGGTAACTGACCGCCCTGTTTCCTGGATAACTGACTGCCCTGTTTCCAGGGTAACTGACTGCCCACTTTCCAGTGTAACTGATCACCCTGTTTCCAGGATAACTGACTGCCCTGTTTCCAGGGTAACTGACCGCCCTGTTTCCAGGGTAACTGACTGCCCTGTTTCCGGGATAACTGACTGCCCTGTTTCCAGGGTAACTGACCGCCCTGTTTCCAGGGTAACTGACTGCCCTGTTGCCAGGATAACTGACTGCCCTGTTTCCAGGGTAACTGACTGCCCACTTTCCAGTGCAACTGATCACCCTGTTTCCAGGGTGACTGACTGCCCACTTTCCAGTGTAACTGATCACCCTGTTTCCAGGATAACTGAATACCCTGTTTCCAGGTTAACTGACTGCCCTGTTTCCGGGATAACTGACTGCCCTGTTTCCAGGGTAACTGACTGCCCACTTTACAGTGTAACTGATCACACTGTTTCCAGGATAACTGACTGCCCTGTTTCCAGGGTAACTGACCGCCCAGTTTCCAGGGTAAATTATCACCATGTTTCAGGGATAACTAACTGCCCTGTTTCCGGGATAACTGACTTCCCTGTTTCCGGGGTAACTGATCACCCTGTTTCCGGGGTAACTGACTGCCCTGTTTCCAGGGTAACTGACTGCCCAGTTTCCAGGGTAACTGACTGTCCTGTTTCCGGGGTAACTGACTGCCCTGTTTCCAGGGTAACTGACTGCCCAGTTTCCAGAGTAACTGAATACCCTGTTTCCAGGGTAACTGACTGCCCTGTTTCCGGGATAACTGACTTCCCTGTTTCCAGGGTAACTGACTGCCCTGTTTCCGGGGCAGCTGACTGCCCTGTTTCCAGGGTAACTGATCACCCTGTTTCCGGGATAACTGACTGCCCTGTTTCCGGGATAACTGACTGCCCTGTTTCCAGGGTCACTGACCACCCTGTTTCCAGGATAACTGACTCCCCTGTTTCCAGGGTAACTGACCGCCCTGTTTCTGGGGTAACTGACCGCCCTGTTTCCTGGATAACTGACTGCCCTGTTTCCAGGGTAACTGACTGCCCACTTTCCAGTCTAACTGATCACCCTGTTTCCAGGATAACTGACTGCCCTGTTTCCGGGATAACTGACTGCCCTGCTTCCAGGGTAACTGACCGCCCTGTTTCCAGGGTAACTGACTGCCCTGTTGCCAGGATAACTGACTGCCCTGTTTCCAGGGTAACTGACTGCCCACTTTCCAGTGCAACTGATCACCCTGTTTCCAGGGTTACTGACTGCCCACTTTCCAGTGTAACTGATCACCCTGTTTCCAGGATAACTGACTGCCCAGTTTCCAGGGTATATTATCACCCTGTTTCAGGGATAACTAACTGCCCTGTTTCCGGGATAACTGACTGCCCTGTTTCCGGGGTAACTGATCACCCTGTTTCCGGGGTAACTGACTGCCCAGTTTCCGGGGTAACTGACTTCTCTGTTTAAAGGGTAACTGTCTGCCCTGTTTCCGGGATAACTGACTGCCCTGTTTCCAGGGTAAATGATAACCCTGTTTCCGGGATAACTGACTGCCCTGTTTCCAGGGTAACTGACTGCCCAGTTTCCAGGGTAACTGACTGTCCTGTTTCCGGGGTAACTGACTGCCCTGTTTCCAGGGTAACTGACTGCCCAGTTTCCAGAGTAACTGAATACCCTGTTTCCAGGGTAACTGACTGCCCTGTTTCCGGGATAACTGACTGCCCTGTTTCCAGGGTAACTGACTGCCCTGTTTCCGGGGCAACTGACTGCCCTGTTTCCAGGGTAACTGATCACCCTGTTTCCGGGATAACTGTTCACCCTGTTTCCAGGGTAACTGACTGCCCTGTTTCCAGGGGAACTGACTGCCCTGTTTCCGGGTTAACTGATCACCCTATTTCTGGGGTAACTGACTAACAATTTTCCAGGGTGACTGACTGCCCTGTTTCCAGGCTAACGGACTGCCCAGTTTCCGGGGTAACTGACTGCCCTGTTTCCTGGGTAACTGACTGCCCTGCTTCCGGGGTAACTGACTGCCCTGTTTCCAGGGTAACTGACTGCCCAGTTTCCAGTGTAACTGATCACCCTTTTTCCGGGATAACTGACTGCCCTATTTCGGGGATAACTGATTGCCCTGTTTCCAGGGTAACTGATCACCCTGTTTCCGGGATAACTGACTCCCCTGTTTCCAGGGTAAGTGACTGCCCAGTTTCCAGGGTAACTGACTGCCCTGTTTCCGGGGTAACTGACTGCCCTGTTTCCAGGGTAACTGACTGCCCAGTTTCCAGGGTAACTGATCACACTGTTTCCGGGATAACTGACTGCCCTGTTTCCGGGAGAACTGACTGCCCTGTTTCCAGGGTAACTGACTGCCCTGTTTCCGGGGTAACTGACCGCCTTGTTTCCAGGGTAACTGATCACCCTGTTTCTGGGATAACTGACTGCCCTGTTTCCGGGGTAACTGACTGCCCAGTTTCCAGGGTAACTGATCACCCTGTTTCCGGGATAACTGACTGCCCTGCTTCCGGGAGAACTGACTGCCCTGTTTCCAGGGTAACTGACTGCCCTGTTTCCGGGGTAACTGACCGCCTTGTTTCCAGTGTAAGTGATCACCCTTTTTCCAGGGTCACTGACTGCCCTGTTTCCAGGGTAACTGACCGCCCTGTTTCCAGGATAACTGATCACCCTGTTTCCGGGGTAACTGACCACCCTGTTTCCAGGATAACTGACTCCCCTGTTTACAGGGTAAGTGACTGCCCTGCTTCCGGGGTAACTGATCTCCCTGTTTCCGGGGTAACTGACCGCCCTGTTTCCAGGATAACTGACCTACCTATTTCCGGGGTAACTGACCGCCCTGTTTCCAGGATAACTGACTGCCCTGTTTCCAGGTTAACTGACTGCCCTGTTTCCAGGGTAACCGACTGCCCTGTTTCCAGGGGAACTGACTGCCCTGTTTCCAGGTTAACTGACTGCCCAGTTTCCAGGGTAACTGATCACCCTGTTTCGGGATAACTGACTGCCCTGTTTCCGGGAGAACTGACTGCCCTGTTTCCAGGATAACTGACTGCCCTGTTTCCAGGATAACTGACTGCCCTGTTTACTGGATAACTGACCGCCCTGTTTCCAGGTTAACTGACTAAACTGTTTCCAGTGAAACTGACAGCCCTGTTTCCAGGGTAACGGACCGCCCTGTTTCTGGGGTAACTGATCTCCCTGTTTCCGGGGTAACTGACCGCCCTGTTTCCAGGACAACTGACCGCCCTATTTCCGGGGTAACTGACCGCCCTGTTTCCTGGATAACTGACTGCCCTGTTTCCAGGGTAACTGACTGCCCACTTTCCAGTGTAACTGATCACCCTGTTTCCAGGATAACTGACTGCCCTGTTTCCAGGGTAACTGACCGCCCTGTTTCCAGGGTAACTGACTGCCCTGTTTCCGGGATAACTGACTGCCCTGTTTCCAGGGTAACTGACCGCCCTGTTTCCAGGGTAACTGACTGCCCTGTTGCCAGGATAACTGACTGCCCTGTTTCCAGGGTAACTGACTGCCCACTTTCCAGTGCAACTGATCACCCTGTTTCCAGGGTTACTGACTGCCCACTTTCCAGTGTAACTGATCACCCTGTTTCCAGGATAACTGAATACCCTGTTTCCAGGTTAACTGACTGCCCTGTTTCCGGGATAACTGACTGCCCTGTTTCCAGGGTAACTGACTGCCCACTTTACAGTGTAACTGATCACACTGTTTCCAGGATAACTGACTGCCCTGTTTCCAGGGTAACTGACCGCCCAGTTTCCAGGGTAAATTATCACCATGTTTCAGGGATAACTAACTGCCCTGTTTCCGGGATAACTGACTTCCCTGTTTCCGGGGTAACTGATCACCCTGTTTCCGGGGTAACTGACTGCCCTGTTTCCAGGGTAACTGACTGCCCAGTTTCCAGGGTAACTGACTGTCCTGTTTCCGGGGTAACTGACTGCCCTGTTTCCAGGGTAACTGACTGCCCAGTTTCCAGAGTAACTGAATACCCTGTTTCCAGGGTAACTGACTGCCCTGTTTCCGGGATAACTGACTTCCCTGTTTCCAGGGTAACTGACTGCCCTGTTTCCGGGGCAGCTGACTGCCCTGTTTCCAGGGTAACTGATCACCCTGTTTCCGGGATAACTGACTGCCCTGTTTCCGGGATAACTGACTGCCCTGTTTCCAGGGTCACTGACCACCCTGTTTCCAGGATAACTGACTCCCCTGTTTCCAGGGTAACTGACCGCCCTGTTTCTGGGGTAACTGACCGCCCTGTTTCCTGGATAACTGACTGCCCTGTTTCCAGGGTAACTGACTGCCCACTTTCCAGTCTAACTGATCACCCTGTTTCCAGGATAACTGACTGCCCTGTTTCCGGGATAACTGACTGCCCTGCTTCCAGGGTAACTGACCGCCCTGTTTCCAGGGTAACTGACTGCCCTGTTGCCAGGATAACTGACTGCCCTGTTTCCAGGGTAACTGACTGCCCACTTTCCAGTGCAACTGATCACCCTGTTTCCAGGGTTACTGACTGCCCACTTTCCAGTGTAACTGATCACCCTGTTTCCAGGATAACTGACTGCCCAGTTTCCAGGGTATATTATCACCCTGTTTCAGGGATAACTAACTGCCCTGTTTCCGGGATAACTGACTGCCCTGTTTCCGGGGTAACTGATCACCCTGTTTCCGGGGTAACTGACTGCCCAGTTTCCGGGGTAACTGACTTCTCTGTTTAAAGGGTAACTGTCTGCCCTGTTTCCGGGATAACTGACTGCCCTGTTTCCAGGGTAAATGATAACCCTGTTTCCGGGATAACTGACTGCCCTGTTTCCAGGGTAACTGACTGCCCAGTTTCCAGGGTAACTGACTGTCCTGTTTCCGGGGTAACTGACTGCCCTGTTTCCAGGGTAACTGACTGCCCAGTTTCCAGAGTAACTGAATACCCTGTTTCCAGGGTAACTGACTGCCCTGTTTCCGGGATAACTGACTGCCCTGTTTCCAGGGTAACTGACTGCCCTGTTTCCGGGGCAACTGACTGCCCTGTTTCCAGGGTAACTGATCACCCTGTTTCCGGGATAACTGTTCACCCTGTTTCCAGGGTAACTGACTGCCCTGTTTCCAGGGGAACTGACTGCCCTGTTTCCGGGTTAACTGATCACCCTATTTCTGGGGTAACTGACTAACAATTTTCCAGGGTGACTGACTGCCCTGTTTCCAGGCTAACGGACTGCCCAGTTTCCGGGGTAACTGACTGCCCTGTTTCCTGGGTAACTGACTGCCCTGCTTCCGGGGTAACTGACTGCCCTGTTTCCAGGGTAACTGACTGCCCAGTTTCCAGTGTAACTGATCACCCTTTTTCCGGGATAACTGACTGCCCTATTTCGGGGATAACTGATTGCCCTGTTTCCAGGGTAACTGATCACCCTGTTTCCGGGATAACTGACTCCCCTGTTTCCAGGGTAAGTGACTGCCCAGTTTCCAGGGTAACTGACTGCCCTGTTTCCGGGGTAACTGACTGCCCTGTTTCCAGGGTAACTGACTGCCCAGTTTCCAGGGTAACTGATCACACTGTTTCCGGGATAACTGACTGCCCTGTTTCCGGGAGAACTGACTGCCCTGTTTCCAGGGTAACTGACTGCCCTGTTTCCGGGGTAACTGACCGCCTTGTTTCCAGGGTAACTGATCACCCTGTTTCTGGGATAACTGACTGCCCTGTTTCCGGGGTAACTGACTGCCCAGTTTCCAGGGTAACTGATCACCCTGTTTCCGGGATAACTGACTGCCCTGCTTCCGGGAGAACTGACTGCCCTGTTTCCAGGGTAACTGACTGCCCTGTTTCCGGGGTAACTGACCGCCTTGTTTCCAGTGTAAGTGATCACCCTTTTTCCGGGGTCACTGACTGCCCTGTTTCCAGGGTAACTGACCGCCCTGTTTCCAGGATAACTGATCACCCTGTTTCCGGGGTAACTGACCACCCTGTTTCCAGGATAACTGACTCCCCTGTTTACAGGGTAAGTGACTGCCCTGCTTCCGGGGTAACTGATCTCCCTGTTTCCGGGGTAACTGACCGCCCTGTTTCCAGGATAACTGACCTACCTATTTCCGGGGTAACTGACCGCCCTGTTTCCAGGATAACTGACTGCCCTGTTTCCAGGTTAACTGACTGCCCTGTTTCCAGGGTAACCGACTGCCCTGTTTCCAGGGGAACTGACTGCCCTGTTTCCGGGGTAACTGATCACTCTGTTTCCGGGGTAACTGTCCAACCAGTTTCCAGGGTGACTGACTGCCCTGTTACCTGGGTAACTGACTGCCCTGCTTCCGGGGTAACTGACTGCCCTGTTTCCAGGGTAACTGACTGCCCAGTTTCCAGGGTAACTGATCACCCTTTTTCCGGGATAACTGACTGCCCTGTTTCCGGGATAACTGACTGCCCTGTTTCGAGGGTAACTGATCACCCTGTTTCCGGGATCACTGTCTGACCTGTTTCCGGGATAACTGACTGCCCAGTTTCCAGGGTAACTGACTGCCCTGTTTCCGGGGTAACTGACTGCCCTGTTTCGAGGGTAACTGACTTCCCAGTTTCCAGGGTAACTGATCACCCTGTTTCCGGGATAACTGACTGCCCTGTTTCCGGGAGAAATGACTGCCCTCTTTACAGGGTAACTGACTGCCCTGCTTCCGGGGTAACTGACTGCCCTGTTTCCAGGGTAACTGATCGCCCTGTTTCCGCGATAACTGACTGCCCTGTTTCCGGGATAACTGACTGCCCTGTTTCCAGGGTAACTGACTTTCCCTGTTTCCGGGGTAACTGACCGCCCTGTTTCCAGGGTCACTGACCACCCTGTTTCCAGGATAACTGAAAGCCCTGTTTCCAGGGTAACTGATCTCCCTGTTTCCGGGGTAACTGATCACCCTGTTTCCGGGTAACTGACTGCCCTGTTTCCGGGGTAACTGACTGCCCTGTTTCCAGGGTAACTGATCTCCCTGTTTCCAGTGCAACGGATCACCATGTTTCCGGGGTAACTGACTGCCCTGTTTCCAGGGCAACTGACCGCCCTGTTTCCGGGGTAACTGACTGCCCAGTTTCCAGGGTAACTGTTCACCCTGTTTCCGGGGTAACGGATCACCCTGTTTCCGGGGTAAATGACTGCCCTGTTTCCAGGGTAACTGACCGCCCTGTTTCAGGGATAAGTGATCACCCTGTTTCCGGGGTAACTGATTAATCTGTATCCAGGGTTACTGACTGCCCTGTTTCCGGGGCAACTGACTGCGCAGTTTCCAGGGTAAAAAACTGCCCTGTTTCCGGGGTAACTGACCGCCCTGTTTCCAGGATAACTGATCACCCTGTTTCCGGGGTAACTGAGTAATCTGTTTCCAGGGTTACTGACTGCCCTGTTTCCGGGGTAACTGACTGCCCAGTTTCCAGCGTAACTGACTGCCCTGTTTCCAGGGTAACTGACTGCCCAGTTTCCAGGGTAACTGACTGCCCTGTTTCTGGGGTAACTGACTGCCCAGTTTCCAGGGTAACTGAATGCCCAGTTTCCAGGGTAACTAACTGCCCTGTTTCCGGGGTAACTGACTGCCCAGTTTCCAGGGTAACTGATCACCCTGTTTCTGGGATAACTGACTGCCCTGTTTCCAGGGTAACTGACTGCCCAGTTTCCAGGGTAACTGATCACCCTGTTTCCGGGATAACTGACTGCCCTGCTTCCGGGAGAACTGACTGCCCTGTTTCCAGGGTAACTGACTGCCCTGTTTCCGGGGTAACTGACCGCCTTGTTTCCAGTGTAAGTGATCACCCTTTTTCCGTGGTCACTGACTGCCCTGTTTCCAGGGTAACTGACAGCCCTGTTTCCAGGATAACTGATCACCCTGTTTCCGGGGTAACTGACCACCCTGTTTCCAGGATAACTGACTCCCCTGTTTCCAGGGTAAGTGACTGCCCTGCTTCCGGGGTAACTGATCTCCCTGTTTCCGGGGTAACTGACCGCCCTGTTTCCAGGATAACTGACCTACCTATTTCCGGGGTAACTGACCGCCCTGTTTCCAGGATAACTGACTGCCCTGTTTCCAGGTTAACTGACTGCCCTGTTTCCAGGGTAACCGACTGCCCTGTTTCCAGGGGAACTGACTGCCCTGTTTCCGGGGTAACTGATCACCCTGTTTCCGGGGTAACTGTCCAACCAGTTTCCAGGGTGACTGACTGCCCTGTTACCTGGGTAACTGACTGCCCTGCTTCCGGGGTAACTGACTGCCCTGTTTCCAGGGTAACTGACTGCCCAGTTTCCAGGGTAACTGATCACCCTTTTTCCGGGATAACTGACTGCCCTGTTTCCGGGATAACTGACTGCCCTGTTTCCAGGGTAACTGACCACCCTGTTTCCGGGATCACTGTCTGCCCTGTTTCCGGGATAACTGACTGCCCAGTTTCCAGGGTAACTGACTGCCCTGTTTCCGGGGTAACTGACTGCCCTGTTTCGAGGGTAACCGACTTCCCAGTTTCCAGGGTAACTGATCACCCTGTTTCCGGGATAACTGACTGCCCTGTTTCCGGGAGAAATGACTGCCCTCTTTACAGGGTAACTGACTGCCCTGCTTCCTGGGTAACTGACTGCCCTGTTTCCAGGGTAACTGATCACCCTGTTTCCGGGATAACTGACTGCCCTGTTTCCGGGATAACTGACTGCCCTGTTTCCAGGGTAACTGACTTTCCCTGTTTCCGGGGTAACTGACTGCCCTGTTTCCAGGCTCACTGACTGCCCTGTTTCCAGGATAACTGATCACCCTGTTTCCAGGATAACTGAAAGCCCTGTTTCCAGGGTAACTGATCTCCCTGTTTCCGGGGTAACTGATCACCCTGTTTCCGGGTAACTGACTGCCCTGTTTCCGGGGTAACTGACTGCCCTGTTTCCAGGGTAACTGATCTCCCTGTTTCCAGTGCAACGGATCACCATGTTTCCGGGGTAACTGACTGCCCTGTTTCCAGGGCAACTGACCGCCCTGTTTCCGGGGTAACTGACTGCCCAGTTTCCAGGGTAACTGTTCACCCTGTTTCCGGGGTAACGGATCACCCTGTTTCCGGGGTAAATGACTGCCCTGTTTCCAGGGTAACTGACCGCCCTGTTTCAGGGATAACTGATCACCCTGTTTCCGGGGTAACTGAGTAATCTGTATCCAGGGTTACTGACTGCCCTGTATCCGGGGCAACCGACTGCGCAGTTTCCAGGGTAAAAAACTGCCCTGTTTCCGGGGTAACTGACCGCCCTGTTTCCAGGATAACTGATCACCCTGTTTCCGGGGTAACTGAGTAATCTGTTTCCAGGGTTACTGACTGCCCTGTTTCCGGGGTAACTGACTGCCCAGTTTCCAGCGTAACTGACTGCCCTGTTTCCAGGGTAACTGACTGCCCAGTTTCCAGGGTAACTGACTGCCCTGTTTCCGGGGTAACTGACTGCCCAGTTTCCAGGGTAACTGAATGCCCAGTTTCCAGGGTAACTAACTGCCCTGTTTCCGGGGTAACTGACTGCCCAGTTTCCAGGGTAACTGATCACCCTGTTTCCGGGGTAACTGACTAACAAGTTTCCAGGGTGACAACTGCCCTGTTTCCAGGGTAACTGACTGCCCAGTTTCCGGGGTAACTGACTGCCCTGTTTCCGGGATAACTGACTGCCCTGTTTCCGGGATAACTGATCACCCTGTATCCGTCGAAACTGACTGCCCTGTTTCCGGGATAACTGACTGCCCTGTTTCCAGGCTAACTGACTGCCCTGTTTCCGGGGTAACTGACCACCCTGTTTCCAGGGTAACTGAAAGCCCTGTTTCCAGGTTAACAGACTGCCCAGTTTCCAGGGTAACTGATCACCCTGTTTCCGGGATAACTGTTCACCCTGTTTCCAGGGTAACTGACTGCCCTGTTTCCAGGGGAACTGACTGCACTGTTTCCGGGTTAACTGATCACCCTATTTCTGGGGTAACTGACTAACAATTTTCCAGGGTGACTGACGGCCCTGTTTCCAGGCTAACTGACTGCCCAGTTTCCGGGGTAACTGACTGCCCTGTTTCCTGGGTAACTGACTGCCCTGCTTCCGGGGTAACTGACTGCCCTGTTTCCAGGGTAACTGACTGCCCAGTTTCCAGTGTAACTGATCACCCTTTTTCCGGGATAACTGACTGCCCTATTTCGGGGATAACTGATTGCCCTGTTTCCAGGGTAACTGATCACCCTGTTTCCGGGATAACTGACTCCCCTGTTTCCAGGGTAAGTGACTGCCCAGTTTCCAGGGTAACTGACTGCCCTGTTTCCGGGGTAACTGACTGCCCTGTTTCCAGGGTAACTGACTGCCCAGTTTCCAGGGTAACTGATCACACTGTTTCCGGGATAACTGACTGCCCTGTTTCCGGGAGAACTGACTGCCCTGTTTCCAGGGTAACTGACTGCCCTGTTTCCGGGGTAACTGACCGCCTTGTTTCCAGGGTAACTGATCACCCTGTTTCTGGGATAACTGACTGCCCTGTTTCCGGGGTAACTGACTGCCCAGTTTCCAGGGTAACTGATCACCCTGTTTCCGGGATAACTGACTGCCCTGCTTCCGGGAGAACTGACTGCCCTGTTTCCAGGGTAACTGACTGCCCTGTTTCCGGGGTAACTGACCGCCTTGTTTCCAGTGTAAGTGATCACCCTTTTTCCGGGGTCACTGACTGCCCTGTTTCCAGGGTAACTGACCGCCCTGTTTCCAGGATAACTGATCACCCTGTTTCCGGGGTAACTGACCACCCTGTTTCCAGGATAACTGACTCCCCTGTTTACAGGGTAAGTGACTGCCCTGCTTCCGGGGTAACTGATCTCCCTGTTTCCAGGATAACTGACCTACCTATTTCCGGGGTAACTGACCGCCCTGTTTCCAGGATAACTGACTGCCCTGTTTCCAGGTTAACTGACTGCCCTGTTTCCAGGGTAACCGACTGCCCTGTTTCCAGGGGAACTGACTGCCCTGTTTCCGGGGTAACTGATCACCCTGTTTCCGGGGTAACTGTCCAACCAGTTTCCAGGGTGACTGACTGCCCTGTTACCTGGGTAACTGACTGCCCTGCTTCCGGGGTAACTGACTGCCCTGTTTCCAGGGTAACTGACTGCCCAGTTTCCAGGGTAACTGATCACCCTTTTTCCGGGATAACTGACTGCCCTGTTTCCGGGATAACTGACTGCCCTGTTTCGAGGGTAACTGATCACCCTGTTTCTGGGATAACTGACTGCCCTGTTTCCAGGGTAACTGACTGCCCAGTTTCCAGGGTAACTGATCACCCTGTTTCCGGGATAACTGACTGCCCTGCTTCCGGGAGAACTGACTGCCCTGTTTCCAGGGTAACTGACTGCCCTGTTTCCGGGGTAACTGACCGCCTTGTTTCCAGTGTAAGTGATCACCCTTTTTCCGTGGTCACTGACTGCCCTGTTTCCAGGGTAACTGACAGCCCTGTTTCCAGGATAACTGATCACCCTGTTTCCGGGGTAACTGACCACCCTGTTTCCAGGATAACTGACTCCCCTGTTTCCAGGGTAAGTGACTGCCCTGCTTCCGGGGTAACTGATCTCCCTGTTTCCGGGGTAACTGACCGCCCTGTTTCCAGGATAACTGACCTACCTATTTCCGGGGTAACTGACCGCCCTGTTTCCAGGATAACTGACTGCCCTGTTTCCAGGTTAACTGACTGCCCTGTTTCCAGGGTAACCGACTGCCCTGTTTCCAGGGGAACTGACTGCCCTGTTTCCGGGGTAACTGATCACCCTGTTTCCGGGGTAACTGTCCAACCAGTTTCCAGGGTGACTGACTGCCCTGTTACCTGGGTAACTGACTGCCCTGCTTCCGGGGTAACTGACTGCCCTGTTTCCAGGGTAACTGACTGCCCAGTTTCCAGGGTAACTGATCACCCTTTTTCCGGGATAACTGACTGCCCTGTTTCCGGGATAACTGACTGCCCTGTTTCCAGGGTAACTGACCACCCTGTTTCCGGGATCACTGTCTGCCCTGTTTCCGGGATAACTGACTGCCCAGTTTCCAGGGTAACTGACTGCCCTGTTTCCGGGGTAACTGACTGCCCTGTTTCGAGGGTAACCGACTTCCCAGTTTCCAGGGTAACTGATCACCCTGTTTCCGGGATAACTGACTGCCCTGTTTCCGGGAGAAATGACTGCCCTCTTTACAGGGTAACTGACTGCCCTGCTTCCTGGGTAACTGACTGCCCTGTTTCCAGGGTAACTGATCACCCTGTTTCCGGGATAACTGACTGCCCTGTTTCCGGGATAACTGACTGCCCTGTTTCCAGGGTAACTGACTTTCCCTGTTTCCGGGGTAACTGACTGCCCTGTTTCCAGGCTCACTGACTGCCCTGTTTCCAGGATAACTGATCACCCTGTTTCCAGGATAACTGAAAGCCCTGTTTCCAGGGTAACTGATCTCCCTGTTTCCGGGGTAACTGATCACCCTGTTTCCGGGTAACTGACTGCCCTGTTTCCGGGGTAACTGACTGCCCTGTTTCCAGGGTAACTGATCTCCCTGTTTCCAGTGCAACGGATCACCATGTTTCCGGGGTAACTGACTGCCCTGTTTCCAGGGCAACTGACCGCCCTGTTTCCGGGGTAACTGACTGCCCAGTTTCCAGGGTAACTGTTCACCCTGTTTCCGGGGTAACGGATCACCCTGTTTCCGGGGTAAATGACTGCCCTGTTTCCAGGGTAACTGACCGCCCTGTTTCAGGGATAACTGATCACCCTGTTTCCGGGGTAACTGAGTAATCTGTATCCAGGGTTACTGACTGCCCTGTATCCGGGGCAACCGACTGCGCAGTTTCCAGGGTAAAAAACTGCCCTGTTTCCGGGGTAACTGACCGCCCTGTTTCCAGGATAACTGATCACCCTGTTTCCGGGGTAACTGAGTAATCTGTTTCCAGGGTTACTGACTGCCCTGTTTCCGGGGTAACTGACTGCCCAGTTTCCAGCGTAACTGACTGCCCTGTTTCCAGGGTAACTGACTGCCCAGTTTCCAGGGTAACTGACTGCCCTGTTTCCGGGGTAACTGACTGCCCAGTTTCCAGGGTAACTGAATGCCCAGTTTCCAGGGTAACTAACTGCCCTGTTTCCGGGGTAACTGACTGCCCAGTTTCCAGGGTAACTGATCACCCTGTTTCCGGGGTAACTGACTAACAAGTTTCCAGGGTGACAACTGCCCTGTTTCCAGGGTAACTGACTGCCCAGTTTCCGGGGTAACTGACTGCCCTGTTTCCGGGATAACTGACTGCCCTGTTTCCGGGATAACTGATCACCCTGTATCCGTCGAAACTGACTGCCCTGTTTCCGGGATAACTGACTGCCCTGTTTCCAGGCTAACTGACTGCCCTGTTTCCGGGGTAACTGACCACCCTGTTTCCAGGGTAACTGAAAGCCCTGTTTCCAGGTTAACAGACTGCCCAGTTTCCAGGGTAACTGATCACCCTGTTTCCGGGATAACTGTTCACCCTGTTTCCAGGGTAACTGACTGCCCTGTTTCCAGGGGAACTGACTGCACTGTTTCCGGGTTAACTGATCACCCTATTTCTGGGGTAACTGACTAACAATTTTCCAGGGTGACTGACGGCCCTGTTTCCAGGCTAACTGACTGCCCAGTTTCCGGGGTAACTGACTGCCCTGTTTCCTGGGTAACTGACTGCCCTGCTTCCGGGGTAACTGACTGCCCTGTTTCCAGGGTAACTGACTGCCCAGTTTCCAGTGTAACTGATCACCCTTTTTCCGGGATAACTGACTGCCCTATTTCGGGGATAACTGATTGCCCTGTTTCCAGGGTAACTGATCACCCTGTTTCCGGGATAACTGACTCCCCTGTTTCCAGGGTAAGTGACTGCCCAGTTTCCAGGGTAACTGACTGCCCTGTTTCCGGGGTAACTGACTGCCCTGTTTCCAGGGTAACTGACTGCCCAGTTTCCAGGGTAACTGATCACACTGTTTCCGGGATAACTGACTGCCCTGTTTCCGGGAGAACTGACTGCCCTGTTTCCAGGGTAACTGACTGCCCTGTTTCCGGGGTAACTGACCGCCTTGTTTCCAGGGTAACTGATCACCCTGTTTCTGGGATAACTGACTGCCCTGTTTCCGGGGTAACTGACTGCCCAGTTTCCAGGGTAACTGATCACCCTGTTTCCGGGATAACTGACTGCCCTGCTTCCGGGAGAACTGACTGCCCTGTTTCCAGGGTAACTGACTGCCCTGTTTCCGGGGTAACTGACCGCCTTGTTTCCAGTGTAAGTGATCACCCTTTTTCCGGGGTCACTGACTGCCCTGTTTCCAGGGTAACTGACCGCCCTGTTTCCAGGATAACTGATCACCCTGTTTCCGGGGTAACTGACCACCCTGTTTCCAGGATAACTGACTCCCCTGTTTACAGGGTAAGTGACTGCCCTGCTTCCGGGGTAACTGATCTCCCTGTTTCCAGGATAACTGACCTACCTATTTCCGGGGTAACTGACCGCCCTGTTTCCAGGATAACTGACTGCCCTGTTTCCAGGTTAACTGACTGCCCTGTTTCCAGGGTAACCGACTGCCCTGTTTCCAGGGGAACTGACTGCCCTGTTTCCGGGGTAACTGATCACCCTGTTTCCGGGGTAACTGTCCAACCAGTTTCCAGGGTGACTGACTGCCCTGTTACCTGGGTAACTGACTGCCCTGCTTCCGGGGTAACTGACTGCCCTGTTTCCAGGGTAACTGACTGCCCAGTTTCCAGGGTAACTGATCACCCTTTTTCCGGGATAACTGACTGCCCTGTTTCCGGGATAACTGACTGCCCTGTTTCGAGGGTAACTGATCACCCTGTTTCCGGGATCACTGTCTGCCCTGTTTCCGGGATAACTGACTGCCCAGTTTCCAGGGTAACTGACTGCCCTGTTTCCGGGGTAACTGACTGCCCTGTTTCGAGGGTAACTGACTTCCCAGTTTCCAGGGTAACTGATCACCCTGTTTCCGGGATAACTGACTGCCCTGTTTCCGGGAGAAATGACTGCCCTCTTTACAGGGTAACTGACTGCCCTGCTTCCGGGGTAACTGACTGCCCTGTTTCCAGGGTAACTGATCACCCTGTTTCCGGGATAACTGACTGCCCTGTTTCCGGGATAACTGACTGCCCTGTTTCCAGGGTAACTGACTTTCCCTGTTTCCGGGGTAACTGACCGCCCTGTTTCCAGGGTCACTGACCACCCTGTTTCCAGGATAACTGAAAGCCCTGTTTCCAGGGTAACTGATCTCCCTGTTTCCGGGGTAACTGATCACCCTGTTTCCGGGTAACTGACTGCCCTGTTTCCGGGGTAACTGACTGCCCTGTTTCCAGGGTAACACATCTCCCTGTTTCCAGTGCAACGGATCACCATGTTTCCGGGGTAACTGACTGCCCTGTTTCCAGGGCAACTGACCGCCCTGTTTCCGGGGTAACTGACTGCCCAGTTTCCAGGGTAACTGTTCACCCTGTTTCCGGGGTAACGGATCACCCTGTTTCCGGGGTAAATGACTGCCCTGTTTCCAGGGTAACTGACCACCCTGTTTCAGGGATAACTGATCACCCTGTTTCCGGGGTAACTGAGTAATCTGTATCCAGGGTTACTGACTGCCCTGTTTCCGGGGCAACTGACTGCGCAGTTTCCAGGGTAAAAAACTGCCCTGTTTCCGGGGTAACTGACCGCCCTGTTTCCAGGATAACTGATCACCATGTTTCCGGGGTAACTGAGTAATCTGTTTCCAGGGTTACTGACTGCCCTGTTTCCGGGGTAACTGACTGCCCAGTTTCCAGCGTAACTGACTGCCCTGTTTCCAGGGTAACTGACTGCCCAGTTTCCAGGGTAACTGACTGCCCTGTTTCCGGGGTAACTGACTGCCCAGTTTCCAGGGTAACTGAATGCCCAGTTTCCAGGGTAACTAACTGCCCTGTTTCCGGGGTAACTGACTGCCCAGTTTCCAGGGTAACTGATCACCCTGTTTCTGGGATAACTGACTGCCCTGTTTCCAGGGTAACTGACTGCCCAGTTTCCGGGGTAACTGATCACCCTGTTTCCGGGATAACTGACTGCCCTGCTTCCGGGAGAACTGACTGCCCTGCTTCCGGGGTAACTGATCTCCCTGTTTCCGGGGTAACTGACCGCCCTGTTTCCAGGATAACTGACCTACCTATTTCCGGGGTAACTGACCGCCCTGTTTCCAGGATAACTGACTGCCCTGTTTCCAGGTTAACTGACTGCCCTGTTTCCAGGGTAACCGACTGCCCTGTTTCCAGGGGAACTGACTGCCCTGTTTCCGGGGTAACTGATCACCCTGTTTCCGGGGTAACTGTCCAACCAGTTTCCAGGGTGACTGACTGCCCTGTTACCTGGGTAACTGACTGCCCTGCTTCCGGGGTAACTGACTGCCCTGTTTCCAGGGTAACTGACTGCCCAGTTTCCAGGGTAACTGATCACCCTTTTTCCGGGATAACTGACTGCCCTGTTTCCGGGATAACTGACTGCCCTGTTTCGAGGGTAACTGATCACCCTGTTTCCGGGATCACTGTCTGCCCTGTTTCCGGGATAACTGACTGCCCAGTTTCCAGGGTAACTGACTGCCCTGTTTCCGGGGTAACTGACTGCCCTGTTTCGAGGGTAACTGACTTCCCAGTTTCCAGGGTAACTGATCACCCTGTTTCCGGGATAACTGACTGCCCTGTTTCCGGGAGAAATGACTGCCCTCTTTACAGGGTAACTGACTGCCCTGCTTCCGGGGTAACTGACTGCCCTGTTTCCAGGGTAACTGATCACCCTGTTTCCGGGATAACTGACTGCCCTGTTTCCGGGATAACTGACTGCCCTGTTTCCAGGGTAACTGACTTTCCCTGTTTCCGGGGTAACTGACTGCCCTGTTTCCAGGCTCACTGACTGCCCTGTTTCCAGGATAACTGATCACCCTGTTTCCGGGGTAACTGACTGCCCTGTTTCCGGGGTAACTGACCGCCCTGTTTCCAGGGTCACTGACCACCCTGTTTCCAGGATCACTGAAAGCCCTGTTTCCAGGGTAACTGATCTCCCTGTTTCCGGGGTAACTGATCACCCTGTTTCCGGGTAACTGACTGCCCTGTTTCCGGGGTAACTGACTGCCCTGTTTCCAGGGTAACTGATCTCCCTGTTTCCAGTGCAACGGATCACCATGTTTCCGGGGTAACTGACTGCCCTGTTTCCAGGGCAACTGACCGCCCTGTTTCCGGGGTAACTGACTGCCCAGTTTCCAGGGTAACTGTTCACCCTGTTTCCGGGGTAACGGATCACCCTGTTTCCGGGGTAAATGACTGCCCTGTTTCCAGGGTAACTGACCGCCCTGTTTCAGGGATAACTGATCACCCTGTTTCCGGGGTAACTGAGTAATCTGTATCCAGGGTTACTGACTGCCCTGTATCCGGGGCAACTGACTGCGCAGTTTCCAGGGTAAAAAACTGCCCTGTTTCCGGGGTAACTGACCGCCCTGTTTCCAGGATAACTGATCACCCTGTTTCCGGGGTAACTGAGTAATCTGTTTCCAGGGTTACTGACTGCCCTGTTTCCGGGGTAACTGACTGCCCAGTTTCCAGCGTAACTGACTGCCCTGTTTCCAGGGTAACTGACTGCCCAGTTTCCAGGGTAACTGACTGCCCTGTTTCCGGGGTAACTGACTGCCCAGTTTCCAGGGTAACTGAATGCCCAGTTTCCAGGGTAACTGATCACCCTGTTTCCGGGGTAACTGACTAACAAGTTTCCAGGGTGACTGACTGCCCTGTTTCCAGGGTAACTGACTGCCCAGTTTCCGGGGTAACTGACTGCCCTGTTTCCGGGATAACTGACTGCCCTGTTTCCGGGATAACTGATCACCCTGTATCCGTCGAAACTGACTGCCCTGTTTCCGGGGTAACTGACTGCCCTGTTTCCAGGCTAACTGACTGCCCTGTTTCCGGGGTAACTGACCACCCTGTTTCCAGGGTAACTGAAAGCCCTGTTTCCAGGTTAACTGACTGCCCAGTTTCCAGGGTAACTGATCACCCTGTTTCGGGATAACTGACTGCCCTGTTTCCAGGATAACTGACTGCCCTGTTTCCAGGATAACTGACTGCCCTGTTTCCAGTGAAACTGACTGCCCTGTTTCCAGGGTAACTGACCACCCTGTTTCCAGGGTAACTGAAAGCCCTGTTTCCAGGTTAACTGACTGCCCTGTTTCCGGGGTAACTGAAAGCCCTGTTTCCAGGTTAACTGACTGCCCTGTTTCCTGGGTAACTGACCACCCTGTTTCCAGGGTAACTGAAAGCCCTGTTTCCAGGTTAACTGATCACCCTGTTTCCGGGATAACTGACTGCCCTGTTTCCAGGCTAACTGACTGCCCTGTTTCCGGGGTAACTGACCACCCTGTTTCCAGGGTAACTGAAAGCCCTGTTTCCAGGTTAACTGACTGCCCAGTTTCCAGGGTAACTGATCACCCTGTTTCGGGATAACTGACTGCCCTGTTTCCAGGATAACTGACTGCCCTGTTTCCAGGATAACTGACTGCCCTGTTTACTGGATAACTGACCGCCCTGTTTCCAGGTTAACTGACTGCCCTGTTTCCAGTGAAACTGACTGCCCTTTTTCCAGGGTAGCTGACCGCCCTGTTTCTGGGGTAACTGATCTCCCTGTTTCCGGGGTAACTGACCGCCCTGTTTCCAGGACAACTGACCGCCCTATTTCCGGGGTAACTGACCGCCCTGTTTCCAGGACAACTGACCGCCCTGTTTCCAGGGTAACTGACTGCCCACTTTCCAGTGTAACTGATCACCCTATTTCCAGGATAACTGACTGCCCTGTTTCCAGGGTAACTGACCGCCCTGTTTCCAGGGTAACTGACTGCCCTGTTTCCGGGATAACTGACTGCCCTGTTTCCAGGGTAACTGACCGCCCTGTTTCCAGGGTAACTGACTGCCCTGTTGCCAGGATAACTGACTGCCCTGTTTCCAGGGTAACTGACTGCCCACTTTCCAGTGCAACTGATCACCCTGTTTCCAGGTTTACTGACTGCCCACTTTCCAGTGTAACTGATCACCCTGTTTCCAGGATAACTGAATACCCTGTTTCCAGGGTAACTGACTGCCCTGTTTCCGGGATAACTGACTGCCCTGTTTCCAGGGTAACTGACTGCCCACTTTACAGTGTAACTGATCACCCTGTTTCCAGGATAACTGACTGCCCTGTTTCCAGGGTAACTGACCGCACAGTTTCCAGGGTAAATTATCACCATGTTTCAGGGATAACTAACTGCCCTGTTTCCGGGATAACTGACTTCCCTGTTTCCGGGGTAACTGATCACCCTGTTTCCGGGGTAACTGACTGCCCTGTTTCCAGGGTAACTGACTGCCCAGTTTCCAGGGTAACTGACTGTCCTGTTTCCGGGGTAACTGACTGCCCTGTTTCCAGGGTAACTGACTGCCCAGTTTCCAGAGTAACTGAATACCCTGTTTCCAGGGTAACTGACTGCCCTGTTTCCGGGATAACTGACTTCCCTGTTTCCAGGGTAACTGACTGCCCTGTTTCCGGGGCAGCTGACTGCCCTGTTTCCAGGGTAACTGATCACCCTGTTTCCGGGATAACTGACTGCCCTGTTTCCGGGATAACTGACTGCCCTGTTTCCAGGGTCACTGACCACCCTGTTTCCAGGATAACTGACTCCCCTGTTTCCAGGGTAACTGACTGCCCTGTTTCCGGGGTAACTGATCTCCCTGTTTCCGGGGTAACTGACCGCCCTGTTTCCAGGATAACTGACCTACCTATTTCCGGGGTAACTGACCGCCCTGTTTCCAGGATAACTGACTGCCCTGTTTCCGGGTTAACTGACTGCCCTGTTTCCAGGGTAACTGACTGCCCTGTTTCCAGGGGAACTGACTGCCCTGTTTCCGGGATAACTGACTGCCCTGTTTCCAGGGTAACTGACTGCCCACTTTACAGTGTAACTGATCACCCTGTTTCCAGGATAACTGACTGCCCTGTTTCCAGGGTAACTGACCGCACAGTTTCCAGGGTAAATTATCACCATGTTTCAGGGATAACTAACTGCCCTGTTTCCGGGATAACTGACTTCCCTGTTTCCGGGGTAACTGATCACCCTGTTTCCGGGGTAACTGACTGCCCTGTTTCCAGGGTAACTGACTGCCCAGTTTCCAGGGTAACTGACTGTCCTGTTTCCGGGGTAACTGACTGCCCTGTTTCCAGGGTAACTGACTGCCCAGTTTCCAGAGTAACTGAATACCCTGTTTCCAGGGTAACTGACTGCCCTGTTTCCGGGATAACTGACTTCCCTGTTTCCAGGGTAACTGACTGCCCTGTTTCCGGGGCAGCTGACTGCCCTGTTTCCAGGGTAACTGATCACCCTGTTTCCGGGATAACTGACTGCCCTGTTTCCGGGATAACTGACTGCCCTGTTTCCAGGGTCACTGACCACCCTGTTTCCAGGATAACTGACTCCCCTGTTTCCAGGGTAACTGACTGCCCTGTTTCCGGGGTAACTGATCTCCCTGTTTCCGGGGTAACTGACCGCCCTGTTTCCAGGATAACTGACCTACCTATTTCCGGGGTAACTGACCGCCCTGTTTCCAGGATAACTGACTGCCCTGTTTCCGGGTTAACTGACTGCCCTGTTTCCAGGGTAACTGACTGCCCTGTTTCCAGGGGAACTGACTGCCCTGCTTCCGGGGTAACTGATCACCCTGTTTCCGGGGTAACTGTCCAACCAGTTTCCAGGGTGACTGACTGCCCTGTTTCCAGGGTAACTGACTGCCCAGTTTCCGGGGTAACTGACTGCCCTGTTTCCTGGGTAACTGACTGCCCTGCTTCCGGGGTAACTGACTGCCCTGTTTCCAGGGTAACTGACTGCCCAGTTTCCAGGATAACTGATCACCCTTTTTCCGGGATAACTGACTTCTCTGTTTCCGGGATAACTGACTGCCCTGTTTCGAGGGTAACTGATCACCCTGTTTCCGGGATAACTGTCTGCCCTGTTTCCGGGATAACTGACTGCCCAGTTTCCAGGGAAACTGACTGCCCTGTTTCCGGGGTAACTGACTGCTCTGTTTCCAGGGTAACTGACTGCCCAGTTTCCAGGGTAACTGATCACCCTGTTTCCGGGATAACTGACTGCCCTGTTTCCGGGAGAAATGACTGCCCTGTTTCCAGGGTAACTGACTGCCCTGCTTCCGGGGTAACTGACTGCCCTGTTTGCAGGGTAACTGATCACCCTGTTTACGGGATAACTGACTGCCCTGTTTCCGGGATAACTGACTGCCCTGTTTCCAGGGTAACTGACCGCCCTGTTTCCGGGGTAACTGACTGCCCAGTTTCCAGGGTAACTGACTGCCAGGTTTCCAGGGTAACTAACTGCCCTGTTTCCGGGGTAACTGACTGCCCAGTTTCCAGGGTAACTGACTGCCCTGTTTCCAGGGTAACTGACTGCCCACCTTCCAGCGTAACTGACCACCCTGTTTCCAGGATAACTGACTGCCCTGTTTCCAGGGTAACTGACTGCCCAGTTTTCAGGGTAAATTATCACCCTGTTTCCGGGATAACTAACTGCCCTGTTTCCAGGATAACTGACTGCCCTGTTTCCGGGGTAACTGATCACCCTGTTTCCGGGGTAACTGACTGCCCAGTTTCCGGGGTAACTAACTTCCCTGTTTCCAGGGTAACTGACTGCCCTGTTTCCGGGATAACTGACTGCCCTGTTTTCAGGGTAACTGATAACCCTGTTTCCGGGATAACTGACTGCCCTGTTTCCAGGGTAACTGACTGCCCAGTTTCCAGGGTAACTGACTGCCCTGTTTCCGGGGTAACTGACTGCCCTGTTTACAGGGTAACTGACTGCCCAGTTTCCAGAGTAACTGAATACCCTGTTTCCAGGGTAACAGATCACCCTGTTTCTGGGATAACTGACTGCCCTGTTTCCAGGATAACTGACTGCCCTGTTTCCAGGGTAACTGACTGCCCTGTTTCCGGGGTAACTGACTGCCCTGTTTGCAGGCTAACTGACTGCCCTGTTTCCAGGATAACTGATCACCCTGTTTCCGGGGTAACTGACTGCCCTGTTTCCGGGGTAACTGACCGCCCTGTTTCCAGAATAACTGATCTCCCTGTTTCCGGGGTAACTGATCTCCCTGTTTCCGGGGTAACTGACCGCCCTGTTTCCAGGATAACTGACCTACCTATTTCCAGGTTAACGGTCTGCCCTGTTTCCAGTGTAACTGACTGCCCTGTTTCCAGGGGAACTGACTGCCCAGTTTCCGGGGTAACTGATCACCCTGTTTCCGGGGTAACTGACTAACCAGTTTCCAGGGTGACTGACTGCCCTGTTTCCAGGGTAACTGACTGCCCAGTTTCCGGGGTAACTGACTGCCCTGTTTCCTGGGTAACTGACTGCCCCGCTTCCGGGGTAACTGACTGCCCTGTTTCCAGGGTAACTGACTGCCCAGTTTCCAGGGTAACTGATCACCCTTTTTCCGGGATAACTGACTGCCCTGTTTCCGGGATAACTGACTGCCCTGTTTCCAGGGTAACTGACTTCCCTGTTTCCGGGGCAACTGACTGCCCTGTTTCCAGGGTAACTCATCACCCTGTTTCCGGGATTACTGACTGCCCTGTTTCCGGGATAACTGACTGCCCTGTTTCCAGGGTAACTGACTGCCCTGTTTCCGGGTTAACTGACTGCCCTGTTTCCAGGCTAACTGACTGCACAGTTTACAGGATAACTGATCAACCTGTTTCTGGGGTAACTGACTGCCCTGTTTCCAGGGCAACTGACCGCCCTGTTTCCAGGATAACTGATTCCCCTGTTTCCAGGGTAACTGACTGCCCAGTTTCCGGGGTAACTGACTGCCCAGTTTCCAGGGTACCTAACTGCCCTGTTTCCGGGGTAACTGACTGCCCTGTTTCCAGGGTAACTGACTGCCCACCTTCCAGTGTAACTGATCACCCTGTTTCCAGGATAACTGACTGCCCTGTTTCCAGGTTAACTAACCGCCCTGTTTCCAGGGTAACTGACTGCCCAGTTTCCAGGGTAAATTATCACCCTGTTTCCGGGATAACTAACTGCCCTGTTTCCGGGATAACTGACTGCCCTGTTTCCGGGATAACTGACTGACCTGTTTCCGGGGTAACTGATCACCCTGTTTCCGGGGTAACTGACTGCCCAGTTTCCGGGTAACTGACTTCCCTGTTTCCAGGGTAACTGACTGCCCAGTTTCCAGAGTAACTGAATAACCTGTTTCCAGGGTAACAGATCACCCTGTTTCCGGGATAACTGACTGCCCTGTTTCCAAGATAACTGACTGCCCTCTTTCCAGGGTAACTGACTGCCCTGTTTCCGGGGTAACTGACTGCCCTGTTTCCAGGCTAACTGACTGCCCTGTTTCCAGGATAACTGATCACCCTGTTTCCCGGGTAACTGACTGCCCTGTTTCCGGGGTAACTGACCACCCTGTTTCCAGGATAACTGATCACCCTGTTTCCGGGGTAACTGACTGCCCTGTTTCCAGGATAACTGACTCCCCTGTTTCCAGGGTAACTGACTGCCCTGTTTCCAGGGTAACTGACTGCCCTGTTTCCGGGGTAACTGACTGCCCTGTTTCCAGGATATCTGATCACTCTGTTTCCGGGGGAACTGATCACTCTGTTTCCGGGGTAACTGACCACCCTGTTTCCGGGGTAACTGACTAATCTGTTTCCAGGGTTACTGACAGCCCTGTTTCTGGGGTAACTGACTGCCCTGCTTCCGGGGAAACTGACTGCCCTGTTTCCAGGATAACTGATCACCCTGTTTCCAGTGTAACTGACCATCCTGTTTCCAGGGTAACTGACTGCCCAGTTTCCAGGGTAACTGACTGCCCTGTTTCCAGGGTAACAGATCTCCCTGTTTCCGGGGTAACAGACCGCCCTGTTTCCAGGATAACTGACCGCCCTATTTCCGGGGTAACTGACCGCCCTGTTTCCAGGATAACTGACTGCCCTGTTTCCGGGATAACTGACTGCCCTGTTTACTGGATAACTGACCGCCCTGTTTCCAGGTTAACTGACTGCCCAGTTTCCGGGATAAATGACTGCCCTCTTTCCAGGTTAACTGACTGCCCTGTTTCCGGGATAACTGACTGCCCTGTTTCCAGGGTAACTGATAACCCTGTTTCCGGGATAACTGACTGCCCTCTTTCCAGGGTACTTGACTGCCCTGTTTCCGGGGTAACTGACTGCCCTGTTTCCAGGCTAACTGACTGCCCAGTTTCCAGAGTAACTGAATACCCTGTTTCCAGGGTAACTGACTGCCCTGTTTCCGGGATAACTGACTGCCCTGTTTCCAGGGTAACTGACTGCCCTGTTTCCTGGATAACTGACTGCCCTGTTTCCAGGGGAACTGACTGCCCTGTTTCCGGGGTAACTGATCACCCTGTTTCCGGGGTAACTGACTAACATGTTTCCAGGGTGACTGACTGCCCTGTTTCCAGGGTAACTGACTGCCCTGTTTCCTGGGTAACTGACTACCCTGCTTCCGGGGTAACTGACTGCCCTGTTTCCAGGGTAACTGATCACCCTGTTTCCGGGATAACTGACTCCCCTGTTTCCAGGGTAAGTGACTGCCCTGTTTCCGGGAGAACTGACTGCCCTGTTTCCAGGGTAACTGACTGCCCTGTTTCCGGGGTAACTGACCGCCTTGTTTCCAGGGTAACTGATCACCCTGTTTCTGGGATAACTGACTGCCCTGTTTCCGGGATAGCTGACTGCCCTGTTTCCAGGCTAACTGACTGCCCTGTTTCCGGGATAACTGATCACCCTGTTTCCGTGGTAACTGACTGCCCTGTTTCCGGGGTAAATGACCACCCTGTTTCCAGGATAACTGATCACCCTGTTTCCGGGGTAACTGACCACCCTGTTTCCAGGGTCACTGACCACCCTGTTTCCAGGATAACTGAAAGCCCTGTTTCCAGGGTAACTGACTGCCCAGTTTCCAGGGTAACTGATCACCCTGTTTCCGGGATAACTGACTGCCCTGTTTCCGGGAGAACTGACTGCCCTGTTTCCAGGATAAATGACTGCCCTGTTTCCAGGATAAATGACTGCCCTGTTTACTGGATAACTGATCGCCCTGTTTCCAGGTTAACTGACTGCCCTGTTTCCAGGGAAACTGACTGCCCTGTTTCCAGGGTAACTGACCGCCCTGTTTCTGGGGTAACTGGCCGCCCTGTTTCCTGGATAACTGACTGCCCTGTTTCCAGGATAACTGACTGCCCACTTTCCAGTGTAACTGATCACCCTGTTTCCTGGATAACTGACTGCCCTTTTTCCGGGATAACTGACTGCCCTGTTTCCAGGGTAACTGACCGCCCTGTTTCCAGGGTAACTGACTGCCCTGTTGCCAGGATAACTGACTGCCCTGTTTCCAGGGTAACTGACTGCCCACTTTCCAGTGCAACTGATCACCCTGTTTCCAGGGTTACTGACTGCCCACTTTCCAGTGTAACTGATCACCCTGTTTCCAGGATAACTGACTGCCCAGTTTCCAGGGTATATTATCACCCTGTTTCAGGGATAACTAACTGCCCTGTTTCCGGGATAACTGACTGCCCTGTTTCCGGGGTAACTGATCACCCTGTTTCCGGGGTAACTGACTGCCCAGTTTCCGGGGTAACTGACTTCCCTGTTTAAAGGGTAACTGTCTGCCCTGTTTCCGGGATAACTGACTGCCCTGTTTCCAGGGTAACTGATAACCCTGTTTCCGGGATAACTGACAGCCCTGTTTCCAGGGTAACTGACTGCCCAGTTTCCAGGGTAACTGACTGTCCTGTTTCCGGGGTAACTGACTGCCCTGTTTCCAGGGTAACTGACTCCCCAGTTTCCAGAGTAACTGAATACCCTGTTTCCAGGGTAACTGACTGCCCTGTTTCCGGGATAACTGACTGCCCTGTTTCCAGGGTAACTGACTGCCCTGTTTCCGGGGCAACTGACTGCCCTGTTTCCGGGATAACTGACTGCCCTGTTTCCGGGATAACTGACTGCCCTGTCTCCAGGATAACTGATCACCCTGTTTCCGGGCTAACTGACTGCCCTGTTTCCAGGGTAACTGACCGCCCTGTTTCCAGGATAACTGATCACCCTGTTTCCAGGGTAACTGACTGCCCTGTTTCCAGGGGAACTGACTGCCCTGTTTCCGGGGTAACTGATCACCCTATTTCTGGGGTAACTGACTAACAATTTTCCAGGGTGACTGACTGCCCTGCTTCCAGGGTAACTGACTGCCCAGTTTCCGGGGTAACTGACTGCCCTGTTTCCTGGGAAACTGACTACCCTGCTTCCGGGGTAACTGACTGCCCTGTTTCCAGGGTAACTGACTGCCCAGTTTCCAGTGTAACTGATCACCCTTTTTCCGGGATAACTGACTGCCCTATTTCCGGGATAACTGATTGCCCTGTTTCCAGGGTAACTGATCACCCTGTTTCCGGGATAACTGACTCCCCTGTTTCCAGGGTAAGTGACTGCCCAGTTTCCAGGGTAACTGACTGCCCTGTTTCCGGGGTAACTGACTGCCCTGTTTCCAGGGTAACTGACTGCCCAGTTTCCAGGGAAACTGATCACACTGTTTCCGGGATAAATGACTGCCCTGTTTCCGGGAGAACTGACTGCCCTGTTTCCAGGGTAACTGACTGCCCTGTTTCCAGGGTAACTGACCGCCTTGTTTCCAGGGTAACTGATCACCCTGTTTCTGGGATAACTGACTGCCCTGTTTCCGGGGTAACTGACTGCCCTGTTTCCAGGGTAACTGACAGCCCAGTTTCCAGGGTAACTGATCACCCTGTTTCCGGGATAACTGACTGCCCTGTTTCCGGGAGAACTGACTGCCATGTTTCCAGGGTAACTGACTGCCCTGTTTCCGGGGTAACTGACCGCCTTGTTTCCACTGTAAGTGATCACCCTTTTTCCGGGGGAACTGACTGCCCTGTTTCCAGGGTAACTGACCACCCTGTTTCCGGGGTAACTGTCCAACCAGTTTCCAGGGTGACTGACTGCCCTGTTTCCTGGGTTACTGACTTGCCCTGCTTCCGGGGTAACTGACTGCCCTGTTTCCAGGGTAACTGACTGCCCAGTTTCCAGGGTAACTGATCACCCTTTTTCCGGGATAACGACTGCCCTGTTTCCGGGATAACTGACTGCCCTGTTTCGAGGGTAACTGATCACCCTGTTTCCGGGATAACTGTCTGCCCTGTTTCCGGGATAACTGACTGCCCAGTTTCCAGGGTAACTGACTGCCCTGTTTCCGGGGTAACTGACTGCCCTGTTTCGAGAGTAACTGACTTCCCAGTTTCCAGGGTAACTGATCACCCTGTTTCCGGGATAACTGACTGCCCTGTTTCCGGGAGAAATGACTGCCCTGTTTACAGGGTAACTGACTGCCCTGCTTCCGGGGTAACTGACTGCCCTGTTTCCAGGGTAACTGATCACCCTGTTTACGGGATAACTGACTGCCCTGTTTCCGGGATAACAGACTGCCCTGTTTCCAGGGTAACTGACTTACCCTGTTTCCGGCGTAACTGACTGCCCTGTTTCTAGGCTCACTGACTGCCCTGTTTCCAGGATAACTGATCACCCTGTTTCCGGGGTAACTGACTGCCCTGTTTCCGGGAGAACTGACTGCCATGTTTCCAGGGTAACTGACTGCCCTGTTTCCGGGGTAACTGACCGCCTTGTTTCCAGTGTAAGTGATCACCCTTTTTCCGGGGGAACTGACTGCCCTGTTTCCAGGGTAACTGACCACCCTGTTTCCGGGGTAACTGTCCAACCAGTTTCCAGGGTGACTGACTGCCCTGTTTCCTGGGTTACTGACTTGCCCTGCTTCCGGGGTAACTGACTGCCCTGTTTCCAGGGTAACTGACTGCCCAGTTTCCAGGGTAACTGATCACCCTTTTTCCGGGATAACGACTGCCCTGTTTCCGGGATAACTGACTGCCCTGTTTCGAGGGTAACTGATCACCCTGTTTCCGGGATAACTGTCTGCCCTGTTTCCGGGATAACTGACTGCCCAGTTTCCAGGGTAACTGACTGCCCTGTTTCCGGGGTAACTGACTGCCCTGTTTCGAGGGTAACTGACTTCCCAGTTTCCAGGGTAACTGATCACCCTGTTTCCGGGATAACTGACTGCCCTGTTTCCGGGAGAAATGACTGCCCTGTTTACAGGGTAACTGACTGCCCTGCTTCCGGGGTAACTGACTGCCCTGTTTCCAGGGTAACTGATCACCCTGTTTACGGGATAACTGACTGCCCTGTTTCCGGGATAACTGACTGCCCTGTTTCCAGGGTAACTGACTTACCCTGTTTCCGGCGTAACTGACTGCCCTGTTTCTAGGCTCACTGACTGCCCTGTTTCCAGGATAACTGATCACCCTGTTTCCGGGGTAACTGACTGCCCTGTTTCCGGGGTAACTGACCGCCCTGTTTCCAGGGTCACTGACCACCCTGTTTCCAGGATAACTGAAAGCCCTGTTTCCAGGGTAACTGATCTCCCTGTTTCCGGGGTAACTGATCACCCTGTTTCCGGGTAACTGACTGCCCTGTTTCCGGGGTAACTGACTGCCCTGTTTCCAGGGTAACTGATCTCCCTGTTTCCAGTGCAACGGATCACCATGTTTCCGGGTAACTGACCACCCTGTTTCCAGGATAACTGACTCCCCTGTTTCCAGGGGAACTGACTGCCCTGTTTCCAGGTTAACTGACTGCCCTGTTTCCAGGGTAACCGATTGCCCTGTTTCCAGGGGAACGGACTGCCCTGTTTCCGGGGTAACTGATCACCCTGTTTCCGGGGTAACTGTCCAACCAGTTTCCAGGGTGACTGACTGCCCTGTTTCCTGGGTTACTGACTTGCCCTGCTTCCGGGGTAACTGACTGCCCTGTTTCCAGGGTAACTGACTGCCCAGTTTCCAGGGTAACTGATCACCCTTTTTCCGGGATAACGACTGCCCTGTTTCCGGGATAACTGACTGCCCTGTTTCGAGGGTAACTGATCACCCTGTTTCCGGGATAACTGTCTGCCCTGTTTCCGGGATAACTGACTGCCCAGTTTCCAGGGTAACTGACTGCCCTGTTTACGGGGTAACTGACTGCCCTGTTTCGAGGGTAACTGACTTCCCAGTTTCCAGGGTAACTGATCACCCTGTTTCCGGGATAACTGACTGCCCTGTTTCCGGGAGAAATGACTGCCCTGTTTACAGGGTAACTGACTGCCCTGCTTCCGGGGTAACTGACTGCCCTGTTTCCAGGGTAACTGATCACCCTGTTTACGGGATAACTGACTGCCCTGTTTCCGGGATAACTGACTGCCCTGTTTCCAGGGTAACTGACTTACCCTGTTTCCGGCGTAACTGACTGCCCTGTTTCTAGGCTCACTGACTGCCCTGTTTCCAGGATAACTGATCAACCTGTTTCCGGGGTAACTGACTGCCCTGTTTCCGGGGTAACTGACCGCCCTGTTTCCAGGGTCACTGACCACCCTGTTTCCAGGATAACTGAAAGCCCTGTTTCCAGGGTAACTGATCTCCCTGTTTCCGGGGTAACTGATCACCCTGTTTCCGGGTAACTGACTGCCCTGTTTCCGGGGTAACTGACTGCCCTGTTTCCAGGGTAACTGATCTCCCTGTTTCCAGTGCAACGGATCACCATGTTTCCGGGGTAACTGACTGCCCTGTTTCCAGGGCAACTGACCGCCCTGTTTCCGGGGTAACTGACTGCCCAGTTTCCAGGGTAACTGTTCACCCTGTTTCCGGGGTAACGGATCACCCTGTTTCCGGGGTAAATGACTGCCCTGTTTCCAGGGTAACTGACCGCCCTGTTTCAGGGATAACTGATCACCCTGTTTCCGGGGTAACTGAGTAATCTGTTTCCAGGGTTACTGACTGCCCTGTTTCCGGGGCAACTGACTGCGCAGTTTCCAGGGTAAAAAACTGCCCTGTTTCCGGGGTAACTGACCGCCCTGTTTCCAGGATAACTGATCACCCTGTTTCCGGGGTAACTGAGTAATCTGTTTCCAGGGTTACTGACTGCCCTGTTTCCGGGGTAACTGACTGCCCAGTTTCCAGCGTAACTGACTGCCCTGTTTCCAGGGTAACTGACTGCCCTGTTTCCAGGGTAACTCACTGCCCTGTTTCCGGGGTAACTGACTGCCCAGTTTCCAGGGTAACTGAATGCCCAGTTTCCAGGGTAACTAACTGCCCTGTTTCCGGGGTAACTGACTGCCCAGTTTCCAGGGTAACTGATCACCCTGTTTCCGGGGTAACTGACTAACAAGTTTCCAGGGTGACTGACTGCCCTGTTTCCAGGGTAACTGACTGCCCAGTTTCCGGGGTAACTGACTGCCCTGTTTCCGGGATAACTGACTGCCCTGTTTCCAGGCTAACTGACTGCCCTGTTTCCGGGATAACTGACTGCCCTGTTTCCGGGATAACTGATCACCCTGTTTCCGTGGTAACTGACTGCCCTGTTTCCGGGGTAAATGACCGCCCTGTTTCCAGGATAACTGATCACCCTGTTTCCTGGGTAACTGACCACCCTGTTTCCGGGATAACTGACTGCCCAGTTTCCAGGGTAACTGACTAACCAGTTTCCAGGGTGACTGACTGCCCTGTTTCCAGGGTAACTGACTGCCCTGTTTCCAGGGTAACTGACTGCCCAGTTTCCAGGGTAACTGACTGTCCTGTTTCCGGGGTAACTGACTGCCCTGTTTCCAGGGTAACTGACTCCCCAGTTTCCAGAGTAACTGAATACCCTGTTTCCAGGGTAACTGACTGCCCTGTTTCCGGGATAACTGACTGCCCTGTTTCCAGGGTAACTGACTGCCCTGTTTCCGGGGCAACTGACTGCCCTGTTTCCGGGATAACTGACTGCCCTGTTTCCGGGATAACTGACTGCCCTGTCTCCAGGATAACTGATCACCCTGTTTCCGGGGTAACTGACTGCCCTGTTTCCAGGGTAACTGACCGCCCTGTTACCAGGATAACTGATCACCCTGTTTCCAGGGTAACTGACTGCCCTGTTTCCAGGGGAACTGACTGCCCTGTTTCCGGGGTAACTGATCACCCTATTTCTGGGGTAACTGACTAACAATTTTCCAGGGTGACTGACTGCCCTGTTTCCAGGGTAACTGACTGCCCAGTTTCCGGGGTAACTGACTGCCCTGTTTCCTGGGAAACTGACTACCCTGCTTCCGGGGTAACTGACTGCCCTGTTTCCAGGGTAACTGACTGCCCAGTTTCCAGTGTAACTGATCACCCTTTTTCCGGGATAACTGACTAACAAGTTTCCAGGGTGACTAACTGCCCTGTTTCCGGGGTAACTGACTGCCCAGTTTCCAGGGTAACTGATCACCCTGTTTCCGGGGTAACTGACTAACAAGTTTCCAGGGTGACTGACTGCCCTGTTTCCAGGGTAACTGACTGCCCAGTTTCCGGGGTAACTGACTGCCCTGTTTCCGGGATAACTGACTGCCCTGTTTCCAGGCTAACTGACTGCCCTGTTTCCGGGATAACTGACTGCCCTGTTTCCGGGATAACTGATCACCCTGTTTCCGTGGTAACTGACTGCCCTGTTTCCGGGGTAAATGACCGCCCTGTTTCCAGGATAACTGATCACCCTGTTTCCTGGGTAACTGACCACCCTGTTTCCGGGATAACTGACTGCCCAGTTTCCAGGGTAACTGACTAACCAGTTTCCAGGGTGACTGACTGCCCTGTTTCCAGGGTAACTGACTGCCCTGTTTCCAGGGTAACTGACTGCCCAGTTTCCAGGGTAACTGACTGTCCTGTTTCCGGGGTAACTGACTGCCCTGTTTCCAGGGTAACTGACTCCCCAGTTTCCAGAGTAACTGAATACCCTGTTTCCAGGGTAACTGACTGCCCTGTTTCCGGGATAACTGACTGCCCTGTTTCCAGGGTAACTGACTGCCCTGTTTCCGGGGCAACTGACTGCCCTGTTTCCGGGATAACTGACTGCCCTGTTTCCGGGATAACTGACTGCCCTGTCTCCAGGATAACTGATCACCCTGTTTCCGGGGTAACTGACTGCCCTGTTTCCAGGGTAACTGACCGCCCTGTTTCCAGGATAACTGATCACCCTGTTTCCAGGGTAACTGACTGCCCTGTTTCCAGGGGAACTGACTGCCCTGTTTCCGGGGTAACTGATCACCCTATTTCTGGGGTAACTGACTAACAATTTTCCAGGGTGACTGACTGCCCTGTTTCCAGGGTAACTGACTGCCCAGTTTCCGGGGTAACTGACTGCCCTGTTTCCTGGGAAACTGACTACCCTGCTTCCGGGGTAACTGACTGCCCTGTTTCCAGGGTAACTGACTGCCCAGTTTCCAGTGTAACTGATCACCCTTTTTCCGGGATAACTGACTGCCCTATTTCCGGGATAACTGATTGCCCTGTTTCCAGGGTAACTGATCACCCTGTTTCCGGGTAACTGACTGCCCTGTTTCCGGGGTAACTGACTGCCCTGTTTCCAGGGTAACTGATCTCCCTGTTTCCAGTGCAACGGATCACCATGTTTCCGGGTAACTGACCACCCTGTTTCCAGGATAACTGACTCCCCTGTTTCCAGGGGAACTGACTGCCCTGTTTCCAGGTTAACTGACTGCCCTGTTTCCAGGGTAACCGATTGCCCTGTTTCCAGGGGAACGGACTGCCCTGTTTCCGGGGTAACTGATCACCCTGTTTCCGGGGTAACTGTCCAACCAGTTTCCAGGGTGACTGACTGCCCTGTTTCCTGGGTTACTGACTTGCCCTGCTTCCGGGGTAACTGACTGCCCTGTTTCCAGGGTAACTGACTGCCCAGTTTCCAGGGTAACTGATCACCCTTTTTCCGGGATAACGACTGCCCTGTTTCCGGGATAACTGACTGCCCTGTTTCGAGGGTAACTGATCACCCTGTTTCCGGGATAACTGTCTGCCCTGTTTCCGGGATAACTGACTGCCCAGTTTCCAGGGTAACTGACTGCCCTGTTTCCGGGGTAACTGACTGCCCTGTTTCGAGGGTAACTGACTTCCCAGTTTCCAGGGTAACTGATCACCCTGTTTCCGGGATAACTGACTGCCCTGTTTCCGGGAGAAATGACTGCCCTGTTTACAGGGTAACTGACTGCCCTGCTTCCGGGGTAACTGACTGCCCTGTTTCCAGGGTAACTGATCACCCTGTTTACGGGATAACTGACTGCCCTGTTTCCGGGATAACTGACTGCCCTGTTTCCAGGGTAACTGACTTACCCTGTTTCCGGCGTAACTGACTGCCCTGTTTCTAGGCTCACTGACTGCCCTGTTTCCAGGATAACTGATCAACCTGTTTCCGGGGTAACTGACTGCCCTGTTTCCGGGGTAACTGACCGCCCTGTTTCCAGGGTCACTGACCACCCTGTTTCCAGGATAACTGAAAGCCCTGTTTCCAGGGTAACTGATCTCCCTGTTTCCGGGGTAACTGATCACCCTGTTTCCGGGTAACTGACTGCCCTGTTTCCGGGGTAACTGACTGCCCTGTTTCCAGGGTAACTGATCTCCCTGTTTCCAGTGCAACGGATCACCATGTTTCCGGGGTAACTGACTGCCCTGTTTCCAGGGCAACTGACCGCCCTGTTTCCGGGGTAACTGACTGCCCAGTTTCCAGGGTAACTGTTCACCCTGTTTCCGGGGTAACGGATCACCCTGTTTCCGCGGTAAATGACTGCCCTGTTTCCAGGGTAACTGACCGCCCTGTTTCAGGGATAACTGATCACCCTGTTTCCGGGGTAACTGAGTAATCTGTTTCCAGGGTTACTGACTGCCCTGTTTCCGGGGCAACTGACTGCGCAGTTTCCAGGGTAAAAAACTGCCCTGTTTCCGGGGTAACTGACCGCCCTGTTTCCAGGATAACTGATCACCCTGTTTCCGGGGTAACTGAGTAATCTGTTTCCAGGGTTACTGACTGCCCTGTTTCCGGGGTAACTGACTGCCCAGTTTCCAGCGTAACTGACTGCCCTGTTTCCAGGGTAACTGACTGCCCTGTTTCCAGGGTAACTCACTGCCCTGTTTCCGGGGTAACTGACTGCCCAGTTTCCAGGGTAACTGAATGCCCAGTTTCCAGGGTAACTAACTGCCCTGTTTCCGGGGTAACTGACTGCCCAGTTTCCAGGGTAACTGATCACCCTGTTTCCGGGGTAACTGACTAACAAGTTTCCAGGGTGACTGACTGCCCTGTTTCCAGGGTAACTGACTGCCCAGTTTCCGGGGTAACTGACTGCCCTGTTTCCGGGATAACTGACTGCCCTGTTTCCAGGCTAACTGACTGCCCTGTTTCCGGGATAACTGACTGCCCTGTTTCCGGGATAACTGATCACCCTGTTTCCGTGGTAACTGACTGCCCTGTTTCCGGGGTAAATGACCGCCCTGTTTCCAGGATAACTGATCACCCTGTTTCCTGGGTAACTGACCACCCTTTTTCCGGGATAACTGACTGCCCAGTTTCCAGGGTAACTGACTAACCAGTTTCCAGGGTGACTGACTGCCCTGTTTCCAGGGTAACTGACTGCCCTGTTTCCAGGGTAACTGACTGCCCAGTTTCCAGGGTAACTGACTGTCCTGTTTCCGGGGTAACTGACTGCCCTGTTTCCAGGGTAACTGACTCCCCAGTTTCCAGAGTAACTGAATACCCTGTTTCCAGGGTAACTGACTGCCCTGTTTCCGGGATAACTGACTGCCCTGTTTCCAGGGTAACTGACTGCCCTGTTTCCGGGGCAACTGACTGCCCTGTTTCCGGGATAACTGACTGCCCTGTTTCCGGGATAACTGACTGCCCTGTCTCCAGGATAACTGATCACCCTGTTTCCGGGGTAACTGACTGCCCTGTTTCCAGGGTAACTGACCGCCCTGTTTCCAGGATAACTGATCACCCTGTTTCCAGGGTAACTGACTGCCCTGTTTCCAGGGGAACTGACTGCCCTGTTTCCGGGGTAACTGATCACCCTATTTCTGGGGTAACTGACTAACAATTTTCCAGGGTGACTGACTGCCCTGTTTCTGGGATAACTGACTGCCCTGTTTCCGGGGTAACTGACTGCCCTGTTTCCAGGGTAACTGACAGCCCAGTTTCCAGGGTAACTGATCACCCTGTTTCCGGGATAACTGACTGCCCTGTTTCCGGGAGAACTGACTGCCCTGTTTCCGGGATAACTGACTGCCCTGTTTCCGGGATAACTGACTGCCCTGTTTCCGGGATAACTGACTGCCCTGTCTCCAGGATAACTGATCACCCTGTTTCCGGGGTAACTGAGTAATCTGTTTCCAGGGTTACTGACTGCCCTGTTTCCGGGGCAACTGACTGCGCAGTTTCCAGGGTAAAAAACTGCCCTGTTTCCGGGGTAACTGACCGCCCTGTTTCCAGGATAACTGATCACCCTGTTTCCGGGGTAACTGAGTAATCTGTTTCCAGGGTTACTGACTGCCCTGTTTCCGGGGTAACTGACTGCCCAGTTTCCAGCGTAACTGACTGCCCTGTTTCCAGGGTAACTGACTGCCCTGTTTCCAGGGTAACTCACTGCCCTGTTTCCGGGGTAACTGACTGCCCAGTTTCCAGGGTAACTGAATGCCCAGTTTCCAGGGTAACTAACTGCCCTGTTTCCGGGGTAACTGACTGCCCAGTTTCCAGGGTAACTGATCACCCTGTTTCCGGGGTAACTGACTAACAAGTTTCCAGGGTGACTGACTGCCCTGTTTCCAGGGTAACTGACTGCCCAGTTTCCGGGGTAACTGACTGCCCTGTTTCCGGGATAACTGACTGCCCTGTTTCCAGGCTAACTGACTGCCCTGTTTCCGGGATAACTGACTGCCCTGTTTCCGGGATAACTGATCACCCTGTTTCCGTGGTAACTGACTGCCCTGTTTCCGGGGTAAATGACCGCCCTGTTTCCAGGATAACTGATCACCCTGTTTCCTGGGTAACTGACCACCCTGTTTCCGGGATAACTGACTGCCCAGTTTCCAGGGTAACTGACTAACCAGTTTCCAGGGTGACTGACTGCCCTGTTTCCAGGGTAACTGACTGCCCTGTTTCCAGGGTAACTGACTGCCCAGTTTCCAGGGTAACTGACTGTCCTGTTTCCGGGGTAACTGACTGCCCTGTTTCCAGGGTAACTGACTCCCCAGTTTCCAGAGTAACTGAATACCCTGTTTCCAGGGTAACTGACTGCCCTGTTTCCGGGATAACTGACTGCCCTGTTTCCAGGGTAACTGACTGCCCTGTTTCCGGGGCAACTGACTGCCCTGTTTCCGGGATAACTGACTGCCCTGTTTCCGGGATAACTGACTGCCCTGTCTCCAGGATAACTGATCACCCTGTTTCCGGGGTAACTGACTGCCCTGTTTCCAGGGTAACTGACCGCCCTGTTTCCAGGATAACTGATCACCCTGTTTCCAGGGTAACTGACTGCCCTGTTTCCAGGGGAACTGACTGCCCTGTTTCCGGGGTAACTGATCACCCTATTTCTGGGGTAACTGACTAACAATTTTCCAGGGTGACTGACTGCCCTGTTTCCAGGGTAACTGACTGCCCAGTTTCCGGGGTAACTGACTGCCCTGTTTCCTGGGAAACTGACTACCCTGCTTCCGGGGTAACTGACTGCCCTGTTTCCAGGGTAACTGACTGCCCAGTTTCCAGTGTAACTGATCACCCTTTTTCCGGGATAACTGACTGCCCTATTTCCGGGATAACTGATTGCCCTGTTTCCAGGGTAACTGATCACCCTGTTTCCGGGTAACTGACTGCCCTGTTTCCGGGGTAACTGACTGCCCTGTTTCCAGGGTAACTGATCTCCCTGTTTCCAGTGCAACGGATCACCATGTTTCCGGGTAACTGACCACCCTGTTTCCAGGATAACTGACTCCCCTGTTTCCAGGGGAACTGACTGCCCTGTTTCCAGGTTAACTGACTGCCCTGTTTCCAGGGTAACCGATTGCCCTGTTTCCAGGGGAACGGACTGCCCTGTTTCCGGGGTAACTGATCACCCTGTTTCCGGGGTAACTGTCCAACCAGTTTCCAGGGTGACTGACTGCCCTGTTTCCTGGGTTACTGACTTGCCCTGCTTCCGGGGTAACTGACTGCCCTGTTTCCAGGGTAACTGACTGCCCAGTTTCCAGGGTAACTGATCACCCTTTTTCCGGGATAACGACTGCCCTGTTTCCGGGATAACTGACTGCCCTGTTTCGAGGGTAACTGATCACCCTGTTTCCGGGATAACTGTCTGCCCTGTTTCCGGGATAACTGACTGCCCAGTTTCCAGGGTAACTGACTGCCCTGTTTCCGGGGTAACTGACTGCCCTGTTTCGAGGGTAACTGACTTCCCAGTTTCCAGGGTAACTGATCACCCTGTTTCCAGGATAACTGACTACCCTGTTTCCAGGGGAACTGACTGCCCTGTTTCCAGGGGAACTGACTGCCCTGTTTCCGGGGTAACTGATCACCCTATTTCTGGGGTAACTGACTAACAATTTTCCAGGGTGACTGACTGCCCTGTTTCCAGGGTAACTGACTGCCCAGTTTCCGGGGTAACTGACTGCCCTGTTTCCTGGGAAAGTGACTACCCTGCTTCCGGGGTAACTGACTGCCCTGTTTCCAGGGTAACTGACTGCCCAGTTTCCAGTGTAACTGATCACCCTTTTTCCGGGATAACTGACTGCCCTATTTCCGGGAATACTGATTGCCCTGTTTCCAGGGTAACTGATCACCCTGTTTCCGGGATAACTGACTCCCCTGTTTCCAGGGTAAGTGACTGCCCAGTTTCCAGGGTAACTGACTGCCCTGTTTCCGGGGTAACTGACTGCCCTGTTTCCAGGGTAACTGACTGCCCAGTTTCCAGGGAAACTGATCACACTGTTTCCGGGATAAATGACTGCCCTGTTTCCGGGAGAACTGACTGCCCTGTTTCCAGGGTAACTGACTGCCCTGTTTCCAGGGTAACTGACCGCCTTGTTTCCAGGGTAACTGATCACCCTGTTTCTGGGATAACTGACTGCCCTGTTTCCGGGATAACTGACTGCCCTGTTTCCGGGATAACTGACTGCCCTGTCTCCAGGATAACTGATCACCCTGTTTCCGGGGTAACTGACTGCCCTGTTTCCAGGGTAACTGACCGCCCTGTTTCCAGGATAACTGATCACCCTGTTTCCAGGGGAACTGACTGCCCTGTTTCCAGGGGAACTGACTGCCCTGTTTCCGGGGTAACTGATCACCCTATTTCTGGGGTAACTGACTAACAATTTTCCAGGGTGACTGACTGCCCTGTTTCCAGGGTAACTGACTGCCCAGTTTCCGGGGTAACTGACTGCCCTGTTTCCTGGGAAAGTGACTACCCTGCTTCCGGGGTAACTGACTGCCCTGTTTCCAGGGTAACTGACTGCCCAGTTTCCAGTGTAACTGATCACCCTTTTTCCGGGATAACTGACTGCCCTATTTCCGGGAATACTGATTGCCCTGTTTCCAGGGTAACTGATCACCCTGTTTCCGGGATAACTGACTCCCCTGTTTCCAGGGTAAGTGACTGCCCAGTTTCCAGGGTAACTGACTGCCCTGTTTCCGGGGTAACTGACTGCCCTGTTTCCAGGGTAACTGACTGCCCAGTTTCCAGGGAAACTGATCACACTGTTTCCGGGATAAATGACTGCCCTGTTTCCGGGAGAACTGACTGCCCTGTTTCCAGGGTAACTGACTGCCCTGTTTCCAGGGTAACTGACCGCCTTGTTTCCAGGGTAACTGATCACCCTGTTTCTGGGATAACTGACTGCCCTGTTTCCGGGGTAACTGACTGCCCTGTTTCCAGGGTAACTGACAGCCCAGTTTCCAGGGTAACTGATCACCCTGTTTCCGGGATAACTGACTGCCCTGTTTCCGGGAGAACTGACTGCCATGTTTCCAGGGTAACTGACTGCCCTGTTTCCGGGGTAACTGACCGCCTTGTTTCCAGTGTAAGTGATCACCCTTTTTCCGGGGGAACTGACTGCCCTGTTTCCAGGGTAACTGACCACCCTGTTTCCAGGATAACTGATCACCCTGTTTCCGGGTAACTGACCACCCTGTTTCCAGGATAACTGACTCCCCTGTTTCCAGGGTAACTGACTGCCCTGTTTCCGGGGTAACTGATCTCCCTGTTTCCGGGGTAACTGACCGCCCTGTTTCCAGGATAACTGACCTACCTATTTCCGGGGTAACTGACCGCCCTGTTTCCAGGATAACTGACTGCCCTGTTTCCAGGTTAACTGACTGCCCTGTTTCCAGGGTAACCGATTGCCCTGTTTCCAGGGGAACGGACTGCCCTGTTTCCGGGGTAACTGATCACCCTGTTTCCGGGGTAACTGTCCAACCTGTTTCCTGGGTTACTGACTTGCCCTGCTTCCGGGGTAACTGACTGCCCTGTTTCCAGGGTAACTGACTGCCCAGTTTCCAGGGTAACTGATCACCCTTTTTCCGGGATAACGACTGCCCTGTTTCCGGGATAACTGACTGCCCTGTTTCGAGGGTAACTGATCACCCTGTTTCCGGGATAACTGTCTGCCCTGTTTCCGGGATAACTGACTGCCCAGTTTCCAGGGTAACTGACTGCCCTGTTTCCGGGGTAACTGACTGCCCTGTTTCGAGGGTAACTGACTTCCCAGTTTCCAGGGTAACTGATCACCCTGTTTCCGGGATAACTGACTGCCCTGTTTCCGGGAGAAATGACTGCCCTGTTTACAGGGTAACTGACTGCCCTGCTTCCGGGGTAACTGACTGCCCTGTTTCCAGGGTAACTGATCACCCTGTTTACAGGATAACTGACTGCCCTGTTTCCGGGATAACTGACTGCCCTGTTTCCAGGGTAACTGACTTACCCTGTTTCCGGCGTAACTGACTGCCCTGTTTCTAGGCTCACTGACTGCCCTGTTTCCAGGATAACTGATCACCCTGTTTCCGGGGTAACTGACTGCCCTGTTTCCGGGGTAACTGACCGCCCTGTTTCCAGGGTCACTGACCACCCTGTTTCCAGGATAACTGAAAGCCCTGTTTCCAGGGTAACTGATCTCCCTGTTTCCGGGGTAACTGATCACCCTGTTTCCGGGTAACTGACTGCCCTGTTTCCGGGGTAACTGACTGCCCTGTTTCCAGGGTAACTGATCTCCCTGTTTCCAGTGCAACGGATCACCATGTTTCCGGGTAACTGACCACCCTGTTTCCAGGATAACTGACTCCCCTGTTTCCAGGGGAACTGACTGCCCTGTTTCCAGGTTAACTGACTGCCCTGTTTCCAGGGTAACCGATTGCCCTGTTTCCAGGGGAACGGACTGCCCTGTTTCCGGGGTAACTGATCACCCTGTTTCCGGGGTAACTGTCCAACCAGTTTCCAGGGTGACTGACTGCCCTGTTTCCTGGGTTACTGACTTGCCCTGCTTCCGGGGTAACTGACTGCCCTGTTTCCAGGGTAACTGACTGCCCAGTTTCCAGGGTAACTGATCACCCTTTTTCCGGGATAACGACTGCCCTGTTTCCGGGATAACTGACTGCCCTGTTTCGAGGGTAACTGATCACCCTGTTTCCGGGATAACTGTCTGCCCTGTTTCCGGGATAACTGACTGCCCAGTTTCCAGGGTAACTGACTGCCCTGTTTCCGGGGTAACTGACTGCCCTGTTTCGAGGGTAACTGACTTCCCAGTTTCCAGGGTAACTGATCACCCTGTTTCCGGGATAACTGACTGCCCTGTTTCCGGGAGAAATGACTGCCCTGTTTACAGGGTAACTGACTGCCCTGCTTCCGGGGTAACTGACTGCCCTGTTTCCAGGGTAACTGATCACCCTGTTTACGGGATAACTGACTGCCCTGTTTCCGGGGTAACTGACTGCCCTGTTTCCAGGGTAACTGATCTCCCTGTTTCCAGTGCAACGGATCACCATGTTTCCGGGGTAACTGACTGCCCTGTTTCCAGGGCAACTGACCGCCCTGTTTCCGGGGTAACTGACTGCCCAGTTTCCAGGGTAACTGTTCACCCTGTTTCCGGGGTAACGGATCACCCTGTTTCCGGGGTAAATGACTGCCCTGTTTCCAGGGTAACTGACCGCCCTGTTTCAGGGATAACTGATCACCCTGTTTCCGGGGTAACTGAGTAATCTGTTTCCAGGGTTACTGACTGCCCTGTTTCCGGGGCAACTGACTGCGCAGTTTCCAGGGTAAAAAACTGCCCTGTTTCCGGGGTAACTGACCGCCCTGTTTCCAGGATAACTGATCACCCTGTTTCCGGGGTAACTGAGTAATCTGTTTCCAGGGTTACTGACTGCCCTGTTTCCGGGGTAACTGACTGCCCAGTTTCCAGCGTAACTGACTGCCCTGTTTCCAGGGTAACTGACTGCCCTGTTTCCAGGGTAACTCACTGCCCTGTTTCCGGGGTAACTGACTGCCCAGTTTCCAGGGTAACTGAATGCCCAGTTTCCAGGGTAACTAACTGCCCTGTTTCCGGGGTAACTGACTGCCCAGTTTCCAGGGTAACTGATCACCCTGTTTCCGGGGTAACTGACTAACAAGTTTCCAGGGTGACTGACTGCCCTGTTTCCAGGGTAACTGACTGCCCAGTTTCCGGGGTAACTGACTGCCCTGTTTCCGGGATAACTGACTGCCCTGTTTCCAGGCTAACTGACTGCCCTGTTTCCGGGATAACTGACTGCCCTGTTTCCGGGATAACTGATCACCCTGTTTCCGTGGTAACTGACTGCCCTGTTTCCGGGGTAAATGACCGCCCTGTTTCCAGGATAACTGATCACCCTGTTTCCTGGGTAACTGACCACCCTGTTTCCGGGATAACTGACTGCCCAGTTTCCAGGGTAACTGACTAACCAGTTTCCAGGGTGACTGACTGCCCTGTTTCCAGGGTAACTGACTGCCCTGTTTCCAGGGTAACTGACTGCCCAGTTTCCAGGGTAACTGACTGTCCTGTTTCCGGGGTAACTGACTGCCCTGTTTCCAGGGTAACTGACTCCCCAGTTTCCAGAGTAACTGAATACCCTGTTTCCAGGGTAACTGACTGCCCTGTTTCCGGGATAACTGACTGCCCTGTTTCCAGGGTAACTGACTGCCCTGTTTCCGGGGCAACTGACTGCCCTGTTTCCGGGATAACTGACTGCCCTGTTTCCGGGATAACTGACTGCCCTGTTTACGGGATAACTGACTGCCCTGTCTCCAGGATAACTGATCACCCTGTTTCCGGGGTAACTGACTGCCCTGTTTCCAGGGTAACTGACCGCCCTGTTTCCAGGATAACTGATCACCCTGTTTCCAGGGTAACTGACTGCCCTGTTTCCAGGGGAACTGACTGCCCTGTTTCCGGGGTAACTGATCACCCTATTTCTGGGGTAACTGACTAACAATTTTCCAGGGTGACTGACTGCCCTGTTTCCAGGGTAACTGACTGCCCAGTTTCCGGGGTAACTGACTGCCCTGTTTCCTGGGAAACTGACTACCCTGCTTCCGGGGTAACTGACTGCCCTGTTTCCAGGGCAACTGACTGCCCAGTTTCCAGTGTAACTGATCACCCTTTTTCCGGGATAACTGACTGCCCTATTTCCGGGATAACTGATTGCCCTGTTTCCAGGGTAACTGATCACCCTGTTTCCGGGATAACTGACTCCCCTGTTTCCAGGGTAAGTGACTGCCCAGTTTCCAGGGTAACTGACTGCCCTGTTTCCGGGGTAACTGACTGCCCTGTTTCCAGGGTAACTGACTGCCCAGTTTCCAGGGAAACTGATCACACTGTTTCCGGGATAAATGACTGCCCTGTTTCCGGGAGAACTGACTGCCCTGTTTCCAGGGTAACTGACTGCCCTGTTTCCAGGGTAACTGACCGCCTTGTTTCCTGGGTAACTGATCACCCTGTTTCTGGGATAACTGACTGCCCTGTTTCCGGGGTAACTGACTGCCCTGTTTCCAGGGTAACTGACAGCCCAGTTTCCAGGGTAACTGATCACCCTGTTTCCGGGATAACTGACTGCCCTGTTTCCGGGAGAACTGACTGCCATGTTTCCAGGGTAACTGACTGCCCTGTTTCCGGGGTAACTGACCGCCTTGTTTCCAGTGTAAGTGATCACCCTTTTTCCGGGGGAACTGACTGCCCTGTTTCCAGGGTAACTGACCACCCTGTTTCCAGGATAACTGATCACCCTGTTTCCGGGGTAACTGACCGCCCTGTTTCCAGGATAACTGACCTACCTATTTCCGGGGTAACTGACCGCCCTGTTTCCAGGCTAACTGACTGCCCTGTTTCCAGGTTAACTGACTGCCCTGTTTCCAGGGTAACCGATTGCCCTGTTTCCAGGGGAACGGACTGCCCTGTTTCCGGGGTAACTGATCACCCTGTTTCCGGGGTAACTGTCCAACCAGTTTCCAGGGTGACTGACTGCCCTGTTTCCTGGGTTACTGACTTGCCCTGCTTCCGGGGTAACTGACTGCCCTGTTTCCAGGGTAACTGACTGCCCAGTTTCCAGGGTAACTGATCACCCTTTTTCCGGGATAACGACTGCCCTGTTTCCGGGATAACTGACTGCCCTGTTTCGAGGGTAACTGATCACCCTGTTTCCGGGATAACTGTCTGCCCTGTTTCCGGGATAACTGACTGCCCAGTTTCCAGGGTAACTGACTGCCCTGTTTCCGGGGTAACTGACTGCCCTGTTTCGAGGGTAACTGACTTCCCAGTTTCCAGGGTAACTGATCACCCTGTTTCCGGGATAACTGACTGCCCTGTTTCCGGGAGAAATGACTGCCCTGTTTACAGGGTAACTGACTGCCCTGCTTCCGGGGTAACTGACTGCCCTGTTTCCAGGGTAACTGATCACCCTGTTTACGGGATAACTGACTGCCCTGTTTCCGGGATAACTGACTGCCCTGTTTCCAGGGTAACTGACTTACCCTGTTTCCGGCGTAACTGACTGCCCTGTTTCTAGGCTCACTGACTGCCCTGTTTCCAGGATAACTGATCACCCTGTTTCTGGGGTAACTGACTGCCCTGTTTCCGGGGTAACTGACCGCCCTGTTTCCAGGGTCACTGACCACCCTGTTTCCAGGATAACTGAAAGCCCTGTTTCCAGGGTAACTGATCTCCCTGTTTCCGGGGTAACTGATCACCCTGTTTCCGGGTAACTGACTGCCCTGTTTCCGGGGTAACTGACTGCCCTGTTTCCAGGGTAACTGATCTCCCTGTTTCCAGTGCAACGGATCACCATGTTTCCGGGTAACTGACCACCCTGTTTCCAGGATAACTGACTCCCCTGTTTCCAGGGGAACTGACTGCCCTGTTTCCAGGTTAACTGACTGCCCTGTTTCCAGGGTAACCGATTGCCCTGTTTCCAGGGGAACGGACTGCCCTGTTTCCGGGGTAACTGATCACCCTGTTTCCGGGGTAACTGTCCAACCAGTTTCCAGGGTGACTGACTGCCCTGTTTCCTGGGTTACTGACTTGCCCTGCTTCCGGGGTAACTGACTGCCCTGTTTCCAGGGTAACTGACTGCCCAGTTTCCAGGGTAACTGATCACCCTTTTTCCGGGATAACGACTGCCCTGTTTCCGGGATAACTGACTGCCCTGTTTCGAGGGTAACTGATCACCCTGTTTCCGGGATAACTGTCTGCCCTGTTTCCGGGATAACTGACTGCCCAGTTTCCAGGGTAACTGACTGCCCTGTTTCCGGGGTAACTGACTGCCCTGTTTCGAGGGTAACTGACTTCCCAGTTTCCAGGGTAACTGATCACCCTGTTTCCGGGATAACTGACTGCCCTGTTTCCGGGAGAAATGACTGCCCTGTTTACAGGGTAACTGACTGCCCTGCTTCCGGGGTAACTGACTGCCCTGTTTCCAGGGTAACTGATCACCCTGTTTACGGGATAACTGACTGCCCTGTTTCCGGGATAACTGACTGCCCTGTTTCCAGGGTAACTGACTTACCCTGTTTCCGGCGTAACTGACTGCCCTGTTTCTAGGCTCACTGACTGCCCTGTTTCCAGGATAACTGATCACCCTGTTTCCGGGGTAACTGACTGCCCTGTTTCCGGGGTAACTGACCGCCCTGTTTCCAGGGTCACTGACCACCCTGTTTCCAGGATAACTGAAAGCCCTGTTTCCAGGGTAACTGATCTCCCTGTTTCCGGGGTAACTGATCACCCTGTTTCCGGGTAACTGACTGCCCTGTTTCCGGGGTAACTGACTGCCCTGTTTCCAGGGTAACTGATCTCCCTGTTTCCAGTGCAACGGATCACCATGTTTCCGGGGTAACTGACTGCCCTGTTTCCAGGGCAACTGACCGCCCTGTTTCCGGGGTAACTGACTGCCCAGTTTCCAGGGTAACTGTTCACCCTGTTTCCGGGGTAACGGATCACCCTGTTTCCGGGGTAAATGACTGCCCTGTTTCCAGGGTAACTGACCGCCCTGTTTCAGGGTAACTGATCACCCTGTTTCCGGGGTAACTGAGTAATCTGTTTCCAGGGTTACTGACTGCCCTGTTTCCGGGGCAACTGACTGCGCAGTTTCCAGGGTAAAAAACTGCCCTGTTTCCGGGGTAACTGACCGCCCTGTTTCCAGGATAACTGATCACCCTGTTTCCGGGGTAACTGAGTAATCTGTTTCCAGGGTTACTGACTGCCCTGTTTCCGGGGTAACTGACTGCCCAGTTTCCAGCGTAACTGACTGCCCTGTTTCCAGGGTAACTGACTGCCCAGTTTCCAGGGTAACTCACTGCCCTGTTTCCGGGGTAACTGACTGCCCAGTTTCCAGGGTAACTGATTGCCCAGTTTCCAGGGTAACTAACTGCCCTGTTTCCGGGGTAACTGACTGCCCAGTTTCCAGGGTAACTGATCACCCTGTTTCCGGGGTAACTGACTAACAAGTTTCCAGGGTGACTGACTGCCCTGTTTCCAGGGTAACTGACTGCCCAGTTTCCGGGGTAACTGACTGCCCTGTTTCCGGGATAACTGACTGCCCTGTTTCCAGGCTAACTGACTGCCCTGTTTCCGGGATAACTGACTGCCCTGTTTCCGGGATAACTGATCACCCTGTTTCCGTGGTAACTGACTGCCCTGTTTCCGGGGTAAATGACCGCCCTGTTTCCAGGATAACTGATCACCCTGTTTCCTGGGTAACTGACCACCCTGTTTCCAGTGTAACTGACCACCCTGTTTCCAGGATAACTGAAAGCCCTGTTTCCAGGGTAACTGACTGCCCAGTTTCCAGGGTAACTGATCACCCTGTTTCCGGGATAACTGACTGCCCTGTTTCCGGGAGAACTGACTGCCCTGTTTCCAGGATAACTGACTGCCCTGTTTACTGGATAACTGACCGCGCTGTTTCCAGGTTAACTGACTGCCCTGTTTCCAGGGAAACTGACTGCCCTGTTTCCAGGGTAACTGACCGCCCTGTTTCTGGGGTAACTGATCTCCCTGTTTCCGGGGTAACTGACCGCCCTGTTTCCAGGACAACTGACCGCCCTATTTCCGGGGTAACTGACCGCCCTGTTTCCTGGATAACTGACTGCCCTGTTTCCAGGGTAACTGACTGCCCACTTTCCAGTGTAATTGATCACCCTGTTTCCAGGATAACTGACTGCCCTGTTTCCAGGGTAACTGACCGCCCTGTTTCCAGGGTAACTGACTGCCCTGTTTCCGGGATAACTGACTGCCCTGTTTCCAGGGTAACTGACCGCCCTGTTTCCAGGGTAACTGACTGCCCTGTTGCCAGGATAACTTTTTCTTTCTTTTGGGCCTCCTTATCTCGAGAGACAATGGATACGCGCCTGGAGGTGGTCAGTGGTTTGTGAAGCAGCGCCTGGAGTGGCTATAAAGGCCAATTCTGGAGTGACAGGCTCTTCCACAGGTGCTGCAGAGAAATTTGTTTGTTGGGGCTGTTGCACAGTTGGCTCTCCCCTTGCGCCTCTGTCTTTTTTCCTGCCAACTACTAAGTCTCTTCGACTCGCCACAATTTAGCCCTGTCTTTATGGCTGCCCGCCAGCTCTGGCGAATGCTGGCAACTGACTCCCACGACTTGTGATCAATGTCACACGATTTCATGTCGCGTTTGCAGACGTCTTTATAACGGAGACATGGACGGCCGGTGGGTCTGATACCAGTGGCGAGCTCGCTGTACAATGTGTCTTTGGGGATCCTGCCATCTTCCATGCGGCTCACATGGCCAAGCCATCTCAAGCGCCGCTGACTCAGTAGTGTGTATAAGCTGGGGGTGTTGGCCGCTTCAAGGACTTCTGTGTTGGAGATATAGTCCTGCCACCTGATGCCAAGTATTCTCCGAAGGCAGCGAAGATGGAATGAATTGAGACGTCGCTCTTGGCTGGCATACGTTGTCCAGGCCTCGCTGCCGTAGAGCAAGGTACTGAGGACACAGGCCTGATACACTCGGACTTTTGTGTTCCGTGTCAGTGCCAGGATAACTGACTGCCCTGTTTCCAGGGTAACTGACTGCCCACTTTCCAGTGCAACTGATCACCCTGTTTCCAGGGTTACTGACTGCCCACTTTCCAGTGTAACTGATCACCCTGTTTCCAGGATAACTGACTGCCCAGTTTCCAGGGTAAATTATCACCCTGTTTCAGGGATAACTAACTGCCCTGTTTCCGGGATAACTGACTGCCCTGTTTCCGGGGTAACTGATCACCCTGTTTCCGGGGTAACTGACTGCCCTGTTTCCAGGGTAACTGACTGCCCAGTTTCCAGGGTAACTGACTGTCCTGTTTCCGGGGTAACTGACTGCCCTGTTTCCAGGGTAACTGACTGCCCTGTTTCCAGGATAACTGACTGCCCTGTTTCCAGGGTAACTGACTGCCCTGTTTCCGGTGCAGCTGACTGCCTTGTTTCCAGGGTAACTGATCACCCTGTTTCCGGGATAACTGACTGCCCTGTTTCCAGGATAACTGACTGCCCTGTTTCCAGGGTCACTGACCACCCTGTTTCCAGGATAACTGACTCCCCTGTTTCCAGGGTAACTGACTCCCCTGTTTCCGGGGTAACTGATCTCCCTGTTTCCGGGGTAACTGAGCGCCCTGTTTCCAGGATAACTGACCTACCTATTTCCGGGGTAACTGACCGCCCTGTTTCCAGGATAACTGACTGCCCTGTTTCCAGGTTAACTGAATGCCCTGTTTCCAGGGTAACTGACTGCCCAGTTTCCGGGGTAACTGTCCAACCAGTTTCCAGGGTGACTGACTGCCCTGTTTCCAGGGGAACTGACTGCCCAGTTTCCGGGGTAACTGACTGCCCTGTTTCCTGGATAACTGACTGCCCTGCTTCCGGGGTAACTGACTGCCCTGTTTCCAGGGTAACGGACTGCCCAGCTTCCAGGATAACTGATCACCCTTTTTCCGGGATAACTGACTGCCCTGTTTCCGGGATAGCTGACTGCCCTGTTTCGAGGGTAACTGATCACCCTGTTTCCGGGATAACTGTCTGCCCAGTTTCCGGGATAACTGACTGCCCAGTTTCCAGGGCAACTGACTGCCCTGTTTCCGGGGTAACTGACTACTCTGTTTCCAGGGTAACTGACTGCCCAGTTTCCAGGGTAACTGATCACCCTGTTTCCGGGATAACTGACTGCCCTGTTTCCGGGAGAAATGACTGCCCTGTTTCCAGGGTAACTGACTGCCCTGCTTCCGGGTAACTGACTGCCCTGTTTGCAGGGTAACTGATCACCCTGTTTACGGGATAACTGACTGCCCTGTTTCCGGGATAACTGACTGCCCTGTTTCCAGGGTAACTGACCGCCCTGTTTCCGGGGTAACTGACTGCCCAGTTTCCAGGGTAACTGACTGCCAGGTTTCCAGGGTAACTAACTGCCCTGTTTCCGGGGTAACTGACTGCCCAGTTTCCAGGGTAACTGACTGCCCTGTTTCCAGGGTAACTGACTGCCCACCTTCCAGCTTAACTGATCACCCTGTTTCCAGGATAACTGACTGCCCTGTTTCCAGGGTAACTGACAGCCCAGTTTACAGGGTAAATTATCACCCTGTTTCCGGGATAACTAACTGCCCTGTTTCCGGGATAACTGACTGCCCTGTTTCCGGGGTAACTGATCACCCTGTTTCCGGGGTAACTGACTGCCCAGTTTCCGTGGTAACTAACTTCCCTGTTTCCAGGGTAACTGAATGCCCTGTTTCCGGGATCACTGACTGCCCTATTTTCAGGGTAACTGATAACCCTGTTTCCGGGATAACTGACTGCCCTGTTTCCAGGGTAACTGACTGCCCAGTTTCCAGGGTAACTGACTGCCCTGTTTCCGGGGTAACTGACTGCCCTGTTTACAGGGTAACTGAGTGCCCAGTTTCCAGAGTAACTGACTGCCCTGTTTCCAGGGTAACTGACTGCCCTGTTTCCGGGGTAACTGACTGCCCTGCTTCCGGGGTAACTGACTGCCCTGTTTCCACGATAACAGATCACCCTGTTTCCGGGATAACTGACTTACCCTGTTTCCAGGATAACTGACTGCCCTGTTTCCAGGGTAACTGACTGCCCTGTTTCCGGGGTAAGTGACTGCCCTGTTTCCAGGCTAACTGACTGCCCTGTTTCCACGATAACTGATCACCCTGTTTCCGGGGTAACTGACTGCCCTGTTTCCGGGGTAACTGACTGCCCTGTTCCAGGGGAACTGAATGCCCTGTTTCCGGGGTAACTGATCACCCTGTTTCCGGGGTAACTGACTAACCAGTTTCCAGGGTGACTGACTGCCCTGTTTCCAGGGTAACTGACTGCCCAGTTTCCGGGGTAACTGACTGCCCTGTTTCCTGGGTAACTGACTGCCCTGCTTCCGGGGTAACTGACTGCCCTGTTCCAGGGTAACTGACTGCCCAGTTTCCAGGGTAACTGATCACCCTTTTTCCAGGATAATTGACTGCCCTGTTTCCGGGATAACTGACTGCCCTGTTTCCGGGGCAACTGACTGCCCTGTTTCCAGGGTAACTGATCACCCTGTTTCCGGGATTACTCTCTGCCCTGTTTCCGGGATAACTGACTGCCCTGTTTCCAGGGTAACTGACTGCCCTGTTTCCGGGTTAACTGACTGCCCTGTTTCCAGGCTAACTGACTGCACTGTTTACAGGATAACTGATCACCCTGTTTCCGGGGTAACTGACTGCCCTGTTTCCAGGGTAACTGACCGCCCTGTTTCCAGGATAACTGACTCCCCTGTTTCCAGGGTAACTGACTGCCCTGTTTCCGGGGTAACTGACTGCCCTGTTTCCGGGGTAACTGACCGCCCTGTTTCCAGGATAACTGACCTACCTATTTCCGGGGTAACTGACCGCCCTGTTTCCAGGATAACTGACTGCCCTGTTTCCAGGTTAACTGACTGCCCTGTTTCCAGGGTAACTGACTGCCCTGTTTCCAGGGGAACTGACTGCCCTGTTTCCGGGGTAACTGATCACCCTGTTTCCGGGGTAACTGTCTAACCAGTTTCCAGGGTGACTGACTGCCCTGTTTCCAGGGTAACTGACTGCCTAGTTTCCGGGGTAACTGACTGCCCTGTTTCCTGGGTAACTGACTGCCCTGCTTCCGGGGTAACTGACTGCCCTGTTTCCAGGGTAACTGACTGCCCAGTTTCCAGGGTAACTGATCACCCTTTTTCCGGGATAACTGACTGCCCTGTTTCCGGGATAACTGACTGCCCTGTTTCGAGGGTAACTGATCACCCTGTTTCCGGGATAACTGTCTGCCCTGTTTCCGGGATAACTGACTCCCAGTTTCCAGGGCAACTGACTGCCCTGTTTCCGGGGTAACTGACTGCCCTGTTTCCAGGGTAACTGACTGCCCAGTTTCCAGGGTAACTGATCACCCTGTTTCCGGGATAACTGACTGCCCAGTTTCCAGGGCAACTGACTGCCCTGTTTCCGGGGTAACTGACTACTCTGTTTCCAGGGTAACTGACTGCCCAGTTTCCAGGGTAACTGATCACCCTGTTTCCGGGATAACTGACTGCCCTGTTTCCGGGAGAAATGACTGCCCTGTTTCCAGGGTAACTGACTGCCCTGCTTCCGGGTAACTGACTGCCCTGTTTGCAGGGTAACTGATCACCCTGTTTACGGGATAACTGACTGCCCTGTTTCCGGGATAACTGACTGCCCTGTTTCCAGGGTAACTGACCGCCCTGTTTCCGGGGTAACTGACTGCCCAGTTTCCAGGGTAACTGACTGCCAGGTTTCCAGGGTAACTAACTGCCCTGTTTCCGGGGTAACTGACTGCCCAGTTTCCAGGGTAACTGACTGCCCTGTTTCCAGGGTAACTGACTGCCCACCTTCCAGCTTAACTGATCACCCTGTTTCCAGGATAACTGACTGCCCTGTTTCCAGGGTAACTGACAGCCCAGTTTCCAGGGTAAATTATCACCCTGTTTCCGGGATAACTAACTGCCCTGTTTCCGGGATAACTGACTGCCCTGTTTCCGGGGTAACTGATCACCCTGTTTCCGGGGTAACTGACTGCCCAGTTTCCGTGGTAACTAACTTCCCTGTTTCCAGGGTAACTGAATGCCCTGTTTCCGGGATCACTGACTGCCCTGTTTTCAGGGTAACTGATAACCCTGTTTCCGGGATAACTGACTGCCCTGTTTCCAGGGTAACTGACTGCCCAGTTTCCAGGGTAACTGACTGCCCTGTTTCCGGGGTAACTGACTGCCCTGTTTACAGGGTAACTGAGTGCCCAGTTTCCAGAGTAACTGACTGCCCTGTTTCCAGGGTAACTGACTGCCCTGTTTCCGGGGTAACTGACTGCCCTGTTTCCGGGGTAACTGACTGCCCTGTTTCCACGATAACAGATCACCCTGTTTCCGGGATAACTGACTTACCCTGTTTCCAGGATAACTGACTGCCCTGTTTCCAGGGTAACTGACTGCCCTATTTCCGGGGTAAGTGACTGCCCTGTTTCCAGGCTAACTGACTGCCCTGTTTCCACGATAACTGATCACCCTGTTTCCGGGGTAACTGACTGCACTGTTTCCGGGGTAACTGACTGCCCTGTTCCAGGGGAACTGAATGCCCTGTTTCCGGGGTAACTGATCAGCCTGTTTCCGGGGTAACTGACTAACCAGTTTCCAGGGTGACTGACTGCCCTGTTTCCAGGGTAACTGACTGCCCAGTTTCCGGGGTAACTGACTGCCCTGTTTCCTGGGTAACTGACTGCCCTGCTTCCGGGGTAACTGACTGCCCTGTTCCAGGGTAACTGACTGCCCAGTTTCCAGGGTAACTGATCACCCTTTTTCCAGGATAATTGACTGCCCTGTTTCCGGGATAACTGACTGCCCTGTTTCCGGGGCAACTGACTGCCCTGTTTCCAGGGTAACTGATCACCCTGTTTCCGGGATTACTCTCTGCCCTGTTTCCGGGATAACTGACTGCCCTGTTTCCAGGGTAACTGACTGCCCTGTTTCCGGGTTAACTGACTGCCCTGTTTCCAGGCTAACTGACTGCACTGTTTACAGGATAACTGATCACCCTGTTTCCGGGGTAACTGACTGCCCTGTTTCCAGGGTAACTGACCGCCCTGTTTCCAGGATAACTGACTCCCCTGTTTCCAGGGTAACTGACTGCCCTGTTTCCGGGGTAACTGACTGCCCTGTTTCCGGGGTAACTGACCGCCCTGTTTCCAGGATAACTGACCTACCTATTTCCGGGGTAACTGACCGCCCTGTTTCCAGGATAACTGACTGCCCTGTTTCCAGGTTAACTGACTGCCCTGTTTCCAGGGTAACTGACTGCCCTGTTTCCAGGGGAACTGACTGCCCTGTTTCCGGGGTAACTGATCACCCTGTTTCCGGGGTAACTGTCTAACCAGTTTCCAGGGTGACTGACTGCCCTGTTTCCAGGGTAACTGACTGCCTAGTTTCCGGGGTAACTGACTGCCCTGTTTCCTGGGTAACTGACTGCCCTGCTTCCGGGGTAACTGACTGCCCTGTTTCCAGGGTAACTGACTGCCCAGTTTCCAGGGTAACTGATCACCCTTTTTCCGGGATAACTGACTGCCCTGTTTCCGGGATAACTGACTGCCCTGTTTCGAGGGTAACTGATCACCCTGTTTCCGGGATAACTGTCTGCCCTGTTTCCGGGATAACTGACTCCCAGTTTCCAGGGCAACTGACTGCCCTGTTTCCGGGGTAACTGACTGCCCTGTTTCCAGGGTAACTGACTGCCCAGTTTCCAGGGTAACTGATCACCCTGTTTCCGGGATAACTGACTGCCCTGTTTCTGGGAGAAATGACTGCCCTGTTTCCAGGGTAACTGACTGCCCTGCTTCCGGGGTAACTGACTGCCCTGTTTCCAGGGTAACTGATCACCCTTTTTCCGGGATAACTGACTGCCCTGTTTCCGGGATAACTGACGGCCATTTTCCAGGGTAACTGACTTACCCTGTTTCCGGGGTAACTGACTGCCCTGTTTCCAGGCTACCTGACTGCCCTGTTTCCAGGATAACTGATCACACTGTTTCCGGGGTAACTGACTGCCCTGTTTCCGGGGTAGCTGACCGCCCTGTTTCCAGGGTCACTGACCACAATGTTTCCAGGATAAGTGAAAGCCCTGTTTCCAGGGTAACTGATCTCCCTGTTTCCGGGGTAACTGATCACCCTGTTTCCGGGTAACTGACTGCCCTGTTTCCGGGGTAACTGACTGCCCAGCTTCCAGGGTAACTGATCTCCCTGTTTCCAGTGCAACGGATCACCATGTTTCCGGGGTAACTGACTGCCCTGTTTCCAGGGCAACTGACCGCCCTGTTTCCGGGGTAACTGACTGCCCAGTTTCCAGGGTAACTGTTCACCCTGTTTCCGGGGTAACGGATCACCCTGTTTCCGGGGTAAATGACTGCCCTTTTTCCAGGGTAACTGACCGCCCTGTTTCAGGGATAACTGATCACCCTGTTTCCGGGGTAACTGACTGCCCTGTTTCCAGGGTAACTGACCGCCCTGTTTCCAGGATAACTGACTCCCCTGTTTCCAGGGTAACTGACTGCCCTGTTTCCGGGGTAACTGACTGCCCTGTTTCCGGGGTAACTGACCGCCCTGTTTCCAGGATAACTGACCTACCTATTTCCGGGGTAACTGACCGCCCTGTTTCCAGGATAACTGACTGCCCTGTTTCCAGGTTAACTGACTGCCCTGTTTCCAGGGTAACTGACTGCCCTGTTTCCAGGGGAACTGACTGCCCTGTTTCCGGGGTAACTGATCACCCTGTTTCCGGGGTAACTGTCTAACCAGTTTCCAGGGTGACTGACTGCCCTGTTTCCAGGGTAACTGACTGCCCAGTTTCCGGGGTAACTGACTGCCCTGTTTCCTGGGTAACTGACTGCCCTGCTTCCGGGGTAACTGACTGCCCTGTTTCCAGGGTAACTGACTGCCCAGTATCCAGGGTAACTGATCACCCTTTTTCCGGGATAACTGACTGCCCTGTTTCCGGGATAACTGACTGCCCTGTTTCGAGGGGAACTGATCACCCTGTTTCCGGGATAACTGTCTGCCCTGTTTCCGGGATAACTGACTCCCAGTTTCCAGGGCAACTGACTGCCCTGTTTTGGGGTAACTGACTGCCCTGTTTCCAGGGTAACTGACTGCCCAGTTTCCAGGGTAACTGATCACCCTGTTTCCGGGATAACTGACTGCCCTGTTTCTGGGAGAAATGACTGCCCTGTTTCCAGGGTAACTGACTGCCCTGCTTCCGGGGTAACTGACTGCCCTGTTTCCAGGGTAACTGATCACCCTTTTTCCGGGATAACTGACTGCCCTGTTTCCGGGATAACTGACGGCCATTTTCCAGGGTAACTGACTTACCCTGTTTCCGGGGTAACTGACTGCCCTGTTTCCAGGCTACCTGACTGCCCTGTTTCCAGTGCAACGGATCACCATGTTTCCGGGGTAACTGACTGCCCTGTTTCCAGGGCAACTGACCGCCCTTTTTCCGGGGTAACTGACTGCCCAGTTTCCAGGGTAACTGTTCACCCTGTTTCCGGGGTAACGGATCACCCTGTTTCCGGGGTAAATGACTGCCCTGTTTCCAGGGTAACTGACCGCCCTGTTTCAGGGATAACTGATCACCCTGTTTCCGGGGTAACTGAGTAATCTCTTTTCAGGTTTACTGACTGCCCTGTTTCCGGGGTAACTGACTGCGCAGTTTCCAGGGTAAAAAACTGCCCTGTTTCCGGGGTAACTGACCGCCCTGTTTCCAGGATAACTGATCACCCTGTTTCCGGGGTAACAGAGTAATCTGTTTCCAGGGTTACTGACTGCCCTGTTTCCGGGGTAACTGACTGCCCAGTTTCCAGCGTAACTGACTGCCCTGTTTCCAGGGTAACTGACTGCCCAGTTTCCAGGGTAACTGACTGCCCTGTTTCCGGGGTAACTGACTGCCCAGTTTCCAGGGTAACTGAATGCCCAGTTTCCAGGGTAACTAACTGCCCTGTTTCAGGGGTAACTGACTGCCCAGTTCCCAGGGTAACAGATCACCCTGTTTCCGGGGTAACTGACTAACAAGTTTCCAGGGTGACTGACTGCCCTGTTTCCAGGGTAACTGACTGCCCAGTTTCCGGGGTAACTGACTGCCCTATTTCCTGTGTAACTGACTGTCCTGTTTCCGGGATAACTGACTGCCCTGTTTTCAGGGTAACTGATAACCCTGTTTCCGGGATAACTGACTGCCCTGTTTCCATGGTAACTGACTGCCCAGTTTCCAGGGTAACTGACTGCCCTGTTTCCAGGGTAACTGACTGCCCTGTTTACAGGGTAACTGACTGCCCAGTTTCCAGAGTAACTGACTGCCCTGTTTCCAGGGTAACTGACTGCCCTGTTTCCGGGGTAACTGACTGCCCTGTTTCCACGATAACAGATCACCCTGTTTCCGGGATAACTGACTGCCCTGTTTCCAGGATAACTGACTGCCCTGTTTCCAGGGTAACTGACTGCCCTGTTTCCGGGGTAACAGACTGCCCTGTTTCCAGGCTAACTGACTGCCCTGTTTCCACGATAACTGATCACCCTGTTTCCGGGTGAACTGACTGCCCTGTTTCCGGGGTAACTGACTGCCCTGTTCCAGGGAAACTGAATGCCCTGTTTCCGGGGTAACTGATCACCCTGTTTCCGGGGTAACTGACTAACCAGTTTCCAGGGTGACTGACTGCCCTGTTTCCAGGGTAACTGACTGCCCAGTTTCCGGGGTAACTGACTGCCCTGTTTCCTGGGTAATTGACTGCCCTGCTTCCGGGGTAACTGACTGCCCTGTTTCCGGGGTAACTGACTGCCCAGTTTCCAGGGTAACTGATCACCCTTTTTCCGGGATAATTGACTGCCCTGTTTCCGGGATAACTGACTGCCTTGTTTCCGGGGCAACTGACTGCCCTGTTTCCAGGGTAACTGATCACCCTGTTTCCGGGATTACTGTCTGCCCTGTTTCCGGGATAACTGACTGCCCTGTTTCCAGGGTAACTGACTGCCCTGTTTCCGGGTTAACTGACTGCCTTGTTTCCAGGCTAACTGACTGCACTGTTTACAGGATAACTGATCACCCTGTTTCCGGGGTAACTGACTGCCCTGTTTCCAGGGTAACTGACCGCCCTGTTTCCAGGATAACTGACTCCCCTGTTTCCAGGGTAACTGACTGCCCTGTTTCCGGGGTAACTGACTGCCCTGTTTCCGGGGTAACTGACCGCCCTGTTTCCAGGATAACTGACCAACCTATTTCCGGGGTAACTGACCGCCCTGTTTCCAGGATAACTGACTGCCCTGTTTCCAGGTTAACTGACTGCCCTGTTTCCAGGGTAACTGACTGCCCTGTTTCCAGGGGAACTGACTGCCCTGTTTCCGGGGTAACTGATCACCCTGTTTCCGGGGTAACTGTCTAACCAGTTTCCAGGGTGACTGACTGCCCTGTTTCCAGGGTAACTGACTGCCTAGTTTCCGGGGTAACTGACTGCCCTGTTTCCTGGGTAACTGACTGCCCTGCTTCCGGGGTAACTGACTGCCCTGTTTCCAGGGTAACTGACTGCCCATTTTCCAGGGTAACTGATCACCCTTTTTCCGGGATAACTGACTGCCCTGTTTCCGGGATAACTGACTGCCCTGTTTTGAGGGTAACTGATGACCCTGTTTCCGGGATAACTGTCTGCCCTGTTTCCGGGTAACTGACTGCCCAGTTTCCAGGGTAACTGATCACCCTGTTTCCGGGATAACTGACTGCCCTGTTTCCGGGTAACTGACTGCCCAGTTTCCAGGGTAACTGATCACCCTGTTTCCGGGATAACTGACTGCCCTGTTTCCAGGGTAACTGACTGCCCAGTTTCCAGGGTAACTGATCACCCTGTTTCCGGGGTAACTGACTGCCCTGCTTCCGGGGTAACTGACTGCCCTGTTTCCAGGGTAACTGATCACCCTTTTTCCGGGATAACTAACTGCCCTGTTTCCGGGATAACTGACGGCCATTTTCCAGGGTAACTGACTTACCCTGTCTCCGGGGTAACTGACTGCCCTGTTTCCAGGCTACCTGACTGCCCTGTTTCCAGGATAACTGATCACACTGTTTCCGGGGTAACTGACTGCCCTGTTTCCGGGGTAGCTGACCGCCCTGTTTCCAGGGTCACTGACCACAATGTTTCCAGGATAAGTGAAAGCCCTGTTTCCAGGGTAACTGATCTCCCTGTTTCCGGGGTAACTGATCACCTTGTTTCCGGGTAACTGACTGCCCTGTTTCCGGGGTAACTGACTGCCCTGTTTCCAGGGTAACTGATCTCCCTGTTTCCAGTGCAACGAATCACCATGTTTCCGGGGTAACTGACTGCCCTGTTTCCAGGGCAACTGACCGCCCTGTTTCCGGGGTAACTGACTGCCCAGTTTCCAGGGTAACTGTTCACCCTGTTTCCGGGGTAACGGATCACCCTGTTTCCGGGGTAAATGACTGCCCTGTTTCCAGGGTAACTGACCGCTCTGTTTCCGGGATAACTGATCACCCTGTTTCCGGGGTAACTGAGTAATCTGTTTCCAGGGTTACTGACTGCCCTGTTTCCGGGGTAACTGACTGCGCAGTTTCCAGGGTAAAAAACTGCCCTGTTTCCGGGGTAACTGACCGCTCTGTTTCCAGGATAACTGATCACCCTGTTTCCGGGGTAACAGAGTAATCTGTTTCCAGGTTTACTGACTGCCCTGTTTCCGGGGTAACTGACTGCCCAGTTTCCAGCGTAACTGACTGCCCTGTTTCCAGGGTAACTGACTGCCCAGTTTCCAGGGTAACTGACTGCCCTGTTTCCGGGGTAACTGACTGCCCAGATTCCAGGGTAACTGAATGCCCAGTTTCCAGGGTAACTAACTGCCCTGTTTCAGGGGTAACTGACTGCCCAGTTTCCAGGGTAACTGATCACCCTGTTTCCGGGGTAACTGACTAACAAGTTTCCAGGGTGACTGAATGCCCTGTTTCCAGGGTAACTGACTGCCCAGTTTCCGGGGTAACTGACTGCCCTGTTTCCTGTGTAACTGACTGTCCTGCTTCCGGGGTAACTGACTGCCCTGTTTCCTGTGTAACTGATCACCCTTTTTCCGGGATAACTGACTGCCCTGTTTCCCGGATAACTGATTGCCCTGTTTCCAGGGTAACTGATCACCCTGTTTCCGGGATAACTGACTCCCCTGTTTTCAGGGTAAGTGACTGCCCAGTTTCCAGGGTAACTGACTGCCCTGTTTCCGGGGTAACTGACTGCCCTGTTTCCAGGGTAACTGACTGCCCAGTTTCCAGGGTAAAAGATCACCCTGTTTCCGGGATAACTGACTGCCCTATTTCCGGGAGAACTGACTGCCCTGTTTCCGGGGTAACTGACCGCCTTGTTTCCAGGGTAACTGATCACCCTGTTTCTGGGATAACTGACTGCCCTGTGTCCGGGATAACTGACTGCCCTGTTTCCAGGCTAAGTGACTGCCCTGTTTCCGGGATAACTGATCACCCTGTTTCCGTGGTAACTGACTGCCCTGTTTCCGGGGTAAATGACCGCCCTGTTTCCAGGATAACTGATCACCCTGTTTCCGGGGTAACTGACCACCCAGTTTCCAGGGTCACTGACCACCCTGTTTCCAGGATAACTGAAAGCCCTGTTTCCAGGGTAACTGACTGCCCAGTTTCCAGGGTAACTGATCACCCTGTTTCCGGGATAACTGACTGCCCTGTTTCCGGTGGAACTGACTGCCCTGTTTCCAGGATAACTGACTGCCCTGTTTCCAGGATAACTGACTGCCCTGTTTACTGGATAACTGACCGCCCTGTTTCCAGGTTAACTGACTGCCCTGTTTCCAGGGAAACTGACTGCCCTGTTTCTAGGGTAACTGACCGCCCTGTTTCTGGGGTAACTGATCTCCCTGTTTCCGGGGTAACTGACCGCCCTGTTTCCAGGACAACTGACCGCCCTATTTCCGGGGTAACTGACTGCCCTGTTTCCTGGATAACTGACTGCCCTGTTTCCAGGGTAACTGACTGCCCACTTTCCAGTGTAACTGATCACCCTTTTTCCGGGATAACTGACTGCCCTGTTTCCCGGATAACTTATTGCCCTGTTTCCAGGGTAACTGATCACCCTGTTTCCGGGATAACTGACTCCCCTGTTTTCAGGGTAAGTGACTGCCCAGTTTCCAGGGTAACTGACTGCCCTGTTTCCGGGGTAACTGACTGCCCTGTTTCCAGGGTAACTGACTGCCCAGTTTCCAGGGTAAAAGATCACCCTGTTTCCGGGATAACTGACTGCCCTATTTCCGGGAGAACTGACTGCCCTGTTTCCGGGGTAACTGACCGCCTTGTTTCCAGGGTAACTGATCACCCTGTTTCTGGGATAACTGACTGCCCTGTGTCCGGGATAACTGACTGCCCTGTTTCCAGGCTAAGTGACTGCCCTGTTTCCGGGATAACTGATCACCCTGTTTCCGTGGTAACTGACTGCCCTGTTTCCGGGGTAAATGACCGCCCTGTTTCCAGGATAACTGATCACCCTGTTTCCGGGGTAACTGACTGCCCAGTTTCCAGGGTCACTGACCACCCTGTTTCCAGGATAACTGAAAGCCCTGTTTCCAGGGTAACTGACTGCCCAGTTTCCAGGGTAACTGATCACCCTGTTTCCGGGATAACTGACTGCCCTGTTTCCGGTGGAACTGACTGCCCTGTTTCCAGGATAACTGACTGCCCTGTTTCCAGGATAACTGACTGCCCTGTTTACTGGATAACTGACCGCCCTGTTTCCAGGTTAACTGACTGCCCTGTTTCAAGGGAAACTGACTGCCCTGTTTCTAGGGTAACTGACCGCCCTGTTTCTGGGGTAACTGATCTCCCTGTTTCCGGGGTAACTGACCGCCCTGTTTCCAGGACAACTGACCGCCCTATTTCCGGGGTAACTGACCGCCCTGTTTCCTGGATAACTGACTGCCCTGTTTCCAGGGTAACTGACTGCCCACTTTCCAGTGTAACTGATCACCCTGTTTCCAGGATAACTGACTGCCCTGTTTCCAGGGTAACTGACCGCCCTGTTTCCAGGGTAACTGACTGCCCTGTTTCCGGGATAACTGACTGCCCTGTTTCCAGGGTAACTGACCGCCCTGTTTCCAGGGTAACTGACTGCCCTGTTGCCAGGATGACTGACTGCCCTGTTTCCAGGGTAACTGACAGCCCACTTTCCAGTGCAACTGATCACCCTGTTTCCAGGATAACTGACTGCCCAGTTTCCAGGGTAAATTATCACCCTGTTCCAGGGATAACTAACTGCCCTGTTTCCGGGATAACTGACTGCCCTGTTTCCGGGGTAACTGATCACACTGTTTCCGGGGTAACTGAATACCCTGTTTCCGGGGTAACTGACTGCCCTGTTTCCGGGATAACTGACTGCCCTGTTTCCAGGGTAACTGACTGCCCTGTTTCCGGGGCAGCTGACTGCCCTGTTTCCAGGGTAACTGATCACCCTGTTTCCGGGATAACTGACTGCCCTGTTTCCGGGATAACTGACTCCCCTGTTTCCAGGGTAACTGACTGCCCTGTTTCCGGGGTAACTGAACTCCCTGTTTCCGGGGTAACTGACCGCTCTGTTTCCAGGATAACTGACCTACCTATTTCCGGGGTAACTGACAGCCCTGTTTCCAGGAAAACTGACTGCCCTGTTTCCAGGTTCACTGACTGCCCTGTTTCCAGGGTAACTGACTGCCCTGTTTCCAGGGGAACTGACTGCCCTGCTTCCGGGGTAACTGATCACCCTGTTTCCGGGGTAACTGTCCAATCAGTTTCCAGGGTGACTGACTGCCCTGTTTCCAGGGTAACTGACTGCCCTGTTTCCTGGGTAACTGACTGCCCTGCTTCCGGGGTAACTGACTGCCCTGTTTCCAGGGTAACTGACTGCCCAGTTTCCAGGGTAACTGATCACCCTTTTTCCGGGATAACTGACTGCCCTGTTTCCGGGATAACTGACTGCCCTGTTTCGAGGGTAACTGATCACCCAGTTTCCGGGATAACTGACTGCCCTGTTTCCGGGAGAAATGACTGCCCTGTTTCCAGGGTAACTGACTGCCCTGCTTCCGGGGCAACTGACTGCCCTGTTTCCAGGGTAACTGATCATCCTGTTTACGGGATAACTGACTGCCCTGTTTCCGGGATAGCTGACTGCCCTTTTTCCAGGGTAACTGACCGCCCTGTTTCCGGGGTAACTGACTGCCCAGTTTCCAGGGTAACTGACTGCCCAGTTTCCAGGGTAACTAACTGCCCTGTTTCCGGGGTAACTGACTGCCCAGTTTCCAGGGTAACTGACTGCCCTGTTTCCAGGGTAACTGACTGCCCACCTTCCAGGGTAACTGACCGCCCTGTTTCCAGGGTAAGTGACCGCCCAGTTTCCAGGGGAAATTATCACCCTGTTTCCGGGATAACTAACTGCCCTGTTTCCGGGATAGCTGACTGCCCTGTTTCCGGGGTAACTGATCACCCTGTTTCCGGGGTAACTGACTGCCCAGTTTCCGGGGTAACTTACTTCCCTGTTTCCAGGGTAACTGACTGCCCTGTTTCCGGGATAACTGACTGCCCTGTTTCCAGGGTAACTGATAACCCTGTTTCCGGGATAACTGACTGTCCTGTTTCCAGGGTAACTGACTGCCCAGTTTCCAGGGTAACTGACTGCCCTGTTTCCGGGGTAACTGACTGCCCTGTTTACAGGGTAACTGACTGCCCAGTTTCCAGAGTAACTGAATACCCTGTTTCCAGGGTAACAGATCACCCTGTTTCCGGGATAACTGACTGCCCTGTTTCCAGGATAACTGACTGCCCTGTTTCCAGGGTAACTGACTGCCCTGTTTCCGGGGTAACTGACTGCCCTGTTTCCAGGCTAACTGACTGCACTGTTTCCATGATAACTGATCACCCTGTTTCCGGGGTAACTGACTGCCCTGTTTCCAGGGTAACTGACCGCCCTGTTTCCAGGAGAACTGATCTCCCTGTTTCCGGGGTAACTGACCACCCTGTTTCCAGGGTCACTGACCACCCTGCTTCAAGGATAACTGAATCCCCTGTTTCCAGGGTAACTGACTGCCCTGTTTCCGGGGTAACTGATCTCCCTGCTTCCGGGGTAACTGACCGCCCTGTTTCCAGGATAACTGACCTACCTATTTCCAGGTTAACTGACTGCCCTGTTTCCAGGGTAACTGACTGCCCTGTTTCCAGGGGAACTGACTGCCCTGTTTCCGGGGTAACTGATCACCCTGTTTCTGGGGTAACTGACTAACCAGTTTCCAGGGTGACTGACTGCCCTGTTTCCAGGGGAACTGACTGCCCAGTTTCCGGGGTAACTGACTGCCCTGTTTCCTGGGTAACTGACTGCCCTGCTTCCGGGGTAACTGACTGCCCTGTTTCCAGGGTAACTGACTGCCCAGTTTCCAGGGTAACTGACCACACTGTTTCCGGGATAACTGACTGCCCTGTTTCCAGGGTAACTGACTGCCCTGTTTCCGGGGCAACTGACTGCCCTGTTTCCAGGGTAACTGATCACCCTGTTTCCGGGGTAACTGACTGCCCAGTTTCCGGGGTAACTGACTTCCCTGTTTCCAGGGTAACTGACTGCTCTGTTTCCGGGATAACTGACTGCCCAGTTTCCAGGCTAACTGATAACCCTGTTTCCGGGATAACTGACTGCCCTGTTTCCAGGGTAAATGACTGCCCACTTTCCAGGGTAACTGACTGCCCTGTTTCCGGGGTAACTGACTGCCCTGTTTACAGGGTAACTGACTGCCCAGTTTCCAGAGTAACTGAATACCCTGTTTCCGGGGTAACTGATCACCCTGTTTCCGGGATAACTGCCTGCCCTGTTTCCAGGATAACTGACTGCCCTGTTTCCAGGGTAACTGACTGCCCTGTTTCCGGGGTAACTGACTGCCCTGTTTCCAGGCTAACTGACTGCACTGTTTCCACGATAACTGATCACCCTGTTTCCGGGGTAACTGACTGCCCTGTTTCCAGGGTAACTGACCGCCCTGTTTCCAGGATAACTGATCTCCCTGTTTCCGGGGTAACTGACCACCCTGTTTCCAGGGTCACTGACCACCCTGCTTCCTGGATAACTGAATCCCCTGTTTCCAGTGTAACTGACTGCCCTGTTTCCGGGGTAACTGATCTCCCTGATTCCGGGGTAACTGACCGCCCTGTTTCCAGGATAACTGACCTACCTATTTCCAGGTTAACTGACTGCTCTGTTTCCAGGGTAACTGACTGCCCTGTTTCCAGGGGAACTGACTGCCCTGTTTCCGGGGTAACTGATCACCCTGTTTCCGGGGTAACTGACTAACCAGTTTCCAGGGTGACTGACTGCGCTGTTTCCAGGGTAACTGACTGCCCAGTTTCCGGGGTAACTGACTGCCCTGTTTCCTGGGTAACTGACTGCCCTGCTTCCGGGGTAACTGAATGCCCTGTTTCCAGGGTAACTGACTGCCCAGTTTCCAGGGTAACTGATCACCCTTTTTCCGGGATGACTGACTGCCCTGTTTCCGGGATAACTGACAGCCCTGTTTCCAGGGTAACTGACTTCCCTGTTTCCGGGGCAACTGACTGCCCTGTTTCCAGGGTAACTGATCACCCTGTTTCCGGGATTACTGAATGCCCTGTTTCCGGGATAACTGACTGCCCTGTTTACAGGATAACTGATCACCCTGTTTCCGGGGTAACTGACTGCCCTGTTTCCAGGGTAACTGACCGCCCTGTTTCCAGGATAACTGACTCCCCTGTTTCCAGGGTAACTGACTGCCCTGTTTCCGGGTTAACTGATCTCCCTGTTTCCGGGGTAACTGACCGCCCTGTTTCCAGGATAACTGACCTACCTATTTCCGGGGTAACTGACCGCCCTGTTTCCAGGATAACTGACTGCCCGGTTTCCAGGTTAACTGACTGCCCTGTTTCCAGGGTAACTGACTGCCCTGTTTCCAGGGGAACTGACTGCCCTGTTTCCGGGGTAACTGATCACCCTGTTTCCGGGGTAACTGTCTAACCAGTTTCCAGGGTGACTGACTGCCCTGTTTCCAGGGTAACTGACTGCCCAGTTTCCGGGGTAACTGACTGCCCTGTTTCCTGTGTAACTGACTGCCCTGCTTCCGGGGTAACTGACTGCCCTGTTTCCAGGGTAACTGACTGCCCAGTTTCCAGGGTAACTGATCACCCTTTTTCCGGGATAACTGACTGCCCTGTTTCCGGGATAACTGACTGCCCTGTTTCGAGGGTAACTGATCACCCTGTTTCCGGGATAACTGTCTGCCCTGTTTCCGGGATAACTGACTCCCAGTTTCCAGGGTAACTGACTGCCCTGATTCCGGGGTAACTGACTGCCCTGTTTCCAGGGTAACTGACTGCCCAGTTTCCAGGGTAACTGATCACCCTGTTTCCGGGATAACTGACTGCCCTGTTTCCGGGAGAAATGACTGCCCTGTTTCCAGGGTAACTGACTGCCCTGCTTCCGGGGTAACTGACTGCCGTGTTTCCAGGGTAACTGATCACCCCGTTTCCGGGATAACTGACTGCCCTGCTTCCGGGGTAACTGACTGCCGTGTTTCCAGGGTAACTGATCACCCCGTTTCCGGGATAACTGACTTACCCTGTTTCCGGGGTAACTGACTGCCCTGTTTCCAGGCTAACTGACTGCCCTGTTTCCAGGATAACTGATCACCCTGTTTCCGGGGTAACTGACTGCCCTGTTTCCGGGGTAACTGACCGCCCTGTTTCCAGTGTCACTGACCACCCTGTTTCCAGGATAAGTGAAAGCCCTGTTTCCAGGGTAACTGATCTCCCTGTTTCCGGGGTAACTGATCACCCTGTTTCCGGGTAACTGACTGCCCTGTATCCGGGGTAACTGACTGCCCTGTTTCCAGGGTAACTGATCTCCCTGTTTCAAGTGCAACGGATCACCATGTTTCCGGGGCAACTGACCGCCCTGTTTCCGGGGAAACTGACTGCCCAGTTTCCAGGGTAACTGTTCACCCTGTTTCCGGGGTAATGTATCACCCTGTTTCCGGGATAACTGTCTGCCCTGTTTCCGGGATAACTGACTCCCAGTTTCCAGGGTAACTGACTGCCCTGATTCCGGGGTAACTGACTGCCCTGTTTCCAGTGTAACTGACTGCCCTGTTTCCAGGGTAACTGACTGCCCACTTTCCAGGGTAACTGACTGCCCTGTTTCCGGGGTAACTGACTGCCCTGTTTACAGGGTAACTGACTGCCCAGTTTCCAGAGTAACTGAATACCCTGTTTCCAGGGTAACTGATCACCCTGTTTCCGGGATAACTGCCTGCCCTGTTTCCAGGATAACTGACTGCCCTGTTTCCAGGGTAGCTGACTGCCCTGTTTCCGGGGTAACTGACTGCCCTGTTTCCAGGCTAACTGACTGCACTGTTTCCACGATAACTGATCACCCTGTTTCCGGGGTAACTGACTGCCCTGTTTCCAGGGTAACTGACCGCCCTGTTTCCAGGATAACTGATCTCCCTGTTTCCGGGGTAACTGACCACCCTGTTTCCAGGGTCACTGACCACCCTGCTTCCTGGATAACTGAATCCCCTGTTTCCAGTGTAACTGACTGCCCTGTTTCCGGGGCACTGATCTCCCTGATTCCGGGGTAACTGACCGCCCTGTTTCCAGGATAACTGACCTACCTATTTCCAGGTTAACTGACTGCCCTGTTTCCAGGGTAACTGACTGCCCTGTTTCCAGGGGAACTGACTGCCCTGTTTGCGGGGTAACTGATCACCCTGTTTCCGGGGTAACTGACTAACCAGTTTCCAGGGTGACTGACTGCCCTGTTTCCAGGGTAACTGACTGCCCAGTTTCCGGGGTAACTGACTGCCCTGTTTCCTGGGTAACTGACTGCCCTGCTTCCGGGGTAACTGAATGCCCTGTTTCCAGGGTAACTGACTGCCCAGTTTCCAGGGTAACTGATCACCCTTTTTCCGGGATGACTGACTGCCCTGTTTCCGGGATAACTGACAGCCCTGTTTCCAGGGTAACTGACTTCCCTTTTTCCGGGGCAACTGACTGCCCTGTTTCCAGGGTAACTGATCACCCTGTTTCCGGGATTACTGACTGCCCTGTTTCCGGGATAACTGACTGCCCTGTTTCCAGGGTAACTGACTGCCCTTTTTCCGGGGTAACTGACTGCCCTGTTTCCAGGCTAACTGACTGCCCTGTTTACAGGATAACTGATCACCCTGTTTCCGGGGTAACTGACTGCCCTGTTTCCAGGGTAACTGACCGCCCTGTTTCCAGGATAACTGACTCCCCTGTTTCCAGGGTAACTGACTGCCCTGTTTCCGGGTTAACTGATCTCCCTGTTTCCGGGGTAACTGACCGCCCTGTTTCCAGGATAACTGACCTACCTATTTCCGGGGTAACTGACCGCCCTGTTTCCAGGATAACTGACTGCCCTGTTTCCAGGTTAACTGACTGCCCTGTTTCCAGGGTAACTGACTGCCCTGTTTCCAGGGGAACTGACTGCCCTGTTTCCGGGGTAACTGATCACCCTGTTTCCGGGGTAACTGTCTAACCAGTTTCCAGGGTGACTGACTGCCCTGTTTCCAGGGTAACTGACTGCCCAGTTTCCGGGGTAACTGACTGCCCTGTTTCCTGTGTAACTGACTGCCCTGCTTCCGGGGTAACTGACTGCCCTGTTTCCAGGGTAACTGACTGCCCAGTTTCCAGGGTAACTGATCACCCTTTTTCCGGGATAACTGACTGCCCTGTTTCCGGGATAACTGACTGCCCTGTTTCCAGGGTAACTGATCACCCTGTTTCCGGGATAACTGTCTGCCCTGTTTCCGGGATAACTGACTCCCAGTTTCCAGGGTAACTGACTGCCCTGATTCCGGGGTAACTGACTGCCCTGTTTCCAGGGTAACTGACTGCCCAGTTTCCAGGGTAACTGATCACCCTGTTTCCGGGATAACTGACTGCCCTGTTTCCGGGAGAAATGACTGCCCTGTTTCCAGGGTAACTGACTGCCCTGCTTCCGGGGTAACTGACTGCCGTGTTTCCAGGGTAACTGATCACCCCGTTTCCGGGATAACTGACTGCCCTGTTTCCGGGATAACTGACTGCCATTTTCCAGGGTAACTGACTTACCCTGTTTCCGGGGTAACTGACTGCCCTGTTTCCAGGCTAACTGACTGCCCTGTTTCCAGGATAACTGATCACCCTGTTTCCGGGGTAACTGACTGCCCTGTTTCCGGGGTAACTGACCGCCCTGTTTCCAGGGTCACTGACCACCCTGTTTCCAGGATAAGTGAAAGCCCTGTTTCCAGGGTAACTGATCTCCCTGTTTCCGGGGTAACTGATCACCCTGTTTCCGGGTAACTGACTGCCCTGTTTCCGGGGTAACTGACTGCCCTGTTTCCGGGGTAACTGATCTCCCTGTTTCAAGTGCAACGGATCACCATGTTTCCGGGGCAACTGACCGCCCTGTTTCCGGGGAAACTGACTGCCCAGTTTCCAGGGTAACTGATCTCCCTGTTTCAAGTGCAACGGATCACCATGTTTCCGGGGCAACTGACCGCCCTGTTTCCGGGGAAACTGACTGCCCAGTTTCCAGGGTAACTGTTCACCCTGTTTCCGGGGTAACGTATCACCCTGTTTCCGGGGTAAATGACTGCCCTGTTTCCAGGGTAACTGACCGCCCTGTTTCAGGGATAACTGATCACCCTGTTTCCGGGGTAACTGAGTAATCTGTTTCCAGGGTTACTGACTGCCCTGTTTCCGGGGTAACTGACTGCGCAGTTTCCAGGGTAAAAAACTGCCCTGTTTCCGGGGTAACTGACCGCCCTGTTTCCAGGATAACTGATCACCCTGTTTCCGGGGTAACTGAGTAATCTGTTTCCAGGGTTACTGACTGCCCTGTTTCCGGGGTAACTGACTGCCCAGTTTCCAGCGTAACTGACTGCCCTGTTTCCAGGGTAACTGACTGCCCAGTTTCCAGGGTAACTGACTGCCCTGTTTCCGGGGCAACTGACTGCCCAGTTTCCAGGATAACTGAATGCCCAGTTTCCAGGGTAACTAACTGCCCTGTTTCCGGGGTAACTGACTGCCCTGTTTCCAGGGTAACTGATCAGGCTGTTTCCAGGGTAACTGACTAACAAGTTTCCAGGGTGACTGACTGCCCTGTTTCCAGGGTAACTGACTGCCCAGTTTCCGGGGTAACTGACTGCCCTGTTTCCTGTGTAACTGACTGCCCAGTTTCCAGGGTAACTGATCACCCTGTTTCCAGGATAATTGACTGCCCTGTTTCCAGGGTAACTGACCGCCCTGTTTCCAGGGTAACTGACCGCCCAGTTTCCAGGGGAAATTATCACCCTGTTTCCGGGATAACTAACTGCCCTGTTTCCGGGATAGCTGACTGCCCTGTTTCCGGGGTAACTGATCACCCTGTTTCCGGGGTAACTGACTGCCCAGTTTCCGGGGTAACTGACTTCCCTGTTTCCAGGGTAACTGACTGCCCTGTTTCCGGGATAACTGACTGCCCTGTTTCCAGGGTAACTGATAACCCTGTTTCCGGGATAACTGACTGCCCTGTTTCCAGGGTAACTGACTGCCCAGTTTCCAGGGTAACTGACTGCCCTGTTTCTGGGGTAACTGACTGCCCTGTTTACAGGGTAACTGACTGCCCAGTTTCCAGAGTAACTGAATACCCTGTTTCCAGGGTAACAGATCACCCTGTTTCCGGGATAACTGACTGCCCTGTTTCCAGGATAACTGACTGCCCTGTTTCCAGGGTAACTGACTGCCCTGTTTCCGGGGTAACTGACTGCCCTGTTTCCAGGCTAACTGACTGCACTGTTTCCACGATAACTGATCACCCTGTTTCCGGGGTAACTGACTGCCCTGTTTCCAGGGTAACTGACCGCCCTGTTTCCAGGATAACTGATCTCCCTGTTTCCGGGGTAACTGACCACCCTGTTTCCAGGGTCACTGACCACCCTGCTTCAAGGATAACTGAATCCCCTGTTTCCAGGGTAACTGACTGCCCTGTTTCCGGGGTAACTGATCTCCCTGCTTCCGGGGTAACTGACCGCCCTGTTTCCAGGATAACTGACCTACCTATTTCCAGGTTAACTGACTGCCCTGTTTCCAGGGTAACTGACTGCCCTGTTTCCAGGGGAACTGACTGCCCTGTTTCCGGGGTAACTGATCACCCTGTTTCTGGGGTAACTGACTAACCAGTTTCCAGGGTGACTGACTGCCCTGTTTCCAGGGGAACTGACTGCCCAGTTTCCGGGGTAACTGACTGCCCTGTTTCCTGGGTAACTGACTGCCCTGCTTCCGGGGTAACTGACTGCCCTGTTTCCAGGGTAACTGACCACACTGTTTCCGGGATAACTGACTGCCCTGTTTCCAGGGTAACTGACTGCCCTGTTTCCGGGGCAACTGACTGCCCTGTTTCCAGGGTAACTGATCACCCTGTTTCCGGGGTAACTGACTGCCCAGTTTCCGGGGTAACTGACTTCCCTGTTTCCAGGGTAACTGACTGCCCTGTTTCCGGGATAACTGACTGCCCTGTTTCCAGGGTAACTGATAACCCTGTTTCCGAGATAACTGACTGCCCTGTTTCCAGGGTAACTGACTGCCCACTTTCCAGGGTAACTGACTGCCCTGTTTCCGGGGTAACTGACTGCCCTGTTTACAGGGTAACTGACTGCCCAGTTTCCAGAGTAACTGAATACCCTGTTTCCAGGGTAACTGATCACCCTGTTTCCGGGATAACTACCTGCCCTGTTTCCAGGATAACTGACTGCCCTGTTTCCAGGGTAACTGACTGCCCTGTTTCCGGGGTAACTGACTGCCCTGTTTCCAGGCTAACTGACTGCACTGTTTCCACGATAACTGATCACCCTGTTTCCGGGGTAACTGACTGCCCTGTTTCCAGGGTAACTGACCGCCCTGTTTCCAGGATAACTGATCTCCCTGTTTCCGGGGTAACTGACCACCCTGTTTCCAGGGTCACTGACCACCCTGCTTCCTGGATAACTGAATCCCCTGTTTCCAGTGGAACTGACTGCCCTGTTTCCGGGGTAACTGATCTCCCTGATTCCGGGGTAACTGACCGCCCTGTTTCCAGGATAACTGACCTACCTATTTCCAGGTTAACTGACTGCCCTGTTTCCAGGGGAACTGACTGCCCTGTTTCCGGGGTAACTGATCACCCTGTTTCCGGGGTAACTGACTAACCAGTTTCCAGGGTGACTGAATGCACTGTTTCCAGGGTAACTGACTGCCCAGTTTCCGGGGTAACTGACTTCCCTGTTTCCAGGGTAACTGACTGCCCTGTTTCCGGGATAACTGACTGCCCTGTTTCCAGGGTAACTGATAACCCTGTTTCCGGGATAACTGACTGCCCTGTTTCCAGGGTAACTGACTGCCCAGTTTCCAGGGTAACTGACTGCCCTGTTTCCGGGGTAACTGACTGCCCTGTTTACAGGGTAACTGACTGCCCAGTTTCCAGAGTAACTGAATACCCTGTTTCCAGGGTAACAGATCACCCTGTTTCCGGGATAACTGACTGCCCTGTTTCCAGGATAACTGACTGCCCTGTTTCCAGGGTAACTGACTGCCCTGTTTCCGGGGTAACTGACTGCCCTGTTTCCAGGCTAACTGACTGCACTGTTTCCACGATAACTGATCACCCTGTTTCCGGGGTAACTGACTGCCCTGTTTCCAGGGTAACTGACCGCCCTGTTTCCAGGATAACTGATCTCCCTGTTTCCGGGGTAACTGACCACCCTGTTTCCAGGGTCACTGACCGCCCTGCTTCAAGGATAACTGGATCCCCTGTTTCCAGTGTAACTGACTGCCCTGTTTCCGGGGTAACTGATCTCCCTGCTTCCGGGGTAACTGACCGCCCTGTTTCCAGGATAACTGACCTACCTATTTCCAGGTTAACTGACTGCCCTGTTTCCAGGGTAACTGACTGCCCTGTTTCCAGGGGAACTGACTGCCCTGTTTCCGGGGTAACTGATCACCCTGTTTCTGGGGTAACTGACTAACCAGTTTCCAGGGTGACTGACTGCCCTGTTTCCAGGGGAACTGACTGCCCAGTTTCCGGGGTAACTGACTGCCCTGTTTCCTGGGTAACTGACTGCCCTGCTTCCGGGGTAACTGACTGCCCTGTTTCCAGGGTAACTGACTGCCCAGTTTCCAGGGTAACTGACCACACTGTTTCCGGGATAACTGAATGCCCTGTTTCCAGGGTAACTGACTGCCCTGTTTCCGGGGCAACTGACTGCCCTGTTTCCAGGGTAACTGATCACCCTGTTTCCGGGGTAACTGACTGCCCAGTTTCCGGGGTAACTGACTTCCCTGATTCCAGGGTAACTGACTGCCCTGTTTCCGGGATAACTGACTGCCCTGTTTCCAGGGTAACTGATAACCCTGTTTCCGGGATAACTGACTGCCCTGTTTCCAGGGTAACTGACCTCCCTGTTTCCAGGGTAACTGACCGCCCAGTTTCCAGGGGAAATTATCACCCTGTTTCCGGGATAACTAACTGCCCTGTTTCCGGGATAGCTGACTGCCCTGTTTCCGGGGTAACTGATCACCCTGTTTCCGGGGTAACTGACTGCCCAGTTTCCGGGGTAACTGACTTCCCTGTTTCCAGGGTAACTGACTGCCCTGTTTCCGGGATAACTGACTGCCCTGTTTCCAGGGTAACTGATAACCCTGTTTCCGGGATAACTGACTGCCCTGTTTCCAGGGTAACTGACTGCCCAGTTTCCAGGGTAACTGACTGCCCTGTTTCCGGGGTAACTGACTGCCCTGTTTACAGGGTAACTGACTGCCCAGTTTCCAGAGTAACTGAATACCCTGTTTCCAGGGTAACAGATCACCCTGTTTCCGGGATAACTGACTGCCCTGTTTCCAGGATAACTGACTGCCCTGTTTCCAGGGTAACTGACTGCCCTGTTTCCGGGGTAACTGACTGCCCTGTTTCCAGGCTAACTGACTGCACTGTTTCCACGATAACTGATCACCCTGTTTCCGGGGTAACTGACTGCCCTGTTTCCAGGGTAACTGACCGCCCTGTTTCCAGGATAACTGATCTCCCTGTTTCCGGGGTAACTGACCACCCTGTTTCCAGGGTCACTGACCACCCTGCTTCAAGGATAACTGAATCCCCTGTTTCCAGGGTAACTGACTGCCCTGTTTCCGGGGTAACTGATCTCCCTGCTTCCGGGGTAACTGACCGCCCTGTTTCCAGGATAACTGACCTACCTATTTCCAGGTTAACTGACTGCCCTGTTTCCAGGGTAACTGACTGCCCTGTTTCCAGGGGAACTGACTGCCCTGTTTCCGGGGTAACTGATCACCCTGTTTCTGGGGTAACTGACTAACCAGTTTCCAGGGTGACTGACTGCCCTGTTTCCAGGGGAACTGACTGCCCAGTTTCCGGGGTAACTGACTGCCCTGTTTCCTGGGTAACTGACTGCCCTGCTTCCGGGGTAACTGACTGCCCTGTTTCCAGGGTAACTGACTGCCCAGTTTCCAGGGTAACTGACCACACTGTTTCCGGGATAACTGACTGCCCTGTTTCCAGGGTAACTGACTGCCCTGTTTCCGGGGCAACTGACTGCCCTGTTTCCAGGGTAACTGATCACCCTGTTTCCGGGGTAACTGACTGCCCAGTTTCCAGGGTAACTGACTGCCCTGTTTCCGGGATAACTGACTGCCCAGTTTCCAGGGTAACTGATCACCCTTTTTCCGGGATCACTGACTGCCCTGTTTCCGGGATAACTGACAGCCCTGTTTCCAGGGTAACTGACTTCCCTGTTTCCGGGGCAACTGACTGCCCTGTTTCCAGGGTAACTGATCACCCTGTTTCCGGGATTACTGACTGCCCTGTTTCCGGGATAACTGACTGCCCTGTTTCCAGGGTAACTGACTGCCCTTTTTCCGGGGTAACTGACTGCCATGTTTCCAGGCTCACTGACTGCCCTGTTTACAGGATAACTGATCACCCTGTTTCCAGGGTAACTGACCGCCCTGTTTCCAGGATAACTGACTCCCCTGTTTCCAGGGTAACTGACTGCCCTGTTTCCGGGTTAACTGATCTCCCTGTTTCCGGGGTAACTGACCGCCCTGTTTCCAGGATAACTGACCTACCTATTTCCGGGGTAACTGACCGCCCTGTTTCCAGGATAACTGACTGCCCTGTTTCCAGGTTAACTGACTGCCCTGTTTCCAGGGTAACTGACTGCCCTGTTTCCAGGGGAACTGACTGCCCTGTTTCCGGGGTAACTGATCACCCTGTTTCCGGGGTAACTGTCTAACCAGTTTCCAGGGTGACTGACTGCCCTGTTTCCAGGGTAACTGACTGCCCAGTTTCCGGGGTAACTGACTGCCCTGTTTCCTGTGTAACTGACTGCCCTGCTTCCGGGGTAACTGACTGCCCTGTTTCCAGGGTAACTGACTGCCCAGTTTCCAGGGTAACTGATCACCCTTTTTCCGGGATAACTGACTGCCCTGTTTCCGGGATAACTGACTGCCCTGTTTCGAGGGTAACTGATCACCCTGTTTCCGGGATAACTGTCTGCCCTGTTTCCGGGATAACTGACTCCCAGTTTCCAGGGTAACTGACTGCCCTGATTCCGGGGTAACTGACTGCCCTGTTTCCAGGGTAACTGACTGCCCAGTTTCCAGGGTAACTGATCACCCTGTTTCCGGGATAACTGACTGCCCTGTTTCCGGGAGAAATGATTAGATTAGATTAGATTAGAGATACAGCACTGAAACAGGCCCTTCGGCCCACCAAGTCTGTGCCGAACATCAACCACCCATTTATACTAATCCTACACTAATCCCATATTCCTACCAAACATCCCCACCTGTCCCTATATTTCCCTACCACCTACCTATACTAGTGACAATTTATAATGGCCAATTTACCTATCAACCTGCAAGTCTTTTGGCTTGAATGACTGCCCTGTTTCCAGGGTAACTGACTGCCCTGCTTCCGGGGTAACTGACTGCCGTGTTTCCAGGGTAACTGATCACCCCGTTTCCGGGATAACTGACTGCCCTGTTTCCGGGATAACTGACTGCCATTTTCCAGGGTAACTGACTTACCCTGTTTCCGGGGTAACTGACTGCCCTGTTTCCAGGCTAACTGACTGCCCTGTTTCCAGGATAACTGATCACCCTGTTTCCGGGGTAACTGACTGCCCTGTTTCCGGGGTAACTGACCGCCCTGTTTCCAGTGTCACTGACCACCCTGTTTCCAGGATAAGTGAAAGCCCTGTTTCCAGGGTAACTGATCTCCCTGTTTCCGGGGTAACTGATCACCCTGTTTCCGGGTAACTGACTGCCCTGTTTCCGGGGTAACTGACTGCCCTGTTTCCAGGGTAACTGATCTCCCTGTTTCAAGTGCAACGGATCACCATGTTTCCGGGGCAACTGACCGCCCTGTTTCCGGGGAAACTGACTGCCCAGTTTCCAGGGTAACTGTTCACCCTGTTTCCGGGGTAACGTATCACCCTGTTTTCGGGATAACTGTCTGCCCTGTTTCCGGGATAACTGACTCCCAGTTTCCAGGGTAACTGACTGCCCTGATTCCGGGGTAACTGACTGCCCTGTTTCCAGGGTAACTGACTGCCCACTTTCCAGGGTAACTGACTGCCCTGTTTCCGGGGTAACTGACTGCCCTGTTTACAGGGTAACTGACTGCCCAGTTTCCAGAGTAACTGAATACCCTGTTTCCAGGGTAACTGATCACCCTGTTTCCGGGATAACTGCCTGCCCTGTTTCCAGGATAACTGACTGCCCTGTTTCCATGGTAACTGACTGCCCTGTTTCCGGGGTAACTGACTGCCCTGTTTCCAGGCTAACTGACTGCACTGTTTCCACAATAACTGATCACCCTGTTCCGGGGTAACTGACTGCCCTGTTTCCAGGGTAACTGACCGCCCTGTTTCCAGGATAACTGATCTCCCTGTTTCCGGGGTAACTGACCACCCTGTTTCCAGGGTCGCTGACCACCCTGCTTCCTGGATAACTGAATCCCCTGTTTCCAGTGTAACTGACTGCCCTGTTTCCGGGGTAACTGATCTCCCTGATTCCAGGATAACTGACCTACCTATTTCCAGGTTAACTGACTGCCCTGTTTCCAGGGTAACTGACTGCCCTGTTTCCAGGGGAACTGACTGCCCTGTTTCCGGGGTAACTGATCACCCTGTTTCCGGGGTAACTGACTAACCAGTTTCCAGGGTGACTGACTGCGCTGTTTCCAGGGTAACTGACTGCCCAGTTTCCGGGGTAACTGACTGCCCTGTTTCCTGGGTAACTGACTGCCCTGCTTCCGGGGTAACTGAATGCCCTGTTTCCAGGGTAACTGACTGCCCAGTTTCCAGGGTAACTGATCACCCTTTTTCCGGGATGACTGACTGCCCTGTTTCCGGGATAACTGACAGCCCTGTTTCCAGGGTAACTGACTTCCCTTTTTCCGGGGCAACTGACTGCCCTGTTTCCAGGGTAACTGATCACCCTGTTTCCGGGATTACTGACTGCCCTGTTTCCGGGATAACTGACTGCCCTGTTTCCAGGGTAACTGACTGCCCTTTTTCCGGGGTAACTGACTGCCCTGTTTCCAGGCTAACTGACTGCCCTGTTTCCGGGGTAACTGACTGCCCTGTTTCCAGGGTAACTGACCGCCCTGTTTCCAGGATAACTGACTCCCCTGTTTCCAGGGTAACTGACTGCCCTGTTTCCGGGTTAACTGATCTCCCTGTTTCCGGGGTAACTGACCGCCCTGTTTCCAGGATAACTGACCTACCTATTTCCGGGGTAACTGACCGCCCTGTTTCCAGGATAACTGACTGCCCTGTTTCAAGGTTAACTGACTGCCCTGTTTCCAGGGTAACTGACTGCCCTGTTTCCAGGGGAACTGACTGCCCTGTTTCCGGGGTAACTGATCACCCTGTTTCCGGGGTAACTGTCTAACCAGTTTCCAGGGTGACTGACTGCCCTGTTTCCAGGGTAACTGACTGCCCAGTTTCCGGGGTAACTGACTGCCCTGTTTCCTGTGTAACTGACTGCCCTGCTTCCGGGGTAACTGACTGCCCTGTTTCCAGGGTAACTGACTGCCCAGTTTCCAGGGTAACTGATCACCCTTTTTCCGGGATAACTGACTGCCCTGTTTCCGGGATAACTGACTGCCCTGTTTCGAGGGTAACTGATCACCCTGTTTCCGGGATAACTGTCTGCCCTGTTTCCGGGATAACTGACTCCCAGTTTCCAGGGTAACTGACTGCCCTGATTCCGGGGTAACTGACTGCCCTGTTTCCAGGGTAACTGACTGCCCAGTTTCCAGGGTAACTGATCACCCTGTTTCCGGGATAACTGACTGCCCTGTTTCCGGGAGAAATGACTGCCCTGTTTCCAGGGTAACTGACTGCCCTGCTTCCGGGGTAACTGACTGCCGTGTTTCCAGGGTAACTGATCACCCCGTTTCCGGGATAACTGACTGCCCTGTTTCCGGGATAACTGACTGCCATTTTCCAGGGTAACTGACTTACCCTGTTTCCGGGGTAACTGACTGCCCTGTTTCCAGGCTAACTGACTGCCCTGTTTCCAGGATAACTGATCACCCTGTTTCCGGGGTAACTGACTGCCCTGTTTCCGGGGTAACTGACCGCCCTGTTTCCAGGGTCACTGACCACCCTGTTTCCAGGATAAGTGAAAGCCCTGTTTCCAGGGTAACTGATCTCCCTGTTTCAAGTGCAACGGATCACCATGTTTCCAGGACAACTGACCGCCCTGTTTCCGGGGAAACTGACTGCCCAGTTTCCAGGGTAACTGTTCACCCTGTTTCCGGGGTAACGTATCACCCTGTTTCCGGGGTAAATGACTGCCCTGTTTCCAGGGTAACTGACCGCCCTGTTTCAGGGATAACTGATCACCCTGTTTCCGGGGTAACTGAGTCATCTGTTTCCAGGGTTACTGACTGCCCTGTTTCCGGGGTAACTGACTGCGCAGTTTCCAGGGTAAAAAACTGCCCTGTTTCCGGGGTAACTGACCGCCCTGTTTCCAGGATAACTGATCACCCTGTTTCCGGGGTAACTGAGTAATCTGTTTCCAGGGTTACTGACTGCCCTGTTTCCGGGGTAACTGACTGCCCAGTTTCCAGCGTAACTGACTGCCATGTTTCCAGGGTAACTGACTGCCCAGTTTCCAGGGTAACTGACTGCCCTGTTTCCGGGGTAACTGACTGCCCAGTTTCCAGGATAACTGAATGCCCAGTTTCCAGGGTAACTAACTGCCCTGTTTCCGGGGTAACTGACTGCCCTGTTTCCAGGGTAACTGATCACCCTGTTTCCAGGGTAACTGACTAACAAGTTTCCAGGGTGACTGACTGCCCTGTTTCCAGGGTAACTGACTGCCCAGTTTCCGGGGTAACTGACTGCCCTGTTTCCTGTGTAACTGACTGCCCTGCTTCCGGGGTAACTGACTGCCCTGTTTCCAGGGTAACTGACTGCCCAGTTTCCAGGGTAACTGATCACCCTGTTTCCAGGATAATTGACTGCCCTGTTTCCAGGGTAACTGACCGCCCTGTTTCCAGGGTAACTGACCGCCCAGTTTCCAGGGGAAATTATCACCCTGTTTCCGGGATAACTAACTGCCCTGTTTCCGGGATAGCTGACTGCCCTGTTTCCGGGGTAACTGATCACCCTGTTTCCGGGGTAACTGACTGCCCAGTTTCCGGGGTAACTGACTTCCCTGTTTCCAGGGTAACAGATCACCCTGTTTCCGGGATAACTGACTGCCCTGTTTCCAGGGTAACTGATAACCCTGTTTCCGGGATAACTGACTGCCCTGTTTCCAGGGTAACTGACTGCCCAGTTTCCAGGGTAACTGACTGCCCTGTTTCCGGGGTAACTGACTGCCCTGTTTACAGGGTAACTGACTGCCCAGTTTCCAGAGTAACTGAATACCCTGTTTCCAGGGTAACAGATCACCCTGTTTCCGGGATAACTGACTGCCCTGTTTCCAGGGTAACTGACTGCCCTGTTTCCGGGGTAACTGACTGCCCTGTTTCCAGGCTAACTGACTGCACTGTTTCCACGATAACTGATCACCCTGTTTCCGGGGTAACTGACTGCCCTGTTTCCAGGGTAACTGACCGCCCTGTTTCCAGGATAACTGATCTCCCTGTTTCCGGGGTAACTGACCACCCTGTTTCCAGGGTCACTGACCACCCTGCTTCAAGGATAACTGAATCCCCTGTTTCCAGGGTAACTGACTGCCCTGTTTCCGGGGTAACTGATCTCCCTGCTTCCGGGGTAACTGACCGCCCTGTTTCCAGGATAACTGACCTACCTATTTCCAGGTTAACTGACTGCCCTGTTTCCAGGGTAACTGACTGCCCTGTTTCCAGGGGAACTGACTGCCCTGTTTCCGGGGTAACTGATCACCCTGTTTCTGGGGTAACTGACTAACCAGTTTCCAGGGTGACTGACTGCCCTGTTTCCAGGGGAACTGACTGCCCAGTTTCCGGGGTAACTGACTGCCCTGTTTCCTGGGTAACTGACTGCCCTGCTTCCGGGGTAACTGACTGCCCTGTTTCCAGGGTAACTGACTGCCCAGTTTCCAGGGTAACTGACCACACTGTTTCCGGGATAACTGACTGCCCTGTTTCCAGGGTAACTGACTGCCCTGTTTCCGGGGCAACTGACTGCCCTGTTTCCAGGGTAACTGATCACCCTGTTTCCGGGGTAACTGACTGCCCAGTTTCCGGGGTAACTGACTTCCCTGTTTCCAGGGTAACTGACTGCCCTGTTTCCGGGATAACTGACTGCCCTGTTTCCAGGGTAACTGATAACCCTGTTTCCGGGATAACTGACTGCCCTGTTTCCAGGGTAACTGACTGCCCACTTTCCAGGGTAACTGACTGCCCTGTTTCCGGGGTAACTGACTGCCCTGTTTACAGGGTAACTGACTGCCCAGTTTCCAGAGTAACTGAATACCCTGTTTCCAGGGTAACAGATCACCCTGTTTCCGGGATAACTGACTGCCCTGTTTCCAGGATAACTGACTGCCCTGTTTCCAGGGTAACTGACTGCCCTGTTTCCGGGGTAACTGACTGCCCTGTTTCCAGGCTAACTGACTGCACTGTTTCCACGATAACTGATCACCCTGTTTCCGGGGTAACTGACTGCCCTGTTTCCAGGGTAACTGACCGCCCTGTTTCCAGGATAACTGATCTCCCTGTTTCCGGGGTAACTGACCACCCTGTTTCCAGGGTCACTGACCACCCTGCTTCAAGGATAACTGAATCCCCTGTTTCCAGGGTAACTGACTGCCCTGTTTCCGGGGTAACTGAACTCCCTGCTTCCGGGGTAACTGACCGCCCTGTTTCCAGGATAACTGACCTACCTATTTCCAGGTTAACTGACTGCCCTGTTTCCAGGGTAACTGACTGCCCTGTTTCCAGGGGAACTGACTGCCCTGTTTCCGGGGTAACTGATCACCCTGTTTCTGGGGTAACTGACTAACCAGTTTCCAGGGTGACTGACTGCCCTGTTTCCAGGGGAACTGACTGCCCAGTTTCCGGGGTAACTGACTGCCCTGTTTCCTGAGTAACTGACTGCCCTGCTTCCGGAGTAACTGACTGCCCTGTTTCCAGGGTAACTGACTGCCCAGTTTCCAGGGTAACTGACCACACTGTTTCCGGGATAACTGACTGCCCTGTTTCCAGGGTAACTGACTGCCCTGTTTCCGGGGCAACTGACTGCCCTGTTTCCAGGGTAACTGATCACCCTGTTTCCGGGGTAACTGACTGCCCAGTTTCCGGGGTAACTGACTTCCCTGTTTCCAGGGTAACTGACTGCCCTGTTTCCGGGATAACTGACTGCCCTGTTTCCAGGGTAACTGACTGCCCTGTTTCCAGGGGAACTGACTGCCCTATTTCCGGGGTAACTGATCACCCTGTTTCCGGGGTAACTGACTAACCAGTTTCCAGGGTGACTGACTGCGCTGTTTCCAGGGTAACTGACTGCCCAGTTTCCGGGGTAACTGACTTCCCTGTTTCCAGGGTAACTGACTGCCCTGTTTCCGGGATAACTGACTGCCCTGTTTCCAGGGTAACTGATAACCCTGTTTCCGGGATAACTGACTGCCCTGTTTCCAGGGTAACTGACTGCCCAGTTTCCAGGGTAACTGACTGCCCTGTTTCCGGGGTAACTGACTGCCCTGTTTACAGGGTAACTGACTGCCCTGTTTCCAGAGTAACTGAATACCCTGTTTCCAGGGTAACAGATCACCCTGTTTCCGGGATAACTGACTGCCCTGTTTCCAGGATAACTGACTGCCCTGTTTCCAGGGTAACTGACTGCCCTGTTTCCGGGGTAACTGACTGCCCTGTTTCCAGGCTAAATGACTGCACTGTTTCCACGATAACTGATCACCCTGTTTCCGGGGTAACTGACTGCCCTGTTTCCAGGGTAACTGACCGCCCTGTTTCCAGGATAACTGATCTCCCTGTTTCCGGGGTAACTGACCACCCTGTTTCCAGGGTCACTGACCACCCTGCTTCAAGGATAACTGAATCCCCTGCTTCCAGGGTAACTGACTGCCCTGTTTCCGGGGTAACTGATCTCCCTGCTTCCGGGGTAACTGACCGCCCTGTTTCCAGGATAACTGACCTACCTATTTCCAGGTTAACTGACTGCCCTGTTTCCAGGGTAACTGACTGCCCTGTTTCCAGGGGAACTGACTGCCCTGTTCCGGGGTAACTGATCACCCTGTTTCTGGGGTAACTGACTAACCAGTTTCCAGGGTGACTGACTGCCCTGTTTCCAGGGGAACAGACTGCCCAGTTTCCGGGGTAACTGACTGCCCTGTTTCCTGGGTAACTGACTGCCCTGCTTCCGGGGTAACTGACTGCCCTGTTTCCAGGGTAACTGACTGCCCAGTTTCCAGGGTAACTGACCACACTGTTTCCGGGATAACTGACTGCCCTGTTTCCAGGGTAACTGACTGCCCTGTTTCCGGGGCAACTGACTGCCCTGTTTCCAGGGTAACTGATCACCCTGTTTCCGGGGTAACTGACTGCCCAGTTTCCGGGGTAACTGACTTCCCTGTTTCCAGGGTAACTGACTGCCCTGTTTCCGGGATAACTGACTGCCCTGTTTCCAGGGTAACTGATAACCCTGTTTCCGGGATAACTGAATACCCTGTTTCCAGGGTAACTGATCACCCTGTTTCCGGGATAACTGACTGCCCTGTTTCCAGGATAACTGACTGCCCTGTTTCCAGGGTAACTGACTGCCCTGTTTCCGGGGTAACTGACTGCCCTGTTTCCAGGCTAACTGACTGCACTGTTTCCACGATAACTGATCACCTTGTTTCCGGGGTAACTGACTGCCCTGTTTCCAGGGTAACTGACGGCCCTGTTTCCAGGATAACTGATCTCCCTGTTTCCGGGGTAACTGACCACCCTGTTTCCAGGGTCACTGACCACCCTGCTTCAAGGATAACTGAATCCCCTGTTTCCAGGGTAACTGACTGCCCTGTTTCCGGGGTAACTGATCTCCCTGCTTCCGGGGTAACTGACCGCCCTGTTTCCAGGATAACTGACCTACCTATTTCCAGGTTAACTGACTGCCCTGTTTCCAGGGTAACTGACTGCCCTGTTTCCAGGGGAACTGACTGCCCTGTTTCCGGGGTAACTGATCACCCTGTTTCTGGGGTAACTGACTAACCAGTTTCCAGGGTGACTGACTGCCCTGTTTCCAGGGGAACTGACTGCCCAGTTTCCGGGGTAACTGACTGCCCTGTTTCCTGGGTAACTGACTGCCCTGCTTCCGGGGTAACTGACTGCCCTGTTTCCAGGGTAACTGACTGCCCAGTTTCCAGGGTAACTGACCACACTGTTTCCGGGATAACTGACTGCCCTGTTTCCAGGGTAACTGACTGCCCTGTTTCCGGGGCAACTGACTGCCCTGTTTCCAGGGTAACTGATCACCCTGTTTCCGGGGTAACTGACTGCCCAGTTTCCGGGGTAACTGACTTCCCTGTTTCCAGGGTAACTGACTGCCCTGTTTCCGGGATAACTGACTGCCCTGTTTCCAGGGTAACTGATAACCCTGTTTCCGGGATAACTGACTGCCCTGTTTCCAGGGTAACTGACTGCCCACTTTCCAGGGTAACTGACTGCCCTGTTTCCGGGGTAACTGACTGCCCTGTTTACAGGGTAACTGACTGCCCAGTTTCCAGAGTAACTGAATACCCTGTTTCCAGGGTAACTGATCACCCTGTTTCCGGGATAACTACCTGCCCTGTTTCCAGGATAACTGACTGCCCTGTTTCCAGGGTAACTGACTGCCCTGTTTCCGGGGTAACTGACTGCCCTGTTTCCAGGCTAACTGACTGCACTGTTTCCACGATAACTGATCACCCTGTTTCCGGGGTAACTGACTGCCCTGTTTCCAGGGTAACTGACCGCCCTGTTTCCAGGATAACTGATCTCCCTGTTTCCGGGGTAACTGACCACCCTGTTTCCAGGGTCACTGACCACCCTGCTTCCTGGATAACTGAATCCCCTGTTTCCAGTGTAACTGACTGCCCTGTTTCCGGGGTAACTGATCTCCCTGATTCCGGGGTAACTGACCGCCCTGTTTCCAGGATAACTGACCTACCTATTTCCAGGTTAACTGACTGCCCTGTTTCCAGGGTAACTGACTGCCCTGTTTCCAGGGGAACTGACTGCCCTGTTTCCGGGGTAACTGATCACCCTGTTTCCGGGGTAACTGACTAACCAGTTTCCAGGGTGACTGACTGCGCTGTTTCCAGGGTAACTGACTGCCCAGTTTCCGGGGTAACTGACTGCCCTGTTTCCCGGGTAACTGACTGCCCTGCTTCCGGGGTAACTGAATGCCCTGTTTCCAGGGTAACTGACTGCCCAGTTTCCAGGGTAACTGATCACCCTTTTTCCAGGATGACTGACTGCCCTGTTTCCGGGATAACTGACAGCCCTGTTTCCAGGGTAACTGACTTCCCTGTTTCCGGGGCAACTGACTGCCCTGTTTCCAGGGTAACTGATCACCCTGTTTCCGGGATTACTGACTGCCCTGTTTCCGGGATAACTGACTGCCCTGTTTCCAGGGCAACTGACTGCCCTTTTTCCGGGGTAACTGACTGCCCTGTTTCCAGGCTAACTGACTGCCCTGTTTACAGGATAACTGATCACCCTGTTTCCGGGGTAACTGACTGCCCTGTTTCCAGGGTAACTGACCGCCCTGTTTCCAGGATAACTGACTCCCCTGTTTCCAGGGTAACTGACTGCCCTGTTTCCGGGTTAACTGATCTCCCTGTTTCCGGGGTAACTGACTGCCCTGTTTCCAGGGGAACTGACTGCCCTGTTTCCGGGGTAACTGATCACCCTGTTTCCGGGGTAACTGTCTAACCAGTTTCCAGGGTGACTGACTGCCCTGTTTCCAGGGTAACTGACTGCCCAGTTTCCGGGTTAACTGACTGCCCTGTTTCCTGTGTAACTGACTGCCCTGCTTCCGGGGTAACTGACTGCCCTGTTTCCAGGGTAACTGACTGCCCAGTTTCCAGGGTAACAGATCACCCTTTTTCCGGGATAACTGACTGCCCTGTTTCCGGGATAACTGACTGCCCTGTTTCGAGGGTAACTGATCACCCTGTTTCCGGGATAACTGTCTGCCCTGTTTCCGGGATAACTGACTCCCAGTTTCCAGGGTAACTGACTGCCCTGATTCCGGGGTAACTGACTGCCCTGTTTCCAGGGTAACTGACTGCCCAGTTTCCAGGGTAACTGATCACCCTGTTTCCGGGATAACTGACTGCCCTGTTTCCGGGAGAAATGACTGCCCTGTTTCCAGGGTAACTGACTGCCCTGCTTCCGGGGTAACTGACTGCCGTGTTTCCAGGGTAACTGATCACCCCGTTTCCGGGATAACTGACTGCCCTGTTTCCGGGATAACTGACTGCCATTTTCCAGGGTAACTGACTTACCCTGTTTCCGGGGTAACTGACTGCCCTGTTTCCAGGCTAACTGACTGCCCTGTTTCCAGGATAACTGATCACCCTGTTTCCGGGGTAACTGACTGCCCTGTTTCCGGGGTAACTGACCGCCCTGTTTCCAGGGTCACTGACCACCCTGTTTCCAGGATAAGTGAAAGCCCTGTTTCCAGGGTAACTGATCTCCCTGTTTCCGGGGTAACTGATCACCCTGTTTCCGGGTAACTGACTGCCCTGTTTCCGGGGTAACTGACTGCCCTGTTTCCAGGGTAACTGATCTCCCTGTTTCAAGTGCAACGGATCACCATGTTTCCGGGGCAACTGACCGCCCTGTTTCCGGGGAAACTGACTGCCCAGTTTCCAGGGTAACTGTTCACCCTGTTTCCGGGGTAACGTATCACCCTGTTTCCGGGGTAAATGACTGCCCTGTTTCCAGGGTAACTGACCGCCCTGTTTCAGGGATAACTGATCACCCTGTTTCCGGGGTAACTGAGTAATCTGTTTCCAGGGTTACTGACTGCCCTGTTTCCGGGGTAACTGACTGCGCAGTTTCCAGGGTAAAAAACTGCCCTGTTTCCGGGGTAACTGACCGCCCTGTTTCCAGGATAACTGATGACCCTTTTTCCGGGGTAACTGAGTAATCTGTTTCCAGGGTTACTGACTGCCCTGTTTCCGGGGTAACTGACTGCCCAGTTTCCAGCGTAACTGACTGCCCTGTTTCCAAGGTAACTGACTGCCCAGTTTCCAGGGTAACTGACTGCCCTGTTTCCGGGGTAACTGACTGCCCAGTTTCCAGGATAACTGAATGCCCAGTTTCCAGGGTAACTAACTGCCCTGTTTCCGGGGTAACTGACTGCCCTGTTTCCAGGGTAACTGATCACCCTGTTTCCAGGGTAACTGACTAACAAGTTTCCAGGGTGACTGACTGCCCTGTTTCCAGGGTAACTGACTGCCCAGTTTCCGGGCTAACTGACTGCCCTGTTTCCAGGATAACTGATCACCCTGTTTCCGGGGTAACTGACTGCCCTGTTTCCGGGGTAACTGACCGCCCTGTTTCGAGGATAACTGATCACCCTGTTTCCGGGGTAACTTACCACCCTGTTTCCAGGGTCACTGACCACCCTGTTTCCAGGATAACTGACTCCCCTGTTTCCAGGGTAACTGACTGCCCTGTTTCCAGGGTTACTGACTGCCCTGTTTCTGGGGTAACTGACTGCCCTGTTTCCGGGGTAACTGACCGCCCTGTTTCCAGGATAACTGATCACCCTGTTTCCAGTGTAACTGACCATCCTGTTTCCAGGGTAACTGACTGCCCAGTTTCCAGGGTTACTGACTGCCCTGTTTCCGGGGTAACAGATCTCCCTGTTTCCGGGGTAACTGACCGCCCTGTTTCCAGGATAACTGACTGCCCAGTTTCCGGGATAACTGACTGCCCTGTTTACTGGATAACTGACCGCCCTGTTTCCAGGTAAACTGACTGCCCTGTTTCCGGGGTAACTGACTGCCCTGTTTCCAGGGTAACTGACTGCCCAGTTTCCAGAGTAACTGAATACCCTGTTTCCAGGGTAACTGACTGCCCTGTTTCCGGGATAACTGACTGCCCTGTTTCCAGGGTAACTGACTGCCCTGTTTCCGGGGTAACTGACTGCCCTGTTTCCAGGCTAACTGACTGCCCTGTTTCCAGGATAACTGATCACCCTGTTTCCGGGATAACTGACTGCCCTGTTTCCAGGGTAACTGACTGCCCTGTTTCCAGGGTAACTGACTGCCCTGTTTCCGGGGTAACTGACCGCCCTGTTTCCAGGATAACTGACTGCCCTGTTTCCAGGTTAACTGACAGCCCTGTTTCCAGGGTAACTGACTGCCCTGTTTCCAGGGGAATTGACTGCCCTGTTTCCGGGGTAAATGATCACCCTGTTTCCGGGGTAACTGACTAACCAGTTTCCAGGGTGACTGACTGCCCTGTTTCCAGGGTAACTGACTGCCCAGTTTCCGGGGTAACTGACTGCCCTGTTTCCTGGGTAATTGACTGCCCAGTTTCCAGGTTAACTGACTGCCCTGTTTCCAGGGTAACTGACTGCCCAGTTTCCGGGATAACTGACTCCCCTGTTTCCAGGGTAACTGACTGCCCAGTTTCCGGGGGAACTGACTGCCCTGTTTCCTGAGTAACTGACTGCCCTGCTTCCGGGGTAACTGACTGCCCTGTTTCCAGGGTAACTGACTGCCCAGTTTCCAGGGTAACTGATCACCCTTTTTCCGTGATAACTGACTGCCCTGTTTCCGGGATTACTGACTGCCCTGTTTCCGGGGTAACTGATCACCCTGTTTCCGGGGTAACTGTCTAACCAGTTTCCAGGGTGACTGACTGCCCTGTTTCCAGGGTAACTGACTGCCCAGTTTCGGGGTTAACTGACTGCCCTGTTTCCTGGGTAACTGTCTGCCCTGCTTCCGGGGTAACTGACTGCCCTGTTTCCAGGGTAACTGACTGCCCAGTTTCCAGGGTAACTGATCACCCTTTTTCCGGGATAACTGACTGCCCTGTTTCCGGGATTACTGACTGCCCTGTTTCCGGGGTAACTGATCACCCTGTTTCCGGGATAACTGTCTGCCCTGTTTCCGGGATAACTGACTGCCCAGTTTCCAGGGTAACTGACTGCCCTGTTTCCGGGGTAACTGACTGCCCTGTTTCCAGGGTAACTGACTGCCCAGTTTCCAGGGAAACTGATCACCCTGTTTCCGGGAGAACTGACTGCCCTGTTTCTGGGAGAAATGACTGCCCTGTTTCCAGGGTAACTGACTGCCCTGCTTCCGGGGTAAATGACCGCCCTGTTTCCAGGGTCACTGACCACCCTGTTTCCAGGATAACTGAAAGCCCTATTTCCAGGGTAACTGATCTCCCTGTTTCCAGGGTAACTGATCACCCTGTTTCCGGGTAACTGACTGCCCTGTTTCCGGGGTAACTGACTGCCCTGTTTCCAGGGTAACTGACTGCCCAGTTTCCAGGGTAACTGATCACCGTTTTTCCGGGATAACTGACTGCCCTGTTTCCGGGATAACTGACTGCCCTGTTTCCAGGGTAACTGATCACCCTGTTTCCGGGATTACTGTCTGCCCTGTTTCCGGGATAACTGACTGCCCTGTTTCCAAGATATCTGACTGCCCTGTTTCCGGAGTAACTGACCATCCTGTTTCCAGGGTCACTGACCACCCTGTTTCCAGGATAACTGAAAGCCCTGTTTCCAGGGTAACTGATTGCCCTGTTTCCGGGAAAACTGTCTGCCCTGTTTCCTGGGTAACTGACTGCCCTGCTTCCGGGGTAACTGACTGGCCTGTTTCCAGGGTAACTGACTGCCCAGTTTCCAGGGTAACTGATCAACCTTTTTCCGGGATAACAGACTGCCCTGTTTCCGGGATAACTGACTGCCCTGTTTCCAGGGTAACTGATCACCCTGTTTCCGGGATAACTGTCTGCCCTGTTTCCGGGATAACTGACTGCCCAGTTTCCAGGGTAACAGACTGCCCTGTTTCCGGGGTAACTGACTGCCCTGTTTCCAGGGTAACTGACTGCCCAGTTTCCAGGGTAACTGATCACCCTGTTTCCGGGAGAACTGACTGCCCTGTTTCCGGGAGAAATGACTGCCCTGTTTCCAGGTTAACTGACTGCCCTGCTTCCGGGGTAACTGACTGCCCTGTTTCCAGGGTAACTGATCACCCTGTTTCCGGGATAACTGACTGCCCTGTTTCCGGGATAACTGACTGCCCTGTTTCCAGGGTAACTGACTTACCCTGTTTCCGGGGTAACTGACTGCCCTGTTTCCAGGCCAACTTGCTGCCCTGTTTCCAGGATAACTGATCACCCTGTTTCCGGGGTAACTGACCGCCCTGTTTCCGGGGTAACTGACCGCCCTGTTTCCAGGGTCACTGACCACCCTGTTTCCAGGATAACTGAAAGTGATGTTTCCAGGGTAACTGATCTCCCTGTTTCCGGGGTAACTGATCACCCTGTTTCCGGGTAACTGACAGCCCTGTTTCCGGGGTAACTGACTGCCCTGTTTCCAGGGTAACTGATCTCCCTGTTTCCAGTGCAACGGATCACCATGTTTCCGGGGTAACTGACTGCCCTGTTTCCAGGGCAACTGACCGCCCTGTTTCCGGGGGAACTGACTGCCCAGTTTCCAGGGTAACTGACTGCCCAGTTTCCAGGGTAACTAACTGCCCTGTTTCCGGGGTAACTGACTGCCCTGTTTCCAGGGTAACTGACTGCCCTGTTTCCAGGGTAACTGACAGCCCACCTTCCAGTGTAACTGATCACCCTGTTTCCAGGATAATTGACTGCCCTGTTTCCAGGGTAACTAACCGCCCTGTTTCCAGGGTAACTGACTGCCCAGTTTCCAGGGTAAATTATCACCCTGTTTCCAGGATAACTAACTGCCCTGTTTCCGGGATAACTGACTGCCCTGTTTTCGGGGTAACTGACTGCCCTGTTTCCATGGTAACTGATAACCCTGTTTCCGGGGTAACTGACTGCCCTGTTTCCAGGCTCACTGACTGCCCTGTTTCCAGGATAACTGATCACCCTGTTTCCGGGGTAACTGACTGCCCTGTTTCCGGGGTAACTGACCGCCCTGTTTCCAGGATAACTGATCACCCTGTTTCCGGGGTAACTGAGCACCCTGTTTCCAGGGTCACTGACCACCCTGTTTCCAGGATAACTGACTCCCCTGTTTCCAGGGTAACTGACTGCCCTGTTTCCAGGGTTACTGACTGCCCTGTTTCTGGGGTAACTGACTGCCCTGTTTCCGGAGTAACTGACCGCCCTGTTTCCAGGATAACTGATCACCCTGTTTCCAGTGTAACTGACCATCCTGTTTCCAGGGTAACTGACTGCCCAGTTTCCAGGGTAACTGACTGCCCTGTTTCCGGGGTAACAGATCTCCCTGTTTCCGGGGTAACTGACCGCCCTGTTTCCAGGATAACTGACCGCCCTATTTCCGGGGTAACTGACTGCCCTGTTTCCAGGATAACTGACTGCCCTGTTTCCGGGATAACTGACTGCCCTGTTTACTGGAAAACTGACCGCCCTGTTTCCAGGTTAACTGACTGCCCTGTTTCCGGGGTAACTGACTGCCCTGTTTCCGGGATAACTGACTGCCCTGTTTCCAGGGTAACTGATCACCCTGTTTCCAGGGTAACTGACTGCACTGTTTCCAGGGGAACTGACTGCCCTGTTTCTGGGGTAAATGATCACCCTGTTTCCGGGGTAACTGACTAACCAGTTTCCAGGGTGACTGACAGCCCTGTTTCCAGGGTAACTGACTGCCCAGTTTCCGGGGTAACTGACTGCCCTGTTTCCTGGGTAATTGACTGCCCAGTTTCCAGGTTAACTGACTGCCCAGTTTCCAGGGTAACTGATCACCCTTTTTCCGGGATAACTGACTGCCCTGTTTCCGGGATAACTGACTGCCCTGTTTCCAGGGTAACTGATCACCCTGTTTCCGGGATAACTGACTCCCCTGTTTCCAGGGTAACTGACTGCCCAGTTTCCGGGGGAACTGACTGCCCTGTTTCCTGAGTAACTGACTGCCCTGCTTCCGGGGTAACTGACTGCCCTGTTTCCAGGGTAACTGATCACCCTTTTTCCGTGATAACTGACTGCCCTGTTTCCGGGATTACTGACTGCCCTGTTTCCGGGGTAACTGATCACCCTGTTTCCGGGGTAACTGTCTAACCAGTTTCCAGGGTGACTGACTGCCCTGTTTCCAGGGTAACTGACTGCCCAGTTTCCGGGTTAACTGACTGCCCTGTTTCCTGGGTAACTGTCTGCCCTGCTTCCGGGGTAACTGACTGCCCTGTTTCCAGGGTAACTGACTGCCCAGTTTCCAGGGTAACTGATCACCCTTTTTCCGGGATAACTGACTGCCCTGTTTCCGGGATAACTGACTGCCCTGTTTCCAGGGTAACTGATCACCCTGTTTCCGGGATAACTGTCTGCCCTGTTTCCGGGATAACTGACTGCCCAGTTTCCAGGGTAACTGACTGCCCTGTTTCCGGGGTAACTGACTGCCCTGTTTCCAGGGTAACTGACTGCCCAGTTTCCAGGGTAACTGATCACCCTGTTTCCGGGAGAACTGACTGCCCTGTTTCTGGGAGAAATGACTGCCCTGTTTCCAGGGTAACTGACTGACCTGCTTCCGGGGTAACTGACCGCACTGTTTCCAGGGTCACTGACCACCCTGTTTCCAGGATAACTGTAAGCCCTATTTCCAGGGTAACTGATCTCCCTGTTTCCGGGGTAACTGATCACCCAGTTTCCGGGTAACTGACTGCCCTGTTTCCGGGGTAACTGACTGCCCTGTTTCCAGGGTAACTGATCTCCCTGTTTCCAGTGCAACGGATCACCATGTTTCCGGGGTAACTGACTGCCCTGTTTCCAGGGCAACTGACCGCCCTGTTTCCGGGGGAACTGACTGCCCAGTTTCCAGGGTAACTGACTGCCCAGTTTCCAGGGTATCTAACTGCCCTGTTTCCGGGGTAACTGACTGCCCAGTTTCCAGGGTAACTGACTGCTCTGTTTCCAGGGTAACTGACAGCCCACCTTCCAGTGCAACTGATCACCCTGTTTCCAGGATAATTGACTGCCCTGTTTCCAGGGTAACTGACTGCCCAGTTTCCAGGGTAAATTATCGCCCTGTTTCCGGGATAACTGACTGCCCTGTTTCCGGGGTAAGTGATCACCCTGTTTCCGGGGTAACTGACTGCCCAGTTTCCGGGGTAACTGACTTCCCTGTTTCCAGGGTAACTGACTGCCCTGTTTCCGGGGTAACTGACTGCCCTGTTTCCAGGGTAACTGATAACCCTGTTTCCGGGATAACTGACTGCCCTGTTTCCAGGGCAACTGACTGCCCAGTTTCCAGAGTAACTGAATAACCTGTTTCCAGGGTAACAGATCACCCTGTTTCCGGGATAACTGACTGCCCTGTTTCCAAGATAACTGACTGCCCTGTTTCCAGGGTAACTGACTGCCCTGTTTCCAGGGTAACTGACTGCCCTGTTTCCAGGCTATCTGACTGCCCTGTTTCCAGGATAACTGATCACCCTGTTTCCGGGGTAACTGACTGCCCTGTTTCCAGGGTCACTGACCACCCTGTTTCCAGGATAACTGACTCCCCTGTTTCCAGGGTAACTGACTGCCCTGTTTCCGGGGTAACTGATCTCCCTGTTTCCGGGGTAACTGACTGCCCTGTTTCCAGGGTAACTGACCGCCCTGTTTCCAGGGTCACTGACTACCCTGTTTCCAGGATAACTGAAAGCCCTATTTCCAGGGTAACTGATCTCCCTGTTTCCGGGTAACTGACTGCCCTGTTTCCGGGGTAACTGACTGCCCTGTTTCCAGGGGAACTGATCTCCCTGTTTCCAGTGCAACGGATCACCATGTTTCCGGGGTAACTGACTGCCCTGTTTCCAGGGCAACTGACCGCCCTGTTTCCGGGGGAACTGACTGCCCAGTTTCCAGGGTAACTGACTGCCCAGTTTCCAGGGTAACTAACTGCCCTGTTTCCGGGGTAGCTGACTGCCCAGTTTCCAGGGTAACTGACTGCTCTGTTTCCAGGGAATCTGACAGCCCACCTTCCAGTGTAACTGATCACCCTGTTTCCAGGATAATTGACTGCCCTGTTTCCAGGGTAACTGACCGCCCTGTTTCCAGGGTAACTGACTGCCCAGTTTCCAGGGTAAATTATCACCCTGTTTCCGGGATAACTAACTGCCCTGTTTCCGGGATAACTGACTGCCCTGTTTCCGGGGTAACTGATCACCCTGTTTCCGGGGTAACTGACTGCCCAGTTTCCGGGGTAACTGACTTCCCTGTTTCCAGGGTAACTGACTGCCCTGTTTCCGGGATAACTGACTGCCCTGTTTCCAGGGTAACTGATAACCCTGTTTCCGGGATAACTGACTGCCCTGTTTCCAGGGTAACTGACTGCCCAGTTTCCAGAGTAACTGAATAACCTGTTTCCCGGGTAACAGATCACCCTGTTTCCGGGATAACTGACTGCCCTGTTTCCAAGATATCTGACTGCCCTGTTTCCAGGGTAACTGACTGCCCTGTTTCCGGGGTAACTGACTGCCCTGTTTCCAGGCTAACTGACTGCCCTGTTTCCAGGATAACTGATCACCCTGTTTCCGGGGTAACTGACTGCCCTGTTTCCGGGGTAACTGACCGCCCTGTTTCCAGGATAACTGATCACCCTGTTTCCGGGGTAACTGACCACCCTGTTTCCAGGGTCACTGACCACCCTGTTTCCAGGATAACTGACTCCCCTGTTTCCAGGGTAACTGACTGCCCTGTTTCCGGGGTAACTGATCTCCCTGCTTCCGGGGTTACTGACCGCCCTGTTTCCAGGATAACTGACCTACCTATTTACAGGTTAACTGACTGCCCTGTTTCCAGGGTAACTGACTGCCCTGTTCCCAGGGGAACTGACTGCCCTGTTTCCGGGGTAACAGATCACCCTGTTTCCGGGGTAACTGACTAACCAGTTTCCAGGGTGACTGACTGCCCTGTTTCCAGGGTAACTGTCTGCCCAGTTTCCGGGGTAACTGACTGCCCTGTTTCCAGGGTAACTGATCACCCTGTTTCCGGGATAACTGACTGCCCTGTTTCCGGGATAACTGACTGCCCTGTTTCCAGGGTAACTGACTTACCCTGTTTCCGGGGTAACTGACTGCCCTGTTTCCAGGCTAACTGACTGCCCTGTTTCCAGGATAACTGATCACCCTGTTTCCGGGGTAACTGACTGCCCTGTTTCCGGGGGAACTGACTGCCCTGTTTCCAGGATAACTGAAAGCCCTGTTTCCAGGGTAACTGATCTCCCTGTTTCCGGGGTAACTGATCTCCCTGTTTCCGGGTAACTGACTGCCCTGTTTCCGGTGTAAATGACTGCCCTGTTTCCAGGGTAACTGATCTCCCTGTTTCCAGTGCAACGGATCACCATGTTTCCGGGGTAACTGACTGCCCTGCTTCCAGGGCAACTGACCGCCCTGTTTCCGGGGGAACTGACTGCCCATTTTCCAGGGTAACTGACTGCCCAGTTTCCAGGGTAACTAACTGCCCTGTTTCCAGGGAATCTGACAGCCCACCTTCCAGTGTAACTGATCACCCTGTTTCCAGGATAATTGACTGCCCTGTTTCCAGGGTAACTGACCGCCCTGTTTCCAGGGTAACTGACTGCCCAGTTTCCAGGGTAAATTATCACCCTGTTTCCGGGATAACTAACTGCCCTGTTTCCGGGATAACTGACTGCCCTGTTTCCGGGGTAACTGATCACCCTGTTTCCGGGGTAACTGACTGCCCAGTTTCCGGGGTAACTGACTTCCCTGTTTCCAGGGTAACTGACTGCCCTGTTTCCGGGATAACTGACTGCCCTGTTTCCAGGGTAACTGATAACCCTGTTTCCGGGATAACTGACTGCCCTGTTTCCAGGGTAACTGACTGCCCAGTTTCCAGAGTAACTGAATAACCTGTTTCCCGGGTAACAGATCACCCTGTTTCCGGGATAACTGACTGCCCTGTTTCCAAGATATCTGACTGCCCTGTTTCCAGGGTAACTGACTGCCCTGTTTCCGGGGTAACTGACTGCCCTGTTTCCAGGCTAACTGACTGCCCTGTTTCCAGGATAACTGATCACCCTGTTTCCGGGGTAACTGACTGCCCTGTTTCCGGGGTAACTGACCGCCCTGTTTCCAGGATAACTGATCACCCTGTTTCCGGGGTAACTGACCACCCTGTTTCCAGGGTCACTGACCACCCTGTTTCCAGGATAACTGACTCCCCTGTTTCCAGGGTAACTGACTGCCCTGTTTCCGGGGTAACTGATCTCCCTGCTTCCGGGGTTACTGACCGCCCTGTTTCCAGGATAACTGACCTACCTATTTACAGGTTAACTGACTGCCCTGTTTCCAGGGTAACTGACTGCCCTGTTCCCAGGGGAACTGACTGCCCTGTTTCCGGGGTAACAGATCACCCTGTTTCCGGGGTAACTGACTAACCAGTTTCCAGGGTGACTGACTGCCCTGTTTCCAGGGTAACTGTCTGCCCAGTTTCCGGGGTAACTGACTGCCCTGTTTCCAGGGTAACTGATCACCCTGTTTCCGGGATAACTGACTGCCCTGTTTCCGGGATAACTGACTGCCCTGTTTCCAGGGTAACTGACTTACCCTGTTTCCGGGGTAACTGACTGCCCTGTTTCCAGGCTAACTGACTGCCCTGTTTCCAGGATAACTGATCACCCTGTTTCCGGGGTAACTGACTGCCCTGTTTCCGGGTGAACTGACTGCCCTGTTTCCAGGATAACTGAAAGCCCTGTTTCCAGGGTAACTGATCTCCCTGTTTCCGGGGTAACTGATCTCCCTGTTTCCGGGTAACTGACTGCCCTGTTTCCGGTGTAAATGACTGCCCTGTTTCCAGGGTAACTGATCTCCCTGTTTCCAGTGCAACGGATCACCATGTTTCCGGGGTAACTGACTGCCCTGCTTCCAGGGCAACTGACCGCCCTGTTTCCGGGGGAACTGACTGCCCAGTTTCCAGGGTAACTGACTGCCCAGTTTCCAGGGTAACTAACTGCCCTGTTTCCAGGGTAACTGACAGCCCACCTTCCAGTGTAACTGATCACCCTGTTTCCAGGATAATTGACTGCCCTGTTTCTAGGGTAACTGACCGCCCTGTTTCCAGGTTAACGGACTGTCCAGTTTCCAGGGTAAATTATCACCCTGTTTCCGGGATAACTATCTGCCCTGTTTCCGGGATAACTGACTGCCCTGTTTCCAGGGTAACTGACTGCCCAGTTTCCAGGGTAACTGATCACCCTGTTTCCGGGAGAACTGACTGCCCTGTTTCCGGGAGAAATGACTGCCCTGTTTCCTGGGTAACTGACTGCCCTGCTTCCGGGGTAACTGACTGCCCTGTTTCCAGGGTAACTGATCACCCTGTTTCCGGGATAACTGACTGCCCTGTTTCCGGGATAACTGACTGCCCTGTTTCCAGGGTAACTGACTTACCCTGTTTCCGGGGTAACTGACTGCCCTGTTTCCAGGCTAACTGACTGCCCTGTTTCCAGGATAACTGATCACCCTGTTTCCGGGGTAACTGACCGCCCTTTTTCCGGGGTAACTGACCGCCCTGTTTCCAGGGTCACTGACCACCCTGTTTCCAGGATAACTGAAAGTGCTGTTTCCAGGGTAACTGATCTCCCTGTTTCCGGGGTAACTGATCACCCTGTTTCCGGGTAACTGACAGCCCTGTTTCCGGGGTAACTGACTGCCCTGTTTCCAGGGTAACTGATCTCCCTGTTTCCGTGATAACTGACTGCCCTGTTTCCAGGATTACTGACTGCCCTGTTTCCGGGGTAACTGTTCACCCTGTTTCCGGGGTAACTGTCTAACCAGTTTCCAGGGTGACTGACTGCCCTGTTTCCAGGGTAACTGACTGCCCAGTTTCCGGGTTAACTGACTGCCCTGTTTCCTGGGTAACTGTCTGCCCTGCTTCCGGGGTAACTGACTGCCCTGTTTCCAGGGTAACTGACTGCCCAGTTTCCAGAGTAACTGATCACCCTTTTTCCGGGATAACTGACTGCCCTGTTTCCCGGATAACTGACTGCCCTGTTTCCAGGGTAACTGATCTCCCTGTTTCCGGGATAACTGTCTGCCCTGTTTCCGGGATAACTGACTGCCCAGTTTCCAGGGTAACTGACTGCCCTGTTTCCGGGGTAACTGACTGCCCTGTTTCCAGGGTAACTGACTGCCCAGTTTCCAGGGTAACTGATCACCCTGTTTCCGGGAGAACTGACTGCCCTGTTTCTGGGAGAAATGACTGCCCTGTTTCCAGGGTAACTGACTGCCCTGCTTCCGGGGTAACTGACCGCCCTGTTTCCAGGGTCACTGACCACCCTGTTTCCAGGATAACTGTAAGCCCTATTTCCAGGGTAACTGATCTCCCTGTTTCAGGGGTAACTGATCACCCTGTTTCCGGGTAACTGACTGCCCTGTTTCCGTGGTAACTGACTGCCCTGTTTCCAGGGTAACTGATCTCCCTGTTTCCAGTGCAACGGATCACCATGTTTCCGGGGTAACTGACTGCCCTGTTTCCAGGGCAACTGACCGCCCTGTTTCCGGGGGAACTGACTGCCCAGTTTCCAGGGTAACTGACTGCCCAGTTTCCAGGGTAACTAACTGCCCTGTTTCCGGGGTAACTGACTGCCCAGTTTCCAGGGTAACTGACTGCTCTGTTTCCAGGGTAACTGACAGCCCACCTTCCAGTGCAACTGATCACCCTGTTTCCAGGATAATTGACTGCCCTGTTTCCAGGGTAACTGACCGCCCTGTTTCCAGGGTAACTGACTGCCCAGTTTCCAGGGTAAATTATCACCCTGTTTCCGGGATAACTAACTGCCCTGTTTCCGGGATAACTGACTGCCCTGTTTCCGGGGTAAGTGATCACCCTGTTTCCGGGGTAACTGACTGCCCAGTTTCCAGGGTAACTGACTTCCCTGTTTCCAGGGTAACTGACTGCCCTGTTTCCGGGATAACTGACTGCCCTGTTTCCAGGGTAACTGATAACCCTGTTTCCGGGAGAAATGACTGCCCTGTTTCCAGGGTAACTGACTGCCCAGTTTCCAGAGTAACTGGATAACCTGTTTCCAGGGTAACAGATCACCCTGTTTCCGGGATAACTGACTGCCCTGTTTCCAAGATAACTGACTGCCCTGTTTCCAGGGTAACTGACTGCCCTGTTTCCGGGGTAACTGACTGCCCTGTTTCCAGGCTAACTGACTGCCCTGTTTCCAGGATAACTGATCACCCTGTTTCCGGGGTAACTGACTGCCCTGTTTCCGGGGTAACTGACCGCCCTGTTTCCAGGATAACTGATCACCCTGTTTCCGGGGTAACTGACCACCCTGTTTCCAGGGTCACTGACCACCCTGTTTCCAGGATAACTGACTCCCCTGTTTCCAGGGTAACTGACTGCCCTGTTTCCGGGGTAACTGATCTCCCTGTTTCCGGGGTAACTGACTGCCCTGTTTCCGGGGTAACTGACCGCCCTGTTTCCAGGGTCAATGACCACCCTGTTTCCAGGATAACTGAAAGCCCTATTTCCAGGGTAACTGATCTCTCTGTTTCCGGGTAACTGACTGCCCTGTTTCCGGGGTAACTGACTGCCCTGTTTCCAGGGGAACTGATCTCCCTGTTTCCAGTGCAACGGATCACCATGTTTCCGGGGTAACTGACTGCCCTGTTTCCAGGGCAACTGACCGCCCTGTTTCCGGGGGAACTGACTGCCCAGTTTCCAGGGTAACTGACTGCCCAGTTTCCAGGGTAACTAACTGCCCTGTTTCCGGGGTAACTGACTGCCCAGTTTCCAGGGTAACTGACTCCCCTGTTTCCAGGGTAACTGACTGCCCTGTTTCCGGGGTAACTGATCTCCCTGTTTCCGGGGTTACTGACCGCCCTGTTTCCAGGATAACTGACCTACCTATTTACAGGTTAACTGACTGCCCTGTTTCCAGGGTAACTGACTTACCCTGTTTCCGGGGTAACTGACTGCCCTGTTTCCAGGCTAACTGACCGCCCTGTTTCCAGGGTCAATGACCACCCTGTTTCCAGGATAACTGAAAGCCCTATTTCCAGGGTAACTGACTCCCCTTTTTCCAGGGTAACTGACTGCCCTGTTCCCAGGGGAACTGACTGCCCTGTTTCCGGGGTAACAGATCACCCTGTTTCCGGGGTAACTGACTAACCAGTTTCCAGGGTGACTGACTGCCCTGTTTCCAGGGTAACTGTCTGCCCAGTTTCCGGGGTAACTGACTGCCCTGTTTCCAGGGTAACTGATCACCCTGTTTCCGGGATAACTGACTGCCCTGTTTCCGGGATAACTGACTGCCCTGTTTCCAGGGTAACTGACTTACCCTGTTTCCGGGGTAACTGACTGCCCTGTTTCCAGGCTAACTGACTGCCCTGTTTCCAGGATAACTGATCACCCTGTTTCCGGGGTAACTGACTGCCCTGTTTCCGGGGGAACTGACCGCCCTGTTTCCAGGGTCACTGACCACCCTGTTTCCAGGATAACTGAAAGCCCTGTTTCCAGGGTAACTGATCTCCCTGTTTCCGGGGTAACTGATCTCCCTGTTTCCGGGGAACTGACTGCCCTGTTTCCGGTGTAAATGACTGCCATGTTTCCAGGGTAAGTGATCTCCCTGTTTCCAGTGCAACGGATCACCATGTTTCCGGGGTAACTGACTGCCCTGTTTCCAGGGCAACTGACCGCCCTGTTTCCGGGGGAACTGACTGCCCAGTTTCCAGGGTAACTGACTGCCCAGTTTCCAGGGTAACTAACTGCCCTGTTTCCGGGGTAACTGACTGCCCAGTTTCCAGGGTAACTGACTGCCCTGTTTCCAGGGTAACTGACAGCCCACCTTCCAGTGTAACTGATCACCCTGTTTCCAGGATAATTGACTGCCCTGTTTCCAGGGTAACTGACCGCCCTGTTTCCAGGTTAACTGACTGTCCAGTTTCCAGGGTAAATTATCACCCTGTTTCCGGGATAACTAACTGCCCTGTTTCCGGGATAACTGACTGCCCTGTTTCCAGGGTAACTGACTGCCCAGTTTCCAGGGTAACTGATCACCCTGTTTCCGGGAGAAATGACTGCCCTGTTTCCAGGGTAACTGACTGCCCTGCTTCCGGGGTAACTGACTGCCCTGTTTCCAGGGTAACTGATCACCCTGTTTCTGGGATAACTGACTGCCGTGTTTCCGGGATAACTGACTGCCCTGTTTCCAGGGTAACTGACCTACCCTGTTTCCGGGGTAACTGACTGCCCTGTTTCCAGGCTAACTGACTGCCCTGTTTCCAGGATAACTGATCACCCTGTTTCCGGGGTAACTGACCGCCCTGTTTCTGGGGTAACTGACCGCCCTGTTTCCAGGGTCACTGACCACCCTGTTTTCAGGATAACTGAAAGTGCTGTTTCCAGGGTAACTGATCTCCCTGTTTCCGGGGTAACTGATCACCCTGTTTCCGGGTAACTGACAGCCCTGTTTCCGGGGTAATTGACTGCCCTGTTTCCAGGGTAACTGATCTCCCTGTTTCCAGTGCAACGGATCACCATGTTTCCGGGGTAAATGACGGCCCTGTTTCCAGTGTAACTGACCGCCCTGTTTCAGGGATAACTGTGTGCCCTGTTTCCAGTGTAAAAAACTGCCCTGTTTCCGGGGTAAATGACTGCCCAGTTTCCAGCGTATCTGACTGACCTGTTTCCAGGGTAACTGACTGCCCTGTTTCCGGGGTCACTGACTGCCCAGTTTCCAGGGTAACTGATCACCCTGTTTCCGGGATAACTGACTACCCTGTTTCCAGGGTAACTGACTGCCCAGTTTCCAGGGAAACTGACTGCCCAGTTTCCAGGGTAACTGCTCAGCCCGTTTCTGGGATAACTGACTACCCTGTTTCCGGGATAACTGATCACCCTGTTTCCGGGGTAACTGATTGCCCTGTTTCCAGCGTAACTGATCACCCTGTTTCCGGGATAACTGACTGCCCTGTTTCCGGGATAACTGACTGCCCTGTTTCCAGGGTAACTGACTGCCCTGTTTCCGGGGTAACTGACTGCCCTGTTTCCAGGATAACTGATCACTCTGTTTCCGGGAAAACTGACCACCCTGTGTCCGGGGTAACTGACTAATCTGTTTCCAGGGTTACTGAGCGCCCTGTTTCTGGGGTAACTGAGTGCCCTGTTTCCGGGGTAACTGACCACCCTGTTTCCAGGATAACTGATCACCCTGTTTCCAGGGTAACTGACCATCCTGTTTCCAGGGTAACTGACTGCCCAGTTTCCAGGGTAAGTGACTGCCCTGTTTCCGGGGTAACAGATCTCCCTGTTTCCAGGATAACAGACCGCCCTATTATCCGGGGTAACTGACCGCCCTGTTTCCAGGATAACTGACTGCCCTGTTTCCGGGATAAATAACTGCCCTGTTTACTGGATAACTGACCGCCCTGTTTCCAGGATAACTGACTGCCCTGTTTCCGGGATAACTGACTGCCCTGTTTACTGGATAACTGACCGCCCTGTTTCCAGGATAACTGACTGCCCTGTTTCCAGGGTAACTGAACGCCCTGTTTCCGGGATAACTGACTGCCCTGTTTCCAGGGTAACTGATAACCCTGTTTCCGGGCTAACTGAATGCCCTGTTTCCAGGGTAACTGACTGCCCTGTATCCGGGGTAACTGACTGCCCTGTTTCCAGGGTAACTGACTGCCCAGTTTCCAGAGTAACTGAATACCCTGTTTCCAGGGGAACTGACTGCCCTGTTTCCGGGATAACTGACTGCCCTGTTTCCAGGGTAACTGACTGCCCTGTTTCCGGGGGAACTGACTGCCCTGTTTCCAGGGTAACTGATCACCCTGTTTCCGGGATAACTGACTGCCCTGTTTCCGGGATAACTGACTGCCCTGTTTCCAGGGTAACTGACTGCCCTGTTTCCAGGGCAACGGATCACCATGTTTCCTGGGTAACTGACTGCACTGTTTCCAGGGCAAGTGACCGCCCTGTTTCCGGGGTAACAGACTGCCCAGTTTCCAGGGTAACTGTTCACCCTGTTTCCGGGGTAACGGATCACCCTGTTTCCGGGGTAAATGACGGCCCTGTTTCCAGGGTAACTGACCGCCCTGTTTCAGGGATAACTGTGTGCCCTGTTTCCAGGGTAAAAAACTGCCCTGTTTCCGGGGTAACTGACCGCCCTGTTTCCAGGATAACTGATCACCCTGTTTCCGGGGTAACTGACCGCCCTGTTTCCAGGGTAACTGACTGCCCTGTTTCCAGGTTAACTGACTGCCCTGTTTCCAGTGTAACTGACTGCCCTATTTCCAGGGGAACTGACTGCCCTGTTTCCGGGGTAACTGACCGCCCTGTTTCCAGGATAACTGACCTACCTGTTTCCGGGGTAACTGACCGCCCTGTTTCCAGGATAACTGACTGCCCTGTTTCCAGGTTAACTGACTGCCCTGTTTCCAGTGTAACTGACTGCCCTATTTCCAGGGGAACTGACTGCCCTGTTTCCGGGGTAAATGATCAATCTGTTTCCGGGGTAACTGACTAACCAGTTTCCAGGGTGACTGACTGCCCTGTTTCCTGGGTAGTTGACTGCCCTGCTTCCGGGGTAACTGACTGCCCTGTTTCCAGGTTAACTGACTGCCCATTTTCCAGGGTAACTGATCACCCTTTTTCCGGGATAACTGACTGCCCTGTTTCCGGGATGACTGACAGCCCTGTTTCCAGGGTAACTGATCACCCAGTTTCCGGGATAACTGACTCCCCTGTTTCCAGGGTAACTGACTGCCCAGTTTCCAGGGTAACTGACTGCCCTGTTTCCGGGGTAACTGACTGCCCTGTTTCCAGGGTAACTGACTGCCCAGTTTCCAGGGTGACTGATCCCCCTGTTTCCGGGATAACTGACTGCCCTGTTTGCGGGAGAAATGACTGCCCTGTTTCCAGGGTAACTGACTGCCCTGTTTCCGGGGTAACTGACTGCCCTGTTTCCAGGGTAATTGATCAACCTGTTTACGGGATAAATGACTGCCCTGTTTCCGGGATAACTGACTGCCCTGTTTCCAGGATAACTGACTGCCCTGTTTCCGGGGTAACTGACTGCCATGTTTCCAGGCTAACTGACTGCCCTGTTTCCAGGATGACTGATCACCCTGTTTCCGGGATAACTGACTGCCCTGTTTCCGGGGTAACTGACCGCCCTGTTTCCAGGATAACTGATCACCCTGTTTCCGGGGTAACTGACCACCCTGTTTCCAGGGTAACTGACCACCCTGTTTCCAGGATAACTGAAAGCCCTGTTTCCAGGGTAACTGATCTCCCTGTTTCCGGGGTAACTGATCACCCTGTTTCCGGGTAACTGACTGCCCTGTTGCCAGGGTATCTGATGTCCCTGTTTCCAGGGTAACTGATCACCCTGTTTCCGGGGTAACTGACTGCCCTGTTTCCAGGGTAACTGACTGCCCTGTTTCCGGGGTAACTGACTGCCCTGTTTCCAGGATAACTGACTGCCCTGTTTCCAGGATAACTGATCACCCTTTTTCCAGGGTAACTGACTGCCCTGTTTCCGGGGTAACTGACCGCCCTGTTTCCAGGATAACTGATCACCCTGTTTCCGGGGTAACTGACCACCCTGTTTCCAGGGTCACTGACCACCCTGTTTCCAGGATAACTGACTCCCCTGTTTCCAGGGTAACTGACTGCCCTGTTTCCGGGGTAACTGACCGCCCTGTTTCCAGGATAACTGACCTACCTGTTTCCGGGGTAACTGACCGCCCTGTTTCCAGCATAACTGACTGCCCTGTTTCCAGGTTAACTGACTGCCCTGTTTCCAGTGTAACTGACTGCCCTATTTCCAGGGGAACTGACTGCCCTGTTTCCGGGGTAAATGATCACCCTGTTTCCGGGGTAACTGACTAACCAGTTTCCAGGATAACTGAAAGCCCTGTTTCCAGGGTAACTGATCTCCCTGTTTCCGGGGTAACTGATCACCCTGTTTCCGGGTAACTGACTGCCCTGTTGCCAGGGTATCTGATGTCCCTGTTTCCAGGGTAACTGAACACCCTGTTTCCGGGGTAACTGACTGCCCTGTTTCCAGGGTAACTGACTGCCCTGTTTCCGGGGTAACTGACTGCCCTGTTTCCAGGATAACTGACTGCCCTGTTTCCAGGATGACTGATCACCCTGTTTCCGGGATAACTGACTGCCCTGTTTCCGGGGTAACTGACCGCCCTGTTTCCAGGATAACTGATCACCCTGTTTCCGGGGTAACTGACCACCCTGTTTCCAGGGTAACTGACCACCCTGTTTCCAGGATAACTGAAAGCCCTGTTTCCAGGGTAACTGATCTCCCTGTTTCCGGGGTAACTGATCACCCTGTTTCCGGGTAACTGACTGCCCTGTTGCCAGGGTATCTGATGTCCCTGTTTCCAGGGTAACTGATCACCCTGTTTCCGGGGTAACTGACTGCCCTGTTTCCAGGGTAACTGACTGCCCTGTTTCCGGGGTAACTGACTGCCCTGTTTCCAGGATAACTGACTGCCCTGTTTCCAGGATAACTGATCACCCTTTTTCCAGGGTAACTGACTGCCCTGTTTCCGGGGTAACTGAAAGCCCTGTTTCCAGGATAACTGATCACCCTGTTTCCGGGGTAACTGACCACCCTGTTTCCAGGGTCACTGACCACCCTGTTTCCAGGATAACTGACTCCCCTGTTTCCAGGGTAACTGACTGCCCTGTTTCCGGGGTAACTGACCGCCCTGTTTCCAGGATAACTGACCTACCTGTTTCCGGGGTAACTGACCGCCCTGTTTCCAGCATAACTGACTGCCCTGTTTCCAGGTTAACTGACTGCCCTGTTTCCAGTGTAACTGACTGCCCTATTTCCAGGGGAACTGACTGCCCTGTTTCCGGGGTAAATGATCACCCTGTTTCCGGGGTAACTGACTAACCAGTTTCCAGGATAACTGAAAGCCCTGTTTCCAGGGTAACTGATCTCCCTGTTTCCGGGGTAACTGATCACCCTGTTTCCGGGTAACTGACTGCCCTGTTTCCAGGGTATCTGATGTCCCTGTTTCCAGGGTAACTGATCACCCTGTTTCCGGGGTAACTGACTGCCCTGTTTCCAGAGTAACTGATCTCCCTGTTTCCAGTGCAACGGATCACCATGTTTCCGGGGTAACTGACTGCCCTGTTTCCAGGGCAACTGACCGCCCTGTTTCCGGGGTAACTGACTGCCCAGTTTCCAGGCTAACTGTACACCCTGTTTCCGGGGTAACGGATCACCCTGTTTCCGGGGTAAATGACTGCCCTGTTTCCAGGGTAACTGACCGCCCTGTTTCAGGGATAACTGTGAGCCCTATTTCCAGGGTAAAAAACTGCCCTGTTTCCAGGGTAACTGACCGCCCTGTTTCCAGTATAACTGATCACCCTGTTTCCGGAGTAACTAGGTAATCTGTTTCCAGGGTTACTGACTGCCCTGTTTCCGGGGTAACTGACTGCCCAGTTTCCAGCGTAACTGACTGCCCTGTTTCCAGGGTAACTGACTGCCCAGTTTCCAGGGTAACTGACTGCCCTGTTTCCGGGGAAACTGATCACCCTGTTTCCGGGATAACTGAATACCCTGTTTCCAGGGCAACTGACTGCCCAGTTTCCAGGGTAACTGATCACCCTGTTTCTGGGATACCTGACTGCCCTGTTTCCAGGGCAACTGACTGCCCAGTTTCCAGGGTAACTGACTGCCCTGTTTCCAGGGCAAGTGACCGCCCTGTTTCCGGGGTAACAGACTGCCCAGTTTCCAGGGTAACTGTTCACCCTGTTTCCGGGGTAACGGATCACCCTGTTTCCGGGGTAAATGTCGGCCCTGTTTCCAGGGTAACTGACTGCCCTGTTTCAGGGATAACTGTGTGCCCTGTTTCCAGGGTAAAAAACTGCCCTGTTTCCGGGGTAACTGACCGCCCTGTTTCCAGGATAACTGATCACCCTGTTTCCGGGGTAACTGACTGCCCAGTTTCCAGCGTAACTGACTACCTGTTTCCAGGGTAACTGACTGCCCTGTTTCCGGGGTAGCTGACTGCATAGTTTCCAGGGTAACTGATCACCCTGTTTCCGGGATAACTGACTGCCCAGTTTCCAGGGAAACTGACTGCCCTGTTTCCGGGGTAACTGACTGCCCAGTTTCCAGGGTAACTGCTCAGCCCGTTTCCGGGATAACTGACTACCCTGTTTCCGGGATAACTGATCACCCTGTTTCCGGGGTAACTGATTGCCCTGTTTCCAGCGTAACTGATCACCCTGTTTCCGGGATAACTGACTGCCCTGTTTCCGGGATAACTGACTGCCCTGTTTCCAGGGTAACTGACTGCCCTGTTTCCGGGGTAACTGACTGCCCTGTTTCCAGGATAACTGATCACTCTGTTTCCGGGGTAACTGACCATCCTGTGTCCGGGGCAACTGACTAATCTGTTTCCAGGGTTACTGACCGCCCTGTTTCTGGGGTAACTGAGTGCCCTGTTTCCGGGGTAACTGACTGCCCAGTTTCCAGGGTAAATGACTGCCCTGTTTACTGGATAACTGACCGCCCCATTATCCGGGGTAACTGACCGCCCTGTTTCCAGGATAACTGACTGCCCTGTTTCCAGGATAACTGACCGCCCTGTTTCCAGGATAACTGCCCGCCCCATTATCCGGGGTAACTGTCCGCCCTGTTTCCAGGATAACTGACTGCCCTGTTTCCGGGATAACTGACTGCCCTGTTTCCAGGTTAACTGACTGCCCTGTTTCCGGGATAACTGACTCCCCTGTTTCCAGGGTGACTGACTGCCCTGTTTCCGGGATAACTGACTGCCCTGTTTCCAGGATAACTGACCGCCCTGTTTCCAGGATAACTGACCGCCCCATTATCCGGGGTAACTGACCGCCCTGTTTCCAGGATAACTGACTGCCCTGTTTCCGGGATAACTGACTGCCCTGTTTCCAGGTTAACTGACTGCCCTGTTTCCGGGATAACTGACTCCCCTGTTTCCAGGGTAACTGACTGCCCTGTTTCCGGGATAACTGACTGCCCTGTTTCCAGGGTAACTGACTGCCCTGTTTCCGGGATAACTGAATGCCCTGTTTCCAGGGTAATTGACTGCCCAGTTTCCAGGGTAACTGACTGCCCTGTTTCCAGGGTAACAGACTGCCCAGTTTCCAGAGTAACTGAATACCCTGTTTCCAGGGTAACTGACTGCCCTGTTTCCGGGATAACTGTCTGCCCTGTTTCCAGGGTAACTGACTGCCCTGTTTCCGGGGGAACTGACTGCCCTGTTTCCAGGGTAACTGATCACCCTGTTTCCGGGATAACTGACTGCCCTGTTTCCGGGATAACTGACTGCCCTGTTTCCAGGGTAACTGACTGCCCTGTTTCCAGGGCAACGGATCACCATGTTTCCAGGGTAACTGACTGCCCTGTTTCCAGGGCAAGTGACCGCCCTGTTTCCGGGGTAACAGACTGCCCAGTTTCCAGGGTAACTGTTCACCCTGTTTCCGGGGTAACGGATCACCCTGTTTCCGGGGTAAATGACGGCCCTGTTTCCGGGGTAACTGACCGCCCTGTTTCCAGGATAACTGATCACCCTGTTTCCGGGGTAACTGACTGCGCAGTTTCCAGCCTAACTGACTGCCCTGTTTCCATGGTAACTGACTGCCCTGTTTCCGGGGTAACTGACTGCCCAGTTTCCAGGGTAACTGACTGCCCTGTTTCCGGGGTAACTGACTGCCCAGTTTCCAGGGTAACTGATCACCCTGTTTCCGGGATAACTGACTACCCTGTTTCCAGGGTAACTGACTGCCCTGTTTCCGGAATAACTGACTGCCCAAATTCCAGGGTAACTGATCAGCCCGTTTCCGGGATAACTGACTGCCCTATTTCCGGGATAACTGACTGCCCTGTTTCCAGGGTAACTGACTGCCCTGTTTCCGGGGTAACTGATTGCCCTGTTTCCAGCGTAACTGATCACCCTGTTTCTGGGATAACTGACTGCCCTGTTTCTGGGGTAACTGACTGCCCTGTTTCCAGGGTAACTGACCACCCTGTTTCTGGGGTAACTGAGTGCCCTGTTTCCGGGGTAACTGACCGCCCTGTTTCCAGGATAACTGATCACCCAGTTTCCAGGGTAACTGACCATCCTGTTTCCAGCGTAACTGACTGCCCAGTTTCCAGGGTAAATGACTGCCCTGTTTCCGGGGTAACAGATCTCCCTGTTTCCGGGGTAACAGACCGCCCTGTTTCCAGGATAACTGACTGCCCTGTTTACTGGATAACTGACCGCCCTGTTTCCAGGTTAACTGACTGCCCTGTTTCCGGGATAAATAACTGCCCTGTTTCCAGGGTAACTGACTGCCCTGTTTCCGGGATAACTGACTGCCCTGTTTCCATGGTATTTGATAACCCTGTTTCCGGGCTAACTGACTGCCCTGTTTCCGGGATAACTGACTGCCCTGTTTCCAGGGTAACTGACTGCTCTGTTTCCGGGGTAACTGACTGCCCTGTTTCCAGGCTAACTGACTGCCCTGTTTCCAGGATAATTGATCACCCTGTTTCCGGGGTAAATGACTGCCCTGTTTCCGGGGTAACTGACCGCCCTGTTTCCAGGATAACTGATCACCCTGTTTCCGTTGTAACTGACTGCCCTGTTTCCAGGCTAACTGACTGCCCTGTTTCCAGGATAACTGATCACCCTGTTTCCGGGGTAACTGACTGCCCTGTTTCCGGGGTAACTGACCGCCCTGTTTCCAGGATAACTGATCACCCTGTTTCCGGGGTAACTGACCACCCTGTTTCCAGGGTCACTGACCACCCTGTTTCCAGGATAACTAACTCCCCTGTTTCCAGCGTAACTGATCACCCTGTTTCCAGGATAACTGACCTACCTATTTCCGGGGTAACTGACCGCCCTGTTTCCAGGATAACTGACTGCCCTGTTTCCAGGTTAACTGACTGCCCTGTTTCCAGGGTAACTGACTGCCCTGTTTCCAGGGGAACTGACTGCCCTGTTTCCGGGGTAAATGATCACCCTGTTTCCGGGGTAACTGACTAACCAGTTTCCAGGGTGACTGACTGCCCTGTTTCCAGGGTAACTGACTGCCCAGTTTCCGGGGTAACCTACTGCCCTGTTTCCAGGGTAACTGACTGCCCAGTTTCCAGGGTAACTGATCAACCTGTTTCCGGGAAAACTGACTGCCCTGTTTCCGGGGTAACTGACTGCCCTGTTTCCAGGGTAACTGACCGCCCTGTTTCTGGGGTAACTGAGTGCCCTGTTTCCAGGGTAACTGACTGCCCTGTTTCCAGGATAACTGATCACCCTGTTTCCAGGGTAATTGACCATCCTGTTTCCAGGGTAACTGACTGCCCTGTTTCCAGGGTAAATGACTGCCCTGTTTCCGGGGTAACAGATCTCCCTGTTTCCGGGGTAACAGACCGCCCTGTTTCCAGGATAACTGACTGCCCTGTTTCCGGGATAACTGACTGCCCTGTTTACTGGATAACTGACCGCCCTGTTTCCAGGTTAACTGACTGCCCTGTTTCCGGGATAAATAACTGCCCTGTTTCCAGGGTAACTGACTGCCCTGTTTCCAGGATAACTGACTGCCCTGTTTCCAGGGTAACTGATAACCCTGTTTCCGGGCTAACTGACTGCCCTGTTTCCGGGATAACTGACTGCCCTGTTTCCAGGGTAACTGACTGCCCTGTTTCCGGGGTAACTGACTGCCCTGTTTCCAGGCTAACTGACTGCCCTGTTTCCAGGATAACTGATCACCCTGTTTCCGGGGTAAATGACTGCCCTGTTTCCGGGGTAACTGACCGCCCTGTTTCCAGGATAACTGATCACCCTGTTTCCGGGGTAACTGACTGCCCTGTTTCCAGGCTAACTGACTGCCCTCTTTCCAGGGTAACTGACTGCCCTGTTTCCGGGGTAACTGACTGCCCTGTTTCCAGGCTAACTGACTGCCCTGTTTCCAGGATAACTGATCACCCTGTTTCCGGGGTAACTGACTGCGCTGTTTCCCGGGTAACTGACCGCCCTGTTTCCAGGATAACTGATCACCCTGTTTCCGGGGTAACTGACCACCCTGTTTCCAGGGTCACTGACCACCCTGTTTCCAGGATAACTGACTCCCCTGTTTCCATGGTAACTGACTGCCCTGTTTCCGGGGTAACTGATCTCCCTGTTTCCGGGGTTACTGACTGCCCTGTTTCCAGGATAACTGACCTACCTATTTCCAGGTTAACTGACTGCCCTGTTTCCAGGGTAACTGACTGCCCTGTTTCCAGGGGAACTGACTGCCCTGTTTCCGGGGTAACAGATCACCCTGTTTCCGGGTTAACTGACTAACCAGTTTCCAGGGTGACTGACTGCCCTGTTTCCAGGGTAACTGACTGCCCACTTTCCGGGGTAACTGACTGTCCTGTTTCCTGGGTAACTGACTGCCCTGTTTCCGGGGTAACTGACTGCCCTGTTTCCCGGGTAACTGACAGCCCAGTTTCCAGGGTAACTGATCACCCTTTTTCCGGGATAACTGACTGCTCTGTTTCCGGGATAACTGACTGCCCTGTTTCCAGGGTAACTGATCACCCTGTTTCCGGGATAACTGACTCCCCTGTTTGCAGGGTAACTGACTGCCCAGTTTCCGGGGTAACTGACTGCCCTGTTTCCAGGGTAACTGATCACCCTGTTTCCGGGATAAATGACTGCCCTGTTTCCGGGATAACTGACTGCCCTGTTTCCAGGGTAACTGACTGCCCTGTTTCCGGGGTAACTGACTGCCCTGTTTCCAGGCTAACTGACTGCCCTGTTTCCAGGATAACTGATCACCCTGTTTCCGGGGTAAATGACTGCCCTGTTTCCGGGGTAACTGACCGCCCTGTTTCCAGGATAACTGATCACCCTGTTTCCCGGGTAACTGACTGTCCTGTTTCCGGGGTAACTGACTGCCCTGTTTCCGGGGTAACTGACCGCCCTGTTTCCAGGATAACTGATCACCCTGTTTCCGGGGTAACTGACCACCCTGTTTCCAGGGTCACTGACCACCCTGTTTCCAGGATAACTGACTCCCCTGTTTCCAGGGTAACTGACCGCCCTGTTTCCAGGATAACTGACTGCCCTGTTTCCAGGTTAACTGACTGCCCTGTTTCCAGGGTAACTGACTGCCCTGTTTCCAGGGGAACTGACTGCCTGTTTCCGGGGTAACTGACTGCCCAGTTTCCGGGGTAACTGACTACCCTGTTTCCAGGGTAACTGACTGCCCAGTTTCCAGGGTAACTGATCACCCTGTTTCCGGGAAAACTGATTGCCCTGTTTCCGGGAGAAATGACTGCCCTGTTTCCAGGGTAACTGACTGCCCTGTTTCCGGGGTAACTGACTGCCCTATTCCAGGGTAACTGATCACCCTGTTTCCGGGATAAATGACTTCCCTGTTTCCGGGATAACTGACTGCCCTGTTTCCAGGGTAACTGACTGCCCTGTTTCCGGGGTAACTGACTGCCCTGTTTCCAGGCGAACTGACTGCCCTGTTTCCAGGATAACTGATCACCCTGTTTCCGGGGTAACTGACTGCCCCGTTTCCGGGGTAACTGACCGCCTTGTTTCCAGGATAACTGACCACCCTGTTTCCAGTGTCACTGACCACCCTGTTTCCAGGATAACTGAAAGCCCTGTTTCCAGGGTAACTGATCTCCCTGTTTCCGGGGTAACTGATCACCCTGTTTCCGGGTAACTGACTGCCCTGTTTCCAGGTTAACTGATCTCCCTGTTTCCAGGGTAACTGATCACCCTGTTTCCGGGGTAACTGACTGCCCTGTTTCCAGGGTAACTGACTGCCCTGTTTCCGGGGTAACTGACTGCCCTGTTTCCAGGATAACTGATCACTCTGTTTCCGGGGTAACTGACCACCCTGTTTACGGGGTAACTGACTAATCTTATTCCAGGGTTACTGACCGCCCTGTTTCTGGGGTAACTGACTGCCCTGTTTCCGAGGGAACTGACCGCCCTGTTTCCAGGATAACTGATCACCCTGTTTCCAGTGTAACTGACCATCCTATTTCCAGGGTAACTGACTGCCCAGTTTCCAGGGTAACTGACTGCCCTGTTTCCGGGGTAACAGATCTCCCTGTTTCCGGGGTAACTGACCGCCCTGTTTCCAGGATAACTGACCGCCCTATTTCAAGGGTAACTGACCGCTCTGCTTCCAGGATAACTGACTGCCCTGTTTCCGGGATAACTGACTGCCCTGTTTAATGGATAACTGACTGCCCTGTTTCCAGGTTAACTGACTGCCCTGTTTCCGGGATAACTGACTGCCCTGTTTCCAGGTTAACTGACTGCCCTGTTTCCGGGATAACTGACTGCCCTGTTTCCAGGGTAACTGATAACCCTGTTTCCAGGATAACTGACTGCCCTGTTTCCAGGGTAACTGACTGCTCGGTTTACAGGGTAACTCACTGCCCTGTTTCCGGGGTAACTGACTGCCCTGTTTCCAGGGTAACTGACTGCCCAGTTTCCAGAGTAATTGAATACCCTGTTTCCAGGGTAAATGACTGCCCTGTTTCCGGGATAACTGACTGCCCTGTTTCCAGGGTAACTGACTGCCCTGTTTCCAGGGTAACTGACTGCCCAGTTAACGGGGTAACTGACTGTCCTGTTTCCTGGGTAACTGACTGCCCTGTTTCCGGGGTAACTGACTGCCCTGTTTCCCGGGTAACTGACAGCCCAGTTTCCAGGGTAACTGATCACCCTTTTTCCGGGATAACTGACTGCTCTGTTTCCGGGAGAACTGACTGCCCTGTTTCCAGGGTAACTGATCACCCTGTTTCCGGGATAACTGACTCCCCTATTTGCAGGGTAACTGACTGCCCAGTTTCCAGGGTAACTGACTGCCCTGTTTCCGGGGTAACTGACTGCCCTGTTTCCAGGGTAACTGACTGCCCAGTTTCCAGGGTAACTGATCACCCTGTTTCCGGGATAACTGACTGCACTTTTTCCGGGAGAAATGACTGCCCTGTTTCCTGGGTAACTGACTGCCCTGCTTCCGGGGTAAATGACTGCCCTGTTTCCAGGTTAACTGACTGCCCAGTTTCCAGGGTAACTGATCACCCTTTTTCCGGGATAACTGACGGCCCTGTTTCAGGGATAAGTGAATGCCCTGTTTCCAGGGTAACTGATCACCCTGTTTCCGGGATAACTGACTCCCCGGTTTCCATGGTAACTGACTGCCCAGTTTTCAGGGTAACTGACTGCCCTGTTTGCGGGGCAACTGACTGCCCTGTTTCCAGGGTAACTGATTGCCCAGTTTCCAGGGTAACTGATCACCCTGTTTCCGGGATAACTGACTGCCCTGTTTCCGGGAGAAATGACTGCCCTGTTTCCAGGGTAACTGACTGCCCTGTTTCCGGGGTAACTGACTGCCCTGTTTCCAGGGTAACTGATCACGCTGTTTCCGGGATAAATGACTGCCCTGTTTCCGGGATAACTGACTGCCCTGTTTCCAGGGTAACTGACTGCCCTGTTTCCGGGGTAACTGACTGCCCTGTTTCCAGGCTAACTGACTGCCCTGTTTCCAGGATAACTGATCACCCTGTTTCCGGGGTAAATGACTGCCCTGTTTCCGGGGTAACTGACCGCCCTGTTTCCAGGATAACTGATCGCCCTGTTTCCGGGGAACTGACTGCCCTGTTTCCGGGGTAACTGACTGCCCTGTTTCCGGGGTAACTGACCGCCCTGTTTCCAGGATAACTGATCACCCTGTTTCCGGGGTAACTGACCACCCTGTTTCCAGGGTCACTGACCACCCTGTTTCCAGGATAACTGACTCCCCTGTTTCCAGCGTAACTGATCACCCTGTTTCCAGGATAACTGACCTACCTATTTCCGGGGTAACTGACTGCCCTGTTTCCGGGGTAACTGACTGCCCAGTTTCCGGGGTAATTGACTGCCCTGTTTCCAGGGTAACGGACTGCCCAGTTTCCAGGGTAACTGATCACCCTGTTTCCGGGAAAACTGACTGCCCTGTTTCCGGGAGAAATGACTGCCCTGTTTCCAGGGTATCTGACTGCCCTGTTTCCGGGGTAACTGACTGCCCTATTCCAGGGTAACTGATCACCCTGTTTCCGGGATAAATGACTGCCCTGTTTCCGGGATAACTGACTGCCCTGTTTCCAGGGTAACTGACTGCCCTGTTTCCGGGGTAACTGACTGCCCTGTTTCCAGGCTAACTGACTGCCCTGTTTCCAGGATAACTGATCACCCTGTTTCCGGGGTAACTGACTGCCCCGTTTCCGGGGTAACTGACCGCCTTGTTTCCAGGATAACTGACCACCCTGTTTCCAGGGTCACTGACCACCCTGTTTCCAGGATAACTGAAAGCCCTGTTTCCAGGGTAACTGATCTCCCTGTTTCCGGGGTAACTGATCACCCTGTTTCCGGGGAACTGACTGCCCTGTTTCCAGGTTAACTGATCTCCCTGTTTCCAGGGTAACTGATCACCCTGTTTCCGGGGTAACTGACTGCCCAGTTTCCAGGGTAACTGACTGCCCTGTTTCCGGGGTAACTGACTGCCCTGTTTCCAGGATAACTGATCACTCTGTTTCCGGGGTAACTGACCACCCTGTTTCCGGGGTAACTGACTGATCTGTTTCCAGGGTTACTGACCGCCCTGTTTCCGAGGTAACTGACCGCCCTGTTTCCAGGATAACTGATCACCCTGTTTCCAGTGTAACTGACCATCCTATTTCCAGGGTAACTGACTGCCCAGTTTCCAGGGAAACTGACTGCCCTGTTTCCGGGGTAACTGACTGCCCAGTTTCCAGGGTAACTGCTCAGCCCGTTTCCGGGATAACTGACTGCCCTGTTTCCGGGATAACTGATCACCCTGTTTCCGGGGTAACTGATTGCCCAGTTTCCAGCGTAACTGATCACCCTGTTTCCGGGATAACTGACTGCCCTGTTTCCGGGATAACTGACTGCCCTGTTTCCAGGGTAACTGACTGCCCTGTATCCGGGGTAACTGACTGCCCTGTTTCCAGGATAACTGATCACACTGTTTCCGGGGTAACTGACCACCCTGTGTCCGGGGTAACTGACTAATCTGTTTACAGGGTTACTGACCGCCCTGTTTCTGGGGTAACTGAGTGCCCTGTTTCCGGGCTAACTGACCGCCCTGTTTCCAGGATAACTGATCACCCTGTTTCCAGGGTAACTGACCATCCTGTTTCCAGGGTAACTGACTGCCCAGTTTGCAGGGTAAATGACTGCCCTGTTTCCGGGGTAACAGATCTCCCTGTTTCCGGGGTAACAGACCGCCCTGTTTCCAGGATAACTGATCACCCTGTTTCCGGGGTAACTGACCACCCTGTTTCCAGGGTCACTGACCACCCTGTTTCCAGGATAACTGACTCCCCTGTTTCCAGGGTAACTGACTGCCCTGTTTCCGGGGTAACTGATCTCCCTGTTTCCGGGGTTACTGACTGCCCTGTTTCCAGGATAACTGACCTACCTATTTCCAGGTTAACTGACTGCCCTGTTTCCAGGGTAACTGACTGCCCTGTTTCCAGGGGAACTGACTGCCCTGTTTCCGGGGTAACAGATCACCCTGTTTCCGGGTTAACTGACTAACCAGTTTCCAGGGTGACTGACTGCCCTGTTTCCAGGGTAACTGACTGCCCACTTTCCGGGGTAACTGACTGTCCTGTTTCCTGGGTAACTGACTGCCCTGTTTCCGGGGTAACTGACTGCCCTGTTTCCCGGGTAACTGACAGCCCAGTTTCCAGGGTAACTGATCACCCTTTTTCCGGGATAACTGACTGCTCTGTTTCCGGGATAACTGACTGCCCTGTTTCCAGGGTAACTGATCACCCTGTTTCCGGGATAACTGACTCCCCTGTTTGCAGGGTAACTGACTGCCCAGTTTCCGGGGTAACTGACTGCCCTGTTTCCAGGGTAACTGATCACCCTGTTTCCGGGATAAATGACTGCCCTGTTTCCGGGATAACTGACTGCCCTGTTTCCAGGGTAACTGACTGCCCTGTTTCCGGGGTAACTGACTGCCCTGTTTCCAGGCTAACTGACTGCCCTGTTTCCAGGATAACTGATCACCCTGTTTCCGGGGTAAATGACTGCCCTGTTTCCGGGGTAACTGACCGCCCTGTTTCCAGGATAACTGATCACCCTGTTTCCGGGGTAACTGACTGTCCTGTTTCCGGGGTAACTGACTGCCCTGTTTCCGGGGTAACTGACCGCCCTGTTTCCAGGATAACTGATCACCCTGTTTCCGGGGTAACTGACCACCCTATTTCCAGGGTCACTGACTGCCCTGTTTCCAGGTTAACTGACTGCCCTGTTTCCAGGGTAACTGACTGCCCTGTTTCCAGGGGAACTGACTGCCTGTTTCCGGGGTAACTGACTGCCCAGTTTCCGGGGTAACTGACTACCCTGTTTCCAGGGTAACTGACTGCCCAGTTTCCAGGGTAACTGATCACCCTGTTTCCAGGGTAACTGATCACCCTGTTTCCGGGGTAACTGACTGCCCTGTTTCCAGGGTAACTGACTGCCCTGTTTCCGGGGTAACTGACTGCCCTGTTTCCAGGATAACTGATCACTCTGTTTCCGGGGTAACTGACCACCCTGTTTACGGGGTAACTGACTAATCTGTTTCCAGGGTTACTGACCGCCCTGTTTCTGGGGTAACTGACTGCCCTGTTTCCGAGGGAACTGACCGCCCTGTTTCCAGGATAACTGATCACCCTGTTTCCAGTGTAACTGACCATCCTATTTCCAGGGTAACTGACTGCCCAGTTTCCAGGGTAACTGACTGCCCTGTTTCCGGGGTAACAGATCTCCCTGTTTCCGGGGTAACTGACCGCCCTGTTTCCAGGATAACTGACCGCCCTATTTCAAGGGTAACTGACCGCTCTGCTTCCAGGATAACTGACTGCCCTGTTACCGGGGTAACTGACCACCCTGTTTCCAGGGTCACTGACCACCCTGTTTCCAGGATAACTGACTCCCCTGTTTCCAGGGTAACTGACTGCCCTGTTTCCAGGGTAACTGACTGCCCTGTTTCCGGGGTAACTGACTGCCCTGTTTCCAGGATATCTGATCACTCTGTTTCCGGGGTAACTGATCACTCTGTTTCCGGGGTAACTGACCACCCTGTTTCCGGGGTAACTGACTAATCTGTTTCCAGGGATACTGACAGCCCTGTTTCTGGGGTAACTGACTGCCCTGTTTCCGGGGTAACTGACCGCCCTGTTTCCAGGATAACTGATCACCCTGTTTCCAGTGTAACTGACCATCCTGTTTCCAGGGCAACTGACTGCCCAGTTTCCAGGGTAACTGACTGCCCTGTTTCCGGGGTAACAGATCTGCCTATTTCCGGGGTAACTGACCGCCCTGTTTCCAGGATAACTGACCGCCCTATTTCCGGGGTAACTGACTGCCCTGTTTCCAGGATAACTGACTGCCCTGTTTCCGGGATAACTGACTGCCCTGTTTACTGGATAACTGACCGCCCTGTTTCCAGGTTAACTGACTGCCCTGTTTCCGGGGTAACTGACTGCCCTGTTTCCAGGGTAACTGACTGCCCAGTTTCCAGAGTAACTGAATACCCTGTTTCCAGGGTAACTGACTGCCCTGTTTCCGGGATAACTGACTGCCCTGTTTCCAGGGTAACTGACTGCCCTGTTTCCGGGATAACTGACTGCCCTGTTTCCAGGGTAACTGACTGCCCTGTTTCCGGGGTAACTGACTGCCCTGTTTCCAGGCTAACTGACTGCCTGTTTCCAGGATAACTGATCACCCTGTTTCCGGGATAACTGACTCCCCTGTTTCCACGGTAACTGACTGCCATGTTTCCGGGGTAACTGACCGCCCTGTTTCCAGGATAACTGACTGCCCTGTTTCCAGGTCAACTGACAGCCCTGTTTCCAGGGTAACTGACTGCCCTGTTTCCAGGGGAACTGACTGCCCTGTTTCCGGGGTAAATGATCACCCTGTTTCCGGGGTAACTGACTGCCCATTTTCCGGGGTAACTGACTGCCCTGTTTCCTGTGTAATTGACTGCCCAGTTTCCAGGTTAACTGACTGCCCTGTTTCCAGGATAACTGATCACCCTGTTTCCGGGGTAACTGACTGCCCTGTTTCCGGGTTAACTGACCGCCCTGTTTCCAGGATAACTGATCACCCTGTTTCCGGGGTAACTGACCGCCCTGTTTCCAGGATAACTGATCACCCTGTTTCCAGGGTCACTGACCACCCTGTTTCCAGGATAACTGACTCCCCTGTTTCCAGCGTAACTGATCACCCTGTTTCCAGGATAACTGACCTACCTATTTCCGGGGTAACTGACTGCCCTGTTTCCAGGGTAACTGACTGCCCAGTTTCCAGAGGAACTGAATAACCTGTTTCCAGGGTAACAGATCACCCTGTTTCCGGGATAACTGACTGCCCTGTTTCCAAGATAACTGACTGCCCAGTTTCCAGGGTAACTGACTGCCCTGTTTCCAAGATAACTGACTGCCCTGTTTCCGGGGTAACTGACTGCCCTGTTTCCAGGCTAACTGACTGCCCTGTTTCCAGGATAACTGATCACCCTGTTTCCGGGGTAACTGACTGCCCTGTTTCCGGGGTAACTGACCGCCCTGTTTCCGGGGTAACTAATCTCCCTGTTTCCGGGGTTACTGACCGCCCTGTTTCCAGGATAACTGACCTACCTATTTCCAGGTTAACTGACTGCCCTGTTTCCAGGGGAACTGACTGCCCTGTTTCCGGGGTAACAGATCACCCTGTTTCCGGGGTAACTGACTAACCAGTTTCCAGGGTGTCTGACTGCCCTGTTTCCAGGGTAACTGACTGCCCAGTTTCCGGGGTAACTGACTGTCCTGTTTCCTGGGTAACTGACTGCCCTGCTTCCGGGGTAACTGACTTCCCTGTTTCCAGGGTAACTGACTGCCCTGTTTCCGGGATAACTGACTGCCCTGTTTACAGGGTAACTGATAACCCTGTTTCCAGGGTAACTGACTGCCCTGTTTCCAGGGTAACTGACTGCCCTGCTTCCAGGATAACTGATCACCCTGTTTCCGGGGTAACTGACTGCCCTGTTTCCGGGGTAACTGACCGCCCTGTTTCCAGGATAACTGATCACCCTGTTTCCGGGGTAACTGACCACCCTGTTTCCAGGGTCACTGACCACCCTGTTTCCAGGATAACTGACTCCCCTGTTTCCAGGGTAACTGACTGCCCTGTTTCCAGGGTAACTGACTGCCCTGTTTCCGGGGTAACTGACTGCCCTGTTTCCAGGATATCTGATCACTCTGTTTCCGGGGTAACTGATCACTCTGTTTCCGGGGTAACTGACCACCCTGTTTCCGGGGTAACTGACTAATCTGTTTCCAGGGTTACTGACAGCCCTGTTTCTGGGGTAACTGACTGCCCTGTTTCCGGGGTAACTGACCGCCCTGTTTCCAGGATAACTGATCACCCTGTTTCCAGTGGAACTGACCATCCTGTTTCCAGCGCAACTGACTGCCCAGTTTCCAGGGTAACTGACTGCCCTGTTTCCGGGGTAACAGATCTGCCTATTTCCGGGGTAACTGACCGCCCAGTTTCCAGAGTAACTGAATACCCTGTTTCCAGGGTAACTGACTGCCCAGTTTCCAGAGTAACTGAATACCCTGTTTCCAGGGTAACTGACTGCCCTGTTTCCGGGATAACTGACTGCCCTGTTTCCAGGGTAACTGACTGCCCTGTTTCCGGGATAACTGACTGCCCTGTTTCCAGGGTAACTGACTGCCCTGTTTCCGGGGTAACTGACTGCCCTGTTTCCAGGCTAACTGACTGCCTGTTTCTAGGATAACTGATCACCCTGTTTCCGGGATAACTGACTCCCCTGTTTCCACGGTAACTGACTGCCCTGTTTCCGGGGTAACTGACCGCCCTGTTTCCAGGATAACTGACTGCCCTGTTTCCAGGTTAACTGACAGCCCTGTTTCCAGGGTAACTGACTGCCCTGTTTCCAGGGGAACTGACTGCCCTGTTTCCGGGGTAAATGATCACCCTGTTTCCGGGGTAACTGACTGCGCATTTTCCGGGGTAACTGACTGCCCTGTTTCCTGTGTAATTGACTGCCCAGTTTCCAGGTTAACTGACTGCCCAGTTTCCAGGGTAACTGATCATCCTTTTTCCGGGATAACTGACTGCCCTGTTTCCGGGATAACTGACTGCCCTGTTTCCAGGGTAACTGATCACCCTGTTTCCGGGATAACTGACTCCCCTGTTTCCAGGGTAACTGACTGCCCAGTTTCCGGGGTAACTGACTGCCCTGTTTCCTGAGTAACTGACTGCCCTGCTTCCGGGGTAACTGACTGCCCTGTTTCCAGGGTAACTGACTGCCCAGTTCCAGGGTAACTGATCACCCTTTTTCCGTGATAACTGACTGCCCTGTTTCCGGGATTACTGACTGCCCTGTTTCCGGGGTAACTGATCACCCTGTTTCCGGGGTAACTGTCTAACCAGTTTCCAGGGTGACTGACTGCCCTGTTTCCAGGGTAATTGAGTGCCCAGTTTCCGGGTTAACTGACTGCCCTGTTTCCTGGGTAACTGTCTGCCCTGCTTCCGGGGTAACTGACTGCCCTGTTTCCAGGGTAACTGACTGCCCAGTTTCCAGGGTAACAGATCACCCTTTTTCCGGGATAACTGACTGCCCTGTTTCCGGGATAACTGACTGCCCTGTTTCCAGTGTAACTGATCACCCTGTTTCCGGGATAACTGTCTGCCCTGTTTCCGGGATAACTGACTGCCCAGTTTCCGGGATAACTGACTGCCCTGTTTCCAGGGTAACTGACTGCCCTGTTTCCGGGGTAACTGACTGCCCTGTTTCCAGGGTAACTGACTGCCCTGTTTCCGGGGTAACTGACTGCCCTGTTTCCAGGATAACTGATCACTCTGTTTCCGGGGTAACTGACCACCCTGTGTCCGGGGTAACTGACAAATCTGTTTCCAGGGTTACTGACCGCCCTGTTTCTGGGGTAACTGAGTGCCCTGTTTCCGGGGTAACTGACCACCCTGTTTCCAGGATAACTGATCACCCACTTTCCGGGGGAACTGACGCCCTGTTTCCGGGGTAACTGACTGCCCTGTTTCCAGTGTAACTAACTGCCCTGTTTCCGGGGTAACTGATCACCCTGTTTCCGGGATAACTGAATACCCTGTTTCCAGGGCAACTGACTGCCCACTTTCCAGGGTAACTGATCACCCTGTATCCGGGATAACTGAATACCCTGTTTGCAGGGCAACTGACTGCCCAGTTTCCAGGGTAACTGACTGCCCTGTTTCCAGGGCAAGTGACCGCCCTGTTTCCGGGGTAACAGACTGCCCTGTTTCCAGGGTAACTGTTCACCCTGCTTCCGGGGTAACGGATCACCCTGTTTCCGGGGTAAATGACGGCCCTGTTTACAGGGTAACTGACCGCCCTGTTTCAGGGATAACTGTGTGCCCTGTTTCCAGGGTAAAAAACTGCCCTGTTTCCGGGGTAACTGACCGCCCTGTTTCCGGGGTAACTGAGTAATCTGTTTCAAGGTTTACTGACTGCCCTGTTTCCAGGGTAACTGACTGCCCAGTTTCCAGCGTAACTGACTGCCCTGTTTCCAGGGTAACTGACTGCCCTGTTTCCGGGGTAACTGACTGCCCAGTTTCCAGGGTAACTGACTGCCCTGTTTCCGGGGTAACTGACTGCCCAGTTTCCAGGGTAACTGATCACCCTGTTTCCGGGATAACTGACTACCCTGTTTCCAGGGTAACTGACTGCCCAGTTTCCAGGGAAACTGACTGCCCTGTTTCCGGGGTAACTGACTGCACAGTTTCCAGGGTAACTGATCACCCTGTTTCCGGGATAACTGACTGCCCTGTTTCCGGGCTAACTGACTGCCTGTTTCCAGGGTAACTGACTGCCCTGTTTCCGGGGTAACTGATTGCCCTGTTTCCAGCGTAACTGATCACCCTGTTTCCGGGATAACTGACTGCCCTGTTTCCGGGATAACTGACTGCCCTGTTTCCAGGGTAACTGGCTGCCCTGTTTCCGGGGTAACTGACTGCCCTGTTTCCAGGATAACTGACCGCCCTGTTTCAGGGATAACTGTGTGCTCTGTTTCCAGGGTAAAAAACTGCCCTGTTTCCGGGGTAACTGACCGCCCTGTTTCCAGGATAACTGATCACCCTGTTTCCGGGGTAACTGACTGCCCAGTTTCCAGCGTAACTGACTGCCCTGTTTCCAGGGTAACTGACTGCCCTGTTTCCGGGGTAACTGACTGCCCAGTTTCCAGGGAAACTGACTGCCCTGTTTCCGGGGTAACTGACTGCCCAGTTTCCAGGGTAACTGATCACCCTGTTTCCGGGATAACTGACTACCCTGTTTCCAGGGTAACTGACTGCCCAGTTTCCAGGGAAACTGACTGCCCTGTTTCCGGGGTAACTGACTGCCCAGTTTCCAGGGTAACTGCTCAGCCCGTTTCCGGGATAACTGACTGCCCTGTTTCCGGGATAACTGATCACCCTGTTTCCGGGGTAACTGATTGCCCTGTTTCCAGCGTAACTGATCACCCTGTTTCCGGGATAACTGACTGCCCTGTTTCCGGGATAACTGACTGCCCTGTTTCCAGGGTAACTGACTGCCCTGTTTCCGGGGTAACTGACTGCCCTGTTTCCAGGATAACTGATCACTCTGTTTCCGGGGTAACTGACCACCCTGTGTCCGGGGTAACTGACTAATCTGTTTCCAGGGTTACTGACCGCCCTGTTTCTGGGGTAACTGAGTGCCCTGTTTCCGGGGTAACTGACCGCCCTGTTTCCAGGATAACTGATCACCCTGTTTCCAGGGTAACTGACCATCCTGTTTCCAGGGTAACTGACTGCCCAGTTTGCAGGGTAAATGACTGCCCTGTTTCCGGGATAACTGACTGCCCTGTTTACTGGATAACTGACCGCCCTGTTTCCAGGTTAACTGACTGCCCTGTTTACTGGATAACTGACCGCCCTGTTTCCAGGTTAACTGACTGCCCTGTTTCCGGGATAACTGACTGCCCTGTTTCCAGGGTAACTGACTGCCCTGTTTCCGGGATAACTGACTGCCCTGTTTCCAGGGTAACTGATAACCCTGTTTCCGGGCTAACTGAATGCCCTGTTTCCAGGGTAAGTGACTGCCCAGTTTCCAGGGTAACTGACTGCCCTGTATCCGGGGTAACTGACTGCCCTGTTTCCAGGGTAACTGACTGCCCTGTTTCCGGGGTAACTGACTGCCCTGTTTCCAGGGTAACTGATCACCCTGTTTACGGGATAAATGACTGCCCTGTTTCCGGGATAACTGACTGCCCTATTTCCAGGATAACTGACTGCCCTGTTTCCGGGGTAACTGACTGCCCTGTTTCCAGGCTAACTGACTGCCCTGTTTCCAGGATAACTGATCACCCTGTTTCCGGGATAACTGAGCGCCCTGTTTCCGGGGTAACTGACCGCCCTGTTTCCAGGATAACTGATCACCCTGTTTCCGGGGTAACTGACCACCCTGTTTCCAGGGTCACTGACTGCCCTGTTTCCAGGATAACTGAAAGCCCTGTTTCCAGGGTAACTGATCTCCCTGTTTCCGGGGTAACTGATCACCCTGTTTCCGGGTAACTGACTGCCCTGTTTCCAGGGTATCTGATGTCCCTGTTTCCAGGGTAACTGATCACCCTGTTTCCGGGGTAACTGACTGCCCTGTTTCCAGGGTAACTGATCTCCCTGTTTCCAGTGCAACGGATCACCATGTTTCCGGGGTAACTGACTGCCCTGTTTCCAGGGCAACTGACCGCCCTGTTTCCAGGATAACTGAAAGCCCTGTTTCCAGGGTAACTGATCTCCCTGTTTCCGGGGTAACTGATCACCCTGTTTCCGGGTAACTGACTGCCCTGTTTCCAGGGTATCTGATGTCCCTGTTTCCAGGGTAACTGATCACCCTGTTTCCGGGGTAACTGACTGCCCTGTTTCCAGGGTAACTGATCTCCCTGTTTCCAGTGCAACGGATCACCATGTTTCCGGGGTAACTGACTGCCCTGTTTCCAGGGCAACTGACCGCCCTGTTTCCAGGGTAAGTGATCACCCTGTTTCCGGGATAACTGACTGCCCTGTTTCCGGGATAACTGACTGCCCTGTTTCCAGGGTAACTGACTGCCCTGTTTCCGGGGTAACTGACTGCCCTGTTTCCAGGCTAACTGACTGCCCTGTTTCCAGGATAACTGATCACCCCGTTTCTGGGGTAACTGACTGCCCTGTTTCCGGGGTAACTGACCACCCTGTTTCCAGGATAACTGATCACCCTGTTTCCGGGATAACTGACTGCCTGTTTCCAGGGTAACTGACTGCCCTGTTTCCGGGGTAACTGATTGCCCTGCTTCCAGCGTAACTGATCACCCTGTTTCCGGGATAACTGACTGCCCTGTTTCCGGGATAACTGACTGCCCTGTTTCCAGGGTAACTGACTGCCCTGTTTCCGGGGTAACTGACTGCCCTGTTTCCAGGATAACTGATCACTCTGTTTCCGGGGCAACTGACCACCCTGTGTCCGGGGTAACTGACTAATCTGTTTCCAGGGTTACTGACCGCCCTGTTTCTGGGGTAACTGAGTGCCCTGTTTCCGGGGTAACTGACCACCCTGTTTCCAGGATAACTGATCACCCACTTTCCGGGGGAACTGACAGCCCTGTTTCCGGGGTAACTGACTGCCCTGTTTCCAGGATAACTGACTGCCCTGTTTCCAGGTTAACTGACTGCCCTGTTTCCAGTGTAACTAACTGCCCTGTTTCCGGGGTAACTGATCACCCTGTTTCCGGGATAACTGAATACCCTGTTTCCAGGGCAACTGACTGCCCACTTTCCAGGGTAACTGATCACCCTGTATCCGGGATAACTGAATACCCTGTTTGCAGGGCAACTGACTGCCTAGTTTCCAGGGTAACTGACTGCCCTGTTTCCAGGGCAAGTGACCGCCCTGTTTCCGGGGTAACAGACTGCCCTGTTTCCAGGGTAACTGTTCACCCTGCTTCCGGGGTAACGGATCACCCTGTGTCCGGGGTAAATGACGGCCCTGTTTACAGGGTAACTGACCGCCCTGTTTCAGGGATAACTGTGTGCCCTGTTTCCAGGGTAAAAAACTGCCCTGTTTCCGGGGTAACTGACCGCCCTGTTTCCGGGGTAACTGAGTAATCTGTTTCCAGGTTTACTGACTGCCCTGTTTCCAGGGTAACTGACTGCCCAGTTTCCAGCGTAACTGACTGCCCTGTTTCCAGGGTAACTGACTGCCCTGTTTCCGGGGTAACTGACTGCCCAGTTTCCAGGGTAACTGACTGCCCTGTTTCCGGGGTAACTGACTGCCCAGTTTCCAGGGTAACTGATCACCCTGTTTCCGGGATAACTGACTACCCTGTTTCCAGGGTAACTGACTGCCCAGTTTCCAGGGAAACTGACTGCCCTGTTTCCGGGGTAACTGACTGCACAGTTTCCAGGGTAACTGATCACCCTGTTTCCGGGATAACTGACTGCCCTGTTTCCGGGCTAACTGACTGCCTGTTTCCAGGGTAACTGACTGCCCTGTTTCCGGGGTAACTGATTGCCCTGTTTCCAGCGTAACTGATCACCCTGTTTCCGGGATAACTGACTGCCCTGTTTCCGGGATAACTGACTGCCCTGTTTCCAGGGTAACTGGCTGCCCTGTTTCCGGGGTAACTGACTGCCCTGTTTCCAGGATAACTGATCACTCTGTTTCCGGGGTAACTGACCACCCTGTGTCCGGGGTAACTGACTAATCTGTTTCCAGGGTTACTGACCGCCCTGTTTCTGGGGTAACTGAGTGCCCTGTTTCCGGGGTAACTGACCGCCCTGTTTCCAGGATAACTGACCACCCTGTTCCAGGGTAACTGACCATCCTGTTTCCAGGGTAACTGACTGCCCTGTTTCCAGGGTAACTGACCGCCCCGTTTCAGGGATAACTGCGTGCCCTGTTTCCAGGGTAAAAAACTGCCCTGTTTCCGGGGTAACTGACCGCCCTTTTTCCAGGATAACTGATCACCCTGTTTCCAGGGTTACTGAGTAATCTGTTTCCAGGGTTACTGACTGCCCTGTTTCCGGGGTAACTGACTGCCCAGTTTCCAGCGTAACTGACTGCCCTGTTTCCAGGGTAACTGACTGCCCTGTTTCCGGGGTAACTGACTGCCCAGTTTCCAGGGTAACTGACTGCCCTGTTTCCGGGGTAACTGACTGCCCAGTTTCCAGGGTAACTGATCACCCTGTTTCCGGGATAACTGACTACCCTGTTTCCAGGGTAACTGACTGCCCAGTTTCCAGGGAAACTGACTGCCCTGTTTCCGGGATAACTGACTGCCTGTTTCCAGGGTAACTGACTGCCCTGTTTCCGGGGTAACTGAGTGCCCTGTTTCCAGCGTAACTGATCACCCTGTTTCCGGGATAACTGACTGCCCAGTTTCCGGGATAACTGACTGCCTGTTTCCAGGGTAACTGACTGCCCTGTTTCGGGGGTAACTGATTGCCCTGTTTCCAGCGTAACTGATCACCCTGTTTCCGGGATAACTGACTGCCCTGTTTCCGGGATAACTGACTGCCCTGTTTCCAGGGTAACTGACTGCCCTGTTTCCAGGATAACTGATCACTCTGTTTCCGGGGTAACTGACCACCCTGTGTCCGGGGTAACTGACTAATCTGTTTCCAGGGTTACTGACCGCCCTGTTTCTGGGGTAACTGAGTGCCCTGTTTCCGGGGTAACTGACCGCCCTGTTTCCAGGATAACTGATCACCCTGTTTCCAGGGTAACTGACCATCCTGTTTCCAGGGTAACTGACTGCCCAGTTTCCAGGGTAACTGACTGCCCTGTTTCCGGGGTAAATGATCACCCTGTTTCCGGGGTAACTGAGTAACCAGTTTCCAGGGTGACTGACTGCCCTGTTTCCAGGGTAACTGACTGCCCAGTTTCCGGGGTAACTGACTGCCCTGTTTCCTGGATAGTTGACTGCCCTGCTTCCGGGGTAACTGACTGCCCTGTTTCCAGGTTAACTGACTGCCCAGTTTCCAGGGTAACTGATCACCCTTTTTCCGGGATAACTGACTGCCCTGTTTCCGGGATAACTGACTGCCCTGTTTCCAGGGTAACTGATCACCCAGTTTCCGGGATAACTGACTCCCCTGTTTCCAGGGTAACTGACTGCCCAGTTTCCAGGGTAACTGACTGCCCTGTTTCCAGGGAAACTGACTGTCCTGTTTCCGGGGTAACTGACTGCCCAGTTTCCAGGGTAACTGATCAGCCCGTTTCCGGGATAACTGACTGCCCTGTTTCCGGGATAACTGACTGCCCTGTTTCCGGGGTAACTGACCACCCTGTTTCCAGGGTCACTGACCACCCTGTTTCCAGGATAACTGACTGCCCTGTTTCCAGGGTAACTGACTGCCCTGTTTCCAGGGTAACTGACCGCCCTGTTTCCAGGATAACTGACCTACCTCTTTCCGGGGTAACTGACCGCCCTGTTTCCAGGGCAACTGACTGCCCTGTTTCCGGGGTAACTGATCACCCTGTTTCCGGGGTAACTGACTAACCAGTTTCCAGGGAGACTGACTACCCTTTTTCCAGGGTAACTGACTGCCCAGTTTCCGGGGTAACTGACTGACCTGTTTCCTGGGTATCTCACTGCCCTGCTTCCGGGGAAACTGACTGCCCTGTTTCCAGGTTAACTGACTGCCCAGTTTCCAGGGTAACTGATCACCCTGTTTCCGGGATAACTGACTCCCCTGTTTCCAGGGTAACTGACTGCCCAGTTTCCAGGGTAACTGACTGCCCTGTTTCCGGGGTAACTGACTGCCCTGTTTCCAGGGAAACAGACTGCCCAGTTTCCAGGGTAACTGATCACCCTGTTTCCGGGATAACTGACTGCCCTGTTTCCGGGAGAAATGACTGCCCTGTTTCCAGGGTAAATGACTGCCCTGTTTCCGGGGTAACTGACTGCCCTATTTCCAGGCTAACTGACTGCCCTGTTTCCAGGATAACTGATCACCCTGTTTCCGGGGTAACTGACTGCCCGGTTTCCGAGGTAACTGACCGCCCTGTTTCCTGGATAACTGATCACCCTGTTTCCCGGGTAACTGACCACCCTGTTTCCAGGGTCACTGACCATCCTGTTTCCAGGATAACTGAAAGCCCTGTTTCCAGGATAACTGATCTCCCTGTTTCCGGCGTAACTGATCACCCTGTTTCCGGGTAACTGACTGCCCTGTTTCCAGGGTAACTGATCTCCCTGTTTCCAGGGTAACTGACTGCCCTGTTTCCAGGATAACTGATCACTCTGTTTCCGGGGTAACTGACCACCCTGTTTCCGGGGCAAATGACTAATCTGTTTCCAGGGTTACTGACCACCCTGTTTCTGGGGTAACTGACTGCCCTGTTTCCGGGGTAACTGACCACCCTGTTTCCAGGGTCACTGACCACCCTGTTTCCAGGATAACTGACTGCCCTGTTTCCAGGGTAACTGACTGCCCTGTTTCCAGGGTAACTGACCGCCCTGTTTCCAGGATAACTGACCTACCTCTTTCCGGGGTAACTGACCGCCCTGTTTCCAGGGCAACTGACTGCCCTGTTTCCGGGGTAACTGATCACCCTGTTTCCGGGGTAACTGACTAACCAGTTTCCAGGGAGACTGACTGCCCTTTTTCCAGGGTAACTGACTGCCCAGTTTCCGGGGTAACTGACTGACCTGTTTCCTGGGTAACTCACTGCCCTGCTTCCGGGGAAACTGACTGCCCTGTTTCCAGGTTAACTGACTGCCCAGTTTCCAGGGTAACTGATCACCCTGTTTCCGGGATAACTGACTCCCCTGTTTCCAGGGTAACTGACTGCCCAGTTTCCAGGGTAACTGACTGCCCTGTTTCCGGGGTAACTGACTGCCCTGTTTCCAGGGAAACAGACTGCCCAGTTTCCAGGGTAACTGATCACCCTGTTTCCGGGATAACTGACTGCCCTGTTTCCGGGAGAAATGACTGCCCTGTTTCCAGGGTAAATGACTGCCCTGTTTCCGGGGTAACTGACTGCCCTATTTCCAGGCTAACTGACTGCCCTGTTTCCAGGATAACTGATCACCCTGTTTCCGGGGTAACTGACTGCCCGGTTTCCGGGGTAACTGACCGCCCTGTTTCCTGGATAACTGATCACCCTGTTTCCCGGGTAACTGACCACCCTGTTTCCAGGGTCACTGACCATCCTGTTTCCAGGATAACTGAAAGCCCTGTTTCCAGGATAACTGATCTCCCTGTTTCCGGCGTAACTGATCACCCTGTTTCCGGGTAACTGACTGCCCTGTTTCCAGGGTAACTGATCTCCCTGTTTCCAGGGTAACTGACTGCCCTGTTTCCAGGATAACTGATCACTCTGTTTCCGGGGTAACTGACCACCCTGTTTCCGGGGCAAATGACTAATCTGTTTCCAGGGTTACTGACCACCCTGTTTCTGGGGTAACTGACTGCCCTGTTTCCGGGGTAACTGACTGCCCTGTTTCCAGGATAACTGATCACCCTGTTTCCAGTGTAACTGACCATCCTGTTTCCAGGGTAACTGACTGCCCAGTTTCCAGGGTAACTGACTGCCCTGTTTCCGGGGTATATGATCTCCCTGTTTCCGGGGTAACTGACCGCCCTGTTTCCAGGATAACTGACCGCCCTATTTCCGGGGTAACTGACCGCCCTGTTTCCAGGATAACTGACTGCCCTGTTTCCGGGATAACTGACTGCCCTGTTTACTGGATAACTGACCGCCCTGTTTCCAGGTTAAATAACTGCCCTGTTTCCGGGATAACTGACTGCCCTGTTTCCAGGGTAACTGACTGCCCTGTTTCCGGGATAACTGACTGCCCTGTTTCCAGGGTAACTGATAACACTGTTTCCGGGATAACTGACTGCCCTGTTTCCAGGGTAACTGACTGCCCAGTTTCCAGGGTAACTGACTGCCCTGTTTCCGGGGTAACTGACTGCCCTGTTTCCAGGGTAACTGACTGCCCAGTTTCCAGAGTAACTGAATACCCTGTTTCCAGGGTAACTGACTGCCCTGTTTCCGGGATAACTGACTGCCCTGTTTCCAGGGTAACTGACTGCCCTGTTTCCGGGGTAACTGACTGCCCTGTTTCCAGGGTAAGTGATCACCCTGTTTCCGGGATAACTGACTGCCCTGTTTCCGGGATAACTGACTGCCCTGTTTCCAGGGTAACTGACTGCCCTGTTTCCGGGGTAACTGACTGCCCTGTTTCCAGGCTAACTGACTGCCCTGTTTCCAGGATAACTGATCACCCCGTTTCTGGGGTAACTGACTGCCCTGTTTCCGGGGTAACTGACCACCCTGTTTCCAGGATAACTGATCACCCTGTTTCCGGGATAACTGACTGCCTGTTTCCAGGGTAACTGACTGCCCTGTTTCCAGGGTAACTGATTGCCCTGTTTCCAGCGTAACTGATCACCCTGTTTCCGGGATAACTGACTGCCCTGTTTCCGGGATAACTGACTGCCCTGTTTCCAGGGTAACTGACTGCCCTGTTTCCGGGGTAACTGACTGCCCTGTTTCCAGGATAACTGATCACTCTGTTTCCGGGGTAACTGACCACCCTGTGTCCGGGATAACTGACTGCCCTGTTTCCAGGCTAACTGACTGCCCTTTTTCCAGGATAACTGATCACCCTGTTTCCGGGATAACTGAGCGCCCTGTTTCCGGGGTAACTGACCACCCTGTTTCCAGGATAACTGATCACCCTGTTTCCGGGGTAACTGACCACCCTGTTTCCAGGGTCACTGACCACCCTGTTTCCAGGATAACTGAAAGCCCTGTTTCCAGGGTAACTGATCTCCCTGTTTCCGGGGTAACTGATCACTCTGTTTCCGGGTAACTGACTGCCCTGTTTCCAGGGTATCTGATTTCCCTGTTTCCAGGGTAACTGATCACCCTGTTTCCGGGGTAACTGACTGCCCTGTTTCCAGGGTAACTGATCTCCCTGTTTCCAGTGCAACGGATCACTATGTTTCCGGGGTAACTGACTGCCCTGTTTCCAGGGCAACTGACCGCCCTGTTTCCAGGGTAAGTGATCACCCTGTTTCCGGGATAACTGACTGCCCTGTTTCCGGGATAACTGACTGCCCTGTTTCCAGGGTAACTGACTGCCCTGTTTCCGGGGTAACTGACTGCCCTGTTTCCAGGCTAACTGACTGCCCTGTTTCCAGGATAACTGATCACCCCGTTTCTGGGGTAACTGACTGCCCTGTTTCCGGGGTAACTGACCACCCTGTTTCCAGGATAACTGATCACCCTGTTTCCGGGATAACTGACTGCCTGTTTCCAGGGTAACTGACTGCCCTGTTTCCGGGGTAACTGATTGCCCTGTTTCCAGCGTAACTGATCACCCTGTTTCCGGGATAACTGACTGCCCTGTTTCCGGGATAACTGACTGCCCTGTTTCCAGGGTAACTGACTGCCCTGTTTCCGGGGTAACTGACTGCCCTGTTTCCAGGATAACTGATCACTCTGTTTCCGGGGTAACTGACCACCCTGTGTCCGGGGTAACTGACTAATCTGTTTCCAGGGTTACTGACCGCCCTGTTTCTGGGGTAACTGAGTGCCCTGTTTCCGGGGTAACTGACCACCCTGTTTCCAGGATAACTGATCACCCACTTTCCGGGGGAACTGACAGCCCTGTTTCCGGGGTAACTGACTGCCCTGTTTCCAGGATAACTGACTGCCCTGTTTCCAGGTTAACTGACTGCCCTGTTTCCAGTGTAACTAACTGCCCTGTTTCCGGGGTAACTGATCACCCTGTTTCCGGGATAACTGAATACCCTGTTTCCAGGGCAACTGACTGCCCACTTTCCAGGGTAACTGATCACCCTGTATCCGGGATAACTGAATACCCTGTTTGCAGGGCAACTGACTGCCCAGTTTCCAGGGTAACTGACTGCCCTGTTTCCAGGGCAAGTGACCGCCCTGTTTCCGGGGTAACAGACTGCCCTGTTTCCAGGGTAACTGTTCACCCTGCTTCCGGGGTAACGGATCACCCTGTTTCTGGGGTAAATGATGGCCCTGTTTACAGGGTAACTGACCGCCCTGTTTCAGGGATAACTGTGTGCCCTGTTTCCAGGGTAAAAAACTGCCCTGTTTCCGGGGTAACTGACCGCCCTGTTTCCGGGGTAACTGAGTAATCTGTTTCCAGGTTTACTGACTGCCCTGTTTCCAGGGTAACTGACTGCCCAGTTTCCAGCGTAACTGACTGCCCTGTTTCCAGGGTAACTGACTGCCCTGTTTCCGGGGTAACTGACTGCCCAGTTTCCAGGGTAACTGACTGCCCTGTTTCCGGGGTAACTGACTGCCCAGTTTCCAGGGTAACTGATCACCCTGTTTCCGGGATAACTGACTACCCTGTTTCCAGGGTAACTGACTGCCCAGTTTCCAGGGAAACTGACTGCCCTGTTTCCGGGGTAACTGACTGCACAGTTTCCAGGGTAACTGATCACCCTGTTTCCGGGATAACTGACTGCCCTGTTTCCGGGCTAACTGACTGCCTGTTTCCAGGGTAACTGACTGCCCTGTTTCCGGGGTAACTGATTGCCCTGTTTCCAGCGTAACTGATCACCCTGTTTCCGGGATAACTGACTGCCCTGTTTCCGGGATAACTGACTGCCCTGTTTCCAGGGTAACTGACTGCCCTGTTTCAGGGGTAACTGACTGCCCTGTTTCCAGGGTAACTGACTGCCCAGTTTCCAGGGTAACTGATCACCGTGTTTCTGGGAGAACTGACTGCCCTGTTTCTGGGAGAAATGACTGCCCTGTTTCCAGGGTAACTGACTGCCCTGCTTCCGGGGTAACTGACCGCCCTGTTTCCAGGGTCACTGACCACCCTGTTTCCAGGGTGACTGACTGCCCTGTTTCCAGGGTAACTGACTGCCCAGTTTCCGGGGTAACTGACTGCCCTGTTTCCGGGGTAAATGATCACCCTGTTTCCCGGGTAACTGACCACCCTGTTTCCAGGGTCACTGACCATCCTGTTTCCAGGATAACTGAAAGCCCTGTTTCCAGGATAACTGATCTCCCTGTTTCCGGCGTAACTGATCACCCTGTTTCCGGGTAACTGACTGCCCTGTTTCCAGGGTAACTGATCTCCCTGTTTCCAGGGTAACTGACTGCCCTGTTTCCAGGATAACTGATCACTCTGTTTCCGGGGTAACTGACCACCCTGTTTCCGGGGCAAATGACTAATCTGTTTCCAGGGTTACTGACCACCCTGTTTCTGGGGTAACTGACTGCCCTGTTTCCGGGGTAACTGACTGCCCTGTTTCCAGGATAACTGATCACCCTGTTTCCAGTGTAACTGACCATCCTGTTTCCAGGGTAACTGACTGCCCAGTTTCCAGGGTAACTGACTGCCCTGTTTCCGGGGTATATGATCTCCCTGTTTCCGGGGTAACTGACCGCCCTGTTTCCAGGATAACTGACCGCCCTATTTCCGGGGTAACTGACCGCCCTGTTTCCAGGATAACTGACTGCCCTGTTTCCGGGATAACTGACTGCCCTGTTTACTGGATAACTGACCGCCCTGTTTCCAGGTTAAATAACTGCCCTGTTTCCGGGATAAGTGACTGCCCTGTTTCCAGGGTAACTGACTGCCCTGTTTCCGGGATAACTGACTGCCCTGTTTCCAGGGTAACTGATAACACTGTTTCCGGGATAACTGACTGCCCTGTTTCCAGGGTAACTGACTGCCCAGTTTCCAGGGTAACTGACTGCCCTGTTTCCGGGGTAACTGACTGCCCTGTTTCCAGGGTAACTGACTGCCCAGTTTCCAGAGTAACTGAATACCCTGTTTCCAGGGTAACTGACTGCCCTGTTTACTGGATAACTGACCGCCCTGTTTCCAGGTTAAATAACTGCCCTGTTTCCGGGATAAGTGACTGCCCTGTTTCCGGGATAACTGACTGCCCTGTTTCCAGGGTAACTGATAACACTGTTTCCGGGATAACTGACTGCCCTGTTTCCAGGGTAACTGACTGCCCAGTTTCCAGGGTAACTGACTGCCCTGTTTCCGGGGTAACTGACTGCCCTGTTTCCAGGGTAACTGACTGCCCAGTTTCCAGAGTAACTGAATACCCTGTTTCCAGGGTAACTGACTGCCCTGTTTCCGGGATAACTGACTGCCCTGTTTCCAGGGTAACTGACTGCCCTGTTTCCGGGGTAACTGACTGCCCTGTTTCCAGGGTAAGTGATCACCCTGTTTCCGGGATAACTGACTGCCCTGTTTCCGGGATAACTGACTGCCCTGTTTCCAGGGTAACTGACTGCCCTGTTTCCGGGGTAACTGTCTGCCCTGTTTCCAGGCTAACTGACTGCCCTGTTTCCAGGATAACTGATCACCCCGTTTCTGGGGTAACTGACTGCCCTGTTTCCGGGGTAACTGACCACCCTGTTTCCAGGATAACTGATCACCCTGTTTCCGGGATAACTGACTGCCTGTTTCCAGGGTAACTGACTGCCCTGTTTCCGGGGTAACTGATTGCCCTGTTTCCAGCGTAACTGATCACCCTGTTTCCGGGATAACTGACTGCCCTGTTTCCGGGATAACTGACTGCCCTGTTTCCAGGGTAACTGACTGCCCTGTTTCCGGGGTAACTGACTGCCCTGTTTCCAGGATAACTGATCACTCTGTTTCCGGGGTAACTGACCACCCTGTGTCCGGGATAACTGACTGCCCTGTTTCCGGGGTAACTGACTGCCCTGTTTCCAGGATAACTGATCACCCTGTTTCCGGGATAACTGAGCGCCCTGTTTCCGGGGTAACTGACCACCCTGTTTCCAGGATAACTGATCACCCTGTTTCCGGGGTAACTGACCACCCTGTTTCCAGGGTCACTGACCACCCTGTTTCCAGGATAACTGAAAGCCCTGTTTCCAGGGTAACTGATCTCCCTGTTTCCGGGGTAACTGATCACTCTGTTTCCGGGTAACTGACTGCCCTGTTTCCAGGGTATCTGATGTCCCTGTTTCCAGGGTAACTGATCACCCTGTTTCCGGGGTAACTGACTGCCCTGTTTCCAGGGGAACTGATCTCCCTGTTTCCAGTGCAACGGATCACCATGTTTCCGGGGTAACTGACTGCCCTGTTTCCAGGGCAACTGACCGCCCTGTTTCCAGGGTAAGTGATCACCCTGTTTCCGGGATAACTGACTGCCCTGTTTCCGGGATAACTGACTGCCCTGTTTCCAGGGTAACTGACTGCCCTGTTTCCGGGGTAACTGACTGCCCTGTTTCCAGGCTAACTGACTGCCCTGTTTCCAGGATAACTGATCACCCCGTTTCTGGGGTAACTGACTGCCCTGTTTCCGGGGTAACTGACCACCCTGTTTCCAGGATAACTGATCACCCTGTTTCCGGGATAACTGACTGCCTGTTTCCAGGGTAACTGACTGCCCTGTTTCCGGGGTAACTGATTGCCCTGTTTCCAGCGTAACTGATCACCCTGTTTCCGGGATAACTGACTGCCCTGTTTCCGGGATAACTGACTGCCCTGTTTCCAGGGTAACTGACTGCCCTGTTTCCGGGGTAACTGACTGCCCTGTTTCCAGGATAACTGATCACTCTGTTTCCGGGGTAACTGACCACCCTGTGTCCGGGGTAACTGACTAATCTGTTTCCAGGGTTACTGACCGCCCTGTTTCTGGGGTAACTGAGTGCCCTGTTTCCGGGGTAACTGACCACCCTGTTTCCAGGATAACTGATCACCCACTTTCCGGGGGAACTGACAGCCCTGTTTCCGGGGTAACTGACTGCCCTGTTTCCAGGATAACTGACTGCCCTGTTTCCAGGTTAACTGACTGCCCTGTTTCCAGTGTAACTAACTGCCCTGTTTCCGGGGTAACTGATCACCCTGTTTCCGGGATAACTGAATACCCTGTTTCCAGGGCAACTGACTGCCCACTTTCCAGGGTAACTGATCACCCTGTATCCGGGATAACTGAATACCCTGTTTGCAGGGCAACTGACTGCCCAGTTTCCAGGGTAACTGACTGCCCTGTTTCCAGGGCAAGTGACCGCCCTGTTTCCGGGGTAACAGACTGCCCTGTTTCCAGGGTAACTGTTCACCCTGCTTCCGGGGTAACGGATCACCCTGTTTCCGGGGTAAATGACGGCCCTGTTTACAGGGTAACTGACCGCCCTGTTTCAGGGATAACTGTGTGCCCTGTTTCCAGGGTAAAAAACTGCCCTGTTTCCGGGGTAACTGACCGCCCTGTTTCCGGGGTAACTGAGTAATCTGTTTCCAGGTTTACTGACTGCCCTGTTTCCAGGGTAACTGACTGCCCAGTTTCCAGCGTAACTGACTGCCCTGTTTCCAGGGTAACTGACTGCCCTGTTTCCGGGGTAACTGACTGCCCAGTTTCCAGGGTAACTGACTGCCCTGTTTCCGGGGTAACTGACTGCCCAGTTTCCAGGGTAACTGATCACCCTGTTTCCGGGATAACTGACTACCCTGTTTCCAGGGTAACTGACTGCCCAGTTTCCAGGGAAACTGACTGCCCTGTTTCCGGGGTAACTGACTGCACAGTTTCCAGGGTAACTGATCACCCTGTTTCCGGGATAACTGACTGCCCTGTTTCCGGGCTAACTGACTGCCTGTTTCCAGGGTAACTGACTGCCCTGTTTCCGGGGGAACTGATTGCCCTGTTTCCAGCGTAACTGATCACCCTGTTTCCGGGATAACTGACTGCCCTGTTTCCGGGATAACTGACTGCCCTGTTTCCAGGGTAACTGACTGCCCTGTTTCAGGGGTAACTGACTGCCCTGTTTCCAGGATAACTGATCACTCTGTTTCCGGGGTAACTGACCACCCTGTGTCCGGGGTAACTGACTAATCTGTTTCCAGGGTTACTGACCGCCCGTTTTCTGGGGTAACTGAGTGCCCTGTTTCCGGGGTAACTGACCGCCCTGTTTCCAGGATAACTGATCACCCTGTTTCCAGGGTAACTGACCATCCTGTTTCCAGGGTAACTGACTGCCCAGTTTCCAGGGTAACTGACTGCCCTGTTTCCGGGGTAAATGATCACCCTGTTTACAGGGTAACTGAGTAACCAGTTTCCAGGGTGACTGACTGCCCTGTTTCCAGGGTAACTGACTGCCCAGTTTCCGGGGTAACTGACTGCCCTGTTTCCTGGATAGTTGACCGCCCTGCTTCCGGGGTAACTGACTGCCCTGTTTCCTGGTTAACTGACTGCCCAGTTTCCAGGGTAACTGATCACCCTTTTTCCGGGATAACTGACTGCCCTGTTTCCGGGATAACTGACTGCCCTGTTTCCAGGGTAACTGATCACCCAGTTTCCGGGATAACTGACTCCCCTGTTTCCAGGGTAACTGACTGCCCAGTTTCCAGGGTAACTGACTGCCCTGTTTCCAGGGAAACTGACTGTCCTGTTTCCGGGGTAACTGACTGCCCAGTTTCCAGGGTAACTGATCAGCCCGTTTCCGGGATAACTGACTGCCCTGTTTCCGGGATAACTGACTGCCCTGTTTCCGGGGTAACTGACCACCCTGTTTCCAGGGTCACTGACCACCCTGTTTCCAGGATAACTGACTGCCCTGTTTCCAGGGTAACTGACTGCCCTGTTTCCAGGGTAACTGACCGCCCTGTTTCCAGGATAACTGACCTACCTCTTTCCGGGGTAACTGACCGCCCTGTTTCCAGGGCAACTGACTGCCCTGTTTCCGGGGTAACTGATCACCCTGTTTCCGGGGTAACTGACTAACCAGTTTCCAGGGAGACTGACTGCCCTTTTTCCAGAGTAACTCACTGCCCTGCTTCCGGGGAAACTGACTGCCCTGTTTCCAGGTTAACTGACTGCCCAGTTTCCAGGGTAACTGATCACCCTGTTTCCGGGATAACTGACTCCCCTGTTTCCAGGGTAACTGACTGCCCAGTTTCCAGGGTAACTGACTGCCCTGTTTCCGGGGTAACTGACTGCCCTGTTTCCAGGGAAACAGACTGCCCAGTTTCCAGGGTAACTGATCACCCTGTTTCCGGGATAACTGACTGCCCTGTTTCCGGGAGAAATGACTGCCCTGTTTCCAGGGTAACTGACTGCCCTGTTTCCGGAGTAACTGACTGCCCTATTTCCAGGCTAACTGACTGCCCTGTTTCCAGGATAACTGATCACCCTGTTTCCGGGGTAACTGACTGCCCGGTTTCCGGGGTAACTGACCGCCCTGTTTCCTGGATAACTGATCACCCTGTTTCCCGGGTAACTGACCACCCTGTTTCCAGGGTCACTGACCATCCTGTTTCCAGGATAACTGAAAGCCCTGTTTCCAGGATAACTGATCTCCCTGTTTCCGGCGTAACTGATCACCCTGTTTCCGGGTAACTGACTGCCCTGTTTCCAGGGTAACTGATCTCCCTGTTTCCAGGGTAACTGACTGCCCTGTTTCCAGGATAACTGATCACTCTGTTTCCGGGGTAACTGACCACCCTGTTTCCGGGGCAAATGACTAATCTGTTTCCAGGGTTACTGACCACCCTGTTTCTGGGGTAACTGACTGCCCTGTTTCCGGGGTAACTGACTGCCCTGTTTCCAGGATAACTGATCACCCTGTTTCCAGTGTAACTGACCATCCTGTTTCCAGGGTAACTGACTGCCCAGTTTCCAGGGTAACTGACTGCCCTGTTTCCGGGGTATATGATCTCCCTGTTTCCGGGGTAACTGACCGCCCTGTTTCCAGGATAACTGACCGCCCTATTTCCGGGGTAACTGACCGCCCTGTTTCCAGGATAACTGACTGCCCTGTTTACTGGATAACTGACCGCCCTGTTTCCAGGTTAAATAACTGCCCTGTTTCCGGGATAACTGACTGCCCTGTTTCCAGGGTAACTGACTGCCCTGTTTCCGGGATAACTGACTGCCCTGTTTCCAGGGTAACTGATAACACTGTTTCCGGGATAACTGACTGCCCTGTTTCCAGGGTAACTGACTGCCCAGTTTCCAGGGTAACTGACTGCCCTGTTTCCGGGGTAACTGACTGCCCAGTTTCCAGAGTAACTGAATACCCTGTTTCCAGGGTAACTGACTGCCCTGTTTCCGGGATAACTGACTGCCCTGTTTCCAGGGTAACTGACTGCCCTGTTTCCGGGGTAACTGACTGCCCTGTTTCCAGGGTAAGTGATCACCCTGTTTCCGGGATAACTGACTGCCCTGTTTCCGGGATAACTGACTGCCCTGTTTCCAGGGTAACTGACTGCCCTGTTTCCGGGGTAACTGACTGCCCTGTTTCCAGCGTAACTGATCACCCTGTTTCCGGGATAACTGACTGCCCTGTTTCCGGGATAACTGACTGCCCTGTTTCCAGGGTAACTGACTGCCCTGTTTCCGGGGTAACTGACTGCCCTGTTTCCAGGATAACTGATCACTCTGTTTCCGGGGTAACTGACCACCCTGTGTCCGGGATAACTGACTGCCCTGTTTCCAGGCTAACTGACTGCCCTGTTTCCAGGATAACTGATCACCCTGTTTCCGGGATAACTGAGCGCCCTGTTTCCGGGGTAACTGACCACCCTGTTTCCAGGATAACTGATCACCCTGTTTCCGGGGTAACTGACCACCCTGTTTCCAGGGTCACTGACCACCCTGTTTCCAGGATAACTGAAAGCCCTGTTTCCAGGGTAACTGATCTCCCTGTTTCCGGGGTAACTGATCACCCTGTTTCCGGGTAACTGACTGCCCTGTTTCCAGGGTATCTGATGTCCCTGTTTCCAGGGTAACTGATCACCCTGTTTCCGGGGTAACTGACTGCCCTGTTTCCAGGGTAACTGATCTCCCTGTTTCCAGTGCAACGGATCACCATGTTTCCGGGGTAACTGACTGCCCTGTTTCCAGGGCAACTGACCGCCCTGTTTCCAGGGTAAGTGATCACCCTGTTTCCGGGATAACTGACTGCCCTGTTTCCGGGATAACTGACTGCCCTGTTTCCAGGGTAACTGACTGCCCTGTTTCCGGGGTAACTGACTGCCCTGTTTCCAGGCTAACTGACTGCCCTGTTTCCAGGATAACTGATCACCCCGTTTCTGGGGTAACTGACTGCCCTGTTTCCGGGGTAACTGACCACCCTGTTTCCAGGATAACTGATCACCCTGTTTCCGGGATAACTGACTGCCTGTTTCCAGGGTAACTGACTGCCCTGTTTCCGGGGTAACTGATTGCCCTGTTTCCAGCGTAACTGATCACCCTGTTTCCGGGATAACTGACTGCCCTGTTTCCGGGATAACTGACTGCCCTGTTTCCAGGGTAACTGACTGCCCTGTTTCCGGGGTAACTGACTGCCCTGTTTCCAGGATAACTGATCACTCTGTTTCCGGGGTAACTGACCACCCTGTGTCCGGGGTAACTGACTAATCTGTTTCCAGGGTTACTGACCGCCCTGTTTCTGGGGTAACTGAGTGCCCTGTTTCCGGGGTAACTGACCACCCTGTTTCCAGGATAACTGATCACCCACTTTCCGGGGGAACTGACAGCCCTGTTTCCGGGGTAACTGACTGCCCTGTTTCCAGGATAACTGACTGCCCTGTTTCCAGGTTAACTGACTGCCCTGTTTCCAGTGTAACTAACTGCCCTGTTTCCGGGGTAACTGATCACCCTGTTTCCGGGATAACTGAATACCCTGTTTCCAGGGCAACTGACTGCCCACTTTCCAGGGTAACTGATCACCCTGTATCCGGGATAACTGAATACCCTGTTTGCAGGGCAACTGACTGCCCAGTTTCCAGGGTAACTGACTGCCCTGTTTCCAGGGCAAGTGACCGCCCTGTTTCCGGGGTAACAGACTGCCCTGTTTCCAGGGTAACTGTTCACCCTGCTTCCGGGGTAACGGATCACCCTGTTTCCGGGGTAAATGACGGCCCTGTTTACAGGGTAACTGACCGCCCTGTTTCAGGGATAACTGTGTGCCCTGTTTCCAGGGTAAAAAACTGCCCTGTTTCCGGGGTAACTGACCGCCCTGTTTCCGGGGTAACTGAGTAATCTGTTTCCAGGTTTACTGACTGCCCTGTTTCCAGGGTAACTGACTGCCCAGTTTCCAGCGTAACTGACTGCCCTGTTTCCAGGGTAACTGACTGCCCTGTTTCCGGGGTAACTGACTGCCCAGTTTCCAGGGTAACTGACTGCCCTGTTTCCGGGGTAACTGACTGCCCAGTTTCCAGGGTAACTGATCACCCTGTTTCCGGGATAACTGACTACCCTGTTTCCAGGGTAACTGACTGCCCAGTTTCCAGGGAAACTGACTGCCCTGTTTCCGGGGTAACTGACTGCACAGTTTCCAGGGTAACTGATCACCCTGTTTCCGGGATAACTGACTGCCCTGTTTCCGGGCTAACTGACTGCCTGTTTCCAGGGTAACTGACTGCCCTGTTTCCGGGGTAACTGATTGCCCTGTTTCCAGCGTAACTGATCACCCTGTTTCCGGGATAACTGACTGCCCTGTTTCCGGGATAACTGACTGCCCTGTTTCCAGGGTAACTGACTGCCCTGTTTCAGGGGTAACTGACTGCCCTGTTTCCAGGATAACTGATCACTCTGTTTCCGGGGTAACTGACCACCCTGTGTCCGGGGTAACTGACTAATCTGTTTCCAGGGTTACTGACCGCCCTGTTTCTGGGGTAACTGAGTGCCCTGTTTCCGGGGTAACTGACCGCCCTGTTTCCAGGATAACTGATCACCCTGTTTCCAGGGTAACTGACCATCCTGTTTCCAGGGTAACTGACTGCCCAGTTTCCAGGGTAACTGACTGCCCTGTTTCCGGGGTAAATGATCACCCTGTTTCCGGGGTAACTGAGTAACCAGTTTCCAGGGTGACTGACTGCCCTGTTTCCAGGGTAACTGAGTGCCCAGTTTCCGGGGTAACTGACTGCCCTGTTTCCTGGATAGTTGACCGCCCTGCTTCCGGGGTAACTGACTGCCCTGTTTCCAGGTTAACTGACTGCCCAGTTTCCAGGGTAACTGATCACCCTTTTTCCGGGATAACTGACTGCCCTGTTTCCGGGATAACTGACTGCCCTGTTTCCAGGGTAACTGATCACCCAGTTTCCGGGATAGCTGACTCCCCTGTTTCCAGGGTAACTGACTGCCCAGTTTCCAGGGTAACTGACTGCCCTGTTTCCAGGGAAACTGACTGTCCTGTTTCCGGGGTAACTGACTGCCCAGTTTCCAGGGTAACTGATCAGCCCGTTTCCGGGATAACTGACTGCCCTGTTTCCGGGATAACTGACTGCCCTGTTTCCGGGGTAACTGACCACCCTGTTTCCAGGGTCACTGACCACCCTGTTTCCAGGATAACTGACTGCCCTGTTTCCAGGGTAACTGACTGCCCTGTTTCCAGGGTAACTGACCGCCCTGTTTCCAGGATAACTGACCTACCTCTTTCCGGGGTAACTGACCGCCCTGTTTCCGGGGTAACTGATCACCCTGTTTCCGGGGTAACTGACTAACCAGTTTCCAGGGAGACTGACTGCCCTTTTTCCAGGGTAACTGACTGCCCAGTTTCCGGGGTAACTGACTGACCTGTTTCCTGGGTAACTCACTGCCCTGCTTCCGGGGAAACTGACTGCCCTGTTTCCAGGTTAACTGACTGCCCAGTTTCCAGGGTAACTGATCACCCTGTTTCCGGGATAACTGACTCCCCTGTTTCCAGGGTAACTGACTGCCCAGTTTCCAGGGTAACTGACTGCCCAGTTTCCGGGGTAACTGACTGCCCTGTTTCCAGGGAAACAGACTGCCCAGTTTCCAGGGTAACTGATCACCCTGTTTCAGGGATAACTGACTGCCCTGTTTCCGGGAGAAATGACTGCCCTGTTTCCAGGGTAACTGACTGCCCTGTTTCCGGGGTAACTGACTGCCCTATTTCCAGGCTAACTGACTGCCCTGTTTCCAGGATAACTGATCACCCTGTTTCCGGGGTAACTGACTGCCTGGTTTCCGGGGTAACTGACCGCCCTGTTTCCTGGATAACTGATCACCCTGTTTCCCGGGTAACTGACCACCCTGTTTCCAGGGTCACTGACCATCCTGTTTCCAGGATAACTGAAAGACCTGTTTCCAGGATAACTGATCTCCCTGTTTCCGGCGTAACTGATCACCCTGTTTCCGGGTAACTGACTGCCCTGTTTCCAGGGTAACTGATCTCCCTGTTTCCAGGGTAACTGACTGCCCTGTTTCCAGGATAACTGATCACTCTGTTTCCGGGGTAACTGACCACCCTGTTTCCGGGGCAAATGACTAATCTGTTTCCAGGGTTACTGACCGCCCTGTTTCTGGGGTAACTGACTGCCCTGTTTCCGGGGTAACTGACTGCCCTGTTTCCAGGATAACTGATCACCCTGTTTCCAGTGTAACTGACCATCCTGTTTCCAGGGTAACTGACTGCCCAGTTTCCAGGGTAACTGACTGCCCTGTTTCCGGGGTATATGATCTCCCTTTTCCGGGGTAACTGACCGCCCTGTTCCCAGGATAACTGACCGCCCTATTTCCGGGGTAACTGACCGCCCTGTTTCCAGGATAACTGACTGCCCTGTTTCCGGGATAACTGACTGCCCTGTTTACTGGATAACTGACCGCCCTGTTTCCAGGTTAAATAACTGCCCTGTTTCCGGGATAACTGACTGCCCTGTTTCCAGGGTAACTGACAGCCCTGTTTCCGGGATAACTGACTGCCCTGTTTCCAGGGTAACTGATAACACTGTTTCCGGGATAACTGACTGCCCTGTTTCCAGGGTAACTGACTGCCCAGTTTCCAGGGTAACTGACTGCCCTGTTTCCGGGGTAACTGACTGCCCTGTTTCCAGGGTAACTGACTGCCCAGTTTCCAGAGTAACTGAATACCCTGTTTCCAGGGTAACTGACTGCCCTGTTTCCGGGATAACTGACTGCCCTGTTTCCAGGGTAACTGACTGCCCTGTTTCCGGGGTAACTGACTGCCCTGTTTCCAGGCTAACTGACTGCCCTGTTTCCAGGATAACTGATCACCCCGTTTCTGGGGTAACTGACTGCCCTGTTTCTGGGGTAACTGACCACCGTGTTTCCAGGATAACTGATCACCCCGTTTCTGGGGTAACTGACTGCCCTGTTTCCGGGGTAACTGACCACCGTGTTTCCAGGATAACTGATCACCCTGTTTCCGGGATAACTGACTGCCTGTTTCCAGGGTAACTGACTGCCCTGTTTCCGGGGTAACTGATTGCCCTGTTTCCAGCGTAACTGATCACCCTGTTTCTGGGATAACTGACTGCCCTGTTTCCGGGATAACTGACTGCCCTGTTTCCAGGGTAACTGACTGCCCTGTTTCCGGGGTAACTGACTGCCCTGTTTCCAGGATAACTGATCACTCTGTTTCCGGGGTAACTGACCACCCTGTGTCCGGGATAACTGACTGCCCTGTTTCCAGGCTAACTGACTGCCCTGTTTCCAGGATAACTGATCACCCTGTTTCCGGGATAACTGAGCACCCTGTTTCCGGGGTAACTGACCGCCCTGTTTCCAGGATAACTGATCACCCTGTTTCCGGGGTAACTGACCACCCTGTTTCCAGGGTCACTGACCACCCTGTTTCCAGGATAACTGAAAGCCCTGTTTCCAGGGTAACTGATCTCCCTGTTTCCGGGGTAACTGATCACCCTGTTTCCAAGTAACTGACTGCCCTGTTTCCAGGGTATCTGATGTCCCTGTTTCCAGGGTAACTGATCACCCTGTTTCCGGGGTAACTGACTGCCCTGTTTCCAGGGTAACTGATCTCCCTGTTTCCAGTGCAACGGATCACCATGTTTCCGGGGTAACTGACTGCCCTGTTTCCAGGGCAACTGACCGCCCTGTTTCCAGGGTAAGTGATCACCCTGTTTCCGGGATAACTGACTGCCCTGTTTCCGGGATAACTGACTGCCCTGTTTCCAGGGTAACTGACTGCCCTGTTTCCGGGGTAACTGACTGCCCTGTTTCCAGGCTAACTGACTGCCCTGTTTCCAGGATAACTGATCACACCGTTTCTGGGGTAACTGACTGCCCTGTTTCCGGGGTAACTGATCACCCTGTTTCCAGGATAACTGATCACCCTGTTTCCGGGATAACTGACTGCCTGTTTCCAGGGTAACTGACTGCCCTGTTTCCGGGGTAACTGATTGCCCTGTTTCCAGCGTAACTGATCACCCTGTTTCCGGGATAACTGACTGCCCTGTTTCCGGGATAACTGACTGCCCTGTTTCCAGGGTAACTGACTGCCCTGTTTCCGGGGTAACTGACTGCCCTGTTTCCAGGATAACTGATCACTCTGTTTCCGGGGTAACTGACCACCCTGTGTCCGGGGTAACTGACTAATCTGTTTCCAGGGTTACTGACCGCCCTGTTTCTGGGGTAACTGAGTGCCCTGTTTCCGGGGTAACTGACCACCCTGTTTCCAGGATAACTGATCACCCACTTTCCGGGGGAACTGACAGCCCTGTTTCCGGGGTAACTGACTGCCCTGTTTCCAGGATAACTGACTGCCCTGTTTCCAGGTTAACTGACTGCCCTGTTTCCAGTGTAACTAACTGCCCTGTTTCCGGGGTAACTGATCACCCTGTTTCCGGGATAACTGAATACCCTGTTTCCAGGGCAACTGACTGCCCACTTTCCAGGGTAACTGATCACCCTGTATCCGGGATAACTGAATACCCTGTTTGCAGGGCAACTGACTGCCCAGTTTCCAGGGTAACTGACTGCCCTGTTTCCAGGGCAAGTGACCGCCCTGTTTCCGGGGTAACAGACTGCCCTGTTTCCAGGGTAACTGTTCACCCTGCTTCCGGGGTAACGGATCACCCTGTTTCCGGGGTAAATGACGGCCCTGTTTACAGGGTAACTGACCGCCCTGTTTCAGGGATAACTGTGTGCCCTGTTTCCAGGGTAAAAAACTGCCCTGTTTCCGGGGTAACTGACCGCCCTGTTTCCGGGGTAACTGAGTAATCTGTTTCCAGGTTTACTGACTGCCCTGTTTCCAGGGTAACTGACTGCCCAGTTTCCAGCGTAACTGACTGCCCTGTTTCCAGGGTAACTGACTGCCCTGTTTCCGGGGTAACTGACTGCCCAGTTTCCAGGGTAACTGACTGCCCTGTTTCCGGGGTAACTGACTGCCCAGTTTCCAGGGTAACTGATCACCCTGTTTCCGGGATAACTGACTACCCTGTTTCCAGGGTAACTGACTGCCCAGTTTCCAGGGAAACTGACTGCCCTGTTTCCGGGGTAACTGACTGCACAGTTTCCAGGGTAACTGATCACCCTGTTTCCGGGATAACTGACTGCCCTGTTTCCGGGCTAACTGACTGCCTGTTTCCAGGGTAACTGACTGCCCTGTTTCCGGGGTAACTGATTGCCCTGTTTCCAGCGTAACTGATCACCCTGTTTCCGGGATAACTGACTGCCCTGTTTCCGGGATAACTGACTGCCCTGTTTCCAGGGTAACTGACTGCCCTGTTTCAGGGGTAACTGACTGCCCTGTTTCCAGGATAACTGATCACTCTGTTTCCGGGGTAACTGACCACCCTGTGTCCGGGGTAACTGACTAATCTGTTTCCAGGGTTACTGACCGCCCTGTTTCTGGGGTAACTGAGTGCCCTGTTTCCGGGGTAACTGACCGCCCTGTTTCCAGGATAACTGATCACCCTGTTTCCAGGGTAACTGACCATCCTGTTTCCAGGGTAACTGACTGCCCAGTTTCCAGGGTAACTGACTGCCCTGTTTCCGGGGTAAATGATCACCCTGTTTCCGGGGTAACTGAGTAACCAGTTTCCAGGGTGACTGACTGCCCTGTTTCCAGGGTAACTGAGTGCCCAGTTTCCGGGGTAACTGACTGCCCTGTTTCCTGGATAGTTGACCGCCCTGCTTCCGGGGTAACTGACTGCCCTGTTTCCAGGTTAACTGACTGCCCAGTTTCCAGGGTAACTGATCACCCTTTTTCCGGGATAACTGACTGCCCTGTTTCCGGGATAACTGACTGCCCTGTTTCCAGGGTAACTGATCACCCAGTTTCCGGGATAACTGACTCCCCTGTTTCCAGGGTAACTGACTGCCCAGTTTCCAGGGTAACTGACTGCCCTGTTTCCAGGGAAACTGACTGTCCTGTTTCCGGGGTAACTGACTGCCCAGTTTCCAGGGTAACTGATCAGCCCGTTTCCGGGATAACTGACTGCCCTGTTTCCGGGATAACTGACTGCCCTGTTTCCGGGGTAACTGACCACCCTGTTTCCAGGGTCACTGACCACCCTGTTTCCAGGATAACTGACTGCCCTGTTTCCAGGGTAACTGACTGCCCTGTTTCCAGGGTAACTGACCGCCCTGTTTCCAGGATAACTGACCTACCTCTTTCCGGGGTAACTGACCGCCCTGTTTCCGGGGTAACTGATCACCCTGTTTCCGGGGTAACTGACTAACCAGTTTCCAGGGAGACTGACTGCCCTTTTTCCAGGGTAACTGACTGCCCAGTTTCCGGGGTAACTGACTGACCTGTTTCCTGGGTAACTCACTGCCCTGCTTCCGGGGAAACTGACTGCCCTGTTTCCAGGTTAACTGACTGCCCAGTTTCCAGGGTAACTGATCACCCTGTTTCCGGGATAACTGACTCCCCTGTTTCCAGGGTAACTGACTGCCCAGTTTCCAGGGTAACTGACTGCCCAGTTTCCGGGGTAACTGACTGCCCTGTTTCCAGGGAAACAGACTGCCCAGTTTCCAGGGTAACTGATCACCCTGTTTCAGGGATAACTGACTGCCCTGTTTCCGGGAGAAATGACTGCCCTGTTTCCAGGGTAACTGACTGCCCTGTTTCCGGGGTAACTGACTGCCCTATTTCCAGGCTAACTGACTGCCCTGTTTCCAGGATAACTGATCACCCTGTTTCCGGGGTAACTGACTGCCCGGTTTCCGGGGTAACTGACCGCCCTGTTTCCTGGATAACTGATCACCCTGTTTCCCGGGTAACTGACCACCCTGTTTCCAGGGTCACTGACCATCCTGTTTCCAGGATAACTGAAAGACCTGTTTCCAGGATAACTGATCTCCCTGTTTCCGGCGTAACTGATCACCCTGTTTCCGGGTAACTGACTGCCCTGTTTCCAGGGTAACTGATCTCCCTGTTTCCAGGGTAACTGACTGCCCTGTTTCCAGGATAACTGATCACTCTGTTTCCGGGGTAACTGACCACCCTGTTTCCGGGGCAAATGACTAATCTGTTTCCAGGGTTACTGACCGCCCTGTTTCTGGGGTAACTGACTGCCCTGTTTCCGGGGTAACTGACTGCCCTGTTTCCAGGATAACTGATCACCCTGTTTCCAGTGTAACTGACCATCCTGTTTCCAGGGTAACTGACTGCCCAGTTTCCAGGGTAACTGACTGCCCTGTTTCCGGGGTATATGATCTCCCTTTTCCGGGGTAACTGACCGCCCTGTTCCCAGGATAACTGACCGCCCTATTTCCGGGGTAACTGACCGCCCTGTTTCCAGGATAACTGACTGCCCTGTTTCCGGGATAACTGACTGCCCTGTTTACTGGATAACTGACCGCCCTGTTTCCAGGTTAAATAACTGCCCTGTTTCCGGGATAACTGACTGCCCTGTTTCCAGGGTAACTGACAGCCCTGTTTCCGGGATAACTGACTGCCCTGTTTCCAGGGTAACTGATAACACTGTTTCCGGGATAACTGACTGCCCTGTTTCCAGGGTAACTGACTGCCCAGTTTCCAGGGTAACTGACTGCCCTGTTTCCGGGGTAACTGACTGCCCTGTTTCCAGGGTAACTGACTGCCCAGTTTCCAGAGTAACTGAATACCCTGTTTCCAGGGTCACTGACTGCCCTGTTTCCGGGATAACTGACTGCCCTGTTTCCAGGGTAACTGACTGCCCTGTTTCCGGGGTAACTGACTGCCCTGTTTCCAGGCTAACTGACTGCCCTGTTTCCAGGATAACTGATCACCCCGTTTCTGGGGTAACTGACTGCCCTGTTTCTGGGGTAACTGACCACCGTGTTTCCAGGATAACTGATCACCCCGTTTCTGGGGTAACTGACTGCCCTGTTTCCGGGGTAACTGACCACCGTGTTTCCAGGATAACTGATCACCCTGTTTCCGGGATAACTGACTGCCTGTTTCCAGGGTAACTGACTGCCCTGTTTCCGGGGTAACTGATTGCCCTGTTTCCAGCGTAACTGATCACCCTGTTTCTGGGATAACTGACTGCCCTGTTTCCGGGATAACTGACTGCCCTGTTTCCAGGGTAACTGACTGCCCTGTTTCCGGGGTAACTGACTGCCCTGTTTCCAGGATAACTGATCACTCTGTTTCCGGGGTAACTGACCACCCTGTGTCCGGGATAACTGACTGCTCTGTTTCCAGGCTAACTGACTGCCCTGTTTCCAGGATAACTGATCACCCTGTTTCCGGGATAACTGAGCGCCCTGTTTCCTGGGTAACTGACCGCCCTGTTTCCAGGATAACTGAAAGCCCTGTTTCCAGGGTAACTGATCTCCCTGTTTCCGGGGTAACTGATCACCCTGTTTCCAAGTAACTGACTGCCCTGTTTCCAGGGTATCTGATGTCCCTGTTTCCAGGGTAACTGATCACCCTGTTTCCGGGGTAACTGACTGCCCTGTTTCCAGGGTAACTGATCTCCCTGTTTCCAGTGCAACGGATCACCATGTTTCCGGGGTAACTGACTGCCCTGTTTACAGGGCAACTGACCGCCCTGTTTCCAGGGTAAGTGATCACCCTGTTTCCGGGATAACTGACTGCCCTGTTTCCGGGATAACTGACTGCCCTGTTTCCAGGGTAACTGACTGCCCTGTTTCCGGGGTAACTGACTGCCCTGTTTCCAGGCTAACTGACTGCCCTGTTTCCAGGATAACTGATCACCCCGTTTCTGGGGTAACTGACTGCCCTGTTTCCGGGGTAACTGACCACCCTGTTTCCAGGATAACTGATCACCCAGTTTCCAGGGTAACTGACTGCCCTGTTTCCGGGGTAACTGATTGCCCTGTTTCCAGCGTAACTGATCACCCTGTTTCCGGGATAACTGACTGCCCTGTTTCCGGGATAACTGACTGCCCTGTTTCCAGGGTAACTGACTGCCCTGTTTCCGGGGTAACTGACTGCCCTGTTTCCAGGATAACTGATCACTCTGTTTCCGGGGTAACTGACCACCCTGTGTCCGGGGTAACTGACTAATCTGTTTCCAGGGTTACTGACCGCCCTGTTTCTGGGGTAACTGAGTGCCCTGTTTCCGGGGTAACTGACCACCCTGTTTCCAGGATAACTGATCACCCACTTTCCGGGGGAACTGACAGCCCTGTTTCCGGGGTAACTGACTGCCCTGTTTCCAGGATAACTGACTGCCCTGTTTCCAGGTTAACTGACTGCCCTGTTTCCAGTGTAACTAACTGCCCTGTTTCCGGGGAAACTGATCACCCTGTTTCCGGGATAACTGAATACCCTGTTTCCAGGGCAACTGACTGCCCACTTTCCAGGGTAACTGATCACCCTGTATCCGGGATAACTGAATACCCTGTTTGCAGGGCAACTGACTGCCCAGTTTCCAGGGTAACTGACTGCCCTGTTTCCAGGGCAAGTGACCGCCCTGTTTCCGGGGTAACAGACTGCCCTGTTTCCAGGGTAACTGTTCACCCTGCTTCCGGGGTAACGGATCACCCTGTTTCCGGGGTAAATGACGGCCCTGTTTACAGGGTAACTGACCGCCCTGTTTCAGGGATAACTGTGTGCCCTGTTTCCAGGGTAAAAAACTGCCCTGTTTCCGGGGTAACTGACCGCCCTGTTTCCGGGGTAACTGAGTAATCTGTTTCCAGGTTTACTGACTGCCCTGTTTCCAGGGTAACTGACTGCCCAGTTTCCAGCGTAACTGACTGCCCTGTTTCCAGGGTAACTGACTGCCCTGTTTCCGGGGTAACTGACTGCCCAGTTTCCAGGGTAACTGACTGCCCTGTTTCCGGGGTAACTGACTGCCCAGTTTCCAGGGTAACTGATCACCCTGTTTCCGGGATAACTGACTACCCTGTTTCCAGGGTAACTGACTGCCCAGTTTCCAGGGAAACTGACTGCCCTGTTTCCGGGGTAACTGACTGCACAGTTTCCAGGGTAACTGATCACCCTGTTTCCGGGATAACTGACTGCCCTGTTTCCGGGCTAACTGACTGCCTGTTTCCAGGGTAACTGACTGCCCTGTTTCCGGGGTAACTGATTGCCCTGTTTCCAGCGTAACTGATCACCCTGTTTCCGGGATAACTGACTGCCCTGTTTCCGGGATAACTGAATGCCCTGTTTCCAGGGTAACTGGCTGCCCTGTTTCCGGGGTAACTGACTGCCCTGTTTCCAGGATAACTGTTCACCCTGTTTCCGGGGTAACGGATCACCCTGTTTCCGGGGTAACTGAGTAACCAGTTTCCAGGGTGACTGACTGCCCTGTTTCCAGGGTAACTGACTGCCCAGTTTCCGGGGTAACTGACTGCCCTGTTTCCGGGGTAAATGATCACCCTGTTTCCGGGGTAACTGAGTAACCAGTTTCCAGGGTGACTGACTGCCCTGTTTCCAGGGTAACTGACTGCCCAGTTTCCGGGGTAACTGACTGCCCTGTTTCCTGGATAGTTGACTGCCCTGCTTCCGGGGTAACTGACTGCCCTGTTTCCAGGTTAACTGACTGCCCAGTTTCCAGGGTAACTGATCACCCTTTTTCCGGGATAACTGACTGCCCTGTTTCCGGGATAACTGACTGCCCTGTTTCCAGGGTAACTGATCACCCAGTTTCCGGGATAACTGACTCCCCTGTTTCCAGGGTAACTGACTGCCCAGTTTCCAGGGTAACTGACTACCCTGTTTCCGGGGTAACTGACTGCCCTGTTTCCAGGGTAACTGACTGCCCAGTTTCCAGGATAACTGATCCCCCTGTTTCCGGGATAACTGACTGCCCTGTTTGCGGGAGAAATGACTGCCCTGTTTCCAGGGTCACTGACTGCCCTGTTTCCGGGGTAACTGACTGCCCTGTTTCCAGGGTAACTGATCACCCTGTTTACGGGATAAATGACTGCCCTGTTTCCGGGATAACTGACTGCCCTGTTTCCAGGATAACTGACTGCCCTGTTTCCGGGGTAACTGACTGCCCTGTTTCCAGGCTAACTGACTGCCCTGTTTCCAGGATAACTGATCACCCTGTTTCCGGGATAACTGACTGCCCTGTTTCCGGGGTAACTGACCGCCCTGTTTCCAGAATAACTGATCACCCTGTTTCCGGGGTAACTGACCACCCTGTTTCCAGGGTCACTGACCACCCTGTTTCCAGGATAACTGAAAGCCCTGTTTCCAGGGTAACTGATCTCCCTGTTTCCGGGGTAACTGATCACCCTGTTTCCGGGTAACTGACTGCCCTTTTTCCAGGGTATCTGATGTCCCTGTTTCCAGGGTAACTGATCACTCTGTTTCCGGGGTAACTGACTGCCCTGTGTCCAGGGTAACTGATCTCCCTGTTTCCAGTGCAACGGATCACCATGTTTCCGGGGTAACTGACTGCCCTGTTTCCAGGGTTACTGACCGCCCTGTTTCCGGGGTAACTGACTGCCCAGTTTCCAGGGTAACTGTTCACCCTGTTTCCGGGGTAACGGATCACCCTGTTTCCGGGGTAAATGACTGCCCTGTTTCCAGGGTAACTGACCGCCCTGTTTCAGGGATAACTGTGAGCCCTATTTCCAGGGTAAAAAACTGCCCTGTTTGCAGGGTAACTGACCGCCCTGTTTCCAGGGTATCTGAAGTCCCTGTTTCCAGGGTAACAGATCACCCTGTTTCCGGGATAACTGACTGCCCTGTTTCCGGGATAACTGACTGCCCTGTTTCCAGGGTAACTGACTGCCCTGTTTCCGGGGTAACTGACTGCCCTGTTTCCAGGCTAACTGACTGCCCTGTTTCCAGGATAACTGATCACCCTGTTTCCAGGGTAACTGACTGCCCTGTTTCCGGGGTAACTGACCGCCCTGTTTCCAGGATAACTGATCACCCTGTTTCCGGGGTAACTGACCACCCTGTTTCCAGGGTCACTGACCACCCTGTTTCCAGGATAACTGACTCCCCTGTTTCCAGGGTAACTGACTGCCCTGTTTCCGGGGTAACTGACCGCCCTGTTTCCAGGATAACTGACCTACCTGTTTCCGGGGTAACTGACCGCCCTGTTTCGAGGATAACTGACTGCCCTGTTTCCAGGTTAACTGACTGCCCTGTTTCCAGTGTAACTGACTGCCCTATTTCCAGGGGAACTGACTGCCCTGTTTCCGGGGTAAATGATCACCCTGTTTCCGGGGTAACTGAGTAACCAGTTTCCAGGGTGACTGACTGCCCTGTTTCCAGGGTAACTGACTGCCCAGTTTCCGGGGTAACTGACTGCCCTGATTCCTGGGTAGTTGACTGCCCTGTTTCCAGGGTAACTGATCACCCTTTTTCCGGGATAACTGACTGCCCTGTTTCCGGGATAACTGACTGCCCTGTTTCCAGGGTAACTGATCACCCTTTTTCCGGGATAACTGACTGCCCTGTTTCCGGGATAACTGACTGCCCTGTTTCCAGGGTAACTGATCACCCAGTTTCCGGGATAACTGACTCCCCTGTTTCCAGGGTAACTGACTGCCCAGTTTCCAGGGTAACTGACTGCCCTGTTTCCGGGGTAACTGACTGCCCTGTTTCCAGGGTAACTGACTGCCCAGTTTCCAGGATAACTGATCCCCCTGTTTCCGGGATAACTGACTGCCCAGTTTCCAGGGTAACTGATCACCCTGTTTCTGGAAGAACTGACTGCCCTGTTTCCAGGGCAACTGACTGCCCAGTTTCCAGGGTAACTGACTGCTCTGTTTCCAGGGCAAGTGACCGCCCTGTTTCCGGGGTAACAGACTGCCCAGTTTCCAGGGTAACTGTTCACCCTGTTTCCGGGGTAACGGATCACCCTGTTTCCGGGGTAAATGACGGCCCTGTTTCCAGGGTAACTGACCGCCCTGTTTCAGGGATAACTGTGTGCTCTGTTTCCAGGGTAAAAAACTGCCCTGTTTCCGGGGTAACTGACCGCCCTGTTTCCAGGATAACTGATCACCCTGTTTCCGGGGTAACTGACTGCCCAGTTTCCAGCGTAACTGACTGCCCTGTTTCCAGGGTAACTGACTGCCCTGTTTCCGGGGTAACTGACTGCCCAGTTTCCGGGATAACTGATCACCCTGTTTCCGGGGTAACTGATTGCCCTGTTTCCAGCGTAACTGATCACCCTGTTTCCGGGATAACTGACTGCCCTGTTTCCGGGATAACTGACTGCCCTGTTTCCAGGGTAACTGACTGCCCTGTTTCCGGGGTAACTGACTGCCCTGTTTCCAGGATAACTGATCACTCTGTTTCCGGAGTAACTGACCACCCTGTGTCCGGGGTAACTGACTAATCTGTTTCCAGGGTTACTGACCGACCTGTTTCTGGGGTAACTGAGTGCCCTGTTTCCGGGGTAACTGACCGCCCTGTTTCCAGGATAACTGATCACCCTGTTTCCAGGGTAACTGACCATCCTGTTTCCAGGGTAACTGACTGCCCAGTTTGCAGGGTAAATGACTGCCCTGTTTCCGGCGTAACAGATCTCCCTGTTTCCGGGGTAACAGACCGCCCTGTTTCCAGGATAACTGACTGCCCTGTTTCCGGGATAACTGACTGCCCTGTTTACTGGATAACTGACCGCCCTGTTTCCAGGTTAACTGACTGCCCTGTTTACTGGATAACTGACCGCCCTGTTTCCAGGTTAACTGACTGCCCTGTTTCCGGGATAACTGACTGCACTGTTTCCAGGGTAACTGACTGCCCTGTTTATGGGATAACTGACTGCCCTGTTTCCAGGGTAACTGATAACCCTGTTTCCGGGCTAACTGAATGCCCTGTTTCCAGGGTAAGTGACTGCCCAGTTTCCAGGGTAACTGACTGCCCTGTATCCGGGGTAACTGACTGCCCTGTTTCCAGGGTAACTGACTGCCCTGTTTCCGGGGTAACTGACTGCCCTGTTTCCAGGGTAACTGATCACCCTGTTTACGGGATAAATGACTGCCCTGTTTCCGGGATAACTGACTGCCCTGTTTCCAGGATAACTGACTGCCCTGTTTCCGGGGTAACTGACTGCCCTGTTTCCAGGCTAACTGACTGCCCTGTTTCCAGGATAACTGATCACCCTGTTTCCGGGATAACTGAGCGCCCTGTTTCCGGGGTAACTGACCGCCCTGTTTCCAGGATAACTGATCACCCTGTTTCTGGGGTAACTGACCACCCTGTTTCCAGGGTCACTGACCACCCTGTTTCCAGGATAACTGAAAGCCCTGTTTCCAGGGTAACTGATCTCCCTGTTTCCGGGGTAACTGATCACCCTGTTTCCGGGTAACTGACTGCCCTGTTTCCAGGGTATCTGATGTCCCTGTTTCCAGGGTAACTGATCACCCTGTTTCCGGGGTAACTGACTGCCCTGTTTCCAGGGTAACTGATCTCCCTGTTTCCAGTGCAACGGATCACCATGTTTCCGGGGTAACTGACTGCCCTGTTTCCAGGGCAACTGACCGCCCTGTTTCCGGGGTAACTGACTGCCCAGTTTCCAGGGTAACTGTTCACCCTATTTCCGGGGTAACGGGACACCCTGTTTCCGGGGTCAATGACTGCCCTGTTTCCAGGGTAACTGACCGCCCTGTTTCAGGGATAACTGTGAGCCCTATTTCCAGGGTAAAAAACTGCCCTGTTTCCAGGGTAACTGACCGCCCTGTTTCCAGTATAACTGATCACCCTGTTTCCGGAGTAACTGAGTAATCTGTTTCCAGGGTTACTGACTGCCCTGTTTCCGGGGTAACTGACTGCCCAGTTTCCAGCGTAACTGACTGCCCTGTTTCCAGGGTAACTGACTGCCCAGTTTCCAGGTAACTGACTGCCCAGTTTCCAGGGTAACTAACTGCCCTGTTTCCGGGGTAACTGATCACCCTGTTTCCGGGATAACTGAATACCCTGTTTCCAGGGCAACTGACTGCCCAGTTTCCAGGGGAACTGATCACCCTGTTTCTGGGATAACTGACTGCCCTGTTTCCAGGGCAACTGACTGCCCAGTTTCCAGGGTAACTGACTGCCCAGTTTCCAGGGTAACTAACTGCCGTGTTTCCAGGGTAACTGATCACCCTGTTTACGGGATAAATGACTGCCCTGTTTCCGGGATAACTGACTGCCCTGTTTCCAGGATAAATGACTGCCCTGTTTCCGGGGTAACAGACTGCCCAGTTTCCAGGTTAACTGTTCACCCTGTTTCCGGGGTAACGGATCACCCTGTTTCCGGGGTAAATGACGGCCCTGTTTCCAGGGTAACTGACCGCCCTGTTTCAGGGATAACTGTGTGCCCTGTTTCCAGGGTAAAAAACTGCCCTGTTTCCGGGGTAACTGACCGCCCTGTTTCCAGGATAACTGATCACCCTGTTTCCGGGGTAACTGACTGTCCAGTTTCCAGCGTAACTGACTGCCCTGTTTCCAGGGTAACTGACTGCCCTGTTTCCGGGGTAACTGACTGCCCAGTTTCCAGGGTAACTGACTGCCCTGTTTCCGGGGTAACTGACTGCCCAGTTTCCAGGGTAACTGATCACCCTGTTTCCGGGATAACTGATCACCCTGTTTCCGGGGTAACTGATTGCCCTGTTTGCAGCGTAACTGATCACCCTGTTTCCGGGATAACTGACTGCCCTGTTTCCGGGATAACTGACTGCCCTGTTTCCAGGGTAACTGACTGCCCTGTTTCCGGGGTAACTGACTGCCCTGTTTCCAGGATAACTGATCACTCTGTTTCCGGGGTAACTGACCACCCTGTGTCCGGGGTAACTGACTAATCTGTTTCCAGGGTTAATGACTGCCCTGTTCCCGGGGTAACTGACTGCCCGGTTTCCGGGATAACTGACTGCCCTGTTTCCAGGGTAACTGATAACCCTGTTTCCAGGATAACTGACTCCCCTGTTTCCAGGGTAACTGACTGCCCGGTTTCCGGGATAACTGACTGCCCGGTTTCCGGGATAACTGACTGCCCTGTTTCCAGGGTAACAGATCTCCCTGTTTCCAGGATAACTGACTCCCCTGTTTCCAGGGTAACTGATTGCCCCATTATCCGGGGTAACTGACCGCCCTGTTTCCAGGTTAACTGACTGCCCTGTTTCCGGGATAACTGACTGCCCTGTTTCCAGGGTAACTGACTGCCCGGTTTCCGGGATAAATGACTGCCCTGTTTCCAGGGTAACTGATAACCCTGTTTCCAGGATAACTGACTCCCCTGTTTCCAGGGTAACTGATTGCCCTGTTTCCGGGGTAACTGACTGCCCTGTTTCCAGGATAACTGACCTACCTATTTCCAGGGTAAATGACTGCCCTGTTTCCAGGTTAACTGACTGCCCAGTTTCCAGGGTAACTGATCACCCTTTTTCCGGGATATCTGACGGCCCTGTTTCAGGGATAAGTGAATGCCCTGTTTCCAGGGTAACTGATCACCCTGTTTCCGGGATAACTGACTCCCCGGTTTCCATGGTAACTGACTGCCCAGTTTCCAGGGTAACTGACTGCCCTGTTTGCTGGGTAACTGACTGCCCTGTTTCCAGGGTAACTGATCGCCCAGTTTCCAGGGTAACTGATCACCCTGTTTCCGGGATAACTGACTGCCCTGTTTCCGGGAGAAATGAGTGCCCTGTTTCCAGGGTAACTGACTGCCCTGTTTCCGGGGTAACTGACTGCCCTGTTTCCAGGGTAACTGATCACCCTGTTTCCGGGATAAATGACTGCCCTGTTTCCGGGATAACTGACTGCCCTGTTTCCAGGGTAACTGACTGCCCTGTTTCCGGGGTAACTGACTGCCCTGTTTCCAGGCTAACTGACTGCCCTGTTTCCAGGATAACTGATCACCCTGTTTCCGGGGTAACTGACTGCCCTGTTTCCAGGCTAACTGACTGCCCTGTTTCCAGGATAACTGATCACCCTGTTTCCCGGGTAACTGACTGCCCTGTTTCCGGGGTAACTGACCGCCCTGTTTCCAGGATAACTGATCACCCTGTTTCCGGGGTAACTGACCACCCTGTTTCCAGGGTCACTGACCACCCTGTTTCCAGGAAAACTGACTCCCCTGTTTCCAGCGTAACTGATCACCCTGTTTCCAGGATAACTGACCTACCTATTTCCGGGGTAACTGACCGCCCTGTTTCCAGGATAACTGACTGCCCTGTTTGAGGTTAACTGACTGCCCTGTTTCCAGGGTAACTGACTGCCCTGTTTCCAGGGGAACTGACTGCCCTGTTTCCGGGGTAAATGATCACCCTGGTTCCGGGGTAACTGACTAACCAGTTTCCAGGGTGACTGACTGCCCTGTTTCCAGGGTAACTGACTGCCCAGTTTCCGGGGTAACTGACTGCCCTGTTTCCAGGGTAACTGACTGCCCAGTTTCCAGGGTAACTGATCACCCTGTTTCCGGGAAAACTGACTGCCCTGTTTCCGGGAGAAATGACTGCCCTGTTTCCAGGGTAACTGACTGCCCTGTTTCCGGGGTAACTGACTGCCCTGTTTCCAGGGTAACTGATCACCCTGTTTCCGGGATAAATGACTGCCCTGTTTCCGGGATAACTGACTGCCCTGTTTCCAGGGTAACTGACTGCCCTGTTTCCGGGGTAACTGACTGCCCTGTTTCCAGGCTAACTGACTGCCCTGTTTCCAGGATAACTGATCACCCTGTTTCCGGTGTAACTGACTGCCCCGTTTCCGGGGTAACTGACCGCCCTGTTTCCAGGATAACTGACTGCCCTGTTTCCAGCGTCACTGACCACCCTGTTTCCAGGATAACTGAAAGCCCTGTTTCCAGGGTAACTGATCTCCCTGTTTCCGGGGTAACTGATCACCCTGTTTCCGGGTAACTGACTGCCCTGTTTCCAGGTTAACTGATCTCCATGTTTCCAGGGTAACTGATCACCCTGTTTCCGGGGTAACTGACTGCCCTGTTTCCAGGGTAACTGACTGCCCTGTTTCCGGGGTAACTGACTGCCCTGTTTCCAGGATAACTGATCACTCAGTTTCCGGGGGAACTGACCACCCTGTTTCCAGGGTAACTGACTAATCTGTTTCCAGGGTTACTGACCGCCCTGTTTCTGGGGTAACTGACTGCCCTGTTTCCGGGGAAACTGACCGCCCTGCTTCCAGGATAACTGATCACCCTGTTTCCAGTGTAACTGACCATCCTATTTCCAGGGTAACTGACTAATCTGTTTCCAGGGTAACTGACTACCCTGTTTCCGGGGTAACAGATCTCCCTGTTTCCGGGGTAACTGACCGCCCTGTTTCCAGGATAACTGACCGCCCTATTTCCAGGGTAACTGATCACCCTGTTTCCAGGGTAACTGATCACCCTGTTTCCGGGGTAACTGACTGCCCTGCTTCCAGGGTAACTGACTGCCCTGTTTCCGGGGTAACTGACTGCCCTGTTTCCAGGATAACTGATCACTCTGTTTCCGGGGGAACTGACCACCCTGTTTCCAGGGTAACTGACTAATCTGTTTCCAGGGTAACTGACTGCCCTGTTTCCGGGGTAACAGATCTCCCTGTTTCCGGGGTAACTGACCGCCCTGTTTCCAGGATAACTGACCACCCTATTTCCGGGGTAACTGACCGCTCTGCTTCCAGGATAACTGACTGCCCTGTTTCCGGGATAACTGACTGCCCTGTTTAATGGATAACTGACTGCCCTGTTTCCAGGTTAACTGACTGCCCTGTTTCCGGGATAACTGACTGCCCTGTTTCCAGGTTAACTGACTGCCCTGTTTCCGGGATAACTGACTGCCCTGTTTCCAGGTTAACTGACTGCCCTGTTTCCGGGATAACTGACTGCCCTGTTTCCAGGTTAACTGACTGCCCTGTTTCCGGGATAACTGACTGCCCTGTTTCCAGGGTAACTGATAACCCTGTTTCCAGGATAACTGACTGCCCTGTTTCCGGGGTAACTGACTGCCCTGTTTCCAGGATAACTGATCACTCTGTTTCCGGGGGAACTGACCACCCTGTTTCCAGGGTAACTGACTAATCTGTTTCCAGGGTAACTGACTGCCCTGTTTCCGGGGTAACAGATCTCCCTGTTTCCGGGGTAACTGACCGCCCTGTTTCCAGGATAACTGACCGCCCTATTTCCGGGGTAACTGACCGCTCTGCTTCCAGGATAACTGACTGCCCTGTTTCCGGGATAACTGACTGCCCTGTTTAATGGATAACTGACTGCCCTGTTTCCAGGTTAACTGACTGCCCTGTTTCCGGGATAACTAACTGCCCTGTTTCCAGGTTAACTGACTGCCCTGTTTCCGGGATAACTGACTGCCCTGTTTCCAGGGTAACTGATAACCCTGTTTCCAGGATAACTGACTGCCCAGTTTCCAGGGTAACTGACTGCTCGGTTTCCAGGGTAACTGACTGCCCTGTTTCCGGGGTAACTGACTGCCCTGTTTCCAGGGTAACTGACTGCCCAGTTTCCAGAGTAACTGAATACCCTGTTTCCAGGGTAACTGACTGCCCTGTTTCCGGGATAACTGACTGCCCTGTTTCCAGGGTAACTGACTGCCCTGTTTCCGGGATAACTGATGCCCTGTTTCCGGGATAACTGACTGCCCTGTTTCCAGGGTAACTGACTGCCCTGTTTCCGGGGTAACTGCCTGCCCTGTTTCCAGGCTAACTGACTGCCCTGTTTCCAGGATAACTGATCACCTGTTTCCGGGGTAACTGACTGCCCTGTTTCCGGGGTAAGTGACCGCCCTGTTTCCAGGACAACTGATCACCCTGTTTCCGGGGTAACTGACCACCCTGTTTCCAGGATAACTGACCACCCTGTTTCCAGGATAACTGACTCCCCTGTTTCCAGGGTAACTGACTGCCCTGTTTCCGGGGTAACTGACCGCCCTGTTTCCAGGATAACTGACCTACCTATTTCCGGGGTAACTGACCGCCCTGTTTGCAGTGTAACTGACTGCCCTGTTTCCAGGGTAACAGACTGCCCTGTTTCCGGGGTAAATGATCACCCTGTTTCCGGGGTAACTGACTAACCAGTTTCCAGGGTGACTGACTGCCCTGTTTCCAGGGTAACTGACTGCCCAGTTTCCAGGGTAACTGATCACCCTTTTTCCGGGGTAACTGACTGCCCTGTTTCCTGGCTAATTGACTGCCCAGTTTCCAGGGTAACTGATCACCCTTTTTCCGGGATAACTGACTGCCCTGTTTCCGGGATAACTGACTGCCCAGTTTCCAGGGTAACTGATCACCCTTTTTCCGGGATAACTGACTGCCCTGTTTCCGGGATAACTGACTGCCCAGTTTCCAGGGTAACTGATTACCCTTTTTCCGGGGTAACTGACTGCCCTGTTTCCAGGTTAACTGACTGCCCAGTTTCCAGGGTAACTGATCACCCTTTTTCCGGGATAACTGACTGCCCTGTTTCCGGGATAACTGACTGCCCTGTTTCCAGGCTAACTGACTGCCCTGTTTCCAGGATAACTGATCACCCTGTTTCCGGGGTAACTGACTGCCCTGTTTCCGGGGTAACTGACCGACCGCCCTGTTTCCAGGATAACTGATCACCCTGTTTCCGGGGTAACTGACCACCCTGTTTCCAGTGTAACTGACTAATCTGTTTCCAGGGTAACTGACCGCCCTGTTTATGGGGTAACTGACTGCCCTGTTTCCGGGGTAACTGACCGCCCTGTTTCCAGGATAACTGATCACCCTGCTTCCAGGGGAACTGACCATCCTGTTTCCAGGGTAACTGACTGCCCAGTTTCCAGGGTGACTGACTGCCCTGTTTCCAGGGTAACTGACTGCCCACTTTCCGGGTTAACTGACAGCCCTGTTTCCAGGGTAATTGACTGCCCTGCTTCCGGGGTAACTGACTGCCCTGTTTCCTGGTTAACTGACTGCCCAGTTTCCTGGGTAACTGATCACCCTTTTTCCGGGATAACTGACTGCCCTGTTTCCGGGATAACTGACTGCCCTGTTTCCAGGGTAACTGATCACCCTGTTTCCGGGATAACTGACTCCCCTGTTTCCAGGGTAACTGACTGCCCAGTTTCCAGGGTAACTGACTGCTATGTTTCCGGGGTAACTGACTGCCCTGTTTCCAGGTTAACTGATTGCCCAGTTTCCAGGGTAACTGACTGCCCTGTTTCCGGGATAACTGACTGCCCTGTTTCCAGGCTAACTGACTGCCCTGTTTCCAGGATAACTGATCACCCTGTTTCCGGGGTAACTGACTGCCCTGTTTCCGGGGTAACTGACCGACCGCCCTGTTTCCAGGATAACTGATCACCCTGTTTCCGGGGTAACTGACCACCCTGTTTCCAGTGTAACTGACTAATCTGTTTCCAGGGTTACTGACCGCCCTTTTTCTGGGGTAACTGACTGCCCTGTTTCCGGGGTAACTGACCGCCCTGTTTCCAGGATAACTGATCACCCTGCTTCCAGGGTAACTGACCATCCTGTTTCCAGGGTAACTGACTGCCCAGTTTCCAGGATAACTGACTGCCCTGTTTCCGGGGTAACAGATCTCCTGTTTCCAGGGTAACTGACCGCCCTGTTTCCAGGATAACTGACTGCCCTATTTCCGGGGTAACTGAATGCCCTGTTTCCAGGATAACTGACTGCCCTGTTTCCGGGATAACTGACTGCCCTGTTTACTGGATAACTGACCGCCCTGTTTCCAGGTTAATTGACTGCCCTGTTTCCGGGGTAACTGACTGCCCTGTTTCCAGGGTAACTGACTGCCCAGTTTCCAGGGTAACTGATCACCCTGTTTCCGGGATAACTGACTGCCCAGTTTCCGGGAGAAATGACAGCCCTGTTTCCAGGGTAACTGACTGCCCTGTTTCCAGGGTAACTGACTGCCCTGTTTCCAGGCTAACTGACTGCCCTGTTTCCAGGATAACTGATCACCCTGTTTCCGGGGTAACTGACTGCCCTGTTTCCGGGGTAACTGACCGACCGCCCTGTTTCCAGGATAACTGATCACCCTGTTTCCGGGGTAACTGACCACCCTGTTTCCAGGGTAACTGACTAATCTGTTTCCAGGGTTACTGACCGCCCTGTTTCTGGGGTAACTGACTGCCCTGTTTCCGGGGTAACTGACCGCCCTGTTTCCAGGATAACTGATCACCCTGTTTCCAGGGTAACTGACCATCCTGTTTCCAGGGTAACTGACTGCCCAGTTTCCAGGGTAACTGACCGCCCTATTTCCGGGGTAACTGACCGCCCTGTTTCCAGGATAACTGAATGCCCTGTTTCCGGGGTAACTGACTGCCCTGTTTCCAGGCTAACTGACTGCCCTGTTTCCAGGATAACTGATCACCCTGTTTCCGGGGTAACTGACTGCCCTGTTTCCGGGGTAACTGACCGCCCTGTTTCCAGGATAACTGACCACCCTGTTTCCAGCGTCACTGACCACCCTGTTTCCAGGATAACTGAAAGCCCTGTTTCCAGGGTAACTGATCTCCCTGTTTCCGGGGTAACTGATCACCCTGTTTCCGGGTAACTGACTGCCCTGTTTCCAGGTTAACTGATCTCCCTGTTTCCAGGGTAACTGATCACCCTGTTTCCGGGGTAACTGACTGCCCTGTTTCCAGGGTAACTGACTGCCCTGTTTCCGGGGTAACTGACTGCCCTGTTTCCAGGATAACTGATCACTCAGTTTCCGGGGGAACTGACCACCCTGTTTCCAGGGTAACTGACTAATCTGTTTCCAGGGTTACTGACCGCCCTGTTTCTGGGGTAACTGACTGCCCTGTTTCCGGGGTAACTGACCGCCCTGTTTCCAGGATAACTGATCACCCTGTTTCCAGGGTAACTGACCATCCTGTTTCCAGGGTAACTGACTGCCCAGTTTCCAGGTTAACTGACCGCCCTATTTCCGGGGTAACTGACCGCCCTGTTTCCAGGATAACTGAATGCCCTGTTTCCGGGGTAACTGACTGCCCTGTTTCCAGGCTAACTGACTGCCCTGTTTCCAGGATAACTGATCACCCTGTTTCCGGGGTAACTGACTGCCCTGTTTCCGGGATAACTGACTGCCCTGTTTCCAGGGTAACTGATCACCCAGTTTCCGGGATAACTGACTCCCCTGTTTCCAGGGTAACTGACTGCCCAGTTTCCAGGGTAACTGACTGCCCTGTTTCCAGGGAAACTGACTGTCCTGTTTCCGGGGTAACTGACTGCCCAGTTTCCAGGGTAACTGATCAGCCCGTTTCCGGGATAACTGACTGCCCTGTTTCCGGGATAACTGACTGCCCTGTTTCCGGGGTAACTGACCACCCTGTTTCCAGGGTCACTGACCACCCTGTTTCCAGGATAACTGACTGCCCTGTTTCCAGGGTAACTGACTGCCCTGTTTCCAGGGTAACTGACCGCCCTGTTTCCAGGATAACTGACCTACCTCTTTCCGGGGTAACTGACCGCCCTGTTTCCAGGGCAACTGACTGCCCTGTTTCCGGGGTAACTGATCACCCTGTTTCCGGGGTAACTGACTAACCAGTTTCCAGGGAGACTGACTACCCTTTTTCCAGGGTAACTGACTGCCCAGTTTCCGGGGTAACTGACTGACCTGTTTCCTGGGTATCTCACTGCCCTGCTTCCGGGGAAACTGACTGCCCTGTTTCCAGGTTAACTGACTGCCCAGTTTCCAGGGTAACTGATCACCCTGTTTCCGGGATAACTGACTCCCCTGTTTCCAGGGTAACTGACTGCCCAGTTTCCAGGGTAACTGACTGCCCTGTTTCCGGGGTAACTGACTGCCCTGTTTCCAGGGAAACAGACTGCCCAGTTTCCAGGGTAACTGATCACCCTGTTTCCGGGATAACTGACTGCCCTGTTTCCGGGAGAAATGACTGCCCTGTTTCCAGGGTAAATGACTGCCCTGTTTCCGGGGTAACTGACTGCCCTATTTCCAGGCTAACTGACTGCCCTGTTTCCAGGATAACTGATCACCCTGTTTCCGGGGTAACTGACTGCCCGGTTTCCGGGGTAACTGACCGCCCTGTTTCCTGGATAACTGATCACCCTGTTTCCCGGGTAACTGACCACCCTGTTTCCAGGGTCACTGACCATCCTGTTTCCAGGATAACTGAAAGCCCTGTTTCCAGGATAACTGATCTCCCTGTTTCCGGCGTAACTGATCACCCTGTTTCCGGGTAACTGACTGCCCTGTTTCCAGGGTAACTGATCTCCCTGTTTCCAGGGTAACTGACTGCCCTGTTTCCAGGATAACTGATCACTCTGTTTCCGGGGTAACTGACCACCCTGTTTCCGGGGCAAATGACTAATCTGTTTCCAGGGTTACTGACCACCCTGTTTCTGGGGTAACTGACTGCCCTGTTTCCGGGGTAACTGACCACCCTGTTTCCAGGGTCACTGACCACCCTGTTTCCAGGATAACTGACTGCCCTGTTTCCAGGGTAACTGACTGCCCTGTTTCCAGGGTAACTGACCGCCCTGTTTCCAGGATAACTGACCTACCTCTTTCCGGGGTAACTGACCGCCCTGTTTCCAGGGCAACTGACTGCCCTGTTTCCGGGGTAACTGATCACCCTGTTTCCGGGGTAACTGACTAACCAGTTTCCAGGGAGACTGACTGCCCTTTTTCCAGGGTAACTGACTGCCCAGTTTCCGGGGTAACTGACTGACCTGTTTCCTGGGTAACTCACTGCCCTGCTTCCGGGGAAACTGACTGCCCTGTTTCCAGGTTAACTGACTGCCCAGTTTCCAGGGTAACTGATCACCCTGTTTCCGGGATAACTGACTCCCCTGTTTCCAGGGTAACTGACTGCCCAGTTTCCAGGGTAACTGACTGCCCTGTTTCCGGGGTAACTGACTGCCCTGTTTCCAGGGAAACAGACTGCCCAGTTTCCAGGGTAACTGATCACCCTGTTTCCGGGATAACTGACTGCCCTGTTTCCGGGAGAAATGACTGCCCTGTTTCCAGGGTAAATGACTGCCCTGTTTCCGGGGTAACTGACTGCCCTATTTCCAGGCTAACTGACTGCCCTGTTTCCAGGATAACTGATCACCCTGTTTCCGGGGTAACTGACTGCCCGGTTTCCGGGGTAACTGACCGCCCTGTTTCCTGGATAACTGATCACCCTGTTTCCCGGGTAACTGACCACCCTGTTTCCAGGGTCACTGACCATCCTGTTTCCAGGATAACTGAAAGCCCTGTTTCCAGGATAACTGATCTCCCTGTTTCCGGCGTAACTGATCACCCTGTTTCCGGGTAACTGACTGCCCTGTTTCCAGGGTAACTGATCTCCCTGTTTCCAGGGTAACTGACTGCCCTGTTTCCAGGATAACTGATCACTCTGTTTCCGGGGTAACTGACCACCCTGTTTCCGGGGCAAATGACTAATCTGTTTCCAGGGTTACTGACCACCCTGTTTCTGGGGTAACTGACTGCCCTGTTTCCGGGGTAACTGACTGCCCTGTTTCCAGGATAACTGATCACCCTGTTTCCAGTGTAACTGACCATCCTGTTTCCAGGGTAACTGACTGCCCAGTTTCCAGGGTAACTGACTGCCCTGTTTCCGGGGTATATGATCTCCCTGTTTCCGGGGTAACTGACCGCCCTGTTTCCAGGATAACTGACCGCCCTATTTCCGGGGTAACTGACCGCCCTGTTTCCAGGATAACTGACTGCCCTGTTTCCGGGATAACTGACTGCCCTGTTTACTGGATAACTGACCGCCCTGTTTCCAGGTTAAATAACTGCCCTGTTTCCGGGATAACTGACTGCCCTGTTTCCAGGGTAACTGACTGCCCTGTTTCCGGGATAACTGACTGCCCTGTTTCCAGGGTAACTGATAACACTGTTTCCGGGATAACTGACTGCCCTGTTTCCAGGGTAACTGACTGCCCAGTTTCCAGGGTAACTGACTGCCCTGTTTCCGGGGTAACTGACTGCCCTGTTTCCAGGGTAACTGACTGCCCAGTTTCCAGAGTAACTGAATACCCTGTTTCCAGGGTAACTGACTGCCCTGTTTCCGGGATAACTGACTGCCCTGTTTCCAGGGTAACTGACTGCCCTGTTTCCGGGGTAACTGACTGCCCTGTTTCCAGGGTAAGTGATCACCCTGTTTCCGGGATAACTGACTGCCCTGTTTCCGGGATAACTGACTGCCCTGTTTCCAGGGTAACTGACTGCCCTGTTTCCGGGGTAACTGACTGCCCTGTTTCCAGGCTAACTGACTGCCCTGTTTCCAGGATAACTGATCACCCCGTTTCTGGGGTAACTGACTGCCCTGTTTCCGGGGTAACTGACCACCCTGTTTCCAGGATAACTGATCACCCTGTTTCCGGGATAACTGACTGCCTGTTTCCAGGGTAACTGACTGCCCTGTTTCCAGGGTAACTGATTGCCCTGTTTCCAGCGTAACTGATCACCCTGTTTCCGGGATAACTGACTGCCCTGTTTCCGGGATAACTGACTGCCCTGTTTCCAGGGTAACTGACTGCCCTGTTTCCGGGGTAACTGACTGCCCTGTTTCCAGGATAACTGATCACTCTGTTTCCGGGGTAACTGACCACCCTGTGTCCGGGATAACTGACTGCCCTGTTTCCAGGCTAACTGACTGCCCTTTTTCCAGGATAACTGATCACCCTGTTTCCGGGATAACTGAGCGCCCTGTTTCCGGGGTAACTGACCACCCTGTTTCCAGGATAACTGATCACCCTGTTTCCGGGGTAACTGACCACCCTGTTTCCAGGGTCACTGACCACCCTGTTTCCAGGATAACTGAAAGCCCTGTTTCCAGGGTAACTGATCTCCCTGTTTCCGGGGTAACTGATCACTCTGTTTCCGGGTAACTGACTGCCCTGTTTCCAGGGTATCTGATTTCCCTGTTTCCAGGGTAACTGATCACCCTGTTTCCGGGGTAACTGACTGCCCTGTTTCCAGGGTAACTGATCTCCCTGTTTCCAGTGCAACGGATCACTATGTTTCCGGGGTAACTGACTGCCCTGTTTCCAGGGCAACTGACCGCCCTGTTTCCAGGGTAAGTGATCACCCTGTTTCCGGGATAACTGACTGCCCTGTTTCCGGGATAACTGACTGCCCTGTTTCCAGGGTAACTGACTGCCCTGTTTCCGGGGTAACTGACTGCCCTGTTTCCAGGCTAACTGACTGCCCTGTTTCCAGGATAACTGATCACCCCGTTTCTGGGGTAACTGACTGCCCTGTTTCCGGGGTAACTGACCACCCTGTTTCCAGGATAACTGATCACCCTGTTTCCGGGATAACTGACTGCCTGTTTCCAGGGTAACTGACTGCCCTGTTTCCGGGGTAACTGATTGCCCTGTTTCCAGCGTAACTGATCACCCTGTTTCCGGGATAACTGACTGCCCTGTTTCCGGGATAACTGACTGCCCTGTTTCCAGGGTAACTGACTGCCCTGTTTCCGGGGTAACTGACTGCCCTGTTTCCAGGATAACTGATCACTCTGTTTCCGGGGTAACTGACCACCCTGTGTCCGGGGTAACTGACTAATCTGTTTCCAGGGTTACTGACCGCCCTGTTTCTGGGGTAACTGAGTGCCCTGTTTCCGGGGTAACTGACCACCCTGTTTCCAGGATAACTGATCACCCACTTTCCGGGGGAACTGACAGCCCTGTTTCCGGGGTAACTGACTGCCCTGTTTCCAGGATAACTGACTGCCCTGTTTCCAGGTTAACTGACTGCCCTGTTTCCAGTGTAACTAACTGCCCTGTTTCCGGGGTAACTGATCACCCTGTTTCCGGGATAACTGAATACCCTGTTTCCAGGGCAACTGACTGCCCACTTTCCAGGGTAACTGATCACCCTGTATCCGGGATAACTGAATACCCTGTTTGCAGGGCAACTGACTGCCCAGTTTCCAGGGTAACTGACTGCCCTGTTTCCAGGGCAAGTGACCGCCCTGTTTCCGGGGTAACAGACTGCCCTGTTTCCAGGGTAACTGTTCACCCTGCTTCCGGGGTAACGGATCACCCTGTTTCTGGGGTAAATGATGGCCCTGTTTACAGGGTAACTGACCGCCCTGTTTCAGGGATAACTGTGTGCCCTGTTTCCAGGGTAAAAAACTGCCCTGTTTCCGGGGTAACTGACCGCCCTGTTTCCGGGGTAACTGAGTAATCTGTTTCCAGGTTTACTGACTGCCCTGTTTCCAGGGTAACTGACTGCCCAGTTTCCAGCGTAACTGACTGCCCTGTTTCCAGGGTAACTGACTGCCCTGTTTCCGGGGTAACTGACTGCCCAGTTTCCAGGGTAACTGACTGCCCTGTTTCCGGGGTAACTGACTGCCCAGTTTCCAGGGTAACTGATCACCCTGTTTCCGGGATAACTGACTACCCTGTTTCCAGGGTAACTGACTGCCCAGTTTCCAGGGAAACTGACTGCCCTGTTTCCGGGGTAACTGACTGCACAGTTTCCAGGGTAACTGATCACCCTGTTTCCGGGATAACTGACTGCCCTGTTTCCGGGCTAACTGACTGCCTGTTTCCAGGGTAACTGACTGCCCTGTTTCCGGGGTAACTGATTGCCCTGTTTCCAGCGTAACTGATCACCCTGTTTCCGGGATAACTGACTGCCCTGTTTCCGGGATAACTGACTGCCCTGTTTCCAGGGTAACTGACTGCCCTGTTTCAGGGGTAACTGACTGCCCTGTTTCCAGGGTAACTGACTGCCCAGTTTCCAGGGTAACTGATCACCGTGTTTCTGGGAGAACTGACTGCCCTGTTTCTGGGAGAAATGACTGCCCTGTTTCCAGGGTAACTGACTGCCCTGCTTCCGGGGTAACTGACCGCCCTGTTTCCAGGGTCACTGACCACCCTGTTTCCAGGGTGACTGACTGCCCTGTTTCCAGGGTAACTGACTGCCCAGTTTCCGGGGTAACTGACTGCCCTGTTTCCGGGGTAAATGATCACCCTGTTTCCCGGGTAACTGACCACCCTGTTTCCAGGGTCACTGACCATCCTGTTTCCAGGATAACTGAAAGCCCTGTTTCCAGGATAACTGATCTCCCTGTTTCCGGCGTAACTGATCACCCTGTTTCCGGGTAACTGACTGCCCTGTTTCCAGGGTAACTGATCTCCCTGTTTCCAGGGTAACTGACTGCCCTGTTTCCAGGATAACTGATCACTCTGTTTCCGGGGTAACTGACCACCCTGTTTCCGGGGCAAATGACTAATCTGTTTCCAGGGTTACTGACCACCCTGTTTCTGGGGTAACTGACTGCCCTGTTTCCGGGGTAACTGACTGCCCTGTTTCCAGGATAACTGATCACCCTGTTTCCAGTGTAACTGACCATCCTGTTTCCAGGGTAACTGACTGCCCAGTTTCCAGGGTAACTGACTGCCCTGTTTCCGGGGTATATGATCTCCCTGTTTCCGGGGTAACTGACCGCCCTGTTTCCAGGATAACTGACCGCCCTATTTCCGGGGTAACTGACCGCCCTGTTTCCAGGATAACTGACTGCCCTGTTTCCGGGATAACTGACTGCCCTGTTTACTGGATAACTGACCGCCCTGTTTCCAGGTTAAATAACTGCCCTGTTTCCGGGATAAGTGACTGCCCTGTTTCCAGGGTAACTGACTGCCCTGTTTCCGGGATAACTGACTGCCCTGTTTCCAGGGTAACTGATAACACTGTTTCCGGGATAACTGACTGCCCTGTTTCCAGGGTAACTGACTGCCCAGTTTCCAGGGTAACTGACTGCCCTGTTTCCGGGGTAACTGACTGCCCTGTTTCCAGGGTAACTGACTGCCCAGTTTCCAGAGTAACTGAATACCCTGTTTCCAGGGTAACTGACTGCCCTGTTTACTGGATAACTGACCGCCCTGTTTCCAGGTTAAATAACTGCCCTGTTTCCGGGATAAGTGACTGCCCTGTTTCCGGGATAACTGACTGCCCTGTTTCCAGGGTAACTGATAACACTGTTTCCGGGATAACTGACTGCCCTGTTTCCAGGGTAACTGACTGCCCAGTTTCCAGGGTAACTGACTGCCCTGTTTCCGGGGTAACTGACTGCCCTGTTTCCAGGGTAACTGACTGCCCAGTTTCCAGAGTAACTGAATACCCTGTTTCCAGGGTAACTGACTGCCCTGTTTCCGGGATAACTGACTGCCCTGTTTCCAGGGTAACTGACTGCCCTGTTTCCGGGGTAACTGACTGCCCTGTTTCCAGGGTAAGTGATCACCCTGTTTCCGGGATAACTGACTGCCCTGTTTCCGGGATAACTGACTGCCCTGTTTCCAGGGTAACTGACTGCCCTGTTTCCGGGGTAACTGTCTGCCCTGTTTCCAGGCTAACTGACTGCCCTGTTTCCAGGATAACTGATCACCCCGTTTCTGGGGTAACTGACTGCCCTGTTTCCGGGGTAACTGACCACCCTGTTTCCAGGATAACTGATCACCCTGTTTCCGGGATAACTGACTGCCTGTTTCCAGGGTAACTGACTGCCCTGTTTCCGGGGTAACTGATTGCCCTGTTTCCAGCGTAACTGATCACCCTGTTTCCGGGATAACTGACTGCCCTGTTTCCGGGATAACTGACTGCCCTGTTTCCAGGGTAACTGACTGCCCTGTTTCCGGGGTAACTGACTGCCCTGTTTCCAGGATAACTGATCACTCTGTTTCCGGGGTAACTGACCACCCTGTGTCCGGGATAACTGACTGCCCTGTTTCCGGGGTAACTGACTGCCCTGTTTCCAGGATAACTGATCACCCTGTTTCCGGGATAACTGAGCGCCCTGTTTCCGGGGTAACTGACCACCCTGTTTCCAGGATAACTGATCACCCTGTTTCCGGGGTAACTGACCACCCTGTTTCCAGGGTCACTGACCACCCTGTTTCCAGGATAACTGAAAGCCCTGTTTCCAGGGTAACTGATCTCCCTGTTTCCGGGGTAACTGATCACTCTGTTTCCGGGTAACTGACTGCCCTGTTTCCAGGGTATCTGATGTCCCTGTTTCCAGGGTAACTGATCACCCTGTTTCCGGGGTAACTGACTGCCCTGTTTCCAGGGGAACTGATCTCCCTGTTTCCAGTGCAACGGATCACCATGTTTCCGGGGTAACTGACTGCCCTGTTTCCAGGGCAACTGACCGCCCTGTTTCCAGGGTAAGTGATCACCCTGTTTCCGGGATAACTGACTGCCCTGTTTCCGGGATAACTGACTGCCCTGTTTCCAGGGTAACTGACTGCCCTGTTTCCGGGGTAACTGACTGCCCTGTTTCCAGGCTAACTGACTGCCCTGTTTCCAGGATAACTGATCACCCCGTTTCTGGGGTAACTGACTGCCCTGTTTCCGGGGTAACTGACCACCCTGTTTCCAGGATAACTGATCACCCTGTTTCCGGGATAACTGACTGCCTGTTTCCAGGGTAACTGACTGCCCTGTTTCCGGGGTAACTGATTGCCCTGTTTCCAGCGTAACTGATCACCCTGTTTCCGGGATAACTGACTGCCCTGTTTCCGGGATAACTGACTGCCCTGTTTCCAGGGTAACTGACTGCCCTGTTTCCGGGGTAACTGACTGCCCTGTTTCCAGGATAACTGATCACTCTGTTTCCGGGGTAACTGACCACCCTGTGTCCGGGGTAACTGACTAATCTGTTTCCAGGGTTACTGACCGCCCTGTTTCTGGGGTAACTGAGTGCCCTGTTTCCGGGGTAACTGACCACCCTGTTTCCAGGATAACTGATCACCCACTTTCCGGGGGAACTGACAGCCCTGTTTCCGGGGTAACTGACTGCCCTGTTTCCAGGATAACTGACTGCCCTGTTTCCAGGTTAACTGACTGCCCTGTTTCCAGTGTAACTAACTGCCCTGTTTCCGGGGTAACTGATCACCCTGTTTCCGGGATAACTGAATACCCTGTTTCCAGGGCAACTGACTGCCCACTTTCCAGGGTAACTGATCACCCTGTATCCGGGATAACTGAATACCCTGTTTGCAGGGCAACTGACTGCCCAGTTTCCAGGGTAACTGACTGCCCTGTTTCCAGGGCAAGTGACCGCCCTGTTTCCGGGGTAACAGACTGCCCTGTTTCCAGGGTAACTGTTCACCCTGCTTCCGGGGTAACGGATCACCCTGTTTCCGGGGTAAATGACGGCCCTGTTTACAGGGTAACTGACCGCCCTGTTTCAGGGATAACTGTGTGCCCTGTTTCCAGGGTAAAAAACTGCCCTGTTTCCGGGGTAACTGACCGCCCTGTTTCCGGGGTAACTGAGTAATCTGTTTCCAGGTTTACTGACTGCCCTGTTTCCAGGGTAACTGACTGCCCAGTTTCCAGCGTAACTGACTGCCCTGTTTCCAGGGTAACTGACTGCCCTGTTTCCGGGGTAACTGACTGCCCAGTTTCCAGGGTAACTGACTGCCCTGTTTCCGGGGTAACTGACTGCCCAGTTTCCAGGGTAACTGATCACCCTGTTTCCGGGATAACTGACTACCCTGTTTCCAGGGTAACTGACTGCCCAGTTTCCAGGGAAACTGACTGCCCTGTTTCCGGGGTAACTGACTGCACAGTTTCCAGGGTAACTGATCACCCTGTTTCCGGGATAACTGACTGCCCTGTTTCCGGGCTAACTGACTGCCTGTTTCCAGGGTAACTGACTGCCCTGTTTCCGGGGGAACTGATTGCCCTGTTTCCAGCGTAACTGATCACCCTGTTTCCGGGATAACTGACTGCCCTGTTTCCGGGATAACTGACTGCCCTGTTTCCAGGGTAACTGACTGCCCTGTTTCAGGGGTAACTGACTGCCCTGTTTCCAGGATAACTGATCACTCTGTTTCCGGGGTAACTGACCACCCTGTGTCCGGGGTAACTGACTAATCTGTTTCCAGGGTTACTGACCGCCCTGTTTCTGGGGTAACTGAGTGCCCTGTTTCCGGGGTAACTGACCGCCCTGTTTCCAGGATAACTGATCACCCTGTTTCCAGGGTAACTGACCATCCTGTTTCCAGGGTAACTGACTGCCCAGTTTCCAGGGTAACTGACTGCCCTGTTTCCGGGGTAAATGATCACCCTGTTTACAGGGTAACTGAGTAACCAGTTTCCAGGGTGACTGACTGCCCTGTTTCCAGGGTAACTGACTGCCCAGTTTCCGGGGTAACTGACTGCCCTGTTTCCTGGATAGTTGACCGCCCTGCTTCCGGGGTAACTGACTGCCCTGTTTCCTGGTTAACTGACTGCCCAGTTTCCAGGGTAACTGATCACCCTTTTTCCGGGATAACTGACTGCCCTGTTTCCGGGATAACTGACTGCCCTGTTTCCAGGGTAACTGATCACCCAGTTTCCGGGATAACTGACTCCCCTGTTTCCAGGGTAACTGACTGCCCAGTTTCCAGGGTAACTGACTGCCCTGTTTCCAGGGAAACTGACTGTCCTGTTTCCGGGGTAACTGACTGCCCAGTTTCCAGGGTAACTGATCAGCCCGTTTCCGGGATAACTGACTGCACTGTTTCCGGGATAACTGACTGCCCTGTTTCCGGGGTAACTGACCACCCTGTTTCCAGGGTCACTGACCACCCTGTTTCCAGGATAACTGACTGCCCTGTTTCCAGGGTAACTGACTGCCCTGTTTCCAGGGTAACTGACCGCCCTGTTTCCAGGATAACTGACCTACCTCTTTCCGGGGTAACTGACCGCCCTGTTTCCAGGGCAACTGACTGCCCTGTTTCCGGGGTAACTGATCACCCTGTTTCCGGGGTAACTGACTAACCAGTTTCCAGGGAGACTGACTGCCCTTTTTCCAGGGTAACTCACTGCCCTGCTTCCGGGGAAACTGACTGCCCTGTTTCCAGGTTAACTGACTGCCCAGTTTCCAGGGTAACTGATCACCCTGTTTCCGGGATAACTGACTCCCCTGTTTCCAGGGTAACTGACTGCCCAGTTTCCAGGGTAACTGACTGCCCTGTTTCCGGGGTAACTGACTGCCCTGTTTCCAGGGAAACAGACTGCCCAGTTTCCAGGGTAACTGATCACCCTGTTTCCGGGATAACTGACTGCCCTGTTTCCGGGAGAAATGACTGCCCTGTTTCCAGGGTAACTGACTGCCCTGTTTCCGGAGTAACTGACTGCCCTATTTCCAGGCTAACTGACTGCCCTGTTTCCAGGATAACTGATCACCCTGTTTCCGGGGTAACTGACTGCCCGGTTTCCGGGGTAACTGACCGCCCTGTTTCCTGGATAACTGATCACCCTGTTTCCCGGGTAACTGACCACCCTGTTTCCAGGGTCACTGACCATCCTGTTTCCAGGATAACTGAAAGCCCTGTTTCCAGGATAACTGATCTCCCTGTTTCCGGCGTAACTGATCACCCTGTTTCCGGGTAACTGACTGCCCTGTTTCCAGGGTAACTGATCTCCCTGTTTCCAGGGTAACTGACTGCCCTGTTTCCAGGATAACTGATCACTCTGTTTCCGGGGTAACTGACCACCCTGTTTCCGGGGCAAATGACTAATCTGTTTCCAGGGTTACTGACCACCCTGTTTCTGGGGTAACTGACTGCCCTGTTTCCGGGGTAACTGACTGCCCTGTTTCCAGGATAACTGATCACCCTGTTTCCAGTGTAACTGACCATCCTGTTTCCAGGGTAACTGACTGCCCAGTTTCCAGGGTAACTGACTGCCCTGTTTCCGGGGTATATGATCTCCCTGTTTCCGGGGTAACTGACCGCCCTGTTTCCAGGATAACTGACCGCCCTATTTCCGGGGTAACTGACCGCCCTGTTTCCAGGATAACTGACTGCCCTGTTTACTGGATAACTGACCGCCCTGTTTCCAGGTTAAATAACTGCCCTGTTTCCGGGATAACTGACTGCCCTGTTTCCAGGGTAACTGACTGCCCTGTTTCCGGGATAACTGACTGCCCTGTTTCCAGGGTAACTGATAACACTGTTTCCGGGATAACTGACTGCCCTGTTTCCAGGGTAACTGACTGCCCAGTTTCCAGGGTAACTGACTGCCCTGTTTCCGGGGTAACTGACTGCCCAGTTTCCAGAGTAACTGAATACCCTGTTTCCAGGGTAACTGACTGCCCTGTTTCCGGGATAACTGACTGCCCTGTTTCCAGGGTAACTGACTGCCCTGTTTCCGGGGTAACTGACTGCCCTGTTTCCAGGGTAAGTGATCACCCTGTTTCCGGGATAACTGACTGCCCTGTTTCCGGGATAACTGACTGCCCTGTTTCCAGGGTAACTGACTGCCCTGTTTCCGGGGTAACTGACTGCCCTGTTTCCAGCGTAACTGATCACCCTGTTTCCGGGATAACTGACTGCCCTGTTTCCGGGATAACTGACTGCCCTGTTTCCAGGGTAACTGACTGCCCTGTTTCCGGGGTAACTGACTGCCCTGTTTCCAGGATAACTGATCACTCTGTTTCCGGGGTAACTGACCACCCTGTGTCCGGGATAACTGACTGCCCTGTTTCCAGGCTAACTGACTGCCCTGTTTCCAGGATAACTGATCACCCTGTTTCCGGGATAACTGAGCGCCCTGTTTCCGGGGTAACTGACCACCCTGTTTCCAGGATAACTGATCACCCTGTTTCCGGGGTAACTGACCACCCTGTTTCCAGGGTCACTGACCACCCTGTTTCCAGGATAACTGAAAGCCCTGTTTCCAGGGTAACTGATCTCCCTGTTTCCGGGGTAACTGATCACCCTGTTTCCGGGTAACTGACTGCCCTGTTTCCAGGGTATCTGATGTCCCTGTTTCCAGGGTAACTGATCACCCTGTTTCCGGGGTAACTGACTGCCCTGTTTCCAGGGTAACTGATCTCCCTGTTTCCAGTGCAACGGATCACCATGTTTCCGGGGTAACTGACTGCCCTGTTTCCAGGGCAACTGACCGCCCTGTTTCCAGGGTAAGTGATCACCCTGTTTCCGGGATAACTGACTGCCCTGTTTCCGGGATAACTGACTGCCCTGTTTCCAGGGTAACTGACTGCCCTGTTTCCGGGGTAACTGACTGCCCTGTTTCCAGGCTAACTGACTGCCCTGTTTCCAGGATAACTGATCACCCCGTTTCTGGGGTAACTGACTGCCCTGTTTCCGGGGTAACTGACCACCCTGTTTCCAGGATAACTGATCACCCTGTTTCCGGGATAACTGACTGCCTGTTTCCAGGGTAACTGACTGCCCTGTTTCCGGGGTAACTGATTGCCCTGTTTCCAGCGTAACTGATCACCCTGTTTCCGGGATAACTGACTGCCCTGTTTCCGGGATAACTGACTGCCCTGTTTCCAGGGTAACTGACTGCCCTGTTTCCGGGGTAACTGACTGCCCTGTTTCCAGGATAACTGATCACTCTGTTTCCGGGGTAACTGACCACCCTGTGTCCGGGGTAACTGACTAATCTGTTTCCAGGGTTACTGACCGCCCTGTTTCTGGGGTAACTGAGTGCCCTGTTTCCGGGGTAACTGACCACCCTGTTTCCAGGATAACTGATCACCCACTTTCCGGGGGAACTGACAGCCCTGTTTCCGGGGTAACTGACTGCCCTGTTTCCAGGATAACTGACTGCCCTGTTTCCAGGTTAACTGACTGCCCTGTTTCCAGTGTAACTAACTGCCCTGTTTCCGGGGTAACTGATCACCCTGTTTCCGGGATAACTGAATACCCTGTTTCCAGGGCAACTGACTGCCCACTTTCCAGGGTAACTGATCACCCTGTATCCGGGATAACTGAATACCCTGTTTGCAGGGCAACTGACTGCCCAGTTTCCAGGGTAACTGACTGCCCTGTTTCCAGGGCAAGTGACCGCCCTGTTTCCGGGGTAACAGACTGCCCTGTTTCCAGGGTAACTGTTCACCCTGCTTCCGGGGTAACGGATCACCCTGTTTCCGGGGTAAATGACGGCCCTGTTTACAGGGTAACTGACCGCCCTGTTTCAGGGATAACTGTGTGCCCTGTTTCCAGGGTAAAAAACTGCCCTGTTTCCGGGGTAACTGACCGCCCTGTTTCCGGGGTAACTGAGTAATCTGTTTCCAGGTTTACTGACTGCCCTGTTTCCAGGGTAACTGACTGCCCAGTTTCCAGCGTAACTGACTGCCCTGTTTCCAGGGTAACTGACTGCCCTGTTTCCGGGGTAACTGACTGCCCAGTTTCCAGGGTAACTGACTGCCCTGTTTCCGGGGTAACTGACTGCCCAGTTTCCAGGGTAACTGATCACCCTGTTTCCGGGATAACTGACTACCCTGTTTCCAGGGTAACTGACTGCCCAGTTTCCAGGGAAACTGACTGCCCTGTTTCCGGGGTAACTGACTGCACAGTTTCCAGGGTAACTGATCACCCTGTTTCCGGGATAACTGACTGCCCTGTTTCCGGGCTAACTGACTGCCTGTTTCCAGGGTAACTGACTGCCCTGTTTCCGGGGTAACTGATTGCCCTGTTTCCAGCGTAACTGATCACCCTGTTTCCGGGATAACTGACTGCCCTGTTTCCGGGATAACTGACTGCCCTGTTTCCAGGGTAACTGACTGCCCTGTTTCAGGGGTAACTGACTGCCCTGTTTCCAGGATAACTGATCACTCTGTTTCCGGGGTAACTGACCACCCTGTGTCCGGGGTAACTGACTAATCTGTTTCCAGGGTTACTGACCGCCCTGTTTCTGGGGTAACTGAGTGCCCTGTTTCCGGGGTAACTGACCGCCCTGTTTCCAGGATAACTGATCACCCTGTTTCCAGGGTAACTGACCATCCTGTTTCCAGGGTAACTGACTGCCCAGTTTCCAGGGTAACTGACTGCCCTGTTTCCGGGGTAAATGATCACCCTGTTTCCGGGGTAACTGAGTAACCAGTTTCCAGGGTGACTGACTGCCCTGTTTCCAGGGTAACTGAGTGCCCAGTTTCCGGGGTAACTGACTGCCCTGTTTCCTGGATAGTTGACCGCCCTGCTTCCGGGGTAACTGACTGCCCTGTTTCCAGGTTAACTGACTGCCCAGTTTCCAGGGTAACTGATCACCCTTTTTCCGGGATAACTGACTGCCCTGTTTCCGGGATAACTGACTGCCCTGTTTCCAGGGTAACTGATCACCCAGTTTCCGGGATAACTGACTCCCCTGTTTCCAGGGTAACTGACTGCCCAGTTTCCAGGGTAACTGACTGCCCTGTTTCCAGGGAAACTGACTGTCCTGTTTCCGGGGTAACTGACTGCCCAGTTTCCAGGGTAACTGATCAGCCCGTTTCCGGGATAACTGACTGCCCTGTTTCCGGGATAACTGACTGCCCTGTTTCCGGGGTAACTGACCACCCTGTTTCCAGGGTCACTGACCACCCTGTTTCCAGGATAACTGACTGCCCTGTTTCCAGGGTAACTGACTGCCCTGTTTCCAGGGTAACTGACCGCCCTGTTTCCAGGATAACTGACCTACCTCTTTCCGGGGTAACTGACCGCCCTGTTTCCGGGGTAACTGATCACCCTGTTTCCGGGGTAACTGACTAACCAGTTTCCAGGGAGACTGACTGCCCTTTTTCCAGGGTAACTGACTGCCCAGTTTCCGGGGTAACTGACTGACCTGTTTCCTGGGTAACTCACTGCCCTGCTTCCGGGGAAACTGACTGCCCTGTTTCCAGGTTAACTGACTGCCCAGTTTCCAGGGTAACTGATCACCCTGTTTCCGGGATAACTGACTCCCCTGTTTCCAGGGTAACTGACTGCCCAGTTTCCAGGGTAACTGACTGCCCAGTTTCCGGGGTAACTGACTGCCCTGTTTCCAGGGAAACAGACTGCCCAGTTTCCAGGGTAACTGATCACCCTGTTTCAGGGATAACTGACTGCCCTGTTTCCGGGAGAAATGACTGCCCTGTTTCCAGGGTAACTGACTGCCCTGTTTCCGGGGTAACTGACTGCCCTATTTCCAGGCTAACTGACTGCCCTGTTTCCAGGATAACTGATCACCCTGTTTCCGGGGTAACTGACTGCCCGGTTTCCGGGGTAACTGACCGCCCTGTTTCCTGGATAACTGATCACCCTGTTTCCCGGGTAACTGACCACCCTGTTTCCAGGGTCACTGACCATCCTGTTTCCAGGATAACTGAAAGACCTGTTTCCAGGATAACTGATCTCCCTGTTTCCGGCGTAACTGATCACCCTGTTTCCGGGTAACTGACTGCCCTGTTTCCAGGGTAACTGATCTCCCTGTTTCCAGGGTAACTGACTGCCCTGTTTCCAGGATAACTGATCACTCTGTTTCCGGGGTAACTGACCACCCTGTTTCCGGGGCAAATGACTAATCTGTTTCCAGGGTTACTGACCGCCCTGTTTCTGGGGTAACTGACTGCCCTGTTTCCGGGGTAACTGACTGCCCTGTTTCCAGGATAACTGATCACCCTGTTTCCAGTGTAACTGACCATCCTGTTTCCAGGGTAACTGACTGCCCAGTTTCCAGGGTAACTGACTGCCCTGTTTCCGGGGTATATGATCTCCCTTTTCCGGGGTAACTGACCGCCCTGTTCCCAGGATAACTGACCGCCCTATTTCCGGGGTAACTGACCGCCCTGTTTCCAGGATAACTGACTGCCCTGTTTCCGGGATAACTGACTGCCCTGTTTACTGGATAACTGACCGCCCTGTTTCCAGGTTAAATAACTGCCCTGTTTCCGGGATAACTGACTGCCCTGTTTCCAGGGTAACTGACAGCCCTGTTTCCGGGATAACTGACTGCCCTGTTTCCAGGGTAACTGATAACACTGTTTCCGGGATAACTGACTGCCCTGTTTCCAGGGTAACTGACTGCCCAGTTTCCAGGGTAACTGACTGCCCTGTTTCCGGGGTAACTGACTGCCCTGTTTCCAGGGTAACTGACTGCCCAGTTTCCAGAGTAACTGAATACCCTGTTTCCAGGGTAACTGACTGCCCTGTTTCCGGGATAACTGACTGCCCTGTTTCCAGGGTAACTGACTGCCCTGTTTCCGGGGTAACTGACTGCCCTGTTTCCAGGCTAACTGACTGCCCTGTTTCCAGGATAACTGATCACCCCGTTTCTGGGGTAACTGACTGCCCTGTTTCTGGGGTAACTGACCACCGTGTTTCCAGGATAACTGATCACCCCGTTTCTGGGGTAACTGACTGCCCTGTTTCCGGGGTAACTGACCACCGTGTTTCCAGGATAACTGATCACCCTGTTTCCGGGATAACTGACTGCCTGTTTCCAGGGTAACTGACTGCCCTGTTTCCGGGGTAACTGATTGCCCTGTTTCCAGCGTAACTGATCACCCTGTTTCTGGGATAACTGACTGCCCTGTTTCCGGGATAACTGACTGCCCTGTTTCCAGGGTAACTGACTGCCCTGTTTCCGGGGTAACTGACTGCCCTGTTTCCAGGATAACTGATCACTCTGTTTCCGGGGTAACTGACCACCCTGTGTCCGGGATAACTGACTGCCCTGTTTCCAGGCTAACTGACTGCCCTGTTTCCAGGATAACTGATCACCCTGTTTCCGGGATAACTGAGCACCCTGTTTCCGGGGTAACTGACCGCCCTGTTTCCAGGATAACTGATCACCCTGTTTCCGGGGTAACTGACCACCCTGTTTCCAGGGTCACTGACCACCCTGTTTCCAGGATAACTGAAAGCCCTGTTTCCAGGGTAACTGATCTCCCTGTTTCCGGGGTAACTGATCACCCTGTTTCCAAGTAACTGACTGCCCTGTTTCCAGGGTATCTGATGTCCCTGTTTCCAGGGTAACTGATCACCCTGTTTCCGGGGTAACTGACTGCCCTGTTTCCAGGGTAACTGATCTCCCTGTTTCCAGTGCAACGGATCACCATGTTTCCGGGGTAACTGACTGCCCTGTTTCCAGGGCAACTGACCGCCCTGTTTCCAGGGTAAGTGATCACCCTGTTTCCGGGATAACTGACTGCCCTGTTTCCGGGATAACTGACTGCCCTGTTTCCAGGGTAACTGACTGCCCTGTTTCCGGGGTAACTGACTGCCCTGTTTCCAGGCTAACTGACTGCCCTGTTTCCAGGATAACTGATCACCCCGTTTCTGGGGTAACTGACTGCCCTGTTTCCGGGGTAACTGACCACCCTGTTTCCAGGATAACTGATCACCCTGTTTCCGGGATAACTGACTGCCTGTTTCCAGGGTAACTGACTGCCCTGTTTCCGGGGTAACTGATTGCCCTGTTTCCAGCGTAACTGATCACCCTGTTTCCGGGATAACTGACTGCCCTGTTTCCGGGATAACTGACTGCCCTGTTTCCAGGGTAACTGACTGCCCTGTTTCCGGGGTAACTGATCACCCTGTTTCCGGGATAACTGAATACCCTGTTTCCAGGGCAACTGACTGCCCACTTTCCAGGGTAACTGATCACCCTGTATCCGGGATAACTGAATACCCTGTTTGCAGGGCAACTGACTGCCCAGTTTCCAGGGTAACTGACTGCCCTGTTTCCAGGGCAAGTGACCGCCCTGTTTCCGGGGTAACAGACTGCCCTGTTTCCAGGGTAACTGTTCACCCTGCTTCCGGGGTAACGGATCACCCTGTTTCCGGGGTAAATGACGGCCCTGTTTACAGGGTAACTGACCGCCCTGTTTCAGGGATAACTGTGTGCCCTGTTTCCAGGGTAAAAAACTGCCCTGTTTCCGGGGTAACTGACCGCCCTGTTTCCGGGGTAACTGAGTAATCTGTTTCCAGGTTTACTGACTGCCCTGTTTCCAGGGTAACTGACTGCCCAGTTTCCAGCGTAACTGACTGCCCTGTTTCCAGGGTAACTGACTGCCCTGTTTCCGGGGTAACTGACTGCCCAGTTTCCAGGGTAACTGACTGCCCTGTTTCCGGGGTAACTGACTGCCCAGTTTCCAGGGTAACTGATCACCCTGTTTCCGGGATAACTGACTACCCTGTTTCCAGGGTAACTGACTGCCCAGTTTCCAGGGAAACTGACTGCCCTGTTTCCGGGGTAACTGACTGCACAGTTTCCAGGGTAACTGATCACCCTGTTTCCGGGATAACTGACTGCCCTGTTTCCGGGCTAACTGACTGCCTGTTTCCAGGGTAACTGACTGCCCTGTTTCCGGGGTAACTGATTGCCCTGTTTCCAGCGTAACTGATCACCCTGTTTCCGGGATAACTGACTGCCCTGTTTCCGGGATAACTGACTGCCCTGTTTCCAGGGTAACTGACTGCCCTGTTTCAGGGGTAACTGACTGCCCTGTTTCCAGGATAACTGATCACTCTGTTTCCGGGGTAACTGACCACCCTGTGTCCGGGGTAACTGACTAATCTGTTTCCAGGGTTACTGACCGCCCTGTTTCTGGGGTAACTGAGTGCCCTGTTTCCGGGGTAACTGACCGCCCTGTTTCCAGGATAACTGATCACCCTGTTTCCAGGGTAACTGACCATCCTGTTTCCAGGGTAACTGACTGCCCAGTTTCCAGGGTAACTGACTGCCCTGTTTCCGGGGTAAATGATCACCCTGTTTCCGGGGTAACTGAGTAACCAGTTTCCAGGGTGACTGACTGCCCTGTTTCCAGGGTAACTGAGTGCCCAGTTTCCGGGGTAACTGACTGCCCTGTTTCCTGGATAGTTGACCGCCCTGCTTCCGGGGTAACTGACTGCCCTGTTTCCAGGTTAACTGACTGCCCAGTTTCCAGGGTAACTGATCACCCTTTTTCCGGGATAACTGACTGCCCTGTTTCCGGGATAACTGACTGCCCTGTTTCCAGGGTAACTGATCACCCAGTTTCCGGGATAACTGACTCCCCTGTTTCCAGGGTAACTGACTGCCCAGTTTCCAGGGTAACTGACTGCCCTGTTTCCAGGGAAACTGACTGTCCTGTTTCCGGGGTAACTGACTGCCCAGTTTCCAGGGTAACTGATCAGCCCGTTTCCGGGATAACTGACTGCCCTGTTTCCGGGATAACTGACTGCCCTGTTTCCGGGGTAACTGACCACCCTGTTTCCAGGGTCACTGACCACCCTGTTTCCAGGATAACTGACTGCCCTGTTTCCAGGGTAACTGACTGCCCTGTTTCCAGGGTAACTGACCGCCCTGTTTCCAGGATAACTGACCTACCTCTTTCCGGGGTAACTGACCGCCCTGTTTCCGGGGTAACTGATCACCCTGTTTCCGGGGTAACTGACTAACCAGTTTCCAGGGAGACTGACTGCCCTTTTTCCAGGGTAACTGACTGCCCAGTTTCCGGGGTAACTGACTGACCTGTTTCCTGGGTAACTCACTGCCCTGCTTCCGGGGAAACTGACTGCCCTGTTTCCAGGTTAACTGACTGCCCAGTTTCCAGGGTAACTGATCACCCTGTTTCCGGGATAACTGACTCCCCTGTTTCCAGGGTAACTGACTGCCCAGTTTCCAGGGTAACTGACTGCCCAGTTTCCGGGGTAACTGACTGCCCTGTTTCCAGGGAAACAGACTGCCCAGTTTCCAGGGTAACTGATCACCCTGTTTCAGGGATAACTGACTGCCCTGTTTCCGGGAGAAATGACTGCCCTGTTTCCAGGGTAACTGACTGCCCTGTTTCCGGGGTAACTGACTGCCCTATTTCCAGGCTAACTGACTGCCCTGTTTCCAGGATAACTGATCACCCTGTTTCCGGGGTAACTGACTGCCCGGTTTCCGGGGTAACTGACCGCCCTGTTTCCTGGATAACTGATCACCCTGTTTCCCGGGTAACTGACCACCCTGTTTCCAGGGTCACTGACCATCCTGTTTCCAGGATAACTGAAAGACCTGTTTCCAGGATAACTGATCTCCCTGTTTCCGGCGTAACTGATCACCCTGTTTCCGGGTAACTGACTGCCCTGTTTCCAGGGTAACTGATCTCCCTGTTTCCAGGGTAACTGACTGCCCTGTTTCCAGGATAACTGATCACTCTGTTTCCGGGGTAACTGACCACCCTGTTTCCGGGGCAAATGACTAATCTGTTTCCAGGGTTACTGACCGCCCTGTTTCTGGGGTAACTGACTGCCCTGTTTCCGGGGTAACTGACTGCCCTGTTTCCAGGATAACTGATCACCCTGTTTCCAGTGTAACTGACCATCCTGTTTCCAGGGTAACTGACTGCCCAGTTTCCAGGGTAACTGACTGCCCTGTTTCCGGGGTATATGATCTCCCTTTTCCGGGGTAACTGACCGCCCTGTTCCCAGGATAACTGACCGCCCTATTTCCGGGGTAACTGACCGCCCTGTTTCCAGGATAACTGACTGCCCTGTTTCCGGGATAACTGACTGCCCTGTTTACTGGATAACTGACCGCCCTGTTTCCAGGTTAAATAACTGCCCTGTTTCCGGGATAACTGACTGCCCTGTTTCCAGGGTAACTGACAGCCCTGTTTCCGGGATAACTGACTGCCCTGTTTCCAGGGTAACTGATAACACTGTTTCCGGGATAACTGACTGCCCTGTTTCCAGGGTAACTGACTGCCCAGTTTCCAGGGTAACTGACTGCCCTGTTTCCGGGGTAACTGACTGCCCTGTTTCCAGGGTAACTGACTGCCCAGTTTCCAGAGTAACTGAATACCCTGTTTCCAGGGTCACTGACTGCCCTGTTTCCGGGATAACTGACTGCCCTGTTTCCAGGGTAACTGACTGCCCTGTTTCCGGGGTAACTGACTGCCCTGTTTCCAGGCTAACTGACTGCCCTGTTTCCAGGATAACTGATCACCCCGTTTCTGGGGTAACTGACTGCCCTGTTTCTGGGGTAACTGACCACCGTGTTTCCAGGATAACTGATCACCCCGTTTCTGGGGTAACTGACTGCCCTGTTTCCGGGGTAACTGACCACCGTGTTTCCAGGATAACTGATCACCCTGTTTCCGGGATAACTGACTGCCTGTTTCCAGGGTAACTGACTGCCCTGTTTCCGGGGTAACTGATTGCCCTGTTTCCAGCGTAACTGATCACCCTGTTTCTGGGATAACTGACTGCCCTGTTTCCGGGATAACTGACTGCCCTGTTTCCAGGGTAACTGACTGCCCTGTTTCCGGGGTAACTGACTGCCCTGTTTCCAGGATAACTGATCACTCTGTTTCCGGGGTAACTGACCACCCTGTGTCCGGGATAACTGACTGCCCTGTTTCCAGGCTAACTGACTGCCCTGTTTCCAGGATAACTGATCACCCTGTTTCCGGGATAACTGAGCGCCCTGTTTCCTGGGTAACTGACCGCCCTGTTTCCAGGATAACTGATCACCCTGTTTCCGGGGTAACTGACCACCCTGTTTCCAGGGTCACTGACCACCCTGTTTCCAGGATAACTGAAAGCCCTGTTTCCAGGGTAACTGATCTCCCTGTTTCCGGGGTAACTGATCACCCTGTTTCCAAGTAACTGACTGCCCTGTTTCCAGGGTATCTGATGTCCCTGTTTCCAGGGTAACTGATCACCCTGTTTCCGGGGTAACTGACTGCCCTGTTTCCAGGGTAACTGATCTCCCTGTTTCCAGTGCAACGGATCACCATGTTTCCGGGGTAACTGACTGCCCTGTTTACAGGGCAACTGACCGCCCTGTTTCCAGGGTAAGTGATCACCCTGTTTCCGGGATAACTGACTGCCCTGTTTCCGGGATAACTGACTGCCCTGTTTCCAGGGTAACTGACTGCCCTGTTTCCGGGGTAACTGACTGCCCTGTTTCCAGGCTAACTGACTGCCCTGTTTCCAGGATAACTGATCACCCCGTTTCTGGGGTAACTGACTGCCCTGTTTCCGGGGTAACTGACCACCCTGTTTCCAGGATAACTGATCACCCAGTTTCCAGGGTAACTGACTGCCCTGTTTCCGGGGTAACTGATTGCCCTGTTTCCAGCGTAACTGATCACCCTGTTTCCGGGATAACTGACTGCCCTGTTTCCGGGATAACTGACTGCCCTGTTTCCAGGGTAACTGACTGCCCTGTTTCCGGGGTAACTGACTGCCCTGTTTCCAGGATAACTGATCACTCTGTTTCCGGGGTAACTGACCACCCTGTGTCCGGGGTAACTGACTAATCTGTTTCCAGGGTTACTGACCGCCCTGTTTCTGGGGTAACTGAGTGCCCTGTTTCCGGGGTAACTGACCACCCTGTTTCCAGGATAACTGATCACCCACTTTCCGGGGGAACTGACAGCCCTGTTTCCGGGGTAACTGACTGCCCTGTTTCCAGGATAACTGACTGCCCTGTTTCCAGGTTAACTGACTGCCCTGTTTCCAGTGTAACTAACTGCCCTGTTTCCGGGGAAACTGATCACCCTGTTTCCGGGATAACTGAATACCCTGTTTCCAGGGCAACTGACTGCCCACTTTCCAGGGTAACTGATCACCCTGTATCCGGGATAACTGAATACCCTGTTTGCAGGGCAACTGACTGCCCAGTTTCCAGGGTAACTGACTGCCCTGTTTCCAGGGCAAGTGACCGCCCTGTTTCCGGGGTAACAGACTGCCCTGTTTCCAGGGTAACTGTTCACCCTGCTTCCGGGGTAACGGATCACCCTGTTTCCGGGGTAAATGACGGCCCTGTTTACAGGGTAACTGACCGCCCTGTTTCAGGGATAACTGTGTGCCCTGTTTCCAGGGTAAAAAACTGCCCTGTTTCCGGGGTAACTGACCGCCCTGTTTCCGGGGTAACTGAGTAATCTGTTTCCAGGTTTACTGACTGCCCTGTTTCCAGGGTAACTGACTGCCCAGTTTCCAGCGTAACTGACTGCCCTGTTTCCAGGGTAACTGACTGCCCTGTTTCCGGGGTAACTGACTGCCCAGTTTCCAGGGTAACTGACTGCCCTGTTTCCGGGGTAACTGACTGCCCAGTTTCCAGGGTAACTGATCACCCTGTTTCCGGGATAACTGACTACCCTGTTTCCAGGGTAACTGACTGCCCAGTTTCCAGGGAAACTGACTGCCCTGTTTCCGGGGTAACTGACTGCACAGTTTCCAGGGTAACTGATCACCCTGTTTCCGGGATAACTGACTGCCCTGTTTCCGGGCTAACTGACTGCCTGTTTCCAGGGTAACTGACTGCCCTGTTTCCGGGGTAACTGATTGCCCTGTTTCCAGCGTAACTGATCACCCTGTTTCCGGGATAACTGACTGCCCTGTTTCCGGGATAACTGAATGCCCTGTTTCCAGGGTAACTGGCTGCCCTGTTTCCGGGGTAACTGACTGCCCTGTTTCCAGGATAACTGTTCACCCTGTTTCCGGGGTAACGGATCACCCTGTTTCCGGGGTAACTGAGTAACCAGTTTCCAGGGTGACTGACTGCCCTGTTTCCAGGGTAACTGACTGCCCAGTTTCCGGGGTAACTGACTGCCCTGTTTCCGGGGTAAATGATCACCCTGTTTCCGGGGTAACTGAGTAACCAGTTTCCAGGGTGACTGACTGCCCTGTTTCCAGGGTAACTGACTGCCCAGTTTCCGGGGTAACTGACTGCCCTGTTTCCTGGATAGTTGACTGCCCTGCTTCCGGGGTAACTGACTGCCCTGTTTCCAGGTTAACTGACTGCCCAGTTTCCAGGGTAACTGATCACCCTTTTTCCGGGATAACTGACTGCCCTGTTTCCGGGATAACTGACTGCCCTGTTTCCAGGGTAACTGATCACCCAGTTTCCGGGATAACTGACTCCCCTGTTTCCAGGGTAACTGACTGCCCAGTTTCCAGGGTAACTGACTACCCTGTTTCCGGGGTAACTGACTGCCCTGTTTCCAGGGTAACTGACTGCCCAGTTTCCAGGATAACTGATCCCCCTGTTTCCGGGATAACTGACTGCCCTGTTTGCGGGAGAAATGACTGCCCTGTTTCCAGGGTCACTGACTGCCCTGTTTCCGGGGTAACTGACTGCCCTGTTTCCAGGGTAACTGATCACCCTGTTTACGGGATAAATGACTGCCCTGTTTCCGGGATAACTGACTGCCCTGTTTCCAGGATAACTGACTGCCCTGTTTCCGGGGTAACTGACTGCCCTGTTTCCAGGCTAACTGACTGCCCTGTTTCCAGGATAACTGATCACCCTGTTTCCGGGATAACTGACTGCCCTGTTTCCGGGGTAACTGACCGCCCTGTTTCCAGAATAACTGATCACCCTGTTTCCGGGGTAACTGACCACCCTGTTTCCAGGGTCACTGACCACCCTGTTTCCAGGATAACTGAAAGCCCTGTTTCCAGGGTAACTGATCTCCCTGTTTCCGGGGTAACTGATCACCCTGTTTCCGGGTAACTGACTGCCCTTTTTCCAGGGTATCTGATGTCCCTGTTTCCAGGGTAACTGATCACTCTGTTTCCGGGGTAACTGACTGCCCTGTGTCCAGGGTAACTGATCTCCCTGTTTCCAGTGCAACGGATCACCATGTTTCCGGGGTAACTGACTGCCCTGTTTCCAGGGTTACTGACCGCCCTGTTTCCGGGGTAACTGACTGCCCAGTTTCCAGGGTAACTGTTCACCCTGTTTCCGGGGTAACGGATCACCCTGTTTCCGGGGTAAATGACTGCCCTGTTTCCAGGGTAACTGACCGCCCTGTTTCAGGGATAACTGTGAGCCCTATTTCCAGGGTAAAAAACTGCCCTGTTTCCAGGGTAACTGACCGCCCTGTTTCCAGGGTATCTGAAGTCCCTGTTTCCAGGGTAACAGATCACCCTGTTTCCGGGATAACTGACTGCCCTGTTTCCGGGATAACTGACTGCCCTGTTTCCAGGGTAACTGACTGCCCTGTTTCCGGGGTAACTGACTGCCCTGTTTCCAGGCTAACTGACTGCCCTGTTTCCAGGATAACTGATCACCCTGTTTCCAGGGTAACTGACTGCCCTGTTTCCGGGGTAACTGACCGCCCTGTTTCCAGGATAACTGATCACCCTGTTTCCGGGGTAACTGACCACCCTGTTTCCAGGGTCACTGACCACCCTGTTTCCAGGATAACTGACTCCCCTGTTTCCAGGGTAACTGACTGCCCTGTTTCCGGGGTAACTGACCGCCCTGTTTCCAGGATAACTGACCTACCTGTTTCCGGGGTAACTGACCGCCCTGTTTCGAGGATAACTGACTGCCCTGTTTCCAGGTTAACTGACTGCCCTGTTTCCAGTGTAACTGACTGCCCTATTTCCAGGGGAACTGACTGCCCTGTTTCCGGGGTAAATGATCACCCTGTTTCCGGGGTAACTGAGTAACCAGTTTCCAGGGTGACTGACTGCCCTGTTTCCAGGGTAACTGACTGCCCAGTTTCCGGGGTAACTGACTGCCCTGATTCCTGGGTAGTTGACTGCCCTGTTTCCAGGGTAACTGATCACCCTTTTTCCGGGATAACTGACTGCCCTGTTTCCGGGATAACTGACTGCCCTGTTTCCAGGGTAACTGATCACCCTTTTTCCGGGATAACTGACTGCCCTGTTTCCGGGATAACTGACTGCCCTGTTTCCAGGGTAACTGATCACCCAGTTTCCGGGATAACTGACTCCCCTGTTTCCAGGGTAACTGACTGCCCAGTTTCCAGGGTAACTGACTGCCCTGTTTCCGGGGTAACTGACTGCCCTGTTTCCAGGGTAACTGACTGCCCAGTTTCCAGGATAACTGATCCCCCTGTTTCCGGGATAACTGACTGCCCAGTTTCCAGGGTAACTGATCACCCTGTTTCTGGAAGAACTGACTGCCCTGTTTCCAGGGCAACTGACTGCCCAGTTTCCAGGGTAACTGACTGCTCTGTTTCCAGGGCAAGTGACCGCCCTGTTTCCGGGGTAACAGACTGCCCAGTTTCCAGGGTAACTGTTCACCCTGTTTCCGGGGTAACGGATCACCCTGTTTCCGGGGTAAATGACGGCCCTGTTTCCAGGGTAACTGACCGCCCTGTTTCAGGGATAACTGTGTGCTCTGTTTCCAGGGTAAAAAACTGCCCTGTTTCCGGGGTAACTGACCGCCCTGTTTCCAGGATAACTGATCACCCTGTTTCCGGGGTAACTGACTGCCCAGTTTCCAGCGTAACTGACTGCCCTGTTTCCAGGGTAACTGACTGCCCTGTTTCCGGGGTAACTGACTGCCCAGTTTCCGGGATAACTGATCACCCTGTTTCCGGGGTAACTGATTGCCCTGTTTCCAGCGTAACTGATCACCCTGTTTCCGGGATAACTGACTGCCCTGTTTCCGGGATAACTGACTGCCCTGTTTCCAGGGTAACTGACTGCCCTGTTTCCGGGGTAACTGACTGCCCTGTTTCCAGGATAACTGATCACTCTGTTTCCGGAGTAACTGACCACCCTGTGTCCGGGGTAACTGACTAATCTGTTTCCAGGGTTACTGACCGACCTGTTTCTGGGGTAACTGAGTGCCCTGTTTCCGGGGTAACTGACCGCCCTGTTTCCAGGATAACTGATCACCCTGTTTCCAGGGTAACTGACCATCCTGTTTCCAGGGTAACTGACTGCCCAGTTTGCAGGGTAAATGACTGCCCTGTTTCCGGCGTAACAGATCTCCCTGTTTCCGGGGTAACAGACCGCCCTGTTTCCAGGATAACTGACTGCCCTGTTTCCGGGATAACTGACTGCCCTGTTTACTGGATAACTGACCGCCCTGTTTCCAGGTTAACTGACTGCCCTGTTTACTGGATAACTGACCGCCCTGTTTCCAGGTTAACTGACTGCCCTGTTTCCGGGATAACTGACTGCACTGTTTCCAGGGTAACTGACTGCCCTGTTTATGGGATAACTGACTGCCCTGTTTCCAGGGTAACTGATAACCCTGTTTCCGGGCTAACTGAATGCCCTGTTTCCAGGGTAAGTGACTGCCCAGTTTCCAGGGTAACTGACTGCCCTGTATCCGGGGTAACTGACTGCCCTGTTTCCAGGGTAACTGACTGCCCTGTTTCCGGGGTAACTGACTGCCCTGTTTCCAGGGTAACTGATCACCCTGTTTACGGGATAAATGACTGCCCTGTTTCCGGGATAACTGACTGCCCTGTTTCCAGGATAACTGACTGCCCTGTTTCCGGGGTAACTGACTGCCCTGTTTCCAGGCTAACTGACTGCCCTGTTTCCAGGATAACTGATCACCCTGTTTCCGGGATAACTGAGCGCCCTGTTTCCGGGGTAACTGACCGCCCTGTTTCCAGGATAACTGATCACCCTGTTTCTGGGGTAACTGACCACCCTGTTTCCAGGGTCACTGACCACCCTGTTTCCAGGATAACTGAAAGCCCTGTTTCCAGGGTAACTGATCTCCCTGTTTCCGGGGTAACTGATCACCCTGTTTCCGGGTAACTGACTGCCCTGTTTCCAGGGTATCTGATGTCCCTGTTTCCAGGGTAACTGATCACCCTGTTTCCGGGGTAACTGACTGCCCTGTTTCCAGGGTAACTGATCTCCCTGTTTCCAGTGCAACGGATCACCATGTTTCCGGGGTAACTGACTGCCCTGTTTCCAGGGCAACTGACCGCCCTGTTTCCGGGGTAACTGACTGCCCAGTTTCCAGGGTAACTGTTCACCCTATTTCCGGGGTAACGGGACACCCTGTTTCCGGGGTCAATGACTGCCCTGTTTCCAGGGTAACTGACCGCCCTGTTTCAGGGATAACTGTGAGCCCTATTTCCAGGGTAAAAAACTGCCCTGTTTCCAGGGTAACTGACCGCCCTGTTTCCAGTATAACTGATCACCCTGTTTCCGGAGTAACTGAGTAATCTGTTTCCAGGGTTACTGACTGCCCTGTTTCCGGGGTAACTGACTGCCCAGTTTCCAGCGTAACTGACTGCCCTGTTTCCAGGGTAACTGACTGCCCAGTTTCCAGGTAACTGACTGCCCAGTTTCCAGGGTAACTAACTGCCCTGTTTCCGGGGTAACTGATCACCCTGTTTCCGGGATAACTGAATACCCTGTTTCCAGGGCAACTGACTGCCCAGTTTCCAGGGGAACTGATCACCCTGTTTCTGGGATAACTGACTGCCCTGTTTCCAGGGCAACTGACTGCCCAGTTTCCAGGGTAACTGACTGCCCAGTTTCCAGGGTAACTAACTGCCGTGTTTCCAGGGTAACTGATCACCCTGTTTACGGGATAAATGACTGCCCTGTTTCCGGGATAACTGACTGCCCTGTTTCCAGGATAACTGACTGCCCTGTTTCCGGGGTAACAGACTGCCCAGTTTCCAGGTTAACTGTTCACCCTGTTTCCGGGGTAACGGATCACCCTGTTTCCGGGGTAAATGACGGCCCTGTTTCCAGGGTAACTGACCGCCCTGTTTCAGGGATAACTGTGTGCCCTGTTTCCAGGGTAAAAAACTGCCCTGTTTCCGGGGTAACTGACCGCCCTGTTTCCAGGATAACTGATCACCCTGTTTCCGGGGTAACTGACTGTCCAGTTTCCAGCGTAACTGACTGCCCTGTTTCCAGGGTAACTGACTGCCCTGTTTCCGGGGTAACTGACTGCCCAGTTTCCAGGGTAACTGACTGCCCTGTTTCCGGGGTAACTGACTGCCCAGTTTCCAGGGTAACTGATCACCCTGTTTCCGGGATAACTGATCACCCTGTTTCCGGGGTAACTGATTGCCCTGTTTGCAGCGTAACTGATCACCCTGTTTCCGGGATAACTGACTGCCCTGTTTCCGGGATAACTGACTGCCCTGTTTCCAGGGTAACTGACTGCCCTGTTTCCGGGGTAACTGACTGCCCTGTTTCCAGGATAACTGATCACTCTGTTTCCGGGGTAACTGACCACCCTGTGTCCGGGGTAACTGACTAATCTGTTTCCAGGGTTAATGACTGCCCTGTTCCCGGGGTAACTGACTGCCCGGTTTCCGGGATAACTGACTGCCCTGTTTCCAGGGTAACTGATAACCCTGTTTCCAGGATAACTGACTCCCCTGTTTCCAGGGTAACTGACTGCCCGGTTTCCGGGATAACTGACTGCCCGGTTTCCGGGATAACTGACTGCCCTGTTTCCAGGGTAACAGATCTCCCTGTTTCCAGGATAACTGACTCCCCTGTTTCCAGGGTAACTGATTGCCCCATTATCCGGGGTAACTGACCGCCCTGTTTCCAGGTTAACTGACTGCCCTGTTTCCGGGATAACTGACTGCCCTGTTTCCAGGGTAACTGACTGCCCGGTTTCCGGGATAAATGACTGCCCTGTTTCCAGGGTAACTGATAACCCTGTTTCCAGGATAACTGACTCCCCTGTTTCCAGGGTAACTGATTGCCCTGTTTCCGGGGTAACTGACTGCCCTGTTTCCAGGATAACTGACCTACCTATTTCCAGGGTAAATGACTGCCCTGTTTCCAGGTTAACTGACTGCCCAGTTTCCAGGGTAACTGATCACCCTTTTTCCGGGATATCTGACGGCCCTGTTTCAGGGATAAGTGAATGCCCTGTTTCCAGGGTAACTGATCACCCTGTTTCCGGGATAACTGACTCCCCGGTTTCCATGGTAACTGACTGCCCAGTTTCCAGGGTAACTGACTGCCCTGTTTGCTGGGTAACTGACTGCCCTGTTTCCAGGGTAACTGATCGCCCAGTTTCCAGGGTAACTGATCACCCTGTTTCCGGGATAACTGACTGCCCTGTTTCCGGGAGAAATGAGTGCCCTGTTTCCAGGGTAACTGACTGCCCTGTTTCCGGGGTAACTGACTGCCCTGTTTCCAGGGTAACTGATCACCCTGTTTCCGGGATAAATGACTGCCCTGTTTCCGGGATAACTGACTGCCCTGTTTCCAGGGTAACTGACTGCCCTGTTTCCGGGGTAACTGACTGCCCTGTTTCCAGGCTAACTGACTGCCCTGTTTCCAGGATAACTGATCACCCTGTTTCCGGGGTAACTGACTGCCCTGTTTCCAGGCTAACTGACTGCCCTGTTTCCAGGATAACTGATCACCCTGTTTCCGGGGTAACTGACTGCCCTGTTTCCGGGGTAACTGACCGCCCTGTTTCCAGGATAACTGATCACCCTGTTTCCGGGGTAACTGACCACCCTGTTTCCAGGGTCACTGACCACCCTGTTTCCAGGAAAACTGACTCCCCTGTTTCCAGCGTAACTGATCACCCTGTTTCCAGGATAACTGACCTACCTATTTCCGGGGTAACTGACCGCCCTGTTTCCAGGATAACTGACTGCCCTGTTTGAGGTTAACTGACTGCCCTGTTTCCAGGGTAACTGACTGCCCTGTTTCCAGGGGAACTGACTGCCCTGTTTCCGGGGTAAATGATCACCCTGGTTCCGGGGTAACTGACTAACCAGTTTCCAGGGTGACTGACTGCCCTGTTTCCAGGGTAACTGACTGCCCAGTTTCCGGGGTAACTGACTGCCCTGTTTCCAGGGTAACTGACTGCCCAGTTTCCAGGGTAACTGATCACCCTGTTTCCGGGAAAACTGACTGCCCTGTTTCCGGGAGAAATGACTGCCCTGTTTCCAGGGTAACTGACTGCCCTGTTTCCGGGGTAACTGACTGCCCTGTTTCCAGGGTAACTGATCACCCTGTTTCCGGGATAAATGACTGCCCTGTTTCCGGGATAACTGACTGCCCTGTTTCCAGGGTAACTGACTGCCCTGTTTCCGGGGTAACTGACTGCCCTGTTTCCAGGCTAACTGACTGCCCTGTTTCCAGGATAACTGATCACCCTGTTTCCGGTGTAACTGACTGCCCCGTTTCCGGGGTAACTGACCGCCCTGTTTCCAGGATAACTGACTGCCCTGTTTCCAGCGTCACTGACCACCCTGTTTCCAGGATAACTGAAAGCCCTGTTTCCAGGGTAACTGATCTCCCTGTTTCCGGGGTAACTGATCACCCTGTTTCCGGGTAACTGACTGCCCTGTTTCCAGGTTAACTGATCTCCATGTTTCCAGGGTAACTGATCACCCTGTTTCCGGGGTAACTGACTGCCCTGTTTCCAGGGTAACTGACTGCCCTGTTTCCGGGGTAACTGACTGCCCTGTTTCCAGGATAACTGATCACTCAGTTTCCGGGGGAACTGACCACCCTGTTTCCAGGGTAACTGACTAATCTGTTTCCAGGGTTACTGACCGCCCTGTTTCTGGGGTAACTGACTGCCCTGTTTCCGGGGAAACTGACCGCCCTGCTTCCAGGATAACTGATCACCCTGTTTCCAGTGTAACTGACCATCCTATTTCCAGGGTAACTGACTAATCTGTTTCCAGGGTAACTGACTACCCTGTTTCCGGGGTAACAGATCTCCCTGTTTCCGGGGTAACTGACCGCCCTGTTTCCAGGATAACTGACCGCCCTATTTCCAGGGTAACTGATCACCCTGTTTCCAGGGTAACTGATCACCCTGTTTCCGGGGTAACTGACTGCCCTGCTTCCAGGGTAACTGACTGCCCTGTTTCCGGGGTAACTGACTGCCCTGTTTCCAGGATAACTGATCACTCTGTTTCCGGGGGAACTGACCACCCTGTTTCCAGGGTAACTGACTAATCTGTTTCCAGGGTAACTGACTGCCCTGTTTCCGGGGTAACAGATCTCCCTGTTTCCGGGGTAACTGACCGCCCTGTTTCCAGGATAACTGACCACCCTATTTCCGGGGTAACTGACCGCTCTGCTTCCAGGATAACTGACTGCCCTGTTTCCGGGATAACTGACTGCCCTGTTTAATGGATAACTGACTGCCCTGTTTCCAGGTTAACTGACTGCCCTGTTTCCGGGATAACTGACTGCCCTGTTTCCAGGTTAACTGACTGCCCTGTTTCCGGGATAACTGACTGCCCTGTTTCCAGGTTAACTGACTGCCCTGTTTCCGGGATAACTGACTGCCCTGTTTCCAGGTTAACTGACTGCCCTGTTTCCGGGATAACTGACTGCCCTGTTTCCAGGGTAACTGATAACCCTGTTTCCAGGATAACTGACTGCCCTGTTTCCGGGGTAACTGACTGCCCTGTTTCCAGGATAACTGATCACTCTGTTTCCGGGGGAACTGACCACCCTGTTTCCAGGGTAACTGACTAATCTGTTTCCAGGGTAACTGACTGCCCTGTTTCCGGGGTAACAGATCTCCCTGTTTCCGGGGTAACTGACCGCCCTGTTTCCAGGATAACTGACCGCCCTATTTCCGGGGTAACTGACCGCTCTGCTTCCAGGATAACTGACTGCCCTGTTTCCGGGATAACTGACTGCCCTGTTTAATGGATAACTGACTGCCCTGTTTCCAGGTTAACTGACTGCCCTGTTTCCGGGATAACTAACTGCCCTGTTTCCAGGTTAACTGACTGCCCTGTTTCCGGGATAACTGACTGCCCTGTTTCCAGGGTAACTGATAACCCTGTTTCCAGGATAACTGACTGCCCAGTTTCCAGGGTAACTGACTGCTCGGTTTCCAGGGTAACTGACTGCCCTGTTTCCGGGGTAACTGACTGCCCTGTTTCCAGGGTAACTGACTGCCCAGTTTCCAGAGTAACTGAATACCCTGTTTCCAGGGTAACTGACTGCCCTGTTTCCGGGATAACTGACTGCCCTGTTTCCAGGGTAACTGACTGCCCTGTTTCCGGGATAACTGATGCCCTGTTTCCGGGATAACTGACTGCCCTGTTTCCAGGGTAACTGACTGCCCTGTTTCCGGGGTAACTGCCTGCCCTGTTTCCAGGCTAACTGACTGCCCTGTTTCCAGGATAACTGATCACCTGTTTCCGGGGTAACTGACTGCCCTGTTTCCGGGGTAAGTGACCGCCCTGTTTCCAGGACAACTGATCACCCTGTTTCCGGGGTAACTGACCACCCTGTTTCCAGGATAACTGACCACCCTGTTTCCAGGATAACTGACTCCCCTGTTTCCAGGGTAACTGACTGCCCTGTTTCCGGGGTAACTGACCGCCCTGTTTCCAGGATAACTGACCTACCTATTTCCGGGGTAACTGACCGCCCTGTTTGCAGTGTAACTGACTGCCCTGTTTCCAGGGTAACAGACTGCCCTGTTTCCGGGGTAAATGATCACCCTGTTTCCGGGGTAACTGACTAACCAGTTTCCAGGGTGACTGACTGCCCTGTTTCCAGGGTAACTGACTGCCCAGTTTCCAGGGTAACTGATCACCCTTTTTCCGGGGTAACTGACTGCCCTGTTTCCTGGCTAATTGACTGCCCAGTTTCCAGGGTAACTGATCACCCTTTTTCCGGGATAACTGACTGCCCTGTTTCCGGGATAACTGACTGCCCAGTTTCCAGGGTAACTGATCACCCTTTTTCCGGGATAACTGACTGCCCTGTTTCCGGGATAACTGACTGCCCAGTTTCCAGGGTAACTGATTACCCTTTTTCCGGGGTAACTGACTGCCCTGTTTCCAGGTTAACTGACTGCCCAGTTTCCAGGGTAACTGATCACCCTTTTTCCGGGATAACTGACTGCCCTGTTTCCGGGATAACTGACTGCCCTGTTTCCAGGCTAACTGACTGCCCTGTTTCCAGGATAACTGATCACCCTGTTTCCGGGGTAACTGACTGCCCTGTTTCCGGGGTAACTGACCGACCGCCCTGTTTCCAGGATAACTGATCACCCTGTTTCCGGGGTAACTGACCACCCTGTTTCCAGTGTAACTGACTAATCTGTTTCCAGGGTAACTGACCGCCCTGTTTATGGGGTAACTGACTGCCCTGTTTCCGGGGTAACTGACCGCCCTGTTTCCAGGATAACTGATCACCCTGCTTCCAGGGGAACTGACCATCCTGTTTCCAGGGTAACTGACTGCCCAGTTTCCAGGGTGACTGACTGCCCTGTTTCCAGGGTAACTGACTGCCCACTTTCCGGGTTAACTGACAGCCCTGTTTCCAGGGTAATTGACTGCCCTGCTTCCGGGGTAACTGACTGCCCTGTTTCCTGGTTAACTGACTGCCCAGTTTCCTGGGTAACTGATCACCCTTTTTCCGGGATAACTGACTGCCCTGTTTCCGGGATAACTGACTGCCCTGTTTCCAGGGTAACTGATCACCCTGTTTCCGGGATAACTGACTCCCCTGTTTCCAGGGTAACTGACTGCCCAGTTTCCAGGGTAACTGACTGCTATGTTTCCGGGGTAACTGACTGCCCTGTTTCCAGGTTAACTGATTGCCCAGTTTCCAGGGTAACTGACTGCCCTGTTTCCGGGATAACTGACTGCCCTGTTTCCAGGCTAACTGACTGCCCTGTTTCCAGGATAACTGATCACCCTGTTTCCGGGGTAACTGACTGCCCTGTTTCCGGGGTAACTGACCGACCGCCCTGTTTCCAGGATAACTGATCACCCTGTTTCCGGGGTAACTGACCACCCTGTTTCCAGTGTAACTGACTAATCTGTTTCCAGGGTTACTGACCGCCCTTTTTCTGGGGTAACTGACTGCCCTGTTTCCGGGGTAACTGACCGCCCTGTTTCCAGGATAACTGATCACCCTGCTTCCAGGGTAACTGACCATCCTGTTTCCAGGGTAACTGACTGCCCAGTTTCCAGGATAACTGACTGCCCTGTTTCCGGGGTAACAGATCTCCTGTTTCCAGGGTAACTGACCGCCCTGTTTCCAGGATAACTGACTGCCCTATTTCCGGGGTAACTGAATGCCCTGTTTCCAGGATAACTGACTGCCCTGTTTCCGGGATAACTGACTGCCCTGTTTACTGGATAACTGACCGCCCTGTTTCCAGGTTAATTGACTGCCCTGTTTCCGGGGTAACTGACTGCCCTGTTTCCAGGGTAACTGACTGCCCAGTTTCCAGGGTAACTGATCACCCTGTTTCCGGGATAACTGACTGCCCAGTTTCCGGGAGAAATGACAGCCCTGTTTCCAGGGTAACTGACTGCCCTGTTTCCAGGGTAACTGACTGCCCTGTTTCCAGGCTAACTGACTGCCCTGTTTCCAGGATAACTGATCACCCTGTTTCCGGGGTAACTGACTGCCCTGTTTCCGGGGTAACTGACCGACCGCCCTGTTTCCAGGATAACTGATCACCCTGTTTCCGGGGTAACTGACCACCCTGTTTCCAGGGTAACTGACTAATCTGTTTCCAGGGTTACTGACCGCCCTGTTTCTGGGGTAACTGACTGCCCTGTTTCCGGGGTAACTGACCGCCCTGTTTCCAGGATAACTGATCACCCTGTTTCCAGGGTAACTGACCATCCTGTTTCCAGGGTAACTGACTGCCCAGTTTCCAGGGTAACTGACCGCCCTATTTCCGGGGTAACTGACCGCCCTGTTTCCAGGATAACTGAATGCCCTGTTTCCGGGGTAACTGACTGCCCTGTTTCCAGGCTAACTGACTGCCCTGTTTCCAGGATAACTGATCACCCTGTTTCCGGGGTAACTGACTGCCCTGTTTCCGGGGTAACTGACCGCCCTGTTTCCAGGATAACTGACCACCCTGTTTCCAGCGTCACTGACCACCCTGTTTCCAGGATAACTGAAAGCCCTGTTTCCAGGGTAACTGATCTCCCTGTTTCCGGGGTAACTGATCACCCTGTTTCCGGGTAACTGACTGCCCTGTTTCCAGGTTAACTGATCTCCCTGTTTCCAGGGTAACTGATCACCCTGTTTCCGGGGTAACTGACTGCCCTGTTTCCAGGGTAACTGACTGCCCTGTTTCCGGGGTAACTGACTGCCCTGTTTCCAGGATAACTGATCACTCAGTTTCCGGGGGAACTGACCACCCTGTTTCCAGGGTAACTGACTAATCTGTTTCCAGGGTTACTGACCGCCCTGTTTCTGGGGTAACTGACTGCCCTGTTTCCGGGGAAACTGACCGCCCTGCTTCCAGGATAACTGATCACCCTGTTTCCAGTGTAACTGACCATCCTATTTCCAGGGTAACTGACTAATCTGTTTCCAGGGTAACTGACTACCCTGTTTCCGGGGTAACAGATCTCCCTGTTTCCGGGGTAACTGACCGCCCTGTTTCCAGGATAACTGACCGCCCTATTTCCAGGGTAACTGATCACCCTGTTTCCAGGGTAACTGATCACCCTGTTTCCGGGGTAACTGACTGCCCTGCTTCCAGGGTAACTGACTGCCCTGTTTCCGGGGTAACTGACTGCCCTGTTTCCAGGATAACTGATCACTCTGTTTCCGGGGGAACTGACCACCCTGTTTCCAGGGTAACTGACTAATCTGTTTCCAGGGTAACTGACTGCCCTGTTTCCGGGGTAACAGATCTCCCTGTTTCCGGGGTAACTGACCGCCCTGTTTCCAGGATAACTGATCACCCTGTTTCCAGGGTAACTGACCATCCTGTTTCCAGGGTAACTGACTGCCCAGTTTGCAGGGTAAATGACTGCCCTGTTTCCGGGATAACTGACTGCCCTGTTTCCAGGGTAACTGATAACCCTGTTTCCAGGATAACTGACTGCCCAGTTTCCAGGGTAACTGACTGCTCGGTTTCCAGGGTAACTGACTGCCCTGTTTCCGGGGTAACTGACTGCCCTGTTTCCAGGGTAACTGACTGCCCAGTTTCCAGAGTAACTGAATACCCTGTTTCCAGGGTAACTGACTGCCCTGTTTCCGGGATAACTGACTGCCCTGTTTCCAGGGTAACTGACTGCCCTGTTTCCGGGATAACTGATGCCCTGTTTCCGGGATAACTGACTGCCCTGTTTCCAGGGAAACTGACTGCCCTGTTTCCGGGGTAACTGCCTGCCCTGTTTCCAGGCTAACTGACTGCCCTGTTTCCAGGATAACTGATCACCTGTTTCCGGGGTAACTGACTGCCCTGTTTCCGGGGTAAGTGACCGCCCTGTTTCCAGGACAACTGATCACCCTGTTTCCGGGGTAACTGACCACCCTGTTTCCAGGATAACTGACCACCCTGTTTCCAGGATAACTGACTCCCCTGTTTCCAGGGTAACTGACTGCCCTGTTTCCGGGGTAACTGACCGCCCTGTTTCCAGGATAACTGACCTACCTATTTCCGGGGTAACTGACCGCCCTGTTTGCAGTATAACTGACTGCCCTGTTTCCAGGGTAACAGACTGCCCTGTTTCCGGGGTAAATGATCGCCCTGTTTCCGGGGTAACTGACTCACCAGTTTCCAGGGTGACTGACTGCCCTGTTTCCAGGGTAACTGACTGCCCAGTTTCCAGGGTAACTGATCACCCTTTTTCCGGGGTAACTGACTGCCCTGTTTCCTGGCTAATTGACTGCCCAGTTTCCAGGGTAACTGATCACCCTTTTTCCGGGATAACTGACTGCCCTGTTTCCGGGATAACTGACTGCCCAGTTTCCAGGGTAACTGATCACCCTTTTTCCGGGATAACTGACTGCCCTGTTTCCGGGATAACTGACTGCCCAGTTTCCAGGGTAACTGATCACCCTTTTTCCGGGGTAACTGACTGCCCTGATTCCAGGTTAACTGACTGCCCAGTTTCCAGGGTAACTGATCACCCTTTTTCCGGGATAACTGACTGCCCTGTTTCCGGGATAACTGACTGCCCTGTTTCCAGGCTAACTGACTGCCCTGTTTCCAGGATAACTGATCACCCTGTTTCCGGGGTAACTGACTGCCCTGTTTCCGGGGTAACTGACCGACCGCCCTGTTTCCAGGATAACTGATCACCCTGTTTCCAGGGTAACTGACCACCCTGTTTCCAGTGTAACTGACTAATCTGTTTCCAGGGTAACTGACCGCCCTGTTTCTGGGGTAACTGACTGCCCTGTTTCCGGGGTAACTGACCGCCCTGTTTCCAGGATAACTGATCACCCTGCTTCCAGGGGAACTGACCATCCTGTTTCCAGGGTAACTGACTGCCCAGTTTCCAGGGTGACTGACTGCCCTGTTTCCAGGGTAACTGACTGCCCACTTTCCGGGTTAACTGACAGCCCTGTTTCCAGGGTAATTGACTGCCCTGCTTCCGGGGTAACTGACTGCCCTGTTTCCTGGTTAACTGACTGCCCAGTTTCCTGGGTAACTGATCACCCTTTTTCCGGGATAACTGACTGCCCTGTTTCCGGGATAACTGACTGCCCTGTTTCCAGGGTAACTGATCACCCTGTTTCCGGGATAACTGACTCCCCTGTTTCCAGGGTAACTGACTGCCCAGTTTCCAGGGTAATTGACTGCTATGTTTCCGGGGTAACTGACTGCCCTGTTTCCAGGTTAACTGACTGCCCAGTTTCCAGGGTAACTGACTGCCCTGTTTCCGGGATAACTGACTGCCCTGTTTCCAGGCTAACTGACTGCCCTGTTTCCAGGATAACTGATCACCCTGTTTCCGGGGTAACTGACTGCCCTGTTTCCGGGGTAACTGACCGACCGCCCTGTTTCCAGGATAACTGATCACCCTGTTTCCGGGGTAACTGACCACCCTGTTTCCAGTGTAACTGACTAATCTGTTTCCAGGGTTACTGACCGCCCTTTTTCTGGGGTAACTGACTGCCCTGTTTCCGGGGTAACTGACCGCCCTGTTTCCAGGATAACTGATCACCCTGCTTCCAGGGTAACTGACCATCCTGTTTCCAGGGTAACTGACTGCCCAGTTTCCAGGGTAACTGACTGCCCTGTTTCCGGGGTAACAGATCTCCTGTTTCCAGGGTAACTGACCGCCCTGTTTCCAGGATAACTGACTGCCCTATTTCCGGGGTAACTGAATGCCCTGTTTCCAGGATAACTGACTGCCCTGTTTCCGGGATAACTGACTGCCCTGTTTACTGGATAACTGACCGCCCTGTTTCCAGGTTAATTGACTGCCCTGTTTCCGGGGTAACTGACTGCCCTGTTTCCATGGTAACTGACTGCCCAGTGTCCAGGGTAACTGATCACCCTGTTTCCGGGATAACTGACTGCCCAGTTTCCGGGAGAAATGACAGCCCTGTTTCCAGGGTAACTGACTGCCCTGTTTCCAGGGTAACTGACTGCCCTGTTTCCAGGCTAACTGACTGCCCTGTTTCCAGGATAACTGATCACCCTGTTTCCGGGGTAACTGACTGCCCTGTTTCCGGGGTAACTGACCGACCGCCCTGTTTCCAGGATAACTGATCACCCTGTTTCCGGGGTAACTGACCACCCTGTTTCCAGGGTAACTGACTAATCTGTTTCCAGGGTTACTGACCGCCCTGTTTCTGGGGTAACTGACTGCCCTGTTTCCGGGGTAACTGACCGCCCTGTTTCCAGGATAACTGATCACCCTGTTTCCAGGGTAACTGACCATCCTGTTTCCAGGGTAACTGACTGCCCAGTTTCCAGGGTAACTGACCGCCCTATTTCCGGGGTAACTGACCGCCCTGTTTCCAGGATAACTGAATGCCCTGTTTCCGAGATAACTGACTGCCCTGTTTACTGGATAACTGACCGCCCTGTTTCCAGGTTAACTGACTGCCCTGTTTCCGGGATAACTGACTGCCCTGTTTCCAGGGTAACTGATTGCCCTGTTTCCGGTGTAACTGACTGCCCTGTTTCCAGGGTAACTGATCACCCTGTTTCCGGGACAACTGACTGCCCTGTTTCCGGGATAACTGACTGCCCTGTTTCCAGGAAAACTGACTGCCCTGTTTAAGGGGTAACTGACTACCCTGTTTCCAAGCTAACTGATGGCCCTATTTCCAGGATAACTGATCACCCTGTTTCCGCGGTAACTGACTGCCCTGTTTCCGGGGTAACTGACCGCCCTGTTTCCACGATAACTGATCACCCTGTTTCCGGGGTCACTTACCACACTGTTTCCAGTGCAACGGATCACCATGTTTCCGGGGTAACTGACTGCCCTGTTTCCAGGGCAACTGACCGCCCTGTTTCCGGGGGAACTGACTGCCCAGTTTCCAGGGTAACTGACTGCCCAGTTTCCAGGGTAACTAACTGCCCTGTTTCCGGGGTAACTGACTGCCCAGTTTCCAGGGTAACTGACTGCCCTGTTTCCAGGGTAACTGACAGCCCACCTTCCAGTGTAACTGATCACCCTGTTTCCAGGATAATTGACTGCCCTGTTTCCAGGGTAACTGACCGCCCTGTTTCCAGGGTCACTGACTGCCCAGTTTCCAGGGTAAATTATCACCCTGTTTCCGGGATAACTAACTGCCCTGTTTCCGGGATAACTGACTGCCCTGTTTCCGGGGTAACTGATCACCCTGTTTCCGGGGTAACTGACTGCCCAGTTTCCGGGGTAACTGACTTCCCTGTTTCAGGGTAACTGACTGCCCAGTTTCCATGGTAACTGACTGCCCTGTTTCCGGGGTAACTGATCACCCTGTTTCCGGGGTAACTGACTGCCCAGTTTCCAGGGTGACTGACTGCCCTGTTTCCAGGGTAACTGACTGCCCAGTTTCCAGGGTAACTGACTGCCCTGTTTCCAGGGTAACTGATCACCCTGTTTCCGGGATAACTGACTGCCCTGTTTCCGGGATAAGTGACTGCCCTGTTTCCAGGGTAACTGACTGACCCTGTTTCCGGGGTAACTGACTGCCCTGTTTCCAGGCTAACTGACTGCCCTGTTTCCAGGATAACTGATCACCCTGTTTCCGGGGTAACTGACTGCCCTGTTTCCGGGGTAACTGACCGCCCTGTTTCCAGGGTCACTGACCACCATGTTTCCAGGATAACTGAAAGCCCTGTTTCCAGGGTAACTGATCTCCCTGTTTCCGGGGTAACTGATCACCCTGTTTCCGGGTAACTGACTGCCCTGTTTCCGGGGTAACTGACTGCCCTGTTTCCAGGGTAACTGATCTCCCTGTTTCCAGTGCAACGGATCACCATGTTTCCGGGGTAACTGACTGCCCTGTTTCCAGGGCAACAAACTGCCCTGTTTCCGGGGGAACTGACTGCCCAGTTTCCAGGGTAACTGACTGCCCAGTTTCCAGGGTAACTAACTGCCCTGTTTCCGGGGTAACTGACTGCCCAGTTTCCAGGGTAACTGACTGCCCTGTTTCCAGGGTAACTGACAGCCCACCTTCCAGTGTAACTGATCACCCTGTTTCCAGGATAATTGACTGCCCTGTTTCCAGGGTAACTGACCGCCCTGTTTCCAGGGTAACTGACTGCCCAGTTTCCAGGGTAAATTATCACCCTGTTTCCGGGATAACTAACTGCCCTGTTTCCAGGATAACTGACTGCCCTGTTTCCGGGGTAACTGATCACCCTGTTTCCGGGGTAACTGACTGCCCAGTTTCCGGGGTAACTGACCTCCCTGTTTCCAGGGTAACTGACTGCCCTGTTTCCGGGATAACTGACTGCCCTGTTTCCAGGGTAACTGATAACCCTGTTTCCGGGATAACTGACTGCCCTGTTTCCAGGGTAACTGACTGCCCAGTTTCCAGAGTAACTGAATAACCTGTTTCCAGGGTAACAGATCACCCTGTTTCCGGGGTAACTGACTGCCCTGTTTCCGGGGTAACTGACCGCACTGTTTCCAGGATAACTGATCACCCTGTTTCCGGGGTAACTGACCACCCTGTTTCCAGGGTCACTGACCACCCTGTTTCCAGGATAACTGACTCCCCTGTTTCCAGGGTAACTGACTGTTCTGTTTCCAGGGGAACTGACTGCCCTGTTTCCGGGGTAACAGATCACCCTGTTTCCGGGTTAACTGATTAACCAGTTTCCAGGGTGACTGACTGCCCTGTTTCCAGGGTAACTGACTGCCCAGTTTCCGGGGTAACTGACTGTCCTGTTTCCTGGGTAACTGACTGCCCTGCTTCCGGGGTAACTGACTGCCCTGTTTCCCGGGTAACTGACAGCCCAGTTTCCAGGGTAACTGATCACCCTTTTTCCGGGATAACTGACTGCTCTGTTTCCGGGATAACTGACTGCCCTGTTTCCAGGGTAACTGATCACCCTGTTTCCGGGATAACTGACTCCCCTGTTTGCAGGGTAACTGACTGCCCAGTTTCCAGGGTAACTGACTGCCCTGTGTCCGGGGTAACTGACTGCCCTGTTTCCAGGGTAACTGACTGCCCAGTTTCCAGGGTAACTGATCACCCTGTTTCCGGGATAACAGAGTGCACTTTTTCCGGGAGAAATGACTGCCCTGTTTCCTGGGTAACTGACTGCCCTGCTTCCGGGGTAAATGACTGCCCTGTTTCCAGGTTAACTGACTGCCCAGTTTCCAGGGTAACTGATCACCCTTTTTCCCGGATAACTGACGGCCCTGTTTCAGGGATAAGTGAATGCCCTGTTTCCAGGGTAACTGATCACCCTGTTTCCGGGATAACTGACTCCCCGGTTTCCATGGTAACTGACTGCCCAGTTTCCAGGGTAACTGACTGCCCTGTTTGCGGGGCAACTGACTGCCCTGTTTCCAGGGTAACTGATTGCCCAGTTTCCAGGGTAACTGATTACCCTGTTTCCGGGATAACTGACTGCCCAGTTTCCGGGAGAAATGACTGCCCTGTTTCCAGGGTAACTGACTGCCCTGTTTCCAGGGTAACTGATCACCCTGTTTCCGGGATAAATGACTGCCCTGTTTCCGGGATAACTGACTGCCCTGTTTCCAGGGTAACTGACTGCCCTGTTTCCGGGGTAACTGACTGCCCTGTTTCCAGGGGAACTGACTGCCCTGTTTCCGGGGTAACTGACTGCCCAGTTTCCGGGGTAACTGACTGCCCTGTTTCCAGGGTAACTGACTGCCCAGTTTCCAGGGTAACTGATCACCCTGTTTCCGGGAAAACTGACTGCCCTGTATCCGGGAGTAATGACTGCCCTGTTTCCAGGGTAACTGACTGCCCTGTTCCCGGGGTAACTGACTGCCCTATTCCAGGGTAACTGATCACCCTGTTTCCGGGATAAATGACTGCCCTGTTTCCGGGATAACTGACTGCCCTGTTTCCAGGGTAACTGACTGCCCTGTTTCCGGGGTAACTGACTGCCCTGTTTCCAGGCTAACTGACTGCCCTGTTTCCAGGATAACTGATCACCCTGTTTCCGGGGTAACTGACTGCCCCGTTTCCGGGGTAACTGACCGCCTTGTTTCCAGGATAACTGACCACCCTGTTTCCAGTGTCACTGACCACCCTGTTTCCAGGATAACTGAAAGCCCTGTTTCCAGGGTAACTGATCTCCCTGTTTCCGGGGTAACTGATCACCCTGTTTCCGGGTAACTGACTGCCCTGTTTCCAGGTTAACTGATCTCCCTGTTTTCAGGGTAACTGATCACCCTGTTTCCGGGGTAATTGACTGCCCTGTTTCCAGGGTAACTGACTGCCCTGTTTCCGGGGTAACTGACTGCCCTGTTTCCAGGATAACTGATCACTCTGTTTCCGGGGTAACTGACCACCCTGTTTCCGGGGTAACTGACTAATCTGTTTCCAGGGTTACTGACCGCCCTGTTTCTGGGGTAACTGACTGCCCTGTTTCCGAGGGAACTGACCGCCCTGTTTCCAGGATAACTGATCACCCTGTTTCCAGTGTAACTAACCATCCTATTTCCAGGGTAACTGACTGCCCAGTTTCCAGGGTAACTGACTGCCCTGTTTCCGGGGTAACAGATCTCCCTGTTTCCGGGGTAACTGACCGCCCTGTTTCCAGGATAACTGACCGCCCTATTTCTGGGGTAACTGACCGCTCTGCTTCCAGGATAACTGACTGCCCTGTTTCCGGGATATCTGACTGCCCTGTTTAATGGATAACTGACTGCCCTGTTTCCAGGTTAACTGACTGCCCTGTTTCCGGGATAACTGACTGCCCTGTTTCCAGGTTAACTGACTGCCCTGTTTCCGGGATAACTGACTGCCCTGTTTCCGGGATAACTGACTGCCCTGTTTCCAGGGTAACTGACTTACCCTGTTTCCGGGGTAACTGACTGCCCTGTTTCCAGGCTAACTGACTGCCCTGTTTCCAGGATAACTGATCACCCTGTTTCCGGGGTAACTGACTGCCCTGTTTCCGGGGTAACTGACCGCCCTGTTTCCAGGGTCACTGACCACCCTGTTTCCAGGATAACTGAAAGCCCTGTTTCCAGGGTAACTGATCTCCCTGTTTCCGGGGTAACTGATCACCCTGTTTCCGGGTAACTGACTGCCCTGTTTCCGGGGTAACTGACTGCCCTGTTTCCAGGGTAACTGATCTCCCTGTTTCCAGTGCAACGGATCACCATGTTTCCGGGGTAACTGACTGCCCTGTTTCCAGGGCAACAAACTGCCCTGTTTCCGGGGGAACTGACTGCCCAGTTTCCAGGGTAACTGACTGCCCAGTTTCCAGGGTAACTAACTGCCCTGTTTCCGGGGTAACTAACTGCCCTGTTTCCGGGGTAACTGACTGCCCAGTTTCCAGTGTAACTGTCACCCTGTTTCCAGGATAATTGACTGCCCTGTTTCCAGGGTAACTGACCGCCCTGTTTCCAGGGTAACTGACTGCCCAGTTTCCAGGGTAAATTATCACCCTGTTTCCGGGATAACTAACTGCCCTGTTTCCAGGATAACTGACTGCCCTGTTTCCGGGGTAACTGATCACCCTGTTTCCGGGGTAACTGACTGCCCAGTTTCCGGGGTAACTGACCTCCCTGTTTCCAGGGTAACTGACTGCCCTGCTTCCGGGATAACTGACTGCCCTGTTTCCAGGGTAACTGATAACCCTGTTTCCGGGATAACTGATTGCCCTGTTTCCAGGGTAACTGACTGCCCAGTTTCCAGAGTAACTGAATAACCTGTTTCCAGGGTAACAGATCACCCTGTTTCCGGGGTAACTGACTGCCCTGTTTCCGGGGTAACTGACCGCACTGTTTCCAGGATAACTGATCACCCTGTTTCCGGGGTAACTGACCACCCTGTTTCCAGGGTCACTGACCACCCTGTTTCCAGGATAACTGACTCCCCTGTTTCCAGGGTAACTGACTGTTCTGTTTCCAGGGGAACTGACTGCCCTGTTTCCGGGGTAACAGATCACCCTGTTTCCGGGTTAACTGATTAACCAGTTTCCAGGGTGACTGACTGCCCTGTTTCCAGGGTAACTGACTGCCCAGTTTCCGGGGTAACTGACTGTCCTGTTTCCTGGGTAACTGACTGCCCTGCTTCCGGGGTAACTGACTGCCCTGTTTCCCGGGTAACTGACAGCCCAGTTTCCAGGGTAACTGATCACCCTTTTTCCGGGATAACTGACTGCTCTGTTTCCGGGATAACTGACTGCCCTGTTTCCAGGGTAACTGATCACCCTGTTTCCGGGATAACTGACTCCCCTGTTTGCAGGGTAACTGACTGCCCAGTTTCCAGGGTAACTGACTGCCCTGTGTCCGGGGTAACTGACTGCCCTGTTTCCAGGGTAACTGACTGCCCAGTTTCCAGGGTAACTGATCACCCTGTTTCCGGGATAACAGAGTGCACTTTTTCCGGGAGAAATGACTGCCCTGTTTCCTGGGTAACTGACTGCCCTGCTTCCGGGGTAAATGACTGCCCTGTTTCCAGGTTAACTGACTGCCCAGTTTCCAGGGTAACTGATCACCCTTTTTCCCGGATAACTGACGGCCCTGTTTCAGGGATAAGTGAATGCCCTGTTTCCAGGGTAACTGATCACCCTGTTTCCGGGATAACTGACTCCCCGGTTTCCATGGTAACTGACTGCCCAGTTTCCAGGGTAACTGACTGCCCTGTTTGCGGGGCAACTGACTGCCCTGTTTCCAGGGTAACTGATTGCCCAGTTTCCAGGGTAACTGATTACCCTGTTTCCGGGATAACTGACTGCCCAGTTTCCGGGAGAAATGACTGCCCTGTTTCCAGGGTAACTGACTGCCCTGTTTCCAGGGTAACTGATCACCCTGTTTCCGGGATAAATGACTGCCCTGTTTCCGGGATAACTGACTGCCCTGTTTCCAGGGTAACTGACTGCCCTGTTTCCGGGGTAACTGACTGCCCTGTTTCCAGGGGAACTGACTGCCCTGTTTCCGGGGTAACTGACTGCCCAGTTTCCGGGGTAACTGACTGCCCTGTTTCCAGGGTAACTGACTGCCCAGTTTCCAGGGTAACTGATCACCCTGTTTCCGGGAAAACTGACTGCCCTGTATCCGGGAGTAATGACTGCCCTGTTTCCAGGGTAACTGACTGCCCTGTTCCCGGGGTAACTGACTGCCCTATTCCAGGGTAACTGATCACCCTGTTTCCGGGATAAATGACTGCCCTGTTTCCGGGATAACTGACTGCCCTGTTTCCAGGGTAACTGACTGCCCTGTTTCCGGGGTAACTGACTGCCCTGTTTCCAGGCTAACTGACTGCCCTGTTTCCAGGATAACTGATCACCCTGTTTCCGGGGTAACTGACTGCCCCGTTTCCGGGGTAACTGACCGCCTTGTTTCCAGGATAACTGACCACCCTGTTTCCAGTGTCACTGACCACCCTGTTTCCAGGATAACTGAAAGCCCTGTTTCCAGGGTAACTGATCTCCCTGTTTCCGGGGTAACTGATCACCCTGTTTCCGGGTAACTGACTGCCCTGTTTCCAGGTTAACTGATCTCCCTGTTTTCAGGGTAACTGATCACCCTGTTTCCGGGGTAATTGACTGCCCTGTTTCCAGGGTAACTGACTGCCCTGTTTCCGGGGTAACTGACTGCCCTGTTTCCAGGATAACTGATCACTCTGTTTCCGGGGTAACTGACCACCCTGTTTCCGGGGTAACTGACTAATCTGTTTCCAGGGTTACTGACCGCCCTGTTTCTGGGGTAACTGACTGCCCTGTTTCCGAGGGAACTGACCGCCCTGTTTCCAGGATAACTGATCACCCTGTTTCCAGTGTAACTAACCATCCTATTTCCAGGGTAACTGACTGCCCAGTTTCCAGGGTAACTGACTGCCCTGTTTCCGGGGTAACAGATCTCCCTGTTTCCGGGGTAACTGACCGCCCTGTTTCCAGGATAACTGACCGCCCTATTTCTGGGGTAACTGACCGCTCTGCTTCCAGGATAACTGACTGCCCTGTTTCCGGGATATCTGACTGCCCTGTTTAATGGATAACTGACTGCCCTGTTTCCAGGTTAACTGACTGCCCTGTTTCCGGGATAACTGACTGCCCTGTTTCCAGGTTAACTGACTGCCCTGTTTCCGGGATAACTGACTGCCCTGTTTCCGGGATAACTGACTGCCCTGTTTCCAGGGTAACTGACTTACCCTGTTTCCGGGGTAACTGACTGCCCTGTTTCCAGGCTAACTGACTGCCCTGTTTCCAGGATAACTGATCACCCTGTTTCCGGGGTAACTGACTGCCCTGTTTCCGGGGTAACTGACCGCCCTGTTTCCAGGGTCACTGACCACCCTGTTTCCAGGATAACTGAAAGCCCTGTTTCCAGGGTAACTGATCTCCCTGTTTCCGGGGTAACTGATCACCCTGTTTCCGGGTAACTGACTGCCCTGTTTCCGGGGTAACTGACTGCCCTGTTTCCAGGGTAACTGATCTCCCTGTTTCCAGTGCAACGGATCACCATGTTTCCGGGGTAACTGACTGCCCTGTTTCCAGGGCAACAAACTGCCCTGTTTCCGGGGGAACTGACTGCCCAGTTTCCAGGGTAACTGACTGCCCAGTTTCCAGGGTAACTAACTGCCCTGTTTCCGGGGTAACTAACTGCCCTGTTTCCGGGGTAACTGACTGCCCAGTTTCCAGTGTAACTGTCACCCTGTTTCCAGGATAATTGACTGCCCTGTTTCCAGGGTAACTGACCGCCCTGTTTCCAGGGTAACTGACTGCCCAGTTTCCAGGGTAAATTATCACCCTGTTTCCGGGATAACTAACTGCCCTGTTTCCAGGATAACTGACTGCCCTGTTTCCGGGGTAACTGATCACCCTGTTTCCGGGGTAACTGACTGCCCAGTTTCCGGGGTAACTGACCTCCCTGTTTCCAGGGTAACTGACTGCCCTGCTTCCGGGATAACTGACTGCCCTGTTTCCAGGGTAACTGATAACCCTGTTTCCGGGATAACTGATTGCCCTGTTTCCAGGGTAACTGACTGCCCAGTTTCCAGAGTAACTGAATAACCTGTTTCCAGGGTAACAGATCACCCTGTTTCCGGGGTAACTGACTGCCCTGTTTCCGGGGTAACTGACCGCACTGTTTCCAGGATAACTGATCACCCTGTTTCCGGGGTAACTGACCACCCTGTTTCCAGGGTCACTGACCACCCTGTTTCCAGGATAACTGACTCCCCTGTTTCCAGGGTAACTGACTGTTCTGTTTCCAGGGGAACTGACTGCCCCGTTTCCGGGGTAACAGATCACCCTGTTTCCGGGTTAACTGATTAACCAGTTTCCAGGGTGACTGACTGCCCTGTTTCCAGGGTAACTGACTGCCCAGTTTCCGGGGTAACTGACTGTCCTGTTTCCTGGGTAACTGACTGCCCTGCTTCCGGGGTAACTGACTGCCCTGTTTCCCGGGTAACTGACAGCCCAGTTTCCAGGGTAACTGATCACCCTTTTTCCGGGATAACTGACTGCTCTGTTTCCGGGATAACTGACTGCCCTGTTTCCAGGGTAACTGATCACCCTGTTTCCGGGATAACTGACTCCCCTGTTTGCAGGGTAACTGACTGCCCAGTTTCCAGGGTAACTGACTGCCCTGTGTCCGGGGTAACTGACTGCCCTGTTTCCAGGGTAACTGACTGCCCAGTTTCCAGGGTAACTGATCACCCTGTTTCCGGGATAACAGAGTGCACTTTTTCCGGGAGTAATGACTGCCCTGTTTCCTGGGTAACTGACTGCCCTGCTTCCGGGGTAAATGACTGCCCTGTTTCCAGGTTAACTGACTGCCCAGTTTCCAGGGTAACTGATCACCCTTTTTCCCGGATAACTGACGGCCCTGTTTCAGGGATAAGTGAATGCCCTGTTTCCAGGGTAACTGATCACCCTGTTTCCGGGATAACTGACTCCCTGGTTTCCATGGTAACTGACTGCCCAGTTTCCAGGGTAACTGACTGCCCTGTTTGCGGGGCAACTGACTGCCCTGTTTCCAGGGTAACTGATTGCCCAGTTTCCAGGGTAACTGATTACCCTGTTTCCGGGATAACTGACTGCCCTGTTTCCGGGAGAAATGACTGCCCTGTTTCCAGGGTAACTGACTGCCCTGTTTCCAGGGTAACTGATCACCCTGTTTCCGGGATAAATGACTGCCCTGTTTCCGGGATAACTGACTGCCCTGTTTCCAGGGTAACTGACTGCCCTGTTTCCGGGGTAACTGACTGCCCTGTTTCCAGGCTAACTGACTGCCCTGTTTCCAGGATAACTGATCACCCTGTTTCCGGGGTAAATGACTGCCCTGTTTCCGGGGTAACTGACCGCCCTGTTTCCAGGATAACTGATCACCCTGTTTCCGGGGTAACTGACTGCCCTGTTTCCGGGGTAACTGACTGCCCTGTTTCCGGGGTAACTGACCGCCCTGTTTCCAGGAGAACTGATCACCCTGTTTCCGGGGTAACTGACCACCCTGTTTCCAGGGTCACTGACCACCCTGTTTCCAGTATAACTGACTCCCCTGTTTCCAGCATAACTGATCACCCTGTTTCCAGGATAACTGACCTACCTATTTCCGGGGTAACTGACCGCCCTGTTTCCAGGATAACTGACTGCCCTGTTTCCAGGTTAACTGACTGCCCTGTTTCCAGGGTAACTGACTGCCCTGTTTCCAGGGGAACTGACTGCCCTGTTTCCGGGGTAACTGACTGCCCAGTTTCCGGGGTAACTGACTGCCCTGTTTCCAGGGTAACTGACTGCCCAGTTTCCAGGGGAAATGATCACCCTGTTTCCGGGAAAACTGACTGCCCTGTATCCGGGAGTAATGACTGCCCTGTTTCCAGGGTAACTGACTGCCCTGTTTCCGGGGTAACTGACTGCCCTATTCCAGGGTAACTGACTGCCCTGTTTCCGGGGTAACTGACTGCCCTGTTTCCAGGCTAACTGACTGCCCTGTTTCCAGGATAACTGATCACCCTGTTTCCGGGGTAACTGACTGCCCCGTTTCGGGGGTAACTGACCGCCTTGTTTCCAGGATAACTGACCACCCTGTTTCCAGTGTCACTGACCACCCTGTTTCCAGGATAACTGAAAGCCCTGTTTCCAGGGTAACTGATCTCCCTGTTTCCGGGGTAACTGATCACCCTGTTTCCGGGTAACTGACTGCCCTGTTTCCAGGTTAACTGATCTCCCTGTTTTCAGGGTAACTGATCACCCTGTTTCCGGGGTAATTGACTGCCCTGTTTCCAGGGTAACTGACTGCCCTGTTTCCGGGGTAACTGACTGCCCTGTTTCCAGGATAACTGATCACTCTGTTTCCGGGGTAACTGACCACCCTGTTTCCGGGGTAACTGACTAATCTGTTTCCAGGGTTACTGACCGCCCTGTTTCTGGGGTAACTGACTGCCCTGTTTCCGAGGGAACTGACCGCCCTGTTTCCAGGATAACTGATCACCCTGTTTCCAGTGTAACTGACCATCCTATTTCCAGGGTAACTGACTGCCCAGTTTCCAGGGTAACTGACTGCCCTGTTTCCGGGGTAACAGATCTCCCTGTTTCCGGGGTAACTGACCGCCCTGTTTCCAGGATAACTGACCGCCCTATTTCCGGGGTAACTGACCGCTCTGCTTCCAGGATAACTGACTGCCCTGTTTCCGGGATATCTGACTGCCCTGTTTAATGGATAACTGACTGCCCTGTTTCCAGGTTAACTGACTGCCCTGTTTCCGGGATAAATGACTGCCCTGTTTCCAGGGTAACTGATCACCCTGTTTCCGGGATAACTGACTCCCCTGTTTGCAGGGTAACTGACTGCCCAGTTTCCAGGGTAACTGACTGCCCTGTGTCCGGGATAAATGACTGCCCTGTTTCCAGCATAACTGATCACCCTGTTTCCAGGATAACTGACCTACCTATTTCCGGGGTAACTGACCGCCCTGTTTCCAGGATAACTGACTGCCCTGTTTCCAGGTTAACTGACTGCCCTGTTTCCAGGGTAACTGACTGCCCTGTTTCCAGGGGAACTGACTGCCCTGTTTCCGGGGTAACTGACTGCCCAGTTTCCGGGGTAACTGACTGCCCTGTTTCCAGGGTAACTGACTGCCCAGTTTCCAGGGGAAATGATCACCCTGTTTCCGGGAAAACTGACTGCCCTGTATCCGGGAGTAATGACTGCCCTGTTTCCAGGGTAACTGACTGCCCTGTTTCCGGGGTAACTGACTGCCCTATTCCAGGGTAACTGACTGCCCTGTTTCCGGGGTAACTGACTGCCCTGTTTCCAGGCTAACTGACTGCCCTGTTTCCAGGATAACTGATCACCCTGTTTCCGGGGTAACTGACTGCCCCGTTTCGGGGGTAACTGACCGCCTTGTTTCCAGGATAACTGACCACCCTGTTTCCAGTGTCACTGACCACCCTGTTTCCAGGATAACTGAAAGCCCTGTTTCCAGGGTAACTGATCTCCCTGTTTCCGGGGTAACTGATCACCCTGTTTCCGGGTAACTGACTGCCCTGTTTCCAGGTTAACTGATCTCCCTGTTTTCAGGGTAACTGATCACCCTGTTTCCGGGGTAATTGACTGCCCTGTTTCCAGGGTAACTGACTGCCCTGTTTCCGGGGTAACTGACTGCCCTGTTTCCAGGATAACTGATCACTCTGTTTCCGGGGTAACTGACCACCCTGTTTCCGGGGTAACTGACTAATCTGTTTCCAGGGTTACTGACCGCCCTGTTTCTGGGGTAACTGACTGCCCTGTTTCCGAGGGAACTGACCGCCCTGTTTCCAGGATAACTGATCACCCTGTTTCCAGTGTAACTGACCATCCTATTTCCAGGGTAACTGACTGCCCAGTTTCCAGGGTAACTGACTGCCCTGTTTCCGGGGTAACAGATCTCCCTGTTTCCGGGGTAACTGACCGCCCTGTTTCCAGGATAACTGACCGCCCTATTTCCGGGGTAACTGACCGCTCTGCTTCCAGGATAACTGACTGCCCTGTTTCCGGGATATCTGACTGCCCTGTTTAATGGATAACTGACTGCCCTGTTTCCAGGTTAACTGACTGCCCTGTTTCCGGGATAAATGACTGCCCTGTTTCCAGGGTAACTGATCACCCTGTTTCCGGGATAACTGACTCCCCTGTTTGCAGGGTAACTGACTGCCCAGTTTCCAGGGTAACTGACTGCCCTGTGTCCGGGGTAACTGACTGCCCTGTTTCCAGGGTAACTGACTGCCCAGTTTCCAGGGTAACTGATCACCCTGTTTCCGGGATAACAGAGTGCACTTTTTCCGGGAGAAATGACTGCCCTGTTTCCTGGGTAACTGACTGCCCTGCTTCCGGGGTAAATGACTGCCCTGTTTCCAGGTTAACTGACTGCCCAGTTTCCAGGGTAACTGATCACCCTTTTTCCCGGATAACTGATGGCCCTGTTTCAGGGATAAGTGAATGCCCTGTTTCCAGGGTAACTGACTGCCCAGTTTCCAGGGTAACTGACTGCCCTGTTTGCGGGGCAACTGACTGCCCTGTTTCCAGGGTAACTGATTGCCCAGTTTCCAGGGTAACTGATTACCCTGTTTCCGGGATAACTGACTGCCCTGTTTCCGGGAGAAATGACTGCCCTGTTTCCAGGGTAACTGACTGCCCTGTTTCCAGGGTAACTGATCACCCTGTTTCCGGGATAAATGACTGCCCTGTTTCCGGGATAACTGACTGCCCTGTTTCCAGGGTAACTGACTGCCCTGTTTCCGGGGTAACTGACTGCCCTGTTTCCAGGCTAACTGACTGCCCTGTTTCCGGGGTAACTGACTGCCCTGTTTCCGGGGTAACTGACCGCCCTGTTTCCAGGAGAATTGATCACCCTGTTTCCGGGGTAACTGACCACCCTGTTTCCAGGGTCACTGACCACCCTGTTTCCAGTATAACTGACTCCCCTGTTTCCAGCATAGCTGATCACCCTGTTTCCAGGATAACTGACCTACCTATTTCCGGGGTAACTGACCGCCCTGTTTCCAGGATAACTGACTGCCCTGTTTCCAGGTTAACTGACTGCCCTGTTTCCAGGGTAACTGACTGCCCTGTTTCCAGGGGAACTGACTGCCCTGTTTCCGGGGTAACTGACTGCCCAGTTTCCGGGGTAACTGACTGCCCTGTTTCCAGGGTAACTGACTGCCCAGTTTCCAGGGTAACTGATCACCCTGTTTCCGGGAAAACTGACTGCCCTGTATCCGGGAGTAATGACTGCCCTGTTTCCAGGGTAACTGACTGCCCTGTTTCCGGGGTAACTGACTGCCCTATTCCAGGGTAACTGACTGCCCTGTTTCCGGGGTAACTGACTGCCCTGTTTCCAGGCTAAGTGACTGCCCTGTTTCCAGGATAACTGATCACCCTGTTTCCGGGGTAACTGACTGCCCCGTTTCCGGGGTAACTGACCGCCTTGTTTCCAGGATAACTGACCACCCTGTTTCCAGTGTCACTGACCACCCTGTTTCCAGGATAACTGAAAGCCCTGTTTCCAGGGTAACTGATCTCCCTTTTTCCGGGGTAACTGATCACCCTGTTTCCGGGTAACTGACTGCCCTGTTTCCAGGTTAACTGATCTCCCTGTTTTCAGGGTAACTGATCACCCTGTTTCCGGGGTAATTGACTGCCCTGTTTCCAGGGTAACTGACTGCCCTGTTTCCGGGGTAACTGACTGCCCTGTTTCCAGGTTAACTGATCTCCCTGTTTTCAGGGTAACTGATCACCCTGTTTCCGGGGTAATTGACTGCCCTGTTTCCAGGGTAACTGACTGCCCTGTTTCCGGGGTAACTGACTGCCCTGTTTCCAGGATAACTGATCACTCTGTTTCCGGGGTAACTGACCACCCTGTTTCCGGGGTAACTGACTAATCTGTTTCCAGGGTTACTGACCGCCCTGTTTCTGGGGTAACTGACTGCCCTGTTTCCGAGGGAACTGACCGCCCTGTTTCCAGGATAACTGATCACCCTGTTTCCAGTGTAACTGACCATCCTATTTCCAGGGTAACTGACTGCCCAGTTTCCAGGGTAACTGACTGCCCTGTTTCCGGGGTAACAGATCTCCCTGTTTCCGGGGTAACTGACCGCCCTGTTTCCAGGATAACTGACCGCCCTATTTCCGGGGTAACTGACCGCTCTGCTTCCAGGATAACTGACTGCCCTGTTTCCGGGATATCTGACTGCCCTGTTTAATGGATAACTGACTGCCCTGTTTCCAGGTTAACTGACTGCCCTGTTTCCGGGATAAATGACTGCCCTGTTTCCAGGGTAACTGATCACCCTGTTTCCGGGATAACTGACTCCCCTGTTTGCAGGGTAACTGACTGCCCAGTTTCCAGGGTAACTGACTGCCCTGTGTCCGGGGTAACTGACTGCCCTGTTTCCAGGGTAACTGACTGCCCAGTTTCCAGGGTAACTGATCACCCTGTTTCCGGGATAACAGAGTGCACTTTTTCCGGGAGAAATGACTGCCCTGTTTCCTGGGTAACTGACTGCCCTGCTTCCGGGGTAAATGACTGCCCTGTTTCCAGGTTAACTGACTGCCCAGTTTCCAGGGTAACTGATCACCCTTTTTCCCGGATAACTGATGGCCCTGTTTCAGGGATAAGTGAATGCCCTGTTTCCAGGGTAACTGATCACCCTGTTTCCGGGATAACTGACTCCCCGGTTTCCATGGTAACTGACTGCCCAGTTTCCAGGGTAACTGACTGCCCTGTTTGCGGGGCAACTGACTGGCCTGTTTCCAGGGTAACTGATTGCCCAGTTTCCAGGGTAACTGATTACCCTGTTTCCGGGATAACTGACTGCCCTGTTTCCGGGAGAAATGACTGCCCTGTTTCCAGGGTAACTGACTGCCCTGTTTCCAGGGTAACTGATCACCCTGTTTCCGGGATAAATGACTGCCCTGTTTCCGGGATAACTGACTGCCCTGTTTCCAGGGTAACTGACTGCCCTGTTTCCGGGGTAACTGACTGCCCTGTTTCCAGGCTAACTGACTGCCCTGTTTCCGGGGTAACTGACTGCCCTGTTTCCGGGGTAACTGACCGCCCTGTTTCCAGGAGAATTGATCACCCTGTTTCCGGGGTAACTGACCACCCTGTTTCCAGGGTCACTGACCACCCTGTTTCCAGTATAACTGACTCCCCTGTTTCCAGCATAACTGATCACCCTGTTTCCAGGATAACTGACCTACCTATTTCCGGGGTAACTGACCGCCCTGTTTCCAGGATAACTGACTGCCCTGTTTCCAGGTTAACTGACTGCCCTGTTTCCAGGGTAACTGACTGCCCTGTTTCCAGGGGAACTGACTGCCCTGTTTCCGGGGTAACTGACTGCCCAGTTTCCGGGGTAACTGACTGCCCTGTTTCCAGGGTAACTGACTGCCCAGTTTCCAGGGTAACTGATCACCCTGTTTCCGGGAAAACTGACTGCCCTGTATCCGGGAGTAATGACTGCCCTGTTTCCAGGGTAACTGACTGCCCTGTTTCCGGGGTAACTGACTGCCCTATTCCAGGGTAACTGACTGCCCTGTTTCCGGGGTAACTGACTGCCCTGTTTCCAGGCTAAGTGACTGCCCTGTTTCCAGGATAACTGATCACCCTGTTTCCGGGGTAACTGACTGCCCCGTTTCCGGGGTAACTGACCGCCTTGTTTCCAGGATAACTGACCACCCTGTTTCCAGTGTCACTGACCACCCTGTTTCCAGGATAACTGAAAGCCCTGTTTCCAGGGTAACTGATCTCCCTGTTTCCGGGGTAACTGATCACCCTGTTTCCGGGTAACTGACTGCCCTGTTTCCAGGTTAACTGATCTCCCTGTTTTCAGGGTAACTGATCACCCTGTTTCCGGGGTAATTGACTGCCCTGTTTCCAGGGTAACTGACTGCCCTGTTTCCGGGGTAACTGACTGCCCTGTTTCCAGGTTAACTGATCTCCCTGTTTTCAGAATAACTGATCACCCTGTTTCCGGGGTAATTGACTGCCCTGTTTCCAGGGTAACTGACTGCCCTGTTTCCGGGGTAACTGACTGCCCTGTTTCCAGGATAACTGATCACTCTGTTTCCGGGGTAACTGACCACCCTGTTTCCGGGGTAACTGACTAATCTGTTTCCAGGGTTACTGACCGCCCTGTTTCTGGGGTAACTGACTGCCCTGTTTCCGAGGGAACTGACCGCCCTGTTTCCAGGATAACTGATCACCCTGTTTCCAGTGTAACTGACCATCCTATTTCCAGGGTAACTGACTGCCCAGTTTCCAGGGTAACTGACTGCCCTGTTTCCGGGGTAACAGATCTCCCTGTTTCCGGGGTAACTGACCGCCCTGTTTCCAGGATAACTGACCGCCCTATTTCCGGGGTAACTGACCGCTCTGCTTCCAGGATAACTGACTGCCCTGTTTCCGGGATATCTGACTGCCCTGTTTAATGGATAACTGACTGCCCTGTTTCCAGGTTAACTGACTGCCCTGTTTCCGGGATAAATGACTGCCCTGTTTCCAGGGTAACTGATCACCCTGTTTCCGGGATAACTGACTCCCCTGTTTGCAGGGTAACTGACTGCCCAGTTTCCAGGGTAACTGACTGCCCTGTGTCCGGGGTAACTGACTGCCCTGTTTCCAGGGTAACTGACTGCCCAGTTTCCAGGGTAACTGATCACCCTGTTTCCGGGATAACAGAGTGCACTTTTTCCGGGAGAAATGACTGCCCTGTTTCCTGGGTAACTGACTGCCCTGCTTCCGGGGTAAATGACTGCCCTGTTTCCAGGTTAACTGACTGCCCAGTTTCCAGGGTAACTGATCACCCTTTTTCCCGGATAACTGATGGCCCTGTTTCAGGGATAAGTGAATGCCCTGTTTCCAGGGTAACTGATCACCCTGTTTCCGGGATAACTGACTCCCCGGTTTCCATGGTAACTGACTGCCCAGTTTCCAGGGTAACTGACTGCCCTGTTTGCGGGGCAACTGACTGCCCTGTTTCCAGGGTAACTGATTGCCCAGTTTCCAGGGTAACTGATTACCCTGTTTCCGGGATAACTGACTGCCCTGTTTCCGGGAGAAATGACTGCCCTGTTTCCAGGGTAACTGACTGCCCTGTTTCCAGGGTAACTGATCACCCTGTTTCCGGGATAAATGACTGCCCTGTTTCCGGGATAACTGACTGCCCTGTTTCCAGGGTAACTGACTGCCCTGTTTCCGGGGTAACTGACTGCCCTGTTTCCAGGCTAACTGACTGCCCTGTTTCCGGGGTAACTGACTGCCCTGTTTCCGGGGTAACTGACCGCCCTGTTTCCAGGAGAATTGATCACCCTGTTTCCGGGGTAACTGACCACCCTGTTTCCAGGGTCACTGACCACCCTGTTTCCAGTATAACTGACTCCCCTGTTTCCAGCATAACTGATCACCCTGTTTCCAGGATAACTGACCTACCTATTTCCGGGGTAACTGACCGCCCTGTTTCCAGGATAACTGACTGCCCTGTTTCCAGGTTAACTGACTGCCCTGTTTCCAGGGTAACTGACTGCCCTGTTTCCAGGGGAACTGACTGCCCTGTTTCCGGGGTAACTGACTGCCCAGTTTCCGGGGTAACTGACTGCCCTGTTTCCAGGGTAACTGACTGCCCAGTTTCCAGGGTAACTGATCACCCTGTTTCCGGGAAAACTGACTGCCCTGTATCCGGGAGTAATGACTGCCCTGTTTCCAGGGTAACTGACTGCCCTGTTTCCGGGGTAACTGACTGCCCTATTCCAGGGTAACTGACTGCCCTGTTTCCGGGGTAACTGACTGCCCTGTTTCCAGGCTAAGTGACTGCCCTGTTTCCAGGATAACTGATCACCCTGTTTCCGGGGTAACTGACTGCCCCGTTTCCGGGGTAACTGACCGCCTTGTTTCCAGGATAACTGACCACCCTGTTTCCAGTGTCACTGACCACCCTGTTTCCAGGATAACTGAAAGCCCTGTTTCCAGGGTAACTGATCTCCCTGTTTCCGGGGTAACTGATCACCCTGTTTCCGGGTAACTGACTGCCCTGTTTCCAGGTTAACTGATCTCCCTGTTTTCAGGGTAACTGATCACCCTGTTTCCGGGGTAATTGACTGCCCTGTTTCCAGGGTAACTGACTGCCCTGTTTCCGGGGTAACTGACTGCCCTGTTTCCAGGATAACTGATCACCCTGTTTCCAGTGTAACTGACCATCCTATTTCCAGGGTAACTGACTGCCCAGTTTCCAGGGTAACTGACTGCCCTGTTTCCGGGGTAACAGATCTCCCTGTTTCCGGGGTAACTGACCGCCCTGTTTCCAGGATAACTGACCGCCCTATTTCCGGGGTAACTGACCGCTCTGCTTCCAGGATAACTGACTGCCCTGTTTCCGGGATATCCGACTGCCCTGTTTAATGGATAACTGACTGCCCTGTTTCCAGGTTAACTGACTGCCCTGTTTCCGGGATAACTGACTGCCCTGTTTCCAGGTTAACTGACTGCCCTGTTTCCGGGATAACTGACTGCCCTGTTTCCAGGGTAACTGATAACCCTGTTTCCAGGATAACTGACTGCCCTGTTTCCAGGATAACTCACTGCACTGTTTCCGGGGTAACTGACTGCCCTGTTTCCGGGATAACTGATGCCCTGTTTCCGGGATAACTGACTGCCCTGTTTCCAGGGTAACTGACAGCCCTGTTTCCGAGGTAACTGACTGCCCTGTTTCCAGGCTAACTGACTGCCCTGTTTCCAGGATAACTGATCACCCTGTTTCCGGGGTAACTGACTGCCCTGTTTCCGGGGTAACTGACCGCCCTGTTTCCAGGACAACTGATCACCCTGTTTCCGGGGTAACTGACCACCCTGTTTCCAGGATAACTGATCACCCTGTTTCCGGGGTAACTGACTGCCCTGTTTCCGGGGTAACTGACCGCCCTGTTTCCAGGAAAGCTGATCACCCTGTTTCCGGGGTAACTGACCGCCCTGTTTCCAGGATAACTGATCACCCTGTTTCCGGGATAACTAACTGCCCTGTTTCCAGGATAACTGACTGCCCTGTTTCCGGGGTAACTGATCACCCTGTTTCCGGGGTAACTGACTGCCCAGTTTCCGGGGTAACTGACTTCCCTGTTTCCAGGGTAACTGACTGCCCTGTTTCCGGGATAACTGACTGCCCTGTTTCCAGGGTAACTGATAACCCTGTTTCCGGGATAACTGACTGCCCTGTTTCCAGGGTAACTGACTGCCCAGTTTCCAGAGTAACTGAATAACCTGTTTCCAGGGTAACAGATCACCCTGTTTCCGGGATAACTGACTGCCCTGTTTCCAAGATAACTGACTGCCCTCTTTCCAGGGTAACTGACTGCCCTGTTTCCGGGGTAACTGACTGCCCTGTTTCCAGGCTAACTGACTGCCCTGTTTCCAGGATAACTGATCACCCTGTTTCCGGGGTAACTGACTGCCCTGTTTCCCGGGTAACTGACCGCCCTGTTTCCAGGATAACTGATCACCCTGTTTCCGGGGTAACTGACCACCCTGTTTCCAGGGTCACTGACCACCCTGTTTCCAGGATAACTGACTCCCCTGTTTCCACGGTAACTGACTGCCCTGTTTCCGGGGTAACTGATCTCCCTGTTTCCGGGGTTACTGACCGCCCTGTTTCCAGGATAACTGACCTACCTATTTCCAGGTTAACTGACTGCCCTGTTTCCAGGGTAACTGACTGCCCTGTTTCCAGGGGAACTGACTGCCCTGTTTCCGGGGTAACAGATCACCCTGTTTCCGGGTTAACTGACTAACCAGTTTCCAGGGTGACTGACTGCCCTGTTTCCAGGGTAACTGACTGCCCACTTTCCGGGGTAACTGACTGTCCTGTTTCCTGGGTAACTGACTGCCCTGTTTCCGGGGTAACTGACTGCCCTGTTTCCCGGGTAACTGACAGCCCAGTTTCCAGGGTAACTGATCACCATTTTTCCGGGATAACTGACTGCTCTGTTTCCGGGATAACTGACTGCCCTGTTTCCAGGGTAACTGATCACCCTGTTTCCGGGATAACTGACTCCCCTGTTTGCAGGGTAACTGACTGCCCAGTTTCCGGGGTAACTGACTGCCCTGTTTCCAGGGTAACTGATCACCCTGTTTCCGGGATAAATGACTGCCCTGTTTCCGGGATAACTGACTGCCCTGTTTCCAGGGTAACTGACTGCCCTGTTTCCGGGGTAACTGACTGCCCTGTTTCCAGGCTAACTGACTGCCCAGTTTCCAGGATAACTGATCACCCTGTTTCCGGGGTAAATGACTGCCCTGTTTCCGGGGTATCTGACCGCCCTGTTTCCAGGATATCTGATCACCCTGTTTCCGGGGTAACTGACTGTCCTGTTTCCGGGGTAACTGACTGCCCTGTTTCCGGGGTAACTGACCGCCCTGTTTCCAGGATAACTGATCACCCTGTTTCCGGAGTAACTGACCACCCTGTTTCCAGGGTCACTGACCACCCTGTTTCCAGGATAACTGACTCCCCTGTTTCCAGCGTAACTGATCACCCTGTTTCCAGGATAACTGACCTACCTATTTCCGGGGTAACTGACCGCCCTGTTTCCAGGATAACTGACTGCCCTGTTTCCAGGTTAACTGACTGCCCTGTTTCCAGGGTAACTGACCGCCCTGTTTCCAGGACAACTGATCACCCTGTTTCCGGGGTAACTGACCACCCTGTTTCCAGGATAACTGATCACCCTGTTTCCGGGGTAACTGACTGCACTGTTTCCGGGGTAACTGACCGCCCTGTTTCCAGGATAACTGATCACCCTGTTTCCGGGGTAACTGACCGCCCTGTTTCCAGGATAACTGATCACCCTGTTTCCGGGATAACTAACTGCCCTGTTTCCAGGATAACTGACTGCCCTGTTTCCGGGGTAACTGATCACCCTGTTTCCGGGGTAACTGACTGCCCAGTTTCCGGGGTAACTGACTTCCCTGTTTCCAGGGTAACTGACTGCCCTGTTTCCGGGATAACTGACTGCCCTGTTTCCAGGGTAACTGATAACCCTGTTTCCGGGATAACTGACTGCCCTGTTTCCAGGGTAACTGACTGCCCAGTTTCCAGAGTAACTGAATAACCTGTTTCCAGGGTAACAGATCACCCTGTTTCCGGGATAACTGACTGCCCTGTTTCCAAGATAACTGACTGCCCTCTTTCCAGGGTAACTGACTGCCCTGTTTCCGGGGTAACTGACTGCCCTGTTTCCAGGCTAACTGACTGCCCTGTTTCCAGGATAACTGATCACCCTGTTTCCGGGGTAACTGACTGCCCTGTTTCCCGGGTAACTGACCGCCCTGTTTCCAGGATAACTGATCACCCTGTTTCCGGGGTAACTGACCACCCTGTTTCCAGGGTCACTGACCACCCTGTTTCCAGGATAACTGACTCCCCTGTTTCCAGGGTAACTGACTGCCCTGTTTCCGGGGTAACTGATCTCCCTGTTTCCGGGGTTACTGACTGCCCTGTTTCCAGGATAACTGACCTACCTATTTCCAGGTTAACTGACTGCCCTGTTTCCAGGGTAACTGACTGCCCTGTTTCCAGGGGAACTGACTGCCCTGTTTCCGGGGTAACAGATCACCCTGTTTCCGGGTTAACTGACTAACCAGTTTCCAGGGTGACTGACTGCCCTGTTTCCAGGGTAACTGACTGCCCACTTTCCGGGGTAACTGACTGTCCTGTTTCCTGGGTAACTGACTGCCCTGTTTCCGGGGTAACTGACTGCCCTGTTTCCCGGGTAACTGACAGCCCAGTTTCCAGGGTAACTGATCACCCTTTTTCCGGGATAACTGACTGCTCTGTTTCCGGGATAACTGACTGCCCTGTTTCCAGGGTAACTGATCACCCTGTTTCCGGGATAACTGACTCCCCTGTTTGCAGGGTAACTGACTGCCCAGTTTCCGGGGTAACTGACTGCCCTGTTTCCAGGGTAACTGATCACCCTGTTTCCGGGATAAATGACTGCCCTGTTTCCGGGATAACTGACTGCCCTGTTTCCAGGGTAACTGACTGCCCTGTTTCCGGGGTAACTGACTGCCCTGTTTCCAGGCTAACTGACTGCCCTGTTTCCAGGATAACTGATCACCCTGTTTCCGGGGTAAATGACTGCCCTGTTTCCGGGGTAACTGACCGCCCTGTTTCCAGGATAACTGATCACCCTGTTTCCCGGGTAACTGACTGTCCTGTTTCCGGGGTAACTGACTGCCCTGTTTCCGGGGTAACTGACCGCCCTGTTTCCAGGATAACTGATCACCCTGTTTCCGGGGTAACTGACCACCCTGTTTCCAGGGTCACTGACCACCCTGTTTCCAGGATAACTGACTCCCCTGTTTCCAGGGTAACTGACCGCCCTGTTTCCAGGATAACTGACTGCCCTGTTTCCAGGTTAACTGACTGCCCTGTTTCCAGGGTAACTGACTGCCCTGTTTCCAGGGGAACTGACTGCCTGTTTCCGGGGTAACTGACTGCCCAGTTTCCGGGGTAACTGACTACCCTGTTTCCAGGGTAACTGACTGCCCAGTTTCCAGGGTAACTGATCACCCTGTTTCCGGGATAACTGACTCCCCTGTTTGCAGGGTAACTGACTGCCCAGTTTCCGGGGTAACTGACTGCCCTGTTTCCAGGGTAACTGATCACCCTGTTTCCGGGATAAATGACTGCCCTGTTTCCGGGATAACTGACTGCCCTGTTTCCAGGGTAACTGACTGCCCTGTTTCCGGGGTAACTGACTGCCCTGTTTCCAGGCTAACTGACTGCCCTGTTTCCAGGATAACTGATCACCCTGTTTCCGGGGTAAATGACTGCCCTGTTTCCGGGGTAACTGACCGCCCTGTTTCCAGGATAACTGATCACCCTGTTTCCCGGGTAACTGACTGTCCTGTTTCCGGGGTAACTGACTGCCCTGTTTCCGGGGTAACTGACCGCCCTGTTTCCAGGATAACTGATCACCCTGTTTCCGGGGTAACTGACCACCCTGTTTCCAGGGTCACTGACCACCCTGTTTCCAGGATAACTGACTCCCCTGTTTCCAGGGTAACTGACCGCCCTGTTTCCAGGATAACTGACTGCCCTGTTTCCAGGTTAACTGACTGCCCTGTTTCCAGGGTAACTGACTGCCCTGTTTCCAGGGGAACTGACTGCCTGTTTCCGGGGTAACTGACTGCCCAGTTTCCGGGGTAACTGACTACCCTGTTTCCAGGGTAACTGACTGCCCAGTTTCCAGGGTAACTGATCACCCTGTTTCCGGGAAAACTGATTGCCCTGTTTCCGGGAGAAATGACTGCCCTGTTTCCAGGGTAACTGACTGCCCTGTTTCCGGGGTAACTGACTGCCCTATTCCAGGGTAACTGATCACCCTGTTTCCGGGATAAATGACTTCCCTGTTTCCGGGATAACTGACTGCCCTGTTTCCAGGGTAACTGACTGCCCTGTTTCCGGGGTAACTGACTGCCCTGTTTCCAGGCGAACTGACTGCCCTGTTTCCAGGATAACTGATCACCCTGTTTCCGGGGTAACTGACTGCCCCGTTTCCGGGGTAACTGACCGCCTTGTTTCCAGGATAACTGACCACCCTGTTTCCAGGGTCACTGACCACCCTGTTTCCAGGATAACTGAAAGCCCTGTTTCCAGGGTAACTGATCTCCCTGTTTCCGGGGTAACTGATCACCCTGTTTCCGGGGAACTGACTGCCCTGTTTCCAGGTTAACTGATCTCCCTGTTTCCAGGGTAACTGATCACCCTGTTTCCGGGGTAACTGACTGCCCAGTTTCCAGGGTAACTGACTGCCCTGTTTCCGGGGTAACTGACTGCCCTGTTTCCAGGATAACTGATCACTCTGTTTCCGGGGTAACTGACCACCCTGTTTCCGGGGTAACTGACTGATCTGTTTCCAGGGTTACTGACCGCCCTGTTTCCGAGGTAACTGACCGCCCTGTTTCCAGGATAACTGATCACCCTGTTTCCAGTGTAACTGACCATCCTATTTCCAGGGTAACTGACTGCCCAGTTTCCAGGGAAACTGACTGCCCTGTTTCCGGGGTAACTGACTGCCCAGTTTCCAGGGTAACTGCTCAGCCCGTTTCCGGGATAACTGACTGCCCTGTTTCCGGGATAACTGATCACCCTGTTTCCGGGGTAACTGATTGCCCAGTTTCCAGCGTAACTGATCACCCTGTTTCCGGGATAACTGACTGCCCTGTTTCCGGGATAACTGACTGCCCTGTTTCCAGGGTAACTGACTGCCCTGTATCCGGGGTAACTGACTGCCCTGTTTCCAGGATAACTGATCACACTGTTTCCGGGGTAACTGACCACCCTGTGTCCGGGGTAACTGAGTGCCCTGTTTCCGGGCTAACTGACCGCCCTGTTTCCAGGATAACTGATCACCCTGTTTCCAGGGTAACTGACCATCCTGTTTCCAGGGTAACTGACTGCCCAGTTTGCAGGGTAAATGACTGCCCTGTTTCCGGGGTAACAGATCTCCCTGTTTCCGGGGTAACAGACCGCCCTGTTTCCAGGATAACTGATCACCCTGTTTCCGGGGTAACTGACCACCCTGTTTCCAGGGTCACTGACCACCCTGTTTCCAGGATAACTGACTCCCCTGTTTCCAGGGTAACTGACTGCCCTGTTTCCGGGGTAACTGATCTCCCTGTTTCCGGGGTTACTGACTGCCCTGTTTCCAGGATAACTGACCTACCTATTTCCAGGTTAACTGACTGCCCTGTTTCCAGGGTAACTGACTGCCCTGTTTCCAGGGGAACTGACTGCCCTGTTTCCGGGGTAACAGATCAACCTGTTTCCGGGTTAACTGACTAACCAGTTTCCAGGGTGACTGACTGCCCTGTTTCCAGGGTAACTGACTGCCCACTTTCCGGGGTAACTGACTGTCCTGTTTCCTGGGTAACTGACTGCCCTGTTTCCGGGGTAACTGACTGCCCTGTTTCCCGGGTAACTGACAGCCCAGTTTCCAGGGTAACTGATCACCCTTTTTCCGGGATAACTGACTGCTCTGTTTCCGGGATAACTGACTGCCCTGTTTCCAGGGTAACTGATCACCCTGTTTCCGGGATAACTGACTCCCCTGTTTGCAGGGTAACTGACTGCCCAGTTTCCGGGGTAACTGACTGCCCTGTTTCCAGGGTAACTGATCACCCTGTTTCCGGGATAAATGACTGCCCTGTTTCCGGGATAACTGACTGCCCTGTTTCCAGGGTAACTGACTGCCCTGTTTCCGGGGTAACTGACTGCCCTGTTTCCAGGCTAACTGACTGCCCTGTTTCCAGGATAACTGATCACCCTGTTTCCGGGGTAAATGACTGCCCTGTTTCCGGGGTAACTGACCGCCCTGTTTCCAGGATAACTGATCACCCTGTTTCCGGGGTAACTGACTGTCCTGTTTCCGGGGTAACTGACTGCCCTGTTTCCGGGGTAACTGACCGCCCTGTTTCCAGGATAACTGATCACCCTGTTTCCGGGGTAACTGACCACCCTGTTTCCAGGGTCACTGACCACCCTGTTTCCAGGATAACTGACTCCCCTGTTTCCAGGGTAACTGACCGCCCTGTTTCCAGGATAACTGACTGCCCTGTTTCCAGGTTAACTGACTGCCCTGTTTCCAGGGTAACTGACTGCCCTGTTTCCAGGGGAACTGACTGCCTGTTTCCGGGGTAACTGACTGCCCAGTTTCCGGGGTAACTGACTACCCTGTTTCCAGGGTAACTGACCGCCCAGTTTCCAGGGTAACTGATCACCCTGTTTCCGGGAAAACTGACTGCCCTGTTTCCGGGAGAAATGACTGCCCTGTTTCCAGGGTAACTGACTGCCCTGTTTCCGGGGTAACTGACTGCCCTATTCCAGGGTAACTGATCACCCTGTTTCCGGGATAAATGACTTCCCTGTTTCCGGGATAACTGACTGCCCTGTTTCCAGGGTAACTGACTGCCCTGTTTCCGGGGTAACTGACTGCCCTGTTTCCAGGCGAACTGACTGCCCTGTTTCCAGGATAACTGATCACCCTGTTTCCGGGGTAACTGACTGCTCCGTTTCCGGGGTAACTGACCGCCTTGTTTCCAGGATAACTGACCACCCTGTTTCCAGTGTCACTGACCACCCTGTTTCCAGGATAACTGAAAGCCCTGTTTCCAGGGTAACTGATCTCCCTGTTTCCGGGGTAACTGATCACCCTGTTTCCGGGTAACTGACTGCCCTGTTTCCAGGTTAACTGATCTCCCTGTTTCCAGGGTAACTGATCACCCTGTTTCCGGGGTAACTGACTGCCCTGTTTCCAGGGTAACTGACTGCCCTGTTTCCGGGGTAACTGACTGCCCTGTTTCCAGGATAACTGATCACTCTGTTTCCGGGGTAACTGACCACCCTGTTTACGGGGTAACTGACTAATCTGTTTCCAGGGTTACTGACCGCCCTGTTTCTGGGGTAACTGACTGCCCTGTTTCCGAGGGAACTGACCGCCCTGTTTCCAGGATAACTGATCACCCTGTTTCCAGTGTAACTGACCATCCTATTTCCAGGGTAACTGACTGCCCAGTTTCCAGGGTAACTGACTGCCCTGTTTCCGGGGTAACAGATCTCCCTGTTTCCGGGGTAACTGACCGCCCTGTTTCCAGGATAACTGACCGCCCTATTTCAAGGGTAACTGACCGCTCTGCTTCCAGGATAACTGACTGCCCTGTTTCCGGGATAACTGACTGCCCTGTTTAATGGATAACTGACTGCCCTGTTTCCAGGTTAACTGACTGCCCTGTTTCCGGGATAACTGACTGCCCTGTTTCCAGGTTAACTGACTGCCCTGTTTCCGGGATAACTGACTGCCCTGTTTCCAGGGTAACTGATAACCCTGTTTCCAGGATAACTGACTGCCCTGTTTCCAGGGTAACTGACTGCTCGGTTTACAGGGTAACTCACTGCCCTGTTTCCGGGGTAACTGACTGCCCTGTTTCCAGGGTAACTGACTGCCCAGTTTCCAGAGTAACTGAATACCCTGTTTCCAGGGTAAATGACTGCCCTGTTTCCGGGATAACTGACTGCCCTGTTTCCAGGGTAACTGACTGCCCTGTTTCCAGGGTAACTGACTGCCCAGTTTCCGGGGTAACTGACTGTCCTGTTTCCTGGGTAACTGACTGCCCTGTTTCCGGGGTAACTGACTGCCCTGTTTCCCGGGTAACTGACAGCCCAGTTTCCAGGGTAACTGATCACCCTTTTTCCGGGATAACTGACTGCTCTGTTTCCGGGATAACTGACTGCCCTGTTTCCAGGGTAACTGATCACCCTGTTTCCGGGATAACTGACTCCCCTGTTTGCAGGGTAGCTGACTGCCCAGTTTCCAGGGTAACTGACTGCCCTGTTTCCGGGGTAACTGACTGCCCTGTTTCCAGGGTAACTGACTGCCCAGTTTCCAGGGTAACTGATCACCCTGTTTCCGGGATAACTGACTGCACTTTTTCCGGGAGAAATGACTGCCCTGTTTCCTGGGTAACTGACTGCCCTGCTTCCGGGGTAAATGACTGCCCTGTTTCCAGGTTAACTGACTGCCCAGTTTCCAGGGTAACTGATCACCCTTTTTCCGGGATAACTGACGGCCCTGTTTCAGGGATAAGTGAATGCCCTGTTTCCAGGGTAACTGATCACCCTGTTTCCGGGATAACTGACTCCCCGGTTTCCATGGTAACTGACTGCCCAGTTTTCAGGGTTACTGACTGCCCTGTTTGCGGGGCAACTGACTGCCCTGTTTCCAGGGTAACTGATTGCCCAGTTTCCAGGGTAACTGATCCCCCTGTTTCCGGGATAACTGACTGCCCTGTTTCCGGGAGAAATGACTGCCCTGTTTCCAGGGTAATTGACTGCCCTGTTTCCGGGGTAACTGACTGCCCTGTTTCCAGGGTAACTGATCACGCTGTTTCCGGGATAAATGACTGCCCTGTTTCCGGGATAACTGACTGCCCTGTTTCCAGGGTAACTGACTGCCCTGTTTCCGGGGTAACTGACTGCCCTGTTTCCAGGCTAACTGACTGCCCTGTTTCCAGGATAACTGATCACCCTGTTTCCGGGGTAAATGACTGCCCTGTTTCCGGGGTAACTGACCGCCCGGTTTCCAGGATAACTGATCGCCCTGTTTCCGGGGAACTGACTGCCCTGTTTCCGGGGTAACTGACTGCCCTGTTTCCGGGGTAACTGACCGCCCTGTTTCCAGGATAACTGATCACCCTGTTTCCGGGGTAACTGACCACCCTGTTTCCAGGGTCACTGACCACCCTGTTTCCAGGATAACTGACTCCCCTGTTTCCAGCGTAACTGATCACCCTGTTTCCAGGATAACTGACCTACCTATTTCCGGGGTAACTGACTGCCCTGTTTCCGGGGTAACTGACTGCCCAGTTTCCAGGGTAACTGACTGCCCTGTTTCCAGGGTAACGGACTGCCCAGTTTCCAGGGTAACTGATCACCCTGTTTCCGGGAAAACTGACTGCCCTGTTTCCGGGAGAAATGACTGCCCTGTTTCCAGGGTATCTGACTGCCCTGTTTCCGGGGTAACTGACTGCCCTATTCCAGGGTAACTGATCACCCTGTTTCCGGGATAAATGACTGCCCTGTTTCCGGGATAACTGACTGCCCTGTTTCCAGGGTAACTGACTGCCCTGTTTCCGGGGTAACTGACTGCCCTGTTTCCAGGCTAACTGACTGCCCTGTTTCCAGGATAACTGATCACCCTGTTTCCGGGGTAACTGACTGCCCCGTTTCCGGGGTAACTGACCGCCTTGTTTCCAGGATAACTGACCACCCTGTTTCCAGGGTCACTGACCACCCTGTTTCCAGGATAACTGAAAGCCCTGTTTCCAGGGTAACTGATCTCCCTGTTTCCGGGGTAACTGATCACCCTGTTTCCGGGGAACTGACTGCCCTGTTTCCAGGTTAACTGATCTCCCTGTTTCCAGGGTAACTGATCACCCTGTTTCCGGGGTAACTGACTGCCCAGTTTCCAGGGTAACTGACTGCCCTGTTTCCGGGGTAACTGACTGCCCTGTTTCCAGGATAACTGATCACTCTGTTTCCGGGGTAACTGACCACCCTGTTTCCGGGGTAACTGACTGATCTGTTTCCAGGGTTACTGACCGCCCTGTTTCCGAGCTAACTGACCGCCCTGTTTCCAGGATAACTGATCACCCTGTTGCCAGTGTAACTGACCATCCTATTTCCAGGGTAACTGACTGCCCAGTTTCCAGGGAAACTGACTGCCCTGTTTCCGGGGTAACTGACTGCCCAGTTTCCAGGGTAACTGCTCAGCCCGTTTCCGGGATAACTGACTGCCCTGTTTCCGGGATAACTGATCACCCTGTTTCCGGGGTAACTGATTGCCCAGTTTCCAGCGTAACTGATCACCCTGTTTCCGGGATAACTGACTGCCCTGTTTCCAGGGTTACTGACCGCCCTGTTTCTGGGGTAACTGAGTGCCCTGTTTCCGGGCTAACTGACCGCCCTGTTTCCAGGATAACTGATCACCCTGTTTCCAGGGTAACTGACCATCCTGTTTCCAGGGTAACTGACTGCCCAGTTTGCAGGGTAAATGACTGCCCTGTTTCCGGGGTAACAGATCTCCCTGTTTCCGGGGTAACAGACCGCCCTGTTTCCAGGATAACTGACTGCCCTGTTTCCGGGATAACTGACTGCCCTGTTTACTGGATAACTGACCGCCCTGTTTCCAGGTTAACTGACTGCCCTGTTTACTGGATAACTGACCGCCCTGTTTCCAGGTTAACTGACTGCCCTGTTTCCGGGATAACTGACTGCCCTGTTTCCAGGGTAACTGACTTCCCTGTTTCCGGGATAACTGACTGCCCTGTTTCCAGGGTAACTGATAACCCTGTTTCCGGGCTAACTGAATGCCCTGTTTCCAGGGTAAGTGACTGCCCAGTTTCCAGGGTAACTGACTGCCCTGTATCCGGGGTAACTGACTGCCCTGTTTCCAGGGTAACTGACTGCCCTGTTTCCGGGGTAACTGACTGCCCTGTTTCCAGGGTAACTGATCACCCTGTTTACGGGATAAATGACTGCCCTGTTTCCGGGATAACTGACTGCCATGTTTCCAGGATAACTGACTGCCCTGTTTCCGGGGTAACTGACTGCCCTGTTTCCAGGATAACTGATCACCCTGTTTCCGGGATAACTGAGCGCCCTGTTTCCGGGGTAACTGACCGCCCTGTTTCCAGGATAACTGATCACCCTGTTTCCGGGGTAACTGACCACCCTGTTTCCAGGGTCACTGACCACCCTGTTTCCAGGATAACTGAAAGCCCTGTTTCCAGGGTAACTGATCTCCCTGTTTCCGGGGTAACTGATCACCCTGTTTCCGGGTAACTGACTGCCCTGTTTCCAGGGTATCTGATGTCCCTGTTTCCAGGGTAACTGATCACCCTGTTTCCGGGGTAACTGACTGCCCTGTTTCCAGGGTAACTGATCTCCCTGTTTCCAGTGCAACGGATCACCATGTTTCCGGGGTAACTGACTGCCCTGTTTCCAGGGCAACTGACCGCCCTGTTTCCGGGGTAACTGACTGCCCAGTTTCCAGGGTAACTGTTCACCCTATTTCCGGGGTAACGGATCACCCTGTTTCCGGGGTCAATGACTGCCCTGTTTCCAGGGTAACTGACCGCCCTGTTTCAGGGATAACTGTGAGCCCTATTTCCAGGGTAAAAAACTGCCCTGTTTCCAGGGTAACTGACCGCCCTGTTTCCAGTATAACCGATCACCCTGTTTCCGGAGTAACTGAGTAATCTGTTTCCAGGGTTACTGACTGCCCTGTTTCCGGGGTAACTGACTGCCCAGTTTCCAGCGTAACTGACTGCCCTGTTTCCAGGGTAACTGACTGCCCAGTTTCCAGGTAACTGACTGCCCAGTTTCCAGGGTAACTAACTGCCCTGTTTCCGGGGTAACTGATCACCCTGTTTCCGGGATAACTGAATACCCTGTTTCCAGGGCAACTGACTGCCCAGTTTCCAGGGTAACTGATCACCCTGTTTCTGGGATAACTGACTGCCCTGTTTCCAGGGCAACTGACTTCCCAGTTTCCAGGGTAACTGACTGCCCTGTTTCCAGGGTAACTGACTGCCCTGTTTCCAGGGTAACTGATCACCCTGTTTACGGGATAAATGACTGCCCTGTTTCCGGGATAACTGACTGCCCTGTTTCCAGGATAACTGACTGCCCTGTTTCCGGGGTAACAGACTGCCCAGTTTCCAGGGTAACTGTTCACCCTGTTTCCGGGGTAACGGATCACCCTGTTTCCGGGGTAAATGACGGCCCTGTTTCCAGGGTAACTGACCGCCCTGTTTCAGGGATAACTGTGCGCCCTGTTTCCGGGGTAACTGATTGCCCTGATTCCAGGGTAACTGATCACCCTGTTTCCGGGATAACTGACTGCCCTGTTTCCGGGATAACTGACTGCCCTGTTTCCAGGGTAACTGACTGCCCTGTTTCCAGGATAACTGATCACTCTGTTTCCGGGGTAACTGACCACCCTGTGTCCGGGGTAACTGACTAATCTGTTTCCAGGGTAAATGACTGCCCTGTTCCCGGGGTAACTGACTGCCCGGTTTCCGGGATAACTGACTGCCCTGTTTCCAGGGTAACTGATAACCCTGTTTCCAGGATAACTGACTCCCCTGTTTCCAGGGTAACTGACTGCCCGGTTTCCGGGATAACTGACTGCCCTGTTTCCAGGGTAACTGACTGCCCTGTTTCCAGGATAACTGATCACTCTGTTTCCGGGGTAACTGACCACCCTGTGTCCGGGGTAACTGACTAATCTGTTTCCAGGGTAAATGACTGCCCTGTTCCCGGGGTAACTGACTGCCCGGTTTCCGGGATAACTGACTGCCCTGTTTCCAGGGTAACTGATAACCCTGTTTCCAGGATAACTGACTCCCCTGTTTCCAGGGTAACTGACTGCCCGGTTTCCGGGATAACTGACTGCCCTGTTTCCAGGGTAACAGATCTCCCAGTTTCCAGGATAACTGACTCCGCTGTTTCCAGGGTAACTGATTGCCCCATTATCCGGGGTAACTGACCGCCCTGTTTCCAGGTTAACTCACTGCCCTGTTTCCGGGATAACTGACTGCCCTGTTTCCAGGGTAACTGACTGCCCGGTTTCCGGGATAAATGACTGCCCTGTTTCCAGGGTAACTGATAACCCTGTTTCCAGGATAACTGACTCCCCTGTTTCCAGGGTAACTGATTGCCCTGTTTCCGGGGTAACTGACTGCCCTGTTTCCAGAGTAACTGACTGCCCAGTTTCCGGGGTAACTGACTGCCCTGTTTCAGGGATAAGTGAATGCCCTGTTTCCAGGGTAACTGATCACCCTGTTTCCGGGATAACTGACTCCCCGGTTTCCATGGTAACTGACTGCCCAGTTTCCAGGGTAACTGACTGCGCTGTTTGCGGGGTAACTGACTGCCCTGTTTCCAGGGTAACTGATTGCCCAGTTTCCAGGGTAACTGATCACCCTGTTTCCGGGATAACTGACTGCCCTGTTTCCGGGAGAAATGAATGCCCTGTTTCCAGGGTAACTGACTGCCCTGTTTCCGGGGTAACTGACTGCCCTGTTTCCAGGGTAACTGATCACCCTGTTTCCGGGATAAATGACTGCCCTGTTTCCGGGATAACTGACTGCCCTGTTTCCAGGGTAACTGACTGCCCTGTTTCCGGGGTAACTGACTGCCCTGTTTCCAGGCTAACTGACTGCCCTGTTTCCAGGATAACTGATCACCCTGTTTCCGGGGTAACTGACTGCCCTGTTTCCAGGCTAACTGACTGCCCTGTTTCCAGGATAACTGATCACCCTGTTTCCGGGGTAACTGACTGCCCTGTTTCCGGGGTAACTGACCGCCCTGTTTCCAGGATAACTGATCACCCTGTTTCCGGGGTAACTGACCACCCTGTTTCCAGGGTCACTGACCACCCTGTTTCCAGGAAAACTGACTCCCCTGTTTCCAGCGTAACTGATCACCCTGTTTCCAGGATAACTGACCTACCTATTTCCGGGGTAACTGACCGCCCTGTTTCCAGGATAACTGACTGTCCTGTTTGAGGTTAACTGACTGCCCTGTTTCCAGGGTAACTGACTGCCCTGTTTCCAGGGGAACTGACTGCCCTGTTTCCGGGGTAAATGATCACCCTGTTTCCGGGGTAACTGACTAACCAGTTTCCAGGGTGACTGACTGCCCTGTTTCCAGGGTAACTGACTGCCCAGTTTCCGGGGTAACTGACTGCCCTGTTTCCAGGGTAACTGACTGCCCAGTTTCCAGGGTAACTGATCACCCTGTTTCCGGGAAAACTGACTGCCCTGTTTCAGGGAGAAATGACTGCCCTGTTTCCAGGGTAACTGACTGCCCTGTTTCCGGGATAACTGACTGCCCTGTTTCCAGGGTAACTGATCACCCTGTTTCCGGGATAAATGACTGCCCTGTTTCCGGGATAACTGACTGCCCTGTTTCCAGGGTAACTGACTGCCCTGTTTCCGGGGTAACTGACTGCCCTGTTTCCAGGCTAACTGACTGCCCTGTTTCCAGGATAACTGATCACCCTGTTTCCGGGGTAACTGACTGCCCCGTTTCCGGGGTAACTGACCGCCCTGTTTCCAGGATAACTGACCACCCTGTTTCCAGCGTCACTGACCACCCTGTTTCCAGGATAACTGAAAGCCCTGTTTCCAGGGTAACTGATCTCCCTGTTTCCGGGGTAACTGATCACCCTGTTTCCGGGTAACTGACTGCCCTGTTTCCAGGTTAACTGATCTCCCTGTTTCCAGGGTAACTGATTACCCTGTTTCCGAGGTAACAGACTGCCCTGTTTCCAGGGTAACTGACTGCCCTGTTTCCGGGGTAACTGACTGCCCTGTTTCCAGGATAACTGATCACTCTGTTTCCGGGGGAACTGACCACCCTGTTTCCAGGGTAACTGACTAATCTGTTTCCAGGGTTACTGACCGCCCTGTTTCTGGGGTAACTGACTGCCCTGTTTCCGGGGAAACTGACCGCCCTGCTTCCAGGATAACTGATCACCCTGTTTCCAGTGTAACTGACCATCCTATTTCCAGGGTAACTGACTAATCTGTTTCCAGGGTAACTGACTGCCCTGTTTCCGGGGTAACAGATCTCCCTGTTTCCGGGGTAACTCACCGCCCTGTTTCCAGGATAACTGACCGCCCTATTTCCGGGGTAACTGATCACCCTGTTTCCAGGGTAACTGATCACCCTGTTTCCGGGGTAACTGACTGCCCTGTTTCCAGGATAACTGATCACCCTGTTTCCGGGATAACTGAGCGCCCTGTTTCCGGGGTAACTGACCGCCCTGTTTCCAGGATAACTGATCACCCTGTTTCCGGGGTAACTGACCACCCTGTTTCCAGGGTCACTGACCACCCTGTTTCCAGGATAACTGAAAGCCCTGTTTCCAGGGTAACTGATCTCAATGTTTCCGGGGTAACTGATCACCCTGTTTCCGGGTAACTGACTGCCCTGTTTCCAGGGTATCTGATGTCCCTGTTTCCAGGGTAACTGATCACCCTGTTTCCGGGGTAACTGACTGCCCTGTTTCCAGGGTAACTGATCTCCCTGTTTCCAGTGCAACGGATCACCATGTTTCCGGGGTAACTGACTGCCCTGTTTCCAGGGCAACTGACCGCCCTGTTTCCGGGGTAACTGACTGCCCAGTTTCCAGGGTAACTGTTCACCCTATTTCCGGGGTAACGGATCACCCTGTTTCCGGGGTCAATGACTGCCCTGTTTCCAGGGTAACTGACCGCCCTGTTTCAGGGATAACTGTGAGCCCTATTTCCAGGGTAAAAAACTGCCCTGTTTCCAGGGTAACTGACCGCCCTGTTTCCAGTATAACCGATCACCCTGTTTCCGGAGAAACTGAGTAATCTGTTTCCAGGGTTACTGACTGCCCTGTTTCCGGGGTAACTGACTGCCCAGTTTCCAGCGTAACTGACTGCCCTGTTTCCAGGGTAACTGACTGCCCAGTTTCCAGGTAACTGACTGCCCAGTTTCCAGGGTAACTAACTGCCCTGTTTCCGGGGTAACTGATCACCCTGTTTCCGGGATAACTGAATACCCTGTTTCCAGGGCAACTGACTGCCCAGTTTCCAGGGTAACTGATCACCCTGTTTCTGGGATAACTGACTGCCCTGTTTCCAGGGCAACTGACTGCCCAGTTTCCAGGTTAACTGACTGCCCTGTTTCCAGGGTAACTGACTGCCCTGTTTCCAGGGTAACTGATCACCCTGTTTACGGGATAAATGACTGCCCTGTTTCCGGGATAACTGACTGCCCTGTTTCCAGGATAACTGACTGCCCTGTTTCCGGGGTAACAGACTGCCCAGTTTCCAGGGTAACTGTTCACCCTGTTTCCGGGGTAACGGATCACCCTGTTTCCGGGGTAAATGACGGCCCTGTTTCCAGGGTAACTGACCGCCCTGTTTCAGGGATAACTGTGTGCCCTGTTTCCGGGGTAACTGATTGCCCTGATTCCAGGGTAACTGATCACCCTGTTTCCGGGATAACTGACTGCCCTGTTTCCGGGATAACTGACTGCCCTGTTTCCAGGGTAACTGACTGCCCTGTTTCCAGGATAACTGATCACTCTGTTTCCGGGGTAACTGACCACCCTGTGTCCGGGGTAACTGACTAATCTGTTTCCAGGGTAAATGACTGCCCTGTTCCCGGGGTAACTGACTGCCCGGTTTCCGGGATAACTGACTGCCCTGTTTCCAGGGTAACTGATAACCCTGTTTCCAGGATAACTGACTCCCCTGTTTCCAGGGTAACTGACTGCCCGGTTTCCGGGATAACTGACTGCCCTGTTTCCAGGGTAACTGACTGCCCTGTTTCCAGGATAACTGATCACTCTGTTTCCGGGGTAACTGACCACCCTGTGTCCGGGGTAACTGACTAATCTGTTTCCAGGGTAAATGACTGCCCTGTTCCCGGGGTAACTGACTGCCCGGTTTCCGGGATAACTGACTGCCCTGTTTCCAGGGTAACTGATAACCCTGTTTCCAGGATAACTGACTCCCCTGTTTCCAGGGTAACTGACTGCCCGGTTTCCGGGATAACTGACTGCCCTGTTTCCAGGGTAACAGATCTCCCAGTTTCCAGGATAACTGACTCCGCTGTTTCCAGGGTAACTGATTGCCCCATTATCCGGGGTAACTGACCGCCCTGTTTCCAGGTTAACTCACTGCCCTGTTTCCGGGATAACTGACTGCCCTGTTTCCAGGGTAACTGACTGCCCGGTTTCCGGGATAAATGACTGCCCTGTTTCCAGGGTAACTGATAACCCTGTTTCCAGGATAACTGACTCCCCTGTTTCCAGGGTAACTGATTGCCCTGTTTCCGGGGTAACTGACTGCCCTGTTTCCAGAGTAACTGACTGCCCAGTTTCCGGGGTAACTGACTGCCCTGTTTCAGGGATAAGTGAATGCCCTGTTTCCAGGGTAACTGATCACCCTGTTTCCGGGATAACTGACTCCCCGGTTTCCATGGTAACTGACTGCCCAGTTTCCAGGGTAACTGACTGCGCTGTTTGCGGGGTAACTGACTGCCCTGTTTCCAGGGTAACTGATTGCCCAGTTTCCAGGGTAACTGATCACCCTGTTTCCGGGATAACTGACTGCCCTGTTTCCGGGAGAAATGAATGCCCTGTTTCCAGGGTAACTGACTGCCCTGTTTCCGGGGTAACTGACTGCCCTGTTTCCAGGGTAACTGATCACCCTGTTTCCGGGATAAATGACTGCCCTGTTTCCGGGATAACTGACTGCCCTGTTTCCAGGGTAACTGACTGCCCTGTTTCCGGGGTAACTGACTGCCCTGTTTCCAGGCTAACTGACTGCCCTGTTTCCAGGATAACTGATCACCCTGTTTCCGGGGTAACTGACTGCCCTGTTTCCAGGCTAACTGACTGCCCTGTTTCCAGGATAACTGATCACCCTGTTTCCGGGGTAACTGACTGCCCTGTTTCCGGGGTAACTGACCGCCCTGTTTCCAGGATAACTGATCACCCTGTTTCCGGGGTAACTGACCACCCTGTTTCCAGGGTCACTGACCACCCTGTTTCCAGGAAAACTGACTCCCCTGTTTCCAGCGTAACTGATCACCCTGTTTCCAGGATAACTGACCTACCTATTTCCGGGGTAACTGACCGCCCTGTTTCCAGGATAACTGACTGCCCTGTTTGAGGTTAACTGACTGCCCTGTTTCCAGGGTAACTGACTGCCCTGTTTCCAGGGGAACTGACTGCCCTGTTTCCGGGGTAAATGATCACCCTGTTTCCGGGGTAACTGACTAACCAGTTTCCAGGGTGACTGACTGCCCTGTTTCCAGGGTAACTGACTGCCCAGTTTCCGGGGTAACTGACTGCCCTGTTTCCAGGGTAACTGACTGCCCAGTTTCCAGGGTAACTGATCACCCTGTTTCCGGGAAAACTGACTGCCCTGTTTCAGGGAGAAATGACTGCCCTGTTTCCAGGGTAACTGACTGCCCTGTTTCCGGGATAACTGACTGCCCTGTTTCCAGGGTAACTGATCACCCTGTTTCCGGGATAAATGACTGCCCTGTTTCCGGGATAACTGACTGCCCTGTTTCCAGGATAACTGATCACCCTGTTTCCGGGGTAACTGACTGCCCCGTTTCCGGGGTAACTGACCGCCCTGTTTCCAGGATAACTGACCACCCTGTTTCCAGCGTCACTGACCACCCTGTTTCCAGGATAACTGAAAGCCCTGTTTCCAGGGTAACTGATCTCCCTGTTTCCGGGGTAACTGATCACCCTGTTTCCGGGTAACTGACTGCCCTGTTTCCAGGTTAACTGATCTCCCTGTTTCCAGGGTAACTGATTACCCTGTTTCCGAGGTAACAGACTGCCCTGTTTCCAGGGTAACTGACTGCCCTGTTTCCGGGGTAACTGACTGCCCTGTTTCCAGGATAACTGATCACTCTGTTTCCGGGGGAACTGACCACCCTGTTTCCAGGGTAACTGACTAATCTGTTTCCAGGGTTACTGACCGCCCTGTTTCTGGGGTAACTGACTGCCCTGTTTCCGGGGAAACTGACCGCCCTGCTTCCAGGATAACTGATCACCCTGTTTCCAGTGTAACTGACCATCCTATTTCCAGGGTAACTGACTAATCTGTTTCCAGGGTAACTGACTGCCCTGTTTCCGGGGTAACAGATCTCCCTGTTTCCGGGGTAACTCACCGCCCTGTTTCCAGGATAACTGACCGCCCTATTTCCGGGGTAACTGATCACCCTGTTTCCAGGGTAACTGATCACCCTGTTTCCGGGGTAACTGACTGCCCTGCTTCCAGGGTAACTGACTGCCCTGTTTCCGGGGTAACTGACTGCCCTGTTTCCAGGATAACTGATCACCCTGTTTCCGGGGGAACTGACCACCCTGTTTCCAGGGTAACTGACTAATCTGTTTCCAGGGTAACTGACTGCCCTGTTTCCGGGGTAACAGATCTCCCTGTTTCCGGGGTAACTGACCGCCCTGTTTCCAGGATAACTGACCGCCCTATTTCCGGGGTAACTGACCGCTCTGCTTCCAGGATAACTGACTGCCCTGTTTCCGGGATAACTGACTGCCCTGTTTAATGGATAACTGACTGCCCTGTTTCCAGGTTAACTGACTGCCCTGTTTCCGGGATAACTGACTGCCCTGTTTCCAGGTTAACTGACTGCCCTGTTTCCGGGATAACTGACTGCCCTGTTTCCAGGGTAACTGATAACCCTGTTTCCAGGATAACTGACTGCCCTGTTTCCAGGGTAACTGACTGCTCGGTTTCCAGGGTAACTGACTGCCCTGTTTCCGGGGTAACTGATTGCCCTGTTTCCAGGGTAACTGACTGCCCAGTTTCCAGAGTAACTGAATACCCTGTTTCCAGGGTAACTGACTGCCCTGTTTCCGGGATAACTGACTGCTCTGTTTCCAGGGTAACTGACTGCCCTGTTTCCGGGATAACTGATGCCCTGTTTCCGGGATAACTGACTGCCCTGTTTCCAGGGTAACTGACTGCCCTGTTTCCGGGGTAACTGCCTGCCCTGTTTCCAGGCTAACTGACTGCCCTGTTTCCAGGATAACTGATCACCTGTTTCCAGGGTAACTGACTGCCCTGTTTCCGGGGTAACTGACCGCCCTGCTTCCAGGACAACTGATCACCCTGTTTTCAGGAAAACTGACTGCCCTGTTTCCAGGGTAACTGACTGCCCTGTTTCCGGGGTAACTGACCGCCCTGTTTCCAGGATAACTGACCTACCTATTTCCGGGGTAACTGACCGCCCTGTTTGCAGTGTAACTGACTGCCCTGTTTCCAGGGTAACAGACTGCCCTGTTTCCGGGGTAAATGATCACCCTGTTTCCGGGGTAACTGACTAACCAGTTTCCAGGGTGACTGACTGCCCTGTTTCCAGGGTAACTGACTGCCCACTTTCCGGGGTAACTGACTGCCCTGTTTCCTGGCTAATTGACTACCCTGCTTCCGGGGTAATTGACTGGCCTGTTTCCAGGTTAACTGACTGCCCAGTTTCCAGGGTAACTGATCACCCTTTTTCCGGGATAACTGACTGCCCTGTTTCCGGGATAACTGACTGCCCTGTTTCCAGGCTAACTGACTGCCCTGTTTCCAGGATAACTGATCACCCTGTTTCCGGGGTAACTGACTGCCCTGATTCCGGGGTAACTGACCGACCGCCCTGTTTCCAGGATAACTGATCACCCTGTTTCCGGGGTAACTGACCACCCTGTTTCCAGTGTAACTGACTAATCTGTTTCCAGGGTAACTGACCGCCCTGTTTCTGGGGTAACTGACTGCCCTGTTTCCGGGGTAACTGACCGCCCTGTTTCCAGGATAACTGATCACCCTGCTTCCAGGGGAACTGACCATCCTGTTTCCAGGGTAACTGACTGCCCAGTTTCCAGGGTGACTGACTGCCCTGTTTCCAGGGTAACTGACTGCCCACTTTCCGGGTTAACTGACAGCCCTGTTTCCAGGGTAATTGACTGCCCTGCTTCCAGGGTAACTGACTGCCCTGTTTCCTGGTTAACTGACTGCCCAGTTTCCTGGGTAACTGATCACCCTTTTTCCGGGATAACTGACTGCCCTGTTTCCGGGATAACTGACTGCCCTGTTTCCAGGGTAACTGATCACCCTGTTTCCGGGATAACTGACTCCCCTGTTTCCAGGGTAACTGACTGCCCAGTTTCCAGGGTAACTGACTGCTATGTTTCCGGGGTAACTGACTGCCCTGTTTCCAGGTTAACTGACTGCCCAGTTTCCAGGGTAACTGACTGCCCTGTTTCCGCGATAACTGACTGCCCTGTTTCCAGGCTAACTGACTGCCCTGTTTCCAGGATAACTGATCACCCTGTTTCCGGGGTAACAGACTGCCCTGTTTCCGGGGTAACTGACCGACCGCCCTGTTTCCAGGATAACTGATCACCCTGTTTCCGGGGTAACTGACCACCCTGTTTCCAGTGTAACTGACTAATCTGTTTCCAGGGTTACTGACCGCCCTTTTTCTGGGGTAACTGACTGCCCTGTTTCCGGGGTAACTGACCGCCCTGTTTCCAGGATAACTGATCACCCTGCTTCCAGGGTAACTGACCATCCTGTTACCAGGGTAACTGACTGCCCAGTTTCCAGGGTAACTGACTGCCCTGTTTCCGGGGTAACAGATCTCCTGTTTCCAGGGTAACTGACCGCCCTGTTTCCAGGATAACTGACTGCCCTATTTCCGGGGTAACTGAATGCCCTGTTTCCAGGATAACTGACTGCCCTGTTTCCGGGATAACTGACTGCGCTGTTTACTGGATAACTGACCGCCCTGTTTCCAGGTTAATTGATTGCCCTGTTTCCGGGGTAACTGACTGCCCTGTTTCCAGGGTAACTGACTGCCCAGTTTCCAGGGTAACTGATCACCCTGTTTCCGGGATAACTGACTGCCCAGTTTCCGGGAGAAATGACTGCCCTGTTTCCAGGGTAACTGACTGCCCTGTTTCCAGTGTAACTGACTGCCCTGTTTCCAGGATAACTGATCACCCTGTTTCCGGGGTAACTGACTGCCCTGTTTCCGGGGTAACTGACCGACCGCCCTGTTTCCAGGATAACTGATCACCCTGTTTCCGGGGTAACTGACCACCCTGTTTCCAGGGTAACTGACTAATCTGTTTCCAGGGTTACTGACCGCCCTGTTTCTGGGGTAACTGACTGCCCTGTTTCCGGGGTAACTGACCGCCCTGTTTCCAGGATAACTGATCACCCTGTTTCCAGGGTAACTGACCATCCTGTTTCCAGGGTAACTGACTGCCCAGTTTCCAGGGTAACTGAACGCCCTATTTCCGGGGTAACTGACCGCCCTGTTTCCAGGATAACTGAATGCCCTGTTTCCGGGATAACTGACTGCCCTGTTTACTGGATAACTGACCGCCCTGTTTCCAGGTTAACTGACTGCCCTGTTTCCGGGATAACTGACTGCCCTGTTTCCAGGGTAACTGATTGCCCTGTTTCCGGTGTAACTGACTGCCCTGTTTCCAGGGTAACTGATCACCCTGTTTCCGGGACAACTGACTGCCCTGTTTCCGGGATAACTGACTGCCCTGTTTCCAGGATAACTGACTGCCCTGTTTCCGGGGTAACTGACTATCCTGTTTCCATGCTAACTGACGGCCCTGTTTCCAGGATAACTGATCACCCTGTTTCCGCGGTAACTGACTGCCCTGTTTCCGGGGTAACTGACCGCCCTGTTTCCACGATAACTGATCACCCTGTTTCCGGGGTCACTTACCACACTGTTTCCAGTGTCACTGACCACCCCGTTTCCAGGATAACTGACTCCCCTGTTTCCAGGGTAACTGACCGCCCTGTTTCCGGGGTCACTTACCACACTGTTTCCAGTGCAACGGATCACCATGTTTCCGGGGTAACTGACTGCCCTGTTTCCAGGGCAACTGACCGCCCTGTTTCCGGGGGAACTGACTGCCCAGTTTCCAGGGTAACTGACTGCCCAGTTTCCAGGGTAACTAACTGCCCTGTTTCCGGGGTAACTGACTGCCCAGTTTCCAGGATAACTGACTGCCCTATTTCCGGGGTAACTGAATGCCCTATTTCCAGGATAACTGACTGCCCTGTTTCCGGGATAACTGACTGCCCTGTTTACTGGATAACTGACCGCCCTGTTTCCAGGTTAATTGATTGCCCTGTTTCCGGGGTAACTGACTGCCCTGTTTCCAGGGTAACTGACTGCCCAGTTTCCAGGGTAACTGATCACCCTGTTTCCGGGATAACTGACTGCCCAGTTTCCGGGAGAAATGACTGCCCTGTTTCCAGGGTAACTGACTGCCCTGTTTCCAGTGTAACTGACTGCCCTGTTTCCAGGATAACTGATCACCCTGTTTCCGGGGTAACTGACTGCCCTGTTTCCGGGGTAACTGACCGACCGCCCTGTTTCCAGGATAACTGATCACCCTGTTTCCGGGGTAACTGACCACCCTGTTTCCAGGGTAACTGACTAATCTGTTTCCAGGGTTACTGACCGCCCTGTTTCTGGGGTAACTGACTGCCCTGTTTCCGGGGTAACTGACCGCCCTGTTTCCAGGATAACTGATCACCCTGTTTCCAGGGTAACTGACCATCCTGTTTCCAGGGTAACTGACTGCCCAGTTTCCAGGGTAACTGACCGCCCTATTTCCGGGGTAACTGACCGCCCTGTTTCCAGGATAACTGAATGCCCTGTTTCCGGGATAACTGACTGCCCTGTTTACTGGATAACTGACCGCCCTGTTTCCAGGTTAACTGACTGCCCTGTTTCCGGGATAACTGACTGCCCTGTTTCCAGGGTAACTGATTGCCCTGTTTCCGGTGTAACTGACTGCCCTGTTTCCAGGGTAACTGATCACCCTGTTTCCGGGACAACTGACTGCCCTGTTTCCGGGATAACTGACTGCCCTGTTTCCAGGATAACTGACTGCCCTGTTTCCGGGGTAACTGACTATCCTGTTTCCAAGCTAACTGACGGCCCTGTTTCCAGGATAACTGATCACCCTGTTTCCGCGGTAACTGACTGCCCTGTTTCCGGGGTAACTGACCGCCCTGTTTCCACGATAACTGATCACCCTGTTCTGGGGTCACTTACCACACTGTTTCCAGTGTCACTGACCACCCCGTTTCCAGGATAACTGACTCCCCTGTTTCCAGGGTAATTGACCGCCATGTTTCAGGGGTCACTTACCACACTGTTTCCAGTGCAACGGATCACCATGTTTCCGGGGTAACTGACTGCCCTGTTTCCAGGGCAACTGACCGCCCTGTTTCCGGGGGAACTGACTGCCCAGTTTCCAGGGTAACTGACTGCCCAGTTTCCAGGGTAACTAACTGCCCTGTTTCCGGGGTAACTGACTGCCCAGTTTCCAGGGTAACTGACTGCCCTGTTTCCAGGGTAACTGACAGCCCACCTTCCAGTGTAACTGATCACCCTGTTTCCAGGATAATTGACTGCCCTGTTTCCAGGGTAACTGACCGCCCTGTTTCCAGGGTAACTGACTGCCCAGTTTCCAGGGTAAATTATCACCCTGTTTCCGGGATAACTAACTGCCCTGTTTCCGGGGTAACTGACTGCCCAGTTTCCGGGGTAACTGACTTCCCTGTTTCCAGGGTAACTGACTGCCCAGTTTCCATGGTAACTGACTGCCCTGTTTCCGGGGTAACTGATCACCCTGTTTCCGGGGCAACTGACTGCCCAGTTTCCAGGGTGACTGACTGCCCTGTTTCCAGGGTAACTGACTGCCCAGTTTCCAGGGTAACTGACTGCCCTGTTTCCAGGGTAACTGATCACCCTGTTTCCGGGATAACTGACTGCCCTGTTTCCGGGATAACTGACTGCCCTGTTTCCAGGGTAACTGACTTACCCTGTTTCCGGGATAACTGACTGCCCTGTTTCCAGGCTAACTGACTGCCCTGTTTCCAGGATAACTGATCACCCTGTTTCCGGGGTAACTGACTGCCCTGTTTCCGGGGTAACTGACCGCCCTGTTTCCAGGGTCACTGACCACCCTGTTTCCAGGATAACTGAAAGCCCTGTTTCCAGGGTAACTGATCTCCCTGTTTCCGGGGTAACTGATCACCCTGTTTCCAGGGTAACTGACTGCCCTGTTTCCAGGGTAACTGACTGCCCTGTTTCCAGGGTAACTGATCTCCCTGTTTCCAGTGCAACGGATCACCATGTTTCCGGGGTAACTGACTGCCCTGTTTCCAGGGCAACAAACTGCCCTGTTTCCGGGGGAACTGACTGCCCAGTTTCCAGGGTAACTGACTGCCCAGTTTCCAGGGTAACTAACTGCCCTGTTTCCGGGGTAACTGACTGCCCAGTTTCCAGGGTAACTGACTGCCCTGTTTCCAGGGTAACTGACAGCCCACCTTCCAGTGTAACTGATCACCCTGTTTCCAGGATAATTGACTGCCCTGTTTCCAGGGTAACTGACCGCCCTGTTTCCAGGGTAACTGACTGCCCAGTTTCCAGGGTAAATTATCACCCTGTTTCCGGGATAACTAACTGCCCTGTTTCCAGGATAACTGACTGCCCTGTTTCCGGGGTAACTGATCACCCTGTTTCCGGGGTAACTGACTGCCCAGTTTCCGGGGTAACTGACCTCCCTGTTTCCAGGGTAACTGACTGCCCTGTTTCCGGGATAACTGACTGCCCTGTTTCCAGGGTAACTGATAACCCTGTTTCCGGGATAACTGACTGCCCTGTTTCCGGGTTAATGACTGCCCAGTTTCCAGAGTAACTGAATAACCTGTTTCCAGGGTAACAGATCACCCTGTTTCCGGGGTAACTGACTGCCCTGTTTCCGGGGTAACTGACCGCACTGTTTCCAGGATAACTGATCACCCTGTTTCCGGGGTAACTGACCACCCTGTTTCCAGGGTCACTGACCACCCTGTTTCCAGGATAACTGACTCCCCTGTTTCCAGGGTAACTGACTGCCCTGTTTCCAGGGGAACTGACTGCCCTGTTTCCGGGGTAACAGATCACCCTGTTTCCGGGTTAACTGATTAACCAGTTTCCAGGGTGACTAACTGCCCTGTTTCCAGGGTAACTGACTGCCCAGTTTCCGGGGTAACTGACTGTCCTGTTTCCTGGGTAACTGACTGCCCTGCTTCCGGGGTAACTGACTGCCCTGTTTACGGGGTAACTGACAGCCCTGTTTCCAGGGTAACTGATCACCCTTTTTCCGGGATAACTGACTGCTCTGTTTCCGGGAAAACTGTCTGCCCTGTATCCGGGAGTAATGACTGCCCTGTTTCCAGGGTAACTGACTGCCCTGTTTCCGGGGTAACTGACTGCCCTATTCCAGGGTAACTGATCACCCTGTTTCCGGGATAAATGACTGCCCTGTTTCCGGGATAACTGACTGCCCTGTTTCCAGGGTAACTGACTGCCCTGTTTCCGGGGTAACTGACAGCCCTGTTTCCAGGCTAACTGACTGCCCTGTTTCCAGGATAACTGATCACCCTGTTTCCGGGGTAACTGACTGCCCCGTTTCCGGGGTAACTGACCGCCTTGTTTCCAGGATAACTGACCACCCTGTTTCAAGTGTCACTGACCACCCTGTTTCCAGGATAACTGAAAGCCCTTTTTCCAGGGTAACTGATCTCCCTGTTTCCGGGGTAACTGATCACCCTGTTTCCGGGTAACTGACTGCCCTGTTTCCAGGTTAACTGATCTCCCTGTTTTCAGGGTAACTGATCACCCTGTTTCCGGGGTAATTGACTGCCCTGTTTCCAGGGTAACTGACTGCCCTGTTTCCGGGGTAACTGACTGCCCTGTTTCCAGGATAACTGATCACTCTGTTTCCGGGGTAACTGACCACCCTGTTTCCGGGGTAACTGACTAATCTGTTTCCAGGGTTACTGACCGCCCTGTTTCTGGGGTAACTGACTGCCCTGTTTCCGAGGGAACTGACCGCCCTGTTTCCAGGATAACTGATCACCCTGTTTCCAGTGTAACTGACCATCCTATTTCCAGGGTAACTGACTGCCCAGTTTCCAGGGTAACTGACTGCCCTGTTTCCGGGGTAACAGATCTCCCTGTTTCCGGGGTAACTGACCGCCCTGTTTCCAGGATAACTGACCGCCCTATTTCCGGGGTAACTGACCGCTCTGCTTCCAGGATAACTGACTGCCCTGTTTCCAGGTTAACTGACTGCCCTGTTTCCGGGATAACTGACTGCCCTGTTTCCAGGTTAACTGACTGCCCTGTTTCCGGGATAACTGACTGCCCTGTTTCCAGGGTAACTGATAACCCTGTTTCCAGGATAACTGACTGCCCTGTTTCCAGGGTAACTGACTGCTCGGTTTCCAGGATAACTCACTGCACTGTTTCCGGGGTAACTGACTGCCCTGTTTCCAGGGTAACTGACTGCCCAGTTTCCAGAGCAACTGAATACCCTGTTTCCAGGGTAACTGACTGCCCTGTTTCCGGGATAACTGATGCCCTGTTTCCGGGATAACTGACTGCCCTGTTTCCAGGGTAACTGACAGCCCTGTTTCTGAGGTAACTGACTGCCCTGTTTCCAGGCTAACTGACTGCCCTGTTTCCAGGATAACTGATCACCCTGTTTCCGGGGTAACTGGCTGCCCTGTTTCCGGGGTAACTGACCGCCCTGTTTCCAGGACAACTGATCACCCTGTTTCCGGGGTAACTGACCACCCTGTTTCCAGGATAACTGATCACCCTGTTTCCGGGGTAACTGACTGCCCTGTTTCCGGGGTAACTGACCGCCCTGTTTCCAGGATAACTGATCACCCTGTTTCCGGGGTAACTGACCGCCCTGTTTCCAGGGTAACTGATCACCCTGTTTCCGGGGTAACTGACCACCCTGTTTCCGGGGTAACTGACTAATCTGTTTCCAGGGTTACTGACCGCCCTGTTTCTGGGGTAACTGACTGCCCTGTTTCCGAGGGAACTGACCGCCCTGTTTCCAGGATAACTGATCACCCTGTTTCCAGGGTAACTGACTGCCCAGTTTCCAGGGTAACTGACTGCCCTGTTTCCGGGGTAACAGATCTCCCTGTTTCCGGGGTAACTGACCGCCCTGTTTCCAGGATAACTGACCGCCCTATTTCCGGGGTAACTGACCGCTCTGCTTCCAGGATAACTGACTGCCCTGTTTCCGGGATAACTGACTGCCCTGTTTAATGGATAACTGACTGCCCTGTTTCCAGGTTAACTGAGTGCCCTGTTTACGGGATAACTGACTGCCCTGTTTCCAGTTAACTGACTGCCCTGTTTCAGGGATAACTGACTGCCCTGTTTCCAGGGTAACTGATAACCCTGTTTCCAGGATAACTGACTGCCCTGTTTCCAGGGTAACTGACTGCTCGGTTTCCAGGATAACTCACTGCACTGTTTCCGGGGTAACTGACTGCCCTGTTTCCAGGGTAACTGACTGCCCAGTTTCCAGAGTAACTGAATACCCTGTTTCCAGGGTAACTGACTGCCCTGTTTCCGGGATAACTGATGCCCTGTTTCCGGGATAACTGACTGCCCTGTTTCCAGGGTAACTGACAGCCCTGTTTCTGAGGTAACTGACTGCCCTGTTTCCAGGCTAACTGACTGCCCTGTTTCCAGGATAACTGATCACCCTGTTTCCGGGGTAACTGACTGCCCAGTTTCCGGGGTAACTGACTGCCCTGTTTCCAGGGTAACTGACTGCCCAGTTTCCAGGGTAACTGATCACCCTGTTTCCGGGAAAACTGACTGCCCTGTATCCGGGAGTAATGACTGCCCTGTTTCCAGGGTAACTGACTGCCCTGTTTCCGGGGTAACTGACTGCCCGATTCCAGGGTAACTGATCACCCTGTTTCCGGGATAAATGATTGCCCTGTTTCCGGGATAACTGACTGCCCTGTTTCCAGGGTAACTGACTGCCCTGTTTCCGGGGTAACTGACTGCCCTGTTTCCAGGCGAACTGACTGCCCTGTTTCCAGGATAACTGATCACCCTGTTTCCGGGGTAACTGACTGCCCCGTTTCCGGGGTAACTGACCGCCTTGTTTCCAGGATAACTGACCACCCTGTTTCAAGTGTCACTGACCACCCTGTTTCCAGGATAACTGAAAGCCCTGTTTCCAGGGTAACTGATCTCCCTGTTTCCGGGGTAACTGATCACCCTGTTTCCGGGTAACTGACTGCCCTGTTTCCAGGGTAACTGATCTCCCTGTTTCCGGGGTAACTGATCACCCTGTTTCCGGGTAACTGATCACGCTGTTTCCGGGATAACTGACTCCCCTGTTTGCAGGGTAACTGACTGCCCAGTTTCCAGGGTAACTGACTGCCCTGTTTCCGGGGTAACTGACTGCCCTGTTTCCAGGGTAACTGACTGCCCAGTTTCCAGGGTAACTGATCACCCTGTTTCCGGGATAACAGAGTGCACTTTTTCCGGGAGAAATGACTGCCCTGTTTCCTGGGTAACTGACTGCCCTGCTTCCGGGGTAAATGACTGCCCTGTTTCCAGGTTAACTGACTGCCCAGTTTCCAGGGTAACTGATCACCCTTTTTCCCGGATAACTGACGGCCCTGTTTCAGGGATAAGTGAATGCCCTGTTTCCAGGGTAACTGATCACCCTGTTTCCGGGATAACTGACTCCCCGGTTTCCATGGTAACTGACTGCCCAGTTTCCAGGGTAACTGATTGCCCAGTTTCCAGGGTAACTGATTACCCTGTTTCCGGGATAACTGACTGCCCTGTTTCCGGGAGAAATGAATGCCCTGTTTCCAGGGTAACTGACTGCCCTGTTTCCAGGGTAACTGATCACCCTGTTTCCGGGATAAATGACTGCCCTGTTTCCGGGATAACTGACTGCCCTGTTTCCAGGGTAACTGACTGCCCTGTTTCCGGGGTAACTGACTGCCCTGTTTCCAGGCTAACTGACTGCCCTGTTTCCAGGATAACTGATCACCCTGTTTCCGGGGTAAATGACTGCCCTGTTTCCGGGGTAACTGACCGCCCTGTTTCCAGGATAACTGATCACCCTGTTTCCGGGGTAACTGACTGCCCTGTTTCCGGGGTAACTGACCGCCCTGTTTCCAGGAGAACTGATCACCCTGTTTCCGGGGTAACTGACCACCCTGTTTCCAGCATAACTGACTCCCCTGTTTCCAGCGTAACTGATCACCCTGTTTCCAGGATAACTGACCTACCTATTTCCGGGGTAACTGACCGCCCTGTTTCCAGGATAACTGACTGCCCTGTTTCCAGGTTAACTGACTGCCCTGTTTCCAGGGTAACTGACTGCCCTGTTTCCAGGGGAACTGACTGCCCTGTTTCCGGGGTAACTGACTGCCCAGTTTCCGGGGTAACTGACTGCCCTGTTTCCAGGGTAACTGACTGCCCAGTTTCCAGGGTAACTGATCACCCTGTTTCCGGGAAAACTGACTGCCCTGTATCCGGGAGTAATGACTGCCCTGTTTCCAGGGTAACTGACTGCCCTGTTTCCGGGGTAACTGACTGCCCTATTCCAGGGTAACTGATCACCCTGTTTCCGGGATAAATGACTGCCCTGTTTCCGGGATAACTGACTGCCCTGTTTCCAGGGTAACTGACTGCCCTGTTTCCGGGGTAACTGACTGCCCTGTTTCCAGGCTAACTGACTGCCCTGTTTCCAGGATAACTGATCACCCTGTTTCCGGGGTAACTGACTGCCCCGTTTCCGGGGTAACTGACCGCCTTGTTTCCAGGATAACTGACCACCCTGTTTCCAGTGTCACTGACCACCCTGTTTCCAGGATAACTGAAAGCCCTGTTTCCAGGGTAACTGATCTCCCTGTTTCCGGGGTAACTGATCACCCTGTTTCCGGGTAACTGACTGCCCTGTTTCCAGGTTAACTGATCTCCCTGTTTTCAGGGTAACTGATCACCCTGTTTCAGGGGTTATTGACTGCCCTGTTTCCAGGGTAACTGACTGCCCTGTTTCCGGGGTAACTGACTGCCCTGTTTCCAGGATAACTGATCACTCTGTTTCCGGGGTAACTGACCACCCTGTTTCCGGGGTAACTGACTAATCTGTTTCCAGGGTTACTGACCGCCCTGTTTCTGGGGTAACTGACTGCCCTGTTTCCGAGGGAACTGACCGCCCTGTTTCCAGGATAACTGATCACCCTGTTTCCAGTGTAACTGACCATCCTATTTCCAGGGTAACTGACTGCCCAGTTTCCAGGGTAACTGACTGCCCTGTTTCCGGGGTAACAGATCTCCCTGTTTCCGGGGTAACTGACCGCCCTGTTTCCAGGATAACTGACCGCCCTATTTCCGGGGTAACTGACCGCTCTGCTTCCAGGATAACTGACTGCCCTGTTTCCGGGATAACTGTCTGCCCTGTTTCCGGGATAACTGACTGCCCTGTTTCCGGGATAACTGACTGCCCTGTTTAATGGATAACTGACTGCCCTGTTTCCAGGTTAACTGACTGCCCTGTTTCCGGGATAACTGTCTGCCCTGTTTCCAGGTTAACTGACTGCCCTGTTTCCGGGATAACTGACTGCCCTGTTTCCAGGGTAACTGATAACCCTGTTTCCAGGATAACTGACTGCCCTGTTTCCAGGGTAACTGACTGCTCGGTTTCCAGGATAACTCACTGCACTGTTTCCGGGGTAACTGACTGCCCTGTTTCCAGGGTAACTGACTGCCCAGTTTCCAAAGTAACTGAATACCCTGTTTCCAGGGTAACTGACTGCCCTGTTTCCGGGATAACTGATGCCCTGTTTCCGGGATAACTGACTGCCCTGTTTCCAGGGTAACTGACAGCCCTGTTTCCGAGGTAACTGACTGCCCTGTTTCCAGGCTAACTGACCGCCCTGTTTCCAGGATAACTGATGGCCCTGTTTCCGGGGTAACTGACTGCCCTGTTTCCGGGGTAACTGACTGCCCGGTTTCCAGGATAACTGATCACCCTGTTTCCGGGGTAACTGACTGCCCTGTTTCCGGGGTAACTGACCGCCCTGTTTCCAGGACAACTGATCACCCTGTTTCCGGGGTAACTGACCACCCTGTTTCCAGGATAACTGATCACCCTGTTTCCGGGGTAACTGACTGCCCTGTTTCCGGGGTAACTGACCGCCCTGTTTCCAGGATAACTGATCACCCTGTTTCCGGGGTAACTGACCGCCCTGTTTCCAGGATAACTGATCACCCTGTTTCCGGGATAACTAACTACCCTGTTTCCAGGATAACTGACTGCCCTGTTTCCGGGGTAACTGATCACCCTGTTTCCGGGGTAACTGACTGCCCAGTTTCCGGGGTAACTGACTTCCCTGTTTCCAGGGTAACTGACTGCCCTGTTTCCGGGATAACTGACTGCCCTGTTTCCAGGGTAACTGATAACCCTGTTTCCGGGATAACTGACTGCCCAGTTTCCAGAGTAACTGAATAACCTGTTTCCGGGATAACTGACTGCCCTGTTTCCAAGATAACTGACTGCCCTCTTTCCAGGGTAACTGACTGCCCTGTTTCCGGGGTAACTGACTGCCCTGTTTCCAGGCTAACTGACTGCCCTGTTTCCAGGATAACTGATCACCCTGTTTCCGGGGTAACTGACTGCCCTGTTTCCCGGGTAACTGACCGCCCTGTTTCCAGGATAACTGATCACCCTGTTTCCGGGGTAACTGACCACCCTGTTTCCAGGGTCACTGACCACCCTGTTTCCAGGATAACTGACTCCCCTGTTTCCACGGTAACTGACTGCCCTGTTTCCGGGGTAACTGATCTCCCTGTTTCCGGGGTTACTGACCGCCCTGTTTCCAGGATAACTGACCTACCTATTTCCAGGTTAACTGACTGCCCTGTTTCCAGGTTAACTGACTGCCCTGTTTCCAGGGTAACTGACTGCCCTGTTTCCGGGGTAACAGATCACCCTGTTTCCGGGTTAACTGACTAACCAGTTTCCAGGGTGACTGACTGCCCTGTTTCCAGGGTAACTGACTGCCCACTTTCCGGGGTAACTGACTGTCCTGTTTCCGGGGTAACTGACTGCCCTGTTTCCGGGGTAACTGACTGCCCTGTTTCCGGGGTAACTGACCGCCCTGTTTCCAGGATTACTGATCACCCTGTTTCCGGGGTAACTGACCACCCTGTTTCCAGGGTCACTGACCACCCTGTTTCCAGTATAACTGACTCCCCTGTTTCCAGCGTAACTGATCACCCTGTTTCCAGGATAACTGACCTACCTATTTCCGGGGTAACTGACCGCCCTGTTTCCAGGATAACTGACTGCCCTGTTTCCAGGTTAACTGACTGCCCTGTTTCCAGGGTAACTGACTGCCCTGTTTCCAGGGGAACTGACTGCCCTGTTTCCGGGGTAAATGACTGCCCAGTTTCCGGGGTAACTGACTGCCCTGTTTCCAGGGTAACTGACTGCCCAGTTTCCAGGGTAACTGATCACCCTGTTTCCGGGAAAACTGACTGCCCTGTATCTGGGAGAAATGACTGCCCTGTTTCCAGGGTAACTGACTGCCCTGTTTCCGGGGTAACTGACTGCCCTATTCCAGGGTAACTGATCACCCTGTTTCCGGGATAAATGACTGCCCTGTTTCCGGGATAACTGACTGCCCTGTTTCCAGGGTAACTGACTGCCCTGTTTCCGGGGTAACTGACTGCCCTGTTTCCAGGCTAAATGACTGCCCTGTTTCCAGGATAACTGATCACCCTGTTTCCGGGGTAACTGACTGCCCCGTTTCCGGGGTAACTGACCGCCTTGTTTCCAGGATAACTGACCACCCTGTTTCCAGTGTCACTGACCACCCTTTTTCCAGGATAACTGAAAGCCCTGTTTCCAGGGTAACTAATCTCCCTGTTTCCGGGGTAACTGATCACCCTGTTTCCGGGTAATTGACTGCCCTGTTTCCAGGTTAACTGATCTCCCTGTTTTCAGGGTAACTGATCACCCTGTTTCCGGGGTAATTGACTGCCCTGTTTCCAGGGTAACTGACTGCCCTGTTTCCGGGGTAACTGACTGCCCTGTTTCCAGGATAACTGATCACTCTGTTTCCGGGGTAACTGACCACCCTGTTTCCGGGGTAACTGACTAATCTGTTTCCAGGGTTACTGACCGCCCTGTTTCTGGGGTAACTGACTGCCCTGTTTCCGAGGGAACTGACTGCCCTGTTTCCAGGATAACTGATCACCCTGTTTCCAGTGTAACTGACCATCCTATTTCCAGGGTAACTGACTGCCCAGTTTCCAGGGTAACTGACTGCCCTGTTTCCGGGGTAACAGATCTCCCTGTTTCCGGGGTAACTGACCGCCCTGTTTCCAGGATAACTGACCGCCCTATTTCCGGGGTAACTGACCGCTCTGCTTCCAGGATAACTGACTGCCCTGTTTCCGGGATAACTGACTGCCCTGTTTAATGGATAACTGACTGCCCTGTTTCCAGGTTAACTGACTGCCCTGTTTCCGGGATAACTGACTGCCCTGTTTCCAGGTTAACTGACTGCCCTGTTTCCAGGATAACTGACTGCCCTGTTTCCAGGGTAACTGATAACCCTGTTTCCAGGATAACTGACTGCCCTGTTTCCAGGGTAACTGACTGCTCGGTTTCCAGGATAACTCACTGCCCAGTTTCCAGAGTAACTGAATACCCTGTTTCCAGGGTAACTGACTGCCCTGTTTCCGGGATAACTGACTGCCCTGTTTCCAGGGTAACTGACTGCCCTGTTTCCGGGATAACTGATGCCCTGTTTCCGGGATAACTGACTGCCCTGTTTCCAGGGTAACTGACAGCCCTGTTTCCGAGGTAACTGACTGCCCTGTTTCCAGGCTAACTGACTGCCCTGTTTCCAGGATAACTGATCACCCTGTTTCCGGGGTAACTGACTGCCCTGTTTCCGGGGTAACTGACCGCCCTGTTTCCAGGACAACTGATCACCCTGTTTCCGGGATAACTGACTGCCCTGTTTCCAGGTTAACTGACTGCCCTGTTTCCGGGATAACTGACTGCCCTGTTTCCAGGGTAACTGATAACCCTGTTTCCAGGATAACTGACTGCCCTGTTTCCAGGGTAACTGACTGCTCGGTTTCCAGGATAACTCACTGCACTGTTTCCGGGGTAACTGACTGCCCAGTTTCCAGAGTAACTGAATACCCTGTTTCCAGGGTAACTGACTGCCCTGTTTCCGGGATAACTGACTGCCCTGTTTCCGGGATAACTGACTGCCCTGTTTCCGGGATAACTGACTGCCCTGCTTCCAGGATAACTGACTGCCCTGTTTCCGGGATAACTGACTGCCCTGTTTAATGGATAACTGACTGCCCTGTTTCCGGGATAACTGACTGCCCTGTTTCCAGGTTAACTGACTGCCGAGTTTCCGGGATAACTGACTGCCCTGTTTCCAGGGTAACTGATAACCCTGTTTCCAGGATAACTGACTGCCCTGTTTCCAGGGTAACTGATAACCCTGTATCCGGGGTAACTGACTGCCCAGTTTCCAGGGTAACTGACTGCCCAGTTTCCAGAGTAACTGAATACCCTGTTTCCAGGGTAACTGACTGCCCTGTTTCCGGGATAACTGACTGCCCTGTTTCCAGGGTAACTGACTGCCCTGTTTCCGGGATAACTGATGCCCTGTTTCCAGGCTAACTGACTGCCCTGTTTCCGGGGTAACTGACCGCCCTGTTTCCAGGACAACTGATCACCCTGTTTCCGGGGTAACTGACCACCCTGTTTCCAGGATAACTGATCACCCTGTTTCCGGGGTAACTGACTGCCCTGTTTCCGGGATAACTGATCACCCTGTTTCCGAGGTAACTGACTGCCCTGTTTCCGGGGTAACTGACCGCCCTCTTTCCAGGACAACTGATCACCCTGTTTCCGGGGTAACTGACCACCCTGTTTCCAGGATAACTGATCACCCTGTTTCCGGGGTAACTGACTGCCCTGTTTCCGGGGTAACTGACCGCCCTGTTTCCAGGATAACTGATCACCCTGTTTCCGGGGTAACTGACCACCCTGTTTCCAGGATAACTGATCACCCTGTTTCCGGGGTAACTGACTGCCCTGTTTCCGGGGTAACTGACCGCCCTGTTTCCAGGATAACTGATCACCCTGTTTCCGGGGTAACTGACCGCCCTGTTTCCAGGATAACTGATCACCCTGTTTCCGGGATAACTAACTGCCCTGTTTCCAGGCTAACTGACTGCCCTGTTTCCAGGATAACTGATCACCCTGTTTCCGGGATAACTGACTGCCTTGCTTCCAGGATAACTGACTGCCCTGTTTCCGGGATAACTGACTGCCCTGTTTAATGGATAACTGACTGCCCTGTTTCCAGGTTAACTGACTGCCCTGTTTCCGGGATAACTGACTGCCCTGTTTCCAGGTTAACTGACTGCCCTGTTTCCGGGATAACTGACTGCCCTGTTTCCAGGGTAACTGATAACCCTGTTTCCAGGATAACTGACTGCCCTGTTTCCAGGGTAACTGACTGCACTGTTTCCGGGGTAACTGACTGCCCTGTTTCCAGGGTAACTGACTGCCCAGTTTCCAGAGTAACTGAATACCCTGTTTCCAGGGTAACTGACTGCCCTGTTTCCGGGATAACTGATGCCCTGTTTCCAGGCTAACTGACTGCCCTGTTTCCAGGATAACTGATCACCCTGTTTCCGGGGTAACTGACTGCCCTGTTTCCGGGGTAACTGACCGCCCTGTTTCCAGGACAACTGATCACCCTGTTTCCGGGGTAACTGACCACCCTGTTTCCAGGATAACTGATCACCCTGTTTCCGGGGTAACTGACTGCCCTGTTTCCGGTATAACTGACTGCCCTGTTTCCGGGATAACTGACTGCCCTGCTTCCAGGATAACTGACTGCCCTGTTTCCGGGATAACTGACTGCCCTGTTTAATGGATAACTGACTGCCCTGTTTCCAGGTTAACTGACTGCCCTGTTTCCGGGATAACTGACTGCCCTGTTTCCAGGGTAACTGATAACCCTGTTTCCAGGATAACTGACTGCTCGGTTTCCAGGATAACTCACTGCACTGTTTCCAGAGTAACTGAATACCCTGTTTCCAGGGTAACTGACTGCCCTGTTTCCAGGGTAACTGATAACCCTGTTTCCAGGATAACTGACTGCCCTGTTTCCGGGGTAACTGACTGCCCTGTTTCCAGGGTAACTGACTGCTCGGTTTCCAGGATAACTCACTGCACTGTTTCCAGAGTAACTGAATACCCTGTTTCCAGGGTAACTGACTGCCCTGTTTCCAGGGTAACTGATAACCCTGTTTCCAGGATAACTGACTGCCCTGTTTCCGGGGTAACTGACTGCCCTGTTTCCAGGGTAACTGACTGCCCAGTTTCCAGAGTAACTGAATACCCTGTTTCCAGGGTAACTGACTGCCCTGTTTCCAGGATAACTGACTGCCCTGTTTCCAGGGTAACTGACTGCCCTGTTTCCGGGATAACTGATGCCCTGTTTCCGGGATAACTGACTGCCCTGTTTCCAGGGTAACTGACAGCCCTTTTTCCGAGGTAACTGACTGCCCTGTTTCCAGGCTAACTGACTGCCCTGTTTCCAGGATAACTGATCACCCTGTTTCCGGGGTAACTGACTGCCCTGTTTCCGGGGTAACTGACCGCCCTGTTTCCAGGACAACTGATCACCCTGTTTCCGGGGTAACTGACCACCCTGTTTCCAGGATAACTGATCACCCTGTTTCCGGGGTAACTGACTGCCCTGTTTCCGGGGTAACTGACCGCCCTGTTTCCAGGATAACTGATCACCCTGTTTCCGGGGTAACTGACCGCCCTGTTTCCAGGATAACTGATCACCCTGTTTCCGGGATAACTAACTGCCCTGTTTCCAGGATAACTGACTGCCCTGTTTCCGGGGTAACTGATCACCCTGTTTCCGGGGTAACTGACTGCCCAGTTTCCGGGGTAACTGACTTCCCTGTTTCCAGGGTAACTGACTGCCCTGTTTCCGGGATAACTGACTGCCCTGTTTCCAGGGTAACTGATAACCCTGTTTCCGGGATAACTGACTGCCCTGTTTCCAGGGTAACTGACTGCCCAGTTTCCAGAGTAACTGAATAACCTGTTTCCAGGGTAACAGATCACCCTGTTTCCGGGATAACTGACTACCCTGTTTCCAAGATAACTGACTGCCCTCTTTCCAGGGTAACTGACTGCCCTGTTTCCGGGGTAACTGACTGCCCTGTTTCCAGGCTAACTGACTGCCCTGTTTCCAGGATAACTGATCACCCTGTTTCCGGGGGAACTGACTGCCCTGTTTCCCGGGTAACTGACCGCCCTGTTTCCAGGATAACTGATCACCCTGTTTCCGGGGTAACTGACCACCCTGTTTCCAGGGTCACTGACCACCCTGTTTCCAGGATAACTGACTCCCCTGTTTCCACGGTAACTGACTGCCCTGTTTCCGGGGTAACTGATCTCCCTGTTTCCGGGGTTACTGACCGCCCTGTTTCCAGGATAACTGACCTACCTATTTCCAGGTTAACTGACTGCCCTGTTTCCAGGGTAACTGACTGCCCTGTTTCCAGGGGAACTGACTGCCCTGTTTCCGGGGTAACAGATCACCCTGTTTCCGGGTTAACTGACTAACCAGTTTCCAGGGTGACTGACTGCCCTGTTTCCAGGGTAACTGTCTGCCCACTTTCCGGGGTAACTGACTGTCCTGTTTCCTGGGTAACTGACTGCCCTGTTTCCGGGGTAACTGACTGCCCTGTTTCCCGGGTAACTGACAGCCCAGTTTCCAGGGTAACTGATCACCCTTTTTCCGGGATAACTGACTGCTCTGTTTCCGGGATAACTGACTGCCCTGTTTCCAGGGTAACTGATCACCCTGTTTCCGGGATAACTGACTCCCCTGTTTGCAGGGTAACTGACTGCCCAGTTTCCGGGGTAACTGACTGCCCTGTTTCCAGGGTAACTGATCACCCTGTTTCCGGGATAAATGACTGCCCTGTTTCCGGGATAACTGACTGCCCTGTTTCCAGGGTAACTGACTGCCCTGTTTCCGGGGTAACTGACTGCCCTGTTTCCAGGCTAACTGACTGCCCTGTTTCCAGGATAACTGATCACCCTGTTTCCGGGGTAAATGACTGCCCTGTTTCCGGGGTAACTGACCGCCCTGTTTCCAGGATAACTGATCACCCTGTTTCCGGGGTAACTGACTGTCCTGTTTCCGGGGTAACTGACTGCCCTGTTTCCGGGGTAACTGACCGCCCTGTTTCCAGGATAACTGATCACCCTGTTTCCGGGGTAACTGACCACCCTGTTTCCAGGGTCACTGACCACCCTGTTTCCAGGATAACTGACTCCCCTGTTTCCAGCGTAACTGATCACCCTGTTTCCAGGATAACTGACCTACCTATTTCCGGGGTAACTGACCGCCCTGTTTCCAGGATAACTGACTGCCCTGTTTCCAGGTTAACTGACTGCCCTGTTTCCAGGGTAACTGACCGCCCTGTTTCCAGGACAACTGATCACCCTGTTTCCGGGGTAACTGACCACCCTGTTTCCAGGATAACTGATCACCCTGTTTCCGGGGTAACTGACTGCCCTGTTTCCGGGGTAACTGACCGCCCTGTTTCCAGGATAACTGATCACCCTGTTTCCGGGGTAACTGACCGCCCTGTTTCCAGGATAACTGATCACCCTGTTTCCGGGATAACTAACTGCCCTGTTTCCAGGATAACTGACTGCCCTGTTTCCGGGGTAACTGATCACCCTGTTTCCGGGGTAACTGACTGCCCAGTTTCCGGGGTAACTGACTTCCCTGTTTCCAGGGTAACTGACTGCCCTGTTTCCGGGATAACTGACTGCCCTGTTTCCAGGGTAACTGATAACCCTGTTTCCGGGATAACTGACTGCCCTGTTTCCAGGGTAACTGACTGCCCAGTTTCCAGAGTAACTGAATAACCTGTTTCCAGGGTAGCTAATCACCCTGTTTCCGGGATAACTGACTGCCCTGTTTCCAAGATAACTGACTGCCCTCTTTCCAGGGTATTTGACTGCCCTGTTTCCGGGGTAACTGACTGCCCTGTTTCCAGGTTAACTGTCTGCCCTGTTTCCAGGATAACTGATCACCCTGTTTCCGGGGTAACTGACTGCCCTGTTTCCCGGGTAACTGACCGCCCTGTTTCCAGGATAACTGATCACCCTGTTTCCGGGGTAACTGACCACCCTGTTTCCAGGGTCACTGACCACCCTGTTTCCAGGATAACTGACTCCCCTGTTTCCAGGGTAACTGACTGCCCTGTTTCCGGGGTAACTGATCTCCCTGTTTCCGGGGTTACTGACCGCCCTGTTTCCAGGATAACTGACCTACCTATTTCCAGGTTAACTGACTGCCCTGTTTCCAGGGTAACTGACTGCCCTGTTTCCAGGGGAACTGACTGCCCTGTTTCCGGGGTAACAGATCACCCTGTTTCCGGGTTAACTGACTAACCAGTTTCCAGGGTGACTGACTGCCCTGTTTCCAGGGTAACTGACTGCCCACTTTCCGGGGTAACTGACTGTCCTGTTTCCTGGGTAACTGACTGCCCTGTTTCCGGGGTAACTGACTGCCCTGTTTCCCGGGTAACTGAAAGCCCAGTTTCCAGGGTAACTGATCACCCTTTTTCCGGGATAACTGACTGCTCTGTTTCCGGGATAACTGACTGCCCTGTTTCCAGGGTAACTGATCACCCTGTTTCCGGGATAACTGACTCCCCTGTTTGCAGGGTAACTGACTGCCCAGTTTCCGGGATAACTGACTGCCCTGTTTCCAGGGTAACTGATAACCCTGTTTCCGGGATAACTGACTGCCCATTTTCCGGGGTAACTGACTGCCCTGTTTCCTGTGTAATTGCCTGCCCTGCTTCCGGGGTAACTGACTGCCCTGTTTCCAGGTTAACTGACTGCCCAGTTTCCAGGGTAACTGATCACCCTTTTTCCGGGATAACTGACTGCCCTGTTTCCGGGATAACTGACTGCCCTGTTTCCAGGGTAACTGATCACCCTGTTTCCGGGGTAACTGACTGCCTTGTTTCCAGGCTAACTGACTGCCCTGTTTCCAGGATAACTGATCACCCTGTTTCCGGGGTAACTGACTGCCCTGTTTCCGGGGTAACTGACCGAGCGCCCTGTTTCCAGGATAACTGATCACCCTGTTTCCGGGGTAACTGACCACCCTGTTTCCAGTGTAACTGACTAATCTGTTTCCAGGGTTACTGACCGCACTGTTTCTGGGGAAACTGACTGCCCTGTTTCCGGGGTAACTGACCGCCCTGTTTCCAGGATAACTGATCACCCTGCTTCCAGGGGAACTGACCATCCTGTTTCCAGGGTAACTGACTGCCCAGTTTCCAGGGTGACTGATGCCCTGTTTCCAGGGTAACTGACTGCCCACTTTCCGGGTTAACTGACAGCCCTGTTTCCTGGGTAATTGACTGCCCTGCTTCCGGGGTAACTGACTGCCCTGTTTCCAGGTTAACTGACTGCCCAGTTTCCAGGGTAACTGATCACCCTTTTTCCGGGATAACTGACTGCCCTGTTTCCGGGATAACTGACAGCCCTGTTTCCAGGGTAACTGATCACCCTGTTTCCGGGATAACTGACTCCCCTGTTTCCAGGGTAACTGACTGCCCAGTTTCCAGGGTAACTGACTGCCATGTTTCCGGGGTAACTGACTGCCCTGTTTCCAGGGTAACTGACTGCCCAGTTTCCAGGGTAACTGACTGCCCTGTTTCCGGGGTAACTGACTGCCCTGTTTCCAGGCTAACTGACTGCCCTGTTTCCAGGATAACTGATCACCCTGTTTCCGGGGTAACTGACTGCCCTGTTTCCGGGGTAACTGACCGACCGCCCTGTTTCCAGGATAACTGATCACCCTGTTTCCGGGGTAACTGACCACCCTGTTTCCAGTGTAACTGACTAATCTGTTTCCAGGGTTACTGACCGCCCTGTTTCTGGGGTAACTGACTGCCTGTTTCCGGGGTAACTGACCGCCCTGTTTCCAGGATAACTGATCACCCTGCTTCCAGGGTAACTGACCATCCTGTTTCCAGGGTAACTGACTGCCCAGTTTCCAGGGTAACTGACTGCCCTGTTTCCGGGGTAACAGATCTCCTGTTTCCAGGGTAACTGACCGCCCTGTTTCCAGGATAACTGACCGCCCTATTTCCGGGGCAACTGAATGCCCTGTTTCCAGGATAACTGACTGCCCTGTTTCCGGGATAACTGACTGCCCTGTTTACTGGATAACTGACCGCCCTGTTTCCAGGTTAACTGACTGCCCTGTTTCCGGGGTAACTGACTGCCCTGTTTCCAGGGTAACTGACTGCCCAGTTTCCAGGGGAACTGATCACCCTGTTTCCGGGATAACTGACTGCCCTGTTTCCGGGAGAAATGACTGCCCTGTTTCCAGGGTAACTGACTGCCCTGTTTCCAGGTTAACTGACTGCCCTGTTTCCAGGATAACTGATCACCCTGGTTCCGGGGTAACTGACTGCCCTGTTTCCGGGGTAACTGACCGACCGCCCTGTTTCCAGGATAACTGATCACCCTGTTTCCGGGGTAACTGACCACCCTGTTTCCAGGGTAACTGACTAATCTGTTTCCAGGGTTACTGACCGCCCTGTTTCTGGGGTAACTGACTGCCCTGTTTCCGGGGTAACTGACCGCCCTGTTTCCAGGATAACTGATCACCCTGTTTCCAGGGTAACTGACCATCCTGTTTCCAGGGTAACTGACTGCCCAGTTTCCAGGGTAACTGACCGCCCTATTTCCGGGGTAACTGACCGCCCTGTTTCCAGGATAACTGACTGCCCTGTTTCCGGGATAACTGACTGCCCTGTTTACTGGATAACTGACCGCCCTGTTTCCAGGTTAACTGACTGCCCTGTTTCCGGGATAACTGATCACCCTGTTTCCGGGGTAACTGACTGCCCTGTTTCCGGGGTAACTGACCGCCCTGTTTCCAGGACAACTGATCACCCTGTTTCCGGGGTAACTGACCACCCTGTTTCCAGGATAACTGATCACCCTGTTTCCGGGGTAACTGACTGCCCTGTTTCCGGTATAACTGACTGCCCTGTTTCCGGGATAACTGACTGCCCTGCTTCCAGGATAACTGACTGCCCTGTTTCCGGGATAACTGACTGCCCTGTTTAATGGATAACTGACTGCCCTGTTTCCAGGTTAACTGACTGCCCTGTTTCCGGGATAACTGACTGCCCTGTTTCCAGGTTAACTGACTGCCCTGTTTCCGGGATAACTGACTGCCCTGTTTCCAGGGTAACTGATAACCCTGTTTCCAGGATAACTGACTGCTCGGTTTCCAGGATAACTCACTGCACTGTTTCCGGGGTAACTGACTGCCCTGTTTCCAGGGTAACTGACTGCCCAGTTTCCAGAGTAACTGAATACCCTGTTTCCAGGGTAACTGACTGCCCTGTTTCCAGGATAACTGACTGCCCTGTTTCCAGGGTAACTGACTGCCCTGTTTCCGGGATAACTGATGCCCTGTTTCCGGGATAACTGACTGCCCTGTTTCCAGGGTAACTGACAGCCCTGTTTCCGAGGTAACTGACTGCCCTGTTTCCAGGCTAACTGACTGCCCTGTTTCCAGGATAACTGATCACCCTGTTTCCGGGGTAACTGACTGCCCTGTTTCCGGGTTAACTGACCGCCCTGTTTCCAGGACAACTGATCACCCTGTTTCCGGGGTAACTGACCACCCTGTTTCCAGGATAACTGATCACCCTGTTTCCGGGGTAACTGACTGCCCTGTTTCCGGGGTAACTGACCGCCCTGTTTCCAGGATAACTGATCACCCTGTTTCCGGGGTAACTGACCGCCCTGTTTCCAGGATAACTGATCACCCTGTTTCCGGGATAACTAACTGCCCTGTTTCCAGGATAACTGACTGCCCTGTTTCCGGGGTAACTGATCACCCTGTTTCCGGGGTAACTGACTGCCCAGTTTCCGGGGTAACTGACTTCCCTGTTTCCAGGGTAACTGACTGCCCTGTTTCCGGGATAACTGACTGCCCTGTTTCCAGGGTAACTGATAACCCTGTTTCCGGGATAACTGACTGCCCTGTTTCCAGGGTAACTGACTGCCCATTTTCCAGAGTAACTGAATAACCTGTTTCCAGGGTAACAGATCACCCTGTTTCCGGGATAACTGACTGCCCTGTTTCCAAGATAACTGACTGCCCTCTTTCCAGGGTAACTGACTGCCCTGTTTCCGGGGTAACTGACTGCCCTGTTTCCAGGCTAACTGACTGCCCTGTTTCCAGGATAACTGATCACCCTGTTTCCGGGGTAACTGACTGCCCTGTTTCCCGGGTAACTGACCGCCCTGTTTCCAGGATAACTGATCACCCTGTTTCCGGGGTAACTGACCACCCTGTTTCCAGGGTCACTGACCACCCTGTTTCCAGGATAACTGACTCCCCTGTTTCCACGGTAACTGACTGCCCTGTTTCCGGGGTAACTGATCTCCCTGTTTCCGGGGTTACTGACCGCCCTGTTTCCAGGATAACTGACCTACCTATTTCCAGGTTAACTGACTGCCCTGTTTCCAGGGTAACTGACTGCCCTGTTTCCAGGGGAACTGACTGCCCTGTTTCCGGGGTAACAGATCACCCTGTTTCCGGGTTAACTGACTAACCAGTTTCCAGGGTGACTGACTGCCCTGTTTCCAGGGTAACTGACTGCCCACTTTCCGGGGTAACTGACTGTCCTGTTTCCTGGGTAACTGACTGCCCTGTTTCCGGGGTAACTGACCGCCCTGTTTCCCGGGTAACTGACAGCCCAGTTTCCAGGGTAACTGATCACCCTTTTTCCGGGATAACTGACTGCTCTGTTTCCGGGATAACTGACTGCCCTGTTTCCAGGGTAACTGATCACCCTGTTTCCGGGATAACTGACTCCCCTGTTTGCAGGGTAACTGACTGCCCAGTTTCCGGGGTAACTGACTGCCCTGTTTCCAGGGTAACTGATCACCCTGTTTCCGGGATAAATGACTGCCCTGTTTCCGGGATAACTGACTGCCCTGTTTCCAGGGTAACTGACTGCCCTGTTTCCGGGGTAACTGACTGCCCTGTTTCCAGGCTAACTGACTGCCCTGTTTCCAGGATAACTGACTGCCCTGTTTCCGGGATAACTGACTGCCCTGTTTCCAGGGTAACTGACTGCCCTGTTTCCGGGGTAACTGACTGCCCTGTTTCCAGGCTAACTGACTGCCCTGTTTCCAGGTTAACTGACTGCCCTGTTTCCGGGATAACTGACTGCCCTGTTTCCAGGTTAACTGACTGCCCTGTTTCCGGGATAACTGACTGCCCTGTTTCCAGGGTAACTGATAACCCTGTTTCCAGGATAACTGACTGCCCTGTTTCCAGGGTAACTGACTGCTCGGTTTCCAGGATAACTCACTGCACTGTTTCCGGGGTAACTGACTGCCCTGTTTCCAGGGTAACTGACTGCCCAGTTTCCAGAGTAACTGAATACCCTGTTTCCAGGGTAACTGACTGCCCTGTTTCCAGGGTAACTGACTGCCCTGTTTCCGGGATAACTGATGCCCTGTTTCCGGGATAACTGACTGCCCTGTTTCCAGGGTAACTGACAGCCCTGTTTCCGAGGTAACTGACTGCCCTGTTTCCAGGCTAACTGACTGCCCTGTTTCCAGGATAACTGATCACCCTGTTTCCGGGGTAACTGACTGCCCTGTTTCCGGGGTAACTGACCGCCCTGTTTCCAGGACAACAGATCACCCTGTTTCCGGGGTAACTGACCACCCTGTTTCCAGGATAACTGATCACCCTGTTTCCGGGGTAACTGACTGCCCTGTTTCCGGGGTAACTGACCGCCCTGTTTCCAGGATAACTGATCACCCTGTTTCCGGGGTAACTGACCGCCCTGTTTCCAGGATAACTGATCACCCTGTTTCCGGGATAACTAACTGCCCAGTTTCCAGGATAACTGACTGCCCTGTTTCCGGGGGAACTGATCACCCTGTTTCCGGGGTAACTGACTGCCCAGTTTCCGGGGTAACTGACTTCCCTGTTTCCAGGGTAACTGACTGCCCTGTTTCCGGGATAACTGACTGCCCTGTTTCCAGGGTAACTGATAACCCTGTTTCCGGGATAACTGACTGCCCTGTTTCCAGGGTAACTGACTGCCCAGTTTCCAGAGTAACTGAATAACCTGTTTCCAGGGTAACAGATCACCCTGTTTCCGGGATAACTGACTGCCCTGTTTCCAAGATAACTGACTGCCCTCTTTCCAGGGTAACTGACTGCCCTGTTTCCGGGGTAACTGACTGCCCTGTTTCCAGGCTAACTGACTGCCCTGTTTCCAGGATAACTGATCACCCTGTTTCCGGGGTAACTGACTGCCCTGTTTCCCGGGTAACTGACCGCCCTGTTTCCAGGATAACTGATCACCCTGTTTCCGGGGTAACTGACCACCCTGTTTCCAGGGTCACTGACCACCCTGTTTCCAGGATAACTGACTCCCCTGTTTCCACGGTAACTGACTGCCCTGTTTCCGGGGTAACTGATCTCCCTGTTTCCGGGGTTACTGACCGCCCTGTTTCCAGGATAACTGACCTACCTATTTCCAGGTTAACTGACTGCCCTGTTTCCAGCGTAACTGACTGCCCTGTTTCCAGGGGAACTGACTGCCCTGTTTCCGGGGTAACAGATCACCCTGTTTCCGGGTTAACTGACTAACCAGTTTCCAGGGTGACTGACTGCCCTGTTTCCAGGGTAACTGACTGCCCACTTTCCGGGGTAACTGACTGTCCTGTTTCCTGGGTAACTGACTGCCCTGTTTCCGGGGTAACTGACTGCCCTGTTTCCCGGGTAACTGACAGCCCAGTTTCCAGGGTAACTGATCACCCTTTTTCCGGGATAACTGACTGCTCTGTTTCCGGGATAACTGACTGCCCTGTTTCCAGGGTAACTGATCACCCTGTTTCCGGGATAACTGACTCCCCTGTTTGCAGGGTAACTGACTGCCCAGTTTCCGGGGTAACTGACTGCCCTGTTTCCAGGGTAACTGATCACCCTGTTTCCGGGATAAATGACTGCCCTGTTTCCGGGATAACTGACTGCCCTGTTTCCAGGGTAACTGACTGCCCTGTTTCCGGGGTAACTGACTGCCCTGTTTCCAGGCTAACTGACTGCCCTGTTTCCAGGATAACTGATCACCCTGTTTCCGGGGTAAATGACTGCCCTGTTTCCGGGGTAACTGACCGCCCTGTTTCCAGGATAACTGATCACCCTGTTTCCGGGGTAACTGACTGTCCTGTTTCCGGGGTAACTGACTGCCCTGTTTCCGGGGTAACTGACCGCCCTGTTTCCAGGATAACTGATCACCCTGTTTCCGGGGTAACTGACCACCCTGTTTCCAGGGTCACTGACCACCCTGTTTCCAGGATAACTGACTCCCCTGTTTCCAGCGTAACTGATCACCCTGTTTCCAGGATAACTGACCTACCTATTTCCGGGGTAACTGACCGCCCTGTTTCCAGGATAACTGACTGCCCTGTTTCCAGGTTAACTGACTGCCCTGTTTCCAGGGTAACTGACCGCCCTGTTTCCAGGACAACTGATCACCCTGTTTCCGGGGTAACTGACTGCCCTGTTTCCCGGGTAACTGACCGCCCTGTTTCCAGGATAACTGATCACCCTGTTTCCGGGGTAACTGACCGCCCTGTTTCCAGGATAACTGATCACCCAGTTTCCGGGGTAACTGACCGCCCTGTTTCCAGGATAACTGATCACCCTGTTTCCGGGATAACTAACTGCCCTGTTTCCAGGATAACTGACTGCCCTGTTTCCGGGGTAACTGATCACCCTGTTTCCGGGGTAACTGACTGCCCAATTTCCGGGGTAACTGACTTCCCTGTTTCCAGGGTAACTGACTGCCCTGTTTCCGGGATAACTGACTGCCCTGTTTCCAGGGTAACTGATAACCCTGTTTCCGGGATAACTGACTGCCCTGTTTCCAGGGTAACTGACTGCCCAGTTTCCAGAGTAACTGAATAACCTGTTTCCAGGGTAACAGATCACCCTGTTTCCGGGATAACTGACTGCCCTGTTTCCAAGATAACTGACTGCCCTCTTTCCAGGGTAACTGACTGCCCTGTTTCCGGGGTAACTGACTGCCCTGTTTCCAGGCTAACTGACTGCCCTGTTTCCAGGATAACTGATCACCCTGTTTCCGGGGTAACTGACTGCCCTGTTTCCCGGGTAACTGACCGCCCTGTTTCCAGGATAACTGATCACCCTGTTTCCGGGGTAACTGACCACCCTGTTTCCAGGGTCACTGACCACCCTGTTTCCAGGGTCACTGACCACCCTGTTTCCAGGATAACTGACTCCCCTGTTTCCAGCGTAACTGATCACCCTGTTTCCAGGATAACTGACCTACCTATTTCCGGGGTAACTGACCGCCCTGTTTCCAGGATAACTGACTGCCCTGTTTCCAGGTTAACTGACTGCCCTGTTTCCAGGGTAACTGACCGCCCTGTTTCCAGGACAACTGATCACCCTGTTTCCGGGGTAACTGACTGCCCTGTTTCCCGGGTAACTGACCGCCCTGTTTCCAGGATAACTGATCACCCTGTTTCCGGGGTAACTGACCGCCCTGTTTCCAGGATAACTGATCACCCAGTTTCCGGGGTAACTGACCGCCCTGTTTCCAGGATAACTGATCACCCTGTTTCCGGGATAACTAACTGCCCTGTTTCCAGGATAACTGACTGCCCTGTTTCCGGGGTAACTGATCACCCTGTTTCCGGGGTAACTGACTGCCCAATTTCCGGGGTAACTGACTTCCCTGTTTCCAGGGTAACTGACTGCCCTGTTTCCGGGATAACTGACTGCCCTGTTTCCAGGGTAACTGATAACCCTGTTTCCGGGATAACTGACTGCCCTGTTTCCAGGGTAACTGACTGCCCAGTTTCCAGAGTAACTGAATAACCTGTTTCCAGGGTAACAGATCACCCTGTTTCCGGGATAACTGACTGCCCTGTTTCCAAGATAACTGACTGCCCTCTTTCCAGGGTAACTGACTGCCCTGTTTCCGGGGTAACTGACTGCCCTGTTTCCAGGCTAACTGACTGCCCTGTTTCCAGGATAACTGATCACCCTGTTTCCGGGGTAACTGACTGCCCTGTTTCCCGGGTAACTGACCGCCCTGTTTCCAGGATAACTGATCACCCTGTTTCCGGGGTAACTGACCACCCTGTTTCCAGGGTCACTGACCACCCTGTTTCCAGGATAACTGACTCCCCTGTTTCCAGGGTAACTGACTGCCCTGTTTCCGGGGTAACTGATCTCCCTGTTTCCGGGGTTACTGACCGCCCTGTTTCCAGGATAACTGACCTACCTATTTCCAGGTTAACTGACTGCCCTGTTTCCAGGGTAACTGACTGCCCTGTTTCCAGGGGAACTGACTGCCCTGTTTCCGGGGTAACAGATCACCCTGTTTCCGGGTTAACTGACTAACCAGTTTCCATGGTGACTGACTGCCCTGTTTCCAGGGTAACTGACTGCCCACTTTCCGGGGTAACTGACTGTCCTGTTTCCTGGGTAACTGACTGCCCTGTTTCCGGGGTAACTGACTGCCCTGTTTCCCGGGTAACTGACAGCCCAGTTTCCAGGGTAACTGATCACCCTTTTTCCGGGATAACTGACTGCTCTGTTTCCGGGATAACTGACTGCCCTGTTTCCAGGGTAACTGATCACCCTGTTTCCGGGATAACTGACTCCCCTGTTTGGAGGGTAACTGACTGCCCAGTTTCCGGGATAACTGACTGCCCTGTTTCCAGGGTAACTGATAACCCTGTTTCCGGGATAACTGACTGCCCATTTTCCGGGGTAACTGACTGCCCTGTTTCCTGGGTAATTGACTGCCCTGCTTCCGGGGTAACTGACTGCCCTGTTTCCAGGTTAACTGACTGCCCAGTTTCCAGGGTAACTGATCACCCTTTTTCCGGGATAACTGACTGCCCTGTTTCCGGGATAACTGACTGCCCTGTTTCCAGGGTAACTGATCACCCTGTTTCCGGGGTAACTGACTGCCTTGTTTCCAGGCTAACTGACTGCCCTGTTTCCAGGATAACTGATCACCCTGTTTCCGGGGTAACTGACTGCCCTGTTTCCGGGGTAACTGACCGAGCGCCCTGTTTCCAGGATAACTGATCACCCTGTTTCCGGGGTAACTGTCCACCCTGTTTCCAGTGTAACTGACTAATCTGTTTCCAGGGTTACTGACCGCACTGTTTCTGGGGAAACTGACTGCCCTGTTTCCGGGGTAACTGACCGCCCTGTTTCCAGGATAACTGATCACCCTGCTTCCAGGGGAACTGACCATCCTGTTTCCAGGGTAACTGACTGCCCAGTTTCCAGGGTGACTGACTGCCCTGTTTCCAGGGTAACTGACTGCCCACTTTCCGGGTTAACTGACAGCCCTGTTTCCTGGGTAATTGACTGCCCTGCTTCCGGGGTAACTGACTGCCCTGTTTCCAGGTTAACTGACTGCCCAGTTTCCAGGGTAACTGATCACCCTTTTTCCGGGATAACTGACTGCCCTGTTTCCGGGATAACTGACAGCCCTGTTTCCAGGGTAACTGATCACCCTGTTTCCGGGATAACTGACTCCCCTGTTTCCAGGGTAACTGACTGCCCAGTTTCCAGGGTAACTGACTGCCATGTTTCCGGGGTAACTGACTGCCCTGTTTCCAGGGTAACTGACTGCCCAGTTTCCAGGGTAACTGACTGCCCTGTTTCCGGGGTAACTGACTGCCCTGTTTCCAGGCTAACTGACTGCCCTGTTTCCAGGATAACTGATCACCCTGTTTCCGGGGTAACTGACTGCCCTGTTTCCGGGGTAACTGACCGACCGCCCTGTTTCCAGGATAACTGATCACCCTGTTTCCGGGGTAACTGACCACCCTGTTTCCAGTGTAACTGACTAATCTGTTTCCAGGGTTACTGACCGCCCTGTTTCTGGGGTAACTGACTGCCCTGTTTCCGGGGTAACTGACCGCCCTGTTTCCAGGATAACTGATCACCCTGCTTCCAGGGTAACTGACCATCCTGTTTCCAGGGTAACTGACTGCCCAGTTTCCAGGGTAACTGACTGCCCTGTTTCCGGGGTAACAGATCTCCTGTTTCCAGGGTAACTGACCGCCCTGTTTCCAGGATAACTGACCGCCCTATTTCCGGGGCAACTGAATGCCCTGTTTCCAGGATAACTGACTGCCCTGTTTCCGGGATAACTGACTGCCCTGTTTACTGGATAACTGACCGCCCTGTTTCCAGGTTAACTGACTGCCCTGTTTCCGGGGTAACTGACTGCCCTGTTTCCAGGGTAACTGACTGCCCAGTTTCCAGGGGAACTGATCACCCTGTTTCCGGGATAACTGACTGCCCTGTTTCCGGGAGAAATGACTGCCCTGTTTCCAGGGTAACTGACTGCCCTGTTTCCAGGTTAACTGACTGCCCTGTTTCCAGGATAACTGATCACCCTGGTTCCGGGGTAACTGACTGCCCTGTTTCCGGGGTAACTGACCGACCGCCCTGTTTCCAGGATAACTGATCACCCTGTTTCCGGGGTAACTGACCACCCTGTTTCCAGGGTAACTGACTAATCTGTTTCCAGGGTTACTGACCGCCCTGTTTCTGGGGTAACTGACTGCCCTGTTTCCGGGGTAACTGACCGCCCTGTTTCCAGGATAACTGATCACCCTGTTTCCAGGGTAACTGACCATCCTGTTTCCAGGGTAACTGACTGCCCAGTTTCCAGGGTAACTGACCGCCCTATTTCCGGGGTAACTGACCGCCCTGTTTCCAGGATAACTGACTGCCCTGTTTCCGGGATAACTGACTGCCCTGTTTACTGGATAACTGACCGCCCTGTTTCCAGGTTAACTGACTGCCCTGTTTCCGGGATAACTGACTGCCCTGTTTCCAGGGTAACTGATTGCCCTGTTTCCGGTGTAACTGACTGCCCTGTTTCCAGGGTAACTGATCACCCTGTTTCCGGGACAACTGACTGCCCTGTTTCCGGGATAACTGACTGCCCTGTTTCCAGGATAACTGACTGCCCTGTTTCCGGGGTAACTGATTACCCTGTTTCCAAGCTAACTGACGGCCCTGTTTCCAGGATAACTGATCACCCTGTTTCCGCGGTAACTGACTGCCCTGTTTCCGGGGTAACTGACCGCCCTGTTTCCACGATAACTGATCACCCTGTTTCCGGGGTCACTTACCACACTGTTTCCAGTGTCACTGACCACCCCGTTTCCAGGATAACTGACTCCCCTGTTTCCAGGGTAACTGACCGCCCTGTTTCCGGGGTCACTTACCACACAGTTTCCAGTGCAACGGATCACCATGTTTCCGGGGTAACTGACTGCCCTGTTTCCAGGGCAACTGACCGCCCTGTTTCCGGGGGAACTGACTGCCCAGTTTCCAGGGTAACTGACTGCCCAGTTTCCAGGGTAACTAACTGCCCTGTTTCCGGGGTAACTGACTGCCCAGTTTCCTGGGTAACTGACTGCCCTGTTTCCAGGGTAACTGACAGCCCACCTTCCAGTGTAACTGATCACCCTGTTTCCAGGATAATTGACTGCCCTGTTTCCAGGGTAAATGACCGCCCTGTTTCCAGGGTAACTGACTGCCAGTTTCCAGGGTAAATTATCACCCTGTTTCCGGGATAACGAACTGCCCTGTTTCCGGGATAACTGACTGCCCAGTTTCCGGGGTAACTGACTTCCCTGTTTCCAGGGTAACTGACTGCCCAGTTAGCATGGTAACTGACTGCCCTGTTTCCGGGGTAACTCATCACCCTGTTTCCGGGGTAACTGACTGCCCAGTTTCCAGGGTGACTGACTGCCCTGTTTCCAGGGTAACTGACTGCCCTGTTTCCAGGGTAACTGATCACCCTGTTTCCGGGATAACTGACTGCCCTGTTTCCGGGATAACTGACTGCCCTGTTTCCAGGGTAACTGACTGCCCAGTTTCCAGGGTGACTGACTGCCCTGTTTCCAGGGTAACTGACTGCCCAGTTTCCGGGGTAACTGACTGCCCTGTTTCCAGGGTAACTGATCACCCTGTTTCCGGGATAACTGACTGCCCTGTTTCCGGGGTAACTGACTGCCCTGTTTCCAGGCTAACTGACTGCCCTTTTTCCAGGATAACTGATCACCCTGTTTCCGGGGTAACTGACTGCCCTGTTTCCGGGGTAACTGACCTCCCTGTTTCCAGGGTCACTGACCACCCTGTTTCCAGGATAACTGAAAGCCCTGTTTCCAGGGTAACTGATCTCCCTGTTTCCGGGGTAACTGATCACCCTGTTTCCGGGTAACTGACTGCCCTGTTTCCAGGGTAACTGACTGCCCTGTTTCCAGGGTAACTGATCTCCCTGTTTCCAGTGCAACGGATCACCATGTTTCCGGGGTAACTGACTGCCCTGTTTCCAGGGCAACTAACTGCCCTGTTTCCGGGGGAACTGACTGCCCAGTTTCCAGGGTAACTGACTGCCCAGTTTCCAGGGTAAGTAACTGCCCTGTTTCCGGGGTCACTGACTGCCCAGTTTCCAGGGTAACTGACTGCCCTGTTTCCAGGGTAACTGACAGCCCACATTCCAGTGTAACTGATCACCCTGTTTCCAGGATAATTGACTGCCCTGTTTCCAGGGTAACTGACCGCCCTGTTTCCAGGGTAACTGACAGCCCACATTCCAGTGTAACTGATCACCCTGTTTCCAGGATAATTGACTGCCCTGTTTCCAGGGTAACTGACCGCCCTGTTTCCAGGGTAACTGACTGCCCTGTTTCCAGGGTAACTGACAGCCCACATTCCAGTGTAACTGATCACCCTGTTTCCAGGATAATTGACTGCCCTGTTTCCGGGATAACTAACAGCCCTGTTTCCAGGATAACTGACAGCCCTGTTTCCAGGGTAACTGATCACCCTGTTTCCGGGATAACTGACTCCCCTGTTTCCAGGGTAACTGACTGCCCAGTTTCCAGGGTAACTGACTGCCATGTTTCCGGGGTAACTGACTGCCCTGTTTCCAGGGTAACTGACTGCCCAGTTTCCAGGGTAACTGACTGCCCTGTTTCCGGGGTAACTGACTGCCCTGTTTCCAGGCTAACTGACTGCCCTGTTTCCAGGATAACTGATCACCCTGTTTCCGGGGTAACTGACTGCCCTGTTTCCGGGGTAACTGACCGACCGCCCTGTTTCCAGGATAACTGATCACCCTGTTTCCGGGGTAACTGACCACCCTGTTTCCAGTGTAACTGACTAATCTGTTTCCAGGGTTACTGACCGCCCTGTTTCTGGGGTAACTGACTGCCCTGTTTCCGGGGTAACTGACCGCCCTGTTTCCAGGATAACTGATCACCCTGCTTCCAGGGTAACTGACCATCCTGTTTCCAGGGTAACTGACTGCCCAGTTTCCAGGGTAACTGACTGCCCTGTTTCCGGGGTAACAGATCTCCTGTTTCCAGGGTAACTGACCGCCCTGTTTCCAGGATAACTGACCGCCCTATTTCCGGGGCAACTGAATGCCCTGTTTCCAGGATAACTGACTGCCCTGTTTCCGGGATAACTGACTGCCCTGTTTACTGGATAACTGACCGCCCTGTTTCCAGGTTAACTGACTGCCCTGTTTCCGGGGTAACTGACTGCCCTGTTTCCAGGGTAACTGACTGCCCAGTTTCCAGGGGAACTGATCACCCTGTTTCCGGGATAACTGACTGCCCTGTTTCCGGGAGAAATGACTGCCCTGTTTCCAGGGTAACTGACTGCCCTGTTTCCAGGTTAACTGACTGCCCTGTTTCCAGGATAACTGATCACCCTGGTTCCGGGGTAACTGACTGCCCTGTTTCCGGGGTAACTGACCGACCGCCCTGTTTCCAGGATAACTGATCACCCTGTTTCCGGGGTAACTGACCACCCTGTTTCCAGGGTAACTGACTAATCTGTTTCCAGGGTTACTGACCGCCCTGTTTCTGGGGTAACTGACTGCCCTGTTTCCGGGGTAACTGACCGCCCTGTTTCCAGGATAACTGATCACCCTGTTTCCAGGGTAACTGACCATCCTGTTTCCAGGGTAACTGACTGCCCAGTTTCCAGGGTAACTGACCGCCCTATTTCCGGGGTAACTGACCGCCCTGTTTCCAGGATAACTGACTGCCCTGTTTCCGGGATAACTGACTGCCCTGTTTACTGGATAACTGACCGCCCTGTTTCCAGGTTAACTGACTGCCCTGTTTCCGGGATAACTGACTGCCCTGTTTCCAGGGTAACTGATTGCCCTGTTTCCGGTGTAACTGACTGCCCTGTTTCCAGGGTAACTGATCACCCTGTTTCCGGGACAACTGACTGCCCTGTTTCCGGGATAACTGACTGCCCTGTTTCCAGGATAACTGACTGCCCTGTTTCCGGGGTAACTGATTACCCTGTTTCCAAGCTAACTGACGGCCCTGTTTCCAGGATAACTGATCACCCTGTTTCCGCGGTAACTGACTGCCCTGTTTCCGGGGTAACTGACCGCCCTGTTTCCACGATAACTGATCACCCTGTTTCCGGGGTCACTTACCACACTGTTTCCAGTGTCACTGACCACCCCGTTTCCAGGATAACTGACTCCCCTGTTTCCAGGGTAACTGACCGCCCTGTTTCCGGGGTCACTTACCACACAGTTTCCAGTGCAACGGATCACCATGTTTCCGGGGTAACTGACTGCCCTGTTTCCAGGGCAACTGACCGCCCTGTTTCCGGGGGAACTGACTGCCCAGTTTCCAGGGTAACTGACTGCCCAGTTTCCAGGGTAACTAACTGCCCTGTTTCCGGGGTAACTGACTGCCCAGTTTCCTGGGTAACTGACTGCCCTGTTTCCAGGGTAACTGACAGCCCACCTTCCAGTGTAACTGATCACCCTGTTTCCAGGATAATTGACTGCCCTGTTTCCAGGGTAAATGACCGCCCTGTTTCCAGGGTAACTGACTGCCAGTTTCCAGGGTAAATTATCACCCTGTTTCCGGGATAACGAACTGCCCTGTTTCCGGGATAACTGACTGCCCAGTTTCCGGGGTAACTGACTTCCCTGTTTCCAGGGTAACTGACTGCCCAGTTAGCATGGTAACTGACTGCCCTGTTTCCGGGGTAACTCATCACCCTGTTTCCGGGGTAACTGACTGCCCAGTTTCCAGGGTGACTGACTGCCCTGTTTCCAGGGTAACTGACTGCCCTGTTTCCAGGGTAACTGATCACCCTGTTTCCGGGATAACTGACTGCCCTGTTTCCGGGATAACTGACTGCCCTGTTTCCAGGGTAACTGACTGCCCAGTTTCCAGGGTGACTGACTGCCCTGTTTCCAGGGTAACTGACTGCCCAGTTTCCGGGGTAACTGACTGCCCTGTTTCCAGGGTAACTGATCACCCTGTTTCCGGGATAACTGACTGCCCTGTTTCCGGGGTAACTGACTGCCCTGTTTCCAGGCTAACTGACTGCCCTTTTTCCAGGATAACTGATCACCCTGTTTCCGGGGTAACTGACTGCCCTGTTTCCGGGGTAACTGACCTCCCTGTTTCCAGGGTCACTGACCACCCTGTTTCCAGGATAACTGAAAGCCCTGTTTCCAGGGTAACTGATCTCCCTGTTTCCGGGGTAACTGATCACCCTGTTTCCGGGTAACTGACTGCCCTGTTTCCAGGGTAACTGACTGCCCTGTTTCCAGGGTAACTGATCTCCCTGTTTCCAGTGCAACGGATCACCATGTTTCCGGGGTAACTGACTGCCCTGTTTCCAGGGCAACTAACTGCCCTGTTTCCGGGGGAACTGACTGCCCAGTTTCCAGGGTAACTGACTGCCCAGTTTCCAGGGTAAGTAACTGCCCTGTTTCCGGGGTCACTGACTGCCCAGTTTCCAGGGTAACTGACTGCCCTGTTTCCAGGGTAACTGACAGCCCACATTCCAGTGTAACTGATCACCCTGTTTCCAGGATAATTGACTGCCCTGTTTCCAGGGTAACTGACCGCCCTGTTTCCAGGGTAACTGACAGCCCACATTCCAGTGTAACTGATCACCCTGTTTCCAGGATAATTGACTGCCCTGTTTCCAGGGTAACTGACCGCCCTGTTTCCAGGGTAACTGACTGCCCTGTTTCCAGGGTAACTGACAGCCCACATTCCAGTGTAACTGATCACCCTGTTTCCAGGATAATTGACTGCCCTGTTTCCGGGATAACTAACAGCCCTGTTTCCAGGATAACTGACTGCCCTGTTTCCGGGGTAACTGATCACCCTGTTTCCGGGGTAACTGACTGCCCAGTTTCCGGGATAACTGACAGCCCTGTTTCCAGGGTAACTGATAACCCTGTTTCCGGGATAACTGACTGCCCTGTTTCCAGGGTAACTGACTGCCCAGTTTCCAGAGTAACTGAATAACCTGTTTCCAGGGTAACAGATCACCCTGTTTCCGGGATAACTGACTGCCCTGTTTCCAAGATAACTGACTGCCCTCTTTCCAGGGTAACTGACTGCCCTGTTTCCGGGGTAACTGACTGCCCTGTTTCCAGGCTAACTGACTGCCCTGTTTCCAGGATAACTGATCACCCTGTTTCCGGGGTAACTGACTGCCCTGTTTCCGGGGTAACTGACCGCCCTGTTTCCAGGATAACTGATCACCCTGTTTCCGGGGTAACTGACCACCCTGTTTCCAGGGTCACTGACCACCCTGTTTCCAGGATAACTGACTCCCCTGTTTCCAGGGTTACTGACCGCCCTGTTTCCAGGATAACTGACCTACCTATTTCCAGGTTAACTGATTGCCCTGTTTCCAGGGTAACTGACTGCCCTGTTTCCAGGGGAACTGACTGCCCTGTTTCCGGGGTAACAGATCACCCTGTTTCCGGGTTAACTGACTAACCAGTTTCCAGGGTGACTGACTGCCCTGTTTCCAGGGTAACTGACTGCCCAGTTTCCGGGGTAACTGACTGTCCTGTTTCCTGGGTAACTGACTGCCCAGTTTCCAGGGTAACTGATCACCCTTTTTCCGGGATAACTGACTGCCCTTTTTCCGGGATAACTGACTGCCCTGTTTCCAGGGTAACTGATCACCCTGTTTCCGGGATAACTGACTCCCCTGTTTGCAGGGTAACTGACTGCCCAGTTTCCAGGGTAACTGACTGCCCTGTTTCCGGGGTAACTGACTGCCCTGTTTCCAGGGTAACTGACTGCCCAGTTTCCAGGGTAACTGATCACCCTGTTTCCGGGATAACTGACTGCACTTTTTCCGGGGTAAATGATCTCCCTCTTTCCGGGATAACTGACCGCCCTGTTTCCAGGATAACTGACCTACCTATTTCCGGGGTAACTGACCTCCCTGTTTCCAGGATAAGTGACTGCCCTGTTTCCAGGTTAACTGACTGCCTTGTTGCCAGGGTAACTGACTGCCCTGTTTCCAGGGGAACTGACTGCCCTGTTTCCGGGGTAACTGATCACACTGTTTCCGGGGTAACTGACTAACCAGTTTCCAGGGTGACTGACTGCCCTGTTTCCAGGGTAACTGACTGCCCAGTTTCCGGGGTAACTGACTGCCCTGTTTCCAGGCTAACTGACTGCCCTGTTTCCAGGATAACTGATCACCCTGTTTCCGGGGTAACTCACTGCCCTGTTTCCGGGGTAACTGACCGCCCTGTTTCCAGGATAACTGATCACCCTGTTTCGGGGTAACTGACCGCCCTGTTTCCAGGATAACTGATCACCCTGTTTCCGGGGTAACTGACCACCCTGTTTCCAGGGTCACTGACCACCCTGTTTCCAGGATAACTGAAAGCCCTGTTTCCAGGGTAACTGATCTCCCTGTTTCCGGGTAGCTGAATGCCCTGTTTCCAGGGTAACTGATCTCCCTGTTTCCGGGATAACTGACTGCCCTGTTTCCAGGGTAACTGACTGCCCTGTTTCCGGGGTAACTGACTACCTTGTTTCCGGGATAACTGACTGCCCTGTTTCCAGGGTAACTGACTGCCCTGTTTCCGGGGTAACTGACTGCCCTTTTTCCAGGCTAACTGACGGCCCTGTTTCCAGGATAACTGATCACCCTGTTTCCAGGATAACTGACTCCCCTGTTTCCAGTGTAACTGACTGACCTGTTTCCGGGGTAACTGACCGCCCTGTTTCCAGGATAACTGACCTATCTATTTCCGGGGTAACTGACCGCCCTGTTTCCAGGATAACTGACTGCCCTGTTTCCAGGTTAACTGACTGCCCTGTTTCCAGGGTAACTGACTGCCCTGTTTCCGGGGTAACTGACCGCCCTGTTTCCAGGATAACAGATCACCCTGTTTCCGGAGTAACTGACCATCCTGTTTCCAGGGTCGCTGACCACCCTGTTTCCAGGATAACTGGAAGCCCTGTTTCCAGGGTAACTGACTGCCCTGTTTCCGGGAAAACTGTCTGCCCTGTTTCCTGGGTAACTGACTGCCCTGCTTCCGGGGTAAATGACTGGCCTGTTTCCAGGGTAACTGACTGCCCAGTTTCCAGGGTAACTGATCACCCTTTTTCAGGGATAACTGACCGCCCTGTTTCCGGGATAACTGACTGCCCTGTTTCCGGGATAACTGTCTGCCCTGTTTCCGGGATAACTGACCGCCCTCTTTCCAGGATAACTGACCTACCTATTTCCGGGGTAACTGACCTCCCTGTTTCCAGGATAAGTGACTGCCCTGTTTCCAGGTTAACTGACTGCCTTGTTGCCAGGGTAACTGACTGCCCTGTTTCCAGGGGAACTGACTGCCCTGTTTCCGGGGTAACTGATCACACTGTTTCCGGGGTAACTGACTAACCAGTTTCCAGGGTGACTGACTGCCCTGTTTCCAGGGTAACTGACTGCCCAGTTTCCGGGGTAACTGACTGCCCTGTTTCCTGGGTAACTGACTGCCCTGCTTCCGGGGTAACTGACTGCCCTGTTTCCAGGCTAACTGACTGCCCTGTTTCCAGGATAACTGATCACCCTGTTTCCGGGGTAACTGACTGCCCTGTTTCCGGGGTAACTGACCGCCCTGTTTCCAGGATAACTGATCACCCTGTTTCCGGGGTAACTGACCACCCTGTTTCCAGGGTCACTGACCACCCTGTTTCCAGGATAACTGACTCCCCTGTTTCCAGCGTAACTGATCACCCTGTTTCCAGGATAACTGACCTACCTATTTCCGGGGTAACTGACCGCCCTGTTTCCAGGATAACTGACTGCCCTGTTTCCAGGTTAACTGACTGCCCTGTTTCCAGGGTAACTGACCGCCCTGTTTCCAGGACAACTGATCACCCTGTTTCCGGGGTAACTGACCACCCTGTTTCCAGGATAACTGATCACCCTGTTTCCGGGGTAACTGACTGCCCTGTTTCCGGGGTAACTGACCGCCCTGTTTCCAGGATAACTGATCACCCTGATTCCGGGGTAACTGACCGCCCTGTTTCCAGGATAACTGATCACCCTGTTTCCGGGATAACTAACTGCCCTGTTTCCAGGATAACTGACTGCCCTGTTTCCGGGGTAACTGATCACCCTGTTTCCGGGGTAACTGACTGCCCAGTTTCCGGGGTAACTGACTTCCCTGTTTCCAGGGTAACTGACTGCCCTGTTTCCGGGATAACTGACTGCCCTGTTTCCAGGGTAACTGATAACCCTGTTTCCGGGATAACTGACTGCCCTGTTTCCAGGGTAACTGACTGCCCAGTTTCCAGAGTAACTGAATAACCTGTTTCCAGGGTAACAGATCACCCTGTTTCCGGGATAACTGACTGCCCTGTTTCCAAGATAACTGACTGCCCTCTTTCCAGGGTAACTGACTGCCCTGTTTCCGGGGTAACTGACTGCCCTGTTTCCAGGCTAACTGACTGCCCTGTTTCCAGGATAACTGATCACCCTGTTTCCGGGGTAACTGACTGCCCTGTTTCCCGGGTAACTGACCGCCCTGTTTCCAGGATAACTGATCACCCTGTTTCCGGGGTAACTGACCACCCTGTTTCCAGGGTCACTGACCACCCTGTTTCCAGGATAACTGACTCCCCTGTTTCCAGGGTAACTGACTGCCCTGTTTCCGGGGTAACTGATCTCCCTGTTTCCGGGGTTACTGACCGCCCTGTTTCCAGGATAACTGACCTACCTATTTCCAGGTTAACTGACTGCCCTGTTTCCAGGGTAACTGACTGCCCTGTTTCCAGGGGAACTGACTGCCCTGTTTCCGGGGTAACAGATCACCCTGTTTCCGGGTTAACTGACTAACCAGTTTCCATGGTGACTGACTGCCCTGTTTCCAGGGTAACTGACTGCCCAGTTTCCGGGGTAACTGACTGTCCTGTTTCCTGGGTAACTGACTGCCCTGTTTCCGGGGTAACTGACTGCCCTGTTTCCCGGGTAACTGACAGCCCAGTTTCCAGGGTAACTGATCACCCTTTTTCCGGGATAACTGACTGCTCTGTTTCCGGGATAACTGACTGCCCTGTTTCCAGGGTAACTGATCACCCTGTTTCCGGGATAACTGACTCCCCTGTTTGCAGGGTAACTGACTGCCCAGTTTCCGGGATAACTGACTGCCCTGTTTCCAGGGTAACTGATAACCCTGTTTCCGGGATAACTGACTGCCCATTTTCCGGGGTAACTGACTGCCCTGTTTCCTGGGTAATTGACTGCCCTGCTTCCGGGGTAACTGACTGCCCTGTTTCCAGGTTAACTGACTGCCCAGTTTCCAGGGTAACTGATCACCCTTTTTCCGGGATAACTGACTGCCCTGTTTCCGGGATAACTGACTGCCCTGTTTCCAGGGTAACTGATCACCCTGTTTCCGGGGTAACTGACTGCCTTGTTTCCAGGCTAACTGACTGCCCTGTTTCCAGGATAACTGATCACCCTGTTTCCGGGGTAACTGACTGCCCTGTTTCCGGGGTAACTGACCGAGCGCCCTGTTTCCAGGATAACTGATCACCCTGTTTCCGGGGTAACTGACCACCCTGTTTCCAGTGTAACTGACTAATCTGTTTCCAGGGTTACTGACCGCACTGTTTCTGGGGAAACTGACTGCCCTGTTTCCGGGGTAACTGACCGCCCTGTTTCCAGGATAACTGATCACCCTGCTTCCAGGGGAACTGACCATCCTGTTTCCAGGGTAACTGACTGCCCAGTTTCCAGGGTGACTGACTGCCCTGTTTCCAGGGTAACTGACTGCCCACTTTCCGGGTTAACTGACAGCCCTGTTTCCTGGGTAATTGACTGCCCTGCTTCCGGGGTAACTGACTGCCCTGTTTCCAGGTTAACTGACTGCCCAGTTTCCAGGGTAACTGATCACCCTTTTTCCGGGATAACTGACTGCCCTGTTTCCGGGATAACTGACAGCCCTGTTTCCAGGGTAACTGATCACCCTGTTTCCGGGATAAATGACTCCCCTGTTTCCAGGGGAACTGACTGCCCAGTTTCCAGGGTAACTGACTGCCATGTTTCCGGGGTAACTGACTGCCCTGTTTCCAGGGTAACTGACTGCCCAGTTTCCAGGGTAACTGACTGCCCTGTTTCCGGGGTAACTGACTGCCCTGTTTCCAGGCTAACTGACTGCCCTGTTTCCAGGATAACTGATCACCCTGTTTCCGGGGTAACTGACTGCCCTGTTTCCGGGGTAACTGACCGACCGCCCTGTTTCCAGGATAACTGATCACCCTGTTTCCGGGGTAACTGACCACCCTGTTTCCAGTGTAACTGACTAATCTGTTTCCAGGGTTACTGACCGCCCTGTTTCTGGGGTAACTGACTGCCCTGTTTCCGGGGTAACTGACCGCCCTGTTTCCAGGATAACTGATCACCCTGCTTCCAGGGTAACTGACCATCCTGTTTCCAGGGTAACTGACTGCCCAGTTTCCAGGGTAACTGACTGCCCTGTTTCCGGGGTAACAGATCTCCTGTTTCCAGGGTAACTGACCGCCCTGTTTCCAGGATAACTGACCGCCCTATTTCCGGGGCAACTGAATGCCCTGTTTCCAGGATAACTGACTGCCCTGTTTCCGGGATAACTGACTGCCCTGTTTACTGGATAACTGACCGCCCTGTTTCCAGGTTAACTGACTGCCCTGTTTCCAGGTTAACTGACTGCCCTGTTTCCAGGGTAACTGACTGCCCAGTTTCCAGGGGAACTGATCACCCTGTTTCCGGGATAACTGACTGCCCTGTTTCCGGGAGAAATGACTGCCCTGTTTCCAGGGTAACTGACTGCCCTGTTTCCAGGTTAACTGACTGCCCTGTTTCCAGGATAACTGATCACCCTGGTTCCGGGGTAACTGACTGCCCTGTTTCCGGGGTAACTGACCGACCGCCCTGTTTCCAGGATAACTGATCACCCTGTTTCCGGGGTAACTGACCACCCTGTTTCCAGGGTAACTGACTAATCTGTTTCCAGGGTTACTGACCGCCCTGTTTCTGGGGTAACTGACTGCCCTGTTTCCGGGGTAACTGACCGCCCTGTTTCCAGGATAACTGATCACCCTGTTTCCAGGGTAACTGACCATCCTGTTTCCAGGGTAACTGACTGCCCAGTTTCCAGGGTAACTGACCGCCCTATTTCCGGGGTAACTGACCGCCCTGTTTCCAGGATAACTGACTGCCCTGTTTCCGGGATAACTGACTGCCCTGTTTACTGGATAACTGACCGCCCTGTTTCCAGGTTAACTGACTGCCCTGTTTCCGGGATAACTGACTGCCCTGTTTCCAGGGTAACTGATTGCCCTGTTTCCGGTGTAACTGACTGCCCTGTTTCCAGGGTAACTGATCACCCTGTTTCCGGGACAACTGACTGCCCTGTTTCCGGGATAACTGACTGCCCTGTTTCCAGGATAACTGACTGCCCTGTTTCCGGGGTAACTGATTACCCTGTTTCCAAGCTAACGGACGGCCCTGTTTCCAGGATAACTGATCACCCTGTTTCCGCGGTAACTGACTGCCCTGTTTCCGGGGTAACTGACCGCCCTGTTTCCACGATAACTGATCACCCTGTTTCCGGGGTCACTTACCACACTGTTTCCAGTGTCACTGACCACCCCGTTTCCAGGATAACTGACTCCCCTGTTTCCAGGGTAACTGACCGCCCTGTTTCCGGGGTCACTTACCACACAGTTTCCAGTGCAACGGATCACCATGTTTCCGGGGTAACTGACTGCCCTGTTTCCAGGGCAACTGACCGCCCTGTTTCCGGGGGAACTGACTGCCCAGTTTCCAGGGTAACTGACTGCCCAGTTTCCAGGGTAACTAACTGCCCTGTTTCCGGGGTAACTGACTGCCCAGTTTCCTGGGTAACTGACTGCCCTGTTTCCAGGGTAACTGACAGCCCACCTTCCAGTGTAACTGATCACCCTGTTTCCAGGATAATTGACTGCCCTGTTTCCAGGGTAAATGACCGCCCTGTTTCCAGGGTAACTGACTGCCCAGTTTCCAGGGTAAATTATCACCCTGTTTCCGGGATAACTAACTGCCCTGTTTCCGGGATAACTGACTGCCCAGTTTCCGGGGTAACTGACTTCCCTGTTTCCAGGGTAACTGACTGCCCAGTTAGCATGGTAACTGACTGCCCTGTTTCCGGGGTAACTCATCACCCTGTTTCCGGGGTAACTGACTGCCCAGTTTCCAGGGTGACTGACTGCCCTGTTTCCAGGGTAACTGACTGCCCAGTTTCCAGGGTAACTGACTGCCCTGTTTCCAGGGTAACTGATCACCCTGTTTCCGGGATAACTGACTGCCCTGTTTCCGGGATAACTGACTGCCCTGTTTCCAGGGTAACTGACTGCCCAGTTTCCAGGGTGACTGACTGCCCTGTTTCCAGGGTAACTGACTGCCCAGTTTCCGGGGTAACTGACTGCCCTGTTTCCAGGGTAACTGATCACCCTGTTTCCGGGATAACTGACTGCCCTGTTTCCGGGGTAACTGACTGCCCTGTTTCCAGGCTAACTGACTGCCCTGTTTCCAGGATAACTGATCACCCTGTTTCCGGGGTAACTGACTGCCCTGTTTCCGGGGTAACTGACCTCCCTGTTTCCAGGGTCACTGACCACCCTGTTTCCAGGATAACTGAAAGCCCTGTTTCCAGGGTAACTGATCTCCCTGTTTCCGGGGTAACGGATCACCCTGTTTCCGGGTAACTGACTGCCCTGTTTCCAGGGTAACTGACTGCCCTGTTTCCAGGGTAACTGATCTCCCTGTTTCCAGTGCAACGGATCACCATGTTTCCGGGGTAACTGACTGCCCTGTTTCCAGGGCAACTAACTGCCCTGTTTCCGGGGGAACTGACTGCCCAGTTTCCAGGGTAACTGACTGCCCAGTTTCCAGGGTAAGTCACTGCCCTGTTTCCGGGGTCACTGACTGCCCAGTTTCCAGGGTAACTGACTGCCCTGTTTCCAGGGTAACTGACAGCCCACATTCCAGTGTAACTGATCACCCTGTTTCCAGGATAATTGACTGCCCTGTTTCCAGGGTAACTGACCGCCCTGTTTCCAGGTTAACTGACAGCCCACATTCCAGTGTAACTGATCACCCTGTTTCCAGGATAATTGACTGCCCTGTTTCCAGGGTAACTGACCGCCCTGTTTCCAGGGTAACTGACTGCCCTGTTTCCAGGGTAACTGACAGCCCACATTCCAGTGTAACTGATCACCCTGTTTCCAGGATAATTGACTGCCCTGTTTCCGGGATAACTAACAGCCCTGTTTCCAGGATAACTGACTGCCCTGTTTCCGGGGTAACTGATCACCCTGTTTCCGGGGTAACTGACTGCCCAGTTTCCGGGATAACTGACAGCCCTGTTTCCAGGGTAACTGATAACCCTGTTTCCGGGATAACTGACTGCCCTGTTTCCAGGGTAACTGACTGCCCAGTTTCCAGAGTAACTGAATAACCTGTTTCCAGGGTAACAGATCACCCTGTTTCCGGGATAACTGACTGCCCTGTTTCCAAGATAACTGACTGCCCTCTTTCCAGGGTAACTGACTGCCCTGTTTCCTGGGTAACTGACTGCCCTGTTTCCAGGCTAACTGACTGCCCTGTTTCCAGGATAACTGATCACCCTGTTTCCGGGGTAACTGACTGCCCTGTTTCCGGGGTAACTGACCGCCCTGTTTCCAGGATAACTGATCACCCTGTTTCCGGGGTAACTGACCACCCTGTTTCCAGGGTCACTGACCACCCTGTTTCCAGGATAACTGACTCCCCTGTTTCCAGGGTTACTGACCGCCCTGTTTCCAGGATAACTGACCTACCTATTTCCAGGTTAACTGATTGCCCTGTTTCCAGGGTAACTGACTGCCCTGTTTCCAGGGGAACTGACTGCCCTGTTTCCGGGGTAACAGATCACCCTGTTTCCGGGTTAACTGACTAACCAGTTTCCAGGGTGACTGACTGCCCTGTTTCCAGGGTAACTGACTGCCCAGTTTCCGGGGTAACTGACTGTCCTGTTTCCTGGGTAACTGACTGCCCAGTTTCCAGGGTAACTGATCACCCTTTTTCCGGGATAACTGACTGCCCTGTTTCCGGGATAACTGACTGCCCTGTTTCCAGGGTAACTGATCACCCTGTTTCCGGGATAACTGACTCCCCTGTTTGCAGGGTAACTGACTGCCCAGTTTCCAGGGTAACTGACTGCCCTGTTTCCGGGGTAACTGACTGCCCTGTTTCCAGGGTAACTGACTGCCCAGTTTCCAGGGTAACTGATCACCCTGTTTCCGGGATAACTGACTGCACTTTTTCCGGGGTAAATGATCTCCCTCTTTCCGGGATAACTGACCGCCCTGTTTCCAGGATAACTGACCTACCTATTTCCGGGGTAACTGACCTCCCTGTTTCCAGGATAAGTGACTGCCCTGTTTCCAGGTTAACTGACTGCCTTGTTGCCAGGGTAACTGACTGCCCTGTTTCCGGGGAACTGACTGCCCTGTTTCCGGGGTAACTGATCACACTGTTTCCGGGGTAACTGACTAACCAGTTTCCAGGGTGACTGACTGCCCTGTTTCCAGGGTAACTGACTGCCCAGTTTCCGGGGTAACTGACTGCCCTGTTTCCTGGGTAACTGACTGCCCTGCTTCCGGGGTAACTGACTGCCCTGTTTCCAGGCTAACTGACTGCCCTGTTTCCAGGATAACTGATCACCCTGTTTCCGGGGTAACTGACTGCCCTGTTTCCGGGGTAACTGACCGCCCTGTTTCCAGGATAACTGATCACCCTGTTTCCGGGGTAACTGACCGCCCTGTTTCCAGGATAACTGATCACCCTGTTTCCGGGGTAACTGACCACCCTGTTTCCAGGGTCACTGACCACCCTGTTTCCAGGATAACTGAAAGCCCTGTTTCCAGGGTAACTGATCTCCCTGTTTCCGGGTAGCTGAATGCCCTGTTTCCAGGGTAACTGATCTCCCTGTTTCCAGGGTAACTGATCACCCTGTTTCCGGGGTAACTGACTGCCCTGTTTCCAGGGTAACTGGCTGCCCTGTTTCCGGGGTAACTGACTGCCCTGTTTCCAGGATAACTGATCACTCTGTTTCCGGGGTAACTGACCACCCTGTTTCCGGGGTAACTGACTAATCTGTTCCCAGGGTTACTGACCGCCCTGTTTCTGGGGTAACTGACTGCCCTGTTTCCGGGGTAACTGACCGCCCTGTTTCCAGGATAACTGATCACCCTGTTTCCAGTGTAACTGACCATCCTGTTTCCAGGGTAACTGACTGCCCAGTTTCCAGGGTAACTGACTGCCCTGTTTCCGGGGTAACAGATCTCCCTGTTTCCGGGGTAACTGACCGCCCTGTTTCCAGGATAACTGACCGCCCTATTTCCGGAATAACTGACTGCCCTGTTTACTGGATAACTGACCGCCCTGTTTCCGGGACAACTGACTGCCCTGTTTCCAGGGTAACTGATAATCCTGATTCCGGGATAACTGACTGCGCTGTTTCCAGGGTAACTGACTGCCCAGTTTCCAGGGTAACTGACTGCCCTGTTTCCAGGGTAACTGACTGCCCAGTTTCCAGAGTAACTGAATACCCTGTTTCCAGGGTAACTGACTGCCCTGTTTCCGGGATAACTGACTGCCCTGTTTCCAGGGTAACTGACTGCCCTGTTTCCGGGGTAACTGACTACCTTGTTTCCGGGATAACTGACTGCCCTGTTTCCAGGGAAACTGACTGCCCTGTTTCCGGGGTAACTGACTGCCCTTTTTCCAGGCTAACTGACGGCCCTGTTTCCAGGATAACTGATCACCCTGTTTCCAGGATAACTGACTCCCCTGTTTCCAGTGTAACTGACTGACCTGTTTCCGGGGTAACTGACCGCCCTGTTTCCAGGATAACTGACCTATCTATTTCCGGGGTAACTGACCGCCCTGTTTCCAGGATAACTGACTGCCCTGTTTCCAGGTTAACTGACTGCCCTGTTTCCAGGGTAACTGACTGCCCTGTTTCCGGGGTAACTGACCGCCCTGTTTCCAGGATAACAGATCACCCTGTTTCCGGAGTAACTGACCATCCTGTTTCCAGGGTCGCTGACCACCCTGTTTCCAGGATAACTGGAAGCCCTGTTTCCAGGGTAACTGACTGCCCTGTTTCCGGGAAAACTGTCTGCCCTGTTTCCTGGGTAACTGACTGCCCTGCTTCCGGGGTAAATGACTGGCCTGTTTCCAGGGTAACTGACTGCCCAGTTTCCAGGGTAACTGATCACCCTTTTTCAGGGATAACTGACCGCCCTGTTTCCGGGATAACTGACTGCCCTGTTTCCGGGATAACTGTCTGCCCTGTTTCCGGGATAACTGACCGCCCTCTTTCCAGGATAACTGACCTACCTATTTCCGGGGTAACTGACCTCCCTGTTTCCAGGATAAGTGACTGCCCTGTTTCCAGGTTAACTGACTGCCTTGTTGCCAGGGTAACTGACTGCCCTGTTTCCAGGGGAACTGACTGCCCTGTTTCCGGGGTAACTGATCACACTGTTTCCGGGGTAACTGACTAACCAGTTTCCAGGGTGACTGACTGCCCTGTTTCCAGGGTAACTGACTGCCCAGTTTCCGGGGTAACTGACTGCCCTGTTTCCTGGGTAACTGACTGCCCTGCTTCCGGGGTAACTGACTGCCCTGTTTCCAGGATAACTGATCACCCTGTTTCCGGGGTAACTGACCACCCTGTTTCCAGGGTCACTGACCACCCTGTTTCCAGGATAACTGACTCCCCTGTTTCCAGGGTTACTGACCGCCCTGTTTCCAGGATAACTGACCTACCTATTTCCAGGTTAACTGATTGCCCTGTTTCCAGGGTAACTGACTGCCCTGTTTCCAGGGGAACTGACTGCCCTGTTTCCGGGGTAACAGATCACCCTGTTTCCGGGTTAACTGACTAACAAGTTTCCAGGGTGACTGACTGCCCTGTTTCCAGGGTAACTGACTGCCCAGTTTCCGGGGTAACTGACTGTCCTGTTTCCTGGGTAACTGACTGCCCAGTTTCCAGGGTAACTGATCACCCTTTTTCCGGGATAACTGACTGCCCTGTTTCCGGGATAACTGACTGCCCTGTTTCCAGGGTAACTGATCACCCTGTTTCCGGGATAACTGACTCCCCTGTTTGCAGGGTAACTGACTGCCCAGTTTCCAGGGTAACTGACTGCCCTGTTTCCGGGGTAACTGACTGCCCTGTTTCCAGGGTAACTGACTGCCCAGTTTCCAGGGTAACTGATCACCCTGTTTCCGGGATAACTGACTGCACTTTTTCCGTGGTAAATGATCTCCCTCTTTCCGGGATAACTGACCGCCCTGTTTCCAGGATAACTGACCTACCTATTTCCGGGGTAACTGACCTCCCTGTTTCCAGGATAAGTGACTGCCCTGTTTCCAGGTTAACTGACTGCCTTGTTGCCAGGGTAACTGACTGCCCTGTTTCCAGGGGAACTGACTGCCCTGTTTCCGGGGTAACTGATCACACTGTTTCCGGGGTAACTGACTAACCAGTTTCCAGGGTGACTGACTGCCCTGTTTCCAGGGTAACTGACTGCCCAGTTTCCGGGGTAACTGACTGCCCTGTTTCCTGGGTAACTGACTGCCCTGCTTCCGGGGTAACTGACTGCCCTGTTTCCAGGCTAACTGACTGCCCTGTTTCCAGGATAACTGATCACCCTGTTTCCGGGGTAACTGACTGCCCTGTTTCCGGGGTAACTGACCGCCCTGTTTCCAGGATAACTGATCACCCTGTTTCCAGGGTAACTGACCGCCCTGTTTCCAGGGTAACTGACTGCCCTGTTTCCAGGGTAACTGACAGCCCACATTCCAGTGTAACTGATCACCCTGTTTCCAGGATAATTGACTGCCCTGTTTCCGGGATAACTAACAGCCCTGTTTCCAGGATAACTGACTGCCCTGTTTCCGGGGTAACTGATCACCCTGTTTCCGGGGTAACTGACTGCCCAGTTTCCGGGATAACTGACAGCCCTGTTTCCAGGGTAACTGATAACCCTGTTTCCGGGATAACTGACTGCCCTGTTTCCAGGGTAACTGACTGCCCAGTTTCCAGAGTAACTGAATAACCTGTTTCCAGGGTAACAGATCACCCTGTTTCCGGGATAACTGACTGCCCTGTTTCCAAGATAACTGACTGCCCTCTTTCCAGGGTAACTGACTGCCCTGTTTCCTGGGTAACTGACTGCCCTGTTTCCAGGCTAACTGACTGCCCTGTTTCCAGGATAACTGATCACCCTGTTTCCGGGGTAACTGACTGCCCTGTTTCCGGGGTAACTGACCGCCCTGTTTCCAGGATAACTGATCACCCTGTTTCCGGGGTAACTGACCACCCTGTTTCCAGGGTCACTGACCACCCTGTTTCCAGGATAACTGACTCCCCTGTTTCCAGGGTTACTGACCGCCCTGTTTCCAGGATAACTGACCTACCTATTTCCAGGTTAACTGATTGCCCTGTTTCCAGGGTAACTGACTGCCCTGTTTCCAGGGGAACTGACTGCCCTGTTTCCGGGGTAACAGATCACCCTGTTTCCGGGTTAACTGACTAACCAGTTTCCAGGGTGACTGACTGCCCTGTTTCCAGGGTAACTGACTGCCCAGTTTCCGGGGTAACTGACTGTCCTGTTTCCTGGGTAACTGACTGCCCAGTTTCCAGGGTAACTGATCACCCTTTTTCCGGGATAACTGACTGCCCTGTTTCCGGGATAACTGACTGCCCTGTTTCCAGGGTAACTGATCACCCTGTTTCCGGGATAACTGACTCCCCTGTTTGCAGGGTAACTGACTGCCCAGTTTCCAGGGTAACTGACTGCCCTGTTTCCGGGGTAACTGACTGCCCTGTTTCCAGGGTAACTGACTGCCCAGTTTCCAGGGTAACTGATCACCCTGTTTCCGGGATAACTGACTGCACTTTTTCCGGGGTAAATGATCTCCCTCTTTCCGGGATAACTGACCGCCCTGTTTCCAGGATAACTGACCTACCTATTTCCGGGGTAACTGACCTCCCTGTTTCCAGGATAAGTGACTGCCCTGTTTCCAGGTTAACTGACTGCCTTGTTGCCAGGGTAACTGACTGCCCTGTTTCCGGGGAAGTGACTGCCCTGTTTCCGGGGTAACTGATCACACTGTTTCCGGGGTAACTGACTAACCAGTTTCCAGGGTGACTGACTGCCCTGTTTCCAGGGTAACTGACTGCCCAGTTTCCGGGGTAACTGACTGCCCTGTTTCCTGGGTAACTGACTGCCCTGCTTCCGGGGTAACTGACTGCCCTGTTTCCAGGCTAACTGACTGCCCTGTTTCCAGGATAACTGATCACCCTGTTTCCGGGGTAACTGACTGCCCTGTTTCCGGGGTAACTGACCGCCCTGTTTCCAGGATAACTGATCACCCTGTTTCCGGGGTAACTGACCGCCCTGTTTCCAGGATAACTGATCACCCTGTTTCCGGGGTAACTGACCACCCTGTTTCCAGGGTCACTGACCACCCTGTTTCCAGGATAACTGAAAGCCCTGTTTCCAGGGTAACTGATCTCCCTGTTTCCGGGTAGCTGAATGCCCTGTTTCCAGGGTAACTGATCTCCCTGTTTCCAGGGTAACTGATCACCCTGTTTCCGGGGTAACTGACTGCCCTGTTTCCAGGGTAACTGGCTGCCCTGTTTCCGGGGTAACTGACTGCCCTGTTTCCAGGATAACTGATCACTCTGTTTCCGGGGTAACTGACCACCCTGTTTCCGGGGTAACTGACTAATCTGTTCCCAGGGTTACTGACCGCCCTGTTTCTGGGGTAACTGACTGCCCTGTTTCCGGGGTAACTGACCGCCCTGTTTCCAGGATAACTGATCACCCTGTTTCCAGTGTAACTGACCATCCTGTTTCCAGGGTAACTGACTGCCCAGTTTCCAGGGTAACTGACTGCCCTGTTTCCGGGGTAACAGATCTCCCTGTTTCCGGGGTAACTGACCGCCCTGTTTCCAGGATAACTGACCGCCCTATTTCCGGAATAACTGACTGCCCTGTTTACTGGATAACTGACCGCCCTGTTTCCGGGACAACTGACTGCCCTGTTTCCAGGGTAACTGATAATCCTGATTCCGGGATAACTGACTGCGCTGTTTCCAGGGTAACTGACTGCCCAGTTTCCAGGGTAACTGACTGCCCTGTTTCCAGGGTAACTGACTGCCCAGTTTCCAGAGTAACTGAATACCCTGTTTCCAGGGTAACTGACTGCCCTGTTTCCGGGATAACTGACTGCCCTGTTTCCAGGGTAACTGACTGCCCTGTTTCCGGGGTAACTGACTACCTTGTTTCCGGGATAACTGACTGCCCTGTTTCCAGGGTAACTGACTGCCCTGTTTCCGGGGTAACTGACTGCCCTTTTTCCAGGCTAACTGACGGCCCTGTTTCCAGGATAACTGATCACCCTGTTTCCAGGATAACTGACTCCCCTGTTTCCAGTGTAACTGACTGACCTGTTTCCGGGGTAACTGACCGCCCTGTTTCCAGGATAACTGACCTATCTATTTCCGGGGTAACTGACCGCCCTGTTTCCAGGATAACTGACTGCCCTGTTTCCAGGTTAACTGACTGCCCTGTTTCCAGGGTAACTGACTGCCCTGTTTCCGGGGTAACTGACCGCCCTGTTTCCAGGATAACAGATCACCCTGTTTCCGGAGTAACTGACCATCCTGTTTCCAGGGTCGCTGACCACCCTGTTTCCAGGATAACTGGAAGCCCTGTTTCCAGGGTAACTGACTGCCCTGTTTCCGGGAAAACTGTCTGCCCTGTTTCCTGGGTAACTGACTGCCCTGCTTCCGGGGTAAATGACTGGCCTGTTTCCAGGGTAACTGACTGCCCAGTTTCCAGGGTAACTGATCACCCTTTTTCAGGGATAACTGACCGCCCTGTTTCCGGGATAACTGACTGCCCTGTTTCCGGGATAACTGTCTGCCCTGTTTCCGGGATAACTGACCGCCCTCTTTCCAGGATAACTGACCTACCTATTTCCGGGGTAACTGACCTCCCTGTTTCCAGGATAAGTGACTGCCCTGTTTCCAGGTTAACTGACTGCCTTGTTGCCAGGGTAACTGACTGCCCTGTTTCCAGGGGAACTGACTGCCCTGTTTCCGGGGTAACTGATCACACTGTTTCCGGGGTAACTGACTAACCAGTTTCCAGGGTGACTGACTGCCCTGTTTCCAGGGTAACTGACTGCCCAGTTTCCGGGGTAACTGACTGCCCTGTTTCCTGGGTAACTGACTGCCCTGCTTCCGGGGTAACTGACTGCCCTGTTTCCAGGATAACTGATCACCCTGTTTCCGGGGTAACTGACCACCCTGTTTCCAGGGTCACTGACCACCCTGTTTCCAGGATAACTGACTCCCCTGTTTCCAGGGTTACTGACCGCCCTGTTTCCAGGATAACTGACCTACCTATTTCCAGGTTAACTGATTGCCCTGTTTCCAGGGTAACTGACTGCCCTGTTTCCAGGGGAACTGACTGCCCTGTTTCCGGGGTAACAGATCACCCTGTTTCCGGGTTAACTGACTAACAAGTTTCCAGGGTGACTGACTGCCCTGTTTCCAGGGTAACTGACTGCCCAGTTTCCGGGGTAACTGACTGTCCTGTTTCCTGGGTAACTGACTGCCCAGTTTCCAGGGTAACTGATCACCCTTTTTCCGGGATAACTGACTGCCCTGTTTCCGGGATAACTGACTGCCCTGTTTCCAGGGTAACTGATCACCCTGTTTCCGGGATAACTGACTCCCCTGTTTGCAGGGTAACTGACTGCCCAGTTTCCAGGGTAACTGACTGCCCTGTTTCCAGGGTAACTGACTGCCCAGTTTCCAGGGTAACTGATCACCCTGTTTCCGGGATAACTGACTGCACTTTTTCCGTGGTAAATGATCTCCCTCTTTCCGGGATAACTGACCGCCCTGTTTCCAGGATAACTGACCTACCTATTTCCGGGGTAACTGACCTCCCTGTTTCCAGGATAAGTGACTGCCCTGTTTCCAGGTTAACTGACTGCCTTGTTGCCAGGGTAACTGACTGCCCTGTTTCCAGGGGAACTGACTGCCCTGTTTCCGGGGTAACTGATCACACTGTTTCCGGGGTAACTGACTAACCAGTTTCCAGGGTGACTGACTGCCCTGTTTCCAGGGTAACTGACTGCCCAGTTTCCGGGGTAACTGACTGCCCTGTTTCCTGGGTAACTGACTGCCCTGCTTCCGGGGTAACTGACTGCCCTGTTTCCAGGCTAACTGACTGCCCTGTTTCCAGGATAACTGATCACCCTGTTTCCGGGGTAACTGACTGCCCTGTTTCCGGGGTAACTGACCGCCCTGTTTCCAGGATAACTGATCACCCTGTTTCCGGGGTAACTGACCGCCCTGTTTCCAGGATAACTGATCACCCTGTTTCCGGGGTAACTGACCACCCTGTTTCCAGGGTCACTGACCACCCTGTTTCCAGGATAACTGAAAGCCCTGTTTCCAGGGTAACTGATCTCCCTGTTTCCGGGTAGCTGAATGCCCTGTTTCCAGGGTAACTGATCTCCCTGTTTCCAGGGTAACTGATCACCCTGTTTCCGGGGTAACTGACTGCCCTGTTTCCAGGGTAACTGGCTGCCCTGTTTCCGGGGTAACTGACTGCCCTGTTTCCAGGATAACTGATCACTCTGTTTCCGGGGTAACTGACCACCCTGTTTCCGGGGTAACTGACTAATCTGTTCCCAGGGTTACTGACCGCCCTGTTTCTGGGGTAACTGACTGCCCTGTTTCCGGGGTAAATGACCGCCCTGTTTCCAGGATAACTGATCACCCTGTTTCCAGTGTAACTGACCATCCTGTTTCCAGGGTAACTGACTGCCCAGTTTCCAGGGTAACTGACTGCCCTGTTTCCGGGGTAACAGATCTCCCTGTTTCCGGGGTAACTGACCGCCCTGTTTCCAGGATAACTGACCGCCCTATTTCCGGAATAACTGACTGCCCTGTTTACTGGATAACTGACCGCCCTGTTTCCGGGGTAACTGACCGCCCTGTTTCCAGGATAACAGATCACCCTGTTTCCGGAGTAACTGACCATCCTGTTTCCAGGGTCGCTGACCACCCTGTTTCCAGGATAACTGGAAGCCCTGTTTCCAGGGTAACTGACTGCCCTGTTTCCGGGAAAACTGTCTGCCCTGTTTCCTGGGTAACTGACTGCCCTGCTTCCGGGGTAAATGACTGGCCTGTTTCCAGGGTAACTGACTGCCCAGTTTCCAGGGTAACTGATCACCCTTTTTCAGGGATAACTGACCGCCCTGTTTCCGGGATAACTGACTGCCCTGTTTCCGGGATAACTGTCTGTCCTGTTTCCGGGATAACTGACCGCCCTCTTTCCAGGATAACTGACCTACCTATTTCCGGGGTAACTGACCTCCCTGTTTCCAGGATAAGTGACTGCCCTGTTTCCAGGTTAACTGACTGCCTTGTTGCCAGGGTAACTGACTGCCCTGTTTCCAGGGGAACTGACTGCCCTGTTTCCGGGGTAACTGATCACACTGTTTCCGGGGTAACTGACTAACCAGTTTCCAGGGTGACTGACTGCCCTGTTTCCAGGGTAACTGACTGCCCAGTTTCCGGGGTAACTGACTGCCCTGTTTCCTGGGTAACTGACTGCCCTGCTTCCGGGGTAACTGACTGCCCTGTTTCCAGGCTAACTGACTGCCCTGTTTCCAGGATAACTGATCACCCTGTTTCCGGGGTAACTGACTGCCCTGTTTCCGGGGTAACTGACCGCCCTGTTTCCAGGATAACTGATCACCCTGTTTCCGGGGTAACTGACCACCCTGTTTCCAGGGTCACTGACCACCCTGTTTCCAGGATAACTGAAAGCCCTGTTTCCAGGGTAACTGATCTCCCTGTTTCCGGGTAGCTGAATGCCCTGTTTCCAGGGTAACTGATCTCCCTGTTTCCAGGGTAACTGATCACCCTGTTTCCGGGGTAACTGACTGCCCTGTTTCCAGGGTAACTGGCTGCCCTGTTTCCGGGGTAACTGACTGCCCTGTTTCCAGGATAACTGATCACTCTGTTTCCGGGGTAACTGACCACCCTGTTTCCGGGGTAACTGACTAATCTGTTCCCAGGGTTACTGACCACCCTGTTTCTGGGGTAACTGACTGCCCTGTTTCCGGGGTAACTGACCGCCCTGTTTCCAGGATAACTGATCACCCTGTTTCCAGTGTAACTGACCATCCTGTTTCCAGGGTAACTGACTGCCCAGTTTCCAGGGTAACTGACTGCCCTGTTTCCGGGGTAACAGATCTCCCTGTTTCCGGGGTAACTGACCGCCCTGTTTCCAGGATAACTGACCGCCCTATTTCCGGAATAACTGACTGCCCTGTTTACTGGATAACTGACCGCCCTGTTTCCGGGACAACAGACTGCCCTGTTTCCAGGGTAACTGATAATCCTGATTCCGGGATAACTGACTGCGCTGTTTCCAGGATAACTGACTGCCCTGTTTCCAGGGTAACTGACTGCCCAGTTTCCAGAGTAACTGAATACCCTGTTTCCAGGGTAACTGACTGCCCTGTTTCCAGGGTAACTGACTGCCCTGTTTCCGGGATAACTGACTACCTTGTTTCCGGGATAACTGACTGCCCTGTTTCCAGGGTAACTCACTGCCCTGTTTCCGGGGTAACTGACTGCCCTTTTTCCAGGCTAACTGACGGCCCCGTTTCCAGGATAACTGATCACCCTGTTTCCAGGATAACTGACTCCCCTGTTTCCAGTGTAACTGACTGACCTGTTTCCGGGGTAACTGACCGCCCTGTTTCCAGGATAACTGACCTATCTATTTCCGGGGTAACTGACCGCCCTGTTTCCAGGATAACTGACTGCCCTGTTTCCAGGTTAACTGACTGCCCTGTTTCCAGGGTAACTGACTGCCCTGTTTCCGGGGTAACTGACCGCCCTGTTTCCAGGATAACAGATCACCCTGTTTCCGGAGTAACTGACCATCCTGTTTCCAGGGTCACTGACCACCCTGTTTCCAGGATAACTGAAAGCCCTGTTTCCAGGGTAACTGACTGCCCTGTTTCCGGGAAAACTGTCTGCCCTGTTTCCTGGGTAACTGACTGCCCTGCTTCCGGGGTAAATGACTGGCCTGTTTCCAGGGTAACTGACTGCCCAGTTTCCAGGGTAACTGATCACCCTTTTTCCGGGATAACTGACTGCCCTGTTTCCGGGATAACTGACTGCCCTGTTTCCGGGATAACTGTCTGCCCTGTTTCCGGGATAACTGACTGCCCAGTTTCCAGGGTAACAGACTGCCCTGTTTCCGGGGTAACTGACTGCCCTGTTTCCAGGGTAACTGACTGCCCAGTTTCCAGGGTAACTGATCACCCTGTTTACGAGAGAACTGACTGCCCTGTTTCCGGGAGAAATGACTGCCCTGTTTCCAGGGTAACTGACTGCCCTGCTTCCGGGGTAACTGACTGCCCTGTTTCCAGGGTAACTGATCACTCAGTTTCCGGGATAACTGACTGCCCTGTTTCCGGGAGAACTGACTGCCCTGTTTCCAGGGTAACTGACTTACCCTGTTTCCGGGGTAACTGACTGCCCTGTTTCCAGGCTAACTGACTGCCCTGTTTCCAGGATAACTGATCACCCTGTTTCCGGGGTAACTGACTGCCCTGTTTCCGGGGTAACTGACCGCCCTGTTTCCAGGGTCACTGACCACCCTGTTTCCAGGATAACTGAAAGTGCTGTTTCCTGGGTAACTGATCTCCCTGTTTCCAGGGTAACTGATCACCCTGTTTCCGGGTAACTGACAGCCCTGTTTCCGGGGTAACTGACTGCCCTGTTTCCAGGGTAACTGATCTCCCTGTTTCCAGTGCAACGGATCACCATGTTTCCGGGGTAACTGACTGCCCTGTTTCCAGGGCAACTGACCGCCCTGTTTCCGGGAGAACTGACTGCCCAGTTTCCAGGGTAACTGACTGCCCAGTTTCCAGGGTAACTAACTGCCCTGTTTCCGGGGTAACTGACTGCCCAGTTTCCAGGGTAACTGACTGCCCTGTTTCCAGGGTAACTGACAGCCCACCTTCCAGTGTAACTGAGCACCCTGTTTCCAGGATAATTGACGGCCCTGTTTCCAGGGTAACTGACCGCCCTGTTTCCAGGGTAACTGACTGCCCAGTTTCCAGGGTAAATTATCACCCTGTTTCCGGGATAACTAACTGCCCAGTTTCCAGGGTAACTGACTTCCCTGTTTCCAGGGTAACTGACTGCCCTGTTTCCGGGATAACTGACTGCCCTGTTTCCAGGGTAACTGATAACCCTGTTTCCGGGGTAACTGACTGCCCTGTTTCCAGGCTAACTGACTGCCCTGTTTCCAGGATAACTGATCACCCTGTTTCCGGGGTAACTGACTGCCCTGTTTCCGGGGTAACTGACCGCCCTGTTTCCAGGATAACTGATCACCCTGTTTCCGGGGTAACTGACCACCCTGTTTCCAGGGTCACTGACCACCCTGTTTCCAGGATAACTGACTCCCCTGTTTCCAGGGTAACTGACTGCCCTGTTTCCAGGGTAACTGACTGCCCTGTTTCCGGGTTAACTGACTGCCCTGTTTCCAGGATAACTGATCACTCTGTTTCCGGGGTAACTGATCACTCTGTTTCCGGGGTAACTGACCACCCTGTTTCCGGGGTAACTGACTAATCTGTTTCCAGGGTTACTGACTGCCCTGTTTCTGGGGTAACTGACTGCCCTGTTTCCGGGGTAACTGACCGCCCTGTTTCCAGGATAACTGATCACCCTGTTTCCAGTGTAAGTGACCATCCTGTTTCCAGGGTAACTGACTGCCCAGTTTCCAGGGTAACTGACTGCCCTTTTCCGGGGTAACAGATCTCCCTGTTTCCGGGGTAACTGACCGCCCTGTTTCCAGGATAACTGACCGCCCTATTTCCGGGGTAACTGACTGCCCTGTTTACTGTATAACTGACCGCCCTGTTTCCAGGTTAACTGACTGCCCTGTTTCCGGGGTAACTGACTGCCCTGTTTCCAGGGTAACAGACTGCCCAGTTTCCAGGATAACTGACTGCCCTGTTTCCGGGGTAACTGACTGCCCTGTTTCCAGGATAACTGACTGCCCTGTTTCCGGGATAACAGACTGCCCTGTTTACTGTATAACTGACCGCCCTGTTTCCAGGTTAACTGACTGCCCTGTTTCCGGGGTAACTGACTGCCCTGTTTCCAGGGTAACTGACTGCCCAGTTTCCAGAGTAACTGAATACCCTGTTTCCAGGGTAACTGACTGCCCTGTTTCCGGGATAACTGACTGCCCTGTTTCCAGGGTAACTGACTGCCCTGTTTCCGGGGTAACTGACTGCCCTGTTTCCAGGCTAACTGACTGCCCTGTTTCCAGGATAACTGATCACCCTGTTTCCGGGATAACTGACTCCCCTGTTTCCAGGGTAACTGACTGCCCTGTTTCCGGGGTAACTGACCGCCCTGTTTCCAGGATAACTGACTGCCCTGTTTCCAGGTTAACTGACAGCCCTGTTTCCAGGGTAACTGACTGCCCTGTTTCCAGGGGAACTGACTGCCCTGTTTCCGGGGTAAATGATCACCCTGTTTCCGGGGTAACTGACTAACCAGTTTCCAGGGTGACTGACTGCCCTGTTTCCAGGGTAACTGACGGCCCAGTTTCCGGGGTAACTGACTGCCCAGTTTCCAGGTTAACTGACTGCCCTGTTTCCAGGGTAACTGACTGCCCAGTTTCCGGGATAACTGACTCCCCTGTTTCCAGGGTAACTGACTGCCCAGTTTCCGGGGAAACTGACTGCCCTGTTTCCTGAGTAACTGACTGCCCTTCTTCCGGGGTAACTGACTGCCCTGTTTCCAGGGTAACTGACTGCCCAGTTTCCAGGGTAACTGATCACCCTTTTTCCGTGATAACTGATTGCCCTGTTTCCGGGATTACTGACTGCCCTGTTTCCGGGGTAACTGATCACCCTGTTTCCGGGGTAACTGTCTAACCAGTTTCCAGGGTGACTGACTGCCCTGTTTCCAGGATAACTGACTGCCCAGTTTCCGGGTTAACTAACTGCCCTGTTTCCTGGGTAACTGTCTGCCCTGCTTCCGGCGTAACTGACTGCCCTGTTTCCAGCGTAACTGACTGCCCAGTTTCCAGGGTAACTGATCACCCTTTTTCCGGGATAACTGACTGCCCTGTTTCCGGGATAACTGACTGCCCTGTTTCCAGGGTAACTGATCACCCTGTTTCCGGGATAACTGTCTGCCCTGTTTCCGGGATAACTGACTGCCCAGTTTCCAGGGTAACTGACTGCCCTGTTTCCGGGGTAACTGACTGCCCTGTTTCCAGGGTAACTGACTGCCCAGTTTCCAGGGTAACTGATCACCCTGTTTCCGGGAGAACTGACTGCCCTGTTTCTGGGAGAAATGTCTGCCCTGTTTCCAGGGTAACTGACTGCCCTGCTTCCGGGGTAACTGACCGCCCTGTTTCCAGGGTCACTGACCACCCTGTTTCCAGGATAACTGAAAGCCCTATTTCCAGGGTAGCTGATCTCCCTGTTTCCGGGGTAACTGATCACCCTATTTCCGGGTAACTGACTGCCCTGTTTCCGGGGTAACTGACTGGCCTGTTTCCAGGGTAACTGACTGCCCAGTTTCCAGGGTAACTGATCACCCTTTTTCCGGGAAAACTGACTGCCCTGTTTCCGGGATAACTGACTGCCCTGTTTCCAGGGTAACTGATCACCCTGTTTCCGGGATAACTGTCTGCCCTGTTTCCGGGATAACTGACTGCCCAGTTTCCAGGGTAACAGACTGCCCTGTTTCCGGAGTAACTGACCATCCTGTTTCCAGGGTCACTGACCACCCTGTTTCCAGGATAACTGAAAGCCCTGTTTCCAGGGTAACTGACTGCCCTGTTTCAGGGAAAACTGTCTGCCCTGTTTCATGGGTAACTGACTGCCCTGCTTCCGGGGTAACTGACTGGCCTGTTTCCAGGGTAACTGACTGCCCAGTTTCCAGGGTAACTGATCAACCTTTTTCCGGGATAACTGACTGCCCTGTTTCCGGGATAACTGACTGCCCTGTTTCCAGGGTAACTGATCACCCTGTTTCCGGGATAACTGTCTGCCCTGTTTCCGGGATAACTGACTGCCCAGTTTCCAGGGTAACAGACTGCCCTGTTTCCGGGGTAACTGACTGCCCTGTTTCCAGGGGAACTGACTGCCCAGTTTCCAGGGTAACTGATCACCCTGTTTCCAGGAGAACTGACTGCCCTGTTTCCGGGAGAAATGACTGCCCTGTTTCCAGGGTAACTGACTGCCCTGCTTCCGGGGTAACTGACTGCCCTGTTTCCAGGGTAACTGATCACCCTGTTTCCGGGATAACTGACTGCCCTGTTTCCGGGATAACTGACTGCCCTGTTTCCAGGGTAACTGACTTACCCTGTTTCCGGGGTAACTGACTGCCCTGTTTCCAGGCTAACTGACTGCCCTGTTTCCAGGATAACTGATCACCCTGTTTCCGGGGTAACTGACCGCCCTGTTTCCGGGGTAACTGACCGCCCTGTTTCCAGGATCACTGACCACCCTGCTTCCAGGATAACTGAAAGTGCTGTTTCCAGGGGAACTGATCTCCCTGTTTCCGGGGTAACTGATCACCCTGTTTCCAGGATAACTGATCACTCTGTTTCCGGGGTAACTGATCACTCTTTTTCCGGGGTAACTGACCACCCTGTTTCCGGGGTAACTGACTAATCTGTTTCCAGGGTTACTGACAGCCCTGTTTCTGGGGTAACTGACTGCCCTGTTTCCGGGGTAACTGACCGCCCTGTTTCCAGGATAACTGATCACCCTGTTTCCAGTGTAACTGACCATCCTGTTTCCAGGGTAACTGACTGCCCAGTTTCCAGGGTAACTGACTGCCCTGTTTCCGGGGTAACAGATCTCCCTGTTTCCGGGGTAACTGACCGCCCTGTTTCCAGGATAACTGACCGCCCTATTTCCGGGGTAACTGACTGCCCTGTTTCCAGGATAACTGACTGCCCTGTTTCCGGGATAACTGACTGCCCTGTTTACTGGATAACTGACCGCCCTGTTTCCAGGTTAACTGACAGCCCTGTTTCCGGGGTAACTGACTGCCCTGTTTCCAGGGTAACTGACTGCCCAGTTTCCAGAGTAACTGAATACCCTGTTTCCAGGGTAACTGACTGCCCTGTTTCCGGGATAACTGACTGCCCTGTTTCCAGGATAACTGATCACCCTGTTTCCGGGATAACTGACTCCCCTGTTTCCAGGGTAACTGACTGCCCTGTTTCCGGGGTAACTGACCGCCCTGTTGCCAGGATAACTGACTGCCCTATTTCCAGGTTAACTGACAGCCCTGTTTCCAGGGTAACTGACTGCTTTGTTTCCAGGGGAACTGACTGTCCTGTTTCCGGGGTAAATGATCACCCTGTTTCCGGGGTAACTGACTAACCAGTTTCCAGGGTGACTGACTGCCCTGTTTCCAGGGTAACTGACTGCCCAGTTTCCGGGGTAACTGACTGCCCTGTTTCCTGGGTAATTGACTGCCCAGTTTCCAGGTTAACTGACTGCCCTGTTTCCAGGGTCACTGACTGCCCAGTTTCCGGGATAACTGACTCCCCTGTTTCCAGGGTAACTGACTGCCCTGCTTCCGGGGGAACTGACTGCCCTGTTTCCTGAGTAACTGACTGCCCTGTTTCCAGGGTAACTGACTGCCCAGTTTCCAGGGTAACTGATCACCCTTTTTCCGGGATAACTGACTGCCCTGTTTCCGGGATAACTGACTGCCCTGTTTCCAGGGTAACTGATCACCCTGTTTCCGGGATAACTGTCTGCCCTGTTTCCGGGATAACTGACTGCCCAGTTTCCAGGGTAACTGACTGCCCTGTTTCCGGGGTAACTGACTGCCCTGTTTCCAGGGTAACTGACTGCCCAGTTTCCAGGGTAACTGATCACCCTGTTTCCGGGAGAACTGACTGCCCTGTTTCTGGGAGAAATGTCTGCCCTGTTTCCAGGGTAACTGACTGCCCTGCTTCCGGGGTAACTGACCACCCTGTTTCCAGGGTCACTGACCACCCTGTTTCCAGGATAACTGAAAGCCCTATTTCCAGGGTAGCTGATCTCCCTGTTTCCGGGGTAACTGATCACCCTATTTCCGGGTAACTGACTGCCCTGTTTCCGGGGTAACTGACTGGCCTGTTTCCAGGGTAACTGACTGCCCAGTTTCCAGGGTAACTGATCACCCTTTTTCCGGGATAACTGACTGCCCTGTTTCCGGGATAACTGACTGCCCTGTTTCCAGGGTAACTGATCACCCTGTTTCCGGGATAACTGTCTGCCCTGTTTCCGGGATAACTGACTGCCCAGTTTCCAGGGTAACAGACTGCCCTGTTTCCGGAGTAACTGACCATCCTGTTTCCAGGGTCACTGACCACCCTGTTTCCAGGATAACTGAAAGCCCTGTTTCCAGGGTAACTGACTGCCCTGTTTCCGGGAAAACTGTCTGCCCTGTTTCATGGGTAACTGACTGCCCTGCTTCCGGGGTAACTGACTGGCCTGTTTCCAGGGTAACTGACTGCCCAGTTTCCAGGGTAACTGATCAACCTTTTTCCGGGATAACTGACTGCCCTGTTTCCGGGATAACTGACTGCCCTGTTTCCAGGGTAACTGATCACCCTGTTTCCGGGATAACTGTCTGCCCTGTTTCCGGGATAACTGACTGCCCAGTTTCCAGGGTAACCGACTGCCCTGTTTCCGGGGTAACTGACTGCCCAGTTTCCAGGGTAACTGATCAACCTTTTTCCGGGATAACTGACTGCCCTGTTTCCGGGATAACTGACTGCCCTGTTTCCAGGGTAACTGATCACCCTGTTTCCGGGATAACTGTCTGCCCTGTTTCCGGGATAACTGACTGCCCAGTTTCCAGGGTAACAGACTGCCCTGTTTCCGGGGTAACTGACTGCCCTGTTTCCAGGGGAACTGACTGCCCAGTTTCCAGGGTAACTGATCACCCTGTTTCCGGGAGAACTGACTGCCCTGTTTCCGGGAGAAATGACTGCCCTGTTTCCAGGGTAACTGACTGCCCTGCTTCCGGGGTAACTGACTGCCCTGTTTCCAGGGTAACTGATCACCCTGTTTCCGGGATAACTGACTGCCCTGTTTCCGGGATAACTGACTGCCCTGTTTCCAGGGTAACTGACTTACCCTGTTTCCGGGGTAACTGACTGCCCTGTTTCCAGGCTAACTGACTGCCCTGTTTCCAGGATAACTGATCACCCTGTTTCCGGGGTAACTGACCGCCCTGTTTCCGGGGTAACTGACCGCCCTGTTTCCAGGATCACTGACCACCCTGCTTCCAGGATAACTGAAAGTGCTGTTTCCAGGGGAACTGATCTCCCTGTTTCCGGGGTAACTGATCACCCTGTTTCCAGGATAACTGATCACTCTGTTTCCGGGGTAACTGATCACTCTTTTTCCGGGGTAACTGACCACCCTGTTTCCGGGGTAACTGACTAATCTGTTTCCAGGGTTACTGACAGCCCCGTTTCTGGGGTAACTGACTGCCCTGTTTCCGGGGTAACTGACCGCCCTGTTTCCAGGATAACTGATCACCCTGTTTCCAGTGTAACTGACCATCCTGTTTCCAGGGTAACTGACTGCCCAGTTTCCAGGGTAACTGACTGCCCTGTTTCCGGGGTAACAGATCTCCCTGTTTCCGGGGTAACTGACCGCCCTGTTTCCAGGATAACTGACCGCCCTATTTCCGGGGTAACTGACTGCCCTGTTTCCAGGATAACTGACTGCCCTGTTTCCGGGGTAACTGACTGCCCTGTTTCCAGGGTAACTGACTGCCCAGTTTCCAGAGTAACTGAATACCCTGTTTCCAGGGTAACTGACTGCCCTGTTTCCGGGATAACTGACTGCCCTGTTTCCAGGATAACTGATCACCCTGTTTCCGGGATAACTGACTCCCCTGTTTCCAGGGTAACTGACTGCCCTGTTTCCGGGGTAACTGACCGCCCTGTTGCCAGGATAACTGACTGCCCTATTTCCAGGTTAACTGACAGCCCTGTTTCCAGGGTAACTGACTGCTTTGTTTCCAGGGGAACTGACTGTCCTGTTTCCGGGGTAAATGATCACCCTGTTTCCGGGGTAACTGACTAACCAGTTTCCAGGGTGACTGACTGCCCTGTTTCCAGGGTAACTGACTGCCCAGTTTCCGGGGTAACTGACTGCCCTGTTTCCTGGGTAATTGACTGCCCAGTTTCCAGGTTAACTGACTGCCCTGTTTCCAGGGTCACTGACTGCCCAGTTTCCGGGATAACTGACTCCCCTGTTTCCAGGGTAACTGACTGCCCTGCTTCCGGGGGAACTGACTGCCCTGTTTCCTGAGTAACTGACTGCCCTGTTTCCAGGGTAACTGACTGCCCAGTTTCCAGGGTAACTGATCACCCTTTTTCCGGGATAACTGACTGCCCTGTTTCCGGGATAACTGACTGCCCTGTTTCCAGGGTAACTGATCACCCTGTTTCCGGGATAACTGTCTGCCCTGTTTCCGGGATAACTGACTGCCCAGTTTCCAGGGTAACTGACTGCCCTGTTTCCGGGGTAACTGACTGCCCTGTTTCCAGGGTAACTGACTGCCCAGTTTCCAGGGTAACTGATCACCCTGTTTCCGGGAGAACTGACTGCCCTGTTTCTGGGAGAAATGTCTGCCCTGTTTCCAGGGTAACTGACTGCCCTGCTTCCGGGGTAACTGACCGCCCTGTTTCCAGGGTCACTGACCACCCTGTTTCCAGGATAACTGAAAGCCCTATTTCCAGGGTAGCTGATCTCCCTGTTTCCGGGGTAACTGATCACCCTATTTCCGGGTAACTGACTGCCCTGTTTCCGGGGTAACTGACTGGCCTGTTTCCAGGGTAACTGACTGCCCAGTTTCCAGGGTAACTGATCACCCTTTTTCCGGGATAACTGACTGCCCTGTTTCCGGGATAACTGACTGCCCTGTTTCCAGGGTAACTGATCACCCTGTTTCCGGGATAACTGTCTGCCCTGTTTCCGGGATAACTGACTGCCCAGTTTCCAGGGTAACAGACTGCCCTGTTTCCGGAGTAACTGACCATCCTGTTTCCAGGGTCACTGACCACCCTGTTTCCAGGATAACTGAAAGCCCTGTTTCCAGGGTAACTGACTGCCCTGTTTCCGGGAAAACTGTCTGCCCTGTTTCATGGGTAACTGACTGCCCTGCTTCCGGGGTAACTGACTGGCCTGTTTCCAGGGTAACTGACTGCCCAGTTTCCAGGGTAACTGATCAACCTTTTTCCGGGATAACTGACTGCCCTGTTTCCGGGATAACTGACTGCCCTGTTTCCAGGGTAACTGATCACCCTGTTTCCGGGATAACTGTCTGCCCTGTTTCCGGGATAACTGACTGCCCAGTTTCCAGGGTAACAGACTGCCCTGTTTCCGGGGTAACTGACTGCCCTGTTTCCAGGGGAACTGACTGCCCAGTTTCCAGGGTAACTGATCACCCTGTTTCCGGGAGAACTGACTGCCCTGTTTCCGGGAGAAATGACTGCCCTGTTTCCAGGGTAACTGACTGCCCTGCTTCCGGGGTAACTGACTGCCCTGTTTCCAGGGTAACTGATCACCCTGTTTCCGGGATAACTGACTGCCCTGTTTCCGGGATAACTGACTGCCCTGTTTCCAGGGTAACTGACTTACCCTGTTTCCGGGGTAACTGACTGCCCTGTTTCCAGGCTAACTGACTGCCCTGTTTCCAGGATAACTGATCACCCTGTTTCCGGGGTAACTGACCGCCCTGTTTCCGGGGTAACTGACCGCCCTGTTTCCAGGATCACTGACCACCCTGCTTCCAGGATAACTGAAAGTGCTGTTTCCAGGGGAACTGATCTCCCTGTTTCCGGGGTAACTGATCACCCTGTTTCCAGGATAACTGATCACTCTGTTTCCGGGGTAACTGATCACTCTTTTTCCGGGGTAACTGACCACCCTGTTTCCGGGGTAACTGACTAATCTGTTTCCAGGGTTACTGACAGCCCTGTTTCTGGGGTAACTGACTGCCCTGTTTCCGGGGTAACTGACCGCCCTGTTTCCAGGATAACTGATCACCCTGTTTCCAGTGTAACTGACCATCCTGTTTCCAGGGTAACTGACTGCCCAGTTTCCAGGGTAACTGACTGCCCTGTTTCCGGGGTAACAGATCTCCCTGTTTCCGGCGTAACTGACCGCCCTGTTTCCAGGATAACTGACCGCCCTATTTCCGGGGTAACTGACTGCCCTGTTTCCAGGATAACTGACTGCCCTGTTTCCGGGATAACTGACTGCCCTGTTTACTGGATAACTGACCGCCCTGTTTCCAGGTTAACTGACAGCCCTGTTTCCGGGGTAACTGACTGCCCTGTTTCCAGGGTAACTGACTGCCCAGTTTCCAGAGTAACTGAATACCCTGTTTCCAGGGTAACTGACTGCCCTGTTTCCGGGATAACTGACTGCCCTGTTTCCAGGATAACTGATCACCCTGTTTCCGGGATAACTGACTCCCCTGTTTCCAGGGTAACTGACTGCCCTGTTTCCGGGGTAACTGACCGCCCTGTTGCCAGGATAACTGACTGCCCTATTTCCAGGTTAACTGACAGCCCTGTTTCCAGGGTAACTGACTGCTTTGTTTCCAGGGGAACTGACTGTCCTGTTTCCGGGGTAAATGATCACCCTGTTTCCGGGGTAACTGACTAACCAGTTTCCAGGGTGACTGACTGCCCTGTTTCCAGGGTAACTGACTGCCCAGTTTCCGGGGTAACTGACTGCCCTGTTTCCTGGGTAATTGACTGCCCAGTTTCCAGGTTAACTGACTGCCCTGTTTCCAGGGTCACTGACTGCCCAGTTTCCGGGATAACTGACTCCCCTGTTTCCAGGGTAACTGACTGCCCTGCTTCCGGGGGAACTGACTGCCCTGTTTCCTGAGTAACTGACTGCCCTGCTTCCGGGGTAACTGACTGCCCTGTTTCCAGGGTAACTGACTGCCCAGTTTCCAGGGTAACTGATCACCCTTTTTCTGTGATAACTGACTGCCCAGTTTCCGGGGGAACTGACTGCCCTGTTTCCTGAGTAACTGACTGCCCTGCTTCCGGGGTAACTGACTGCCCTGTTTCCAGGGTAACTGACTGCCCAGTTTCCAGGGTAACTGATCACCCTTTTTCTGTGATAACTGACTGCCCTGTTTCCGGGATTACTGACTGCCCTGTTTCCGGTGTAACTGATCACCCTGTTTCCGGGGTAACTGTCTAACCAGTTTCCAGGGTGACTGACTGCCCTGTTTCCAGGGTAACTGACTGCCCAGTTTCCGGGTTAACTGACTGCCCTGTTTCCTGGGTAACTGTCTGCCCTGCTTCCGGGGTAACTGACTGCCCTGTTTCCAGGGTAACTGACTGCCCAGTTTCCAGGGTAACTGATCACCCTTTTTCCGGGATAACTGACTGCCCTGTTTCCGGGATAACTGACTGCCCTGTTTCCAGGGTAACTGATCACCCTGTTTCCGGGATAACTGTCTGCCCTGTTTCCGGGATAACTGACTGCCCAGTTTCCAGGGTAACTGACTGCCCTGTTTCCGCGGTAACTGACTGCCCTGTTTCCAGGGTAACTGACTGCCCAGTTTCCAGGGTAACTGATCACCCTGTTTCCGGGAGAACTGACTGCCCTGTTTCTGGGAGAAATGACTGCCCTGTTTCCAGGGTAACTGACTGCCCTGCTTCCGGGGTAACTGACCGCCCTGTTTCCAGGGTCACTGACCACCCTGTTTCCAGGATAACTGAAAGCCCTATTTCCAGGGTAACTGATCTCCCTGTTTCCGGGGTAACTGATCACCCTGTTTCCTGGTAACTGACTGCCCTGTTTCCGGGGTAACTGACTGGCCTGTTTCCAGGGTAACTGACTGCCCAGTTTCCAGGGTAACTGATCACCCTTTTTCCGGGATAACTGACTGCCCTGTTTCCGGGATAACTGACTGCCCTGTTTCCAGGGTAACTGATCACCCTGTTTCCGGGATAACTGTCTGCCCTGTTTCCGGGATAACTGACTGCCCAGTTTCCAGGGTAACAGACTGCCCTGTTTCCGGAGTAACTGACCATCCTGTTTCCAGGGTCACTGACCACCCTGTTTCCAGGATAACTGAAAGCCCTGTTTCCATGGTAACTGACTGCCCTGTTTCCGGGAAAACTGTCTGCCCTGTTTCCTGGGTAACTGACTGCCCTGCTTCCGGGGTAACTGACTGGCCTGTTTCCAGGGTAACTGACTGCCCAGTTTCCAGGGTAACTGATCAATCTTTTTCCGGGATAACTGACTGCCCTGTTTCCGGGATAACTGACTGCCCTGTTTCCAGGGTAACTGATCACCCTGTTTCCGGGATAACAGTCTGCCCTGTTTCCGGGATAACTGACTGCCCAGTTTCCAGGGTAACTGACTGCCCAGTTTCCAGGGTAAATGATCACCCTGTTTCTGGGAGAACTGACTGCCCTGTTTCCGGGAGAAATGACTGCCCTGTTTCCAGGGTAACTGACTGCCCTGCTTCCGGGTTAACTGACTGCCCTGTTTCCAGGGTAACTGATCACCCTGTTTCCGGGATAACTGACTGCCCTGTTTCCGGGATAACTGACTGCCCTGTTTCCAGGGTAACTGACTTCCCCTGTTTCCGGGGTAACTGACTGCCCTGTTTCCAGGCTAACTGACTGCCCTGCTTCCAGGATAACTGATCACCCTGTTTCCGGGGTAACTGACCGCCCTGTTTCCGGGGTAACTGACCGCCCTGTTTCCTGGGTCACTGACCACCCTGTTTCCAGGATAACTGAAAGTGCTGTTTCCAGGGTAACTGATCTCCCTGTTTCCGGGGTAACTGATCACCCTGTTTCCGGGTAACTGACAGCCCTGTTTCCGGGGTAACTGACTGCCCTGTTTCCAGGGTAACTGATCTCCCTGTTTCCAGTGCAACGGATCACCATGTTTCCGGGGTAACTGACTGCCCTATTTCCAGGGCAACTGACCGCCCTGTTTCCGGGGGAACTGACTGCCCAGTTTCCAGGGTAACTGACTGCCCAGTTTCCAGGGTAACTAACTGCCCTGTTTCCGGGGTAACTGACTGCCCAGTTTCCAGGGTAACTGACTGCCCTGTTTCCAGGGTAACTGACAGCCCACCTTCCAGTGTAACTGATCACCCTCTTTCCAGGATAATTGACTGCCCTGTTTCCAGGGTAACTGACCGCCCTGTTTCCAGGGTAACTGACTGCCCAGTTTCCAGGGTAAATTATCACCCTGTTTCCGGGATAACTAACTGCCCTGTTTCCGGGATAACTGACTGCCCTGTTTCCAGGGTAACTGACTGCCCTGTTTCCAGGGTAACTGATAACCCTGTTTCCGGGGTAACTGACTGCCCTGTTTCCAGGCTAACTGACTGCCCTGTTTCCAGGATAACTGATCACCCTGTTTCCGGGGTAACTGACTGCCCTGTTTCCGGGGTAACTGACCGCCCTGTTTCCAGGATAACTGATCACCCTGTTTCCGGGGTAACTGACCACCCTGTTTCCAGGGTCACTGACCACCCTGTTTCCAGGATAACTGACTCCCCTGTTTCCAGGGTAACTGACTGCCCTGTTTCCAGGGTAACTGACTGCCCTGTTTCCGGGGTAACTGACTGCCCTGTTTCCAGGATAACTGATCACTCTGTTTCCGGGGTAACTGATCACTCTGTTTCCGGGGTAACTGACCACCCTGTTTCCGGGGTAACTGACTAATCTGTTTCCAGGGTTACTGACAGCCCTGTTTCTGGGGTAACTGACTGCCCTGTTTCCGGGGTAACTGACCGCCCTGTTTCCAGGATAACTGATCACCCTGTTTCCAGTGCAACTGACCATCCTGTTTCCAGGGTAACTGACTGCCCAGTTTCCAGGGTAACTGACTGCCCTGTTTCCGGGGTAACAGATCTCCCTGTTTCCGGGGTAACTGACCGCCTTGTTTCCAGGATAACTGACCGCCCTATTTCCGGGGTAACTGACTGCCCTGTTTCCAGGATAACTGACTGCCCTGTTTCCGGGATAACTGACTGCCCTGTTTACTGGAAAACTGACCGCCCTGTTTCCAGGTTAACTGACTGCCCTGTTTCCGGGGTAACTGACTGCCCTGTTTCCAGGGAAACTGACTGCCCAGTTTCCAGAGTAACTGAATACCCTGTTTCCAGGGTAACTGACAGCCCTGTTTCCAGGATAACTGACTGCCCTGTTTCCAGGGTAACTGATCACCCTGTTTCCTGGGTAACTAACTGCCCTGTTTCCAGGGGAACTGACTGCCCTGTTTCCGGGGTAAATGATCACCCTGTTTCCGGGGTAACTGACTAACCAGTTTCCAGGGTGACTGACTGCCCTGTTTCCAGGGTAACTGACTGCCCAGTTTCCGGGGTAACTGACTGCCCTGTTTCCTGGGTAATTGACTGCCCAGTTTCCAGGTTAACTGACTGCCCAGTTTCCAGGGTAACTGATCACCCTTTTTCCGGGATAACTGACTGCCCTGTTTCCGGGATAACTGACTGCCCTGTTTCCAGGGTAACTGATCACCCTGTTTCCGGGATAACTGACTCCCATGTTTCCAGGCTAACTGACTGACCAGTTTCCGGGGGAACTGACTGCCCTGTTTCCTGAGTAACTGACTGCCCTGCTTCCGGGGTAACTGACTGCCCAGTTTCCAGGGTAACTGACTGCCCAGTTTCCAGGGTAACTGATCACCCTTTTTCCGTGATAACTGACTGCCCTGTTTCCGGGATTACTGACTGCCCTGTTTCCGGGGTAACTGATCACCCTGTTTCCGGGGTAATTGTCTAACCAGTTTCCAGGGTTACTGACTGCCCTGTTTCCAGGGTAACTGACTGCCCAGTTTCCGGGTTAATTGACTGCCCTGTTTCCTGGGTAACTGTCTGCCCTGCTTCCGGGGTAACTGACTGCCCTGTTTCCAGGGTAACTGACTGCCCAGTTTCCAGGGTAACTGATCACCCTTTTTCCGGGATAACTGACTGCCCTGTTTCCGGGATAACTGACTGCCCTGTTTCCAGGGTAACTGATCACCCTGTTTCCGGGATAACTGTCTGCCCTGTTTCCGGGATAACTGACTGCCCAGTTTCCAGGGTAACTGACTGCCCTGTTTCCGGGGTAACTGACTGTCCTGTTTCCAGGGCAACTGACTGCCCAGTTTCCAGGGTAACTGATCACCCTGTTTCCGGGAGTACTGACTGCCCTGTTTCTGGGAGAAATGACTGCCCTGTTTCCAGGGTAACTGACTGCCCTGCTTCCGGGGTAACTGACCGCCCAGTTTCCAGGGTCACTGACCACCCTGTTTCCAGGATAACTGAAAGCCCTATTTCCAGGGTAACTGATCTCCCTGTTTCCGGGGTAACTGATCACCCTTTTTCCGGGTAACTGACCGCCCTGTTTCCGGGATAACTGACTGCCCTGTTTACTGGAAAACTGACCGCCCTGTTTCCAGGTTAACTGACTGCCCTGTTTCCGGGGTAACTGACTGCCCTGTTTCCAGGGTAACTGACTGCCCAGTTTCCAGAGTAACTGAATACCCTGTTTCCAGGGTAACTGACAGCCCTGTTTCTGGGATAACTGACTGCCCTGTTTCCTGGGTAACTAACTGCCCTGTTTCCAGGGGAACTGACTGCCCTGTTTCCGGGGTAAATGATCACCCTGTTTCCGGGGTAACTGACTAACCAGTTTCCAGGGTGACTGACTGCCCTGTTTCCAGGGTAACTGACTGCCCAGTTTCCGGGGTAACTGACTGCCCTGTTTCCTGGGTAATTGACTGCCCAGTTTCCAGGTTAACTGACTGCCCAGTTTCCAGGGTAACTGATCACCCTTTTTCCGGGATAACTGACTGCCCTGTTTCCGGGATAACTGACTGCCCTGTTTCCAGGGTAACTGATCACCCTGTTTCCGGGATAACTGACTCCCATGTTTCCAGGGTAACTGACTGCCCAGTTTCCGGGGGAACTGACTGCCCTGTTTCCTGAGTAACTGACTGCCCTGCTTCCGGGGTAACTGACTGCCCTGTTTCCAGGGTAACTGACTGCCCAGTTTCCAGGGTAACTGATCACCCTTTTTCCGTGATAACTGACTGCCCTGTTTCCGGGATTACTGACTGCCCTGTTTCCGGGGTAACTGATCACCCTGTTTCCGGGGTAACTGTCTAACCAGTTTCCAGGGTGACTGACTGCCCTGTTTCCAGGGTAACTGACTGCCCAGTTTCCGGGTTAACTGACTGCCCTGTTTCCTGGGTAACTGTCTGCCCTGCTTCCGGGGTAACTGACTGCCCTGTTTCCAGGGTAACTGACTGCCCAGTTTCCAGGGTAACTGATCACCCTTTTTCCGGGATAACTGACTGCCCTGTTTCCGGGATAACTGACTGCCCTGTTTCCAGGGTAACTGATCACCCTGTTTCCGGGATAACTGTCTGCCCTGTTTCCGGGATAACTGACTGCCCAGTTTCCAGGGTAACTGACTGCCCTGTTTCCGGGGTAACTGACTGTCCTGTTTCCAGGGCAACTGACTGCCCAGTTTCCAGGGTAACTGATCACCCTGTTTCCGGGAGAACTGACTGCCCTGTTTCTGGGAGAAATGACTGCCCTGTTTCCAGGGTAACTGACTGCCCTGCTTCCGGGGTAACTGACCGCCCTGTTTCCAGGGTCACTGACCACCCTGTTTCCAGGATAACTGAAAGCCCTATTTCCAGGGTAACTGATCTCCCTGTTTCCGGGGTAACTGATCACCCTGTTTCCGGGTAACTGACTGCCCTGTTTCCGGGGTAACTGACTGGCCTGTTTCCAGGGTAACTGACTGCCCAGTTTCCAGGGTAACTGATCACCCTTTTTCCGGGATAACTGACTGCCCTGTTTCCGGGATAACTGACTGCCCTGTTTCCAGGGTAACTGATCACCCTGTTTCCGGGATAACTGTCTGCCCTGTTTCCGGGATAACTGACTGCCCAGTTTCCAGGGTAACAGACTGCCCTGTTTCCGGAGTAACTTACCATCCTGTTTCCAGGGTCACTGACCACCCTGTTTCCAGGATAACTGAAAGCCCTGTTTCCAGGGTAACTGACTGCCCTGTTTCCGGGAAAACTGTCTGCCCTGTTTCCTGGGTAACTGACTGCCCTGCTTCCGGGGTAACTGACTGGCCTGTTTCCAGGGTAACTGACTGCCCAGTTTCCAGGGTAACTGATCAACCTTTTTCCGGGATAACTGACTGCCCTGTTTCCGGGATAACTGACTGCCCTGTTTCCAGGGTAACTGATCACCCTGTTTCCGGGATAACTGTCTGCCCTGTTTCCGGGATAACTGACTGCCCAGTTTCCAGGGTAACAGACTGCCCTGTTTCCGGGGTAACTGACTGCCCTGTTTCCAGGGTAACTGACTGCCCAGTTTCCAGGGTAACTGATCACCCTGTTTCCGGGAGAACTGACTGCCCTGTTTCCGGGAGAAATGACTGCCCTGTTTCCAGGGTAACTGACTGCCCTGCTTCCGGGGTAACTGACTGCCCTGTTTCCAGGGTAACTGATCACCCTGTTTCCGGGATAACTGACTGCCCTGTTTCCGGGATAACTGACTGCCCTGTTTCCAGGGTAACTGACTTACCCTGTTTCCGGGGTAACTGACTGCCCTGTTTCCAGGCTAACTGACTGCCCTGTTTCCAGGATAACTTATCACCCTGTTTCCGGGGTAACTGACCGCCCTGTTTCCGGGGTAACTGACCGCCCTGTTTCCAGGGTCACTGACCACCCTGTTTCCAGGATAACTGAAAGTGCTGTTTCCAGGGTAACTGATCTCCCTGTTTCCGGGGTAACTGATCACCCTGTTTCCAGGATAACTGATCACTCTGTTTCCGGGGTAACTGATCACTCTTTTTCCGGGGTAACTGACCACCCTGTTTCCGGGGTAACTGACTAATCTGTTTCCAGGGTTACTGACAGCCCTGTTTCTGGGGTAACTGACTGCCCTGTTTCCGGGGTAACTGACCGCCCTGTTTCCAGGATAACTGATCACCCTGTTTCCAGTGTAACTGACCATCCTGTTTCCAGGGTAACTGACTGCCCAGTTTCCAGGGTAACTGACTGCCCTGTTTCCGGGGTAACAGATCTCCCTGTTTCCGGGGTAACTGACCGCCCTGTTTCCAGGATAACTGACCGCCCTATTTCCGGGGTAACTGACTGCCCTGTTTCCAGGATAACTGACTGCCCTGTTTCCGGGATAACTGACTGCCCTGTTTACTGGATAACTGACCGCCCTGTTTCCTGGTTAATTGACAGCCCTGTTTCCGGGGTAACTGACAGCCCTGTTTCCGGGGTAACTGACTGCCCAGTTTCCAGAGTAACTGAATACCCTGTTTCCAGGGTAACTGATCACCCTGTTTCCGGGAGAACTGACTGCCCTGTTTCCGGGAGAAATGACTGCCCTGTTTCCAGGGTAACTGACTGCCCTGCTTCCGGGGTAACTGACTGCCCTGTTTCCAGGGTAACTGATCACCCTGTTTCCGGGATAACTGACTGCCCTGTTTCCGGGATAACTGACTGCCCTGTTTCCAGGGTAACTGACTTACCCTGTTTCCGGGGTAACTGACTGCCCTGTTTCCAGGCTAACTGACTGCCCTGTTTCCAGGATAACTGATCACCCTGTTTCCGGGGTAACTGACCGCCCTGTTTCCGGGGTAACTGACCGCCCTGTTTCCAGGGTCACTGACCACCCTGTTTCCAGGATAACTGAAAGTGCTGTTTCCAGGGTAACTGATCTCCCTGTTTCCGGGGTAACTGATCACCCTGTTTCCAGGATAACTGATCACTCTGTTTCCGGGGTAACTGATCACACTTTTTCCGGGGTAACTGACCACCCTGTTTCCGGGGTAACTGACTAATCTGTTTCCAGGGTTACTGACAGCCCTGTTTCTAGGATAACTGATCACTCTGTTTCCGGGGTAACTGATCACTCTGTTTCCGGGGTAACTGACCACCCTGTTTCCGGTGTAACTGACTAATCTGTTTCCAGGGTTACTGACAGCCCTGTTTCTGGGGTAACTGACTGCCCTGTTTCCGGGGTAACTGACCGCCCTGTTTCCAGGATAACTGATCACCCTGTTTCCAGTGCAACTGACCATCCTGTTTCCAGGGTAACTGACTGCCCAGTTTCCAGGGTAACTGACTGCCCTGTTTCCGGGGTAACAGATCTCCCTGTTTCCGGGGTAACTGACCGCCCTGTTTCCAGGATAACTGACCGCCCTATTTCCGGGGTAACTGACTGCCCTGTTTCCAGGATAACTGACTGCCCTGTTTCCGGGATAACTGACTGCCCTGTTTACTGGAAAACTGACCGCCCTGTTTCCAGGTTAACTGACTGCCCTGTTTCCGGGGTAACTGACTGCCCTGTTTCCAGGGTAACTGACTGCCCTGTTTCCGGGATAACTGACTGCCCAGTTTCCAGAGTAACTGAATACCCTGTTTCCAGGGTAACTGACTGCCCTGTTTCCGGGATAACTGACTGCCCTGTTTCCAGGGTAACTGATCACCCTGTTTCCTGGGTAACTGACTGCCCTGTTTCCAGGGGAACTGACTGCCCTGTTTCCTGGGTAATTGACTGCCCAGTTTCCAGGTTAACTGACTGCCCAGTTTCCAGGGTAACTGATCACCCTTTTTCCGGGATAACTGACTGCCCTGTTTCCGGGATAACTGACTGCCCTGTTTCCAGGGTAACTGATCACCCTGTTTCCGGGATAACTGACTCCCATGTTTCCAGGGTAACTGACTGCCCAGTTTCCGGGGGAACTGACTGCCCTGTTTCCTGAGTAACTGACTGCCCTGCTTCCGGGGTAACTGACTGCCCTGTTTCCAGGGTAACTGACTGCCCAGTTTCCAGGGTAACTGGTCACCCTTTTTCCGTGATAACTGACTGCCCTGTTTCCGGGATTACTGACTGCCCTGTTTCCAGGGTAACTGACTGCCCAGTTTCCGGGGTAACTGACTGCCCTGTTTCCTGTGTAATTGACTGCCCAGTTTCCAGGTTAACTGACTGCCCAGTTTCCAGGGTAACTGATCACCCTTTTTCCGGGATAACTGACTGCCCTGTTTCCGGGATAACTGACTGCCCTGTTTCCAGGGTAACTGATCACCCTGTTTCCGGGATAACTGACTCCCATGTTTCCAGGGTAACTGACTGCCCAGTTTCCGGGGGAACTGACTGCCCTGTTTCCTGAGTAACTGACTGCCCTGCTTCCGGGGTAACTGACTGCCCTGTTTCCAGGGTAACTGACTGCCCAGTTTCCAGGGTAACTGATCACCCTTTTTCCGTGATAACTGACTGCCCTGTTTCCGGGATTACTGACTGCCCTGTTTCCGGGGTAACTGATCACCCTGTTTCCGGGGTAACTGTCTAACCAGTTTCCAGGGTGACAGACTGCCCTGTTTCCAGGGTAACTGTCTGCCCTGCTTCCGGGGTAACTGACTGCCCTGTTTTCAGGGTAACTGACTGCCCAGTTTCCAGGGTAACTGATCACCCTTTTTCCGGGATAACTGACTGCCCTGTTTCCGGGATAACTGACTGCCCTGTTTCCAGGGTAACTGATCACCCTGTTTCCGGGATAACTGTCTGCCCTGTTTCCGGGATAACTGACTGCCCAGTTTCCAGGGTAACAGACTGCCCTGTTTCCGGGATAACTGACTGCCCTGTTTCCAGGGTAACTGACTGCCCAGTTTCCAGGGTAACTGATCACCCTGTTTCCGGGAGAACTGACTGCCCTGTTTCCGGGAGAAATGACTGCCCTGTTTCCAGGGTAACTGACTGCCCTGCTTCCGGGGTAACTGACTGCCCTGTTTCCAGGGTAACTGATCACCCTGTTTCCGGGATAACTGACTGCCCTGTTTCCGGGATAACTGACTGCCCTGTTTCCGGGATAACTGACTGCCCTGTTTCCAGGGTAACTGATCACCCTGTTTCCGGGATAACTGTCTGCCCTGTTTCCGGGATAACTGACTGCCCAGTTTCCAGGGTAACAGACTGCCCTGTTTCCGGGGTAACTGACTGCCCTGTTTCCAGGGTAACTGACTGCCCAGTTTCCAGGGTAACTGATCACCCTGTTTCCGGGAGAACTGACTGCCCTGTTTCCGGGAGAAATGACTGTCCTGTTTCCAGGGTAACTGACTGCCCTGCTTCCGGGGTAACTGACTGCCCTGTTTCCAGGGTAAATGATCACCCTGTTTCCGGGATAACTGACTGCCCTGTTTCCGGGATAACTGACTGCCCTGTTTCCAGGGTAACTGACTTACCCTGTTTCCGGGGTAACTGACTGCCCTGTTTCCAGGCTAACTGACTGCCCTGTTTCCAGGATAACTGATCACCCTGTTTCCGGGGTAACTGACCGCCCTGTTTCCTGGGTAACTGACCGCCCTGTTTCCAGGATCACTGACCACCCTGCTTCCAGCATAACTGAAAGTGCTGTTTCCAGGGTAACTGATCTCCCTGTTTCCGGGGTAACTGATCACCCTGTTTCCAGGATAACTGATCACTCTGTTTCCGGGGTAACTGATCACTCTTTTTCCGGGGTAACTGACCACCCTGTTTCCGGGGTAACTGACTAATCTGTTTCCAGGGTTACTGACAGCCCTGTTTCTGGGGTAACTGACTGCCCTGTTTCCGGGGTAACTGACCGCCCTGTTTCCAGGATAACTGATCACCCTGTTTCCAGTGTAACTGACCATCCTGTTTCCAGGGTAACTGACTGCCCAGTTTCCAGGGTAACTGACTGCCCTGTTTCCGGGGTAACAGAACTCCCTGTTTCCGGGGTAACTGACCGCCCTGTTTCCAGGATAACTGACCGCCCTATTTCCGGGGTAACTGACTGCCCTGTTTCCAGGATAACTGACTGCCCTGTTTCCGGGATAACTGACTGCCCTGTTTACTGGATAACTGATCACCCTGTTTCCGGGATAACTGACTCCCCTGTTTCCAGGGTAACTGACTGCCCAGTTTCCAGGGTAACTGACTGCCCAGTTTCCAGAGTAACTGAATACCCTGTTTCCAGGGTAACTGACTGCCCTGTTTCCGGGATAACTGACTGCCCTGTTTCCAGGGTAACTGACAGCCCTGTTTCCGGGGTAACTGACTGCCCTGTTTCCAGGGTAACTGACTGCCCAGTTTCCAGAGTAACTGAATACCCTGTTTCCAGGGTAACTGACTGCCCTGTTTCCGGGATAACTGACTGCCCTGTTTCCAGGATAACTGATCACCCTGTTTCCGGGATAACTGACTCCCCTGTTTCCAGGGTAACTGACTGCCCTGTTTCCGGGGTAACTGACCGCCCTGTTGCCAGGATAACTGACTGCCCTATTTCCAGGTTAACTGACAGCCCTGTTTCCAGGGTAACTGACTGCTTTGTTTCCAGGGGAACTGACTGTCCTGTTTCCGGGGTAAATGATCACCCTGTTTCCGGGGTAACTGACTAACCAGTTTCCAGGGTGACTGACTGCCCTGTTTCCAGGGTAACTGACTGCCCAGTTTCCGGGGTAACTGACTGCCCTGTTTCCTGGGTAATTGACTGCCCAGTTTCCAGGTTAACTGACTGCCCTGTTTCCAGGGTCACTGACTGCCCAGTTTCCGGGATAACTGACTCCCCTGTTTCCAGGGTAACTGAATGCCCTGCTTCCGGGGGAACTGACTGCCCTGTTTCCTGAGTAACTGACTGCCCTGCTTCCGGGGTAACTGACTGCCCTGTTTCCAGGGTAACTGACTGCCCAGTTTCCAGGGTAACTGATCACCCTTTTTCTGTGATAACTGACTGCCCAGTTTCCGGGGGAACTGACTGCCCTGTTTCCTGAGTAACTGACTGCCCTGCTTCCGGGGTAACTGACTGCCCTGTTTCCAGGGTAACTGACTGCCCAGTTTCCAGGGTAACTGATCACCCTTTTTCTGTGATAACTGACTGCCCTGTTTCCGGGATTACTGACTGCCCTGTTTCCGGTGTAACTGATCACCCTGTTTCCGGGGTAACTGTCTAACCAGTTTCCAGGGTGACTGACTGCCCTGTTTCCAGGGTAACTGACTGCCCAGTTTCCGGGTTAACTGACTGCCCTGTTTCCTGGGTAACTGTCTGCCCTGCTTCCGGGGTAACTGACTGCCCTGTTTCCAGGGTAACTGACTGCCCAGTTTCCAGGGTAACTGATCACCCTTTTTCCGGGATAACTGACTGCCCTGTTTCCGGGATAACTGACTGCCCTGTTTCCAGGGTAACTGATCACCCTGTTTCCGGGATAACTGTCTGCCCTGTTTCCGGGATAACTGACTGCCCAGTTTCCAGGGTAACTGACTGCCCTGTTTCCGGAGTAACTGACTGCCCTGTTTCCAGGGTAACTGACTGCCCAGTTTCCAGGGTAACTGATCACCCTGTTTCCGGGAGAACTGACTGCCCTGTTTCTGGGAGAAATGACTGCCCTGTTTCCAGGGTAACTGACTGCCCTGCTTCCGGGGTAACTGACCGCCCTGTTTCCAGGGTCACTGACCACCCTGTTTCCAGGATAACTGAAAGCCCTATTTCCAGGGTAACTGATCTCCCTGTTTCCGGGGTAACTGATCACCCTGTTTCCTGGTAACTGACTGCCCTGTTTCCGGGGTAACTGACTGGCCTGTTTCCAGGGTAACTGACTGCCCAGTTTCCAGGGTAACTGATCACCCTTTTTCCGGGATAACTGACTGCCCTGTTTCCGGGATAACTGACTGCCCTGTTTCCAGGGTAACTGATCACCCTGTTTCCGGGATAACTGTCTGCCCTGTTTCCGGGATAACTGACTGCCCAGTTTCCAGGGTAACAGACTGCCCTGTTTCCGGAGTAACTGACCATCCTGTTTCCAGGGTCACTGACCACCCTGTTTCCAGGATAACTGAAAGCCCTGTTTCCATGGTAACTGACTGCCCTGTTTCCGGGAAAACTGTCTGCCCTGTTTCCTGGGTAACTGACTGCCCTGCTTCCGGGGTAACTGACTGGCCTGTTTCCAGGGTAACTGACTGCCCAGTTTCCAGGGTAACTGATCAACCTTTTTCCGGGATAACTGACTGCCCTGTTTCCGGGATAACTGACTGCCCTGTTTCCAGGGTAACTGATCACCCTGTTTCCGGGATAACAGTCTGCCCTGTTTCCGGGATAACTGACTGCCCAGTTTCCAGGGTAACTGACTGCCCAGTTTCCAGGGTAAATGATCACCCTGTTTCTGGGAGAACTGACTGCCCTGTTTCCGGGAGAAATGACTGCCCTGTTTCCAGGGTAACTGACTGCCCTGCTTCCGGGTTAACTGACTGCCCTGTTTCCAGGGTAACTGATCACCCTGTTTCCGGGATAACTGACTGCCCTGTTTCCGGGATAACTGACTGCCCTGTTTCCAGGGTAACTGACTTCCCCTGTTTCCGGGGTAACTGACTGCCCTGTTTCCAGGCTAACTGACTGCCCAGTTTCCAGGATAACTGATCACCCTGTTTCCGGGGTAACTGACCGCCCTGTTTCCGGGGTAACTGACCGCCCTGTTTCCAGGGTCACTGACCACCCTGTTTCCAGGATAACTGAAAGTGCTGTTTCCAGGGTAACTGATCTCCCTGTTTCCGGGGTAACTGATCACCCTGTTTCCGGGTAACTGACAGCCCTGTTTCCGGGGTAACTGACTGCCCTGTTTCCAGGGTAACTGATCTCCCTGTTTCCAGTGCAACGGATCACCATGTTTCCGGGGTAACTGACTGCCCTATTTCCAGGGCAACTGACCGCCCTGTTTCCGGGGGAACTGACTGCCCAGTTTCCAGGGTAACTGACTGCCCAGTTTCCAGGGTAACTAACTGCCCTGTTTCCGGGGTAACTGACTGCCCAGTTTCCAGGGTAACTGACTGCCCTGTTTCCAGGGTAACTGACAGCCCACCTTCCAGTGTAACTGATCACCCTGTTTCCAGGATAATTGACTGCCCTGTTTCCAGGGTAACTGACCGCCCTGTTTCCAGGGTAACTGACTGCCCAGTTTCCAGGGTAAATTATCACCCTGTTTCCGGGATAACTAACTGCCCTGTTTCCGGGATAACTGACTGCCCTGTTTCCGGGGTAACTGACTGCCCTGTTTCCAGGGTAACTGATAACCCTGTTTCCGGGGTAACTGACTGCCCTGTTTCCAGGCTAACTGACTGCCCTGTTTCCAGGATAACTGATCACCCTGTTTCCGGGGTAACTGACTGCCCTGTTTCCGGGGTAACTGACCGCCCTGTTTCCAGGATAACTGATCACCCTGTTTCCGGGGTAACTGACCACCCTGTTTCCAGGGTCACTGACCACCCTGTTTCCAGGATAACTGACTCCCCTGTTTCCAGGGTAACTGACTGCCCTGTTTCCAGGGTAACTGACTGCCCTGTTTCCGGGGTAACTGACTGCCCTGTTTCCAGGATAACTGATCACTCTGTTTCCGGGGTAACTGATCACTCTGTTTCCGGGGTAACTGACCACCCTGTTTCCAGGGTTACTGACAGCCCTGTTTCTGGGGTAACTGACTGCCCTGTTTCCGGGGTAACTGACCGCCCTGTTTCCAGGATAACTGATCACCCTGTTTCCAGTGCAACTGACCATCCTGTTTCCAGGGTAACTGACTGCCCAGTTTCCAGGGTAACTGACTGCCCTGTTTCCGGGGTAACAGATCTCCCTGTTTCCGGGGTAACTGACCGCCCTGTTTCCAGGATAACTGACCGCCCTATTTCCGGGGTAACTGACTGCCCGGTTTCCAGGATAACTGACTGCCCTGTTTCCGGGATAACTGACTGCCCTGTTTACTGGAAAACTGACCGCCCTGTTTCCAGGTTAACTGACTGCCCTGTTTCCGGGGTAACTGACTGCCCTGTTTCCAGGGTAACTGACTGCCCAGTTTCCAGAGTAACTGAATACCCTGTTTCCAGGGTAACTGACAGCCCTGTTTCCAGGATAACTGACTGCCCTGTTTCCAGGGTAACTGATCACCCTGTTTCCTGGGTAACTAACTGCCCTGTTTCCAGGGGAACTGACTGCCCTGTTTCCGGGGTAAATGATCACCCTGTTTCCGGGGTAACTGACTAACCAGTTTCCAGGGTGACTGACTGCCCTGTTTCCAGGGTAACTGACTGCCCAGTTTCCGGGGTAACTGACTGCCCTGTTTCCTGGGTAATTGACTGCCCAGTTTCCAGGTTAACTGACTGCCCAGTTTCCAGGGTAACTGATCACCCTTTTTCCGGGATAACTGACTGCCCTGTTTCCGGGATAACTGACTGCCCTGTTTCCAGGGTAACTGATCACCCTGTTTCCGGGATAACTGACTCCCATGTTTCCAGGGTAACTGACTGCCCAGTTTCCGGGGGAACTGACTGCCCTGTTTCCTGAGTAACTGACTGCCCTGCTTCCGGGGTAACTGACTGCCCAGTTTCCAGGGTAACTGACCGCCCAGTTTCCAGGGTAACTGATCACACTTTTTCCGTGATAACTGACTGCCCTGTTTCCGGGATTACTGACTGCCCTGTTTCCGGGGTAACTGATCACCCTGTTTCCGGGGTAACTGTCTAACCAGTTTCCAGGGTGACTGACTGCCCTGTTTCCAGGGTAACTGACTGCCCAGTTTCCGGGTTAATTGACTGCCCTGTTTCCTGGGTAACTGTCTGCCCTGCTTCCGGGGTAACTGACTGCCCTGTTTCCAGGGTAACTGACTGCCCAGTTTCCAGGGTAACTGATCACCCTTTTTCCGGGATAACTGACCGCCCTGTTTCCGGGATAACTGACTGCCCTGTTTCCAGGGTAACTGATCACCCTGTTTCCGGGATAACTGTCTGCCCTGTTTCCGGGATAACTGACTGCCCAGTTTCCAGGGTAACTGACTGCCCTGTTTCCGGGGTAACTGACTGTCCTGTTTCCAGGGCAACTGACTGCCCAGTTTCCAGGGTAACTGATCACCCTGTTTCCGGGAGTACTGACTGCCCTGTTTCTGGGAGAAATGACTGCCCTGTTTCCAGGGTAACTGACTGCCCTGCTTCCGGGGTAACTGACCGCCCAGTTTCCAGGGTCACTGACCACCCTGTTTCCAGGATAACTGAAAGCCCTATTTCCAGGGTAACTGATCTCCCTGTTTCCGGGGTAACTGATCACCCTGTTTCCGGGTAACTGACCGCCCTGTTTCCGGGATAACTGACTGCTCTGTTTTCTGGAAAACTGACCGCCCTGTTTCCAGGTTAACTGGCTGCACTGTTTCCGGGGTAACTGACTGCCCTGTTTCCAGGGTAACTGACTGCCCAGTTTCCAGAGTAACTGAATACCCTGTTTCCAGGGTAACTGACAGCCCTGTTTCCGGGATAACTGACTGCCCTGTTTCCAGGGTAACTGATCACCCTGTTTCCAGGGTAACTGACTTACCCTGTTTCCGGGGTAACTGACTGCCCTGTTTCCAGGCTAACTGACTGCCCTGTTTCCAGGATAACTGATCACCCTGTTTCCGGGGTAACTGACCGCCCTGTTTCCGGGGTAACTGACCACCCTGCTTCCAGGATAACTGAAAGTGCTGTTTCCAGGGTAACTGATCTCCCTGTTTCCGGGGTAACTGATCACCCTGTTTCCAGGATAACTGATCACTCTGTTTCCGGGGTAACTGATCACTCTTTTTCCGGGGTAACTGACCACCCTGTTTCCGGGGTAACTGACTAATCTGTTTCCAGGGTTACTGACAGCCCCGTTTCTGGGGTAACTGACTGCCCTGTTTCCGGGGTAACTGACCGCCCTGTTTCCAGGATAACTGATCACCCTGTTTCCAGTGTAACTGACCATCCTGTTTCCAGGGTAACTGACTGCCCAGTTTCCAGGGTAACTGACTGCCCTGTTTCCGGGGTAACAGATCTCCCTGTTTCCGGGGTAACTGACCGCCCTGTTTCCAGGATAACTGACCGCCCTATTTCCGGGGTAACTGACTGCCCTGTTTCCAGGATAACTGACTGCCCTGTTTCCGGGATAACTGACTGCCCTGTTTACTGGATAACTGACCGCCCTGTTTCCAGGTTAACTGACAGCCCTGTTTCCGGGGTTACTGACTGCCCTGTTTCCAGGGTAACTGACTGCCCAGTTTCCAGAGTAACTGAATACCCTGTTTCCAGGGTAACTGACTGCCCTGTTTCCGGGATAACTGACTGCCCTGTTTCCAGGATAACTGATCACCCTGTTTCCGGGATAACTGACTCCCCTGTTTCCAGGGTAACTGACTGCCCTGTTTCCGGGGTAACTGACCGCCCTGTTGCCAGGATAACTGACTGCCCTATTTCCAGGTTAACTGACAGCCCTGTTTCCAGGGTAACTGACTGCTTTGTTTCCAGGGGAACTGACTGTCCTGTTTCCGGGGTAAATGATCACCCTGTTTCCGGGGTAACTGACGAACCAGTTTCCAGGGTGACTGACTGCCCTGTTTCCAGGGTAACTGACTGCCCAGTTTCCGGGGTAACTGACTGCCCTGTTTCCTGGGTAATTGACTGCCCAGTTTCCAGGTTAACTGACTGCCCTGTTTCCAGGGTCACTGAATGCCCAGTTTCCGGGATAACTGACTCCCCTGTTTCCAGGGTAACTGAATGCCCTGCTTCCGGGGGAACTGACTGCCCTGTTTCCTGAGTAACTGACTGCCCTGCTTCCGGGGTAACTGACTGCCCTGTTTCCAGGGTAACTGACTGCCCAGTTTCCAGGGTAACTGATCACCCTTTTTCTGTGATAACTGACTGCCCAGTTTCCGGGGGAACTGACTGCCCTGTTTCCTGAGTAACTGACTGCCCTGCTTCCGGGGTAACTGACTGCCCTGTTTCCAGGGTAACTGACTGCCCAGTTTCCAGGGTAACTGATCACCCTTTTTCTGTGATAACTGACTGCCCTGTTTACGGGATTACTGACTGCCCTGTTTCCGTTGTAACTGATCACCCTGTTTCCGGGGTAACTGTCTAACCAGTTTCCAGGGTGACTGACTGCCCTGTTTCCAGGGTAACTGACTGCCCAGTTTCCGGGTTAACTGACTGCCCTGTTTCCTGGGTAACTGTCTGCCCTGCTTCCGGGGTAACTGACTGCCCTGTTTCCAGGGTAACTGACTGCCCAGTTTCCAGGGTAACTGATCACCCTTTTTCCGGGATAACTGACTGCCCTGTTTCCGGGATAACTGACTGCCCTGTTTCCAGGGTAACTGATCACCCTGTTTCCGGGATAACTGTCTGCCCTGTTTCCGGGATAACTGACTGCCCAGTTTCCAGGGTAACTGACTGCCCTGTTTCCGGGGTAACTGACTGCCCTGTTTCCAGGGTAACTGACTGCCCAGTTTCCAGGGTAACTGATCACCCTGTTTCCGGGAGAACTGACTGCCCTGTTTCTGGGAGAAATGACTGCCCTGTTTCCAGGGTAACTGACTGCCCTGCTTCCGGGGTAACTGACCGCCCTGTTTCCAGGGTCACTGACCACCCTGTTTCCAGGATAACTGAAAGCCCTATTTCCAGGGTAACTGATCTCCCTGTTTCCGGGGTAACTGATCACCCTGTTTCCTGGTAACTGACTGCCCTGTTTCCGGGGTAACTGACTGGCCTGTTTCCAGGGTAACTGACTGCCCAGTTTCCAGGGTAACTGATCACCCTTTTTCCGGGATAACTGACTGCCCTGTTTCCGGGATAACTGACTGCCCTGTTTCCAGGGTAACTGATCACCCTGTTTCCGGGATAACTGTCTGCCCTGTTTCCGGGATAACTGACTGCCCAGTTTCCAGGGTAACAGACTGCCCTGTTTCCGGAGTAACTGACCATCCTGTTTCCAGGGTCACTGACCACCCTGTTTCCAGGATAACTGAAAGCCCTGTTTCCATGGTAACTGACTGCCCTGTTTCCGGGAAAACTGTCTGCCCTGTTTCCTGGGTAACTGACTGCCCTGCTTCCGGGGTAACTGACTGGCCTGTTTCCAGGGTAACTGACTGCCCAGTTTCCAGGGTAACTGATCAACCTTTTTCCGGGATAACTGACTGCCCTGTTTCCGGGATAACTGACTGCCCTGTTTCCAGGGTAACTGATCACCCTGTTTCCGGGATAACAGTCTGCCCTGTTTCCGGGATAACTGACTGCCCAGTTTCCAGGGTAACTGACTGCCCAGTTTCCAGGGTAAATGATCACCCTGTTTCTGGGAGAACTGACTGCCCTGTTTCCGGGAGAAATGACTGCCCTGTTTCCAGGGTAACTGACTGCCCTGCTTCCGCGTTAACTGACTGCCCTGTTTCCAGGGTAACTGATCACCCTGTTTCCGGGATAACTGACTGCCCTGTTTCCGGGATAACTGACTGCCCTGTTTCCAGGGTAACTGACTTCCCCTGTTTCCGGGGTAACTGACTGCCCTGTTTCCAGGCTAACTGACTGCCCTCTTTCCAGGATAACTGATCACCCTGTTTCCGGGGTAACTGACCGCCCTGTTTCCGGGGTAACTGACCGGCCTGTTTCCTGGGTCACTGACCACCCTGTTTCCAGGATAACTGAAAGTGCTGTTTCCAGGGTAACTGATCTCCCTGTTTCCGGGGTGACTGACTGCCCTGTTTCCAGGGTAACTGACTGCCCAGTTTCCGGGTTAACTGACTGCCCTGTTTCCTGGGTAACTGTCTGCCCTGCTTCCGGGGTAACTGACTGCCCTGTTTCCAGGGTAACTGACTGCCCAGTTTCCAGGGTAACTGATCACCCTTTTTCCGGGATAACTGACTGCCCTGTTTCCGGGATAACTGACTGCCCTGTTTCCAGGGTAACTGATCACCCTGTTTCCGGGATAACTGTCTGCCCTGTTTCCGGGATAACTGACTGCCCAGTTTCCAGGGTAACTGACTGCCCTGTTTCCGGGGTAACTGACTGCCCTGTTTCCAGGGTAACTGACTGCCCAGTTTCCAGGGTAACTGATCACCCTGTTTCCGGGAGAACTGACTGCCCTGTTTCTGGGAGAAATGACTGCCCTGTTTCCAGGGTAACTGACTGCCCTGCTTCCGGGGTAACTGACCGCCCTGTTTCCAGGGTCACTGACCACCCTGTTTCCAGGATAACTGAAAGCCCTATTTCCAGGGTAACTGATCTCCCTGTTTCCGGGGTAACTGATCACCCTGTTTCCTGGTAACTGACTGCCCTGTTTCCGGGGTAACTGACTGGCCTGTTTCCAGGGTAACTGACTGCCCAGTTTCCAGGGTAACTGATCACCCTTTTTCCGGGATAACTGACTGCCCTGTTTCCGGGATAACTGACTGCCCTGTTTCCAGGGTAACTGATCACCCTGTTTCCGGGATAACTGTCTGCCCTGTTTCCGGGATAACTGACTGCCCAGTTTCCAGGGTAACAGACTGCCCTGTTTCCGGAGTAACTGACCATCCTGTTTCCAGGGTCACTGACCACCCTGTTTCCAGGATAACTGAAAGCCCTGTTTCCATGGTAACTGACTGCCCTGTTTCCGGGAAAACTGTCTGCCCTGTTTCCTGGGTAACTGACTGCCCTGCTTCCGGGGTAACTGACTGGCCTGTTTCCAGGGTAACTGACTGCCCAGTTTCCAGGGTAACTGATCAACCTTTTTCCGGGATAACTGACTGCCCTGTTTCCGGGATAACTGACTGCCCTGTTTCCAGGGTAACTGATCACCCTGTTTCCGGGATAACAGTCTGCCCTGTTTCCGGGATAACTGACTGCCCAGTTTCCAGGGTAACTGACTGCCCAGTTTCCAGGGTAAATGATCACCCTGTTTCTGGGAGAACTGACTGCCCTGTTTCCGGGAGAAATGACTGCCCTGTTTCCAGGGTAACTGACTGCCCTGCTTCCGCGTTAACTGACTGCCCTGTTTCCAGGGTAACTGATCACCCTGTTTCCGGGATAACTGACTGCCCTGTTTCCGGGATAACTGACTGCCCTGTTTCCAGGGTAACTGACTTCCCCTGTTTCCGGGGTAACTGACTGCCCTGTTTCCAGGCTAACTGACTGCCCTCTTTCCAGGATAACTGATCACCCTGTTTCCGGGGTAACTGACCGCCCTGTTTCCGGGGTAACTGACCGGCCTGTTTCCTGGGTCACTGACCACCCTGTTTCCAGGATAACTGAAAGTGCTGTTTCCAGGGTAACTGATCTCCCTGTTTCCGGGGTAACTGATCACCCTGTTTCCGGGTAACTGACAGCCCTGTTTCCGGGGTAACTGACTGCCCTGTTTCCAGGGTAACTGATCTCCCTGTTTCCAGTGCAACGGATCACCATGTTTCCGGGGTAACTGACTGCCCTATTTCCAGGGCAACTGACCGCCCTGTTTCCGGGGGAACTGACTGCCCAGTTTCCAGGGTAACTGACTGCCCAGTTTCCAGGGTAACTAACTGCCCTGTTTCCGGGGTAACTGACTGCCCAGTTTCCAGGGTAACTGACTGCCCTGTTTCCAGGGTAACTGACAGCCCACCTTCCAGTGTAACTGATCACCCTGTTTCCAGGATAATTGACTGCCCTGTTTCCAGGGTAACTGACCGCCCTGTTTCCAGGGTAACTGACTGCCCAGTTTCCAGGGTAAATTATCACCCTGTTTCCGGGATAACTAACTGCCCTGTTTCCGGGATAACTGACTGCCCTGTTTCCGGGGTAACTGACTGCCCTGTTTCCAGGGTAACTGATAACCCTGTTTCCGGGGTAACTGACTGCCCTGTTTCCAGGCTAACTGACTGCCCTGTTTCCAGGATAACTGATCACCCTGTTTCCGGGGTAACTGACTGCCCTGTTTCCGGGGTAACTGACCGCCCTGTTTCCAGGATAACTGATCACCCTGTTTCCGGGGTAACTGACCACCCTGTTTCCAGGGTCACTGACCACCCTGTTTCCAGGATAACTGACTCCCCTGTTTCCAGGGTAACTGACTGCCCTGTTTCCAGGGTAACTGACTGCCCTGTTTCCGGGGTAACTGACTGCCCTGTTTCCAGGATAACTGATCACTCTGTTTCCGGGGTAACTGATCACTCTGTTTCCGGGGTAACTGACCACCCTGTTTCCAGGGTTACTGACAGCCCTGTTTCTGGGGTAACTGACTGCCCTGTTTCCGGGGTAACTGACCGCCCTGTTTCCAGGATAACTGATCACCCTGTTTCCAGTGCAACTGACCATCCTGTTTCCAGGGTAACTGACTGCCCAGTTTCCAGGGTAACTGACTGCCCTGTTTCCGGGGTAACAGATCTCCCTGTTTCCGGGGTAACTGACCGCCCTGTTTCCAGGATAACTGACCGCCCTATTTCCGGGGTAACTGACTGCCCTGTTTCCAGGATAACTGACTGCCCTGTTTCCGGGATAACTGACTGCCCTGTTTACTGGAAAACTGACCGCCCTGTTTCCAGGTTAACTGACTGCCCTGTTTCCGGGGTAACTGACTGCCCTGTTTCCAGGGTAACTGACTGCCCAGTTTCCAGAGTAACTGAATACCCTGTTTCCAGGGTAACTGACAGCCCTGTTTCCAGGATAACTGACTGCCCTGTTTCCAGGGTAACTGATCACCCTGTTTCCTGGGTAACTAACTGCCCTGTTTCCAGGGGAACTGACTGCCCTGTTTCCGGGGTAAATGATCACCCTGTTTCCGGGGTAACTGACTAACCAGTTTCCAGGGTGACTGACTGCCCTGTTTCCAGGGTAACTGACTGCCCAGTTTCCGGGGTAACTGACTGCCCTGTTTCCTGGGTAATTGACTGCCCAGTTTCCAGGTTAACTGACTGCCCAGTTTCCAGGGTAACTGATCACCCTTTTTCCGGGATAACTGACTGCCCTGTTTCCGGGATAACTGACTGCCCTGTTTCCAGGGTAACTGATCACCCTGTTTCCGGGATAACTGACTCCCATGTTTCCAGGGTAACTGACTGCCCAGTTTCCGGGGGAACTGACTGCCCTGTTTCCTGAGTAACTGACTGCCCTGCTTCCGGGGTAACTGACTGCCCAGTTTCCAGGGTAACTGACCGCCCAGTTTCCAGGGTAACTGATCACCCTTTTTCCGTGATAACTGACTGCCCTGTTTCCGGGATTACTGACTGCCCTGTTTCCGGGGTAACTGATCACCCTGTTTCCGGGGTAACTGTCTAACCAGTTTCCAGGGTGACTGACTGCCCTGTTTCCAGGGTAACTGACTGCCCAGTTTCCGGGTTAATTGACTGCCCTGCTTCCGGGGTAACTGACTGCCCTGTTTCCAGGGTAACTGACTGCCCAGTTTCCAGGGTAACTGATTACCCTTTTTCCGGGATAACTGACTGCCCTGTTTCCGGGATAACTGACTGCCCTGTTTCCAGGGTAACTGATCACCCTGTTTCCGGGATAACTGTCTGCCCTGTTTCCGGGATAACTGACTGCCCAGTTTCCAGGGTAACTGACTGCCCTGTTTCCGGGGTAACTGACTGTCCTGTTTCCAGGGCAACTGACTGCCCAGTTTCCAGGGTAACTGATCACCCTGTTTCCGGGAGAACTGACTGCCCTGTTTCCAGGGGAACTGACTGCCCTGTTTCCGGGGTAAATGATCACCCTGTTTCCGGGGTAACTGACTAACCAGTTTCCAGGGTGACTGACTGCCCTGTTTCCAGGGTAACTGACTGCCCAGTTTCCGGGGTAACTGACTGCCCTGTTTCCTGGGTAATTGACTGCCCAGTTTCCAGGTTAACTGACTGCCCAGTTTCCAGGGTAACTGATCACCCTTTTTCCGGGATAACTGACTGACCTGTTTCCGGGATAACTGACTGCCCTGTTTCCAGGGTAACTGATCACCCTGTTTCCGGGATAACTGACTGCCCAGTTTCCGGGGGAACTGACTGCCCTGCTTCCGGGGTAACTGACTGCCCTGTTTCCAGGGTAACTGACTGCCCAGTTTCCAGGGTAACTGATCACCCTTTTTCCGTGATAACTGACTGCCCTGTTTCCGGGATTACTGACTGCCCTGTTTCCGGGGTAACTGATCACCCTGTTTCCGGGGTAACTGTCTAACCAGTTTCCAGGGTGACTGACTGCCCTGTTTTCAGGGTAACTGACTGCCCAGTTTCCGGGTTAACTGACTGCCCTGTTTCCTGGGTAACTGTCTGCCCTGCTTCCGGGGTAACTGACTGCCCTGTTTCCAGGGTAACTGACTGCCCAGTTTCCAGGGTAACTGATCACCCTTTTTCCGGGATAACTGACTGCCCTGTTTCCGGGATAACTGACTGCCCTGTTTCCAGGGTAACTGATCACCCTGTTTCCGGGATAACTGTCTGCCCTGTTTCCGGGATAACTGACTGCCCAGTTTCCAGGGTAACTGACTGCCCTGTTTCCGGGGTAACTGACTGTCCTGTTTCCAGGGCAACTGACTGCCCAGTTTCCAGGGTAACTGATCACCCTGTTTCCGGGAGAACTGACTGCCCTGTTTCTGGGAGAAATGACTGCCCTGTTTCCAGGGTAACTGACTGCCCTGCTTCCGGGGTAACTGACCGCCCTGTTCCCAGGGTCACTGACCACCCTGTTTCCAGGATAACTGAAAGCCCTATTTCCAGGGTAACTGATCTCCCTGTTTCCGGGGTAACTGATCACCCTGTTTCCGGGTAACTGACTGCCCTGTTTCCGGGGTAACTGACTGGCCTGTTTCCAGGGTAACTGACTGCCCAGTTTCCAGGGTAACTGATCACCCTTTTTCCGGGATAACTGACTGCCCTGTTTCCGGGATAACTGACTGCCCTGTTTCCAGGGTAACTGATCACCCTGTTTCCGGGATAACTGTCTGCCCTGTTTCCGGGATAACTGACTGCCCAGTTTCCAGGGTAACAGACTGCCCTGTTTCCGGAGTAACTTACCATCCTGTTTCCAGGGTCACTGACCACCCTGTTTCCAGGATAACTGAAAGCCCTGTTTCCAGGGTAACTGACTGCCCTGTTTCCGGGAAAACTGTCTGCCCTGTTTCCTGGGTAACTGACTGCCCTGCTTCCGGGGTAACTGACTGGCCTGTTTCCAGGGTAACTGATCACCCTTTTTCCGGGATAACTGACTGCCCTGTTTCCGGGATAACTGACTGCCCTGTTTCCAGGGTAACTGATCACCCTGTTTCCGGGATAACTGTCTGCCCTGTTTCCGGGATAACTGACTGCCCAGTTTCCAGGGTAACAGACTGCCCTGTTTCCGGGGTAACTGACTGCCCTGTTTCCAGGGTAACTGACTGCCCAGTTTCCAGGGTAACTGATCACCCTGTTTCCGGGAGAACTGACTGCCCTGTTTCCGGGAGAAATGACTGCCCTGTTTCCAGGGTAACTGACTGCCCTGCTTCCGGGGTAACTGACTGCCCTGTTTCCAGGGTAACTGATCACCCTGTTTCCGGGATAACAGACTGCCCTGTTTCCGTGATAACTGACTGCCCTGTTTCCAGGGTAACTGACTTACCCTGTTTCCGGGGTAACTGACTGCCCTGTTTCCAGGGTAACTGACTGCCCTGTTTCCAGGATAACTGATCACCCTGTTTCCGGGGTAACTGACCGCCCTGTTTCCGGGGTAACTGACCGCCCTGTTTCCAGGGTCACTGACCACCCTGTTTCCAGGATAACTGAAAGTGCTGTTTCCAGGGTAACTGATCTCCCTGTTTCCGGGGTAACTGATCACCCTGTTTCCAGGATAACTGATCACTCTGTTTCCGGGGTAACAGATCACACTTTTTCCGGGGTAACTGACCACCCTGTTTCCGGGGTAACTGACTAATCTGTTTCCAGGGTTACTGACAGCCCTGTTTCTAGGATAACTGATCACTCTGTTTCCGGGGTAACTGATCACTCTGTTTCCGGGGTAACTGACCACCCTGTTTCCGGGGTAACTGACTAATCTGTTTCCAGGGTTACTGACAGCCCTGTTTCTGGGGTAACTGACTGCCCTGTTTCCGGGGTAACTGACCGCCCTGTTTCCAGGATAACTGATCACCCTGTTTCCAGTGCAACTGACCATCCTGTTTCCAGGGTAACTGACTGCCCAGTTTCCAGGGTAACTGACTGCCCTGTTTCCGGGGTAACAGATCTCCCTGTTTCCGGGGTAACTGACCGCCCTGTTTCCAGGATAATTGACCGCCCTATTTCCGGGGTAACTGACTGCCCTGTTTCCAGGATAACTGACTGCCCTGTTTCCGGGATAACTGACTGCCCTGTTTACTGGAAAACTGACCGCCCTGTTTCCAGGTTAACTGACTGCCCTGTTTGCGGGGTAACTGACTGCCCTGTTTCCAGGGTAACTGACTGCCCTGTTTCCGGGATAACTGACTGCCCTGTTTCCAGGGTAACTGATCACCCTGTTTCCGGGATAACTGACTCCCATGTTTCCAGGGTAACTGACTGCCCAGTTTCCGGGGGAACTGACTGCCCTGTTTCCTGAGTAACTGACTGCCCTGCTTCCGGGGTAACTGACTGCCCTGTTTCCAGGGTAACTGACTGCCCAGTTTCCAGGGTAACTGATCACCCTTTTTCCGTGATAACTGACTGCCCTGTTTCCGGGATTACTGACTGCCCTGTTTCCGGGGTAACTGATCACCCTGTTTCCGGGGTAACTGTCTAACCAGTTTCCAGGGTGACTGACTGCCCTGTTTCCAGGGTAACTGACTGCCCAGTTTCCGGGTTAACTGACTGCCCTGTTTCCTGGGTAACTGTCTGCCCTGCTTCCGGGGTAACTGACTGCCCTGTTTCCAGGGTAACTGACTGCCCAGTTTCCAGGGTAACTGATCACCCTTTTTCCGGGATAACTGACTGCCCTGTTTCCGGGATAACTGACTGCCCTGTTTCCAGGGTAACTGATCACCCTGTTTCCGGGATAACTGTCTGCCCTGTTTCCGGGATAACTGACTGCCCAATTTCCAGGGTAACTGACTGCCCTGTTTCCGGGGTAACTGACTGTCCTGTTTCCAGGGCAACTGACTGCCCAGTTTCCAGGGTAACTGATCACCCTGTTTCCGGGAGAACTGACTGCCCTGTTTCTGGGAGAAATGACTGCCCTGTTTCCAGGGTAACTGACTGCCCTGCTTCCGGGGTAACTGACCGCCCTGTTTCCAGGGTCACTGACCACCCTGTTTCCAGGATAACTGAAAGCCCTATTTCTAGGGTAACTGATCTCCCTGTTTCCGGGGTAACTGATCACCCTGTTTCCGGGTAACTGACTGCCCTGTTTCCGGGGTAACTGACTGGCCTGTTTCCAAGGTAACTGACTGCCCAGTTTCCAGGGTAACTGATCACCCTTTTTCCGGGATAACTGAATGCCCTGTTTCCGGGATAACTGACTGCCCTGTTTCCAGGGTAACTGATCACCCTGTTTCCGGGATAACTGTCTGCCCTGTTTCCGGGATAACTGACTGCCCAGTTTCCAGGGTAACAGACTGCCCTGTTTCCGGAGTAACTGACCATCCTGTTTCCAGGGTCACTGACCACCCTGTTTCCAGGATAACTGAAAGCCCTGTTTCCAGGGTAACTGACTGCCCTGTTTCCGGGAAAACTGTCTGCCCTGTTTCCTGGGTAACTGACTGCCCTGCTTCCGGGGTAACTGACTGGCCTGTTTCCAGGGTAACTGACTGCCCAGTTTCCAGGGTAACTGATCAACCTTTTTCCGGGGTAACTGACTGCCCTGTTTCCGGGATAACTGACTGCCCTGTTTCCAGGATAACTGATCACCCTGTTTCCGGGATAACTGTCTGCCCTGTTTCCGGGATAACTGACTGCCCAGTTTCCAGGGTAACAGACTGCCCTGTTTCCGGGGTAACTGACTGCCCTGTTTCCAGGGTAACTGACTGCCCAGTTTCCAGGGTAACTGATCACCCTTTTTCCGGGAGAACTGACTGCCCTGTTTCCGGGAGAAATGACTGCCCTGTTTCCAGGGTAACTGACTGCCCTGCTTCCGGGGTAACTGACTGCCCTGTTTCCAGGGTAACTGATAACCCTGTTTCCGGGATAACTGACTGCCCTGTTTCCGGGATAACTGACTGCCCTGTTTCCAGGGTAACTGACTTTCCCTGTTTCCGGGGTAACTGACTGCCCTGTTTCCAGGCTAACTGACTGCCCTGTTTCCAGGATAACTGATCACCCTGTTTCCGGGGTAACTGACCGCCCTGTTTCCGGGGTAACTGACCGCCCTGTTTCCAGGGTCACTGACCACCCTGTTTCCAGGATAACTGAAAGTGCTGTTTCCAGGGTAACTGATCTCCCTGTTTCCGGGGTAACTGATCACCCTGTTTCCAGGATAACTGATCACTCTGTTTCCGGGGTAACTGATCACTCTTTTTCCGGGGTAACTGACCACCCTGTTTCTGGGGTAACTGACTAATCTGTTTCCAGGGTTACTGACAGCCCTGTTTCTGGGGTAACTGACTGCCCTGTTTCCGGGGTAACTGACCGCCCTGTTTCCAGGATAACTGATCACCCTGTTTCCAGTGTAACTGACCATCCTGTTTCCAGGGTAACTGACTGCCCAGTTTCCAGGGTAACTGACTGCCCTGTTTCCGGGGTAACAGATCTCCCTGTTTCCGGGGTAACTGACCGCCCTGTTTCCAGGATAACTGACCGCCCTATTTCCGGGGTAACTGACTGCCCTGTTTCCAGGATAACTGACTGCCCTGTTTCCGGGATAACTGACTGCCCTGTTTACTGGATAACTGACCGCCCTGTTTCCTGGTTAATTGACAGCCCTGTTTCCGGGGTAACTGACTGCCCTGTTTCCAGGGTAACTGACTGCCCAGTTTCCAGAGTAACTGAATACCCTGTTTCCAGGGTAACTGATCACCCTGTTTCCGGGAGAACTGACTGCCCTGTTTCCGGGAGAAATGACTGCCCTGTTTCCAGGGTAACTGACTGCCCTGCTTCCGGGGTAACTGACTGCCCTGTTTCCAGGGTAACTGACTGCCCTGTTTCCGGGATAACTGACTGCCCTGTTTGCGGGGTAACTGACCGCCCTGTTTCCAGGTTAACTGACTGCCCTGTTTGCGGGGTAACTGACTGCCCTGTTTCCAGGGTAACTGACTGCCCTGTTTCCGGGATAACTGACTGCCCTGTTTCCAGGGTAACTGATCACCCTGTTTCCGGGATAACTGACTCCCATGTTTCCAGGGTAACTGACTGCCCAGTTTCCGGGGGAACTGACTGCCCTGTTTCCTGAGTAACTGACTGCCCTGCTTCCGGGGTAACTGACTGCCCTGTTTCCAGGGTAACTGACTGCCCAGTTTCCAGGGTAACTGATCACCCTTTTTCCGTGATAACTGACTGCCCTGTTTCCGGGATTACTGACTGCCCTGTTTCCGGGGTAACTGATCACCCTGTTTCCGGGGTAACTGTCTAACCAGTTTCCAGGGTGACTGACTGCCCTGTTTCCAGGGTAACTGACTGCCCAGTTTCCGGGTTAACTGACTGCCCTGTTTCCTGGGTAACTGTCTGCCCTGCTTCCGGGGTAACTGACTGCCCTGTTTCCAGGGTAACTGACTGCCCAGTTTCCAGGGTAACTGATCACCCTTTTTCCGGGATAACTGACTGCCCTGTTTCCGGGATAACTGACTGCCCTGTTTCCAGGGTAACTGATCACCCTGTTTCCGGGATAACTGTCTGCCCTGTTTCCGGGATAACTGACTGCCCAATTTCCAGGGTAACTGACTGCCCTGTTTCCGGGGTAACTGACTGTCCTGTTTCCAGGGCAACTGACTGCCCAGTTTCCAGGGTAACTGATCACCCTGTTTCCGGGAGAACTGACTGCCCTGTTTCTGGGAGAAATGACTGCCCTGTTTCCAGGGTAACTGACTGCCCTGCTTCCGGGGTAACTGACCGCCCTGTTTCCAGGGTCACTGACCACCCTGTTTCCAGGATAACTGAAAGCCCTATTTCCAGGGTAACTGATCTCCCTGTTTCCGGGGTAACTGATCACCCTGTTTCCGGGTAACTGACTGCCCTGTTTCCGGGGTAACTGACTGGCCTGTTTCCAAGGTAACTGACTGCCCAGTTTCCAGGGTAACTGATCACCCTTTTTCCGGGATAACTGAATGCCCTGTTTCCGGGATAACTGACTGCCCTGTTTCCAGGGTAACTGATCACCCTGTTTCCGGGATAACTGTCTGCCCTGTTTCCGGGATAACTGACTGCCCAGTTTCCAGGGTAACAGACTGCCCTGTTTCCGGAGTAACTGACCATCCTGTTTCCAGGGTCACTGACCACCCTGTTTCCAGGATAACTGAAAGCCCTGTTTCCAGGGTAACTGACTGCCCTGTTTCCGGGAAAACTGTCTGCCCTGTTTCCTGGGTAACTGACTGCCCTGCTTCCGGGGTAACTGACTGGCCTGTTTCCAGGGTAACTGACTGCCCAGTTTCCAGGGTAACTGATCAACCTTTTTCCGGGGTAACTGACTGCCCTGTTTCCGGGATAACTGACTGCCCTGTTTCCAGGATAACTGATCACCCTGTTTCCGGGATAACTGTCTGCCCTGTTTCCGGGATAACTGACTGCCCAGTTTCCAGGGTAACAGACTGCCCTGTTTCCGGGGTAACTGACTGCCCTGTTTCCAGGGTAACTGACTGCCCAGTTTCCAGGGTAACTGATCACCCTTTTTCCGGGAGAACTGACTGCCCTGTTTCCGGGAGAAATGACTGCCCTGTTTCCAGGGTAACTGACTGCCCTGCTTCCGGGGTAACTGACTGCCCTGTTTCCAGGGTAACTGATAACCCTGTTTCCGGGATAACTGACTGCCCTGTTTCCGGGATAACTGACTGCCCTGTTTCCAGGGTAACTGACTTTCCCTGTTTCCGGGGTAACTGACTGCCCTGTTTCCAGGCTAACTGACTGCCCTGTTTCCAGGATAACTGATCACCCTGTTTCCGGGGTAACTGACCGCCCTGTTTCCGGGGTAACTGACCGCCCTGTTTCCAGGGTCACTGACCACCCTGTTTCCAGGATAACTGAAAGTGCTGTTTCCAGGGTAACTGATCTCCCTGTTTCCGGGGTAACTGATCACCCTGTTTCCAGGATAACTGATCACTCTGTTTCCGGGGTAACTGATCACTCTTTTTCCGGGGTAACTGACCACCCTGTTTCTGGGGTAACTGACTAATCTGTTTCCAGGGTTACTGACAGCCCTGTTTCTGGGGTAACTGACTGCCCTGTTTCCGGGGTAACTGACCGCCCTGTTTCCAGGATAACTGATCACCCTGTTTCCAGTGTAACTGACCATCCTGTTTCCAGGGTAACTGACTGCCCAGTTTCCAGGGTAACTGACTGCCCTGTTTCCGGGGTAACAGATCTCCCTGTTTCCGGGGTAACTGACCGCCCTGTTTCCAGGATAACTGACCGCCCTATTTCCGGGGTAACTGACTGCCCTGTTTCCAGGATAACTGACTGCCCTGTTTCCAGGGTAACTGATCACCCTGTTTCCGGGATAACTGTCTGCCCTGTTTCCGGGATAACTGACTGCCCAGTTTCCAGGGTAACAGACTGCCCTGTTTCCGGAGTAACTGACCATCCTGTTTCCAGGGTCACTGACCACCCTGTTTCCAGGATAACTGAAAGCCCTGTTTCCAGGGTAACTGACTGCCCTGTTTCCGGGAAAACTGTCTGCCCTGTTTCCTGGGTAACTGACTGCCCTGCTTCCGGGGTAACTGACTGGCCTGTTTCCAGGGTAACTGACTGCCCAGTTTCCAGGGTAACTGATCAACCTTTTTCCGGGGTAACTGACTGCCCTGTTTCCGGGATAACTGACTGCCCTGTTTCCAGGATAACTGATCACCCTGTTTCCGGGATAACTGTCTGCCCTGTTTCCGGGATAACTGACTGCCCAGTTTCCAGGGTAACAGACTGCCCTGTTTCCGGGGTAACTGACTGCCCTGTTTCCAGGGTAACTGACTGCCCAGTTTCCAGGGTAACTGATCACCCTTTTTCCGGGAGAACTGACTGCCCTGTTTCCGGGAGAAATGACTGCCCTGTTTCCAGGGTAACTGACTGCCCTGCTTCCGGGGTAACTGACTGCCCTGTTTCCAGGGTAACTGATAACCCTGTTTCCGGGATAACTGACTGCCCTGTTTCCGGGATAACTGACTGCCCTGTTTCCAGGGTAACTGACTTTCCCTGTTTCCGGGGTAACTGACTGCCCTGTTTCCAGGCTAACTGACTGCCCTGTTTCCAGGATAACTGATCACCCTGTTTCCGGGGTAACTGACCGCCCTGTTTCCGGGGTAACTGACCGCCCTGTTTCCAGGGTCACTGACCACCCTGTTTCCAGGATAACTGAAAGTGCTGTTTCCAGGGTAACTGATCTCCCTGTTTCCGGGGTAACTGATCACCCTGTTTCCAGGATAACTGATCACTCTGTTTCCGGGGTAACTGATCACTCTTTTTCCGGGGTAACTGACCACCCTGTTTCTGGGGTAACTGACTAATCTGTTTCCAGGGTTACTGACAGCCCTGTTTCTGGGGTAACTGACTGCCCTGTTTCCGGGGTAACTGACCGCCCTGTTTCCAGGATAACTGATCACCCTGTTTCCAGTGTAACTGACCATCCTGTTTCCAGGGTAACTGACTGCCCAGTTTCCAGGGTAACTGACTGCCCTGTTTCCGGGGTAACAGATCTCCCTGTTTCCGGGGTAACTGACCGCCCTGTTTCCAGGATAACTGACCGCCCTATTTCCGGGGTAACTGACTGCCCTGTTTCCAGGATAACTGACTGCCCTGTTTCCGGGATAACTGACTGCCCTGTTTACTGGAAAACTGACCGCCCTGTTTCCAGGTTAACTGACTGCCCTGTTTCCGGGGTAACTGACTGCCCTGTTTCCAGGGTAACTGACTGCCCTGTTTCCGGGATAACTGACTGCCCAGTTTCCAGAGTAACTGAATACCCTGTTTCCAGGGTAACTGACTGCCCTGTTTCCGGGATAACTGACAGCCCTGTTTCCAGGGTAACTGATCACCCTGTTTCCTGGGTAACTGACTGCCCTGTTTCCAGGGGAACTGACTGCCCTGTTTCTGGGGTAAATGATCACCCTGTTTCCGGGGTAAATGACTAACCAGTTTCCAGGGTGACTGACTGCCCTGTTTCCAGGGTAACTGACTGCCCAGTTTCCGGGGTAACTGACTGCCCTGTTTCCTGGGTAATTGACTGCCCAGTTTCCAGGTTAACTGACTGCCCAGTTTCCAGGGTAACTGATCACCCTTTTTCCGGGATAACTGACTGCCCTGTTTCCGGGATAACTGACTGCCCTGTTTCCAGGGTAACTGATCACCCTGTTTCCGGGATAACTGACTCCCATGTTTCCAGGGTAACTGACTGCCCAGTTTCCGGGGGAACTGACTGCCCTGTTTCCTGAGTAACTGACTGCCCTGCTTCCGGGGTAACTGACTGCCCTGTTTCCAGGGTAACTGACTGCCCAGTTTCCAGGGTAACTGATCACCCTTTTTCCGTGATAACTGACTGCCCTGTTTCCGGGATTACTGACTGCCCTGTTTCCGGGGTAACTGATCACCCTGTTTCCGGGGTAACTGTCTAACCAGTTTCCAGGGTGACTGACTGCCCTGTTTCCAGGGTAACTGACTGCCCAGTTTCCGGGTTAACTGACTGCCCTGTTTCCTGGGTAACTGTCTGCCCTGCTTCCGGGGTAACTGACTGCCCTGTTTCCAGGGTAACTGACTGCCCAGTTTCCAGGGTAACTGATCACCCTTTTTCCGGGAGAACTGACTGCCCTGTTTCCGGGAGAAATGACTGCCCTGTTTCCAGGGTAACTGACTGCCCTGCTTCCGGGGTAACTGACTGCCCTGTTTCCAGGGTAACTGATCACCCTGTTTCCGGGATAACTGACTGCCCTGTTTCCGGGATAACTGACTGCCCTGTTTCCAGGGTAACTGACTTTCCCTGTTTCCGGGGTAACTGACTGCCCTGTTTCCAGGCTAACTGACTGCCCTGTTTCCAGGATAACTGATCACCCTGTTTCCGGGGTAACTGACCGCCCTGTTTCCGGGGTAACTGACCGCCCTGTTTCCAGGGTCACTGACCACCCTGTTTCCAGGATAACTGAAAGTGCTGTTTCCAGGGTAACTGATCTCCCTGTTTCCGGGGTAACTGATCACCCTGTTTCCAGGATAACTGATCACTCTGTTTCCGGGGTAACTGATCACTCTTTTTCCGGGGTAACTGACCACCCTGTTTCTGGGGTAACTGACTAATCTGTTTCCAGGGTTACTGACAGCCCTGTTTCTGGGGTAACTGACTGCCCTGTTTCCGGGGTAACTGACCGCCCTGTTTCCAGGATAACTGATCACCCTGTTTCCAGTGTAACTGACCATCCTGTTTCCAGGGTAACTGACTGCCCAGTTTCCAGGGTAACTGACTGCCCTGTTTCCGGGGTAACTGATCTCCCTGTTTCCGGGGTAACTGACCGCCCTGTTTCCAGGATAACTGACCGCCCTATTTCCGGGGTAACTGACTGCCCTGTTTCCAGGATAACTGACTGCCCTGTTTCCGGGATAACTGACTGCCCTGTTTACTGGATAACTGACCGCCCTGTTTCCTGGTTAATTGACAGCCCTGTTTCCGGGGTAACTGACTGCCCTGTTTCCAGGGTAACTGACTGCCCAGTTTCCAGAGTAACTGAATACCCTGTTTCCAGGGTAACTGATCACCCTGTTTCCGGGAGAACTGACTGCCCTGTTTCCGGGAGAAATGACTGCCCTGTTTCCAGGGTAACTGACTGCCCTGCTTCCGGGGTAACTGACTGCCCTGTTTCCAGGGTAACTGATCACCCTGTTTCCGGGATAACTGACTGCCCTGTTTCCGGGATAACTGACTGCCCTGTTTCCAGGGTAACTGACTTACCCTGTTTCCGGGGTAACTGACTGCCCTGTTTCCAGGCTAACTGACTGCCCTGTTTCCAGGATAACTGATCACCCTGTTTCCGGGGTAACTGACCGCCCTGTTTCCGGGGTAACTGACCGCCCTGTTTCCAGGGTCACTGACCACCCTGTTTCCAGGATAACTGAAAGTGCTGTTTCCAGGGTAACTGATCTCCCTGTTTCCGGGGTAACTGATCACCCTGTTTCCAGGATAACTGATCACTCTGTTTCCGGGGTAACTGATCACACTTTTTCCGGGGTAACTGACCACCCTGTTTCCGGGGTAACTGACCACCCTGTTTCCGGGGTAACTGACTAATCTGTTTCCAGGGTTACTGACAGCCCTGTTTCTGGGGTAACTGACTGCCCTGTTTCCGGGGTAACTGACCGCCCTGTTTCCAGGATAACTGATCACCCTGTTTCCAGTGCAACTGACCATCCTGTTTCCAGGGTAACTGACTGCCCAGTTTCCAGGGTAACTGACTGCCCTGTTTCCGGGGTAACAGATCTCCCTGTTTCCGGGGTAACTGACCGCCCTGTTTCCAGGATAACTGACCGCCCTATTTCCGGGGTAACTGACTGCCCTGTTTCCAGGATAACTGACTGCCCTGTTTCCGGGATAACTGACTGCCCTGTTTACTGGAAAACTGACCGCCCTGTTTCCAGGTTAACTGACTGCCCTGTTTCCGGGGTAACTGACTGCCCTGTTTCCAGGGTAACTGACTGCCCTGTTTCCGGGATAACTGACTGCCCAGTTTCCAGAGTAACTGAATACCCTGTTTCCAGGGTAACTGACTGCCCTGTTTCCGGGATAACTGACTGCCCTGTTTCCAGGGTAACTGATCACCCTGTTTCCTGGGTAACTGACTGCCCTGTTTCCAGGGGAACTGACTGCCCTGTTTCCGGGGTAAATGATCACCCTGTTTCCGGGGTAACTGACTAACCAGTTTCCAGGGTGACTGACTGCCCTGTTTCCAGGGTAACTGACTGCCCAGTTTCCGGGGTAACTGACTGCCCTGTTTCCTGGGTAATTGACTGCCCAGTTTCCAGGTTAACTGACTGCCCAGTTTCCAGGGTAACTGATCACCCTTTTTCCGGGATAACTGACTGCCCTGTTTCCGGGATAACTGACTGCCCTGTTTCCAGGGTAACTGATCACCCTGTTTCCGGGATAACTGACTCCCATGTTTCCAGGGTAACTGACTGCCCAGTTTCCGGGGGAACTGACTGCCCTGTTTCCTGAGTAACTGACTGCCCTGCTTCCGGGGTAACTGACTGCCCTGTTTCCAGGGTAACTGACTGCCCAGTTTCCAGGGTAACTGATCACCCTTTTTCCGTGATAACTGACTGCCCTGTTTCCGGGATTACTGACTGCCCTGTTTCCGGGGTAACTGATCACCCTGTTTCCGGGGTAACTGTCTAACCAGTTTCCAGGGTGACTGACTGCCCTGTTTCCAGGGTAACTGACTGCCCAGTTTCCGGGTTAACTGACTGCCCTGTTTCCTGGGTAACTGTCTGCCCTGCTTCCGGGGTAACTGACTGCCCTGTTTCCAGGGTAACTGACTGCCCAGTTTCCAGGGTAACTGATCACCCTTTTTCCGGGATAACTGACTGCCCTGTTTCCGGGATAACTGACTGCCCTGTTTCCAGGGTAACTGATCACCCTGTTTCCGGGATAACTGCCTGCCCTGTTTCCGGGATAACTGACTGCCCAGTTTCCAGGGTAACTGACTGCCCTGTTTCCGGGGTAACTGACTGTCCTGTTTCCAGGGCAACTGACTGCCCAGTTTCCAGGGTAACTGATCACCCTGTTTCCGGGAGAACTGACTGCCCTGTTTCTGGGAGAAATGACTGCCCTGTTTCCAGGGTAACTGACTGCCCTGCTTCCGGGGTAACTGACCGCCCTGTTTCCAGGGTCACTGACCACCCTGTTTCCAGGATAACTGAAAGCCCTATTTCCAGGGTAACTGATCTCCCTGTTTCCGGGGTAACTGATCACCCTGTTTCCGGGTAACTGACTGCCCTGTTTCCGGGGTAACTGACTGGCCTGTTTCCAAGGTAACTGACTGCCCAGTTTCCAGGGTAACTGATCACCCTTTTTCCGGGATAACTGACTGCCCTGTTTCCGGGATAACTGACTGCCCTGTTTCCAGGGTAACTGATCACCCTGTTTCCGGGATAACTGTCTGCCCTGTTTCCAGGATAACTGAAAGCCCTGTTTCCAGGGTAACTGACTGCCCTGTTTCCGGGAAAACTGTCTGCCCTGTTTCCTGGGTAACTGACTGCCCTGCTTCCGGGGTAACTGACTGGCCTGTTTCCAGGGTAACTGACTGCCCAGTTTCCAGGGTAACTGATCAACCTTTTTCCGGGATAACTGACTGCCCTGTTTCCGGGATAACTGACTGCCCTGTTTCCAGGATAACTGATCACCCTGTTTCCGGGATAACTGTCTGCCCTGTTTCCAGGATAACTGACTGCCCAGTTTCCAGGGTAACAGACTGCCCTGTTTCCGGGGTAACTGACTGCCCTGTTTCCAGGGTAACTGACTGCCCAGTTTCCAGGGTAACTGATCACCCTTTTTCCGGGAGAACTGACTGCCCTGTTTCCGGGAGAAATGACTGCCCTGTTTCCAGGGTAACTGACTGCCCTGCTTCCGGGGTAACTGACTGCCCGGTTTCCAGGGTAACTGATCACCCTGTTTCCGGGATAACTGACTGCCCTGTTTCCGGGATAACTGACTGCCCTGTTTCCAGGGTAACTGACTTTCCCTGTTTCCGGGGTAACTGACTGCCCTGTTTCCAGGCTAACTGACTGCCCTGTTTCCAGGATAACTGATCACCCTGTTTCCGGGGTAACTGACCGCCCTGTTTCCGGGGTAACTGACCGCCCTGTTTCCAGGGTCACTGACCACCCTGTTTCCAGGATAACTGAAAGTGCTGTTTCCAGGGTAACTGATCTCCCTGTTTCCGGGGTAACTGATCACCCTGTTTCCAGGATAACTGATCACTCTGTTTCCGGGGTAACTGATCACTCTTTTTCCGGGGTAACTGACCACCCTGTTTCCGGGGTAACTGACTAATCTGTTTCCAGGGTTACTGACAGCCCTGTTTCTGGGGTAACTGACTGCCCTGTTTCCGGGGTAACTGACCGCCCTGTTTCCAGGATAACTGATCACCCTGTTTCCAGTGTAACTGACCATCCTGTTTCCAGGGTAACTGACTGCCCAGTTTCCAGGGTAACTGACTGCCCTGTTTCCGGGGTAACAGATCTCCCTGTTTCCGGGGTAACTGACCGCCCTGTTTCCAGGATAACTGACCGCCCTATTTCCGGGGTAACTGACTGCCCTGTTTCCAGGATAACTGACTGCCCTGTTTCCGGGATAACTGACTGCCCTGTTTACTGGATAACTGACCGCCCTGTTTCCTGGTTAATTGACAGCCCTGTTTCCGGGGTAACTGACTGCCCTGTTTCCAGGGTAACTGACTGCCCAGTTTCCAGAGTAACTGAATACCCTGTTTCCAGGGTAACTGACTGCCCTGTTTCCGGGATAACTGACTGCCCTGTTTCCAGGGTAACTGACTGCCCTGTTTCCGGGGTGACTGACTGCCCTGTTTCCAGGCTAACTGACTGCCCTGTTTCCAGGATAACTGATCACCCTGTTTCCGGGATAACTGACCCCCCTGTTTCCAGGGTAACTGACTGCCCTGTTTCCGGGGTAACTGACCGCCCTGTTGCCAGGATAACTGACTGCCCTGTTTCCAGGTTAACTGACAGCCCTGTTTCCAGGGTAACTGACTGCCTTGTTTCCAGGGGAACTGACTGCCCTGTTTCCAGGGTAAATGATCACCCTGTTTCCGGGGTAACTGACTAACCAGTTTCCAGGGTGACTGACTGCCCTGTTTCCAGGGTAACTGATTGCCCAGTTTCCGGGGTAACTGACTGCCCTGTTTCCTGGGTAATTGACTGCCCAGTTTCCAGGTTAACTGACTGCCCTGTTTCCAGGGTCACTGACTGCCCAGTTTCCGGGATAACTGACTCCCCTGTTTCCAGGGTAACTGACTGCCCAGTTTCCGGGGGAACTGACTGCCCTGTTTCCTGAGTAACTGACTGCCCTGCTTCCGGGGTAACTGACTGCCCTGTTTCCAGGGTAACTGACTGCCCAGTTTCCAGGGTAACTGATCACCCTTTTTCTGTGATAACTGACTGCCCTTTTTCCGGGATTACTGACTGCCCTGTTTCCGGGGTAACTGATCACCCTGTTTCCGGGGTAACTGTCTAACCAGTTTCCAGGGTGACTGACTGCCCTGTTTCCAGGGTAACTGACTGCCCAGTTTCCGGGTTAACTGACTGCCCTGTTTCCTGGGTAACTGTCTGCCCTGCTTCCGGGGTAACTGACTGCCCTGTTTCCAGGGTAACTGACAGCTCAGTTTCCAGGGTAACTGATCACCCTTTTTCCGGGATAACTGACTGCCCTGTTTCCGGGATAACTGACTGCCCTGTTTCCAGGGTAACTGATCACCCTGTTTCCGGGATAACTGTCTGCCCTGTTTCCGGGATAACTGACTGCCCAGTTTCCAGGGTAACTGACTGCCCTGTTTCCGGGGTAACTGACTGCCCAGTTTCCAGGGTAACTGATCACCCTGTTTCCGGGAGAACTGACTGCCCTGTTTCTGGGAGAAATGACTGCCCTGTTTCCAGGGTAACTGACTGCCCTGCTTCCGGGGTAACTGACCGCCCTGTTTCCAGGGTCACTGACCACCCTGTTTCCAGGATAACTGAAAGCCCTATTTCCAGGGTAACTGATCTCCCTGTTTCCGGGGTAACTGATCACCCTGTTTCCGGGTAACTGACTGCCCTGTTTCCGGGGTAACTGACTGGCCTGTTTCCAGGGTAACTGACTGCCCAGTTTCCAGGGTAACTGATCACCCTGTTTCCGGGAGAACTGACTGCCCTGTTTCTGGGAGAAATGACTGCCCTGTTTCCAGGGTAACTGATCACCCTGTTTCCGGGATAACTGTCTGCCCTGTTTCCGGGATAACTGACTGCCCAGTTTCCAGGGTAACTGATCACCCTGTTTCCGGGATAACTGTCTGCCCTGTTTCCGGGATAACAGACTGCCCAGTTTCCAGGGTAACAGACTGCCCTGTTTCCGGAGTAACTGACCATCCTGTTTCCAGGGTCACTGACCACCCTGTTTCCAGGATAACTGAAAGCCCTGTTTCCATGGTAACTGACTGCCCTGTTTCCGGGAAAACTGTCTGCCCTGTTTCCTGGGTAACTGACTGCCCTGCTTCCGGGGTAACTGACTGGCCTGTTTCCAGGGTAACTGACTGCCCAGTTTCCAGGGTAACTGATCAACCTTTTTCCGGGATAACTGACTGCCCTGTTTCCGGGATAACTGACTGCCCTGTTTCCAGGGTAACTGATCACCCTGTTTCCGGGATAACAGTCTGCCCTGTTTCCGGGATCACTGACTGCCCAGTTTCCAGGGTAACTGACTGCCCAGTTTCCAGGGTAAATGATCACCCTGTTTCTGGGAGAACTGACTGCCCTGTTTCCGGGAGAAATGACTGCCCTGTTTCCAGGGTAACTGATCTCCCTGTTTCCAGTGCAACGGATCACCATGTTTCCGGGGTAACTGACTGCCCTGTTTCCAGGGCAACTGACCGCCCTGTTTCCGGGGGAACTGACTGCCCTGTTTCCAGGGGAACTGACTGCCCAGTTTCCAGGGTAAATGATCACCCTGTTTCCGGGATAACTAACTGCCCTGTTTCCGGGATAACTGACTGCCCTGTTTCCGGGGTAACTGACTGCCCTGTTTCCAGGGTAACTGATAACCCTGTTTCCGGGGTAACTGACTGCCCTGTTTCCAGGCTAAATGACTGCCCTGTTTCCAGGATAACTGATCACCCTGTTTCCGGGGTAACTGACTGCCCTGTTTCCAGGGTAACTGACCGCCCTGTTTCCAGGATAACTGATCACCCTGTTTCCGGGGTAACTGACCACCCTGTTTCCAGGGTCACTGACTGGCCTGTTTCCAGGGTAACTGACTGCCCAGTTTCCGGGTTAACTGACTGCCCTGTTTCCTGGGTAACTGTCTGCCCTGCTTCCGGGGTAACTGACTGCCCTGTTTCCAGGGTAACTGACTGCCCAGTTTACAGGGTAACTGATCACCCTTTTTCCGGGATAACTGACTGCCCTGTTTCCGGGATGACTGACTCCCCTGTTTCCGGGGTAACTGACTGGCCTGTTTCCAGGGTAACTGAGTGCCCAGTTTCCAGGGTAACTGATCACCCTTTTTCCGGGATAACTGACTGCCCTGTTTCCGGGATAACTGACTGCCCTGTTTCCAGGGTAACTGATCACCCTGTTTCCGGGATAACTGTCTGCCCTGTTTCCGGGATAACTGACTGCCCAGTTTCCAGGGTAACAGACTGCCCTGTTTCCGGAGTAACTGACCATCCTGTTTCCAGGGTCACTGACCACCCTGTTTCCAGGATAACTGAAAGCCCTGTTTCCATGGTAACTGACTGCCCTGTTTCCGGGAAAACTGTCTGCCCTGTTTCCTGGGTAACTGACTGCCCTGCTTCCGGGGTAACTGACTGGCCTGTTTCCAGGGTAACTGACTGCCCAGTTTCCAGGGTAACTGATCAACCTTTTTCCGGGATAACTGACTGCCCTGTTTCCGGGATAACTGACTGCCCTGTTTCCAGGGTAACTGATCACCCTGTTTCCGGGATAACAATCTGCCCTGTTTCCGGGATAACTGACTGCCCAGTTTCCAGGGTAACTGACTGCCCAGTTTCCAGGGTAAATGATCACCCTGTTTCTGGGAGAACTGACTGCCCTGTTTCCGGGAGAAATGACTGCCCTGTTTCCAGGGTAACTGATCTCCCTGTTTCCAGTGCAACGGATCACCATGTTTCCGGGGTAACTGACTGCCCTGTTTCCAGGGCAACTGACCGCCCTGTTTCCGGGGGAACTGACTGCCCTGCTTCCGGGGTAACTGACTGCCCTGTTTCCAGGGTAACTGATCACCCTGTTTCCGGGATAACTGACTGCCCTGTTTCCGGGATAACTGACTGCCCTGTTTCCAGGGTAACTGACTTACCCTGTTTCCGGGGTAACTGACTGCCCTGTTTCCAGGCTAACTGACTGCCCTGTTTCCAGGATAACTGATCACCCTGTTTCCGGGGTAACTGACTGCCCTGTTTCCGGGGTAACTGACCGCCCTGTTTCCTGGGTCACTGACCACCCTGTTTCCAGGATAACTGAAAGTGCTGTTTCCAGGGTAACTGATCTCCCTGTTTCTGGGGTAACTGATCACTCTGTTTCCGGGTAACTGACAGCCCTGTTTCCGGGGTAACTGACTGCCCTGTTTCCAGGGTAACTGATCTCCCTGTTTCCAGTGCAACGGATCACCATGTTTCCGGGGTAACTGACTGCCCTGTTTCCAGGGCAACTGACCGCCCTGTTTCCGGGGGAACTGACTGCCCAGTTTCCAGGGTAACTGACTGCCCAGTTTCCAGGGTAACTAACTGCCCTGTTTCCGGGGTAACTGACTGCCCAGTTTCCAGGGTAACTGACTGCCCTGTTTCCAGGGTAACTGACAGCCCACCTTCCAGTGTAACTGATCACCCTGTTTCCAGGATAATTGACTGCCCTGTTTCCAGGGTAACTGACCGCCCTGTTTCCAGGGTAACTGACTGCCCAGTTTCCAGGGTAAATTATCACCCTGTTTCCGGGATAACTAACTGCCCTGTTTCCGGGATAACTGACTGCCCTGTTTCCGGGGTAACTGACTGCCCTGTTTCCAGGGTAACTGATAACCCTGTTTCCGGGGTAACTGACTGCCCTGTTTCCAGGCTAAATGACTGCCCTGTTTCCAGGATAACTGATCACCCTGTTTCCGGGGTAACTGACTGCCCTGTTTCCAGGGTAACTGACTGCCCTGTTTCCAGGATAACTGATCACCCTGTTTCCGGGGTAACTGACCACCCTGTTTCCAGGGTCACTGACTGGCCTGTTTCCAGGGTAACTGACTGCCCAGTTTCCGGGTTAACTGACTGCCCTGTTTCCTGGGTAACTGTCTGCCCTGCTTCCGGGGTAACTGACTGCCCTGTTTCCAGGGTAACTGACTAACCAGTTTACAGGGTAACTGATCACCCTTTTTCCGGGATAACTGACTGCCCTGTTTCCGGGATGACTGACTGCCCTGTTTCCGGGGTAACTGACTGGCCTGTTTCCAGGGTAACTGAGTGCCCAGTTTCCAGGGTAACTGATCACCCTTTTTCCGGGAGAACTGACTGCCCTGTTTCCGGGATAACTGACTGCCCTGTTTCCAGGGTAACTGATCACCCTGTTTCCGGGATAACTGTCTGCCCTGTTTCCGGGATAACTGACTGCCCAGTTTCCAGGGTAACAGACTGCCCTGTTTCCGGAGTAACTGACCATCCTGTTTCCAGGGTCACTGACCACCCTGTTTCCAGGATAACTGAAAGCCCTGTTTCCATGGTAACTGACTGCCCTGTTTCCGGGAAAACTGTCTGCCCTGTTTCCTGGGTAACTGACTGCCCTGCTTCCGGGGTAACTGACTGGCCTGTTTCCAGGGTAACTGACTGCCCAGTTTCCAGGGTAACTGATCAACCTTTTTCCGGGATAACTGACTGCCCTGTTTCCGGGATAACTGACTGCCCTGTTTCCAGGGTAACTGATCACCCTGTTTCCGGGATAACAATCTGCCCTGTTTCCGGGATAACTGACTGCCCAGTTTCCAGGGTAACTGACTGCCCAGTTTCCAGGGTAAATGATCACCCTGTTTCAGGGAGAACTGACTGCCCTGTTTCCGGGAGAAATGACTGCCCTGTTTCCAGGGTAACTGATCTCCCTGTTTCCAGTGCAACGGATCACCATGTTTCCGGGGTAACTGACTGCCCTGTTTCCAGGGCAACTGACCGCCCTGTTTCCGGGGGAACTGACTGCCCTGCTTCCGGGGTAACTGACTGCCCTGTTTCCAGGGTAACTGATCACCCTGTTTCCGGGATAACTGACTGCCCTGTTTCCGGGATAACTGACTGCCCTGTTTCCAGGGTAACTGACTTACCCTGTTTCCGGGGTAACTGACTGCCCTGTTTCCAGGCTAACTGACTGCCCTGTTTCCAGGATAACTGATCACCCTGTTTCCGGGGTAACTGACCGCCCTGTTTCCGGGGTAACTGACCGCCCTGTTTCCTGGGTCACTGACCACCCTGTTTCCAGGATAACTGAAAGTGCTGTTTCCAGGGTAACTGATCTCCCTGTTTCCGGGGTAACTGATCACCCTGTTTCCGGGTAACTGACAGCCCTGTTTCCGGGGTAACTGACTGCCCTGTTTCCAGGGTAACTGATCTCCCTGTTTCCAGTGCAACGGATCACCATGTTTCCGGGGTAACTGACTGCCCTGTTTCCAGGGCAACTGACCGCCCTGTTTCCGGGGGAACTGACTGCCCAGTTTCCAGGGTAACTGACTGCCCAGTTTCCAGGGTAACTAACTGCCCTGTTTCCGGGGTAACTGACTGCCCAGTTTCCAGGGTAACTGACTGCCCTGTTTCCAGGGTAACTGACAGCCCACCTTCCAGTGTAACTGATCACCCTGTTTCCAGGATAATTGACTGCCCTGTTTCCAGGGTAACTGACCGCCCTGTTTCCAGGGTAACTGACTGCCCAGTTTCCAGGGTAAATTATCACCCTGTTTCCGGGATAACTAACTGCCCTGTTTCCGGGATAACTGACTGCCCTGTTTCCGGGGTAACTGACTGCCCTGTTTCCAGGGTAACTGATAACCCTGTTTCCGGGGTAACTGACTGCCCTGTTTCCAGGCTAACTGACTGCCCTGTTTCCAGGATAACTGATCACCCTGTTTCCGGGGTAACTGACTGCCCTGTTTCCAGGGTAACTGACCGCCCTGTTTCCAGAATAACTGATCACCCTGTTTCCGGGGTAACTGACCACCCTGTTTCCAGGGTCACTGACTGGCCTGTTTCCAGGGTAACTGACTGCCCAGTTTCCGGGTTAACTGACTGCCCTGTTTCCTGGGTAACTGTCTGCCCTGCTTCCGGGGTAACTGACTGCCCTGTTTCCAGGGTAACTGACTGCCCAGTTTACAGGGTAACTGATCACCCTTTTTCCGGGATAACTGACTGCCCTGTTTCCGGGATAACTGACTGCCCTGTTTCCGGGGTAACTGATCACCCTGTTTCCGGGATAACTGTCTGCCCTGTTTCCGGGATAACTGACTGCCCAGTTTCCTGGGTAACTGACTGCCCTGTTTCCGGGGTAACTGACTGCCCTGTTTCCAGGGTAACTGACTGCCCTGTTTCCAGGGTAACTGACTGCCCAGTTTCCAGGGTAACTGATCACCCTGTTTCCGGGAGAACTGACTGCCCTGTTTCTGGGAGAAATGACTGCCCTGTTTCCAGGGTAACTGACTGCCCTGCTTCCGGGGTAACTGACCGCCCTGTTTCCAGGGTCACTGACCACCCTGTTTCCAGGATAACTGAAAGCCCTATTTCCAGGGTAACTGATCTCCCTGTTTCCGGGGTAACTGATCACCCTGTTTCCGGGTAACTGACTGCCCTGTTTCCGGGGTAACTGACTGGCCTGTTTCCAGGGTAACTGACTGCCCAGTTTCCAGGGTAACTGATCACCCTTTTTCCGGGATAACTGACTGCCCTGTTTCCGGGATAACTGACTGCCCTGTTTCCAGGGTAACTGATCACCCTGTTTCCGGGATAACTGTCTGCCCTGTTTCCGGGATAACTGACTGCCCAGTTTCCAGGGTAACAGACTGCCCTGTTTCCGGAGTAACTGACCATCCTGTTTCCAGGGTCACTGACCACCCTGTTTCCAGGATAACTGAAAGCCCTGTTTCCATGGTAACTGACTGCCCTGTTTCCGGGAAAACTGTCTGCCCTGTTTCCTGGGTAACTGACTGCCCTGCTTCTGGGGTAACTGACTGGCCTGTTTCCAGGGTAACTGACTGCCCAGTTTCCAGGGTAACTGATCAACCTTTTTCCGGGATAACTGACTGCCCTGTTTCCGGGATAACTGACTGCCCTGTTTCCAGGGTAACTGATCACCCTGTTTCCGGGATAACAGTCTGCCCTGTTTCTGGGAGAACTGACTGCCCAGTTTCCAGGGTAACTGACTCCCCTGTTTCCAGGGTAACTGACTGCCCTGTTTCCAGGGTAACTGACTGCCCTGTTTCCGGGGTAACTGACTGCCCTGTTTCCAGGATAACTGATCACTCTGTTTCCGGGGTAACTGATCACTCTGTTTCCGGGGTAACTGACCACCCTGTTTCCGAGGTAACTGACTAATCTGTTTCCAGGGTTACTGACAGCCCTGTTTTTGGGGTAACTGACTGCCCTGTTTCCGGGGTAACTGACCGCCCTGTTTCCAGGATAACTAATCACCCTGTTTACAGTGCAACTGACCACCCTGTTTCCAGGGTAACTGACTTCCCAGTATCCAGGGTAACTGACTGCCCTGTTTCCGGGGTAACAGATCTCCCTGTTTCCGGGGTAACTGACCGCCCTGTTTCCAGGATAACTGACCGCCCTATTTCCGGGGTAACTGACTGCCCTGTTTCCAGGATAACTGACTGCCGTGTTTCCAGGATAACTGACTGCCCTGTTTACTGGAAAACTGACCGCCCTGTTTCCAGGTTAACTGACTGCCCTGTTTCCGGGGTAACTGACTGCCCTGTTTCCAGGGTAACTGACTGCCCAGTTTCCAGAGTAATTGAATACCCTGTTTCCAGGGTAACTGACTGCCCTGTTTCCGGGATAACTGACTGCCCTGTTTCCAGGGTAACTGATCACCCTGTTTCCAGGGTAACTGACTGCCCTGTTTCCAGGGGAACTGACTGCCCTGTTTCCGGGGTAAATGATCACCCTGTATCCGGGGTAACTGACTAACCAGTTTCCAGGGTGACTGACTGCCCTGTTTCCAGGGTAACTGACTGCCCAGTTTCCGGGGTAACTGACTGCCTTGTTTCCTGGGTAATTGACTGCCCAGTTTCCAGGTTAACTGACTGCCCAGTTTCCAGGGTAACTGATCACCCTTTTTCCGGGATAACTGACTGCCCTGTTTCCGGGATAACTGACTGCCCTGTTTCCAGGGTAACTGATCACCCTGTTTCCGGGATAACTGACTCCCATGTTTCCAGGGTAACTGACTGCCCAGTTTCCGGGGGAACTGACTGCCCTGTTTCCTGAGTAACTGACTGCCCTGCTTCCGGGGTAACTGACTGCCCTGTTTCCAGGGTAACTGACTGCCCAGTTTCCAGGGTAACTGATCACCCTTTTTCCGTGATAACTGACTGCCCTGTTTCCGGGATTACTGACTGCCCTGTTTCCGGGGTAACTGATCACCCTGTTTCTGGGGTAACTGTCTAACCAGTTTCCAGGGTGACTGACTGCCCTGTTTCCAGGGTAACTGACTGCCCAGTTTCCGGGTTAACTGACTGCCCTGTTTCCTGGGTAACTGTCTGCCCTGCTTCCGGGGTAACTGACTGCCCTGTTTCCAGGGTAACTGACTGCCCAGTTTCCAGGGTAACTGATCACCCTTTTTCCGGGATAACTGACTGCCCTGTTTCCGGGATAACTGACTGCCCTGTTTCCAGGGTAACTGATCACCCTGTTTCCGGGATAACTGTCTGCCCTGTTTCCGGGATAACTGACTGCCCAGTTTCCAGGGTAACTGACTGCCCTGTTTCCGGGGTAACTGACTGTCCTGTTTCCAGGGTAACTGACTGCCCAGTTTCCAGGGTGACTGACTGCCCTGTTTCCAGGGTAACTGACTGCCCAGTTTCTGGGTTAACTGACTGCCCTGTTTCCTGGGTAACTGTCTGCCCTGCTTCCGGGGTAACTGACTGCCCTGTTACCAGGGTAACTGACTGCCCAGTTTCCAGGGTAACTGATCACCCTTTTTCCGGGATAACTGACTGCCCTGTTTCCGGGATAACTGACTGCCCTGTTTCCAGGGTAACTGATCACCCTGTTTCCGGGATAACTGTCTGGCCTGTTTCCGGGATAACTGACTGCCCAGTTTCCAGGGTAACTGACTGCCCTGTTTCCGGGGTAACTGACTGCCCAGTTTCCAGGGTAACTGATCACCCTGTTTCCGGGAGAACTGACTGCCCTGTTTTTGGGAGAAATGACTGCCCTGTTTCCAGGGTAACTGACTGCCCTGCTTCCGGGGTAACTGACCGCCCTTTTTCCAGGGTCACTGACCACCCTGTTTCCAGGATAACTGAAAGCCCTATTTCCAGGGTAACTGATCTCCCTGTTTCCGGGGTTACTGATCACCCTGTTTCCGGGTAAAAGACTGCCCTGTTTCCGGGGTAACTGACTGGCCTGTTTCCAGGGTAACTGACTGCCCAGTTTCCAGGGTAACTGATCACCCTTTTTCCGGGATAACTGACTGCCCTGTTTCCGGGATAACTGACTGCCCTGTTTCCAGGGTAACTGATCACCCTGTTTCCGGGATAACTGTCTGCCCTGTTCCGGGATAACTGACTGCCCAGTTTCCAGGGTAACAGACTGCCCTGTTTCCGGAGTAACTGACCATCCTGTTTCCAGGGTCACTGACCACCCTGTTTCCAGGATAACTGAAAGCCCTGTTTCCATGGTAACTGACTGCCCTGTTTCCGGGAAAACTGTCTGCCCTGTTTCCTGGGTAACTGACTGCCCTGCTTCCGGGGTAACTGACTGGCCTGTTTCCAGGGTAACTGACTGCCCAGTTTCCAGGGTAACTGATCAACCTTTTTCCGGGATAACTGACTGCCCTGTTTCCGGGATAACTGATTGCCCTGTTTCCAGGGTAACTGATCACCCTGTTTCCGGGATAACAGTCTGCCCTGTTTCCAGGATAACTGACTGCCCAGTTTCCAGGGTAACTGACTGCCCAGTTTCCAGGGTAAATGATCACCCTGTTTCTGGGAGAACTGACTGCCCTGTTTCCGGGAGAAATGACTGCCCTGTTTCCAGGGTAACTGACTGCCCTGCTTCCGGGGTAACTGACTGCCCTGTTTCCAGGGTAACTGATCACCCTGTTTCCGGGATAACTGACTGCCCTGTTTCCGGGATAACTGACTGCCCTGTTTCCAGGGTAACTGACTTACCCTGTTTCCGGGGTAACTGACTGCCCTGTTTCCAGGCTAACTGACTGCCCTGTTTCCAGGATAACTGATCACCCTGTTTCCGGGGTAACTGACCGCCCTGTTTCCGGGGTAACTGACCGCCCTGTTTCCTGGGTCACTGACCACCCTGTTTCCAGGATAACTGAAAGTGCTGTTTCCAGGGTAACTGATCTCCCTGTTTCCGGGGTAACTGATCACCCTGTTTCCGGGTAACTGACAGCCCTGTTTCCGGGGTAACTGACTGCCCTGTTTCCAGGATAACTGATCTCCCTGTTTCCAGTGCAACGGATCACCATGTTTCCGGGGTAACTGACTGCCCTGTTTCCAGGGCAACTGACCGCCCTGTTTCCGGGGGAACTGACTGCCCAGTTTCCAGGGTAACTGACTGCCCAGTTTCCAGGGTAACTAACTGCCCTGTTTCCGGGGTAACTGACTGCCCAGTTTCCAGGGTAACTGACTGCCCTGTTTCCAGGGTAACTGACAGCCCACCTTCCAGTGTAACTGATCACCCTGTTTCCAGGATAATTGACTGCCCTGTTTCCAGGGTAACTGACCGCCCTGTTTCCAGGGTAACTGACTGCCCAGTTTCCAGGGTAAATTATCACCCTGTTTCCGGGATAACTAACTGCCCTGTTTCCGGGATAACTGACTGCCCTGTTTCCGGGGTAACTGACTGCCCTGTTTCCAGGGTAACTGATAACCCTGTTTCCGGGGTAACTGACTGCCCTGTTTCCAGGCTAACTGACTGCCCTGTTTCCAGGATAACTGATCACCCTGTTTCCGGGGTAACTGACTGCCCTGTTTCCGGGGTAACTGACCGCCCTGTTTCCAGGATAACTGATCACCCTGTTTCCGGGGTAACTGACCACCCTGTTTCCAGGGTCACTGACTGGCCTGTTTCCAGGGTAACTGACTGCCCAGTTTCCGGGTTAACTGACTGCCCTGTTTCCTGGGTAACTGTCTGCCCTGCTTCCGGGGTAACTGACTGCCCTGTTTCCAGGGTAACTGACTGCCCAGTTTCCAGGGTAACTGATCACCCTTTTTCCGGGATAACTGACTGCCCTGTTTCCGGGATAACTGACTGCCCTGTTTCCGGGGTAACTGATCACCCTGTTTCCGGGATAACTGTCTGCCCTGTTTCCGGGATAACTGACTGCCCAGTTTCCAGGGTAACTGACTGCCCTGTTTCCGGGGTAACTGACTGCCCTGTTTCCAGGGTAACTGACTGCCCAGTTTCCAGGGTAACTGATCACCGTGTTTCCGGGAGAACTGACTGCCCTGTTTCTGGGAGAAATGAATGCCCTGTTTCCAGGGTAACTGACTGCCCTGCTTCCGGGGTAACTGACCGCCCTGTTTCCAGGGTCACTGACCACCCTGTTTCCAGGATAACTGAAAGCCCTATTTCCAGGGTAACTGATCTCCCTGTTTCCGGGGTAACTGATCACCCTGTTTCCGGGTAACTGACTGCCCTGTTTCCCGGGTAACTGACTGGCCTGTTTCCAGGGTAACTGACTGCCCAGTTTCCAGGGTAACTGATCACCCTTTTTCCGGGATAACTGACTGCCCTGTTTCCGGGATAACTGACTGCCCTGTTTCCAGGGTAACTGATCACCCTGTTTCCGGGATAACTGTCTGCCCTGTTTCCGGGATAACTGACTGCCCAGTTTCCAGGGTAACAGACTGCCCTGTTTCCGGAGTAACTGACCATCCTGTTTCCAGGGTCACTGACCACCCTGTTTCCAGGATAACTGAAAGCCCTGTTTCCATGGTAACTGACTGCCCTGTTTCCGGGAAAACTGTCTACCCTGTTTCCTGGGTAACTGACTGCCCTGCTTCCGGGGTAACTGACTGGCCTGTTTCCAGGGTAACTGACTGCCCAGTTTCCAGGGTAAATGATCAACCTTTTTCCGGGATAACTGACTGCCCTGTTTCCGGGATAACTGACTGCCCTGTTTCCAGGGTAACTGATCACCCTGTTTCTGGGATAACAGTCTGCCCTGTTTCCGGGATAACTGACTGCCCAGTTTCCAGGGTAACTGACTGCCCAGTTTCCAGGGTAAATGATCACCCTGTTTCTGGGAGAACTGACTGCCCTGTTTCCGGGAGAAATGACTGCCCTGTTTCCAGGGTAACTGACTGCCCTGCTTCCGGGGTAACTGACTGCCCTGTTTCCAGGGTAACTGATCACGCTGTTTCCGGGATAACTGACTGCCCTGTTTCCGGGATAACTGACTGCCCTGTTTCCAGGGTAACTGACTTACCCTGTTTCCGGGGTAACTGACTGCCCTGTTTCCAGGCTAACTGACTGCCCTGTTTCCAGGATAACTGATCACCCTGTTTCCGGGGTAACTGACCGCCCTGTTTCCGGGGTAACTGACCGCCCTGTTTCCTGGGTCACTGACCACCCTGTTTCCAGGATAACTGAAAGTGCTGTTTCCAGGGTAACTGATCTCCCTGTTTCCGGGGTAACTGATCACCCTGTTTCCGGGTAACTGACAGCCCTGTTTCCAGGGTAACTGACTGCCCTGTTTCCAGGGTAACTGATCTCCCTGTTTCCAGTGCAACGGATCACCATGTTTCCGGGGTAACTGACTGCCCTGTTTCCAGGGCAACTGACCGCCCTGTTTCCGGGGGAACTGAATGCCCAGTTTCCAGGGTAACTGACTTCCCAGTTTCCAGGGTAACTAACTGCCCTGTTTCCGGGGTAACTGACTGCCCAGTTTCCAGGGTAACTGACTGCCCTGTTTCCAGGGTAACTGACAGCCCACCTTCCAGTGTAACTGATCACACTGTTTCCAGGATAATTGACTGCCCTGTTTCCAGGGTCACTGACCGCCCTGTTTCCAGGGTAACTGACTGCCCAGTTTCCAGGGTAAATTATCACCCTGTTTCCGGGATAACTAACTGTCCTGTTTCCGGGATAACTGACTGCCCTGTTTCCGGGGTAACTGACTGCCCTGTTTCCAGGGTAACTGATAACCCTGTTTTCGGGGTAACTGACTGCCCTGTTTCCAGGCTAACTGACTGCCCTGTTTCCAGGATAACTGATCACCCTGTTTCCGGGGTAACTGACTGCCCTGTTTCCGGGGTAACTGACCGCCCTGTTTCCAGGATAACTGATCACCCTGTTTCCGGGTTAACTGACCACCCTGTTTCCAGGGTCACTGACCACCCTGTTTCCAGGATAACTGACTCCCCTGTTTCCAGGGTAACTGACTGCCCTGTTTCCAGGGTAACTGACTGCCCTGTTTCCGGGGTAACTGACTGCCCTGTTTCCAGGATAACTGATCACTCTGTTTCCGGGGTAACTGATCACTCTGTTTCCGGGGTAACTGACCACCCTGTTTCCGGGGTAACTGACTAATCTGTTTCCAGGGTTACTGACAGCCCTGTTTCTGGGGTAACTGACTGCCCTGTTTCCGGGGTAACTGACCGCCCTGTTTCCAGGATAACTAATCACCCTGTTTCCAGTGCAACTGACCATCCTGTTTCCAGGGTAACTGACTGCCCAGTTTCCAGGGTAACTGACTGCCCTGTTTCCGGGGTAACAGATCTCCCTGTTTCCGGGGTAACTGACCGCCCTGTTTCCAGGATAACTGACCGCCCTATTTCCGGGGTAACTGACTGCCCTGTTTCCAGGATAACTGACTGCCCTGTTTCCGGGATAACTGACTGCCCTGTTTACTGGAAAACTGACCGCCCTGTTTCCAGGTTAACTGACTGCCCTGTTTCCGGGGTAACTGACTGCCCTGTTTCCAGGGTAACTGACTGCCCAGTTTCCAGAGTAACTGAATACCCTGTTTCCAGGGTAACTGACTGCCCTGTTTCCGGGATAACTGACTGCCCTGTTTCCAGGGTAACTGATCACCCTGTTTCCAGGGTAACTGACTGCCCTGTTTCCAGGGGAACTGACTGCCCTGTTTCCGGGGTAAATGATCACCCTGTATCCGGGGTAACTGACTAACCAGTTTCCAGGGTGACTGACTGCCCTGTTTCCAGTGTAACTGACTGCCCAGTTTCCGGGGTAACTGACTGCCTTGTTTCCTGGGTAATTGACTGCCCAGTTTCCAGGTTAACTGACTGCCCAGTTTCCAGGGTAACTGATCACCCTTTTTCCGGGATAACTGACTGCCCTGTTTCCGGGATAACTGACTGCCCTGTTTCCAGGGTAACTGATCACCCTGTTTCCGGGATAACTGACTCCCATGTTTCCAGGGTAACTGACTGCCCAGTTTCCGGGGGAACTGACTGCCCTGTTTCCTGAGTAACTGACTGCCCTGCTTCCGGGGTAACTGACTGCCCTGTTTCCAGGGTAACTGACTGCCCAGTTTCCAGGGTAACTGATCACCCTTTTTCCGTGATAACTGACTGCCCTGTTTCCGGGATTACTGACTGCCCTGTTTCGGGGTAACTGATCACCCTGTTTCCGGGGTAACTGTCTAACCAGTTTCCAGGGTGACTGACTGCCCTGTTTCCAGGGTAACTGACTGCCCAGTTTCCGGGTTAACTGACTGCCCTGTTTCCTGGGTAACTGTCTGCCCTGCTTCCGGGGTAACTGACTGCCCTGTTTCCAGGGTAACTGACTGCCCAGTTTCCAGGGTAACTGATCACCCTTTTTCCGGGATAACTGACTGCCCTGTTTCCGGGATAACTGACTGCCCTGTTTCCAGGGTAACTGATCACCCTGTTTCCGGGATAACTGACTGCCCTGTTTCCGGGATAACTGACTGTCCAGTTTCCAGGGTAACTGACTGCCCTGTTTCCGGGGTAACTGACTGTCCTGTTTCCAGGGTAACTGACTGCCCAGTTTCCAGGGTAACTGATCACCCTGTTTCCGGGAGAACTGACTGCCCTGTTTCTGGGAGAAATGACTGCCCTGTTTCCAGGGTAACTGACTGCCCTGTTTCCGGGGTAACTGACCGCCCTGTTTCCAGGGTCACTGACCACCCTGTTTCCAGGATAACTGAAAGCCCTATTTCCAGGGTAACTGATCTCCCTGTTTCCGGGGTAACTGATCACCCTGTTTCCGGGTAACTGACTGCCCTGTTTCCGGGGTAACTGACTGCCCTGTTTCCAGGGTAACTGATCTCCCTGTTTCCTGAGTAACTGACTGCCCTGCTTCCGGGGTAACTGACTGCCCTGTTTCCAGGGTAACTGACTGCCCAGTTTCCAGGGTAACTGATCACCCTTTTTCCGTGATAACTGTCTGCCCTGTTTCCGGGATTACTGACTGCCCTGTTTCCGGGGTAACTGATCACCCTGTTTCCGGGGTAACTGTCTAACCAGTTTCCAGGGTGACTGACTGCCCTGTTTCCAGGGTAACTGACTGCCCAGTTACCGGGTTAACTGACTGCCCTGTTTCCTGGGTAACTGTCTGCCCTGCTTCCGGGGTAACTGACTGCCCTGTTTCCAGGGTAACTGACTGCCCAGTTTCCAGGGTAACTGATCACCCTTTTTCCGGGATAACTGACTGCCCTGTTTCCGGGATAACTGACTGCCCTGTTTCCAGGGTAACTGATCACCCTGTTTCCGGGATAACTGTCTGCCCTGTTTCCGGGATAACTGACTGCCCAGTTTCCAGGGTAACTGACTGCCCTGTTTCCGGGGTAACTGACTGTCCTGTTTCCAGGGTAACTGACTGCCCAGTTTTCAGGGTAACTGATCACCCTGTTTCCGGGAGAACTGACTGCCCTGTTTCTGGGAGAAATGACTGCCCTGTTTCCAGGGTAACTGACTGCCCTGCTTCCGGGGTAACTGACCGCCCTGTTTCCAGGGTCACTGACCACCCTGTTTCCAGGATAACTGAAAGCCCTATTTCCATGGTAACTGATCTCCCTGTTTCCGGGGTAACTGATCACCCTGTTTCCGGGTAACTGACTGCCCTGTTTCCGGGGTAACTGACTGCCCTGTTTCCAGGGTAACTGATCTCCCTGTTTCCAGTGCAACGGATCACCATGTTTCCGGGGTAACTGACTGCCCTGTTTCCAGGGCAACTGACCGCCCTGTTTCCGGGGGAACTGACTGCCCAGTTTCCAGGGTAACTGACTGCCCAGTTTCCAGGGTAACTAACTGCCCTGTTTCCGGGGTAACTGACTGCCCAGTTTCCAGGGTAACTGACTGCTCTGTTTCCAGGGTAACTGACAGCCCACCTTCCAGTGTAACTGATCACCCTGTTTCCAGGATAATTGACTGCCCTGTTTCCAGGGTAACTGACCGCCCTGTTTCCAGGGTAACTGACTGCCCAGTTTCCAGGGTAAATTATCACCCTGTTTCCGGGGTAACTGACTGCCCAGTTTCCAGGGCAACTGACCGCCCTGTTTCCGGGGGAACTGACTGCCCAGTTTCCAGGGTAACTGATCACCCTGTTTCCGGGATAACTGTCTGCCCTGTTTCCGGGATAACTGACTGCCCAGTTTCCAGGGTAACTGATCACCCTGTTACCGGGATAACTGTCTGCCCTGTTTCCGGGATAACTGACTGCCCAGTTTCCAGGGTAACAGACTGCCCTGTTTCCGGAGTAACTGACCATCCTGTTTCCAGGGTCACTGACCACCCTGTTTCCAGGATAACTGAAAGCCCTGTTTCCAGGGTAACTGACTGCCCTGTTTCCGGGAAAACTGTCTGCCCTGTTTCCTGGGTAACTGACTGCCCTGCTTCCGGGGTAACTGACTGGCCTGTTTCCAGGGTAACTGACTGCCCAGTTTCCAGGGTAACTGATCAACCTTTTTCCGGGATAACTGACTGCCCTGTTTCCGGGATAACTGACTGCCCTGTTTCCAGGGTAACTGATCACCCTGTTTCCGGGATAACTGTCTGCCCTGTTTCCGGGATAACTGACTGCCCAGTTTCCAGGGTACCTGACTGCCCAGTTTCCAGGGTAAATGATCACCCTGTTTCTGGGAGAACTGACTGCCCTGTTTCCGGGAGAAATGACTGCCCTGTTTCCAGGGTAACTGACTACCCTGCTTCCGGGGTAACTGACTGCCCTGTTTCCAGGGTAACTGATCACCCTGTTTCCGGGATAACTGACTGCCCTGTTTACGGGATAACTGACTGCCCTGTTTCCAGGGTAACTGACTTACCCTGTTTCCGGGGTAACTGACTGCCCTGTTTCCAGGCTAACTGACTGCCCTGTTTCCAGGATAACTGATCACCCTGTTTCCGGGGTAACTGACCGCCCTGTTTCCGGGGTAACTGACCGCCCTGTTTCCTGGGTCACTGACCACCCTGTTTCCAGGATAACTGAAAGTGCTGTTTCCAGGGTAACTGATCTCCCTGTTTCCGGGGTAACTGATCACCCTGTTTCCGGGTAACTGACAGCCCTGTTTCCGGGGTAACTGACTGCCCTGTTTCCAGGGTAACTGATCTCCCTGTTTCCAGTGCAACGGATCACCATGTTTCCGGGGTAACTGACTGCCCTGTTTCCAGGGCAACTGACCGCCCTGTTTCCGGGGGAACTGACTGCCCAGTTTCCAGGGTAACTGACTGCCCAGTTTCCAGGGTAACTAACTGCCCTGTTTCCGGGGTAACTGACTGCCCAGTTTCCAGGGTAACTAACTGCCCTGTTTCCATGGTAACTGACAGCCCACCTTCCAGTGTAACTGATCACCCTGTTTCCAGGATAATTGACTGCCCTGTTTCCAGGGTAACTGACCGCCCTGTTTCCAGGGTAACTGACTGCCCAGTTTCCAGGGTAAATTATCACCCTGTTTCCGGGATAACTAACTGCCCTGTTTCCGGGATAACTGACTGCCCTGTTTCCAGGGTAACTGATCACCCTGTTTCCGGGATAACTGTCTGCCCTGTTTACGGGATAACTGACTGCCCAGTTTCCAGGGTAACTGACTGCCCTGTTTCCGGGGTAACTGACTGCCCTGTTTCCAGGGTAACTGACTGCCCAGTTTCCAGGGTAACTGATCACCGTGTTTCTGGGAGAACTGACTGCCCTGTTTCTGGGAGAAATGACTGCCCTGTTTCCAGGGTAACTGACTGCCCTGCTTCCGGGGTAACTGACCGCCCTGTTTCCAGGGTCACTGACCACCCTGTTTCCAGGATAACTGAAAGCCCTATTTCCAGGGTAACTGATCTCCCTGTTTCCGGGGTAACTGACTGGCCTGTTTCCAGGGTAACTGACTGCCCATTTTCCAGGGTAACTGATCACCCTTTTTCCGGCATAACTGACTGCCCTGTTTCCGGGATAACTGACTGCCCTGTTTCCAGGGTAACTGATCACCCTGTTTCCGGGATAACTGTCTGCCCTGTTTCCGGGATAACTGACTGCCCAGTTTCCAGGGTAACAGACTGCCCTGTTTCCGGAGTAACTGACCATCCTGTTTCCAGGGTCACTGACCACCCTGTTTCCAGGATAACTGAAAGCCCTGTTTCCATGGTAACTGACTGCCCTGTTTCCGGGAAAACTGTCTGCCCTGTTTCCTGGGTAACTGACTGCCCTGCTTCCGGGGTAACTGACTGGCCTGTTTCCAGGGTAACTGACTGCCCAGTTTCCAGGGTAACTGATCAACCTTTTTACGGGATAACTGACTGCCCTGTTTCCGCGATAACTGACTGCCCTTTTTCCGGGATAACTGACTGCCCTGTTTCCAGGGTAACTGATCACCCTGTTTCCGGGATAACAGTCTGCCCTGTTTCCGGGATAACTGACTGCCCATTTTCCAGGGTAACTGACTGCCCAGTTTCCAGGGTAAATGATCACCCTGTTTCTGGGAGAACTGACTGCCCTGTTTCCGGGAGAAATGACTGCCCTGTTTCCAGGGTAACTGACTGCCCTGCTTCCGGGGTAACTGACTGCCCTGTTGCCAGGGTAACTGATCACCCTGTTTCCGGGATAACTGACTGCCCTGTTTCCGGGATAACTGACTGCCCTGTTTCCAGTGTAACTGACTTACCCTGTTTCCAGGCTAACTGACTGCCCTGTTTCCAGGATAACTGATCACCCTGTTTCCGGGATAACTGACTGCCCTGTTTCCGGGATAACTGACTGCCCTGTTTCCAGGGTAACTGACTTACCCTGTTTCCAGGCTAACTGACTGCCCTGTTTCCAGGGTAACAGATCACCCTGTTTCCGGGATAACTGACTGCCCTGTTTCCAAGATAACTGACTGCCCTGTTTCCAGGGTAACTGACTGCCCTGTTTCCGGGGTAACTGACTGCCCTGTTTCCAGGCTAACTGACTGCCCTGTTTCCAGGATAACGGATCACCCTGTTTCCGGGGTAACTGACTGCCCTTTTTCCGGGGTAACTGACCACCCTGTTTCCAGGGTCACTGACCACCCTGTTTCCAGGATAACTGAAAGCCCTATTTCCAGGGTAACTGATCTCCCTGTTTCCGGGTAACTGACTGCCCTGTTTCCTGGGTAACTGACTGCCCTGTTTCCAGGGTAACTGATCTCCCTGTTTCCAGTGCAACGGATCACCATGTTTCCGGGGTAACTGACTGCCCTGTTTCCAGGGCAACTGACCGCCCTGTTTCCGGGGGAACTGACTGCCCAGTTTCCAGGGTAACTGACTGCCCAGTTTCCAGGGTAACTAACTGCCCTGTTTCCGGGGTAACTGACTGCCCAGTTTCCAGGGTAACTGACTGCTCTGTTTCCAGGGAATCTGAAAGCCCACCTTCCAGTGTAACTGATCACCCTGTTTCCAGGATAATTGACTGCCCTGTTTCCAGGGTAACTGACCGCCCTGTTTCCAGGGTAAATTATCACCCTGTTTCCGGGATAACTAACTGCCCTGTTTCCGGGATAACTGATCACCCTGTTTCCGGGGTAACTGACTGCCCAGTTTCCGGGGTAACTGACTTCCCTGTTTCTAGGGTAACTGACTGCCCTGTTTCCGGGATAACTGACTGCCCTGTTTCCAGGGTAACTGATAACCCTGTTTCCGGGATAACTGACTGCCCTGTTTCCAGGGTAACTGACTGCCCAGTTTCCAGAGTAACTGAATAACCTGTTTCCCGGGTAACAGATCACCCTGTTTCCGGGATAACTGACTGCCCTGTTTCCAAGATAACTGACTGCCCTGTTTCCAGGGTAACTGAATGCCCTGTTTCCGGAGTAACTGACTGCCCTGTTTCCAGGCTAACTGACTGCCCTGTTTCCAGGATAACTGATCACCCTGTTTCCGGGGTAACTGACTGCCCTGTTTCCGGGGTAACTGACCGCCCTGTTTCCAGGATAACTGATCACCCTGTTTCCGGGGTAACTGACCACCCTGTTTCCGGGGTAACTGACCACCCTGTGTCCAGTGTCACTGACCACCCTGTTTCCAGGATAACTGACTGCCCTGTTTCCGGGGTAACTGATCTCCCTGTTTCCGGGGTTACTGACCGCCCTGTTTCCGGGATAACTGACCAACCTATTTACAGGTTAACTGACTGCCCTGTTTCCAGGATAACTGACTGCCCTGTTCACAGGGGAACTGACTGCCCTGTTTCCGGGGTAACAGATCACCCTGTTTCCGGGGTAACTGACTAACCAGTTTCCAGGGTGACTGACTGCCCTGTTTCCAGGGCAACTGTCTGCCCAGTTTCCGGGGTAACTGACTGCCCTGTTTCAAGGGTAACTGATCAGCCTGTTTCCGGGATAACTGACTGCCGTTTCCGGGATAACTGACTGCCCTGTTTCCAGGGTAACTGACTTACCCTGTTTCCGGGGTAACTGACTGCCCTGTTTCCAGGCTAACTGACTGCCCTGTTTCCAGGATAACTGATCACCCTGTTTCCGGGGTAACTGACTGCCCGGTTTCCGGGGGAAATGACCGCCCTGTTTCCAGGGTCACTGACCACCCTGTTTCCAGGATAACTGAAAGCCCTTTTTCCAGGGTAACTGATCTCCCTGTTTCCGGGGTAACTGATCTCCCTGTTTCCGGGTAACTGACTGCCCTGTTTCCGGTGTAAATGACTGCCATGTTTCCAGGGTAACTGATCTCCCTGTTTCCAGTGCAACGGATCACCATGTTTCCGGGGTAACTGACTGCCCTGTTTCCAGGGCAACTGACCGCCCTGTTTCCGGGGGAACTGACTGCCCAGTTTCCAGGGTAACTGACTGCCCAGTTTCCAGGGTAACTAACTGCCCTGTTTCCGGGGTAACTGACTGCCCAGTTTCCAGGGTAACTGACTGCCCTGTTTCCAGGGTAACTGACAGCCCACCTTCCAGTGTAACTGATCACCCTGTTTCCAGGATAATTGACTGCCCTGTTTCCAGGGTAACTGACCGCCCTGTTTCCAGGTTAACTGACTGTCCAGTTTCCAGGGTAAATTATCACCCTGTTTCCGGGATAACAAACTGCCCTGTTTCCGGGATAACTGACTGCCCTGTTTCCGGGGTAACTGATCACCCTGTTTCCGGGGTAACTGACTGCCCAGTTTCCGGGGTAACTGACTTCCCTGTTTCCAGGGTAACTGACTGCCCTGTTTCCGGGTTAACTGACTGCCCTGTTTCCAGGGTAACTGATAACCCTGTTTCCGGGATAACTGACTGCCCTGTTTCCAGGGTAACTGACTGCCCAGTTTCCAGAGTAACTGAATAACCTGTTTCCAGGGTAACAGATCACCCTGTTTCCGGGATAACTGACTGCCCTGTTTCCAAGATAACTGACTGCCCTGTTTCCAGGGTAACTGACTGCCCTGTTTCCGGGGTAACTGACTGCCCTGTTTCCAGGCTAACTGACTGCCCTGTTTCCAGGATAACTGATCATCCTGTTTCCGGGGTAACTGACTGCCCTGTTTCCGGGGTAACTGACCGCCCTGTTTCCAGGATAACTGATCACCCTGTTTCCGGGGTAACTGACCACCCTGTTTCCAGGGTCACTGACCACCCTGTTTCCAGGATAACTGACTCCCCTGTTTCCAGGGTAACTGACTGCCCTGTTTCCGGGGTAACAGATCACCCTGTTTCCGGGTTAACTGACTAACCAGTTTCCAGGGTGACTGACTGCCCTGTTTCCAGGGTAACTGACTGCCCTGTTTCCGGGATAACTGACTGCCCTGTTTCCAGGGTAACTGATAACCCTGTTTCCGGGGTAACTGACTGCCCTGTTTCCAGGCTAACTGACTGCCCTGTTTCCAGGATAACAGATCACCCTGTTTCCGGGGTAACTGACTGCCCTGTTTCCGGGGTAACTGACTGCCCTGTTTCCAGGATAACTGATCACCCTGTTTCCGGGGTAACTGACCACCCTGTTTCCATGGTCACTGACCACCCTGTTTCCAGGATAACTGACTCCCCTGTTTCCAGGGTAACTGACTGCCCTGTTTCCAGGGTAACTGACTGCCCTGTTTCCAGGATAACTGATCACTCTGTTTCCGGTGTAACTGATCACTCTGTTTCTGGGGTAACTGACCACCCTGTTTCCGGGGTAACTGACTAATCTGTTTCCAGGGTTACTGATAGCCCTGTTTCTGGGGTAACTGACTGCCCTGTTTCCGGGGTAACTGACCGCCCTGTTTCCAGGATAACTGATCACCCTGTTTCCAGTGTAACTGACCATCCTGTTTCCGGGGGAACAGATCTGCCTGTTTCCGGGGTAACTGACCGCCCTGTTTCCAGGATAACTGACCGCCCTATTTCCGGGGTAACTGACTGCCCTGTTTCCAGGATAACTGACTGCCCTGTTTCCGGGATAACTGACTGCCCTGTTTACTGGATAACTGACTGCCCTGTTTCCAGGTTAACTGACTGCCCTGTTTCCGGGGTAACTGACTGCCCTGTTTCCAGGGTAACTGACTGCCCAGTTTCCAGAGTAACTGAATACCCTGTTTCCAGGGTAACTGACTGCCCTGTTTCCGGGATAACTGACTGCCCTGTTTCCAGGGTAACTGACTGCCCTGTTTCCGGGATAACTGACTGCCCTGTTTCCAGGGTAACTGACCGCCCTGTTTCCGGGGTAACTGACTGCCCTGTTTCCAGGCTAACTGACTGCCCTGTTTCCAGGATAACTGATCACCCTGTTTCCGGGATAACTGACTGCCCTGTTTCCGGGATAACTGACTGCCCTGTTTCCAGGGTAACTGACTTACCCTGTTTCCAGGCTAACTGACTGCCCTGTTTCCAGGATAACTGATCACCCTGTTTCCGGGATAACTGACTGCCCTGTTTCCGGGATAACTGACTGCCCTGTTTCCAGGGTAACTGACTTACCCTGTTTCCAGGCTAACTGACTGCCCTGTTTCCAGGGTAACAGATCACCCTGTTTCCGGGATAACTGACTGCCCTGTTTCCAAGATAACTGACTGCCCTGTTTCCAGGGTAACTGACTGCCCTGTTTCCGGGGTAACTGACTGCCCTGTTTCCAGGCTAACTGACTGCCCTGTTTCCAGGATAACGGATCACCCTGTTTCCGGGGTAACTGACTGCCCTGTTTCCAGGATAACTGATCACCCTGTTTCCGGGGTAACTGACCACCCTGTTTCCAGGGTCACTGACCACCCTGTTTCCAGGATAACTGACTTCCCTGTTTCCAGGGTAACGGACTGCCCTGTTTCCGGGGTAACTGATCTCCCTGTTTCCGGGGTAACTGACTGCCCTGTTTCCGGGGTAACTGACCGCCCTGTTTCCAGGGTCACTGACCACCCTGTTTCCAGGATAACTGAAAGCCCTATTTCCAGGGTAACTGATCTCCCTGTTTCCGGGTAACTGACTGCCCTGTTTCCTGGGTAACTGACTGCCCTGTTTCCAGGGTAACTGATCTCCCTGTTTCCAGTGCAACGGATCACCATGTTTCCGGGGTAACTGACTGCCCTGTTTCCAGGGCAACTGACCGCCCTGTTTCCGGGGGAACTGACTGCCCAGTTTCCAGGGTAACTGAGTGCCCAGTTTCCAGGGTAACTAACTGCCCTGTTTCCGGGGTAACTGACTGCCCAGTTTCCAGGGTAACTGACTGCTCTGTTTCCAGGGAATCTGACAGCCCACCTTCCAGTGTAACTGATCACCCTGTTTCCAGGATAATTGACTGCCCTGTTTCCAGGGTAACTGACCGCCCTGTTTCCAGGGTAAATTATCACCCTGTTTCCGGGATAACTAACTGCCCTGTTTCCGGGATAACTGATCACCCTGTTTCCGGGGTAACTGACTGCCCAGTTTCCGGGGTAACTGACTTCCCTGTTTCCAGGGTAACTGACTGCCCTGTTTCCGGGATAACTGACTGCCCTGTTTCCAGGGTAACTGATAACCCTGTTTCCGGGATAACTGACTGCCCTGTTTCCAGGGTAACTGACTGCCCAGTTTCCAGAGTAACTGAATAACCTGTTTCCCGGGTAACAGATCACCCTGTTTCCGGGATAACTGACTGCCCTGTTTCCAAGATAACTGACTGCCCTGTTTCCAGGGTAACTGAATGCCCTGTTTCCGGAGTAACTGACTGCCCTGTTTCCAGGCTAACTGACTGCCCTGTTTCCAGGATAACTGATCACCCTGTTTCCGGGGTAACTGACTGCCCTGTTTCCGGGGTAACTGACCGCCCTGTTTCCAGGATAACTGATCACCCTGTTTCCGGGGTAACTGACCACCCTGTTTCCGGGGTAACTGACCACCCTGTGTCCAGGGTCACTGACCACCCTGTTTCCAGGATAACTGACTGCCCTGTTTCCGGGGTAACTGATCTCCCTGTTTCCGGGGTTACTGACCGCCCTGTTTCCAGGATAACTGACCAACCTATTTACAGGTTAACTGACTGCCCTGTTTCCAGGATAACTGACTGCCCTGTTACCAGGGTAACTGACTGCCCTGTTCCCAGGGGAACTGACTGCCCTGTTTCCGGGGTAACAGATCACCCTGTTTCCGGGGTAACTGACTAACCAGTTTCCAGGGTGACTGACTGCCCTGTTTCCAGGGTAACTGTCTGCCCAGTTTCCGGGGTAACTGACTGCCCTGTTTCAAGGGTAACTGATCAGCCTGTTTCCGGGATAACTGACTGCCCTGTTTCCGGGATAACTGACTGCCCTGTTTCCAGGGTAACTGACTTAGCCTGTTTCCGGGGTAACTGACTGCCCTGTTTCCAGGCTAACTGACTGCCCTGTTTCCAGGATAACTGATCACCCTGTTTCCGGGGTAACTGACTGCCCGGTTTCCGAGGGAACTGACCGCCCTGTTTCCAGGGTCACTGACCACCCTGTTTCCAGGATAACTGAAAGCCCTGTTTCCAGGGTAACTGATCTCCCTGTTTCCGGGGTAACTGATCTCCCTGTTTCCGGGTAACTGACTGCCCTGTTTCCGGTGTAAATGACTGCCATGTTTCCAGGGTAACTGATCTCCCTGTTTCCAGTGCAACGGATCACCATGTTTCCGGGGTAACTGACTGCCCTGTTTCAAGGGCAACTGACCGCCCTGTTTCCGGGGGAACTGACTGCCCAGTTTCCAGGGTAACTGACTGCCCAGTTTCCAGGGGAACTAACTGCCCTGTTTCCGGGGTAACTGACTGCCCAGTTTCCAGGGTAACTGACTGCCCTGTTTCCAGGGTAACTGACAGCCCACCTTCCAGTGTAACTGATCACCCTGTTTCCAGGATAATTGACTGCCCTGTTTCCAGGGTAACTGACCGCCCTGTTTCCAGGTTAACTGACTGTCCAGTTTCCAGGGTAAATTATCACCCTGTTTCCGGGATAACTAACTGCCCTGTTTCCGGGATAACTGACTGCCCTGTTTCCGGGGTAACTGATCACCCTGTTTCCGGGGTAACTGACTGCCCAGTTTCCGGGGTAACTGACTTCCCTGTTTCCAGGGTAACGGACTGCCCTGTTTCCGGGTTAACTGACTGCCCTGTTTCCAGGGTAACTGATAACCCTGTTTCCGGGATAACTGACTGCCCTGTTTCCAGGGTAACTGACTGCCCAGTTTCCAGAGTAACTGAATAACCTGTTTCCAGGGTAACAGATCACCCTGTTTCCGGGATAACTGACTGCCCTGTTTCCAAGATAACTGACTGCCCTGTTTCCAGGGTAACTGACTGCCCTGTTTCCGGGGTAACTGACTGCCCTGTTTCCAGGCTAACTGACTGCCCTGTTTCCAGAATAACTGATCACCCTGTTTCCGGGGTAACTGACTGCCCTGTTTCCGGGGTAACTGACCGCCCTGTTTCCAGGATAACTGATCACCCTGTTTCCGGGGTAACTGACCACCCTGTTTCCAGGGTCACTGACCACCCTGTTTCCAGGATAACTGACTCCCCTGTTTCCAGGGTAACTGACTGCCCTGTTTCCGGGGTAACTAATCTCCCTGTTTCCAGGGTTACTGACCGCCCTGTTTCCAGGATAACTGACCTACCTATTTCCAGGTTAACTGACTGCCCTGTTTCCAGGGTAACTGACTGCCCTGTTTCCGGGGTAACAGATCACCCTGTTTCCGGGTTAACTGACTAACCAGTTTCAAGGGTGACTGACTGCCCTGTTTCCAGGGTAACTGACTGCCCTGTTTCCGGGATAACTGACTGCCCTGTTTCCAGGGTAACTGATAACCCTGTTTCCGGGGTAACTGACTGCCCTGTTTCCAGGCTAACTGACTGCCCTGTTTCCAGGATAACAGATCACCCTGTTTCCGGGGTAACTGACTGCCCTGTTTCCGGGGTAACTGACCGCCCTGTTTCCAGGATAACTGATCACCCTGTTTCCGGGGTAACTGACCACCCTGTTTCCAGGGTCACTGACCACCCTGTTTCCAGGATAACTGACTCCCCTGTTTCCAGGGTAACTGACTGCCCTGTTTCCAGGGTAACTGACTGCCCTGTTTCCGGGGTAACTGACTGCCCTGTTTCCAGGATAACTGATCACTCTGTTTCTGGGGTAACTGACCACCCTGTTTCCGGGGTAACTGACTAATCTGTTTCCAGGGTTACTGATAGCCCTGTTTCTGGGGTAACTGACTGCCCTGTTTCCGGGGTAACTGACCGCCCTGTTTCCGGGATAACTGATCACCCTGTTTCCAGTGTAACTGACCATCCTGTTTCCGGGGTAACAGATCTGCCTGTTTCCGGGGTAACTGACCGCCCTGTTTCCAGGATAACTGACCGCCCTATTTCCGGGGTAACTGACTGCCCTGTTTCCAGGATAACTGACTGCCCTGTTTCCGGGATAACTGACTGCCCTGTTTACTGGATAACTGACCGCCCTGTTTCCAGGTTAACTGACTGCCCTGTTTCCGGGGTAACTGACTGCCCTGTTTCCAGGGTAACTGACTGCCCAGTTTCCAGAGTAACTGAATACCCTGTTTCCAGGGTAACTGACTGCCCTGTTTCCGGGATAACTGACTGCCCTGTTTCCAGGGTAACTGACTGCCCTGTTTCCGGGATAACTGACTGCCCTGTTTCCAGGGTAACTGACTGCCCTGTTTCCGGGGTAACTGACTGCCCTGTTTCCAGGCTAACTGACGGCCTGTTTCCAGGATAACTGATCACCCTGTTTCCGGGATAACTGACTCCCCTGTTTCCAGGGTAACTGACTGCCCTGTTTCTAGGGGAATTGACTGCCCTGTTTCCGGGGCAAATGATCACCCTGTTTCCGGGGTAACTGACTAACCAGTTTCCAGGGTGACTGACTGCCCTGTTTCCAGGGTAACTGACTGCCCAGTTTCCGGGGTAACTGACTGCCCTGTTTCCTGGATAATTGACTGCCCAGTTTCCAGGTTAACTGACTGCCCAGTTTCCAGGGTAACTGATCATCCTTTTTCCGGGATAACTGACTGCCCTGTTTCCGGGATAACTGACTGCCCTGTTTCCAGGCTAACTGATCACCCTGTTTCCAGGGTAACTGACTGCCCAGTTTCCGGGGTAACTGACTGCCCTGTTTCCTGAGTAACTGACTGCCCTGCTTCCGGGGTAACTGACTGCCCTGTTTCCAGGGTAACTGACTGCCCAGTTTCCAGGGTGACTGACTGCCCTGTTTCCAGGGTAACTGACTGCCCAGTTTCCGGGTTAACTGACTGCCCTGTTTCCTGGGTAACTGTCTGCCCTGCTTCCGGGGTAACTGACTGCCCTGTTTCCAGGGTAACTGACTGCCCAGTTTCCAGGGTAACTGATCACCCTTTTTCCGGGATAACTGACTGCCCTGTTTCCGGGATAACTGACTGCCCTGTTTCCAGTGTAACTGATCACCCTGTTTCCGGGATAACTGTCTGCCCTGTTTCCGGGGTAACTGACTGCCCAGTTTCCAGGGTAACTGACTGCCCTGTTTCCGGGGTAACTGACTGCCCTGTTTCCAGGGTAACTGACTGCCCAGTTTCCAGGATAACTGATCACCCTGTTTCCGGGAGAACTGACTGCCCTGTTTCTGGGAGAAATGACTGCCCTGTTTCCAGGGTAACTGACTGCCCTGCTTCCGGGGTAACTGACCGCCCTGTTTCCAGGGTCACTGACCACCCTGTTTCCAGGATAACTGAAAGCCCTATTTCCAGGGTAACTGATCTCCCTGTTTCCGGGGTAACTGATCACCCTGTTTCCGGGTAACTGACTGCCCTGTTTCCGGGGTAACTGACTGCCCTGTTTCCAGGGTAACTGATCTCCCTGTTTCCAGTGCAACGGATCACCATGTTTCCGGGGTAACTGACTGCCCTGTTTCCAGGGCAACTGACCGCCCTGTTTCCGGGGGAACTGACTGCCCAGTTTCCAGGGTAACTGACTGCCCAGTTTCCAGGGTAACTAACTGCCCTGTTTCCGGGGTAACTGATTGCCCAGTTTCCAGGGTAACTGACTGCTCTGTTTCCAGGGTAACTGACAGCCCACCTTCCAGTGTAACTGATCACCCTGTTTCCAGGATAATTGACTGCCCTGTTTCCAGGGTAACTGACCGCCCTGTTTCCAGGGTAACTGACTGCCCAGTTTCCAGGGTAAATTATCACCCTGTTTCCGGGATAACTAACTGCCCTGTTTCCGGGATAGCTGACTGCCCTGTTTCCGGGGTAACTGATCACCCGGTTTCCGGGGTAACTGACTGCCCAGTTTCCGGGGTAACTGACTTCCCTGTTTCCAGGGTAACTGACTGCCCTGTTTCCGGGATAACTGACTGCCCTGTTTCCAGGGTAACTGATAACCCTGTTTCCGGGATAACTGACTGCCCTGTTTCCAGGGTAACTGACTGCCCAGTTTCCAGAGTAACTGAATAACCTGTTTCCAGGGTAACAGATCACCCTGTTTCCGGGATAACTGACTGCCCTGTTTCCAGGGGAACTGACTGCCCTGTTTCCGGGCTAACTGATCACCCTGTTTCCGGGGTAACTGACTAACGAGTTTCCAGGGAGACTGACTGCCCTTTTTCCAGGGTAACTGACTGCCCAGTTTCCGGGGTAACTGACTGACCTGTTTCCTGGGTAACTCACTGCCCTGCTTCTGGGGTAACTGACTGCCCTGTTTCCAGGTTAACTGACTGCCCAGTTTCCAGGGTAACTGATCACCCTGTTTCCGGGATAACTGACTCCCCTGTTTCCAGGGAAACTGACTGCCCAGTTTCCAGGGTAACTGACTGCCCTGTTTCCGGGGTAACTGACTGCCCTGTTTCCAGGGTAACAGACTGCCCTGTTTCCAGGGTAACTGATCACCCTGTTTCCGGGATAACTGACTGCCCTGTTTCCGGGAGAAATGACTGCCCTGTTTCCAGGGTAACTGACTGCCCTGTTTCCGGGGTAACTGACTGCCCTATTTCCAGGCTAACTGACTGCCCTGTTTCCAGGATAACTGATCACCCTGTTTCCGGGGTAACAGACTGCCCTGTTTCCGGGGTAACTGACCGCCCTGTTTCCTGGATAACTGATCACCCTGTTTCCCGGGTAACTGACCACCCTGTTTCCAGGGTCACTGACCACCCTGTTTCCAGGATAACTGAAAGCCCTGTTTCCAGGATAACTGATCTCCCTGTTTCCGGCGTAACTGATCACCCTGTTTCCGGGTAACTGACTGCCCTGTTTCCAGGGTAACTGATCTCCCTGTTTCCAGGGTAACTGATCACCCAGTTTCAGGGGTAACTGACTGCCCTGTTTCCAGGGTAACTGACTGCCCTGTTTCCGGGGTAACTGACTGCCCTGTTTCCAGGATAACTGATCACTCTGTTTCCGGGGTAACTGACCACCCTGTTTCCGGGGCAAATGACTTATCTGTTTCCAGGGTTACTGACCACCCTGTTTCTGGGGTAACTGACTGCCCTGTTTCCAGGGTAACTGACTGCCCTGTTTCCAGGATAACTGATCACCCTGTTTCCAGTGTAACTGACCATCCTGTTTCCAGGGTAACTGACTGCCCAGTTTCCAGGGTAACTGACTGCCCTGTTTCCGGGGTATATGATCTCCCTGTTTCCGGGATAACTGACCGCCCTGTTTCCAGGATAACTGACCGCCCTATTTCCGGGGTAACTGACCGCCCTGTTTCCAGGATAACTGACTGCCCTGTTTCCGGGATAACTGACTGCCCTGTTTACTGGATAACTGACCGCCCTGTTTCCAGGTTAACTGACTGCCCTGTTTCCGGGATAACTGACTGCCCTGTTTCCAGGGTAACTGACTGCCCTGTTTCCGGGATAACTGACTGCCCTGTTTCCAGGGTAACTGATAACACTGTTTCCGGGATAACTGACTGCCCTGTTTCCAGGGTAACTGACTGCCCAGTTTCCAGGGTAACTGACTGCCCTGTTTACAGGGCAAGTGACCGCCCTGTTTCCGGGGTAACAGACTGCCCAGTTTCCAGGGTAACTGTTCACCCTGTTTCCGGGGTAACGGATCACCCTGTTTCCGGGGTAAATGACGGCCCTGTTTACAGGGTAACTGACCGCCCTGTTTCAGGGATAACTGTGTGCCCTGTTTCCAGGGTAAAAATATGCCCTGTTTCCGGGGTAACTGACCGCCCTGTTTCCAGGATAACTGATCACCCTGTTTCCGGGGTAACTGAGTAATCAGTTTCCAGGGTTACAGACTGCCCTGTTTCCAGGGTAACTGACTGCCCAGTTTCCAGCGTAACTGACTGCCCTGTTTCCAGGGTAACTGACTGCCCTGTTTCCGGGGTAACTGACTGCCCAGTTTCCAGGGTAACTGACTGCCCTGTTTCCGGGGTAACTGACTGCCCAGTTTCCAGGGTAACTGATCACCCTGTTTCCGGGATAACTGACTACCCTGTTTCCAGGGTAACTGACTGCCCAGTTTCCAGGGAAACTGATCACCCTGTTTCCGGGAGAACTGACTGCCCTGTTTCTGGGAGAAATGACTGCCCTGTTTCCAGGGTAACTGACTGCCCTGCTTCCGGGGTAACTGACCGCCCTGTTTCCAGGGTCACTGACCACCCTGTTTCCAGGATAACTGAAAGCCCTATTTCCAGGGTAACTGATCTCCCTGTTTCCGGGGTAACTGATCACCCTGTTTCCGGGTAACTGACTGCCCTGTTTCCGGGGTAACTGACTGCCCTGTTTCCAGGGTAACTGATCTCCCTGTTTCCAGTGCAACGGATCACCATGTTTCCGGGGTAACTGATCACCCTGTTTCCGGGTAACTGACCGCCCTGTTTCCAGGTTAACTGACTGCCCTGTTTCCGGGGTAACTGACTGCCCTGTTTCCAGGGTAACTGACTGCCCAGTTTCCAGAGTAACTGAATACCCTGTTTCCAGGGTAACTGACTGCCCTGTTTCCGGGATAACTGACTGCCCTGTTTCCAGGGTAACTGACTGCCCTGTTTCCGGGATAACTGACTGCCCTGTTTCCAGGGTAACTGACTGCCCTGTTTCCGGGGTAACTGACTGCCCTGTTTCCAGGCTAACTGACGGCCTGTTTCCAGGATAACTGATCACCCTGTTTCCGGGATAACTGACTCCCCTGTTTCCAGGGTAACTGACTGCCCTGTTTCTAGGGGAATTGACTGCCCTGTTTCCGGGGCAAATGATCACCCTGTTTCCGGGGTAACTGACTAACCAGTTTCCAGGGTGACTGACTGCCCTGTTTCCAGGGTAACTGACTGCCCAGTTTCCGGGGTAACTGACTGCCCTGTTTCCTGGATAATTGACTGCCCAGTTTCCAGGTTAACTGAATGCCCAGTTTCCAGGGTAACTGATCATCCTTTTTCCGGGATAACTGACTGCCCTGTTTCCGGGATAACTGACTGCCCTGTTTCCAGGCTAACTGATCACCCTGTTTCCAGGGTAACTGACTGCCCAGTTTCCGGGGTAACTGACTGCCCTGTTTCCTGAGTAACTGACTGCCCTGCTTCCGGGGTAACTGACTGCCCTGTTTCCAGGGTAACTGACTGCCCAGTTTCCAGGGTGACTGACTGCCCTGTTTCCAGGGTAACTGACAGCCCAGTTTCCGGGTTAACTGACTGCCCTGTTTCCTGGGTAACTGTCTGCCCTGCTTCCGGGGTAACTGACTGCCCTGTTTCCAGGGTAACTGACTGCCCAGTTTCCAGGGTAACTGATCACCCTTTTTCCGGGATAACTGACTGCCCTGTTTCCGGGATAACTGTCTGCCCTGTTTCCGGGGTAACTGACTGCCCAGTTTCCAGGGTAACTGACTGCCCTGTTTCCGGGGTAACTGACCGCCCTGTTTCCAGGGTAACTGACTGCCCAGTTTCCAGGATAACTGATCACCCTGTTTCCGGGAGAACTGACTGCCCTGTTTCTGGGAGAAATGACTGCCCTGTTTCCAGGGTAACTGACTGCCCTGCTTCCGGGGTAACTGACCGCCCTGTTTCCAGGGTCACTGACCACCCTGTTTCCAGGATAACTGAAAGCCCTATTTCCAGGGTAACTGATCTCCCTGTTTCCGGGGTAACTGATCACCCTGTTTCCGGGTAACTGACTGCCCTGTTTCCGGGGTAACTGACTGCCCTGTTTCCAGGGTAACTGATCTCCCTGTTTCCAGTGCAACGGATCACCATGTTTCCGGGGTAACTGACTGCCCTGTTTCCAGGGCAACTGACCGCCCTGTTTCCGGGGGAACTGACTGCCCAGTTTCCAGGGTAACTGACTGCCCAGTTTCCAGGGTAACTAACTGCCCTGTTTCCGGGGTAACTGATTGCCCAGTTTCCAGGGTAACTGACTGCTCTGTTTCCAGGGTAACTGACAGCCCACCTTCCAGTGTAACTGATCACCCTGTTTCCAGGATAATTGACTGCCCTGTTTCCAGGGTAACTGACCGCCCTGTTTCCAGGGTAACTGACTGCCCAGTTTCCAGGGTAAATTATCACCCTGTTTCCGGGATAACTAACTGCCCTGTTTCCGGGATAGCTGACTGCCCTGTTTCCGGGGTAACTGATCACCCGGTTTCCGGGGTAACTGACTGCCCAGTTTCCGGGGTAACTGACTTCCCTGTTTCCAGGGTAACTGACTGCCCTGTTTCCGGGATAACTGACTGCCCTGTTTCCAGGGTAACTGATAACCCTGTTTCCGGGATAACTGACTGCCCTGTTTCCAGGGTAACTGACTGCCCAGTTTCCAGAGTAACTGAATAACCTGTTTCCAGGGTAACAGATCACCCTGTTTCCGGGATAACTGACTGCCCTGTTTCCAGGGGAACTGACTGCCCTGTTTCCGGGCTAACTGATCACCCTGTTTCCGGGGTAACTGACTAACGAGTTTCCAGGGAGACTGACTGCCCTTTTTCCAGGGTAACTGACTGCCCAGTTTCCGGGGTAACTGACTGACCTGTTTCCTGGGTAACTCACTGCCCTGCTTCTGGGGTAACTGACTGCCCTGTTTCCAGGTTAACTGACTGCCCAGTTTCCAGGGTAACTGATCACCCTGTTTCCGGGATAACTGACTCCCCTGTTTCCAGGGAAACTGACTGCCCAGTTTCCAGGGTAACTGACTGCCCTGTTTCCGGGGTAACTGACTGCCCTATTTCCAGGCTAACTGACTGCCCTGTTTCCAGGATAACTGATCACCCTGTTTCCGGGGTAACTGACTGCCCTGTTTCCGGGGTAACTGACCGCCCTGTTTCCTGGATAACTGATCACCCTGTTTCCCGGGTAACTGACCACCCTGTTTCCAGGGTCACTGACCACCCTGTTTCCAGGATAACTGAAAGCCCTGTTTCCAGGATAACTGATCTCCCTGTTTCCGGCGTAACTGATCACCCTGTTTCCGGGTAACTGACTGCCCTGTTTCCAGGGTAACTGATCTCCCTGTTTCCAGGGTAACTGATCACCCAGTTTCAGGGGTAACTGACTGCCCTGTTTCCAGGGTAACTGACTGCCCTGTTTCCGGGGTAACTGACTGCCCTGTTTCCAGGATAACTGATCACTCTGTTTCCGGGGTAACTGACCACCCTGTTTCCGGGGCAAATGACTAATCTGTTTCCAGGGTTACTGACCACCCTGTTTCTGGGGTAACTGACTGCCCTGTTTCCGGGGTAACTGACTGCCCTGTTTCCAGGATAACTGATCACCCTGTTTCCAGTGTAACTGACCATCCTGTTTCCAGGGTAACTGACTGCCCAGTTTCCAGGGTAACTGACTGCCCTGTTTCCGGGGTATATGATCTCCCTGTTTCCGGGATAACTGACCGCCCTGTTTCCAGGATAACTGACCGCCCTATTTCCGGGGTAACTGACCGCCCTGTTTCCAGGATAACTGACTGCCCTGTTTCCGGGATAACTGACTGCCCTGTTTACTGGATAACTGACCGCCCTGTTTCCAGGTTAACTAACTGCCCTGTTTCCGGGATAACTGACTGCCCTGTTTCCAGGGTAACTGACTGCCCTGTTTCCGGGATAACTGACTGCCCTGTTTCCAGGGTAACTGATAACACTGTTTCCGGGATAACTGACTGCCCTGTTTCCAGGGTAACTGACTGCCCAGTTTCCAGGGTAACTGACTGCCCTGTTTACAGGGCAAGTGACCGCCCTGTTTCCGGAGTAACAGACTGCCCAGTTTCCAGGGTAACTGTTCACCCTGTTTCCGGGGTAACGGATCACCCTGTTTCCGGGGTAAATGACGGCCCTGTTTACAGGGTAACTGACCGCCCTGTTTCAGGGATAACTGTGTGCCCTGTTTCCAGGGTAAAAATCTGCCCTGTTTCCGGGGTAACTGACCGCCCTGTTTCCAGGATAACTGATCACCCTGTTTCCGGGGTAACTGAGTAATCAGTTTCCAGGGTTACAGACTGCCCTGTTTCCAGGGTAACTGACTGCCCAGTTTCCAGCGTAACTGACTGCCCTGTTTCCAGGGTAACTGACTGCCCTGTTTCCGGGGTAACTGACTGCCCAGTTTCCAGGGTAACTGACTGCCCTGTTTCCGGGGTAACTGACTGCCCAGTTTCCAGGGTAACTGATCACCCTGTTTCCGGGATAACTGACTACCCTGTTTCCAGGGTAACTGACTGCCCAGTTTCCAGGGAAACTGATCACCCTGTTTCCGGGAGAACTGACTGCCCTGTTTCTGGGAGAAATGACTGCCCTGTTTCCAGGGTAACTGACTGCCCTGCTTCCGGGGTAACTGACCGCCCTGTTTCCAGGGTCACTGACCACCCTGTTTCCAGGATAACTGAAAGCCCTATTTCCAGGGTAACTGATCTCCCTGTTTCCGGGGTAACTGATCACCCTGTTTCCGGGTAACTGACTGCCCTGTTTCCGGGGTAACTGACTGCCCTGTTTCCAGGGTAACTGATCTCCCTGTTTCCAGTGCAACGGATCACCATGTTTCCGGGGTAACTGACTGCCCTGTTTCCAGGGCAACTGACCGCCCTGTTTCCGGGGGAACTGACTGCCCAGTTTCCAGGGTAACTGACTGCCCAGTTTCCAGGGTAACTAACTGCCCTGTTTCCGGGGTAACTGACTGCCCAGTTTCCAGGGTAACTGACTGCTCTGTTTCCAGGGTAACTGACAGCCCACCTTCCAGTGTAACTGATCACCCTGTTTCCAGGATAATTGACTGCCCTGTTTCCAGGGTAACTGACCGCCCTGTTTCCAGGGTAACTGACTGCCCAGTTTCCAGGGTAAATTATCACCCTGTTTCCGGGATAACTAACTGCCCTGTTTCCGGGATAACTGACTGCCCTGTTTCCGGGGTAACTGATCACCCGGTTTCCGGGGTAACTGACTGCCCAGTTTCCGGGGTAACTGACTTCCCTGTTTCCAGGGTAACTGACTGCCCTGTTTCCGGGATAACTGACTGCCCTGTTTCCAGGGTAACTGATAACCCTGTTTCCGGGATAACTGACTGCCCTGTTTCCAGGATAACTGAATGCCCAGTTTCCAGAGTAACTGAATAACCTGTTTCCAGGGTAACAGATCACACTGTTTCCGGGATAACTGACTGCCCTGTTTCCAGGGTAACTGACTGCCCTGCTTCCAGGGTAACTGACTGCCCTGTTTCCGGAGTAACTGATCACCCTGTTTCCGGGGTAACTGACTAACCAGTTTCCAGGGAGACTGACTGCCCTTTTTCCAGGGTAACTGACTGCCCAGTTTCCGGGGTAACTGACTGACCTGTTTCCTGGGTAACTCACTGCCCTGCTTCCGGGGTAACTGACTGCCCTGTTTCCAGGTTAACTGACTGCCCAGTTTCCAGGGTAACTGATCACCCTGTTTCCGGGATAACTGACTCCCCTGTTTCCAGGGTAACTGACTGCCCAGTTTCCAGGGTAACTGACTGCCCTGTTTCCGGGGTAACTGACTGCCCTGTTTCCAGGGTAACAGACTGCCCAGTTTCCAGGGTAACTGATCACCCTGTTTCCGGGATAACTGACTGCCCTGTTTCCGGGAGAAATGACTGCCCTGTTTCCAGGGTAACTAACTGCCCTGTTTCCGGGGTAACTGACTGCCCTATTTCCAGGCTAACTGACTGCCTGTTTCCAGGATAACTGATCACCCTGTTTCCGGGGTAACTGACGGCCCTGTTTCCGGGGTAACTGACCGCCCTGTTTCCTGGATAACTGATCACCCTGTTTCCCGGGTAACTGACCACCCTGTTTCCAGGGTCATTGACCACCCTGTTTCCAGGATAACTGAAAGCCCTGTTTCCAGGATAACTGATCTCCCTGTTTCCGGCGTAACTGATCACCCTGTTTCCGGGTAACTGACTGCCCTGTTTCCAGGGTAACTGATCTCCCTGTTTCCAGGGTAACTGATCACCCTGTTTCAGGGGTAACTGACTGCCCTGTTTCCAGGGTAACTGACTGCCCTATTTCCGGGGTAACTGACTGCCCTGTTTCCAGGATAACTGATCACTCTGTTTCCGGGGTAACTGACCACCCTGTTTCCGGGGCAAATGTCTAATCTGTTTCCAGGGTTACTGACCACCCTGTTTCTGGGGTAACTGACTGCCCTGTTTCCGGGGTAACTGACTGCCCTGTTTCCAGGATAACTGATCACCCTGTTTCCAGTGTAACTGACCATCCTGTTTCCAGGGTGACAGACTGCCCTTTTTCCAGGGTAACTGACTGCCCTGTTTCCGGGGTATATGTTCTCCCGGTTTCCGGGGTAACTGACCGCCCTGTTTCCAGGATAACTGACCGCCCTATTTCCGGGGTAACTGACCGCCCTGTTTCCAGGATAACTGACTGCCCTGTTTCCGGGATAACTGACTGCCCTGTTTACTGGATAACTGACCGCCCTGTTTCCAGGTTAACTAACTGCCCTGTTTCCGGGATAACTGACTGCCCTGTTTCCAGGGTAACTGACTGCCCTGTTTCCGGGATAACTGACTGCCCTGTTTCCAGGGTAACTGATAACACTGTTTCCGGGATAACTGACTGCCCTGTTTCCAGGGTAACTGACTGCCCAGTTTCCAGGGTAACTGACTGCCCTGTTTCCGGGGTAACTGACTGCCCTGTTTCCAGGGTAACTGACTGCCCAGTTTCCAGAGTAACTGAATATCCTGTTTCCAGGGTAACTGACTGCCCTGTTTCCGGGATAACTGACTGCCCTGTTTCCAGGGTAACTGACTGCCCTTTTTCCGGGGTAACTGACTGCCCTGTTTCCAGGGTAACTGATCACCCTGTTTCCGGGATAACTGACTGCCCTGTTTCCGGGATAACTGACTGCCCTGTTTCCAGGGTAATTGACTGCCCTGTTTCCGGTGTAACTGACTGCCCTGTTTCCAGGCTAACTGACTGCCCTGTTTCCAGGATAACTGATCACCCTGTTTCTGGGGTAACTGACTGCCCTGTTTCCGGGGTAACTGACCGCCCTGTTTCCAGGATAACTGATCACCCACCTTCCAGGGGAACTGACTGCCCTGTTTCCGGGGTAACTGACTGCCCTGTTTCCAGGATAACTGACTGCTCTGTTTCCAGGTTAACTGACTGCCCTGTTTCCAGTGTAACTAACTGCCCTGTTTCCGGGGTAACTGATCACCCTGTTTCCGGGATAAATGAATACCCTGTTTCCAGGGCAACTGACTGCCCACTTTCCAGGGTAACTGATCACCCTGTATCCGGGATAACTGAATACCCTGTTTGCAGGGCAACTGACTGCCCAGTTTCCAGGGTAACTGACTGCCCTGTTTCCAGGGCAAGTGACCGCCCTGTTTCCGGGGTAACAGACTGCCCAGTTTCCAGGGTAACTGTTCACCCTGTTTCCGGGGTAACGGATCACCCTGTTTACGGGGTAAATGACGGCCCTGTTTACAGGGTAAGTGACCGCCCTGTTTCAGGGATAACTGTGTGCCCTGTTTCCAGGGTAAAAAACTGCCCTGTTTCCGGGGTAACTGACCGCCCTGTTTCCAGGATAACTGATCACCCTGTTTCCGGGGTAACTGAGTAATCTGTTTCCAGGGTTACTGACTGCCCTGTTTCCAGGGTAACTGACTGCCCAGTTTCCAGCGTAACTGACTGCCCTGTTTCCAGGGTAACTGACTGCCCTGTTTCCGGGGTAACTACTGCCCAGTTTCCAGGGTAACTGACTGCCCTGTTTCCGGGGTAACTGACTGCCCAGTTTCCAGGGTAACTGATCACCCTGTTTCCGGGATAACTGACTACCCTGTTTCCAGGGTAACTGACTGCCCAGTTTCCAGGGAAACTGACTGCCCTGTTTCCGGGGTAACTGACTGCACAGTTTCCAGGGTAACTGATCACCCTGTTTCCGGGATAACTGACTGCCCTGTTTCCGGGATAACTGACTGCCTGTTTCCAGGGTAACTGACTGCCCTGTTTCCGGGGTAACTGATTGCCCTGTTTCCAGCGTAACTGATCACCCTGTTTCCGGGATAACTGACTGCCCTGTTTCGGGGATAACTGACTGCCCTGTATCCAGGGTAACTGACTGCCCTGTTTCCGGGGTAACTGACTGCCCTGTATCCAGGATAACTGATCACTCTGTTTCTGGGGTAACTGACCACCCTGTGTCCGGGGTAACTGACTAATCTGTTTCCAGGGTTACTGACCGCCCTGTTTCTGGGGTAACTGAGTGCCCTGTTTCCGGGGTAACTGACCGCCCTGTTTCCAGGATAACTGATCACCCTATTCCAGGGTAACAGACCATCCTGTTTCCAGGGTAACTGACTGCCCTGTTTCCAGGGTAACTGACCGCCCTGTTTCAGGCATAACTGCGTGCCCTGTTTCCAGGGTAAAAAACTGCCCTGTTTCTGGGGTAACTGACTGCCCTTTTTCCAGGATAACTGATCACCCTGTTTCCAGGGTAACTGAGTAATCTGTTTCCAGGGTTACTGACTGCCCTGTTTCCGGGGTAACTGACTGCCCAGTTTCCAGCGTAACTGACTGCCCTGTTTCCAGGGTAACTGACTGCCCTGTTTCCGGGGTAACTGACTGCCCAGTTTCCAGGGTAACTGACTGCCCTGTTTCCGGGGTAACTGACTGCCCAGTTTCCAGGGTAACTGATCACCCTGTTTCCCGAATAACTGACTACCCTGTTTCCAGGGTAACTGACTGCCCAGTTTCCAGGGTAACTGACTGCCCTGTTTCCGGGGTAACAGATCTCCCTGTTTCCGGTGTAACTGACCGCACTGTTTCCAGGATAACTGAACGCCCCATTTTCCAGGGTAACTGACTGCCCTGTTTCCGGGGTAACTGACTGCCCTGTTTCCAGGGTAACAGATCACCCTGTTTCCGGGATAACTGACTGCCCTGTTTCCGGGATTACTGACTGCCCTGTTTCCAGGGTAACTGACTGCCCTGTTTCCGGGGTAACTGACTGCCCTGTTTCCAGGATAACTGACTGCCCTGTTTCCAGGATAACTGATCACCCTGTTTCCAGGGTAACTGACTGCCCTGTTTCCGGGGTAACTGACTGCCCTGTTTCCAGGATAACTGAACACCCTGTTTCCGGGGTAACTGACCACCCTGTTTCCAGGGTCACTGACCACCCTGTTTCCAGGATAACTGACTCCCCTGTTTCCAGGGTAACTGACTGCCCTGTTTCCGGGGTAACTGACCGCCCTGTTTCCAGGATAACTGACCTAAATGTTTCCGGGGTAACTGACCGCCCTGTTTCCAGGATAACTGACTGCCCTGTTTCCAGGTTAACTGACTGCCCTGTTTCCAGTGTAACTGACTGCCCTATTTCCAGGGGAACTGACTGCCCTGTTTCCGGGGTAAATGATCACCCTGTTTCCGGGGTAACTGACTAACCAGTTTCCAGGGTGACTGACTGCCCTGTTTCCAGGGTAACTGACTGCCCAGTTTCCGGGGTAACTGACTGCCCTGTTTCCTGGGTAGTTGACTGCCCTGCTTCCGGGGTAACTGACTGCCCTGTTTCCAGGTTAACTGACTGCCCAGTTTCCAGGGTAACTGATCACCCTTTTCCCGGGATAACTGACTGCCCTGTTTCCGGGATGACTGACTGCCCTGTTTCCAGGGTAACTGATCACCCAGTTTACGGGATAACTGACTCCCCTGTTTCCAGGGTAACTGACTGCCCAGTTTCCAGGGTAACTGACTGCCCTGTTTCCGGGGTAACTGACTGCCCTGTTTCCAGGGTAACTGACTGCCCAGTTTCCAGGGTGACTGATCCCCCTGTTTCCGGGATAACTGACTGCCCTGTTTGCGGGAGAAATGACTGCCCTGTTTCCAGGGTAACTGACTGCCCTGTTTCCGGGGTAACTGACTGCCCTGTTTCCAGGGTAACTGATCACCCTGTTTACGGGATAAATGACTGCCCTGTTTCCGGGATAACTGACTGCCCTGTTTCCAGGACAACTGACTGCCCTGTTTCCGGGGTAACTGACTGCCCTGTTTCCAGGCTAACTGACTGCCCTGTTTCCAGGATAACTGATCACCCTGTTTCCGGGATAACTGACTGCCCTGTTTCCGGGGTAACTGACCGCCCTGTTTCCAGGATAACTGATCACCCTGTTTCCGGGGTAACTGACCACCCTGTTTCCAGGGTCACTGACCACCCTGTTTCCAGGATAACTGAAAGCCCTGTTTCCAGAGTAACTTATCTCCCTGTTTCCGGGGTAACTGATCACCCTGTTTCCGGGTAACTGACTGCCCTGTTTCCAGGGTATCTGATGTCCCATTTTCCAGGGTAACTGATCACCCTGTTTCCGGGGTAACTGACTGCCCTGTTTCCAGCGTAACTGATCTCCCTGTTTCCAGTGCAACGGATCACCATGTTTCCGGGATAACTGACTGCCCTGTTTCCAGGGCAACTGACCGCCCTGTTTCCGGGGTAACTGACTGCCCTGTTTCCACGGCAACTGACCGCCCTGTTTCCGGGGTAAATGACTGCCCTGTTTCCAGGGTAACTGACCGCCCTGTTTCAGGGATAACTGTGAGCCCTATTTCCAGGGTAAAAACTGCCCTGTCTCCAGGGTAACTGACCGCCCTGTTTCCAGTATAACTGATCACCTTGTTTCCGGAGTAACTGAGTAATCTTTTTCCAGGGTTACTGACTGCCCTGTTTCCGGGGTAACTGACTGCCCAGTTTCCAGCGTAACTGACTGCCCTGTTTCCGGGGTAACTGACTGCCCTGTTTCCAGGGTAACTGACTGCCCAGTTTCCAGGGTAACTGACTGCCCTGTTTCCGGGGTAACTGACTGCCCTGTTTCCAGGGTAACTGACTGCCCAGTTTCCAGGGTGACTGATCCCCCTGTTTCCGGGATAACTGACTGCCCTGTTTGCGGGAGAAATGACTGCCCTGTTTCCAGGGTAACTGACTGCCCTGTTTCCGGGGTAACTGACTGCCCTGTTTCCAGGGTAACTGATCACCCTGTTTACGGGATAAATGACTGCCCTGTTTCCGGGATAACTGACTGCCCTGTTTCCAGGACAACTGACTGCCCTGTTTCCGGGGTAACTGACTGCCCTGTTTCCAGGCTAACTGACTGCCCTGTTTCCAGGATAACTGATCACCCTGTTTCCGGGATAACTGACTGCCCTGTTTCCGGGGCAACTGACCGCCCTGTTTCCAGGATAACTGATCACCCTGTTTCCGGGGTAACTGACCACCCTGTTTCCAGGGTCACTGACCACCCTGTTTCCAGGATAACTGAAAGCCCTGTTTCCAGAGTAACTTATCTCCCTGTTTCCGGGGTAACTGATCACCCTGTTTCCGGGTAACTGACTGCCCTGTTTCCAGGGTATCTGATGTCCCATTTTCCAGGGTAACTGATCACCCTGTTTCCGGGGTAACTGACTGCCCTGTTTCCAGGGTAACTGATCTCCCTGTTTCCAGTGCAACGGATCACCATGTTTCCGGGATAACTGACTGCCCTGTTTCCAGGGCAACTGACCGCCCTGTTTCCGGGGTAACTGACTGCCCAGTTTCCAGGGTAACTAACTGCCCTGTTTCCGGGGTAACTGATCACCCTGTTTCCGGGATAACTGAATACCCTGTTTCCAGGGCAACTGACTGCCCAGTTTCCAGGGTAACTGATCACCCTGTTTCTGGGATAACTGACTGCCCTGTTTCCAGGGCAACTGACTGCCCAGTTTCCAGGGTAACTGACTGCCCTGTTTCCAGGGCAAGTGACCGCCCTGTTTCCGGGTTAACAGACTGCCTAGTTTCCAGGGTAACTGTTCACCCTGTTTCCGGGGTAACGGATCACCCTGTTTCCGGGGTAAATGACGGCCCTGTTTCCGGGGTAACTGACCGCCCTGTTTCAGGGATAACTGTGTGCCCTGTTTCCAGGGTAAAAAACTGCCCTGCTTCCGGGGTAACTGACCGCCCTGTTTCCAGGATAACTGATCACCCTGTTTCCGGGGTAACTGACTGCCCAGTTTCCAGGGTAACTGACTGCTCTGTTTCCAGGGTAACTGACAGCCCACCTTCCAGTGTAACTGATCACCCTGTTTCCAGGATAATTGACTGCCCTGTTTCCAGGGTAACTGACCGCCCTGTTTCCAGGGTAACTGACTGCCCAGTTTCCAGGGTAAATTATCACCCTGTTTCCGGGATAACTAACTGCCCTGTTTCCGGGATAACTGACTGCCCTGTTTCCGGGGTAACTGATCACCCTGTTTCCGGGGTAACTAACTGCCCTGTTTCCGGGATAACTGACTCCCCTGTTTCCAGGGTAACTGACTGCCCAGTTTCCAGGGTAAATTATCACCCTGTTTCCGGGATAACTAACTGCCCTGTTTCCGGGATAACTGACTCCCCTGTTTCCAGGGTAACTGACTGCCCAGTTTCCAGGGTAACTGACTGCCTGTTTCCGGGGTAACTGACTGCCCTGTTTCCAGGGTAACTGATCACCCTGTTTACGGGATAAATGACTGCCCTGTTTCCAGGGTAACTGACTGCCCTGTTTCCGGGGTAACTGACTGCCCTGTTTCCAGGGTAACTGATCACCCTGTTTACGGGATAAAAGACTGCCCTGTTTCCGGGATAACTGACTGCCCTGTTTCCAGGATATCTGACTGCCCTGTTTCCGGGGTAACTGACTGCCCTGTTTCCAGGCTAACTGACTGCCCTGTTTCCAGGATAACTGATCACCCTGTTTCCGGGATAACTGACTGCCCTGTTTCCGGGGTAACTGACCGCCCTGTTTCCAGGATAACTGATCACCCTGTTTCCGGGGTAACTGACCACCCTGTTTCCAGGGTCACTGACCACCCTGTTTCCAGGATAACTGAAAGCCCTGTTTCCAGGGTAACTGATCTCCCTGTTTCCGGGGTAACTGATCACCCTGTTTCCGGGTAACTGACTGCCCTGTTTCCAGGGTATCTGATGTCCCTGTTTCCAGGGTAACTGATCACCCTGTTTCCGGGGTAACTGACTGCCCTGTTTCCAGGGTAACTGATCTCCCTGTTTCCAGTGCAACGGATCACCATGTTTCCGGGGTAACTGACTGCCCTGTTTCCAGGGCAACTGACCGCCCTGTTTCCGGGGTAACTGACTGCCCAGTTTCCAGGGTAACTGTTCACCCTGTTTCCGGGGTAACGGATCACCCTGTTTCCGGGGTAAATGACTGCCCTGTTTCCAGGGTAACTGACCGCCCTGTTTCAGGGATAACTGTGAGCCCTATTTCCAGGGTAAAAAACTGCCCTGTTTCCAGGGTAACTGACCGCCCTGTTTCCAGTATAACTGATCACCCTGTTTCCGGAGTAACTGAGTAATCTTTTTCCAGGGTTACTGACTGCCCTGTTTCCGGGGTAACTGACTGCCCAGTTTCCGGCGTAACTGACTGCCCTGTTTCCAGGGTAACTGACTGCCCAGTTTCCAGGGTAACTGACTGCCCAGTTTCCAGGGTAACTAACTGCCCAGTTTCCGGGGTAACTGATCACCCTGTTTCCGGGATAACTGAATACCCTGTTTCCAGGGTATCTGATGTCCCTGTTTCCAGGGTAACTGATCACCCTGTTTCCGGGGTAACTGACTGCCCTGTTTCCAGGGTAACTGATCTCCCTGTTTCCAGTGCAACGGATCACCATGTTTCCGGGGTAACTGACTGCCCTGTTTCCAGGGCAACTGACCGCCCTGTTTCTGGGGTAACTGACTGCCCAGTTTCCAGGGTAACTGTTCACCCTGTTTCCGGGGTAACGGATCACCCTGTTTCCGGGGTAAATGACTGCCCTGTTTCCAGGGTAACTGACCGCCCTGTTTCAGGGATAACTGTGAGCCCTATTTCCAGGGTAAAAAACTGCCCTGTTTCCAGGGTAACTGACCGCCCTGTTTCCAGTATAACTGATCACCCTGTTTCCGGAGTAACTGAGTAATCTTTTTCCAGGGTTCCTGACTGCCCTGTTTCCGGGGTAACTGACTGCCCAGTTTCCAGCGTAACTGACTGCCCTGTTTCCAGGGTAACTGACTGCCCAGTTTCCAGGGTAACTGACTGCCCAGTTTCCAGGGTAACTAACTGCCCTGTTTCCGGGGTAACTGATCACCCTGTTTCCGGGATAACTGAATACCCTGTTTCCAGGGCAACTGACTGCCCAGTTTCCAGGGTAACTGATCACCCTGTTTCTGGGATAACTGACTGCCCTGTTTCCAGGGCAATTGACTGCCCAGTTTCCAGGGTAACTGACTGCCCGGTTTCCAGGGCAAGTGACCGCCCTGTTTCCGGGTTAACAGACTGCCCAGTTTCCAGGGTAACTGTTCACCCTGTTTCCGGGGTAACGGATCACCCTGTTTCCGGGGTAAATGACGGCCCTGTTTCCAGGGTCACTGACCACCCTGTTTCCAGGATAACTGAAAGCCCTATTTCCAGGGTAACTGATCTCCCTGTTTCCGGGGTAACTGATCACCCTGTTTCCGGGTAACTGACTGCCCTGTTTCCGGGGTAACTGACTGGCCTGTTTCCAGGGTAACTGACTGCCCAGTTTCCAGGGTAACTGATCACCCTTTTTCCGGGATAACTGACTGCCCTGTTTCCGGGATAACTGACTGCCCTGTTTCCAGGGTAACTGATCACCCTGTTTCCGGGATAACTGTCTGCCCTGTTTCCGGGATAACTGACTGCCCAGTTTCCAGGGTAACAGACTGCCCTGTTTCCGGAGTAACTTACCATCCTGTTTCCAGGGTCACTGACCACCCTGTTTCCAGGATAACTGAAAGCCCTGTTTCCAGGGTAACTGACTGCCCTGTTTCCGGGAAAACTGTCTGCCCTGTTTCCTGGGTAACTGACTGCCCTGCTTCCGGGGTAACTGACTGGCCTGTTTCCAGGGTAACTGACTGCCCAGTTTCCAGGGTAACTGATCAACCTTTTTCCGGGATAACTGACTGCCCTGTTTCCGGGATAACTGACTGCCCTGTTTCCAGGGTAACTGATCACCCTGTTTCCGGGATAACTGTCTGCCCTGTTTCCGGGATAACTGACTGCCCAGTTTCCAGGGTAACAGACTGCCCACTTTCCGGGGTAACTGACTGCCCTGTTTCCAGGGTAACTGACTGCCCAGTTTCCAGGGTAACTGATCACCCTGTTTCCGGGAGAACTGACTGCCCTGTTTCCGGGAGAAATGACTGCCCTGTTTCCAGGGTAACTGACTGCCCTGCTTCCGGGGTAACTGACTGCCCTGTTTCCAGGGTAACTGATCACCCTGTTTCCGGGATAACTGACTGCCCTGTTTCCGTGATAACTGACTGCCCTGTTTCCAGGGTAACTGACTTACCCTGTTTCCGGGGTAACTGACTGCCCTGTTTCCAGGGTAACTGACTGCCCTGTTTCCAGGATAACTGATCACCCTGTTTCCGGGGTAACTGACCGCCCTGTTTCCGGGGTAACTGACCGCCCTGTTTCCAGGGTCACTGACCACCCTGTTTCCAGGATAACTGAAAGTGCTGTTTCCAGGGTAACTGATCTCCCTGTTTCCGGGGTAACTGATCACCCTGTTTCCAGGATAACAGATCACTCTGTTTCCGGGGTAACTGATCACACTTTTTCCGGGGTAACTGACCACCCTGTTTCCGGGGTAACTGACTAATCTGTTTCCAGGGTTACTGACAGCCCTGTTTCTAGGATAACTGATCACTCTGTTTCCGGGGTAACTGATCACTCTGTTTCCGGGGTAACTGACCACCCTGTTTCCGGGGTAACTGACTAATCTGTTTCCAGGGTTACTGACAGCCCTGTTTCTGGGGTAACTGACTGCCCTGTTTCCGGGGTAACTGACCGCCCTGTTTCCAGGATAACTGATCACCCTGTTTCCAGTGCAACTGACCATCCTGTTTCCAGGGTAACTGACTGCCCAGTTTCCAGGGTAACTGACTGCCCTGTTTCCGGGGTAACAGATCTCCCTGTTTCCGGGGTAACTGACCGCCCTGTTTCCAGGATAACTGACCGCCCTATTTCCGGGGTAACTGACTGCCCTGTTTCCAGGATAACTGACTGCCCTGTTTCCGGGATAACTGACTGCCCTGTTTACTGGAAAACTGACCGCCCTGTTTCCAGGTTAACTGACTGCCCTGTTTCCGGGGTAACTGACTGCCCTGTTTCCAGGGTAACTGACTGCCCTGTTTCCGGGATAACTGACTGCCCAGTTTCCAGAGTAACTGAATACCCTGTTTCCAGGGTAACTGACTGCCCTGTTTCCGGGATAACTGACTGCCCTGTTTCCAGGGTAACTGATCACCCTGTTTCCTGGGTAACTGACTGCCCTGTTTCCAGGGGAACTGACTGCCCTGTTTCCGGGGTAAATGATCACCCTGTTTCCGGGGTAACTGACTAACCAGTTTCCAGGGTGACTGACTGCCCAGTTTCCAGGGTAACTGATCACCCTTTTTCCGGGACAACTGACTGCCCTGTTTCCGGGATAACTGACTGCCCTGTTTCCAGGGTAACTGATCACCCTGTTTCCGGGATAACTGACTCCCATGTTTCCAGGGTAACTGACTGCCCAGTTTCCGGGGGAACTGACTGCCCTGTTTCCTGAGTAACTGACTGCCCTGCTTCCGGGGTAACTGACTGCCCTGTTTCCAGGGTAACTGACTGCCCAGTTTCCAGGGTAACTGATCACCCTTTTTCCGTGATAACTGACTGCCCTGTTTCCGGGATTACTGACTGCCCTGTTTCCGGGGTAACTGATCACCCTGTTTCCGGGGTAACTGTCTAACCAGTTTCCAGGGTGACTGACTGCCCTGTTTCCAGGGTAACTGACTGCCCAGTTTCCGGGTTAACTGACTGCCCTGTTTCCTGGGTAACTGTCTGCCCTGCTTCCGGGGTAACTGACTGCCCTGTTTCCAGGGTAACTGACTGCCCAGTTTCCAGGGTAACTGATCACCCTTTTTCCGGGATAACTGACTGCCCTGTTTCCGGGATAACTGACTGCCCTGTTTCCAGGGTAACTGATCACCCTGTTTCCGGGATAACTGTCTGCCCTGTTTCCGGGATAACTGACTGCCCAGTTTCCAGGGTAACTGACTGCCCTGTTTCCGGGGTAACTGACTGTCCTGTTTCCAGGGCAACTGACTGCCCAGTTTCCAGGGTAACTGATCACCCTGTTTCCAGGAGAACTGACTGCCCTGTTTCTGGGAGAAATGACTGCCCTGTTTCCAGGGTAACTGACTGCCCTGCTTCCGGGGTAACTGACCGCCCTGTTTCCAGGGTCACTGACCACCCTGTTTCCAGGATAACTGAAAGCCCTATTACCAGGGTAACTGATCTCCCTGTTTCCGGGGTAACTGATCACCCTGTTTCCGGGTAACTGACTGCCCTGTTTCCGGGGTAACTGACAGGCCTGTTCCCAAGGTAACTGACTGCCCAGTTTCCAGGGTAACTGATCACCCTTTTTCCGGGATAACTGACTGCCCTGTTTCCGGGATAACTGACTGCCCTGTTTCCAGGGTAACTGATCACCCTGTTTCCGGGATAACTGTCTGCCCTGTTTCCGGGATAACTGACTGCCCAGTTTCCAGGGTAACAGACTGCCCTGTTTCCGGAGTAACTGACCATCCTGTTTCCAGGGTCACTGACCACCCTGTTTCCAGGATAACTGAAAGCCCTGTTTCCAGGGTAACTGACTGCCCTGTTTCCGGGAAAACTGTCTGCCCTGTTTCCTGGGTAACTGACTGCCCTGCTTCCGGGGTAACTGACTGGCCTGTTTCCAGGGTAACTGACTGCCCAGTTTCCAGGGTAACTGATCAACCTTTTTCCGGGGTAACTGACTGCCCTGTTTCCGGGATAACTGACTGCCCTGTTTCCAGGATAACTGATCACCCTGTTTCCGGGATAACTGTCTGCCCTGTTTCCGGGATAACTGACTGCCCAGTTTCCAGGGTAACAGACTGCCCTGTTTCCGGGGTAACTGACTGCCCTGTTTCCAGGGTAACTGACTGCCCAGTTTCCAGGGTAACTGATCACCCTTTTTCCGGGAGAACTGACTGCCCTGTTTCCGGGAGAAATGACTGCCCTGTTTCCAGGGTAACTGACTGCCCTGCTTCCGGGGTAACTGACTGCCCTGTTTCCAGGGTAACTGATCACCCTGTTTCCGGGATAACTGACTGCCCTGTTTCCGGGATAACTGACTGCCCTGTTTCCAGGGTAACTGACTTTCCCTGTTTCCGGGGTAACTGACTGCCCTGTTTCCAGGCTAACTGACTGCCCTGTTTCCAGGATAACTGATCACCCTGTTTCCGGGGTAACTGACCGCCCTGTTTCCGGGGTAACTGACCGCCCTGTTTCCAGGGTCACTGACCACCCTGTTTCCAGGATAACTGAAAGTGCTGTTTCCAGGGTAACTGATCTCCCTGTTTCCGGGGTAACTGATCACCCTGTTTCCAGGATAACTGATCACTCTGTTTCCGGGGTAACTGATCACTCTTTTTCCGGGGTAACTGACCACCCTGTTTCTGGGGTAACTGACTAATCTGTTTCCAGGGTTACTGACAGCCCTGTTTCTGGGGTAACTGACTGCCCTGTTTCCGGGGTAACTGACCGACCTGTTTCCAGGATAACTGATCACCCTGTTTCCAGTGTAACTGACCATCCTGTTTCCAGGGTAACTGACTGCCCAGTTTCCAGGGTAACTGACTGCCCTGTTTCCGGGGTAACAGATCTCCCTGTTTACGGGGTAACTGACCGCGCTGTTTCCAGGATAACTGACCGCCCTATTTCCGGGGTAACTGACTGCCCTGTTTCCAGGATAACTGACTGCCCTGTTTCCGGGATAACTGACTGCCCTGTTTACTGGATAACTGACCGCCCTGTTTCCTGGTTAATTGACAGCCCTGTTTCCGGGGTAACTGACTGCCCTGTTTCCAGGGTAACTGACTGCCCAGTTTCCAGAGTAACTGAATACCCTGTTTCCAGGGTAACTGATCACCCTGTTTCCGGGAGAACTGACTGCCCTGTTTCCGGGAGAAATGACTGCCCTGTTTCCAGGGTAACTGACTGCCCTGCTTCCGGGGTAACTGACTGCCCTGTTTCCAGGGTAACTGATCACCCTGTTTCCGGGATAACTGACTGCCCTGTTTCCGGGATAACTGACTGCCCTGTTTCCAGGGTAACTGACTTACCCTGTTTCCGGGGTAACTGACTGCCCTGTTTCCAGGCTAACTGACTGCCCTGTTTCCAGGATAACTGATCACCCTGTTTCCGGGGTAACTGACCGCCCTGTTTCCGGGGTAACTGACCGCCCTGTTTCCAGGGTCACTGACCACCCTGTTTCCAGGATAACTGAAAGTGCTGTTTCCAGGGTAACTGATCTCCCTGTTTCCGGGGTAACTGATCACCCTGTTTCCAGGATAACTGATCACTCTGTTTCCGGGGTAACTGATCACACTTTTTCCGGGGTAACTGACCACCCTGTTTCCGGGGTAACTGACCACCCTGTTTCCGGGGTAACTGACTAATCTGTTTCCAGGGTTACTGACAGCCCTGTTTCTGGGGTAACTGACTGCCCTGTTTCCGGGGTAACTGACCGGCCTGTTTCCAGGATAACTGATCACCCTGTTTCCAGTGCAACTGACCATCCTGTTTCCAGGGTAACTGACTGCCCAGTTTCCAGGGTAACTGACTGCCCTGTTTCCGGGGTAACAGATCTCCCTGTTTCCGGGGTAACTGACCGCCCTGTTTCCAGGATAACTGACCGCCCTATTTCCGGGGTAACTGACTGCCCTGTTTCCAGGATAACTGACTGCCCTGTTTCCGGGATAACTGACTGCCCTGTTTACTGGAAAACTGACCGCCCTGTTTCCAGGTTAACTGACTGCCCTGTTTCCGGGGTAACTGACTGCCCTGTTTCCAGGGTAACTGACTGCCCTGTTTCCGGGATAACTGACTGCCCAGTTTCCAGAGTAACTGAATACCCTGTTTCCAGGGTAACTGACTGCCCTGTTTCCGGGATAACTGACTGCCCTGTTTCCAGGGTAACTGATAACCCTGTTTCCTGGGTAACTGACTGCCCTGTTTCCAGGGGAACTGACTGCCCTGTTTCCGGGGTAAATGATCACCCTGTTTCCGGGGTAAATGACTAACCAGTTTCCAGGGTGACTGACTGCCCTGTTTCCAGGGTAACTGACTGCCCAGTTTCCGGGGTAACTGACTGCCCTGTTTCCTGGGTAATTGACTGCCCAGTTTCCAGGTTAACTGACTGCCCAGTTTCCAGGGTAACTGATCACCCTTTTTCCGGGATAACTGACTGCCCTGTTTCCGGGATAACTGACTGCCCTGTTTCCAGGGTAACTGATCACCCTGTTTCCGGGATAACTGACTCCCATGTTTCCAGGGTAACTGACTGCCCAGTTTCCGGGGGAACTGACTGCCCTGTTTCCTGAGTAACTGACTGCCCTGCTTCCGGGGTAACTGACTGCCCTGTTTCCAGGGTAACTGACTGCCCAGTTTCCAGGGTAACTGATCACCCTTTTTCCGTGATAACTGACTGCCCTGTTTCCGGGATTACTGACTGCCCTGTTTCCGGGGTAACTGATCACCCTGTTTCCGGGGTAACTGTCTAACCAGTTTCCAGGGTGACTGACTGCCCTGTTTCCAGGGTAACTGACTGCCCAGTTTCCGTGTTAACTGACTGCCCTGTTTCCTGGGTAACTGTCTGCCCTGCTTCCGGGGTAACTGACTGCCCTGTTTCCAGGGTAACTGACTGCCCAGTTTCCAGGGTAACTGATCACCCTTTTTCCGGGAGAACTGACTGCCCTGTTTCCGGGAGAAATGACTGCCCTGTTTCCAGGGTAACTGACTGCCCTGCTTCCGGGGTAACTGACTGCCCTGTTTCCAGGGTAACTGATCACCCTGTTTCCGGGATAACTGACTGCCCTGTTTCCGGGATAACTGACTGCCCTGTTTCCAGGGTAACTGACTTTCCCTGTTTCCGGGGTAACTGACTGCCCTGTTTCCAGGCTAACTGACTGCCCTGTTTCCAGGATAACTGATCACCCTGTTTCCGGGGTAACTGACCGCCCTGTTTCCGGGGTAACTGACCGCCCTGTTTCCAGGGTCACTGACCACCCTGTTTCCAGGATAACTGAAAGTGCTGTTTCCAGGGTAACTGATCTCCCTGTTTCCGGGGTAACTGATCACCCTGTTTCCAGGATAACTGATCACTCTGTTTCCGGGGTAACTGATCACTCTTTTTCCGGGGTAACTGACCACCCTGTTTCTGGGGTAACTGACTAATCTGTTTCCAGGGTTACTGACAGCCCTGTTTCTGGGGTAACTGACTGCCCTGTTTCCGGGGTAACTGACCGCCCTGTTTCCAGGATAACTGATCACCCTGTTTCCAGTGTAACTGACCATCCTGTTTCCAGGGTAACTGACTGCCCAGTTTCCAGGGTAACTGACTGCCCTGTTTCCGGGGTAACAGATCTCCCTGTTTCCGGGGTAACTGACCGCCCTGTTTCCAGGATAACTGACCGCCCTATTTCCGGGGTAACTGACTGCCCTGTTTCCAGGATAACTGACTGCCCTGTTTCCGGGATAACTGACTGCCCTGTTTACTGGATAACTGACCGCCCTGTTTCCTGGTTAATTGACAGCCCTGTTTCCGGGATAACTGCCTGCCCTGTTTCCGGGATAACTGACTGCCCAGTTTCCAGGGTAACTGACTGCCCTGTTTCCGGGGTAACTGACTGTCCTGTTTCCAGGGCAACTGACTGCCCAGTTTCCAGGGTAACTGATCACCCTGTTTCCGGGAGAACTGACTGCCCTGTTTCTGGGAGAAATGACTGCCCTGTTTCCAGGGTAACTGACTGCCCTGCTTCCGGGGTAACTGACCGCCCTGTTTCCAGGGTCACTGACCACCCTGTTTCCAGGATAACTGAAAGCCCTATTTCCAGGGTAACTGATCTCCCTGTTTCCGGGGTAACTGATCACCCTGTTTCCGGGTAACTGACTGCCCTGTTTCCGGGGTAACTGACTGGCCTGTTTCCAAGGTAACTGACTGCCCAGTTTCCAGGGTAACTGATCACCCTTTTTCCGGGATAACTGACTGCCCTGTTTCCGGGATAACTGACTGCCCTGTTTCCAGGGTAACTGATCACCCTGTTTCCGGGATAACTGTCTGCCCTGTTTCCGGGATAACTGACTGCCCAGTTTCCAGGGTAACAGACTGCCCTGTTTCCGGAGTAACTGACCATCCTGTTTCCAGGGTCACTGACCACCCTGTTTCCAGGATAACTGAAAGCCCTGTTTCCAGGGTAACTGACTGCCCTGTTTCCGGGAAAACTGTCTGCCCTGTTTCCTGGGTAACTGACTGCCCTGCTTCCGGGGTAACTGACTGGCCTGTTTCCAGGGTAACTGACTGCCCAGTTTCCAGGGTAACTGATCAACCTTTTTCCGGGATAACTGAATGCCCTGTTTCCGGGATAACTGACTGCCCTGTTTCCAGGATAACTGATCACCCTGTTTCCGGGATAACTGTCTGCCCTGTTTCCAGGATAACTGACTGCCCAGTTTCCAGGGTAACAGACTGCCCTGTTTCCGGGGTAACTGACTGCCCTGTTTCCAGGGTAACTGACTGCCCAGTTTCCAGGGTAACTGATCACCCTTTTTCCGGGAGAACTGACTGCCCTGTTTCCGGGAGAAATGACTGCCCTGTTTCCAGGGTAACTGACTGCCCTGCTTCCGGGGTAACTGACTGCCCGGTTTCCAGGGTAACTGATCACCCTGTTTCCGGGATAACTGACTGCCCTGTTTCCGGGATAACTGACTGCCCTGTTTCCAGAGTAACTGACTTTCCCTGTTTCCGGGGTAACTGACTGCCCTGTTTCCAGGCTAACTGACTGCCCTGTTTCCAGGATAACTGATCACCCTGTTTCCGGGGTAACTGACCGCCCTGTTTCCGGGGTAACTGACCGCCCTGTTTCCAGGGTCACTGACCACCCTGTTTCCAGGATAACTGAAAGTGCTGTTTCCAGGGTAACTGATCTCCCTGTTTCCGGGGTAACTGATCACCCTGTTTCCAGGATAACTGATCACTCTGTTTCCGGGGTAACTGATCACTCTTTTTCCGGGGTAACTGACCACCCTGTTTCCGGGGTAACTGACTAATCTGTTTCCAGGGTTACTGACAGCCCTGTTTCTGGGGTAACTGACTGCCCTGTTTCCGGGGTAACTGACCGCCCTGTTTCCAGGATAACTGATCACCCGGTTTCCAGTGTAACTGACCATCCTGTTTCCAGGGTAACTGACTGCCCAGTTTCCAGGGTAACTGACTGCCCTGTTTCCGGGGTAACAGATCTCCCTGTTTCCGGGGTAACTGACCGCCCTGTTTCCAGGATAACTGACCGCCCTATTTCCGGGGTAACTGACTGCCCTGTTTCCAGGATAACTGACTGCCCTGTTTCCGGGATAACTGACTGCCCTGTTTACTGGATAACTGACCGCCCTGTTTCCTGGTTAATTGACAGCCCTGTTTCCGGGGTAACTGACTGCCCTGTTTCCAGGGTAACTGACTGCCCAGTTTCCAGAGTAACTGAATACCCTGTTTCCAGGGTAACTGACTGCCCTGTTTCCGGGATAACTGACTGCCCTGTTTCCAGGGTAACTGACTGCCCTGTTTCCGGGGTGACTGACTGCCCTGTTTCCAGGCTAACTGACTGCCCTGTTTCCAGGATAACTGATCACCCTGTTTCCGGGATAACTGACTCCCCTGTTTCCAGGGTAACTGACTGCCCTGTTTCCGGGGTAACTGACCGCCCTGTTGCCAGGATAACTGACTGCCCTGTTTCCAGGTTAACTGACAGCCCTGTTTCCAGGGTAACTGACTGCCTTGTTTCCAGGGGAACTGACTGCCCTGTTTCCGGGGTAAATGATCACCCTGTTTCCGGGGTAACTGACTAACCAGTTTCCAGGGTGACTGACTGCCCTGTTTCCAGGGTAACTGATTGCCCAGTTTCCGGGGTAACTGACTGCCCTGTTTCCTGGGTAATTGACTGCCCAGTTTCCAGGTTAACTGACTGCCCTGTTTCCAGGGTCACTGACTGCCCAGTTTCCGGGATAACTGACTCCCCTGTTTCCAGGGTAACTGACTGCCCAGTTTCCGGGGGAACTGACTGCTCTGTTTCCTGAGTAACTGACTGCCCTGCTACCGGCGTAACTGACTGCCCTGTTTCCAGGGTAACTGACTGCCCAGTTTCCAGGGTAACTGATCACCCTTTTTCTGTGATAACTGACTGCCCTTTTTCCGGGATTACTGACTGCCCTGTTTCCGGGGTAACTGATCACCCTGTTTCCGGGGTAACTGTCTAACCAGTTTCCAGGGTGACTGACTGCCCTGTTTCCAGGGTAACTGACTGCCCAGTTTCCGGGTTAACTGACTGCCCTGTTTCCTGGGTAACTGTCTGCCCTGCTTCCGGGGTAACTGACTGCCCTGTTTCCAGGGTAACTGACAGCCCAGTTTCCAGGGTAACTGATCACCCTTTTTCCGGGATAACTGACTGCCCTGTTTCCGGGATAACTGACTGCCCTGTTTCCAGGGTAACTGATCACCCTGTTTCCGGGATAACTGTCTGCCCTGTTTCCGGGATAACTGACTGCCCAGTTTCCAGGGTAACTGACTGCCCTGTTTCCGGGGTAACTGACTGCCCAGTTTCCAGGGTAACTGATCACCCTGTTTCCGGGAGAACTGACTGCCCTGTTTCTGGGTGAAATGACTGCCCTGTTTCCAGGGTAACTGACTGCCCTGCTTCCGGGGTAACTGACCGCCCTGTTTCCAGGGTCACTGACCACCCTGTTTCCAGGATAACTGAAAGCCCTATTTCCAGGGTAACTGATCTCCCTGTTTCCGGGGTAACTGATCACCCTGTTTCCGGGTAACTGACTGCCCTGTTTCCGTGGTAACTGACTGCCCTGTCTCCAGGGTAACTGATCTCCCTGTTTCCAGTGCAACGGATCACCATGTTTCCGGGGTAACTGACTGCCCTGTTTCCAGGGCAACTGACCGCCCTGTTTCCGGGGTAACTGACTGGCCTGTTTCCAGGGTAACTGACTGCCCAGTTTCCAGGGTAACTGATCACCCTGTTTCCGGGAGAACTGACTGCCCTGTTTCTGGGAGAAATGACTGCCCTGTTTCCAGGGTAACTGATCACCCTGTTTCCGGGATAACTGTCTGCCCTGTTTCCGGGATAACTGACTGCCCAGTTTCCAGGGTAACTGATCACCCTGTTTCCGGGATAACTGTCTGCCCTGTTTCCGGGATAACAGACTGCCCAGTTTCCAGGGTAACAGACTGCCCTGTTTCCGGAGTAACTGACCATCCTGTTTCCAGGGTCACTGACCACCCTGTTTCCAGGATAACTGAAAGCCCTGTTTCCATGGTAACTGACTGCCCTGTTTCCGGGAAAACTGTCTGCCCTGTTTCCTGGGTAACTGACTGCCCTGCTTCCGGGGTAACTGACTGGCCTGTTTCCAGGGTAACTGACTGCCCAGTTTCCAGGGTAACTGATCAACCTTTTTCCGGGATAACTGACTGCCCTGTTTCCGGGATAACTGACTGCCCTGTTTCCAGGGTAACTGATCACCCTGTTTCCGGGATAACAGTCTGCCCTGTTTCCGGGATCACTGACTGCCCAGTTTCCAGGGTAACTGACTGCCCAGTTTCCAGGGTAAATGATCACCCTGTTTCTGGGAGAACTGACTGCCCTGTTTCCGGGAGAAATGACTACCCTGTTTCCAGGGTAACTGATCTCCCTGTTTCCAGTGCAACGGATCACCATGTTTCCGGGGTAACTGACTGCCCTGTTTCCAGGGCAACTGACCGCCCTGTTTCCGGGGGAACTGACTGCCCTGCTTCCGGGGGAACTGACTGCCCTGTTTCCAGGGTAACTGATCACCCTGTTTCCGGGATAACTGACTGCCCTGTTTCCGGGATAACTGACTGCCCTGTTTCCAGGGTAACTGACTTACCCTGTTTCCGGGATAACTGACTGCCCAGTTTCCAGGGTAACTGACTGCCCAGTTTCCAGGGTAAATGATCACCCTGTTTCCGGGATAACTAACTGCCCTGTTTCCGGGATAACTGACTGCCCTGTTTCCGGGGTAACTGACTGCCCTGTTTCCAGGGTAACTGATAACCCTGTTTCCGGGGTAACTGACTGCCCTGTTTCCAGGCTAAATGACTGCCCTGTTTCCAGGATAACTGATCACCCTGTTTCCGGGGTAACTGACTGCCCTGTTTCCAGGGTAACTGACCGCCCTGTTTCCAGGATAACTGATCACCCTGTTTCCGGGGTAACTGACCACCCTGTTTCCAGGGTCACTGACTGGCCTGTTTACAGGGTAACTGACTGCCCAGTTTCCGGGTTAACTGACTGCCCTGTTTCCTGGGTAACTGTCTGCCCTGCTTCCGGGGTAACTGACTGCCCTGTTTCCAGGGTAACTGACTGCCCAGTTTACAGGGTAACTGATCACCCTTTTTCCGGGATAACTGACTGCCCTGTTTCCGGGATGACTGACTGCCCTGTTTCCGGGGTAACTGACTGGCCTGTTTCCAGGGTAACTGAGTGCCCAGTTTCCAGGGTAACTGATCACCCTTTTTCCGGGATAACTGACTGCCCTGTTTCCGGGATAACTGACTGCCCTGTTTCCAGGGTAACTGATCACCCTGTTTCCGGGATAACTGTCTGCCCTGTTTCCGGGATAACTGACTGCCCAGTTTCCAGGGTAACAGACTGCCCTGTTTCCGGAGTAACTGACCATCCTGTTTCCAGGGTCACTGACCACCCTGTTTCCAGGATAACTGAAAGCCCTGTTTCCATGGTAACTGACTGCCCTGTTTCCGGGAAAACTGTCTGCCCTGTTTCCTGGGTAACTGACTGCCCTGCTTCCGGGGTAACTGACTGGCCTGTTTCCAGGGTAACTGACTGCCCAGTTTCCAGGGTAACTGATCAACCTTTTTCCGGGATAACTGACTGCCCTGTTTCCGGGATAACTGACTGCCCTGTTTCCAGGGTAACTGATCACCCTGTTTCCGGGATAACAATCTGCCCTGTTTCCGGGATAACTGACTGCCCAGTTTCCAGGGTAACTGATCACCCTGTTTCTGGGAGAACTGACTGCCCTGTTTCCGGGAGAAATGACTGCCCTGTTTCCAGGGTAACTGATCTCCCTGTTTCCAGTGCAACGGATCACCATGTTTCCGGGGTAACTGACTGCCCTGTTTCCAGGGCAACTGACCGCCCTGTTTCCGGGGGAACTGACTGCCCTGCTTCCGGGGTAACTGACTGCCCTGTTTCCAGGGTAACTGATCACCCTGTTTCCGGGATAACTGACTGCCCTGTTTCCGGGATAACTGACTGCCCTGTTTCCAGGGTAACTGACTGCCCAGTTTCCAGGGTAACTGACTGCCCTGTTTCCGGGGTAACTGACTGCCCAGTTTCCAGGGTAACTGATCACCCTGTTTCCCGAATAACTGACTACCCTGTTTCCAGGGTAACTGACTGCCCAGTTTCCAGGGTAACTGACTGCCCTGTTTCCGGGGTAACAGATCTCCCTGTTTCCGGTGTAACTGACCGCACTGTTTCCAGGATAACTGAACGCCCCATTTTCCAGGGTAACTGACTGCCCTGTTTCCGGGGTAACTGACTGCCCTGTTTCCAGGGTAACAGATCACCCTGTTTCCGGGATAACTGACTGCCCTGTTTCCGGGATTACTGACTGCCCTGTTTCCAGGGTAACTGACTGCCCTGTTTCCGGGGTAACTGACTGCCCTGTTTCCAGGATAACTGACTGCCCTGTTTCCAGGATAACTGATCACCCTGTTTCCAGGGTAACTGACTGCCCTGTTTCCGGGGTAACTGACTGCCCTGTTTCCAGGATAACTGAACACCCTGTTTCCGGGGTAACTGACCACCCTGTTTCCAGGGTCACTGACCACCCTGTTTCCAGGATAACTGACTCCCCTGTTTCCAGGGTAACTGACTGCCCTGTTTCCGGGGTAACTGACTGCCCTGTTTCCAGGATAACTGACCTAAATGTTTCCGGGGTAACTGACCGCCCTGTTTCCAGGATAACTGACTGCCCTGTTTCCAGGTTAACTGACTGCCCTGTTTCCAGTGTAACTGACTGCCCTATTTCCAGGGGAACTGACTGCCCTGTTTCCGGGGTAAATGATCACCCTGTTTCCGGGGTAACTGACTAACCAGTTTCCAGGGTGACTGACTGCCCTGTTTCCAGGGTAACTGACTGCCCAGTTTCCGGGGTAACTGACTGCCCTGTTTCCTGGGTAGTTGACTGCCCTGCTTCCGGGGTAACTGACTGCCCTGTTTCCAGGTTAACTGACTGCCCAGTTTCCAGGGTAACTGATCACCCTTTTCCCGGGATAACTGACTGCCCTGTTTCCGGGATGACTGACTGCCCTGTTTCCAGGGTAACTGATCACCCAGTTTACGGGATAACTGACTCCCCTGTTTCCAGGGTAACTGACTGCCCAGTTTCCAGGGTAACTGACTGCCCTGTTTCCGGGGTAACTGACTGCCCTGTTTCCAGGGTAACTGACTGCCCAGTTTCCAGGGTGACTGATCCCCCTGTTTCCGGGATAACTGACTGCCCTGTTTGCGGGAGAAATGACTGCCCTGTTTCCAGGGTAACTGACTGCCCTGTTTCCGGGGTAACTGACTGCCCTGTTTCCAGGGTAACTGATCACCCTGTTTACGGGATAAATGACTGCCCTGTTTCCGGGATAACTGACTGCCCTGTTTCCAGGACAACTGACTGCCCTGTTTCCGGGGTAACTGACTGCCCTGTTTCCAGGCTAACTGACTGCCCTGTTTCCAGGATAACTGATCACCCTGTTTCCGGGATAACTGACTGCCCTGTTTCCGGGGTAACTGACCGCCCTGTTTCCAGGATAACTGATCACCCTGTTTCCGGGGTAACTGACCACCCTGTTTCCAGGGTCACTGACCACCCTGTTTCCAGGATAACTGAAAGCCCTGTTTCCAGAGTAACTTATCTCCCTGTTTCCGGGGTAACTGATCACCCTGTTTCCGGGTAACTGACTGCCCTGTTTCCAGGGTATCTGATGTCCCATTTTCCAGGGTAACTGATCACCCTGTTTCCGGGGTAACTGACTGCCCTGTTTCCAGCGTAACTGATCTCCCTGTTTCCAGTGCAACGGATCACCATGTTTCCGGGATAACTGACTGCCCTGTTTCCAGGGCAACTGACCGCCCTGTTTCCGGGGTAACTGACTGCCCTGTTTCCACGGCAACTGACCGCCCTGTTTCCGGGGTAAATGACTGCCCTGTTTCCAGGGTAACTGACCGCCCTGTTTCAGGGATAACTGTGAGCCCTATTTCCAGGGTAAAAACTGCCCTGTCTCCAGGGTAACTGACCGCCCTGTTTCCAGTATAACTGATCACCTTGTTTCCGGAGTAACTGAGTAATCTTTTTCCAGGGTTACTGACTGCCCTGTTTCCGGGGTAACTGACTGCCCAGTTTCCAGCGTAACTGACTGCCCTGTTTCCGGGGTAACTGACTGCCCTGTTTCCAGGGTAACTGACTGCCCAGTTTCCAGGGTAACTGACTGCCCTGTTTCCGGGGTAACTGACTGCCCTGTTTCCAGGGTAACTGACTGCCCAGTTTCCAGGGTGACTGATCCCCCTGTTTCCGGGATAACTGACTGCCCTGTTTGCGGGAGAAATGACTGCCCTGTTTCCAGGGTAACTGACTGCCCTGTTTCCGGGGTAACTGACTGCCCTGTTTCCAGGGTAACTGATCACCCTGTTTACGGGATAAATGACTGCCCTGTTTCCGGGATAACTGACTGCCCTGTTTCCAGGACAACTGACTGCCCTGTTTCCGGGGTAACTGACTGCCCTGTTTCCAGGCTAACTGACTGCCCTGTTTCCAGGATAACTGATCACCCTGTTTCCGGGATAACTGACTGCCCTGTTTCCGGGGCAACTGACCGCCCTGTTTCCAGGATAACTGATCACCCTGTTTCCGGGGTAACTGACCACCCTGTTTCCAGGGTCACTGACCACCCTGTTTCCAGGATAACTGAAAGCCCTGTTTCCAGAGTAACTTATCTCCCTGTTTCCGGGGTAACTGATCACCCTGTTTCCGGGTAACTGACTGCCCTGTTTCCAGGGTATCTGATGTCCCATTTTCCAGGGTAACTGATCACCCTGTTTCCGGGGTAACTGACTGCCCTGTTTCCAGGGTAACTGATCTCCCTGTTTCCAGTGCAACGGATCACCATGTTTCCGGGATAACTGACTGCCCTGTTTCCAGGGCAACTGACCGCCCTGTTTCCGGGGTAACTGACTGCCCAGTTTCCAGGGTAACTAACTGCCCTGTTTCCGGGGTAACTGATCACCCTGTTTCCGGGATAACTGAATACCCTGTTTCCAGGGCAACTGACTGCCCAGTTTCCAGGGTAACTGATCACCCTGTTTCTGGGATAACTGACTGCCCTGTTTCCAGGGCAACTGACTGCCCAGTTTCCAGGGTAACTGACTGCCCTGTTTCCAGGGCAAGTGACCGCCCTGTTTCCGGGTTAACAGACTGCCTAGTTTCCAGGGTAACTGTTCACCCTGTTTCCGGGGTAACGGATCACCCTGTTTCCGGGGTAAATGACGGCCCTGTTTCCGGGGTAACTGACCGCCCTGTTTCAGGGATAACTGTGTGCCCTGTTTCCAGGGTAAAAAACTGCCCTGCTTCCGGGGTAACTGACCGCCCTGTTTCCAGGATAACTGATCACCCTGTTTCCGGGGTAACTGACTGCCCAGTTTCCAGGGTAACTGACTGCTCTGTTTCCAGGGTAACTGACAGCCCACCTTCCAGTGTAACTGATCACCCTGTTTCCAGGATAATTGACTGCCCTGTTTCCAGGGTAACTGACCGCCCTGTTTCCAGGGTAACTGACTGCCCAGTTTCCAGGGTAAATTATCACCCTGTTTCCGGGATAACTAACTGCCCTGTTTCCGGGATAACTGACTGCCCTGTTTCCGGGGTAACTGATCACCCTGTTTCCGGGGTAACTAACTGCCCTGTTTCCGGGATAACTGACTCCCCTGTTTCCAGGGTAACTGACTGCCCAGTTTCCAGGGTAAATTATCACCCTGTTTCCGGGATAACTAACTGCCCTGTTTCCGGGATAACTGACTCCCCTGTTTCCAGGGTAACTGACTGCCCAGTTTCCAGGGTAACTGACTGCCTGTTTCCGGGGTAACTGACTGCCCTGTTTCCAGGGTAACTGATCACCCTGTTTACGGGATAAATGACTGCCCTGTTTCCGGGGTAACTGACCGCCCTGTTTCAGGGATAACTGTGTGCCCTGTTTCCAGGGTAAAAAACTGCCCTGCTTCCGGGGTAACTGACCGCCCTGTTTCCAGGATAACTGATCACCCTGTTTCCGGGGTAACTGACTGCCCAGTTTCCAGGGTAACTGACTGCTCTGTTTCCAGGGTAACTGACAGCCCACCTTCCAGTGTAACTGATCACCCTGTTTCCAGGATAATTGACTGCCCTGTTTCCAGGGTAACTGACCGCCCTGTTTCCAGGGTAACTGACTGCCCAGTTTCCAGGGTAAATTATCACCCTGTTTCCGGGATAACTAACTGCCCTGTTTCCGGGATAACTGACTGCCCTGTTTCCGGGGTAACTGATCACCCTGTTTCCGGGGTAACTAACTGCCCTGTTTCCGGGATAACTGACTCCCCTGTTTCCAGGGTAACTGACTGCCCAGTTTCCAGGGTAAATTATCACCCTGTTTCCGGGATAACTAACTGCCCTGTTTCCGGGATAACTGACTCCCCTGTTTCCAGGGTAACTGACTGCCCAGTTTCCAGGGTAACTGACTGCCTGTTTCCGGGGTAACTGACTGCCCTGTTTCCAGGGTAACTGATCACCCTGTTTACGGGATAAATGACTGCCCTGTTTCCAGGGTAACTGACTGCCCTGTTTCCGGGGTAACTGACTGCCCTGTTTCCAGGGTAACTGATCACCCTGTTTACGGGATAAAAGACTGCCCTGTTTCCGGGATAACTGACTGCCCTGTTTCCAGGATATCTGACTGCCCTGTTTCCGGGGTAACTGACTGCCCTGTTTCCAGGCTAACTGACTGCCCTGTTTCCAGGATAACTGATCACCCTGTTTCCGGGATAACTGACTGCCCTGTTTCCGGGGTAACTGACCGCCCTGTTTCCAGGATAACTGATCACCCTGTTTCCGGGGTAACTGACCACCCTGTTTCCAGGGTCACTGACCACCCTGTTTCCAGGATAACTGAAAGCCCTGTTTCCAGGGTAACTGATCTCCCTGTTTCCGGGGTAACTGATCACCCTGTTTCCGGGTAACTGACTGCCCTGTTTCCAGGGTATCTGATGTCCCTGTTTCCAGGGTAACTGATCACCCTGTTTCCGGGGTAACTGACTGCCCTGTTTCCAGGGTAACTGATCTCCCTGTTTCCAGTGCAACGGATCACCATGTTTCCGGGGTAACTGACTGCCCTGTTTCCAGGGCAACTGACCGCCCTGTTTCCGGGGTAACTGACTGCCCAGTTTCCAGGGTAACTGTTCACCCTGTTTCCGGGGTAACGGATCACCCTGTTTCCGGGGTAAATGACTGCCCTGTTTCCAGGGTAACTGACCGCCCTGTTTCAGGGATAACTGTGAGCCCTATTTCCAGGGTAAAAAACTGCCCTGTTTCCAGGGTAACTGACCGCCCTGTTTCCAGTATAACTGATCACCCTGTTTCCGGAGTAACTGAGTAATCTTTTTCCAGGGTTACTGACTGCCCTGTTTCCGGGGTAACTGACTGCCCAGTTTCCGGCGTAACTGACTGCCCTGTTTCCAGGGTAACTGACTGCCCAGTTTCCAGGGTAACTGACTGCCCAGTTTCCAGGGTAACTAACTGCCCTGTTTCCGGGGTAACTGATCACCCTGTTTCCGGGATAACTGAATACCCTGTTTCCAGGGTATCTGATGTCCCTGTTTCCAGGGTAACTGATCACCCTGTTTCCGGGGTAACTGACTGCCCTGTTTCCAGGGTAACTGATCTCCCTGTTTCCAGTGCAACGGATCACCATGTTTCCGGGGTAACTGACTGCCCTGTTTCCAGGGCAACTGACCGCCCTGTTTCTGGGGTAACTGACTGCCCAGTTTCCAGGGTAACTGTTCACCCTGTTTCCGGGGTAACGGATCACCCTGTTTCCGGGGTAAATGACTGCCCTGTTTCCAGGGTAACTGACCGCCCTGTTTCAGGGATAACTGTGAGCCCTATTTCCAGGGTAAAAAACTGCCCTGTTTCCAGGGTAACTGACCGCCCTGTTTCCAGTATAACTGATCACCCTGTTTCCGGAGTAACTGAGTAATCTTTTTCCAGGGTTCCTGACTGCCCTGTTTCCGGGGTAACTGACTGCCCAGTTTCCAGCGTAACTGACTGCCCTGTTTCCAGGGTAACTGACTGCCCAGTTTCCAGGGTAACTGACTGCCCAGTTTCCAGGGTAACTAACTGCCCTGTTTCCGGGGTAACTGATCACCCTGTTTCCGGGATAACTGAATACCCTGTTTCCAGGGCAACTGACTGCCCAGTTTCCAGGGTAACTGATCACCCTGTTTCTGGGATAACTGACTGCCCTGTTTCCAGGGCAATTGACTGCCCAGTTTCCAGGGTAACTGACTGCCCGGTTTCCAGGGCAAGTGACCGCCCTGTTTCCGGGTTAACAGACTGCCCAGTTTCCAGGGTAACTGTTCACCCTGTTTCCGGGGTAACGGATCACCCTGTTTCCGGGGTAAATGACGGCCCTGTTTCCAGGGTCACTGACCACCCTGTTTCCAGGATAACTGAAAGCCCTATTTCCAGGGTAACTGATCTCCCTGTTTCCGGGGTAACTGATCACCCTGTTTCCGGGTAACTGACTGCCCTGTTTCCGGGGTAACTGACTGGCCTGTTTCCAGGGTAACTGACTGCCCAGTTTCCAGGGTAACTGATCACCCTTTTTCCGGGATAACTGACTGCCCTGTTTCCGGGATAACTGACTGCCCTGTTTCCAGGGTAACTGATCACCCTGTTTCCGGGATAACTGTCTGCCCTGTTTCCGGGATAACTGACTGCCCAGTTTCCAGGGTAACAGACAGCCCTGTTTCCGGAGTAACTTACCATCCTGTTTCCAGGGTCACTGACCACCCTGTTTCCAGGATAACTGAAAGCCCTGTTTCCAGGGTAACTGACTGCCCTGTTTCCGGGAAAACTGTCTGCCCTGTTTCCTGGGTAACTGACTGCCCTGCTTCCGGGGTAACTGACTGGCCTGTTTCCAGGGTAACTGACTGCCCAGTTTCCAGGGTAACTGATCAACCTTTTTCCGGGATAACTGACTGCCCTGTTTCCGGGATAACTGACTGCCCTGTTTCCAGGGTAACTGATCACCCTGTTTCCGGGATAACTGTCTGCCCTGTTTCCGGGATAACTGACTGCCCAGTTTCCAGGGTAACAGACTGCCCACTTTCCGGGGTAACTGACTGCCCTGTTTCCAGGGTAACTGACTGCCCAGTTTCCAGGGTAACTGATCACCCTGTTTCCGGGAGAACTGACTGCCCTGTTTCCGGGAGAAATGACTGCCCTGTTTCCAGGGTAACTGACTGCCCTGCTTCCGGGGTAACTGACTGGCCTGTTTCCAGGGTAACTGATCACCCTGTTTCCGGGATAACTGACTGCCCTGTTTCCGTGATAACTGACTGCCCTGTTTCCAGGGTAACTGACTTACCCTGTTTCCGGGGTAACTGACTGCCCTGTTTCCAGGGTAACTGACTGCCCTGTTTCCAGGATAACTGATCACCCTGTTTCCGGGGTAACTGACCGCCCTGTTTCCGGGGTAACTGACCGCCCTGTTTCCAGGGTCACTGACCACCCTGTTTCCAGGATAACTGAAAGTGCTGTTTCCAGGGTAACTGATCTCCCTGTTTCCGGGGTAACTGATCACCCTGTTTCCAGGATAACAGATCACTCTGTTTCCGGGGTAACTGATCACACTTTTTCCGGGGTAACTGACCACCCTGTTTCCGGGGTAACTGACTAATCTGTTTCCAGGGTTACTGACAGCCCTGTTTCTAGGATAACTGATCACTCTGTTTCCGGGGTAACTGATCACTCTGTTTCCGGGGTAACTGACCACCCTGTTTCCGGGGTAACTGACTAATCTGTTTCCAGGGTTACTGACAGCCCTGTTTCTGGGGTAACTGACTGCCCTGTTTCCGGGGTAACTGACCGCCCTGTTTCCAGGATAACTGATCACCCTGTTTCCAGTGCAACTGACCATCCTGTTTCCAGGGTAACTGACTGCCCAGTTTCCAGGGTAACTGACTGCCCTGTTTCCGGGGTAACAGATCTCCCTGTTTCCGGGGTAACTGACCGCCCTGTTTCCAGGATAACTGACCGCCCTATTTCCGGGGTAACTGACTGCCCTGTTTCCAGGATAACTGACTGCCCTGTTTCCGGGATAACTGACTGCCCTGTTTACTGGAAAACTGACCGCCCTGTTTCCAGGTTAACTGACTGCCCTGTTTCCGGGGTAACTGACTGCCCTGTTTCCAGGGTAACTGACTGCCCTGTTTCCGGGATAACTGACTGCCCAGTTTCCAGAGTAACTGAATACCCTGTTTCCAGGGTAACTGACTGCCCTGTTTCCGGGATAACTGACTGCCCTGTTTCCAGGGTAACTGATCACCCTGTTTCCTGGGTAACTGACTGCCCTGTTTCCAGGGGAACTGACTGCCCTGTTTCCGGGGTAAATGATCACCCTGTTTCCGGGGTAACTGACTAACCAGTTTCCAGGGTGACTGACTGCCCAGTTTCCAGGGTAACTGATCACCCTTTTTCCGGGACAACTGACTGCCCTGTTTCCGGGATAACTGACTGCCCTGTTTCCAGGGTAACTGATCACCCTGTTTCCGGGATAACTGACTCCCATGTTTCCAGGGTAACTGACTGCCCAGTTTCCGGGGGAACTGACTGCCCTGTTTCCTGAGTAACTGACTGCCCTGCTTCCGGGGTAACTGACTGCCCTGTTTCCAGGGTAACTGACTGCCCAGTTTCCAGGGTAACTGATCACCCTTTTTCCGTGATAACTGACTGCCCTGTTTCCGGGATTACTGACTGCCCTGTTTCCGGGGTAACTGATCACCCTGTTTCCGGGGTAACTGTCTAACCAGTTTCCAGGGTGACTGACTGCCCTGTTTCCAGGGTAACTGACTGCCCAGTTTCCGGGTTAACTGACTGCCCTGTTTCCTGGGTAACTGTCTGCCCTGCTTCCGGGGTAACTGACTGCCCTGTTTCCAGGGTAACTGACTGCCCAGTTTCCAGGGTAACTGATCACCCTTTTTCCGGGATAACTGACTGCCCTGTTTCCGGGATAACTGACTGCCCTGTTTCCAGGGTAACTGATCACCCTGTTTCCGGGATAACTGTCTGCCCTGTTTCCGGGATAACTGACTGCCCAGTTTCCAGGGTAACTGACTGCCCTGTTTCCGGGGTAACTGACTGTCCTGTTTCCAGGGCAACTGACTGCCCAGTTTCCAGGGTAACTGATCACCCTGTTTCCAGGAGAACTGACTGCCCTGTTTCTGGGAGAAATGACTGCCCTGTTTCCAGGGTAACTGACTGCCCTGCTTCCGGGGTAACTGACCGCCCTGTTTCCAGGGTCACTGACCACCCTGTTTCCAGGATAACTGAAAGCCCTATTACCAGGGTAACTGATCTCCCTGTTTCCGGGGTAACTGATCACCCTGTTTCCGGGTAACTGACTGCCCTGTTTCCGGGGTAACTGACAGGCCTGTTCCCAAGGTAACTGACTGCCCAGTTTCCAGGGTAACTGATCACCCTTTTTCCGGGATAACTGACTGCCCTGTTTCCGGGATAACTGACTGCCCTGTTTCCAGGGTAACTGATCACCCTGTTTCCGGGATAACTGTCTGCCCTGTTTCCGGGATAACTGACTGCCCAGTTTCCAGGGTAACAGACTGCCCTGTTTCCGGAGTAACTGACCATCCTGTTTCCAGGGTCACTGACCACCCTGTTTCCAGGATAACTGAAAGCCCTGTTTCCAGGGTAACTGACTGCCCTGTTTCCGGGAAAACTGTCTGCCCTGTTTCCTGGGTAACTGACTGCCCTGCTTCCGGGGTAACTGACTGGCCTGTTTCCAGGGTAACTGACTGCCCAGTTTCCAGGGTAACTGATCAACCTTTTTCCGGGGTAACTGACTGCCCTGTTTCCGGGATAACTGACTGCCCTGTTTCCAGGATAACTGATCACCCTGTTTCCGGGATAACTGTCTGCCCTGTTTCCGGGATAACTGACTGCCCAGTTTCCAGGGTAACAGACTGCCCTGTTTCCGGGGTAACTGACTGCCCTGTTTCCAGGGTAACTGACTGCCCAGTTTCCAGGGTAACTGATCACCCTTTTTCCGGGAGAACTGACTGCCCTGTTTCCGGGAGAAATGACTGCCCTGTTTCCAGGGTAACTGACTGCCCTGCTTCCGGGGTAACTGACTGCCCTGTTTCCAGGGTAACTGATCACCCTGTTTCCGGGATAACTGACTGCCCTGTTTCCGGGATAACTGACTGCCCTGTTTCCAGGGTAACTGACTTTCCCTGTTTCCGGGGTAACTGACTGCCCTGTTTCCAGGCTAACTGACTGCCCTGTTTCCAGGATAACTGATCACCCTGTTTCCGGGGTAACTGACCGCCCTGTTTCCGGGGTAACTGACCGCCCTGTTTCCAGGGTCACTGACCACCCTGTTTCCAGGATAACTGAAAGTGCTGTTTCCAGGGTAACTGATCTCCCTGTTTCCGGGGTAACTGATCACCCTGTTTCCAGGATAACTGATCACTCTGTTTCCGGGGTAACTGATCACTCTTTTTCCGGGGTAACTGACCACCCTGTTTCTGGGGTAACTGACTAATCTGTTTCCAGGGTTACTGACAGCCCTGTTTCTGGGGTAACTGACTGCCCTGTTTCCGGGGTAACTGACCGACCTGTTTCCAGGATAACTGATCACCCTGTTTCCAGTGTAACTGACCATCCTGTTTCCAGGGTAACTGACTGCCCAGTTTCCAGGGTAACTGACTGCCCTGTTTCCGGGGTAACAGATCTCCCTGTTTCCGGGGTAACTGACCGCGCTGTTTCCAGGATAACTGACCGCCCTATTTCCGGGGTAACTGACTGCCCTGTTTCCAGGATAACTGACTGCCCTGTTTCCGGGATAACTGACTGCCCTGTTTACTGGATAACTGACCGCCCTGTTTCCTGGTTAATTGACAGCCCTGTTTCCGGGGTAACTGACTGCCCTGTTTCCAGGGTAACTGACTGCCCAGTTTCCAGAGTAACTGAATACCCTGTTTCCAGGGTAACTGATCACCCTGTTTCCGGGAGAACTGACTGCCCTGTTTCCGGGAGAAATGACTGCCCTGTTTCCAGGGTAACTGACTGCCCTGCTTCCGGGGTAACTGACTGCCCTGTTTCCAGGGTAACTGATCACCCTGTTTCCGGGATAACTGACTGCCCTGTTTCCGGGATAACTGACTGCCCTGTTTCCAGGGTAACTGACTTACCCTGTTTCCGGGGTAACTGACTGCCCTGTTTCCAGGCTAACTGACTGCCCTGTTTCCAGGATAACTGATCACCCTGTTTCCGGGGTAACTGACCGCCCTGTTTCCGGGGTAACTGACCGCCCTGTTTCCAGGGTCACTGACCACCCTGTTTCCAGGATAACTGAAAGTGCTGTTTCCAGGGTAACTGATCTCCCTGTTTCCGGGGTAACTGATCACCCTGTTTCCAGGATAACTGATCACTCTGTTTCCGGGGTAACTGATCACACTTTTTCCGGGGTAACTGACCACCCTGTTTCCGGGGTAACTGACCACCCTGTTTCCGGGGTAACTGACTAATCTGTTTCCAGGGTTACTGACAGCCCTGTTTCTGGGGTAACTGACTGCCCTGTTTCCGGGGTAACTGACCGGCCTGTTTCCAGGATAACTGATCACCCTGTTTCCAGTGCAACTGACCATCCTGTTTCCAGGGTAACTGACTGCCCAGTTTCCAGGGTAACTGACTGCCCTGTTTCCGGGGTAACAGATCTCCCTGTTTCCGGGGTAACTGACCGCCCTGTTTCCAGGATAACTGACCGCCCTATTTCCGGGGTAACTGACTGCCCTGTTTCCAGGATAACTGACTGCCCTGTTTCCGGGATAACTGACTGCCCTGTTTACTGGAAAACTGACCGCCCTGTTTCCAGGTTAACTGACTGCCCTGTTTCCGGGGTAACTGACTGCCCTGTTTCCAGGGTAACTGACTGCCCTGTTTCCGGGATAACTGACTGCCCAGTTTCCAGAGTAACTGAATACCCTGTTTCCAGGGTAACTGACTGCCCTGTTTCCGGGATAACTGACTGCCCTGTTTCCAGGGTAACTGATAACCCTGTTTCCTGGGTAACTGACTGCCCTGTTTCCAGGGGAACTGACTGCCCTGTTTCCGGGGTAAATGATCACCCTGTTTCCGGGGTAAATGACTAACCAGTTTCCAGGGTGACTGACTGCCCTGTTTCCAGGGTAACTGACTGCCCAGTTTCCGGGGTAACTGACTGCCCTGTTTCCTGGGTAATTGACTGCCCAGTTTCCAGGTTAACTGACTGCCCAGTTTCCAGGGTAACTGATCACCCTTTTTCCGGGATAACTGACTGCCCTGTTTCCGGGATAACTGACTGCCCTGTTTCCAGGGTAACTGATCACCCTGTTTCCGGGATAACTGACTCCCATGTTTCCAGGGTAACTGACTGCCCAGTTTCCGGGGGAACTGACTGCCCTGTTTCCTGAGTAACTGACTGCCCTGCTTCCGGGGTAACTGACTGCCCTGTTTCCAGGGTAACTGACTGCCCAGTTTCCAGGGTAACTGATCACCCTTTTTCCGTGATAACTGACTGCCCTGTTTCCGGGATTACTGACTGCCCTGTTTCCGGGGTAACTGATCACCCTGTTTCCGGGGTAACTGTCTAACCAGTTTCCAGGGTGACTGACTGCCCTGTTTCCAGGGTAACTGACTGCCCAGTTTCCGTGTTAACTGACTGCCCTGTTTCCTGGGTAACTGTCTGCCCTGCTTCCGGGGTAACTGACTGCCCTGTTTCCAGGGTAACTGACTGCCCAGTTTCCAGGGTAACTGATCACCCTTTTTCCGGGAGAACTGACTGCCCTGTTTCCGGGAGAAATGACTGCCCTGTTTCCAGGGTAACTGACTGCCCTGCTTCCGGGGTAACTGACTGCCCTGTTTCCAGGGTAACTGATCACCCTGTTTCCGGGATAACTGACTGCCCTGTTTCCGGGATAACTGACTGCCCTGTTTCCAGGGTAACTGACTTTCCCTGTTTCCGGGGTAACTGACTGCCCTGTTTCCAGGCTAACTGACTGCCCTGTTTCCAGGATAACTGATCACCCTGTTTCCGGGGTAACTGACCGCCCTGTTTCCGGGGTAACTGACCGCCCTGTTTCCAGGGTCACTGACCACCCTGTTTCCAGGATAACTGAAAGTGCTGTTTCCAGGGTAACTGATCTCCCTGTTTCCGGGGTAACTGATCACCCTGTTTCCAGGATAACTGATCACTCTGTTTCCGGGGTAACTGATCACTCTTTTTCCGGGGTAACTGACCACCCTGTTTCTGGGGTAACTGACTAATCTGTTTCCAGGGTTACTGACAGCCCTGTTTCTGGGGTAACTGACTGCCCTGTTTCCGGGGTAACTGACCGCCCTGTTTCCAGGATAACTGATCACCCTGTTTCCAGTGTAACTGACCATCCTGTTTCCAGGGTAACTGACTGCCCAGTTTCCAGGGTAACTGACTGCCCTGTTTCCGGGGTAACAGATCTCCCTGTTTCCGGGGTAACTGACCGCCCTGTTTCCAGGATAACTGACCGCCCTATTTCCGGGGTAACTGACTGCCCTGTTTCCAGGATAACTGACTGCCCTGTTTCCGGGATAACTGACTGCCCTGTTTACTGGATAACTGACCGCCCTGTTTCCTGGTTAATTGACAGCCCTGTTTCCGGGATAACTGCCTGCCCTGTTTCCGGGATAACTGACTGCCCAGTTTCCAGGGTAACTGACTGCCCTGTTTCCGGGGTAACTGACTGTCCTGTTTCCAGGGCAACTGACTGCCCAGTTTCCAGGGTAACTGATCACCCTGTTTCCGGGAGAACTGACTGCCCTGTTTCTGGGAGAAATGACTGCCCTGTTTCCAGGGTAACTGACTGCCCTGCTTCCGGGGTAACTGACCGCCCTGTTTCCAGGGTCACTGACCACCCTGTTTCCAGGATAACTGAAAGCCCTATTTCCAGGGTAACTGATCTCCCTGTTTCCGGGGTAACTGATCACCCTGTTTCCGGGTAACTGACTGCCCTGTTTCCGGGGTAACTGACTGGCCTGTTTCCAAGGTAACTGACTGCCCAGTTTCCAGGGTAACTGATCACCCTTTTTCCGGGATAACTGACTGCCCTGTTTCCGGGATAACTGACTGCCCTGTTTCCAGGGTAACTGATCACCCTGTTTCCGGGATAACTGTCTGCCCTGTTTCCGGGATAACTGACTGCCCAGTTTCCAGGGTAACAGACTGCCCTGTTTCCGGAGTAACTGACCATCCTGTTTCCAGGGTCACTGACCACCCTGTTTCCAGGATAACTGAAAGCCCTGTTTCCAGGGTAACTGACTGCCCTGTTTCCGGGAAAACTGTCTGCCCTGTTTCCTGGGTAACTGACTGCCCTGCTTCCGGGGTAACTGACTGGCCTGTTTCCAGGGTAACTGACTGCCCAGTTTCCAGGGTAACTGATCAACCTTTTTCCGGGATAACTGAATGCCCTGTTTCCGGGATAACTGACTGCCCTGTTTCCAGGATAACTGATCACCCTGTTTCCGGGATAACTGTCTGCCCTGTTTCCAGGATAACTGACTGCCCAGTTTCCAGGGTAACAGACTGCCCTGTTTCCGGGGTAACTGACTGCCCTGTTTCCAGGGTAACTGACTGCCCAGTTTCCAGGGTAACTGATCACCCTTTTTCCGGGAGAACTGACTGCCCTGTTTCCGGGAGAAATGACTGCCCTGTTTCCAGGGTAACTGACTGCCCTGCTTCCGGGGTAACTGACTGCCCGGTTTCCAGGGTAACTGATCACCCTGTTTCCGGGATAACTGACTGCCCTGTTTCCGGGATAACTGACTGCCCTGTTTCCAGAGTAACTGACTTTCCCTGTTTCCGGGGTAACTGACTGCCCTGTTTCCAGGCTAACTGACTGCCCTGTTTCCAGGATAACTGATCACCCTGTTTCCGGGGTAACTGACCGCCCTGTTTCCGGGGTAACTGACCGCCCTGTTTCCAGGGTCACTGACCACCCTGTTTCCAGGATAACTGAAAGTGCTGTTTCCAGGGTAACTGATCTCCCTGTTTCCGGGGTAACTGATCACCCTGTTTCCAGGATAACTGATCACTCTGTTTCCGGGGTAACTGATCACACTTTTTCCGGGGTAACTGACCACCCTGTTTCCGGGGTAACTGACCACCCTGTTTCCGGGGTAACTGACTAATCTGTTTCCAGGGTTACTGACAGCCCTGTTTCTGGGGTAACTGACTGCCCTGTTTCCGGGGTAACTGACCGGCCTGTTTCCAGGATATCTGATCACCCTGTTTCCAGTGCAACTGACCATCCTGTTTCCAGGGTAACTGACTGCCCAGTTTCCAGGGTAACTGACTGCCCTGTTTCCGGGGTAACAGATCTCCCTGTTTCCGGGGTAACTGACCGCCCTGTTTCCAGGATAACTGACCGCCCTATTTCCGGGGTAACTGACTGCCCTGTTTCCAGGATAACTGACTGCCCTGTTTCCGGGATAACTGACTGCCCTGTTTACTGGAAAACTGACCGCCCTGTTTCCAGGTTAACTGACTGCCCTGTTTCCGGGGTAACTGACTGCCCTGTTTCCAGGGTAACTGACTGCCCTGTTTCCGGGATAACTGACTGCCCAGTTTCCAGAGTAACTGAATACCCTGTTTCCAGGGTAACTGACTGCCCTGTTTCCGGGATAACTGACTGCCCTGTTTCCAGGGTAACTGATAACCCTGTTTCCTGGGTAACTGACTGCCCTGTTTCCAGGGGAACTGACTGCCCTGTTTCCGGGGTAAATGATCACCCTGTTTCCGGGGTAAATGACTAACCAGTTTCCAGGGTGACTGACTGCCCTGTTTCCAGGGTAACTGACTGCCCAGTTTCCGGGGTAACTGACTGCCCTGTTTCCTGGGTAATTGACTGCCCAGTTTCCAGGTTAACTGACTGCCCAGTTTCCAGGGTAACTGATCACCCTTTTTCCGGGATAACTGACTGCCCTGTTTCCGGGATAACTGACTGCCCTGTTTCCAGGGTAACTGATCACCCTGTTTCCGGGATAACTGACTCCCATGTTTCCAGGGTAACTGACTGCCCAGTTTCCGGGGGAACTGACTGCCCTGTTTCCTGAGTAACTGACTGCCCTGCTTCCGGGGTAACTGACTGCCCTGTTTCCAGGGTAACTGACTGCCCAGTTTCCAGGGTAACTGATCACCCTTTTTCCGTGATAACTGACTGCCCTGTTTCCGGGATTACTGACTGCCCTGTTTCCGGGGTAACTGATCACCCTGTTTCCGGGGTAACTGTCTAACCAGTTTCCAGGGTGACTGACTGCCCTGTTTCCAGGGTAACTGACTGCCCAGTTTCCATGTTAACTGACTGCCCTGTTTCCTGGGTAACTGTCTGCCCTGCTTCCGGGGTAACTGACTGCCCTGTTTCCAGGGTAACTGACTGCCCAGTTTCCAGGGTAACTGATCACCCTTTTTCCGGGAGAACTGACTGCCCTGTTTCCGGGAGAAATGACTGCCCTGTTTCCAGGGTAACTGACTGCCCTGCTTCCGGGGTAACTGACTGCCCTGTTTCCAGGGTAACTGATCACCCTGTTTCCGGGATAACTGACTGCCCTGTTTCCGGGATAACTGACTGCCCTGTTTCCAGGGTAACTGACTTTCCCTGTTTCCGGGGTAACTGACTGCCCTGTTTCCAGGCTAACTGACTGCCCTGTTTCCAGGATAACTGATCACCCTGTTTCCGGGGTAACTGACCGCCCTGTTTCCGGGGTAACTGACCGCCCTGTTTCCAGGGTCACTGACCACCCTGTTTCCAGGATAACTGAAAGTGCTGTTTCCAGGGTAACTGATCTCCCTGTTTCCGGGGTAACTGATCACCCTGTTTCCAGGATAACTGATCACTCTGTTTCCGGGGTAACTGATCACTCTTTTTCCGGGGTAACTGACCACCCTGTTTCTGGGGTAACTGACTAATCTGTTTCCAGGGTTACTGACAGCCCTGTTTCTGGGGTAACTGACTGCCCTGTTTCCGGGGTAACTGACCGCCCTGTTTCCAGGATAACTGATCACCCTGTTTCCAGTGTAACTGACCATCCTGTTTCCAGGGTAACTGACTGCCCAGTTTCCAGGGTAACTGACTGCCCTGTTTCCGGGGTAAAAGATCTCCCTGTTTCCGGGGTAACTGACCGCCCTGTTTCCAGGATAACTGACCGCCCTATTTCCGGGGTAACTGACTGCCCTGTTTCCAGGATAACTGACTGCCCTGTTTCCGGGATAACTGACTGCCCTGTTTACTGGATAACTGACCGCACTGTTTCCTGGTTAATTGACAGCCCTGTTTCCGGGATAACTGCCTGCCCTGTTTCCGGGATAACTGACTGCCCAGTTTCCAGGGTAACTGACTGCCCTGTTTCCGGGGTAACTGACTGTCCTGTTTCCAGGGCAACTGACTGCCCAGTTTCCAGGGTAACTGATCACCCTGTTTCCGGGAGAACTGACTGCCCTGTTTCTGGGAGAAATGACTGCCCTGTTTCCAGGGTAACTGACTGCCCTGCTTCCGGGGTAACTGACCGCCCTGTTTCCAGGGTCACTGACCACCCTGTTTCCAGGATAACTGAAAGCCCTATTTCCAGGGTAACTGATCTCCCTGTTTCCGGGGTAACTGATCACCCTGTTTCCGGGTAACTGACTGCCCTGTTTCCGGGGTAACTGACTGGCCTGTTTCCAAGGTAACTGACTGCCCAGTTTCCAGGGTAACTGATCACCCTTTTTCCGGGATAACTGACTGCCCTGTTTCCGGGATAACTGACTGCCCTGTTTCCAGGGTAACTGATCACCCTGTTTCCGGGATAACTGTCTGCCCTGTTTCCGGGATAACTGACTGCCCAGTTTCCAGGGTAACAGACTGCCCTGTTTCCGGAGTAACTGACCATCCTGTTTCCAGGGTCACTGACCACCCTGTTTCCAGGATAACTGAAAGCCCTGTTTCCAGGGTAACTGACTGCCCTGTTTCCGGGAAAACTGTCTGCCCTGTTTCCTGGGTAACTGACTGCCCTGCTTCCGGGGTAACTGACTGGCCTGTTTCCAGGGTAACTGACTGCCCAGTTTCCAGGGTAACTGATCAACCTTTTTCCGGGATAACTGAATGCCCTGTTTCCGGGATAACTGACTGCCCTGTTTCCAGGATAACTGATCACCCTGTTTCCGGGATAACTGTCTGCCCTGTTTCCAGGATAACTGACTGCCCAGTTTCCAGGGTAACAGACTGCCCTGTTTCCGGGGTAACTGACTGCCCTGTTTCCAGGGTAACTGACTGCCCAGTTTCCAGGGTAACTGATCACCCTTTTTCCGGGAGAACTGACTGCCCTGTTTCCGGGAGAAATGACTGCCCTGTTTCCAGGGTAACTGACTGCCCTGCTTCCGGGGTAACTGACTGCCCGGTTTCCAGGGTAACTGATCACCCTGTTTCCGGGATAACTGACTGCCCTGTTTCCGGGATAACTGACTGCCCTGTTTCCAGAGTAACTGACTTTCCCTGTTTCCGGGGTAACTGACTGCCCTGTTTCCAGGCTAACTGACTGCCCTGTTTCCAGGATAACTGATCACCCTGTTTCCGGGGTAACTGACCGCCCTGTTTCCGGGGTAACTGACCGCCCTGTTTCCAGGGTCACTGACCACCCTGTTTCCAGGATAACTGAAAGTGCTGTTTCCAGGGTAACTGATCTCCCTGTTTCCGGGGTAACTGATCACCCTGTTTCCAGGATAACTGATCACTCTGTTTCCGGGGTAACTGATCACTCTTTTTCCGGGGTAACTGACCACCCTGTTTCCGGGGTAACTGACTAATCTGTTTCCAGGGTTACTGACAGCCCTGTTTCTGGGGTAACTGACTGCCCTGTTTCCGGGGTAACTGACCGCCCTGTTTCCAGGATAACTGATCACCCGGTTTCCAGTGTAACTGACCATCCTGTTTCCAGGGTAACTGACTGCCCAGTTTCCAGGGTAACTGACTGCCCTGTTTCCGGGGTAACAGATCTCCCTGTTTCCGGGGTAACTGACCGCCCTGTTTCCAGGATAACTGACCGCCCTATTTCCGGGGTAACTGACTGCCCTGTTTCCAGGATAACTGACTGCCCTGTTTCCGGGATAACTGACTGCCCTGTTTACTGGATAACTGACCGCCCTGTTTCCTGGTTAATTGACAGCCCTGTTTCCGGGGTAACTGACTGCCCTGTTTCCAGGGTAACTGACTGCCCAGTTTCCAGAGTAACTGAATACCCTGTTTCCAGGGTAACTGACTGCCCTGTTTCCGGGATAACTGACTGCCCTGTTTCCAGGGTAACTGACTGCCCTGTTTCCGGGGTGACTGACTGCCCTGTTTCCAGGCTAACTGACTGCCCTGTTTCCAGGATAACTGATCACCCTGTTTCCGGGATAACTGACTCCCCTGTTTCCAGGGTAACTGACTGCCCTGTTTCCGGGGTAACTGACCGCCCTGTTGCCAGGATAACTGACTGCCCTGTTTCCAGGTTAACTGACAGCCCTGTTTCCAGGGTAACTGACTGCCTTGTTTCCAGGGGAACTGACTGCCCTGTTTCCGGGGTAAATGATCACCCTGTTTCCGGGGTAACTGACTAACCAGTTTCCAGGGTGACTGACTGCCCTGTTTCCAGGGTAACTGATTGCCCAGTTTCCGGGGTAACTGACTGCCCTGTTTCCTGGGTAATTGACTGCCCAGTTTCCAGGTTAACTGACTGCCCTGTTTCCAGGGTCACTGACTGCCCAGTTTCCGGGATAACTGACTCCCCTGTTTCCAGGGTAACTGACTGCCCAGTTTCCGGGGGAACTGACTGCTCTGTTTCCTGAGTAACTGACTGCCCTGCTACCGGCGTAACTGACTGCCCTGTTTCCAGGGTAACTGACTGCCCAGTTTCCAGGGTAACTGATCACCCTTTTTCTGTGATAACTGACTGCCCTTTTTCCGGGATTACTGACTGCCCTGTTTCCGGGGTAACTGATCACCCTGTTTCCGGGGTAACTGTCTAACCAGTTTCCAGGGTGACTGACTGCCCTGTTTCCAGGGTAACTGACTGCCCAGTTTCCGGGTTAACTGACTGCCCTGTTTCCTGGGTAACTGTCTGCCCTGCTTCCGGGGTAACTGACTGCCCTGTTTCCAGGGTAACTGACAGCCCAGTTTCCAGGGTAACTGATCACCCTTTTTCCGGGATAACTGACTGCCCTGTTTCCGGGATAACTGACTGCCCTGTTTCCAGGGTAACTGATCACCCTGTTTCCGGGATAACTGTCTGCCCTGTTTCCGGGATAACTGACTGCCCAGTTTCCAGGGTAACTGACTGCCCTGTTTCCGGGGTAACTGACTGCCCAGTTTCCAGGGTAACTGATCACCCTGTTTCCGGGAGAACTGACTGCCCTGTTTCTGGGTGAAATGACTGCCCTGTTTCCAGGGTAACTGACTGCCCTGCTTCCGGGGTAACTGACCGCCCTGTTTCCAGGGTCACTGACCACCCTGTTTCCAGGATAACTGAAAGCCCTATTTCCAGGGTAACTGATCTCCCTGTTTCCGGGGTAACTGATCACCCTGTTTCCGGGTAACTGACTGCCCTGTTTCCGGGGTAACTGACTGGCCTGTTTCCAGGGTAACTGACTGCCCAGTTTCCAGGGTAACTGATCACCCTGTTTCCGGGAGAACTGACTGCCCTGTTTCTGGGAGAAATGACTGCCCTGTTTCCAGGGTAACTGATCACCCTGTTTCCGGGATAACTGTCTGCCCTGTTTCCGGGATAACTGACTGCCCAGTTTCCAGGGTAACTGATCACCCTGTTTCCGGGATAACTGTCTGCCCTGTTTCCGGGATAACAGACTGCCCAGTTTCCAGGGTAACAGACTGCCCTGTTTCCGGAGTAACTGACCATCCTGTTTCCAGGGTCACTGACCACCCTGTTTCCAGGATAACTGAAAGCCCTGTTTCCATGGTAACTGACTGCCCTGTTTCCGGGAAAACTGTCTGCCCTGTTTCCTGGGTAACTGACTGCCCTGCTTCCGGGGTAACTGACTGGCCTGTTTCCAGGGTAACTGACTGCCCAGTTTCCAGGGTAACTGATCAACCTTTTTCCGGGATAACTGACTGCCCTGTTTCCGGGATAACTGACTGCCCTGTTTCCAGGGTAACTGATCACCCTGTTTCCGGGATAACAGTCTGCCCTGTTTCCGGGATCACTGACTGCCCAGTTTCCAGGGTAACTGACTGCCCAGTTTCCAGGGTAAATGATCACCCTGTTTCTGGGAGAACTGACTGCCCTGTTTCCGGGAGAAATGACTACCCTGTTTCCAGGGTAACTGATCTCCCTGTTTCCAGTGCAACGGATCACCATGTTTCCGGGGTAACTGACTGCCCTGTTTCCAGGGCAACTGACCGCCCTGTTTCCGGGGGAACTGACTGCCCTGCTTCCGGGGGAACTGACTGCCCTGTTTCCAGGGTAACTGATCACCCTGTTTCCGGGATAACTGACTGCCCTGTTTCCGGGATAACTGACTGCCCTGTTTCCAGGGTAACTGACTTACCCTGTTTCCGGGATAACTGACTGCCCAGTTTCCAGGGTAACTGACTGCCCAGTTTCCAGGGTAAATGATCACCCTGTTTCCGGGATAACTAACTGCCCTGTTTCCGGGATAACTGACTGCCCTGTTTCCGGGGTAACTGACTGCCCTGTTTCCAGGGTAACTGATAACCCTGTTTCCGGGGTAACTGACTGCCCTGTTTCCAGGCTAAATGACTGCCCTGTTTCCAGGATAACTGATCACCCTGTTTCCGGGGTAACTGACTGCCCTGTTTCCAGGGTAACTGACCGCCCTGTTTCCAGGATAACTGATCACCCTGTTTCCGGGGTAACTGACCACCCTGTTTCCAGGGTCACTGACTGGCCTGTTTACAGGGTAACTGACTGCCCAGTTTCCGGGTTAACTGACTGCCCTGTTTCCTGGGTAACTGTCTGCCCTGCTTCCGGGGTAACTGACTGCCCTGTTTCCAGGGTAACTGACTGCCCAGTTTACAGGGTAACTGATCACCCTTTTTCCGGGATAACTGACTGCCCTGTTTCCGGGATGACTGACTGCCCTGTTTCCGGGGTAACTGACTGGCCTGTTTCCAGGGTAACTGAGTGCCCAGTTTCCAGGGTAACTGATCACCCTTTTTCCGGGATAACTGACTGCCCTGTTTCCGGGATAACTGACTGCCCTGTTTCCAGGGTAACTGATCACCCTGTTTCCGGGATAACTGTCTGCCCTGTTTCCGGGATAACTGACTGCCCAGTTTCCAGGGTAACAGACTGCCCTGTTTCCGGAGTAACTGACCATCCTGTTTCCAGGGTCACTGACCACCCTGTTTCCAGGATAACTGAAAGCCCTGTTTCCATGGTAACTGACTGCCCTGTTTCCGGGAAAACTGTCTGCCCTGTTTCCTGGGTAACTGACTGCCCTGCTTCCGGGGTAACTGACTGGCCTGTTTCCAGGGTAACTGACTGCCCAGTTTCCAGGGTAACTGATCAACCTTTTTCCGGGATAACTGACTGCCCTGTTTCCGGGATAACTGACTGCCCTGTTTCCAGGGTAACTGATCACCCTGTTTCCGGGATAACAATCTGCCCTGTTTCCGGGATAACTGACTGCCCAGTTTCCAGGGTAACTGATCACCCTGTTTCTGGGAGAACTGACTGCCCTGTTTCCGGGAGAAATGACTGCCCTGTTTCCAGGGTAACTGATCTCCCTGTTTCCAGTGCAACGGATCACCATGTTTCCGGGGTAACTGACTGCCCTGTTTCCAGGGCAACTGACCGCCCTGTTTCCGGGGGAACTGACTGCCCTGCTTCCGGGGTAACTGACTGCCCTGTTTCCAGGGTAACTGATCACCCTGTTTCCGGGATAACTGACTGCCCTGTTTCCGGGATAACTGACTGCCCTGTTTCCAGGGTAACTGACTTACCCTGTTTCCGGGGTAACTGACTGCCCTGTTTCCAGGCTAACTGACTGCCCTGTTTCCAGGATAACTGATCACCCTGTTTCCGGGGTAACTGACCGCCCTGTTTCCGGGGTAACTGACCGCCCTGTTTCCTGGGTCACTGACCACCCTGTTTCCAGTATAACTGAAAGTGCTGTTTCCAGGGTAACTGATCTCCCTGTTTCCGGGGTAACTGATCACCCTGTTTCCGGGTAACTGACAGCCCTGTTTCCGGGGTAACTGACTGCCCTGTTTCCAGGGTAACTGATCTCCCTGTTTCCAGTGCAACGGATCACCATGTTTCCGGGGTAACTGACTGCCCTGTTTCCAGGGCAACTGACCGCCCTGTTTCCGGGGGAACTGACTGCCCAGTTTCCAGGGTAACTGACTGCCCAGTTTCCAGGGTAACTAACTGCCCTGTTTCCGGGGTAACTGACTGCCCAGTTTCCAGGGTAACTGACTGCCCTGTTTCCAGGGTAACTGACAGCCCACCTTCCAGTGTAACTGATCACCCTGTTTCCAGGATAATTGACTGCCCTGTTTCCAGGGTAACTGACCGCCCTGTTTCCAGGGTAACTGACTGCCCAGTTTCCAGGGTAAATTATCACCCTGTTTCCGGGATAACTGACTGCCCTGTTTCCGGGGTAACTGACTGCCCTGTTTCCAGGGTAACTGATAACCCTGTTTCCGGGGTAACTGACTGCCCTGTTTCCAGGCTAACTGACTGCCCTGTTTCCAGGATAACTGATCACCCTGTTTCCGGGGTAACTGACTGCCCTGTTTCCAGGGTAACTGACCGCCCTGTTTCCAGGATAACTGATCACCCTGTTTCCGGGGTAACTGACCACCCTGTTTCCAGGGTCACTGACTGGCCTGTTTCCAGGGTAACTGACTGCCCAGTTTCCGGGTTAACTGACTGCCCTGTTTCCTGGGTAACTGTCTGCCCTGCTTCCGGGGTAACTGACTGCCCTGTTTCCAGGGTAACTGACTGCCCAGTTTACAGGGTAACTGATCACCCTTTTTCCGGGATAACTGACTGCCCTGTTTCCGGGATAACTGACTGCCCTGTTTCCGGGGTAACTGATCACCCTGTTTCCGGGATAACTGTCTGCCCTGTTTCCGGGATAACTGACTGCCCAGTTTCCTGGGTAACTGACTGCCCTGTTTCCGGGGTAACTGACTGCCCTGTTTCCAGGGTAACTGACTGCCCAGTTTCCAGGGTAACTGATCACCGTGTTTCCGGGAGAACTGACTGCCCTGTTTCTGGGAGAAATGACTGCCCTGTTTCCAGGGTAACTGACTGCCCTGCTTCCGGGGTAACTGACCGCCCTGTTTCCAGGGTCACTGACCACCCTGTTTCCAGGATAACTGAAAGCCCTATTTCCAGGGTAACTGATCTCCCTGTTTCCGGGGTAACTGATCACCCTGTTTCCGGGTAACTGACTGCCCTGTTTCCGGGGTAACTGACTGGCCTGTTTCCAGGGTAACTGACTGCCCAGTTTCCAGGGTAACTGATCACCCTTTTTCCGGGATAACTGACTGCCCTGTTTCCGGGATAACTGACTGCCCTGTTTCCAGGGTAACTGATCACCCTGTTTCCGGGATAACTGTCTGCCCTGTTTCCGGGATAACTGACTGCCCAGTTTCCAGGGTAACAGACTGCCCTGTTTCCGGAGTAACTGACCATCCTGTTTCCAGGGTCACTGACCACCCTGTTTCCAGGATAACTGAAAGCCCTGTTTCCATGGGAACTGACTGCCCTGTTTCCGGGAAAACTGTCTGCCCTGTTTCCTGGGTAACTGACTGCCCTGCTTCTGGGGTAACTGACTGGCCTGTTTCCAGGGTAACTGACTGCCCAGTTTCCAGGGTAACTGATCAACCTTTTTCCGGGATAACTGACTGCCCTGTTTCCGGGATAACTGACTGCCCTGTTTCCAGGGTAACTGATCACCCTGTTTCCGGGATAACAGTCTGCCCTGTTTCCGGGAGAACTGACTGCCCAGTTTCCAGGGTAACTGACTCCCCTGTTTCCAGGGTAACTGACTGCCCTGTTTCCAGGGTAACTGACTGCCCTGTTTCCGGGGTAACTGACTGCCCTGTTTCCAGGATAACTGATCACTCTGTTTCCGGGGTAACTGATCACTCTGTTTCCGGGGTAACTGACCACCCTGTTTCCGAGGTAACTGACTAATCTGTTTCCAGGGTTACTGACAGCCCTGTTTCTGGGGTAACTGACTGCCCTGTTTCCGGGGTAACTGACCGCCCTGTTTCCAGGATAACGAATCACCCTGTTTACAGTGCAACTGACCACCCTGTTTCCAGGGTAACTGACTTCCCAGTATCCAGGGTAACTGACTGCCCTGTTTCCGGGGTAACAGATCTCCCTGTTTCCGGGGTAACTGACCGCCCTGTTTCCAGGATAACTGACCGCCCTATTTCCGGGGTAACTGACTGCCCTGTTTCCAGGATAACTGACTGCCCTGTTTCCGGGATAACTGACTGCCCTGTTTACTGGAAAACTGACCGCCCTGTTTCCAGGTTAACTGACTGCCCTGTTTCCGGGGTAACTGACTGCCCTGTTTCCAGGGTAACTGACTGCCCAGTTTCCAGAGTAATTGAATACCCTGTTTCCAGGGTAACTGACTGCCCTGTTTCCGGGATAACTGACTGCCCTGTTTCCAGGGTAACTGATCACCCTGTTTCCAGGGTAACTGACTGCCCTGTTTCCAGGGGAACTGACTGCCCTGTTTCCGGGGTAAATGATCACCCTGTATCCGGGGTAACTGACTAACCAGTTTCCAGGGTGACTGACTGCCCTGTTTCCAGGGTAACTGACTGCCCAGTTTCCGGGGTAACTGACTGCCCTGTTTCCTGGGTAATTGACTGCCCAGTTTCCAGGTTAACTGACTGCCCAGTTTCCAGGGTAACTGATCACCCTTTTTCCGGGATAACTGACTGCCCTGTTTCCGGGATAACTGACTGCCCTGTTTCCAGGGTAACTGATCACCCTGTTTCCGGGATAACTGACTCCCATGTTTCCAGGGTAACTGACTGCCCAGTTTCCGGGGGAACTGACTGCCCTGTTTCCTGAGTAACTGACTGCCCTGCTTCCGGGGTAACTGACTGCCCTGTTTCCAGGGTAACTGACTGCCCAGTTTCCAGTGTAACTGATCACCCTTTTTCCGTGATAACTGACTTCCCTGTTTCCGGGATTACTGACTGCCCTGTTTCCGGGGTAACTGATCACCCTGTTTCTGGGGTAACTGTCTAACCAGTTTCCAGGGTGACTGACTGCCCTTTTTCCAGGGTAACTGACTGCCCAGTTTCCGGGTTAACTGACTGCCCTGTTTCCTGGGTAACTGTCTGCCCTGCTTCCGGGGTAACTGACTGCCCTGTTTCCAGGGTAACTGACTGCCCAGTTTCCAGGGTAACTGATCACCCTTTTTCCGGGATAACTGACTGCCCTGTTTCCGGGATAACTGACTGCCCTGTTTCCAGGGTAACTGATCACCCTGTTTCCGGGATAACTGTCTGCCCTGTTTCCGGGATAACTGACTGCCCAGTTTCCAGGGTAACTGACTGCCCTGTTTCCGGGGTAACTGACTGTCCTGTTTCCAGGGTAACTGACTGCCCAGTTTCCAGGGTGACTGACTGCCCTGTTTCCAGGGTAACTGACTGCCCAGTTTCTGGGTTAACTGACTGCCCTGTTTCCTGGGTAACTGTCTGCCCTGCTTCCGGGGTAACTGACTGCCCTGTTTCCAGGGTAACTGACTGCCCAGTTTCCAGGGTAACTGATCACCCTTTTTCCGGGATAACTGACTGCCCTGTTTCCGGGATAACTGACTGCCCTGTTTCCAGGGTAACTGATCACCCTGTTTCCGGGATAACTGTCTGGCCTGTTTCCGGGATAACTGACTGCCCAGTTTCCAGGGTAACTGACTGCCCTGTTTCCGGGGTAACTGACTGCCCAGTTTCCAGGGTAACTGATCACCCTGTTTCCGGGAGAACTGACTGCCCTGTTTTTGGGAGAAATGACTGCCCTGTTTCCAGGGTAACTGACTGCCCTGCTTCCGGGGTAACTGACCGCCCTTTTTCCAGGGTCACTGACCACCCTGTTTCCAGGATAACTGAAAGCCCTATTTCCAGGGTAACTGATCTCCCTGTTTCCGGGGTTACTGATCACCCTGTTTCCGGGTAACTGACTGCCCTGTTTCCGGGGTAACTGACTGGCCTGTTTCCAGGGTAACTGACTGCCCAGTTTCCAGGGTAACTGATCACCCTTTTTCCGGGATAACTGACTGCCCTGTTTCCGGGATAACTGACTGCCCTGTTTCCAGGGTAACTGATCACCCTGTTTCTGGGATAACTGTCTGCCCTGTTTCCGGGATAACTGACTGCCCAGTTTCCAGGGTAACAGACTGCCCTGTTTCCGGAGTAACTGACCATCCTGTTTCCAGGGTCACTGACCACCCTGTTTCCAGGATAACTGAAAGCCCTGTTTCCATGGTAACTGACTGCCCTGTTTCCGGGAAAACTGTCTGCCCTGTTTCCTGGGTAACTGACTGCCCTGCTTCCGGGGTAACTGACTGGCCTGTTTCCAGGGTAACTGACTGCCCAGTTTCCAGGGTAACTGATCAACCTTTTTCCGGGATAACTGACTGCCCTGTTTCCGGGATAACTGACTGCCCTGTTTCCAGGGTAACTGATCACCCTGTTTCCGGGATAACAGTCTGCCCTGTTTCCAGGATAACTGACTGCCCAGTTTCCAGGGTAACTGACTGCCCAGTTTCCAGGGTAAATGATCACCCTGTTTCTGGGAGAACTGACTGCCCTGTTTCCGGGAGAAATGACTGCCCTGTTTCCAGGGTAACTGACTGCCCTGCTTCCGGGGTAACTGACTGCCCTGTTTCCAGGGTAACTGATCACCCTGTTTCCGGGATAACTGACTGCCCTGTTTCCGGGATAACTGACTGCCCTGTTTCCAGGGTAACTGACTTACCCTGTTTCCGGGGTAACTGACTGCCCTGTTTCCAGGCTAACTGACTGCCCTGTTTCCAGGATAACTGATCACCCTGTTTCCGGGGTAACTGACCGCCCTGTTTCCGGGGTAACTGACCGCCCTGTTTCCTGGGTCACTGACCACCCTGTTTCCAGGATAACTGAAAGTGCTGTTTCCAGGGTAACTGATCTCCCTGTTTCCGGGGTAACTGATCACCCTGTTTCCGGGTAACTGACAGCCCTGTTTCCGGGGTAACTGACTGCCCTGTTTCCAGGATAACTGATCTCCCTGTTTCCAGTGCAACGGATCACCATGTTTCCGGGGTAACTGACTGCCCTGTTTCCAGGGCAACTGACCGCCCTGTTTCCGGGGGAACTGACTGCCCAGTTTCCAGGGTAACTGACTGCCCAGTTTCCAGGGTAACTAACTGCCCTGTTTCCGGGGTAACTGACTGCCCAGTTTCCAGGGTAACTGACTGCCCTGTTTCCAGGGTAACTGACAGCCCACCTTCCAGTGTAACTGATCACCCTGTTTCCAGGATAATTGACTGCCCTGTTTCCAGGGTAACTGACCGCCCTGTTTCCAGGGTAACTGACTGCCCAGTTTCCAGGGTAAATTATCACCCTGTTTCCGGGATAACTAACTGCCCTGTTTCCGGGATAACTGACTGCCCTGTTTCCGGGGTAACTGACTGCCCTGTTTCCAGGGTAACTGATAACCCTGTTTCCGGGGTAACTGACTGCCCTGTTTCCAGGCTAACTGACTGCCCTGTTTCCAGGATAACTGATCACCCTGTTTCCGGGGGAACTGACTGCCCTTTTTCCGGGGTAACTGACCGCCCTGTTTCCAGGATAACTGATCACCCTGTTTCCGGGGTAACTGACCACCCTGTTTCCAGGGTCACTGACTGGCCTGTTTCCAGGGTAACTGACTGCCCAGTTTCCGGGTTAACTGACTGCCCTGTTTCCTGGGTAACTGTCTGCCCTGCTTCCGGGGGAACTGACTGCCCTGTTTCCAGGGTAACTGACTGCCCAGTTTCCAGGGTAACTGATCACCCTTTTTCCGGGATAACTGACTGCCCTGTTTCCGGGATAACTGACTGCCCTGTTTCCGGGGTAACTGATCACCCTGTTTCCGGGATAACTGTCTGCCCTGTTTCCGGGATAACTGACTGCCCAGTTTCCAGGGTAACTGACTGCCCTGTTTCCGGGGTAACTGACTGCCCTGTTTCCAGGGTAACTGACTGCCCAGTTTCCAGGGTAACTGATCACCGTGTTTCCGGGAGAACTGACTGCCCTGTTTCTGGGAGAAATGAATGCCCTGTTTCCAGGGTAACCGACTGCCCTGCTTCCGGGGTAACTGACCGCCCTGTTTCCAGGGTCACTGACCACCCTGTTTCCAGGATAACTGAAAGCCCTATTTCCAGGGTAACTGATCTCCCTGTTTCCGGGGTAACTGATCACCCTGTTTCCGGGTAACTGACTGCCCTGTTTCCGGGGTAACTGACTGGCCTGTTTCCAGGGTAACTGACTGCCCAGTTTCCAGGGTAACTGATCACCCTTTTTCCGGGATAACTGACTGCCCTGTTTCCGGGATAACTGACTGCCCTGTTTCCAGGGTAACTGATCACCCTGTTTCCGGGATAACTGTCTGCCCTGTTTCCGGGATAACTGACTGCCCAGTTTCCAGGGTAACAGACTGCCCTGTTTCCGGAGTAACTGACCATCCTGTTTCCAGGGTCACTGACCACCCTGTTTCCAGGATAACTGAAAGCCCTGTTTCCATGGTAACTGACTGCCCTGTTTCCGGGAAAACTGTCTACCCTGTTTCCTGGGTAACTGACTGCCCTGCTTCCGGGGTAACTGACTGGCCTGTTTCCAGGGTAACTGACTGCCCAGTTTCCAGGGTAAATGATCAACCTTTTTCCGGGATAACTGACTGCCCTGTTTCCGGGATAACTGACTGCCCTGTTTCCAGGGTAACTGATCACCCTGTTTCTGGGATAACAGTCTGCCCTGTTTCCGGGATAACTGACTGCCCAGTTTCCAGGGTAACTGACTGCCCAGTTTCCAGGGTAAATGATCACCCTGTTTCTGGGAGAACTGACTGCCCTGTTTCCGGGAGAAATGACTGCCCTGTTTCCAGGGTAACTGACTGCCCTGCTTCCGGGGTAACTGACTGCCCTGTTTCCAGGGTAACTGATCACCCTGTTTCCGGGATAACTGACTGCCCTGTTTCCGGGATAACTGACTGCCCTGTTTCCAGGGTAACTGACTTACCCTGTTTCCGGGGTAACTGACTGCCCTGTTTCCAGGCTAACTGACTGCCCTGTTTCCAGGATAACTGATCACCCTGTTTCCGGGGTAACTGACCGCCCTGTTTCCGGGGTAACTGACCGCCCTGTTTCCTGGGTCACTGACCACCCTGTTTCCAGGATAACTGAAAGTGCTGTTTCCAGGGTAACTGATCTCCCTGTTTCCGGGGTAACTGATCACCCTGTTTCCGGGTAACTGACAGCCCTGTTTCCAGGGTAACTGACTGCCCTGTTTCCAGGGTAACTGATCTCCCTGTTTCCAGTGCAACGGATCACCATGTTTCCGGGGTAACTGACTGCCCTGTTTCCAGGGCAACTGACCGCCCTGTTTCCGGGGGAACTGAATGCCCAGTTTCCAGGGTAACTGACTTCCCAGTTTCCAGGGTAACTAACTGCCCTGTTTCCGGGGTAACTGACTGCCCAGTTTCCAGGGTAACTGACTGCCCTGTTTCCAGGGTAACTGACAGCCCACCTTCCAGTGTAACTGATCACACTGTTTCCAGGATAATTGACTGCCCTGTTTCCAGGGTCACTGACCGCCCTGTTTCCAGGGTAACTGACTGCCCAGTTTCCAGGGTAAATAATCACCCTGTTTCCGGGATAACTGACTGCCCTGTTTCCGGGGTAACTGACTGCCCTGTTTCCAGGGTAACTGATAACCCTGTTTCCGGGGTAACTGACTGCCCTGTTTCCAGGCTAACTGACTGCCCTGTTTCCAGGATAACTGATCACCCTGTTTCCGGGGTAACTGACTGCCCTGTTTCCGGGGTAACTGACCGCCCTGTTTCCAGGATAACTGATCACCCTGTTTCCGGGTTAACTGACCACCCTGTTTCCAGGGTCACTGACCACCCTGTTTCCAGGATAACTGACTCCCCTGTTTCCAGGGTAACTGACTGCCCTGTTTCCAGGGTAACTGACTGCCCTGTTTCCGGGGTAACTGACTGCCCTGTTTCCAGGATAACTGATCACTCTGTTTCCGGGGTAACTGATCACTCTGTTTCCAGGGTTACTGACAGCCCTGTTTCTGGGGTAACTGACTGCCCTGTTTCCGGGGTAACTGACCGCCCTGTTTCCAGGATAACTAATCACCCTGTTTCCAGTGCAACTGACCATCCTGTTTCCAGGGTAACTGACTGCCCAGTTTCCAGGGTAACTGACTGCCCTGTTTCCGGGGTAACAGATCTCCCTGTTTCCGGGGTAACTGACCGCCCTGTTTCCAGGATAACTGACCGCCCTATTTCCGGGGTAACTGACTGCCCTGTTTCCAGGATAACTGACTGCCCTGTTTCCGGGATAACTGACTGCCCTGTTTACTGGAAAACTGACCGCCCTGTTTCCAGGTTAACTGACTGCCCTGTTTCCGGGGTAACTGAATGCCCTGTTTCCAGGGTAACTGACTGCCCAGTTTCCAGAGTAACTGAATACCCTGTTTCCAGGGTAACTGACTGCCCTGTTTCCGGGATAACTGACTGCCCTGTTTCCAGGGTAACTGATCACCCTGTTTCCAGGGTAACTGACTGCCCTGTTTCCAGGGGAACTGACTGCCCTGTTTCCGGGGTAAATGATCACCCTGTATCCGGGGTAACTGACTAACCAGTTTCCAGGGTGACTGACTGCCCTGTTTCCAGGGTAACTGACTGCCCAGTTTCCGGGGTAACTGACTGCCTTGCTTCCTGGGTAATTGACTGCCCAGTTTCCAGGTTAACTGACTGCCCAGTTTCCAGGGTAACTGATCACCCTTTTTCCGGGATAACTGACTGCCCTGTTTCCGGGATAACTGACTGCCCTGTTTCCAGGGTAACTGATCACCCTGTTTCCGGGATAACTGACTCCCATGTTTCCAGGGTAACTGACTGCCCAGTTTCCGGGGGAACTGACTGCCCTGTTTCCTGAGTAACTGACTGCCCTGCTTCCGGGGTAACTGACTGCCCTGTTTCCAGGGTAACTGACTGCCCAGTTTCCAGGGTAACTGATCACCCTTTTTCCGTGATAACTGACTGCCCTGTTTCCGGGATTACTGACTGCCCTGTTTCCGGGGTAACTGATCACCCTGTTTCCGGGGTAACTGTCTAACCAGTTTCCAGGGTGACTGACTGCCCTGTTTCCAGGGTAACTGACTGCCCAGTTTCCGGGTTAACTGACTGCCCTGTTTCCTGGGTAACTGTCTGCCCTGCTTCCGGGGTAACTGACTGCCCTGTTTCCAGGGTAACTGACTGCCCAGTTTCCAGGGTAACTGATCACCCTTTTTCCGGGATAACTGACTGCCCTGTTTCCGGGATAACTGACTGCCCTGTTTCCAGGGTAACTGATCACCCTGTTTCCGGGATAACTGACTGCCCTGTTTCCGGGATAACTGACTGCCCAGTTTCCAGGGTAACTGACTGCCCTGTTTCCGGGGTAACTGACTGTCCTGTTTCCAGGGTAACTGACTGCCCAGTTTCCAGGGTAACTGATCACCCTGTTTCCGGGAGAACTGACTGCCCTGTTTCTGGGAGAAATGACTGCCCTGTTTCCAGGGTAACTGACTGCCCTGTTTCCGGGGTAACTGACCGCCCTGTTTCCAGTGTCACTGACCACCCTGTTTCCAGGATAACTGAAAGCCCTATTTCCAGGGTAACTGATCTCCCTGTTTCCGGGGTAACTGATCACCCTGTTTCCGGGTAACTGACTGCCCTGTTTCCGGGGTAACTGACTGCCCTGTTTCCAGGGTAACTGATCTCCCTGTTTCCTGAGTAACTGACTGCCCTGCTTCCGGGGTAACTGACTGCCCTGTTTCCAGGGTAACTGACTGCCCAGTTTCCAGGGTAACTGATCACCCTTTTTCCGTGATAACTGACTGCCCTGTTTCCGGGATTACTGACTGCCCTGTTTCCGGGGTAACTGATCACCCTGTTTCCGGTGTAACTGTCTAACCAGTTTCCAGGGTGACTGACTGCCCTGTTTCCAGGGTAACTGACTGCCCAGTTTCCGGGTTAACTGACTGCCCTGTTTCCTGGGTAACTGTCTGCCCTGCTTCCGGGGTAACTGACTGCCCTGTTTCCAGGGTAACTGACTGCCCAGTTTCCAGGGTAACTGATCACCCTTTTTCCGGGGTAACTGACCACCCTGTTTCCAGGGTCACTGACCACCCTGTTTCCAGGATAACTGAAAGCCCTATTTCCAGGGTAACTGATCTCCCTGTTTCCGGGGTAACTGATCACCCTGTTTCCGGGTAACTGACTGCCCTGTTTCCGGGGTAACTGACTGCCCTGTTTCCAGGGTAACTGATCTCCCTGTTTCCAGTGCAACGGATCACCATGTTTCAGGGGTAACTGACTGCCCTGTTTCCAGGGCAACTGACCGCCCTGTTTCCGGGGGAACTGACTGCCCAGTTTCCAGGGTAACTGACTGCCCAGTTTCCAGGGTAACTAACTGCCCTGTTTCCAGGGTAACTGACTGCCCAGTTTCCAGGGTAACTGACTGCTCTGTTTCCAGGGTAACTGACAGCCCACCTTCCAGTGTAACTGATCACCCTGTTTCCAGGATAATTGACTGCCCTGTTTCCAGGGTAACTGACCGCCCTGTTTCCAGGGTAACTGACTGCCCAGTTTCCAGGGTAAATTATCACCCTGTTTCCGGGGTAACTGACTGCCCAGTTTCCAGGGCAACTGACCGCCCTGTTTCCGGGGGAACTGACTGCCCAGTTTCCAGGGTAACTGATCACCCTGTTTCCGGGATAACTGTCTGCCCTGTTTCCGGGATAACTGACTGCCCAGTTTCCAGGGTAACTGATCACCCTGTTACCGGGATAACTGTCTGCCCTGTTTCCGGGATAACTGACTGCCCAGTTTCCAGGGTAACAGACTGCCCTGTTTCCGGAGTAACTGACCATCCTGTTTCCAGGGTCACTGACCACCCTGTTTCCAGGATAACTGAAAGCCCTGTTTCCATGGTAACTGACTGCCCTGTTTCCGGGAAAACTGTCTGCCCTGTTTCCTGGGTAACTGACTGCCCTGCTTCCGGGGTAACTGACTGGCCTGTTTCCAGGGTAACTGACTGCCCAGTTTCCAGGGTAACTGATCAACCTTTTTCCGGGATAACTGACTGCCCTGTTTCCGGGATAACTGACTGCCCTGTTTCCAGGGTAACTGATCACCCTGTTTCCGGGATAACTGTCTGCCCTGTTTCCGGGATAACTAACTGCCCAGTTTCCAGGGTAACTGACTGCCCAGTTTCCAGGGTAAATGATCACCCTGTTTCTGGGAGAACTGACTGCCCTGTTTCCGGGAGAAATGACTGCCCTGTTTCCAGGGTAACTGACTACCCTGCTTCCGGGGTAACTGACTGCCCTGTTTCCAGGGTAACTGATCACCCTGTTTCCGGGATAACTGACTGCCCTGTTTCCGGGATAACTGACTGCCCTGTTTCCAGGGTAACTGACTTACCCTGTTTCCGGGGTAACTGACTGCCCTGTTTCCAGGCTAACTGACTGCCCTGTTTCCAGGATAACTGATCACCCTGTTTCCGGGGTAACTGACCGCCCTGTTTCCGGGGTAACTGACCGCCCTGTTTCCTGGGTCACTGACCACCCTGTTTCCAGGATAACTGAAAGTGCTGTTTCCAGGGTAACTGATCTCCCTGTTTCCGGGGTAACTGATCACCCTGTTTCCGGGTAACTGACAGCCCTGTTTCCGGGGTAACTGACTGCCCTGTTTCCAGGGTAACTGATCTCCCTGTTTCCAGTGCAACGGATCACCATGTTTCCGGGGTAACTGACTGCCCTGTTTCCAGGGCAACTGACCGCCCTGTTTCCGGGGGAACTGACTGCCCAGTTTCCAGGGTAACTGACTGCCCAGTTTCCAGGGTAACTAACTGCCCTGTTTCCGGGGTAACTGACTGCCCAGTTTCCAGGGTAACTGACTGCCCTGTTTCCAGGGTAACTGACAGCCCACCTTCCAGTGTAACTGATCACCCTGTTTCCAGGATAATTGACTGCCCTGTTTCCAGGGTAACTGACCGCCCTGTTTCCAGGGTAACTGACTGCCCAGTTTCCAGGGTAAATTATCACCCTGTTTCCGGGATAACTAACTGCCCTGTTTCCGGGATAACTGACTGCCCTGTTTCCAGGGTAACTGATCACCCTGTTTCCGGGATAACTGTCTGCCCTGTTTACGGGATAACTGACTGCCCAGTTTCCAGGGTAACTGACTGCCCTGTTTCCGGGGTAACTGACTGCCCTGTTTCCAGGGTAACTGACTGCCCAGTTTCCAGGGTAACTGATCACCGTGTTTCTGGGAGAACTGACTGCCCTGTTTCTGGGAGAAATGACTGTCCTGTTTCCAGGGTAACTGACTGCCCTGCTTCCGTGGTAACTGACCGCCCTGTTTCCAGGGTCACTGACCACCCTGTTTCCAGGATAACTGAAAGCCCTATTTCCAGGGTAACTGATCTCCCTGTTTCCGGGGTAACTGACTGGCCTGTTTCCAGGGTAACTGACTGCCCAGTTTCCAGGGTAACTGATCACCCTTTTTCCGGGATAACTGACTGCCCTGTTTCCGGGATAACTGACTGCCCTGTTTCCAGGGTAACTGATCACCCTGTTTCCGGGATAACTGTCTGCCCTGTTTCCGGGATAACTGACTGCCCAGTTTCCAGGGTAACAGACTGCCCTGTTTCCGGAGTAACTGACCATCCTGTTTCCAGGGTCACTGACCACCCTGTTTCCAGGATAACTGAAAGCCCTGTTTCCATGGTAACTGACTGCCCTGTTTCCGGGAAAACTGTCTGCCCTGTTTCCTGGGTAACTGACTGCCCTGCTTCCGGGGTAACTGACTGGCCTGTTTCCAGGGTAACTGACTGCCCAGTTTCCAGGGTAACTGATCAACCTTTTTACGGGATAACTGACTGCCCTGTTTCCGCGATAACTGACTGCCCTTTTTCCGGGATAACTGACTGCCCTGTTTCCAGGGTAACTGATCACCCTGTTTCCGGGATAACAGTCTGCCCTGTTTCCGGGATAACTGACTGCCCATTTTCCAGGGTAACTGACTGCCCAGTTTCCAGGGTAAATGATCACCCTGTTTCTGGGAGAACTGACTGCCCTGTTTCCGGGAGAAATGACTGCCCTGTTTCCAGGGTAACTGACTGCCCTGCTTCCGGGGTAACTGACTGCCCTGTTGCCAGGGTAACTGATCACCCTGTTTCCGGGATAACTGACTGCCCTGTTTCCGGGATAACTGACTGCCCTGTTTCCAGTGTAACTGACTTACCCTGTTTCCAGGCTAACTGACTGCCCTGTTTCCAGGATAACTGATCACCCTGTTTCCGGGATAACTGACTGCCCTGTTTCCGGGATAACTGACTGCCCTGTTTCCAGGTTAAATGACTTACCCTGTTTCCAGGCTAACTGACTGCCCTGTTTCCAGGGTAACAGATCACCCTGTTTCCGGGATAACTGACTGCCCTGTTTCCAAGATAACTGACTGCCCTGTTTCCAGGGTAACTGACTGCCCTGTTTCCGGGGTAACTGACTGCCCTGTTTCCAGGCTAACTGACTGCCCTGTTTCCAGGATAACGGATCACCCTGTTTCCGGGGTAACTGACTGCCCTTTTTCCGGGGTAACTGACCGCCCTGTTTCCAGGATAACTGATCACCCTGTTTCCGGGGTAACTGACCACCCTGTTTCCAGGGTCACTGACCACCCTGTTTCCAGGATAACTGACTTCCCTGTTTCCAGGGTAACGGACTGCCCTGTTTCCGGGGTAACTGATCTCCCTGTTTCCGGGGTAACTGACTGCCCTGTTTCCGGGGTAACTGACCGCCCTGTTTCCAGGGTCACTGACCACCCTGTTTCCAGGATAACTGAAAGCCCTATTTCCAGGGTAACTGATCTCCCTGTTTCCGGGTAACTGACTGCCCTGTTTCCTGGGTAACTGACTGCCCTGTTTCCAGGGTAACTGATCTCCCTGTTTCCAGTGCAACGGATCACCATGTTTCCGGGGTAACTGACTGCCCTGTTTCCAGGGCAACTGACCGCCCTGTTTCCGGGGGAACTGACTGCCCAGTTTCCAGGGTAACTGACTGCCCAGTTTCCAGGGTAACTAACTGCCCTGTTTCCGGGGTAACTGACTGCCCAGTTTCCAGGGTAACTGACTGCTCTGTTTCCAGGGAATCTGACAGCCCACCTTCCAGTGTAACTGATCACCCTGTTTCCAGGATAATTGACTGCCCTGTTTCCAGGGTAACTGACCGCCCTGTTTCCAGGGTAAATTATCACCCTGTTTCCGGGATAACTAACTGCCCTGTTTCCGGGATAACTGATCACCCTGTTTCCGGGGTAACTGACTGCCCAGTTTCCGGGGTAACTGACTTCCCTGTTTCCAGGGTAACTGACTGCCCTGTTTCCGGGATAACTGACTGCCCTGTTTCCAGGGTAACTGATAACCCTGTTTCCGGGATAACTGACTGCCCTGTTTCCAGGGTAACTGACTGCCCAGTTTCCAGAGTAACTGAATAACCTGTTTCCCGGGTAACAGATCACCCTGTTTCCGGGATAACTGACTGCCCTGTTTCCAAGATAACTGACTGCCCTGTTTCCAGGGTAACTGAATGCCCTGTTTCCGGAATAACTGACTGCCCTGTTTCCAGGCTAACTGACTGCCCTGTTTCCAGGATAACTGATCACCCTGTTTCCGGGGTAACTGACTGCCCTGTTTCCGGGGTAACTGACCGCCCTGTTTCCAGGATAACTGATCACCCTGTTTCCGGGGTAACTGACCACCCTGTTTCCGGGGTAACTGACCACCCTGTGTCCAGTGTCACTGACCACCCTGTTTCCAGGATAACTGACTGCCCTGTTTCCGGGGTAACTGATCTCCCTGTTTCCGGGGTTACTGACCGCCCTGTTTCCAGGATAACTGACCAACCTATTTACAGGTTAACTGACTGCCCTGTTTCCAGGATAACTGACTGCCCTGTTCCCAGGGGAACTGACTGCCCTGTTTCCGGGGTAACAGATCACCCTGTTTCCGGGGTAACTGACTAACCAGTTTCCAGGGTGACTGACTGCCCTGTTTCCAGGGCAACTGTCTGCCCAGTTTCCGGGGTAACTGACTGCCCTGTTTCAAGGGTAACTGATCAGCCTGTTTCCGGGATAACTGACTGCCGTTTCCGGGATAACTGACTGCCCTGTTTCCAGGGTAACTGACTTACCCTGTTTCCGGGGTAACTGACTGCCCTGTTTCCAGGCTAACTGACTGCCCTGTTTCCAGGATAACTGATCACCCTGTTTCCGGGGTAACTGACTGCCCGGTTTCCGGGGGAAATGACCGCCCTGTTTCCAGGGTCACTGACCACCCTGTTTCCAGGATAACTGAAAGCCCTGTTTCCAGGGTAACTGATCTCCCTGTTTCCGGGGTAACTGATCTCCCTGTTTCCGGGTAACTGACTGCCCTGTTTCCGGTGTAAATGACTGCCATGTTTCCAGGGTAACTGATCTCCCTGTTTCCAGTGCAACGGATCACCATGTTTCCGGGGTAACTGACTGCCCTGTTTCCAGGGCAACTGACCGCCCTGTTTCCGGGGGAACTGACTGCCCAGTTTCCAGGGTAACTGACTGCCCAGTTTCCAGGGTAACTAACTGCCCTGTTTCCGGGGTAACTGACTGCCCAGTTTCCAGGGTAACTGACTGCCCTGTTTCCAGGGTAACTGACAGCCCACATTCCAGTGTAACTGATCACCCTGTTTCCAGGATAATTGACTGCCCTGTTTCCAGGGTAACTGACCGCCCTGTTTCCAGGTTAACTGACTGTCCAGTTTCCAGGGTAAATTATCACCCTGTTTCCGGGATAACTAACTGCCCTGTTTCCGGGATAACTGACTGCCCTGTTTCCGGGGTAACTGATCACCCTGTTTCCGGGGTAACTGACTGCCCAGTTTCCGGGGTAACTGACTTCCCTGTTTCCAGGGTAACTGACTGCCCTGTTTCCGGGTTAACTGACTGCCCTGTTTCCAGGGTAACTGATAACCCTGTTTCCGGGATAACTGACTGCCCTGTTTCCAGGGTAACTGACTGCCCAGTTTCCAGAGTAACTGAATAACCTGTTTCCAGGGTAACAGATCACCCTGTTTCCGGGATAACTGACTGCCCTGTTTCCAAGATAACTGACTGCCCTGTTTCCAGGGTAACTGACTGCCCTGTTTCCGGGGTAACTGACTGCCCTGTTTCCAGGCTAACTGACTGCCCTGTTTCCAGGATAACTGATCATCCTGTTTCCGGGGTAACTGACTGCCCTGTTTCCGGGGTAACTGACCGCCCTGTTTCCAGGATAACTGATCACCCTGTTTCCGGGGTAACTGACCACCCTGTTTCCAGGGTCACTGACCACCCTGTTTCCAGGATAACTGACTCCCCTGTTTCCAGGGTAACTGACTGCCCTGTTTCCGGGGTAACTAATCTCCCTGTTTCCGGGGTTACTGACCGCCCTGTTTCCAGGATAACTGATCTACCTATTTCCAGGTTAACTGACTGCCCTGTTTCCAGGGTAACTGACTGCCCTGTTTCCGGGGTAACAGATCACCCTGTTTCCGGGTTAACTGACTAACCAGTTTCCAGGGTGACTGACTGCCCTGTTTCCAGGGTAACTGACTGCCCTGTTTCCGGGATAACTGGCTGCCCTGTTTCCAGGGTAACTGATAACCCTGTTTCCGGGGTAACTGACTGCCCTGTTTCCAGGCTAACTGACTGCCCTGTTTCCAGGATAACAGATCACCCTGTTTCCGGGGTAACTGACTGCCCTGTTTCCGGGGTAACTGACCGCCCTGTTTCCAGGATAACTGATCACCCTGTTTCCGGGGTAACTGACCACCCTGTTTCCAGGGTCACTGACCACCCTGTTTCCAGGATAACTGACTCCCCTGTTTCCAGGGTAACTGACTGCCCTGTTTCCGGGGTAACTGACTGCCCTGTTTCCAGGATAACTGATCACTCTGTTTCCGGTGTAACTGATCACTCTGTTTCTGGGGTAACTGACCACCCTGTTTCCGGGGTAACTGACTAATCTGTTTCCAGGGTTACTGATAGCCCTGTTTCTGGGGTAACTGACTGCCCTGTTTCCGGGGTAACTGACCGCCCTGTTTCCAGGATAACTGATCACCCTGTTTCCAGTGTAACTGACCATCCTGTTTCCGGGGTAACAGATCTGCCTGTTTCCAGGATAACTGACTGCCCTGTTTCCGGGATAACTGACTGCCCTGTTTACTGGATAACTGACCGCCCTGTTTCCAGGTTAACTGACTGCCCTGTTTCCGGGGTAACTGACTGCCCTGTTTCCAGGGTAACTGACTGCCCAGTTTCCAGAGTAACTGAATACCCTGTTTCCAGGGTAACTGACTGCCCTGTTTCCGGGATAACTGACTGCCCTGTTTCCAGGGTAACTGACTGCCCTGTTTCCGGGATAACTGACTGCCCTGTTTCCAGGGTAACTGACTGCCCTGTTTCCGGGGTAACTGACTGCCCTGTTTCCAGGCTAACTGACTGCCCTGTTTCCAGGATAACTGATCACCCTGTTTCCGGGATAACTGACTGCCCTGTTTCCGGGATAACTGACTGCCCTGTTTCCAGGGTAACTGACTTACCCTGTTTCCAGGCTAACTGACTGCCCTGTTTCCAGGATAACTGATCACCCTGTTTCCGGGATAACTGACTGCCCTGTTTCCGGGATAACTGACTGCCCTGTTTCCAGGGTAACTGACTTACCCTGTTTCCAGGCTAACTGACTGCCCTGTTTCCAGTGTAACAGATCACCCTGTTTCCGGGATAACTGACTGCCCTGTTTCCAAGATAACTGACTGCCCTGTTTCCAGGGTAACTGACTGCCCTGTTTCCGGGGTAACTGACTGCCCTGTTTCCAGGCTAACTGACTGCCCTGTTTCCAGGATAACGGATCACCCTGTTTCCGGGGTAACTGACTGCCCTGTTTCCAGGATAACTGATCACCCTGTTTCCGGGGTAACTGACCACCCTGTTTCCAGGGTCACTGACCACCCTGTTTCCAGGATAACTGACTTCCCTGTTTCCAGGGTAACGGACTGCCCTGTTTCCGGGGTAACTGATCTCCCTGTTTCCGGGGTAACTGACTGCCCTGTTTCCGGGGTAACTGACCGCCCTGTTTCCAGGGTCACTGACCACCCTGTTTCCAGGATAACTGAAAGCCCTATTTCCAGGGTAACTGATCTCCCTGTTTCCGGGTAACTGACTGCCCTGTTTCCTGGGTAACTGACTGCCCTGTTTCCAGGGTAACTGATCTCCCTGTTTCCAGTGCAACGGATCACCATGTTTCCGGGGTAACTGACTGCCCTGTTTCCAGGGCAACTGACCGCCCTGTTTCCGGGGGAACTGACTGCCCAGTTTCCAGGGTAACTGACTGCCCAGTTTCCAGGGTAACTAACTGCCCTGTTTCCGGGGTAACTGACTGCCCAGTTTCCAGGGTAACTGACTGCTCTGTTTCCAGGGAATCTGACAGCCCACCTTCCAGTGTAACTGATCACCCTGTTTCCAGGATAATTGACTGCCCTGTTTCCAGGGTAACTGACCGCCCTGTTTCCAGGGTAAATTATCACCCTGTTTCCGGGATAACTAACTGCCCTGTTTCCGGGATAACTGATCACCCTGTTTCCGGGGTAACTGACTGCCCAGTTTCCGGGGTAACTGACTTCCCTGTTTCCAGGGTAACTGACTGCCCTGTTTCCGGGATAACTGACTGCCCTGTTTCCAGGGTAACTGATAACCCTGTTTCCGGGATAACTGACTGCCCTGTTTCCAGGGTAACTGACTGCCCACTTTCCAGAGTAACTGAATAACCTGTTTCCCGGGTAACAGATCACCCTGTTTCCGGGATAACTGACTGCCCTGTTTCCAAGATAACTGACTGCCCTGTTTCCAGGGTAACTGAATGCCCTGTTTCCGGAATAACTGACTGCCCTGTTTCCAGGCTAACTGACTGCCCTGTTTCCAGGATAACTGATCACCCTGTTTCCGGGGTAACTGACTGCCCTGTTTCCGGGGTAACTGACCGCCCTGTTTCCAGGATAACTGATCACCCTGTTTCCGGGGTAACTGACCACCCTGTTTCCGGGGTAACTGACCACCCTGTGTCCAGTGTCACTGACCACCCTGTTTCCAGGATAACTGACTGCCCTGTTTCCGGGGTAACTGATCTCCCTGTTTCCGGGGTTACTGACCGCCCTGTTTCCAGGATAACTGACCAACCTATTTACAGGTTAACTGACTGCCCTGTTTCCAGGATAACTGACTGCCCTGTTCCCAGGGGAACTGACTGCCCTGTTTCCGGGGTAACAGATCACCCTGTTTCCGGGGTAACTGACTAACCAGTTTCCAGGGTGACTGACTGCCCTGTTTCCAGGGCAACTGTCTGCCCAGTTTCCGGGGTAACTGACTGCCCTGTTTCAAGGGTAACTGATCAGCCTGTTTCCGGGATAACTGACTGCCGTTTCCGGGATAACTGACTGCCCTGTTTCCAGGGTAACTGACTTACCCTGTTTCCGGGGTAACTGACTGCCCTGTTTCCAGGCTAACTGACTGCCCTGTTTCCAGGATAACTGATCACCCTGTTTCCGGGGTAACTGACTGCCCGGTTTCCGGGGGAAATGACCGCCCTGTTTCCAGGGTCACTGACCACCCTGTTTCCAGGATAACTGAAAGCCCTGTTTCCAGGGTAACTGATCTCCCTGTTTCCGGGGTAACTGATCTCCCTGTTTCCGGGTAACTGACTGCCCTGTTTCCGGTGTAAATGACTGCCATGTTTCCAGGGTAACTGATCTCCCTGTTTCCAGTGCAACGGATCACCATGTTTCCGGGGTAACTGACTGCCCTGTTTCCAGGGCAACTGACCGCCCTGTTTCCGGGGGAACTGACTGCCCAGTTTCCAGGGTAACTGACTGCCCAGTTTCCAGGGTAACTAACTGCCCTGTTTCCGGGGTAACTGACTGCCCAGTTTCCAGGGTAACTGACTGCCCTGTTTCCAGGGTAACTGACAGCCCACATTCCAGTGTAACTGATCACCCTGTTTCCAGGATAATTGACTGCCCTGTTTCCAGGGTAACTGACCGCCCTGTTTCCAGGTTAACTGACTGTCCAGTTTCCAGGGTAAATTACCACCCTGTTTCCGGGATAACTAACTGCCCTGTTTCCGGGATAACTGACTGCCCTGTTTCCGGGGTAACTGATCACCCTGTTTCCGGGGTAACTGACTGCCCAGTTTCCGGGGTAACTGACTTCCCTGTTTCCAGGGTAACTGACTGCCCTGTTTCCGGGTTAACTGACTGCCCTGTTTCCAGGGTAACTGATAACCCTGTTTCCGGGATAACTGACTGCCCTGTTTCCAGGGTAACTGACTGCCCAGTTTCCAGAGTAACTGAATAACCTGTTTCCAGGGTAACAGATCACCCTGTTTCCGGGATAACTGACTGCCCTGTTTCCAAGATAACTGACTGCCCTGTTTCCAGGGTAACTGACTGCCCTGTTTCCGGGGTAACTGACTGCCCTGTTTCCAGGCTAACTGACTGCCCTGTTTCCAGGATAACTGATCATCCTGTTTCCGGGGTAACTGACTGCCCTGTTTCCGGGGTAACTGACCGCCCTGTTTCCAGGATAACTGATCACCCTGTTTCCGGGGTAACTGACCACCCTGTTTCCAGGGTCACTGACCACCCTGTTTCCAGGATAACTGAAAGCCCTGTTTCCAGGGTAACTGACTGCCCTGTTTCCGGGGTAACTAATCTCCCTGTTTCCGGGGTTACTGACCGCCCTGTTTCCAGGATAACTGATCTACCTATTTCCAGGTTAACTGACTGCCCTGTTTCCAGGGTAACTGACTGCCCTGTTTCCGGGGTAACAGATCACCCTGTTTCCGGGTTAACTGACTAACCAGTTTCCAGGGTGACTGACTGCCCTGTTTCCAGGGTAACTGACTGCCCTGTTTCCGGGATAACTGACTGCCCTGTTTCCAGGGTAACTGATAACCCTGTTTCCGGGGTAACTGACTGCCCTGTTTCCAGGCTAACTGACTGCCCTGTTTCCAGGATAACAGATCACCCTGTTTCCGGGGTAACTGACTGCCCTGTTTCCGGGGTAACTGACCGCCCTGTTTCCAGGATAACTGATCACCCTGTTTCCGGGGTAACTGACCACCCTGTTTCCAGGGTCACTGACCACCCTGTTTCCAGGATAACTGACTCCCCTGTTTCCAGGGTAACTGACTGCCCTGTTTCCGGGGTAACTGACTGCCCTGTTTCCAGGATAACTGATCACTCTGTTTCCGGTGTAACTGATCACTCTGTTTCTGGGGTAACTGACCACCCTGTTTCCGGGGTAACTGACTAATCTGTTTCCAGGGTTACTGATAGCCCTGTTTCTGGGGTAACTGACTGCCCTGTTTCCGGGGTAACTGACCGCCCTGTTTCCAGGATAACTGATCACCCTGTTTCCAGTGTAACTGACCATCCTGTTTCCGGGGTAACAGATCTGCCTGTTTCCGGGGTAACTGACCGCCCTGTTTCCAGGATAACTGACTGCCCTGTTTCCGGGATAACTGACTGCCCTGTTTACTGGATAACTGACCGCCCTGTTTCCAGGTTAACTGACTGCCTTGTTTCCGGGGTAACTGACTGCCCTGTTTCCAGGGTAACTGACTGCCCAGTTTCCAGAGTAACTGAATACCCTGTTTCCAGGGTAACTGACTGCCCTGTTTCCGGGATAACTGAGTGCCCTGTTTCCAGGGTAACTGACTGCCCTGTTTCCGGGATAACTGACTGCCCTGTTTCCAGGGTAACTGACTGCCCTGTTTCCGGGGTAACTGACTGCCCTGTTTCCAGGCTAACTGACTGCCCTGTTTCCAGGATAACTGATCACCCTGTTTCCGGGATAACTGACTGCCCTGTTTCCGGGATAACTGACTGCCCTGTTTCCAGGGTAACTGACTTACCCTGTTTCCAGGCTAACTGACTGCCCTGTTTCCAGGATAACTGATCACCCTGTTTCCGGGATAACTGACTGCCCTGTTTCCGGGATAACTGACTGCCCTGTTTCCAGGGTAACTGACTTACCCTGTTTCCAGGCTAACTGACTGCCCTGTTTCCAGGGTAACAGATCACCCTGTTTCCGGGATAACTGACTGCCCTGTTTCCAAGATAACTGACTGCCCTGTTTCCAGGGTAACTGACTGCCCTGTTTCCGGGGTAACTGACTGCCCTGTTTCCAGGCTAACTGACTGCCCTGTTTCCAGGATAACGGATCACCCTGTTTCCGGGGTAACTGACTGCCATGTTTCCAGGATAACTGATCACCCTGTTTCCGGGGTAACTGACCACCCTGTTTCCAGGGTCACTGACCACCCTGTTTCCAGGATAACTGACTTCCCTGTTTCCAGGGTAACGGACTGCCCTGTTTCCGGGGTAACTGATCTCCCTGTTTCCGGGGTAACTGACTGCCCTGTTTCCGGGGTAACTGACCGCCCTGTTTCCAGGGTCACTGACCACCCTGTTTCCAGGATAACTGAAAGCCCTATTTCCAGGGTAACTGATCTCCCTGTTTCCGGGTAACTGACTGCCCTGTTTCCTGGGTAACTGACTGCCCTGTTTCCAGGGTAACTGATCTCCCTGTTTCCAGTGCAACGGATCACCATGTTTCCGGGGTAACTGACTGCCCTGTTTCCAGGGCAACTGACCGCCCTGTTTCCGGGGGAACTGACTGCCCAGTTTCCAGGGTAACTGACTGCCCAGTTTCCAGGGTAACTAACTGCCCTGTTTCCGGGGTAACTGACTGCCCAGTTTCCAGGGTAACTGACTGCTCTGTTTCCAGGGAATCTGACAGCCCACCTTCCAGTGTAACTGATCACCCTGTTTCCAGGATAATTGACTGCCCTGTTTCCAGGGTAACTGACCGCCCTGTTTCCAGGGTAAATTATCACCCTGTTTCCGGGATAACTAACTGCCCTGTTTCCGGGATAACTGATCACCCTGTTTCCGGGGTAACTGACTGCCCAGTTTCCGGGGTAACTGACTTCCCTGTTTCCAGGGTAACTGACTGCCCTGTTTCCGGGATAACTGACTGCCCTGTTTCCAGGGTAACTGATAACCCTGTTTCCGGGATAACTGACTGCCCTGTTTCCAGGGTAACTGACTGCCCAGTTTCCAGAGTAACTGAATAACCTGTTTCCCGGGTAACAGATCACCCTGTTTCCGGGATAACTGACTGCCCTGTTTCCAAGATAACTGACTGCCCTGTTTCCAGGGTAACTGAATGCCCTGTTTCCGGAGTAACTGACTGCCCTGTTTCCAGGCTAACTGACTGCCCTGTTTCCAGGATAACTGATCACCCTGTTTCCGGGGTAACTGACTGCCCTGTTTCCGGGGTAACTGACCGCCCTGTTTCCAGGATAACTGATCACCCTGTTTCCGGGGTAACTGACCACCCTGTTTCCGGGGTAACTGACCACCCTGTGTCCAGGGTCACTGACCACCCTGTTTCCAGGATAACTGACTGCCCTGTTTCCGGGGTAACTGATCTCCCTGTTTCCGGGGTTACTGACCGCCCTGTTTCCAGGATAACTGACCAACCTATTTACAGGTTAACTGACTGCCCTGTTTCCAGGATAACTGACTGCCCTGTTCCCAGGGGAACTGACTGCCCTGTTTCCGGGGTAACAGATCACCCTGTTTCCGGGGTAACTGACTAACCAGTTTCCAGGGTGACTGACTGCCCTGTTTCCAGGGTAACTGTCTGCCCAGTTTCCGGGGTAACTGACTGCCCTGTTTCAAGGGTAACTGATCAGCCTGTTTCCGGGATAACTGACTGCCCTGTTTCCGGGATAACTGACTGCCCTGTTTCCAGGGTAACTGACTTACCCTGTTTCCGGGGTAACTGACTGCCCTGTTTCCAGGCTAACTGACTGCCCTGTTTCCAGGATAACTGATCACCCTGTTTCCGGGGTAACTGACTGCCCGGTTTCCGGGGGAACTGACCGCCCTGTTTCCAGGGTCACTGACCACCCTGTTTCCAGGATAACTGAAAGCCCTGTTTCCAGGGTAACTGATCTCCCTGTTTCCGGGGTAACTGATCTCCCTGTTTCCGGGTAACTGACTGCCCTGTTTCCGGTGTAAATGACTGCCATGTTTCCAGGGTAACTGATCTCCCTGTTTCCAGTGCAACGGATCACCATGTTTCCGGGGTAACTGACTGCCCTGTTTCAAGGGCAACTGACCGCCCTGTTTCCGGGGGAACTGACTGCCCAGTTTCCAGGGTAACTGACTGCCCAGTTTCCAGGGGAACTAACTGCCCTGTTTCCGGGGTAACTGACTGCCCAGTTTCCAGGGTAACTGACTGCCCTGTTTCCAGGGTAACTGACAGCCCACCTTCCAGTGTAACTGATCACCCTGTTTCCAGGATAATTGACTGCCCTGTTTCCAGGGTAACTGACCGCCCTGTTTCCAGGTTAACTGACTGTCCAGTTTCCAGGGTAAATTATCACCCTGTTTCCGGGATAACTAACTGCCCTGTTTCCGGGATAACTGACTGCCCTGTTTCCGGGGTAACTGATCACCCTGTTTCCGGGGTAACTGACTGCCCAGTTTCCGGGGTAACTGACTTCCCTGTTTCCAGGGTAACTGACTGCCCTGTTTCCGGGTTAACTGACTGCCCTGTTTCCAGGGTAACTGATAACCCTGTTTCCGGGATAACTGACTGCCCTGTTTCCAGGGTAACTGACTGCCCAGTTTCCAGAGTAACTGAATAACCTGTTTCCAGGGTAACAGATCACCCTGTTTCCGGGATAACTGACTGCCCTGTTTCCAAGATAACTGACTGCCCTGTTTCCAGGGTAACTGACTGCCCTGTTTCCGGGGTAACTGACTGCCCTGTTTCCAGGCTAACTGACTGCCCTGTTTCCAGGATAACTGATCACCCTGTTTCCGGGGTAACTGACTGCCCTGTTTCCGGGGTAACTGACCGCCCTGTTTCCAGGATAACTGATCACCCTGTTTCCGGGGTAACTGACCACCCTGTTTCCAGGGTCACTGACCACCCTGTTTCCAGGATAACTGACTCCCCTGTTTCCAGGGTAACTGACTGCCCTGTTTCCGGGGTAACTAATCTCCCTGTTTCCGGGGTTACTGACCGCCCTGTTTCCAGGATAACTGACCTACCTATTTCCAGGTTAACTGACTGCCCTGTTTCCAGGGTAACTGACTGCCCTGTTTCCGGGGTAACAGATCACCCTGTTTCCGGGTTAACTGACTAACCAGTTTCCAGTGTGACTGACTGCCCTGTTTCCAGGGTAACTGACTGCCCTGTTTCCGGGATAACTGACTGCCCTGTTTCCAGGGTAACTGATAACCCTGTTTCCGGGGTAACTGACTGCCCTGTTTCCAGGCTAACTGACTGCCCTGTTTCCAGGATAACAGATCACCCTGTTTCCGGGGTAACTGACTGCCCTGTTTCCGGGGTAACTGACCGCCCTGTTTCCAGGATAACTGATCACCCTGTTTCCGGGGTAACTGACCACCCTGTTTCCAGGGTCACTGACCACCCTGTTTCCAGGATAACTGACTCCCCTGTTTCCAGGGTAACTGACTGCCCTGTTTCCAGGGTAACTGACTGCCCTGTTTCCGGGGTAACTGACTGCCCTGTTTCCAGGATAACTGATCACTCTGTTTCTGGGGTAACTGACCACCCTGTTTCCGGGGTAACTGACTAATCTGTTTCCAGGGTTACTGATAGCCCTGTTTCTGGGGTAACTGACTGCCCTGTTTCCGGGGTAACTGACCGCCCTGTTTCCAGGATAACTGATCACCCTGTTTCCAGTGTAACTGACCATCCTGTTTCCGGGGTAACAGATCTGCCTGTTTCCGGGGTAACTGACCGCCCTGTTTCCAGGATAACTGACCGCCCTATTTCCGGGGTAACTGACTGCCCTGTTTCCAGGATAACTGACTGCCCTGTTTCCGGGATAACTGACTGCCCTGTTTACTGGATAACTGACCGCACTGTTTCCAGGTTAACTGACTGCCCTGTTTCCGGGGTAACTGACTGCCCTGTTTCCAGGGTAACTGACTGCCCAGTTTCCAGAGTAACTGAATACCCTGTTTCCAGGGTAACTGACTGCCCTGTTTCCGGGATAACTGACTGCCCTGTTTCCAGGGTAACTGACTGCCCTGTTTCCGGGATAACTGACTGCCCTGTTTCCAGGGTAACTGACTGCCCTGTTTCCGGGGTAACTGACTGCCCTGTTTCCAGGCTAACTGACGGCCTGTTTCCAGGATAACTGATCACCCTGTTTCTGGGATAACTGACTCCCCTGTTTCCAGGGTAACTGACTGCCCTGTTTCTAGGGGAATTGATTGCCCTGTTTCCGGGGCAAATGATCACCCTGTTTCCGGGGTAACTGACTAACCAGTTTCCAGGGTGACTGACTGCCCTGTTTCCAGGGTAACTGACTGCCCAGTTTCCGGGGTAACTGACTGCCCTGTTTCCTGGATAATTGACTGCCCAGTTTCCAGGGTAACTGATCATCCTTTTTCCGGGATAACTGACTGCCCTGTTTCCGGGATAACTGACTGCCCTGTTTCCAGGCTAACTGATCACCCTGTTTCCGGGATAACTGACTCCCCTGTTTCCAGGGTAACTGACTGCCCAGTTTCCGGGGTAACTGACTGCCCTGTTTCCTGAGTAACTGACTGCCCTGCTTCCGGGGTAACTGACTGCCCTGTTTCCAGGGTAACTGACTGCCCAGTTTCCAGGGTGACTGACTGCCCTGTTTCCAGGGTAACTGACTGCCCAGTTTCCGGGTTAACTGACTGCCCTGTTTCCTGGGTAACTGTCTGCCCTGCTTCCGGGGTAACTGACTGCCCTGTTTCCAGGGTAACTGACTGCCCAGTTTCCAGGGTAACTGATCACCCTTTTTCCGGGATAACTGACTGCCCTGTTTCCGGGATAACTGACTGCCCTGTTTCCAGTGTAACTGATCACCCTGTTTCCGGGATAACTGTCTGCCCTGTTTCCGGGGTAACTGACTGCCCAGTTTCCAGGGTAACTGACTGCCCTGTTTCCGGGGTAACTGACTGCCCTGTTTCCAGGGTAACTGACTGCCCAGTTTCCAGGATAACTGATCACCCTGTTTCCGGGAGAACTGACTGCCCTGTTTCTGGGAGAAATGACTGCCCTGTTTCCAGGGTAACTGACTGCCCTGCTTCCGGGGTAACTGACCGCCCTGTTTCCAGGGTCACTGACCACCCTGTTTCCAGGATAACTGAAAGCCCTATTTCCAGGGTAACTGATCTCCCTGTTTCCGGGGTAACTGATCACCCTGTTTCCGGGTAACTGACTGCCCTGTTTCCGGGGTAACTGACTGCCCTGTTTCCAGGGTAACTGATCTCCCTGTTTCCAGTGCAACGGATCACCATGTTTCCGGGGTAACTGACTGCCCTGTTTCCAGGGCAACTGACCGCCCTGTTTCCGGGGGAACTGACTGCCCAGTTTCCAGGGTAACTGACTGCCCAGTTTCCAGGGTAACTAACTGCCCTGTTTCCGGGGTAACTGATTGCCCAGTTTCCAGGGTAACTGACTGCTCTGTTTCCAGGGTAACTGACAGCCCACCTTCCAGTGTAACTGATCACCCTGTTTCCAGGATAATTGACTGCCCTGTTTCCAGGGTAACTGACCGCCCTGTTTCCAGGGTAACTGACTGCCCAGTTTCCAGGGTAAATTATCACCCTGTTTCCGGGATAACTAACTGCCCTGTTTCCGGGATAGCTGACTGCCCTGTTTCCGGGGTAACTGATCACCCGGTTTCCGGGGTAACTGACTGCCCAGTTTCCGGGGTAACTGACTTCCCTGTTTCCAGGGTAACTGACTGCCCTGTTTCCGGGATAACTGACTGCCCTGTTTCCAGGGTAACTGATAACCCTGTTTCCGGGATAACTGACTGCCCTGTTTCTAGGGTAACTGACTGCCCAGTTTCCAGAGTAACTGAATAACCTGTTTCCAGGGTAACAGATCACCCTGTTTCCGGGATAACTGACTGCCCTGTTTCCAGGGGAACTGACTGCCCTGTTTCCGGGCTAACTGATCACCCTGTTTCCGGGGTAACTGACTAACGAGTTTCCAGCGAGACTGACTGCCCTTTTTCCAGGGTAACTGACTGCCCAGTTTCCGAGGTAACTGACTGACCTGTTTCCTGGGTAACTCACTGCCCTGCTTCTGGGGTAACTGACTGCCCTGTTTCCAGGTTAACTGACTGCCCAGTTTCCAGGGTAACTGATCACCCTGTTTCCGGGATAACTGACTCCCCTGTTTCCAGGGAAACTGACTGCCCAGTTTCCAGGGTAACTGACTGCCCTGTTTCCGGGGTAACTGACTGCCCTGTTTCCAGGGTAACAGACTGCCCTGTTTCCAGGGTAACTGATCACCCTGTTTCCGGGATAACTGACTGCCCTGTTTCCGGGAGAAATGACTGCCCTGTTTCCAGGGGAACTGACTGCCCTGTTTCCGGGGTAACTGACTGCCCTATTTCCAGGCTAACTGACTGCCCTGTTTCCAGGATAACTGATCACCCTGTTTCCGGGGTAACTGACTGCCCTGTTTCCGGGGTAACTGACCGCCCTGTTTCCTGGATAACTGATCACCCTGTTTCCCGGGTAACTGACCACCCTGTTTCCAGGGTCACTGACCACCCTGTTTCCAGGATAACTGAAAGCCCTGTTTCCAGGATAACTGATCTCCCTGTTTCCGGCGTAACTGATCACCCTGTTTCCGGGTAACTGACTGCCCTGTTTCCAGGGTAACTGATCTCCCTGTTTCCAGGGTAACTGATCACCCAGTTTCAGGGGTAACTGACTGCCCTGTTTCCAGGGTAACTGACTGCCCTGTTTCCGGGGTAACTGACTGCCCTGTTTCCAGGATAACTGATCACTCTGTTTCCGGGGTAACTGACCACCCTGTTTCCGGGGCAAATGACTAATCTGTTTCCAGGGTTACTGACCACCCTGTTTCTGGGGTAACTGACTGCCCTCTTTCCGGGGTAACTGACTGCCCTGTTTCCAGGATAACTGATCACCCTGTTTCCAGTGTAACTGACCATCCTGTTTCCAGGGTAACTGACTGCCCAGTTTCCAGGGTAACTGACTGCCCTGTTTCCGGGGTATATGATCTCCCTGTTTCCGGGATAACTGACCGCCCTGTTTCCAGGATAACTGACCGCCCTATTTCCGGGGTAACTGACCGCCCTGTTTCCAGGATAACTGACTGCCCTGTTTCCGGGATAACTGACTGCCCTGTTTACTGGATAACTGACCGCCCTGTTTCCAGGTTAACTAACTGCCCTGTTTCCGGGATAACTGACTGCCCTGTTTCCAGGGTAACTGACTGCCCTGTTTCCGGGATAACTGACTGCCCTGTTTCCAGGGTAACTGATAACACTGTTTCCGGGATAACTGACTGCCCTGTTTCCAGGGTAACTGACTGCCCAGTTTCCAGGGTAACTGACTGCCCTGTTTACAGGGCAAGTGACCGCCCTGTTTCCGGGGTAACAGACTGCCCAGTTTCCAGGGTAACTGTTCACCCTGTTTCCGGGGTAACGGATCACCCTGTTTCCGGGGTAAATGACGGCCCTGTTTACAGGGTAACTGACCGCCCTGTTTCAGGGATAACTGTGTGCCCTGTTTCCAGGGTAAAAATCTGCCCTGTTTCCGGGGTAACTGACCGCCCTGTTTCCAGGATAACTGATCACCCTGTTTCCGGGGTAACTGAGTAATCAGTTTCCAGGGTTACAGACTGCCCTGTTTCCAGGGTAACTGACTGCCCAGTTTCCAGCGTAACTGACTGCCCTGTTTCCAGGGTAACTGACTGCCCTGTTTCCGGGGTAACTGACTGCCCAGTTACCAGGGTAACTGACTGCCCTGTTTCCGGGGTAACTGACTGCCCAGTTTCCAGGGTAACTGATCACCCTGTTTCCGGGATAACTGACTACCCTGTTTCCAGGGTAACTGACTGCCCAGTTTCCAGGGAAACTGATCACCCTGTTTCCGGGAGAACTGACTGCCCTGTTTCTGGGAGAAATGACTGCCCTGCTTCCGGGGTAACTGACCGCCCTGTTTCCAGGGTCACTGACCACCCTGTTTCCAGGATAACTGAAAGCCCTATTTCCAGGGTAACTGATCTCCCTGTTTCCGGGGTAACTGATCACCCTGTTTCCGGGTAACTGACTGCCCTGTTTCCGGGGTAACTGACTGCCCTGTTTCCAGGGTAACTGATCTCCCTGTTTCCCGTGCAACGGATCACCATGTTTCCGGGGTAACTGACTGCCCTGTTTCCAGGGCAACTGACCGCCCTGTTTCCGGGGGAACTGACTGCCCAGTTTCCAGGGTAACTGACTGCCCAGTTTCCAGGGTAACTAACTGCCCTGTTTCCGGGGTAACTGACTGCCCAGTTTCCAGGGTAACTGACTGCTCTGTTTCCAGGGTAACTGACAGCCCACCTTCCAGTGTAACTGATCACCCTGTTTCCAGGATAATTGACTGCCCTGTTTCCAGGGTAACTGACCGCCCTGTTTCCAGGGTAACTGACTGCCCAGTTTCCAGGGTAAATTATCACCCTGTTTCCGGGATAACTAACTGCCCTGTTTCCGGGATAGCTGACTGCCCTGTTTCCGGGGTAACTGATCACCCGGTTTCCGGGGTAACTGACTGCCCAGTTTCCGGGGTAACTGACTTCCCTGTTTCCAGGGTAACTGACTGCCCTGTTTCCGGGATAACTGACTGCCCTGTTTCCAGGGTAACTGATAACCCTGTTTCCGGGATAACTGACTGCCCTGTTTCCAGGGTAACTGACTGCCCAGTTTCCAGAGTAACTGAATAACCTGTTTCCAGGGTAACAGATCACCCTGTTTCCGGGATAACTGACTGCCCTGTTTCCAGGGGAACTGACTGCCCTGTTTCCGGGCTAACTGATCACCCTGTTTCCGGGGTAACTGACTAACGAGCTTCCAGGGAGACTGACTGCCCTTTTTCCAGGGTAACTGACTGCCCAGTTTCCGGGGTAACTGACTGACCTGTTTCCTGGGTAACTCACTGCCCTGCTTCTGGGGTAACTGACTGCCCTGTTTCCAGGTTAACTGACTGCCCAGTTTCCAGGGTAACTGATCACCCTGTTTCCGGGATAACTGACTCCCCTGTTTCCAGGGAAACTGACTGCCCAGTTTCCAGGGTAACTGACTGCCCTGTTTCCGGGGTAACTGACTGCCCTGTTTCCAGGGTAACAGACTGCCCTGTTTCCAGGGTAACTGATCACCCTGTTTCCGGGATAACTGACTGCCCTGTTTCCGGGAGAAATGACTGCCCTGTTTCCAGGGTAACTGACTGCCCTGTTTCCGGGGTAACTGACTGCCCTATTTCCAGGCTAACTGACTGCCCTGTTTCCAGGATAACTGATCACCCTGTTTCCGGGGTAACTGACTGCCCTGTTTCCGGGGTAACTGACCGCCCTGTTTCCTGGATAACTGATCACCCTGTTTCCCGGGTAACTGACCACCCTGTTTCCAGGGTCACTGACCACCCTGTTTCCAGGATAACTGAAAGCCCTGTTTCCAGGATAAATGATCTCCCTGTTTCCGGCGTAACTGATCACCCTGTTTCCGGGTAACTGACTGCCCTGTTTCCAGGGTAACTGATCTCCCTGTTTCCAGGGTAACTGATCACCCAGTTTCAGGGGTAACTGACTGCCCTGTTTCCAGGGTAACTGACTGCCCTGTTTCCGGGGTAACTGACTGCCCTGTTTCCAGGATAACTGATCACTCTGTTTCCGGGGTAACTGACCACCCTGTTTCCGGGGCAAATGACTAATCTGTTTCCAGGGTTACTGACCACCCTGTTTCTGGGGTAACTGACTGCCCTGTTTCCGGGGTAACTGACTGCCCTGTTTCCAGGATAACTGATCACCCTGTTTCCAGTGTAACTGACCATCCTGTTTCCAGGGTAACTGACTGCCCAGTTTCCAGGGTAACTGACTGCCCTGTTTCCGGGGTATATGATCTCCCTGTTTCCGGGATAACTGACCGCCCTGTTTCCGGGATAACTGACCGCCCTATTTCCGGGGTAACTGACCGCCCTGTTTCCAGGATAACTGACTGCCCTGTTTCCGGGATAACTGACTGCCCTGTTTACTGGATAACTGACCGCCCTGTTTCCAGGTTAACTAACTGCCCTGTTTCCGGGATAACTGACTGCCCTGTTTCCAGGGTAACTGACTGCCCTGTTTCCGGGATAACTGACTGCCCTGTTTCCAGGGTAACTGATAACACTGTTTCCGGGATAACTGACTGCCCTGTTTCCAGGGTAACTGACTGCCCAGTTTCCAGGGTAACTGACTGCCCTGTTTACAGGGCAAGTGACCGCCCTGTTTCCGGGGTAACAGACTGCCCAGTTTCCAGGGTAACTGTTCACCCTGTTTCCGGGGTAACGGATCACCCTGTTTCCGGGGTAAATGACGGCCCTGTTTACAGGGTAACTGACCGCCCTGTTTCAGGGATAACTGTGTGCCCTGTTTCCAGGGTAAAAATCTGCCCTGTTTCCGGGGTAATTGACCGCCCTGTTTCCAGGATAACTGATCACCCTGTTTCCGGGGTAACTGAGTAATCAGTTTCCAGGGTTACAGACTGCCCTGTTTCCAGGGTAACTGACTGCCCAGTTTCCAGCGTAACTGACTGCCCTGTTTCCAGGGTAACTGACTGCCCTGTTTCCGGGGTAACTGACTGCCCAGTTTCCAGGGTAACTGACTGCCCTGTTTCCGGGGTAACTGACTGCCCAGTTTCCAGGGTAACTGATCACCCTGTTTCCGGGATAACTGACTACCCTGTTTCCAGGGTCACTGACCACCCTGTTTCCAGGATAACTGAAAGCCCTATTTCCAGGGTAACTGATCTCCCTGTTTCCGGGGTAACTGATCACCCTGTTTCCGGGTAACTGACTGCCCTGTTTCCGGGGTAACTGACTGCCCTGTTTCCAGGGTAACTGATCTCCCTGTTTCCAGTGCAACGGATCACCATGTTTCCGGGGTAACTGACTGCCCTGTTTCCAGGGCAACTGACCGCCCTGTTTCCGGGGGAACTGACAGCCCAGTTTCCAGGGTAACTGACTGCCCAGTTTCCAGGGTAACTAACTGCCCTGTTTCCGGGGTAACTGACTGCCCAGTTTCCAGGGTAACTGACTGCTCTGTTTCCAGGGTAACTGACAGCCCACCTTCCAGTGTAACTGATCACCCTGTTTCCAGGATAATTGACTGCCCTGTTTCCAGGGTAACTGACCGCCCTGTTTCCAGGGTAACTGACTGCCCAGTTTCCAGGGTAAATTATCACCCTGTTTCCGGGATAACTAACTGCCCTGTTTCCGGGATAACTGACTGCCCTGTTTCCGGGGTAACTGATCACCCGGTTTCCGGGGTAACTGACTGCCCAGTTTCAGGGGTAACAGACTTCCCTGTTTCCAGGGTAACTGACTGCCCTGTTTCCGGGATAACTGACTGCCCTGTTTCCAGGGTAACTGATAACCCTGTTTCCGGGATAACTGACTGCCCTGTTTCCAGAGTAACTGAATAACCTGTTTCCAGGGTAACAGATCACACTGTTTCCGGGATAACTGACTGCCCTGTTTCCAGGGTAACTGACTGCCCTGCTTCCAGGGTAACTGACTGCCCTGTTTCCGGAGTAACTGATCACCCTGTTTCCGGGGTAACTGTCTAACCAGTTTCCAGGGAGACTGACTGCCCTTTTTCCAGGGTAACTGACTGCCCAGTTTCCGGGGTAACTGACTGACCTGTTTCCTGGGTAACTCACTGCCCTGCTTCCGGGGTAACTGACTGCCCTGTTTCCAGGTTAACTGACTGCCCAGTTTCCAGGGTAACTGATCACCCTGTTTCCGGGATAACTGACTCCCCTGTTTCCAGGGTAACTGACTGCCCAGTTTCCAGGGTAACTGACTGCCCTGTTTCCGGGGTAACTGACTGCCCTGTTTCCAGGATAACAGACTGCCCAGTTTCCAGGGTAACTGATCACCCTGTTTCCGGGATAACTGACTGCCCTGTTTCCGGGAGAAATGACTGCCCTGTTTCCAGGGTAACTAACTGCCCTGTTTCCGGGGTAACTGACTGCCCTATTTCCAGGCTAACTGACTGCCTGTTTCCAGGATAACTGATCACCCTGTTTCCGGGGTAACTGACTGCCCTGTTTCCGGGGTAACTGACCGCCCTGTTTCCTGGATAACTGATCACCCTGTTTCCCGGGTAACTGACCACCCTGTTTCCAGGGTCACTGACCACCCTGTTTCCAGGATAACTGAAAGCCCTGTTTCCAGGATAACTGATCTCCCTGTTTCCGGCGTAACTGATCACCCTGTTTCCGGGTAACTGACTGCCCTGTTTCCAGGGTAACTGATCTCCCTGTTTCCAGGGTAACTGATCACCCTGTTTCAGGGGTAACTGACTGCCCTGTTTCCAGGGTAACTGACTGCCCTATTTCCGGGGTAACTGACTGCCCTGTTTCCAGGATAACTGATCACTCTGTTTCCGGGGTAACTGACCACCCTGTTTCCGGGGCAAATGTCTAATCTGTTTCCAGGGTTACTGACCACCCTGTTTCTGGGGTAACTGACTGCCCTGTTTCCGGGGTAACTGACTGCCCTGTTTCCAGGATAACTGATCACCCTGTTTCCAGTGTAACTGACCATCCTGTTTCCAGGGTAACTGACTGCCCTTTTTCCAGGGTAACTGACTGCCCTGTTTCCGGGGTATATGTTCTCCCTGTTTCCGGGGTAACTGACCGCCCTGTTTCCAGGATAACTGACCGCCCTATTTCCGGGGTAACTGACCGCCCTGTTTCCAGGATAACTGACTGCCCTGTTTCCGGGATAACTGACTGCCCTGTTTACTGGATAACTGACCGCCCTGTTTCCAGGTTAACTAACTGCCCTGTTTCCGGGATAACTGACTGCCCTGTTTCCAGGGTAACTGACTGCCCTGTTTCCGGGATAACTGACTGCCCTGTTTCCAGGGTAACTGATAACACTGTTTCCGGGATAACTGACTGCCCTGTTTCCAGGGTAACTGACTGCCCAGTTTCCAGGGTAACTGACTGCCCTGTTTACAGGGCAAGTGACCGCCCTGTTTCCGGGGTAACAGACTGCCCAGTTTCCAGGGTAACTGTTCACCCTGTTTCCGGGGTAACGGATCACCCTGTTTCCGGGGTAAATGACGGCCCTGTTTACAGGGTAACTGACCGCCCTGTTTCAGGGATAACTGTGTGCCCTGTTTCCAGGGTAAAAATCTGCCCTGTTTCCGGGGTAATTGACCGCCCTGTTTCCAGGATAACTGATCACCCTGTTTCCGGGGTAACTGAGTAATCAGTTTCCAGGGTTACAGACTGCCCTGTTTCCAGGGTAACTGACTGCCCAGTTTCCAGCGTAACTGACTGCCCTGTTTCCAGGGTAACTGACTGCCCTGTTTCCGGGGTAACTGACTGCCCAGTTTCCAGGGTAACTGACTGCCCTGTTTCCGGGGTAACTGACTGCCCAGTTTCCAGGGTAACTGATCACCCTGTTTCCGGGATAACTGACTACCCTGTTTCCAGGGTCACTGACCACCCTGTTTCCAGGATAACTGAAAGCCCTATTTCCAGGGTAACTGATCTCCCTGTTTCCGGGGTAACTGATCACCCTGTTTCCGGGTAACTGACTGCCCTGTTTCCGGGGTAACTGACTGCCCTGTTTCCAGGGTAACTGATCTCCCTGTTTCCAGTGCAACGGATCACCATGTTTCCGGGGTAACTGACTGCCCTGTTTCCAGGGCAACTGACCGCCCTGTTTCCGGGGGAACTGACAGCCCAGTTTCCAGGGTAACTGACTGCCCAGTTTCCAGGGTAACTAACTGCCCTGTTTCCGGGGTAACTGACTGCCCAGTTTCCAGGGTAACTGACTGCTCTGTTTCCAGGGTAACTGACAGCCCACCTTCCAGTGTAACTGATCACCCTGTTTCCAGGATAATTGACTGCCCTGTTTCCAGGGTAACTGACCGCCCTGTTTCCAGGGTAACTGACTGCCCAGTTTCCAGGGTAAATTATCACCCTGTTTCCGGGATAACTAACTGCCCTGTTTCCGGGATAACTGACTGCCCTGTTTCCGGGGTAACTGATCACCCGGTTTCCGGGGTAACTGACTGCCCAGTTTCAGGGGTAACAGACTTCCCTGTTTCCAGGGTAACTGACTGCCCTGTTTCCGGGATAACTGACTGCCCTGTTTCCAGGGTAACTGATAACCCTGTTTCCGGGATAACTGACTGCCCTGTTTCCAGAGTAACTGAATAACCTGTTTCCAGGGTAACAGATCACACTGTTTCCGGGATAACTGACTGCCCTGTTTCCAGGGTAACTGACTGCCCTGCTTCCAGGGTAACTGACTGCCCTGTTTCCGGAGTAACTGATCACCCTGTTTCCGGGGTAACTGTCTAACCAGTTTCCAGGGAGACTGACTGCCCTTTTTCCAGGGTAACTGACTGCCCAGTTTCCGGGGTAACTGACTGACCTGTTTCCTGGGTAACTCACTGCCCTGCTTCCGGGGTAACTGACTGCCCTGTTTCCAGGTTAACTGACTGCCCAGTTTCCAGGGTAACTGATCACCCTGTTTCCGGGATAACTGACTCCCCTGTTTCCAGGGTAACTGACTGCCCAGTTTCCAGGGTAACTGACTGCCCTGTTTCCGGGGTAACTGACTGCCCTGTTTCCAGGATAACAGACTGCCCAGTTTCCAGGGTAACTGATCACCCTGTTTCCGGGATAACTGACTGCCCTGTTTCCGGGAGAAATGACTGCCCTGTTTCCAGGGTAACTAACTGCCCTGTTTCCGGGGTAACTGACTGCCCTATTTCCAGGCTAACTGACTGCCTGTTTCCAGGATAACTGATCACCCTGTTTCCGGGGTAACTGACTGCCCTGTTTCCGGGGTAACTGACCGCCCTGTTTCCTGGATAACTGATCACCCTGTTTCCCGGGTAACTGACCACCCTGTTTCCAGGGTCACTGACCACCCTGTTTCCAGGATAACTGAAAGCCCTGTTTCCAGGATAACTGATCTCCCTGTTTCCGGCGTAACTGATCACCCTGTTTCCGGGTAACTGACTGCCCTGTTTCCAGGGTAACTGATCTCCCTGTTTCCAGGGTAACTGATCACCCTGTTTCAGGGGTAACTGACTGCCCTGTTTCCAGGGTAACTGACTGCCCTATTTCCGGGGTAACTGACTGCCCTGTTTCCAGGATAACTGATCACTCTGTTTCCGGGGTAACTGACCACCCTGTTTCCGGGGCAAATGTCTAATCTGTTTCCAGGGTTACTGACCACCCTGTTTCTGGGGTAACTGACTGCCCTGTTTCCGGGGTAACTGACTGCCCTGTTTCCAGGATAACTGATCACCCTGTTTCCAGTGTAACTGACCATCCTGTTTCCAGGGTAACTGACTGCCCTTTTTCCAGGGTAACTGACTGCCCTGTTTCCGGGGTATATGTTCTCCCTGTTTCCGGGGTAACTGACCGCCCTGTTTCCAGGATAACTGACCGCCCTATTTCCGGGGTAACTGACCGCCCTGTTTCCAGGATAACTGACTGCCCTGTTTCCGGGATAACTGACTGCCCTGTTTACTGGATAACTGACCGCCCTGTTTCCAGGTTAACTAACTGCCCTGTTTCCGGGATAACTGACTGCCCTGTTTCCAGGGTAACTGACTGCCCTGTTTCCGGGATAACTGACTGCCCTGTTTCCAGGGTAACTGATAACACTGTTTCCGGGATAACTGACTGCCCTGTTTCCAGGGTAACTGACTGCCCAGTTTCCAGGGTAACTGACTGCCCTGTTTCCGGGGTAACTGACTGCCCTGTTTCCAGGGTAACTGACTGCCCAGTTTCCAGAGTAACTGAATATCCTGTTTCCAGGGTAACTGACTGCCCTGTTTCCGGGATAACTGACTGCCCTGTTTCCAGGGTAACTGACTGCCCTTTTTCCGGGGTAACTGACTGCCCTGTTTCCAGGGTAACTGATCACCCTGTTTCCGGGATAACTGACTGCCCTGTTTCCGGGATAACTGACTGCCCTGTTTCCAGGGTAATTGACTGCCCGGTTTCCGGTGTAACTGACTGCCCTGTTTCCAGGCTAACTGACTGCCCTGTTTCCAGGATAACTGATCACCCTGTTTCTGGGGTAACTGACTGCCCTGTTTCCGGGGTAACTGACCGCCCTGTTTCCAGGATAACTGATCACCCACCTTCCAGGGGAACTGACTGCCCTGTTTCCGGGGTAACTGACTGCCCTGTTTCCAGGATAACTGACTGCTCTGTTTCCAGGTTAACTGACTGCCCTGTTTCCAGTGTAACTAACTGCCCTGTTTCCGGGGTAACTGATCACCCTGTTTCCGGGATAAATGAATACCCTGTTTCCAGGGCAACTGACTGCCCACTTTCCAGGGTAACTGATCACCCTGAATCCGGGATAACTGAATACCCTGTTTGCAGGGCAACTGACTGCCCAGTTTCCAGGGTAACTGACTGCCCTGTTTCCAGGGCAAGTGACCGCCCTGTTTCCGGGGTAACAGACTGCCCAGTTTCCAGGGTAACTGTTCACCCTGTTTCCGGGGGAACGGATCACCCTGTTTACGGGGTAAATGACGGCCCTGTTTACAGGGTAACTGACCGCCCTGTTTCAGGGATAACTGTGTGCCCTGTTTCCAGGGTAAAAAACTGCCCTGTTTCCAGGGTAACTGACCGCCCTGTTTCCAGGATAACTGATCACCCTGTTTCCGGGGTAACTGAGTAATCTGTTTCCAGGGTTACTGACTGCCCTGTTTCCAGGGTAACTGACTGCCCAGTTTCCAGCGTAACTGACTGCCCTGTTTCCAGGGTAACTGACTGCCCTGTTTCCGGGGTAACTACTGCCCAGTTTCCAGGGTAACTGACTGCCCTGTTTCCGGGGTAACTGACTGCCCAGTTTCCAGGGTAACTGATCACCCTGTTTCCGGGATAACTGACTACCCTGTTTCCAGGGTAACTGACTGCCCAGTTTCCAGGGAAACTGACTGCCCTGTTTCCGGGGTAACTGACTGCACAGTTTCCAGGGTAACTGATCACCCTGTTTCCGGGATAACTGACTGCCCTGTTTCCGGGATAACTGACTGCCTGTTTCCAGGGTAACTGACTGCCCTGTTTCCGGGGTAACTGATTGCCCTGTTTCCAGCGTAACTGATCACCCTGTTTCCGGGATAACTGACTGCCCTGTTTCCGGGATAACTGACTGCCCTGTATCCAGGGTAACTGACTGCCCTGTTTCCGGGGTAACTGACTGCCCTGTATCCAGGATAACTGATCACTCTGTTTCTGGGGTAACTGACCACCCTGTGTCCGGGGTAACTGACTAATCTGTTTCCAGGGTTACTGACCGCCCTGTTTCTGGGGTAACTGAGTGCCCTGTTTCCGGGGTAACTGACCGCCCTGTTTCCAGGATAACTGATCACCCTATTCCAGGGTAACAGACCATCCTGTTTCCAGGGTAACTGACTGCCCTGTTTCTAGGGTAACTGACCGCCCTGTTTCAGGGATAACTGCGTGCCCTGTTTCCAGGGTAAAAAACTGCCCTGTTTCTGGGGTAACTGACTGCCCTTTTTCCAGGATAACTGATCACCCTGTTTCCAGGGTAACTGAGTAATCTGTTTCCAGGGTTACTGACTGCCCTGTTTCCGGGGTAACTGACTGCCCAGTTTCCAGCGTAACTGACTGCCCTGTTTCCAGGGTAACTGACTGCCCTGTTTCCGGGGTAACTGACTGCCCAGTTTCCAGGGTAACTGACTGCCCTGTTTCCGGGGTAACTGACTGCCCAGTTTCCAGGGTAACTGATCACCCTGTTTCCCGAATAACTGACTACCCTGTTTCCAGGGTAACTGACTGCCCAGTTTCCAGGGTAACTGACTGCCCTGTTTCCGGGGTAACAGATCTCCCTGTTTCCGGTGTAACTGACCGCACTGTTTCCAGGATAACTGAACGCCCCATTTTCCAGGGTAACTGACTGCCCTGTTTCCGGGGTAACTGACTGCCCTGTTTCCAGGGTAACAGATCACCCTGTTTCCGGGATAACTGACTGCCCTGTTTCCGGGATTACTGACTGCCCTGTTTCCAGGGTAACTGACTGCCCTGTTTCCGGGGTAACTGACTGCCCTGTTTCCAGGATAACTGACTGCCCTGTTTCCAGGATAACTGATCACTCTGTTTCCAGGGTAACTGACTGCCCTGTTTCCGGGGTAACTGACTGCCCTGTTTCCAGGATAACTGAACACCCTGTTTCCGGGGTAACTGACCACCCTGTTTCCAGGGTCACTGACCACCCTGTTTCCAGGATAACTGACTCCCCTGTTTCCAGGGTAACTGACTGCCCTGTTTCCGGGGTAACTGACCGCCCTGTTTCCAGGATAACTGACCTACATGTTTCCGGGGTAACTGACCGCCCTGTTTCCAGGATAACTGACTGCCCTGTTTCCAGGTTAACTGACTGCCCTGTTTCCAGTGTAACTGACTGCCCTATTTCCAGGGGAACTGACTGCCCTGTTTCCGGGGTAAATGATCACCCTGTTTCCGGGGTAACTGACTAACCAGTTTCCAGGGTGACTGACTGCCCTGTTTCCAGGGTAACTGACTGCCCAGTTTCCGGGGTAACTGACTGCCCTGTTTCCTGGGTAGTTGACTGCCCTGCTTCCGGGGTAACTGACTGCCCTGTTTCCAGGTTAACTGACTGCCCAGTTTCCAGGGTAACTGATCACCCTTTTCCCGGGATAACTGACTGCCCTGTTTCCGGGATGACTGACTGCCCTGTTTCCAGGGTAACTGATCACCCAGTTTACGGGATAACTGACTCCCCTGTTTCCAGGGTAACTGACTGCCCAGTTTCCAGGGTAACTGACTGCCCTGTTTCCGGGGTAACTGACTGCCCTGTTTCCAGGGTAACTGACTGCCCAGTTTCCAGGGTGACTGATCCCCCTGTTTCCGGGATAACTGACTGCCCTGTTTGCGGGAGAAATGACTGCCCTGTTTCCAGGGTAACTGACTGCCCTGTTTCCGGGGTAACTGACTGCCCTGTTTCCAGGGTAACTGATCACCCTGTTTACGGGATAAATGACTGCCCTGTTTCCGGGATAACTGACTGCCCTGTTTCCAGGACAACTGACTGCCCTGTTTCCGGGGTAACTGACTGCCCTGTTTCCAGGATAACTGATCACCCTATTTCCGGGATAACTGACTGCCCTGTTTCTGGGGTAACTGACCGCCCTGTTTCCAGGATAACTGATCACCCTGTTTCCGGGGTAACTGACCACCCTGTTTCCAGGGTCACTGACCACCCTGTTTCCAGGATAACTGAAAGCCCTGTTTCCAGAGTAACTTATCTCCCTGTTTCCGGGGTAACTGATCACCCTGTTTCCGGGTAACTGACTGCCCTGTTTCCAGGGTATCTGATGTCCCATTTTCCAGGGTAACTGATCACCCTGTTTCCGGGGTAACTGACTGCCCTGTTTCCAGGGTAACTGATCTCCCTGTTTCCAGGGCAACTGACCGCCCTGTTTCCGGGGTAACTGACTGCCCTGTTACCACGGCAACTGACCGCCCTGTTTCCGGGGTAAATGACTGCCCTGTTTCCAGGGTAACTGACCGCCCTGTTTCAGGGATAACTGTGAGCCCTATTTCCAGGGTAAAAACTGCCCTGTCTCCAGGGTAACTGACCGCCCTGTTTCCAGTATAACTGATCACCTTGTTTCCGGAGTAACTGAGTAATCTTTTTCCAGGGTTACTGACTGCCCTGTTTCCGGGGTAACTGACTGCCCAGTTTCCAGCGTAACTGACTGCCCTGTTTCCAGGGTAACTGACTGCCCAGTTTCCAGGGTAACTGACTGCCCAGTTTCCAGGGTAACTAACTGCCCTGTTTCCGGGGTAACTGATCACCCTGTTTCCGGGATAACTGAATACCCTGTTTCCAGGGCAACTGACTGCCCAGTTTCCAGGGTAACTGATCACCCTGTTTCTGGGATAACTGACTGCCCTGTTTCCAGGGCAACTGACTGCCCAGTTTCCAGGGTAACTGACTGCCCTGTTTCCAGGGCAAGTGACCGCCCTGTTTCCGGGTTAACAGACTGCCCAGTTTCCAGGGTAACTGTTCACCCTGTTTCCGGGGTAACGGATCACCCTGTTTCCGGGGTAAATGACGGCCCTGTTTCCAGGGTAACTGACCGCCCTGTTTCAGGGATAACTGTGTGCCCTGTTTCCAGGGTAAAAAACTGCCCTGCTTCCGGGGTAACTGACCGCCCTGTTTCCAGGATAACTGATCACCCTGTTTCCGGGGTAACTGACTGCCCAGTTTCCAGGGTAACTGACTGCTCTGTTTCCAGGGTAACTGACAGCCCACCTTCCAGTGTAACTGATCACCCTGTTTCCAGGATAATTGACTGCCCTGTTTCCAGGGTAACTGACCGCCCTGTTTCCAGGGTAACTGACTGCCCAGTTTCCAGGGTAAATTATCACCCTGTTTCCGGGATAACTAACTGCCCTGTTTCCGGGATAACTGACTGCCCTGTTTCCGGGGTAACTGATCACCCGGTTTCCGGGGTAACTGACTGCCCTGTTTCCAGGGTAACTGACTGCCCTGTTTCCGGGATAACTGACTGCCCTGTTTCCAGGGTAACTGATAACCCTGTTTCCGGGATAACTGACTGCCCTGTTTCCAGGGCAACTGACTGCCCTGTTTCCAGGGGAACTGACTGCCCTGTTTCCGGGGTAACTGATCACTCTGTTTCCGGGGTAACTGACTAACCAGTTTCCAGGGAGACTGACTGCCCTTTTTCCAGGGTAACTGACTGCCCAGTTTCCGGGGTAACTGACTGACCTGTTTCCTGGGTAACTCACTGCCCTGCTTCCGGGGTAACTGACTGCCCTGTTTCCAGGTTAACTGACTGCCCAGTTTCCAGGGTAACTGATCACCCTGTTTCCGGGATAACTGACTCCCCTGTTTCCAGGGTAACTGACTGCCCAGTTTCCAGGGTAACTGACTGCCTGTTTCCGGGGTAACTGACTGCCCTGTTTCCAGGGTAACTGATCACCCTGTTTACGGGATAAATGACTGCCCTGTTTCCAGGGTAACTGACTGCCCTGTTTCCGGGGTAACTGACTGCCCTGTTTCCAGGGTAACTGATCACCCTGTTTACGGGATAAAAGACTGCCCTGTTTCCGGGATAACTGACTGCCCTGTTTCCAGGATATCTGACTGCCCTGTTTCCGGGGTAACTGACTGCCCTGTTTCCAGGCTAACTGACTGCCCTGTTTCCAGGATAACTGATCACCCTGTTTCCGGGATAACTGACTGCCCTGTTTCCGGGGTAACTGACCGCCCTGTTTCCAGGATAACTGATCACCCTGTTTCCGGGGTAACTGACCACCCTGTTTCCAGGGTCACTGACCACCCTGTTTCCAGGATAACTGAAAGCCCTGTTTCCAGGGTAACTGATCTCCCTGTTTCCGGGGTAACTGATCACCCTGTTTCCGGGTAACTGACTGCCCTGTTTCCAGGGTATCTGATGTCCCTGTTTCCAGGGTAACTGATCACCCTGTTTCCGGGGTAACTGACTGCCCTGTTTCCAGGGTAACTGATCTCCCTGTTTCCAGTGCAACGGATCACCATGTTTCCGGGGTAACTGACTGCCCTGTTTCCAGGGCAACTGACCGCCCTGTTTCCGGGGTAACTGACTGCCCAGTTTCCAGGGTAACTGTTCACCCTGTTTCCGGGGTAACGGATCACCCTGTTTCCGGGGTAAATGACTGCCCTGTTTCCAGGGTAACTGACCGCCCTGTTTCAGGGATAACTGTGAGCCCTATTTCCAGGGTAAAAAACTGCCCTGTTTCCAGGGTAACTGACCGCCCTGTTTCCAGTATAACTGATCACCCTGTTTCCGGAGTAACTGAGTAATCTTTTTCCAGGGTTACTGACTGCCCTGTTTCCGGGGTAACTGACTGCCCAGTTTCCAGCGTAACTGACTGCCCTGTTTCCAGGGTAACTGACTGCCCAGTTTCCAGGGTAACTAACTGCCCTGTTTCCGGGGTAACTGATCACCCTGTTTCCGGGATAACTGAATACCCTGTTTCCAGGGTATCTGATGTCCCTGTTTCCAGGGTAACTGATCACCCTGTTTCCGGGGTAACTGACTGCCCTGTTTCCAGGGTAACTGATCTCCCTGTTTCCAGTGCAACGGATCACCATGTTTCCGGGGTAACTGACCGCCCTGTTTCCAGGGCAACTGACCGCCCTGTTTCCGGGGTAACTGACTGCCCAGTTTCCAGGGTAACTGTTCACCCTGTTTCCGGGGTAACGGATCACCCTGTTTCCGGGGTAAATGACTGCCCTGTTTCCAGGGTAACTGACCGCCCTGTTTCAGGGATAACTGTGAGCCCTATTTACAGGGTAAAAAACTGCCCTGTTTCCAGGGTAACTGACCGCCCTGTTTCCAGTATAACTGATCACCCTGTTTCCGGAGTAACTGAGTAATCTTTTTCCAGGGTTCCTGACTGCCCTGTTTCCGGGGTAACTGACTGCCCAGTTTCCAGCGTAACTGACTGCCCTGTTTCCAGGGTAACTGACTGCCCAGTTTCCAGGGTAACTGACTGCCCAGTTTCCAGGGTAACTAACTGCCCTGTTTCCGGGGTAACTGATCACCCTGTTTCCGGGATAACTGAATACCCTGTTTCCAGGGCAACTGACTGCCCAGTTTCCAGGGTAACTGATCACCCTGTTTCTGGGATAACTGACTGCCCTGTTTCCAGGGCAATTGACTGCCCAGTTTCCAGGGTAACTGACTGCCCGGTTTCCAGGGCAAGTGACCGCCCTGTTTCCGGGGTAACAGACTGCCCAGTTTCCAGGGTAACTGTTCACCCTGTTTCCGGGGTAACGGATCACCCTGTTTCCGGGGTAAATGACGGCCCTGTTTCCAGGGTAACTGACCGCCCTGTTTCAGGGATAACTGTGTGCCCTGTTTCCAGGGTAAAAAACTGCCCTGCTTCCGGGGTAACTGACCGCCCTGTTTCCAGGATAACTGATCACCCTGTTTCCGGGGTAACTGACTGCCCAGTTTCCAGGGTAACTGACTGCTCTGTTTCCAGGGTAACTGACAGCCCACCTTCCAGTGTAACTGATCACCCTGTTTCCAGGGTCACTGACCACCCTGTTTCCAGGATAACTGAAAGCCCTGTTTCCAGAGTAACTGATCTCCCTGTTTCCGGGGTAACTGATCACCCTGTTTCCGGGGTACTGACTGCCCTGTTTCCAGGGTATCTGATGTCCCTGTTTCCAGGGTAACTGATCACCCTGTTTCCGGGGTAACTGACTGCCCTGTTTCCAGGGTAACTGATCTCCCTGTTTCCAGTGCAACGGATCACCATGTTTCCGGGGTAACTGACTGCCCTGTTTCCAGGGCAACTGACCGCCCTGTTTCCGGGGTAACTGACTGCCCAGTTTCCAGGGTAACTGTTCACCCTGTTTCCGGGGTAACGGATCACCCTGTTTCCGGGGTAAATGACTGCCCTGTTTCCAGGATATCTGACTGCCCTGTTTCCGGGGTAACTGACTGCCCTGTTTCCAGGCTAACTGACTGCCCTGTTTCCAGGATAACTGATCACCCTGTTTCCGGGATAACTGACTGCCCTGTTTCCGGGGTAACTGACCGCCCTGTTTCCAGGATAACTGATCACCCTGTTTCCGGGGTAACTGACCACCCTGTTTCCAGGGTCACTGACCACCCTGTTTCCAGGATAACTGAAAGCCCTGTTTCCAGGGTAACTGATCTCCCTGTTTCCGGGGTAAATGATCACCCTGTTTCCGGGTAACTGACTGCCCTGTTTCCAGGGTATCTGATGTCCCTGTTTCCAGGGTAACTGATCACCCTGTTTCCGGGGTAACTGACTGCCCTGTTTCCAGGGTAACTGATCTCCCTGTTTCCAGTGCAACGGATCACCATGTTTCCGGGGTAACTGACTGCCCTGTTTCCAGGGCAACTGACCGCCCTGTTTCCGGGGTAACTGACTGCCCAGTTTCCAGGGTAACTGTTCACCCTGTTTCCGGGGTAACGGATCACCCTGTTTCCGGGGTAAATGACTGCCCTGTTTCCAGGGTAACTGACCGCCCTGTTTCAGGGATAACTGTGAGCCCTATTTCCAGGGTAAAAAACTGCCCTGTTTCCAGGGTAACTGACCGCCCTGTTTCCAGTATAACTGATCACCCTGTTTCCGGAGTAACTGAGTAATCTTTTTCCAGGGTTACTGACTGCCCTGTTTCCGGGGTAACTGACTGCCCAGTTTCCAGCGTAACTGACTGCCCTGTTTCCAGGGTAACTGACTGCCCAGTTTCCAGGGTAACTGACTGCCCAGTTTCCAGGGTAACTAACTGCCCTGTTTCCGGGGTAACTGATCACCCTGTTTCCGGGATAACTGAATACCCTGTTTCCAGGGTATCTGATGTCCCTGTTTCCAGGGTAACTGATCACCCTGTTTCCGGGGTAACTGACTGCCCTGTTTCCAGGGTAACTGATCTCCCTGTTTCCAGTGCAACGGATCACCATGTTTCCGGGGTAACAGACTGCCCTGTTTCCAGGGCAACTGACCGCCCTGTTTCCGGGGTAACTGACTGCCCAGTTTCCAGGGTAACTGTTCACCCTGTTTCCGGGGTAACGGATCACCCTGTTTCCGGGGTAAATGACTGCCCTGTTTCCAGGGTAACTGACCGCCCTGTTTCAGGGATAACTGTGAGCCCTATTTCCAGGGTAAAAAACTGCCCTGTTTCCAGGGTAACTGACCGCCCTGTTTCCAGTATAACTGATCACCCTGTTTCCGGAGTAACTGAGTAATCTTTTTCCAGGGTTCCTGACTGCCCTGTTTCCGGGGTAACTGACTGCCCAGTTTCCAGCGTAACTGACTGCCCTGTTTCCAGGGTAACTGACTGCCCAGTTTCCAGGGTAACTGACTGCCCAGTTTCCAGGGTAACTAACTGCCCTGTTTCCGGGGTAACTGATCACCCTGTTTCCGGGATAACTGAATACCCTGTTTCCAGGGCAACTGACTGCCCAGTTTCCAGGGTAACTGATCACCCTGTTTCTGGGATAACTGACTGCCCTGTTTCCAGGGCAACTGACTGCCCAGTTTCCAGGGTAACTGACTGCCCGGTTTCCAGGGCAAGTGACCGCCCTGTTTCCGGGGTAACAGACTGCCCAGTTTCCAGGGTAACTGTTCACCCTGTTTCCGGGGTAACGGATCACCCTGTTTCCGGGGTAAATGACGGCCCTGTTTCCAGGGTAACTGACCGCCCTGTTTCAGGGATAACTGTGTGCCCTGTTTCCAGGGTAAAAAACTGCCCTGCTTCCGGGGTAACTGACCGCCCTGTTTCCAGGATAACTGATCACCCTGTTTCCGGGGTAACTGACTGCCCAGTTTCCAGGGTAACTGACTGCTCTGTTTCCAGGGTAACTGACAGCCCACCTTCCAGTGTAACTGATCACCCTGTTTCCAGGATAATTGACTGCCCTGTTTCCAGGGTAACTGACCGCCCTGTTTCCAGGGTAACTGACTGCCCAGTTTCCAGGGTAAATTATCACCCTGTTTCCGGGATAACTAACTGCCCTGTTTCCAGGATAACTGACTGCCCTGTTTCCGGGGTAACTGATCAGCCGGTTTCCGGGGTAACTGACTGCCCAGTTTCCGGGGTAACTGACTTCCCTGTTTCCAGGGTAACTGACTGCCCTGTTTCCGGGATAACTGACTGCCCTGTTTCCAGGGTAACTGATAACCCTGTTTCCGGGATAACTGACTGCCCTGTTTCCAGGGTAACTGACTGCCCTGTTTCCGGGGTAACTGACTGCCCTGTTTCCAGGATAACTGATCACTCTGTTTCCGGGGTAACTGACCACCCTGTTTCCGGGGCAAATGATTAATCTGTTTCCAGGGTTACTGACCACCCTGTTTCTGGGGTAACTGACTGCCCTGTTTCCGGGGTAACTGACTGCCCTGTTTCCAGGATAACTGATCGCCCTGTTTCCAGTGTAACTGACCATCCTGTTTCCAGGGTAACTGACTGCCCAGTTTCCAGGGTAACTGACTGCCCTGTTTCCGGGGTATATGATCTCCCTGTTTCCGGGGTAACTGACCGCCCTATTTCCGGGGTAACTGACCGCCCTGTTTCCAGGATAACTGACTGCCCTGTTTCCGGGATAACTGACTGCCCTGTTTACTGGATAACTGACCGCCCTGTTTCCAGATTAACTAACTGCCCTGTTTCCGGGATAACTGACTGCCCTGTTTCCAGGGTAACTGACTGCCCTGTTTCCGGGATAACTGACTGCCCTGTTTCCAGGGTAACTGATAACACTGTTTCCGGGATAACTGACTGCCCTGTTTCCAGGGTAACTGACTGCCCTGTTTCCGGGATAACTGACTGCCCTGTTTCCAGGGTAACTGACTGCCCTGTTTCCGGGGTAACTGACTGCCCTGTTTCCAGGGTAACTGATCACCCTGTTTCCGGGATAACTGACTGCCCTGTTTCCGGGATAACTGACTGCCCTGTTTCCAGGGTAACTGACTGCCATGTTTCCGGGGTAACTGACTGCCCTGTTTCCAGGCTAACTGACTGCCCTGTTTCCAGGATAACTGATCACCCTGTTTCTGGGGTAACTGACTGCCCTGTTTCCGGGGTAACTGACCGCCCTGTTTCCAGGATAACTGATCACCCACCTTCCGGGGGAACTGACTGCCCTGTTTCCGGGGTAACTGACTGCCCTGTTTCCAGGATAACTGACTGCTCTGTTTCCAGGTTAACTGACTGCCCTGTTTCCAGTGTAACTAACTGCCCTGTTTCCGGGGTAACTGATCACCCTGTTTCCGGGATAAATGAATACCCTGTTTCCAGGGCAACTGACTGCCCACTTTCCAGGGTAACTGATCACCCTGTATCCGGGATAACTGAATACCCTGTTTGCAGGGCAACTGACTGCCCAGTTTCCAGGGTAACTGACTGCCCTGTTTCCAGGGCAAGTGACCGCCCTGTTTCCGGGGTAAATGACGGCCCTGTTTACAGGGTAACTGACCGCCCTGTTTCAGGGATAACTGTGTGCCCTGTTTCCAGGGTAAAAAACTGCCCTGTTTCCGGGGTAACTGACCGCCCTGTTTCCAGGATAACTGATCACCCTGTTTCCAGGGTAACTGAGTAATCTGTTTCCAGGGTTACTGACTGCCCTGCATCCAGGGTAACTGACTGCCCAGTATCCAGCGTAACTGACTGCCCTGTTTCCAGGGTAACTGACTGCCCTGTTTCCGGGGTAACTGACTGCCCAGTTTCCAGGGTAACTGACTGCCCTGTTTCCGGGGTAACTGACTGCCCAGTTTCCAGGGTAACAGATCACCCTGTTTCCGGGATAACTGACTACCCTGTTTCCAGGGTAACTGACTGCCCAGTTTCCAGGGAAACTGACTGCCCTGTTTCCGGGGTAACTGACTGCACAGTTTCCAGGGTAACTGATCACCCTGTTTCCGGGATAACTGACTGCCCTGTTTCCGGGATAACTGACTGCCTGTTTCCAGGGTAACTGACTGCCCTGTTTCCGGGGTAACTGATTGCCCTGTTTCCAGCGTAACTGATCACCCTGTTTCCGGGATAACTGACTGCCCTGTTTCCGGGATAACTGACTGCCCTGTTTCCAGGGTAACTGACTGCCCTGTTTCCGGGGTAACTGACTGCCCTGTTTCCAGGATAACTGATCACTCTGTTTCCGGGGTAACTGACCACCCTGTGTCCGGGGTAACTGACTAATCTGTTTCCAGGGTTACTGACCGCCCTGTTTCTGGGGTTACTGACCGCCCTGTTTCCAGGATAACTGATCACCCTATTCCAGGGTAACTGACTATCCTGTTTCCAGGGTAACTGACTGCCCTGTTTCCAGGGTAACTGACCGCCATGTTTCAGGGATAACTGCGTGCCCTGTTTCCAGGGTAAAAAACTGCCCTGTTTCCAGGGTAACTGATAACACTGTTTCCGGGATAACTGACTGCCCTGTTTCCAGGGGAACTGACTGCCCTGTTTCCGGGATAACTGACTGCCCTGTTTCCAGGGTAACTGACTGCCCTGTTTCCGGGGTAACTGACTGCCCTGTTTCCAGGGTAACTGATCACCCTGTTTCCGGGATAACTGACTGCCCTGTTTCCGGGATAACTGACTGCCCTGTTTCCAGGGTAACTGACTGCCATGTTTCCGGGGTAACTGACTGCCCTGTTTCCAGGCTAACTGACTGCCCTGTTTCCAGGATAACTGATCACCCTGTTTCTGGGGTAACTGACTGCCCTGTTTCCGGGGTAACTGACCGCCCTGTTTCCAGGATAACTGATCACCCACCTTCCGGGGGAACTGACTGCCCTGTTTCCGGGGTAACTGACTGCCCTGTTTCCAGGATAACTGACTGCTCTGTTTCCAGGTTAACTGACTGCCCTGTTTCCAGTGTAACTAACTGCCCTGTTTCCGGGGTAACTGATCACCCTGTTTCCGGGATAAATGAATACCCTGTTTCCAGGGCAACTGACTGCCCACTTTCCAGGGTAACTGATCACCCTGTATCCGGGATAACTGAATACCCTGTTTGCAGGGCAACTGACTGCCCAGTTTCCAGGGTAACTGACTGCCCTGTTTCCAGGGCAAGTGACCGCCCTGTTTCCGGGGTAAATGACGGCCCTGTTTACAGGGTAACTGACCGCCCTGTTTCAGGGATAACTGTGTGCCCTGTTTCCAGGGTAAAAAACTGCCCTGTTTCCGGGGTAACTGACCGCCCTGTTTCCAGGATAACTGATCACCCTGTTTCCAGGGTAACTGAGTAATCTGTTTCCAGGGTTACTGACTGCCCTGCATCCAGGGTAACTGACTGCCCAGTATCCAGCGTAACTGACTGCCCTGTTTCCAGGGTAACTGACTGCCCTGTTTCCGGGGTAACTGACTGCCCAGTTTCCAGGGTAACTGACTGCCCTGTTTCCGGGGTAACTGACTGCCCAGTTTCCAGGGTAACAGATCACCCTGTTTCCGGGATAACTGACTACCCTGTTTCCAGGGTAACTGACTGCCCAGTTTCCAGGGAAACTGACTGCCCTGTTTCCGGGGTAACTGACTGCACAGTTTCCAGGGTAACTGATCACCCTGTTTCCGGGATAACTGACTGCCCTGTTTCCGGGATAACTGACTGCCTGTTTCCAGGGTAACTGACTGCCCTGTTTCCGGGGTAACTGATTGCCCTGTTTCCAGCGTAACTGATCACCCTGTTTCCGGGATAACTGACTGCCCTGTTTCCGGGATAACTGACTGCCCTGTTTCCAGGGTAACTGACTGCCCTGTTTCCGGGGTAACTGACTGCCCTGTTTCCAGGATAACTGATCACTCTGTTTCCGGGGTAACTGACCACCCTGTGTCCGGGGTAACTGACTAATCTGTTTCCAGGGTTACTGACCGCCCTGTTTCTGGGGTTACTGACCGCCCTGTTTCCAGGATAACTGATCACCCTATTCCAGGGTAACTGACTATCCTGTTTCCAGGGTAACTGACTGCCCTGTTTCCAGGGTAACTGACCGCCATGTTTCAGGGATAACTGCGTGCCCTGTTTCCAGGGTAAAAAACTGCCCTGTTTCTGGGGTAACTGACTGCCCTTTTTCCAGGATAACTGATCACCCTGTTTCCAGGGTAACTGAGTAATCTGTTTCCAGGGTTACTGACTGCCCTGTTTCCGGGGTAACTGTCTGCCCAGTTTCCAGCGTAACTGACTGCCCTGTTTCCAGGGTAACTGACTGCCCTGTTTCCGGGGTAACTGACTGCCCAGTTTCCAGGGTAACTGACTGCCCTGTTTCCGGGGTAACTGACTGCCCAGTTTCCAGGGTGACTGTTCGCCCTGTTTCCGGGATAACTGACTGCCCTGTTTCCAGGGTAACTGACTGCCCAGTTTCCAGAGTAACTGAATACCCTGTTTCCATGGTAACTGACTGCCATGTTTCCGGGATAACTGACTGCCCTGTTTCCAGGGTAACTGACTGCCCTGTTTCCGGGGTAACTGACTGCCCTGTTTCCAGGGTAACTGATCACCCTGTTTCCGGGATAAATGACTGCCCTGTTTCCGGGATAACTGACTGCCCTGTTTCCAGGGTAACTGACTGCCCTGTTTCCGGGGTAACTGACTGCCCTGTTTCCAGGCTAACTGACTGCCCTGTTTCCAGGATAACTGATCACCCTGTTTCCGGGGTAACTGACCGCCCTTTTTCCAGGATAACTGATCACCCACCTTCCGGGGGAACTGACTGCCCTGTTTCCGGGGTAACTGACTGCCCTGTTTCCAGGATAACTGACTGCTCTGTTTCCAGGTTAACTGAGTGCCCTGTTTCCAGTGTAACTAACTGCCCTGTTTCCGGGGTAACTGATCATCCTGTTTCCGGGATAAATGAATACCCTGTTTCCAGGGCAACTGACTGCCCACTTTCCAGGGTAACTGATCACCCTGTTTCTGGGATAACTGAATACCCTGTTTGCAGGGCAACTGACTGCCCAGTTTCCAGGGTAACTGACTGCCCTGTTTCCAGGGCAAGTGACCGCCCTGTTTCCGGGGTAAATGACGGCCCTGTTTACAGGGTAACTGACCGCCCTGTTTCAGGGATAACTGTGTGCCCTGTTTCCAGGGTAAAAAACTGCCCTGTTTCCGGGGTAACTGACCGCCCTGTTTCCAGGATAACTGATCACCCTGTTTCCGGGGTAACTGAGTAATCTGTTTCCAGGGTTACTGACTGCCCTGTTTCCAGGGTAACTGACTGCCCAGTTTCCAGCGTAACTGACTGCCCTGTTTCCAGGGTAACTGACTGCCCTGTTTCCGGGGTAACTGACTGCCCAGTTTCCAGGGTAACTGACTGCCCTGTTTCCGGGGTAACTGACTGCCCAGTTTCCAGGGTAACTGATCACCCTGTTTCCGGGATAACTGACTACCCTGTTTCCAGGGTAACTGACTGCCCAGTTTCCAGGGAAACTGACTGCCCTGTTTCCGGGGTAACTGACTGCACAGTTTCCAGGGTAACTGATCACCCTGTTTCCGGGATAACTGACTGCCCTGTTTCCGGGATAACTGACTGCCTGTTTCCAGGGTAACTGACTGCCCTGTTTCCGGGGTAACTGATTGCCCTGTTTCCAGCGTTACTGATCACCCTGTTTCCGGGATAACTGACTGCCCTGTTTCCGGGATAACTGACTGCCCTGTTTCCAGGGTAACTGACTGCCCTGTTTCCAGGGTAACTGATCACCCTGTTTCCGGGATAAATGACTGCCCTGTTTCCGGGATAACTGACTGCCCTGTTTCCAGGGTAACTGACTGCCCTGTTTCCGGGGTAACTGACTGCCCTGTTTCCAGGCTAACTGACTGCCCTGTTTCCAGGATAACTGATCACCCTGTTTCCGGGGTAACTGACCGCCCTTTTTCCAGGATAACTGATCACCCACCTTCCGGGGGAACTGACTGCCCTGCTTCCGGGGTAACTGACTGCCCTGTTTCCAGGATAACTGACTGCTCTGTTTCCAGGTTAACTGAGTGCCCTGTTTCCAGTGTAACTAACTGCCCTGTTTCCGGGGTAACTGATCATCCTGTTTCCGGGATAAATGAATACCCTGTTTCCAGGGCAACTGACTGCCCACTTTCCAGGGTAACTGATCACCCTGTTTCCGGGATAACTGAATACCCTGTTTGCAGGGCAACTGACTGCCCAGTTTCCAGGGTAACTGACTGCCCTGTTTCCAGGGCAAGTGACCGCCCTGTTTCCGGGGTAAATGACGGCCCTGTTTACAGGGTAACTGACCGCCCTGTTTCAGGGATAACTGTGTGCCCTGTTTCCAGGGTAAAAAACTGCCCTGTTTCCGGGGTAACTGACCGCCCTGTTTCCAGGATAACTGATCACCCTGTTTCCGGGGTAACTGAGTAATCTGTTTCCAGGGTTACTGACTGCCCTGTTTCCAGGGTAACTGACTGCCCAGTTTCCAGCGTAACTGACTGCCCTGTTTCCAGGGTAACTGACTGCCCTGTTTCCGGGGTAACTGACTGCCCAGTTTCCAGGGTAACTGACTGCCCTGTTTCAGGGGTAACTGACTGCCCAGTTTCCAGGGTAACTGATCACCCTGTTTCCGGGATAACTGACTACCCTGTTTCCAGGGTAACTGACTGCCCAGTTTCCAGGGAAACTGACTGCCCTGTTTCCGGGGTAACTGACTGCACAGTTTCCAGGGTAACTGATCACCCTGTTTCCGGGATAACTGACTGCCCTGTTTCCGGGATAACTGACTGCCTGTTTCCAGGGTAACTGACTGCCCTGTTTCCGGGGTAACTGATTGCCCTGTTTCCAGCGTTACTGATCACCCTGTTTCCGGGATAACTGACTGCCCTGTTTCCGGGATAACTGACTGCCCTGTTTCCAGGGTAACTGACTGCCCTGTTTCCGGGGTAACTGACTGCCCTGTTTCCAGGATAACTGATCACTCTGTTTCCGGGGTAACTGACCACCCTGTGTCCGGGGTAACTGACTAATCTGTTTCCAGGGTTACTGACCGCCCTGTTTCTGGGGTAACTGAGTGCCCTGTTTCCGGGGTAACTGACCGCCCTGTTTCCAGGATAACTGATCACCCTATTCCAGGGTAACTGACCATCCTGTTTCCAGGGTAACTGACTGCCCTGTTTCCAGGGTAACTGACCGCCCTGTTTCAGGGATAACTGCGTGCCCTGTTTCCAGGGTAAAAAACTGCCCTGTTTCTGGGGTAACTGACTGCCCTTTTTCCAGGATAACTGATCACCCTGTTTCCAGGGGAACTGAGTAATCTTTTTCCAGGGTTACTGACTGCCCTGTTTCCAGGGTAACTGACTGCCCAGTTTCCAGCGTAACTGACTGCCCTGTTTCCAGGGTAACTGACTGCCCTGTTTCCGGGGTAACTGACTGCCCAGTTTCCAGGGTAACTGACTGCCCTGTTTCCGGGGTAACTGACTGCCCAGTTTCCAGGGTAACTGTTCACCCTGTTTCCGGGGTAACGGATCACCCTGTTTCCGGGGTAAATGACGGCCCTGTTTCCAGGGTAACTGACCGCCCTGTTTCAGGGATAACTGTGTGCCCTGTTTCCAGGGTAAAAAACTGCCCTGTTTCCGGGGTAACTGACCGCCCTGTTTCCAGGATAACTGATCACCCTGTTTCCGGGGTAACTGACTGCCCAGTTTCCAGGGTAACTGACTGCTCTGTTTCCAGGGTAACTGACAGCCCACCTTCAACTGTAAATGATCACCCTGTTTCCTGGATAATTGACTGCCCTGTTTCCAGGGTAACTGACCGCCCTGTTTCCAGGGTAACTGACTGCCCAGTTTCCAGGGTAAATTATCACCCTGTTTCCGGGATAACTAACTGCCCTGTTTCCGGGATAACTGACTGCCCTGTTTCCAGGATAACTGATCACTCTGTTTCCGGGGTAACTGACCACCCTGTTTCCGGGGCAAATGACTAATCTGTTTCCAGGGTTACTGACCACCCTGTTTCTGGGGTAACTGACTGCCCTGTTTCCGGGGTAACTGACTGCCCTGTTTCCAGGATAACTGATCACCCTGTTTCCAGTGTAACTGACCATCCTGTTTCCAGGGTAACTGACTGCCCAATTTCCAGGGTAACTGACTGCCCTGTTTCCGGGGTATATGATCTCCCTGTTTCCGGGGTAACTGACCGCCCTATTTCCGGGGTAACTGACCGCCCTGTTTCCAGGATAACTGACTGCCCTGTTTCCGGGATAACTGACTGCCCTGTTTACTGGATAACTGACCGCCCTGTTTCCAGGTTAACTAACTGCCCTGTTTCCGGGATAACTGACTGCCCTGTTTCCAGGGTAACTGACCGCCCTGTTTCCAGGATAACTGATCACCCTGTTTCCGGGGTAACTGACCACCCTGTTTCCAGGGTCACTGACCACCCTGTTTCCAGGATAACTGAAAGCCCTGTTTCCAGGGTAACTGATCTCCCTGTTTCCGGGGTAAATGATCACCCTGTTTCCGGGTAACTGACTGCCCTGTTTCCAGGGTATCTGATGTCCCTGTTTCCAGGGTAACTGATCACCCTGTTTCCGGGGTAACTGACTGCCCTGTTTCCAGGGTAACTGATCTCCCTGTTTCCAGTGCAACGGATCACCATGTTTCCGGGGTAACTGACTGCCCTGTTTCCAGGGCAACTGACCGCCCTGTTTCCGGGGTAACTGACTGCCCAGTTTCCAGGGTAACTGTTCACCCTGTTTCCGGGGTAACGGATCACCCTGTTTCCGGGGTAAATGACTGCCCTGTTTCCAGGGTAACTGACCGCCCTGTTTCAGGGATAACTGTGAGCCCTATTTCCAGGGTAAAAAACTGCCCTGTTTCCAGGGTAACTGACCGCCCTGTTTCCAGTATAACTGATCACCCTGTTTCCGGAGTAACTGAGTAATCTTTTTCCAGGGTTACTGACTGCCCTGTTTCCGGGGTAACTGACTGCCCAGTTTCCAGCGTAACTGACTGCCCTGTTTCCAGGGTAACTGACTGCCCAGTTTCCAGGGTAACTGACTGCCCAGTTTCCAGGGTAACTAACTGCCCTGTTTCCGGGGTAACTGATCACCCTGTTTCCGGGATAACTGAATACCCTGTTTCCAGGGTATCTGATGTCCCTGTTTCCAGGGTAACTGATCACCCTGTTTCCGGGGTAACTGACTGCCCTGTTTCCAGGGTAACTGATCTCCCTGTTTCCAGTGCAACGGATCACCATGTTTCCGGGGTAACAGACTGCCCTGTTTCCAGGGCAACTGACCGCCCTGTTTCCGGGGTAACTGACTGCCCAGTTTCCAGGGTAACTGTTCACCCTGTTTCCGGGGTAACGGATCACCCTGTTTCCGGGGTAAATGACTGCCCTGTTTCCAGGGTAACTGACCGCCCTGTTTCAGGGATAACTGTGAGCCCTATTTCCAGGGTAAAAAACTGCCCTGTTTCCAGGGTAACTGACCGCCCTGTTTCCAGTATAACTGATCACCCTGTTTCCGGAGTAACTGAGTAATCTTTTTCCAGGGTTCCTGACTGCCCTGTTTCCGGGGTAACTGACTGCCCAGTTTCCAGCGTAACTGACTGCCCTGTTTCCAGGGTAACTGACTGCCCAGTTTCCAGGGTAACTGACTGCCCAGTTTCCAGGGTAACTAACTGCCCTGTTTCCGGGGTAACTGATCACCCTGTTTCCGGGATAACTGAATACCCTGTTTCCAGGGCAACTGACTGCCCAGTTTCCAGGGTAACTGATCACCCTGTTTCTGGGATAACTGACTGCCCTGTTTCCAGGGCAACTGACTGCCCAGTTTCCAGGGTAACTGACTGCCCGGTTTCCAGGGCAAGTGACCGCCCTGTTTCCGGGGTAACAGACTGCCCAGTTTCCAGGGTAACTGTTCACCCTGTTTCCGGGGTAACGGATCACCCTGTTTCCGGGGTAAATGACGGCCCTGTTTCCAGGGTAACTGACCGCCCTGTTTCAGGGATAACTGTGTGCCCTGTTTCCAGGGTAAAAAACTGCCCTGCTTCCGGGGTAACTGACCGCCCTGTTTCCAGGATAACTGATCACCCTGTTTCCGGGGTAACTGACTGCCCAGTTTCCAGGGTAACTGACTGCTCTGTTTCCAGGGTAACTGACAGCCCACCTTCCAGTGTAACTGATCACCCTGTTTCCAGGATAATTGACTGCCCTGTTTCCAGGGTAACTGACCGCCCTGTTTCCAGGGTAACTGACTGCCCAGTTTCCAGGGTAAATTATCACCCTGTTTCCGGGATAACTAACTGCCCTGTTTCCGGGATAACTGACTGCCCTGTTTCCGGGGTAACTGATCAGCCGGTTTCCGGGGTAACTGACTGCCCAGTTTCCGGGGTAACTGACTTCCCTGTTTCCAGGGTAACTGACTGCCCTGTTTCCGGGATAACTGACTGCCCTGTTTCCAGGGTAACTGATAACCCTGTTTCCGGGATAACTGACTGCCCTGTTTCCAGGGTAACTGACTGCCCTGTTTCCGGGGTAACTGACTGCCCTGTTTCCAGGATAACTGATCACTCTGTTTCCGGGGTAACTGACCACCCTGTTTCCGGGGCAAATGACTAATCTGTTTCCAGGGTTACTGACCACCCTGTTTCTGGGGTAACTGACTGCCCTGTTTCCGGGGTAACTGAGTGCCCTGTTTCCAGGATAACTGATCACCCTGTTTCCAGTGTAACTGACCATCCTGTTTCCAGGGTAACTGACTGCCCAGTTTCCAGGGTAACTGACTGCCCTGTTTCCGGGGTATATGATCTCCCTGTTTCCGGGGTAACTGACCGCCCTATTTCCGGGGTAACTGACCGCCCTGTTTCCAGGATAACTGACTGCCCTGTTTCCGGGATAACTGACTGCCCTGTTTACTGGATAACTGACCGCCCTGTTTCCAGATTAACTAACTGCCCTGTTTCCGGGATAACTGACTGCCCTGTTTCCAGGGTAACTGACTGCCCTGTTTCCGGGATAACTGACTGCCCTGTTTCCAGGGTAACTGATAACACTGTTTCCGGGATAACTGACTGCCCTGTTTCCAGGGTAACTGACTGCCCAGTTTCCAGGGTAACTGACTGCCCTGTTTCCAGGGTAACTGACTGCCCTGTTTCCAGAGTAACTGAATACCCTGTTTCCAGGGTAACTGACTGCCCTGTTTCCGGGATAACTGACTGCCCTGTTTCCAGGGTAACTGACTGCCCTGTTTCCGGGGTAACTGACTGCCCTGTTTCCAGGGTAACTGATCACCCTGTTTCCGGGATAACTGACTGCCCTGTTTCCGGGATAACTGACTGCCCTGTTTCCAGGGTAACTGACTGCCATGTTTCCGGGGTAACTGACTGCCCTGTTTCCAGGCTAACTGACTGCCCTGTTTCCAGGATAACTGATCACCCTGTTTCTGGGGTAACTGACTGCCCTGTTTCCGGGGTAACTGACCGCCCTGTTTCCAGGATAACTGATCACCCACCTTCCGGGGGAACTGACTGCCCTGTTTCCGGGGTAACTGACTGCCCTGTTTCCAGGATAACTGACTGCTCTGTTTCCAGGTTAACTGACTGCCCTGTTTCCAGTGTAACTAACTGCCCTGTTTCCGGGGTAACTGATCACCCTGTTTCCGGGATAAATGAATACCCTGTTTCCAGGGCAACTGACTGCCCACTTTCCAGGGTAACTGATCACCCTGTATCCGGGATAACTGAATACCCTGTTTGCAGGGCAACTGACTGCCCAGTTTCCAGGGTAACTGACTGCCCTGTTTCCAGGGCAAGTGACCGCCCTGTTTCCGGGGTAAATGACGGCCCTGTTTACAGGGTAACTGACCGCCCTGTTTCAGGGATAACTGTGTGCCCTGTTTCCAGGGTAAAAAACTGCCCTGTTTCCGGGGTAACTGACCGCCCTGTTTCCAGGATAACTGATCACCCTGTTTCCAGGGTAACTGAGTAATCTGTTTCCAGGGTTACTGACTGCCCTGCATCCAGGGTAACTGACTGCCCAGTTTCCAGCGTAACTGACTGCCCTGTTTCCAGGGTAACTGACTGCCCTGTTTCCGGGGTAACTGACTGCCCAGTTTCCAGGGTAACTGACTGCCCTGTTTCCGGGGTAACTGACTGCCCAGTTTCCAGGGTAACAGATCACCCTGTTTCCGGGATAACTGACTACCCTGTTTCCAGGGTAACTGACTGCCCAGTTTCCAGGGAAACTGACTGCCCTGTTTCCGGGGTAACTGACTGCACAGTTTCCAGGGTAACTGATCACCCTGTTTCCGGGATAACTGACTGCCCTGTTTCCGGGATAACTGACTGCCTGTTTCCAGGTTAACTGACTGCCCTGTTTCCGGGGTAACTGATTGCCCTGTTTCCAGCGTAACTGATCACCCTGTTTCCGGGATAACTGACTGCCCTGTTTCCGGGATAACTGACTGCCCTGTTTCCAGGGTAACTGACTGCCCTGTTTCCAGGGTAACTGACTGCCCTGTTTCCAGGATAACTGATCACTCTGTTTCCGGGGTAACTGACCACCCTGTGTCCGGGGTAACTGACTAATCTGTTTCCAGGGTTACTGACCGCCCTGTTTCTGGGGTAACTGACCGCCCTGTTTCCAGGATAACTGATCACCCTATTCCAGGGTAACTGACTATCCTGTTTCCAGGGTAACTGACTGCCCTGTTTCCAGGGTAACTGACCGCCATGTTTCAGGGATAACTGCGTGCCCTGTTTCCAGGGTAAAAAACTGCCCTGTTTCTGGGGTAACTGACTGCCCTTTTTCCAGGATAACTGATCACCCTGTTTCCAGGGTAACTGAGTAATCTGTTTCCAGGGTTACTGACTGCCCTGTTTCCGGGGTAACTGTCTGCCCAGTTTCCAGCGTAACTGACTGCCCTGTTTCCAGGGTAACTGACTGCCCTGTTTCCGGGGTAACTGACTGCCCAGTTTCCAGGGTAACTGACTGCCCTGTTTCCGGGGTAACTGACTGCCCAGTTTCCAGGGTGACTGTTCACCCTGTTTCCGGGATAACTGACTGCCCTGTTTCCAGGGTAACTGACTGCCCAGTTTCCAGAGTAACTGAATACCCTGTTTCCATGGTAACTGACTCCCCTGTTTCCAGGATAACTGACTGCCCTGTTTCCAGGGTAACTGACTGCCCTGTTTCCGGGGTAACTGACTGCCCTGTTTCCAGGGGAACTGATCACCCTGTTTCCGGGATAAATGACTGCCCTGTTTCCGGGATAACTGACTGCCCTGTTTCCAGGCTAACTGACTGCCCTGTTTCCAGGATAACTGATCACCCTGTTTCCGGGGTAACTGACCGCCCTTTTTCCAGGATAACTGATCACCCACCTTCCGGGGGAACTGACTGCCCTGTTTCCGGGGTAACTGACTGCCCTGTTTCCAGGATAACTGACTGCTCTGTTTCCAGGTTAACTGAGTGCCCTGTTTCCAGTGTAACTAACTGCCCTGTTTCCGGGGTAACTGATCATCCTGTTTCCGGGATAAATGAATACCCTGTTTCCAGGGCAACTGACTGCCCACTTTCCAGGGTAACTGATCACCCTGTTTCCGGGATAACTGAATACCCTGTTTGCAGGGCAACTGACTGCCCAGTTTCCAGGGTAACTGACTGCCCTGTTTCCAGGGCAAGTGACCGCCCTGTTTCCGGGGTAAATGACGGCCCTGTTTACAGGGTAACTGACCGCCCTGTTTCAGGGATAACTGTGTGCCCTGTTTCCAGGGTAAAAAACTGCCCTGTTTCCGGGGTAACTGACCGCCCTGTTTCCAGGATAACTGATCACCCTGTTTCCGGGGTAACTGAGTAATCTGTTTCCAGGGTTACTGACTGCCCTGTTTCCAGGGTAACTGACTGCCCAGTTTCCAGCGTAACTGACTGCCCTGTTTCCAGGGTAACTGACTGCCCTGTTTCCAGGGTAACTGACTGCCCAGTTTCCAGGGTAACTGACTGCCCTGTTTCCGGGGTAACTGACTGCCCAGTTTCCAGGGTAACTGATCACCCTGTTTCCGGGATAACTGACTACCCTGTTTCCAGGGTAACTGACTGCCCAGTTTCCAGGGAAACTGACTGCCCTGTTTCCGGGGTAACTGACTGCACAGTTTCCAGGGTAACTGATCACCCTGTTTCCGGGATAACTGACTGCCCTGTTTCCGGGATAACTGACTGCCTGTTTCCAGGGTAACTGACTGCCCTGTTTCCGGGGTAACTGATTGCCCTGTTTCCAGCGTTACTGATCACCCTGTTTCCGGGATAACTGACTGCCCTGTTTCCGGGATAACTGACTGCCCTGTTTCCAGGGTAACTGACTGCCCTGTTTCCGGGGTAACTGACTGCCCTGTTTCCAGGATAACTGATCACTCTGTTTCCGGGGTAACTGACCACCCTGTGTCCGGGGTAACTGACTAATCTGTTTCCAGGGTTACTGACCGCCCTGTTTCTGGTGTAACTGAGTGCCCTGTTTCCGGGGTAACTGACCGCCCTGTTTCCAGGATAACTGATCACCCTATTCCAGGGTAACTGACCATCCTGTTTCCAGGGTAACTGACTGCCCTGTTTCCAGGGTAACTGACCGCCCTGTTTCAGGGATAACTGCGTGCCCTGTTTCCAGGGTAAAAAACTGCCCTGTTTCTGGGGTAACTGACTGCCCTTTTTCCAGGATAACTGATCACCCTGTTTCCAGGGTAACTGAGTAATCTTTTTCCAGGGTTACTGACTGCCCTGTTTCCAGGGTAACTGACTGCCCAGTTTCCAGCGTAACTGACTGCCCTGTTTCCAGGGTAACTGACTGCCCTGTTTCCGGGGTAACTGACTGCCCAGTTTCCAGGGTAACTGACTGCCCTGTTTCCGGGGTAACTGACTGCCCAGTTTCCAGGGTAACTGTTCACCCTGTTTCCGGGGTAACGGATCACCCTGTTTCCGGGGTAAATGACGGCCCTGTTTCCAGGGTAACTGACCGCCCTGTTTCAGGGATAACTGTGTGCCCTGTTTCCAGGGTAAAAAACTGCCCTGTTTCCGGGGTAACTGACCGCCCTGTTTCCAGGATAACTGATCACCTAGTTTCCGGGGTAACTGACTGCCCAGTTTCCAGGGTAACTGACTGCTCTGTTTCCAGGGTAACTGACAGCCCACCTTCAACTGTAAATGATCACCCTGTTTCCTGGATAATTGACTGCCCTGTTTCCAGGGTAACTGACCGCCCTGTTTCCAGGGTAACTGACTGCCCAGTTTCCAGGGTAAATTATCACCCTGTTTCCGGGATAACTAACTGCCCTGTTTCCGGGATAACTGACTGCCCTGTTTCCGGGGTAACTGATCACCCGGTTTCCGGGGTAACTGACTGCCCAGTTTCCGGGGTAACTGACTTCCCTGTTTCCAGGGTAACTGACTGCCCTGTTTCCGGGATAACTGACTGCCCTGTTTCCAGGGTAACTGATAACCCTGTTTCCGGGATAACTATCTGCCCTGTTTCCAGGGTAACTGACTGCCCTGTTTCCGGGATAACTGACTGCCCTGTTTCCAGGGTAACTGATAACACTGTTTCCGGGATAACTGACTGCCCTGTTTCCAGGGTAACTGACTGCCCAGTTTCCAGGGTAACTGACTGCCCTGTTTCCAGGGTAACTGACTGCCCTGTTTCCAGAGTAACTGAATACCCTGTTTCCAGGGTAACTGACTGCCCTGTTTCCGGGATAACTGACTGCCCTGTTTCCAGGGTAACTGACTGCCCTGTTTCCGGGGTAACTGACTGCCCTGTTTCCAGGGTAACTGATCACCCTGTTTCCGGGATAACTGACTGCCCTGTTTCCGGGATAACTGACTGCCCTGTTTCCAGGGTAACTGACTGCCATGTTTCCGGGGTAACTGACTGCCCTGTTTCCAGGCTAACTGACTGCCCTGTTTCCAGGATAACTGATCACCCTGTTTCTGGGGGAACTGACTGCCCTGTTTCCGGGGTAACTGACTGCCCTGTTTCCAGGATAACTGATCACCCACCTTCCGGGGGAACTGACTGCCCTGTTTCCGGGGTAACTGACTGCCCTGTTTCCAGGATAACTGACTGCTCTGTTTCCAGGTTAACTGACTGCCCTGTTTCCAGTGTAACTAACTGCCCTGTTTCCGGGGTAACTGATCACCCTGTTTCCGGGATAAATGAATACCCTGTTTCCAGGGCAACTGACTGCCCACTTTCCAGGGTAACTGATCACCCTGTATCCGGGATAACTGAATACCCTGTTTGCAGGGCAACTGACTGCCCAGTTTCCAGGGTAACTGACTGCCCTGTTTCCAGGGCAAGTGACCGCCCTGTTTCCGGGGTAAATGACGGCCCTGTTTACAGGGTAACTGACCGCCCTGTTTCAGGGATAACTGTGTGCCCTGTTTCCAGGGTAAAAAACTGCCCTGTTTCCGGGGTAACTGACCGCCCTGTTTCCAGGATAACTGATCACCCTGTTTCCAGGGTAACTGAGTAATCTGTTTCCAGGGTTACTGACTGCCCTGCATCCAGGGTAACTGACTGCCCAGTTTCCAGCGTAACTGACTGCCCTGTTTCCAGGGTAACTGACTGCCCTGTTTCCGGGGTAACTGACTGCCCAGTTTCCAGGGTAACTGACTGCCCTGTTTCTGGGGTAACTGACTGCCCAGTTTCCAGGGTAACTGATCACCCTGTTTCCGGGATAACTGACTACCCTGTTTCCAGGGTAACTGACTGCCCAGTTTCCAGGGAAACTGACTGCCCTGTTTCCGGGGTAACTGACTGCACAGTTTCCAGGGTAACTGATCACCCTGTTTCCGGGATAACTGACTGCCCTGTTTCCGGGATAACTGACTGCCTGTTTCCAGGGTAACTGACTGCCCTGTTTCCGGGGTAACTGATTGCCCTGTTTCCAGCGTAACTGATCACCCTGTTTCCGGGATAACTGACTGCCCTGTTTCCGGGATAACTGACTGCCCTGTTTCCAGGGTAACTGACTGCCCTGTTTCCGGGGTAACTGACTGCCCTGTTTCCAGGATAACTGATCACTCTGTTTCCGGGGTAACTGACCACCCTGTGTCCGGGGTAACTGACTAATCTGTTTCCAGGGTTACTGACCGCCCTGTTTCTGGGGTAACTGACCGCCCTGTTTCCAGGATAACTGATCACCCTATTCCAGGGTAACTGACCATCCTGTTTCCAGGGTAACTGACCGCCATGTTTCAGGGATAACTGCGTGCCCTGTTTCCAGGGTAAAAAACTGCCCTGTTTCTGGGGTAACTGACTGCCCTTTTTCCAGGATAACTGATCACCCTGTTTCCAGGGTAACTGAGTAATCTGTTTCCAGGGTTACTGACTGCCCTGTTTCCGGGGTAACTGACTGCCCAGTTTCCAGCGTAACTGACTACCCTGTTTCCAGGGTAACTGACTGCCCTGTTTCCGGGGTAACTGACTGCCCAGTTTCCAGGGTAACTGACTGCCCTGTTTCCGGGGTAACTGACTGCCCAGTTTCCAGGGGAACTGTTCACCCTGTTTCCGGGATAACTGACTGCCCTGTTTCCAGGGTAACTGACTGCCCAGTTTCCAGAGTAACTGAATACCCTGTTTCCATGGTAACTGACTGCCATGTTTCCGGGTTAACTGACTGCCCTGTTTCCAGGGTAACTGACTGCCCTGTTTCCGGGGTAACTGACTGCCCTGTTTCCAGGGTAACTGATCACCCTGTTTCCGGGATAACTGACTGCCCTGTTTCCGGGATAACTGACTGCCCTGTTTCCAGGGTAACTGACTGCCCTGTTTCCGGGGTAACTGACTGCCCTGTTTCCAGGCTAACTGACTGCCCTGTTTCCAGGATAACTGATCACCCTGTTTCCGGGGTAACTGACCGCCCTTTTTCCAGGATAACTGATCACCCACCTTCCGGGGGAACTGACTGCCCTGTTTCCGGGGTAACTGACTGCCCTGTTTCCAGGATAACTGACTGCTCTGTTTCCAGGTGAACTGACTGCCCTGTTTCCAGTGTAACTAACTGCCCTGTTTCCGGGGTAACTGATCATCCTGTTTCCGGGATAAATGAATACCCTGTTTCCAGGGCAACTGACTGCCCACTTTCCAGGGTAACTGATCACCCTGTATCCGGGATAACTGAATACCCTGTTTGCAGGGCAACTGACTGCCCAGTTTCCAGGGTAAATGACGGCCCTGTTTACAGGGTAACTGACCGCCCTGTTTCAGGGATAACTGTGTGCCCTGTTTCCAGGGTAAAAAACTACCCTGTTTCCGGGGTAACTGACCGCCCTGTTTCCAGGATAACTGATCACCCTGTTTCCGGGGTAACTGAGTAATCTGTTTCCAGGGTTACTGACTGCCCTGTTTCCAGGGTAACTGACTGCCCAGTTTCCAGCGTAACTGACTGCCCTGTTTCCAGGGTAACTGACTGCCCTGTTTCCGGGGTAACTGACTGCCCAGTTTCCAGGGTAACTGACTGCCCTGTTTCCGGGGTAACTGACTGCCCAGTTTCCAGGGTAACTGTTCACCCTGTTTCCGGGATAACTGACTGCCCTGTTTCCGGGGTAACTGACTGCACAGTTTCCAGGGTAACTGATCACCCTGTTTCCGGGATAACTGACTGCCTGTTTCCAGGGTAACTGACTGCCCTGTTTCCGGGGTAACTGATTGCCCTGTTTCCAGCGTAACTGATCACCCTGTTTCCGGGATAACTGACTGCCCAGTTTCCAGCGTAACTGACTGCCCTGTTTCCAGGGTAACTGACTGCCCTGTTTCCGGGGTAACTGACTGCCCAGTTTCCAGGGTAACTGACTGCCCTGTTTCCGGGGTAACTGACTGCCCAGTTTCCAGGGTAACTGTTCACCCTGTTTCCGGGATAACTGACTGCCCTGTTTCCGGGGTAACTGACTGCACAGTTTCCAGGGTAACTGATCACCCTGTTTCCGGGATAACTGACTGCCCTGTTTCCGGGATAACTGACTGCCCTGTTTCCAGGGTAACTGACTGCCCTGTTTCCGGGGTAACTGACTGCCCTGTTTCCAGGATAACTGATCACTCTGTTTCCAGGGTAACTGACTGCCCTGTTTCCGGGGTAACTGACTGCCCTGTTTCCAGGATAACTGATCACTCTGTTTCCGGGGTAACTGACCACCCTGTGTCCGGGGTAACTGACTAATCTGTTTCCAGGGTTACTGACCGCCCTGTTTCTGGGGTAACTGAGTGCCCTGTTTCCGGGGTAACTGACCGCCCTGTTTCCGGGATAACTGACTACCCTGTTTCCAGGGTAACTGACTGCCCAGTTTCCAGGGAAACTGACTGCCCTGTTTCCGGGGTAACTGACTGCACAGTTTCCAGGGTAACTGATCACCCTGTTTCCGGGATAACTGACTGCCCTGTTTCCGGGATAACTGACTGCCTGTTTCCAGGGTAACTGACTGCCCTGTTTCCGGGGTAACTGATTGCCCTGTTTCCAGCGTAACTGATCACCCTGTTTCCGGGATAACTGACTGCCCTGTTTCCGGGATAACTGACTGCCCTGTTTCCAGGGTAACTGACTGCCCTGTTTCCGGGGTAACTGACTGCCCTGTTTCCAGGATAACTGATCACTCTGTTTCCGGGGTAACTGACCACCCTGTGTCCGGGGTAACTGACTAATCTGTTTCCAGGGTTACTGACCGCCCTGTTTCTGGGGTAACTGACCGCCCTGTTTCCAGGATAACTGATCACCCTATTCCAGGGTAACTGACCATCCTGTTTCCAGGGTAACTGACTGCCCTGTTTCCAGGGTAACTGACCGCCATGTTTCAGGAATAACTGCGTGCCCTGTTTCCAGGGTAAAAAACTGCCCTGTTTCTGGGGTAACTGACTGCCCTTTTTCCAGGATAACTGATCACCCTGTTTCCAGGGTAACTGAGTAATCTGTTTCCAGGGTTACTGACTGCCCTGTTTCCGGGGTAACTGACTGCCCAGTTTCCAGCGTAACTGACTACCCTGTTTCCAGGGTAACTGACTGCCCTGTTTCCGGGGTAACTGACTGCCCAGTTTCCAGGGTAACTGACTGCCCTGTTTCCGGGGTAACTGACTGCCCAGTTTCCAGGTGAACTGTTCACCCTGTTTCCGGGATAACTGACTGCCCTGTTTCCAGGGTAACTGACTGCCCAGTTTCCAGAGTAACTGAATACCCTGTTTCCATGGTAACTGACTGCCATGTTTCCGGGATAACTGACTGCCCTGTTTCCAGGGTAACTGACTGCCCTGTTTCCGGGGTAACTGACTGCCCTGTTTCCAGGGTAACTGATCACCCTGTTTCCGGGATAACTGACTGCCCTGTTTCCGGGATAACTGACTGCCCTGTTTCCAGGGTAACTGACTGCCCTGTTTCCGGGGTAACTGACTGCCCTGTTTCCAGGCTAACTGACTGCCCTGTTTCCAGGATAACTGATCACCCTGTTTCCGGGGTAACTGACCGCCCTTTTTCCAGGATAATTGATCACCCACCTTCCGGGGGAACTGACTGCCCTGTTTCCGGGGTAACTGACTGCCCTGTTTCCAGGATAACTGACTGCTCTGTTTCCAGGTGAACTGACTGCCCTGTTTCCAGTGTAACTAACTGCCCTGTTTCCGGGGTAACGGATCACCCTGTTTCCGGGGTAAATGACTGCCCTGTTTCCAGGGTAACTGACCGCCCTGTTTCAGGGATAACTGTGAGCCCTATTTCCAGGGTAAAAAACTGCCCTGTTTCCAGGGTAACTGACCGCCCTGTTTCCAGTATAACTGATCACCCTGTTTCCGGAGTAACTGAGTAATCTTTTTCCAGGGTTCCTGACTGCCCTGTTTCCGGGATAACTGACTGCCCTGTTTCCAGGGTAACTGATAACACTGTTTCCGGGATAACTGACTGCCCTGTTTCCAGGGTAACTGACTGCCCAGTTTCCAGGGTAACTGTTCACCCTGTTTCCGGGGTAACGGATCACCCTGTTTCCGGGGTAAATGACGGCCCTGTTTCCAGGGTAACTGACCGCCCTGTTTCAGGGATAACTGTGTGCCCTGTTTCCAGGGTAAAAAACTGCCCTGTTTCCGGGGTAACTGACCGCCCTGTTTCCAGGATAACTGATCACCCTGTTTCCGGGGTAACTGACTGCCCAGTTTCCAGGGTAACTGACTGCTCTGTTTCCAGGGTAACTGACAGCCCACCTTCAACTGTAAATGATCACCCGGTTTCCTGGATAATTGACTGCCCTGTTTCCAGGGTAACTGACCGCCCTGTTTCCAGGGTAACTGACTGCCCAGTTTCCAGGGTAAATTATCACCCTGTTTCCGGGATAACTAACTGCCCTGTTTCCGGGATAACTGACTGCCCTGTTTCCGGGGTAACTGATCACCCGGTTTCCGGGGAAACTGACTGCCCAGTTTCCGGGGTAACTGACTTCCCTGTTTCCAGGGTAACTGACTGCCCTGCATCCAGGGTAACTGACTGCCCAGTTTCCAGCGTAACTGACTGCCCTGTTTCCAGGGTAACTGACTGCCCTGTTTCCGGGGTAACTGACTGCCCAGTTTCCAGGGTAACTGACTGCCCTGTTTCTGGGGTAACTGACTGCCCAGTTTCCAGGGTAACTGATCACCCTGTTTCCGGGATAACTGACTACCCTGTTTCCAGGGTAACTGACTGCCCAGTTTCCAGGGAAACTGACTGCCCTGTTTCCGGGGTAACTGACTGCACAGTTTCCAGGGTAACTGATCACCCTGTTTCCGGGATAACTGACTGCCCTGTTTCCGGGATAACTGACTGCCTGTTTCCAGGGTAACTGACTGCCCTGTTTCCGGGGTAACTGATTGCCCTGTTTCCAGCGTAACTGATCACCCTGTTTCCGGGATAACTGACTGCCCTGTTTCCGGGATAACTGACTGCCCTGTTTCCAGGGTAACTGACTGCCCTGTTTCCGGGGTAACTGACTGCCCTGTTTCCAGGATAACTGATCACTCTGTTTCCGGGGTAACTGACCACCCTGTGTCCGGGGTAACTGACTAATCTGTTTCCAGGGTTACTGACCGCCCTGTTTCTGGGGTAACTGACCGCCCTGTTTCCAGGATAACTGATCACCCTATTCCAGGGTAACTGACCATCCTGTTTCCAGGGTAACTGACCGCCATGTTTCAGGGATAACTGCGTGCCCTGTTTCCAGGGTAAAAAACTGCCCTGTTTCTGGGGTAACTGACTGCCCTTTTTCCAGGATAACTGATCACCCTGTTTCCAGGGTAACTGAGTAATCTGTTTCCAGGGTTACTGACTGCCCTGTTTCCGGGGTAACTGACTGCCCCGTTTCCAGCGTAACTGACTACCCTGTTTCCAGGGTAACTGACTGCCCTGTTTCCGGGGTAACTGACTGCCCAGTTTCCAGGGTAACTGACTGCCCTGTTTCCGGGGTAACTGACTGCCCAGTTTCCAGGGGAACTGTTCACCCTGTTTCCGGGATAACTGACTGCCCTGTTTCCAGGGTAACTGACTGCCCAGTTTCCAGAGTAACTGAATACCCTGTTTCCATGGTAACTGACTGCCATGTTTCCGGGTTAACTGACTGCCCTGTTTCCAGGGTAACTGACTGCCCTGTTTCCGGGGTAACTGACTGCCCTGTTTCCAGGGTAACTGATCACCCTGTTTCCGGGATAACTGACTGCCCTGTTTCCGGGATAACTGACTGCCCTGTTTCCAGGGTAACTGACTGCCCTGTTTCCGGGGTAACTGACTGCCCTGTTTCCAGGCTAACTGACTGCCCTGTTTCCAGGATAACTGATCACCCTGTTTCCGGGGTAACTGACCGCCCTTTTTCCAGGATAACTGATCACCCACCTTCCGGGGGAACTGACTGCCCTGTTTCCGGGGTAACTGACTGCCCTGTTTCCAGGATAACTGACTGCTCTGTTTCCAGGTGAACTGACTGCCCTGTTTCCAGTGTAACTAACTGCCCTGTTTCCGGGGTAACTGATCATCCTGTTTCCGGGATAAATGAATACCCTGTTTCCAGGGCAACTGACTGCCCACTTTCCAGGGTAACTGATCACCCTGTATCCGGGATAACTGACTGCCCTGTTTCCAGGGTAACTGACTGCCCAGTTTCCAGGGTAACTGACTGCCCTGTTTCCAGGGTAACTGACTGCCCTGTTTCCAGAGTAACTGAATACCCTGTTTCCAGGGTAACTGACTGCCCTGTTTCCGGGATAACTGACTGCCCTGTTTCCAGGGTAACTGACTGCCCTGTTTCCGGGGTAACTGACTGCCCTGTTTCCAGGGTAACTGATCACCCTGTTTCCGGGATAACTGACTGCCCTGTTTCCGGGATAACTGACTGCCCTGTTTCCAGGGTAACTGACTGCCATGTTTCCGGGGTAACTGACTGCCCTGTTTCCAGGCTAACTGACTGCCCTGTTTCCAGGATAACTGATCACCCTGTTTCTGGGGGAACTGACTGCCCTGTTTCCGGGGTAACTGACTGCCCTGTTTCCAGGATAACTGATCACCCACCTTCCGGGGGAACTGACTGCCCTGTTTCCGGGGTAACTGACTGCCCTGTTTCCAGGATAACTGACTGCTCTGTTTCCAGGTTAACTGACTGCCCTGTTTCCAGTGTAACTAACTGCCCTGTTTCCGGGGTAACTGATCACCCTGTTTCCGGGATAAATGAATACCCTGTTTCCAGGGCAACTGACTGCCCACTTTCCAGGGTAACTGATCACCCTGTATCCGGGATAACTGAATACCCTGTTTGCAGGGCAACTGACTGCCCAGTTTCCAGGGTAACTGACTGCCCTGTTTCCAGGGCAAGTGACCGCCCTGTTTCCGGGGTAAATGACGGCCCTGTTTACAGGGTAACTGACCGCCCTGTTTCAGGGATAACTGTGTGCCCTGTTTCCAGGGTAAAAAACTGCCCTGTTTCCGGGGTAACTGACCGCCCTGTTTCCAGGATAACTGATCACCCTGTTTCCAGGGTAACTGAGTAATCTGTTTCCAGGGTTACTGACTGCCCTGCATCCAGGGTAACTGACTGCCCAGTTTCCAGCGTAACTGACTGCCCTGTTTCCAGGGTAACTGACTGCCCTGTTTCCGGGGTAACTGACTGCCCAGTTTCCAGGGTAACTGACTGCCCTGTTTCTGGGGTAACTGACTGCCCAGTTTCCAGGGTAACTGATCACCCTGTTTCCGGGATAACTGACTACCCTGTTTCCAGGGTAACTGACTGCCCAGTTTCCAGGGAAACTGACTGCCCTGTTTCCGGGGTAACTGACTGCACAGTTTCCAGGGTAACTGATCACCCTGTTTCCGGGATAACTGACTGCCCTGTTTCCGGGATAACTGACTGCCTGTTTCCAGGGTAACTGACTGCCCTGTTTCCGGGGTAACTGATTGCCCTGTTTCCAGCGTAACTGATCACCCTGTTTCCGGGATAACTGACTGCCCTGTTTCCGGGATAACTGACTGCCCTGTTTCCAGGGTAACTGACTGCCCTGTTTCCGGGGTAACTGACTGCCCTGTTTCCAGGATAACTGATCACTCTGTTTCCGGGGTAACTGATCACCCTGTTTCCAGGGTAACTGAGTAATCTGTTTCCAGGGTTACTGACTGCCCTGTTTCCGGGGTAACTGACTGCCCAGTTTCCAGCGTAACTGACTACCCTGTTTCCAGGGTAACTGACTGCCCTGTTTCCGGGGTAACTGACTGCCCAGTTTCCAGGGTAACTGACTGCCCTGTTTCCGGGGTAACTGACTGCCCAGTTTCCAGGGGAACTGTTCACCCTGTTTCCGGGATAACTGACTGCCCTGTTTCCAGGGTAACTGACTGCCCAGTTTCCAGAGTAACTGAATACCCTGTTTCCATGGTAACTGACTGCCATGTTTCCGGGTTAACTGACTGCCCTGTTTCCAGGGTAACTGACTGCCCTGTTTCCGGGGTAACTGACTGCCCTGTTTCCAGGGTAACTGATCACCCTGTTTCCGGGATAACTGACTGCCCTGTTTCCGGGATAACTGACTGCCCTGTTTCCAGGGTAACTGACTGCCCTGTTTCCGGGGTAACTGACTGCCCTGTTTCCAGGCTAACTGACTGCCCTGTTTCCAGGATAACTGATCACCCTGTTTCCGAGGTAACTGACCGCCCTTTTTCCAGGATAACTGATCACCCACCTTCCGGGGGAACTGACTGCCCTGTTTCCGGGGTAACTGACTGCCCTGTTTCCAGGATAACTGACTGCTCTGTTTCCAGGTGAACTGACTGCCCTGTTTCCAGTGTAACTAACTGCCCTGTTTCCGGGGTAACTGATCATCCTGTTTCCGGGATAAATGAATACCCTGTTTCCAGGGCAACTGACTGCCCACTTTCCAGGGTAACTGATCACCCTGTATCCGGGATAACTGAATACCCTGTTTGCAGGGCAACTGACTGCCCAGTTTCCAGGGTATCTGACTGCCCTGTATCCAGGGCAAGTGACCGCCCTGTTTCCGGGGTAAATGACGGCCCTGTTTACAGGGTAACTGACCGCCCTGTTTCAGGGATAACTGTGTGCCCTGTTTCCAGGGTAAAAAACTACCCTGTTTCCGGGGTAACTGACCGCCCTGTTTCCAGGATAACTGATCACCCTGTTTCCGGGGTAACTGAGTAATCTGTTTCCAGGGTTACTGACTGCCCTGTTTCCAGGGTAACTGACTGCCCAGTTTCCAGCGTAACTGACTGCCCTGTTTCCAGGGTAACTGACTGCCCTGTTTCCGGGGTAACTGACTGCCCAGTTTCCAGGGTAACTGACTGCCCTGTTTCCGGGGTAACTGACTGCCCAGTTTCCAGGGTAACTGTTCACCCTGTTTCCGGGATAACTGACTACCCTGTTTCCAGGGTAACTGACTGCCCAGTTTCCAGGGAAACTGACTGCCCTGTTTCCGGGGTAACTGACTGCACAGTTTCCAGGGTAACTGATCACCCTGTTTCCGGGATAACTGACTGCCCTGTTTCCGGGATAACTGACTGCCTGTTTCCAGGGTAACTGACTGCCCTGTTTCCGGGGTAACTGATTGCCCTGTTTCCAGCGTAACTGATCACCCTGTTTCCGGGATAACTGACTGCCCTGTTTCCGGGATAACTGACTGCCCTGTTTCCAGGGTAACTGACTGCCCTGTTTCCGGGGTAACTGACTGCCCTGTTTCCAGGATAACTGATCACTCTGTTTCCGGGGTAACTGACCACCCTGTGTCCGGGATAACTGACTACCCTGTTTCCAGGGTAACTGACTGCCCAGTTTCCAGGGAAACTGACTGCCCTGTTTCCGGGGTAACTGACTGCACAGTTTCCAGGGTAACTGATCACCCTGTTTCCGGGATAACTGACTGCCCTGTTTCCGGGATAACTGACTGCCTGTTTCCAGGGTAACTGACTGCCCTGTTTCCGGGGTAACTGACTGCCCTGTTTCCAGGATAACTGATCACTCTGTTTCCGGGGTAACTGACCACCCTGTGTCCGGGGTAACTGACTAATCTGTTTCCAGGGCTACTGACCGCCCTGTTTCTGGGGTAACTGACCGCCCTGTTTCCAGGATAACTGATCACCCTATTCCAGGGTAACTGACCATCCTGTTTCCAGGGTAACTGACTGCCCTGTTTCCAGGGTAACTGACCGCCATGTTTCAGGAATAACTGCGTGCCCTGTTTCCAGGGTAAAAAACTGCCCTGTTTCTGGGGTAACTGACTGCCCTTTTTCCAGGATAACTGATCACCCTGTTTCCAGGGTAACTGAGTAATCTGTTTCCAGGGTTACTGACTGCCCTGTTTCCGGGGTAACTGACTGCCCAGTTTCCAGCGTAACTGACTACCCTGTTTCCAGGGTAACTGACTGCCCTGTTTCCGGGGTAACTGACTGCCCAGTTTCCAGGGTAACTGACTGCCCTGTTTCCGGGGTAACTGACTGCCCAGTTTCCAGGGGAACTGTTCACCCTGTTTCCGGGATAACTGACTGCCCTGTTTCCAGGGTAACTGACTGCCCAGTTTCCAGAGTAACTGAATACCCTGTTTCCATGGTAACTGACTGCCATGTTTCCGGGATAACTGACTGCCCTGTTTCCAGGGTAACTGACTGCCCTGTTTCCGGGGTAACTGACTGCCCTGTTTCCAGGGTAACTGATCACCCTGTTTCCAGGATAACTGACTGCCCTGTTTCCGGGATAACTGACTGCCCTGTTTCCAGGGTAACTGACTGCCCTGTTTCCGGGGTAACTGACTGCCCTGTTTCCAGGCTAACTGACTGCCCTGTTTCCAGGATAACTGATCACCCTGTTTCCGGGGTAACTGACCGCCCTTTTTCCAGGATAACTGATCACCCACCTTCCGGGGGAACTGACTGCCCTGTTTCCGGGGTAACTGACTGCCCTGTTTCCAGGATAACTGACTGCTCTGTTTCCAGGTGAACTGACTGCCCTGTTTCCAGTGTAACTAACTGCCCTGTTTCCGGGGTAACTGATCATCCTGTTTCCGGGATAAATGAATACCCTGTTTCCAGGGCAACTGACTGCCCACTTTCCAGGGTAACTGATCACCCTGTATCCGGGATAACTGAATACCCTGTTTGCAGGGCAACTGACTGCCCAGTTTCCAGGGTAACTGACTGCCCTGTATCCAGGGCAAGTGACCGCCCTGTTTCCGGGGTAAATGACGGCCCTGTTTACAGGGTAACTGACCGCCCTGTTTCAGGGATAACTGTGTGCCCTGTTTCCAGGGTAAAAAACTACCCTGTTTCCGGGGTAAGTGACCGCCCTGTTTCCAGGATAACTGATCACCCACCTTCCGGGGGAACTGACTGCCCTGTTTCCGGGGTAACTGACTGCCCTGTTTCCAGGATAACTGACTGCTCTGTTTCCAGGTTAACTGACTGCCCTGTTTCCAGTGTAACTAACTGCCCTGTTTCCGGGGTAACTGATCACCCTGTTTCCGGGATAAATGAATACCCTGTTTCCAGGGCAACTGACTGCCCACTTTCCAGGGTAACTGATCACCCTGTATCCGGGATAACTGAATACCCTGTTTGCAGGGCAACTGACTGCCCAGTTTCCAGGGTAACTGACTGCCCTGTTTCCAGGGCAAGTGACCGCCCTGTTTCCGGGGTAAATGACGGCCCTGTTTACAGGGTAACTGACCGCCCTGTTTCAGGGATAACTGTGTGCCCTGTTTCCAGGGTAAAAAACTGCCCTGTTTCCAGGATAACTGATCACCCTGTTTCCAGGGTAACTGAGTAATCTGTTTCCAGGGTTACTGACTGCCCTGCATCCAGGGTAACTGACTGCCCAGTTTCCAGCGTAACTGACTGCCCTGTTTCCAGGGTAACTGACTGCCCTGTTTCCGGGGTAACTGACTGCCCAGTTTCCAGGGTAACTGACTGCCCTGTTTCTGGGGTAACTGACTGCCCAGTTTCCAGGGTAACTGATCACCCTGTTTCCGGGATAACTGACTACCCTGTTTCCAGGGTAACTGACTGCCCAGTTTCCAGGGAAACTGACTGCCCTGTTTCCGGGGTAACTGACTGCACAGTTTCCAGGGTAACTGATCACCCTGTTTCCGGGATAACTGACTGCCCTGTTTCCGGGATAACTGACTGCCTGTTTCCAGGGTAACTGACTGCCCTGTTTCCGGGGTAACTGATTGCCCTGTTTCCAGCGTAACTGATCACCCTGTTTCCGGGATAACTGACTGCCCTGTTTCCGGGATAACTGACTGCCCTGTTTCCAGGGTAACTGACTGCCCTGTTTCCGGGGTAACTGACTGCCCTGTTTCCAGGATAACTGATCACTCTGTTTCCGGGGTAACTGACCACCCTGTGTCCGGGGTAACTGACTAATCTGTTTCCAGGGTTACTGACCGCCCTGTTTCTGGGGTAACTGATCACCCTGTTTCCAGGGTAACTGAGTAATCTGTTTCCAGGGTTACTGACTGCCCTGCATCCAGGGTAACTGACTGCCCAGTTTCCAGCGTAACTGACTGCCCTGTTTCCAGGGTAACTGACTGCCCTGTTTCCGGGGTAACTGACTGCCCAGTTTCCAGGGTAACTGACTGCCCTGTTTCTGGGGTAACTGACTGCCCAGTTTCCAGGGTAACTGATCACCCTGTTTCCGGGATAACTGACTACCCTGTTTCCAGGGTAACTGACTGCCCAGTTTCCAGGGAAACTGACTGCCCTGTTTCCGGGGTAACTGACTGCACAGTTTCCAGGGTAACTGATCACCCTGTTTCCGGGATAACTGACTGCCCTGTTTCCGGGATAACTGACTGCCTGTTTCCAGGGTAACTGACTGCCCTGTTTCCGGGGTAACTGATTGCCCTGTTTCCAGCGTAACTGATCACCCTGTTTCCGGGATAACTGACCGCCCTGTTTCCAGGATAACTGATCACCCTATTCCAGGGTAAGTGACCATCCTGTTTCCAGGGTAACTGACTGCCCTGTTTCCAGGGTAACTGACCGCCATGTTTCAGGGATAACTGCGTGCCCTGTTTCCAGGGTAAAAAACTGCCCTGTTTCTGGGGTAACTGACTGCCCTTTTTCCAGGATAACTGATCACCCTGTTTCCAGGGTAACTGAGAAATCTGTTTCCAGGGTTACTGACTGCCCTGTTTCCGGGGTAACTGACTGCCCAGTTTCCAGCGTAACTGACTACCCTGTTTCCAGGGTAACTGACTGCCCTGTTTCCGGGGTAACTGACTGCCCAGTTTCCAGGGTAACTGACTGCCCTGTTTCCGGGGTAACTGACTGCCCAGTTTCCAGGGGAACTGTTCACCCTGTTTCCGGGATAACTGACTGCCCTGTTTCCAGGGTAACTGACTGCCCAGTTTCCAGAGTAACTGAATACCCTGTTTCCATGGTAACTGACTGCCATGTTTCCGGGTTAACTGACTGCCCTGTTTCCAGGGTAACTGACTGCCCTGTTTCCGGGGTAACTGACTGCCCTGTTTCCAGGGTAACTGATCACCCTGTTTCCGGGATAACTGACTGCCCTGTTTCCGGGATAACTGACTGCCCTGTTTCCAGGGTAACTGACTGCCCTGTTTCCGGGGTAACTGACTGCCCTGTTTCCAGGCTAACTGACTGCCCTGTTTCCAGGATAACTGATCACCCTGTTTCCGGGGTAACTGACCGCCCTTTTTCCAGGATAACTGATCACCCACCTTCCGGGGGAACTGACTGCCCTGTTTCCGGGGTAACTGACTGCCCTGTTTCCAGGATAACTGACTGCTCTGTTTCCAGGTGAACTGACTGCCCTGTTTCCAGTGTAACTAACTGCCCTGTTTCCGGGGTAACTGATCATCCTGTTTCCGGGATAAATGAATACCCTGTTTCCAGGGCAACTGACTGCCCACTTTCCAGGGTAACTGATCACCCTGTATCCGGGATAACTGAATACCCTGTTTGCAGGGCAACTGACTGCCCAGTTTCCAGGGTAACTGACTGCCCTGTATCCAGGGCAAGTGACCGCCCTGTTTCCGGGGTAAATGACGGCCCTGTTTACAGGGTAACTGACCGCCCTGTTTCAGGGATAACTGTGTGCCCTGTTTCCAGGGTAAAAAACTACCCTGTTTCCGGGGTAACTGACCGCCCTGTTTCCAGGATAACTGATCACCCTGTTTCCGGGGTAACTGAGTAATCTGTTTCCAGGGTTACTGACTGCCCTGTTTCCAGGGTAACTGACTGCCCAGTTTCCAGCGTAACTGACTGCCCTGTTTCCAGGGTAACTGACTGCCCTGTTTCCGGGGTAACTGACTGCCCAGTTTCCAGGGTAACTGACCGCCCTGTTTCAGGGATAACTGTGTGCCCTGTTTCCAGGGTAAAAAACTGCCCTGTTTCCAGGATAACTGATCACCCTGTTTCCAGGGTAACTGAGTAATCTGTTTCCAGGGTTACTGACTGCCCTGCATCCAGGGTAACTGACTGCCCAGTTTCCAGCGTAACTGACTGCCCTGTTTCCAGGGTAAAAAACTACCCTGTTTCCGGGGTAACTGACCGCCCTGTTTCCAGGATAACTGATCACCCACCTTCCGGGGGAACTGACTGCCCTGTTTCCGGGGTAACTGACTGCCCTGTTTCCAGGATAACTGACTGCTCTGTTTCCAGGTTAACTGACTGCCCTGTTTCCAGTGTAACTAACTGCCCTGTTTCCGGGGTAACTGATCACCCTGTTTCCGGGATAAATGAATACCCTGTTTCCAGGGCAACTGACTGCCCACTTTCCAGGGTAACTGATCACCCTGTATCCGGGATAACTGAATACCCTGTTTGCAGGGCAACTGACTGCCCAGTTTCCAGGGTAACTGACTGCCCTGTTTCCAGGGCAAGTGACCGCCCTGTTTCCGGGGTAAATGACGGCCCTGTTTACAGGGTAACTGACCGCCCTGTTTCAGGGATAACTGTGTGCCCTGTTTCCAGGGTAAAAAACTGCCCTGTTTCCAGGATAACTGATCACCCTGTTTCCAGGGTAACTGAGTAATCTGTTTCCAGGGTTACTGACTGCCCTGCATCCAGGGTAACTGACTGCCCAGTTTCCAGCGTAACTGACTGCCCTGTTTCCAGGGTAACTGACTGCCCTGTTTCCGGGGTAACTGACTGCCCAGTTTCCAGGGTAACTGACTGCCCTGTTTCTGGGGTAACTGACTGCCCAGTTTCCAGGGTAACTGATCACCCTGTTTCCGGGATAACTGACTACCCTGTTTCCAGGGTAACTGACTGCCCAGTTTCCAGGGAAACTGACTGCCCTGTTTCCGGGGTAACTGACTGCACAGTTTCCAGGGTAACTGATCACCCTGTTTCCGGGATAACTGACTGCCCTGTTTCCGGGATAACTGACTGCCTGTTTCCAGGGTAACTGACTGCCCTGTTTCCGGGGTAACTGATTGCCCTGTTTCCAGCGTAACTGATCACCCTGTTTCCGGGATAACTGACTGCCCTGTTTCCGGGATAACTGACTGCCCTGTTTCCAGGGTAACTGACTGCCCTGTTTCCAGGGTAACTGATCACCCTGTTTCCAGGATAACTGACTGCCCTGTTTCCGGGATAACTGACTGCCCTGTTTCCAGGGTAACTGACTGCCCTGTTTCCGGGGTAACTGACTGCCCTGTTTCCAGGCTAACTGACTGCCCTGTTTCCAGGATAACTGATCACCCTGTTTCCGGGGTAACTGACCGCCCTTTTTCCAGGATAACTGATCACCCACCTTCCGGGGGAACTGACTGCCCTGTTTCCGGGGTAACTGACTGCCCTGTTTCCAGGATAACTGACTGCTCTGTTTCCAGGTGAACTGACTGCCCTGTTTCCAGTGTAACTAACTGCCCTGTTTCCGGGGTAACTGATCATCCTGTTTCCGGGATAAATGAATACCCTGTTTCCAGGGCAACTGACTGCCCACTTTCCAGGGTAACTGATCACCCTGTATCCGGGATAACTGAATACCCTGTTTGCAGGGCAACTGACTGCCCAGTTTCCAGGGTAACTGACTGCCCTGTATCCAGGGCAAGTGACCGCCCTGTTTCCGGGGTAAATGACGGCCCTGTTTACAGGGTAACTGACCGCCCTGTTTCAGGGATAACTGTGTGCCCTGTTTCCAGGGTAAAAAACTGCCCTGTTTCCAGGATAACTGATCACCCTGTTTCCAGGGTAACTGAGTAATCTGTTTCCAGGGTTACTGACTGCCCTGCATCCAGGGTAACTGACTGCCCAGTTTCCAGCGTAACTGACTGCCCTGTTTCCAGGGTAAAAAACTACCCTGTTTCCGGGGTAACTGACCGCCCTGTTTCCAGGATAACTGATCACCCACCTTCCGGGGGAACTGACTGCCCTGTTTCCGGGGTAACTGACTGCCCTGTTTCCAGGATAACTGACTGCTCTGTTTCCAGGTTAACTGACTGCCCTGTTTCCAGTGTAACTAACTGCCCTGTTTCCGGGGTAACTGATCACCCTGTTTCCGGGATAAATGAATACCCTGTTTCCAGGGCAACTGACTGCCCACTTTCCAGGGTAACTGATCACCCTGTATCCGGGATAACTGAATACCCTGTTTGCAGGGCAACTGACTGCCCAGTTTCCAGGGTAACTGACTGCCCTGTTTCCAGGGCAAGTGACCGCCCTGTTTCCGGGGTAAATGACGGCCCTGTTTACAGGGTAACTGACCGCCCTGTTTCAGGGATAACTGTGTGCCCTGTTTCCAGGGTAAAAAACTGCCCTGTTTCCAGGATAACTGATCACCCTGTTTCCAGGGTAACTGAGTAATCTGTTTCCAGGGTTACTGACTGCCCTGCATCCAGGGTAACTGACTGCCCAGTTTCCAGCGTAACTGACTGCCCTGTTTCCAGGGTAACTGACTGCCCTGTTTCCGGGGTAACTGACTGCCCAGTTTCCAGGGTAACTGACTGCCCTGTTTCTGGGGTAACTGACTGCCCAGTTTCCAGGGTAACTGATCACCCTGTTTCCGGGATAACTGACTACCCTGTTTCCAGGGTAACTGACTGCCCAGTTTCCAGGGAAACTGACTGCCCTGTTTCCGGGGTAACTGACTGCACAGTTTCCAGGGTAACTGATCACCCTGTTTCCGGGATAACTGACTGCCCTGTTTCCGGGATAACTGACTGCCTGTTTCCAGGGTAACTGACTGCCCTGTTTCCGGGGTAACTGATTGCCCTGTTTCCAGCGTAACTGATCACCCTGTTTCCGGGATAACTGACTGCCCTGTTTCCGGGATAACTGACTGCCCTGTTTCCAGGGTAACTGACTGCCCTGTTTCCGGGGTAACTGACTGCCCTGTTTCCAGGATAACTGATCACTCTGTTTCCGGGGTAACTGACCACCCTGTGTCCGGGGTAACTGACTAATCTGTTTCCAGGGTTACTGACCGCCCTGTTTCCGGGGTAACTGACTGCCCTGTTTCCAGGGTAACTGACCGCCATGTTTCAGGGATAACTGCGTGCCCTGTTTCCAGGGTAAAAAACTGCCCTGTTTCTGGGGTAACTGACTGCCCTTTTTCCAGGATAACTGATCACCCTGTTTCCAGGGTAACTGAGAAATCTGTTTCCAGGGTTACTGACTGCCCTGTTTCCGGGGTAACTGACTGCCCAGTTTCCAGCGTAACTGACTACCCTGTTTCCAGGGTAACTGACTGCCCTGTTTCCGGGGTAACTGACTGCCCAGTTTCCAGGGTAACTGACTGCCCTGTTTCCGGGGTAACTGACTGCCCAGTTTCCAGGGGAACTGTTCACCCTGTTTCCGGGATAACTGACTGCCCTGTTTCCAGGGTAACTGACTGCCCAGTTTCCAGAGTAACTGAATACCCTGTTTCCATGGTAACTGACTGCCATGTTTCCGGGTTAACTGACTGCCCTGTTTCCAGGGTAACTGACTGCCCTGTTTCCGGGGTAACTGACTGCCCTGTTTCCAGGGTAACTGATCACCCTGTTTCCGGGATAACTGACTGCCCTGTTTCCGGGATAACTGACTGCCCTGTTTCCAGGGTAACTGACTGCCCTGTTTCCGGGGTAACTGACTGCCCTGTTTCCAGGCTAACTGACTGCCCTGTTTCCAGGATAACTGATCACCCTGTTTCCGGGGTAACTGACCGCCCTTTTTCCAGGATAACTGATCACCCACCTTCCGGGGGAACTGACTGCCCTGTTTCCGGGGTAACTGACTGCCCTGTTTCCAGGATAACTGACTGCTCTGTTTCCAGGTGAACTGACTGCCCTGTTTCCAGTGTAACTAACTGCCCTGTTTCCGGGGTAACTGATCATCCTGTTTCCGGGATAAATGAATACCCTGTTTCCAGGGCAACTGACTGCCCACTTTCCAGGGTAACTGATCACCCTGTATCCGGGATAACTGAATACCCTGTTTGCAGGGCAACTGACTGCCCAGTTTCCAGGGTAACTGACTGCCCTGTATCCAGGGCAAGTGACCGCCCTGTTTCCGGGGTAAATGACGGCCCTGTTTACAGGGTAACTGACCGCCCTGTTTCAGGGATAACTGTGTGCCCTGTTTCCAGGGTAAAAAACTACCCTGTTTCCGGGGTAACTGACCGCCCTGTTTCCAGGATAACTGATCACCCTGTTTCCGGGGTAACTGAGTAATCTGTTTCCAGGGTTACTGACTGCCCTGTTTCCAGGGTAACTGACTGCCCAGTTTCCAGCGTAACTGACTGCCCTGTTTCCAGGGTAACTGACTGCCCTGTTTCCGGGGTAACTGACTGCCCAGTTTCCAGGGTAACTGACTGCCCTGTTTCCGGGGGAACTGACTGCCCAGTTTCCAGGGTAACTGTTCACCCTGTTTCCGGGATAACTGACTACCCTGTTTCCAGGGTAACTGACTGCCCAGTTTCCAGGGAAACTGACTGCCCTGTTTCCGGGGTAACTGACTGCACAGTTTCCAGGGTAACTGATCACCCTGTTTCCGGGATAACTGACTGCCCTGTTTCCGGGATAACTGACTGCCTGTTTCCAGGGTAACTGACTGCCCTGTTTCCGGGGTAACTGATTGCCCTGTTTCCAGCGTAACTGATCACCCTGTTTCCGGGATAACTGACTGCCCTGTTTCCGGGATAACTGACTGCCCTGTTTCCAGGGTAACTGACTGCCCTGTTTCCGGGGTAACTGACTGCCCTGTTTCCAGGATAACTGATCACTCTGTTTCCGGGGTAACTGACCACCCTGTGTCCGGGGTAACTGACTAATCTGTTTCCAGGGTTACTGACCGCCCTGTTTCTGGGGTAACTGAGTGCCCTGTTTCCGGGGTAACTGACCGCCCTGTTTCCGGGATAACTGACTACCCTGTTTCCAGGGTAACTGACTGCCCAGTTTCCAGGGAAACTGACTGCCCTGTTTCCGGGGTAACTGACTGCACAGTTTCCAGGGTAACTGATCACCCTGTTTCCGGGATAACTGACTGCCCTGTTTCCGGGATAACTGACTGCCTGTTTCCAGGGTAACTGACTGCCCTGTTTCCGGGGTAACTGATTGCCCTGTTTCCAGCGTAACTGATCACCCTGTTTCCGGGATAACTGACTGCCCTGTTTCCGGGATAACTGACTGCCCTGTTTCCAGGGTAACTGACTGCCCTGTTTCCGGGGTAACTGACTGCCCTGTTTCCAGGATAACTGATCACTCTGTTTCCGGGGTAACTGACCACCCTGTGTCCGGGGTAACTGACTAATCTGTTTCCAGGGTTACTGACCGCCCTGTTTCTGGGGTAACTGACCGCCCTGTTTCCAGGATAACTGATCACCCTATTCCAGGGTAACTGACCATCCTGTTTCCAGGGTAACTGACTGCCCTGTTTCCAGGGTAACTGACCGCCATGTTTCAGGAATAACTGCGTGCCCTGTTTCCAGGGTAAAAAACTGCCCTGTTTCTGGGGTAACTGACTGCCCTTTTTCCAGGATAACTGATCACCCTGTTTCCAGGGTAACTGAGTAATCTGTTTCCAGGGTTACTGACTGCCCTGTTTCCGGTGTAACTGACTGCCCAGTTTCCAGCGTAACTGACTACCCTGTTTCCAGGGTAACTGACTGCCCTGTTTCCGGGGCAACTGACTGCCCAGTTTCCAGGGTAACTGACTGCCCTGTTTCCGGGGTAACTGACTGCCCAGTTTCCAGGTGAACTGTTCACCCTGTTTCCGGGATAACTGACTGCCCTGTTTCCAGGGTAACTGACTGCCCAGTTTCCAGAGTAACTGAATACCCTGTTTCCATGGTAACTGACTGCCATGTTTCCGGGATAACTGACTGCCCTGTTTCCAGGGTAACTGACTGCCCTGTTTCCGGGGTAACTGACTGCCCTGTTTCCAGGGTAACTGATCACCCTGTTTCCGGGATAACTGACTGCCCTGTTTCCGGGATAACTGACTGCCCTGTTTCCAGGGTAACTGACTGCCCTGTTTCCGGGGTAACTGACTGCCCTGTTTCCAGGCTAACTGACTGCCCTGTTTCCAGGATAACTGATCACCCTGTTTCCGGGGTAACTGACCGCCCTTTTTCCAGGATAACTGATCACCCACCTTCCGGGGGAACTGACTGCCCTGTTTCCGGGGTAACTGACTGCCCTGTTTCCAGGATAACTGACTTCTCTGTTTCCAGGTGAACTGACTGCCCTGTTTCCAGTGTAACTAACTGCCCTGTTTCCGGGGTAACTGATCATCCTGTTTCCGGGATAAATGAATACCCTGTTTCCAGGGCAACTGACTGCCCACTTTCCAGGGTAACTGATCACCCTGTATCCGGGATAACTGAATACCCTGTTTGCAGGGCAACTGACTGCCCAGTTTCCAGGGTAACTGACTGCCCTGTTTCCAGGGCAAGTGACCGCCCTGTTTCCGGGGTAAATGACAGCCCTGTTTACAGGGTAACTGACCGCCCTGTTTCAGGGATAACTGTGTGCCCTGTTTCCAGGGTAAAAAACTGCCCTGTTTCCGGGGTAACTGACCGCCCTGTTTCCAGGATAACTGATCACCCTGTTTCCGGGGTAACTGAGTAATCTGTTTCCAGGGTTACTGACTGCCCTGTTTCCAGGGTAACTGACTGCCCAGTTTCCAGCGTAACTGACTGCCCTGTTTCCAGGGTAACTGACTGCCCTGTTTCCGGGGTAACCGACTGCCCAGTTTCCAGGGTAACTGACTGCCCTGTTTCCGGGGTAACTGACTGCCCAGTTTCCAGGGTAACTGTTCACCCTGTTTCCGGGATAACTGACTACCCTGTTTCCAGGGCAACTGACTGCCCAGTTTCCAGGGAAACTGACTGCCCTGTTTCCGGGGTAACTGACTGCACAGTTTCCAGGGTAACTGATCACCCTGTTTCCGGGATAACTGACTGCCCTGTTTCCGGGATAACTGACTGCCTGTTTCCAGGGTAACTGACTGCCCTGTTTCCGGGGTAACTGATTGCCCTGTTTCCAGCGTAACTGATCACCCTGTTTCCGGGATAACTGACTGCCCTGTTTCCGGGATAACTGACTGCCCTGTTTCCAGGGTAACTGACTGCCCTGTTTCCGGGGTAACTGACTGCCCTGTTTCCAGGATAACTGATCACTCTGTTTCCGGGGTAACTGACCACCCTGTGTCCGGGGTAACTGACTAATCTGTTTCCAGGGTTACTGACCGCCCTGTTTCTGGGGTAACTGAGTGCCCTGTTTCCGGGGTAACTGACCGCCCTGTTTCCAGGATAACTGATCACCCTATTCCAGGGTAACTGACCATCCTGTTTCCAGGGTAACTGACTGCCCTGTTTCCAGGGTAACTGACCGCCCTGTTTCAGGGATAACTGCGTGCCCTGTTTCCAGGGTAAAAAACTGCCCTGTTTCTGGGGTAACTGACTGCCCTTTTTCCAGGATAACTGATCACCCTGTTTCCAGGGTAACTGAGTAATCTTTTTCCAGGGTTACTGACTGCCCTGTTTCCAGGGTAACTGACTGCCCAGTTTCCAGCGTAACTGACTGCCCTGTTTCCAGGGTAACTGACTGCCCTGTTTCCGGGGTAACTAACTGCCCAGTTTCCAGGGTAACTGACTGCCCTGTTTCCGGGGTAACTGACTGCCCAGTTTCCAGGGTAACTGTTCACCCTGTTTCCGGGGTAACGGATCACCCTGTTTCCGGGGTAAATGACGGCCCTGTTTCCAGGGTAACTGACCGCCCTGTTTCAGGGATAACTGTGTGCCCTGTTTCCAGGGTAAAAAACTGCCCTGTTTCCGGGGTAACTGACCGCCCTGTTTCCAGGATAACTGATCACCCTGTTTCCGGGGTAACTGACTGCCCAGTTTCCAGGGTAACTGAATGCTCTGTTTCCAGGGTAACTGACAGCCCACCTTCCAGTGTAACTGATCACCCTGTTTCCAGGATAATTGACTGCCCTGTTTCCAGGGTAACTGACCGCCCTGTTTCCGGGGTAACTGACTGCCCAGTTTCCAGGGTACATTATCACCCTGTTTCCGGGATAACTAACTGCCCTGTTTCCGAGATAACTGACTGCCCAGTTTCCGGGGTAACTGATCACCCGGTTTCCGGGGTAACTGACTGCCCAGTTTCCGGGGTAACTGACTTCCCTGTTTCCAGGGTAACTGACTGCCCTGTTTCCGGGATAACTGACTGCCCTGTTTCCAGGGTAACTGATTACCCTGTTTCCGGGATAACTGACTGCCCTGTTTCCAGGGTAACTGACTGCCCAGTTTCCAGAGTAACTGAATAACCTGTTTCCAGGGTAACAGATCACCCTGTTTCCGGGATAACTGACTGCCCTGTTTCCGGGATAACTGACTGCCTGTTTCCAGGGTAACTGACTGCCCTGTTTCCGGGGTAACTGATTGCCCTGTTTCCAGCGTAACTGATCACCCTGTTTCCGGGATAACTGACTGCCCTGTTTCCGGGATAACTGACTGCCCTGTTTCCAGGGTAACTGACTGCCCTGTTTCCGGGGTAACTGACTGCCCTGTTTCCAGGATAACTGATCACTCTGTTTCCGGGGTAACTGACCACCCTGTGTCCGGGGTAACTGACTAATCTGTTTCCAGGGTTACTGACCGCCCTGTTTCTGGGGTAACTGAGTGCCCTGTTTCCGGGGTAACTGACCGCCCTGTTTCCAGGATAACTGATCACCCTATTCCAGGGTAACTGACCATCCTGTTTCCAGGGTAACTGACTGCCCTGTTTCCAGGGTAACTGACTGCCCAGTTTCCAGGGTAACTGTTCACCCTGTTTCCGGGATAACTGACTACCCTGTTTCCAGGGTAACTGACTGCCCAGTTTCCAGGGAAACTGACTGCCCTGTTTCCGGGGTAACTGACTGCACAGTTTCCAGGGTAACTGATCACCCTGTTTCCGGGATAACTGACTGCCCTGTTTCCGGGATAACTGACTGCCTGTTTCCAGGGTAACTGACTGCCCTGTTTCCGGGGTAACTGATTGCCCTGTTTCCAGCGTAACTGATCACCCTGTTTCCGGGATAACTGACTGCCCTGTTTCCGGGATAACTGACTGCCCTGTTTCCAGGGTAACTGACTGCCCTGTTTCCGGGGTAACTGACTGCCCTGTTTCCAGGATAACTGGTCACTCTGTTTCCGGGGTAACTGACCACCCTGTGTCCGGGGTAACTGACTAATCTGTTTCCAGGGTTACTGACCGCCCTGTTTCTGGGGTAACTGAGTGCCCTGTTTCCGGGGTAACTGACCGCCCTGTTTCCGGGATAACTGACTACCCTGTTTCCAGGGTAACTGACTGCCCAGTTTCCAGGGAAACTGACTGCCCTGTTTCCGGGGTAACTGACTGCACAGTTTCCAGGGTAACTGATCACCCTGTTTCCGGGATAACTGACTGCCCTGTTTCCGGGATAACTGACTGCCTGTTTCCAGGGTAACTGACTGCCCTGTTTCCGGGGTAACTGATTGCCCTGTTTCCAGCGTAACTGATCACCCTGTTTCCGGGATAACTGACTGCCCTGTTTCCGGGATAACTGACTGCCCTGTTTCCAGGGTAACTGACTGCCCTGTTTCCGGGGTAACTGACTGCCCTGTTTCCAGGATAACTGATCACTCTGTTTCCGGGGTAACTGACCACCCTGTGTCCGGGGTAACTGACTAATCTGTTTCCAGGGTTACTGACCGCCCTGTTTCTGGGGTAACTGACCGCCCTGTTTCCAGGATAACTGATCACCCTATTCCAGGGTAACTGACCATCCTGTTTCCAGGGTAACTGACTGCCCTGTTTCCAGGGTAACTGACCGCCATGTTTCAGGAATAACTGCGTGCCCTGTTTCCAGGGTAAAAAACTGCCCTGTTTCTGGGGTAACTGACTGCCCTTTTTCCAGGATAACTGATCACCCTGTTTCCAGGGTAACTGAGTAATCTGTTTCCAGGGTTACTGACTGCCCTGTTTCCGGGGTAACTGACTGCCCAGTTTCCAGCGTAACTGACTACCCTGTTTCCAGGGTAACTGACTGCCCTGTTTCCGGGGTAACTGACTGCCCAGTTTCCAGGGTAACTGACTGCCCTGTTTCCGGGGTAACTGACTGCCCAGTTTCCAGGTGAAATGTTCACCCTGTTTCCGGGATAACTGACTGCCCTGTTTCCAGGGTAACTGACTGCCCAGTTTCCAGAGTAACTGAATACCCTGTTTCCATGGTAACTGACTGCCATGTTTCCGGGATAACTGACTGCCCTGTTTCCAGGGTAACTGACTGCCCTGTTTCCGGGGTAACTGACTGCCCTGTTTCCAGGGTAACTGATCACCCTGTTTCCGGGATAACTGACTGCCCTGTTTCCGGGATAACTGACTGCCCTGTTTCCAGGGTAACTGACTGCCCTGTTTCCGGGGTAACTGACTGCCCTGTTTCCAGGCTAACTGACTGCCCTGTTTCCAGGATAACTGATCACCCTGTTTCCGGGGTAACTGACCGCCCTTTTTCCAGGATAACTGATCACCCACCTTCCGGGGGAACTGACTGCCCTGTTTCCGGGGTAACTGACTGCCCTGTTTCCAGGATAACTGACTGCTCTGTTTCCAGGTGAACTGACTGCCCTGTTTCCAGTGTAACTAACTGCCCTGTTTCCGGGGTAACTGATCATCCTGTTTCCGGGATAAATGAATACCCTGTTTCCAGGGCAACTGACTGCCCACTTTCCAGGGTAACTGATCACCCTGTATCCGGGATAACTGAATACCCTGTTTGCAGGGCAACTGACTGCCCAGTTTCCAGGGTAACTGACTGCCCTGTTTCCAGGGCAAGTGACCGCCCTGTTTCCGGGGTAAATGACGGCCCTGTTTACAGGGTAACTGACTGCCCTGTTTCAGGGATAACTGTGTGCCCTGTTTCCAGGGTAAAAAACTGCCCTGTTTCCGGGGTAACTGACCGCCCTGTTTCCAGGATAACTGATCACCCTGTTTCCGGGGTAACTGAGTAATCTGTTTCCAGGGTTACTGACTGCCCTGTTTCCAGGGTAACTGACTGCCCAGTTTCCAGCGTAACTGACTGCCCTGTTTCCAGGGTAACTGACTGCCCTGTTTCCGGGGTAACCGACTGCCCAGTTTCCAGGGTAACTGACTGCCCTGTTTCCGGGGTAACTGACTGCCCAGTTTCCAGGGTAACTGTTCACCCTGTTTCCGGGATAACTGACTACCCTGTTTCCAGGGTAACTGACTGCCCAGTTTCCAGGGAAACTGACTGCCCTGTTTCCGGGGTAACTGACTGCACAGTTTCCAGGGTAACTGATCACCCTGTTTCCGGGATAACTGACTGCCCTGTTTCCGGGATAACTGACTGCCTGTTTCCAGGGTAACTGACTGCCCTGTTTCCGGGGTAACTGATTGCCCTGTTTCCAGCGTAACTGATCACCCTGTTTCCGGGATAACTGACTGCCCAGTTTCCGGGGTAACTGACTTCCCTGTTTCCAGGGTAACTGACTGCCCTGTTTCCGGGATAACTGACTGCCCTGTTTCCAGGGTAACTGATTACCCTGTTTCCGGGATAACTGACTGCCCTGTTTCCAGGGTAACTGACTGCCCAGTTTCCAGAGTAACTGAATAACCTGTTTCCAGGGTAACAGATCACCCTGTTTCCGGGATAACTGACTGCCCTGTTTCCGGGATAACTGACTGCCTGTTTCCAGGGTAACTGACTGCCCTGTTTCCGGGGTAACTGATTGCCCTGTTTCCAGCGTAACTGATCACCCTGTTTCCGGGATAACTGACTGCCCTGTTTCCGGGATAACTGACTGCCCTGTTTCCAGGGTAACTGACTGCCCTGTTTCCGGGGTAACTGACTGCCCTGTTTCCAGGATAACTGATCACTCTGTTTCCGGGGTAACTGACCACCCTGTGTCCGGGGTAACTGACTAATCTGTTTCCAGGGTTACTGACCGCCCTGTTTCTGGGGTAACTGAGTGCCCTGTTTCCGGGGTAACTGACCGCCCTGTTTCCAGGATAACTGATCACCCTATTCCAGGGTAACTGACCATCCTGTTTCCAGGGTAACTGACTGCCCTGTTTCCAGGGTAACTGACTGCCCAGTTTCCAGGGTAACTGTTCACCCTGTTTCCGGGATAACTGACTACCCTGTTTCCAGGGTAACTGACTGCCCAGTTTCCAGGGAAACTGACTGCCCTGTTTCCGGGGTAACTGACTGCACAGTTTCCAGGGTAACTGATCACCCTGTTTCCGGGATAACTGACTGCCCTGTTTCCGGGATAACTGACTGCCTGTTTCCAGGGTAACTGACTGCCCTGTTTCCGGGGTAACTGATTGCCCTGTTTCCAGCGTAACTGATCACCCTGTTTCCGGGATAACTGACTGCCCTGTTTCCGGGATAACTGACTGCCCTGTTTCCAGGGTAACTGACTGCCCTGTTTCCGGGGTAACTGACTGCCCTGTTTCCAGGATAACTGATCACTCTGTTTCCGGGGTAACTGACCACCCTGTGTCCGGGGTAACTGACTAATCTGTTTCCAGGGTTACTGACCGCCCTGTTTCTGGGGTAACTGAGTGCCCTGTTTCCGGGGTAACTGACCGCCCTGTTTCCGGGATAACTGACTACCCTGTTTCCAGGGTAACTGACTGCCCAGTTTCCAGGGAAACTGACTGCCCTGTTTCCGGGGTAACTGACTGCACAGTTTCCAGGGTAACTGATCACCCTGTTTCCGGGATAACTGACTGCCCTGTTTCCGGGATAACTGACTGCCTGTTTCCAGGGTAACTGACTGCCCTGTTTCCGGGGTAACTGATTGCCCTGTTTCCAGCGTAACTGATCACCCTGTTTCCGGGATAACTGACTGCCCTGTTTCCGGGATAACTGACTGCCCTGTTTCCAGGGTAACTGACTGCCCTGTTTCCGGGGTAACTGACTGCCCTGTTTCCAGGATAACTGATCACTCTGTTTCCGGGGTAACTGACCACCCTGTGTCCGGGGTAACTGACTAATCTGTTTCCAGGGTTACTGACCGCCCTGTTTCTGGGGTAACTGACCGCCCTGTTTCCAGGATAACTGATCACCCTATTCCAGGGTAACTGACAATCCTGTTTCCAGGGTAACTGACTGCCCTGTTTCCAGGGTAACTGACCGCCATGTTTCAGGAATAACTGCGTGCCCTGTTTCCAGGGTAAAAAACTGCCCTGTTTCTGGGGTAACTGACTGCCCTTTTTCCAGGATAACTGATCACCCTGTTTCCAGGGTAACTGAGTAATCTGTTTCCAGGGTTACTGACTGCCCTGTTTCCGGGGTAACTGACTGCCCAGTTTCCAGCGTAACTGACTACCCTGTTTCCAGGGTAACTGACTGCCCTGTTTCCGGGGTAACTGACTGCCCAGTTTCCAGGGTAACTGACTGCCCTGTTTCCGGGGTAACTGACTGCCCAGTTTCCAGGTGAAATGTTCACCCTGTTTCCGGGATAACTGACTGCCCTGTTTCCAGGGTAACTGACTGCCCAGTTTCCAGAGTAACTGAATACCCTGTTTCCATGGTAACTGACTGCCATGTTTCCGGGATAACTGACTGCCCTGTTTCCAGGGTAACTGACTGCCCTGTTTCCGGGGTAACTGACTGCCCTGTTTCCAGGGTAACTGATCACCCTGTTTCCGGGATAACTGACTGCCCTGTTTCCGGGATAACTGACTGCCCTGTTTCCAGGGTAACTGACTGCCCTGTTTCCGGGGTAACTGACTGCCCTGTTTCCAGGCTAACTGACTGCCCTGTTTCCAGGATAACTGATCACCCTGTTTCCGGGGTAACTGACCGCCCTTTTTCCAGGATAACTGATCACCCACCTTCCGGGGGAACTGACTGCCCTGTTTCCGGGGTAACTGACTGCCCTGTTTCCAGGATAACTGACTGCTCTGTTTCCAGGTGAACTGACTGCCCTGTTTCCAGTGTAACTAACTGCCCTGTTTCCGGGGTAACTGATCATCCTGTTTCCGGGATAAATGAATACCCTGTTTCCAGGGCAACTGACTGCCCACTTTCCAGGGTAACTGATCACCCTGTATCCGGGATAACTGAATACCCTGTTTGCAGGGCAACTGACTGCCCAGTTTCCAGGGTAACTGACTGCCCTGTTTCCAGGGCAAGTGACCGCCCTGTTTCCGGGGTAAATGACGGCCCTGTTTACAGGGTAACTGACCGCCCTGTTTCAGGGATAACTGTGTGCCCTGTTTCCAGGGTAAAAAACTGCCCTGTTTCCGGGGTAACTGACCGCCCTGTTTCCAGGATAACTGATCACCCTGTTTCCGGGGTAACTGAGTAATCTGTTTCCAGGGTTACTGACTGCCCTGTTTCCAGGGTAACTGACTGCCCAGTTTCCAGCGTAACTGACTGCCCTGTTTCCAGGGTAACTGACTGCCCTGTTTCCGGGGTAACCGACTGCCCAGTTTCCAGGGTAACTGACTGCCCTGTTTCCGGGGTAACTGACTGCCCAGTTTCCAGGGTAACTGTTCACCCTGTTTCCGGGATAACTGACTACCCTGTTTCCAGGGTAACTGACTGCCCAGTTTCCAGGGAAACTGACTGCCCTGTTTCCGGGGTAACTGACTGCACAGTTTCCAGGGTAACTGATCACCCTGTTTCCGGGATAACTGACTGCCCTGTTTCCGGGATAACTGACTGCCTGTTTCCAGGGTAACTGACTGCCCTGTTTCCGGGGTAACTGATTGCCCTGTTTCCAGCGTAACTGATCACCCTGTTTCCGGGATAACTGACTGCCCTGTTTCCGGGATAACTGACTGCCCTGTTTCCAGGGTAACTGACTGCCCTGTTTCCGGGGTAACTGACTGCCCTGTTTCCAGGATAACTGATCACTCTGTTTCCGGGGTAACCGACCACCCTGTGTCCGGGGTAACTGACTAATCTGTTTCCAGGGTTACTGACCGCCCTGTTTCTGGGGTAACTGAGTGCCCTGTTTCCGGGGTAACTGACCGCCCTGTTTCCAGGATAACTGATCACCCTATTCCAGGGTAACTGACCATCCTGTTTCCAGGGTAACTGACTGCCCTGTTTCCAGGGTAACTGACCGCCCTGTTTCAGGGATAACTGCGTGCCCTGTTTCCAGGGTAAAAAACTGCCCTGTTTCTGGGGTAACTGACTGCCCTTTTTCCAGGATAACTGATCACCCTGTTTCCAGGGTAACTGAGTAATCTTTTTCCAGGGTTACTGACTGCCCTGTTTCCAGGGTAACTGACTGCCCAGTTTCCAGCGTAACTGACTGCCCTGTTTCCAGGGTAACTGACTGCCCTGTTTCCGGGGTAACTAACTGCCCAGTTTCCAGGGTAACTGACTGCCCTGTTTCCGGGGTAACTGACTGCCCAGTTTCCAGGGTAACTGTTCACCCTGTTTCCGGGGTAACGGATCACCCTGTTTCCGGGGTAAATGACGGCCCTGTTTCCAGGGTAACTGACCGCCCTGTTTCAGGGATAACTGTGTGCCCTGTTTCCAGGGTAAAAAACTGCCCTGTTTCCGGGGTAACTGACCGCCCTGTTTCCAGGATAACTGATCACCCTGTTTCCGGGGTAACTGACTGCCCAGTTTCCAGGGTAACTGAATGCTCTGTTTCCAGGGTAACTGACAGCCCACCTTCCAGTGTAACTGATCACCCTGTTTCCATGATAATTGACTGCCCTGTTTCCAGGGTAACTGACCGCCCTGTTTCCGGGGTAACTGACTGCCCAGTTTCCAGGGTACATTATCACCCTGTTTCCGGGATAACTAACTGCCCTGTTTCCGAGATAACTGACTGCCCAGTTTCCGGGGTAACTGATCACCCGGTTTCCGGGGTAACTGACTGCCCAGTTTCCGGGGTAACTGACTTCCCTGTTTCCAGGGTAACTGACTGCCCTGTTTCCGGGATAACTGACTGCCCTGTTTCCAGGGTAACTGATTACCCTGTTTCCGGGATAACTGACTGCCCTGTTTCCAGGGTAACTGACTGCCCAGTTTCCAGAGTAACTGAATAACCTGTTTCCAGGGTAACAGATCACCCTGTTTCCGGGATAACTGACTGCCCTGTTTCCGGGATAACTGACTGCCTGTTTCCAGGGTAACTGACTGCCCTGTTTCCGGGGTAACTGATTGCCCTGTTTCCAGCGTAACTGATCACCCTGTTTCCGGGATAACTGACTGCCCTGTTTCCGGGATAACTGACTGCCCTGTTTCCAGGGTAACTGACTGCCCTGTTTCCGGGGTAACTGACTGCCCTGTTTCCAGGATAACTGATCACTCTGTTTCCGGGGTAACTGACCACCCTGTGTCCGGGGTAACTGACTAATCTGTTTCCAGGGTTACTGACCGCCCTGTTTCCGGGGTAACTGAGTGCCCTGTTTCCGGGGTAACTGACCGCCCTGTTTCCAGGATAACTGATCACCCTATTCCAGGGTAACTGACCATCCTGTTTCCAGGGTAACTGACTGCCCTGTTTCCAGGGTAACTGACCGCCCTGTTTCAGGGATAACTGCGTGCCCTGTTTCCAGGGTAAAAAACTGCCCTGTTTCTGGGGTAACTGACTGCCCTTTTTCCAGGATAACTGATCACCCTGTTTCCAGGGTAACTGAGTAATCTTTTTCCAGGGTTACTGACTGCCCTGTTTCCAGGGTAACTGACTGCCCAGTTTCCAGCGTAACTGACTGCCCTGTTTCCAGGGTAACTGACTGCCCTGTTTCCGGGGTAACTAACTGCCCAGTTTCCAGGGTAACTGACTGCCCTGTTTCCGGGGTAACTGACTGCCCAGTTTCCAGGGTAACTGTTCACGCTGTTTCCGGGGTAACGGATCACCCTGTTTCCAGGGTAAATGACGGCCCTGTTTCCAGGGTAACTGACCGCCCTGTTTCAGGGATAACTGTGTGCCCTGTTTCCAGGGTAAAAAACTGCCCTGTTTCCGGGGTAACTGACCGCCCTGTTTCCAGGATAACTGATCACCCTGTTTCCGGGGTAACTGACTGCCCAGTTTCCAGGGTAACTGACTGCTCTGTTTCCAGGGTAACTGACAGCCCACCTTCCAGTGTAACTGATCACCCTGTTTCCAGGATAATTGACTGCCCTGTTTCCAGGGTAACTGACCGCCCTGTTTCCGGGGTAACTGACTGCCCAGTTTCCAGGGTACATTATCACCCTGTTTCCGGGATAACTAACTGCCCTGTTTCCGAGATAACTGACTGCCCAGTTTCCGGGGTATATGATCTCCCTGTTTCCGGGGTAACTGACCGCCCTATTTCCGGGGTAACTGACCGCCCTGTTTCCAGGATAACTGACTGCCCTGTTTCCGGGATAACTGACTGCCCTGTTTACTGGATAACTGACCGCCCTGTTTCCAGGTTAACTAACTGCCCTGTTTCCGGGATAACTGACTGCCCTGTTTCCAGGGTAACTGACTGCCCTGTTTCCGGGATAACTGACTGCCCTGTTTCCAGGGTAACTGATAACACTGTTTCCGGGATAACTGACTGCCCTGTTTCCAGGGTAACGTACTGCCCAGTTTCCAGGGTAACTGACTGCCCTGTTTCCAGGGTAACTGACTGCCCAGTTTCCAGGGTAACTGACTGCCCTGTTTCCGGGGTAACTGACTGCCCAGTTTCCAGGGTAACTGTTCACCCTGTTTCCGGGGTAACGGATCACCCAGTTTCCGGGGTAAATGACGGCCCTGTTTCCAGGGTAACTGACAGCCCTGTTTCAGGGATAAATGTGTGCCCTGTTTCCAGGGTAAAAAACTGCCCTGTTTCCGGGGTAACTGACCTCCCTGTTTCCAGGATAACTGATCACCCACCTTCCGGGGGAACTGACTGCCCTGTTTCCGGGGTAACTGACTGCCCTGTTTCCAGGATAACTGACTGCTCTGTTTCCAGGTTAACTGACTGCCCTGTTTCCAGTGTAACTAACTGCCCTGTTTCCGGGGTAACTGATCACCCTGTTTCCGGGATAAATGAATACCCTGTTTCCAGGGCAACTGACTGCCCACTTTCCCGGGTAACTGATCACCCTGTATCCGGGATAACTGAATACCCTGTTTGCAGGGCAACTGACTGCCCAGTTTCCAGGGTAACTGACTGCCCTGTTTCCAGGGCAAGTGACCACCCTGTTTCCGGGGTAAATGACGGCCCTGTTTACAGGGTAACTGACCGCCCTGTTTCAGGGATAACTGTGTGCCCTGTTTCCAGGGTAAAAAACTGCCCTGTTTCCGGGGTAACTGACCGCCCTGTTTCCAGGATAACTGATCACCCTGTTTCCGGGGTAACTGAGTAATCTGTTTCCAGGGTTACTGACTGCCCTGTTTCCAGGGTAACTGACTGCCCAGTTTCCAGCGTAACTGACTGCCCTGTTTCCAGGGTAACTGACTGCCCTGTTTCCGGGGTAACAGACTGCCCTGTTTCCAGGTTAACTGACTGCCCAGTTTCCAGGGTAACTGATCACCCTGTTTCCGGGATAACTGACTCCCCTGTTTCCAGGGTAACTGACTGCCCAGTTTCCAGGGTAACTGACTGCCCTGTTTCCGGGGTAACTGACTGCCCTGTTTCCAGGGTAACAGACTGCCCAGTTTCCAGGGTAACTGATCACCCTGTTTCCGGGATAACTGACTGCCCTGTTTCCGGGAGAAATGACTGCCCTGTTTCCAGGGTAACTGACTGCCCTGTTTCCGGGGTAACTGACTGCCCTATTTCCAGGCTAACTGACTGCCCTGTTTCCAGGATAACTGATCACCCTGTTTCCGGGGTAACTGACTGCCCTGTTTCCGGGGTAACTGACCGCCCTGTTTCCTGGATAACTGATCACCCTGTTTCCCGGGTAACTGACCACCCTGTTTCCAGGGTCACTGACCATCCTGTTTCCAGGATAACTGAAAGCCCTGTTTCCAGGATAACTGATCTCCCTGTTTCCGGCGTAACAAATCACCCTCTTTCCGGGTAACTGACTGCCCTGTTTCCAGGGTAACTGATCTCCCTGTTTCCAGGGTAACTGATCACCCTGTTTCAGGGGTAACTGACTGCCCTGTTTCCAGGGTAACTGACTGCCCTGTTTCCGGGGTAACTGACTGCCCTGTTTCCAGGATAACTGATCACTCTGTTTCCGGGGTAACTGACCACCCTGTTTCCGGGGCAAATGACTAATCTGTTTCCAGGGTTACTGACCACCCTGTTTCTGGGGTAACTGACTGCCCTGTTTCCGGGGTAACTGACTGCCCTGTTTCCAGGATAACTGATCACCCTGTTTCCAGTGTAACTGACCATCCTGTTTCCAGGGTAACTGACGGCCCAGTTTCCAGGGTAACTGACTGCCCTGTTTCCGGGGTATATGATCTCCCTGTTTCCGGGGTAACTGACTGCCCTGTTTCCGGGGTAACTGATTGCCCTGTTTCCAGCGTAACTGATCACCCTGTTTCCGGGATAACTGACTGCCCTGTTTCCGGGATAACTGACTGCCCTGTTTCCAGGGTAACTGACTGCCCTGTTTCCGGGGTAACTGACTGCCCTGTTTCCAGGATAACTGATCACTCTGTTTCCGGGGTAACTGACCACCCTGTGTCCGGGGTAACTGACTAATCTGTTTCCAGGGTTACTGACCGCCCTGTTTCTGGGGTAACTGACCGCCCTGTTTCCAGGATAACTGATCACCCTATTCCAGGGTAACTGACAATCCTGTTTCCAGGGTAACTGACTGCCCTGTTTCCAGGGTAACTGACCGCCATGTTTCAGGAATAACTGCGTGCCCTGTTTCCAGGGTAAAAAACTGCCCTGTTTCTGGGGTAACTGACTGCCCTTTTTCCAGGATAACTGATCACCCTGTTTCCAGGGTAACTGAGTAATCTGTTTCCAGGGTTACTGACTGCCCTGTTTCCGGTGTAACTGACTGCCCAGTTTCCAGCGTAACTGACTACCCTGTTTCCAGGGTAACTGACTGCCCTGTTTCCGGGGTAACTGACTGCCCAGTTTCCAGGGTAACTGACTGCCCTGTTTCCGGGGTAACTGACTGCCCAGTTTCCAGGTGAAATGTTCACCCTGTTTCCGGGATAACTGACTGCCCTGTTTCCAGGGTAACTGACTGCCCAGTTTCCAGAGTAACTGAATACCCTGTTTCCATGGTAACTGACTGCCATGTTTCCGGGATAACTGACTGCCCTGTTTCCAGGGTAACTGACTGCCCTGTTTCCGGGGTAACTGACTGCCCTGTTTCCAGGGTAACTGATCACCCTGTTTCCGGGATAACTGACTGCCCTGTTTCCGGGATAACTGACTGCCCTGTTTCCAGGGTAACTGACTGCCCTGTTTCCGGGGTAACTGACTGCCCTGTTTCCAGGCTAACTGACTGCCCTGTTTCCAGGATAACTGATCACCCTGTTTCCGGGGTAACTGACCGCCCTTTTTCCAGGATAACTGATCACCCACCTTCCGGGGGAACTGACTGCCCTGTTTCCGGGGTAACTGACTGCCCTGTTTCCAGGATAACTGACTGCTCTGTTTCCAGGTGAACTGACTGCCCTGTTTCCAGTGTAACTAACTGCCCTGTTTCCGGGGTAACTGATCATCCTGTTTCCGGGATAAATGAATACCCTGTTTCCAGGGCAACTGACTGCCCACTTTCCAGGGTAACTGATCACCCTGTATCCGGGATAACTGAATACCCTGTTTGCAGGGCAACTGACTGCCCAGTTTCCAGGGTAACTGACTGCCCTGTTTCCAGGGCAAGTGACCGCCCTGTTTCCGGGGTAAATGACGGCCCTGTTTACAGGGTAACTGACCGCCCTGTTTCAGGGATAACTGTGTGCCCTGTTTCCAGGGTAAAAAACTGCCCTGTTTCCGGGGTAACTGACCGCCCTGTTTCCAGGATAACTGATCACCCTGTTTCCGGGGTAACTGAGTAATCTGTTTCCAGGGTTACTGACTGCCCTGTTTCCAGGGTAACTGACTGCCCAGTTTCCAGCGTAACTGACTGCCCTGTTTCCAGGGTAACTGACTGCCCTGTTTCCGGGGTAACCGACTGCCCAGTTTCCAGGGTAACTGACTGCCCTGTTTCCGGGGTAACTGACTGCCCAGTTTCCAGGGTAACTGTTCACCCTGTTTCCGGGATAACTGACTACCCTGTTTCCAGGGTAACTGACTGCCCAGTTTCCAGGGAAACTGACTGCCCTGTTTCCGGGGTAACTGACTGCACAGTTTCCAGGGTAACTGATCACCCTGTTTCCGGGATAACTGACTGCCCTGTTTCCGGGATAACTGACTGCCTGTTTCCAGGGTAACTGACTGCCCTGTTTCCGGGGTAACTGATTGCCCTGTTTCCAGCGTAACTGATCACCCTGTTTCCGGGATAACTGACTGCCCTGTTTCCGGGATAACTGACTGCCCTGTTTCCAGGGTAACTGACTGCCCTGTTTCCGGGGTAACTGACTGCCCTGTTTCCAGGATAACTGATCACTCTGTTTCCGGGGTAACCGACCACCCTGTGTCCGGGGTAACTGACTAATCTGTTTCCAGGGTTACTGACCGCCCTGTTTCTGGGGTAACTGAGTGCCCTGTTTCCGGGGTAACTGACCGCCCTGTTTCCAGGATAACTGATCACCCTATTCCAGGGTAACTGACCATCCTGTTTCCAGGGTAACTGACTGCCCTGTTTCCAGGGTAACTGACCGCCCTGTTTCAGGGATAACTGCGTGCCCTGTTTCCAGGGTAAAAAACTGCCCTGTTTCTGGGGTAACTGACTGCCCTTTTTCCAGGATAACTGATCACCCTGTTTCCAGGGTAACTGAGTAATCTTTTTCCAGGGTTACTGACTGCCCTGTTTCCAGGGTAACTGACTGCCCAGTTTCCAGCGTAACTGACTGCCCTGTTTCCAGGGTAACTGACTGCCCTGTTTCCGGGGTAACTAACTGCCCAGTTTCCAGGGTAACTGACTGCCCTGTTTCCGGGGTAACTGACTGCCCAGTTTCCAGGGTAACTGTTCACCCTGTTTCCGGGGTAACGGATCACCCTGTTTCCGGGGTAAATGACGGCCCTGTTTCCAGGGTAACTGACCGCCCTGTTTCAGGGATAACTGTGTGCCCTGTTTCCAGGGTAAAAAACTGCCCTGTTTCCGGGGTAACTGACCGCCCTGTTTCCAGGATAACTGATCACCCTGTTTCCGGGGTAACTGACTGCCCAGTTTCCAGGGTAACTGAATGCTCTGTTTCCAGGGTAACTGACAGCCCACCTTCCAGTGTAACTGATCACCCTGTTTCCATGATAATTGACTGCCCTGTTTCCAGGGTAACTGACCGCCCTGTTTCCGGGGTAACTGACTGCCCAGTTTCCAGGGTACATTATCACCCTGTTTCCGGGATAACTAACTGCCCTGTTTCCGAGATAACTGACTGCCCAGTTTCCGGGGTAACTGATCACCCGGTTTCCGGGGTAACTGACTGCCCAGTTTCCGGGGTAACTGACTTCCCTGTTTCCAGGGTAACTGACTGCCCTGTTTCCGGGATAACTGACTGCCCTGTTTCCAGGGTAACTGATTACCCTGTTTCCGGGATAACTGACTGCCCTGTTTCCAGGGTAACTGACTGCCCAGTTTCCAGAGTAACTGAATAACCTGTTTCCAGGGTAACAGATCACCCTGTTTCCGGGATAACTGACTGCCCTGTTTCCGGGATAACTGACTGCCTGTTTCCAGGGTAACTGACTGCCCTGTTTCCGGGGTAACTGATTGCCCTGTTTCCAGCGTAACTGATCACCCTGTTTCCGGGATAACTGACTGCCCTGTTTCCGGGATAACTGACTGCCCTGTTTCCAGGGTAACTGACTGCCCTGTTTCCGGGGTAACTGACTGCCCTGTTTCCAGGATAACTGATCACTCTGTTTCCGGGGTAACTGACCACCCTGTGTCCGGGGTAACTGACTAATCTGTTTCCAGGGTTACTGACCGCCCTGTTTCCGGGGTAACTGAGTGCCCTGTTTCCGGGGTAACTGACCGCCCTGTTTCCAGGATAACTGATCACCCTATTCCAGGGTAACTGACCATCCTGTTTCCAGGGTAACTGACTGCCCTGTTTCCAGGGTAACTGACCGCCCTGTTTCAGGGATAACTGCGTGCCCTGTTTCCAGGGTAAAAAACTGCCCTGTTTCTGGGGTAACTGACTGCCCTTTTTCCAGGATAACTGATCACCCTGTTTCCAGGGTAACTGAGTAATCTTTTTCCAGGGTTACTGACTGCCCTGTTTCCAGGGTAACTGACTGCCCAGTTTCCAGCGTAACTGACTGCCCTGTTTCCAGGGTAACTGACTGCCCTGTTTCCGGGGTAACTAACTGCCCAGTTTCCAGGGTAACTGACTGCCCTGTTTCCGGGGTAACTGACTGCCCAGTTTCCAGGGTAACTGTTCACGCTGTTTCCGGGGTAACGGATCACCCTGTTTCCAGGGTAAATGACGGCCCTGTTTCCAGGGTAACTGACCGCCCTGTTTCAGGGATAACTGTGTGCCCTGTTTCCAGGGTAAAAAACTGCCCTGTTTCCGGGGTAACTGACCGCCCTGTTTCCAGGATAACTGATCACCCTGTTTCCGGGGTAACTGACTGCCCAGTTTCCAGGGTAACTGACTGCTCTGTTTCCAGGGTAACTGACAGCCCACCTTCCAGTGTAACTGATCACCCTGTTTCCAGGATAATTGACTGCCCTGTTTCCAGGGTAACTGACCGCCCTGTTTCCGGGGTAACTGACTGCCCAGTTTCCAGGGTACATTATCACCCTGTTTCCGGGATAACTAACTGCCCTGTTTCCGAGATAACTGACTGCCCAGTTTCCGGGGTATATGATCTCCCTGTTTCCGGGGTAACTGACCGCCCTATTTCCGGGGTAACTGACCGCCCTGTTTCCAGGATAACTGACTGCCCTGTTTCCGGGATAACTGACTGCCCTGTTTACTGGATAACTGACCGCCCTGTTTCCAGGTTAACTAACGGCCCTGTTTCCGGGATAACTGACTGCCCTGTTTCCAGGGTAACTGACTGCCCTGTTTCCGGGATAACTGACTGCCCTGTTTCCAGGGTAACTGATAACACTGTTTCCGGGATAACTGACTGCCCTGTTTCCAGGGTAACGTACTGCCCAGTTTCCAGGGTAACTGACTGCCCTGTTTCCAGGGTAACTGACTGCCCAGTTTCCAGGGTAACTGACTGCCCTGTTTCCGGGGTAACTGACTGCCCAGTTTCCAGGGTAACTGTTCACCCTGTTTCCGGGGTAACGGATCACCCAGTTTCCGGGGTAAATGACGGCCCTGTTTCCAGGGTAACTGACAGCCCTGTTTCAGGGATAAATGTGTGCCCTGTTTCCAGGGTAAAAAACTGCCCTGTTTCCGGGGTAACTGACCTCCCTGTTTCCAGGATAACTGATCACCCACCTTCCGGGGGAACTGACTGCCCTGTTTCCGGGGTAACTGACTGCCCTGTTTCCAGGATAACTGACTGCTCTGTTTCCAGGTTAACTGACTGCCCTGTTTCCAGTGTAACTAACTGCCCTGTTTCCGGGGTAACTGATCACCCTGTTTCCGGGATAAATGAATACCCTGTTTCCAGGGCAACTGACTGCCCACTTTCCCGGGTAACTGATCACCCTGTATCCGGGATAACTGAATACCCTGTTTGCAGGGCAACTGACTGCCCAGTTTCCAGGGTAACTGACTGCCCTGTTTCCAGGGCAAGTGACCACCCTGTTTCCGGGGTAAATGACGGCCCTGTTTACAGGGTAACTGACCGCCCTGTTTCAGGGATAACTGTGTGCCCTGTTTCCAGGGTAAAAAACTGCCCTGTTTCCGGGGTAACTGACCGCCCTGTTTCCAGGATAACTGATCACCCTGTTTCCGGGGTAACTGAGTAATCTGTTTCCAGGGTTACTGACTGCCCTGTTTCCAGGGTAACTGACTGCCCAGTTTCCAGCGTAACTGACTGCCCTGTTTCCAGGGTAACTGACTGCCCTGTTTCCGGGGTAACAGACTGCCCTGTTTCCAGGTTAACTGACTGCCCAGTTTCCAGGGTAACTGATCACCCTGTTTCCGGGATAACTGACTCCCCTGTTTCCAGGGTAACTGACTGCCCAGTTTCCAGGGTAACTGACTGCCCTGTTTCCGGGGTAACTGACTGCCCTGTTTCCAGGGTAACAGACTGCCCAGTTTCCAGGGTAACTGATCACCCTGTTTCCGGGATAACTGACTGCCCTGTTTCCGGGAGAAATGACTGCCCTGTTTCCAGGGTAACTGACTGCCCTGTTTCCGGGGTAACTGACTGCCCTATTTCCAGGCTAACTGACTGCCCTGTTTCCAGGATAACTGATCACCCTGTTTCCGGGGTAACTGACTGCCCTGTTTCCGGGGTAACTGACCGCCCTGTTTCCTGGATAACTGATCACCCTGTTTCCCGGGTAACTGACCACCCTGTTTCCAGGGTCACTGACCATCCTGTTTCCAGGATAACTGAAAGCCCTGTTTCCAGGATAACTGATCTCCCTGTTTCCGGCGTAACAAATCACCCTCTTTCCGGGTAACTGACTGCCCTGTTTCCAGGGTAACTGATCTCCCTGTTTCCAGGGTAACTGATCACCCTGTTTCAGGGGTAACTGACTGCCCTGTTTCCAGGGTAACTGACTGCCCTGTTTCCGGGGTAACTGACTGCCCTGTTTCCAGGATAACTGATCACTCTGTTTCCGGGGTAACTGACCACCCTGTTTCCGGGGCAAATGACTAATCTGTTTCCAGGGTTACTGACCACCCTGTTTCTGGGGTAACTGACTGCCCTGTTTCCGGGGTAACTGACTGCCCTGTTTCCAGGATAACTGATCACCCTGTTTCCAGTGTAACTGACCATCCTGTTTCCAGGGTAACTGACGGCCCAGTTTCCAGGGTAACTGACTGCCCTGTTTCCGGGGTATATGATCTCCCTGTTTCCGGGGTAACTGACCGCCCTATTTCCGGGGTAACTGACCGCCCTGTTTCCAGGATAACTGACTGCCCTGTTTCCGGGATAACTGACTGCCCTGTTTACTGGATAACTGACCGCCCTGTTTCCAGGTTAACTAACTGCCCTGTTTCCGGGATAACTGACTGCCCTGTTTCCAGGGTAACTGACTGCCCTGTTTCCGGGATAACTGACTGCCCTGTTTCCAGGGTAACTGATAACACTGTTTCCGGGATAACTGACTGCCCTGTTTCCAGGGTAACTGACTGCCCAGTTTCCAGGGTAACTGACTGCCCTGTTTCCAGGGTAACTGACTGCCCAGTTTCCAGAGTAACTGAATACCCTGTTTCCAGGGTAACTGACTGCCCTGTTTCCGGGATAACTGACTGCCCTGTTTCCAGGGTAACTGACTGCCCAGTTTCCGGGGTAACTGACTGCCCTGTTTCCAGGGTAACTGATCACCCTGTTTCCGGGATAACTGACCACCCTGTTTCCAGGGTCACTGACCATCCTGTTTCCAGGATAACTGAAAGCCCTGTTTCCAGGATAACTGATCTCCCTGTTTCCGGCGTAACAAATCACCCTGTTTCCGGGTAACTGACTGCCCTGTTTCCAGGGTAACTGATCTCCCTGTTTCCAGGGTAACTGATCACCCTGTTTCAGGGGTAACTGACTGCCCTGTTTCCAGGGTAACTGACTGCCCTGTTTCCGGGGTAACTGACTGCCCTGTTTCCAGGATAACTGATCACTCTGTTTCCGGGGTAACTGACCACCCTGTTTCCGGGGCAAATGACTAATCTGTTTCCAGGGTTACTGACCACCCTGTTTCTGGGGTAACTGACTGCCCTGTTTCCGGGGTAACTGACTGCCCTGTTTCCAGGATAACTGATCACCCTGTTTCCAGTGTAACTGACCATCCTGTTTCCAGGGTAACTGACGGCCCAGTTTCCAGGGTAACTGACTGCCCTGTTTCCGGGGTATATGATCTCCCTGTTTCCGGGGTAACTGACCGCCCTATTTCCGGGGTAACTGACCGCCCTGTTTCCAGGATAACTGACTGCCCTGTTTCCGGGATAACTGACTGCCCTGTTTACTGGATAACTGACCGCCCTGTTTCCAGGTTAACTAACTGCCCTGTTTCCGGGATAACTGACTGCCCTGTTTCCAGGGTAACTGACTGCCCTGTTTCCGGGATAACTGACTGCCCTGTTTCCAGGGTAACTGATAACACTGTTTCCGGGATAACTGACTGCCCTGTTTCCAGGGTAACTGACTGCCCAGTTTCCAGGGTAACTGACTGCCCTGTTTCCAGGGTAACTGACTGCCCAGTTTCCAGAGTAACTGAATACCCTGTTTCCGGGGTAACTGACTGCCCTGTTTCCGGGATAACTGACTGCCCTGTTTCCAGGGTAACTGACTGCCCAGTTTCCGGGGTAACTGACTGCCCTTTTTCCAGGGTAACTGATCACCCTGTTTCCGGGATAACTTTCTGCCCTGTTTCCGGGATAACTGACTGCCCTGTTTCCAGGGTAACTGACTGCCCTGTTTCCGGGGTAACTGACTGCCCTGTTTCCAGGCTAACTGACTGCCCTGTTTCCAGGATAACTGATCACCCTGTTTCTGGGGTAACTGACTGCCCTGTTTCCAGTGTAACTAACTGCCCTGTTTCCGGGGTAACTGATCACCCTGTTTCCGGGATAAATGAATACCCTGTTTCCAGGGCAACTGACTGCCCACTTTCCAGGGTAACTGATCACCCTGTATCCGGGATAACTGAATACCCTGTTTGCAGGGCAACTGACTGCCCAGTTTCCAGGGTAACTGACTGCCCTGTTTCCAGGGCAACTGACCGCCCTGTTTCCGGGGTAAATGACGGCCCTGTTTACAGGGTAACTGACCGCCCTGTTTCAGGGATAACTGTGTGCCCTGTTTCCAGGGTAAAAAACTGCCCTGTTTCCGGGGCAACTGACCGCCCTGTTTCCAGGATAACTGATCACCCTGTTTCCGGGGTAACTGAGTAATCTGTTTCCAGGGTTACTGACTGCCCTGTTTCCAGGGTAACTGACTGCCCAGTTTCCAGCGTAACTGACTGCCCTGTTTCCAGGGTAACTGACTGCCCAGTTTCCGGGGTAACTGACTGCCCAGTTTCCAGGGTAACTGACTGCCCTGTTTCCGGGGTAATTGACTGCCCAGTTTCCAGGGTAACTGATCACCCTGTTTCCGGGATAACTGACTACCCTGTTTCCAGGGTAACTGACTGCCCAGTTTCCAGGGAAACTGACTGCCCTGTTTCCGGGGTAACTGACTGCACAGTTTCCAGGGTAACTGATCACCCTGTTTCCGGGATAACTGACTGCCCTGTTTCCGGGATAACTGACTGCCTGTTTCCAGGGTAACTGACTGCCCTGTTTCCGGGGTAACTGATTGCCCTGTTTCCAGCGTAACTGATCACCCTGTTTCCGGGATAACTGACTGCCCTGTTTCCGGGATAACTGACTGCCCTGTTTCCAGGGTAACTGACTGCCCTGTTTCCGGGGTAACTGACTGCCCTGTTTCCAGGATAACTGATCACTCTGTTTCCGGGGTAACTGACCACCCTGTGTCCGGGGTAACTGACTAATCTGTTTCCAGGGTAACTGACCGCCCTGTTTCTGGGGTAACTGAGTGCCCTGTTTCCGGGGTAACTGACCGCCCTGTTTCCAGGATAACTGATCACCCTATTCCAGGGTAACTGACCATCCTGTTCCCAGGGTAACTGACTGCCCTGTTTCCAGGGTAACTGACCGCCCTGTTTCAGGGATAACTGCGTGCCCTGTTTCCAGGGTAAAATACTGCCCTGTTTCTGGGGTAACTGACTGCCCTTTTTCCAGGATAACTGATCACCCTGTTTCCAGGGTAACTGAGTAATCTGTTTCCAGGGTTACTGACTGCCCTGTTTCCGGGGTAACTGACTGCCCAGTTTCCAGCGTAACTGACTGCCCTATTTCCAGGGTAACTGACTGCCCTGTTTCCGGGGTAACTGACTGCCCAGTTTCCAGGGTAACTGACTGCCCTGTTTCCGGGGTAACTGACTGCCCAGTTTCCAGCGTAACTGACTGCCCTGTTTCCAGGGTAACTGACTGCCCTGTTTCCGGGGTAACTGACTGCCCAGTTTCCAGGGTAACTGACTGCCCTGTTTCCGGGGTAACTGACCGCCCTGTTTCCAGGATAACTGAACGCCCCATTTTCCAGGGTAACTGACTGCCCTGTTTCCGGGGTAACTGACCGCCCTGTTTCCAGGGTCACTGACCACCCTGTTTCCAGGATAACTGAAAGTGCTGTTTCCAGGGTAACTGATCTCCCTGTTTCCGGGGTAACTGATCACCCTGTTTCCGGGTAACTGACAGCCCTGTTTCCGGGGTAACTGACTGCCCTGTTTCCAGGGTAACTGATCTCCCTGTTTCCAGTGCAACGGATCACCATGTTTCCGCGGTAACTGACTGCCCTGTTTCCAGGGCAACTGACCGCCCTGTTTCCGGGGGAACTGACTGCCCAGTTTCCAGGGTAACTGATCACCCTGCTTCCAGGGTAACTGACCATCCTGTTTCCAGGGTAACTGACTGCCCAGTTTCCAGGGTAACTGACTGCCCTGTTTCCGGGGTAACAGATCTCCTGTTTCCAGGGTAACTGACCGCCCTGTTTCCAGGATAACTGACCGCCCTATTTCCGGGGTAACTGAATGCCCTGTTTCCAGGATAACTGACTGCCCTGTTTCCGGGATAACTGACTGCCCTGTTGACTGGATAACGGACCGCCCTGTTTCCAGGTTAACTGACTGCCCTGTTTCCGGGGTAACTGACTGCCCTGTTTCCAGGGTAACTGACTGCCCAGTTTCCAGGGGAACTGATCACCCTGTTTCCGGGATAACTGACTGCCCTGTTTCCGGGAGAAATGACTGCCCTGTTTCCAGGGTAACTGACTGCCCTGTTTCCAGGCTAACTGACTGCCCTGTTTCCAGGATAACTGATCACCCTGGTTCCGGGGTAAATGACTGCCCTGTTTCCGGGGTAACTGACCGACCGCTCTGTTTCCAGGATAACTGATCACCCTGTTTCCGGGGTAACTGACCACGCTGTTTCCAGGGTAACTGACTAATCTGTTTCCAGGGTTACTGACCGCCCTGTTTCTGGGGTAACTGACTGCTCTGTTTCCGGGGTAACTGACCGCCCTGTTTCCAGGATAACTGATCACCCTGTTTCCAGGGTAACTGACCATCCTGTTTCCAGGGTAACTGACTGCCCAGTTTCCAGGGTAACTGACCGCCCTATTTCCGGGGTAACTGACCGCCCTGTTTCCAGGATAACTGACTGCCCTGTTTCCGGGATAACTGACTGCCCTGTTTACTGGATAACTGACCGCCCTGTTTCCAGGTTAACTGACTGCCCTGTTTCCGGGATAACTGACTGCCCTGTTTCCAAGGTAACTGATTGCCCTGTTTCCGGTGTAACTGACTGCCCTGTTTCCAGGGTAACTGATCACCCTGTTTCCGGGACAACTGACTGCCCTGTTTCCGGGATAACTGACTGCCCTGTTTCCAGGATAACTGACTGCCCTGTTTCCGGGGTAACTGACTACCCTGTTTCCAAGCTAACTGACGGCCCTGTTTCCAGGATAACTGATCACCCTGTTTCCGCGGTAACTGACTGCCCTGTTTCCGGGGTAACTGACCGCCCTGTTTCCACGATAACTGATCACCCTGTTTCCGGGGTCACTTACCACACTGTTTCCAGTGTCACTGACCACCCCGTTTCCAGGATAACTGACTCCCCTGTTTCCAGGGTAACTGACCGCCCTGTTTCCGGGGTCACTTACCACACAGTTTCCAGTGCAACGGATCACCATGTTTCCGGGGTAACTGACTGCCCTGTTTCCAGGGCAACTGACCGCCCTGTTTCCGGGGGAACTGACTGCCCAGTATCCAGGGTAACTGACTGCCCAGTTTCCAGGGTTACTAACTGCCCTGTTTCCGGGGTAACTGACTGCCCAGTTTCCAGGGTAACTGACTGCCCTGTTTCCAGGGTAACTGACAGCCCACCTTCCAGTGTAACTGATCACCCTGTTGCCAGGATAATTGACTGCCCTGTTTCCAGGGTAAATGACCGCCCTGTTTCCAGGGTAACTGACTGCCCAGTTTCCAGGGTAAATTATCACCCTGTTTCCGGGATAACTAACTGCCCTGTTTCCGGGATAACTGACTGCCCAGTTTCCGGGGTAACTGACTTCCCTGTTTCCAGGGTAACTGACTGCCCAGTTAGCATGGTAACTGACTGCCCTGTTTCCGGGGTAACTGATCACCCTGTTTCCGGGGTAACTGACTGCCCAGTTTCCAGGGTGACTGACTGCCCTGTTTCCAGGGTAACTGACTGCCCAGTTTCCGGGGTAACTGACTGCCCTGTTTCCAGGGTAACTGATCACCCTGTTTCCGGGATAACTGACTGCCCTGTTTCCGGGATAACTGACTGCCCTGTTTCCAGGGTAACTGACTTACCCTGTTTCCGGGGTAACTGACTGCCCTGTTTCCCGGCTAACTGACTGCCCTGTTTCCAGGATAACTGATCACCCTGTTTCCGGGGTAACTGACTGCCCTGTTTCCGGGGTAACTGACCTCCCTGTTTCCAGGGTCACTGACCACCCTGTTTCCAGGATAACTGAAAGCCCTGTTTCCAGGGTAACTGATCTCCCTGTTTCCGGGGTAACTGACTGCCCAGTTTCCGGGGTAACTGACTGCCCTGTTTCCAGGGTAATTGATCTCCCTGTTTCCAGTGCAACGGAACACCATGTTTCCGGGGTAACTGACTGCCCTGTTTCCAGGGCAACTAACTGCCCTGTTTCCGGGGGAACTGACTGCCCAGTTTCCAGGGTAACTGACTGCCCAGTTTCCAGGGTAACTAACTGCCCTGTTTCCGGGGTCACTGACTGCCCAGTTTCCAGGGTAACTGACTGCCCTGTTTCCAGGGTAACTGACAGCCCACATTCCAGTGTAACTGATCACCCTGTTTCCAGGATAATTGACTGCCCTGTTTCCAGGGTAACTGACCGCCCTGTTTCCAGGGTAAATTATCACCCTGTTTCCGGGATAACTGACTGCCCTGTTTCCGGGGTAACTGATCACCCTGTTTCCGGGGTAACTGACTGCCCAGTTTCCGGGATAACTGACAGCCCTGTTTCCAGGGTAACTGATCACCCTGTTTCCGGGATAACTGACTGCCCTGTTTCCAGGGTAACTGACTGCCCAGTTTCCAGAGTAACTGAATAACCTGTTTCCAGGTTAACAGATCACCGTGTTTCCGGGATAACTGACTGCCCTGTTTCCAAGATAACTGACTGCCCTCTTTCCAGGGTAACTGACTGCCCTGTTTCCGGGGTAACTGACTGCCCTGTTTCCAGGCTAACTGACTGCCCTGTTTCCAGGATAACTGATCACCCTGTTTCCGGGGTAATTGACCGCCCTGTTTCCGGGGTAACTGACCGCCCTGTTTCCAGGATAACTGATCACCCTGTTTCCGGGATAACTGACCACCCTGTTTCAAGGGTCACTGACCACCCTGTTTCCAGGATAACTGACTCCCCTGTTTCCAGGGTTACTGACCGCCCTGTTTCCAGGATAACTGACCTACCTATGTCCAGGTTAACTGATTGCCCTGTTTCCAGGGTAACTGACTGCCCTGTTTCCAGGGGAACTGACTGCCCTGTTTCCGGGGTAACAGATCACCCTGTTTCCGGGTTAACTGACTAACCAGTTTCCAGGGTGACTGACTGCCCTGTTTCCAGGGTAACTGACTGCCCAGTTTCCAGGGTAACTGACTGTCCTGTTTCCTGGGTAACTGACTGCCCAGTTTCCAGGGTAACTGATCACCCTTTTTCCGGGATAACTGACTGCCCTGTTTCCGGGATAACTGACTGCCCTGTTTCCAGGGTAACTGATCACCCTGTTTCCGGGATAACTGACTCCCCTGTTTGCAGGGTAACTGACTGCCCAGTTTCCAGGGTAACTGACTGCCCTGTTTCCGGGGTAACTGACTGCCCTGTTTCCAGGGTAACTGACTGCCCAGTTTCCAGGGTAACTGATCACCCTGTTTCCGGGATAACTGACTGCACTTTTTCCGGGGTAAATGATCTCCCTCTTTCCGGGATAACTGACCGCCCTGTTTCCAGGATAACTGACCTACCTATTTCCGGGGTAACTGACCTCCCTGTTTCCAGGATAAGTGACTGCCCTGTTTCCAGGTTAACTGACTGCCCTGTTGCCAGGGTAACTGACTGCCCTGTTTCCAGGGGAACTGACTGCCCTGTTTCCGGGGTAACTGATCACACTGTTTCCGGGGTAACTGACTAACCAGTTTCCAGGGTGACTGACTGCCCTGTTTCCAGGGTAACTGACTGCCCAGTATCCGGGGTAACTGACTGCCCTGTTTCCTGGGTAACTGACTGCCCTGCTTCCGGGGTAACTGACTGCCCTGTTTCCAGGCTAACTGACTGCCCTGTTTCCAGGATAACTGATCACCCTGTTTCCGGGGTACTTGACTGCCCTGTTTCCAGGGTAACTGACCGCCCTGTTTCCAAGATAACTGATCACCCTGTTTCCGGGGTAACTGACCACCCTGTTTCCAGGGTCACTGACCACCCTGTTTCCAGGATAACTGAAAGCCCTGTTTCCAGGGTAACTGATCTCCCTGTTTCCGGGTAGCTGAATGCCCTGTTTCCAGGGTAACTGATCTCCCTGTTTCCAGGGTAACTGATCACCCTGTTTCTGGGGTAACTGACTGCCCTGTTTCCAGGGTAACTGGCTGCCCTGTTTCCGGGGTAACTGACTGCCCTGTTTCCAGGATAACTGATCACTCTGTTTCCGGGGTAACTGACCACCCTGTTTCCGGGGTAACTGACTAATCTGTTCCCAGGGTTACTGACCGCCCTGTTTCTGGGGTAACTGACTGCCCTGTTTCCGGGGTAACTGACCGCCCTGTTTCCAGGATAACTGATCACCCTGTTTCCAGTGTAACTGACCATCCTGTTTCCAGGGTAACTGACTGCCCAGTTTCCAGGGTAACTGACTGCCCTGTTTCCGGGGTAACAGATCTCCCTGTTTCCGGGGTAACTGACCGCCCTGTTTCCAGGATAACTGACCGCCCTATTTCCGGGATAACTGACTGCCCTGTTTACTGGATAACTGACCGCCCTGTTTCCGGGATAACTGACTGCCCTGTTTCCAGGGTAAGTGATAACCCTGATTCCGGGATAACTGACTGCGCTGTTTCCAGGGTAACTGACTGCCCAGTTTCCAGGGTAACTGACTGCCCTGTTTCCAGGGTAACTGACTGCCCAGTTTCCAGAGTAACTGAATACCCTGTTTCCAGGGTAACTGACTGCCCTGTTTCCGGGATAACTGACTGCCCTGTTTCCAGGGTAACTGACTGCCCTGTTTCCGGGATAACTGACTACCCTGTTTCCGGGATAACTGACTGCCCTGTTTCCAGGGTAACTGACTGCCCTGTTTCCGGGGTAACTGACTGCCCTTTTTGCAGGCTAACTGACGGCCCTGTTTCCAGGATAACTGATCACCCTGTTTCCAGGATAACTGACTCCCCTGTTTCCTGTGCAACTGACTGACCTGTTTCCGGGGTAACTGACCGCCCTGTTTCCAGGATAACTGACCTATCTATTTCCGGGGTAACTGACCGCCCTGTTTCCAGGATAACTGACTGCCCTGTTTCCAGGTTAACTGACTGCCCTGTTTCAAGGGTAACTGACTGCCCTGTTTCCGGGGTAACTGACCGCCCTGTTTCCAGGATAACAGATCACCCTGTTTCCGGAGTAACTGACCATCCTGTTTCCAGGGTCACTGAACACCCTGCTCCAGGATAACTGAAAGCCCTGTTTCCAGGGTAACTGACTGCCCTGTTTCCGGGAAAACTGTCTGCCCTGTTTCCTGGGTAACTGACTGCCCAGCTTCCGGGGTAAATGACTGGCCTGTTTCCAGGGTAACTGACTGCCCAGTTTCCAGGGTAACTGATCACCCTTTTTCCGGGATAACTGACTGCCCTGTTTCCGGGATAACTGACTGCCCTGTTTCCAGGGTAACTGATCACCCTGTTTCCGGGATAACTGTCTGCCCTGTTTCCGGGATAACTGACTGCCCAGTTTCCAGGGTAACTGACTGCCCAGTTTCCAGGGTAACTGATCACCCTGTTTCCGGGGTAACTGACCGCCCTGTTTCCAGGATAACTGATCACCCTGTTTTCGGGGTAACTGACCACCCTGTTTCCAGGGTCACTGACCACCCTGTTTCCAGGATAACTGACTCCCCTGTTTCCAGGGTAACTGACTGCCCTGTTTCCAGGGTAACTGACTGCCCTGTTTCCGGGGTAACTGACTGCCCTGTTTCCAGGATAACTGATCACTCTGTTTCCGGGGTAACTGATCACTCTGTTTCCGGGGTAACTGACCACCCTGTTTCCAGGGTAACTGACTAATCTGATTCCAGGGTTACTGACAGCCCTGTTTCCAGGATAACTGATCACCCTGTTTCCAGTGTAACTGACCATCCTGTTTCCAGGGTAACTGACTGCCCAGTTTCCAGGGTAACTGAGTGCCCTGTTTCCGGGGTAACAGATCTCCCTGTTTCCGGGGTAACTGACCGCCCTGTATCCAGGATAACTGACCGCCCTATTTCCGGGGTAACTGACTGCCCTGTTTCCAGGATAATTGACTGCCCTGTTTCCGGGATAACAGACTGCCCTGTTAACTGTATAACTGACCGCCCTGTTTCCAGGTTAACTGACTGCCCTGTTTCCGTGGTAACTGACTGCCCTGTTTCCAGGGTAACTGACTGCCCAGTTTCCAGAGTAACTGAATACCCTGTTTCCAGGGTAACTGACTGCCCTGTTTCCGGGATAACTGACTGCCCTGTTTCCAGGGTAACTGACTGCCCTGTTTCCGGGGTAACTGACTGCCCTGTTTCCAGGCTAACTGACTGCCCTGTTTCCAGGATAACTGATCACCCTGTTTCCGGGACAACTGACTCCCCTGTTTCCAGGGTAACTGACTGCCCTGTTTCCGGGGTAACTGACCGCCCTGTTTCCAGGATAACTGACTGCCCTGTTTCCAGGTTAACTGACAGCCCTGTTTCCAGGGTAACTGACTGCCCTGTTTCCAGGGGAACTGACTGCCCTGTTTCCGGGGTAAATGATCACCCTGTTTCCGGGGTAACTGACTAACCAGTTTCCAGGGTGACTGACTGCCCTGTTTCCAGGGTAACTGACGGCCCAGTTTCCGGGGTAACTGACTGCCCTGTTTCCTGGGTAATTGACTGCCCAGTTTCCAGGTTAACTGAATGCCCTGTTTCCAGGGTAACTGATTGCCCAGTTTCCGGGGGAACTGACTGCCCTGTTTCCTGAGTAACTGACTGCCCTTCTTCCGGGGTAACTGACTGCCGTGTTTCCAGGGTAACTGACTGCCCAGTTTCCAGGGTAACTGATCACCCTTTTTCCGTGATAACTGACTGCCCTGTTTCCGGGATTACTGACTGCCCTGTTTCCGGGGTAACTGATCACCCTGTTTCCGGGGTAACTGTCTAACCAGTTTCCAGGGTGACTGACTGCCCTGTTTCCAGGGTAACTGACTGCCCAGTTTCCGGGTTAACTAACTGCCCTGTTTCCTGGGTAACTGTCTGCCCTGCTTCCGGGGTAACTGACTGCCCTGTTTCCAGGGTAACTGACTGCCCAGTTTCCAGGGTAACTGATCACCCTGTTTCCGGGATAACTGTCTGCCCTGTTTCCGGGATAACTGACTGCCCAGTTTTCAGGGTAACTGACTGCCCTGTTTCCGGGGTAACTGACTGCCCTGTTTCCAGGGTAACTGACTGCCCAGTTTCCAGGGTAACTGATCACCCTGTTTCCGGGAGAACTGACTGCCCTGTTTCTGAGGGAAATGACTGCCCTGTTTCCAGGGTAACTGACTGCCCTGCTTCCGGGGTAACTGACCGCTCTGTTTCCAGGGTCACTGACCACCCTGTTTCCAGGATAACTGAAAGCCCTATTTCCAGGGTAACTGATCTCCCTGTTTCCGGGGTAACTGATCACCCTGTTTCCGGGTAACTGACTGCCCTGTTTCCGGGGTAACTGACTGGCATGTTTCCAGGCTAACTGACTGCCCTGTTTCCAGGATAACTGATCACCCTGTTTCCGGGACAACTGACTCCCCTGTTTCCAGGGTAACTGACTGCCCTGTTTCCGGGGTAACTGACCGCCCTGTTTCCAGGATAACTGACTGCCCTGTTTCCAGGTTAACTGACAGCCCTGTTTCCAGGGTAACTGACTGCCCTGTTTCCAGGGGAACTGACTGCCCTGTTTCCGGGGTAAATGATCACCCTGTTTCCGGGGTAACTGACTAACCAGTTTCCAGGGTGACTGACTGCCCTGTTTCCAGGGTAACTGACGGCCCAGTTTCCGGGGTAACTGACTGCCCTGTTTCCTGGGTAATTGACTGCCCAGTTTCCAGGTTAACTGACTGCCCTGTTTCCAGGGTAACTGACTGCCCAGTTTCCGGGGGAACTGACTGCCCTGTTTCCTGAGTAACTGACTGCCCTTCTTCCGGGGTAACTGACTGCCCTGTTTCCAGGGTAACTGACTGCCCAGTTTCCAGGGTAACTGATCACCCTTTTTCCGTGATAACTGACTGCCCTGTTTCCGGGATTACTGACTGCCCTGTTTCCGGGGTAACTGATCACCCTGTTTCCGGGGTAACTGTCTAACCAGTTTCCAGGGTGACTGACTGCCCTGTTTCCAGGGTAACTGACTGCCCAGTTTCCGGGTTAACTAACTGCCCTGTTTCCTGGGTAACTGTCTGCCCTGCTTCCGGGGTAACTGACTGCCCTGTTTCCAGGGTAACTGACTGCCCAGTTTCCAGGGTAACTGATCACCCTTTTTCCGGGATAACTGACTGCCCTGTTTCCGGGATAACTGACTGCCCTGTTTCCAGGGTAACTGATCACCCTGTTTCCGGGATAACTGTCTGCCCTGTTTCCGGGATAACTGACTGCCCAGTTTTCAGGGTAACTGACTGCCCTGTTTCCGGGGTAACTGACTGCCCTGTTTCCAGGGTAACTGACTGCCCAGTTTCCAGGGTAACTGATCACCCTGTTTCCGGGAGAACTGACTGCCCTGTTTCTGAGGGAAATGACTGCCATGTTTCCAGGGTAACTGACTGCCCTGCTTCCGGGGTAACTGACCGCCCTGTTTCCAGGGTCACTGACCACCCTGTTTCCAGGATAACTGAAAGCCCTATTTCCAGGGTAACTGATCTCCCTGTTTCCGGGGTAACTGATCACCCTGTTTCCGGGTAACTGACTGCCCTGTTTCCGGGGTAACTGACTGGCATGTTTCCAGGGTAACTGACTGCCCAGTTTCCAGGGTAACTGATCACCCTTTTTCCGGGATAACTGACTGCCCTGTTTCCGGGATAACTGACTGCCCTGTTTCCAGGGTAACTGATCACCCTGTTTCCGGGATAACTGTCTGCCCTGTTTCCGGGATAACTGACTGCCCAGTTTCCAGGGTAACAGACTGCCCTGTTTCCGGAGTAACTGACCATCCTGTTTCCAGGGTCACTGACCACCCTGTTTCCAGGATAACTGAAAGCCCTGTTTCCAGGGTAACTGACTGCCCTGTTTCCGGGAAAACTGTCTGCCCTGTTTCCTGGGTAACTGACTGCCCTGCTTCCGGGGTAACTGACTGGCCTGTTTCCAGGGTAACTGACTGCCCAGTTTCCAGGGTAACTGATCAACCTTTTTCCGGGATAACTGACTGCCCTGTTTCCGGGATAACTGACTGCCCTGTTTCCAGGGTAACTGATCACCCTGTTTCCGGGATAACTGTCTGCCCTGTTTCCGGGATAACTGACTGCCCAGTTTCCAGGGTAACAGACTGCCCTGTTTCCGGGGTAACTGACTGCCCTGTTTCCAGGGTAACTGACTGCCCAGTTTCCAGGGTAACTGATCACCCTGTTTCCGGGAGAACTGACTGCCCTGTTTCCGGGAGAAATGACTGCCCTGTTTCCAGGGTAACTGACTGCCCTGCTTCCGGGGTAACTGACTGCCCTGTTTCCAGGGTAACTGATCACCCTGTTTCCGGGATAACTGACTGCCCTGTTTCCGGGATAACTGACTGCCCTATTTTCAGGGTAACTGACTTACCCTGTTTCTGGGGTAACTGACTGCCCTGTTTCCAGGCTAACTGACTGCCCTGTTTCCAGGATAACTGATCACCCTGTTTCCGGGGTAACTGACCGCCCTGTTTCCGGGGTAACTGACCGCCCTGTTTCCAGGGTCACTGACCACCCTGTTTCCAGGATAACTGAAAGTGCTGCTTCCAGGGTAACTGATCTCCCTGTTTCCGGGGTAACTGATCACCCTGTTTCCAGGATAACTGATCACTCTGTTTCCGGGGTAACTAATCACTCTTTTTCCGGGGTAACTGACCACCCTGTTTCCGGGGTAACTGACTAATCTGTTTCCAGGGTTACTGACAGCCCTGTTTCTGGGGTAACTGACTGCCCTGTTTCCGGGGTAACTGACCGCCCTGTTTCCAGGATAACTGATCACCCTGTTTCCAGTGTAACTGACCATCCTGTTTCCAGGGTAACTGACTGCCCAGTTTCCAGGGTAACTGACTGCCCTGTTTCCGGGGTAACAGATCTCCCTGTTTCCGGGGTAACTGACCGCCCTGTATCCAGGATAACTGACCGCCCTATTTCCGGGGTAACTGACTGCCCTGTTTCCAGGATAATTGACTGCCCTGTTTCCGGGATAACAGACTGCCCTGTTAACTGTATAACTGACCGCCCTGTTTCCAGGTTAACTGACTGCCCTGTTTCCGGGGTAACTGACTGCCCTGTTTCCAGGGTAACTGACTGCCCAGTTTCCAGAGTAACTGAATACCCTGTTTCCAGGGTAACTGACTGCCCTGTTTCCGGGATAACTGACTGCCCTGTTTCCAGGGTAACTGACTGCCCTGTTTCCGGGGTAACTGACTGCCCTGTTTCCAGGCTAACTGACTGCCCTGTTTCCAGGATAACTGATCACCCTGTTTCCGGGACAACTGACTCCCCTGTTTCCAGGGTAACTGACTGCCCTGTTTCCGGGGTAACTGACCGCCCTGTTTCCAGGATAACTGACTGCCCTGTTTCCAGGTTAACTGACAGCCCTGTTTCCAGGGTAACTGACTGCCCTGTTTCCAGGGGAACTGACTGCCCTGTTTCCGGGGTAAATGATCACCCTGTTTCCGGGGTAACTGACTAACCAGTTTCCAGGGTGACTGACTGCCCTGTTTCCAGGGTAACTGACGGCCCAGTTTCCGGGGTAACTGACTGCCCTGTTTCCTGGGTAATTGACTGCCCAGTTTCCAGGTTAACTGAATGCCCTGTTTCCAGGGTAACTGATTGCCCAGTTTCCGGGGGAACTGACTGCCCTGTTTCCTGAGTAACTGACTGCCCTTCTTCCGGGGTAACTGACTGCCGTGTTTCCAGGGTAACTGACTGCCCAGTTTCCAGGGTAACTGATCACCCTTTTTCCGTGATAACTGACTGCCCTGTTTCCGGGATTACTGACTGCCCTGTTTCCGGGGTAACTGATCACCCTGTTTCCGGGGTAACTGTCTAACCAGTTTCCAGGGTGACTGACTGCCCTGTTTCCAGGGTAACTGACTGCCCAGTTTCCGGGTTAACTAACTGCCCTGTTTCCTGGGTAACTGTCTGCCCTGCTTCCGGGGTAACTGACTGCCCTGTTTCCAGGGTAACTGACTGCCCAGTTTCCAGGGTAACTGATCACCCTGTTTCCGGGATAACTGTCTGCCCTGTTTCCGGGATAACTGACTGCCCAGTTTTCAGGGTAACTGACTGCCCTGTTTCCGGGGTAACTGACTGCCCTGTTTCCAGGGTAACTGACTGCCCAGTTTCCAGGGTAACTGATCACCCTGTTTCCGGGAGAACTGACTGCCCTGTTTCTGAGGGAAATGACTGCCCTGTTTCCAGGGTAACTGACTGCCCTGCTTCCGGGGTAACTGACCGCTCTGTTTCCAGGGTCACTGACCACCCTGTTTCCAGGATAACTGAAAGCCCTATTTCCAGGGTAACTGATCTCCCTGTTTCCGGGGTAACTGATCACCCTGTTTCCGGGTAACTGACTGCCCTGTTTCCGGGGTAACTGACTGGCATGTTTCCAGGCTAACTGACTGCCCTGTTTCCAGGATAACTGATCACCCTGTTTCCGGGACAACTGACTCCCCTGTTTCCAGGGTAACTGACTGCCCTGTTTCCGGGGTAACTGACCGCCCTGTTTCCAGGATAACTGACTGCCCTGTTTCCAGGTTAACTGACAGCCCTGTTTCCAGGGTAACTGACTGCCCTGTTTCCAGGGGAACTGACTGCCCTGTTTCCGGGGTAAATGATCACCCTGTTTCCGGGGTAACTGACTAACCAGTTTCCAGGGTGACTGACTGCCCTGTTTCCAGGGTAACTGACGGCCCAGTTTCCGGGGTAACTGACTGCCCTGTTTCCTGGGAAATTGACTGCCCAGTTTCCAGGTTAACTGACTGCCCTGTTTCCAGGGTAACTGACTGCCCAGTTTCCGGGGGAACTGACTGCCCTGTTTCCTGAGTAACTGACTGCCCTTCTTCCGGGGTAACTGACTGCCCTGTTTCCAGGGTAACTGACTGCCCAGTTTCCAGGGTAACTGATCACCCTTTTTCCGTGATAACTGACTGCCCTGTTTCCGGGATTACTGACTGCCCTGTTTCCGGGGTAACTGATCACCCTGTTTCCGGGGTAACTGTCTAACCAGTTTCCAGGGTGACTGACTGCCCTGTTTCCAGGGTAACTGACTGCCCAGTTTCCGGGTTAACTAACTGCCCTGTTTCCTGGGTAACTGTCTGCCCTGCTTCCGGGGTAACTGACTGCCCTGTTTCCAGGGTAACTGACTGCCCAGTTTCCAGGGTAACTGATCACCCTTTTTCCGGGATAACTGACTGCCCTGTTTCCGGGATAACTGACTGCCCTGTTTCCAGGGTAACTGATCACCCTGTTTCCGGGATAACTGTCTGCCCTGTTTCCGGGATAACTGACTGCCCAGTTTTCAGGGTAACTGACTGCCCTGTTTCCGGGGTAACTGACTGCCCTGTTTCCAGGGTAACTGACTGCCCAGTTTCCAGGGTAACTGATCACCCTGTTTCCGGGAGAACTGACTGCCCTGTTTCTGAGGGAAATGACTGCCATGTTTCCAGGGTAACTGACTGCCCTGCTTCCGGGGTAACTGACCGCCCTGTTTCCAGGGTCACTGACCACCCTGTTTCCAGGATAACTGAAAGCCCTATTTCCAGGGTAACTGATCTCCCTGTTTCCGGGGTAACTGATCACCCTGTTTCCGGGTAACTGACTGCCCTGTTTCCGGGGTAACTGACTGGCATGTTTCCAGGGTAACTGACTGCCCAGTTTCCAGGGTAACTGATCACCCTTTTTCCGGGATAACTGACTGCCCTGTTTCCGGGATAACTGACTGCCCTGTTTCCAGGGTAACTGATCACCCTGTTTCCGGGATAACTGTCTGCCCTGTTTCCGGGATAACTGACTGCCCAGTTTCCAGGGTAACAGACTGCCCTGTTTCCGGAGTAACTGACCATCCTGTTTCCAGGGTCACTGACCACCCTGTTTCCAGGATAACTGAAAGCCCTGTTTCCAGGGTAACTGACTGCCCTGTTTCCGGGAAAACTGTCTGCCCTGTTTCCTGGGTAACTGACTGCCCTGCTTCCGGGGTAACTGACTGGCCTGTTTCCAGGGTAACTGACTGCCCAGTTTCCAGGGTAACTGATCAACCTTTTTCCGGGATAACTGACTGCCCTGTTTCCGGGATAACTGACTGCCCTGTTTCCAGGGTAACTGATCACCCTGTTTCCGGGATAACTGTCTGCCCTGTTTCCGGGATAACTGACTGCCCAGTTTCCAGGGTAACAGACTGCCCTGTTTCCGGGGTAACTGACTGCCCTGTTTCCAGGGTAACTGACTGCCCAGTTTCCAGGGTAACTGATCACCCTGTTTCCGGGAGAACTGACTGCCCTGTTTCCGGGAGAAATGACTGCCCTGTTTCCAGGGTAACTGACTGCCCTGCTTCCGGGGTAACTGACTGCCCTGTTTCCAGGGTAACTGATCACCCTGTTTCCGGGATAACTGACTGCCCTGTTTCCGGGATAACTGACTGCCCTATTTTCAGGGTAACTGACTTACCCTGTTTCTGGGGTAACTGACTGCCCTGTTTCCAGGCTAACTGACTGCCCTGTTTCCAGGATAACTGATCACCCTGTTTCCGGGGTAACTGACCGCCCTGTTTCCGGGGTAACTGACCGCCCTGTTTCCAGGGTCACTGACCACCCTGTTTCCAGGATAACTGAAAGTGCTGCTTCCAGGGTAACTGATCTCCCTGTTTCCGGGGTAACTGATCACCCTGTTTCCAGGATAACTGATCACTCTGTTTCCGGGGTAACTGATCACTCTTTTTCCGGGGTAACTGACCACCCTGTTTCCGGGGTAACTGACTAATCTGTTTCCAGGGATACTGACAGCCCTGTTTCTGGGGTAACTGACTGCCCTGTTTCCGGGGTAACTGACCGCCCTGTTTCCAGGATAACTGATCACCCTGTTTCCAGTGTAACTGACCATCCTGTTTCCAGGGTAACTGACTGCCCAGTTTCCAGGGTAACTGACTGCCCTGTTTCCGGGGTAACAGATCTCCCTGTTTCCGGGGTAACTGACCGCCCTGTTTCCAGGATAACTGACCGCCCTATTTCCGGGGTAACTGACTGCCCTGTTTCCAGGATAACTGACTGCCCTGTTTCCGGGATAACTGACTGCCCTGTTTACTGGATAACTGACCGCCCTGTTTCCAGGTTAACTGACAGCCCTGTTTCTGGGGTAACTGACTGCCCTGTTTCCAGGGTAACTGACTGCCCAGTTTCCAGAGTAACTGAATACCCTGTTTCCAGGGTAACTGACTGCCCTGTTTCCGGGATAACTGACTGCCCTGTTTCCAGGGTAACTGACTGCCCTGTTTCCGGGGTAACTGACTGCCCTGTTTCCAGGCTAACTGACTGCCCTGTTTCCAGGATAACTGATCACCCTGTTTCCGGGATAACTGACTCCCCTGTTTCCAGGGTAACTGACTGCCCTGTTTCCGGGGTAACTGACTGCCCTGTTGCCAGGATAACTGACTGCCCTGTTTCCAGGTTAACTGACTGCCCTGTTTCCAGGGTAACTGACTGCCTTGTTTCCAGGGGAACTGACTGCCCTGTTTCCGGGGTAAATGATCACCCTGTTTCCGGGGTAACTGACTAACCAGTTTCCAGGGTGACTGACTGCCCTGTTTCCAGGGAAACTGACTGCCCAGTTTCCGGGGTAACTGACTGCCCTGTTTCCTGGGTAATTGACTGCCCAGTTTCCAGGTTAACTGACTGCCCTGTTTCCAGGGTCACTGACTGCCCAGTTTCCGGGATAACTGACTCCCCTGTTTCCAGGGTAACTGACTGCCCAGTTTCCGGGGGAACTGACTGCCCTGTTTCCTGAGTAACTGACTGCCCTGCTTCCGGGGTAACTGACTGCCCTGTTTCCAGGGTAACTGACTGCCCAGTTTCCAGGGTAACTGATCACCCTTTTTCTGTGATAACTGACTGCCCTGTTTCCGGGATTACTGACTGCCCTGTTTCCGGGGTAACTGATCACCCTGTTTCCGGGGTAACTGTCTAACCAGTTTCCAGGGTGACTGACTGCCCTGTTTCCAGGGTAACTGACTGCCCAGTTTCCGGGTTAACTGACTGCCCTGTTTCCTGGGTAACTGTCTGCCCTGCTTCCGCGGTAACTGACTGATCTGTTTCCTGGGTAACTGACTGCCCAGTTTCCAGGGTAACTGATCACCCTTTTTCCGGGATAACTGACTGCCCTGTTTCCGGGATAACTGACTGCCCTGTTTCCAGGGTAACTGATCACCCTGTTTCCGGGATAACTGTCTGCCCTGTTTCCGGGATAACTGACTGCCCAGTTTCCAGGGTAACTGACTGCCCTGTTTCCGGGGTAACTGACTGCCCTGTTTCCAGGGTAACTGACTGCCCAGTTTCCAGGGTAACTGATCACCCTGTTTCCGGGAGAACTGACTGCCCTGTTTCTGGGAGAAATGACTGCCCAGTTTCCAGGGTAACTGACTGCCCTGCTTCCGGGGTAACTGACCGCCCTGTTTCCAGGGTCACTGACCACCCTTTTTCCAGGATAACTGAAAGCCCTATTTCCAGGGTAACTGATCTCCCTGTTTCCGGGGTAACTGATCACCCTGTTTCCGGGTAACTGACTGCCCTGTTTCCGGGGTAACTGACTGGCCTGTTTCCAGGGTAACTGACTGCCCAGTTTCCAGGGTAACTGATCACCCTTTTTCCGGGATAACTGACTGCCCTGTTTCCGGGATAACTGACTGCCCTGTTTCCAGGGTAACTGATCACCCTGTTTCCGGGATAACTGTCTGCCCTGTTTCCGGGATAACTGACTGCCCAGTTTCCAGGGTAACTGACTGCCCTGTTTCCGGAGTAACTGACCATCCTGTTTCCAGGGTCACTGACCACCCTGTTTCCAGGATAACTGAAAGCCCTGTTTCCATGGTAACTGATTGCCCTGTTTCCGGGAAAACTGTCTGCCCTGCTTCCGGGGTAACTGACTGGCCTGTTTCCAGGGTAACTGACTGCCCAGTTTCCAGGGTAACTGATCAACCTTTTTCCGGGATAACTGACTGCCACGTTTCCGGGATAACTGACTGCCCTGTTTCCAGGGTAACTGATCACCCTGTTTCCGGGATAACAGTCTGCCCTGTTTCCGGGATAACTGACTGCCCAGTTTCCAGGGTAACTGACTGCCCAGTTTCCAGGGTAAATGATCACCCTGTTTCTGGGAGAATTGACTGCCCTGTTTCCGGGAGAAATGACTGCCCTGTTTCCAGGGTAACTGACTGCCCTGCTTCCGGGGTAACTGACTGCCCTGTTTCCAGGGTAACTGATCACCCTGTTTCCGGGATAACTGACTGCCCTGTTTCCGGGATAACTGACTGCCCTGTTTCCAGGGTAACTGACTTACCCTGTTTCCGGGGTAACTGACTGCCCTGTTTCCAGGCTAACTGACTGCCCTGTTTCCAGGATAACTGATCACCCTGTTTCCGGGGTAACTGACCGCCCTGTTTCCGGGGTAACTGACCGCCCTGTTTCCTGGGTCACTGACCACCCTGTTTCCAGGATAACTGAAAGTGCTGTTTCCAGGGTAACTGATCTCCCTGTTTCCGGGGTAACTGATCACCCTGTTTCCTAGTAACTGACAGCCCTGTTTCCGGGGTAACTGACTGCCCTGTTTCCAGGGTAACTGATCTCCCTGTTTCCAGTGCAACGGATCACCATGTTTCCTGGGTAACTGACTGCCCTGTTTCCAGGGCAACTGACCGCCCTGTTTCCGGGGGAACTGACTGCCCAGTTTCCAGGGTAACTGACTGCCCAGTTTCCAGGGTAACTAACTGCCCTGTTTCCAGGATAATTGACTGCCCTGTTTCCAGGGTAACTGACCGCCCTGTTTCCAGGGTAACTGACTGCCCAGTTTCCAGGGTAAATTATCACCCTTTTTCCGGGATAACTAACTGCCCTGTTTCCGGGATAACTGACTGCCCTGTTTCCGGGGTAACTGACTGCCCTGTTTCCAGGGTAACTGATAACCCTGTTTCCGGGGTAACTGACTGCCCTGTTTCCAGGCTAACTGACTGCCCTGTTTCCAGGATAACTGATCACCCTGTTTCCGGGGTAACTGACCACCCTGTTTCCAGGGTCACTGACCACCCTGTTTCCAGGATAACTGACTCCCCTGTTTCCAGGGAAACTGACTGCCCTGTTTCCAGGGTAACTGACTGCCCTGTTTCCGGGGTAACTGACTGCCCTGTTTCCAGGATAACTGATCACTCTGTTTCCGGGGTAACTGATCACTCTGTTTCCGGGGTAACTGACCACCCTGTTTCCGGGGTAACTGACTAATCTGTTTCCAGGGTTACTGACAGCCCTGTTTCTGGGGTAACTGACTGCCCTGTTTCCGGGGTAACTGACCGCCCTGTTTCCAGGATAACTGATCACCCTGTTTCCAGTGCAACTGACCATCCTGTTTCCAGGGTAACTGACTGCCCAGTTTCCAGGGTAACTGACTGCCCTGTTTCCGGGGTAACAGATCTCCCTGTTTCCGGGGTAACTGACCGCCCTGTTTCCAGGATAACTGACCGCCCTATTTCCGGGGTAACTGACTGCCCTGTTTCCAGGATAACTGACTGCCCTGTTTCCGGGATAACTGACTGCCCTGTTTACTGGAAAACTGACCGCCCTGTTTCCAGGTTAACTGACTGCCCAGTTTCCAGAGTAACTGAATACCCTGTTTCCAGGGTAACTGACTGCCCTGTTTCCGGGATAACTGACAGCCCTGTTTCTGGGGTAACTGACTGCCCTGTTTCCGGGGTAACTGACCGCCCTGTTTCCAGGATAACTGATCACCCTGTTTCCAGTGTAACTGACCATCCTGTTTTCAGGGTAACTGACTGCCCAGTTTCCAGGGTAACTGACTGCCCTGTTTCCGGGGTAACAGATCTCCCTGTTTCCGGGGTAACTGACCGCCCTGTTTCCAGGATAACTGACCGCCCTATTTCCGGGGTAACTGACTGCCCTGTTTCCAGGATAACTGACTGCCCTGTTTCCGGGATAACTGACTGCCCTGTTTACTGGATAACTGACCGCCCTGTTTCCAGGTTAACTGACAGCCCTGTTTCCGGGGTAACTGACTGCCCTGTTTCCAGGGTAACTGACTGCCGAGTTTCCAGAGTAACTGAATACCCTGTTTCCAGGGTAACTGACTGCCCTGTTTCCGGGATAACTGACTGCCCTGTTTCCAGGGTAACTGACTGCCCTGTTTCCGGGGTAACTGACTGCCCTGTTTCCAGGCTAACTGACTGCCCTGTTTCCAGGATAACTGATCACCCTGTTTCCGGGATAACTGACTCCCCTGTTTCCAGGGTAACTGACTGCCCTGTTTCCGGGGTAACTGACCGCCCTGTTGCCAGGATAACTGACTGCCCTGTTTCCAGGTTAACTGACAGCCCTGTTTCCAGGGTAACTGACTGCCTTGTTTCCAGGGGAACTGACTGCCCTGTTTCCGCGGTAAATGATCACCCTGTTTCCGGGGTAACTGACTAACCAGTTTCCAGGGTGACTGACTGCCCTGTTTCCAGGGTAACTGACTGCCCAGTTTCCGGGGTAACTGACTGCCCTGTTTCCTGGGTAATTGACTGCCCAGTTTCCAGGTTAACTGACTGCCCTGTTTCCAGGGTCACTGACTGCCCAGTTTCCGGGATAACTGACTCCCCTGTTTCCAGGGTAACTGACTGCCCAGTTTCCGGGGAAACTGACTGCCCTGTTTCCTGAGTAACTGACTGCCCTGCTTCCGGGGTAACTGACTGCCCTGTTTCCAGGGTAACTGACTGTCCAGTTTCCAGGGTAACTGATCACCCTTTTTCTGTGATAACTGACTGCCCTGTATCCGGGATTACTGACTGCCCTGTTTCCGGGGTAACTGATCACCCTGTTTCCGGGGTAACTGTCTAACCAGTTTCCAGGGTGACTGACTGCCCTGTTTCCAGGGTAACTGACTGCCCAGTTTCCGGGTTAACTGACTGCCCTGTTTCCTGGGTAACTGTCTGCCCTGCTTCCGGTGTAACTGACTGCCCTGTTTCCAGGGTAACTGACTGCCCAGTTTCCAGGGTAACTGATCACCCTTTTTCCGGGATAACTGACTGCCCTGTTTCCGGGATAACTGACTGCCCTGTTTCCAGGGTAACTGATCACACTGTTTCCGGGATAACTGTCTGCCCTGTTTCCGGGATAACTGACTGCCCAGTTTCCAGGGTAACTGACTGCCCTGTTTACGGGGTAACTGACTGCCCTGTTTCCAGGGTAACTGACTGCCCAGTTTCCAGGGTAACTGATCACCCTGTTTCCGGGAGAACTGACTGCCCTGTTTCTGGGAGAAATGACTGCCCTGTTTCCAGGGTAACTGACTGCCCTGCTTCCGGGGTAACTGACCGCCCTGTTTCCAGGGTCACTGACCACCCTGTTTCCAGGATAACTGAAAGCCCAATTTCCAGGGTAACTGATCTCCCTGTTTCCGGGGTAACTGATCACCCTGTTTCCGGGTAACTGACTGCCCTGTTTCCGGCGTAACTGACTGGCCTGTTTCCAGGGTAACTGACTGCCCAGTTTCCAGGATAACTGACCGCCCTATTTCCGGGGTAACTGACTGCCCTGTTTCCAGGATAACTGACTGCCCTGTTTCCGGGATAACTGACTGCCCTGTTTACTGGATAACTGACCGCCCTGTTTCCAGGTTAACTGACAGCCCTGTTTCCGGGGTAACTGACTGCCCTGTTTCCAGGGTAACTGACTTCCCAGTTTCCAGAGTAACTGAATACCCTGTTTCCAAGGTAACTGACTGCCCTGTTTCCGGGATAACTGACTGCCCTGTTTCCAGGGTAACTGACTGCCCTGTTTCCGTGGTAACTGACTGCCCTGTTTCCAGGCTAACTGACTGCCCTGTTTCCAGGATAACTGATCACCCTGTTTCCGGGATAACTGACTCCCCTGTTTCCAGGGTAACTGACTGCCCTGTTTCCGGGGTAACTGACCGCCCTGTTGCCAGGATAACTGACTGCCCTGTTTCCAGGTTAACTGACAGCCCTGTTTCCAGGGTAACTGACTGCCTTGTTTCCAGGGGAACTGACTGCCCTGTTTCCGCGGTAAATGATCACCCTGTTTCCGGGGTAACTGACTGCCCTGTTTCCAGGGTAACTGACTGCCCAGTTTCCGGGGTAACTGACTGCCCTGTTTCCTGGGTAATTGACTGCCCAGTTTCCAGGTTAACTGACTGCCCTGTTTCCAGGGTCACTGACTGCCCAGTTTCCGGGATAACTGACTCCCCTGTTTCCAGGGTAACTGACTGCCCAGTTTCCGGGGGAACTGACTGCCCTGTTTCCTGAGTAACTGACTGCCCTGCTTCCGGGGTAACTGACTGCCCTGTTTCCAGGGTAACTGACTGTCCAGTTTCCAGGGTAACTGATCACCCTTTTTCTGTGATAACTGACTGCCCTGTATCCGGGATTACTGACTGCCCTGTTTCCGGGGTAACTGATCACCCTGTTTCCGGGGTAACTGTCTAACCAGTTTCCAGGGTGACTGACTGCCCTGTTTCCAGGGTAACTGACTGCCCAGTTTCCAGGGTAAATTATCACCCTGTTTCCTGGGTAACTGTCTGCCCTGCTTCCGGGGTAACTGACTGCCCTGTTTCCAGGGTAACTGACTGCCCAGTTTCCAGGGTAACTGATCACCCTTTTTCCGGGATAACTGACTGCCCTGTTTCCGGGATAACTGACTGCCCTGTTTCCAGGGTAACTGATCACCCTGTTTCCGGGATAACTGTCTGCCCTGTTTCCGGGATAACTGACTGCCCAGTTTCCAGGGTAACTGACTGCCCTGTTTCCGGGGGAACTGACTGCCCTGTTTCCAGGGTAACTGACTGCCCAGTTTCCAGGGTAACTGATCACCCTGTTTCCGGGAGAACTGACTGCCCTGTTTCTGGGAGAAATGACTGCCCTGTTTCCAGGGTAACTGACTGCCCTGCTTCCGGGGTAACTGACCGCCCTGTTTCCAGGGTCACTGACCACCCTGTTTCCAGGATAACTGAAAGCCCTATTTCCAGGGTAACTGATCTCCCTGTTTCCGGGGTATCTGATCACCCTGTTTCCGGGTAACTGACTGCCCTGTTTCCGGGGGAACTGACTGGCCTGTTTCCAGGGTAACTGACTGCCCAGTTTCCAGGGTAAATGATCAACCTGTTTCTGGGAGAACTGACTGCCCTGTTTCCGGGAGAAATGACTGCCCTGTTTCCAGGTTAACTGACTGCCCTGCTTCCGGGGTAACTGACTGCCCTGTTTCCAGGGTAACTGATCACCCTGTTTCCGGGATAACTGACTTCCCTGTTTCCGGGATAACTGACTGCCCTGTTTCCAGGGTAACTGACTTACCCTGTTTCCGGGGTAACTGACTGCCCTGTTTCCAGGCTAACTGACTGCCCTGTTTCCAGGATAACTGATCACCCTGTTTCCGGGGTAACTGACCGCCCTGTTTCCGGGGTAACTGACCGCCCTGTTTCCTGGGTCACTGACCACCCTGTTTCCAGGATAACTGAAAGTGCTGTTTCCAGGGTAACTGATCTCCCTGTTTCCGGGGTAACTGATCACCCTGTTTCCGGGTAACTGACAGCCCTGTTTCCGGGGTAACTGACTGCCCTGTTTCCAGGGGAACTGATCTCCCTTTTTCCAGTGCAACGGATCACCATGTTTCCGGGGTAACTGACTGCCCTGTTTCCAGGGCAACTGACCGCCCTGTTTCCGGGGGAACTGACTGCCCAGTTTCCAGGGTAACTGACTGCCCAGTTTCCAGGGTAACTAACTGCCCTGTTTCCGGGGTAACTGACTGCCCAGTTTCCAGGGTAACTGACTGCCCTGTTTCCAGGGTAACTGACAGCCCACCTTCCAGTGTAACTGATCACCCTGTTTCCAGGATAATTGACTGCCCTGTTTCCAGGGTAACTGACCGCCCTGTTTCCAGGGTAACTGACTGCCCAGTTTCCAGGGTAAATTATCACCCTATTTCCGGGATAACTAACTGCCCTGTTTCCGGGATAACTGACTGCCCTGTTTCCGGGGTAACTGACTGCCCTGTTTCCAGGGTAACTGATAACCCTGTTTCCGGGGTAACTGACTGCCCTGTTTCCAGGCTAACTGACTGCCCTGTTTCCAGGATAACTGATCACCCTGTTTCCAGGGTAACTGACTGCCCTGTTTCAGGGGTAACTGACCGCCCTGTTTCCAGGATAACTGATCACCCTGTTTCCGGGGTAACTGACCACCCTGTTTCCAGGGTCACTGACCACCCTGTTTCCAGGATAACTGACTCCCCTGTTTCCAGGGTAACTGACTGCCCTGTTTCCAGGGTAACTGACTGCCCTGTTTCCGGGGTAACTGACTGCCCTGTTTCCAGGATAACTGATCACTCTGTTTCCGGGGTAACTGATCACTCTGTTTCCGGGGTAACTCACCACCCTGTTTCCGGGGTAATTGACTAATCTGTTTCCAGGGTTACTGACAGCCCTGTTTCTGGGGTAACTGACTGCCCTGTTTCCGGGGTAACTGACCGCCCTGTTTCCAGGATAACTGATCACCCTTTTTCCAGTGCAACTGACCATCCTGTTTCCAGGGTAACTGACTGCCCAGTTTCCAGGGTAACTGACTGCCCTGTTTCCGGGGTAACAGATCTCCCTGTTTCCGGGGTAACTGACCGCCCTGTTTCCAGGATAACTGACCGCCCTATTTCCGGGGGAACTGACTGCCCTGTTTCCAGGATAACTGACTGCCCTGTTTCCGGGATAACTGACTGCCCTGTTTACTGGAAAACTGACCGCCCTGTTTCCAGGTTAACTGACTGCCCTGTTTCCGGAATAACTGACTGCCCTGTTTCCAGGGTAACTGACTGCCCAGTTTCCAGAGTAACTGAATACCCGGTTTCCAGGGTAACTGACTGCCCTGTTTCCGGGATAACTGACTGCCCTGTTTCCAGGGTAACTGATCACCCTGTTTCCAGGGTAACTGACTGCCCTGTTTCCAGGGGAACTGACTGCCCTGTTTCCGGGGTAAATGATCACCCTGTTTCCGGGGTAACTGACTAACCAGTTTCCAGGGTGACTGACTGCCCTGTTTCCAGGGTAACTGACTGCCCAGTTTCCGGGGTAACTGACTGCCCTGTTTCCTGGGTAATTGACTGCCCAGTTTCCAGGTTAACTGACTGCCCAGTTTCCAGGGTAACTGATCACCCTTTTTCCGGGATAACTGACTGCCCTGTTTCCGGGATAACTGACTGCCCTGTTTCCAGGGTAACTGATCACCCTGTTTCCGGGATAACTGACTCCCATGTTTCCAGGGTAACTGACTGCCCAGTTTCCGGGGGAACTGACTGCCCTGTTTCCTGAGTAACTGACTGCCCTGCTTCCGGGGTAACTGACTGCCCTGTTTCCAGGGTAACTGACTGCCCAGTTTCCAGGGTAACTGATCACCCTTTTTCCGTGATAACTGACTGCCCTGTTTCCGGGATTACTGACTGCCCTGTTTCCGGGGTAACTGATCACCCTGTTTCCGGGGTAACTGTCTAACCAGTTTCCAGGGTGACTGACTGCCCTGTTTCCAGGGTAACTGACTGCCCAGTTTCCGAGTTAACTGACTGCCCTGTTTCCTGGGTAACTGTCTGCCCTGCTTCCGGGGTAACTGACTGCCCTGTTTCCAGGGTAACTGACTGCCCAGTTTCCAGGGTAACTGATCAACCTTTTTCCGGGATAACTGACTGCCCTGTTTCCGGGATAACTGACTGCCCTGTTTCCAGGGTAACTGATCACCCTGTTTCCGGGATAACTGTCTGCCCTGTTTCCGGGATAACTGACTGCCCAGTTTCCAGGGTAACTGACTGCCCTGTTTCCGGGGTAATTGACTGTCCTGTTTCCAGGGTAACTGACTGCCCAGTTTCCAGGGGAACTGATCACCCTGTTTCCGGGAGAACTGACTGCCCTGTTTCTGGGAGAAATGACTGCCCTGTTTCCAGGGTAACTGACTGCCCTGCTTCCGGGGTAACTGACCGCCCTGTTTCCAGGGTCACTGACCACCCTGTTTCCAGGATAACTGAAAGCCCTATTTCCAGGGTAACTGATCTCCCTGTTTCCGGGGTAACTGATCACCCTGTTTCCGGGTAACTGACTGCCCTGTTTCCGGGGTAACTGACTGCCCTGTCTCCAGGGTAACTGATCTCCCTGTTTCCAGTGCAACGGATCACCATGTTTCCGGGGTAACTGACTGCCCTGTTTCCAGGGCAACTGACCGCCCTGTTTCCGGGGGAACTGACTGCCCAGTTTCCAGGGTAACTGACTGCCCAGTTTCCAGGGTAACTAACTGCCCTGTTTCCGGGGTAACTGACTGCCCAGTTTCCAGGGTAACTGACTGCTCTGTTTCCAGGGTACTGACTGCCCTGTCTCCAGGGTAACTGATCTCCCTGCTTCCAGTGCAACGGATCACCATGTTTCCGGGGTAACTGACTGCCCTGTTTCCAGGGCAACTGACCGCCCTGTTTCCGGGGGAACTGACTGCCCAGTTTCCAGGGTAACTGACTGCCCAGTTTCCAGGGTAACTAACTGCCCTGTTTCCGGGGTAACTGACTGCCCAGTTTCCAGGGTAACTGACTGCTCTGTTTCCAGGGTAACTGACAGCCCACCTTCCAGTGCAACTGATCACCCTGTTTCCCGGATAATTGACTGCCCTGTTTCCAGGGTAACTGACCGCCCTGTTTCCAGGGTAACTGACTGCCCAGTTTCCAGGGTAAATTATCACCCTGTTTCAGGGATAACTAACTGCCCTGTTTCCGGGATAACTGACTGCCCTGTTTCCGGGGTAACTGATCACCCTGTTTCCAGGGTAACTGACTGCCCAGTTTCCAGGGTAACTGACTGCCCTGTTTCCGGGGTAACAGATCTCCCTGTTTCCGGGGTAACTGACCGCCCTGTTTCCAGGATAACTGTCCGCCCTATTTCCGGGGTAACTGACTGCCCTGTTTCCAGGATAACTGACTGCCCTGTTTCCGGGATAACTGACTGCCCTGTTTCCTGGAAAACTGACCGCCCTGTTTCCAGGTTAACTGACTGCCCTGTTTCCGGAATAACTGACTGCCCTGTTTCCAGGGTAACTGACTGCCCAGTTTCCAGAGTAACTGAATACCCTGTTTCCAGGGTAACTGACTGCCCTGTTTCCGGGATAACTGACTGCCCTGTTTCCAGGGTAACTGATCACCCTGTTTCCAGGGTAACTGACTGCCCTGTTTCCAGGGGAACTGACTGCCCTGTTTCCGGGGTAAATGATCACCCTGTTTCCGGGGTAACTGACTAACCAGTTTCCAGGGTGACTGACTGCCCTGTTTCCAGGGTAACTGACTGCCCAGTTTCCGGGGTAACTGACTGCCCTGTTTCCTGGGTAATTGACTGCCCAGTTTCCAGGTTAACTGACTGCCCAGTTTCCAGGGTAACTGATCACCCTTTTTCCGGGATAACTGACTGCCCTGTTTCCGGGATAACTGACTGCCCTGTTTCCAGGGTAACTGATCACCCTGTTTCCGGGATAACTGTCTGCCCTGTTTCCGGGATAACTGACTGCCCAGTTTCCAGGGTAACAGACTGCCCTGTTTCCGGAGTAACTGACCATCCTGTTTCCAGGGTCACTGACCACCCTGTTTCCAGGATAACTGAAAGCCCTGTTTCCAGGGTAACTGACTGCCCTGTTTCCGGGAAAACTGTCTGCCCTGTTTCCTGGGTAACTGACTGCCCTGCTTCCGGGGTAACTGACTGGCCTGTTTCCAGGGTAACTGACTGCCCAGTTTCCAGGGTAACTGATCAACCTTTTTCCGGGATAACTGACTGCCCTGTTTCCGGGATAACTGACTGCCCTGTTTCCAGGGTAACTGATCACCCTGTTTCCGGGATAACTGTCTGCCCTGTTTCCGGGATAACTGACTGCCCAGTTTCCAGGGTAACAGACTGCCCTGTTTCCGGGGTAACTGACTGCCCTGTTTCCAGGGTAACTGACTGCCCAGTTTCCAGGGTAACTGATCACCCTGTTTCCGGGAGAACTGACTGCCCTGTTTCCGGGAGAAATGACTGCCCTGTTTCCAGGGTAACTGACTGCCCTGCTTCCGGGGTAACTGACTGCCCTGTTTCCAGGGTAACTGATCACCCTGTTTCCGGGATAACTGACAGCCCTGTTTCCAGGGTAACTGACTGCCTTGTTTCCAGGGGAACTGACTGCCCTGTTTCCGCGGTAAATGATCACCCTGTTTCCGGGGTAACTGACTAACCAGTTTCCAGGGTGACTGACTGCCCTGTTTCCAGGGTAACTGACTGCCCAGTTTCCGGGGTAACTGACTGCCCTGTTTCCTGGGTAATTGACTGCCCAGTTTCCAGGTTAACTGACTGCCCTGTTTCCAGGGTCACTGACTGCCCAGTTTCCGGGATAACTGACTCCCCTGTTTCCAGGGTAACTGACTGCCCAGTTTCCGGGGAAACTGACTGCCCTGTTTCCTGAGTAACTGACTGCCCTGCTTCCGGGGTAACTGACTGCCCTGTTTCCAGGGTAACTGACTGTCCAGTTTCCAGGGTAACTGATCACCCTTTTTCTGTGATAACTGACTGCCCTGTATCCGGGATTACTGACTGCCCTGTTTCCGGGGTAACTGATCACCCTGTTTCCGGGGTAACTGTCTAACCAGTTTCCAGGGTGACTGACTGCCCTGTTTCCAGGGTAACTGACTGCCCAGTTTGCGGGTTAACTGACTGCCCTGTTTCCTGGGTAACTGTCTGCCCTGCTTCCGGTGTAACTGACTGCCCTGTTTCCAGGGTAACTGACTGCCCAGTTTCCAGGGTAACTGATCACCCTTTTTCCGGGATAACTGACTGCCCTGTTTCCGGGATAACTGACTGCCCTGTTTCCAGGGTAACTGATCACACTGTTTCCGGGATAACTGTCTGCCCTGTTTCCGGGATAACTGACTGCCCAGTTTCCAGGGTAACTGACTGCCCTGTTTACGGGGTAACTGACTGCCCTGTTTCCAGGGTAACTGACTGCCCAGTTTCCAGGGTAACTGATCACCCTGTTTCCGGGAGAACTGACTGCCCTGTTTCTGGGAGAAATGACTGCCCTGTTTCCAGGGTAACTGACTGCCCTGCTTCCGGGGTAACTGACCGCCCTGTTTCCAGGGTCACTGACCACCCTGTTTCCAGGATAACTGAAAGCCCAATTTCCAGGGTAACTGATCTCCCTGTTTCCGGGGTAACTGATCACCCTGTTTCCGGGTAACTGACTGCCCTGTTTCCGGCGTAACTGACTGGCCTGTTTCCAGGGTAACTGACTGCCCAGTTTCCAGGATAACTGACCGCCCTATTTCCGGGGTAACTGACTGCCCTGTTTCCAGGATAACTGACTGCCCTGTTTCCGGGATAACTGACTGCCCTGTTTACTGGATAACTGACCGCCCTGTTTCCAGGTTAACTGACAGCCCTGTTTCCGGGGTAACTGACTGCCCTGTTTCCAGGGTAACTGACTTCCCAGTTTCCAGAGTAACTGAATACCCTGTTTCCAAGGTAACTGACTGCCCTGTTTCCGGGATAACTGACTGCCCTGTTTCCAGGGTAACTGACTGCCCTGTTTCCGTGGTAACTGACTGCCCTGTTTCCAGGCTAACTGACTGCCCTGTTTCCAGGATAACTGATCACCCTGTTTCCGGGATAACTGACTCCCCTGTTTCCAGGGTAACTGACTGCCCTGTTTCCGGGGTAACTGACCGCCCTGTTGCCAGGATAACTGACTGCCCTGTTTCCAGGTTAACTGACAGCCCTGTTTCCAGGGTAACTGACTGCCTTGTTTCCAGGGGAACTGACTGCCCTGTTTCCGCGGTAAATGATCACCCTGTTTCCGGGGTAACTGACTGCCCTGTTTCCAGGGTAACTGACTGCCCAGTTTCCGGGGTAACTGACTGCCCTGTTTCCTGGGTAATTGACTGCCCAGTTTCCAGGTTAACTGACTGCCCTGTTTCCAGGGTCACTGACTGCCCAGTTTCCGGGATAACTGACTCCCCTGTTTCCAGGGTAACTGACTGCCCAGTTTCCGGGGGAACTGACTGCCCTGTTTCCTGAGTAACTGACTGCCCTGCTTCCGGGGTAACTGACTGCCCTGTTTCCAGGGTAACTGACTGTCCAGTTTCCAGGGTAACTGATCACCCTTTTTCTGTGATAACTGACTGCCCTGTATCCGGGATTACTGACTGCCCTGTTTCCGGGGTAACTGATCACCCTGTTTCCGGGGTAACTGTCTAACCAGTTTCCAGGGTGACTGACTGCCCTGTTTCCAGGGTAACTGACTGCCCAGTTTCCAGGGTAAATTATCACCCTGTTTCCTGGGTAACTGTCTGCCCTGCTTCCGGGGTAACTGACTGCCCTGTTTCCAGGGTAACTGACTGCCCAGTTTCCAGGGTAACTGATCACCCTTTTTCCGGGATAACTGACTGCCCTGTTTCCGGGATAACTGACTGCCCTGTTTCCAGGGTAACTGATCACCCTGTTTCCGGGATAACTGTCTGCCCTGTTTCCGGGATAACTGACTGCCCAGTTTCCAGGGTAACTGACTGCCCTGTTTCCGGGGGAACTGACTGCCCTGTTTCCAGGGTAACTGACTGCCCAGTTTCCAGGGTAACTGATCACCCTGTTTCCGGGAGAACTGACTGCCCTGTTTCTGGGAGAAATGACTGCCCTGTTTCCAGGGTAACTGACTGCCCTGCTTCCGGGGTAACTGACCGCCCTGTTTCCAGGGTCACTGACCACCCTGTTTCCAGGATAACTGAAAGCCCTATTTCCAGGGTAACTGATCTCCCTGTTTCCGGGGTATCTGATCACCCTGTTTCCGGGTAACTGACTGCCCTGTTTCCGGGGGAACTGACTGGCCTGTTTCCAGGGTAACTGACTGCCCAGTTTCCAGGGTAAATGATCAACCTGTTTCTGGGAGAACTGACTGCCCTGTTTCCGGGAGAAATGACTGCCCTGTTTCCAGGTTAACTGACTGCCCTGCTTCCGGGGTAACTGACTGCCCTGTTTCCAGGGTAACTGATCACCCTGTTTCCGGGATAACTGACTGCCCTGTTTCCGGGATAACTGACTGCCCTGTTTCCAGGGTAACTGACTTACCCTGTTTCCGGGGTAACTGACTGCCCTGTTTCCAGGCTAACTGACTGCCCTGTTTCCAGGATAACTGATCACCCTGTTTCCGGGGTAACTGACCGCCCTGTTTCCGGGGTAACTGACCGCCCTGTTTCCTGGGTCACTGACCACCCTGTTTCCAGGATAACTGAAAGTGCTGTTTCCAGGGTAACTGATCTCCCTGTTTCCGGGGTAACTGATCACCCTGTTTCCGGGTAACTGACAGCCCTGTTTCCGGGGCAACTGACTGCCCTGTTTCCAGGGGAACTGATCTCCCTTTTTCCAGTGCAACGGATCACCATGTTTCCGGGGTAACTGACTGCCCTGTTTCCAGGGCAACTGACCGCCCTGTTTCCGGGGGAACTGACTGCCCAGTTTCCAGGGTAACTGACTGCCCAGTTTCCAGGGTAACTAACTGCCCTGTTTCCGGGGTAACTGACTGCCCAGTTTCCAGGGTAACTGACTGCCCTGTTTCCAGGGTAACTGACAGCCCACCTTCCAGTGTAACTGATCACCCTGTTTCCAGGATAATTGACTGCCCTGTTTCCAGGGTAACTGACCGCCCTGTTTCCAGGGTAACTGACTGCCCAGTTTCCAGGGTAAATTATCACCCTATTTCCGGGATAACTAACTGCCCTGTTTCCGGGATAACTGACTGCCCTGTTTCCGGGGTAACTGACTGCCCTGTTTCCAGGGTAACTGATAACCCTGTTTCCGGGGTAACTGACTGCCCTGTTTCCAGGCTAACTGACTGCCCTGTTTCCAGGATAACTGATCACCCTGTTTCCGGGGTAACTGACTGCCCTGTTTCAGGGGTAACTGACCGCCCTGTTTCCAGGATAACTGATCACCCTGTTTCCGGGGTAACTGACCACCCTGTTTCCAGGGTCACTGACCACCCTGTTTCCAGGATAACTGACTCCCCTGTTTCCAGGGTAACTGACTGCCCTGTTTCCAGGGTAACTGACTGCCCTGTTTCCGGGGTAACTGACTGCCCTGTTTCCAGGATAACTGATCACTCTGTTTCCGGGGTAACTGATCACTCTGTTTCCGGGGTAACTCACCACCCTGTTTCCGGGGTAATTGACTAATCTGTTTCCAGGGTTACTGACAGCCCTGTTTCTGGGGTAACTGACTGCCCTGTTTCCGGGGTAACTGACCGCCCTGTTTCCAGGATAACTGATCACCCTTTTTCCAGTGCAACTGACCATCCTGTTTCCAGGGTAACTGACTGCCCAGTTTCCAGGGTAACTGACTGCCCTGTTTCCGGGGTAACAGATCTCCCTGTTTCCGGGGTAACTGACCGCCCTGTTTCCAGGATAACTGACCACCCTATTTCCGGGGGAACTGACTGCCCTGTTTCCAGGATAACTGACTGCCCTGTTTCCGGGATAACTGACTGCCCTGTTTACTGGAAAACTGACCGCCCTGTTTCCAGGTTAACTGACTGCCCTGTTTCCGGAATAACTGACTGCCCTGTTTCCAGGGTAACTGACTGCCCAGTTTCCAGAGTAACTGAATACCCGGTTTCCAGGGTAACTGACTGCCCTGTTTCCGGGATAACTGACTGCCCTGTTTCCAGGGTAACTGATCACCCTGTTTCCAGGGTAACTGACTGCCCTGTTTCCAGGGGAACTGACTGCCCTGTTTCCGGGGTAAATGATCACCCTGTTTCCGGGGTAACTGACTAACCAGTTTCCAGGGTGACTGACTGCCCTGTTTCCAGGGTAACTGACTGCCCAGTTTCCGAGTTAACTGACTGCCCTGTTTCCTGGGTAACTGTCTGCCCTGCTTCCGGGGTAACTGACTGCCCTGTTTCCAGGGTAACTGACTGCCCAGTTTCCAGGGTAACTGATCAACCTTTTTCCGGGATAACTGACTGCCCTGTTTCCGGGATAACTGACTGCCCTGTTTCCAGGGTAACTGATCACCCTGTTTCCGGGATAACTGTCTGCCCTGTTTCCGGGATAACTGACTGCCCAGTTTCCAGGGTAACTGACTGCCCTGTTTCCGGGGTAACTGACTGTCCTGTTTCCAGGGTAACTGACTGCCCAGTTTCCAGGGTAACTGATCACCCTGTTTCCGGGAGAACTGACTGCCCTGTTTCTGGGAGAAATGACTGCCCTGTTTCCAGGGTAACTGACTGCCCTGCTTCCGGGGTAACTGACCGCCCTGTTTCCAGGGTCACTGACCACCCTGTTTCCAGGATAACTGAAAGCCCTATTTCCAGGGTAACTGATCTCCCTGTTTCCGGGGTAACTGATCACCCTGTTTCCGGGTAACTGACTGCCCTGTTTCCGTGGTAACTGACTGCCCTGTCTCCAGGGTAACTGATCTCCCTGTTTCCAGTGCAACGGATCACCATGTTTCCGGGGTAACTGACTGCCCTGTTTCCAGGGCAACTGACCGCCCTATTTCCGGGGGAACTGACTGCCCTGTTTCCAGGATAACTGACTGCCCTGTTTCCGGGATAACTGACTGCCCTGTTTACTGGAAAACTGACCGCCCTGTTTCCAGGTTAACTGACTGCCCTGTTTCCGGAATAACTGACTGCCCTGTTTCCAGGGTAACTGACTGCCCAGTTTCCAGAGTAACTGAATACCCGGTTTCCAGGGTAACTGACTGCCCTGTTTCCGGGATAACTGACTGCCCTGTTTCCAGGGTAACTGATCACCCTGTTTCCAGGGTAACTGACTGCCCTGTTTCCAGGGGAACTGACTGCCCTGTTTCCGGGGTAAATGATCACCCTGTTTCCGGGGTAACTGACTAACCAGTTTCCAGGGTGACTGACTGCCCTGTTTCCAGGGTAACTGACTGCCCAGTTTCCGGGGTAACTGACTGCCCTGTTTCCTGGGTAATTGACTGCCCAGTTTCCAGGTTAACTGACTGCCCAGTTTCCAGGGTAACTGATCACCCTTTTTCCGGGATAACTGACTGCCCTGTTTCCGGGATAACTGACTGCCCTGTTTCCAGGGTAACTGATCACCCTGTTTCCGGGATAACTGACTCCCATGTTTCCAGGGTAACTGACTGCCCAGTTTCCGGGGGAACTGACTGCCCTGTTTCCTGAGTAACTGACTGCCCTGCTTCCGGGGTAACTGACTGCCCTGTTTCCAGGGTAACTGACTGCCCAGTTTCCAGGGTAACTGATCACCCTTTTTCCGTGATAACTGACTGCCCTGTTTCCGGGATTACTGACTGCCCTGTTTCCGGGGTAACTGATCACCCTGTTTCCGGGGTAACTGTCTAACCAGTTTCCAGGGTGACTGACTGCCCTGTTTCCAGGGTAACTGACTGCCCAGTTTCCGAGTTAACTGACTGCCCTGTTTCCTGGGTAACTGTCTGCCCTGCTTCCGGGGTAACTGACTGCCCTGTTTCCAGGGTAACTGACTGCCCAGTTTCCAGGGTAACTGATCAACCTTTTTCCGAGATAACTGACTGCCCTGTTTCCGGGATAACTGACTGCCCTGTTTCCAGGGTAACTGATCACCCTGTTTCCGGGATAACTGTCTGCCCTGTTTCCGGGATAACTGACTGCCCAGTTTCCAGGGTAACTGACTGCCCTGTTTCCGGGGTAACTGACTGTCCTGTTTCCAGGGTAACTGACTGCCCAGTTTCCAGGGGAACTGATCACCCTGTTTCCGGGAGAACTGACTGCCCTGTTTCTGGGAGAAATGACTGCCCTGTTTCCAGGGTAACTGACTGCCCTGCTTCCGGGGTAACTGACCGCCCTGTTTCCAGGGTCACTGACCACCCTGTTTCCAGGATAACTGAAAGCCCTATTTCCAGGGTAACTGATCTCCCTGTTTCCGGGGTAACTGATCACCCTGTTTCCGGGTAACTGACTGCCCTGTTTCCGGGGTAACTGACTGCCCTGTCTCCAGGGTAACTGATCTCCCTGTTTCCAGTGCAACGGATCACCATGTTTCCGGGGTAACTGACTGCCCTGTTTCCAGGGCAACTGACCGCCCTGTTTCCGGGGGAACTGACTGCCCAGTTTCCAGGGTAACTGACTGCCCAGTTTCCAGGGTAACTAACTGCCCTGTTTCCGGGGTAACTGACTGCCCAGTTTCCAGGGTAACTGACTGCTCTGTTTCCAGGGTACTGACTGCCCTGTCTCCAGGGTAACTGATCTCCCTGTTTCCAGTGCAACGGATCACCATGTTTCCGGGGTAACTGACTGCCCTGTTTCCAGGGCAACTGACCGCCCTGTTTCCGGGGGAACTGACTGCCCAGTTTCCAGGGTAACTGACTGCCCAGTTTCCAGGGTAACTAACTGCCCTGTTTCCGGGGTAACTGACTGCCCAGTTTCCAGGGTAACTGACTGCTCTGTTTCCAGGGTAACTGACAGCCCACCTTCCAGTGCAACTGATCACCCTGTTTCCCGGATAATTGACTGCCCTGTTTCCAGGGTAACTGACCGCCCTGTTTCCAGGGTAACTGACTGCCCAGTTTCCAGGGTAAATTATCACCCTGTTTCAGGGATAACTAACTGCCCTGTTTCCGGGATAACTGACTGCCCTGTTTCCGGGGTAACTGATCACCCTGTTTCCAGGGTAACTGACTGCCCAGTTTCCAGGGTAACTGACTGCCCTGTTTCCGGGGTAACAGATCTCCCTGTTTCCGGGGTAACTGACCGCCCTGTTTCCAGGATAACTGTCCGCCCTATTTCCGGGGTAACTGACTGCCCTGTTTCCAGGATAACTGACTGCCCTGTTTCCGGGATAACTGACTGCCCTGTTTCCTGGAAAACTGACCGCCCTGTTTCCAGGTTAACTGACTGCCCTGTTTCCGGAATAACTGACTGCCCTGTTTCCAGGGTAACTGACTGCCCAGTTTCCAGAGTAACTGAATACCCTGTTTCCAGGGTAACTGACTGCCCTGTTTCCGGGATAACTGACTGCCCTGTTTCCAGGGTAACTGATCACCCTGTTTCCAGGGTAACTGACTGCCCTGTTTCCAGGGGAACTGACTGCCCTGTTTCCGGGGTAAATGATCACCCTGTTTCCGGGGTAACTGACTAACCAGTTTCCAGGGTGACTGACTGCCCTGTTTCCAGGGTAACTGACTGCCCAGTTTCCGGGGTAACTGACTGCCCTGTTTCCTGGGTAATTGACTGCCCAGTTTCCAGGTTAACTGACTGCCCAGTTTCCAGGGTAACTGATAACCCTTTTTCCGGGATAACTGACTGCCCTGTTTCCGGGATAACTGACTGCCCTGTTTCCAGGGTAACTGATCACCCTGTTTCCGGGATAACTGACTCCCATGTTTCCAGGGTAACTGACTGCCCAGTTTCCGGGGGAACTGACTGCCCTGTTTCCAGGGTAACTGACTGCCCTGCTTCCGGGGTAACTGACTGCCCTGTTTCCAGGGTAACTGACTGCCCAGTTTCCAGGGTAACTGATCACCCTTTTTCCGTGATAACTGACTGCCCTGTTTCCGGGATTACTGACTGCCCTGTTTCCGGGGTAACTGATCACCCTGTTTCCGGGGTAACTGTCTAACCAGTTTCCAGGGTGACTGACTGCCCTGTTTCCAGGGTAACTGACTGCCCAGTTTCCGAGTTAACTGACTGCCCTGTTTCCTGGGTAACTGTCTGCCCTGCTTCCGGGGTAACTGACTGCCCTGTTTCCAGGGTAACTGACTGCCCAGTTTCCAGGGTAACTGATCAACCTTTTTCCGGGATAACTGACTGCCCTGTTTCCGGGATAACTGACTGCCCTGTTTCCAGGGTAACTGATCACCCTGTTTCCGGGATAACTGTCTGCCCTGTTTCCGGGATAACTGACTGCCCAGTTTCCAGGGTAACTGACTGCCCTGTTTCCGGGGTAACTGACTGTCCTGTTTCCAGGGTAACTGACTGCCCAGTTTCCAGGGTAACTGATCACCCTGTTTCCGGGAGAACTGACTGCCCTGTTTCTGGGAGAAATGACTGCCCTGTTTCCAGGGTAACTGACTGCCCTGCTTCCGGGGTAACTGACCGCCCTGTTTCCAGGGTCACTGACCACCCTGTTTCCAGGATAACTGAAAGCCCTATTTCCAGGGTAACTGATCTCCCTGTTTCCGGGGTAACTGATCACCCTGTTTCCGGGTAACTGACTGCCCTGTTTCCGTGGTAACTGACTGCCCTGTCTCCAGGGTAACTGATCTCCCTGTTTCCAGTGCAACGGATCACCATGTTTCCGGGGTAACTGACTGCCCTGTTTCCAGGGCAACTGACCGCCCTGTTTCCGGGGTAACTGACTGCCCAGTTTCCAGGGTAACTAACTGCCCTGTTTCCGGGGTAACTGACTGCCCTGTTTCCGGGGTAACTGATCACCCTGTTTCCAGGGTAACTGACTGCCCAGTTTCCAGGGTAACTGACTGCCCTGTTTCCGGGGTAACAGATCTCCCTGTTTCCGGGGTAACTGACCGCCCTGTTTCCAGGATAACTGACCGCCCTATTTCCGGGGTAACTGACTGCCCTGTTTCCAGGATAACTGACTGCCCTGTTTCCGGGATAACTGACTGCTCTGTTTACTGGAAAACTGACCGCCCTGTTTCCAGGTTAACTGACTGCCCTGTTTCCGGAATAACTGACTGCCCTGTTTCCAGGGTAACTGACTGCCCAGTTTCCAGAGTAACTGAATACCCTGTTTCCAGGGTAACTGACTGCCCTGTTTCCGGGATAACTGACTGCCCTGTTTCCAGGGTAACTGATCACCCTGTTTCCAGGGTAACTGACTGCCCTGTTTCCAGGGGAACTGACTGCCCTGTTTCCGGGGTAAATGATCACCCTGTTTCCGGGGTAACTGACTAACCAGTTTCCAGGGTGACTGACTGCCCTGTTTCCAGGGTAACTGACTGCCCAGTTTCCGGGGTAACTGACTGCCCTGTTTCCTGGGTAATTGACTGCCCAGTTTCCAGGTTAACTGACTGCCCAGTTTCCAGGGTAACTGATCACCCTTTTTCCGGGATAACTGACTGCCCTGTTTCCGGGATAACTGACTGCCCTGTTTCCAGGGTAACTGATCACCCTGTTTCCGGGATAACTGACTCCCATGTTTCCAGGGTAACTGACTGCCCAGTTTCCGGGGGAACTGACTGCCCTGTTTCCTGAGTAACTGACTGCCCTGCTTCCGGGGTAACTGACTGCCCTGTTTCCAGGGTAACTGACTGCCCAGTTTCCAGGGTAACTGATCACCCTTTTTCCGTGATAACTGACTGCCCTGTTTCCGGGATTACTGACTGCCCTGTTTCCGGGGTAACTGATCACCCTGTTTCCGGGGTAACTGTCTAACCAGTTTCCAGGGTGACTGACTGCCCTGTTTCCAGGGTAACTGACTGCCCAGTTTCCGAGTTAACTGACTGCCCTGTTTCCTGGGTAACTGTCTGCCCTGCTTCCGGGGTAACTGACTGCCCTGTTTCCAGGGTAACTGACTGCCCAGTTTCCAGGGTAACTGATCAACCTTTTTCCGGGATAACTGACTGCCCTGTTTCCGGGATAACTGACTGCCCTGTTTCCAGGGTAACTGATCACCCTGTTTCCGGGATAACTGTCTGCCCTGTTTCCGGGATAACTGACTGCCCAGTTTCCAGGGTAACTGACTGCCCTGTTTCCGGGGTAACTGACTGTCCTGTTTCCAGGGTAACTGACTGCCCAGTTTCCAGGGGAACTGATCACCCTGTTTCCGGGAGAACTGACTGCCCTGTTTCTGGGAGAAATGACTGCCCTGTTTCCAGGGTAACTGACTGCCCTGCTTCCGGGGTAACTGACCGCCCTGTTTCCAGGGTCACTGACCACCCTGTTTCCAGGATAACTGAAAGCCCTATTTCCAGGGTAACTGATCTCCCTGTTTCCGTGGTAACTGATCACCCTGTTTCCGGGTAACTGACTGCCCTGTTTGCGGGGTAACTGACTGCCCTGTCTCCAGGGTAACTGATCTCCCTGTTCCCAGTGCAACGGATCACCATGTTTCCGGGGTAACTGACTGCCCTGTTTCCAGGGCAACAGATCGCCCTGTTTCCGGGGGAACTGACTGCCCAGTTTCCAGGGTAACTGACTGCCCAGTTTCCAGGGTAACTAACTGCCCTGTTTCCGGGGTAACTGACTGCCCAGTTTCCAGGGTAACTGACTGCTCTGTTTCCAGGGTAACTGACAGCCCACCTTCCAGTGCAACTGATCACCCTGTTTCCCGGATAATTGACTGCCCTGTTTCCAGGGTAACTGACCGCCCTGTTTCCAGGGTAACTGACTGCCCAGTTTCCAGGGTAAATTATCACCCTGTTTCCGGGATAACTAACTGCCCTGTTTCCGGGATAACTGACTGCCCTGTTTCCGGGGTAACTGATCACCCTGTTTCCAGGGTAACTGACTGCCCAGTTTCCGGGGTAACTGACTTCATGTTTCCAGGGTAACTGACTGCCCTGTTTCCGGGATAACTGACTGCCCTGTTTCCAGGGTAACTGATAACCCTGTTTCCGGGATAACTGACTGCCCTGTTTCCAGGGTATCAGACTGCCCAGTTTCCAGAGTAACTGAATACCTGTTTCCAGGGTAACAGATCACCCTGTTTCCGGAATAACTGACTGCCCTGATTCCAAGATAACTGACTGCCCTGTTTCCAGGGTAACTGACTGCCCTGTTTCCGGGGTAACTGACTGCCCTGTTTCCAGGCTAACTGACTGCCCTGTTTCCAGGATAACGGATCACCCTGTTTCCGGGGTAACTGACTGCCCTTTTTCCGGGGTAACTGACCGCCCTGTTTCCAGGATAACTGATCACCCTGTTTCCGGGGTAACTGAGCACCCTGTTTCCAGGGTCACTGACCACCCTGTTTCCAGGATAACTGAAAGCCCTATTTCCAGGGTAACTGATCTCCCTGTTTCCGGGTAACTGACTGCCCTGTTTCCGGGGTAACTGACTGCCCTGTTTCCAGGGGAACTGACTGCCCAGTTTCCAGGGTAACTGACTGCCCAGTTTCCAGGGTAACTAACTGCCCTGTTTCCGGGGTAACTGACTGCCCTGTTTCCGGGGTAACTGACTGCCCAGTTTCCAGGGTAACTGACTGCTCTGTTTCCAGGGAATCTGACAGCCCACCTTCCAGTGTAACTGATCACCCTGTTTCCAGGATAATTGACTGCCCTGTTTCCAGGGTAACTGACCGCCCTTTTTCCAGGGTAACTGAGCACCCTGTTTCCAGGGTCACTGACCACCCTGTTTCCAGGATAACTGAAAGCCCTATTTCCAGGGTAACTGATCTCCCTGTTTCCAGTGCAACGGATCACCATGTTTCCGGGGTAACTGACTGCCCTGTTTCCAGGGCAACTGACCGCCCTGTTTCCGGGGGAACTGACTGCCCAGTTTCCAGGGTAACTGACTGCCCAGTTTCCAGGGTAACTAACTGCCCTGTTTCCGGGGTAACTGACTGCCCAGTTTCCAGGGTAACTGACTGCTCTGTTTCCAGGGAATCTGACAGCCCACCTTCCAGTGTAACTGATCACCCAGTTTCCAGGATAATTGACTGCCCTGTTTCCAGGGTAACTGACCGCCCTTTTTCCAGGGTAACTGACTGCCCAGTTTCCAGGGTAAATTATCACCCTGTTTCCGGGATAACTAACTGCCCTGTTTCCGGGATAACTGATCACCCTGTTTCCGGGGTAACTGACTGCCCAGTTTCCGGGGTAACTGACTTCCCTGTTTCCAGGGTAACTGACTGCCCTGTTTCCGGGATAACTGACTGCCCTGTTTCCAGGGTAACTGAGAACCCTGTTTCCGGGATAACTGACTGCCCTGTTTCCAGGGTAACTGACTGCCCAGTTTCCAGAGTAACTGAATAACCAGTTTCCCGGGTAACAGATCACCCTGTTTCCGGGATAACTGACTGCCCTGTTTCCAAGATAACTGACTGCCCTGTTTCCAGGGTAACTGAATGCCCTGTTTCCAGGGTAACTGACTGCCCTGTTTCCAGGCTAACTGACTGCCCTGTTTCCAGGATAACTGATCACCCTGTTTCCGGGGTAACTGACTGCCCTGTTTCCGGGGTAACTGACCACCCTGTTTCCAGGATAACTGATCACCCTGTTTCCGGGGTAACTGACCACCCTGTTTCCGGGGTAACTGACCACCCTGTTTCCAGGGTCACTGACCACCCAGTTTCCAGGATAACTGACTGCCCTGTTTCCGGGGTAACTGATCTCCCTGTTTCCGGGGTTACTGACCGCCCTGTTTCCAGGATAACTGACCTACCTATTTACAGGTTAACTGACTGCCCTGTTCCCATGGGAACTGACTGCCCTGTTTCCGGGGTAACAGATCACCCTGTTTCCGGGGTAACTGACTAACCAGTTTCCATGGTGACTGACTGCCCTGTTTCCAGGGTAACTGTCTGCCCAGTTTCCGGGGTAACTGACTGCCCTGTTTCCAGGGTAACTGATCACCCTGTTTCCGGGATAACTGACTGCCCTGTTTCCGGGATAACTGACTGCCCTGTTTCCAGGGTAACTGACATACCCTGTTTCCGGGGTAACTGATGCCCTGTTTCCAGGCGAACTGACTGCCCTGTTTCCAGGATAACTGATCACCCTGTTTCCGGGGTAACTGACTGCCCTGTTTCCGGGGGAACTGACCGCCCTGTTTCCAGGGTCACTGACCACCCTGTTTCCAGGATAACTGAAAGCCCTGTTTCCGGGGTAACTGATCTCGCTGTTTCCGGGTAACTGACTGCCCTGTTTCCGGTGTAAATGACTGCCATGTTTCCAGGGTAACTGATCTCCCTGTTTCCAGTGCAACGGATCACCATGTTTCCAGGGTAACTGACCGCCCTGTTTCCAGGTTAACTGACTGTCCAGTTTCCAGGGTAAATTATCACCCTGTTTCCGGGATAACTAACTGCCCTGTATCCGGGATAACTGACTGCCCTGTTTCCGGGGTAACTGATCACCCTGTTTCCGGGGTAACTGACTGCCCAGTTTCCGGGGTAACTGACTGCACTGTTTCCAGGGTAACTGACTGCCCTGTTTCCGGGTTAACTGACTGCCCTGTTTCCAGGGTAACTGATAACCCTGTTTCCGGGATAACTGACTGCCCTGTTTCCAGGGTAACTGAATGCCCAGTTTCCAGAGTAACTGAATAACCTGTTTCCAGGGTAACAGATCACCCTGTTTCCGGGATAACTGACTGCCCTGTTTCCAAGATAACTGACTGCCCTGTTTCCAGGGTAACTGACTGCCCTGTTTCCGGGGTAACTGACTGCCCTGTTTCCAGGCTAACTGACTGCCCTGTTTCCAGGATAACTGATCACCCTGTTTCCGGGGTAACTGACTGCCCTGTTTCCGGGGTAACTGACCGCCCTGTTTCCAGGATAACTGATCACCCTGTTTCCGGGGTAACTGACCACCCTGTTTCCAGGGTCACTGACCACCCTGTTTCCAGGATAACTGACTCCCCTGTTTCCAGGGTAACTGACTGCCCTGTTTCCGGGTTAACAAATCTCCCTGTTTCCGGGGTTACTGACCGCCCTGTTTCCAGGATAACTGACCTACCTATTTCCAGGTTAACTGACTGCCCTGTTTCCAGGGTAACTGACTGCCCTGTTTCCGGGGTAACAGATCACCCTGTTTCCGGGTTAACTGACTAACCAGTTTCCAGGGATAACTGACTGCCCTGTTTCCAGGGTAACTGACTGCCCAGTTTCCAGAGTAACTGAATAACCAGTTTCCCGGGTAACAGATCACCCTGTTTCCGGGATAACTGACTGCCCTGTTTCCAAGATAACTGACTGCCCTGTTTCCAGGGTAACTGAATGCCCTGTTTCCAGGGTAACTGACTGCCCTGTTTCCAGGCTAACTGACTGCCCTGTTTCCAGGATAACTGATCACCCTGTTTCCGGGGTAACTGACTGCCCTGTTTCCGGGGTAACTGACCACCCTGTTTCCAGGATAACTGATCACCCTGTTTCCGGGGTAACTGACCACCCTGTTTCCGGGGTAACTGACCACCCTGTTTCCAGGGTCACTGACCACCCAGTTTCCAGGATAACTGACTGCCCTGTTTCCGGGGTAACTGATCTCCCTGTTTCCGGGGTTACTGACCGCCCTGTTTCCAGGATAACTGACCTACCTATTTACAGGTTAACTGACTGCCCTGTTCCCATGGGAACTGACTGCCCTGTTTCCGGGGTAACAGATCACCCTGTTTCCGGGGTAACTGACTAACCAGTTTCCATGGTGACTGACTGCCCTGTTTCCAGGGTAACTGTCTGCCCAGTTTCCGGGGTAACTGACTGCCCTGTTTCCAGGGTAACTGATCACCCTGTTTCCGGGATAACTGACTGCCCTGTTTCCGGGATAACTGACTGCCCTGTTTCCAGGGTAACTGACATACCCTGTTTCCGGGGTAACTGATGCCCTGTTTCCAGGCGAACTGACTGCCCTGTTTCCAGGATAACTGATCACCCTGTTTCCGGGGTAACTGACTGCCCTGTTTCCGGGGGAACTGACCGCCCTGTTTCCAGGGTCACTGACCACCCTGTTTCCAGGATAACTGAAAGCCCTGTTTCCGGGGTAACTGATCTCGCTGTTTCCGGGTAACTGACTGCCCTGTTTCCGGTGTAAATGACTGCCATGTTTCCAGGGTAACTGATCTCCCTGTTTCCAGTGCAACGGATCACCATGTTTCCAGGGTAACTGACCGCCCTGTTTCCAGGTTAACTGACTGTCCAGTTTCCAGGGTAAATTATCACCCTGTTTCCGGGATAACTAACTGCCCTGTATCCGGGATAACTGACTGCCCTGTTTCCGGGGTAACTGATCACCCTGTTTCCGGGGTAACTGACTGCCCAGTTTCCGGGGTAACTGACTGCACTGTTTCCAGGGTAACTGACTGCCCTGTTTCCGGGTTAACTGACTGCCCTGTTTCCAGGGTAACTGATAACCCTGTTTCCGGGATAACTGACTGCCCTGTTTCCAGGGTAACTGAATGCCCAGTTTCCAGAGTAACTGAATAACCTGTTTCCAGGGTAACAGATCACCCTGTTTCCGGGATAACTGACTGCCCTGTTTCCAAGATAACTGACTGCCCTGTTTCCAGGGTAACTGACTGCCCTGTTTCCGGGGTAACTGACTGCCCTGTTTCCAGGCTAACTGACTGCCCTGTTTCCAGGATAACTGATCACCCTGTTTCCGGGGTAACTGACTGCCCTGTTTCCGGGGTAACTGACCGCCCTGTTTCCAGGATAACTGATCACCCTGTTTCCGGGGTAACTGACCACCCTGTTTCCAGGGTCACTGACCACCCTGTTTCCAGGATAACTGACTCCCCTGTTTCCAGGGTAACTGACTGCCCTGTTTCCGGGTTAACAAATCTCCCTGTTTCCGGGGTTACTGACCGCCCTGTTTCCAGGATAACTGACCTACCTATTTCCAGGTTAACTGACTGCCCTGTTTCCAGGGTAACTGACTGCCCTGTTTCCGGGGTAACAGATCACCCTGTTTCCGGGTTAACTGACTAACCAGTTTCCAGGGTGACTGACTGCCCTGTTTCCAGGGTAACTGACTGCCCTGCTTCCGGGGTAACTGACTTCCCTGTTTCCAGGGTAACTGACTGCCCTGTTTCCGGGATAACTGACTGCCCTGTTTCCAGGGTAACTGATAACCCTGTTTCCGGGGTAACTGACTGCCCTATTTCCAGGCGAACTGACTGCCCTGTTTCCAGGATAACTGATCACCCTGTTTCCGGGGTAACTGACTGCCCTGTTTCCGGGGTAACTGACCGCCCTGTTTCCAGGATAACTGATCACCCTGTTTCCGGGGTAACTGACCACCCTGTTTCCAGGGTCACTGACCACCCTGTTTCCAGGATAACTGACTCCCCTGTTTCCAGGGTAACTGACTGCCCTGTTTCCAGGGTAACTGACTGCCCTGTTTCCGGGGTAACTGACTGCCCTGTTTCCAGGATAACTGATCACTCTGTTTCCGGGGTAACTGATCACTCTGTTTCCGGGGTAACTGACCACCCTGTTTCCGGGGTAACTGACTAATCTGTTTCCAGGGTTACTGACAGCCCTGTTTCCGGGGTAACTGAATGCCCTGTTTCCGGGGTAACTGACCGCCCTGTTTCCAGGATAACTGATCACCCTGTTTCCAGTGTAACTGACCATCCTGTTTCCGGGGTAACAGATCTGCCTGTTTCCGGGGTAACTGACCGCCCTGTTTCCAGGATAACTGACCGCCCTATTTCCGGGGTAACTGACTGCCCTGTTTCCAGGATAACTGACTGCCCTGTTTCCGGGATAACTGACTGCCCTGTTTACTGGATAACTGACCGCCCTGTTACCTGGTTAACTGACTGCCCTGTTTCCGGGGTAACTGACTGCCCTGTTTCCAGGGTAACTGACTGCCCAGTTTCCAGAGTAATGAATACCCTGTTTCCAGGGTAACTGACTGCCCTGTTTCCAGGGTAACTGACTGCCCTGTTTCCGGGATAACTGACTGCCCTGTTTCCAGGGTAACTGACTGCCCTGTTTCCGGGGTAACTGACTGCCCTGTTTCCAGGCTAACTGACGGCCTGTTTCCAGGATAACTGATCACCCTGTTTCCGGGATAACTGACTCCCCTGTTCCCAGGGTAACGGACTGCCCTGTTTCTAGGGGAATTGACTGCCCTGTTTCCGGGGCAAATGATCACCCTGTTTCCGGGGTAACTGACTAACCAGTTTCCAGGGTGACTGACTGCCCTGTTTCCAGGGTAACTGACTGCCCAGTTTCCGGGGTAACTGACTGCCCTGTTTCCTGGATAATTGACTGCCCAGTTTCCAGGTTAACTGACTGCCCAGTTTCCAGGGTAACTGATCATCCTTTTTCCGGTATAACTGACTGCCCTGTTTCCGGGATAACTGACTGCCCTGTTTCCAGGCTAACTGATCACCCTGTTTCCGGGATAACGGACTCCCCTGTTTCCAGGGTAACTGACTGCCCAGTTTCCGGGGTAACTGACTGCCCTGTTTCCTGAGTAACTGACTGCCCTGCTTCCGGGGTAACTGACTGCCCTGTTTCCAGGGTAACTGACTGCCCAGTTTCCAGGGTAACTGATCACCCTTTTTCCGTGATAACTGACTGCCCTGTTTCCGGGATTACTGACTGCCCTGTTTCCGGGGTAACTGATCACCCTGTTTCCGGGGTAACTGTCTAACCAGTTTCCAGGGTGACTGACTGCCCTGTTTCCAGGGTAACTGACTGCCCAGTTTCCGGATTAACTGACTGCCCTGTTTCCTGGGTAACTGTCTGCCCTGCTTCCGGGGTAACTGACTGCCCTGTTTCCAGGGTAACTGACTGCCCAGTTTCCAGGGTAACTGATCACCCTTTTTCCGGGATAACTGACGGCCCTGTTTCCGGGATAACTGACTGCCCTGTTTCCAGTGTAACTGATCACCCTGTTTCCGGGATAACTGTCTGCCCTGTTTCCGGGATAACTGACTGCCCAGTTTCCAGGGTAACTGACTGCCCTGTTTCCGGGGTAACTGACTGCCCTGTTTCCAGGGTAACTGACTGCCCAGTTTCCAGGATAACTGATCACCCTGTTTCCGGGAGAACTGACTGCCCTGTTTCTGGGAGAAATGACTGCCCTGTTTCCAGGGTAACTGACTGCTCTGTTTCCAGGGTAACTGACAGCCCACCTTCCAGTGTAACTGATCACCCTGTTTCCAGGATAATTGACTGCCCTGTTTCCAGGGTAACTGACTGCCCTGTTTCCGGGGTAACAGATCACCCTGTTTCCAGGATAACTGACTGCCCTGTTTCCGGGATAACTGTCTGCCCTGTTTCCGGGATAACTGACTGCCCAGTTTCCAGGGTAACTGACTGCCCTGTTTCCGGGGTAACTGACTGCCCTGTTTCCAGGGTAACTGACTGCCCAGTTTCCAGGATAACTGATCACCCTGTTTCCGGGAGAACTGACTGCCCTGTTTCTGGGAGAAATGACTGCCCTGTTTCCAGGGTAACTGACTGCCCTGCTTCCGGGGTAACTGACCGCCCTGTTTCCAGGGTCACTGACCACCCTGTTTCCAGGATAGCTGAAAGCCCTATTTCCAGGGTAACTGATCTCCCTGTTTCCAGGGTAACTGATCACCCTGTTTCCGGGTAACTGACTGCCCTGTTTCCGGGGTAACTGACTGCCCTGTTTCCAGGGTAACTGATCTCCCTGTTTCCAGTGCAACGGATCACCATGTTTCCGGGGTAAATGACTGCCTTGTTTCCAGGGCAACTGACCGCCCTGTTTCCGGGGGAACTGACTGCCCAGTTTCCAGGGTAACTGACTGCCCAGTTTCCAGGGTAACTAACTGCCCTGCTTCCGGGGTAACTGACTGCCCAGTTTCCAGGGTAACTGACTGCTCTGTTTCCAGGGTAACTGACAGCCCACCTTCCAGTGTAACTGATCACCCTGTTTCCAGGATAATTGACTGCCCTGTTTCCAGGGTAACTGACTGCCCTGTTTCCGGGGTAACAGATCACCCTGTTTCCAGGATAACTGACTGCCCTGTTTCCGGGATAACTGACTGCCCTGTTTACTGGATAACTGACCGCCCTGTTACCAGGTTAACTGACTGCCCTGTTTCCGGAGTAACTGACTGCCCTGTTTCCAGGGTAACTGACTGCCCAGTTTCCAGAGTAATGAATACCCTGTTTCCAGGGTAACTGACTGCCCTGTTTCCAGGGTAACTGACTGCCCTGTTTCCGGGATAACTGACTGCCCTGTTTCCAGGGTAACTGACTGCCCTGTTTCCGGGGTAACTGACTGCCCTGTTTCCAGGCTAACTGACGGCCTGTTTCCAGGATAACTGATCACCCTGTTTCCGGGATAACTGACTCCCCTGTTCCCAGGGTAACGGACTGCCCTGTTTCTAGGGGAATTGACTGCCCTGTTTCCGGGGCAAATGATCACCCTGTTTCCGGGGTAACTGACTAACCAGTTTCCAGGGTGACTGACTGCCCTGTTTCCAGGGTAACTGACTGCCCAGTTTCCGGGGTAACTGACTGCCCTGTTTCCTGGATAATTGACTGCCCAGTTTCCAGGTTAACTGACTGCCCAGTTTCCAGGGTAACTGATCATCCTTTTTCCGGTATAACTGACTGCCCTGTTTCCGGGATAACTGACTGCCCTGTTTCCAGGCTAACTGATCACCCTGTTTCCGGGATAACGGACTCCCCTGTTTCCAGGGTAACTGACTGCCCAGTTTCCGGGGTAACTGACTGCCCTGTTTCCTGAGTAACTGACTGCCCTGCTTCCGGGGTAACTGACTGCCCTGTTTCCAGGGTAACTGACTGCCCAGTTTCCAGGGTAACTGATCACCCTTTTTCCGTGATAACTGACTGCCCTGTTTCCGGGATTACTGACTGCCCTGTTTCCGGGGTAACTGATCACCCTGTTTCCGGGGTAACTGTCTAACCAGTTTCCAGGGTGACTGACTGCCCTGTTTCCAGGGTAACTGACTGCCCAGTTTCCGGGTTAACTGACTGCCCTGTTTCCTGGGTAACTGTCTGCCCTGCTTCCGGGGTAACTGACTGCCCTGTTTCCAGGGTAACTGGCTGCCCAGTTTCCAGGGTAACTGATCACCCTTTTTCCGGGATAACTGACGGCCCTGTTTCCGAGATAACTGACTGCCCTGTTTCCAGTGTAACTGATCACCCTGTTTCCGGGATAACTGTCTGCCCTGTTTCCGGGATAACTGACTGCCCAGTTTCCAGGGTAACTGACTGCCCTGTTTCCGGGGTAACTGACTGCCCTGTTTCCAGGGTAACTGACTGCCCAGTTTCCAGGATAACTGATCACCCTGTTTCCGGGAGAACTGACTGCCCTGTTTCTGGGATAACTGACTGCCCTGTTTCCAGGGTAACTGACTGCCCTGCTTCCGGGGTAACTGACCGCCCTGTTTCCAGGGTCACTGACCACCCTGTTTCCAGGATAGCTGAAAGCCCTATTTCCAGGGTAACTGATCTCCCTGTTTCCGGGGTAACTGATCACCCTGTTTCCGGGTAACTGACTGCCCTGTTTCCGGGGTAACTGACTGCCCTGTTTCCAGGGTAACTGATCTCCCTGTTTACAGTGCAACGGATCACCATGTTTCCGGGGTAAATGACTGCCTTGTTTCCAGGGCAACTGACCGCCCTGTTTCCGGGGGAACTGACTGCCCAGTTTCCAGGGTAACTGACTGCCCAGTTTCCAGGGTAACTAACTGCCCTGCTTCCGGGGTAACTGACTGCCCAGTTTCCAGGGTAACTGACTGCTCTGTTTCCAGGGTAACTGACAGCCCACCTTCCAGTGTAACTGATCACCCTGTTTCCAGGATAATTGACTGCCCTGTTTCCAGGGTAACTGACTGCCCTGTTTCCGGGGTAACAGATCACCCTGTTTCCGGGTTAACTGACTAACCAGTTTCCAGGGTGACTGACTGCCCTGTTTCCAGGGTAACTGACTGCCCTGCTTCCGGGGTAACTGACTTCCCTGTTTCCAGGGTAACTGACTGCCCTGTTTCCGGGATAACTGACTGCCCTGTTTCCAGGGTAACTGATAACCCTGTTTCCGGGGTAACTGACTGCCCTGTTTCCAGGCTAACTGACTGCCCTGTTTCCAGGATAACTGATCACCCTGTTTCCGGGGTAACTGACTGCCCTGTTTCCGGGGTAACTGACCGCCCTGTTTCCAGGATAACTGATCACCCTGTTTCCGGGGTAACTGACCACCCTGTTTCCAGGGTCACTGACCACCCTGTTTCCAGGATAACTGACTCCCCTGTTTCCAGGGTAACTGACTGCCCTGTTTCCAGGGTAACTGACTGCCCTGTTTCCGGGGTAACTGACTGCCCTGTTTCCAGGATAACTGATCACTCTGTTTCCGGGGTAACTGATCACTCTGTTTCCGGGGTAACTGACCACCCTGTTTCCGGGGTAACTGACCGCCCTGTTTCCAGGATAACTGATCACCCTGTTTCCAGTGTAACTGACCATCCTGTTTCCGGGGTAACAGATCTGCCTGTTTCCGGGGTAACTGACAGCCCTGTTTCCAGGATAACTGACCGCCCTATTTCCGGGGTAACTGACTGCCCTGTTTCCAGGATAACTGACTGCCCTGTTTCCGGGATAACTGACTGCCCTGTTTACTGGATAACTGACCGCCCTGTTACCAGGTTAACTGACTGCCCTGTTTCCGGGGTAACTGACTGCCCTGTTTCCAGGGTAACTGACTGCCCAGTTTCCGGGGTAACTGACTGCCCTGTTTCCTGGATAATTGACTGCCCAGTTTCCAGGTTAACTGACTGCCCAGTTTCCAGGGTAACTGATCATCCTTTTTCCGGTATAACTGACTGCCCTGTTTCCGGGATAACTGACTGCCCTGTTTCCAGGCTAACTGATCACCCTGTTTCCGGGATAACGGACTCCCCTGTTTCCAGGGTAACTGACTGCCCAGTTTCCGGGGTAACTGACTGCCCTGTTTCCTGAGTAACTGACTGCCCTGCTTCCGGGGTAACTGACTGCCCTGTTTCCAGGGTAACTGACTGCCCAGTTTCCAGGGTAACTGATCACCCTTTTTCCGTGATAACTGACTGCCCTGTTTCCGGGATTACTGACTGCCCTGTTTCCGGGGTAACTGATCACCCTGTTTCCGGGGTAACTGTCTAACCAGTTTCCAGGGTGACTGACTGCCCTGTTTCCAGGGTAACTGACTGCCCAGTTTCCGGGTTAACTGACTGCCCTGTTTCCTGGGTAACTGTCTGCCCTGCTTCCGGGGTAACTGACTGCCCTGTTTCCAGGGTAACTGACTGCCCAGTTTCCAGGGTAACTGATCACCCTTTTTCCGGGATAACTGACGGCCCTGTTTCCGAGATAACTGACTGCCCTGTTTCCAGTGTAACTGATCACCCTGTTTCCGGGATAACTGTCTGCCCTGTTTCCGGGATAACTGACTGCCCAGTTTCCAGGGTAACTGACTGCCCTGTTTCCGGGGTAACTGACTGCCCTGTTTCCAGGGTAACTGACTGCCCAGTTTCCAGGATAACTGATCACCCTGTTTCCGGGAGAACTGACTGCCCTGTTTCTGGGATAACTGACTGCCCTGTTTCCAGGGTAACTGACTGCCCTGCTTCCGGGGTAACTGACCGCCCTGTTTCCAGGGTCACTGACCACCCTGTTTCCAGGATAGCTGAAAGCCCTATTTCCAGGGTAACTGATCTCCCTGTTTCCGGGGTAACTGATCACCCTGTTTCCGGGTAACTGACTGCCCTGTTTCCGGGGTAACTGACTGCCCTGTTTCCAGGGTAACTGATCTCCCTGTTTACAGTGCAACGGATCACCATGTTTCCGGGGTAAATGACTGCCTTGTTTCCAGGGCAACTGACCGCCCTGTTTCCGGGGGAACTGACTGCCCAGTTTCCAGGGTAACTGACTGCCCAGTTTCCAGGGTAACTAACTGCCCTGCTTCCGGGGTAACTGACTGCCCAGTTTCCAGGGTAACTGACTGCTCTGTTTCCAGGGTAACTGACAGCCCACCTTCCAGTGTAACTGATCACCCTGTTTCCAGCATAATTGACTGCCCTGTTTCCAGGGTAACTGACTGCCCTGTTTCCGGGGTAACAGATCACCCTGTTTCCGGGTTAACTGACTAACCAGTTTCCAGGGTGACTGACTGCCCTGTTTCCAGGGTAACTGACTGCCCTGCTTCCGGGGTAACTGACTTCCCTGTTTCCAGGGTAACTGACTGCCCTGTTTCCGGGATAACTGACTGCCCTGTTTCCAGGGTAACTGATAACCCTGTTTCCGGGGTAACTGACTGCCCTGTTTCCAGGCTAACTGACTGCCCTGTTTCCAGGATAACTGATCACCCTGTTTCCGGGGTAACTGACTGCCCTGTTTCCGGGGTAACTGACCGCCCTGTTTCCAGGATAACTGATCACCCTGTTTCCGGGGTAACTGACCACCCTGTTTCCAGGGTCACTGACCACCCTGTTTCCAGGATAACTGACTCCCCTGTTTCCAGGGTAACTGACTGCCCTGTTTCCAGGGTAACTGACTGCCCTGTTTCCGGGGTAACTGACTGCCCTGTTTCCAGGATAACTGATCACTCTGTTTCCGGGGTAACTGATCACTCTGTTTCCGGGGTAACTGACCACCCTGTTTCCGGGGTAACTGACCGCCCTGTTTCCAGGATAACTGATCACCCTGTTTCCAGTGTAACTGACCATCCTGTTTCCGGGGTAACAGATCTGCCTGTTTCCGGGGTAACTGACAGCCCTGTTTCCAGGATAACTGACCGCCCTATTTCCGGGGTAACTGACTGCCCTGTTTCCAGGATAACTGACTGCCCTGTTTCCGGGATAACTGACTGCCCTGTTTACTGGATAACTGACCGCCCTGTTACCAGGTTAACTGACTGCCCTGTTTCCGGGGTAACTGACTGCCCTGTTTCCAGGGTAACTGACTGCCCAGTTTCCAGAGTAACTGAATACCCTGTTTCCAGGGTAACTGACTGCCCTGTTTCCGGGATAACTGACTGCCCTGTTTCCAGGGTAACTGACTGCCCTGTTTCCGGGATAACTAACTGCCCTGTTTCCAGGGTAACTGACTGCCCTGTTTCCGGGGTAACTGACTGCCCTGTTTCCAGGCTAACTGACGGCCTGTTTCCAGGATAACAGATCACCCTGTTTCCGGGATAACTGACTCCCCTGTTTCCAGGGTAACTGACTGCCCTGTTTCTAGGGGAATTGACTGCCCTGTTTCCGGGGCAAATGATCACCCTGTTTCCGGGGTAACTGACTAACCAGTTTCCAGGGTGACTGACTGCCCTGTTTCCAGGGTAACTGACTGCCCAGTTTCCGGGGTAACTGACTGCCCTGTTTCCTGGATAATTGACTGCCCAGTTTCCAGGTTAACTGACTGCCCAGTTTCCAGGGTAACTGATCATCCTTTTTCTGGGATAACTGACTGCCCTGTTTCCGGGATAACTGACTGCCCTGTTTCCAGGCTAACTGATCACCCTGTTTCCGGGATAACTGACTCCCCTGTTTCCAGGGTAACTGACTGCCCAGTTTCCGGGGTAACTGACTGCCCTGTTTCCTGAGTAACTGACTGCCCTGCTTCCGGGGTAACTGACTGCCCTGTTTCCAGGGTAACTGACTGCCCAGTTTCCAGGGTAACTGATCACCCTTTTTCCGTGATAACTGACTGCCCTGTTTCCGGGATTACTGACTGCCCTGTTTCCGGGGTAACTGATCACCCTGTTTCCGGGGTAACTGTCTAACCAGTTTCCAGGGTGACTGACTGCCCTGTTTCCAGGGTAACTGACTGCCCAGTTTCCGGGTTAACTGACTGCCCTGTTTCCTGGGTAACTGACTGCCCTGTTTCCAGGGTAACTGACTGCCCAGTTTCCAGGGTAACTGATCACCCTTTTTCCGGGATAACTGACTGCCCTGTTTCCGGGATAACTGACTGCCCTGTTTCCAGTGTAACTGATCACCCTGTTTCCGGGATAACTGTCTGCCCTGTTTCCGGGATAACTGACTGCCCAGTTTCCAGGGTAACTGACTGCCCTGTTTCCGGGGTAACTGACTGCCCTGTTTCCAGGGTAACTGACTGCCCAGTTTCCAGGATAACTGATCACCCTGTTTCCGGGAGAACTGACTGCCCTGTTTCTGGGAGAAATGACTGCCCTGTTTCCAGGGTAACTGACTGCCCTGCTTCCGGGGTAACTGACCGCCCTGTTTCCAGGGTCACTGACCACCCTGTTTCCAGGATAACTGAAAGCCCTATTTCCAGGGTAACTGATCTCCCTGTTTCCGGGGTAACTGATCACCCTGTTTCCGGGTAACTGTCTGCCCTGTTTCCGGGGTAACTGACTGCCCTGTTTCCAGGGTAACTGATCTCCCTGTTTCCAGTGCAACGGATCACCATGTTTCCGGGGTAACTGACTGCCTTGTTTCCAGGGCAACTGACCGCCCTGTTTCCGGGGGAACTGACTGCCCAGTTTCCAGGGTAACTGACTGCCCAGTTTCCAGGGTAACTAACTGCCCTGTTTCCGGGGTAACTGACTGCCCAGTTTCCAGGGTAACTGACTGCTCTGTTTCCAGGGTAACTGACAGCCCACCTTCCAGTGTAACTGATCACCCTGTTTCCAGGATAATTGACTGCCCTGTTTCCAGGGTAACTGACCGCCCTGTTTCCAGGATAACTGACTGCCCAGTTTCCAGGGTAAATTATCACCCTGTTTCCGGGATAACTAACTGCCCTGTTTCCGGGATAACTGACTGCCCTGTTTCCGGGGTAACTGATCACCCGGTTTCCGGGGTAACTGACTGCCCAGTTTCCGGGGTAATTGACTTCCCTGTTTCCAGGGTAACTGACTGCCCTGTTTCCGGGATAACTGACTGCCCTGTTTCCGGGATAACTGACTGCCCTGTTTCCAGTGTAACTGATCACCCTGTTTCCGGGATAACTGTCTGCCCTGTTTCCGGGATAACTGACTGCCCAGTTTCCAGGGTAACTGACTGCCCTGTTTCCGGGGTAACTGACTGCCCTGTTTCCAGGGTAACTGACTGCCCAGTTTCCAGGATAACTGATCACCCTGTTTCCGGGAGAACTGACTGCCCTGTTTCTGGGAGAAATGACTGCCCTGTTTCCAGGGTAACTGACTGCCCTGCTTCCGGGGTAACTGACCGCCCTGTTTCCAGGGTCACTGACCACCCTGTTTCCAGGATAACTGAAAGCCCTATTTCCAGGGTAACTGATCTCCCTGTTTCCGGGGTAACTGATCACCCTGTTTCCGGGTAACTGTCTGCCCTGTTTCCGGGGTAACTGACTGCCCTGTTTCCAGGGTAACTGATCTCCCTGTTTCCAGTGCAACGGATCACCATGTTTCCGGGGTAACTGACTGCCTTGTTTCCAGGGCAACTGACCGCCCTGTTTCCGGGGGAACTGACTGCCCAGTTTCCAGGGTAACTGACTGCCCAGTTTCCAGGGTAACTAACTGCCCTGTTTCCGGGGTAACTGACTGCCCAGTTTCCAGGGTAACTGACTGCTCTGTTTCCAGGGTAACTGACAGCCCACCTTCCAGTGTAACTGATCACCCTGTTTCCAGGATAATTGACTGCCCTGTTTCCAGGGTAACTGACCGCCCTGTTTCCAGGATAACTGACTGCCCAGTTTCCAGGGTAAATTATCACCCTGTTTCCGGGATAACTAACTGCCCTGTTTCCGGGATAACTGACTGCCCTGTTTCCGGGGTAACTGATCACCCGGTTTCCGGGGTAACTGACTGCCCAGTTTCCGGGGTAATTGACTTCCCTGTTTCCAGGGTAACTGACTGCCCTGTTTCCGGGATAACTGACTGCCCTGTTTCCAGGGTAACTGATAACCCAGTTTCCGGGGTAACTGACTGCCCTGTTTCCTGAGTAACTGACTGCCCTGCTTCCGGGGTAACTGACTGCCCTGTTTCCAGGGTAACTGACTGCCCAGTTTCCAGGGTAACTGATCACCCTGTTTCCGGGATAACTGACTGCCCTGTTTCCAGGGTAACTGACTGCCCAGTTTCCAGAGTAACTGAATAACCTGTTTCCAGGGTAACAGATCAACCTGTTTCCGGGATAACTGACTGCCCTGTTTCCAGGGGAACTGAATGCCCTGTTTCCGGGGTAACTGATCACCCTGTTTCCGGGGTAACTGACTAACCAGTTTCCAGGGAGACTGACTGCCCTTTTTCCAGGGTAACTGACTGCCCAGTTTCCGGGGTAACTGACTGACCTGTTTCCTGGGTAACTCACTGCCCTGCTTCTGGGGTAACTGACTGCCCTGTTTCCAGGTTAACTGACTGCCCAGTTTCCAGGGTAACTGATCACCCTGTTTCCGGGATAACTGACTCCCCTGTTTCCAGGGTAACTGACTGCCCAGTTTCCAGGGTAACTGACTGCCCTGTTTCCGGGGTAACTGACTGCCCTGTTTCCAGGGTAACTGATCTCCCTGTTTCCGGGGTAACTGATCACCCTGTTTCCGGGTAACTGACTGCCCTGTTTCCGGGGTAACTGACTGCCCTGTTTCCAGGGTAACTGATCACCCTGTTTCCGGGATAACTGACTGCCCTGTTTCCGGGAGAAATGACTGCCCTGTTTCCAGGGTAACTGACTGCCCTGTTTCCGGGGTAACTGACTGCCCTATTTCCAGGCTAACTGACTGCCCTGTTTCCAGGATAACTGATCACCCTGTTTCCGGGGTAACTGACTGCCCTGTTTCCGGGGTAACTGACCGCCCTGTTTCCTGGATAACTGATCACCCTGTTTCCCGGGTAACTGACCACCCTGTTTCCAGGGTCACTGACCACCCTGTTTCCAGGATAACTGAAAGCCCTGTTTCCGGGGTAACTGACTGCCCTGTTTCCAGGGTAACTGATCACCCTGTTTCCGGGATAACTGACTGCCCTGTTTCCGGGAGAAATGACCACCCTGTTTCCAGGATAACTGATCACCCTGTTTCCGGGGTAACTGACTGCCCTGTTTCCGGGGTAACTGACCGCCCTGTTTCCTGGATAACTGATCACCCTGTTTCCCGGGTAACTGACCACCCTGTTTCCGGGGTAACTGATCACCCTGTTTCCGGGTAACTGACTGCCCTGTTTCCGGGGTAACTGACTGCCCTGTTTCCAGGGTAACTGATCTCCCTGTTTCCAGGGTAACTGATCACCCAGTTTCAGGGGTAACTGACTGCCCTGTTTCCAGGGTAACTGACTGCCCTGTTTCCGGGGTAACTGACTGCCCTGTTTCCAGGATAACTGATCACTCTGTTTCCGGGGTAACTGACCACCCTGTTTCCGGGGCAAATGACTAATCTGTTTCCAGGGTTCCTGACCACCCTGTTTCTGGGGTAACTGACTGCCCTGTTTCCGGGGTAACTGACTGCCCTGTTTCCAGGATAACTGATCACCCTGTTTCCAGTGTAACTGACCATCCTGTTTCCAGGGTAACTGACTGCCCAGTTTCCAGGGTAACTGACTGCCCTGTTTCCGGGGTATATGATCTCCCTGTTTCCGGGGTAACTGACCGCCCTGTTTCCAGGATAACTGACCGCCCTATTTCCGGGGTAACTGACCGCCCTGTTTCCAGGATAACTGACTGCCCTGTTTCCGGGATAACTGACTGCCCTGTTTACTGGATAACTGACCGCCCTGTTTCCAGGTTAACTAACTGCCCTGTTTCCGGGATAACTGACTGCCCTGTTTCCAGGGTAACTGACTGCCCTGTTTCCGGGATAACTGACTGCCCTGTTTCCAGGGTAACTGATAACACTGTTTCCGGGATAACTGACTGCCCTGTTTCCAGGGTAACTGACTGCCCAGTTTCCAGGGTAACTGATCACCCTGTTTCCGGGAGAACTGACTGCCCAGTTTCTGGGAGAAATGACTGCCCTGTTTCCAGGGTAACTGACTGCCCTGCTTCCGGGGTAACTGACCGCCCTGTTTCCAGGGTCACTGACCACCCTGTTTCCAGGATAACTGAAAGCCCTATTTCCAGGGTAACTGATCTCCCTGTTTCCGGGGTAACTGATCACCCTGTTTCCGGGTAACTGACTGCCCTGTTTCCGGGGTAACTGACTGCCCTGTTTCCAGGGTAACTGATCTCCCTGTTTCCAGTGCAACGGATCACCATGTTTCCGGGGTAACTGACTGCCCTGTTTCCAGGGCAACTGACCGCCCTGTTTCCGGGGGAACTGACTGCCCAGTTTCCAGGGTAACTGACTGCCCAGTTTCCAGGGTAACTAACTGCCCTGTTTCCGGGGTAACTGACTGCCCAGTTTCCAGGGTAACTGACTGCTCTGTTTCCAGGGTAACTGACAGCCCACCTTCCAGTGCAACTGATCACCCTGTTTCCCGGATAATTGACTGCCCTGTTTCCAGGGTAACTGACCGCCCTGTTTCCAGGGTAACTGACTGCCCAGCTTCCAGGGTAAATTATCACCCTGTTTCCGGGATAACTAACAGCCCTGTTTCCGGGATAACTGACTGCCCTGTTTCCGGGGTAACTGATCACCCTGTTTCCGGGGTAACTGACTGCCCAGTTTCCGGGGTAACTGACTTCATGTTTCCAGGGTAACTGACTGCCCTGTTTCCGGGATAACTGACTGCCCTGTTTCCAGGGTAACTGATAACCCTGTTTCCGGGATAACTGACTGCCCTGTTTCCAGGGTATCAGACTGCCCAGTTTCCAGAGTAACTGAATAACCTATTTCCAGGGGAACAGATCACCCTGTTTCCGGGATAACTGACTGCCCTGTTTCCAAGATAAATGACTGCCCTGTTTCCAGGGTAACTGACTGCCCTGTTTCCGGGGTAACTGACTGCCCTGTTTCCAGGCTAACTGACTGCCCTGTTTCCAGGATAACGGATCACCCTGTTTCCGGGGTAACTGACTGCCCTTTTACCGGGGTAACTGACCGCCCTGTTTCCAGGACAACTGATCACCCTGTTTCCGGGGTAACTGAGCACCCTGTTTCCAGGGTCACTGACCACCCTGTTTCCAGGATAACTGACTTCCCTGTTTCCAGGGTAACTAACTGCCCTGTTTCCGGGGTAACTGATCTCCCTGTTTCCGGGGTAACTGACTGCCCTGTTTCCGGGGAAACTGACCGCCCTGTTTCCAGGGTCACTGTCCACCCTGTTTCCAGGATAACTGAAAGCCCCATTTCCAGGGTAACTGATCTCCCTGTTTCCGGGTAACTGACTGCCCTGTTTCCGGGGTAACTGACTGCCCTGTTTCCAGGGTAACTGATCTCCCTGTTTCCAGTGCAACGGATCACCATGAATCCGGGGTAACTGACTGCCCTGTTTCCAGGGCAACTGACCGCCCTGTTTCCGGGGGAACTGACTGCCCAGTTTCCAGGGTAACTGACTGCCCAGTTTCCAGGGTAACTAACTGCCCTGTTTCCGGGGTAACTGACTGCCCAGTTTCCAGGGTAACTGACTGCTCTGTTTCCAGGGAATCTGACAGCCCACCTTCCAGTGTAACTGATCACCCTGTTTCCAGGATAATTGACTGCCCTGTTTCCAGGGTAACTGACCGCCCTGTTTCCAGGGTAACTGACTGCCCAGTTTCCAGGGTAAATTATCACCCTGTTTCCGGGATAACTAACTGCCCTGTTTCCGGGATAACTGATCACCCTGTTTCCAGGGTAACTGACTGCCCAGTTTCCAGGGTAACTGATCACCCTGTTTCCGGGGTAACTGACCGCCCTGTTTCCAGGATAACTTATCACCCTGTTTCCGGGGTAACTGACCACCCTGTTTCCAGGGTCACTGACCACCCTGTTTCCAGGATAACTGACTCCCCTGTTTCCAGGGTAACTGACTGCCCTGTTTCCAGGGTAACTGACTGCCCTGTTTCCGGGGTAACTGACTGCCCTGTTTCCAGGATAACTGATCACTCTGTTTCCGGGGTAACTGATCACTCTGTTTCCGGGGTAACTGACCACCCTGTTTCCGGGGTAACTGACTAATCTGTTTCCAGGGTTACTGACAGCCCTGTTTCTGGGGTAACTGACTGCCCTGTTTCCGGGGTAACTGACCGCCCTGTTTCCAGGATAACTGATCACCCTGTTTCCAGTGTAACTGACCATCCTGTTTCCAGGGTAACTGACTGCCCAGTTTCCAGGGTAACTGACTGCCCTGTTTCCGGGGTAACAGATCTCCCTGTTTCCGGGGTAACTGACCGCCCTGTTTCCAGGATAACTGACCGCCCTATTTCCGGGGTAACTGACTGCCCTGTTTCCAGGATAACTGACTGCCCTGTTTCCGGGATAACAGACTGCCCTGTTTACTGTATAACTGACCGCCCTGTTTCCAGGTTAACTGACTGCCCTGTTTCCGGGGTAACTGACTGCCCTGTTTCCAGGGTAACTGACTGCCCAGTTTCCAGAGTAACTGAATACCCTGTTTCCAGGGTAACTGACTGCCCTGTTTCCGGGGTAACTGACTGCCCTGTTTCCAGGGTAACTGACTGCCCAGTTTCCAGGGTAACTGATCACCCTTTTTCCGTGATAACTGACTGCCCTGTTTCCAGGGTAACTGACTGCCCTGTTTCCGGGGTAACTGACTGCCCTGTTTCCAGGGTAACTGACTGCCCATTTTCCAGGGTAACTGATCACCCTGTTTCCGGGAGAACTGACTGCCCTGTTTCCGGGAGAAATGACTGCCCTGTTTCCAGGGTAACTGACTGCCCTGCTTCCGGGGTAACTGACTGCCCTGTTTCCAGGGTAACTGATCACCCTGTTTCCGGGATAACTGACTGCCCTGTTTCCGGGATAACTGACTGCCCTGTTTCCAGGGTAACTGACTTACCCTGTTTCTGGGGTAACTGACTGCCCTGATTCCAGGCTAACTGACTGCCCTGTTTCCAGGATAACTGATCACCCTGTTTCCGGGGTAACTGACCGCCCTGTTTCCGGGGTAACTGACCGCCCTGTTTCCAGGGTCACTGACCACCCTGTTTCCAGGATAACTGAAAGTGCTGTTTCCAGGGTAACTGATCTCCCTGTTTCCGGGGTAACTGATCACCCTGTTTCCAGGATAACTGATCACTCTGTTTCCGGGGTAACTGATCACTCTTTTTCCGGGGTAACTGACCACCCTGTTTCCGGGGTAACTGACTAATCTGTTTCCAGGGTTACTGACAGCCCTGTTTCTGGGGTAACTGACTGCCCTGTTTCCGGGGTAACTGACCGCCCTGTTTCCAGGATAACTGATCACCCTGTTTCCAGTGTAACTGACCATCCTGTTTCCAGGGTAACTGACTGCCCAGTTTCCAGGGTAACTGACTGCCCTGTTTCCGGGGTAACAGATCTCCCTGTTTCCGGGGTAACTGACCGCCCTGTTTCCAGGATAACTGACCGCCCTATTTCCGGGGTAACTGACTGCCCTGTTTCCAGGATAACTGACTGCCCTGTTTCCGGGATAACTGACTGCCCTGTTTACTGGATAACTGACCGCCCTGTTTCCAGGTTAACTGACAGCCCTGTTTCCGGGGTAACTGACTGCCCTGTTTCCAGGGTAACTGACTGCCCAGTTTCCGGGGTAACTGACTTCCCTGTTTCCAGGGTAACTGACTGCCCTGTTTCCGGGATAACTGACTGCCCTGTTTCCAGGGTAACTGACTGCCCTGTTTCCGGGGTAACTGACTGCCCTGTTTCCAGGCTAACTGACTGCCCTGTTTCCAGGATAACTGATCACCCTGTTTCCGGGATAACTGACTCCCCTGTTTCCAGGGTAACTGACTGCCCTGTTTCCGGGGTAACTGACCGCCCTGTTGCCAGGATAACTGACTGCCCTGTTTCCAGGTTAACTGACAGCCCTGTTTCCAGGGTAACTGACTGCCTTGTTTCCAGGGGAACTGACTGCCCTGTTTCCGGGGTAAATGATCACCCTGTTTCCGGGGTAACTGACAAACCAGTTTCCAGGGTGACTGACTGCCCTGTTTCCAGGATAACTGATCACCCTGTTTCCGGGGTAACTGACTGCCCAGTTTCCGGGGTAACTGACTTCATGTTTCCAGGGTAACTGACTGCCCTGTTTCCGGGATAACTGACTGCCCTGTTTCCAGGGTAACTGATAACCCTGTTTCCGGGATAACTGACTGCCCTGTTTCCAGGGTATCAGACTGCCCAGTTTCCAGAGTAACTGAATAACCTATTTCCAGGGGAACAGATCACCCTGTTTCCGGGATAACTGACTGCCCTGTTTCCAAGATAAATGACTGCCCTGTTTCCAGGGTAACTGACTGCCCTGTTTCCGGGGTAACTGACTGCCCTGTTTCTAGGCTAACTGACTGCCCTGTTTCCAGGATAACGGATCACCCTGTTTCCGGGGTAACTGACTGCCCTTTTACCGGGGTAACTGACCGCCCTGTTTCCAGGATAACTGATCACCCTGTTTCCGGGGTAACTGAGCACCCTGTTTCCAGGGTCACTGACCACCCTGTTTCCAGGATAACTGACTTCCCTGTTTCCAGGGTAACTCACTGCCCTGTTTCCGGGGTAACTGATCTCCCTGTTTCCGGGGTAACTGACTGCCCTGTTTCCGGGGTAACTGACCGCCCTGTTTCCAGGGTCACTGTCCACCCTGTTTCCAGGATAACTGAAAGCCCTATTTCCAGGGTAACTGATCTCCCTGTTTCCGGGTAACTGACTGCCCTGTTTCCGGGGTAACTGACTGCCCTGTTTCCAGGGTAACTGATCTCCCTGTTTCCAGTGCAACGGATCACCATGAATCCGGGGTAACTGACTGCCCTGTTTCCAGGGCAACTGACCGCCCTGTTTCCGGGGGAACTGACTGCCCAGTTTCCAGGGTAACTGACTGCCCAGTTTCCAGGGTAACTAACTGCCCTGTTTCCGGGGTAACTGACTGCCCAGTTTCCAGGGTAACTGACTGCTCTGTTTCCAGGGAATCTGACAGCCCACCTTCCAGTGTAACTGATCACCCTGTTTCCAGGATAATTGACTGCCCTGTTTCCAGGGTAACTGACCGCCCTGTTTCCAGGGTAACTGACTGCCCAGTTTCCAGGGTAAATTATCACCCTGTTTCCGGGATAACTAACTGCCCTGTTTCCGGGATAACTGATCACCCTGTTTCCAGGGTAACTGACTGCCCAGTTTCCAGGGTAACTGATCACCCTGTTTCCGGGGTAACTGACCGCCCTGTTTCCAGGATAACTTATCACCCTGTTTCCGGGGTAACTGACCACCCTGTTTCCAGGGTCACTGACCACCCTGTTTCCAGGATAACTGACTCCCCTGTTTCCAGGGTAACTGACTGCCCTGTTTCCAGGGTAACTGACTGCCCTGTTTCCGGGGTAACTGACTGCCCTGTTTCCAGGATAACTGATCACTCTGTTTCCGGGGTAACTGATCACTCTGTTTCCGGGGTAACTGACCACCCTGTTTCCGGGGTAACTGACTAATCTGTTTCCAGGGTTACTGACAGCCCTGTTTCTGGGGTAACTGACTGCCCTGTTTCCGGGGTAACTGACCGCCCTGTTTCCAGGATAACTGATCACCCTGTTTCCAGTGTAACTGACCATCCTGTTTCCAGGGTAACTGACTGAACAGTTTCCAGGGTAACTGACTGCCCTGTTTCCGGGGTAACAGATCTCCCTGTTTCCGGGGTAACTGACCGCCCTGTTTCCAGGATAACTGACCGCCCTATTTCCGGGGTAACTGACTGCCCTGTTTCCAGGATAACTGACTGCCCTGTTTCCGGGATAACAGACTGCCCTGTTTACTGTATAACTGACCGCCCTGTTTCCAGGTTAACTGACTGCCCTGTTTCCGGGGTAACTGACTGCCCTGTTTCCAGGGTAACTGACTGCCCAGTTTCCAGAGTAACTGAATACCCTGTTTCCAGGGTAACTGACTGCCCTGTTTCCGGGGTAACTGACTGCCCTGTTTCCAGGGTAACTGACTGCCCAGTTTCCAGGGTAACTGATCACCCTTTTTCCGTGATAACTGACTGCCCTGTTTCCGGGATTACTGACTGCCCTGTTTCCGGGGTAACTGATCACCCTGTTTCCGGGGTAACTGTCTAACCAGTTTCCAGGGTGACTGACTGCCCTGTTTCCAGGGTAACTGACTGCCCAGTTTCCGGGTTAACTAACTGCCCTGTTTCCTGGGTAACTGTCTGCCCTGCTTCCGGGGTAACTGACTGCCCTGTTTCCAGGGTAACTGACTGCCCAGTTTCCAGGGTAACTGATCACCCTTTTTCCGGGATAACTGACTGCCCTGTTTCCGGGATAACTGACTGCCCTGTTTCCAGGGTAACTGATCACCTTGTTTCCGGGATAACTGTCTGCCCTGTTTCCGGGATAACTGACTGCCCAGTTTTCAGGGTAACTGACTGCCCTGTTTCCGGGGTAACTGACTGCCCTGTTTCCAGGGTAACTGACTGCCCAGTTTCCAGGGTAACTGATCACCCTGTTTCCGGGAGAACTGACTGCCCTGTTTCTGAGGGAAATGACTGCCCTGTTTCCAGGGTAACTGACTGCCCTGCTTCCGGGGTAACTGACCGCCCTGTTTCCAGGGTCACTGACCACCCTGTTTCCAGGATAACTGAAAGCCCTATTTCCAGGGTAACTGATCTCCCTGTTTCCGGGGTAACTGATCACCCTGTTTCCGGGTAACTGACTGCCCTGTTTCCGGGGTAACTGACTGGCATGTTTCCAGGGTAACTGACTGCCCAGTTTCCAGGGTAACTGATCACCCTTTTTCCGGGATAACTGACTGCCCTATTTCCGGGATAACTGACTGCCCTGTTTCCAGGGTAACTGATCACCCTGTTTCCGGGATAACTGTCTGCCCTGTTTCCGGGATAACTGACTGCCCAGTTTCCAGGGTAACAGACTGCCCTGTTTCCGGAGTAACTGACCATCCTGTTTCCAGGGTCACTGACCACCCTGTTTCCAGGATAACTGAAAGCCCTGTTTCCAGGGTAACTGACTGCCCTGTTTCCGGGAAAACTGTCTGCCCTGTTTCCTGGGTAACTGACTGCCCTGCTTCCGGGGTAACTGACTGGCCTGTTTCCAGGGTAACTGACTGCCCAGTTTCCAGGGTAACTGATCAACCTTTTTCCGGGATAACTGACTGCCCTGTTTCCGGGATAACTGACTGCCCTGTTTCCAGGGTAACTGATCACCCTGTTTCCGGGATAACTGTCTGCCCTGTTTCCGGGATAACTGACTGCCCAGTTTCCAGGGTAACAGACTGCCCTGTTTCCGGGGTAACTGACTGCCCTGTTTCCAGGGTAACTGACTGCCCAGTTTCCAGGGTAACTGATCACCCTGTTTCCGGGAGAACTGACTGCCCTGTTTCCGGGAGAAATGACTGCCCTGTTTCCAGGGTAACTGACTGCCCTGCTTCCGGGGTAACTGACTGCCCTGTTTCCAGGGTAACTGATCACCCTGTTTCCGGGATAACTGACTGCCCTGTTTCCGGGATAACTGACTGCCCTGTTTCCAGGGTAACTGACTTACCCTGTTTCTGGGGTAACTGACTGCCCTGATTCCAGGCTAACTGACTGCCCTGTTTCCAGGATAACTGATCACCCTGTTTCCGGGGTAACTGACCGCCCTGTTTCCGGGGTAACTGACCGCCCTGTTTCCAGGGTCACTGACCACCCTGTTTCCAGGATAACTGAAAGTGCTGTTTCCAGAGTAACTGATCTCCCTGTTTCCGGGGTAACTGATCACCCTGTTTCCAGGATAACTGATCACTCTGTTTCCGGGGTAACTGATCACTCTTTTTCCGGGGTAACTGACCACCCTGTTTCCGGGGTAACTGACTAATCTGTTTCCAGGGTTACTGACAGCCCTGTTTCTGGGGTAACTGACTGCCCTGTTTCCGGGGTAACTGACCGCCCTGTTTCCAGGATAACTGATCACCCTGTTTCCAGTGTAACTGACCATCCTGTTTCCAGGGTAACTGACTGCCCAGTTTCCAGGGTAACTGACTGCCCTGTTTCCGGGGTAACAGATCTCCCTGTTTCCGGGGTAACTGACCGCCCTGTTTCCAGGATAACTGACCGTCCTATTTCCGGGGTAACTGACTGCCCTGTTTCCAGGATAACTGACTGCCCTGTTTCCGGGATAACAGACTGCCCTGTTTACTGGATAACTGACCGCCCTGTTTCCAGGTTAACTGACATCTCTGTTTCCGGGGTAACTGACTGCCCTGTTTCCAGGGTAACTGACTGCCCAGTTTCCGGGGTAACTGACTTCCCTGTTTCCAGGGTAACTGACTGCCCTGTTTCCGGGATAACTGACTGCCCTGTTTCCAGGGTAACTGACTGCCCTGTTTCCGGGGTAACTGACTGCCCTGTTTCCAGGCTAACTGACTGCCCTGTTTCCAGGATAACTGATCACCCTGTTTCCGGGATAACTGACTCCCCTGTTTCCAGGGTAACTGACTGCCCTGTTTCCGGGGTAACTGACCGCCCTGTTGCCAGGATAACTGACTGCCCTGTTTCCAGGTTAACTGACAGCCCTGTTTCCAGGGTAACTGACTGCCTTGTTTCCAGGGGAACTGACTGCCCTGTTTCCGGGGTAAATGATCACCCTGTTTCCGGGGTAACTGACAAACCAGTTTCCAGGGTGACTGACTGCCCTGTTTCCAGGGAAACTGACTGCCCAGTTTCCGGGGTAACTGACTGCCCTGTTTCCTGGGTAATTGACTGCCCAGTTTCCAGGTTAACTGACTGCCCTGTTTCCAGGGTCACTGACTGCCCAGTTTCCGGGGGAACTGACTGCCCTGTTTCCTGAGTAACTGACTGCCCTGCTTCCGGGGTAACTGACTGCCCTGTTTCCAGGGTAACTGACTGCCCAGTTTCCAGGGTAACTGATCACCCTTTTTCTGTGATAACTGACTGCCCTGTTTCCGGGATTACTGACTGCCCTGTTTCCGGGGTAACTGATCACCCTGTTTCCGGGGTAACTGTCTAACCAGTTTCCAGGGTGACTGACTGCCCTGTTTCCAGGGTAACTGACTGCCCAGTTTCCGGGTTAACTGACTGCCCTGTTTCCTGGGTAACTGTCTGCCCTGCTTCCGGGGTAACTGACTGCCCTGTTTCCTGGGTAACTGACTGCCCCGTTTCCAGGGTAACTGATCACCCTTTTTCCGGGATAACTGACTGCCCTGTTTCCGGGATAACTGACTGCCCTGTTTCCAGGGTAACTGATCACACTGTTTCCGGGATAACTGTCTGCCCTGTTTCCGGGATAACTGACTGCCCAGTTTCCAGGGTAACTGACTGCCCTGTTTCCGGGGTAACTGACTGCCCTGTTTCCAGGGTAACTGACTGCCCAGTTTCCAGGGTAACTGATCACCCTGTTTCCGGGAGAACTGACTGCCCTGTTTCTGGGAGAAATGACTGCCCTGTTTCCAGGGTAACTGACTGCCCTGCTTCCGGGGTAACTGACGTACCCTGTTTCCAGGGTCACTGACCACACTGTTTCCAGGATAACTGAAAGCCCTATTTCCAGGGTAACTGATCTCCCTGTTTCCGGGGTAACTGATCACCCTGTTTCCGGGTAACTGACTGCCCTGTTTCCGGGGTAACTGATCACCCTGTTTCCGGGGTAACTGTCTAACCAGTTTCCAGGGTGACTGACTGCCCTGTTTCCAGGGTAACTGACTGCCCAGTTTCCGGGTTAACTAACTGCCCTGTTTCCTGGGTAACTGTCTGCCCTGCTTCCGGGGTAACTGACTGCCCTGTTTCCAGGGTAACTGACTGCCCAGTTTCCAGGGTAACTGATCACCCTTTTTCCGGGATAACTGACTGCCCTGTTTCCGGGATAACTGACTGCCCTGTTTCCAGGGTAACTGATCACCTTGTTTCCGGGATAACTGTCTGCCCTGTTTCCGGGATAACTGACTGCCCAGTTTTCAGGGTAACTGACTGCCCTGTTTCCGGGGTAACTGACTGCCCTGTTTCCAGGGTAACTGACTGCCCAGTTTCCAGGGTAACTGATCACCCTGTTTCCGGGAGAACTGACTGCCCTGTTTCTGAGGGAAATGACTGCCCTGTTTCCAGGGTAACTGACTGCCCTGCTTCCGGGGTAACTGACCGCCCTGTTTCCAGGGTCACTGACCACCCTGTTTCCAGGATAACTGAAAGCCCTATTTCCAGGGTAACTGATCTCCCTGTTTCCGGGGTAACTGATCACCCTGTTTCCGGGTAACTGACTGCCCTGTTTCCGGGGTAACTGACTGGCATGTTTCCAGGGTAACTGACTGCCCAGTTTCCAGGGTAACTGATCACCCTTTTTCCGGGATAACTGACTGCCCTGTTTCCGGGATAACTGACTGCCCTGTTTCCAGGGTAACTGATCACCCTGTTTCCGGGATAACTGTCTGCCCTGTTTCCGGGATAACTGACTGCCCAGTTTCCAGGGTAACAGACTGCCCTGTTTCCGGAGTAACTGACCATCCTGTTTCCAGGGTCACTGACCACCCTGTTTCCAGGATAACTGAAAGCCCTGTTTCCAGGGTAACTGACTGCCCTGTTTCCGGGAAAACTGTCTGCCCTGTTTCCTGGGTAACTGACTGCCCTGCTTCCGGGGTAACTGACTGGCCTGTTTCCAGGGTAACTGACTGCCCAGTTTCCAGGGTAACTGATCAACCTTTTTCCGGGATAACTGACTGCCCTGTTTCCGGGATAACTGACTGCCCTGTTTCCAGGGTAACTGATCACCCTGTTTCCGGGATAACTGTCTGCCCTGTTTCCGGGATAACTGACTGCCCAGTTTCCAGGGTAACAGACTGCCCTGTTTCCGGGGTAACTGACTGCCCTGTTTCCAGGGTAACTGACTGCCCAGTTTCCAGGGTAACTGATCACCCTGTTTCCGGGAGAACTGACTGCCCTGTTTCCGGGAGAAATGACTGCCCTGTTTCCAGGGTAACTGACTGCCCTGCTTCCGGGGTAACTGACTGCCCTGTTTCCAGGGTAACTGATCACCCTGTTTCCGGGATAACTGACTGCCCTGTTTCCGGGATAACTGACTGCCCTGTTTCCAGGGTAACTGACTTACCCTGTTTCTGGGGTAACTGACTGCCCTGATTCCAGGCTAACTGACTGCCCTGTTTCCAGGATAACTGATCACCCTGTTTCCGGGGTAACTGACCGCCCTGTTTCCGGGGTAACTGACCGCCCTGTTTCCAGGGTCACTGACCACCCTGTTTCCAGGATAACTGAAAGTGCTGTTTCCAGGGTAACTGATCTCCCTGTTTCCGGGGTAACTGATCACCCTGTTTCCAGGATAACTGATCACTCTGTTTCCGGGGTAACTGATCACTCTTTTTCCGGGGTAACTGACCACCCTGTTTCCGGGGTAACTGACTAATCTGTTTCCAGGGTTACTGACAGCCCTGTTTCTGGGGTAACTGACTGCCCTGTTTCCGGGGTAACTGACCGCCCTGTTTCCAGGATAACTGATCACCCTGTTTCCAGTGTAACTGACCATCCTGTTTCCAGGGTAACTGACTGCCCAGTTTCCAGGGTAACTGACTGCCCTGTTTCCGGGGTAACAGATCTCCCTGTTTCCGGGGTAACTGACCGCCCTGTTTCCAGGATAACTGACCGTCCTATTTCCGGGGTAACTGACTGCCCTGTTTCCAGGATAACTGACTGCCCTGTTTCCGGGATAACAGACTGCCCTGTTTACTGGATAACTGACCGCCCTGTTTCCAGGTTAACTGACATCTCTGTTTCCGGGGTAACTGACTGCCCTGTTTCCAGGGTAACTGACTGCCCAGTTTCCGGGGTAACTGACTTCCCTGTTTCCAGGGTAACTGACTGCCCTGTTTCCGGGATAACTGACTGCCCTGTTTCCAGGGTAACTGACTGCCCTGTTTCCGGGGTAACTGACTGCCCTGTTTCCAGGCTAACTGACTGCCCTGTTTCCAGGATAACTGATCACCCTGTTTCCGGGATAACTGACTCCCCTGTTTCCAGGGTAACTGACTGCCCTGTTTCCGGGGTAACTGACCGCCCTGTTGCCAGGATAACTGACTGCCCTGTTTCCAGGTTAACTGACAGCCCTGTTTCCAGGGTAACTGACTGCCTTGTTTCCAGGGGAACTGACTGCCCTGTTTCCGGGGTAAATGATCACCCTGTTTCCGGGGTAACTGACAAACCAGTTTCCAGGGTGACTGACTGCCCTGTTTCCAGGGAAACTGACTGCCCAGTTTCCGGGGTAACTGACTGCCCTGTTTCCTGGGTAATTGACTGCCCAGTTTCCAGGTTAACTGACTGCCCTGTTTCCAGGGTCACTGACTGCCCAGTTTCCGGGGGAACTGACTGCCCTGTTTCCTGAGTAACTGACTGCCCTGCTTCCGGGGTAACTGACTGCCCTGTTTCCAGGGTAACTGACTGCCCAGTTTCCAGGGTAACTGATCACCCTTTTTCTGTGATAACTGACTGCCCTGTTTCCGGGATTACTGACTGCCCTGTTTCCGGGGTAACTGATCACCCTGTTTCCGGGGTAACTGTCTAACCAGTTTCCAGGGTGACTGACTGCCCTGTTTCCAGGGTAACTGACTGCCCAGTTTCCGGGTTAACTGACTGCCCTGTTTCCTGGGTAACTGTCTGCCCTGCTTCCGGGGTAACTGACTGCCCTGTTTCCTGGGTAACTGACTGCCCCGTTTCCAGGGTAACTGATCACCCTTTTTCCGGGATAACTGACTGCCCTGTTTCCGGGATAACTGACTGCCCTGTTTCCAGGGTAACTGATCACACTGTTTCCGGGATAACTGTCTGCCCTGTTTCCGGGATAACTGACTGCCCAGTTTCCAGGGTAACTGACTGCCCTGTTTCCGGGGTAACTGACTGCCCTGTTTCCAGGGTAACTGACTGCCCAGTTTCCAGGGTAACTGATCACCCTGTTTCCGGGAGAACTGACTGCCCTGTTTCTGGGAGAAATGACTGCCCTGTTTCCAGGGTAACTGACTGCCCTGCTTCCGGGGTAACTGACGTACCCTGTTTCCAGGGTCACTGACCACACTGTTTCCAGGATAACTGAAAGCCCTATTTCCAGGGTAACTGATCTCCCTGTTTCCGGGGTAACTGATCACCCTGTTTCCGGGTAACTGACTGCCCTGTTTCCGGGGTAACTGACTGGCCTGTTTCCAGGGTAACTGACTGCCCAGTTTCCAGGGTAACTGATCACCCTTTTTCCGGGATAACTGACTGCCCTGTTTCCGGGATAACTGACTGCCCTGTTTCCAGGGTAACTGATCACCCTGTTTCCGGGATAACTGTCTGCCCTGTTTCCGGGATAACTGACTGCCCAGTTTCCAGGGTAACAGACTGCCCTGTTTCCGGAGTAACTGACCATCCTGTTTCCAGGGTCACTGACCACCCTGTTTCCAGGATCACTGAAAGCCCTGTTTCCATGGTAACTGATTGCCCTGTTTCCGGGAAAACTGTCTGCCCTGTTTCCTGGGTAACTGACTGCCCTGCTTCCGGGGTAACTGACTGGCCTGTTTCCAGGGTAACTGACTGCCCAGTTTCCAGGGTAACTGATCAACCTTTTTCCGGGATAACTGACTGCCCTGTTTCCGGGATAACTGACTGCCCTGTTTCCAGGGTAACTGATCACCCTGTTTCCGGGATAACAGTCTGCCCTGTTTCCGGGATAACTGACTGCCCAGTTTCCAGGGTAACTGACTGCCCAGTTTCCAGGGTAAATGATCACCCTGTTTCTGGGAGAACTGACTGCCCTGTTTCCGGGAGAAATGACTGCCCTGTTTCCAGGGTAACTGACTGCCCTGCTTCCGGGGTAACTGACTGCCCTGTTTCCAGGGTAACTGATCACCCTGTTTCCGGGATAACTGACTGCCCTGTTTCCGGGATAACTGACTGCCCTGTTTCCAGGGTAACTGACTTACCCTGTTTCCGGGGTAACTGACTGCCCTGTTTCCAGGCTAACTGACTGCCCTGTTTCCAGGATAACTGATCACCCTGTTTCCGGGGTAACTGACCGCCCTGTTTCCGGGGTAACTGACCGCCCTGTTTCCTGGGTCACTGACAACCCTGTTTCCAGGATAACTGAAAGTGCTGTTTCCAGGGTAACTGATCTCCCTGTTTCCGGGGTAACTGATCACCCTGTTTCCAGGTAACTGACAGCCCTGTTTCCGGGGTAACTGACTGCCCTGTTTCCAGGGTAACTGATCTCCCTGTTTCCAGTGCAACGGATCACCATGTTTCCGGGGTAACTGACTGCCCTGTTTCCAGGGCAACTGACCGCCCTGTTTCTGGGGGAACTGACTGCCCAGTTTCCAGGGTAACTGACTGCCCAGTTTCCAGGGTAACTAACTGCCCTGTTTCCGGGGTAACTGACTGCCCAGTTTCCAGGGTAACTGACTGCCCTGTTTCCAGGGTAACTGACAGCCCACCTTCCAGTGTAACTGATCACCCTGTTTCCAGGATAATTGACTGCCCTGTTTCCAGGGTAACTGACCGCCCTGTTTCCAGGGTAACTGACTGCCCAGTTTCCAGGGTAAATTATCACCCTGTTTCCGGGATAACTAACTGCCCTGTTTCCGGGATAACTGACTGTCCTGTTTCCAGGGTAACTGATAACCCTGTTTCCGGGGTAACTGACTGCCCTGTTTCCAGGCTAACTGACTGCCCTGTTTCCAGGATAACTGATCACCCTGTTTCCGGGGTAACTGACTGCCCTGTTTCCGGGGTAACTGACCGCCCTGTTTCCAGGATAACTGATCACCCTGTTTCCGGGGTAACTGACCACCCTGTTTCCAGGGTCACTGACCACCCTGTTTCCAGGATAACTGACTCCCCTGTTTCCAGGGTAACTGACTGCCCTGTTTCCAGGGTAACTGACTGCCCAGTTTCCGGGGTAACTGACTGCCCTGTTTCCAGGATAACTGATCACTCTGTTTCCGGGGTTAACTGATCACTCTGTTTCCGGGGTAACTGACCACCCTGTTTCCGGGGTAACTGACTAATCTGTTTCCAGGGTTACTGACAGCCCTGTTTCTGGGGTAACTGACTGCCCTGTTTCCGGGGTAACTGACATCCCTGTTTCCAGGATAACTGATCACCCTGTTTCCAGTGCAACTGACCATCCTGTTTCCAGGGTAACTGACTGCCCAGTTTCCAGGGTAACTGACTGCCCTGTTTCCGGGGTAACAGATCTCCCTGTTTCCGGGGTAACTGACCGCCCTGTTTCCAGGATAACTGACCGCCCTATTTCCGGGGTAACTGACTGCCCTGTTTCCGGGATAACTGACTGCCCTGTTTCCGGGATAACTGACTGCCCTGTTTACTGGAAAACTGACCGCCCTGTTTCCAGGTTAACTGACTGCCCTGTTTCCGGGGTAACTGACTGCCCTGTTTCCAGGGTAACTGACTGCCCAGTTTCCAGAGTAACTGAATACCCTGTTTCCAGGGTAACTGACTGCCCTGTTTCCGGGATAACTGACTGCCCTGTTTCCAGGGTAACTGATCACCCTGTTTCCAGGGTAACTGACTGCCCTGTTTCCAGGGGATCTGACTGCCCTGTTTCCGGGGTAAATGATCACCCTGTTTCCGGGGTAAATGACTAACCAGTTTCCAGGGTGACTGACTGCCCTGTTTCCAGGGTAACTGACTGCCCAGTTTCCGGGGTAACTGACTGCCCTGTTTCCTGGGTAATTGACTGCCCAGTTTCCAGGTTAACTGACTGCCCAGTTTCCAGGGTAACTGATCACCCTTTTTCCGGGATAACTGACTGCCCTGTTTCCGGGATAACTGACTGCCCTGTTTCCAGGGTAACTGATCACCCTGTTTCCGGGATAACTGACTCCCATGTTTCCAGGGTAACTGACTGCCCAGTTTCCGGGGGAACTGACTGCCCTGTTTCCTGAGTAACTGACTGCCCTGCTTCCGGGGTAACTGACTGCCCTGTTTCCAGGGTAACTGACTGCCCAGTTTCCAGGGTAACTGATCACCCTTTTTCCGTGATAACTGACTGCCCTGTTTCCGGGATTACTGACTGCCCTGTTTCCGGGGTAACTGATCACCCTGTTTCCGGGGTAACTGTCTAGCCAGTTTCCAGGGTGACTGACTGCCCTGTTTCCAGGGTAACTGACTGCCCTGCTTCCGGGGTAACTGACTGCCCTGTTTCCAGGGTAACTGACTGCCCAGTTTCCAGGGTAACTGATCACCCTTTTTCCGTGATAACTGACTGCCCTGTTTCCGGGATTACTGACTGCCCTGTTTCCGGGGTAACTGATCACCCTGTTTCCGGGGTAACTGTCTAACCAGTTTCCAGGGTGACTGACTGCCCTGTTTCCAGGGTAACTGACTGCCCAGTTTCCGAGTTAACTGACTGCCCTGTTTCCTGGGTAACTGTCTGCCCTGCTTCCGGGGTAACTGACTGCCCTGTTTCCAGGGTAACTGACTGCCCAGTTTCCAGGGTAACTGATCACCCTTTTTCCGGGATAACTGACTGCCCTGTTTCCGGGATAACTGACTGCCCTGTTTCCAGGGTAACTGATCACCCTGTTTCCGGGATAACTGTCTGCCCTGTTTCCGGGATAACTGACTGCCCAGTATCCCGGGGAACTGACTGCCCTGTTTCCGGGGTAACTGACTGTCCTGTTTCCAGGGTAACTGACTGCCCAGTTTCCAGGGTAACTGATCACCCTGTTTCCGGGAGAACTGACTGCCCTGTTTCTGGGAGAAATGACTGCCCTGTTTCCAGGATAACTGACTGCCCTGCTTCCGGGGTAACTGACCGCCCTGTTTCCAGGGTCACTGACCACCCTGTTTCCAGGATAACTGAAAGCCCTATTTCCAGGGTAACTGATCTCCCTGTTTCCGGGGTAAGTGATCACCCTGTTGCCGGGTAACTGACTGCCCTGTTTCCAGGGTAACTGACTGGCCTGTTTCCAGGGTAACTGACTGCCCAGTTTCCAGGGTAACTGATCACCCTTTTTCCGGGATAACTGACTGCCCTGTTTCCGGGATAACTGACTGCCCTGTTTCCAGGGTAACTGATCACCCTGTTTCCGGGATAACTGTCTGCCCTGTTTCCGGGATAACTGACTGCCCAGTTTCCAGGGTAACAGACTGCCCTGTTTCCGGAGTAACTGACCATCCTGTTTCCAGGGTCACTGACCACCCTGTTTCCAGGATAACTGAAAGCCCTGTTTCCAGGGTAACTGACTGCCCTGTTTCCGGGAAAACTGTCTGCCCTGTTTCCTGGGTAACTGACTGCCCTGCTTCCGGGGTAACTGACTGGCCTGTTTCCAGGGTAACTGACTGCCCAGTTTCCAGGGTAACTGATCAACCTTTTTCCGGGATAACTGACTGCCCTGTTTCCGGGATAACTGACTGCCCTGTTTCCAGGGTAACTGATCACCCTGTTTCCGGGATAACTGTCTGCCCTGTTTCCGGGATAACTGACTGCCCAGTTTCCAGGGTAACAGACTGCCCTGTTTCCGGGGTAACTGACTGCCCTGTTTCCAGGGTAACTGACTGCCCAGTTTCCAGGGTAACTGATCACCCTGTTTCCGGGTGAACTGACTGCCCTGTTTCCGGGAGAAATGACTGCCCTGTTTCCAGGGTAACTGACTGCCCTGCTTCCGGGGTAAATGACTGCCCTGTTTCCAGGGTAACTGATCACCCTGTTTCCGGGATAACTGACTGCCCTGTTTCCGGGATAACTGACTGCCCTGTTTCCAGGGTAACTGATTTACCCTGTTTCCGGGGTAACTGACTGCCCTGTTTCCAGGCTAACTGACTGCCCTGTTTCCAGGATAACTGATCACCCTGTTTCTGGGCTAACTGACCGCCCTGTTTCCGGGGTAACTGACCGCCCTGTTTCCAGGATAACTGTCTGCCCTGTTTCCGGGATAACTGACTGCCCTGTTTACTGGATAACTGACCGCCCTGTTTCCAGGTTAACTGACTGCCCTGTTTCCGGGATAAATAACTGCCCTGCTTCCAGGGTAACTGACTGCCCTGTTTCCGGTATAACTGACTGCCCTGTTTCCAGGGTAACTGATAACCCTGTTTCCGGGCTAACTGACTGCCCTGTTTCCAGGGTAATTGACTGCCCTGTTTCCAGGGTAACTGACTGCCCTTATCCGGGGTAACTGACTGCCCTGTTTCCAGGGTAACTGATCACCCTGTTTCCGGGATAACTGACTGCCCTGTTTCCGGGATAACTGACTGCCTTTTTCCAGGTTAACTGACTGCCCTGTTTCCGGGGTAACTGAATGCCCTGTTTCCAGGCTAACTGACTGCCCTGTTTCCAGGATAACTGATCGCCCTGTTTCCGGGGTAACTGACTGCCCTGTTTCCGGGATAACTGACCGCCCTGTTTCCAGGATAACTGATCACCCTGTTTCCGGGGTAACTGACCACCCTGTTTCCAGGGTCACTGACCACCCTGTTTCCAGGATAACTGACTCCCCTGTTTCCAGGGTAACTGACTGCCCTGTTTCCGGGGTAACTGACCGCCCTGTTTCCAGGATAACTGACCTACCTATTTCCAGGGTAACTGACTGCCCAGTTTCCGGGGTAACTGACTGCCCTGTTTCCTGGGTAACTGACTGCCCTGCTTCCGGGGTAAATGACTGCCCTGTTTCCAGGTCAACTGTCTGCCCAGTTTCCAGGGTAACTGATCACCCTTTTTCCGGGATAACTGACGGCCCTGTTTCAGGGATAAGTGAATGCCCTGTTTCCAGGGTAACTGATCACCCTGTTTCCGGGATAACTGACTCCCCGGTTTCCATGGTAACTGACTGCCCAGTTTCCAGGGTAACTGACTGCCCTGTTTGCGGGGTAACTGACTGCCCAGTTTCCAGGGTAACTGATTGCCCAGTTACAAGGGTAACTGATCACCCTGTTTCCGGGATAACTGACTGCCCTGTTTCCGGGAGAAAAGACTGCCCTGTTTCCAGGGTAACTGACTGCCCTGTTTCCGGGGTAACTGACTGCCCTGTTTCCAGGGTAACTGATCACCCTGTTTCCGGGATAAATGACTGCCCTGTTTCCGGGATAACTGACTGCCTTGTTTCCAGGGTAACTGACTGCCCTGTTTCCGGGGTAACTGACTGCCCTGTTTCCAGGCTAACTGACTGCCCTGTTTCCAGGATAACTGATCACCCTGTTTCCGGGGTAAATGACTGCCCTGTTTCCGGGGTAACTGACCGCCCTGTTTCCAGGATAACTGATCACCCTGTTTCCGGGGTAACTGACTGCCCTGTTTCCAGGCTAACTGACTGCCCTGTTTCCAGGATAACTGATCACCCTGTTTCCAGGGTAAATGACTGCCCTGTTTCCGGGGTAACTGACCGCCCTGTTTCCAGGATAACTGATCACCCTGTTTCCGGGGTAACTGACCACCCTGTTTCCAGGGTCACTGACCACTCTGTTTCCAGGATAACTGACTCCCCTGTTACCAGCGTAACTGATCACCCTGTTTCCAGGATAACTGACCTACCTATTTCCGGGGTAACTGACCGCCCTGTTTCCAGGATAACTGACTGCCCTGTTTCCAGGTTAACTGACTGCCCTGTTTCCAGGGTAACTGATGCCCTGTTTCCAGGGGAACTGACTGCCCTGTTTTCGGGGTAAATGATCACCCTGTTTCCGGGGTAACTGACTAACCAGTTTCCAGGGTGACTGACTGCCCTGTTTCCAGGGTAACTGACTGCCCTGTTTCCGGGATAACTGACTGCCTTTTTCCAGGTTAACTGACTGCCCTGTTTCCGGGGTAACTGACTGCCCTGTTTCCAGGCTAACTGACTGCCCTGTTTCCAGGATAACTGATCGCCCTGTTTCCGGGGTAACTGACTGCCCTGTTTCCGGGATAACTGACCGCCCTGTTTCCAGGATAACTGATCACCCTGTTTCCGGGGTAACTGACCACCCTGTTTCCAGGGTCACTGACCACCCTGTTTCCAGGATAACAGACTCCCCTGTGTCCAGGGTAACTGACTGCCCTGTTTCCGGGGTAACTGACCGCCCTGTTTCCAGGATAACTGACCTACCTATTTCCAGGGTAACTGACTGCCCAGTTTCCGGGGTAACTGACTGCCCTGTTTCCTGGGTAACTGACTGCCCTGCTTCCGGGGTAAATGACTGCCCTGTTTCCAGGTTAACTGACTGCCCAGTTTCCAGGGTAACTGATCACCCTTTTTCCGGGATAACTGACGGCCCTGTTTCAGGGATAAGTGAATGCCCTGTTTCCAGGGTAACTGATCACCCTGTTTCCGGGATAACTGACTCCCCGGTTTCCATGGTAACTGACTGCCCAGTTTCCAGGGTAACTGACTGCCCTGTTTGCGGGGTAACTGACTGCCCAGTTTCCAGGGTAACTGATTGCCCAGTTACAAGGGTAACTGATCACCCTGTTTCCGGGATAACTGACTGCCCTGTTTCCAGGAGAAATGACTGCCCTGTTTCCAGGGTAACTGACTGCCCTGTTTCCGGGGTAACTGACTGCCCTGTTTCCAGGGTAACTGATCACCCTGTTTCCGGGATAAATGACTGCCCTGTTTCCGGGATAACTGACTGCCCTGTTTCCAGGGTAACTGACTGCCCTGTTTCCGGGGTAACTGACTGCCCTGTTTCCAGGCTAACTGACTGCCCTGTTTCCAGGATAACTGATCACCCTGTTTCCGGGGTAAATGACTGCCCTGCTTCCGGGGTAACTGACCGCCCTGTTTCCAGGATAACTGATCACCCTGTTTCCGGGGTAACTGACTGCCCTGTTTCCAGGATAACTGATCACCCTGTTTCCGGGGTAACTGACTGCCCTGTTTCCGGGGTAACTGACCGCCCTGTTTCCAGGATAACTGATCACCCTGTTTCCGGGGTAACTGACCACCCTGTTTCCAGGGTCACTGACCACTCTGTTTCCAGGATAACTGACTCCCCTGTTTCCAGCGTAACTGATCACCCTGTTTCCAGGATAACTGACCTACCTATTTCCGGGGTAACTGACCGCCCTGTTTCCAGGATAACTGACTGCCCTGTTTCCAGGTTAACTGACTGCCCTGTTTCCAGGGTAACTGACTGCCCTGTTTCCAGGGGAACTGACTGCCCTGTTTCCGGGGTAAATGATCACCCTGTTTCCGGGGTAACTGACGAACCAGTTTCCAGGGTGACTGACTGCCCTGTTTCCAGGGTAACTGACTGCCCAGTTTCCGCGGTAACTGACTGCCCTGTTTCCAGGGTAACTGACTGCCCAGTTTCCAGGGTAACTGATCACCCTGTTTCCGGGAAAACTGACTGCCCTGTTTCCGAGAGAAATGACTGCCCTGTTTCCAGGGTAACTGACTGCCCTGTTTCCGGGGTAACTGACTGCCCTGTTTCCAGGGTAACTGATCACCCTGTTTCCGGGATAAATGACTGCCCTGTTTCCGGGATAACTGACTGCCCTGTTTCCAGGGTAACTGACTGCCCTGTTTCCGGGGTAACTGACTGCCCTGTTTCCAGGCTAACTGACTGCCCTGTTTCCAGGATAACTGATCACCCTGTTTCCGGGGTAACTGACCGCCCTGTTTCCAGGATAACTGAACGCCCCATTTTCCAGGGTAACTGACTGCCCTGTTTCCGGGGTAACTGACTGCCCTGTTTCCAGGGTAACAGATCACCCTGTTTCCGGGATAACTGACTGCCCTGTTTCCGGGATAACTGACTGCCCTGTTTCCAGGGTAACTGACTGCCCTGTTTCCGGGGTAACTGACTGCCCTGTTTCCAGGCTAACTGACTGCCCTGTTTCCAGGATAACTGATCACCCTGTTTCCAGGGTAACTGACTGCCCTGTTTCCGGGGTAACTGACCGCCCTGTTTCCAGGGTAACTGATCACCCTTTTTCCGGGATAACTGACGGCCCTGTTTCAGGGATAAGTGAATGCCCTGTTTCCAGGGTAACTGATCACCCTGTTTCCGGGATAACTGACTCCCCGGTTTCCATGGCAACTGACTGCCCAGTTTCCAGGGTAACTGACTGCCCTGTTTGCGGGGTAACTGACTGCCCAGTTTCCAGGGTAACTGATTGCCCAGTTACAAGGGTAACTGATCACCCTGTTTCCGGGATAACTGACTGCCCTGTTTCCGGGAGAAATGACTGCCCTGTTTCCAGGGTAACTGACTGCCCTGTTTCCGGGGTAACTGACTGCCCTGTTTCCAGGGTAACTGATCACCCTGTTTCCGGGATAAATGACTGCCCTGTTTCCGGGATAACTGACTGCCCTGTTTCCAGGGTAACTGACTGCCCTGTTTCCGGGGTAACTGACAGCCCTGTTTCCAGGCTAACTGACTGCCCTGTTTCCAGGATAACTGATCACCCTGTTTCCGGGGTAAATGACTGCCCTGTTTCCGGGGTAACTGACCGCCCTGTTTCCAGGATAACTGATCACCCTGTTTCCGGGGTAACTGACTGCCCTGTTTCCAGGCTAACTGACTGCCCTGTTTCCAGGATAACTGATCACCCTGTTTCCGGGGTAACTGACTGCCCTGTTTCCGGGGTAACTGACCGCCCTGTTTCCAGGATAACTGATCACCCTGTTTCCGGGGTAACTGACCACCCTGTTTCCAGGGTCACTGACCACTCTGTTTCCAGGATAACTGACTCCCCTGTTTCCAGCGTAACTGATCACCCTGTTTCCAGGATAACTGACCTACCTATTTCCGGGGTAACTGACCGCCCTGTTTCCAGGATAACTGACTGCCCTGTTTCCAGGTTAACTGACTGCCCTGTTTCCAGGGTAACTGACTGCCCTGTTTCCAGGGGAATTGACTGCCCTGTTTCCGGGGTAAATGATCACCCTGTTTCCGGGGTAACTGACTAACCAGTTCCCAGGGTGACTGACTGCCCTGTTTCCAGGGTAACTGACTGCCCAGTTTCCGCGGTAACTGACTGCCCTGTTTCCAGGGTAACTGACTGCCCAGTTTCCAGGGTAACTGATCACCCTGTTTCCGGGAAAACTGACTGCCCTGTTTCCGGGAGAAATGACTGCCCTGTTTCCAGGGTAACTGACTGCCCAGTTTCCGGGGTAACTGACTGCCCTGTTTCCTGGGTAACTGACTGCCCTGCTTCCGGGGTAAATGACTGCCCAGTTTCCAGGTTAACTGACTGCCCAGTTTCCAGGGTAACTGATCACCCTTTTTCCGGGATAACTGACGGCCCTGTTTCAGGGATAAGTGAATGCCCTGTTTCCAGGGTAACTGATCACCCTGTTTCCGGGATAACTGACTCCCCGGTTTCCATGGTAACTGACTGCCCAGTTTCCAGGGTAACTGACTGCCCTGTTTGCGGGGTAACTGACTGCCCAGTTTCCAGTGTAACTGATTGCCCAGTTACAAGGGTAACTGATCACCCTGTTTCCGGGATAACTGACTGCCCTGTTTCCGGGAGAAATGACTGCCCTGTTTCCAGGGTAACTGACTGCCCTGTTTCCGGGGTAACTGACTGCCCTGTTTCCAGGGTAACTGATCACCCTGTTTCCGGGATAAATGACTGCCCTGTTTCCGGGATAACTGACTGCCCTGTTTCCAGGGTAACTGACTGCCCTGTTTCTGGGGTAACTGACTGCCCTGTTTCCAGGCTAACTGACTGCCCTGTTTCCAGGATAACTGATCACCCTGTTTCCGGGGTAAATGACTGCCCTGTTTCCGGGGTAACTGACTGCCCTGTTTCCGGGATATCTGACCGCCCTGTTTCCAGGATAATTGATCACCCTGTTTCCGGGGTAACTGACCACCCTGTTTCCAGGGTCACTGACCACCCTGTTTCCAGGATAACTGACTCCCCTGTTTCCAGGGTAACTGATCACCCTGTTTCCGGGGTAACTGACTGCCCTGTTTCCAGGCTAACTGACTGCCCTGTTTCCAGGATAACTGATCACCCTGTTTCCGGGGTAACTGACTGCCCTGTTTCCGGGGTAACTGACTGCCCTGTTTCCGGGGTAACTGACTGCCCTGTTTCCAGGGTAACAGATCACCCTGTTTCCGGGATAACTGACTGCCCTGTTTCCGGGATAACTGACTGCCCTGTTTCCAGGGTAACTGACTGCCCTGTTTCCGGGGTAACTGACTGCCCTGTTTCCAGGCTAACTGACTGCCCTGTTTCCAGGATAACTGATCACCCTGTTTCCGGGGTAACTGACTGCCCTGTTTCCGGGGTAACTGACTGCCCTGTTTCCGGGGTAACTGACTGCCCTGTTTCCAGGGTAACAGATCACCCTGTTTCCGGGATAACTGACTGCCCTGTTTCCGGGATAACTGACTGCCCTGTTTCCAGGGTAACTGACTGCCCTGTTTCCGGGGTAACTGACTGCCCTGTTTCCAGGGTAACTGACTGCCCTGTTTCCGGGGTAACTGACCGCCCTGTTTCCAGGGTAACTGATCACCCTTTTTCCGGGATAACTGACGGCCCTGTTTCAGGGATAAGTGAATGCCCTGTTTCCAGGGTAACTGATCACCCTGTTTCCGGGATAACTGACTCCCCGGTTTCCATGGTAACTGACTGCCCAGTTTCCAGGGTAACTGACTGCCCTGTTTGCGGGGTAACTGACTGCCCAGTTTCCAGGGTAACTGATTGCCCAGTTACAAGGGTAACTGATCACCCTGTTTCCGGGATAACTGACTGCCCTGTTTCCGGGAGAAATGACTGCCCTGTTTCCAGGGTAACTGACTGCCCTGTTTCCGGGGTAACTGACTGCCCTGTTTCCAGGGTAACTGATCACCCTGTTTCCGGGATAAATGACTGCCCTGTTTCCGGGATAACTGACTGCCCTGTTTCCAGGGTAACTGACTGCCCTGTTTCCGGGGTAACTGACAGCCCTGTTTCCAGGCTAACTGACCGCCCTGTTTCCAGGATAACTGATCACCCTGTTTCCGGGGTAAATGACTGCCCTGTTTCCGGGGTAACTGACCGCCCTGTTTCCAGGATAACTGATCACCCTGTTTCCGGGGTAACTGACTGCCCTGTTTCCAGGCGAACTGACTGCCCTGTTTCCAGGATAACTGATCACCCTGTTTCCGGGGTAACTGACTGCCCTGTTTCCGGGGTAACTGACCGCCCTGTTTCCAGGATAACTGATCACCCTGTTTCCGGGGTAACTGACCACCCTGTTTCCAGGGTCACTGACCACTCTGTTTCCAGGATAACTGACTCCCCTGTTTCCAGCGTAACTGATCACCCTGTTTCCAGGATAACTGACCTACCTATTTCCGGGGTAACTGACCGCCCTGTTTCCAGGATAACTGACTGCCCTGTTTCCAGGTTAACTGACTGCCCTGTTTCCAGGGTAACTGACTGCCCTGTTTCCAGGGGAATTGACTGCCCTGTTTCCGGGGTAAATGATCACCCTGTTTCCGGGGTAACTGACTAACCAGTTTCCAGGGTGACTGACTGCCCTGTTTCCAGGGTAACTGACTGCCCAGTTTCCGCGGTAACTGACTGCCCTGTTTCCAGGGTAACTGACTGCCCAGTTTCCAGGGTAACTGATCACCCTGTTTCCGGGAAAACTGACTGCCCTGTTTCCGGGAGAAATGACTGCCCTGTTTCCAGGGTAACTGACTGCCCAGTTTCCGGGGTAACTGACTGCCCTGTTTCCTGGGTAACTGACTGCCCTGCTTCCGGGGTAAATGACTGCCCAGTTTCCAGGTTAACTGACTGCCCAGTTTCCAGGGTAACTGATCACCCTTTTTCCGGGATAACTGACGGCCCTGTTTCAGGGATAAGTGAATGCCCTGTTTCCAGGGTAACTGATCACCCTGTTTCCGGGATAACTGACTCCCCGGTTTCCATGGTAACTGACTGCCCAGTTTCCAGGGTAACTGACTGCCCTGTTTGCGGGGTAACTGACTGCCCAGTTTCCAGGGTAACTGATTGCCCAGTTACAAGGGTAACTGATCACCCTGTTTCCGGGATAACTGACTGCCCTGTTTCCGGGAGAAATGACTGCCCTGTTTCCAGGGTAACTGACTGCCCTGTTTCCGGGGTAACTGACTGCCCTGTTTCCAGGGTAACTGATCACCCTGTTTCCGGGATAAATGACTGCCCTGTTTCCGGGATAACTGACTGCCCTGTTTCCAGGGTAACTGACTGCCCTGTTTCTGGGGTAACTGACTGCCCTGTTTCCAGGCTAACTGACTGCCCTGTTTCCAGGATAACTGATCACCCTGTTTCCGGGGTAAATGACTGCCCTGTTTCCGGGGTAACTGACTGCCCTGTTTCCGGGATATCTGACCGCCCTGTTTCCAGGATAACTGATCACCCTGTTTCCGGGGTAACTGACCACCCTGTTTCCAGGGTCACTGACCACCCTGTTTCCAGGATAACTGACTCCCCTGTTTCCAGGGTAACTGATCACCCTGTTTCCGGGGTAACTGACTGCCCTGTTTCCAGGCTAACTGACTGCCCTGTTTCCAGGATAACTGATCACCCTGTTTCCGGGGTAACTGACTGCCCTGTTTCCGGGGTAACTGACCGCCCTGTTTCCAGGATAACTGATCACCCTGTTTCCGGGGTAACTGACCACCCTGTTTCCAGGGTCACTGACCACTCTGTTTCCAGGATAACTGACTCCCCTGTTTCCAGCGTAACTGATCACCCTGTTTCCAGGATAACTGACCTACCTATTTCCGGGGTAACTGACCGCCCTGTTTCCAGGATAACTGACTGCCCTGTTTCCAGGTTAACTGACTGCCCTGTTTCCAGGTTAACTGACTGCCCTGTTTCCAGGGGAACTGACTGCCCTGTTTCCGGGGTAAATGATCACCCTGTTTCCGGGGTAACTGACGAACCAGTTTCCAGGGTGACTGACTGCCCTGTTTCCAGGGTAACTGACTGCCCAGTTTCCGCGGTAACTGACTGCCCTGTTTCCAGGGTAACTGACTGCCCAGTTTCCAGGGTAACTGATCACCCTGTTTCCGGGAAAACTGACTGCCCTGTTTCCGAGAGAAATGACTGCCCTGTTTCCAGGGTAACTGACTGCCCTGTTTCCGGGGTAACTGACTGCCCTGTTTCCAGGGTAACTGATCACCCTGTTTCCGGGATAAATGACTGCCCTGTTTCCGGGATAACTGACTGCCCTGTTTCCAGGGTAACTGACTGCCCTGTTTCCGGGGTAACTGACTGCCCTGTTTCCAGGCTAACTGACTGCCCTGTTTCCAGGATAACTGATCACCCTGTTTCCGGGGTAACTGACCGCCCTGTTTCCAGGATAACTGAACGCCCCATTTTCCAGGGTAACTGACTGCCCTGTTTCCGGGGTAACTGACTGCCCTGTTTCCAGGGTAACAGATCACCCTGTTTCCGGGATAACTGACTGCCCTGTTTCCGGGATAACTGACTGCCCTGTTTCCAGGGTAACTGACTGCCCTGTTTCCGGGGTAACTGACTGCCCTGTTTCCAGGCTAACTGACTGCCCTGTTTCCAGGATAACTGATCACCCTGTTTCCAGGGTAACTGACTGCCCTGTTTCCGGGGTAACTGACCGCCCTGTTTCCAGGGTAACTGATCACCCTTTTTCCGGGATAACTGACGGCCCTGTTTCAGGAATAAGTGAATGCCCTGTTTCCAGGGTAACTGATCACCCTGTTTCCGGGATAACTGACTCCACGGTTTCCATGGTAACTGACTGCCCAGTTTCCAGGGTAACTGACTGCCCTGTTTGCGGGGTAACTGACTGCCCAGTTTCCAGGGTAACTGATTGCCCAGTTACAAGGGTAACTGATCACCCTGTTTCCGGGATAACTGACTGCCCTGTTTCCGGGAGAAATGACTGCCCTGTTTCCAGGGTAACTGACTGCCCTGTTTCCGGGGTAACTGACTGCCCTGTTTCCAGGGTAACTGATCACCCTGTTTCCGGGATAAATGACTGCCCTGTTTCCGGGATAACTGACTGCCCTGTTTCCAGGGTAACTGACTGCCCTGTTTCCGGGGTAACTGACAGCCCTGTTTCCAGGCTAACTGACTGCCCTGTTTCCAGGATAACTGATCACCCTGTTTCCGGGGTAAATGACTGCCCTGTTTCCGGGGTAACTGACCGCCCTGTTTCCAGGATAACTGATCACCCTGTTTCCGGGGTAACTGACTGCCCTGTTTCCAGGCTAACTGACTGCCCTGTTTCCAGGATAACTGATCACCCTGTTTCCGGGGTAACTGACTGCCCTGTTTCCGGGGTAACTGACCACCCTGTTTCCAGGGTCACTGACCACTCTGTTTCCAGGATAACTGACTCCCCTGTTTCCAGTGTAACTGATCACCCTGTTTCCAGGATAACTGACCTACCTATTTCCGGGGTAACTGACCGCCCTGTTTCCAGGATAACTGACTGCCCTGTTTCCAGGTTAACTGACTGCCCTGTTTCCAGGGTAACTGACTGCCCTGTTTCCAGGGGAATTGACTGCCCTGTTTCCGGGGTAAATGATCACCCTGTTTCCGGGGTAACTGACTAACCAGTTTCCAGGGTGACTGACTGCCCTGTTTCCAGGGTAACTGACTGCCCAGTTTCCAGGGTAACTGATCACCCTGTTTCCGGGAAAACTGACTGCCCTGTTTCCGGGAGAAATGACTGCCCTGTTTCCAGGGTAACTGACTGCCCAGTTTCCGGGGTAACTGACTGCCCTGTTTCCTGGGTAACTGACTGCCCTGCTTCCGGGGTAAATGACTGCCCAGTTTCCAGGGTAACTGATCACCCTTTTTCCGGGATAACTGACGGCCCTGTTTCAGGGATAAGTGAATGCCCTGTTTCCAGGGTAACTGATCACCCTGTTTCCGGGATAACTGACTCCCCGGTTTCCATGGTAACTGACTGCCCAGTTTCCAGGGTAACTGACTGCCCTGTTTGCGGGGTAACTGACTGCCCAGTTTCCAGGGCAACTGATTGCCCAGTTACAAGGGTAACTGATCACCCTGTTTCCGGGATAACTGACTGCCCTGTTTCCGGGAGAAATGACTGCCCTGTTTCCAGGGTAACTGACTGCCCTGTTTCCGGGGTAACTGACTGCCCTGTTTCCAGGGTAACTGATCACCCTGTTTCCGGGATAAATGACTGCCCTGTTTCCGGGATAACTGACTGCCCTGTTTCCAGGGTAACTGACTGCCCTGTTTCTGGGGTAACTGACTGCCCTGTTTCCAGGCTAACTGACTGCCCTGTTTCCAGGATAACTGATCACCCTGTTTCCGGGGTAAATGACTGCCCTGTTTCCGGGGTAACTGACTGCCCTGTTTCCGGGATATCTGACCGCCCTGTTTCCAGGATAACTGATCACCCTGTTTCCGGGGTAACTGACCACCCTGTTTCCAGGGTCACTGACCACCCTGTTTCCAGGATAACTGACTCCCCTGTTTCCAGGGTAACTGATCACCCTGTTTCCGGGGTAACTGACTGCCCTGTTTCCAGGCTAACTGACTGCCCTGTTTCCAGGATAACTGATCACCCTGTTTCCGGGGTAACTGACTGCCCTGTTTCCGGGGTAACTGACCGCCCTGTTTCCAGGATAACTGATCACCCTGTTTCCGGGGTAACTGACCACCCTGTTTCCAGGGTCACTGACCACTCTGTTTCCAGGATAACTGACTCCCCTGTTTCCAGCGTAACTGATCACCCTGTTTCCAGGATAACTGACCTACCTATTTCCGGGGTAACTGACCGCCCTGTTTCCTGGATAACTGACTGCCCTGTTTCCAGGTTAACTGACTGCCCTGTTTCCAGGGTAACTGATGCCCTGTTTCCAGGGGAACTGACTGCCCTGTTTCCGGGGTAAATGATCACCCTGTTTCCGGGGTAACTGACTAACCAGTTTCCAGGGTGACTGACTGCCCTGTTTCCAGGGTAACTGACTGCCCTGTTTCCGGGATAACTGACTGCCTTTTTCCAGGTTAACTGACTGCCCTGTTTCCGGGGTAACTGACTGCCCTGTTTCCAGGCTAACTGACTGCCCTGTTTCCAGGATAACTGATCGCCCTGTTTCCGGGGTAACTGACTGCCCTGTTTCCGGGATAACTGACCGCCTTGTTTCCAGGATAACTGATCACCCTGTTAACGGGGTAGCTGACCACCCTGTTTCCAGGGTCACTGACCACCCTGTTTCCAGGATAACAGACTCCCCTGTTTCCAGGGTAACTGACTGCCCTGTTTCCGGGGTAACTGACCGCCCTGTTTCCAGGATAACTGACCTACCTGTTTCCAGGGTAACTGACTGCCCAGTTTCCGGGGTAACTGACTGCCCTGTTTCCTGGGTAACTGACTGCCCTGCTTCCGGGGTAAATGACTGCCCTGTTTCCAGGTTAACTGACTGCCCAGTTTCCAGGGTAACTGATCACCCTTTTTCCGGGATAAATGACGGCCCTGTTTCAGGGATAAGAGAATGCCCTGTTTCCAGGGTAACTGATCACCCTGTTTCCGGGATAACTGACTCCCCGGTTTCCATGGTAACTGACTGCCCAGTTTCCAGGGTAACTGACTGCCCTGTTTGCGGGGTAACTGACTGCCCAGTTTCCAGGGCAACTGATTGCCCAGTTACAAGGGTAACTGATCACCCTGTTTCCGGGATAACTGACTGCCCTGTTTCCGGGAGAAATGACTGCCCTGTTTCCAGGGTAACTGACTGCCCTGTTTCCGGGGTAACTGACTGCCCTGTTTCCAGGGTAACTGATCACCCTGTTTCCGGGATAAATGACTGCCCTGTTTCCGGGATAACTGACTGCCCTGTTTCCAGGGTAACTGACTGCCCTGTTTCCGGGGTAACTGACTGCCCTGTTTCCAGGCTAACAGACTGCCCTGTTTCCAGGATAACTGATCACCCTGTTTCCGGGGTAAATGACTGCCCTGTTTCCGGGGTAACTGACCGCCCTGTTTCCAGGATAACTGATCACCCTGTTTCCGGGGTAACTGACTGCCCTGTTTCCAGGCTAACTGACTGCCCTGTTTCCAGGATAACTGATCACCCTGTTTCCGGGGTAACTGACTGCCCTGTTTCCGGGGTAACTGACCGTCCTGTTTCCAGGATAACTGATCACCCTGTTTCCGGGGTAACTGACCACCCTGTTTCCAGGGTCACTGACCACTCTGTTTCCAGGATAACTGACTCCCCTGTTTCCAGCGTAACTGATCACCCTGTTTCCAGGATAACTGACCTACCTATTTCCGGGGTAACTGACCGCCCTGTTTCCAGGATAACTGACTGCCCTGTTTCCAGGTTAACTGACTGCCCTGTTTCCAGGGTAAATGATCACCCTGTTTCCGGGGTAACTGACTAACCAGTTTCCAGGGTGACTGACTGCCCAGTTTCCAGGGTAACTGACTGCCCAGTTTCCGGGGTAACTGACTGCCCAGTTTCCAGGGTAACTGATCACCCTGTTTCCGGGAAAACTGACTGCCCTGTTTCCGGGAGAAATGACTGCCCTGTTTCCAGGGTAACTGACTGCCCTGTTTCCGGGGTAACTGACTGCCCTGTTTCCAGGGTAACTGATCACCCTGTTTCCGGGATAAATGACTGCCCTGTTTCCGGGATAACTGACTGCCCTGTTTCCAGGGTAACTGACTCCCCTGTTTCCGGGGTAACTGACTGCCCTGTTTCCAGGCTAACTGACGGCCCTGTTTCCAGGATAACTGATCACCCTGTTTCCGGGGTAACTGACTGCCCCGTTTCCGGGGTAACTGACCGCCCTGTTTCCAGGATAACTGACCACCCTGTTTCCAGGGTCACTGACCACCCTGTTTCCAGGTTAACTGAAAGCCCTGTTTCCAGGGTAACTGATCTCCCTGTTTCCGGGGTAACTGATCACCCTGTTTCCGGGTAACTGACTGCCCTGTTTCCAGGTTAACTGATCTCCCTGTTTCCAGGGTAACTGATCACCCTGTTTCCGGGGTAACTGACTGCCCTGTTTCCAGGGTAACTGACCGCCCTGTTTCCAGGATAACTGATCACCCTGTTTCCAGTGTAACTGACCATCCTATTTCCAGGGTAACTGACTGCCCAGTTTCCAGGGTAACTGACTGCCCTGTTTCCGGGGTAAGAGATCTCCCTGTTTCCGGGGTAACTGACCGCCCTGTTTCCAGGATAACTGACCGCCCTATTTCCGGGGTAACTGACCGCTCTGCTTCCAGGATAACTGACTGCCCTGTTTCCGGGATAACTGACTGCCCTGTTTAATGGATAACTGACTGCCCTGTTTCCGGGATAACTGACTGCCCTGTTTCCAGGTTAACTGACTGCCCTGTTTCCGGGATAACTGACTGCCCTGTTTCCAGGTTAACTGACTGCCCTGTTTCCGGGATAACTGACTGCCCTGTTTCCAGGTTAACTGACTGCCCTGTTTCCGGGATAACTGACTGCCCTGTTTCCGGGGCAACTGACTGCCCTGTTTCCAGGATAACTGACTGCCCTGTTTCCAGGGTAACTGACTGCCCTGTTTCCGGGGTAACTGACTGCCCTGTTTCCAGGATAACTGATCACTCTGTTTCTGGGATAACTGACTGCCCTGTTTCCGGGGTAACTGATCACCCTGTTTCCGGGATAACTGACTGCCCTGTTTCCGGGATAACTGACTGCCCTGTTTCCAGGGTAACTGACTGCCCTGTTTCCGGGGTAACTGACTGCCCTGTTTCCAGGATAACTGATCACTCTGTTTCTGGGGTAACTGACCACCCTGTGTCAGGGTTAACTGACTAATCTGTTTCCAGGGTTACTGACCGCCCTGTTTCTGGGGTAACTGAGTGCCCTGTTTCCGGGGTAACTGACCGCCCTGTTTCCAGGATAACTGATCACCCTATTCCAGGGTAACTGACCATCCTGTTTCCAGGGTAACTGACTGCCCTGTTTCCAGGTTAACTGACCGACCTTTTTCAGGGATAACTGCGTGCCCTGTTTCCAGGTTAAAAAACTGCCCTGTTTCCTGGGTAACTGACCGCCCTGTTTCCAGGATAACTGAGTAATCTGTTTCCAGGGTTACTGACTGCCCTGTTTCCAGGGAAACTGACTGCCCTGTTTCCGGGGTAACTGACTGCCCAGTTTCCAGGGTAACTGATCACCCTGTTTCCGGGATAACTGACTGCCCTGTTTCCGGGATAACTGACTGCCTGTTTCCAGGGTAACTGACTGCCCTGTTTCCGGGGTAACTGATTGCCCTGTTTCCAGCGTAACTGATCACCCTGTTTCCGGGATAACTGACTGCCCTGTTTCCAGGGTAACTGACCGCCCTGTTTCCAGGATAACTGATCACCCTGTTTCCGGGGTAACTGACTGCCCTGTTTCCAGGCTAACTGACTGCCCTGTTTCCAGGATAACTGATCACCCTGTTTCCGGGGTAACTGACTGCCCTGTTTCCGGGGTAACTGACCGTCCTGTTTCCAGGATAACTGATCACCCTGTTTCCGGGGTAACTGACCACCCTGTTTCCAGGGTCACTGACCACTCTGTTTCCAGGATAACTGACTCCCCTGTTTCCAGCGTAACTGATCACCCTGTTTCCAGGATAACTGACCTACCTATTTCCGGGGTAACTGACCGCCCTGTTTCCAGGATAACTGACCTACCTATTTACAGGTTAACTGACTGCCCTGTTCCCATGGGAACTGACTGCCCTGTTTCCGGGGTAACAGATCACCCTGTTTCCAGGGTAACTGACTGCCCTGTTTCCGGGGTAACTGACTGCCCTGTTTCCAGGGTAACTGATCACCCTGTTTCCGGGATAAATGACTGCCCTGTTTCCGGGATAACTGACTGCCCTGTTTCCAGGGTAACTGACTGCCCTGTTTCCGGGGTAACTGACTGCCCTGTTTCCAGGCTAACTGACTGCCCTGTTTCCAGGATAACTGATCACCCTGTTTCCGGGGTAATTGACTGCCCTGTTTCCGGGGTAACTGACCGCCCTATTTCCAGGATAACTGATCACCCTGTTTCCGGGGTAACTGACTGCCCTGTTTCCAGGCTAACTGACTGCCCTGTTTCCAGGATAACTGATCACCCTGTTTCCGGGGTAACTGACTGCCCTGTTTCCGGGGTAACTGACCGTCCTGTTTCCAGGATAACTGATCACCCTGTTTCCGGGGTAACTGACCACCCTGTTTCCAGGGTCACTGACCACTCTGTTTCCAGGATAACTGACTCCCCTGTTTCCAGCGTAACTGATCACCCTGTTTCCAGGATAACTGACCTACCTATTTCCGGGGTAACTGACCGCCCTGTTTCCAGGATAACTGACTGCCCTGTTTCCAGGTTAACTGACTGCCCTGTTTCCAGGGTAACTGACTGCCCTGTTTCCAGGGGAACTGACTGCCCTGTTTCCGGGGTAAATGATCACCCTGTTTCCGGGGTAACTGACTAACCAGTTTCCAGGGTGACTGACTGCCCTGTTTCCAGGGTAACTGACTGCCCAGTTTCCGGGGTAACTGACTGCCCAGTTTCCAGGGTAACTGATCACCCTGTTTCCGGGAAAACTGACTGCCCTGTTTCCGGGAGAAATGACTGCCCTGTTTCCAGGGTAACTGACTGCCCTGTTTCCGGGGTAACTGACTGCCCTGTTTCCAGGGTAACTGATCACCCTGTTTCCGGGATAAATGACTGCCCTGTTTCCGGGATAACTGACTGCCCTGTTTCCAGGGTAACTGACTCCCCTGTTTCCGGGGTAACTGACTGCCCTGTTTCCAGGCTAACTGACTGCCCTGTTTCCAGGATAACTGATCACCCTGTTTCCGGGGTAACTGACTGCCCCGTTTCCGGGGTAACTGACTGCCCTGTTTCCAGGATAACTGACCACCCTGTTTCCAGGGTCACTGACCACCCTGTTTCCAGGATAACTGAAAGCCCTGTTTCCAGGGTAACTGATCTCCCTGTTTCCGGGGTAACTGATCACCCTGTTTCCGGGTAACTGACTGCCCTGTTTCCAGGTTAACTGATCTCCCTGTTTCCAGGGTAACTGATCACCCTGTTTCCGGGGTAACTGACTGCCCTGTTTCCAGGGTAACTGACCGCCCTGTTTCCAGGATAACTGATCACCCTGTTTCCAGTGTAACTGACCATCCTATTTCCAGGGTAACTGACTGCCCAGTTTCCAGGGTAACTGACTGCCCTGTTTCCGGGGTAAGAGATCTACCTGTTTCCGGGGTAACTGACCGCCCTGTTTCCAGGATAACTGACCGCCCTATTTCCGGGGTAACTGACCGCTCTGCTTCCAGGATAACTGACTGCCCTGTTTCCGGGATAACTGACTGCCCTGTTTAATGGATAACTGACTGCCCTGTTTCCAGGTTAACTGACTGCCCTGTTTCCGGGATAACTGACTGCCCTGTTTCCAGGTTAACTGACTGCACTGTTTCCGGGATAACTGACTGCCCTGTTTCCGGGGTAACTGACTGCCCTGTTTCCAGGATAACTGACTGCCCTGTTTCCAGGGTAACTGACTGCCCTGTTTCCGGGGTAACTGACTGCCCTGTTTCCAGGATAACTGATCACTCTGTTTCTGGGATAACTGACTGCCCTGTTTCCGGGGTAACTGATCACCCTGTTTCCGGGATAACTGACTGCCCTGTTTCCGGGATAACTGACTGCCCTGTTTCCAGGGTAACTGACTGCCCTGTTTCCGGGGTAACTGACTGCCCTGTTTCCAGGATAACTGATCACTCTGTTTCTGGGGTAACTGACCACCCTGTGTCCGGGTTAACTGACTAATCTGTTTCCAGGGTTACTGACCGCCCTGTTTCTGGGGTAACTGAGTGCCCTGTTTCCGGGGTAACTGACCGCCCTGTTTCCAGGATAACTGATCACCCTATTCCAGGGTAACTGACCATCCTGTTTCCAGGGTAACTGACTGCCCTGTTTCCAGGTTAACTGACCGACCTTTTTCAGGGATAACTGCGTGCCCTGTTTCCAGGTTAAAAAACTGCCCTGTTTCCGGGGTAACTGACCGCCCTGTTTCCAGGATAACTGAGTAATCTGTTTCCAGGGTTACTGACTGCCCTGTTTCCAGGGAAACTGACTGCCCTGTTTCCGGGGTAACTGACTGCCCAGTTTCCAGGGTAACTGATCACCCTGTTTCCGGGATAACTGACTGCCCTGTTTCCGGGATAACTGACTGCCTGTTTCCAGGGTAACTGACTGCCCTGTTTCCGGGGTAACTGGTTGCCCTGTTTCCAGCGTAACTGATCACCCTGTTTCCGGGATAACTGACTGCCCTGTTTCCGGGATAACTGACTGCCCTGTTTCCAGGGTAACTGACTGCCCTGTTTCCGGGGTAACTGACTGCCCTGTTTCCAGGATAACTGATCACTCTGTTTCCGGGGTAACTGACCACCCTGTGTCCGGGGTAACTGACTAATCTGTTTCCAGGGTTACTGACCGCCCTGTTTCTGGGGCAACTGAGTGCCCTGTTTCCGGGGTAACTGACCGCCCTGTTTCCAGGATAACTGATCACCCTGTTTCCAGGGTAACTGACCATCCTGTTTCCAGGGTAACTGACTGCACAGTTTCCAGGGTAACTGACTGCCCTGTTTCCGGGGTAACAGATCTCCCTGTTTCCGGGGGAACTGACCGCCCTGTTTCCAGGATAACTGAACGCCCCATTTTCCAGGGTAACTGACTGCCCTGTTTCCGGGGTAACTGACTGCCCTGTTTCCAGGATAACTGATCACTCTGTTTCTGGGGTAACTGACCACCCTGTGTCCGGGTTAACTGACTAATCTGTTTCCAGGGTTACTGACCGCCCTGTTTCTGGGGAAACTGAGTGCCCTGTTTCCGTGGTAACTGACCGCCCTGTTTCCAGGATAACTGATCACCCTATTCCAGGGTAACTGACCATCCTGTTTCCAGGGTAACTGACTGCCCTGTTTCCAGGTTAACTGACCGCCCTGTTTCCAGGATAACTGCGTGCCCTGTTTCCAGGTTAAAAAACTGCCCTGTTTCCGGGGTAACTGACCGCCCTTTTTCCAGGATAACTGATCACCCTGTTTCCAGGGTAACTGAGTAATCTGTTTCCAGGGTTACTGACTGCCCTGTTTCCGGGGTAACTGACTGCCCAGTTTCCAGCGTAACTGACTGCCCTGTTTCCAGGGTAACTGACTGCCCAGTTTCCAGGGTAACTGACTGCCCTGTTTCCGGGGTAACTGACTGCCCAGTTTCCAGGGTAACTGATCACCCTGTTTCCGTGATAACTGACTACACTGTTTCCAGGGTAACTGACTGCCCAGTTTCCAGGGAAACTGACTGCCCTGTTTCCGGGGTAACTGACTGCCCAGTTTCCAGGGTAACTGATCAGCCTGTTTCCGGGATAACTGACTGCCCTGTTTCCGGGATAACTGACTGCCTGTTTCCAGGGTAACTGACTGCCCTGTTTCCGGGGTAACTGATTGCCCTGTTTCCAGCGTAACTGATCACCCTGTTTCCGGGATAACTGACTGCCCTGTTTCCGGGATAACTGACTGCCCTGTTTCCAGGGTAACTGACTGCCCTGTTTCCGGGGTAACTGACTGCCCTGTTTCCAGGATAACTGATCACTCTGTTTCCGGGGTAACTGACCACCCTGTGTCTGGGGTAACTGACTAATCTGTTTCCAGGGTTACTGACCGCCCTGTTTCTGGGGTAACTGAGTGCGCTGTTTCCGGGGTAACTGACCGCCCTGTTTCCAGGATAACTGATCACCCTGTTTCCAGGGTAACTGACCATCCTGTTTCCAGGGTAACTGACTGCCCAGTTTCCAGGGTAACTGACTGCCCTGTTTCCGGGGTAACAGATCTCCCTGTTTCCGGTGTAACTGACCGCCATGTTTCCAGGATAACTGAACGCCCCAATTTCCAGGGTAACTGACTGCCCTGTTTCCGGGGTAACTGACTGCCCTGTTTCCAGGGTAACAGATCACCCTGTTTCCGGGATAACTGACTGCCCTGTTTCCGGGATAACTGACTGCCCTGTTTCCAGGGTAACTGACTGCCCTGTTTCCGGGGTAACTGACTGCCCTGTTTCCAGGCTAACTGACTGCCCTGTTTCCAGGATAACTGATCACCCTGTTTCCAGGGTAACTGACTGCCCTGTTTCCGGGGTAACTGACCGCCCTGTTTCCAGGATAACTGATCACCCTGTTTCCGGGGTAACTGACCACCCTGTTTCCAGGGTCACTGACCACCCTGTTTCCAGGATAACTGACTCCTCTGTTTCCAGGGTAACTGACTGCCCTGTTTCCGGGGTAACTGACCGCCCTGTTTCCAGGATAACTGACCTACCTGTTTCCGGGGTAACTGACCGCCCTGTTTCCAGGATAACTGACTGCCCTGTTTCCAGGTTAACTGACTGCCCTGTTTCCAGTGTAACTGACTGCCCTATTTCCAGGGGAACTGACTGCCCTGTTTCCGGGGTAAATGATCACCCTGTTTCCGGGGTAACTGACTAACCAGTTTCCAGGGTGACTGACTGCCCTGTTTCCAGGGTAACTGACTGCCCAGTTTCCGGGGTAACTGACTGCCCTGTTTCCTTGGTAGTTGACTGCCCTGCTTCCGGGGTAACTGACTGCCCTGTTTCCAGGTTAACTGACTGCCCAGTTTCCAGGGTAACTGATCACCCTTTTTCCGGGATAACTGACTGCCCTGTTTCCGGGATGACTGACTGCCCTGTTTCCAGGGTAACTGATCACCCAGTTTCCGGGATAACTGACTCCCCTGTTTCCAGGGTAACTGACTGCCCAGTTTCCAGGGTAACTGACTGCCCTGTTTGCGGGGTAACTGACTGCCCTGTTTCCAGGGTAACTGACTGCCCAGTTTCCAGGGTGACTGATCCCCCTGTTTCCGGGATAACTGACTGCCCTGTTTGCGGGAGAAATGACTGCCCTGTTTCCAGGGTAACTGACTGCCCTGTTTCCGGGGTAACTGACTGCCCTGTTTCCGGGGTAACTGATCACCCTGTTTACGGGATAAATGACTGCCCTGTTTCCGGGATAACTGACTGCCCTGTTTCCAGGAGAACTGACTGCCCTGTTTCCGGGGGAACTGACTGCCCTGTTTCCAGGCTAACTGACTGCCCTGTTTCCAGGATAACTGATCACCCTGTTTCCGGGAGAACTGAATGCCCTGTTTCCAGAGTAACTGACTGCCCTGTTTCCAGGATAACTGATCACCCTGTTTCCGGGGTAACTGACCACCCTGTTTCCAGGGCCACTGACCACCCTGTTTCCAGGATAACTGAAAGCCCTGTTTCCAGGGTAACTGATCTCCCTGTTTCCGGGGTAACTGATCACCCTGTTTCCGGGTAACTGACTGCCCTGTTTCCAGGGTATCTGATGTCCCTGTTTCCAGGGTAACTGATCACCCTGTTTCCGGGGTAACTGACTGCCCTGTTTCCAGGGTAACTGATCTCCCTGTTTCCAGTGCAACGGATCACCATGTTTCCGGGGTAACTGACTGCCCTGTTTCCAGGGCAACTGACCGCCCTGTTTCCGGGGTAACTGACTGCCCAGTTTCCAGGGTAACTGTTCACCCTGTTTCCGGGGTAATGGATCACCCTGTTTCCGGGGTAAATGACTGCCCTGTTTCCAGGGTAACTGACCGCCCTGTTTCAGGGATAACTGTGAGCCCTATTTCCAGGGTAAAAAACTGCCCTGTTTCCAGGGTAACTGACCGCCCTGTTTCCAGTATAACTGATCACCCTGTTTCCGGAGTAACTGAGTAATCTGTTTCCAGGGTTACTGACTGCCCTGTTTCCGGGGTAACTGACTGCCCAGTTTCCAGCGTAACTGACTGCCCTGTTTCCAGGGTAACTGACTGCCCAGTTTCCAGGGTAACTGACTGCCCAGTTTCCAGGGTAACTAACTGCCCTGTTTCCGGGGTAACTGAATACCCTGTTTCCAGGGCAACTGACTGCCCAGTTTCCAGGGTAACTGATCACCCTGTTTCTGGGATAACTGACTGCCCTGTTTCCAGGCTAACTGACTGCCCTGTTTCCAGGATAACTGATCACCCTGTTTCCGGGAGAACTGAATGCCCTGTTTCCAGAGTAACTGACTGCCCTGTTTCCAGGATAACTGATCACCCTGTTTCCGGGGTAACTGACCACCCTGTTTCCAGGGCCACTGACCACCCTGTTTCCAGGATAACTGAAAGCCCTGTTTCCAGGGTAACTGATCTCCCTGTTTCCGTGGTAACTGATCACCCTGTTTCCGGGTAACTGACTGCCCTGTTTCCAGGGTATCTGATGTCCCTGTTTCCAGGGTAACTGATCACCCTGTTTCCGGGGTAACTGACTGCCCTGTTTCCAGGGTAACTGATCTCCCTGTTTCCAGTGCAACGGATCACCATGTTTCCGGGGTAACTGACTGCCCTGTTTCCAGGGCAACTGACCGCCCTGTTTCCGGGGTAACTGACTGCCCAGTTTCCAGGGTAACTGTTCACCCTGTTTCCGGGGTAACGGATCACCCTGTTTCCGGGGTAAATGACTGCCCTGTTTCCAGGGTAACTGACCGCCCTGTTTCAGGGATAACTTTGAGCCCTATTTCCAGGGTAAAAAACTGCCCTGTTTCCAGGGTAACTGACTGCCCTGTTTCCAGTATAACTGATCACCCTGTTTCCGGAGTAACTGAGTAATCTGTTTCCAGGGTTACTGACTGCCCTGTTTCCGGGGTAACTGACTGCCCAGTTTCCAGCGTAACTGACTGCCCTGTTTCCAGGGTAACTGACTGCCCAGTTTCCAGGGTAACTGACTGCCCAGTTTCCAGGGTAACTAACTGCCCTGTTTCCGGGGTAACTGAATACCCTGTTTCCAGGGCAACTGACTGCCCAGTTTCCAGGGTAACTGATCACCCTGTTTCTGGGATAACTGAGTGCCCTGTTTCCAGGGTAACTGACTGCCCTGTTTCCGGGGGAACTGACTGCCCTGTTTCCAGGGTAACTGATCACCCTGTTTCCGGGATAACTGACTGCCCTGTTTCCGGGATAACTGACTGCCCTGTTTCCAGGGTAACTGACTGCCCTGTTTCCAGGGCAACGGATCACCATGTTTCCTGGGTAACTGACTGCACTGTTTCCAGGGCAAGTGACCGCCCTGTTTCCGGGGTTACAGACTTCCCAGTTTCCAGGGTAACTGTTCACCCTGTTTCCGGGGTAACGGATCACCCTGTTTCCGGGGTAAATGACGGCCCTGTTTCCAGGGTAACTGACCGCCCTGTTTCAGGCATAACTGTGTGCCCTGTTTCCAGGGTAAAAAACTGCCCTGTTTCCGGGGTAACTGACCGCCCTGTTTCCAGGATAACTGATCACCCTGTTTCCGGGGTAACTGACTGCCCAGTTTCCAGCGTAACTGACTGCTCTGTTTCCAGGGTAACTGACTGCCCTGTTTCCGGGGTAACTGACTGCCCAGTTTCCAGGGTAACTGACTGCCCTGTTTCCGGGGTAACTGACTGCCCTGTTTCCAGGGTAACTGATCACCCTGTTTCCGGGATAACTGACTACCCTGTTTCCAGGGTAACTGACTGCCCAGTTTCCAGGGAAACTGACTGCCCTTTTTCCGGGGTAACTGACTGCCCAGTTTCCAGGGTAACTGATCAGCCCGTTTCCGGGATAACTGACTGCCCTATTTCCGGGATAACTGACTGCCCTGTTTCCAGGGTAACTGACAACCCTGTTTCCGGGGTAACTGATTGCCCTGTTTCCAGCGTAACTGATCACCCTGTTTCCGGGATAACTGACTGCCCTGTTTCCGGGGTAACTGACTGCCCTGTTTCCAGGGTAACTGACCGCCCTGTTTCTGGGGTAACTGAGTGCCCTGTTTCCGGGGTAACTGACCGCCCTGTTTCCAGGATAACTGATCACCCTGTTTCCAGGGAAACTGACCATCCTGTTTCCAGGGTAACTGACTGCCCTGTTTCCGGGTAACAGATCTCCCTGTTTCCGGGGTAACAGGCCGCCCTGTTTCCAGGATAACTGACCGCCCCATTTTCCGGGGTAGCTGACCGCCCTGTTTCCAGGATAACTGACTGCCCTGTTTCCGGGATAACTGACTGCCCTGTTTACTGGATAACTGACCGCCCTGTTTCCAGGGTAACTGACTGCCCTGTTTCCGGGGTAACTGACTGCCCTGTTTCCAGGGTAACTGACTGCCCAGTTTCCAGAGTAACTGAATACCCTGTTTCCAGGGTAACTGACTGCCCTCTTTCCAGGATAACTGACTGCCCTGTTTCCGGGATAACTGACTGCCCTGTTTACTGGATAACTGACCGCCCTGTTTCCAGGTTAACTGACTGCCCTGTTTCCGGGATAAATAACTGCCCTGTTTCCAGGGTAACTGACTGCCCTGTTTCCGGGATAACTGACTGCCCTGTTTCCAGGGTAACTGATAACCCTGTTTCCAGGATAACTGACTGCCCAGTTTCCAGGGTAACTGACTGCCCTGTTTCCGGGGTAACTGACTGCCCTGTTTCCAGGGTAACTGACTGCCCAGTTTCCAGAGTAACTGAATACCCTGTTTCCAGGGTAACTGACTGCCCTCTTTCCAGGATAACTGACTGCCCTGTTTCCGGGATAACTGACTGCCCTGTTTACTGGATAACTGACCGCCCTGTTTCCAGGTTAACTGACTGCCCTGTTTCCGGGATAAATAACTGCCCTGTTTCCAGGGTAACTGACTGCCCTGTTTCCGGGATAACTGACTGCCCTGTTTCCAGGGTAACTGATAACCCTGTTTCCGGGCTAACTGACTGCCCTGTTTCCAGGGTAATTGACTGCCCAGTTTCCAGGGTAACTGACTGCCCTGTTTCCGGGGTAACTGACTGCCCTGTTTCCAGGGTAACTGACTGCCCAGTTTCCAGAGTAACTGAATAACCTGTTTCCAGGGTAACTGACTGCCCTGTTTCCGGGATAACTGACTGCCCTGTTTCCAGGGTAACTGACTGCCCTGTTTCCGGGGTAACTGACTGCCCTGTTTCCAGGGTAACTGATCACCCTGTTTCCGGGATAACTGACTGCCCTGTTTCCGGGATAACTGACTGCCTTTTTCCAGGTTAACTGACTGCCCTGTTTCCGGGGTAACTGACTGCCCTGTTTCCAGGCTAACTGACTGCCCTGTTTCCAGGATAACTGATCGCCCTGTTTCCGGGGTAACTGACTGCCCTGTTTCCGGGATAACTGACCGCCCTGTTTCCAGGATAACTGATCACCCTGTTTCCGGGGTAACTGACTGCCCTGTTTCCAGGGTCACTGACCACCCTGTTTCCAGGATAACTGACTCCCCTGTTTCCAGGGTAACTGACTGCCCTGTTTCCGGGGTAACTGACCGCCCTGTTTCCAGGATAACTGACCTACCTATTTCCAGGGTAACTGACTGCCCAGTTTCCGGGGTAACTGACTGCCCTGTTTCCTGGGTAACTGACTGCCCTGCTTCCGGGGTAAATGACTGCCCTGTTTCCAGGTTAACTGACTGCCCAGTTTCCAGGGTAACTGATCACCCTGTTTCCGGGATCACTGACTCCCCGGTTTCCATGGTAACTGACTGCCCAGTTTCCAGGGTAACTGACTGCCCTGTTTGCGGGGTAACTGACTGCCCAGTTTCCAGGGTAACTGATTGCCCAGTTACAAGGGTAACTGATCACCCTGTTTCCGGGATAACTGACTGCCCTGTTTCCGGGAGAAATGACTGCCCTGTTTCCAGGGTAACTGACTGCCCTGTTTCCGGGGTAACTGACTGCCATGTTTCCAGGGTAACTGATCACCCTGTTTCCGGGATAAATGACTGCCCTGTTTCCGGGATAACTGACTGCCCTGTTTCCAGGGTAACTGACTGCCCTGTTTCCGGGGTAACTGACTGCCCTGTTTCCAGGCTAACTGACTGCCCTGTTTCCAGGATAACTGATCACCCTGTTTCCGGGGTAAATGACTGCCCTGTTTCCGGGGTAACTGACCGCCCTGTTTCCAGGATAACTGATCACCCTGTTTCCGGGGTAACTGACTGCCCTGTTTCCAGGCTAACTGACTGCCCTGTTTCCAGGATAACTGATCACCCTGTTTCCGGGGTAACTGACTGCCCTGTTTCCGGGGTAACTGACCGCCCTGTTTCCAGGATAACTGATCACCCTGTTTCCGGGGTAACTGACCACCCTGTTTCCAGGGTCACTGACCACTCTGTTTCCAGGATAACTGACTCCCCTGCTACCAGCGTAACTGATCACCCTGTTTCCAGGATAACTGACCTACCTATTTCCGGGGTAACTGACCGCCCTGTTTCCAGGATAACTGACTGCCCTGTTTCCAGGTTAACTGACTGCCCTGTTTCCAGGGTAACTGATGCCCTGTTTCCAGGGGAACTGACTGCCCTGTTTCCGGGGTAAATGATCACCCTGTTTCCGGGGTAACTGACTAACCAGTTTCCAGGGTGACTGACTGCCCTGTTTCCAGGGTAACTGACTGCCCTGTTTCCGGGATAACTGACTGCCTTTTTCCAGGTTAACTGACTGCCCTGTTTCCGGGGTAACTGACTGCCCTGTTTCCAGGATAACTGATTGCCCTGTTTCCGGGATAACTGACTGCCCTGTTTCCGGGGTAACTGACTGCCCTGTTTCCAGGGTAACTGACCGCCCTGTTTCTGGGGTAACTGAGTGCCCTGTTTCCGGGGTAACTGACTGCCACGTTTCTGGGGTAACTGACCGCCCTGTTTCCAGGATAACTGACCACCCTGTTTCCAGGGTCACTGACCACCCTGTTTCCAGGATAACTGAAAGCCCTGTTTCCAGGGTAACTGATCTCCCTGTTTCCGGGGTAACTGATCACCCTGTTTCCGGGTAACTGACTGCCCTGTTTCCAGGTTAACTGATCTCCCTGTTTCCAGGGTAACTGATCACCCTGTTTCTGGGGTAACTGACTGCCCTGTTTCCAGGGTAACTGACCGCCCTGTTTCCAGGATAACTGATCACCCTGTTTCCAGTGTAACTGACCATCCTATTTCCAGGGTAACTGACTGCCCAGTTTCCAGGGTAACTGACTGCCCTGTTTCCGGGGTAAGAGATCTCCCTGTTTCCGGGGTAACTGACCGCCCTGTTTCCAGGATAACTGACCGCCCTATTTCCGGGGTAACTGACCGCTCTGCTTCCAGGATAACTGACTGCCCTGTTTCCGGGATAACTGACTGCCCTGTTCAATGGATAACTGACTGCCCTGTTTCCAGGTTAACTGACTGCCCTATTCCGGGATAACTGAGTGCCCTGTTTCCAGGTTAACTGACTGCCCTGTTTCCGGGATAACTGACTGCCCTGTTTCCAGGGTAACTGATAACCCTGTTTCCAGGATAACTGACTGCCCTGTTTCCAGGGTAACTGACTGCTCGGTTTCCAGGGTAACTGACTGCCCTGTTTCCGGGGTAACTGACTGCCCTGTTTCCAGGGTAACTGACTGCCCAGTTTCCAGAGTAACTGAATACCCTGTTTCCAGGGTAACTGACTGCCCTGTTTCCGGGATAACTGACTGCCCTGTTTCCAGGGTAACTGACTGCCCTGTTTCCGGGATAACTGATGCCCTGTTTCCGGGATAACTGACTGCCCTGTTTCCAGGGTAACTGACTGCCCTGTTTCCGGGGTAACTGACTGCCCTGTTTCCAGGCTAACTGACCGCCCTGTTTCCAGGACAACTGATCACCCTGTTTCCGGGGTAACTGACCACCCTGTTTCCAGGATAACTGACTCCCCTGTTTCCAGGGTAACTGACTGCCCTGTTTCCGGGGTAACTGACCGCCCTGTTTCCAGGATAACTGACCGACCTATTTCCGGGGTAACTGACCGCCCTGTTTCCAGGATAACTGACTGCCCTGTTTCCAGGTTAACTGACTGCCCTGTTTCCAGGGTAACTGACTGCCCTGTTTCCGGGGTAACTGACTAACCAGTTTCCAGGGTGACTGACTGCCCTTTTTCCAGGGTAACTGACTGCCCACTTTCCGGGGTAACTGACTGCCCTGTTTCCTGGGTAATTGACTGCCCTGCTTCCGGGGTAACTGACCGCCCTGTTTCCTGGATAACTGACCGCCCCATTATCCGGGGTTACTGACCGCCCTGTTTCCAGGATAACTGACTGCCCTGTTTCCGGGATAACTGACTGCCCTGTTTCCAGGGTAACTGATAACCCTGTTTCCGGGCTAACTGAATGCCCTGTTTCCAGGGTAATTGACTGCCCAGTTTCCAGGGTAACTGACTGCCCAGTTTCCAGGGTAATTGACTGCCCAGTTTCCGGGGTAACTGACCGCCCTGTATCCGGGGTAACTGACTGCCCTGTTTCCAGGGTAACTGACTGCCCAGTTTCCAGAGTAACTGAATACCCAGTTTCCAGGGTAACTGACTGCCCTGTTTCCGGGATAACTGACTGCCCTGTTTCCAGGGTAACTGACTGCCCTGTTTCCGGGGGAACTGACTGCCCTGTTTCCAGGGTAACTGATCACCCTGTTTCCGGGATAACTGACTGCCCTGTTTCCGGGATAACTGACTGCCCTGTTTCCAGGGTAACTGACTGCCCTGTTTCCAGGGCAACGGATCACCATGTTTCCTGGGTAACTGACTGCACTGTTTCCAGGGCAAGTGACCGCCCTGTTTCCGGGGTTACAGACTGCCCAGTTTCCAGGGTAACTGTTCACCCTGTTTCCGGGGTAACGGATCACCCTGTTTCCGGGGTAAATGACGGCCCTGTTTCCAGGGTAACTGACCGCCCTGTTTCAGGGATAACTGTGTGCCCTGTTTCCAGGGTAAAAAACTGCCCTGTTTCCGTGGTAACTGACCGCCCTGTTTCCAGGATAACTGATCACCCTGTTTCCGGGGTAACTGACTGCCCAGTTTCCAGCGTAACTGACTGCCCTGTTTCCAGGGTAACTGACTGCCCTGTTTCCGGGGTAACTGACTGCCCAGTTTCCAGGGTAACTGACTGCCCTGTTTCCGGGGTAACTGACTGCCCAGTTTCCAGGGTAACTGATCACCCTGTTTCCGGGATAACTGACTACCCTGTTTCCAGGGTAACTGACTGCCCAGTTTCCAGGGAAACTGACTGCCCTGTTTCCGGGGTAACTGACTGCCCAGTTTCCAGGGTAACTGACCAGCCCGTTTCCGGGATAACTGACTGCCCTATTTCCGGGATAACTGACTGCCCTGTTTCCAGGGTAACTGACTGCCCTGTTTCCGGGGTAACTGATTGCCCTGTTTCCAGCGTAACTGATCACCCTGTTTCCGGGATAACTGACTGCCCTGTTTCCGGGGTAACTGACTGCCCTGTTTCCAGGGTAACTGACCGCCCTGTTTCTGGGGTAACTGAGTGCCCTGTTTCCGGGGTAACTGACCGCCCTGTTTCCAGGATAACTGATCACCCTGTTTCCAGGGTAACTGACTGCCCTGTTTCCAGGGTAACTGACTGCCCAGTTTCCAGGGTAACTGACTGCCCTGTTTCCGGGGTAACTGACTGCCCAGTTTCCAGGGTAACTGATCACCCTGTTTCCGTGATAACTGACTACACTGTTTCCAGGGTAACTGACTGCCCAGTTTCCAGGGAAACTGACTGCCCTGTTTCCGGGGTAACTGACTGCCCAGTTTCCAGGGTAACTGATCAGCCTGTTTCCGGGATAACTGACTGCCCTGTTTCCGGGATAACTGACTGCCTGTTTCCAGGGTAACTGACTGCCCTGTTTCCGGGGTAACTGATTGCCCTGTTTCCAGCGTAACTGATCACCCTGTTTCCGGGATAACTGACTGCCCTGTTTCCGGGATAACTGACTGCCCTGTTTCCAGGGTAACTGACTGCCCTGTTTCCGGGGTAACTGACTGCCCTGTTTCCAGGATAACTGATCACTCTGTTTCCGGGGTAACTGACCACCCTGTGTCTGGGGTAACTGACTAATCTGTTTCCACGGTTACTGACCGCCCTGTTTCTGGGGTAACTGAGTGCGCTGTTTCCGGGGTAACTGACCGCCCTGTTTCCAGGATAACTGATCACCCTGTTTCCAGGGTAACTGACCATCCTGTTTCCAGGGTAACTGACTGCCCAGTTTCCAGGGTAACTGACTGCCCTGTTTCCGGGGTAACAGATCTCCCTGTTTCCGGTGTAACTGACCGCCCTGTTTCCAGGATAACTGAACGCCCCAATTTCCAGGGTAACTGACTGCCCTGTTTCCGGGGTAACTGACTGCCCTGTTTCCAGGGTAACAGATCACCCTGTTTCCGGGATAACTGACTGCCCTGTTTCCGGGATAACTGACTGCCCTGTTTCCAGGGTAACTGACTGCCCTGTTTCCGGGGTAACTGACTGCCCTGTTTCCAGGCTAACTGACTGCCCTGTTTCCAGGATAACTGATCACCCTGTTTCCAGGGTAACTGACTGCCCTGTTTCCGGGGTAACTGACCGCCCTGTTTCCAGGATAACTGATCACCCTGTTTCCGGGGTAACTGACCACCCTGTTTCCAGGGTCACTGACCACCCTGTTTCCAGGATAACTGACTCCTCTGTTTCCAGGGTAACTGACTGCCCTGTTTCCGGGGTAACTGACCGCCCTGTTTCCAGGATAACTGACCTACCTGTTTCCGGGGTAACTGACCGCCCTGTTTCCAGGATAACTGACTGCCCTGTTTCCAGGTTAACTGACTGCCCTGTTTCCAGTGTAACTGACTGCCCTATTTCCAGGGGAACTGACTGCCCTGTTTCCGGGGTAAATGATCACCCTGTTTCCGGGGTAACTGACTAACCAGTTTCCAGGGTGACTGACTGCCCTGTTTCCAGGGTAACTGACTGCCCAGTTTCCGGGGTAACTGACTGCCCTGTTTCCTTGGTAGTTGACTGCCCTGCTTCCGGGGTAACTGACTGCCCTGTTTCCAGGTTAACTGACTGCCCAGTTTCCAGGGTAACTGATCACCCTTTTTCCGGGATAACTGACTGCCCTGTTTCCGGGATGACTGACTGCCCTGTTTCCAGGGTAACTGATCACCCAGTTTCCGGGATAACTGACTCCCCTGTTTCCAGGGTAACTGACTGCCCAGTTTCCAGGGTAACTGACTGCCCTGTTTGCGGGGTAACTGACTGCCCTGTTTCCAGGGTAACTGACTGCCCAGTTTCCAGGGTGACTGATCCCCCTGTTTCCGGGATAACTGACTGCCCTGTTTGCGGGAGAAATGACTGCCCTGTTTCCAGGGTAACTGACTGCCCTGTTTCCGGGGTAACTGACTGCCCTGTTTCCGGGGTAACTGATCACCCTGTTTACGGGATAAATGACTGCCCTGTTTCCGGGATAACTGACTGCCCTGTTTCCAGGAGAACTGACTGCCCTGTTTCCGGGGGAACTGACTGCCCTGTTTCCAGGCTAACTGACTGCCCTGTTTCCAGGATAACTGATCACCCTGTTTCCGGGAGAACTGAATGCCCTGTTTCCAGAGTAACTGACTGCCCTGTTTCCAGGATAACTGATCACCCTGTTTCCGGGGTAACTGACCACCCTGTTTCCAGGGCCACTGACCACCCTGTTTCCAGGATAACTGAAAGCCCTGTTTCCAGGGTAACTGATCTCCCTGTTTCCGGGGTAACTGATCACCCTGTTTCCGGGTAACTGACTGCCCTGTTTCCAGGGTATCTGATGTCCCTGTTTCCAGGGTAACTGATCACCCTGTTTCCGGGGTAACTGACTGCCCTGTTTCCAGGGTAACTGATCTCCCTGTTTCCAGTGCAACGGATCACCATGTTTCCGGGGTAACTGACTGCCCTGTTTCCAGGGCAACTGACCGCCCTGTTTCCGGGGTAACTGACTGCCCAGTTTCCAGGGTAACTGTTCACCCTGTTTCCGGGGTAATGGATCACCCTGTTTCCGGGGTAAATGACTGCCCTGTTTCCAGGGTAACTGACCGCCCTGTTTCAGGGATAACTGTGAGCCCTATTTCCAGGGTAAAAAACTGCCCTGTTTCCAGGGTAACTGACCGCCCTGTTTCCAGTATAACTGATCACCCTGTTTCCGGAGTAACTGAGTAATCTGATTCCAGGGTTACTGACTGCCCTGTTTCCGGGGTAACTGACTGCCCAGTTTCCAGCGTAACTGACTGCCCTGTTTCCAGGGTAACTGACTGCCCAGTTTCCAGGGTAACTGACTGCCCAGTTTCCAGGGTAACTAACTGCCCTGTTTCCGGGGTAACTGAATACCCTGTTTCCAGGGCAACTGACTGCCCAGTTTCCAGGGTAACTGATCACCCTGTTTCTGGGATAACTGACTGCCCTGTTTCCAGGCTAACTGACTGCCCTGTTTCCAGGATAACTGATCACCCTGTTTCCGGGAGAACTGAATGCCCTGTTTCCAGAGTAACTGACTGCCCTGTTTCCAGGATAACTGATCACCCTGTTTCCGGGGTAACTGACCACCCTGTTTCCAGGGCCACTGACCACCCTGTTTCCAGGATAACTGAAAGCCCTGTTTCCAGGGTAACTGATCACCCTGTTTCCGGGTAACTGACTGCCCTGTTTCCAGGGTATCTGATGTCCCTGTTTCCAGGGTAACTGATCACCCTGTTTCCGGGGTAACTGACTGCCCTGTTTCCAGGGTAACTGATCTCCCTGTTTCCAGTGCAACGGATCACCATGTTTCCGGGGTAACTGACTGCCCTGTTTCCAGGGCAACTGACCGCCCTGTTTCCGGGGTAACTGACTGCCCAGTTTCCAGGGTAACTGTTCACCCTGTTTCCGGGGTAACGGATCACCCTGTTTCCGGGGTAAATGACTGCCCTGTTTCCAGGGTAACTGACCGCCCTGTTTCAGGGATAACTTTGAGCCCTATTTCCAGGGTAAAAAACTGCCCTGTTTCCAGGGTAACTGACTGCCCTGTTTCCAGTATAACTGATCACCCTGTTTCCGGAGTAACTGAGTAATCTGTTTCCAGGGTTACTGACTGCCCTGTTTCCGGGGTAACTGACTGCCCAGTTTCCAGCGTAACTGACTGCCCTGTTTCCAGGGTAACTGACTGCCCAGTTTCCAGGGTAACTGACTGCCCAGTTTCCAGGGTAACTAACTGCCCTGTTTCCGGGGTAACTGAATACCCTGTTTCCAGGGCAACTGACTGCCCAGTTTCCAGGGTAACTGATCACCCTGTTTCTGGGATAACTGAGTGCCCTGTTTCCAGGGTAACTGACTGCCCTGTTTCCGGGGGAACTGACTGCCCTGTTTCCAGGGTAACTGATCACCCTGTTTCCGGGATAACTGACTGCCCTGTTTCCGGGATAACTGACTGCCCTGTTTCCAGGGTAACTGACTGCCCTGTTTCCAGGGCAACGGATCACCATGTTTCCTGGGTAACTGACTGCACTGTTTCCAGGGCAAGTGACCGCCCTGTTTCCGGGGTTACAGACTTCCCAGTTTCCAGGGTAACTGTTCACCCTGTTTCCGGGGTAACGGATCACCCTGTTTCCGGGGTAAATGACGGCCCTGTTTCCAGGGTAACTGACCGCCCTGTTTCAGGCATAACTGTGTGCCCTGTTTCCAGGGTAAAAAACTGCCCTGTTTCCGGGGTAACTGACCGCCCTGTTTCCAGGATAACTGATCACCCTGTTTCCGGGGTAACTGACTGCCCAGTTTCCAGCGTAACTGACTGCTCTGTTTCCAGGGTAACTGACTGCCCTGTTTCCGGGGTAACTGACTGCCCAGTTTCCAGGGTAACTGACTGCCCTGTTTCCGGGGTAACTGACTGCCCTGTTTCCAGGGTAACTGATCACCCTGTTTCCGGGATAACTGACTACCCTGTTTCCAGGGTAACTGACTGCCCAGTTTCCAGGGAAACTGACTGCCCTTTTTCCGGGGTAACTGACTGCCCAGTTTCCAGGGTAACTGATCAGCCCGTTTCCGGGATAACTGACTGCCCTATTTCCGGGATAACTGACTGCCCTGTTTCCAGGGTAACTGACTGCCCTGTTTCCGGGGTAACTGATTGCCCTGTTTCCAGCGTAACTGATCACCCTGTTTCCGGGATAACTGACTGCCCTGTTTCCGGGGTAACTGACTGCCCTGTTTCCAGGGTAACTGACCGCCCTGTTTCTGGGGTAACTGAGTGCCCTGTTTCCGGGGTAACTGACCGCCCTGTTTCCAGGATAACTGATCACCCTGTTTCCAGGGAAACTGACCATCCTGTTTCCAGGGTAACTGACTGCCCTGTTTCCGGGTAACAGATCTCCCTGTTTCCGGGGTAACAGGCCGCCCTGTTTCCAGGATAACTGACCGCCCCATTTTCCGGGGTAGCTGACCGCCCTGTTTCCAGGATAACTGACTGCCCTGTTTCCGGGATAACTGACTGCCCTGTTTACTGGATAACTGACCGCCCTGTTTCCAGGGTAACTGACTGCCCTGTTTCCGGGGTAACTGACTGCCCTGTTTCCAGGGTAACTGACTGCCCAGTTTCCAGAGTAACTGAATACCCTGTTTCCAGGGTAACTGACTGCCCTCTTTCCAGGATAACTGACTGCCCTGTTTCCGGGATAACTGACTGCCCTGTTTACTGGATAACTGACCGCCCTGTTTCCAGGTTAACTGACTGCCCTGTTTCCGGGATAAATAACTGCCCTGTTTCCAGGGTAACTGACTGCCCTGTTTCCGGGATAACTGACTGCCCTGTTTCCAGGGTAACTGATAACCCTGTTTCCAGGATAACTGACTGCCCAGTTTCCAGGGTAACTGACTGCCCTGTTTCCGGGGTAACTGACTGCCCTGTTTCCAGGGTAACTGACTGCCCAGTTTCCAGAGTAACTGAATACCCTGTTTCCAGGGTAACTGACTGCCCTCTTTCCAGGATAACTGACTGCCCTGTTTCCGGGATAACTGACTGCCCTGTTTACTGGATAACTGACCGCCCTGTTTCCAGGTTAACTGACTGCCCTGTTTCCGGGATAAATAACTGCCCTGTTTCCAGGGTAACTGACTGCCCTGTTTCCGGGATAACTGACTGCCCTGTTTCCAGGGTAACTGATAACCCTGTTTCCGGGCTAACTGACTGCCCTGTTTCCAGGGTAATTGACTGCCCAGTTTCCAGGGTAACTGACTGCCCTGTTTCCGGGGTAACTGACTGCCCTGTTTCCAGGGTAACTGACTGCCCAGTTTCCAGAGTAACTGAATAACCTGTTTCCAGGGTAACTGACTGCCCTGTTTCCGGGATAACTGACTGCCCTGTTTCCAGGGTAACTGACTGCCCTGTTTCCGGGGTAACTGACTGCCCTGTTTCCAGGGTAACTGATCACCCTGTTTCCGGGATAACTGACTGCCCTGTTTCCGGGATAACTGACTGCCTTTTTCCAGGTTAACTGACTGCCCTGTTTCCGGGGTAACTGACTGCCCTGTTTCCAGGCTAACTGACTGCCCTGTTTCCAGGATAACTGATCGCCCTGTTTCCGGGGTAACTGACTGCCCTGTTTCCGGGATAACTGACCGCCCTGTTTCCAGGATAACTGATCACCCTGTTTCCGGGGTAACTGACTGCCCTGTTTCCAGGGTCACTGACCACCCTGTTTCCAGGATAACTGACTCCCCTGTTTCCAGGGTAACTGACTGCCCTGTTTCCGGGGTAACTGACCGCCCTGTTTCCAGGATAACTGACCTACCTATTTCCAGGGTAACTGACTGCCCAGTTTCCGGGGTAACTGACTGCCCTGTTTCCTGGGTAACTGACTGCCCTGCTTCCGGGGTAAATGACTGCCCTGTTTCCAGGTTAACTGACTGCCCAGTTTCCAGGGTAACTGATCACCCTGTTTCCGGGATCACTGACTCCCCGGTTTCCATGGTAACTGACTGCCCAGTTTCCAGGGTAACTGACTGCCCTGTTTGCGGGGTAACTGACTGCCCAGTTTCCAGGGTAACTGATTGCCCAGTTACAAGGGTAACTGATCACCCTGTTTCCGGGATAACTGACTGCCCTGTTTCCGGGAGAAATGACTGCCCTGTTTCCAGGGTAACTGACTGCCCTGTTTCCGGGGTAACTGACTGCCATGTTTCCAGGGTAACTGATCACCCTGTTTCCGGGATAAATGACTGCCCTGTTTCCGGGATAACTGACTGCCCTGTTTCCAGGGTAACTGACTGCCCTGTTTCCGGGGTAACTGACTGCCCTGTTTCCAGGCTAACTGACTGCCCTGTTTCCAGGATAACTGATCACCCTGTTTCCGGGGTAAATGACTGCCCTGTTTCCGGGGTAACTGACCGCCCTGTTTCCAGGATAACTGATCACCCTGTTTCCGGGGTAACTGACTGCCCTGTTTCCAGGCTAACTGACTGCCCTGTTTCCAGGATAACTGATCACCCTGTTTCCGGGGTAACTGACTGCCCTGTTTCCGGGGTAACTGACCGCCCTGTTTCCAGGATAACTGATCACCCTGTTTCCGGGGTAACTGACCACCCTGTTTCCAGGGTCACTGACCACTCTGTTTCCAGGATAACTGACTCCCCTGCTACCAGCGTAACTGATCACCCTGTTTCCAGGATAACTGACCTACCTATTTCCGGGGTAACTGACCGCCCTGTTTCCAGGATAACTGACTGCCCTGTTTCCAGGTTAACTGACTGCCCTGTTTCCAGGGTAACTGATGCCCTGTTTCCAGGGGAACTGACTGCCCTGTTTCCGGGGTAAATGATCACCCTGTTTCCGGGGTAACTGACTAACCAGTTTCCAGGGTGACTGACTGCCCTGTTTCCAGGGTAACTGACTGCCCTGTTTCCGGGATAACTGACTGCCTTTTTCCAGGTTAACTGACTGCCCTGTTTCCGGGGTAACTGACTGCCCTGTTTCCAGGATAACTGATTGCCCTGTTTCCGGGATAACTGACTGCCCTGTTTCCGGGGTAACTGACTGCCCTGTTTCCAGGGTAACTGACCGCCCTGTTTCTGGGGTAACTGAGTGCCCTGTTTCCGGGGTAACTGACTGCCACGTTTCTGGGGTAACTGACCGCCCTGTTTCCAGGATAACTGACCACCCTGTTTCCAGGGTCACTGACCACCCTGTTTCCAGGATAACTGAAAGCCCTGTTTCCAGGGTAACTGATCTCCCTGTTTCCGGGGTAACTGATCACCCTGTTTCCGGGTAACTGACTGCCCTGTTTCCAGGTTAACTGATCTCCCTGTTTCCAGGGTAACTGATCACCCTGTTTCTGGGGTAACTGACTGCCCTGTTTCCAGGGTAACTGACCGCCCTGTTTCCAGGATAACTGATCACCCTGTTTCCAGTGTAACTGACCATCCTATTTCCAGGGTAACTGACTGCCCAGTTTCCAGGGTAACTGACTGCCCTGTTTCCGGGGTAAGAGATCTCCCTGTTTCCGGGGTAACTGACCGCCCTGTTTCCAGGATAACTGACCGCCCTATTTCCGGGGTAACTGACCGCTCTGCTTCCAGGATAACTGACTGCCCTGTTTCCGGGATAACTGACTGCCCTGTTCAATGGATAACTGACTGCCCTGTTTCCAGGTTAACTGACTGCCCTATTCCGGGATAACTGAGTGCCCTGTTTCCAGGTTAACTGACTGCCCTGTTTCCGGGATAACTGACTGCCCTGTTTCCAGGGTAACTGATAACCCTGTTTCCAGGATAACTGACTGCCCTGTTTCCAGGGTAACTGACTGCTCGGTTTCCAGGGTAACTGACTGCCCTGTTTCCGGGGTAACTGACTGCCCTGTTTCCAGGGTAACTGACTGCCCAGTTTCCAGAGTAACTGAATACCCTGTTTCCAGGGTAACTGACTGCCCTGTTTCCGGGATAACTGACTGCCCTGTTTCCAGGGTAACTGACTGCCCTGTTTCCGGGATAACTGATGCCCTGTTTCCGGGATAACTGACTGCCCTGTTTCCAGGGTAACTGACTGCCCTGTTTCCGGGGTAACTGACTGCCCTGTTTCCAGGCTAACTGACCGCCCTGTTTCCAGGACAACTGATCACCCTGTTTCCGGGGTAACTGACCACCCTGTTTCCAGGATAACTGACTCCCCTGTTTCCAGGGTAACTGACTGCCCTGTTTCCGGGGTAACTGACCGCCCTGTTTCCAGGATAACTGACCGACCTATTTCCGGGGTAACTGACCGCCCTGTTTCCAGGATAACTGACTGCCCTGTTTCCAGGTTAACTGACTGCCCTGTTTCCAGGGTAACTGACTGCCCTGTTTCCGGGGTAACTGACTAACCAGTTTCCAGGGTGACTGACTGCCCTTTTTCCAGGGTAACTGACTGCCCACTTTCCGGGGTAACTGACTGCCCTGTTTCCTGGGTAATTGACTGCCCTGCTTCCGGGGTAACTGACCGCCCTGTTTCCTGGATAACTGACCGCCCCATTATCCGGGGTTACTGACCGCCCTGTTTCCAGGATAACTGACTGCCCTGTTTCCGGGATAACTGACTGCCCTGTTTCCAGGGTAACTGATAACCCTGTTTCCGGGCTAACTGAATGCCCTGTTTCCAGGGTAATTGACTGCCCAGTTTCCAGGGTAACTGACTGCCCAGTTTCCAGGGTAATTGACTGCCCAGTTTCCGGGGTAACTGACCGCCCTGTATCCGGGGTAACTGACTGCCCTGTTTCCAGGGTAACTGACTGCCCAGTTTCCAGAGTAACTGAATACCCAGTTTCCAGGGTAACTGACTGCCCTGTTTCCGGGATAACTGACTGCCCTGTTTCCAGGGTAACTGACTGCCCTGTTTCCGGGGGAACTGACTGCCCTGTTTCCAGGGTAACTGATCACCCTGTTTCCGGGATAACTGACTGCCCTGTTTCCGGGATAACTGACTGCCCTGTTTCCAGGGTAACTGACTGCCCTGTTTCCAGGGCAACGGATCACCATGTTTCCTGGGTAACTGACTGCACTGTTTCCAGGGCAAGTGACCGCCCTGTTTCCGGGGTTACAGACTGCCCAGTTTCCAGGGTAACTGTTCACCCTGTTTCCGGGGTAACGGATCACCCTGTTTCCGGGGTAAATGACGGCCCTGTTTCCAGGGTAACTGACCGCCCTGTTTCAGGGATAACTGTGTGCCCTGTTTCCAGGGTAAAAAACTGCCCTGTTTCCGTGGTAACTGACCGCCCTGTTTCCAGGATAACTGATCACCCTGTTTCCGGGGTAACTGACTGCCCAGTTTCCAGCGTAACTGACTGCCCTGTTTCCAGGGTAACTGACTGCCCTGTTTCCGGGGTAACTGACTGCCCAGTTTCCAGGGTAACTGACTGCCCTGTTTCCGGGGTAACTGACTGCCCAGTTTCCAGGGTAACTGATCACCCTGTTTCCGGGATAACTGACTACCCTGTTTCCAGGGTAACTGACTGCCCAGTTTCCAGGGAAACTGACTGCCCTGTTTCCGGGGTAACTGACTGCCCAGTTTCCAGGGTAACTGACCAGCCCGTTTCCGGGATAACTGACTGCCCTATTTCCGGGATAACTGACTGCCCTGTTTCCAGGGTAACTGACTGCCCTGTTTCCGGGGTAACTGATTGCCCTGTTTCCAGCGTAACTGATCACCCTGTTTCCGGGATAACTGACTGCCCTGTTTCCGGGGTAACTGACTGCCCTGTTTCCAGGGTAACTGACCGCCCTGTTTCTGGGGTAACTGAGTGCCCTGTTTCCGGGGTAACTGACCGCCCTGTTTCCAGGATAACTGATCACCCTGTTTCCAGGGTAACTGACCATCCTGTTTCCAGGGTAACTGACTGCCCAGTTTCCAGGGTAAATGACTGCTCTGTTTCCGGGTAACAGATCTCCCTGTTTCCGGGGTAACAGACCGCCCTGTTTCCAGGATAACTGACCGCCCTGTTTCCGGGGTAACTGACTGCCCAGTTTCCAGGGTAACTGATCACCCTGTTTCCGGGATAACTGACTACCCTGTTTCCAGGGTAACTGACTGCCCAGTTTCCAGGGAAACTGACTGCCCTGTTTCCGGGGTAACTGACTGCCCAGTTTCCAGGGTAACTGATCAGCCAGTTTCCGGGATAACTGACTGCCCTATTTCCGGGATAACTGACTGCCCTGTTTCCAGGGTAACTGACTGCCCTGTTTCCGGGGTAACTGATTGCCCTGTTTCCAGCGTAACTGATCACCCTGTTTCCGGGATAACTGACTGCCCTGTTTCCGGGGTAACTGACTGCCCTGTTTCCAGGGTAACTGACCGCCCTGTTTCTGGGGTAACTGAGTGCCCTGTTTCCGGGGTAACTGACCGCCCTGTTTCCAGGATAACTGATCACCCTGTTTCCAGGGTAACTGACCATCCTGTTTCCAGGGTAACTGACTGCCCAGTTTCCAGGGTAAATGACCGCTCTGTTTCCGGGTAACAGATCTCCCTGTTTCCGGGGTAACAGACCGCCCTGTTTCCAGGATAACTGACCGCCCCATTTTCCGGGGTAACTGACCGCCCTGTTTCCAGGATAACTGACTGCCCTGTTTCCGGGATAACTGACCGCCCTGTTTCCTGGATAACTGACTGCCCAGTTTCCAGGGTAACTGACTGCCCTGTTTCCGGGGTAACGGACTGCCCTGTTTCCAGGGTAACTGACTGCCCAGTTTCCAGAGTAACTGAATACCCTGTTTCCAGGGTAACTGACTGCCCTGTTTCCAGGATATCTGACTGCCCTGTTTCCGGGATAACTGACTGCCCTGTTTCCAGGATAACTGACCTACCTATTTCCGGGGTAACTGACCGCCCTGTTTCCAGGATAACTGACTGCACTGTTTCCAGGTTAACTGACTGCCCTGTTTCCAGGGTAACAGACTGCCCTGTTTCCGGGGTAAATGATCACCCTGTTTCCGGGGTAACTGACTAACCAGTTTCCAGGGTGACTGACTGCCCTGTTTCCAGGGTAACTGACTGCCCACTTTCCGGGGTAACTGACTGCCCTGTTTCCTGGGTAATTGACTGCCCTGCTTCCGGGGTAACTGACTGCCCTGTTTCCAGGTTAACTGACTGCCCAGTTTCCAGGGTAACTGATCACCCTTTTTCCGGGATAACTGACTGCCCTGTTTCCGGGGTAAGAGATCTCCCTGTTTCCGGGGTAACTGACCTCCCTGTTTCCAGGATAACTGACTGCCCTGTTTCCGGGATAACTGACTGCCCTGTTTCCTGGATAACTGACCGCCCTGTTTCCAGGTTAACTGACTGCCCTGTTTCCGGGATAACTGACTGCCCTGTTTCCAGGGTAACTGACTGCCCTGTTTCCGGGATAACTGACTGCCCTGTTTCCAGGGTAACTGATAACCCTGTTTCCGGGCTAACTGAATGCCCTGTTTCCAGGGTAATTGACTGCCCAGTTTCCAGGGTAAATGACCGCCCTGTATCCGGGGTAACTGACTGCCCTGTTTCCAGGGTAACTGACTGCCCAGTTTCCAGAGTAACTGAATACCCTGTTTCCAGGGTAACTGACTGCCCTGTTTCCGGGATAACTGACTGCCCTTTTTCCAGGGTAACTGACTGCCCTGTTTCCGGGGGAACTGACTGCCCTGTTTCCAGGGTAACTGATCACCCTGTTTCCGGGATAACTGACTGCCCTGTTTCCGGGATAACTGACTGCCCTGTTTCCAGGGTAACTGACTGCCCTGTTTCCAGGGCAACGGATCACCATGTTTCCCGGGTAATTGACTGCACTGTTTCCAGGGAAAGTGACCGCCCTGTTTCCGGGGTTACAGACTGCCCAGTTTCCAGGGTAACTGTTCACCCTGTTTCCGGGGTAACGGATCACCCTGTTTCCGGGGTAAATGACGGCCCTGTTTCCAGGGTAACTGACCGCCCTGTTTCAGGGATAACTGTGTGCCCTGTTTCCAGGGTAAAAAACTGCCCTGTTTCCGGGGTAACTGACCGCCCTGTTTCCAGGATAACTGATCACCCTGTTTCCGGGGTAACTGACTGCCCAGTTTCCAGCGTAACTGACTGCCCTGTTTCCAGGGTAACTGACTGCCCTGTTTCCGGGGTAACTGACTGCCCAGTTTCCAGGGTAACTGACTGCCCTGTTTCCAGGGTAACTGACTGCCCAGTTTCCAGGGTAACTGATCACCCTGTTTCCGGGATAACTGACTACCCTGTTTCCAGGGTAACTGACTGCCCAGTTTCCAGGGAAACTGACTGCCCTGTTTCCGGGGTAACTGACTGCCCAGTTTCCAGGGTAACTGATCAGCCCGTTTCCGGGATAACTGACTGCCCTATTTCCGGGATAACTGACTGCCCTGTTTCCAGGGTCACTGACTGCCCTGTTTCCGGGGTAACTGATTGCCCTGTTTCCAGCGTAACTGATCACCCTGTTTCCGGGATAACTGACTGCCCTGTTTCCGGGGTAACTGACTGCCCTGTTTCCAGGGTAACTGACCGCCCTGTTTCTGGGGTAACTGAGTGCCCTGTTTCCGGGGTAACTTACCGCCCTGCTTCCAGGATAACTGATCACCCTGTTTCCAGGGTAACTGACCATCCTGTTTCCAGGGTAACTGACTGCCCAGTTTCCAGGGTAAATGCCTGCCCTGTTTCCGGGTAACAGATCTCCCTGTTTCCAGGATAACTGACTGCCCTGTTTACCGGATAACTGACTGCCCAGTTTCCAGGGTAACTGACTGCCCTGTTTCCGGGGTAACTGACTGCCCTGTTTCCAGGGTAACTGACTGCCCAGTTTCCAGAGTAACTGAATACCCTGTTTCCAGGGTAACTGACTGCCCTGTTTCCAGGATAACTGACTGTCCTGTTTCCGGGATAACTGACTGCCCTGTTTACTGGATAACTGACCGCCCTGTTTCCAGGTTAACTGACTGCCCTGTTTCCGGGATAAATAACTGCCCTGTTTCCAGGGTAACTGACTGCCCTGTTTCCGGGATAACTGACTGCCCTGTTTCCAGGGTAACTGACTGCCCTGTTTCCGGGATAACTGACTGCCCTGTTTCCAGGATAACTGACCTACCTATTTCCGGGGTAACTGACCGCCCTGTTTCCAGGATAACTGACTGCACTGTTTCCAGGTTAACTGACTGCCCTGTTTCCAGGGTAACAGACTGCCCTGTTTCCGGGGTAAATGATCACCCTGTTTCCGGGGTAACTGACTAACCAGTTTCCAGGGTGACTGACTGCCCTGTTTCCAGGGTAACTGACTGCCCACTTTCCGGGGTAACTGACTGCCCTGTTTCCTGGGTAATTGACTGCCCTGCTTCCGGGGTAACTGACTGCCCTGTTTCCAGGTTAACTGACTGCCCAGTTTCCAGGGTAACTGATCACCCTTTTTCCGGGATAACTGACTGCCCTGTTTCCGGGGTAAGAGATCTCCCTGTTTCCGGGGTAACTGACCTCCCTGTTTCCAGGATAACTGACTGCCCTGTTTCTGGGATAACTGACTGCCCTGTTTCCTGGATAACTGACCGCCCTGTTTCCAGGTTAACTGACTGCCCTGTTTCCGGGATAACTGACTGCCCTGTTTCCAGGGTAACTGACTGCCCTGTTTCCGGGATAACTGACTGCCCTGTTTCCAGGGTAACTGATAACCCTGTTTCCGGGCTAACTGAATGCCCTGTTTCCAGGGTAATTGACTGCCCAGTTTCCAGGGTAAATGACCGCCCTGTATCCGGGGTAACTGACTGCCCTGTTTCCAGGGTAACTGACTGCCCAGTTTCCAGAGTAACTGAATACCCTGTTTCCAGGGTAACTGACTGCCCTGTTTCCGGGATAACTGACTGCCCTTTTTCCAGGGTAACTGACTGCCCTGTTTCCGGGGGAACTGACTGCCCTGTTTCCAGGGTAACTGATCACCCTGTTTCCGGGATAACTGACTGCCCTGTTTCCGGGATAACTGACTGCCCTGTTTCCAGGGTAACTGACTGCCCTGTTTCCAGGGCAACGGATCACCATGTTTCCCGGGTAATTGACTGCACTGTTTCCAGGGAAAGTGACCGCCCTGTTTCCGGGGTTACAGACTGCCCAGTTTCCAGGGTAACTGTTCACCCTGTTTCCGGGGTAACGGATCACCCTGTTTCCGGGGTAAATGACGGCCCTGTTTCCAGGGTAACTGACCGCCCTGTTTCAGGGATAACTGTGTGCCCTGTTTCCAGGGTAAAAAACTGCCCTGTTTCCGGGGTAACTGACCGCCCTGTTTCCAGGATAACTGATCACCCTGTTTCCGGGGTAACTGACTGCCCAGTTTCCAGCGTAACTGACTGCCCTGTTTCCAGGGTAACTGACTGCCCTGTTTCCGGGGTAACTGACTGCCCAGTTTCCAGGGTAACTGACTGCCCTGTTTCCAGGGTAACTGACTGCCCAGTTTCCAGGGTAACTGATCACCCTGTTTCCGGGATAACTGACTACCCTGTTTCCAGGGTAACTGACTGCCCAGTTTCCAGGGAAACTGACTGCCCTGTTTCCGGGGTAACTGACTGCCCAGTTTCCAGGGTAACTGATCAGCCCGTTTCCGGGATAACTGACTGCCCTATTTCCGGGATAACTGACTGCCCTGTTTCCAGGGTAACTGACTGCCCTGTTTCCGGGGTAACTGATTGCCCTGTTTCCAGCGTAACTGATCACCCTGTTTCCGGGATAACTGACTGCCCTGTTTCCGGGGTAACTGACTGCCCTGTTTCCAGGGTAACTGACCGCCCTGTTTCTGGGGTAACTGAGTGCCCTGTTTCCGGGGTAACTTACCGCCCTGCTTCCAGGATAACTGATCACCCTGTTTCCAGGGTAACTGACCATCCTGTTTCCAGGGTAACTGACTGCCCAGTTTCCAGGGTAAATGCCTGCCCTGTTTCCGGGTAACAGATCTCCCTGTTTCCAGGATAACTGACTGCCCTGTTTACCGGATAACTGACTGCCCAGTTTCCAGGGTAACTGACTGCCCTGTTTCCGGGGTAACTGACTGCCCTGTTTCCAGGGTAACTGACTGCCCAGTTTCCAGAGTAACTGAATACCCTGTTTCCAGGGTAACTGACTGCCCTGTTTCCAGGATAACTGACTGTCCTGTTTCCGGGATAACTGACTGCCCTGTTTACTGGATAACTGACCGCCCTGTTTCCAGGTTAACTGACTGCCCTGTTTCCGGGATAAATAACTGCCCTGTTTCCAGGGTAACTGACTGCCCTGTTTCCGGGATAACTGACTGCCCTGTTTCCAGGGTAACTGATAACCCTGTTTCCGGGCTAACTGACTGCCCTGTTTCCAGGGTAATTGACTGCCCAGTTTCCAGGGTAACTGACTGCCCTGTTTCCGGGGTAACTGACTGCCCTGTTTCCAGGGTAACTGACTGCCCAGTTTCCAGAGTAACTGAATACCCTGTTTCCAGGGTAACTGACTGCCCTGTTTCCGGGGTAACTGACTGCCCTGTTTCCAGGCTAACTGACTGCCCTGTTTCCAGGATAACTGATCACCCTGTTTCCGGGGTAAATGACTGCCCTGTTTCCGGGGTAACTGACCGCCCTGTTTCCAGGATAACTGATCACCCTGTTTCCGGGGTAACTGACTGCCCTGTTTCCAGGCTAACTGACTGCCCTGTTTCCAGGATAACTGATCACCCTGTTTCCGGGGTAACTGACTGCCGTGTTTCCGGGGTAACTGACCGCCCTGTTTCCAGGATAACTGATCACCCTGTTTCCGGGGTAACTGACCACCCTGTTTCCAGGGTCACTGACCACTCTGTTTCCAGGATAACTGACTGCCCTGTTTCCAGCGTAACTGATCACCCTGTTTCCAGGATAACTGACCTTCCTATTTCCGGGGTAACTGACCGCCCTGTTTCCAGGATAACTGACTGCCCTGTTTCCAGGTTAACTGACTGCCCTGTTTCCAGGGTAACTGATGCCCTGTTTCCAGGGGAACTGACTGCCCTGTTTCCGGGGTAAATGATCACCCTGTTTCCGGGGTAACTGACTAACCAGTTTCCAGGGTGACTGACTGCCCTGTTTCCAGGGTAACTGACTGCCCTGTTTCCGGGATAACTGACTGCCTTTTTCCAGGTTAACTGACTGCCCTGTTTCCGGTAAAACTGACTGCCCTGTTTCCGGGGTAACTGACCACCCTGTTTCCAGGGTCACTGACCACCCTGTTTCCAGGATAACAGACTCCCCTGTTTCCAGGGTAACTGACTGCCCTGTTTCCTGGGTAACTGACTGCCCTGCTTCCGGGGTAAATGACTGCCCTGTTTCCAGGTTAACTGACTGCCCAGTTTCCAGGGTAACTGATCACCCTTTTTCCGGGATAACTGACGGCCCTGTTTCAGGGATAAGTGAATGCCCTGTTTCCAGGGTAACTGATCACCCTGTTTCCGGGATAACTGACTCCCCGGTTTCCATGGTAACTGACTGCCCAGTTTCCAGGGTAACTGACTGCCTTTTTCCAGGTTAACTGACTGCCCTGTTTCCGGGGTAACTGACTGCCCTGTTTCCAGGCTAACTGACTGCCCTGTTTCCAGGATAACTGATCGCCCTGTTTCCGGGGTAACTGACTGCCCTGTTTCCGGGATATCTGACTGCCCTGTTTCCAGGATAACTGATCACCCTGTTTCCGGGGTAACTGACCACCCTGTTTCCAGGGTCACTGACCACCCTGTTTCCAGGCTAACTGACTGCCCTGTTTCCAGGGTAACTGACTGCCCTGTTTCCGGGGTAACTGACCGCCCTGTTTCCAGGATAACTGACCTACCTATTTCCAGGGTAACTGACTGCCCAGTTTCCGGGGTAACTGACTGCCCTGTTTCCTGGGTAACTGACTGCCCTGCTTCCGGGGTAAATGACTGCCCAGTTTCCAGGTTAACTGACTGCCCAGTTTCCAGGGTAACTGATCACCCTTTTTCCGGGATAACTGACGGCCCTGTTTCAGGGATAAGTGAATGCCCTGTTTCCAGGGTAACTGATCACCCTGTTTCCGGAAGAACTGACTCCCCGGTTTCCATGGTAACTGACTGCCCAGTTTCCAGGGTAACTGACTGCCCTGTTTGCGGGGTAACTGACTGCCCAGTTTCCAGGGTAACTGATTGCCCAGTTACAAGGGTAACTGATCACCCTGTTTCCGGGATAACTGACTGCCCTGTTTCCGGGAGAAATGACTGCCCTGTTTCCAGGGTAACTGACTGCCCTGTTTCCGGGGTAACTGACTGCCCTGTTTCCAGGGTAACTGATCACCCTGTTTCCGGGATAAATGACTGCCCTGTTTCCGGGATAACTGACTGCCCTGTTTCCAGGGTAACTGACTGCCCTGTTTCCGGGGTAACTGACTGCCCTGTTTCCAGGCTAACTGACTGCCCTGTTTCCAGGATAACTGATCACCCTGTTTCCGGGGTAAATGACTGCCCTGTTTCCGGGGTAACTGACTGCCCTGTTTCCGGGATATCTGACCGCCCTGTTTCCAGGATAACTGATCACCCTGTTTCCGGGGTAACTGACCACCCTGTTTCCAGGGTCACTGACCACCCTGTTTCCAGGATAACTGACTCCCCTGTTTCCAGGGTAACTGATCACCCTGTTTCCGGGGTAACTGACTGCCCTGTTTCCGGGGTAACTGAGCGCCCTGTTTCCAGGATAACTGATCACCCTGTTTCCGGGGTAACTGACCACCCTGTTTCCAGGGTCACTGACCACTCTGTTTCCAGGATAACTGACTCCCCTGTTTCCAGCGTAACTGATCACCCTGTTTCCAGGATAACTGACCTACCTATTTCCGGGGTAACTGACCGCCCTGTTTCCTGGATAACTGACTGCCCTGTTTCCAGGTTAACTGACTGCCCTGTTTCCAGGGTAACTGATGCCCTGTTTCCAGGGGAACTGACTGCCCTGTTTCCGGGGTAAATGATCACCCTGTTTCCGGGGTAACTGACTAACCAGTTTCCAGGGTGACTGACTGCCCTGTTTCCAGGGTAACTGACTGCCCTGTTTCCGGGATAACTGACTGCCTTTTTCCAGGTTAACTGACTGCCCTGTTTCCGGGGTAACTGACTGCCCTGTTTCCAGGCTAACTGACTGCCCTGTTTCCAGGATAACTGATCGCCCTGTTTCCGGGGTAACTGACTGCCCTGTTTCCGGGATAACTGACCGCCTTGTTTCCAGGATAACTGATCACCCTGTTTCCGGGGTAACTGACTGCCCTGTTTCCGGGATAACTGACCGCCTTGTTTCCAGGATAACTGATCACCCTGTTTCCGGGATAACTGACCGCCTTGTTTCCAGGATAACTGATCGCCCTGTTTCCGGGGTAACTGACTGCCCTGTTTCCGGGATAACTGACCGCCTTGTTTCCAGGATAACTGATCACCCTGTTAACGGGGTAGCTGACCACCCTGTTTCCAGGGTCACTGACCACCCTGTTTCCAGGATAACAGACTCCCCTGTTTCCAGGGTAACTGACTGCCCTGTTTCCGGGGTAACTGACCGCCCTGTTTCCAGGATAACTGACCTACCTATTTCCAGGGTAACTGACTGCCCAGTTTCCGGGGTAACTGACTGCCCTGTTTCCTGGGTAACTGACTGCCCTGCTTCCGGGGTAAATGACTGCCCTGTTTCCAGGTTAACTGACTGCCCAGTTTCCAGGGTAACTGATCACCCTTTTTCCGGGATAAATGACGGCCCTGTTTCAGGGATAAGTGAATGCCCTGTTTCCAGGGTAACTGATCACCCTGTTTCCGGGATAACTGACTCCCCGGTTTCCATGGTAACTGACTGCCCAGTTTCCAGGGTAACTGACTGCCCTGTTTGCGGGGTAACTGACTGCCCAGTTTCCAGGGTAACTGATTGCCCAGTTACAAGGGTAACTGATCACCCTGTTTCCGGGATAACTGACTGCCCTGTTTCCGGGAGAAATGACTGCCCTGTTTCCAGGGTAACTGACTGCCCTGTTTCCGGGGTAACTGACTGCCCTGTTTCCAGGGTAACTGATCACCCTGTTTCCGGGATAAATGACTGCCCTGTTTCCGGGATAACTGACTGCCCTGTTTCCAGGGTAACTGACTGCCCTGTTTCCGGGGTAACTGACTGCCCTGTTTCCAGGCTAACTGACTGCCCTGTTTCCAGGATAACTGATCACCCTGTTTCCGGGGTAAATGATCACCCTGTTTCCGGGGTAACTGACTAACCAGTTTCCAGGGTGACTGACTGCCCTGTTTCCAGGGTAACTGACTGCCCTGTTTCCTGGCTAACTGACTGCCCTGTTTCCAGGATAACTGATCGCCCTGTTTCCGGGGTAACTGACTGCCCTGTTTCAGGGATAACTGACCGCCCTGTTTCCAGGATAACTGATCACCCTGTTTCCGGGGTAACTGACCACCCTGTTTCCAGGGTCACTGACCACCCTGTTTCCAGGATAACAGACTCCCCTGTTTCCAGGGTAACTGACTGCCCTGTTTCCGGGGTAACTGACCGCCCTGTTTCCAGGATAACTGACCTACCTATTTCCAGGGTAACTGACTGCCCAGTTTCCGGGGTAACTGACTGCCCTGTTTCCTTGGTAACTGACTGCCCTGCTTCCGGTGTAAATGACTGCCCTGTTTCCAGTTTAACTGACTGCCCAGTTTCCAGGGTAACTGATCACCCTTTTTCCGGGATAACTGACGGCCCTGTTTCAGGGATAAGTGAATGCCCTGTTTCCAGGGTAACTGATCACCCTGTTTCCGGGATAACTGACTCCCCGGTTTCCATGGTAACTGACTGCCCAGTTTCCAGGGTAACTGACTGCCTTTTTCCAGGTTAACTGACTGCCCTGTTTCCGGGGTAACTGACTGCCCTGTTTCCAGGCTAACTGACTGCCCTGTTTCCAGGATAACTGATCGCCCTGTTTCCGGGGTAACTGACTGCCCTGTTTCCGGGATATCTGACCGCCCTGTTTCCAGGATAACTGATCACCCTGTTTCCGGGGTAACTGACCACCCTGTTTCCAGGGTCACTGACCACCCTGTTTCCAGGATAACTGACTCCCCTGTTTCCAGGGTAACTGACTGCCCTGTTTCCGGGGTAACTGACCGCCCTGTTTCCAGGATAACTGACCTACCTATTTCCAGGGTAACTGACTGCCCAGTTTCCGGGGTAACTGACTGCCCTGTTTCCTGGGTAACTGACTGCCCTGCTTCCGGGGTAAATGACTGCCCAGTTTCCAGGTTAACTGACTGCCCAGCTTCCAGGGTAACTGATCACCCTTTTTCCGGGATAACTGACGGCCCTGTTTCAGGGATAAGTGAATGCCCTGTTTCCAGGGTAACTGATCACCCTGTTTCCGGGATAACTGACTCCCCGGTTTCCATGGTAACTGACTGCCCAGTTTCCAGGGTAACTGACTGCCCTGTTTGCGGGGTAACTGACTGCCCATTTTCCAGGGTAACTGATTGCCCAGTTACAAGGGTAACTGATCACCCTGTTTCCGGGATAACTGACTGCCCTGTTTCCGGGAGAAATGACTGCCCTGTTTCCAGGGTAACTGACTGCCCTGTTTCCGGGGTAACTGACTGCCCTGTTTCCAGGGTAACTGATCACCCTGTTTCCGGGATAAATGACTGCCCTGTTTCCGGGATAACTGACTGCCCTGTTTCCAGGGTAACTGACTGCCCTGTTTCTGGGGTAACTGACTGCCCTGTTTCCAGGCTAACTGACTGGCCTGTTTCCAGGATAACTGATCACCCTGTTTCCGGGGTAAATGACTGCCCTGTTTCCGGGGTAACTGACTGCCCTGTTTCCGGGATATCTGACCGCCCTGTTTCCAGGATAACTGATCACCCTGTTTCCGGGGTAACTGACCACCCTGTTTCCAGGGTCACTGACCACCCTGTTTCCAGGATAACTGACTCCCCTGTTTCCAGGGTAACTGATCACCCTGTTTCCAGGCTAACTGACTGCCCTGTTTCCAGGATAACTGATCACCCTGTTTCCGGGGTAACTGACTGCCCTGTTTCCGGGGTAACTGACCGCCCTGTTTCCAGGATAACTGATCACCCTGTTTCCGGGATAACTGACCGCCTTGTTTCCAGGATAACTGATCGCCCTGTTTCCGGGGTAACTGACTGCCCTGTTTCCGGGATAACTGACCGCCTTGTTTCCAGGATAACTGATCACCCTGTTAACGGGGTAGCTGACCACCCTGTTTCCAGGGTCACTGACCACCCTGTTTCCAGGATAACAGACTCCCCTGTTTCCAGGGTAACTGACTGCCCTGTTTCCGGGGTAACTGACCGCCCTGTTTCCAGGATAACTGACCTACCTATTTCCAGGGTAACTGACTGCCCAGTTTCCGGGGTAACTGACTGCCCTGTTTCCTGGGTAACTGACTGCCCTGCTTCCGGGGTAAATGACTGCCCTGTTTCCAGGTTAACTGACTGCCCAGTTTCCAGGGTAACTGATCACCCTTTTTCCGGGATAAATGACGGCCCTGTTTCAGGGATAAGTGAATGCCCTGTTTCCAGGGTAACTGATCACCCTGTTTCCGGGATAACTGACTCCCCGGTTTCCATGGTAACTGACTGCCCAGTTTCCAGGGTAACTGACTGCCCTGTTTGCGGGGTAACTGACTGCCCAGTTTCCAGGGTAACTGATTGCCCAGTTACAAGGGTAACTGATCACCCTGTTTCCAGGATAACTGACTGCCCTGTTTCCGGGAGAAATGACTGCCCTGTTTCCAGGGTAACTGACTGCCCTGTTTCCGGGGTAACTGACTGCCCTGTTTCCAGGGTAACTGATCACCCTGTTTCCGGGATAAATGACTGCCCTGTTTCCGGGATAACTGACTGCCCTGTTTCCAGGGTAACTGACTGCCCTGTTTCCGGGGTAACTGACTGCCCTGTTTCCAGGCTAACTGACTGCCCTGTTTCCAGGATAACTGATCACCCTGTTTCCGGGGTAAATGATCACCCTGTTTCCGGGGTAACTGACTAACCAGTTTCCAGGGTGACTGACTGCCCTGTTTCCAGGGTAACTGACTGCCCTGTTTCCTGGCTAACTGACTGCCCTGTTTCCAGGATAACTGATCGCCCTGTTTCCGGGGTAACTGACTGCCCTGTTTCAGGGATAACTGACCGCCCTGTTTCCAGGATAACTGATCACCCTGTTTCCGGGGTAACTGACCACCCTGTTTCCAGGGTCACTGACCACCCTGTTTCCAGGATAACAGACTCCCCTGTTTCCAGGGTAACTGACTGCCCTGTTTCCGGGGTAACTGACCGCCCTGTTTCCAGGATAACTGACCTACCTATTTCCAGGGTAACTGACTGCCCAGTTTCCGGGGTAACTGACTGCCCTGTTTCCTGGGTAACTGACTGCCCTGCTTCCGGTGTAAATGACTGCCCTGTTTCCAGTTTAACTGACTGCCCAGTTTCCAGGGTAACTGATCACCCTTTTTCCGGGATAACTGACGGCCCTGTTTCAGGGATAAGTGAATGCCCTGTTTCCAGGGTAACTGATCACCCTGTTTCCGGGATAACTGACTCCCCGGTTTCCATGGTAACTGACTGCCCAGTTTCCAGGGTAACTGACTGCCTTTTTCCAGGTTAACTGACTGCCCTGTTTCCGGGGTAACTGACTGCCCTGTTTCCAGGCTAACTGACTGCCCTGTTTCCAGGATAACTGATCGCCCTGTTTCCGGGGTAACTGACTGCCCTGTTTCCGGGATATCTGACCGCCCTGTTTCCAGGATAACTGATCACCCTGTTTCCGGGGTAACTGACCACCCTGTTTCCAGGGTCACTGACCACCCTGTTTCCAGGATAACTGACTCCCCTGTTTCCAGGGTAACTGACTGCCCTGTTTCCGGGGTAACTGACCGCTCTGTTTCCAGGATAACTGACCTACCTATTTCCAGGGTAACTGACTGCCCAGTTTCCGGGGTAACTGACTGCCCTGTTTCCTGGGTAACTGACTGCCCTGCTTCCGGGGTAAATGACTGCCCAGTTTCCAGGTTAACTGACTGCCCAGTTTCCAGGGTAACTGATCACCCTTTTTCCGGGATAACTGACGGCCCTGTTTCAGGGATAAGTGAATGCCCTGTTTCCAGGGTAACTGATCACCCTGTTTCCGGGATAACTGACTCCCCGGTTTCCATGGTAACTGACTGCCCAGTTTCCAGGGTAACTGACTGCCCTGTTTGCGGGGTAACTGACTGCCCATTTTCCAGGGTAACTGATTGCCCAGTTACAAGGGTAACTGATCACCCTGTTTCCGGGATAACTGACTGCCCTGTTTCCGGGAGAAATGACTGCCCTGTTTCCAGGGTAACTGACTGCCCTGTTTCCGGGGTAACTGACTGCCCTGTTTCCAGGGTAACTGATCACCCTGTTTCCGGGATAAATGACTGCCCTGTTTCCGGGATAACTGACTGCCCTGTTTCCAGGGTAACTGACTGCCCTGTTTCTGGGGTAACTGACTGCCCTGTTTCCAGGCTAACTGACTGGCCTGTTTCCAGGATAACTGATCACCCTGTTTCCGGGGTAAATGACTGCCCTGTTTCCGGGGTAACTGACTGCCCTGTTTCCGGGATATCTGACCGCCCTGTTTCCAGGATAACTGATCACCCTGTTTCCGGGGTAACTGACCACCCTGTTTCCAGGGTCACTGACCACCCTGTTTCCAGGATAACTGACTCCCCTGTTTCCAGGGTAACTGATCACCCTGTTTCCAGGCTAACTGACTGCCCTGTTTCCAGGATAACTGATCACCCTGTTTCCGGGGTAACTGACTGCCCTGTTTCCGGGGTAACTGACCGCCCTGTTTCCAGGATAACTGATCACCCTGTTTCCGGGGTAACTGACCACCCTGTTTCCAGGGTCACTGACCACTCTGTTTCCAGGATAACTGACTCCCCTGTTTCCAGCGTAACTGATCACCCTGTTTCCAGGATAACTGACCTACCTATTTCCGGGGTAACTGACCGCCCTGTTTCCTGGATAACTGACTGCCCTGTTTCCAGGTTAACTGACTGCCCTGTTTCCAGGGTAACTGATGCCCTGTTTCCAGGGGAACTGACTGCCCTGTTTCCGGGGTAAATGATCACCCTGTTTCCGGGGTAACTGACTAACCAGTTTCCAGGGTGACTGACTGCCCTGTTTCCAGGGTAACTGACTGCCCTGTTTCCGGGATAACTGACTGCCTTTTTCCAGGTTAACTGACTGCCCTGTTTCCGGGGTAACTGACTGCCCTGTTTCCAGGCTAACTGACTGCCCTGTTTCCAGGATAACTGATCGCCCTGTTTCCGGGGTAACTGACTGCCCTGTTTCCGGGATAACTGACCGCCTTGTTTCCAGGATAACTGATCACCCTGTTAACGGGGTAGCTGACCACCCTGTTTCCAGGGTCACTGACCACCCTGTTTCCAGGATAACAGACTCCCCTGTTTCCAGGGTAACTGACTGCCCTGTTTCCGGGGTAACTGACCGCCCTGTTTCCAGGATAACTGACCTACCTATTTCCAGGGTAACTGACTGCCCAGTTTCCGGGGTAACTGACTGCCCTGTTTCCTGGGTAACTGACTGCCCTGCTTCCGGGGTAAATGACTGCCCTGTTTCCAGGTTAACTGACTGCCCAGTTTCCAGGGTAACTGATCACCCTTTTTCCGGGATAACTGACTCCCCGGTTTCCATGGTAACTGACTGCCCAGTTTCCAGGGTAACTGACTGCCCTGTTTGCGGGGTAACTGACTGCCCAGTTTCCAGGGTAACTGATTGCCCAGTTACAAGGGTAACTGATCACCCTGTTTCCGGGATAACTGACTGCCCTGTTTCCGGGAGAAATGACTGCCCTGTTTCCAGGGTAACTGACTGCCCTGTTTCCGGGGTAACTGACTGCCCTGTTTCCAGGGTAACTGATCACCCTGTTTCCGGGATAAATGACTGCCCTGTTTCCGGGATAACTGACTGCCCTGTTTCCAGGGTAACTGACTGCCCTGTTTCCGGGGTAACTGACTGCCCTGTTTCCAGGATAACTGATCACCCTGTTTCCGGGGTAAATGACTGCCCAGTTTCCAGGGTGACTGACTGCCCTGTTTCCAGGCTAACTGACTGCCCAGTTTCCGGGGTAACTGACTGCCCTGTTTCCAGGGTAACTGATCACCCTGTTTCCGGGATAACTGACTGCCCTGTTTCCGGGATAACTGACTGCCCTGGTTCCAGGGTAACTGACTTACCCTGTTTCCGGGGTAACTGACTGCCCTGTTTCCAGGCTAACTGACTGCCCTGTTTCCAGGATAACTGATCACCCTGTTTCCGGGGTAACTGACTGCCCTGTTTCCGGGGTAACTGACCGCCCTGTTTCCAGGGTCACTGACCACCCTGTTTCCAGGATAACTGAAAGCCCTGTTTCCAGGGTAACTGATCTCCCTGTTTCCGGGGTAACTGATCACCCTGTTTCCGGGTAACTGACTGCCCTGTTTCCGGGGTAACTGACTGCCCTGTTTCCAGGGTAACTGATCTCCCTGTTTCCAGTGCAACGGATCACCATGTTTCCGGGGTAACTGACTGACCTGTTTCCAGGGCAACTAAATGCCCTCTTTCCGGGGGAACTGACTGCCCAGTTTCCAGGGTAACTGACTGCCCTGTTTCCAGGGTAACTGACAGCCCACCTTCCAGTGTAACTGATCACCCTGTTTCCAGGATAATTGACTGCCCTGTTTCCAGGGTAACTGACCGCCCTGTTTCCAGGGTAACTGACTGCCCAGTTTCCAGGGTAAATTATCACCCTGTTTCCGGGATAACTAACTGCCCTGTTTCCAGGATAACTGACTGCCCTGTTTCCGGGGTAACTGATCACCCTGTTTCCGGGGTAAATGACTGCCCAGTTTCCGGGGTAACTGACTTCCCTGTTTCCGGGATAACTGACTGCCCTGTTTCCAGGGTAACTGATAACCCTGTTTCCGGGATAACTGACTGCCCTGTTTCCAGGGTAACTGACTGCCCAGTTTCCAGAGTAACTGAATAACCTGTTGCCAGGGTAACAGATCAACCTGTTTCCGGGATAACTGACTGCCCTGTTTCCAAGATAACTGACTGCCCTGTTTCCAGGGTAACTGACTGCCCTGTTTCCGGGGTAACTGACTGCCCTGTTTCCAGGATAACTGATCACCCTGTTTCCGGGGTAAATGACTGCCCAGTTTCCAGGGTGACTGACTGCCCTGTTTCCAGGCTAACTGACTGCCCAGTTTCCGGGGTAACTGACTGCCCTGTTTCCAGGGTAACTGATCACCCTGTTTCCGGGATAACTGACTGCCCTGTTTCCGGGATAACTGACTGCCCTGGTTCCAGGGTAACTGACTTACCCTGTTTCCGGGGTAAATGACTGCCCTGTTTCCAGGTTAACTGACTGCCCAGTTTCCAGGGTAACTGATCACCCTTTTTCCGGGATAAATGACGGCCCTGTTTCAGGGATAAGTGAATGCCCTGTTTCCAGGGTAACTGATCACCCTGTTTCCGGGATAACTGACTCCCCGGTTTCCATGGTAACTGACTGCCCAGTTTCCAGGGTAACTGACTGCCCTGTTTGCGGGGTAACTGACTGCCCAGTTTCCAGGGTAACTGATTGCCCAGTTACAAGGGTAACTGATCACCCTGTTTCCGGGATAACTGACTGCCCTGTTTCCGGGAGAAATGACTGCCCTGTTTCCAGGGTAACTGACTGCCCTGTTTCCGGGGTAACTGACTGCCCTGTTTCCAGGGTAACTGATCACCCTGTTTCCGGGATAAATGACTGCCCTGTTTCCGGGATAACTGACTGCCCTGTTTCCAGGGTAACTGACTGCCCTGTTTCCGGGGTAACTGACTGCCCTGTTTCCAGGCTAACTGACTGCCCTGTTTCCAGGATAACTGATCACCCTGTTTCCGGGGTAAATGATCACCCTGTTTCCGGGGTAACTGACTAACCAGTTTCCAGGGTGACTGACTGCCCTGTTTCCAGGGTAACTGACTGCCCTGTTTCCTGGCTAACTGACTGCCCTGTTTCCAGGATAACTGATCGCCCTGTTTCCGGGGTAACTGACTGCCCTGTTTCAGGGATAACTGACCGCCCTGTTTCCAGGATAACTGATCACCCTGTTTCCGGGGTAACTGACCACCCTGTTTCCAGGGTCACTGACCACCCTGTTTCCAGGATAACAGACTCCCCTGTTTCCAGGGTAACTGACTGCCCTGTTTCCGGGGTAACTGACCGCCCTGTTTCCAGGATAACTGACCTACCTATTTCCAGGGTAACTGACTGCCCAGTTTCCGGGGTAACTGACTGCCCTGTTTCCTGGGTAACTGACTGCCCTGCTTCCGGTGTAAATGACTGCCCTGTTTCCAGTTTAACTGACTGCCCAGTTTCCAGGGTAACTGATCACCCTTTTTCCGGGATAACTGACGGCCCTGTTTCAGGGATAAGTGAATGCCCTGTTTCCAGGGTAACTGATCACCCTGTTTCCGGGATAACTGACTCCCCGGTTTCCATGGTAACTGACTGCCCAGTTTCCAGGGTAACTGACTGCCTTTTTCCAGGTTAACTGACTGCCCTGTTTCCGGGGTAACTGACTGCCCTGTTTCCAGGCTAACTGACTGCCCTGTTTCCAGGATAACTGATCGCCCTGTTTCCGGGGTAACTGACTGCCCTGTTTCCGGGATATCTGACCGCCCTGTTTCCAGGATAACTGATCACCCTGTTTCCGGGGTAACTGACCACCCTGTTTCCAGGGTCACTGACCACCCTGTTTCCAGGATAACTGACTCCCCTGTTTCCAGGGTAACTGACTGCCCTGTTTCCGGGGTAACTGACCGCTCTGTTTCCAGGATAACTGACCTACCTATTTCCAGGGTAACTGACTGCCCAGTTTCCGGGGTAACTGACTGCCCTGTTTCCTGGGTAACTGACTGCCCTGCTTCCGGGGTAAATGACTGCCCAGTTTCCAGGTTAACTGACTGCCCAGTTTCCAGGGTAACTGATCACCCTTTTTCCGGGATAACTGACGGCCCTGTTTCAGGGATAAGTGAATGCCCTGTTTCCAGGGTAACTGATCACCCTGTTTCCGGGATAACTGACTCCCCGGTTTCCATGGTAACTGACTGCCCAGTTTCCAGGGTAACTGACTGCCCTGTTTGCGGGGTAACTGACTGCCCATTTTCCAGGGTAACTGATTGCCCAGTTACAAGGGTAACTGATCACCCTGTTTCCGGGATAACTGACTGCCCTGTTTCCGGGAGAAATGACTGCCCTGTTTCCAGGGTAACTGACTGCCCTGTTTCCGGGGTAACTGACTGCCCTGTTTCCAGGGTAACTGATCACCCTGTTTCCGGGATAAATGACTGCCCTGTTTCCGGGATAACTGACTGCCCTGTTTCCAGGGTAACTGACTGCCCTGTTTCTGGGGTAACTGACTGCCCTGTTTCCAGGCTAACTGACTGGCCTGTTTCCAGGATAACTGATCACCCTGTTTCCGGGGTAAATGACTGCCCTGTTTCCGGGGTAACTGACTGCCCTGTTTCCGGGATATCTGACCGCCCTGTTTCCAGGATAACTGATCACCCTGTTTCCGGGGTAACTGACCACCCTGTTTCCAGGGTCACTGACCACCCTGTTTCCAGGATAACTGACTCCCCTGTTTCCAGGGTAACTGATCACCCTGTTTCCAGGCTAACTGACTGCCCTGTTTCCAGGATAACTGATCACCCTGTTTCCGGGGTAACTGACTGCCCTGTTTCCGGGGTAACTGACCGCCCTGTTTCCAGGATAACTGATCACCCTGTTTCCGGGGTAACTGACTGCCCTGTTTCCAGGGTAACTGATCACCCTGTTTCCGGGATAACTGACTGCCCTGTTTCCGGGATAACTGACTGCCCTGGTTCCAGGGTAACTGACTTACCCTGTTTCCGGGGTAACTGACTGCCCTGTTTCCAGGCTAACTGACTGCCCTGTTTCCAGGATAACTGATCACCCTGTTTCCGGGGTAACTGACTGCCCTGTTTCCGGGGTAACTGACCGCCCTGTTTCCAGGGTCACTGACCACCCTGTTTCCAGGATAACTGAAAGCCCTGTTTCCAGGGTAACTGATCTCCCTGTTTCCGGGGTAACTGATCACCCTGTTTCCGGGTAACTGACTGCCCTGTTTCCGGGGTAACTGACTGCCCTGTTTCCAGGGTAACTGATCTCCCTGTTTCCAGTGCAACGGATCACCATGTTTCCGGGGTAACTGACTGACCTGTTTCCAGGGCAACTAAATGCCCTCTTTCCGGGGGAACTGACTGCCCAGTTTCCAGGGTAACTGACTGCCCTGTTTCCAGGGTAACTGACAGCCCACCTTCCAGTGTAACTGATCACCCTGTTTCCAGGATAATTGACTGCCCTGTTTCCAGGGTAACTGACCGCCCTGTTTCCAGGGTAACTGACTGCCCAGTTTCCAGGGTAAATTATCACCCTGTTTCCGGGATAACTAACTGCCCTGTTTCCAGGATAACTGACTGCCCTGTTTCCGGGGTAACTGATCACCCTGTTTCCGGGGTAAATGACTGCCCAGTTTCCGGGGTAACTGACTTCCCTGTTTCCGGGATAACTGACTGCCCTGTTTCCAGGGTAACTGATAACCCTGTTTCCGGGATAACTGACTGCCCTGTTTCCAGGGTAACTGACTGCCCAGTTTCCAGAGTAACTGAATAACCTGTTGCCAGGGTAACAGATCAACCTGTTTCCGGGATAACTGACTGCCCTGTTTCCAAGATAACTGACTGCCCTCTTTCCAGGGTAACTGACTGCCCTGTTTCCTGGCTAACTGACTGCCCTGTTTCCAGGATAACTGATCACCCTGTTTCCGGGGTAACTGACTGCACTGTTTCCGGGGTAACTGACCGCCCTGTTTCCAGGATAACTGATCACCCTGTTTCCGGGGTAACTGTCCACCCTGTTTCCAGGGTCACTGACCACCCTGTTTCCAGGATAACTGACTCCCCTGTTTCCAGGGTAACTGACTGCCCTGTTTCCGGGGTAACTGATCTCCCTGTTTCCGGGGTTACTGACCGCCCTGTTTCCAGGATAACTGACCTACCGATTTCCAGGTTTACTGACTGCCCTGTTTCCAGGGGAACTGACTGCCCAGTTTCCGGGGTAACTGACTGCCCTGTTTCCTGGGTAACTGACTGCCCTGCTTCCGGTGTAAATGACTGCCCTGTTTCCAGTTTAACTGACTGCCCAGTTTCCAGGGTAACTGATCACCCTTTTTCCGGGATAACTGACGGCCCTGTTTCAGGGATAAGTGAATGCCCTGTTTCCAGGGTAACTGATCACCCTGTTTCCGGGATAACTGACTCCCCGGTTTCCATGGTAACTGACTGCCCAGTTTCCAGGGTAACTGACTGCCTTTTTCCAGGTTAACTGACTGCCCTGTTTCCGGGGTAACTGACTGCCCTGTTTCCAGGCTAACTGACTGCCCTGTTTCCAGGATAACTGATCGCCCTGTTTCCGGGGTAACTGACTGCCCTGTTTCCGGGATATCTGACCGCCCTGTTTCCAGGATAACTGATCACCCTGTTTCCGGGGTAACTGACCACCCTGTTTCCAGGGTCACTGACCACCCTGTTTCCAGGATAACTGACTCCCCTGTTTCCAGGGTAACTGACTGCCCTGTTTCCGGGGTAACTGACCGCTCTGTTTCCAGGATAACTGACCTACCTATTTCCAGGGTAACTGACTGCCCAGTTTCCGGGGTAACTGACTGCCCTGTTTCCTGGGTAACTGACTGCCCTGCTTCCGGGGTAAATGACTGCCCAGTTTCCAGGTTAACTGACTGCCCAGTTTCCAGGGTAACTGATCACCCTTTTTCCGGGATAACTGACGGCCCTGTTTCAGGGATAAGTGAATGCCCTGTTTCCAGGGTAACTGATCACCCTGTTTCCGGGATAACTGACTCCCCGGTTTCCATGGTAACTGACTGCCCAGTTTCCAGGGTAACTGACTGCCCTGTTTGCGGGGTAACTGACTGCCCATTTTCCAGGGTAACTGATTGCCCAGTTACAAGGGTAACTGATCACCCTGTTTCCGGGATAACTGACTGCCCTGTTTCCGGGAGAAATGACTGCCCTGTTTCCAGGGTAACTGACTGCCCTGTTTCCGGGGTAACTGACTGCCCTGTTTCCAGGGTAACTGATCACCCTGTTTCCGGGATAAATGACTGCCCTGTTTCCGGGATAACTGACTGCCCTGTTTCCAGGGTAACTGACTGCCCTGTTTCTGGGGTAACTGACTGCCCTGTTTCCAGGCTAACTGACTGGCCTGTTTCCAGGATAACTGATCACCCTGTTTCCGGGGTAAATGACTGCCCTGTTTCCGGGGTAACTGACTGCCCTGTTTCCGGGATATCTGACCGCCCTGTTTCCAGGATAACTGATCACCCTGTTTCCGGGGTAACTGACCACCCTGTTTCCAGGGTCACTGACCACCCTGTTTCCAGGATAACTGACTCCCCTGTTTCCAGGGTAACTGATCACCCTGTTTCCAGGCTAACTGACTGCCCTGTTTCCAGGATAACTGATCACCCTGTTTCCGGGGTAACTGACTGCCCTGTTTCCGGGGTAACTGACCGCCCTGTTTCCAGGATAACTGATCACCCTGTTTCCGGGGTAACTGACCACCCTGTTTCCAGGGTCACTGACCACTCTGTTTCCAGGATAACTGACTCCCCTGTTTCCAGCGTAACTGATCACCCTGTTTCCAGGATAACTGACCTACCTATTTCCGGGGTAACTGACCGCCCTGTTTCCTGGATAACTGACTGCCCTGTTTCCAGGTTAACTGACTGCCCTGTTTCCAGGGTAACTGATGCCCTGTTTCCAGGGGAACTGACTGCCCTGTTTCCGGGGTAAATGATCACCCTGTTTCCGGGGTAACTGACTAACCAGTTTCCAGGGTGACTGACTGCCCTGTTTCCAGGGTAACTGACTGCCCTGTTTCCGGGATAACTGACTGCCTTTTTCCAGGTTAACTGACTGCCCTGTTTCCGGGGTAACTGACTGCCCTGTTTCCAGGCTAACTGACTGCCCTGTTTCCAGGATAACTGATCGCCCTGTTTCCGGGGTAACTGACTGCCCTGTTTCCGGGATAACTGACCGCCTTGTTTCCAGGATAACTGATCACCCTGTTAACGGGGTAGCTGACCACCCTGTTTCCAGGGTCACTGACCACCCTGTTTCCAGGATAACAGACTCCCCTGTTTCCAGGGTAACTGACTGCCCTGTTTCCGGGGTAACTGACCGCCCTGTTTCCAGGCTAACTGACTGCCCTGTTTCCAGGATAACTGATCACCCTGTTTCCGGGGTAACTGACTGCCCTGTTTCCGGGGTAACTGACCGCCCTGTTTCCAGGGTCACTGACCACCCTGTTTCCAGGATAACTGAAAGCCCTGTTTCCAGGGTAACTGATCTCCCTGTTTCCGGGGTAACTGATCACCCTGTTTCCGGGTAACTGACTGCCCTGTTTCCGGGGTAACTGACTGCCCTGTTTCCAGGGTAACTGATCTCCCTGTTTCCAGTGCAACGGATCACCATGTTTCCGGGGTAACTGACTGACCTGTTTCCAGGGCAACTAAATGCCCTCTTTCCGGGGGAACTGACTGCCCAGTTTCCAGGGTAACTGACTGCCCAGTTTCCAGGGTAACTAACTGCCCTGTTTCTGGGGTAACTGACTGCCCAGTTTCCAGGGTAACTGACTGCCCTGTTTCCAGGGTAACTGACAGCCCACCTTCCAGTGTAACTGATCACCCTGTTTCCAGGATAATTGACTGCCCTGTTTCCAGGGTAACTGACCGCCCTGTTTCCAGGGTAACTGACTGCCCAGTTTCCAGGGTAAATTATCACCCTGTTTCCGGGATAACTAACTGCCCTGTTTCCAGGATAACTGACTGCCCTGTTTCCGGGGTAACTGATCACCCTGTTTCCGGGGTAAATGACTGCCCAGTTTCCGGGGTAACTGACTTCCCTGTTTCCGGGATAACTGACTGCCCTGTTTCCAGGGTAACTGATAACCCTGTTTCCGGGATAACTGACTGCCCTGTTTCCAGGGTAACTGACTGCCCAGTTTCCAGAGTAACTGAATAACCTGTTGCCAGGGTAACAGATCAACCTGTTTCCGGGATAACTGACTGCCCTGTTTCCAAGATAACTGACTGCCCTCTTTCCAGGGTAACTGACTGCCCTGTTTCCTGGCTAACTGACTGCCCTGTTTCCAGGATAACTGATCACCCTGTTTCCGGGGTAACTGACTGCACTGTTTCCGGGGTAACTGACCGCCCTGTTTCCAGGATAACTGATCACCCTGTTTCCGGGGTAACTGTCCACCCTGTTTCCAGGGTCACTGACCACCCTGTTTCCAGGATAACTGACTCCCCTGTTTCCAGGGTAACTGACTGCCCTGTTTCCGGGGTAACTGATCTCCCTGTTTCCGGGGTTACTGACCGCCCTGTTTCCAGGATAACTGACCTACCGATTTCCAGGTTTACTGACTGCCCTGTTTCCAGGGGAACTGACTGCCCAGTTTCCGGGGTAACTGACTGCCCTGTTTCCTGGGTAACTGACTGCCCTGCTTCCGGTGTAAATGACTGCCCTGTTTCCAGTTTAACTGACTGCCCAGTTTCCAGGGTAACTGATCACCCTTTTTCCGGGATAACTGACGGCCCTGTTTCAGGGATAAGTGAATGCCCTGTTTCCAGGGTAACTGATCACCCTGTTTCCGGGATAACTGACTCCCCGGTTTCCATGGTAACTGACTGCCCAGTTTCCAGGGTAACTGACTGCCTTTTTCCAGGTTAACTGACTGCCCTGTTTCCGGGGTAACTGACTGCCCTGTTTCCAGGCTAACTGACTGCCCTGTTTCCAGGATAACTGATCGCCCTGTTTCCGGGGTAACTGACTGCCCTGTTTCCGGGATATCTGACCGCCCTGTTTCCAGGATAACTGATCACCCTGTTTCCGGGGTAACTGACCACCCTGTTTCCAGGGTCACTGACCACCCTGTTTCCAGGATAACTGACTCCCCTGTTTCCAGGGTAACTGACTGCCCTGTTTCCGGGGTAACTGACCGCTCTGTTTCCAGGATAACTGACCTACCTATTTCCAGGGTAACTGACTGCCCAGTTTCCGGGGTAACTGACTGCCCTGTTTCCTGGGTAACTGACTGCCCTGCTTCCGGGGTAAATGACTGCCCAGTTTCCAGGTTAACTGACTGCCCAGTTTCCAGGGTAACTGATCACCCTTTTTCCGGGATAACTGACGGCCCTGTTTCAGGGATAAGTGAATGCCCTGTTTCCAGGGTAACTGATCACCCTGTTTCCGGGATAACTGACTCCCCGGTTTCCATGGTAACTGACTGCCCAGTTTCCAGGGTAACTGACTGCCCTGTTTGCGGGGTAACTGACTGCCCATTTTCCAGGGTAACTGATTGCCCAGTTACAAGGGTAACTGATCACCCTGTTTCCGGGATAACTGACTGCCCTGTTTCCGGGAGAAATGACTGCCCTGTTTCCAGGGTAACTGACTGCCCTGTTTCCGGGGTAACTGACTGCCCTGTTTCCAGGGTAACTGATCACCCTGTTTCCGGGATAAATGACTGCCCTGTTTCCGGGATAACTGACTGCCCTGTTTCCAGGGTAACTGACTGCCCTGTTTCTGGGGTAACTGACTGCCCTGTTTCCAGGCTAACTGACTGGCCTGTTTCCAGGATAACTGATCACCCTGTTTCCGGGGTAAATGACTGCCCTGTTTCCGGGGTAACTGACTGCCCTGTTTCCGGGATATCTGACCGCCCTGTTTCCAGGATAACTGATCACCCTGTTTCCGGGGTAACTGACCACCCTGTTTCCAGGGTCACTGACCACCCTGTTTCCAGGATAACTGACTCCCCTGTTTCCAGGGTAACTGATCACCCTGTTTCCAGGCTAACTGACTGCCCTGTTTCCAGGATAACTGATCACCCTGTTTCCGGGGTAACTGACTGCCCTGTTTCCGGGGTAACTGACCGCCCTGTTTCCAGGATAACTGATCACCCTGTTTCCGGGGTAACTGACCACCCTGTTTCCAGGGTCACTGACCACTCTGTTTCCAGGATAACTGACTCCCCTGTTTCCAGCGTAACTGATCACCCTGTTTCCAGGATAACTGACCTACCTATTTCCGGGGTAACTGACCGCCCTGTTTCCTGGATAACTGACTGCCCTGTTTCCAGGTTAACTGACTGCCCTGTTTCCAGGGTAACTGATGCCCTGTTTCCAGGGGAACTGACTGCCCTGTTTCCGGGGTAAATGATCACCCTGTTTCCGGGGTAACTGACTAACCAGTTTCCAGGGTGACTGACTGCCCTGTTTCCAGGGTAACTGACTGCCCTGTTTCCGGGATAACTGACTGCCTTTTTCCAGGTTAACTGACTGCCCTGTTTCCGGGGTAACTGACTGCCCTGTTTCCAGGCTAACTGACTGCCCTGTTTCCAGGATAACTGATCGCCCTGTTTCCGGGGTAACTGACTGCCCTGTTTCCGGGATAACTGACCGCCTTGTTTCCAGGATAACTGATCACCCTGTTAACGGGGTAGCTGACCACCCTGTTTCCAGGGTCACTGACCACCCTGTTTCCAGGATAACAGACTCCCCTGTTTCCAGGGTAACTGACTGCCCTGTTTCCGGGGTAACTGACCGCCCTGTTTCCAGGATAACTGACCTACCTATTTCCAGGGTAACTGACTGCCCAGTTTCCGGGGTAACTGACTGCCCTGTTTCCTGGGTAACTGACTGCCCTGCTTCCGGGGTAAATGACTGCCCTGTTTCCAGGTTAACTGACTGCCCAGTTTCCAGGGTAACTGATCACCCTTTTTCCGGGATAAATGACGGCCCTGTTTCAGGGATAAGTGAATGCCCTGTTTCCAGGGTAACTGATCACCCTGTTTCCGGGATAACTGACTCCCCGGTTTCCATGGTAACTGACTGCCCAGTTTCCAGGGTAACTGACTGCCCTGTTTGCGGGGTAACTGACTGCCCAGTTTCCAGGGTAACTGATTGCCCAGTTACAAGGGTAACTGATCACCCTGTTTCCGGGATAACTGACTGCCCTGTTTCCGGGAGAAATGACTGCCCTGTTTCCAGGGTAACTGACTGCCCTGTTTCCGGGGTAACTGACTGCCCTGTTTCCAGGGTAACTGATCACCCTGTTTCCGGGATAAATGACTGCCCTGTTTCCGGGATAACTGACTGCCCTGTTTCCAGGCTAACTGACTGCCCAGTTTCCGGGGTAACTGACTGCCCTGTTTCCAGGGTAACTGATCACCCTGTTTCCGGGATAACTGACTGCCCTGTTTCCGGGATAACTGACTGCCCTGGTTCCAGGGTAACTGACTTACCCTGTTTCCGGGGTAACTGACTGCCCTGTTTCCAGGCTAACTGACTGCCCTGTTTCCAGGATAACTGATCACCCTGTTTCCGGGGTAACTGACTGCCCTGTTTCCGGGGTAACTGACCGCCCTGTTTCCAGGGTCACTGACCACCCTGTTTCCAGGATAACTGAAAGCCCTGTTTCCAGGGTAACTGATCTCCCTGTTTCCGGGGTAACTGATCACCCTGTTTCCGGGTAACTGACTGCCCTGTTTCCGGGGTAACTGACTGCCCTGTTTCCAGGGTAACTGATCTCCCTGTTTCCAGTGCAACGGATCACCATGTTTCCGGGGTAACTGACTGACCTGTTTCCAGGGCAACTAAATGCCCTCTTTCCGGGGGAACTGACTGCCCAGTTTCCAGGGTAACTGACTGCCCAGTTTCCAGGGTAACTAACTGCCCTGTTTCTGGGGTAACTGACTGCCCAGTTTCCAGGGTAACTGACTGCCCTGTTTCCAGGGTAACTGACAGCCCACCTTCCAGTGTAACTGATCACCCTGTTTCCAGGATAATTGACTGCCCTGTTTCCAGGGTAACTGACCGCCCTGTTTCCAGGGTAACTGACTGCCCAGTTTCCAGGGTAAATTATCACCCTGTTTCCGGGATAACTAACTGCCCTGTTTCCAGGATAACTGACTGCCCTGTTTCCGGGGTAACTGATCACCCTGTTTCCGGGGTAAATGACTGCCCAGTTTCCGGGGTAACTGACTTCCCTGTTTCCGGGATAACTGACTGCCCTGTTTCCAGGGTAACTGATAACCCTGTTTCCGGGATAACTGACTGCCCTGTTTCCAGGGTAACTGACTGCCCAGTTTCCAGAGTAACTGAATAACCTGTTGCCAGGGTAACAGATCAACCTGTTTCCGGGATAACTGACTGCCCTGTTTCCAAGATAACTGACTGCCCTCTTTCCAGGGTAACTGACTGCCCTGTTTCCTGGCTAACTGACTGCCCTGTTTCCAGGATAACTGATCACCCTGTTTCCGGGGTAACTGACTGCACTGTTTCCGGGGTAACTGACCGCCCTGTTTCCAGGATAACTGATCACCCTGTTTCCGGGGTAACTGTCCACCCTGTTTCCAGGGTCACTGACCACCCTGTTTCCAGGATAACTGACTCCCCTGTTTCCAGGGTAACTGACTGCCCTGTTTCCGGGGTAACTGATCTCCCTGTTTCCGGGGTTACTGACCGCCCTGTTTCCAGGATAACTGACCTACCGATTTCCAGGTTTACTGACTGCCCTGTTTCCAGGGGAACTGACTGCCCTGTTTCCAGGGGAACTGACAGCCCTGTTTCCGGGGTAAAAGATCACCCTGTTTCTGGGTTAACTGACTAACCAGTTTCCAGGGTGACTGACTGCCCTGTTTCCAGGGTAACTGACTGCCCAGTTTCCGGGGTAACTGACTGTCCTGTTTCCAGGGTAACTGATCACCCTTTTTCCGGGATAACTGACTGCCCTGTTTCCGGGATAACTGACTGCCCTGTTTCCAGGGTAACTGATCACCCTGTTTCCGGGATAACTGACTCCCCTGTTTGCAGGGTAACTGACTGCCCAGTTTCCAGGGTAACTGACTGCCCTGTTTCCGGGGTAACTGACTGCCCTGTTTCCAGGGTAACTGACTGCCCAGTTTCCAGGGTAACTGATCACCCTGTTTCCGGGATAACTGACTGCACTTTTTCCGGGAGAAATGACTGCCCTGTTGCCAGGGTAACTGACTGCCCTGTTTCCGGGGTAACTGACTGCCCTGTTTCCGGGGTAACTGATCTCCCTCTTTCCGGGATAACTGACCGCCCTGTTTCCAGGATAACTGACCTACCTATTTCCGGGGTAACTGAGCTCCCTGTTTCCAGGATAAGTGACTGCCCTGTTTCCAGGTTAACTGACTGCCCTGTTGCCAGGGTAACTGACTGCCCTGTTTCCAGGGGAACTGACTGCCCTGTTTCCGGGGTAACTGATCACACTGTTTCCGGGGTAACTGACTAACCAGTTTCCAGGGTGACTGACTGCCCTGTTTCCAGGGTAACTGACTGCCCAGTTTCCGGGGTAACTGACTGCCCTGTTTCCTGGGTAACTGACTGCCCTGCTTCCGGGGTAACTGACTGCCCTGTTTCCAGGCTAACTGACTGCCCTGTTTCCAGGATAACTGATCACCCTGTTTCCGGGGTAACTGACTGCCCTGTTTCCGGGGTAACTGACCGCCCTGTTTCCAGGATAACTGATCACCCTGTTTCCGGGGTAACTGACCACCCTGTTTCCAGGGTCACTGACCACCCTGTTTCCAGGATAACTGAAAGCCCTGTTTCCAGGGTAACTGATCTCCCTGTTTCCGGGTAGCTGAATGCCCTGTTTCCAGGGTAACTGATCTCCCTGTTTCCAGGGTAACTGATCACCCTGTTTCCGGGGTAACTGACTGCCCTGTTTCCAGGGTAACTGACTGCCCTGTTTCCGGGGTAACTGACTGCACTGTTTCCAGGATAACTGATCACTCTGTTTCCGGGGTAACTGACCACCCTGTTTCCGGGGTAACTGTCTAATCTGTTCCCACGGTTACTGACCACCCTGTTTCTGGGGTAACTGACTGCCCTGTTTCCGGGGTAACTGACCGCCCTGTTTCCAGGATAACTGATCACCCTGTTTCCAGTGTAACTGACCATCTTGTTTCCAGGGTAACTGACTGCCCAGTTTCCAGGGTAACTGACTGCCCTGTTTCCGGGGTAACAGATCTCCCTGTTTCCGGGGTAACTGACCGCCCTGTTTCCAGGATAACTGACCGCCCTATTTCCGGGATAACTGACTGCCCTGTTTACTGGATAACTGACCGCCCTGTTTCCGGGATAACTGACTGTCCTGTTTCCCGGGTAACTGATAACCCTGATTCCGGGATAACTGACTGCCCTGTTTCCAGGGTAATTGACTCCCCAGTTTCCAGGGTAACTGACTGCCCTCTGTCCTGGGTAACTGACTGCCCTGTTTCCAGGGTAACTGACTGCCCAGTTTCCAGAGTAACTGAATACCCTGTTTCCAGGGTAACTGACTGCCCTGTTTCCGGGATAACTGACTGCCCTGTTTCCAGGGTAACTGACTGCCCTGTTTCCGGGGTAACTGACTGCCCTGTTTCCAGGGTAACTGATCAACCTGTTTCCGGGATAACTGACTGCCCTGTTCCCGGGATAACTGACTGCCCTGTTTCCAGGGTAACTGACTGCCCTGTTTCCGGGGTAACTGACTGCCCTGTTGCCAGGCTAACTGACTGCCCTGTTTCCAGGATAACTGATCACCCTGTTTCCGGGGTAACTGACTGCCCTGTTTCCGGGTTAACTGACCGCCCTGTTTCCAGGATAACAGATCACCCTGTTTCCGGGGTAACTGACCACCCTGTTTCCAGGGTCACTGACCACCCTGTTTCCAGGATAACTGACTCCCCTGTTTCCAGGGTAACTGACTGCCCTGTTTCCGGGGTAACTGAACACCCTGTTTCCAAAATAACTGACCTACCTATTTCCGGGGTAACTGACTGCCCTGTTTCCAGGATAACAGACTGCCCTGTTTCCAGTTTAACTGACTGCCCTGTTTCCAGGGGAACTCACTGCCCTGTTTCCGGGGTAACTGATCACCCTGTTTCCGGGGTAACTGACTAACCAGTTTCCAGGGTGACTGACTGCCCTGTTTCCGGGATAACTGACTGCCCTGTTTCCAGGGTAACTGACTGCCCTGTTTCCGGGGTAACTGACTGCCCTGTTTCCAGGGTAACTGATCACCCTGTTTCCGGGATAACTGACTGCCCTGTTTCCGGGATAACTGACTGCCTTTTTCCAGGTTAACTGACTGCCCTGTTTCCGGGGTAACTGACTGCCCTGTTTCCAGGCTAACTGACTGCCCTGTTTCCAGGATAACTGATCGCCCTGTTTCCGGGGTAACTGACTGCCCTGTTTCCGGGATAACTGACCGCCCTGTTTCCAGGATAACTGATCACCCTGTTTCCGTGGTAACTGACCACCCTGTTTCCAGGGTCACTGACCACCCTGTTTCCAGGATAACTGACTCCCCTGTTTCCAGGGTAACTGATTGCCCTGTTTCCGGGGTAACTGACCGCCCTGTTTCCAGGATAACTGACCTACCTATTTCCAGGGTAACTGACTGCCCAGTTTCCGGGGTAACTGACTGCCCTGTTTCCTGGGTAACTGACTGCCCTGCTTCCGGGGTAAGTGACTGCCCTGTTTCCAGGTTAACTGACTGCCCAGTTTCCAGGGTAACTGATCACCCTTTTTCCGGGATAACTGACGGCCCTGTTTCAGGGATAAGTGAATGCCCTGTTTCCAGGGTAACTGATCACCCTGTTTCCGGGATAACTGACTCCCCGGTTTCCATGGTAACTGACTGCCCAGTTTCCAGGGTAACTGACTGCCCTGTTTGCGGGGTAACTGACTGCCCAGTTTCCAGGGTAACTGATTGCCCAGTTACAAGGGTAACTGATCACCCTGTTTCCGGGATAACTGTCTGCCCTGTTTCCGGGAGAAATGACTGCCCTGTTTCCAGGGTAACTGACTGCCCTGTTTCCGGGGTAACTGACTGCCCTGTTTCCAGGGTAACTGATCACCCTGTTTCCGGGATAAATGACTGCCCTGTTTCCGGGATAACTGACTGCCCTGTTTCTAGGGTAACTGACTGCCCTGTTTCCGGGGTAACTGACTGCCCTGTTTCCAGGCTAACTGACTGCCCTGTTTCCAGGATAACTGATCACCCTGTTTCCGGGGTAAATGACTGCCCTGTTTCCGGGGTAACTGACCGCCCTGTTTCCAGGATAACTGATCACCCTGTTTCCGGGGTAACTGACTGCCCTGTTTCCAGGCTACCTGACTGCCCTGTTTCCAGGATAACTGATCACCCTGTTTCCGGGGTAACTGACTGCCCTGTTTCCGGGGTAACTGACCGCCCTGTTTCCAGGATAACTGATCACCCTGTTTCCGGGGTAACTGACCACCCTGTTTCCAGGGTCACTGACCACTCTGTTTCCAGGATAACTGACTCCCCTGTTTCCAGCGTAACTGATCACCCTGTTTCCAGGATAACTGACCTTCCTATTTCCGGGGTAACTGACCGCCCTGTTTCCAGGATAACTGACTGCCCTGTTTCCAGGTTCACTGACTGCCCTGTTTCCAGGGTAAATGATGCCCTGTTTCCAGGGGAACTGACTGCCCTGTTTCCGGGGTAAATGATCGCCCTGTTTCCGGGGTAACTGACTAACCAGTTTCCAGGGTGACTGACTGCCCTGTTTCCAGGGTAACTGACTGCCCTGTTTCCGGGATAACTGACTGCCTTTTTCCAGGTTAACTGACTGCCCTGTTTCCGGGGTAACTGACTGCCCTGTTTCCAGGCTAACTGACTGCCCTGTTTCCAGGATAACTGATCGCCCTGTTTCCGGGGTAACTGACTGCCCTGTTTCCGGGATAACTGACCGCCCTGTTTCCAGGATAACTGATCACCCTGTTTCCGTGGTAACTGACCACCCTGTTTCCAGGGTCACTGACCACCCTGTTTCCAGGATAACTGACTCCCCTGTTTCCAGGGTAACTGATTGCCCTGTTTCCGGGGTAACTGACCGCCCTGTTTCCAGGATAACTGACCTACCTATTTCCAGGGTAACTGACTGCCCAGTTTCCGGGGTAACTGACTGCCCTGTTTCCTGGGTAACTGACTGCCCTGCTTCCGGGGTAAGTGACTGCCCTGTTTCCAGGTTAACTGACTGCCCAGTTTCCAGGGTAACTGATCACCCTTTTTCCGGGATAACTGACGGCCCTGTTTCAGGGATAAGTGAATGCCCTGTTTCCAGGGTAACTGATCACCCTGTTTCCGGGATAACTGACTCCCCGGTTTCCATGGTAACTGACTGCCCAGTTTCCAGGGTAACTGACTGCCCTGTTTGCGGGGTAACTGACTGCCCAGTTTCCAGGGTAACTGATTGCCCAGTTACAAGGGTAACTGATCACCCTGTTTCCGGGATAACTGTCTGCCCTGTTTCCGGGAGAAATGACTGCCCTGTTTCCAGGGTAACTGACTGCCCTGTTTCCGGGGTAACTGACTGCCCTGTTTCCAGGGTAACTGATCACCCTGTTTCCGGGATAAATGACTGCCCTGTTTCCGGGATAACTGACTGCCCTGTTTCTAGGGTAACTGACTGCCCTGTTTCCGGGGTAACTGACTGCCCTGTTTCCAGGCTAACTGACTGCCCTGTTTCCAGGATAACTGATCACCCTGTTTCCGGGGTAAATGACTGCCCTGTTTCCGGGGTAACTGACCGCCCTGTTTCCAGGATAACTGATCACCCTGTTTCCGGGGTAACTGACTGCCCTGTTTCCAGGCTACCTGACTGCCCTGTTTCCAGGATAACTGATCACCCTGTTTCCGGGGTAACTGACTGCCCTGTTTCCGGGGTAACTGACCGCCCTGTTTCCAGGATAACTGATCACCCTGTTTCCGGGGTAACTGACCACCCTGTTTCCAGGGTCACTGACCACTCTGTTTCCAGGATAACTGACTCCCCTGTTTCCAGCGTAACTGATCACCCTGTTTCCAGGATAACTGACCTTCCTATTTCCGGGGTAACTGACCGCCCTGTTTCCAGGATAACTGACTGCCCTGTTTCCAGGTTCACTGACTGCCCTGTTTCCAGGGTAAATGATGCCCTGTTTCCAGGGGAACTGACTGCCCTGTTTCCGGGGTAAATGATCGCCCTGTTTCCGGGGTAACTGACTAACCAGTTTCCAGGGTGACTGACTGCCCTGTTTCCAGGGTAACTGACTGCCCTGTTTCCGGGATAACTGACTGCCTTTTTCCAGGTTAACTGACTGCCCTGTTTCCGGGGTAACTGACTGCCCTGTTTCCAGGCTAACTGACTGCCCTGTTTCCAGGATAACTGATCACCCTGTTTCCGGGGTAACTGACTGCCCTGTTTCCAGGGTCACTGACCACCCTGTTTCCAGGATAACAGACTCCCCTGTTTCCAGGGTAACTGACTGCCCTGTTTCCGGGGTAACTGACCGCCCTGTTTCCAGGATAACTGACCTACCTATTTCCAGGGTAACTGACTGCCCAGTTTCCGGGGTAACTGACTGCCCTGTTTCCTGGGTAACTGACTGCCCTGCTTCCGGGGTAAATGACTGCCCTGTTTCCAGGTTAACTGACTGCCCAGTTTCCAGGGTAACTGATCACCCTTTTTCCGGGATAACTGACGGCCCTGTTTCAGGGATAAGTGAATGCCCTGTTTCCAGGGTAACTGATCACCCTGTTTCCGGGATAACTGACTCCCCGGTTTCCATGGTAACTGACTGCCCAGTTTCCAGGGTAACTGACTGCCTTTTTCCAGGTTAACTGACTGCCCTGTTTCCGGGGTAACTGACTGCCCTGTTTCCAGGCTAACTGACTGCCCTGTTTCCAGGATAACTGATCGCCCTGTTTCCGGGGTAACTGACTGCCCTGTTTCCGGGATATCTGACCGCCCTGTTTCCAGGATAACTGATCACCCTGTTTCCGGGATAACTGACTGCCCTGTTTCCGGGATAACTGACTGCCCTGTTTCCAGGGTAACTGATCACCCTGTTTCCGGGATAACTGACTCCCCTGTTTGCAGGGTAACTGACTGCCCAGTTTCCAGGGTAACTGACTGCCCTGTTTCCGGGGTAACTGACTGCCCTGTTTCCAGGGTAACGGACTGCCCAGTTTCCAGGGTAACTGATCACCCTGTTTCCGGGATAACTGACTGCACTTTTTCCGGGAGAAATGACTGCCATGTTGCCAGGGTAACTGACTGCCCTGTTTCCGGGGTAACTGACTGCCCTGTTTCCGGGGTAACTGATCTCCCTCTTTCCGGGATAACTGACCGCCCTGTTTCCAGGATAACTGACCTACCTATTTCCGGGGTAACTGAGCTCCCTGTTTCCAGGATAAGTGACTGCCCTGTTTCCAGGTTAACTGACTGCCCTGTTGCCAGGGTAACTGACTGCCCTGTTTCCAGGGGAACTGACTGCCCTGTTTCCGGGGTAACTGATCACACTGTTTCCGGGGTAACTGACTAACCAGTTTCCAGGGTGACTGACTGCCCTGTTTCCAGGGTAACTGACTGCCCAGTTTCCGGGGTAACTGACTGCCCTGTTTCCTGGGTAACTGACTGCCCTGCTTCCGGGGTAACTGACTGCCCTGTTTCCAGGCTAACTGACTGCCCTGTTTCCAGGATAACTGATCACCCTGCTTCCGGGGTAACTGACTGCCCTGTTTCTGGGGTAACTGACCGCCCTGTTTCCAGGATAACTGATCACCCTGTTTCCGGGGTAACTGACCACCCTGTTTCCAGGGTCACTGACCACCCTGTTTCCAGGATAACTGAAAGCCCTGTTTCCAGGGTAACTGATCTCCCTGTTTCCGGATAGCTGAATGCCCTGTTTCCAGGGTAACTGATCTCCCTGTTTCCAGGGTAACTGATCACCCTGTTTCCGGGGTAACTGACTGCCCTGTTTCCAGGGTAACTGACTGCCCTGTTTCCGGGGTAACTGACTGCACTGTTTCCAGGAGAACTGATCACTCTGTTTCCGGGGTAACTGACCACCCTGTTTCCGGGGTAACTGTCTAATCTGTTCCCAGGGTTACTGACCACCCTGTTTCTGGGGTAACTGACTGCCCTGTTTCCGGGGTAACTGACCGCCCTGTTTCCAGGATAACTGATCACCCTGTTTCCAGTGTAACTGACCATCTTGTTTCCAGGGTAACTAACTGCCCAGTTTCCAGGGTAACTGACTGCCCTGTTTCCGGGGTAACAGATCTCCCTGTTTCCAGGGTAACTGACCGCCCTGTTTCCAGGATAACTGACCGCCCTATTTCCGGGATAACTGACTGCCCTGTTTACTGGATAACTGACCGCCCTGTTTCCGGGATAACTGACTGTCCTGTTTCCAGGGTAACTGATAACCCTGATTCCGGGATAACTGACTGCCCTGTTTCCAGGGTAATTGACTCCCCAGTTTCCAGGGTAACTGACTGCCCTCTGTCCTGGGTAACTGACTGCCCTGTTTCCAGGGTAACTGACTGCCCAGTTTCCAGAGTAACTGAATACCCTGTTTCCAGGGTAACTGACTGCCCTGTTTCCGGGATAACTGACTGCCCTGTTTCCAGGGTAACTGACTGCCCTGTTTCCGGGGTAACTGACTGCCCTGTTTCCAGGGTAACTGATCAACCTGTTTCCGGGATAACTGACTGCCCTGTTCCCGGGATAACTGACTGCCCTGTTTCCAGGGTAACTGACTGCCCTGTTTCCGGGGTAACTGACTGCCCTGTTGCCAGGCTAACTGACTGCCCTGTTTCCAGGATAACTGATCACCCTGTTTCCGGGGTAACTGACTGCCCTGTTTCCGGGTTAACTGACCGCCCTGTTTCCAGGATAACAGATCACCCTGTTTCCGGGGTAACTGACCACCCTGTTTCCAGGGTCACTGACCACCCTGTTTCCAGGATAACTGACTCCCCTGTTTCCAGGGTAACTGACTGCCCTGTTTCCGGGGTAACTGAACACCCTGTTTCCAAAATAACTGACCTACCTATTTCCGGGGTAACTGACCGCCCTGTTTCCAGGATAACAGACTGCCCTGTTTCCAGGTTAACTGACTGCCCTGTTTCCAGGTTAACTGACTGCCCTGTTTCCAGGGTAACTCACTGCCCTGTTTCCGGGGTAACTGATCACCCTGTTTCCAGGGGAACTGAATGCCCTGTTTCCGGGGTAAATGATCACCCTGTTTCCGGGGTAACTGACTAACCAGTTTCCAGGGTGACTGACTGCCCTGTTTCCAGGGTAACTGACTGCCCTGTTTCCGGGATAACTGACTGCCTTTTTCCAGGTTAACTGACTGCCCTGTTTCCGGGGTAACTGACTGCCCTGTTTCCAGGCTAACTGACTGCCCTGTTTCCAGGATAACTGATCGCCCTGTTTCCGGGGTAACTGACTGCCCTGTTTCCAGGATAACTGATCACCCTGTTTCCGGGGTAACTGACCACCCTGTTTCCAGGGTCACTGACCACCCTGTTTCCAGGATAACAGACTCCCCTGTTTCCAGGGTAACTGACTGCCCTGTTTCCGGGGTAACTGACCGCCCTGTTTCCAGGATAACTGACCTACCTATTTCCAGGGTAACTGACTGCCCAGTTTCCGGGGTAACTGACTGCCCTGTTTCCTGGGTAACTGACTGCCCTGCTTCCGGGGTAAATGACTGCCCTGTTTCCAGGTTAACTGACTGCCCAGTTTCCAGGGTAACTGATCACCCTTTTTCCGGGATAACTGACGGCCCTGTTTCAGGGATAAGTGAATGCCCTGTTTCCAGGGTAACTGATCACCCTGTTTCCGGGATAACTGACTCCCCGGTTTCCATGGTAACTGACTGCCCAGTTTCCAGGGTAACTGACTGCCTTTTTCCAGGTTAACTGACTGCCCTGTTTCCGGGGTAACTGACTGCCCTGTTTCCAGGCTAACTGACTGCCCTGTTTCCAGGATAACTGATCGCCCTGTTTCCGGGGTAACTGACTGCCCTGTTTCCGGGATATCTGACCGCCCTGTTTCCAGGATAACTGATCACCCTGTTTCCGGGGTAACTGACCACCCTGTTTCCAGGGTCACTGACCACCCTGTTTCCAGGATAACTGACTCCCCTGTTTCCAGGGTAACTGACTGCCCTGTTTCCGGGGTAACTGACCGCCCTGTTTCCAGGATAACTGACCTACCTATTTCCAGGGTAACTGACTGCCCAGTTTCCGGGGTAACTGACTGCCCTGTTTCCTGGGTAACTGACTGCCCTGCTTCCGGGGTAAATGACTGCCCTGTTTCCAGGTTAACTGACTGCCCAGTTTCCAGGGTAACTGATCACCCTTTTTCCGGGATAACTGACGGCCCTGTTTCAGGGATAAGTGAATGCCCTGTTTCCAGGGTAACTGATCACCCTGTTTCCGGGATAACTGACTCCCCGGTTTCCATGGTAACTGACTGCCCAGTTTCCAGGGTAACTGACTGCCCTGTTTGCGGGGTAACTGACTGCCCAGTTTCCAGGGTAACTGATTGCCCAGTTACAAGGGTAGCTGATCACCCTGTTTCCGGGATAACTGACTGCCCTGTTTCCGGGAGAAATGACTGCCCTGTTTCCAGGGTAACTGACTGCCCTGTTTCCGGGGTAACTGACTGCCCTGTTTCCAGGGTAACTGATCACCCTGTTTCCGGGATAAATGACTGCCCTGTTTCCGGGATAACTGACTGCCCTGTTTCCAGGGTAACTGACTGCCCTGTTTCCGGGGTAACTGACTGCCCTGTTTCCAGGCTAACTGACTGCCCTGTTTCCAGGATAACTGATCACCCTGTTTCCGGGGTAAATGACTGCCCTGTTTCCGGGGTAACTGACCGCCCTGTTTCCAGGATAACTGATCACCCTGTTTCCGGGGTAACTGACTGCCATGTTTCCAGGCTAACTGACTGCCCTGTTTCCAGGATAACTGATCACCCTGTTTCCGGGGTAAATGACTGCCCTGTTTCCGGGGTAACTGACTGCCCTGTTTCCGGGATATCTGACCGCCCTGTTTCCAGGATAACTGATCACCCTGTTTCCGGGGTAACTGACCACCCTGTTTCCAGGGTCACTGACCACCCTGTTTCCAGGATAACTGACTCCCCTGTTTCCAGGGTAACTGATCACCCTGTTTCCGGGGTAACTGACTGCCCTGTTTCCAGGCTAACTGACTGCCCTGTTTCCAGGATAACTGATCACCCTGTTTCCGGGGTAACTGACTGCCCTGTTTCCGGGGTAACTGACCGCCCTGTTTCCAGGATAACTGATCACCCTGTTTCCGGGGTAACTGACCACCCTGTTTCCAGGCTCACTGACCACTCTGTTTCCAGGATAACTGACTCCCCTGTTTCCAGCGTAACTGATCACACTGTTTCCAGGATAACTGACCTACCTATTTCCGGGGTAACTGACCGCCCTGTTTCCTGGATAACTGACTGCCCTGTTTCCAGGTTAACTGACTGCCCTGTTTCCAGGGTAACTGATGCCCTGTTTCCAGGGGAACTGACTGCCCTGTTTCCGGGGTAAATGATCACCCTGTTTCCGGGGTAACTGACTAACCAGTTTCCAGGGTGACTGACTGCCCTGTTTCCAGGGTAACTGACTGCCCTGTTTCCGGGATAACTGACTGCCTTTTTCCAGGTTAACTGACTGCCCTGTTTCCGGGGTAACTGACTGCCCTGTTTCCAGGCTAACTGACTGCCCTGTTTCCAGGATAACTGATCGCCCTGTTTCCGGGGTAACTGACTGCCCTGTTTCCGGGATAACTGACCGCCCTGTTTCCAGGATAACTGATCACCCTGTTTCCGGGGTAACTGACCACCCTGTTTCCAGGGTCACTGACCACCCTATTTCCAGGATAACAGACTCCCCTGTTTCCAGGGTAACTGACTGCCCTGTTTCCGGGGTAACTGACCGCCCTGTTTCCAGGATAACTGACCTACCTATTTCCAGGGTAACTGACTGCCCAGTTTCCGGGGTAACTGACTGCCCTGTTTCCTGGGTAACTGACTGCCCTGCTTCCGGGGTAAATGACTGCCCTGTTTCCAGGTTAACTGACTGCCCAGTTTCCAGGGTAACTGATCACCCTTTTTCCGGGATAACTGACGGCCCTGTTTCAGGGATAAGTGAATGCCCTGTTTCCAGGGTAACTGATCACCCTGTTTCCGGGATAACTGACTCCCCGGTTTCCATGGTAACTGACTGCCCAGTTTCCAGGGTAACTGACTGCCCTGTTTGCGGGGTAACTGACTGCCCAGTTTCCAGGGTAACTGATTGCCCAGTTACAAGGGTAACTGATCACCCTGTTTCCGGGATAACTGACTGCCCTGTTTCCGGGAGAAATGACTGCCCTGTTTCCAGGGTAACTGACTGCCCTGTTTCCGGGGTAACTGACTGCCCTGTTTCCAGGGTAACTGATCACCCTGTTTCCGGGATAAATGACTGCCCTGTTTCCGGGATAACTGACTGCCCTGTTTCCAGGGTAACTGACTGCCCTGTTTCCGGGGTAACTGACTGCCCTGTTTCCAGGCTAACTGACTGCCCTGTTTCCAGGATAACTGATCACCCTGTTTCCGGGGTAAATGACTGCCCTGTTTCCGGGGTAACTGACCGCCCTGTTTCCAGGATAACTGATCACCCTGTTTCCGGGGTAACTGACTGCCCTGTTTCCAGGCTAACTGACTGCCCTGTTTCCAGGATAACTGATCACCCTGTTTCCGGGGTAACTGACTGCCCTGTTTCCGGGGTAACTGACCGCCCTGTTTCCAGGATAACTGATCACCCTGTTTCCGGGGTAACTGACCACCCTGTTTCCAGGGTCACTGACCACTCTGTTTCCAGGATAACTGACTCCCCTGTTTCCAGCGTAACTGATCACCCTGTTTCCAGGATAACTGACCTACCTATTTCCGGGGTAACTGACCGCCCTGTTTCCAGGATAACTGACTGCCCTGTTTCCAGGTTAACTGACTGCCCTGTTTCCAGGGTAACTGACTGCCCTGTTTCCTGGGGAACTGACTGCCCTGTTTCCGGGGTAAATGATCACCCTGTTTCCGGGGTAACTGACTAACCAGTTTCCAGGGTGACTGACTGCCCTGTTTCCAGGGTAACTGACTGCCCAGTTTCCGGGGTAACTGACTGCCCTGTTTCCAGGGTAACTGACTGCCCAGTTTCCAGGGTAACTGATCACCCTGTTTCCGGGAAAACTGACTGCCCTGTTTCCGGGAGAAATGACTGCCCTGTTTCCAGGGTAACTGACTGCACTGTTTCCGGGGTAACTGACTGCCCTGTTTCCAGGGTAACTGATCACCCTGTTTCCGGGATAAATGACTGCACTGTTTCCGGGATAACTGACTGCCCTGTTTCCAGGGTAACTGACTCCCCTGTTTCCAGGATAACTGATCACCCTGTTTCCGGGGTAACTGACTGCCCCGTTTCCGGGGTAACTGACCGCCCTGTTTCCAGGATAACTGACCACCCTGTTTCCAGGGTCACTGACCACCCTGTTCCCAGGATAACTGAAAGCCCTGTTTCCAGGGTAACTGATCTCCCTGTTTCCGGGGTAACTGATTACCCTGTTTCCGGGTAACTGACTGCCCTGTTTCCAGGTTAACTGATCTCCCTGTTTCCAGGGTAACTGATCACCCTGTTTCCGGGGTAACTGACTGCCCTGTTTCCGGGGTAACTGAACGCCCTGTTTCCAGGATAACTGATCACCCTGTTTCCAGTGTAACTGACCATCCTATTTCCAGGGTAACTGACTGCCCAGTTTCCAGGGTAACTGACTGCCCTGTTTCCGGGGTAAGAGATCTCCCTGTTTCCAGGATAACTGACCGTCCTATTTCCGTGGTAACTGACCGCTCTGCTTCCAGGATAACTGACTGCCCTGTTTCCGGGATAACTGACCGCCCTGTTTCCAGGTTAACTGACTGCCCTGTTTCCGGGATAACTGACTGCCCTGTTTCCAGGTTAACTGACTGCCCTGTTTCCGGGATAACTGACTGCCCTGTTTCCAGGGTAACTGATAACTCTGTTTCCAGGATAACTGACTGCCCTGTTTCCAGGGTAACTGACTGCTCGGTTTCCAGGGTAACTGACTGCCCTGTTTCCGGGGTAACTGAATACCCTGTTTCCAGGGTAACTGACTGCCCTGTTTCCGGGATAACTGACTGCCCTGTTTCAAGGGTAACTGACTGCCCTGTTTCCGGGATAACTGATGCCCTGTTTCCGGGATAACTGACTGCCCTGTTTCCAGGGTAACTGACTGCCCTGTTTCCGGGGTAACTGACTGCCCTGTTTCCAGGCTAACTGACTGCCCTGTTTCCAGGATAACTGATCACCCTGTTTCCGGGGTAACTGACTGCCCTGTTTCCGGGGTAACTGACCGCCCTGTTTCCAGGACAACTGATCACCCTGTTTCCGGGGTAACTGACCACCCTGTTTCCAGGATAACTGACCACCCTGTTTCCAGGATAACTGACTCCCCTGTTTCCAGGGTAACTGACTGCCCTGTTTCCGGGGTAACTGACCGCCCTGTTTCCAGGATAACTGACCTACCTATTTCCGGGGTAACTGACCGCCCTGTTTCCAGGATAACTGACTGCCCTGTTTCCAGGTTAACTGACTGCCCTGTTTCCAGGGTAACAGACTGCCCTGTTTCCGGGGTAAATGATCACCCTGTTTCCGGGGTAACTGACTAACCAGTTTCCAGGGTGACTGACTGCCCTGTTTCCAGGGTAACTGACTGCCCACTTTCCGGGGTAACTGACTGCCCTGTTTCCTGGGTAATTGACTGGCCTGCTTCCGGGGTAACTGACTGCCCTGTTTCCAGGTTAACTGACTGCCCAGTTTCCAGGGTAACTGATCACCCTTTTTCCGGGATAACTGACTGCCCTGTTTCCGGGATAACTGACTGCCCAGTTTCCAGGGTAACTGATCACCCTGTTTCCGGGGTAACTGACTGCCCTGTTTCCAGGCTAACTGACTGCCCTGTTTCCAGGATAACTGATCACCCTGTTTCCGGGGTAACTGACTGCCCTGTTTCCGGGGTAACTGACCGACCGCCCCGTTTCCAGGATAACTGACTGCCCTGTTTCCAGGTTAACTGACTGCCCTGTTTCCAGGGTAACAGACTGCCCTGTTTCCGGGGTAAATGATCACCCTGTTTCCGGGGTAACTGACTAACCAGTTTCCAGGGTGACTGACTGCCCTGTTTCCAGGGTAACTGACTGCCCACTTTCCGGGGTAACTGACTGCCCTGTTTCCTGGGTAATTGACTGCCCTGCTTCCGGGGTAACTGACTGCCCTGTTTCCAGGGTCACTTACCACACTGTTTCCAGTGCTACGGATCACCATGTTTCCGGGGTAACTGACTGCCCTGTTTCCAGGGCAACTGACCGCCCTGTTTCCGGGGGAACTGACTGCCCAGTTTCCAGGGTAACTGACTGCCCAGTTTCCAGGGTAACTAACTGCCCTGTTTCCGGGGTAACTGACTGCCCAGTTTCCAGGGTGACTGACAGCCCTGTTTCCAGGGTAACTGACAGCCCACCTTCCAGTGTAACTGATCACCCTGTTTCCAGGATAATTGACTGCCCTGTTTCCAGGGTAAATGACCGCCCTGTTTCCAGGGTAACTGACTTCCCTGTTCCAGGGTAACAGACTGCCCAGTTTCCATGGTAACTGACTGCCCTGTTTCCAGGGTAACTGATCACCCTGTTTCCGGGGTAACTGACTGCCCAGTTTCCAGGGTGACTGACTGCCCTGTTTCCAGGGTAACTGACTGCCCAGTTTCCGGGGTAACTGACTGCCCTGTTTCCTGGGTAACTGATCACCCTGTTTCCGGGATAACTGACTCCCCTGTTTCCAGGGTAACTGACTGCCCTGTTTCCGGGGTAACTGACCGCCCTGTTTCCAGGATAACTGACCTACCTATTTCCGGGGTAACTGACCGCCCTGTTTCCAGGATAACTGACTGCCCTGTTTCCAGGTTAACTGACTGCCCTGTTTCCAGGGTAACAGACTGCCCTGTTTCCGGGGTAAATGATCACCCTGTTTCCGGGGTAACTGACTAACCAGTTTCCAGGGTGACTGACTGCCCTGTTTCCAGGGTAACTGACTGCCCACTTTCCGGGGTAACTGACTGCCCTGTTTCCTGGGTAATTGACTGCCCTGCTTCCGGGGTAACTGACTGCCCTGTTTCCAGGTTAACTGACTGCCCAGTTTCCAGGGTAACTGATCACCCTTTTTCCGGGATAACTGACTGCCCTGTTTCCGGGATAACTGACTGCCCAGTTTCCAGGGTAACTGATCACCCTGTTTCCGGGGGAACTGACTGCCCTGTTTCCAGGCTAACTGACTGCCCTGTTTCCAGGATAACTGATCACCCTGTTTCCGGGGTAACTGACTGCCCTGTTTCCAGGGTAACTGACCGACCGCCCTGTTTCCAGGATAACTGATCACCCTGTTTCCGGGGTCACTGACCACCCCGTTTCCAGGATAACTGACTCCCCTGTTTCCAGGGTAACTGACCGCCCTGTTTCCAGGGTCACTTACCACACTGTTTCCAGTGCAACGGATCACCATGTTTCCGGGGTAACTGACTGCCCTGTTTCCAGGGCAACTGACCGCCCTGTTTCCGGGGGAACTGACTGCCCAGTTTCCAGGGTAACTGACTGCCCAGTTTCCAGGGTAACTAACTGCCCTGTTTCCGGGGTAACTGACTGCCCAGTTTCCAGGGTAACTGACAGCCCTGTTTCCAGGGTAACTGACTGCCCAGTTTCCAGGGTAAATTATCACCCTGTTTCCGGGATAACTAACTGCCCTGTTTCCGGGATAACTGACTGCCCAGTTTCCGGGGTAACTGACTTCCCTGTTCCAGGGTAACAGACTGCCCAGTTTCCATGGTAACTGACTGCCCTGTTTCCGGGGTAACTGATCACCCTGTTTCCGGGGTAACTGACTGCCCAGTTTCCAGGGTGACTGACTGCCCTGTTTCCAGGGTAACTGACTGCCCAGTTTCCGGGGTAACTGACTGCCCTGTTTCCAGGGTAACTGATCACCCTGTTTCCGGGATAACTGACTGCCCTGTTTCCGGGATAACTGACTGCCCTGTTTCCAGGGTAACTGACTTACCCTGTTTCTGGGGTAACTGACTGCCCTGTTTCCAGGCTAACTGACTGCCCTGTTTCCAGGATAACTGATCACCCTGTTTCCGGGGTAACTGACTGCCCTGTTTCCGGGGTAACTGACCGCCCTGTTTACAGGGTCACTGACCACCCTGTTTCCAGGATAACTGAAAGCCCTGTTTCCAGGGTAACTGATCACCCTGTTTCCGGGTAACTGACTGCCCTGTTTCCGGGGTAACTGACTGCCCTGTTTCCAGGGTAACTGATCTCCCTGTTTCCAGTGCAACGGATCACCATGTTTCCGGGGTAACTGACTGACCTGTTTCCAGGGCAACTAAATGCCCTCTTTCCGGGGGAACTGACTGCCCAATTTCCAGGGTAACTGACTGCCCAGTTTCCAGGGTAACTAACTGCCCTGTTTCCGGGGTAACTGACTGCCCAGTTTCCAGGGTAACTGACTGCCCTGTTTCCAGGGTAACTGACAGCCCACCTTCCAGTGTAACTGATCACCTTGTTTCCAGGATAATTGACTGCCCTGTTTCCAGGGTAACTGACCGCGCTGTTTCCAGGGTAACTGACTGCCCAGTTTCCAGGGTAAATTATCACCCTGTTTCCGGGATAACTAACTGCCCTGTTTCCAGGATAACTGACTGCCCTGTTTCCGGGGTAACTGATCACCCTGTTTCCGTGGTAACTGACTGCCCAGTTTCCGGGGTAACTGACTTCCCTGTTTCCGGGATAACTGACTGCCCTGTTTCCAGGGTAACTGATAACCCTGTTTCCGGGATAACTGACTGCCCTGTTTCCAGGCTAACTGACTGACCAGTTTCCAGAGTAACCGAATAACCTGTTGCCAGGGTAACAGATCACCCTGTTTCCGGGATAACTGACTGCCCTGTTTCCAAGATAACTGACTGCCCTCTTTCCAGGGTAACTGACTGCCCTGTTTCCGTGGTAACTGACTGCCCTGTTTCCTGGCTAACTGACTGCCCTGTTTCCAGGATAACTGATCACCCTGTTTCCGGGGTAACTGACTGCACTGTTTCCGGGGTAACTGACCGCCCTGTTTCCAAAATAACTGATCACCCTGTTTCCGGGGTAACTGACCACTCTGTTTCCAGGGTCACTGACCACCCTGTTTCCAGGATAACTGACTCCCCTGTTTCCAGGGTAACTGACTGCCCTGTTTCCGGGGTAACTGATCTCCCTGTTTCCGGGGTTACTGACCGCCCTGTTTCCAGGATAACTGACCTACCGATCTCCAGGTTAACTGACTGCCCTGTTTCCAGGGGAACTGACTGCCCTGTTTCCAGGATAACTGACCTACCGATCTCCAGGTTAACTGATCTCCCTGTTTCCAGGGTAACTGATCACCCTGTTTCCGGGGTAACTGACTGCCCTGTTTCCAGGGTAACTGACCGCCCTGTTTCCAGGATAACTGATCACCCTGTTTCCAGTGTAACTGACCATCCTATTTCCAGGGTAACTGACTGCCCAGTTTCCAGGGTAACTGACTGCCCTGTTTCCGGGGTAAGAGATCTCCCTGTTTCCAGGATAACTGACCGCCCTATTTCCGTGGTAACTGACCGCTCTGCTTCCAGGATAACTGACTGCCCTGTTTCCGGGATAACTGACTGCCCTGTTTAATGGATAACTGACTGCCCTGTTTCCAGGTTAACTGACTGCCCTGTTTCCGGGATAACTGACTGCCCTGTTTCCAGGTTAACTGACTGCCCTGTTTCCGGGATAACTGACTGCCCTGTTTCCAGGGTAACTGATAACTCTGTTTCCAGGATAACTGACTGCCCTGTTTCCAGGGTAACTGACTGCTCGGTTTCCAGGGTAACTGACTGCCCTGTTTCCGGGGTAACTGAATACCCTGTTTCCAGGGTAACTGACTGCCCTGTTTCCGGGATAACTGACTGCCCTGTTTCAAGGGTAACTGACTGCCCTGTTTCCGGGATAACTGATGCCCTGTTTCCGGGATAACTGACTGCCCTGTTTCCAGGGTAACTGACTGCCCTGTTTCCGGGGTAACTGACTGCCCTGTTTCCAGGCTAACTGACTGCCCTGTTTCCAGGATAACTGATCACCCTGTTTCCGGGGTAACTGACTGCCCTGTTTCCGGGGTAACTGACCGCCCTGTTTCCAGGACAACTGATCACCCTGTTTCCGGGGTAACTGACCACCCTGTTTCCAGAATAACTGACCACCCTGTTTCCAGGATAACTGACTCCCCTGTTTCCAGGGTAACTGACTGCCCTGTTTCCGGGGTAACTGACCGCCCTGTTTCCAGGATAACTGACTCCCCTGTTTCCAGGGTAACTGACTGCCCTGTTTCCGGGGTAACTGATCTCCCTGTTTCCGGGGTTACTGACCGCCCTGTTTCCAGGATAACTGACCTACCGATCTCCAGGTTAACTGACTGCCCTGTTTCCAGGGGAACTGACTGCCCTGTTTCCAGGATAACTGACCTACCGATCTCCAGGTTAACTGATCTCCCTGTTTCCAGGGTAACTGATCACCCTGTTTCCGGGGTAACTGACTGCCCTGTTTCCAGGGTAACTGACCGCCCTGTTTCCAGGATAACTGATCACCCTGTTTCCAGTGTAACTGACCATCCTATTTCCAGGGTAACTGACTGCCCAGTTTCCAGGGTAACTGACTGCCCTGTTTCCGGGGTAAGAGATCTCCCTGTTTCCAGGATAACTGACCGCCCTATTTCCGTGGTAACTGACCGCTCTGCTTCCAGGATAACTGACTGCCCTGTTTCCGGGATAACTGACTGCCCTGTTTAATGGATAACTGACTGCCCTGTTTCCAGGTTAACTGACTGCCCTGTTTCCGGGATAACTGACTGCCCTGTTTCCAGGTTAACTGACTGCCCTGTTTCCGGGATAACTGACTGCCCTGTTTCCAGGGTAACTGATAACTCTGTTTCCAGGATAACTGACTGCCCTGTTTCCAGGGTAACTGACTGCTCGGTTTCCAGGGTAACTGACTGCCCTGTTTCCGGGGTAACTGAATACCCTGTTTCCAGGGTAACTGACTGCCCTGTTTCCGGGATAACTGACTGCCCTGTTTCAAGGGTAACTGACTGCCCTGTTTCCGGGATAACTGATGCCCTGTTTCCGGGATAACTGACTGCCCTGTTTCCAGGGTAACTGACTGCCCTGTTTCCGGGGTAACTGACTGCCCTGTTTCCAGGCTAACTGACTGCCCTGTTTCCAGGATAACTGATCACCCTGTTTCCGGGGTAACTGACTGCCCTGTTTCCGGGGTAACTGACCGCCCTGTTTCCAGGACAACTGATCACCCTGTTTCCGGGGTAACTGACCACCCTGTTTCCAGGATAACTGACCACCCTGTTTCCAGGATAACTGACTCCCCTGTTTCCAGGGTAACTGACTGCCCTGTTTCCGGGGTAACTGACCGCCCTGTTTCCAGGATAACTGACCTACCTATTTCCGGGGTAACTGACCGCCCTGTTTCCAGGATAACTGACTGCCCTGTTTCCAGGTTAACTGACTGCCCTGTTTCCAGGGTAACAGACTGCCCTGTTTCCGGGGTAAATGATCACCCTGTTTCCGGGGTAACTGACTAACCAGTTTCCAGGGTGACTGACTGCCCTGTTTCCAGGGTAACTGACTGCCCACTTTCCGGGGTAACTGACTGCCCTGTTTCCTGGGTAATTGACTGGCCTGCTTCCGGGGTAACTGACTGCCCTGTTTCCAGGTTAACTGACTGCCCAGTTTCCAGGGTAACTGATCACCCTTTTTCCGGGATAACTGACTGCCCTGTTTCCGGGATAACTGACTGCCCAGTTTCCAGGGTAACTGATCACCCTGTTTCCGGGGTAACTGACTGCCCTGTTTCCAGGCTAACTGACTGCCCTGTTTCCAGGATAACTGATCACCCTGTTTCCGGGGTAACTGACTGCCCTGTTTCCGGGGTAACTGACCGACCGCCCTGTTTCCAGGATAACTGATCACCCTGTTTCCGGGGTCACTGACCACCCCGTTTCCAGGATAACTGATTCCCCTGTTTCCAGGGTAACTGACCGCCCTGTTTCCAGGGTCACTTACCACACTGTTTCCAGTGCTACGGATCACCATGTTTCCGGGGTAACTGACTGCCCTGTTTCCAGGGCAACTGACCGCCCTGTTTCCGGGGGAACTGACTGCCCAGTTTCCAGGGTAACTGACTGCCCAGTTTCCAGGGTAACTAACTGCCCTGTTTCCGGGGTAACTGACTGCCCAGTTTCCAGGGTAACAGACTGCCCTGTTTCCGGGGTAAATGATCACCCTGTTTCCGGGGTAACTGACTAACCAGTTTCCAGGGTGACTGACTGCCCTGTTTCCAGGGTAACTGACTGCCCACTTTCCGGGGTAACTGACTGCCCTGTTTCCTGGGTAATTGACTGCCCTGCTTCCGGGGTAACTGACCGCCCTGTTTCCAGGACAACTGATCACCCTGTTTCCGGGGTAACTGACCACCCTGTTTCCAGGATAACTGACTCCCCTGTTTCCAGGGTAACTGACTGCCCTGTTTCCGGGGTAACTGACCGCCCTGTTTCCAGGATAACTGACCTACCTATTTCCGGGGTAACTGACCGCCCTGTTTCCAGGATAACTGACTGCCCTGTTTCCAGGTTAACTGACTGCCCTGTTTCCAGGGTAACAGACTGCCCTGTTTCCGGGGTAAATGATCACCCTGTTTCCGGGGTAACTGACTAACCAGTTTCCAGGGTGACTGACTGCCCTGTTTCCAGGGTAACTGACTGCCCACTTTCCGGGGTAACTGACTGCCCTGTTTCCTGGGTAATTGACTGGCCTGCTTCCGGGGTAACTGACTGCCCTGTTTCCAGGTTAACTGACTGCCCAGTTTCCAGGGTAACTGATCACCCTTTTTCCGGGATAACTGACTGCCCTGTTTCCGGGATAACTGACTGCCCAGTTTCCAGGGTAACTGATCACCCTGTTTCCGGGGTAACTGACTGCCCTGTTTCCAGGCTAACTGACTGCCCTGTTTCCAGGATAACTGATCACCCTGTTTCCGGGGTAACTGACTGCCCTGTTTCCGGGGTAACTGACCGACCGCCCTGTTTCCAGGATAACTGATCACCCTGTTTCCGGGGTCACTGACCACCCCGTTTCCAGGATAACTGATTCCCCTGTTTCCAGGGTAACTGACCGCCCTGTTTCCAGGGTCACTTACCACACTGTTTCCAGTGCTACGGATCACCATGTTTCCGGGGTAACTGACTGCCCTGTTTCCAGGGCAACTGACCGCCCTGTTTCCGGGGGAACTGACTGCCCAGTTTCCAGGGTAACTGACTGCCCAGTTTCCAGGGTAACTAACTGCCCTGTTTCCGGGGTAACTGACTGCCCAGTTTCCAGGGTAACAGACTGCCCTGTTTCCGGGGTAAATGATCACCCTGTTTCCGGGGTAACTGACTAACCAGTTTCCAGGGTGACTGACTGCCCTGTTTCCAGGGTAACTGACTGCCCACTTTCCGGGGTAACTGACTGCCCTGTTTCCTGGGTAATTGACTGCCCTGCTTCCGGGGTAACTGACTGCCCTGTTTCCAGGTTAACTGACTGCCCAGTTTCCAGGGTAACTGATCACCCTTTTTCCGGGATAACTGACTGCCCTGTTTCCGGGATAACTGACTGCCCAGTTTCCAGGGTAACTGATCACCCTGTTTCCGGGGTAACTGACTGCCCTGTTTCCAGGCTAACTGACTGCCCTGTTTCCAGGATAACTGATCACCCTGTTTCCGGGGTAACTGTCTGCCCAGTTTCCAGGGTAACTGACCGACCGCCCTGTTTCCAGGATAACTGATCACCCTGTTTCCGGGGTCACTGACCACCCCGTTTCCAGGATAACTGACTCCCCTGTTTCCAGGGTAACTGACCGCCCTGTTTCCAGGGTCACTTACCACACTGTTTCCAGTGCAACGGATCACCATGTTTCCGGGGTAACTGACTGCCCTGTTTCCAGGGCAACTGACCGCCCTGTTTCCGGGGGAACTGACTGCCCAGTTTCCAGGGTAACTGACTGCCCAGTTTCCAGGGTAACTAACTGCCCTGTTTCCGGGGTAACTGACTGCCCAGTTTCCAGGGTAACTGACAGCCCTGTTTCCAGGGTAACTGACTGCCCAGTTTCCAGGGTAAATTATCACCCTGTTTCCGGGATAACTAACTGCCCTGTTTCCGGGATAACTGACTGCCCAGTTTCCGGGGTAACTGACTTCCCTGTTCCAGGGTAACAGACTGCCCAGTTTCCATGGTAACTGACTGCCCTGTTTCCGGGGTAACTGATCACCCTGTTTCCGGGGTAACTGACTGCCCAGTTTCCAGGGTGACTGACTGCCCTGTTTCCAGGGTAACTGACTGCCCAGTTTCCGGGGTAACTGACTGCCCTGTTTCCAGGGTAACTGATCACCCTGTTTCCGGGATAACTGACTGCCCTGTTTCCGGGATAACTGACTGCCCTGGTTCCAGGGTAACTGACTTACCCTGTTTCTGGGGTAACTGACTGCCCTGTTTCCAGGCTAACTGACTGCCCTGTTTCCAGGATAACTGATCACCCTGTTTCCGGGGTAACTGACTGCCCTGTTTCCGGGGTAACTGACCGCCCTGTTTACAGGGTCACTGACCACCCTGTTTCCAGGATAACTGAAAGCCCTGTTTCCAGGGTAACTGATCTCCCTGTTTCCGGGGTAACTGATCACCCTGTTTCCGGGTAACTGACTGCCCTGTTTCCGGGGTAACTGACTGCCCTGTTTCCAGGGTAACTGATCTCCCTGTTTCCAGTGCAACGGATCACCATGTTTCCGGGGTAACTGACTGACCTGTTTCCAGGGCAACTAAATGCCCTCTTTCCGGGGGAACTGACTGCCCAATTTCCAGGGTAACTGACTGCCCAGTTTCCAGGGTAACTAACTGCCCTGTTTCCGGGGTAACTGACTGCCCAGTTTCCAGGGTAACTGACTGCCCTGTTTCCAGGGTAACTGACAGCCCACCTTCCAGTGTAACTGATCACCTTGTTTCCAGGATAATTGACTGCCCTGTTTCCAGGGTAACTGACCGCGCTGTTTCCAGGGTAACTGACTGCCCAGTTTCCAGGGTAAATTATCACCCTGTTTCCGGGATAACTAACTGCCCTGTTTCCAGGATAACTGACTGCCCTGTTTCCGGGGTAACTGATCACCCTGTTTCCGTGGTAACTGACTGCCCAGTTTCCGGGGTAACTGACTTCCCTGTTTCCGGGATAACTGACTGCCCTGTTTCCAGGGTAACTGATAACCCTGTTTCCGGGATAACTGACTGCCCTGTTTCGAGGGTAACTGACTGACCAGTTTCCAGAGTAACCGAATAACCTGTTGCCAGGGTAACAGATCACCCTGTTTCCGGGATAACTGACTGCCCTGTTTCCAAGATAACTGACTGCCCTCTTTCCAGGGTAACTGACTGCCCTGTTTCCGTGGTAACTGACTGCCCTGTTTCCTGGCTAACTGACTGCCCTGTTTCCAGGATAACTGATCACCCTGTTTCCGGGGTAACTGACTGCACTGTTTCCGGGGTAACTGACCGCCCTGTTTCCAAAATAACTGATCACCCTGTTTCCGGGGTAACTGACCACTCTGTTTCCAGGGTCACTGACCACCCTGTTTCCAGGATAACTGACTCCCCTGTTTCCAGGGTAACTGACTGCCCTGTTTCCGGGGTAACTGATCTCCCTGTTTCCGGGGTTACTGACCGCCCTGTTTCCAGGATAACTGACCTACCGATCTCCAGGTTAACTGACTGCCCTGTTTCCAGGGGAACTGACTGCCCTGTTTCCAGGGTAACTGACTGACCAGTTTCCAGAGTAACCGAATAACCTGTTGCCAGGGTAACAGATCACCCTGTTTCCGGGATAACTGACTGCCCTGTTTCCAAGATAACTGACTGCCCTCTTTCCAGGGTAACTGACTGCCCTGTTTCCGTGGTAACTGACTGCCCTGTTTCCTGGCTAACTGACTGCCCTGTTTCCAGGATAACTGATCACCCTGTTTCCGGGGTAACTGACTGCACTGTTTCCGGGGTAACTGACCGCCCTGTTTCCAAAATAACTGATCACCCTGTTTCCGGGGTAACTGACCACTCTGTTTCCAGGGTCACTGACCACCCTGTTTCCAGGATAACTGACTCCCCTGTTTCCAGGGTAACTGACTGCCCTGTTTCCGGGGTAACTGATCTCCCTGTTTCCGGGGTTACTGACCGCCCTGTTTCCAGGATAACTGACCTACCGATTTCCAGGTTAACTGACTGCCCTGTTTCCAGGGGAACTGACTGCCCTGTTTCCAGGGGAACTGACAGCCCTGTTTCCGGGGTAACAGATCACCCTGTTTCCGGGTTAACCTACTAACCAGTTTCCAGGGTGACTGACTGCCATGTTTCCAGGGTAACTGACTGTCCTGTTTCCTGGGTAACTGACTGCCCTGCTTCCGGGGTAACTGACTGCCCTGTTTCCCGGGTAACTGACTGCCCAGTTTCCAGGGTAACTGATCACCCTTTTTCCGGGATAACTGACTGCCCTGTTTCCGGGATAACTGACTGCCCTGTTTCCAGGGTAACTGATCACCCTGTTTCCGGGATAACTGACTCCCCTGTTTGCAGGGTAACTGACTGCCCAGTTTCCAGGGTAACTGACTGCCCTGTTTCCGGGGTAACTGACTGCCCTGTTTCCAGGGTAACTGACTGCCCAGTTTCCAGGGTAACTGATCACCCTGTTTCCGGGATAACTGACTGCACTTTTTCCGGGAGAAATGACTGTCCTGTTGCCAGGGTAACTGACTGCCCTGTTTCCGGGGTAACTGACTGCCCTGTTTCCGGGGTAACTGATCTTCCTCTTTCCGGGATAACTGACCGCCCTGTTTCCAGGATAACTGACCTACCTATTTCCGGGGTAACTGACTGCCCTGTTTCCAGGGTAACTGATAACCCTGTTTCCGGGATAACTGACTGCCCTGTTTCCAGGGTAACTGACTGACCAGTTTCCAGAGTAACCGAATAACCTGTTGCAAGGGTAACAGATCACCCTGTTTCCGGGATAACTGACTGCCCTGTTTCCAAGATAACTGACTGCCCTCTTTCCAGGGTAACTGACTGCCCTGTTTCCGTGGTAACTGACTGCCCTGTTTCCTGGCTAACTGACTGCCCTGTTTCCAGGATAACTGATCACCCTGTTTCCGGTGTAACTGACTGCACTGTTTCCGGGGTAACTGACCGCCCTGTTTCCAGGATAACTGATCACCCTGTTTCCGGGGTAACTGACCACTCTGTTTCCAGGGTCACTGACCACCCTGTTTCCAGGATAACTGACTCCCCTGTTTCCAGGGTAACTGACTGCCCTGTTTCCGGGGTAACTGATCTCCCTGTTTCCGGGGTTACTGACCGCCCTGTTTCCAGGATAACTGACCTACCGATTTCCAGGTTAACTGACTGCCCTGTTTCCAGGGGAACTGACTGCCCTGTTTCCAGGGGAACTGACAGCCCTCTTTCCGGGGTAACAGATCACCCTGTTTCCGGGTTAACTGACTAACCAGTTTCCAGGGTGACTGACTGCCATGTTTCCAGGGTAACTGACTGTCCTGTTTCCTGGGTAACTGACTGCCCTGCTTCCGGGGTAACTGACTGCCCTGTTTCCCGGGTAACTGACTGCCCAGTTTCCAGGGTAACTGATCACCCTTTTTCCGGGATAACTGACTGCCCTGTTTCCGGAATAACTGACTGCCCTGTTTCCAGGGTAACTGATCACCCTGTTTCCGGGATAACTGACTCCCCTGTTTGCAGGGTAACTGACTGCCCAGTTTCCAGGGTAACTGACTGCCCTGTTTCCGGGATAACTGACTGCTCTGTTTCCAGGGTAACTGACTGCCCAGTTTCCAGGGTAACTGATCACCCTGTTTCCGGGATAACTGACTGCACTTTTTCCGGGAGAAATGACTGCCCTGTTGCCAGGGTAACTGACTGCCCTGTTTCCGGGGTAACTGACTGCCCTGTTTCCGGGGTAACTGATCTCCCTCTTTCCGGGATAACTGACCGCCCTGTTTCCAGGATAACTGACCTACCTATTTCCGGGGTAACTGAGCTCCCTGTTTCCAGGATAAGTGACTGCCCTGTTTCCAGGTTAACTGACTGCCCTGTTGCCAGGGTAACTGACTGCCCTGTTTCCAGGGGAACTGACTGCCCTGTTTCCGGGGTAACTGATCACACTGTTTCCGGGGTAACTGACTAACCAGTTTCCAGGGTGACTGACTGCCCTGTTTCCAGGGTAACTGACTGCCCAGTTTCCGGGGTAACTGACTGCCCTGTTTCCTGGGGAACTGACTGCCCTGCTTCCGGGGTAACTGACTGCCCTGTTTCCAGGCTAACTGACTGCCCTATTTCCAGGATAACTGATCACCCTGTTTCCGGGGTAACTGACTGCCCTGTTTCCGGGGTAACTGACCGCCCTGTTTCCAGGATAACTGATCACCCTTTTTCCGGGGTAACTGACCTCCCTGTTTCCAGGGTCACTGACCACCCTGTTTCCAGGATAACTGAAAGCCCTGTTTCCAGGGTAACTGATCTCCCTGTTTCCGGGTAGCTGAATGCCCTGTTTCCAGGGTAACTGATCTCCCTGTTTCCAGGGTAACTGATCACCCTGTTTCCGGGGTAACTGACTGCCCTGTTTCCAGGGTAACTGACTGCCCTGTTTCCGGGGTAACTGACTGCACTGTTTCCAGGATAACTGATCACTCTGTTTCCGGGGTAACTGACCACCCTGTTTCCGGGGTAACTGACTAATCTGTTCCCAGGGTTACTGACCGCCCAGTTTCTGGGGTAACTGACTGCCCTGTTTCCGGGGTAACTGACCGCCCTGTTTCCAGGATAACTGATCACCCTGTTTCCAGTGTAACTGACCATCTTGTTTCCAGGGTAACTGACTGCCCAGTTTCCAGGGTAACTGACTGCCCTGTTTCCGGGGTAACAGATCTCCCTGTTTCCGGGGTAACTGACCGCCCTGTTTCCCGGATAACTGACCGCCCTATTTCCGGGATAACTGACTGCCCTGTTTACTGGATAACTGACCGCCCTGTTTTCGGGATAACTGACTGTCCTGTTTCCAGGGTAACTGATAACCCTGATTCCGGGATAACTGACTGCCCTGTTTCCAGGGTAATTGACTCCCCAGTTTCCAGGGTAACTGACTGCCCTCTGTCCTGGGTAACTGACTGCCCTGTTTGCAGGGTAACTGACTGCCCAGTTTCCAGAGTAACTGAATACCCTGTTTCCAGGGTAACTGACTGCCCTGTTTCCGGGATAACTGACTGCCCTGTTTCCAGGGTAACTGACTGCCCTGTTTCCGGGGTAACTGACTGCCCTGTTTCCAGGGTAACTGATCAACCTGTTTCCGGGATAAATGACTGCCCTGTTCCCGGGATAACTGACTGCCCTGTTTCCAGGGTAACTGACTGCCCTGCTTCCGGGGTAATTGACTGCCCTGTTGCCAGGCTAACTGACTGCCCTGTTTCCAGGATAACTGATCACCCTGTTTCCGGGGTAACTGACTGCCCTGTTTCCGGGTTAACTGACCGCCCTGTTTCCAGGATAACAGATCACCCTTTTCCCGGGGTAACTGACTGCCCTGTTTCCGGGTTAACTGACCGCCCTGTTTCCAGGATAACAGATCACCCTTTTTCTGGGGTAACTGAACACCCTGTTTCCAAAATAACTGACCTACCTATTTCCGGGGTAACTGACCGCCCTGTTTCCAGGATAACAGACTGCCCTGTTTCCAGGTTAACTGACTGCCCTGTTTCCAGGGTAACTGACTGCCCTGTTTCCAGGGGAACTCACTGCCCTGTTTCCGGGGTAACTGATCACCCTGTTTCCGGGGTAACTGACTAACCAGTTTCCAGGGTGACTGACTGCCCTGTTTCCGGGGTAACTGAGTAATCTGTTTCCAGGGTAACTGACTGCCCTGTTTCAGGGGTAACTGACTGCCCTGTTTCCAGGCTAACTGATCACCCTGTTTCCGGGATAAATGACTGCCCTGTTTCCGGGATAACTGACTGCCCTGTTTCCAGGGAAACTGACTGCCCTGTTTCCGGGGTAACTGACTGCCCTGTTTCCTGGCTAACTGACTGACCTGTTTCCAGGATAACTGATCACCCTGTTTCCGGGGTAACTGACTGCCCTGTTTCCGGGGTAACTGACCGCCCTGTTTCCAGGATAACTGATCAACCTGTTTCCGGGGTAACTGACCACCCTGTTTCCAGGGTCACTGACCACCCTGCTTCCAGGATAACTGAAAGCCCTGTTTCCAGGATAACTGATCTCCCTGTTTCCGGGGTAACTGATCACCCTGTTTCCGGGTAACTGACTGCCCTGTTTCCAGGGTCACTGACCACCCTGTTTCCAGGATAACTGACTCCCCTACTTCCAGGGTAACTGACTGCCCTTTTTCCGGGGTAACTGACTGCCCTGTTTCCAGGATAACTGATCACCCTGTTTCCAGGGTAACTGACCATGCTGTTTCCAGGGTAAATGACTGCCCAGTTTCCAGGGTAACTGACTGCCCTGTTTCCGGGGTAACAGATCTCCCTGTTTCCGGGGTAACTGACCGCCCGGTTTCCAGGATAAGTGACCGCCCCATTTACCGGGGTAAATGACCGCCCTGTTTCCAGGATAACTGACTGCCCTGTTTCCGGAATAACTGACTGCCCTGTTTACTGGATAACTGACCGCCCTGTTTCCAGGATAACTGACTGCCCTGTTTCCGGGATAACTGATCACCGTGTTTCCAGGATAAATGACTGCCCTGTTTCCGGGATAACTAACTGCCCTGTTTCCAGGGTAACTGACTGCCCTGTTTCCGGGGTAACTGACTGCCCTGTTTCCTGGCTAACTGACTGACCTGTTTCCAGGATAACTGATCACCCTGTTTCCGGGGTAACTGACTGCCCTGTTTCCGGGGTAACTGACCGCCCTGTTTCCAGGATAACTGATCAACCTGTTTCCGGGGTAACTGACCACCCTGTTTCCAGGGTCACTGACCACCCTGCTTCCAGGATAACTGAAAGCCCTGTTTCCAGGATAACTGATCTCCATGTTTACGGGGTAACTGATCACCCTGTTTCCGGGTAACTGACTGCCCTGTTTCCAGGGTCACTGACCACCCTGTTTCCAGGATAACTGACTCCCCTACTTCCAGGGTAACTGACTGCCCTGCTTCTGGGGTAACTGACCGCCCTGTTTCCAGGATAACTGATCACCCTGTTTCCAGGGTAACTGACCATGCTGTTTCCAGGGTAAATGACTGCCCAGTTTCCGGGGTAACAGATCTCCCTGTTTCTGGGGTAACTGACCACCCAGTTTCCAGGATAACTGACCGCCCCATTTACCGGGGTAAATGACTGCCCTGTTTCCGGGATAACTGACTGCCCTGTTTACTGGATAACTGACCGCCCTGTTTCCAGGATAACTGACTGCCCTGTTTCCGGAATAACTGACTGCCCTGTTTACTGGATAACTGACCGCCCTGTTTCCAGGATAACTGACTGCCCTGTTTCCGGGATAACTGATCACCGTGTTTCCAGGATAAATGACTGCCCTGTTTCCGGGATAACTAACTGCCCTGTTTCCAGGGTAACTGACTGCCATGTTTCCGGGGTAACTGACTGCCCTGTTTCCTGGCTAACTGACTGACCTGTTTCCAGGATAACTGATCACCCTGTTTCCGGGGTAACTGACTGCCCTGTTTCCGGGGTAACAGACCGCCCTGTTTCCAGGATAACTGATCAACCTGTTTCCGGGGTAACTGACCACCCTGTTTCCAGGGTCACTGACCACCCTGCTTCCAGGATAACTGAAAGCCCTGTTTCCAGGATAACTGATCTCCATGTTTACGGGGTAACTGATCACCCTGTTTCCGGGTAACTGACTGCCCTGTTTCCAGGGTCACTGACCACCCTGTTTCCAGGATAACTGACTCCCCTACTTCCAGGGTAACTGACTGCCCTGCTTCTGGGGTAACTGACCGCCCTGTTTCCAGGATAACTGATCACCCTGTTTCCAGGGTAACTGACCATGCTGTTTCCAGGGTAAATGACTGCCCAGTTTCCGGGGTAACAGATCTCCCTGTTTCCGGGGTAACTGACCACCCAGTTTCCAGGATAACTGACCGCCCCATTTACCGGGGTAAATGACCGCCCTGTTTCCGGGATAACTGACTGCCCTGTTTACTGGATAACTGACCGCCCTGTTTCCAGGATAACTGACTGCCCTGTTTCCGGGATAACTAACTGCCCTGTTTCCAGGGTAACTGATTGCCCTGTTTCCGGGATAACTGACTGCCCTGTTTCCAGGGTAACTGATAACCCTGTTTCCGGGATAACTGACTGCCCTGTTTCCAGGGTAACTGACTGCCCTGTTTCCGGGGTAACTGACTGCCCTGTTTCCAGGATAACTGATCACTCTGTTTCCGGGGTAACTGACCACCCTGTTTCCGGGGTAACTGACTAATCTGTTCCCAGGGTTACTGACCGCCCTGTTTCTGGGGTAACTGACTGCCCTGTTTCCGGGGTAACTGACCGTCCTGTTTCTAGGATAACTGATCACCCTGTTTCCAGTGTAACTGACCATCTTGTTTTCAGGGTAACTGACTGCCCAGTTTCCAGGGTAACTGACTGCCCTGTTTCCGGGTTAACAGATCTCTCTGTTTCCGGGGTAACTGACCGCCCTGTTTCCAGGATAACTGACCGCCCTATTTCCGGGATAACTGAATGCCCTGTTTACTGGATAACTGACCGCCCTGTTTCCGGGATAACTGACTGCCCTGTTTCCAGGGTAACTGATAACCCTGATTCCGGGATAACTGACTGCCCTGTTTCCAGGGTAATTGACTGCCCAGTTTCCAGGGTAACTGAATGCCCTCTGTCCTGGGTAACTGACTGCCCTGTTTCCAGGGTAACTGACTGCCCAGTTTCCAGAGTAACTGAATACCCTGTTTCCAGGGGAACTGACTGCCCTGTTTCCGGGATAACTGACTGCCCTGTTTCCAGGGTAACTGACTGCCCTGTTTCTGGGGTAACTGACTGCCTGTTTCCAGGGTAACTGATCAACCTGTTTCCGGGATAACTGACTGCCCTGTTCCCGGGATAACTGACTGCCCTGTTTCCAGGGTAACTGACTGCCCTGTTTCCGGGGTAACTGACTGCCCTGTTTCCAGGCTAACTGACTGCCCTGTTTCCAGGATAACTGATCACCCTGTTTCCGGGGTAACTGACTGCCCTGTTTCCGGGTTAACTGACCGCCCTGTTTCCAGGATAACAGATTACCCTGTTTCCGGGGTAACTGACCACCCTGTTTCCAGGGTCACTGACCACCCTGTTTCCAGGATAACTGACTCCCCTGTTTCCAGGGTAACTGACTGCCCTGTTTCCGGGGTTACTGAGCACCCTGTTTCCAGGATAACTGACCTACCTATTTCCGGGGTAAATGACCGCCCTGTTTCCAGGATAACAGACTGCCCTGTTTCCAGGGTAACTGACTGCCCTGTTTCCGGGGTAACTGACTGCCCTGTTTCCTGGCTAACTGACTGACCTGTTTCCAGGATAACTGATCACCCTGTTTCCGGGGTAACTGACTGCCCTGTTTCCGGGGTAACTGACCGCCCTGTTTCCAGGATAACTGATCAACCTGTTTCCGGGGTAACTGACCACCCTGTTTCCAGGGTCACTCACCACCCTGCTTCCAGGATAACTGAAAGCCCTGTTTCCAGGATAACTGATCTCCCTGTTTACGGGGTAACTGATCAGCCTGTTTCCGGGTAACTGACTGCCCTGTTTCCAGGGTCACTGACCACCCTGTTTCCAGGATAACTGACTCCCCTACTTCCAGGGTAACTGACTGCCCTGTTTCCGGGGTAACTGACCGCCCTGTTTCCAGGATAACTGATCACCCTGTTTCCAGGGTAACTGACCATGCTGTTTCCAGGGTAAATGACTGCCCAGTTTCCAGGGTAACTGACTGCCCTGTTTCCGGGGTAACAGATCTCCCTGTTTCCGGGGTAACTGACCGCCCAGTTTCCAGGATAACTGACCGCCCCATTTACCGGGATAAATGACCGCCCTGTTTCCGGGATAAATGACTGCCCTGTTTACTGGATAACTGACAGCCCTGTTTCCAGGATAACTGACTGCCCTGTTTCCGGGATAACTAACTGCCCTGTTTCCAGGGTAACTGACTGCCCTGTTTCCGGGATAACTGACTGCCCTGTTTCCAGGGTAACTGATAACCCTGTTTCCGGGATAAATGACTGCCCTGTTTCCAGGGTAATTGACTGCCCAGTTTCCAGGGTAACTGACTGCCCTGTTTCCGGGGTAACTGACTGCCCTGTTTCCGGGGTAACTGACTGCCCTGTTTCCAGGGTAACTGACTGCCCCGTTTCCAGAGTAACTGAATACCCTGTTTCTAGGGTAACTGACTGCCCTGTTTCCGGGATAACTGACTGCCCTGTTTCCAGGGTAATTGACTGCCCAGTTTCCAGGGTAACTGACTCCCCTGTTTCCGGGGTAATTGACTGCAATGTTTCCAGGGTAACTGACTGCCCAGTTTCCAGAGTAACTGAATACCCTGTTTCCAGGGTAACTGACTGCCCTGTTTCCGGGATAACTGACTGCCCTGTTTCCAGCTAACTGACTGCCCTGTTTCCGGGATAACTGGCTGCCCTGTTTCCAGGGTAACTGATCAACCTGTTTCCGGCATAACTGACTGCCCTGTTCCCGGGTTAACTGACCGCCCTGTTTCCAGGATAACTGATCACCCTGTTTCCGGGGTAACTGACCACCCTGTTTCCAGGGTCACTGACCACCCTGTTTCCAGGATAACTGACTCCCCTGTTTCCAGGGTAACTGACTGCCCTGTTTCTGGGGTAACTGACCGCCCTGTTTCCAGGATAACTGACCTACCTATTTCCGGGGTAACTGACCGCCCTGTTTCCAGGATAACAGACTGCCCTGTTTCCAGGTTAACTGACTGCCCTGTTTCCAGGGTAACTGACTGCCCTGTTTCCAGGGTAACTGACTGCCCTGTTTCCGGGGTAACTGATCGCCCTGTTTCCGGGGTAACTGACTAACCAGTTTCCAGGGTGACTGACTGCCCTGTTTCCAGGGTAACTGACTGCCCAGTTTCCGGGGTAACTGACTGCCCTGTTTCCTGGGTAACTGACCGCCCTGTTTCCAGGATAACTGATCAACCTGTTTCCGGGGTAACTGACCACCCTGTTTCCAGGGTCACTGACCACCCTGCTTCCAGGATAACTGAAAGCCCTGTTTCCAGGATAACTGATCTCCCTGTTTCCGGGGTAACTGATCACCCTGTTTCCGGGTAACTGACTGCCATGTTTCCAGGGTCACTGACCACCCTGTTTCCAGGATAACTGACTCCCCTACTTCCAGGGTAACTGACCGCCCTGTTTCCAGGATAACTGATCACCCTGTTTCCAGGGTAACTGACCATGCTGTTTCCAGGGTAAATGACTGCCCAGTTTCCAGGGTAACAGATCTCCCTGTTTCCGGGGTAAATGACCGCCCTGTTTCCAGGATAACTGACTGCCCTGTTTCCGGGATAACTGACTGCCCTGTTTCCAGGGTAACTGACTGCCCTGTTTCCGGGATAACTGACTGCCCTGTTTCCAGGGTAACTGACTGCCCTGTTTCCGGGGTAACTGACTGCCCTGTTTCCGGGGTAACTGACTGCCCTGTTTCCAGGGTAACTGATCAACCTGTTTCCGGGATAAATGACTGCCCTGTTCCCGGGATAACTGACTGCCCTGTTTCCAGGGTAACTGACTGCCCTGCTTCCGGGGTAATTGACTGCCCTGTTGCCAGGCTAACTGACTGCCCTGTTTCCAGGATAACTGATCACCCTGTTTCCGGGGTAACTGACTGCCCTGTTTCCGGGTTAACTGACCGCCCTGTTTCCAGGATAACAGATCACCCTTTTCCCGGGGTAACTGACTGCCCTGTTTCCGGGTTAACTGACCGCCCTGTTTCCAGGATAACAGATCACCCTTTTTCTGGGGTAACTGAACACCCTGTTTCCAAAATAACTGACCTACCTATTTCCGGGGTAACTGACCGCCCTGTTTCCAGGATAACAGACTGCCCTGTTTCCAGGTTAACTGACTGCCCTGTTTCCAGGGTAACTGACTGCCCTGTTTCCAGGGGAACTCACTGCCCTGTTTCCGGGGTAACTGATCACCCTGTTTCCGGGGTAACTGACTAACCAGTTTCCAGGGTGACTGACTGCCCTGTTTCCGGGGTAACTGAGTAATCTGTTTCCAGGGTAACTGACTGCCCTGTTTCAGGGGTAACTGACTGCCCTGTTTCCAGGCTAACTGATCACCCTGTTTCCGGGATAAATGACTGCCCTGTTTCCGGGATAACTGACTGCCCTGTTTCCAGGGAAACTGACTGCCCTGTTTCCGGGGTAACTGACTGCCCTGTTTCCTGGCTAACTGACTGACCTGTTTCCAGGATAACTGATCACCCTGTTTCCGGGGTAACTGACTGCCCTGTTTCCGGGGTAACTGACCGCCCTGTTTCCAGGATAACTGATCAACCTGTTTCCGGGGTAACTGACCACCCTGTTTCCAGGGTCACTGACCACCCTGCTTCCAGGATAACTGAAAGCCCTGTTTCCAGGATAACTGATCTCCCTGTTTCCGGGGTAACTGATCACCCTGTTTCCGGGTAACTGACTGCCCTGTTTCCAGGGTCACTGACCACCCTGTTTCCAGGATAACTGACTCCCCTACTTCCAGGGTAACTGACTGCCCTTTTTCCGGGGTAACTGACTGCCCTGTTTCCAGGATAACTGATCACCCTGTTTCCAGGGTAACTGACCATGCTGTTTCCAGGGTAAATGACTGCCCAGTTTCCAGGGTAACTGACTGCCCTGTTTCCGGGGTAACAGATCTCCCTGTTTCCGGGGTAACTGACCGCCCGGTTTCCAGGATAAGTGACCGCCCCATTTACCGGGGTAAATGACCGCCCTGTTTCCAGGATAACTGACTGCCCTGTTTCCGGAATAACTGACTGCCCTGTTTACTGGATAACTGACCGCCCTGTTTCCAGGATAACTGACTGCCCTGTTTCCGGGATAACTGATCACCGTGTTTCCAGGATAAATGACTGCCCTGTTTCCGGGATAACTAACTGCCCTGTTTCCAGGGTAACTGACTGCCCTGTTTCCGGGGTAACTGACTGCCCTGTTTCCTGGCTAACTGACTGACCTGTTTCCAGGATAACTGATCACCCTGTTTCCGGGGTAACTGACTGCCCTGTTTCCGGGGTAACTGACCGCCCTGTTTCCAGGATAACTGATCAACCTGTTTCCGGGGTAACTGACCACCCTGTTTCCAGGGTCACTGACCACCCTGCTTCCAGGATAACTGAAAGCCCTGTTTCCAGGATAACTGATCTCCATGTTTACGGGGTAACTGATCACCCTGTTTCCGGGTAACTGACTGCCCTGTTTCCAGGGTCACTGACCACCCTGTTTCCAGGATAACTGACTCCCCTACTTCCAGGGTAACTGACTGCCCTGCTTCTGGGGTAACTGACCGCCCTGTTTCCAGGATAACTGATCACCCTGTTTCCAGGGTAACTGACCATGCTGTTTCCAGGGTAAATGACTGCCCAGTTTCCGGGGTAACAGATCTCCCTGTTTCCGGGGTAACTGACCACCCAGTTTCCAGGATAACTGACCGCCCCATTTACCGGGGTAAATGACTGCCCTGTTTCCGGGATAACTGACTGCCCTGTTTACTGGATAACTGACCGCCCTGTTTCCAGGATAACTGACTGCCCTGTTTCCGGAATAACTGACTGCCCTGTTTACTGGATAACTGACCGCCCTGTTTCCAGGATAACTGACTGCCCTGTTTCCGGGATAACTGATCACCGTGTTTCCAGGATAAATGACTGCCCTGTTTCCGGGATAACTAACTGCCCTGTTTCCAGGGTAACTGACTGCCCTGTTTCCGGGGTAACTGACTGCCCTGTTTCCTGGCTAACTGACTGACCTGTTTCCAGGATAACTGATCACCCTGTTTCCGGGGTAACTGACTGCCCTGTTTCCGGGGTAACAGACCGCCCTGTTTCCAGGATAACTGATCAACCTGTTTCCGGGGTAACTGACCACCCTGTTTCCAGGGTCACTGACCACCCTGCTTCCAGGATAACTGAAAGCCCTGTTTCCAGGATAACTGATCTCCATGTTTACGGGGTAACTGATCACCCTGTTTCCGGGTAACTGACTGCCCTGTTTCCAGGGTCACTGACCACCCTGTTTCCAGGATAACTGACTCCCCTACTTCCAGGGTAACTGACTGCCCTGCTTCTGGGGTAACTGACCGCCCTGTTTCCAGGATAACTGATCACCCTGTTTCCAGGGTAACTGACCATGCTGTTTCCAGGGTAAATGACTGCCCAGTTTCCGGGGTAACAGATCTCCCTGTTTCCGGGGTAACTGACCACCCAGTTTCCAGGATAACTGACCGCCCCATTTACCGGGGTAAATGACCGCCCTGTTTCCGGGATAACTGACTGCCCTGTTTACTGGATAACTGACCGCCCTGTTTCCAGGATAACTGACTGCCCTGTTTCCGGGATAACTAACTGCCCTGTTTCCAGGGTAACTGATTGCCCTGTTTCCGGGATAACTGACTGCCCTGTTTCCAGGGTAACTGATAACCCTGTTTCCGGGATAACTGACTGCCCTGTTTCCAGGGTAACTGACTGCCCTGTTTCCGGGGTAACTGACTGCCCTGTTTCCAGGATAACTGATCACTCTGTTTCCGGGGTAACTGACCACCCTGTTTCCGGGGTAACTGACTAATCTGTTCCCAGGGTTACTGACCGCCCTGTTTCTGGGGTAACTGACTGCCCTGTTTCCGGGGTAACTGACCGTCCTGTTTCTAGGATAACTGATCACCCTGTTTCCAGTGTAACTGACCATCTTGTTTTCAGGGTAACTGACTGCCCAGTTTCCAGGGTAACTGACTGCCCTGTTTCCGGGTTAACAGATCTCTCTGTTTCCGGGGTAACTGACCGCCCTGTTTCCAGGATAACTGACCGCCCTATTTCCGGGATAACTGAATGCCCTGTTTACTGGATAACTGACCGCCCTGTTTCCGGGATAACTGACTGCCCTGTTTCCAGGGTAACTGATAACCCTGATTCCGGGATAACTGACTGCCCTGTTTCCAGGGTAATTGACTGCCCAGTTTCCAGGGTAACTGAATGCCCTCTGTCCTGGGTAACTGACTGCCCTGTTTCCAGGGTAACTGACTGCCCAGTTTCCAGAGTAACTGAATACCCTGTTTCCAGGGGAACTGACTGCCCTGTTTCCGGGATAACTGACTGCCCTGTTTCCAGGGTAACTGACTGCCCTGTTTCTGGGGTAACTGACTGCCTGTTTCCAGGGTAACTGATCAACCTGTTTCCGGGATAACTGACTGCCCTGTTCCCGGGATAACTGACTGCCCTGTTTCCAGGGTAACTGACTGCCCTGTTTCCGGGGTAACTGACTGCCCTGTTTCCAGGCTAACTGACTGCCCTGTTTCCAGGATAACTGATCACCCTGTTTCCGGGGTAACTGACTGCCCTGTTTCCGGGTTAACTGACCGCCCTGTTTCCAGGATAACAGATTACCCTGTTTCCGGGGTAACTGACCACCCTGTTTCCAGGGTCACTGACCACCCTGTTTCCAGGATAACTGACTCCCCTGTTTCCAGGGTAACTGACTGCCCTGTTTCCGGGGTTACTGAGCACCCTGTTTCCAGGATAACTGACCTACCTATTTCCGGGGTAAATGACCGCCCTGTTTCCAGGATAACAGACTGCCCTGTTTCCAGGGTAACTGACTGCCCTGTTTCCGGGGTAACTGACTGCCCTGTTTCCTGGCTAACTGACTGACCTGTTTCCAGGATAACTGATCACCCTGTTTCCGGGGTAACTGACTGCCCTGTTTCCGGGGTAACTGACCGCCCTGTTTCCAGGATAACTGATCAACCTGTTTCCGGGGTAACTGACCACCCTGTTTCCAGGGTCACTCACCACCCTGCTTCCAGGATAACTGAAAGCCCTGTTTCCAGGATAACTGATCTCCCTGTTTACGGGGTAACTGATCAGCCTGTTTCCGGGTAACTGACTGCCCTGTTTCCAGGGTCACTGACCACCCTGTTTCCAGGATAACTGACTCCCCTACTTCCAGGGTAACTGACTGCCCTGTTTCCGGGGTAACTGACCGCCCTGTTTCCAGGATAACTGATCACCCTGTTTCCAGGGTAACTGACCATGCTGTTTCCAGGGTAAATGACTGCCCAGTTTCCAGGGTAACTGACTGCCCTGTTTCCGGGGTAACAGATCTCCCTGTTTCCGGGGTAACTGACCGCCCAGTTTCCAGGATAACTGACCGCCCCATTTACCGGGATAAATGACCGCCCTGTTTCCGGGATAAATGACTGCCCTGTTTACTGGATAACTGACAGCCCTGTTTCCAGGATAACTGACTGCCCTGTTTCCGGGATAACTAACTGCCCTGTTTCCAGGGTAACTGACTGCCCTGTTTCCGGGATAACTGACTGCCCTGTTTCCAGGGTAACTGATAACCCTGTTTCCGGGATAAATGACTGCCCTGTTTCCAGGGTAATTGACTGCCCAGTTTCCAGGGTAACTGACTGCCCTGTTTCCGGGGTAACTGACTGCCCTGTTTCCGGGGTAACTGACTGCCCTGTTTCCAGGGTAACTGACTGCCCCGTTTCCAGAGTAACTGAATACCCTGTTTCTAGGGTAACTGACTGCCCTGTTTCCGGGATAACTGACTGCCCTGTTTCCAGGGTAATTGACTGCCCAGTTTCCAGGGTAACTGACTCCCCTGTTTCCGGGGTAATTGACTGCAATGTTTCCAGGGTAACTGACTGCCCAGTTTCCAGAGTAACTGAATACCCTGTTTCCAGGGTAACTGACTGCCCTGTTTCCGGGATAACTGACTGCCCTGTTTCCAGCTAACTGACTGCCCTGTTTCCGGGATAACTGGCTGCCCTGTTTCCAGGGTAACTGATCAACCTGTTTCCGGCATAACTGACTGCCCTGTTCCCGGGTTAACTGACCGCCCTGTTTCCAGGATAACTGATCACCCTGTTTCCGGGGTAACTGACCACCCTGTTTCCAGGGTCACTGACCACCCTGTTTCCAGGATAACTGACTCCCCTGTTTCCAGGGTAACTGACTGCCCTGTTTCTGGGGTAACTGACCGCCCTGTTTCCAGGATAACTGACCTACCTATTTCCGGGGTAACTGACCGCCCTGTTTCCAGGATAACAGACTGCCCTGTTTCCAGGTTAACTGACTGCCCTGTTTCCAGGGTAACTGACTGCCCTGTTTCCAGGGTAACTGACTGCCCTGTTTCCGGGGTAACTGATCGCCCTGTTTCCGGGGTAACTGACTAACCAGTTTCCAGGGTGACTGACTGCCCTGTTTCCAGGGTAACTGACTGCCCAGTTTCCGGGGTAACTGACTGCCCTGTTTCCTGGGTAACTGACCGCCCTGTTTCCAGGATAACTGATCAACCTGTTTCCGGGGTAACTGACCACCCTGTTTCCAGGGTCACTGACCACCCTGCTTCCAGGATAACTGAAAGCCCTGTTTCCAGGATAACTGATCTCCCTGTTTCCGGGGTAACTGATCACCCTGTTTCCGGGTAACTGACTGCCATGTTTCCAGGGTCACTGACCACCCTGTTTCCAGGATAACTGACTCCCCTACTTCCAGGGTAACTGACCGCCCTGTTTCCAGGATAACTGATCACCCTGTTTCCAGGGTAACTGACCATGCTGTTTCCAGGGTAAATGACTGCCCAGTTTCCAGGGTAACAGATCTCCCTGTTTCCGGGGTAAATGACCGCCCTGTTTCCAGGATAACTGACTGCCCTGTTTCCGGGATAACTGACTGCCCTGTTTACTGGATAACTGACCGCCCTGTTTCCAGGATAACTGACTGCCCTGTTTCCGGGATAACTAACTGCCCTGTTTCCAGGGTAACTGACTGCCCTGTTTCCGGGATAACTGACTGCCCTGTTTCCAGGGTAACTGATAACCCTGTTTCCGGGATAACTGACCGCCCTGTTTCCAGGGTAATTGACTGCCCAGTTTCCAGGGTAACTGACTGCCCTGTTTCCGGGGTAACTGACTGCCCTGTTTCCAGGGTAACTGACTGCCCCGTTTCCAGAGTAACTGAATATCCTGTTTCTAGTGTAACTGACTGCCCTGTTTCCGGGATAACTGACTGCCCTGTTTCCAGGGTAATTGACTGCCCAGTTTCCAGGGTAACTGACTGCCCTGTTTCCGGGGTAACTGACTGCCCTGTTTCCAGGGTAACTGACTGCCCAGTTTCCAGAGTAACTGAATACCCTGTTTCCAGGGTAACTGAGTGCCCTGTTTCCGGGATAACTGTCTGCCCTGTTTCCAGGGTAACTGACTGCCCTGTTTCCAGGTTAACTGACTGCCCTGTTTCCAGGGTAACTGATCAACCTGTTTCCGGCATAACTGACTGCCCTGTTCCCGGGATAACTGACTGCCCTGTTTCCAGGGTAACTGACTGCCCTGTTTCCGGGGTAACTGACTGCCCTGTTTCCAGGCTAACTGACATCTCTGTTTCCAGGATAACTGATCACCCTGTTTCCGGGGTAACTGACTGCCCTCTTTCCGGGTTAACTGACCGCCCTGTTTCCAGGATAACTGATCACCCTGTTTCCGGGGTAACAGACCACCCTGTTTCCAGGGTCACTGACCACCCTGTTTCCAGGATAACTGACTCCCCTGTTTCCAGGGTAACTGACTGCCCTGTTTCCGGGGTAACTGACCGCCCTGTTTCCAGGATAATTGACCTACCTATTTCCGGGGTAACTGACCGCCCTGTTTCCAGGATAACAGACTGCCCTGTTTCCAGGTTAACTGACTGCCCTGTTTCCAGGGTAACTGACTGCCCTGTTTCCAGGGGAACTGACTGCCCTGTTTCCGGGGTAACTGATCACCCTGTTTCCGGGGTAACTGACTAACCAGTTTCCAGGGTGACTGACTGCCCTGTTTCCAGGGTAACTGACTGCCCAGTTTCCGGGGTAACTGACTGCCCTGTTTCCTGGGTAACTGACTGCCCTGCTTCCGGGGTAACTGACTGCCCTGTTTCCAGATTAACTGACTGCCAAGTTTCCAGGGTAACTGATCACCCTTTTTCCGGGAGAAATGACTGCCCTGTTTCCAGGGTAACTGACTGCCCTGTTTCCGGGGTAACTGACTGCCCTGTTTCCAGGGTAACTGATCACCGTGTTTCCGGGATATATGACTGCCCTGTTTCCGGGATAACTGACTGCCCTGTTTCCAGGGTAACTGACTGCCCTGTTCCCGGGGTAACTGACTGCCCTGTTTCCTGGCTAACTGACTGCCCAGTTTCCAGGCTAACTGACTGACCTGTTTCCAGGATAACTGATCACCCTGTTTCCGGGGTAACTGACTGCCCTGTTTCCAGGCTAACTGACTGACCTGTTTCCAGGATAACTGATCACCCTGTTTCCGGGGTAACTGACTGCCCTGTTTCTGGGGTAACTGACCGCCCTGTTTCCAGGATAACTGATCACCCTGTTTCCGGGGTAACTGACCACCCTGTTTCCAGGGTCACTGACCACCCTGATTCCAGGATAACTGAAAGCCCTGTTTCCAGGATAACTGACCTCCCTGTTTCCGGGGTAACTGATCACCCTGTTTCCGGGTAACTGACTGCCCTGTTTCCAGGGTCACTGACCACCCTGTTTCCAGGATAACTGACTCCCCTGCTTCCAGGGTAACTGACTGCCCTATTTCCGGGGTAACTGACCGCCCTGTTTCCAGGATAACTGAAAACCCTGTTTCCAGGGTAACTGACCATCCTGTTTCCAGGGTAAATGACTGCCCAGTTTCCAGGGTAACTGACTGCCCTGTTTCCGGGGTAACAGATCTCGCTGTTTCCGGGGTAACTGACCGTCCGGTTTCCAGGATAACTGACCGCCCCATTTACCGGGGTAAATGACCGCCCTGTTTCCAGGATAACTGACTGCCCTGTTTCCGGGATAACTGACTGCCCTGTTTACTGGATAACTGACCGCCCTGTTTCCAGGTTAACTGACTGCCCTGTTTCCGGGATAACTAACTGCCCTGTTTCCAGGGTAACTGACTGCCCTGTTTCCGGGATAACTGACTGCCCAGTTTCCAGGGTAACTGATAACCCTGTTTCCGGGGTAACTGACTGCCCTGTTTCCAGGGTAATTGACTGCCCAGTTTCCAGGGTAACTGACTGCCCTGTTTCAGGGGTAACTGACTGCCCTGTTTCCAGGGTAACTGACTGCCCCGTTTCCTGAGTAACTGAATACCCTGTTTCTAGGGTAACTGACTGCCCTGTTTCCGGGATAACTGACTGCCCTGTTTCCAGGGTTACTGACTGCCCTGTTTCCGGGGTAACTGACTGCCCTGTTTCCAGGGTAACTGATAACCCTGTTTCCGGGATAACTGACTGCCCTGTTTCCGGGGTAACTGACTGCCCTGTTTCCAGGGTAACTGATAACCCCATTTCCGGGATAACTGACTGCCCTGTTTCCGGGATAACTGACTGCCCTGTTTCCAGGGTAACTGACTTCGCTGTTTGCGGGGTAACTGACTGCCCTGTTTCCAGGATAACTGACTGCCCTGTTTCCAGGATAACTGATCACCCTGTTTCCGGGGTAACTGACTGCCCGGTTTCCGGGATAACTGACCGCCCTGTTTCCAGGATAACTGATCACCCTGTTTCCGGGATAACTAACTGCCCTGTTTCCAGGGTAACTGATCACCCTGTTTCCGGGATAACTGACTGCCCTGTTTCCAGGGTAATTGACTGCCCAGTTTCCAGGGTAACTGACTGCCCTGTTTCCGGGGTAACTGATTGCCCTGTTTCCGGGGTAACTGACTGCCCTGTTTCCAGGGTAACTGACTGCCCCGTTTCCAGAGTAACTGAATACCCTGTTTCTAGGGTAACTGACTGCCCTGTTTCCGGGATAACTGACTGCCCTGTTTCCAGGGTAACTGATCACCGTGTTTCCGGGATAAATGACTGCCCTGTTTCCGGGATAACTGACTGCCCTGTTTCCAGGGTAACTGACTGCCCTGTTCCCGGGGTAACTGACTGCCCTGTTTCCTGGCTAACTGACTGCCCAGTTTCCAGGCTAACTGACTGACCTGTTTCCAGGATAACTGATCACCCTGTTTCCGGGGTAACTGACTGCCCTGTTTCCAGGCTAACTGACTGACCTGTTTCCAGGATAACTGATCACCCTGTTTCCGGGGTAACTGACTGCCCTGTTTCTGGGGTAACTGACCGCCCTGTTTCCAGGATAACTGATCACCCTGTTTCCGGGGTAACTGACCACCCTGTTTCCAGGGTCACTGACCACCCTGATTCCAGGATAACTGAAAGCCCTGTTTCCAGGATAACTGACCTCCCTGTTTCCGGGGTAACTGATCACCCTGTTTCCGGGTAACTGACTGCCCTGTTTCCAGGGTCACTGACCACCCTGTTTCCAGGATAACTGACTCCCCTGCTTCCAGGGTAACTGACTGCCCTATTTCCGGGGTAACTGACCGCCCTGTTTCCAGGATAACTGATCACCCTGTTTCCAGGGTAACTGACCATCCTGTTTCCAGGGTAAATGACTGCCCAGTTTCCAGGGTAACTGACTGCCCTGTTTCCGGGGTAACAGATCTCGCTGTTTCCGGGGTAACTGACCGTCCGGTTTCCAGGATAACTGACCGCCCCATTTACCGGGGTAAATGACCGCCCTGTTTCCAGGATAACTGACTGCCCTGTTTCCGGGATAACTGACTGCCCTGTTTACTGGATAACTGACCGCCCTGTTTCCAGGTTAACTGACTGCCCTGTTTCCGGGATAACTAACTGCCCTGTTTCCAGGGTAACTGACTGCCCTGTTTCCGGGATAACTGACTGCCCTGTTTCCAGGGTAACTGACAACCCTGTTTCCGGGGTAACTGACTGCCCTGTTTCCAGGGTAATTGACTGCCCAGTTTCCAGGGTAACTGACTGCCCTGTTTCCGGGGTAACTGACTGCCCTGTTTCCAGGGTAACTGACTGCCCCGTTTCCTGAGTAACTGAATACCCTGTTTCTAGGGTAACTGACTGCCCTGTTTCCGGGATAACTGACTGCCCTGTTTCCAGGGTTACTGACTGCCCTGTTTCCGGGGTAACTGACTGCCCTGTTTCCAGGGTAACTGATAACCCTGTTTCCGGGATAACTGACTGCCCTGTTTCCGGGGTAACTGACTGCCCTGTTTCCAGGGTAACTGATAACCCCATTTCCGGGATAACTGACTGCCCTGTTTCCGGGATAACTGACTGCCCTGTTTCCAGGGTAACTGACTTCGCTGTTTGCGGGGTAACTGACTGCCCTGTTTCCAGGATAACTGACTGCCCTGTTTCCAGGATAACTGATCACCCTGTTTCCGGGGTAACTGACTGCCCGGTTTCCGGGATAACTGACCGCCCTGTTTCCAGGATAACTGATCACCCTGTTTCCGGGATAACTAACTGCCCTGTTTCCAGGGTAACTGATCACCCTGTTTCCGGGATAACTGACTGCCCTGTTTCCAGGGTAATTGACTGCCCAGTTTCCAGGGTAACTGACTGCCCTGTTTCCGGGGTAACTGATTGCCCTGTTTCCGGGGTAACTGACTGCCCTGTTTCCAGGGTAACTGACTGCCCCGTTTCCAGAGTAACTGAATACCCTGTTTCTAGGGTAACTGACTGCCCTGTTTCCGGGATAACTGACTGCCCTGTTTCCAGGGTAATTGACTGCCCAGTTTCCAGGGTAACTGACTGCCCTGTTTCCGGGGTAACTGACTGCCCTGTTTCCAGGGTAACTGACTGCCCAGTTTCCAGAGTAACTGAATACCCTGTTTCCAGGGTAACTGACTGCCCTGTTTCCGGGATAACTGACTGCCCTGTTTCCAGGGTAACTGACTGCCCTGTTTCCGGGGTAACTGACTGCCCTGTTTCCAGGGTAACTGATCAACCTGTTTCCGGCATAACTGACTGCCCTGTTCCCGGGATAACTGACTGCCCTGTTTCCAGGGTAACTGACTGCCCTGTTTCCGGGGTAACTGACTGCCCTGTTTCCAGGCTACCTGACGTCCCTGTTTCCGGGATAACTGACTGCCCTGTTTCCGGGGTAACTGACTGCCCTGTTTCCAGGGTAACTGATAACCCTGTTTCCGGGATAACTGACTGCCCTGTTTCCGGGATAACTGACTGCCCTGTTTCCACGGTAACTGACTTCGCTGTTTGCGGGGTAACTGACTGCCCTGTTTCCAGGATAACTGACTGCCCTGTTTCCAGGATAACTGATCACCCTGTTTCCGGGGTAACTGACTGCCATGTTTCCAGGGTAACTGACTGCCCAGTTTCCAGAGTAACTGAATAACCTGTTTCCAGGGTAACAGATCACCCTGTTTCCGGGATAACTGACTGTCCTGTTTCCAAGATAACTGACTGCCCTCTTTCCAGGGTAACTGACTGCCCTGTTTCCGGGGTAACTGACTGCCCTGTTTCCAGGCTAACTGACTTCCCTGTTTCCAGGATAACTGATCACCCTGTTTCCGGGGTAACTGACTGCCCTCTTTCCGGGTTAACTGACCGCCCTGTTTCCAGGATAACTGATCACCCTGTTTCCGGGGTAACTGACCACCCTGTTACCAGGGTCACTGACCACCCTGTTTCCAGGATAACTGACTCCCCTGTTTCCAGGGTAACTGACTGCCCTGTTTCCGGGGTAACTGACCGCCCTGTTTCCAGGATAACTGACCTACCTATTTCCGGGGTAACTGACCGCCCTGTTTCCAGGATAACAGACTGCCCTGTTTCCAGGTTAACTGACTGCCCTGTTTCCAGGGTAACTGACTGCCCTGTTTCCAGGGGAACTGACTGCCCTGTTTCCGGGGTAACTGATCACCCTGTTTCCGGGGTAACTGACTAACCAGTTTCCAGGGTGACTGACTGCCCTGTTTCCAGGGTAACTGACTGCCCAGTTTCCGGGGTAACTGACTGCCCTGTTTCCTGGGTAACTGACCGCCCTGTTTCCAGGATAACTGATCAACTGTTTCCGGGGTAACTGACCACCCTGTTTCCAGGGTCACTGACCACCCTGCTTCCAGGATAACTGAAAGCCCTGTTTCCAGGATAACTGATCTCCCTGTTTCCGGGGTAACTGATCACCCTGTTTCCGGGTAACAGACTGCCCTGTTTCCAGGGTCACTGACCACCCTGTTTCCAGGGTAACTGACTCCCCTACTTCCAGGGTAACTGATCTCCCTGTTTCCGGGGTAACTGATCACCCTGTTTCCGGGTAACTGACTGCCCTGTTTCCAGGGTCACTGACCACCCTGTTTCCAGGATAACTGACTCCCCTACTTCCAGGGTAACTGACTGCCCTGTTTCCGGGGTAACTGACCGCCCTGTTTCCAGGATAACTGATCACCCTGTTTCCAGGGTAACTGACCATGCTGTTTCCAGGGTAAATGACTGCCCAGTTTCCAGGGTAACTGACTGCCCTGTTTCCGGGGTAACAGATCTCCCTGTTTCCGGGGTAACTGACCGCCCAGTTTCCAGGATAACTGACCGCCCCATTTACCGGGGTAAATGACCGCACTGTTTCCAGGATAACTGACTGCCCTGTTTCCGGGATAACTGACTGCCCTGTTTACTGGATAACTGACCACCCTGTTTCCAGGATAACTGACTGCCCTGTTTCCGGGATAACTAACTGCCCTGTTTCCAGGGTAACTGACTGCCCTGTTTCCGGGATAACTGACTGCCCTGTTTCCAGGGTAACTGATAACCCTGTTTCCGGGATAACTGACTGCCCTGTTTCCAGGGTAATAGACTGCCCAGTTTCCAGGGTAACTGACTGCCCTGTTTCCGGGGTAACTGACTGCCCTGTTTCCGGGGTAACTGACTGCCCTCTTTCCGGGTTAACTGACCGCCCTGTTTCCAGGATAACTGATCACCCTGTTTCCGGGGTAACTGACCACCCTGTTTCCAGGGTCACTGACCACCCTGTTTCCAGGATAACTGACTCCCCTGTTTCGAGGGTAACTGACTGCCCTGTTTCCGGGGTAACTGACCGCCCTGTTTCCAGGATAACTGACCTACCTATTTCCGGGGTAACTGACCGCCCTGTTTCCAGGATAACAGACTGCCCTGTTTCCAGGTTAACTGACTGCCCTGTTTCCAGGGTAACTGACTGCCCTGTTTCCAGGGGAACTCACTGCCCTGTTTCCGGGGTAACTGATCACCCTGTTTCCGGGGTAACTGACTAACCAGTTTCCAGGGTGACTGACTGCCCTGTTTCCAGGGTAACTGACTGCCCAGTTTCCGGGGTAACTGACTGCCCTGTTTCCTGGGTAACTGACTGCCCTGCTTCCGGGGTAACTGACTGCCCTGTTTCCAGATTAACTGACTGACCTGTTTCCAGGATAACTGATCACCCTGTTTCCGGGGTAACTGACTGCCCTGTTTCCGGGGTAACTGATCACCCTGTTTCCAGGGTAACTGACTGCCCAGTTTCCAGAGTAACTGAATAACCTGTTTCCAGGGTAACAGATCACCCTGTTTCCGGGATAACTGACTGCCCTGTTTCCAAGATAACTGACTGCCCTCTTTCCAGGGTAACTGACTGCCCTGTTTCCGGGGTAACTGACTGCCCTGTTTCCAGGCTAACTGACTTCCCTGTTTCCAGGATAACTGATCACCCTGTTTCCGGGGTAACTGACTGCCCTCTTTCCGGGTTAACTGACCGCCCTGTTTCCAGGATAACTGATCACCCTGTTTCCGGGGTAACTGACCACCCTGTTACCAGGGTCACTGACCACCCTGTTTCCAGGATAACTGACTCCCCTGTTTCCAGGGTAACTGACTGCCCTGTTTCCGGGGTAACTGACCGCCCTGTTTCCAGGATAACTGACCTACCTATTTCCGGGGTAACTGACCGCCCTGTTTCCAGGATAACAGACTGCCCTGTTTCCAGGTTAACTGACTGCCCTGTTTCCAGGGTAACTGACTGCCCTGTTTCCAGGGGAACTGACTGCCCTGTTTCCGGGGTAACTGATCACCCTGTTTCCGGGGTAACTGACTAACCAGTTTCCAGGGTGACTGACTGCCCTGTTTCCAGGGTAACTGACTGCCCAGTTTCCGGGGTAACTGACTGCCCTGTTTCCTGGGTAACTGACCGCCCTGTTTCCAGGATAACTGATCAACTGTTTCCGGGGTAACTGACCACCCTGTTTCCAGGGTCACTGACCACCCTGCTTCCAGGATAACTGAAAGCCCTGTTTCCAGGATAACTGATCTCCCTGTTTCCGGGGTAACTGATCACCCTGTTTCCGGGTAACAGACTGCCCTGTTTCCAGGGTCACTGACCACCCTGTTTCCAGGGTAACTGACTCCCCTACTTCCAGGGTAACTGATCTCCCTGTTTCCGGGGTAACTGATCACCCTGTTTCCGGGTAACTGACTGCCCTGTTTCCAGGGTCACTGACCACCCTGTTTCCAGGATAACTGACTCCCCTACTTCCAGGGTAACTGACTGCCCTGTTTCCGGGGTAACTGACCGCCCTGTTTCCAGGATAACTGATCACCCTGTTTCCAGGGTAACTGACCATGCTGTTTCCAGGGTAAATGACTGCCCAGTTTCCAGGGTAACTGACTGCCCTGTTTCCGGGGTAACAGATCTCCCTGTTTCCGGGGTAACTGACCGCCCAGTTTCCAGGATAACTGACCGCCCCATTTACCGGGGTAAATGACCGCCCTGTTTCCAGGATAACTGACTGCCCTGTTTCCGGGATAACTGACTGCCCTGTTTACTGGATAACTGACCACCCTGTTTCCAGGATAACTGACTGCCCTGTTTCCGGGATAACTAACTGCCCTGTTTCCAGGGTAACTGACTGCCCTGTTTCCGGGATAACTGACTGCCCTGTTTCCAGGGTAACTGATAACCCTGTTTCCGGGATAACTGACTGCCCTGTTTCCAGGGTAATAGACTGCCCAGTTTCCAGGGTAACTGACTGCCCTGTTTCCGGGGTAACTGACTGCCCTGTTTCCGGGGTAACTGACTGCCCTCTTTCCGGGTTAACTGACCGCCCTGTTTCCAGGATAACTGATCACCCTGTTTCCGGGGTAACTGACCACCCTGTTTCCAGGGTCACTGACCACCCTGTTTCCAGGATAACTGACTCCCCTGTTTCGAGGGTAACTGACTGCCCTGTTTCCGGGGTAACTGACCGCCCTGTTTCCAGGATAACTGACCTACCTATTTCCGGGGTAACTGACCGCCCTGTTTCCAGGATAACAGACTGCCCTGTTTCCAGGTTAACTGACTGCCCTGTTTCCAGGGTAACTGACTGCCCTGTTTCCAGGGGAACTCACTGCCCTGTTTCCGGGGTAACTGATCACCCTGTTTCCGGGGTAACTGACTAACCAGTTTCCAGGGTGACTGACTGCCCTGTTTCCAGGGTAACTGACTGCCCAGTTTCCGGGGTAACTGACTGCCCTGTTTCCTGGGTAACTGACTGCCCTGCTTCCGGGGTAACTGACTGCCCTGTTTCCAGATTAACTGACTGACCTGTTTCCAGGATAACTGATCACCCTGTTTCCGGGGTAACTGACTGCCCTGTTTCCGGGGTAACTGACCGCCCTGTTTCCAGGATAACTGATCACCCTGTTTCCGGGGTAACTGACCACCCTGTTTCCAGGGTCACTGACCACCCTGATTCCAGGATAACTGAAAGCCCTGCTTCCAGGATAACTGACCTCCCTGTTTCCGGGGTAACTGATCACCCTGTTTCCGGGTAACTGACTGCCCTGTTTCCAGGGTCACTGACCACCCTGTTTCCAGGATAACTGACTCCCCTGCTTCCAGGGTAACTGACTGCCCTATTTCCGGGGCAACTGACCGCCCTGTTTCCAGGATAACTGATCACCCTGTTTCCAGGGTAACTGACCATCCAGTTTCCAGGGTAACTGACTGCCCTGTTTCCGGGGTAACAGATCTCGCTGTTTCCGGGGTAACTGACCGTCCGGTTTCCAGGATAACTGACCGCCCCATTTACCGGGGTAAATGACCGCCCTGTTTCCAGGATAACTGACTGCCCTGTTTCCGGGATAACTGACTGCCCTGTTTACTGGATAACTGACCGCCCTGTTACCAGGTTAACTGACTGCCCTGTTTCCGGGATAACTAACTGCCCTGTTTCCAGGGTAACTGACTGCCCTGTTTCCGGGATAACTGACTGCCCTGTTTCCAGGGTAACTGATAACCCTGTTTCCGGGGTAACTGACTGCCCTGTTTCCAGGGTAATTGACTGCCCAGTTTCCAGGGTAACTGACTGCCCTGTTTCCGGGGTAACTGACTGCCCTGTTTCCGGGGTAACTGACTGCCCTGTTTCCAGGGTAACTGACTGCCCCGTTTCCTGAGTAACTGAATACCCTGTTTCTCGGGTAACTGACTGCCCTGTTTCCGGGATAACTGACTGCCCTGTTTCCAGGGTAACTGACTGCCCTGTTTCCGGTGTAACTGACTGCCCTGTTTCCAGGGTAACTGATAACCCTGTTTCCGGGATAACTGACTGCCCTGTTTCCGGGATAACTGACTGCCCTGTTTCCAGGGTAACTGACTTCGCTGTTTCCGGGGTAACTGACTGCCCTGTTTCCAGGATAACTGACTGCCCTGTTTCCAGGATAACTGATCACCCTGTTTCCGGGGTAACTGACTGCCCGGTTTCCGGGATAACTGACCGCCCTGTTTCCAGGATAACTGATCACCCTGTTTCCGGGGTAACTGACCACCCTGTTTCCATGGTCACTGACCACCCTGTTTCCAGGATAACTGACTCCCCTGTTTCCAGGATAACTGACTGCCCCGTTTCCTGAGTAACTGAATACCCTGTTTCTAGGGTAACTGACTGCCCTGTTTCCGGGATAACTGACTGCCCTGTTTCCAGGGTTACTGACTGCCCTGTTTCCGGGGTAACTGACTGCCCTGTTTCCAGGGTAACTGATAACCCTGTTTCCGGGATAACTGACTGCCCTGTTTCCGGGGTAACTGACTGCCCTGTTTCCAGGGTAACTGATAACCCCATTTCCGGGATAACTGACTGCCCTGTTTCCAGGGTAACTGACTTCGCTGTTTGCGGGGTAACTGACTGCCCTGTTTCCAGGATAACTGACTGCCCAGTTTCCAGGATAACTGATCACCCTGTTTCCGGGGTAACTGACTGCCCGGTTTCCGGGATAACTGACCGCCCTGTTTCCAGGATAACTGATCACCCTGTTTCCGGGATAACTGACCGCCCTGTTTCCAGGATAACTGATCACCCTGTTTCCGGGATAACTAACTGCCCTGTTTCCAGGGTAACTGATCACCCTGTTTCCGGGATAACTGACTGCCCTGTTTCCAGGGTAATTGACTGCCCAGTTTCCAGGGTAACTGACTGCCCTGTTTCCGGGGTAACTGATTGCCCTGTTTCCGGGGTAACTGACTGCCCTGTTTCCAGGGTAACTGACTGCCCCGTTTCCAGAGTAACTGAATACCCTGTTTCTAGGGTAACTGAGAACCCTGTTTCCGGGATAACTGACTGCCCTGTTTCCAGGGTAATTGACTGCCCAGTTTCCAGGGTAACTGACTGCCCTGTTTCCGGGGTAACTGACTGCCCTGTTTCCAGGGTAACTGACTGCCCAGTTTCCAGAGTAACTGAATACCCAGTTTCCAGGGTAACTGACTGCCCTGTTTCCGGGATAACTGACTGCCCTGTTTCCAGGGTAACTGACTGCCCTGTTTCCGGGGTAACTGACTGCCCTGTTTCCAGGGTAACTGATCAACCTGTTTCCGGCATAACTGACTGCCCTGTTCCCGGGATAACTGACTGCCCTGTTTCCAGGGTAACTGACTGCCCTGTTTCCGGGGTAACTGACTGCCCTGTTTCCAGGCTAACTGACGTCCCTGTTTCCGGGATAACTGACTGCCCTGTTTCCGGGTTAACTGACTGCCCTGTTTCCAGGGTAACTGATAACCCTGTTTCCGGGATAACTGACTGCCCTGTTTCCGGGATAACTGACTGCCCTGTTTCCACGGTAACTGACTTCGCTGTTTGCGGGGTAAATGACTGCCCTGTTTCCAGGATAACTGACTGCCCTGTTTCCAGGATAACTGATCACCCTGTTTCCGGGGTAACTGACTGCCCTGTTTCCAGGGTAACTGACTGCCCAGTTTCCAGAGTAACTGAATAACCTGTTTCCAGGGTAACAGATCACCCTGTTTCCGGGATAACTGACTGCCCTGTTTCCAAGATAACTGACTGCCCTCTTTCCAGGGTAACTGACTGCCCTGTTTCCGGGGTAACTGACTGCCCTGTTTCCAGGCTAACTGACTTCCCTGTTTCCAGGATAACTGATCACCCTGTTTCCGGGGTAACTGACTGCCCTCTTTCCGGGTTAACTGACCGCCCTGTTTCCAGGATAACTGATCACCCTGTTTCCGGGGTAACTGACCACCCTGTTACCAGGGTCACTGACCACCCTGTTTCCAGGATAACTGACTCCCCTGTTTCCAGGGTAACTGACTGCCCTGTTTCCGGGGTAACTGACCGCCCTGTTTCCAGGATAACTGACCTACCTATTTCCGGGGTAACTGACCGCCCTGTTTCCGGGGTAACTGACTAACCAGTTTCCAGGGTGACTGACTGCCCTGTTTCCAGGGTAACTGACTGCCCAGTTTCCGGGGTAACTGACTGCCCTGTTTCCTGGGTAACTGACCGCCCTGTTTCCAGGATAACTGATCAACTGTTTCCGGGGTAACTGACCACCCTGTTTCCAGGGTCACTGACCACCCTGCTTCCAGGATCACTGAAAGCCCTGTTTCCAGGATAACTGATCTCCCTGTTTCCGGGGTAACTGATCACCCTGTTTCCGGGTAACTGACTGCCCTGTTTCCAGGGTCACTGACCACCCTGTTTCCAGGGTAACTGACTCCCCTACTTCCAGGGTAACTGATCTCCCTGTTTCCGGGGTAACTGATCACCCTGTTTCCGGGTAACTGACTGCCCTGTTTCCAGGGTCACTGACCACCCTGTTTCCAGGATAACTGACTCCCCTACTTCCAGGGGAACTGACTGCCCTGTTTCCGGGGTAACTGACCGCCCTGTTTCCAGGATAACTGATCACCCTGTTTCCAGGGTAACTGACCATGCTGTTTCCAGGGTAAATGACTGCCCAGTTTCCAGGGTAACTGACTGCCCTGTTTCCGGGGTAACAGATCTCCCTGTTTCCGGGGTAACTGACCGCCCAGTTTCCAGGATAACTGACCGCCCCATTTACCGGGGTAAATGACCGCCCTGTTTCCAGGATAACTGACTGCCCTGTTTCCGGGATAACTGACTGCCCTGTTTACTGGATAACTGACCACCCTGTTTCCAGGATAACTGACTGCCCTGTTTCCGGGATAACTAACTGCCCTGTTTCCAGGGTAACTGACTGCCCTGTTTCCGGGATAACTGACTGCCCTGTTTCCAGGGTAACTGATAACCCTGTTTCCGGGATAACTGACTGCCCTGTTTCCAGGGTAATAGACTGCCCAGTTTCCAGGGTAACTGACTGCCCTGTTTCCGGGGTAACTGACTGCCCTCTTTCCGGGTTAACTGACCGCCCTGTTTCCAGGATAACTGATCACCCTGTTTCCGGGGTAACTGACCACCCTGTTTCCAGGGTCACTGACCACCCTGTTTCCAGGATAACTGACTCCCCTGTTTCGAGGGTAACTGACTGCCCTGTTTCCGGGGTAACTGACCGCCCTGTTTCCAGGATAACTGACCTACCTATTTCCGGGGTAACTGACCGCCCTGTTTCCAGGATAACAGACTGCCCTGTTTCCAGGTTAACTGACTGCCCTGTTTCCAGGGTAACTGACTGCCCTGTTTCCAGGGGAACTCACTGCCCTGTTTCCGGGGTAACTGATCACCCTGTTTCCGGGGTAACTGACTAACCAGTTTCCAGGGTGACTGACTGCCCTGTTTCCAGGGTAACTGACTGCCCAGTTTCCGGGGTAACTGACTGCCCTGTTTCCTGGGTAACTGACTGCCCTGCTTCCGGGGTAACTGACTGCCCTGTTTCCAGATTAAATGACTGACCTGTTTCCAGGATAACTGATCACCCTGTTTCCGGGGTAACTGACTGCCCTGTTTCCGGGGTAACTGACCGCCCTGTTTCCAGGATAACTGATCACCCTGTTTCCGGGGTAACTGACCACCCTGTTTCCAGGGTCACTGACCACCCTGATTCCAGGATAACTGAAAGCCCTGCTTCCAGGATAACTGACCTCCCTGTTTCCGGGGTAACTGATCACCCTGTTTCCGGGTAACTGACTGCCCTGTTTCCAGGGTCACTGACCACCCTGTTTCCAGGATAACTGACTCCCCTGCTTCCAGGGTAACTGACTGCCCTATTTCCGGGGTAACTGACCGCCCTGTTTCCAGGATAACTGATCACCCTGTTTCCAGGGTAACTGACCATCCTGTTTCCAGGGTAAATGACTGCCCAGTTTCCAGGGTAACTGACTGCCCTGTTTCCGGGGTAACAGATCTCGCTGTTTCCGGGGTAACTGACCGTCCGGTTTCCAGGATAACTGACCGCCCCATTTACCGGGGTAAATGACCGCCCTGTTTCCAGGATAACTGACTGCCCTGTTTCCGGGATAACTGACTGCCCTGTTTACTGGATAACTGACCGCCCTGTTTCCAGGTTAACTGACTGCCCTGTTTCCGGGATAACTAACTGCCCTGTTTCCAGGGTAACTGACTGCCCTGTTTCCGGGATAACTGACTGCCCTGTTTCCAGGGTAACTGATAACCCTGTTTCCGGGGTAACTGACTGCCCTGTTTCCAGGGTAATTGACTGCCCAGATTCCTGGGTAACTGACTGCCCTGTTTCCGGGGTAACTGACTGCCCTGTTTCCGGGATAACTGACTGCCCTGTTTCCAGGGTAACTGACTGCCCTGTTTCCGGTGTAACTGACTGCCCTGTTTCCAGGGTAACTGATAACCCTGTTTCCGGGATAACTGACTGCCCTGTTTCCGGGATAACTGACTGCCCTGTTTCCAGGGTAACTGACTTCGCTGTTTCCGGGGTAACTGACTGCCCTGTTTCCAGGATAACTGACTGCCCTGTTTCCAGGATAACTGATCACCCTGTTTCCGGGGTAACTGACTGCCCGGTTTCCGGGATAACTGACCGCCCTGTTTCCAGGATAACTGATCACCCTGTTTCCGGGGTAACTGACCACCCTGTTTCCAGGGTCACTGACCACCCTGTTTCCAGGATAACTGACTCCCCTGTTTCCAGGATAACTGAAAGCCCTGTTTCCAGGATAACTGATCTCCCTGTTTCCGGGGTAACTGATCACCCTGTTTCCGGGTAACTGACTGCCCTGTTTCCAGGGTCACTGACCACCCTGTTTCCAGGATAACTGACTCACCTGTTTCCAGGGTAACTGACTGCCCTGTTTCCGGGGTAACTGACCGCCCTGTTTCCAGGATAACTGATCACCCTGTTTCCAGGGTAACTGACCATCCTGTTTCCAGGGTAAATGACTGCCCAGTTTCCGGGGTAACTGACTGCCCTGTTTCCGTGGTAACAGATCTCCCTGTTTCCAGGATAACTGACCGCCCCATTTACCGGGGTAAATGACCGCCCTGTTTCCAGGATAACTGACTGCCCTGTTTCCGGGATAACTGACTGCCCTGTTTACTGGATAACTGACCGCCCTGTTTCCAGGTTAACTGACTGCCCTGTTTCCGGGATAACTAACTGCCCTGTTTCCAGGGTAACTGACTGCCCTGTTTCCGGGATAACTGACTGCCCTGTTTCCAGGGTAACTGATAACCCTGTTTCCGGGATAACTGACTGCCCTGTTTCCAGGGTGATTGACTGCCCAGTTTCCAGGGTAACTGACTGCCCTGTTTCCGGGGTAACTGACTGCCCTGTTTCCAGGTTAACTGATTGCCCCGTTTCCAGAGTAACTGAATACCCTGTTTCTAGGGTAACTGACTGCCCTGTTTCCGGGATAACTGACTGCCCTGTTTCCAGGGTTACTGACTGCCCTGTTTCCGGGGTAACTGACTGCCCTGTTTCCAGGGTAACTGATCACCCTGTTTCCGGGATAACTGACTGCCCTCTTTCCGGGATAACTGACTGCCCTGTTTCCAGGGTAACTGACTGCCCTGTTTCCGGGGTAACTGACTGCCCTGTTTCCAGGCTAACTGACTGCCCTGTTTCCAGGATAACTGATCACCCTGTTTCCGGGGTAACTGACTGCCCTGTTTCCGGGATAACTGACCGCCCTGTTTCCAGGAAAAGCTGATCACCCTGTTTCCGGGGTAACTGACCACCCTGTTTCCAGGGTCACTGACTACCCTGTTTCCAGGATAACTGACTCCACTGTTTCCAGTGTAACTGACTGCCCTGTATCCGGGGTAACTGACCGCCCTATTTCCAGGACAACTGACCTACCTCTTTCCGGGGTAACTGACCGCCCTGTTTCCAGGCTAACTGACTGCCCTGTTTCCAGGGGAACTGACTGCCCTGTTTCCGGGGTAACTGATCACCCTGTTTCCGGGCTAACTGACTAACCAGTTTCCAGGATGACTGACTGCCCTGTTTCCAGGGTAACTGACTGCCCAGTTTCCGGGGTAACTGACTGACCTGTTTCCTGGGTAACTCACTGCGCTGCTTCCGGGGTAACTGACTGCCCTGTTTCCAGGTTAACTGACTGCCCAGTTTCCAGGGTAACTGATCACCCTTTTTCCGGGATAACTGACTGCCCTGTTTCCGGGATAACTGACTGCCCTGTTTCCAGGGTAACTGATCACCCTGTTTCCGGGATAACTGACTCCCCTGTTTCCAGGGTAACTGATCACTCTGTTTCCGGGGTAACTGACCACCCTATTTCCGGGGCAAATGACTAATCTGTTTCCAGGGTTACTGACCACCCTGTTTCTGGGGTAACTGACTGCCCTGTTTCCGGGCTAACTGACTGCCCTGTTTCCAGGATAACTGATCACCCTGTTTCCAGTGTAACTGACCATCCTGTTTCCAGGGTAACTGACTGCCCTGTTTCCGGGGTAACAGATCTCCCTGTTTCCGGGGTAACTGACCGCCCTGTTTCCAGGATAACTGACTGCCCAGTTTCCAGGGTAACTGATCACCCTGTTTCCGGGATAACTGACTGCACTTTTTCCGGGAGAAATGACTGCCCTGTTGCCAGGGTAACTGACGGCCCTGTTTCCGGGGTAACTGACTGCCCTGTTTCCGGGGTAACTGATCTCCCTCTTTCCGGGATAACTGACCGCCCTGTTTCCAGGATAACTGACCTACCTATTTCCGGGGTAACCGACCTCCCTGTTTCCAGGATAAGTGACTGCCCTGTTTCCAGGTTAACTGACTGCCCTGTTGCCAGGGTAACTGACTGCCCTGTTTCCAGGGGAACTGACTGCCCTGTTTCCGGGGTAACTGATCACACTGTTTCCGGGGTAACTGACTAACCAGTTTCCAGGGTGACTGACTGCCCTGTTTCCAGGGTAACTGACTGCCCAGTTTCCGGGGTAACTGACTGCCCTGTTTCCTGGGTAACTGACTGCCCTGCTTCCGGGGTAACTGACTGCCCTGTTTCCAGGCTAACAGACTGCCCTGTTTCCAGGATAACTGATCACCCTGTTTCCGGGGTAACTGACTGCCCTGTTTCCGGGGTAACTGACCGCCCTGTTTCCAGGATAACTGATCACCCTGTTTCCGGGGTAACTGACCACCCTGTTTCCAGGGTCACTGACCACCCTGTTTCCAGGATAACTGAAAGCCCTGTTTCCAGGGTAACTGATCTCCCCGTTTCCGGGTAGCTGAATGCCCTGTTTCCAGGGTAACTGATCTCCCTGTTTCCAGGGTAACTGATCACCCTGTTTCCGGGGTAACTGACTGCCCTGTTTCCAGGGTAACTGACTGCCCTGTTTCCGGGGTAACTGACTGCCCTGTTTCCAGGATAACTGATCACTCTGTTTCCGGGGTAACTGACCACCCTGTTTCCGGGGTAACTGACTAATCTGTTCCCAGGGTTACTGACCGCCCTGTTTCTGGGGTAACTGACTGCCCTGTTTCCGGGGTAACTGACCGCCCTGTTTCCAGGATAACTGATCACCCTGTTTCCAGTGTAACTGACCATCCTGTTTCCAGGGTAACTGACTGCCCAGTTTCCAGGGTAACTGACTGCCCTGTTTCCGGGGTAACAGATGTCCCTGTTTCCGGGGTAACTGACCGCCCTGTTTCCAGGATAACTGACCGCCCTATTTCCGGGATAACTGACTGCCCTGTTTACTGGATAACTGACCGCCCTGTTTCCGGGATAACTGACTGCCCTGTTTCCAGGGTAACTGATAACCCCGATTCCGGGATAACTGACTGCGCTGTTTCCAGGGTAACTGACTGCCCAGTTTCCAGGGTAACTGACTGTCCTGTTTCCGGGGTAACTGACTGCCCTGTTTCCAGGGTAACTGACTGCCCAGTTTCCAGAGTAACTGAACACCCTGTTTCCAGGGTAACTGACTGCCCTGTTTCCGGGATAACTGACTGCCCTGTTTCCAGGGTAACTGACTGCCCTGTTTCCGGGATAACTGACTACCCTGTTTCCGGGATAACTGACTGCCCTGTTTCCAGGGTAACTGACTGCCCTGTTTCCGGGGTAACTGACTGCCCTGTTTCCAGGCTAACTGACGGCCCTGTTTCCAGGATAACTGATCACCCTGTTTCCAGGATAACTGACTCCCCTGTTTCCAGTGTAACTGACTGACCTGTTTCCGGGGTAACTGACCGCCCTGTTTCCAGGATAACTGACCTATCTATTTCCGGGGTAACTGACCGCCCTGTTTCCAGGATAACTGACTGCCCTGTTTCCAGGTTAACTGACTGCCCTGTTTCCAGGGTAACTGACTGCCCTGTTTCCGGGGTAACTGACCGCCCTGTTTCCAGGATAACAGATCACCCTGTTTCCGGAGTAACTGACCATCCTGTTTCCAGGGTCACTGACCACCCTGTTTCCAGGATAACTGAAAGCCCTGTTTCCAGGGTAACTGACTGCCCTGTTTCCGGGAAAACTGTCTGCCCTGTTTCCTGGGTAACTGACTGCCCTGCTTCCGGGGTAACTGACTGGCTTGTTTCCAGGGTAACTGACTGCCCAGTTTCCAGGGTAACTGATCACCCTTTTTCCGGGATAACTGACTGCCCTGTTTCCGGGATAACTGACTGCCCTGTTTCCAGGGTAACTGATCACCCTGTTTCCGGGATAACTGTCTGCCCTGTTTCCGGGATAACTGACTGCCCAGTTTCCAGGGTAACTGACTGCCCTGTTTCCGGGGTAACTGACTGCCCTGTTTCCAGGGTAAATGACTGCCCAGTTTCCAGGGTAACTGATCACCCTGTTTCCGGGAGAAATGACTGCCCTGTTTCCAGGGTAACTGACTGCCCTGCTTCCGGGGTAACTGAATGCCCTGTTTCCAGGGTAACTGATCACCCTGTTTCCGGGATAACTGACTGCCCTGTTTCCGGGATAACTGACTGCCCTGTTTCCAGGGTAACTGACTTACCCTGTTTGCGGGGTAACTGACTGCCCTGTTTCCAGGCTAACTGACTGCCCTGTTTCCAGGATAACTGGTCACCCTGTTTCCGGGGTAACTGACTGCCCTGTTTCCGAGGTAACTGACCGCCCTGTTTCCAGGGTCACTGACCACCCTGTTTCCAGGATAACTGAAAGTGCTGTTTCCAGGGTAACTGATCTCCCTGTTTCCGGGGTAACTGATCACCCTGTTTCCGGGTAACTGACTGCCCTGTTTCCAGGGTAACTGACTGCCCTGCTTCCGGGGTAACTGACTGCCCTGTTTCCAGGCTAACTGACCGCCCTGTTTCCAGGATAACTGACCTATCTATTTCCGGGGTAACTGACCGCCCTGTTTCCAGGATAACTGACTGCCCTGTTTCCAGGTTAACTGACTGCCCTGTTTCCAGGGTAACTGACTGCCCTGTTTCCGGGGTAACTGACCGCCCTGTTTCCAGGATAACAGATCACCCTGTTTCCGGAGTAACTGACCATCCTGTTTCCAGGGTCACTGACCACCCTGTTTCCAGGATAACTGAAAGCCCTGTTTCCAGGGTAACTGACTGCCCTGTTTCCGGGAAAACTGTCTGCCCTGTTTCCTGGGTAACTGACTGCCCTGCTTCCGGGGTAACTGACTGGCTTGTTTCCAGGGTAACTGACTGCCCAGTTTCCAGGGTAACTGATCACCCTTTTTCCGGGATAACTGACTGCCCTGTTTCCGGGATAACTGACTGCCCTGTTTCCAGGGTAACTGATCACCCTGTTTCCGGGATAACTGTCTGCCCTGTTTCCGGGATAACTGACTGCCCAGATTCCAGGGTAACAGACTGCCCTGTTTCCGGGGTAACTGACTGCCCAGTTTCCAGGGTAACTGATCACCCTGTTTCCGGGAGAAATGACTGCCCTGTTTCCAGGGTAACTGACTGCCCTGCTTCCGGGGTAACTGACTGCCCTGTTTCCAGGGAAACTGATCACCCTGTTTCCGGGATAACTGACTGCCCTGTTTCCGGGATAACTGACTGCCCTGTTTCCAGGGTAACTGACTTACCCTGTTTAAGGGGTAACTGACTGCCCTGTTTCCAGGCTAACTGACTGCCCTGTTTCCAGGATAACTGGTCACCCTGTTTCCGGGGTAACTGACTGCCCTGTTTCCGGGGTAACTGACCGCCCTGTTTCCAGGGTCACTGACCACCCTGTTTCCAGGATAACTGAAAGTGCTGTTTCCAGGGTAACTGATCTCCCTGTTTCCGGGGTAACTGATCACCCTGTTTCCGGGTAACTGACCGCCCTGTTTCCAGGATAACTGATCACCCTGTTTCCGGGGTAACTGACCACCCTGTTTCCAGGGTCACTGACCACCCTGTTTCCAGGATAACTGAAAGCCCTGTTTCCAGGGTAACTGATCTCCCCGTTTCCGGGTAGCTGAATGCCCTGTTTGCAGGGTAACTGATCTCCCTGTTTCCAGGGTAACTGATCACCCTGTTTCCGGGGTAACTGAATGCCCTGTTTCCAGGATAACTGACTGCCCTGTTTCCGGGGTAACTGACTGCCCTGTTTCCAGGATAACTGATCACTCTGTTTCCGGGGTAACTGACCACCCTGTTTCCGGGGTAACTGACTAATCTGTTCCCAGGGTTACTGACCGCCCTGTTTCTGGGGTAACTGACTGCCCTGTTTCCGGGGTAACTGACCGCCCTGTTTCCAGGATAACTGATCACCCTGTTTCCAGTGTAACTGACCATCCTGTTTCCAGGGTAACTGACTGCCCAGTTTCCAGGGTAACTGACTGCCCTGTTTCCGGGGTAACAGATGTCCCTGTTTCCGGGGTAACTGACCGCCCTGTTTCCAGGATAACTGACCGCCATATTTCCGGGATAACTGACTGCCCTGTTTCCAGGGTAACTGATAACCCCGATTCCGGGATAACTGACTGCGCTGTTTCCAGGGTAACTGACTGCCCAGTTTCCAGGGTAACTGACTGCCCTGTTTCCGGGGTAACTGACTGCCCTGTTTCCAGGGTAACTGACTGCCCAGTTTCCAGAGTAACTGAACACCCTGTTTCCAGGGTAACTGACTGCCCTGTTTCCGGGATAACTGACTGCCCTGTTTCCAGGGTAACTGACTGCCCTGTTTCCGGGATAACTGACTACCCTGTTTCCGGGATAACTGACTGCCCTGTTTCCAGGGTAACTGACTGCCCTGTTTCCGGGGTAACTGACTGCCCTGTTTCCAGGCTAACTGACGGCCCTGTTTCCAGGATAACTGATCACCCTGTTTCCAGGATAACTGACTCCCCTGTTTCCAGTGTAACTGACTGACCTGTTTCCGGGGTAACTGACCGCCCTGTTTCCAGGATAACTGACCTATCTATTTCCGGGGTAACTGACCGCCCTGTTTCCAGGATAACTGACTGCCCTGTTTCCAGGTTAACTGACTGCCCTGTTTCCAGGGTAACTGACTGCCCTGTTTCCGGGGTAACTGACCGCCCTGTTTCCAGGATAACAGATCACCCTGTTTCCGGAGTAACTGACCATCCTGTTTCCAGGGTCACTGACCACCCTGTTTCCAGGATAACTGAAAGCCCTGTTTCCAGGGTAACTGACTGCCCTGTTTCCGGGAAAACTGTCTGCCCTGTTTCCTGGGTAACTGACTGCCCTGCTTCCGGGGTAACTGACTGGCTTGTTTCCAGGGTAACTGACTGCCCAGTTTCCAGGGTAACTGATCACCCTTTTTCCGGGATAACTGACTGCCCTGTTTCCGGGATAACTGACTGCCCTGTTTCCAGGGTAACTGATCACCCTGTTTCCGGGATAACTGTCTGCCCTGTTTCCGGGATAACTGACTGCCCAGTTTCCAAGGTAACAGACTGCCCTGTTTCCGGGGTAGCTGACTGCCCTGTTTCCAGGGTAACTGACTGCCCAGCTTCCAGGGTAACTGATCACCCTGTTTCCGGGAGAACTGACTGCCCTGTTTCCGGGAGAAATGACTGCCCTGTTTCCAGGGTAACTGACTGCCCTGCTTCCGGGGTAACTGACCGCCCTGTTTCCGGGATAACTGACAGCCCTGTTTCCAGGGTAACTGACTTACCCTGTTTGCGGGGTAACTGACTGCCCTGTTTCCAGGCTAAATGACTGCCCTGTTTCCAGGGAAACTGATCACCCTGTTTCCGGGATAACTGACTGCCCTGTTTCCGGGATAACTGACTGCCCTGTTTCCAGGGTAACTGACTTACCCTGTTTAAGGGGTAACTGACTGCCCTGTTTCCAGGCTAACTGAGTGCCCTGTTTCCAGGATAACTGGTCACCCTGTTTCCGGGGTAACTGACTGCCCTGTTTCCGGGGTAACTGACCGCCCTGTTTCCAGAGTCACTGACCACCCTGTTTCCAGGATAACTGAAAGTGCTGTTTCCAGGGTAACTGATCTCCCTGTTTCCGGGGTAACTGATCACCCTGTTTCCGGGTAACTGACTGCCCTGTTTCCAGGGTAACTGACTGCCCTGCTTCCGGGGTAACTGACTGCCCTGTTTCCAGGCTAACTGACTGCCCTGTTTCCAGGATAACTGATCACCCTGTTTCCGGGGTAACTGACTGCCCTGTTTCCGGGGTAACTGACCGCCCTGTTTCCAGGATAACTGATCACCCTGTTTCCGGGGTAACTGACCACCCTGTTTCCAGGGTCACTGACCACCCTGTTTCCAGGATAACTGAAAGCCCTGTTTCCAGGGTAACTGATCTCCCCGTTTCCGGGTAGCTGAATGCCCTGTTTCCAGGGTAACTGATCTCCCTGTTTCCAGGGTAACTGATCACCCTGTTTCCAGGGTAACTGACTGCCCTGTTTCCGCGGTAACTGACTGCCCTGTTTCCAGGATAACTGATCACTCTGTTTCCGGGGTAACTGACCACCCTGTTTCCGGGGTAACTGACTAATCTGTTCCCAGGGTTACTGACCGCCCTGTTTCTGGGGTAACTGACTGCCCTGTTTCCGGGGTAACTGACCGCCCTGTTTCCAGGATAACTGATCACCCTGTTTCCAGTGTAACTGACCATCCTGTTTCCAGGGTAACTGACTGCCCAGTTTCCAGGGTAACTGACTGCCCTGTTTCCGGGGTAACAGATGTCCCTGTTTCCGGGGTAACTGACCGCCCTGTTTCCAGGATAACTGACCGCCCTATTTCCGGGATAACTGACTGCCCTGTTTACTGGATAACTGACCGCCCTGTTTCCGGGATAACTGACTGCCCTGTTTCCAGGGTAACTGATAACCCCGATTCCGGGATAACTGACTGCGCTGTTTCCAGGGTAACTGACTGCCCTGTTTCCAGGGTAACTGACTGCCCAGTTTCCAGGGTAACTGATCACCCTGTTTCCGGGAGAACTGACTGCCCTGTTTCCGGGAGAAATGACTGCCCTGTTTCCAGGGTAACTGACTGCCCTGCTTCCGGGGTAACTGACTGCCCAGTTTCCAGGGTAACTGATCACCCTGTTTCCGGGAGAACTGACTGCCCTGTTTCCGGGAGAAATGACTGCCCTGTTTCCAGGGTAACTGACTGCCCTGCTTCCGGGGTAACTGACTGCCCTGTTTCCAGGGTAACTGATCACCCTGTTTCCGGGATAACTGACTGCCCTGTTTCCGGGATAACTGACTGCCCTGTTTCCAGGGTAACTGACTTACCCTGTTTGCGGGGTAACTGACTGCCCTGTTTCCAGGCTAACTGACTGCCCTGTTTCCAGGATAACTGGTCACCCAGTTTCCGGGGTAACTGACTGCCCTGTTTCCGGGGTAACTGACCGCCCTGTTTCCAGGGTCACTGACCACCCTGTTTCCAGGATAACTGAAAGTGCTGTTTCCAGGGTAACTGATCTCCCTGTTTCCGGGGTAACTGATCACCCTGTTTCCGGGTAACTGACTGCCCTGTTTCCAGGGTAACTGACTGCCCTGCTTCCGGGGTAACTGACTGCCCTGTTTCCAGGGTAACTGACTGCCCTGTTTCCAGGATAACTGATCACCCTGTTTCCGGGGTAACTGACTGCCCTGTTTCCGGGGTAACTGACCGCCCTGTTTCCAGGATAACTGATCACCCTGTTTCCGGGGTAACTGACCACCCTGTTTCCAGGGTCACTGACCACCCTGTTTCCAGGATAACTGAAAGCCCTGTTTCCAGGGTAACTGATCTCCCCGTTTCCGGGTAGCTGAATGCCCTGTTTCCAGGGTAACTGATCTCCCTGTTTCCAGGGTAACAGATCACCCTGTTTCCGGGGTAACTGACTGCCCTGTTTCCAGGGTAACTGACTGCCCTGTTTCCGCGGTAACTGACTGCCCTGTTTCCAGGATAACTGATCACTCTGTTTCCGGGGTAACTGACCACCCTGTTTCCGGGGTAACTGACTAATCTGTTCCCAGGTTTACTGACCGCCCTGTTTCTGGGGTAACTGACTGCCCTGTTTCCGGGGTAACTGACCGCCCCTTTTCCAGGATAACTGATCACCCTGTTTCCAGTGTAACTGACCATCCTGTTTCCAGGGTAACTGACTGCCCAGTTTCCAGGGTAACTGATTGCCCTGTTTCCGGGGTAACAGATGTCCCTGTTTCGGGGGTAACTGACCGCCCTGTTTCCAGGATAACTGACCGCCCTATTTCCGGGATAACTGACTGCCCTGTTTACTGGATAACTGACCGCCCTGTTTCCGGGATAACTGACTGCCCTGTTTCCAGGGTAACTGATAACCCCGATTCCGGGATAACTGACTGCGCTGTTTCCAGGGTAACTGACTGCCCAGTTTCCAGGGTAACTGACTGCCCTGTTTCCGGGGTAACTGACTGCCCTGTTTCCAGGGTAACTGACTGCCCAGTTTCCAGAGTAACTGAACACCCTGTTTCCAGGGTAACTGACTGCCCTGTTTCCGGGATAACTGACTGCCCTGTTTCCAGGGTAACTGACTGCCCTGTTTCCGGGATAACTGACTACCCTGTTTCCGGGATAACTGACAGCCCTGTTTCCAGGGTAACTGACTGCCCTGTTTCCGGGGTAACTGACTGCCCTGTTTCCAGGCTAACTGACGGCCCTGTTTCCAGGATAACTGATCACCCTGTTTCCAGGATAACTGACTCCCCTGTTTCCAGTGTAACTGACTGACCTGTTTCCGGGGTAACTGACCGCCCTGTTTCCAGGATAACTGACCTATCTATTTCCGGGGTAACTGACCGCCCTGTTTCCAGGATAACTGACTGCCCTGTTTCCAGGTTAACTGACTGCCCTGTTTCCAGGGTAACTGACTGCCCTGTTTCCGGGGTAACTGACCGCCCTGTTTCCAGGATAACAGATCACCCTGTTTCCGGAGTAACTGACCATCCTGTTTCCAGGGTCACTGACCACCCTGTTTCCAGGATAACTGAAAGCCCTGTTTCCAGGGTAACTGACTGCCCTGTTTCCGGGAAAACTGTCTGCCCTGTTTCCTGGGTAACTGACTGCCCTGTTTCCAGGGTAACTGATCACCCTGTTTCCGGGATAACTGTCTGCCCTGTTTCCGGGATAACTGACTGCCCAGTTTCCAGGGTAACAGACTGCCCTGTTTCCGGGGTAACTGACTGCCCTGTTTCCAGGGTAACTGATCACCCTTTTCCGGGATAACTGACTGCCCTGTTTCCGGGATAACTGACTGCCCTGTTTCCAGGGTAACTGATCACCCTGTTTCCGGGATAACTGTCTGCCCTGTTTCCGTGATAACTGACTCCCCAGTTTCCAGGGTAACAGACTGCCCTGTTTCCGGGGTAACTGACTGCCCTGTTTCCAGGGTAACTGACTGCCCAGTTTCCAGGGTAACTGATCACCCTGTTTCCGGGAGAACTGACTGCCCTGTTTCCGGGAGAAATGACTGCCCTGTTTCCAGGGTAACTGACTGCCCTGCTTCCGGGGTAACTGACTGCCCTGTTTCCAGGGTAACTGATCACCCTGTTTCCGGGATAACTGACTGCCCTGTTTCAAGGAAAACTGACTGCCCTGTTTCCAGGGTAACTGACTTACCCTGTTTGCGGGGTAACTGACTGCCCTGTTTCCAGGCTAACTGACTGCCCTGTTTCCAGGATAACTGGTCACCCTGTTTCCGGGGTAACTGACTGCCCTGTTTCCGGGGTAACTGACCGCCCTGTTTCCAGGGTCACTGACCACCCTGTTTCCAGGATAACTGAAAGTGCTGTTTCCAGGGTAACTGATCTCCCTGTTTCCGGGGTAACTGATCACCCTGTTTCCGGGTAACTGACTGCCCTGTTTCCAGGGTAACTGATCTCCCTGTTTCCAGTGCAACGGATCACCATGTTTCCGGGGTAACTGACTGCCCTGTTTCCAGGGGAACTGACTGCCCAGTTTCCAGGGCAACTGATCACCCTGCTTCCAGGGTAACTGACCATCCTGTTTCCAGGGTAACTGACTGCCCAGTTTCCAGGGTAACTGACTGCCCTGTTTCCGGGGTAACTGACTGCCCAGTTTCCAGGTTAACTTATCACCCTGTTTCCGGGAGAACTGACTGCCCTGTTTCCGGGAGAAATGACTGCCCTGTTTCCAGGGTAACTGACTGCCCTGTTTCCGGGATAACTGACTACCCTGTTTCCGGGATAACTGACTGCCCTGTTTCCAGGGTAACTGACTGCCCTGTTTCCGGGGTAACTGACTGCCCTGTTTCCAGGCTAACTGACGGCCCTGTTTCCAGGATAACTGATCACCCTGTTTCCAGGATAACTGACTCCCCTGTTTCCAGTGTAACTGACTGACCTGTTTCCGGGGTAACTGACCGCCCTGTTTCCAGGATAACTGACCTATCTATTTCCGGGGTAACTGACCGCCCTGTTTCCAGGATAACTGACTGCCCTGTTTCCAGGTTAACTGACTGCCCTGTTTCCAGGGTAACTGACTGCCCTGTTTCCGGGGTAACTGACCGCCCTGTTTCCAGGATAACAGATCACCCTGTTTCCGGAGTAACTGACCATCCTGTTTCCAGGGTCACTGACCACCCTGTTTCCAGGATAACTGAAAGCCCTGTTTCCAGGGTAACTGACTGCCCTGTTTCCGGGAAAACTGTCTGCCCTGTTTCCTGGGTAACTGACTGCCCTGCTTCCGGGGTAACTGACTGGCTTGTTTCCAGGGTAACTGACTGCCCAGTTTCCAGGGTAACTGATCACCCTTTTTCCGGGATAACTGACTGCCCTGTTTCCGGGATAACTGACTGCCCTGTTTCCAGGGTAACTGATCACCCTGTTTCCGGGATAACTGTCTGCCCTGTTTCCGGGATAACTGACTGCCCAGTTTCCAGGGTAACAGACTGCCCTGTTTCCGGGGTAACTGACTGCCCTGTTTCCAGGGTAACTGACTGCCCAGTTTCCAGGGTAACTGATCACCCTGTTTCAGGGAGAACTGACTGCCCTGTTTCCGGGAGAAATGACTGCCCTGTTTCCAGGGTAACTGACTGCCCTGCTTCCGGGGTAACTGACTGCCCTGTTTCCAGGGTAACTGATCACCCTGTTTCCGGGATAACTGACTGCCCTGTTTCCGGGATAACTGACTGCCCTGTTTCCAGGGTAACTGACTTACCCTGTTTGCGGGGTAACTGACTGCCCTGTTTCCAGGCTAACTGAGTGCCCTGTTTCCAGGATAACTGGTCACCCTGTTTCCGGGGTAACTGACTGCCCTGTTTCCGGGGTAACTGACCGCCCTGTTTCCAGGGTCACTGACCACCCTGTTTCCAGGATAACTGAAAGTGCTGTTTCCAGGGTAACTGATCTCCCTGTTTCCGGGGTAACTGATCACCCTGTTTCCGGGTAATTGACTGCCCTGTTTCCAGGGTAACTGATCTCCCTGTTTCCAGTGCAACGGATCACCATGTTTCCGGGGTAACTGACTGCCCTGTTTCCAGGGGAACTGACTGCCCAGTTTCCAGGGCAACTGATCACCCTGCTTCCAGGGTAACTGACCATCCTGTTTCCGGGGTAACTGACTGCCCAGTTTCCAGGGTAACTGATCACCCTGTTTCCGGGAGAACTGACTGCCCTGTTTCCGGGAGAAATGACTGCCCTGTTTCCAGGGTAACTGACTGCCCTGCTTCCGGGGTAACTGACTGCCCTGTTTCCAGGGAAACTGATCACCCTGTTTCCGGGATAACTGACTGCCCTGTTTCCGGGATAACTGACTGCCCTGTTTCCAGGGTAACTGACTTACCCTGTTTGCGGGGTAACTGACTGCCCTGTTTCCAGTCTAACTGACGGCCCTGTTTCCAGGATAACTGGTCACCCTGTTTCCGGGTAACTGACTGCCCTGTTTCCAGGGTAACTGATCTCCCTGTTTCCAGTGCAACGGATCACCATGTTTCCGGGGTAACTGACCGCCCTGTTTCCGGGGGAACTGACTGCCCAGTTTCCAGGGCAACTGATCACCCTGCTTCCAGGGTAACTGACCATCCTGTTTCCAGGGTAACTGACTGCCCAGTTTCCAGGGTAACTGACTGCCCTGTTTCCGGGGTAACAGATCTCCTGTTTCCAGGGTAACTGACCGCCCTGTTTCCAGGGTAACTGATAACCCTGATTCCGGGATAACTGACTCCGCTGTTTCCAGGGTAACTGACTGCCCAGTTTCCAGGGTAACTGACTGCCCTGTTTCCGGGGTAACTGACTGCCCTGTTTTCAGGGTAACTGACTGCCCTGTTTCCGGGATAACTGACTACCCTGTTTCCGGGATAACTGACTGCCCTGTTTCCAGGGTAACTGACTGCCCTGTTTCCGGGGTAACTGACTGCCCTGTTTCCAGGCAAACTGACGGCCCTGTTTCCAGGATAACTGATCACCCTGTTTCCAGGATAACTGACTCCCCTGTTTCCAGTGTAACTGACTGACCTGTTTCCGGGGTAACTGACCGCCCTGTTTCCAGGATAACTGACTGCCCTGTTTCCAGGTTAACTGACTGCCCTGTTTCCAGGGTAACTGACTGCCCTGTTTCCGGGGTAACTGACCGCCCTGTTTCCAGGATAACAGATCACCCTGTTTCCGGAGTAACTGACCATCCTGTTTCCAGGGTCACCGACCACCCTGTTTCCAGGATAACTGAAAGCCCTGTTTCCAGGGTAACTGACTGCCCTGTTTCCGTGAAAACTGTCTGCCCTGTTTCCTGGGTAACTGACTGCCCTGCTTCCGGGGTAACTGACTGGCCTGTTTCCAGGGTAACTGACTGCCCAGTTTCCAGGGTAACTGATCACCCTTTTTCCGGGATAACTGACTGCCCTGTTTCCGGGATAACTGACTGCCCTGTTTCCAGGGTAACTGATCACCCTGTTTCCGGGATAACTGTCTGCCCTGTTTCCGGGATAACTGACTGCCCAGTTTCCAGGGTAACAGACTGCCCTGTTTCCGGGGTAACTGACTGCCCTGTTTCCAGGGTAACTGACTGCCCAGTTTCCAGGGTAACTGATCACCCTGTTTCCGGGAGAACTGACTGCCCTGCTTCCGGGAGAAATGACTGCCCTGTTTCCAGGGTAACTGACTGCCCTGCTTCCGGGGTAACTGACTGCCCTGTTTCCAGGGTAACTGATCACCCTGTTTCCGGGATAACTGACTGCCCAGTTTCCGGGATAACTGACTGCCCTGTTTCCAGGGTAACTAACTTACCCTGTTTCCGGGGTAACTGACTGCCCTGTTTCCAGGCTAACTGACTGCCCTGTTTCCAGGATAACTGATCACCCTGTTTCCGGGGTAACTGACTGCCCTGTTTCCGGGGTAACTGACCGCCCTGTTTCCAGGGTCACTGACCACCCTGTTTCCAGGATAACTGAAAGTGCTGTTTCCAGGGTAACTGATCTCCCTGTTTCCGGGGTAACTGATCACCCTGTTTCCGGGTAACTGACAGCACTGTTTCCGAGGTAACTGACTGCCCTGTTTCCAGGGTAACTGATCTCCCTGTTTCCAGTGCAACGGATCACCATGTTTCCGGGGTAACTGACTGCCCTGTTTCCAGTGCAGCTGACCGCCCTGTTTCCGGGGGAACTGACTGCCCAGTTTCCAGGGTAACTGATCACCCTGCTTCCAGGGTAACTGACCATCCTGTTTCCAGGGTAACTGACTGCCCAGTTTCCAGGGTAACTGACTGCCCTGTTTCCGGGGTATCAGATCTCCTGTTTCCAGGGTAACTGACCGCCCTGTTTCCAGGATAACTGACCGCCCTATTTCCGGGGTAACTGAATGCCCTGTTTCCAGGATAACTGACTGCCCTGTTTCCGGGATAACTGACTGCCCTGTTTACTGGATAACTGACCGCCCTGTTTCCAGGTTAACTGACTGCCCTGTTTCCGGGGTAACTGACTGCCCTGTTTCCAGGGTAACTGACTGCCCAGTTTCCAGGATAACTGATCACCCTGTTTCCGGGGTAACTGACTGCCCTGTTTCCGGGGTAACTGACCGCCCTGTTTCCAGGGTCACTGACCACCCTGTTTCCAGGATAACTGAAAGTGCTGTTTCCAGGGTAACTGATCTCCCTGTTTCCAGGGTAACTGATCACCCTTTTTCCGGGATAACTGACTGCCCTGTTTCCGGGATAACTGACTGCCCTGTTTCCAGGGTAACTGATCACCCTGTTTCCGGGATAACTGTCTGACCTGTTTCCGGGATAACTGACTGCCCTGTTTCCAGGGTAACTGATCAGCCTTTTTCCGGGATAACTGACTGCCCTGTTTCCGGGATAACTGTCTGCCCTGTTTCCGGGATAACTGACTGCCCAGTTTCCAGGTTAACAGACTGCCCTGTTTCCGGGGTAACTGACTGCCCTGTTTCCAGGGTAACTGACTGCCCAGTTTCCAGGGTAACTGATCACCCTGTTTCCGGGAGAACTGACTGCCCTGTTTCCGGGAGAAATGACTGCCCTATTTCCAGGGTAACTGACTGCCCTGTTTCCAGGGTAACTGATCACCCTGTTTCCGGGATAACTGACTGCCCTGTTTCCGGGATAACTGACTGCCCTGTTTCCAGGGTAACTGACTTACCCTGTTTCCTGGGTAACTGACTGCCCTGTTTCCAGGCTAACTGACTGCCCTGTTTCCAGGATAACTGATCACCCTGTTTCCGGGGTAACTGACTGCCCTGTTTCCGGGGTAACTGACCGCCCTGTTTCCAGGGTCACTGACCACCCTGTTTCCAGGATAACTGACTGCCCTGTTTCCAGGGTAACTGATCACCCTGTTTCCGGGGTAACTGACCGCCCTGTTTCCAGGATAACTGATCACCCTGTTTCCGGGGTAACTGACCACCCTGTTTCCAGGGTAACTGACTAATCTGTTTCCAGGGTTACTGACCGCAATGTTTCTGGGGTAACTGACTGCCCTGTTTCCGGGGTAACTGACCGCCCTGTTTCCAGGATAACTGATCACCCTGTTTCCAGGGCAACTGACCATCCTGTTTCCAGGGTAACTGACTGCCCAGTTTCCAGGGTAACTGACCGCCCTATTTCCGGGGTAACTGACCGCCCTGTTTCCAGGATAACTGACTGCCCTGTTTCCGGGATAACTGACTGCCCTGTTTACTGGATAACTGACCGCCCTGTTTCCAGGTTAACTGACTGCCCTGTTTCCGGGATAACTGACTGCCCTGTTTCCAGGGTAACTGATTGCCCTGTTTCCGGTGTAACTGACTGCCCTGTTTCCAGGGTAACTGATCACCCTGTTTCCGGGACAACTGACTGCCCTGTTTCCGGGATAACTGACTGCCCTGTTTCCAGGATAACTGACTGCCCTGTTTCCGGGGTAACTGACTACCCTGTTTCCAAGCTAACTGACGGCCCTGTTTCCAGGATAACTGATCACCCTGTTTCCGCGGTAACTGACTGCCCTGTTTCCGGGGTAACTGACCGCCCTGTTTCCACGATAACTGATCACCCTGTTTCCGGGGTCACTTACCACACTGTTTCCAGTGTCACTGACCACCCCGTTTCCAGGATAACTGACTCCCCTGTTTCCAGGGTAACTGACCGCCCTGTTTCCGGGGTCACTTACCAGACTGTTTCCAGTGCAACGGATCACGATGTTTCCGGGGTAACTGACTGCCCTGTTTCCAGGGCAACTGACCGCCCTGTTTCCGGGGGAACTGACTGCCCAGTTTCCATGGTAACTGACTGCCCAGTTTCCAGGGTAACTAACTGCCCTGTTTCCGGGGTAACTGACTGCCCAGTTTCCAGGGTAACTGACTGCCCTGTTTCCAGGGTACACAGCCCACCTTCCAGTGTAACTGATCACCCTGTTTCCAGGATAATTGACTGCCCTGTTTCCAGGGTAAATGACCGCCCTGTTTCCAGGATAACTGACTGCCCTGTTTCCGGGATAACTGACTGCCCTGTTTACTGGATAACTGACCGCCCTGTTTCCAGGTTAAGTGACTGCCCTGTTTCCGGGGTAACTGACTGCCCAGTTTCCAGGATAACTGATCACCCTGTTTCCGGGGTAACTGACTGCCCTGTTTCCGGGGTAACTGACCGCCCTGTTTCCAGGGTCACTGACCACCCTGTTTCCAGGATAACTGAAAGTGCTGTTTCCAGGGTAACTGATCTCCCTGTTTCCTGGGTAACTGATCACCCTTTTTCCGGGATAACTGACTGCCCTGTTTCCGGGATAACTGACTGCCCTGTTTCCAGGGTAACTGATCACCCTGTTTCCGGGATAACTGTCTGCCCTGTTTCCGGGATAACTGACTGCCCAGTTTCCAGGGTAACAGACTGCCCTGTTTCCGGGGTAACTGACTGCCCTGTTTCCAGGGTAACTGACTGCCCAGTTTCCAGGGTAACTGATCACCCTGTTTCCGGGAGAACTGACTGCCCTGTTTCCGGGCGAAATTCCTGCCCTATTTCCAGGGTAACTGACTGCCCTGTTTCCGGGGTAACAGATCTCCCTGGTTCCGGTGTAACTGACCGCCCTGTTTCCAGGATAACTGAACGCCCCATTTTCCAGGGTAACTGACTGCCCTGTTTCCGGGGTAACTGACTGCCCTGTTTCCAGGGTAACAGATCACCCTGTTTCCGGGATAACTGACTGACTTGTTTCCGGGATAACTGACCGCCCTGTTTCCAGGATAACTGATCACCCACCTTCCGGGGGAACTGACTCCCCTGTTTCCAGGATAACTGACTGCTCTGTTTCAAGTTAACTGACTGCCCTGTTTCCAGTGTAACTAACTGCCCTGTTTCCGGGGTAACTGATCACCCTGTTTCCGGGATAACTGAATACCCTGTTTCCAGGGCAACTGACTGCCCACTTTCCAGGGTAACTGATCACCCTGTATCCGGGATAACTGAATACCCTGTTTGCAGGGCAACTGACCGCCCATTTTCCAGGGTAACTGACTGCCCTGTTTCCAGGGCAAGTGACCGCCCTGTTTCCGCGGTAACAGACTGCCCAGTTTCCAGGGTAACTGTTCACCCTGTTTCCGGGGTAACGGATCACCCTGTTTCCGGGGTAAATGACGGCCCTGTTTCCAGGGTAACTGACCGCCCTGTTTCAGGGATAACTGTGTTCCCTGTTTCCAGGGTAAAAAACTGCCCTGTTTCCGGGGTAACTGACCGCCCTGTTTCCAGGATAACTGATCACCCTGTTTCCGGGGTTACTGACTGCCCTGTTTCCAGGGTAACTGACTGCCCAGTTTCCAGCGTAACTGACTGCCCTGTTTCCAGGGTAACTGACTGCCCTGTTTCCGGGGTAACTGACTGCCCAGTTTCCAGGGTAACTGATCACCCTGTTTCCGGGATAACTGACTACCCTGTTTCCAGGGTAACTGACTGCCCAGTTTCCAGGGAAACTGACTGCCCTGTTTCCGGGGTAACTGACTGCACAGTTTCCAAAGTAACTGATCACCCTGTTTCCGGGATAACTGACTGCCCTGTTTCCGGGATAACTGACTGCCTGTTTCCAGGGTAACTGACTGCCCTGTTTCCGGGGTAACTGATTGCCCTGTTTCCAGCGTAACTGATCACCCTGTTTCCGGGATAACTGACTGCCCTGTTTCCGGGGTAACTGACTGCCCTGTTTCCAGGATAACTGATCACTCTGTTTCCGGGGTAACTGACCACCCTGTGTCCGGGGTAACTGACTAATCTGTTTCCAGGGTTATTGACCGCCCTGTTTCTGGGGTAACTGAGTGCCCTGTTTCCGGGGTAACTGACCGCCCTGTTTCCAGGATAACTGATCACCCTATTCCAGGGTAACTGACCATCCTGTTTCCAGGGTAACTGACTGCCCTGTTTCCAGGGTAACTGACTGCCCTGTTTCCGGGGTATATGATCTCCCTGTTTCCGGTGTAACTGACCGCCCTGTTTCCAGGATAACTGACCGCCCTGTTTCCGGGATAACTGACTGCCCTGTTTACTGGATAACTGACCGCCCTGTTTCCAGGTTAACTAACTGCCCTATTTCCGGGATAACTGACTGCCCTGTTTCCAGGGTAACTGACTGCCCTGTTTCCGGGATAACTGACTGCCCTATTTCCAGGGTAACTGAGAACACTGTTTCCGGGATAACTGACTGCCCTGTTTCCAGGGTAACTGACTGCCCAGTTTCCAGGGTAACTGACTGCCCTGTTTCCGGGGTAACTGACTGCCCTGTTTCCAGGGTAACTGACTGCCCAGTTTCCAGAGTAACTGAATACCCTGTTTCCAGGGTAACTGACTGCCCTGTTTCCGGGATAACTGACTGCCCTGTTTCCAGGGTAACTGACTGCCCTGTTTCCGGGGTAACTGACTGCCCTGTTTCCAGGGTAACTGATCACCCTGTTTCCGGGATAACTGACTGCCCTGTTTCCGGGATAACTGACTGCCCTGTTTCCAGGGTAACTGACTGCCCTGTTTCCGGGGTAACTGACTGCCCTGTTTCCAGGCTAACTGACTGCCCTGTTTCCAGGATAACTGATCACCCTGTTTCTGGGGTAACTGACTGCCCTGTTTCCGGGGTAACTGACCGCCCTGTTTCCAGGATAACTGATCACCCACTTTCCGGGGGAACTGACTGCCCTGTTTCCGGGGTAACTGACTGCCCTGTTTCCAGGATAACTGACTGCTCTGTTTCCAGGTTAACTGACTGCCCTGTTTCCAGTGTAACTAACTGCCCTGTTTCCGGGGTAACTGATCACCCTGTTTCCGGGATAACTGAATACCCTGTTTCCAGGGCAACTGACTGCCCACTTTCCAGGGTAACTGATCACCCTGTATCCGGGATAACTGAATACCCTGTTTGCAGGGCAACTGACCGCCCAGTTTCCAGGGTAACTGACTGCCCTGTTTCCAGGGCAAGTGACCGCCCTGTTTCCGCGGTAACAGACTGCCCAGTTTCCAGGGTAACTGTTCACCCTGTTTCCGGGGTAACGGATCACCCTGTTTCCGGGGTAAATGACGGCCCTGTTTACAGGGTAACTGACCGCCCTGTTTCAGGGATAACTGTGTTCCCTGTTTCCAGGGTAAAAAACTGCCCTGTTTCCGGGGTAACTGACCGCCCTGTTTCCAGGATAACTGATCACCCTGTTTCCGGGGTAACTGAGTAATCTGTTTCCAGGGTTACTGACTGCCCTGTTTCCAGGGTAACTGACTGCCCAGTTTCCAGCGTAACTGACTGCCCTGTTTCCAGGGTAACTGACTGCCCTGTTTCCGGGGTAACTGACTGCCCAGTTTCCAGGGTAACTGACTGCCCTGTTTCCGGGGTAACTGACTGCCCAGTTTCCAGGGTAACTGATCACCCTGCTTCCGGGATAACTGAGTACCCTTTTTCCAGGGTAACTGACTGCCCAGTTTCCAGGGAAACTGACTGCCCTGTTTCCGGGGTAACTGACTGCACAGTTTCCAAAGTAACTGATCACCCTGTTTCCGGGATAACTGACTGCCCTGTTTCCGGGATAACTGACTGCCTGTTTCCAGGGTAACTGACTGCCCTGTTTCCGGGGTAACTGATTGCCCTGTTTCCAGCGTAACTGATCACCCTGTTTCCGGGATAACTGACTGCCCTGTTTCCGGGGTAACTGACTGCCCTGTTTCCAGGATAACTGATCACTCTGTTTCCGGGGTAACTGACCACCCTGTGTCCGGGGTAACTGACTAATCTGTTTCCAGGGTTACTGACCGCCCTGTTTCCAGGGTAACTGAGTGCCCTGTTTCCGGGGTAACTGACCGCCCTGTTTCCAGGATAACTGATCACCCTATTCCAGGGTAACTGACCATCCTGTTTCCAGGGTAACTGACTGCCCTGTTTCCAGGGTAACTGACCGCCCTGTTTCAGGGATAACTGCGTGCCCTGTTTCCAGGTTAAAAAACTGCCCTGTTTCCGGGGTAACTGACCGCCCTTTTTCCAGGATAACTGATCACCCTGTTTCCAGGGTAACTGAGTAATCTGTTTCCAGGGTTACTGACTGCCCTGTTTCCGGGGTAACTGACTGCCCAGTTTCCAGCGTAACTGACTGCCCTGTTTCCAGGGTAACTGACTGCCCTGTTTCCGCGGTAAATGACTGCCCAGTTACCAGGGTAACTGACTGCCCTGTTTCCGGGGTAACTGACTGCCCAGTTTCCAGGGTAACTGATCACCCTGTTTCCGGGATAACTGACTACCCTGTTTCCAGGGTAACTGACTGCCCAGTTTCCAGGGAAACTGACTGCCCTGTTTCCGGGGTAACTGACTTCCCAGTTTCCAGGGTAACTGATCACCCTGTTTCCGGGATAACTGACTGCCCTGTTTCCGGGATAACTGACTGCCTGTTTCCAGGGTAACTGACTGCCCTGTTTCCCGGGTAACTGATTGCCCTGTTTCCAGCGTTACTGATCACCCTGTTTCCGGGATAACTGACTGCCCTGTTTCCGGGATAACTGACTGCCCTGTTTCCAGGGTAACTGACTGCCCTGTTTCCGGGGTAACTGACTGCCCTGTTTCCAGGATAACTGATCACTCTGTTTCCGGGGTAACTGACCACCCTGTGTCCGGGGTAACTGACTAATCTGTTTCCAGGGTTACTGACCGCCCTGTTTCTGGGGTAACTGAGTGCCCTGTTTCCGGGGTAACTGACCGCCCTGTTTCCAGGATAACTGATCACCCTGTTTCCAGGGTAACTGACCATCCTGTTTCCAGGGTAACTGACTGCCCAGTTTCCAGGGTAACTGACTGCCCTGTTTCCGGGGTAACAGATCTCCCTGTTTCCGGTGTAACTGACCGCCCTGTTTCCAGGATAACTGAACGCCCCATTTTCCAGGGTAACTGACTGCCCTGTTTCCGGGGTAACTGACTGCCCTGTTTCCAGGGTAACAGATCACCCTGTTTCCGGGATAACTGACTGACTTGTTTCCGGGATAACTGACTGCCCTGTTTCCAGGGTAACTGACTGCCCTGTTTCCGGGGTAACTGACTGCCCTGTTTCCAGGCTAACTGACTGCCCTGTTTCCAGGATAACTGATCACCCTGTTTCCAGGGTAACTGACTGCCCTGTTTCCGGGGTAACTGACCGCACTGTTTCCAGGATAACTGATCACCCTGTTTCCAGAGTAACTGACCACCCTGTTTCCAGGGTCACTGACCACCCTGTTTCCAGGATAACTGACTCCCCTGTTTCCAGGGTAACTGACTGCCCTGTTTCCGGGGTAACTGACCGCCCTGTTTCCAGGATAACTGACCTACCTGTTTCCGGGGTAACTGACCGCCCTGTTTCCAGGATAACTGACTGCCCTGTTTCCAGGTTAACTGACTGCCCTGTTTCCAGTGTAACTGACTGCCTTATTTCCAGGGGAAGTGACTGCCCTGTTTCCGGGGTAAATGATCACCCTGTTACCGGGGTAACTGATTAACCAGTTTCCAGGGTGACTGACTGCCCTGTTTCCAGGGTAACTGACTGCCCAGTTTCCGGGGTAACTGACTGCCCTGTTTCCTGGGTAGTTGACTGCCCTGCTTCCGGGGTAACTGACTGCCCTGTTTCCAGGTTAACTGACTGCCCAGTTTCCAGGGTAACTGATCACCCTTTTTCCGGGATAACTGACTGCCCTGTTTCCGGGATGACTGACTGCCCTGTTTCCAGGGTAACTGATCACCCAGTTTCCGGGATAACTAACTCCCCTGTTTCCAGGGTAACTGACTGCCCAGCTTCCAGGGTAACTGACTGCCCTGTTTCCGGGGTAACTGACTGCCCTGTTTCCAGGTTAACTGACTGCCCAGTTTCCAGGGTGACTGATCCCCCTGTTTCCGGGATAACTGACTGCCCTGTTTGCGGGAGAAATGACTGCCCTGTTTCCAGGGTAACTGACTGCCCTGTTTCCGGGGTAACTGACTGCCCTGTTTCCAGGGTAACTGATCACCCTGTTTACGGGATAAATGACTGCCCTGTTTCCGGGATAACTGACTGCCCTGTTTCCAGGATAACTGACTGCCCTGTTTCCGGGGTAACTGACTGCCCTGTTTCCAGGCGAAATGACTGCCCTGTTTCCAGGATAACTGATCACCCTGTTTCCGGGATAACTGACTGCCCTGTTTCCGGGGTAACTGACCGCCCTGTTTCCAGGATAACTGATCACCCTGTTTCCGGGGTAACTGACCACCCTGTTTCCAGGGTCACTGACCACCCTGTTTCCAGGATAACTGAAAGCCCTGTTTCCAGGGTAACTGATCTCCCTGTTTCCGGGGTAACTGATCACCCTGTTTCCGGGTAACTGACTGCCCTGTTTCCAGGGTAACTGACCGCCCTGTTTCAGGGATAACTGTGAGCCCTATTTCCAGGGTAAAAAACTGCCCTGTTTCCAGGGTAACTGACCGCCCTGTTTCCAGTATAACTGACCACCCTGTTTCCGGAGTAACTGAGTAATCTGTTTCCAGGGTTACTGACTGCCCTGTTTCCGGGGTAACTGACTGCCCAGTTTCCAGCGTAACTGACTGCCCAGTTTCGAAGGTAACTGACTGCCCTGTTTCCGCGGTAACTGATCACCCTGTTTCCGGGATAACTGAATACCCTGTTTCCAGGGCAACTGACTGCCCAGTTTCCAGGGTAACTGATCACCCTGTTACTGGGATAACTGACTGCCCTGTTTCCAGGGCAACTGACTGCCCAGTTTCCAGGGTAACTGACTGCCCTGTTTCCAGGGCAAGTGACCGCCCTGTTTCCGGGGTAACAGACTGCCCAGCTTCCAGGGTAACTGTTCACCCTGTTTCCGGGGTAACGGATCACCCTGTTTCCGGGGTAAATGACGGCCCTGTTTCCAGGGTAACTGACCGCCCTGTTTCAGGGATAACTGTGTGCCCTGTTTCCAGGGTAAAAAACTGCCCTGTTTCCGGGGTAACTGACCGCCCTGTTTCCAGGATAACTGATCACCCTGTTTCCGGGGTAACTGACTGCCCAGTTTCCAGCGTAACTGACTGCCCTGTTTCCAGGGTAACTGACTGCCCTGTTTCCGGGGTAACTGACTGCCCAGTTTGCAGGGTAACTGATCACCCTGTTTCCGGGATAACTGACTACCCTGTTTCCAGGGTAACTGACTGCCCAGTTTCCAGGGAAACTGACTGCCCTGTTTCCGGGGTAAATGACTGCCCAGTTTCCAGGGTAACTGCTCAGCCCGTTTCCGGGATAACTGACTGCCCTGTTTCCGGGGTAACTGATCACCCTGTTTCCGGGGTAACTGACTGCCCAGTTTCCAGCGTAACTGACTGCCCAGTTTCGAAGGTAACTGACTGCCCTGTTTCCGGGGTAACTGATCACCCTGTTTCCGGGATAACTGAATACCCTGTTTCCAGGGCAACTGACTGCCCAGTTTCCAGGGTAACTGATCACCCTGTTTCTGGGATAACTGACTGCCCTGTTTCCAGGGCAACTGACTGCCCAGTTTCCAGGGTAACTGACTGCCCTGTTTCCAGGGCAAGTGACCGCCCTGTTTCCGGGGTAACAGACTGCCCAGCTTCCAGGGTAACTGTTCACCCTGTTTCCGGGGTAACGGATCACCCTGTTTCCGGGGTAAATGACGGCCCTGTTTCCAGGGTAACTGACCGCCCTGTTTCAGGGATAACTGTGTGCCCTGTTTCCAGGGTAAAAAACTGCCCTGTTTCCGGGGTAACTGACCGCCCTGTTTCCAGGATAACTGATCACACTGTTTCCGGGGTAACTGACTGCCCAGTTTCCAGCGTAACTGACTGCCCTGTTTCCAGGGTAACTGACTGCCCTGTTTCCGGGGTAACTGACTGCCCAGTTTGCAGGGTAACTGATCACCCTGTTTCCGGGATAACTGACTACCCTGTTTCCAGGGTAACTGACTGCCCAGTTTCCAGGGAAACTGACTGCCCTGTTTCCGGGGTAAATGACTGCCCAGTTTCCAGGGTAACTGCTCAGCCCGTTTCCGGGATAACTGACTGCCCTGTTTCCGGGGTAACTGATCACCCTGTTTCCGGGGTAACTGATTGCCCTGTTTCCAGCGTAACTGATCACCCTGTTTCCGGGCTAACTGACTGCCCTGTTTCCGGGATAACTGACTGCCCTGTTTCCGGGATAACTGATCACCCTGTTTCCGGGGTAACTGATTGCCCTGTTTCCAGCGTAACTGATCACCCTGTTTCCGGGCTAACTGACTGCCCTGTTTCCGGGATAACTGACTGCCCTGTTTCCAGGGTAACTGACTGCCCTGTTTCCGTGGTAACTGACTACCCTGTTTCCAGGATAACTGATCACTCTGTTTCCGGGGTAACTGACCACCCTGTGTCCGGGGTAACTGACTAATCTGTTTCCAGGGTTACTGACCGCCCTGTTTCTGGGGTAACTGAGTGCCCTGTTTCCGGGGTAACTGACCGCCCTGTTTCCAGGATAACTGATCACCCTGTTTCCAGGGTAACTGACCATCCTGTTTCCAGGGTAACTGACTGCCCAGTTTCCAGGGTAAATGACTGCCCTGTTTCCGGGGTAACAGATCTCCCTGTTTCCGGAGTAACAGACCGCCCTGTTTCCAGGATAACTGACCGCCCTGTTTCCAGGATAACTGACTGCCCTGTTTACTGGATAACTGACCGCCCTGTTTCCAGGTTAACTGACTGCCCTGTTTCCGGGATAACTGACTGCCCTGTTTCCAGGGTAACTGACTGCCCAGTTTCCAGAGTAACTGAATACCCTGTTTCCAGGGTAACTGACTGCACTGTTTCCGGGATAACTGACTGCCCTGTTTCCAGGGTAACTGACTGCCCTGTTTCCGGGGGAACTGACTGCCCTGTTTCCAGGGTAACTGATCACCCTGTTTCCGGGATAACTGACTGCCCTGTTTCCGGGATAACTGACTGCCCTGTTTCCAGGGTAACTGACTGCCCTGTTTCCAGGGCAACGGATCACCATGTTTCCAGGGTAACTGACTGCACTGTTTCCAGGGCAAGTGACCGCCCTGTTTCCGGGGTAACAGACTGCCCAGTTTCCAGGGTAACTGTTCACCCTGTTTCCGGGGTAACGGATCACCCTGTTTCCAGGGTAAATGACGGCCCTGTTTCCAGGGTAACTGACCGCCCTGTTTCAGGGATAACTGTGTGCCCTGTTTCCAGGGTAAAAAACTGCCCTGTTTCCGGGGTAACTGACCGCCCTGTTTCCAGGATAACTGATCACCCTGTTTCCGGGGTAACTGACTGCCCAGTTTCCAGCGTAACTGACTGCCCTGTTTCCGGGATAACTGACTGCCCTGTTTCCGGGATAACTGATCACCCTGTTTCCGGGGTAACTGATTGCCCTGTTTCCAGCGTAACTGATCACCCTGTTTCTGGGCTAACTGACTGCCCTGTTTCCGGGATAACTGACTGCCCTGTTTCCAGGGTAACTGACTGCCCTGTTTCCGCGGTAACTGACTGCCCTGTTTCCAGGATAACTGATCACTCTGTTTCCGGGGTAACTGACCACCCTGTGTCCGGGGTAACTGACTAATCTGTTTCCAGGGTTACTGACCGCCCTGTTTCTGGGGTAACTGAGTGCCCTGTTTCCGGGGTAACTGACCGCCCTGTTTCCAGGATAACTGATCACCCTGTTTCCAGGGTAACTGACCATCCTGTTTCCAGGGTAACTGACTGCCCAGTTTCCAGGGTAAATGACTGCCCTGTTTCCGGGGTAACAGATCTCCCTGTTTCCGGGGTAACAGACCGCCCTGTTTCCAGGATAACTGACCGCCCTGTTTCCGGGATAACTGACTGCCCTGTTTACTGGATAACTGACCGCCCTGTTTCCAGGTTAACTGACTGCCCTGTTTCCGGGACAACTGACTGCCCTGTTTCCAGGGTAACTGACTGCCCTGTTTCCGGGATAACTGACTGCCCTGTTTCCAGGGTAATTGACTGCCCAGTTTCCAGGGTAACTGACTGCCCTGTATCCGGGGTAACTGACTGCCCTGTTTCCAGGGTAACTGACTGCCCAGTTTCCAGAGTAACTGAACACCCTGTTTCCAGGGTAACTGTCTGCCCTGTTTCCGGGATAACTGACTGCCCTGTTTCCAGGGTAACTGACTGCCCTGTTTCCGGGGGAACTGACTGCCCTGTTTCCAGGGTAACTGATCACCCTGTTTCCGGGATAACTGACTGCCCTGTTTCCGGGATAACTGACTGCCCTGTTTCCAGGGTAACTGACTGCCCTGTTTCCAGGGCAACGGATCACCATGTTTCCTGGGAAACTGACTGCACTGTTTCCAGGGCAAGTGACCGCCCTGTTTCCGGGGTAACAGACTGCCCAGTTTCCAGGGTAACTGTTCACCCTGTTTCCGGGGTAACGGATCACCCTGTTTCCAGGGTAAATGACGGCCCTGTTTCCAGGGTAACTGACCGCCCTGTTTCAGGGATAACTGTGTGCCCTGTTTCCAGGGTAAAAAACTGCCCTGTTTCCGGGGTAACTGACCGCCCTGTTTCCAGGATAACTGATCACCCTGTTTCCGGGGTAACTGATGGCCCAGTTTCCAGCGTAACTGACTGCCCTGTTTCCAGGGTAACTGACTGCCCTGTTTCCGGGGTAACTGACTGCCCAGTTTCCAGGGTAACTGACTGCCCTGTTTCCGGGGTAACTGACTGCCCAGTTTCCAGGGTAACTGATCACCCTGTTTCCGGGATAACTGACTGCCCTGTTTCCAGGGTAACTGACTGCCCAGTTTCCAGAGTAACTGAACACCCTTTTTCCAGGGTAACTGTCTGCCCTGTTTCCGGGATAACTGACTGCCCTGTTTCCAGGGTAACTGACTGCCCTGTTTCCGGGGGAACTGACTGTCCTGTTTCCAGGGTAACTGATCACCCTGTTTCTGGGATAACTGACTGCCCTGTTTCCGGGATAACTGACTGCCCTGTTTCCAGGGTAACTGACTGCCCTGTTTCCAGGGCAACGGATCACCCTGTTTCCAGGGTAATTGACTGCCCAGTTTCCAGGGTAACTGACTGCCCTGTATCCGGGGTAACTGACTGCCCTGTTTCCAGGGTAACTGACTGCCCAGTTTCCAGAGTAACTGAACACCCTGTTTCCAGGGTAACTGTCTGCCCTGTTTCCGGGATAACTGACTGCCCTGTTTCCAGGGTAACTGACTGCCCTGTTTCCGGGGGAACTGACTGCCCTGTTTCCAGGGTAACTGATCACCCTGTTTCCGGGATAACTGACTGCCCTGTTTCCGGGATAACTGACTGCCCTGTTTCCAGGGTAACTGACTGCCCTGTTTCCAGGGCAACGGATCACCATGTTTCCTGGGTAACTGACTGCACTGTTTCCAGGGCAAGTGACCGCCCTGTTTCCGGGGTAACAGACTGCCCAGTTTCCAGGGTAACTGTTCACCCTGTTTCCGGGGTAACGGATCACCCTGTTTCCAGGGTAAATGACGGCCCTGTTTCCAGGGTAACTGACCGCCCTGTTTCAGGGATAACTGTGTGCCCTGTTTCCAGGGTAAAAAACTGCCCTGTTTCCGGGGTAACTGACCGCCCTGTTTCCAGGATAACTGATCACCCTGTTTCCGGGGTAACTGATGGCCCAGTTTCCAGCGTAACTGACTGCCCTGTTTCCAGGGTAACTGACTGCCCTGTTTCCGGGGTAACTGACTGCCCAGTTTCCAGGGTAACTGACTGCCCTGTTTCCGGGGTAACTGACTGCCCAGTTTCCAGGGTAACTGATCACCCTGTTTCCGGGATAACTGACTACCCTGTTTCCAGGGTAACTGACTGCCCTGTTTCCGGGGTAACTGATTGCCCTGTTTCCAGCGTAACTGATCACCCTGTTTCCGGGATAACTGACTGCCCTGTTTCCAGGGCAACTGACTGCCCAGTTTCCAGGGTAACTGATCACCCTGATACTGGGATAACTGACTGCCCTGTTTCCAGGGCAACTGACTGCCCAGTTTCCAGGGTAACTGACTGCCCTGTTTCCAGGGCAAGTGACCGCCCTGTTTCCGGGGTAACAGACTGCCCAGCTTCCAGGGTAACTGTTCACCCTGTTTCCGGGGTAACGGATCACCCTGTTTCCGGGGTAAATGACGGCCCTGTTTCCAGGGTAACTGACCGCCCTGTTTCAGGGATAACTGTGTGCCCTGTTTCCAGGGTAAAAAACTGCCCTGTTTCCGGGGTAACTGACCGCCCTGTTTCCAGGATAACTGATCACCCTGTTTCCGGGGTAACTGACTGCCCAGTTTCCAGCGTAACTGACTGCCCTGTTTCCAGGGTAACTGACTGCCCTGTTTCCGGGGTAACTGACTGCCCAGTTTGCAGGGTAACTGATCACCCTGTTTCCGGGATAACTGACTACCCTGTTTCCAGGGTAACTGACTGCCCAGTTTCCAGGGAAACTGACTGCCCTGTTTCCGGGGTAAATGACTGCCCAGTTTCCAGGGTAACTGCTCAGCCCGTTTCCGGGATAACTGACTGCCCTGTTTCCGGGGTAACTGATCACCCTGTTTCCGGGGTAACTGACTGCCCAGTTTCCAGCGTAACTGACTGCCCAGTTTCGAAGGTAACTGACTGCCCTGTTTCCGGGGTAACTGATCACCCTGTTTCCGGGATAACTGAATACCCTGTTTCCAGGGCAACTGACTGCCCAGTTTCCAGGGTAACTGATCACCCTGTTTCTGGGATAACTGACTGCCCTGTTTCCAGGGCAACTGACTGCCCAGTTTCCAGGGTAACTGACTGCCCTGTTTCCAGGGCAAGTGACCGCCCTGTTTCCGGGGTAACAGACTGCCCAGCTTCCAGGGTAACTGTTCACCCTGTTTCCGGGGTAACGGATCACCCTGTTTCCGGGGTAAATGACGGCCCTGTTTCCAGGGTAACTGACCGCCCTGTTTCAGGGATAACTGTGTGCCCTGTTTCCAGGGTAAAAAACTGCCCTGTTTCCGGGGTAACTGACCGCCCTGTTTCCAGGATAACTGATCACACTGTTTCCGGGGTAACTGACTGCCCAGTTTCCAGCGTAACTGACTGCCCTGTTTCCAGGGTAACTGACTGCCCTGTTTCCGGGGTAACTGACTGCCCAGTTTGCAGGGTAACTGATCACCCTGTTTCCGGGATAACTGACTACCCTGTTTCCAGGGTAACTGACTGCCCAGTTTCCAGGGAAACTGACTGCCCTGTTTCCGGGGTAAATGACTGCCCAGTTTCCAGGGTAACTGCTCAGCCCGTTTCCGGGATAACTGACTGCCCTGTTTCCGGGGTAACTGATCACCCTGTTTCCGGGGTAACTGATTGCCCTGTTTCCAGCGTAACTGATCACCCTGTTTCCGGGCTAACTGACTGCCCTGTTTCCGGGATAACTGACTGCCCTGTTTCCGGGATAACTGATCACCCTGTTTCCGGGGTAACTGATTGCCCTGTTTCCAGCGTAACTGATCACCCTGTTTCCGGGCTAACTGACTGCCCTGTTTCCGGGATAACTGACTGCCCTGTTTCCAGGGTAACTGACTGCCCTGTTTCCGTGGTAACTGACTGCCCTGTTTCCAGGATAACTGATCACTCTGTTTCCGGGGTAACTGACCACCCTGTGTCCGGGGTAACTGACTAATCTGTTTCCAGGGTTACTGACCGCCCTGTTTCTGGGGTAACTGAGTGCCCTGTTTCCGGGGTAACTGACCGCCCTGTTTCCAGGATAACTGATCACCCTGTTTCCAGGGTAACTGACCATCCTGTTTCCAGGGTAACTGACTGCCCAGTTTCCAGGGTAAATGACTGCCCTGTTTCCGGGGTAACAGATCTCCCTGTTTCCGGAGTAACAGACCGCCCTGTTTCCAGGATAACTGACCGCCCTGTTTCCAGGATAACTGACTGCCCTGTTTACTGGATAACTGACCGCCCTGTTTCCAGGTTAACTGACTGCCCTGTTTCCGGGATAACTGACTGCCCTGTTTCCAGGGTAACTGACTGCCCAGTTTCCAGAGTAACTGAATACCCTGTTTCCAGGGTAACTGACTGCACTGTTTCCGGGATAACTGACTGCCCTGTTTCCAGGGTAACTGACTGCCCTGTTTCCGGGGGAACTGACTGCCCTGTTTCCAGGGTAACTGATCACCCTGTTTCCGGGATAACTGACTGCCCTGTTTCCGGGATAACTGACTGCCCTGTTTCCAGGGTAACTGACTGCCCTGTTTCCAGGGCAACGGATCACCATGTTTCCAGGGTAACTGACTGCACTGTTTCCAGGGCAAGTGACCGCCCTGTTTCCGGGGTAACAGACTGCCCAGTTTCCAGGGTAACTGTTCACCCTGTTTCCGGGGTAACGGATCACCCTGTTTCCAGGGTAAATGACGGCCCTGTTTCCAGGGTAACTGACCGCCCTGTTTCAGGGATAACTGTGTGCCCTGTTTCCAGGGTAAAAAACTGCCCTGTTTCCGGGGTAACTGACCGCCCTGTTTCCAGGATAACTGATCACCCTGTTTCCGGGGTAACTGACTGCCCAGTTTCCAGCGTAACTGACTGCCCTGTTTCCGGGATAACTGACTGCCCTGTTTCCGGGATAACTGATCACCCTGTTTCCGGGGTAACTGATTGCCCTGTTTCCAGCGTAACTGATCACCCTGTTTCTGGGCTAACTGACTGCCCTGTTTCCGGGATAACTGACTGCCCTGTTTCCAGGGTAACTGACTGCCCTGTTTCCGCGGTAACTGACTGCCCTGTTTCCAGGATAACTGATCACTCTGTTTCCGGGGTAACTGACCACCCTGTGTCCGGGGTAACTGACTAATCTGTTTCCAGGGTTACTGACCGCCCTGTTTCTGGGGTAACTGAGTGCCCTGTTTCCGGGGTAACTGACCGCCCTGTTTCCAGGATAACTGATCACCCTGTTTCCAGGGTAACTGACCATCCTGTTTCCAGGGTAACTGACTGCCCAGTTTCCAGGGTAAATGACTGCCTGTTTCCGGGGTAACAGATCTCCCTGTTTCCGGGGTAACAGACCGCCCTGTTTCCAGGATAACTGACCGCCCTGTTTCCGGGATAACTGACTGCCCTGTTTACTGGATAACTGACCGCCCTGTTTCCAGGTTAACTGACTGCCCTGTTTCCGGGACAACTGACTGCCCTGTTTCCAGGGTAACTGACTGCCCTGTTTCCGGGATAACTGACTGCCCTGTTTCCAGGGTAATTGACTGCCCAGTTTCCAGGGTAACTGACTGCCCTGTATCCGGGGTAACTGACTGCCCTGTTTCCAGGGTAACTGACTGCCCAGTTTCCAGAGTAACTGAACACCCTGTTTCCAGGGTAACTGTCTGCCCTGTTTCCGGGATAACTGACTGCCCTGTTTCCAGGGTAACTGACTGCCCTGTTTCCGGGGGAACTGACTGCCCTGTTTCCAGGGTAACTGATCACCCTGTTTCCGGGATAACTGACTGCCCTGTTTCCGGGATAACTGACTGCCCTGTTTCCAGGGTAACTGACTGCCCTGTTTCCAGGGCAACGGATCACCATGTTTCCTGGGAAACTGACTGCACTGTTTCCAGGGCAAGTGACCGCCCTGTTTCCGGGGTAACAGACTGCCCAGTTTCCAGGGTAACTGTTCACCCTGTTTCCGGGGTAACGGATCACCCTGTTTCCAGGGTAAATGACGGCCCTGTTTCCAGGGTAACTGACCGCCCTGTTTCAGGGATAACTGTGTGCCCTGTTTCCAGGGTAAAAAACTGCCCTGTTTCCGGGGTAACTGACCGCCCTGTTTCCAGGATAACTGATCACCCTGTTTCCGGGGTAACTGATGGCCCAGTTTCCAGCGTAACTGACTGCCCTGTTTCCAGGGTAACTGACTGCCCTGTTTCCGGGGTAACTGACTGCCCAGTTTCCAGGGTAACTGACTGCCCTGTTTCCGGGGTAACTGACTGCCCAGTTTCCAGGGTAACTGATCACCCTGTTTCCGGGATAACTGACTGCCCTGTTTCCAGGGTAACTGACTGCCCAGTTTCCAGAGTAACTGAACACCCTTTTTCCAGGGTAACTGTCTGCCCTGTTTCCGGGATAACTGACTGCCCTGTTTCCAGGGTAACTGACTGCCCTGTTTCCGGGGGAACTGACTGTCCTGTTTCCAGGGTAACTGATCACCCTGTTTCTGGGATAACTGACTGCCCTGTTTCCGGGATAACTGACTGCCCTGTTTCCAGGGTAACTGACTGCCCTGTTTCCAGGGCAACGGATCACCCTGTTTCCAGGGTAATTGACTGCCCAGTTTCCAGGGTAACTGACTGCCCTGTATCCGGGGTAACTGACTGCCCTGTTTCCAGGGTAACTGACTGCCCAGTTTCCAGAGTAACTGAACACCCTGTTTCCAGGGTAACTGTCTGCCCTGTTTCCGGGATAACTGACTGCCCTGTTTCCAGGGTAACTGACTGCCCTGTTTCCGGGGGAACTGACTGCCCTGTTTCCAGGGTAACTGATCACCCTGTTTCCGGGATAACTGACTGCCCTGTTTCCGGGATAACTGACTGCCCTGTTTCCAGGGTAACTGACTGCCCTGTTTCCAGGGCAACGGATCACCATGTTTCCTGGGTAACTGACTGCACTGTTTCCAGGGCAAGTGACCGCCCTGTTTCCGGGGTAACAGACTGCCCAGTTTCCAGGGTAACTGTTCACCCTGTTTCCGGGGTAACGGATCACCCTGTTTCCAGGGTAAATGACGGCCCTGTTTCCAGGGTAACTGACCGCCCTGTTTCAGGGATAACTGTGTGCCCTGTTTCCAGGGTAAAAAACTGCCCTGTTTCCGGGGTAACTGACCGCCCTGTTTCCAGGATAACTGATCACCCTGTTTCCGGGGTAACTGATGGCCCAGTTTCCAGCGTAACTGACTGCCCTGTTTCCAGGGTAACTGACTGCCCTGTTTCCGGGGTAACTGACTGCCCAGTTTCCAGGGTAACTGACTGCCCTGTTTCCGGGGTAACTGACTGCCCAGTTTCCAGGGTAACTGATCACCCTGTTTCCGGGATAACTGACTACCCTGTTTCCAGGGTAACTGACTGCCCTGTTTCCGGGGTAACTGATTGCCCTGTTTCCAGCGTAACTGATCACCCTGTTTCCGGGATAACTGACTGCCCTGTTTCCGGGATAACTGACTGCCCTGTTTCCAGGGTAACTGACTGCCCTGTTTCCGGGGTAACTGACTGCCCTGTTTCCAGGATAACTGATCACTCTGTTTCCGGGGTAACTGACCACCCTGTGTCCGGGGTAACTGACTAATCTGTTTCCAGGGTTACTGACCGCCCTGTTTCTGGGGTAACTGAGTGCCCTGTTTCCGGGGTAACTGACCGCCCTGTTTCCAGGATAACTGATCACCCTATTCCAGGGTAACTGACCATCCTGTTTCCAGGGTAACTGACTGCCCAGTTTCCAGGGTAACTGACTGCCCTGTTTCCGGGGTATATGATCTCCCTGTTTCCGCTGTAACTGACCGCCCTGTTTCCAGGATAACTGACCGCCCTGTTTCCGGGATAACTGACTGCCCTGTTTACTGGATAACTGACCGCCCTGTTTCCAGGTTAACTAACTGCCCTATTTCCGGGATAACTGACTGCCCTGTTTCCAGGGTAACTGACTGCCCTGTTTCCGGGATAACTGACTGCCCTATTTCCAGGGTAACTGAGAACACTGTTTCCGGGATAACTGACTGCCCTGTTTCCAGGGTAACTGACTGCCCAGTTTCCAGGGTAACTGACTGCCCTGTTTCCGGGGTAACTGACTGCCCTGTTTCAGGGATAACTGTGTGCCCTGTTTCCAGGGTAAAAAACTGCCCTGTTTCCGGGGTAACTGACCGCCCTGTTTCCAGGATAACTGATCACCCTGTTTCCGGGGTAACTGACTGCCCAGTTTCCAGCGTAACTGACTGCCCTGTTTCCAGGGTAACTGACTGCCCTGTTTCCGGGGTAACTGACTGCCCAGTTTCCAGGGTAACTGACTGCCCTGTTTCCGGGGTAACTGACTGCCCAGTTTCCAGGGAAACTGACTGCCCTGTTTCCGGGGAAACTGACTGCCCAGTTTCCAGGGTAACTGATCAGCCCGTTTCCGGGATAACTGACTGCCCTATTTCCGGGATAACTGACTGCCCTGTTTCCAGGGTAACTGACTGCCCTGTTTCCGGGGTAACTGATTGCCCTGTTTCCAGCGTAACTGATCACCCTGTTTCCGGGATAACTGACTGCCCTGTTTCCAGGGGAACTGACCGCCCTGTTTCTGGGGTAACTGAGTGCCCTGTTTCCGGGGTAACTGACCGCCCTGTTTCCAGGATAACTGATCACCCTGTTTCCAGGGTAACTGACCATCCTGTTTCCAGGGTAACTGACTGCCCAGTTTCCAGGGTAAAAGACTGCCCTGTTTCCGGGTAACAGATCTCCCTGTTTCCGGGGTAACAGACCGCCCTGTTTCCAGGATAACTGACCGCCCCATTTTCCGGGGTAACTGACCGCCCTGTTTCCAGGATAACTGACTGCCCTGTTTCCGGGATAACTGACTGCCCTGTTTACTGGATAACTGACCGCCCTGTTTCCAGGTTAACTGACTGCCCTGTTTCCGGGATAAATAACTGCCCTGTTTCCAGGGTAACTGACTGCCCAGTTTTTCGGGGATAACTGACTGCCCTGTTTCCAGGGTACTTGACTGCCCAGTTTCCAGGGTACTGACTGCCCTGTTTCCGGGGTAACTGACTGCCCTGTTTCCAGGGTAACTGACTGCCCAGTTTCCAGAGTAACTGAATACCCTGTTTCCAGGGTATCTGACTGCCCTGTTTCCGGGATAACTGACTGCCCTGTTTCCAGGGTAACTGACTGCCCTGTTTCCGGGGTAACTGACTGCCCTGTTTCCAGGGTAACTGATCACCCTGTTTCCGGGATAACTGACTGCCCTGTTTCCGGGATCACTGACTGCCCTTTTTCCAGGGTAACTGACTGCCCTGTTTCCGGGGTAACTGACTGCCCTGTTTCCAGGCTAACTGACTGCCCAGTTTCCAGGATAACTGATCACCCTGTTTCCGGGGTAACTGACTGCCCTGTTTCCGGGATAACTGACCGCCCTGTTTCCAGGATAACTGATCACCCTGTTTCCGGGGTAACTGACCACCCTGTTTCCAGGGTCACTGACCACCCTGTTTCCAGGATAACTGACTCCCCTTTTTCCAGGGTAACTGACTGCCCTGTTTCCGGGGTAACTGACCGCCCTGTTTCCAGGATAACTGACCTACCTATTTCCAGGGTAACTGACTGCCCAGTTTCCGGGGTAACTGACTGCCCTGTTTCCTGGGTAACTGACTGCCCTGCTTCCGGGGTAAATGACTGCCCTGTTTCCAGGTTAACTGACTGCCCAGTTTCCAGGGTAACTGATCACCCTTTTTCCGGGATAACTGACGGCCCTGTTTCAGGGATAAGTGAATGCCCTGTTTCCAGGGTAACTGATCACCCTGTTTCCAGGATAACTGACTTCCCGGTTTCCATAGTAACTGACTGCCCAGTTTTCAGGGTAACTGACTGCCCTGTTTGCGGGGTAACTGACTGCCCAGTTTCCAGGGTAATTGATTGCCCATTTCCAAGGGTAACTGATCACCCTGTTTCCGGGATAACTGACTGCCCTGTTTCCGGGAGAAATGACTGCCCTGTTTCCAGGGTAACTGACTGCCCTGTTTCCGGGGTAAGTGACTGCCCTGTTTCCAGGGTAACTGATCACCCTGTTTCCGGGATAAATGACTGCCCTGTTTCCGGGATAACTAACTGCCCTGTTTCCAGGGTAACTGACTGCTCTGTTCCCAGGGTAACTGACAGCCCTGTTTCCGGGGTAAATGATCACCCTGTTTCTGGGGTAACTGAGTGCCCTGTTTCCGGGGTAACTGACCGTCCTGTTTCCAGGATAACTGATCACCCTGTTTCCAGGGTAACTGACCATCCTGTTTCCAGGGTAACTGACTGCCCAGTTTCCAGGGTAACTGACTGCCCAGTTTCCAGAGTAACTGAATACCCTGTTTCCAGGGTAACTGACTGCCCTGTTTCCGGGATAACTGACTGCCCTGTTTCCAGGGTAACTGACTGCCCTGTTTCCAGGGCAACGGATCACCATGTTTCCTGGGTAACTGACTGCACTGTTTCCAGGGCAAGTGACCGCCCTGTTTCCGGGGTAACAGACTGCCCAGTTTCCAGGGTAACTGTTCACCCTGTTTCCGGGGTAACGAATCACCCTGTTTCCGGGGTAAATGACGGCCCTGTTTCCAGGGTAACTGACCGCCCTGTTTCAGGGATAACTGTGTGCCCTGTTTCCAGGGTAAAAAACTGCCCTGTTTCCGGGGTAACTGACCGCCCGGTTTCCAGGATAACTGATCACCCTGTTTCCGGCGTAACTGACTGCCCAGTTTCCAGCGTAACTGACTGCCCTGTTTCCAGGGTAACTGACTGCCCTGTTTCCGGGGTAACTGACTGCCCAGTTTCCAGGGTAACTGACTGCCCTGTTTCCAGGGTAACTGACTGCCCAGTTTCCAGGATGACTGATCCCCCTGTTTCCGGGATAACTGACTGCCCTGTTTGCTGGAGAAATGACTGCCCTGTTTCCAGGGTAACTGACTGCCCTGTTTCCGGGGTAACTGACTGCCCTGTTTCCAGGGTAACTGATCACTCTGTTTACGGGATAAATGACTGCCATGTTTCCGGGATAACTGACTGCCCTGTTTCCAGGATAACTGACTGCCCTGTTTCCGGGGTAACTGACTGCCCTGTTTCCAGGCGAAATGACTGCCCTGTTTCCAGGATAACTGATCACCCTGTTTCCGGGATAACTGACTGCCCTGTTTCCGGGGTAACTTACCGCCCTGTTTCCAGGATAACTGATCACCCTGTTTCCAGGGTAACTGACTGCCCAGTTTCCAGGGTAACTGACTGCCCTGTTTCCGGGGTATATGATCTCCCTGTTTCCGCTGTAACTGACCGCCCTGTTTCCAGGATAACTGACCGCCCTGTTTCCGGGATAACTGACTGCCCTGTTTACTGGATAACTGACCGCCCTGTTTCCAGGTTAACTAACTGCCCTATTTCCGGGATAACTGACTGCCCTGTTTCCAAGGTAACTGACTGCCCTGTTTCCGGGATAACTGACTGCCCTATTTCCAGGGTAACTGAGAACACTGTTTCCGGGATAACTGACTGCCCTGTTTCCAGGGTAACTGACTGCCCAGTTTCCAGGGTAACTGACTGCCCTGTTTCCGGGGTAACTGACTGCCCTATTTCAGGGATAACTGTGTGCCCTGTTTCCAGGGTAAAAAACTGCCCTGTTTCCGGGGTAACTGACCGCCCTGTTTCCAGGATAACTGATCACCCTGTTTCCGGGGTAACTGACTGCCCAGTTTCCAGCGTAACTGACTGCCCTGTTTCCAGGGTAACTGACTGCCCTGTTTCCGGGGTAACTGACTGCCCAGTTTCCAGGGTAACTGACTGCCCTGTTTCCGGGGTAACTGACTGCCCAGTTTCCAGGGTAACTGATCACCCTGTTTCCGGGATAACTGACTACCCTGTTTCCAGGGTAACTGACTGCCCAGTTTCCAGGGAAACTGACTGCCCTGTTTCCGGGGAAACTGACTGCCCAGTTTCCAGGGTAACTGATCAGCCCGTTTCCGGGATAACTGACTGCCCTATTTCCGGGATAACTGACTGCCCTGTTTCCAGGGTAACTGACTGCCCTGTTTCCGGGGTAACTGATTGCCCTGTTTCCAGCGTAACTGATCACCCTGTTTCCGGGATAACTGACTGCCCTGTTTCCAGGGGAACTGACCGCCCTGTTTCTGGGGTAACTGAGTGCCCTGTTTCCGGGGTAACTGACCGCCCTGTTTCCAGGATAACTGATCACCCTGTTTCCAGGGTAACTGACCATCCTGTTTCCAGGGTAACTGACTGCCCAGTTTCCAGGGTAAAAGACTGCCCTGTTTCCGGGTAACAGATCTCCCTGTTTCCGGGGTAACAGACCGCCCTGTTTCCAGGATAACTGACCGCCCCATTTTCCGGGGTAACTGACCGCCCTGTTTCCAGGATAACTGACTGCCCTGTTTCCGGGATAACTGACTGCCCTGTTTACTGGATAACTGACCGCCCTGTTTCCAGGTTAACTGACTGCCCTGTTTCCGGGATAAATAACTGCCCTGTTTCCAGGGTAACTGACTGCCCAGTTTTTCGGGGATAACTGACTGCCCTGTTTCCAGGGTACTTGACTGCCCAGTTTCCAGGGTACTGACTGCCCTGTTTCCGGGGTAACTGACTGCCCTGTTTCCAGGGTAACTGACTGCCCAGTTTCCAGAGTAACTGAATACCCTGTTTCCAGGGTAACTGACTGCCCTGTTTCCGGGATAACTGACTGCCCTGTTTCCAGGGTAACTGACTGCCCTGTTTCCGGGGTAACTGACTGCCCTGTTTCCAGGGTAACTGATCACCCTGTTTCCGGGATAACTGACTGCCCTGTTTCCGGGATCACTGACTGCCCTTTTTCCAGGGTAACTGACTGCCCTGTTTCCGGGGTAACTGACTGCCCTGTTTCCAGGCTAACTGACTGCCCAGTTTCCAGGATAACTGATCACCCTGTTTCCGGGGTAACTGACTGCCCTGTTTCCGGGATAACTGACCGCCCTGTTTCCAGGATAACTGATCACCCTGTTTCCGGGGTAACTGACCACCCTGTTTCCAGGGTCACTGACCACCCTGTTTCCAGGATAACTGACTCCCCTTTTTCCAGGGTAACTGACTGCCCTGTTTCCGGGGTAACTGACCGCCCTGTTTCCAGGATAACTGACCTACCTATTTCCAGGGTAACTGACTGCCCAGTTTCCGGGGTAACTGACTGCCCTGTTTCCTGGGTAACTGACTGCCCTGCTTCCGGGGTAAATGACTGCCCTGTTTCCAGGTTAACTGACTGCCCAGTTTCCAGGGTAACTGATCACCCTTTTTCCGGGATAACTGACGGCCCTGTTTCAGGGATAAGTGAATGCCCTGTTTCCAGGGTAACTGATCACCCTGTTTCCAGGATAACTGACTTCCCGGTTTCCATAGTAACTGACTGCCCAGTTTTCAGGGTAACTGACTGCCCTGTTTGCGGGGTAACTGACTGCCCAGTTTCCAGGGTAACTGATTGCCCATTTCCAAGGGTAACTGATCACCCTGTTTCCGGGATAACTGACTGCCCTGTTTCCGGGAGAAATGACTGCCCTGTTTCCAGGGTAACTGACTGCCCTGTTTCCGGGGTAAGTGACTGCCCTGTTTCCAGGGTAACTGATCACCCTGTTTCCGGGATAAATGACTGCCCTGTTTCCGGGATAACTAACTGCCCTGTTTCCAGGGTAACTGACTGCTCTGTTCCCAGGGTAACTGACAGCCCTGTTTCCGGGGTAAATGATCACCCTGTTTCTGGGGTAACTGAGTGCCCTGTTTCCGGGGTAACTGACCGTCCTGTTTCCAGGATAACTGATCACCCTGTTTCCAGGGTAACTGACCATCCTGTTTCCAGGGTAACTGACTGCCCAGTTTCCAGGGTAACTGACTGCCCAGTTTCCAGAGTAACTGAATACCCTGTTTCCAGGGTAACTGACTGCCCTGTTTCCGGGATAACTGACTGCCCTGTTTCCAGGGTAACTGACTGCCCTGTTTCCAGGGCAACGGATCACCATGTTTCCTGGGTAACTGACTGCACTGTTTCCAGGGCAAGTGACCGCCCTGTTTCCGGGGTAACAGACTGCCCAGTTTCCAGGGTAACTGTTCACCCTGTTTCCGGGGTAACGAATCACCCTGTTTCCGGGGTAAATGACGGCCCTGTTTCCAGGGTAACTGACCGCCCTGTTTCAGGGATAACTGTGTGCCCTGTTTCCAGGGTAAAAAACTGCCCTGTTTCCGGGGTAACTGACCGCCCGGTTTCCAGGATAACTGATCACCCTGTTTCCGGCGTAACTGACTGCCCAGTTTCCAGCGTAACTGACTGCCCTGTTTCCAGGGTAACTGACTGCCCTGTTTCCGGGGTAACTGACTGCCCAGTTTCCAGGGTAACTGACTGCCCTGTTTCCAGGGTAACTGACTGCCCAGTTTCCAGGATGACTGATCCCCCTGTTTCCGGGATAACTGACTGCCCTGTTTGCTGGAGAAATGACTGCCCTGTTTCCAGGGTAACTGACTGCCCTGTTTCCGGGGTAACTGACTGCCCTGTTTCCAGGGTAACTGATCACTCTGTTTACGGGATAAATGACTGCCATGTTTCCGGGATAACTGACTGCCCTGTTTCCAGGATAACTGACTGCCCTGTTTCCGGGGTAACTGACTGCCCTGTTTCCAGGCGAAATGACTGCCCTGTTTCCAGGATAACTGATCACCCTGTTTCCGGGATAACTGACTGCCCTGTTTCCGGGGTAACTTACCGCCCTGTTTCCAGGATAACTGATCACCCTGTTTCCGGGGTAACTGACCACCCTGTTTCCAGGATAACTGAAAGCCCTGTTTCCAGGGTAACTGATCTCCCTGTTTCCGGGGTAACTGATCACCCTGTTTCCGGGTAACTGACTGCCCTGTTTCCAGGGTAACTGACCGCCCTGTTTCAGGGATAACTGTGAGCCCTATTTCCAGGGTAAAAAACTGCCCTGTTTCCAGGGTAACTGACCGCCCTGTTTCCAGTATAACTGACCACCCTGTTTCCGGAGTAACTGAGTAATCTGTTTCCAGGGTTACTGACTGCCCTGTTTCCGGGGTAACTGACTGCCCAGTTTCCAGCGTAACTGACTGCCCAGTTTCCAGGGTAACTGACTGCCCTGTTTCCGGGGTAACTGATAACCCTGTTTCCGGGATAACTGAATACCCTGTTTCCAGGGCAACTGACTGCCCAGTTTCCAGGGTAACTGATCACCCTGTTTCTGGGATAACTGACTGCCCTGTTTCCAGGGCAACTGACTGCCCAGTTTCCAGGGTAACTGACTGCCCTGTTTCCAGGGCAAGTGACCGCCCTGTTTCCGGGGTAACAGACTGCCCAGTTTCCAGGGTAACTGTTCACCCTGTTTCCGGGGTAACGGATCACCCTGTTTCCAGGGTAAATGACGGCCCTGTTTCCAGGGTAACTGACCGCCCTGTTTCAGGGATAACTGTGTGCCCTGTTTCCAGGGTAAAAAACTGCCCTGTTTCCGGGGTAACTGACCGCCCTGTTTCCAGGATAACTGATCACCCTGTTTCCGGGGTAACTGACTGCCCAGTTTCCAGCGTAACTGACTGCCCTGTTTCCAGGGTAACTGACTGCCCTGTTTCCGGGGTAACTGACTGCCCAGTTTGCAGGGTAACTGATCACCCTGTTTCCGGGATAACTGACAACCCTGTTTCCAGGGTAACTGACTGCCCAGTTTCCAGGGAAACTGACTGCCTGTTTCCGGGGTAACTGACTGCCCAGTTTCCAGGGTAACTGCTCAGCCCGTTTCCGGGATAACTGACTGCCCTGTTTCCGGGATAACTGATCACCCTGTTTCCGGGCTAACTGACTGCCCTGTTTCCGGGATAACTGACTGCCCTGTTTCCAGGGTAACTGACTGCCCTGTTTCCGGGGTAACTGACTGCCCTGTTTCCAGGATAACTGATCACTCTGTTTCCGGGGTAACTGACCACCCTGTGTCCGGGGTAACTGACTAATCTGTTTCCAGGGTTACTGACCGCCCTGTTTCTGGGGTAACTGAGTGCCCTGTTTCCGGGGTAACTGACCGCCCTGTTTCCAGGATAACTGATCACCCTGTTTCCAGGGTAACTGACCATCCTGTTTCCAGGGTAACTGACTGCCCAGTTTCCAGGGTAAATGACTGCCCTGTTTCCGGGGTAACAGATCTCCCTGTTTCCGGGGTAACAGACCGCCCTGTTTCCAGGATAACTGACCGCCCTGTTTCCGGGATAACTGACTGCCCTGTTTACTGGATAACTGACCGCCCTGTTTCCAGGTTAACTGACTGCCCTGTTTCCGGGATAACTGACTGCCCTGTTTCCAGGGTAACTGACTGCCCTGTTTCCGGGATAACTGACTGCCCTGTTTCCAGGGTAATTGACTGCCCAGTTTCCAGGGTAACTGACTGCCCTGTATCCGGGATAACTGACTGCCCTGTTTCCAGGGTAACTGACTGCCCAGTTTCCAGAGTAACTGAATACCCTGTTTCCAGGGTAACTGACTGCCCTGTTTCCGGGATAACTGACTGCCCTGTTTCCAGGGTAACTGACTGCCCTGTTTCCGGGGGAACTGACTGCCCTGTTTCCAGGGTAACTGATCACCCTGTTTCCGGGATAACTGACTGCCCTGTTTCCGGGATAACTGACTGCCAGGTTTCCAGGGTAACTGACTGCCCTGTTTCCAGGGCAACGGATCACCATGTTTCCTGGGTAACTGACTGCACTGTTTCCAGGGCAAGTGACCGCCCTGTTTCCGGGGTAACAGACTGCCCAGTTTCCAGGGTAACTGTTCACCCTGTTTCCGGGGTAACGGATCACCCTGTTTCCAGGGTAAATGACGGCCCTGTTTCCAGGGTAACTGACCGCCCTGTTTCAGGGATAACTGTGTGCCCTGTTTCCAGGGTAAAAAACTGCCCTGTTTCCGGGGTAACTGACCGCCCTGTTTCCAGGATAACTGATCACCCTGTTTCCGGGGTAACTGACTGCCCTGTTTCCAGGGTAACTGACTGCCCTGTTTCCGGGGTAACTGACTGCCCAGTTTCCAGGGTAACTGACTGCCCTGTTTCCGGGGTAACTGACTGCCCAGTTTCCAGGATAACTGATCACCCTGTTTCCGGGATAACTGACTACCCTGTTTCCAGGGTAACTGACTGCCCAGTTTCCAGGGAAACTGACTGCCCTGTTTCCGGGGTCACTGACTGCCCAGTTTCCAGGGTAACTGATCAGCCCGTTTCCGGGATAACTGACTGCCCTATTTCCGGGATAACTGACTGCCCTGTTTCCAGGGTAACTGACTGCCCTGTTTCCGGGGTAACTGATTGCCCTGTTTCCAGCGTAACTGATCACCCTGTTTCCGGGATAACTGACTGCCCTGTTTCCAGGGTAACTGACTGCCCTGTTTCCAGGGTAACTGACCGCCCTGTTTCTGGGGTAACTGACCGCCCTGTTTCCAGGATAACTGATCACCCTGTTTCCAGGGGAACTGACCATCCTGTTTCCAGGGTAACTGACTGCCCAGTTTCCAGGGTAAAAGACTGCCCTGTTTCCGCGTAACAGATCTCCCTGTTTCCGGGGTAACAGACCGCCCTGTTTCCAGGATAACTGACCGCCCCATTTTCCGGGGTAACTGACCGCCCTGTTTCCAGGATAACTGACTGCCCTGTTTCCGGGATAACTGACTGCCCTGTTTACTGGATAACTGACCGCCCTGTTTCCAGGTTAACTGACTGCCCTGTTTCCGGGATAAATAACTGCCCTGTTTCCAGGGTAACTGACTGCCCTGTTTCCGGGATAACTGACTGCCCTGTTTCCAGGGTACTTGACTGCCCAGTTTCCAGGGTAACTGACTGCCCTGTTTCCGGGGTAACTGACTGCCCTGTTTCCAGGGTAACTGACTGCCCAGTTTCCAGAGTAACTGAATACCCTGTTTCCGGGGTAACTGACTGCCCTGTTTCCGGGATAACTGACTGCCCTGTTTCCAGGGTAACTGACTGCCCTGTTTCCGGGGTAACTGACTGCCCTGTTTCCAGGGTAACTGATCACCCTGTTTCCGGGATAACTGACTGCCCTTTTTCCGGGATCACTGACTGCCCTTTTTCCAGGGTAACTGACTGCCCTGTTTCCGGGGTAACTGACCGCCCTGTTTCCAGGATAATTGATCACCCTGTTTCCGGGGTAACTGACCACCCTGTTTCCAGGGTCACTGACCACCCTGTTTCCAGGATAACTGACTCACCTGTTTCCAGGGTAACTGACTGCCCTGTTTCCGGGGTAACTGACCGCCCTGTTTCCAGGATAACTGACCTACCTATTTCCAGGGTAACTGACTGCCCAGTTTCCGGGGTAACTGACTGCCCTGTTTCCTGGGTAACTGACTGCCCTGCTTCCGGGGTAAATGACTGCCCTGTTTCCAGGTTAACTGACTGCCCAGTTTCGAGGGTAACTGATCACCCTTTTTCCGGGATAACTGACGGCCCTGTTTCAGGGATAAGTGAATGCCCTGTTTCCAGGGTAACTGATCACCCTGTTTCCAGGATAACTGACTCCCCGGTTTCCATAGTAACTGACTGCCCAGTTTTCAGGGTAACTGACTGCCCTGTTTGCGGGGTAACTGACTGCCCAGTTTCCAGGGTAACTGATTGCCCAGTTCCAAGGGTAACTGATCACCCTGTTTCCGGGATAACTGACTGCCCTGTTTCCGGGAGAAATGACTGCCCTGTTTCCAGGGTAACTGACTGCCCTGTTTCCGGGGTAACTGACTGCCCTGTTTCCAGGGTAACTGATCACCCTGTTTCCGGGATAAATGACTGCCCTGTTTCCGGGATAACTGACTGCCCTGTTTCCAGGGTAACTGACTGCTCTGTTTCCAGGGTAACTGACAGCCCACCTTCCAGTGCAACTGATCACCCTGTTTCCAGGATAACTGACTGCCCTATTTCCAGGGGAACTGACTGCCCTGTTTCCGGGGTAAATGATCACCCTGTTTCTGGGGTAACTGAGTGCCCTGTTTCCGGGGTAACTGACCGTCCTGTTTCCAGGATAACTGATCACCCTGTTTCCAGGGTAACTGACCATCCTGTTTCCAGGGTAACTGACTGCCCAGTTTCCAGGGTCAATGACTGCCCTGTTTCCGGGGTAACAGATCTCCCTGTTTCCGGGATAAATGACTGCCCTGTTTCCGGGATAACTGACTGCCCTGTTTCCAGGGTAACTGACTGCCCTGTTTCCAGGGGAACTGACTGCCCTGTTTCCGGGGTAAATGATCACCCTGTTTCTGGGGTAACTGAGTGCCCTGTTTCCGGGGTAACTGACCGTCCTGTTTCCAGGATAACTGATCACCCTGTTTCCAGGGTAACTGACCATCCTGTTTCCAGGGTAACTGACTGCCCAGTTTCCAGGGTAAATGACTGCCCTGTTTCCGGGGTAACAGATCTCCCTGTTTCCGGGGTAACTGACTGCCCTGTTTCCAGGATAACTGACCGCCCTGTTTCCGGGATAACTGACTGCCCTGTTTACTGGATAACTGACCGCCCTGTGTACTGGATAACTGACTGCCCTGTTTCCAGGATAACTGACTGCCCTGTTTACTGGATAACTGACCGCCCTGTTTCCAGGTTAACTGACTGCCCTGTTTCCGGGATAACTGACTGACCTGTTTCCAGGGTAACTGAATGCCCTGTTTCCGGGATAACTGACTGCCCAGTTTCCAGGGTAACTGACTGCCCTGTATCCGGGGTAACTGACTGCCCTGTTTCCAGGGTAACTGACTGCCCAGTTTCCAGAGTAACTGAATACCCTGTTTCCAGGGTAACTGACTGCCCTGTTTCCGGGATAACTGACTGCCCTGTTTCCAGGGTAACTGACTGCCCTGTTTCCGGGGGAACTGACTGCCCTGTTTCCAGGGTAACTGATCACCCTGTTTCCGGGATAACTGACTGCCCTGTTTCCGGGATAACTGACTGCCCTGTTTCCAGGGTAACTGACTGCCCTGTTTCCAGGGCAACGGATCACCATGTTTCCTGGGTAACTGACTGCACTGTTTCCAGGGCAAGTGACCGCCCTGTTTCCGGGGTAACAGACTGCCCAGTTTCCAGGGTAACTGTTCACCCTGTTTCCGGGGTAACGGATCACCCTGTTTCCGGGGTAAATGACGGCCCTGTTTCCAGGGTAACTGACCGCCCTGTTTCAGGGATAACTGTGTGCCCTGTTTCCAGGGTAAAAAACTGCCCTGTTTCCGGGGTAACTGACCGCCCGGTTTCCAGGATAGCTGATCACCCTGTTTCCGGGGTAACTGACTGCCCAGTTTCCAGCGTAACTGACTGCCCTGTTTCCAGGGTAACTGACTGCCCTGTTTCCGGGGTAACTGACTGCCCAGTTTCCAGGGTAACTGACTGCCCTGTTTCCGGGGTAACTGACTGCCCAGTTTCCAGGGTAACTGATCACCCTGTTTCCGGGATAACTGACTACCCTGTTTCCAGGGTAACTGACTGCCCAGTTTCCAGGGAAACTGACTGCCCTGTTTCCGGGGTAACTGACTGCCCAGTTTCCAGGGTAACTGATCAGCCCGTTTCCGGGATAACTGACTGCCCTATTTCCGGGATAACTGACTGCCCTGTTTCCAGGGTAACTGACTGCCCTGTTTCCGGGGTAACTGATTGCCCTGTTTCCAGCGTAACTGATCACCCTGTTTCCGGGATAACTGACTGCCCTGTTACCAGGGTAACTGACTGCCCTGTTTCCAGGGTAACTGACCGCCCTGTTTCTGGGGTAACTGAGTACCCTGTTTCCAGGGTAACTGACCGCCCTGTTTCCAGGATAACTGATCACCCTGTTTCCAGGGTAACTGACCATCCTGTTTCCAGGGTAACTGACTGCCCAGTTTCCAGGGTAAATGACTGCCCTGTTTCCGGGTAACAGATCTCCCTGTTTCCGGGGTAACAGACCGCCCTGTTTCCAGGATAACTGACCGCCCCATTTTCCGGGGTAACTGACCGCCCTGTTTCCAGGATAACTGACTGCCCTGTTTCCGGGATAACTGACTGCCCTGTTTACTGGATAACTGACCGCCCTGTTTCCAGGTTAACTGACTGCCCTGTTTCCGGGATAAATAACTGCCCTGTTTCCAGGGTAACTGACTGCCCTGTTTCCGGGATAACTGACTGCCCTGTTTCCAGGGTAACTGATAACCCTGTTTCAGGGCTAACTGACTGCCCTGTTTCCAGGGTAATTGACTGCCCAGTTTCCAGGGTAACTGACTGCCCTGTTTCCGGGGTAACTGACTGCCCTGTTTCCAGGGTAACTGACTGCCCAGTTTCCAGAGTAACTGAATACCCTGTTTCCAGGGTAACTGACTGCCCTGTTTCCGGGATAACTGACTGCCCTGTTTCCAGGGTAACTGACTGCCCTGTTTCCGGGGTAACTGACTGCCCTGTTTCCAGGGTAACTGATCACCCTGTTTCCGGGATAACTGACTGCCCTGTTTCCGGGATCACTGACTGCCCTTTTTCCAGGGTAACTGACTGCCCTGTTTCCGGGGTAACTGACTTCCCTGTTTCCAGGCTAACTGACTGCCCAGTTTCCAGGATAACTGATCACCCTGTTTCCGGGGTAACTGACTGCCCTGTTTCCGGGATAACTGACCGCCCTGTTTCCAGGATAACTGATCACCCTTTTTCCGGGGTAACTGACCACCCTGTTTCCAGGGTCACTGACCACCCTGTTTCCAGGATAACTGACTCCCCTGTTTCCAGGGTAACTGACTGCCCTGTTTCCGGGGTAACTGACCGCCCTGTTTCCAGGATAACTGACCTACCTATTTCCAGGGTAACTGACTGCCCAGTTTCCGGGGTAACTGACTGCCCTGTTTCCTGGGTAACTGACTGCCCTGCTTCCGGGGTAAATGACTGCCCTGTTTCCAGTTTAACTGACTGCCCAGTTTCCAGGGTAACTGATCACCCTTTTTCCGGGATAACTGACGGCCCTGTTTCAGGGATAAGTGAATGCCCTGTTTCCAGGGTAACTGATCACCCTGTTTCCAGGATAACTGACTCCCCGGTTTCCATGGTAACTGACTGCCCAGTTTTCAGGGTAACTGACTGCCCTGTTTGCGGGGTAACTGACTGCTCAGTTTCCAGGGGAACTGATTGCCCAGTTACAAGGGTAACTGATCACCCTGTTTCCGGGATAACTGACTGCCCTGTTTCCGGGAGAAATGACTGCCCTGTTTCCAGGGGAACTGACTGCCCTGTTTCCGGGGTAACTGACTGCCCTGTTTCCAGGGTAACTGATCACCCTGTTTCCGGGATAAATGACTGCCCTCTTTCCGGGATAACTGACTGCCCTGTTTCCAGGGTAACTGACTGCCCTGTTTCCGGGGTAACTGACTGCCCTGTTTCCAGGCTAACTGATCACCCTGTTTCCGGGGTAAATGACTGCCCTGTTTCCGGGGTAACTGACCGCCCTGTTTCCAGGATAACTGATCACCCTGTTTCCGGGATAAATGACTGCCCTGTTTCCAGGGTAACTGACTGCCCTGTTTCCGGGGTAACTGATTGCCCTGTTTCCAGCGTAACTGATCACCCTGTTTCTGGGATAACTGACTGCCCTGTTTCCAGGGTAACTGACTGCCCTGTTTCCAGGGTAACTGACCGCCCTGTTTCTGGGGTAACTGAGTGCCCTGTTTCCAGGGTAACTGACCGCCCTGTTTCCAGGATAACTGATCACCCTGTTTCCAGGGTAACTGTCCATCCTGTTTCCAGGGTAACTGACTGCCCAGTTTCCAGGGTAAATGACTGCCCTGTTTCCGGGTAACAGATCTCCCTGTTTCCGGGGTAACAGACCGCCCTGTTTCCAGGATAACTGACCGCCCCATTTTCCGGGGTAACTGACCGCCCTGTTTCCAGGATAACTGACTGCCCTGTTTCCGGGATAACTGACTGCCCTGTTTACTGGATAACTGACCGCCCTGTTTCCAGGTTAACTGACTGCCCTGTTTCCGGGATAAATAACTGCCCTGTTTCCAGGGTAACTGACTGCCCTGTTTCCGGGATAACTGACTGCCCTGTTTCCAGGGTAACTGATAACCCTGTTTCAGGGCTAACTGACTGCCCTGTTTCCAGGGTAATTGACTGCCCAGTTTCCAGGGTAACTGACTGCCCTGTTTCCGGGGTAACTGACTGCCCTGTTTCCAGGGTAACTGACTGCCCAGTTTCCAGAGTAACTGAATACCCTGTTTCGAGGGTAACTGACTGCCCTGTTTCCGGGATAACTGACTGCCCTGTTTCCAGGGTAACTGACCGCCCTGTTTCCGGGGTAACTGACTGCCCTGTTTCCAGGGTAACTGATCACCCTGTTTCCGGGATAACTGACTGCCCTGTTTCCGGGATCACTGACTGCCCTTTTTCCAGGGTAACTGACTGCCCTGTTTCCGGGGTAACTGACTGCCCTGTTTCCAGGCTAACTGACTGCCCAGTTTCCAGGATAACTGATCACCCTGTTTCCGGGGTAACTGACTGCCCTGTTTCCGGGATAACTGACCGCCCTGTTTCCAGGATAACTGATCACCCTTTTTCCGGGGTAACTGACCACCCTGTTTCCAGGGTCACTGACCACCCTGTTTCCAGGATAACTGACTCCCCTGTTTCCAGGGTAACTGACTGCCCTGTTTCCGGGGTAACTGACCGCCCTGTTTCCAGGATAACTGACCTACCTATTTCCAGGGTAACTGACTGCCCAGTTTCCGGGGTAACTGACTGCCCTGTTTCCTGGGTAACTGACTGCCCTGCTTCCGGGGTAAATGACTGCCCTGTTTCCAGTTTAACTGACTGCCCAGTTTCCAGGGTAACTGATCACCCTTTTTCCGGGATAACTGACGGCCCTGTTTCAGGGATAAGTGAATGCCCTGTTTCCAGGATAACTGACTCACCGGTTTCCATGGTAACTGACTGCCCAGTTTTCAGGGTAACTGACTGCCCTGTTTGCGGGGTAACTGACTGCCCAGTTTCCAGGGTAACTGATTGCCCAGTTACAAGGGTAACTGATCACCCTGTTTCCGGGATAACTGACTGCCCTGTTTCCGGGAGAAATGACTGCCCTGTTTCCAGGGGAACTGACTGCCCTGTTTCCGGGGTAACTGACTGCCCTGTTTCCAGGGTAACTGATCACCCTGTTTCCGGGATAAATGACTGCCCTGTTTCCGGGATAACTGACTGCCCTGTTTCCAGGGTAACTGACTGCCCTGTTTCCGGGGTAACTGACTGCCCTGTTTCCAGGCTAACTGACTGCCCTGTTTCCAGGATAACTGATCACCATGTTTCCGGGGTAAATGACTGCCCTGTTTCCGGGGTAACTGACCGCCCTGTTTCCAGGATAACTGATCACCCTGTTTCCGGGGTAACTGACTGCCCTGTTTCCAGGCTAACTGACTGCCCTGTTTCCAGGATAACTGATCACCCTGTTTCCGGGGTAACTGACTGCCCTGTTTCCGGGGTAACTGACCGCCCTGTTTCCAGGATAACTGATCACCCTGTTTCCGGGGTAACTGACCACCCTGTTTCCAGGGTCACTGACCACCCTGTTTCCAGGATAACTGACTCCCCTGTTTCCAGCGTAACTGATCACCCTGTTTCCAGGATAACTGACCTACCTATTTCCGGGGTAACTGACCGCCCTGTTTCGAGGATAACTGACTGCCCTGTTTCCAGGTTAACTGACTGCCCTGTTTCCAGGGTAACTGACTGCCCTGTTTCCAGGGGAACTGACTGCCCTGTTTCCGGGGTAAATGCTCACCCTGTTTCCGGGTAACTGACTAACCAGTTTCCAGGGTGACTGACTGCCCTGTTTCCAGGGTAACTGACTGCCCAGTTTCCGGGGTAACTGACTGCCCTGTTTCCAGGTTAACTGACTGCCCAGTTTCCAGGGTAACTGATCACCCTGTTTCCGGAAAAACTGACTGTCCTGTTTCCGGGAGAAATGACTGCCCTGTTTCCAGGGTAACTGACTGCCCTGTTTCCGGGGTAACTGACTGCCCTGTTTCCAGGGTAACTGATCACCCTGTTTCCGGGATAAATGACTGCCCTGTTTCCGGGATAACTGACTGCCCTGTTTCCAGGGTAACTGACTGCCCTGTTTCCGGGGTAACTGACTGCCCTGTTTCCAGGCTAACTGACTGCCCTGTTTCCAGGATAACTGATCACCCTGTTTCCGGGGTAAATGACTGCCCTGTTTCCAGGGTAACTGACCGCCCTGTTTCAGGGATAACTGTGAGCCCTATTTCCAGGGTAAAAAACTGCCCTGTTTCCAGGGTAACTGACCGCCCTGTTTCCAGTATAACTGATCACCCTGTTTCCGGAGTAACTGAGTAATCTGTTTCCAGGGTTACTGACTGCCCTGTTTCCGGGGTAACTGACTGCCCAGTTTCCAGCGTAACTGACTGCCCTGTTTCCAGGGTAACTGACTGCCCAGTTTCCAGGGTAACTGACTGCCCTGTTTCCGGGGTAACTGATCACCCTGTTTCCGGGATAACTGAATACCCTGTTTCCAGGGCAACTGACTGCCCAGTTTCCAGGGTAACTGATCACCCTGTTTCTGGGATAACTGACTGCCCTGTTTCCAGGGCAACTGACTGCCCAGTTTCCAGGGTAACTGACTGCCCTGTTTCCAGGGCAAGTGACCGCCCTGTTTCCGGAGTAACAGACTGCCCAGTTTCCAGGGTAACTGTTCACCCTGTTTCCGGGGTATGGATCACCCTGTTTCCGGGGTAAATGACGGCCCTGTTTCCAGGGTAACTGACCGCCCTGTTTCAGGGATAACTGTGTGCCCTGTTTCCAGGGTAAAAAACTGCCCTGTTTCCGGGGTAACTGACCGCCCTGTTTCCAGGATAACTGATCACCCTGTTTCCGGGGTAACTGACTGCCCAGTTTCCAGCGTAACTGACTGCCCTGTTTCCAGGGTAACTGACTGCCCTGTTTCCGGGGTAACTGACTGCCCAGTTTCCAGGGTAACTGATCACCCTGTTTCCGGGATAACTGACTACCCTGTTTCCAAGGTAACTGACTGCCCAGATTCCAGGGAAACTGACTGCCCTGTTTCCGGGGTAACTGACTGCCCAGGTTCCAGGGTAACTGCTCAGCCCGTTTCCGGGATAACTGACTGCCCTGTTTCCGGGATAACTGATCACCCTGTTTCCGGGGTAACTGATTGCCCTGTTTCTAGCGTAACTGATCACCCTGTTTCCGGGATAACTGACTGCCCTGTTTCCGGGATAACTGACTGCCCTGTTTGCAGGGTAACTGACTGCCCTGTTTCCGGGGTAACTGACTGCCCTGTTTCCAGGGTAACTGATCACCCTGTTTCCGGGGTAACTGATTGCCCTGTTTCCGGGGTAACTGACTGCCCTGTTTCCAGGATAACTGATCACTCTGTTTCTGGGGTAACTGACCACCCTGTGTCCGGGGTAACTGACTAATCTGTTTCCAGGGTTACTGACCGCCCTGTTTCTGGGGTAACTGAGTGCCCTGTTTCCGGGGTAACTGACCGCCCTGTTTCCAGGATAACTGATCACCCTGTTTCCAGGGTAACTGACCATCCTGTTTCCAGGGTAACTGACTGCCCAGTTTCCAGGGTAAATGACTGCCCTGTTTCCGGGGTAACAGATCTCCCTGTTTCCGGGGTAACAGACCACCCTGTTTCCAGGATAACTGACTGCCCTGTGTCCGGGATAACTGACTGCCCTGTTTACTGGATAACTGACCGCCCTGTTTCCAGGTTAACTGACTGCCCTGTTTCCAGGATAACTGACTGCCCTGTTTCCAGGGTAACTGACTGCCCTGTTTCCGGGATAATTGACTGCCCTGTTTCCAGGGTAACTGACTGCCCTGTTTCCAGGGTAACTGACCGCCCTGTTTCCAGGGCAACGGATCACCATGTTTCCTGGGTAACTGACTGCACTGTTTCCAGGGCAAGTGACCGCCCTGTTTCCGGGGTAACAGACTGCCCAGTTTCCAGGTTAACTGTTCACCCTGTTTCCGGGGTAACGGATCACCCTGTTTCCGGGGTAAATGACGGCCCTGTTTCCAGGGTAACTGACCGCCCTGTTTCAGGGATAACTGTGTGCCCTGTTTCCAGGGTAAAAAACTGCCCTGTTTCCGGGGTAACTGACCGCCCTGTTTCCAGGATAACTGATCACCCTGTTTCCGGGGTAACTGACTGCCCAGTTTCCAGCGTAACTGACTGCCCTGTTTCCAGGGTAACTGACTGCCCTGTTTCCGGGGTAACTGACTGCCCAGTTTCCAGGGTAACTGACTGCCCTGTTTCCGGGGTAACTGACTGCCCAGTTTCCAGGGTAACTGATCACCCTGTTTCCGGGATAATTGAAACCCTGTTTCCAGGGTTACTGACTGCCCAGTTTCCAGCGAAACTGACTGCCCTGTTTCCGGGGTAACTGACAGCCCAGTTTCCAGGGTAACTGATCAGCCCGTTTCCGGGATAACTGACTGCCCTATTTCCGGGATAACTGACTGCCCTGTTTCCAGGGTAACTGACTGCCCTATTTCCGGGATAACTGACTGCCCTGTTTCCGGGGTAACTGACTGCCCTGTTTCCAGGGTAACTGACCGCCCTGTTTCTGGGGTAACTGAGTGCCCTGTTTCCGGGTTAACTGACCGCCCTGTTTCCAGGATAACTGATCACCCTGTTTCCAGGGTAACTGACCATCCTGTTTCCAGGGTAACTGACTGCCCAGTTTCCAGGGTAAATGACTGCCCTGTTTCCGGGTAACAGATCTCCCTGTTTCCGGGGTAACAGACCGCCCTGTTTCCAGGATAACTGACCGCCCCATTTTCCGGGGTAACTGACCGCCCTGTTTCCAGGATAACTGACTGCCCTGTTTCCGGGACAACTGACTGCCCTGTTTACTGGATAACTGACCGCCCTGTTTCCAGGTTAACTGACTGCCCTGTTTCCGGGATAAATAACTACCCTGTTTCCAGGGTAACTGACTGCCCTGTTTCCGGGATAACTGACTGCCCTGTTTCCAGGGTAACTGATAACCCTGTTTCAGGGCTAACTGACTGCCCTGTTTCCAGGGTAATTGACTGCCCAGTTTCTAGGGTAACTGACTGCCCTGTTTCCGGGGTAACTGACTGCCCTGTTTCCAGGGTAACTGACTGCCCAGTTTCCAGAGTAACTGAATACCCTGTTTCCAGGGTAACTGACTGCCCTGTTTCCGGGATAACTGACTGCCCTGTTTCCAGGGTAACTGACTGCCCTGTTTCCGGGGTAACTGACTGCCCTGTTTCCAGGGTAACTGATCACCCTGTTTCCGGGATAACTGACTGCCCTGTTTCCGGGATAACTGACTGCCCTTTTTCCAGGGTAACTGACTGCCCTGTTTCCGGGGTAACTGACTGCCCTGTTTCCAGGCTAACTGACTGCCCTGTTTCCAGGATAACTGATCACCCTGTTTCCGGGGTAACTGACCACCCTGTTACCAGGGTCACTGACCACCCTGTTTCCAGGATAACTGACTCCCCTGTTTCCAGGGTAACTGACTGCCCTGTTTCCGGGGTAACTGACCGCCCTGTTTCCAGGATAACTGACCTACCTATTTCCAGGGTAACTGACTGCCCAGTTTCCGGGGTAACTGACTGCCCTGTTTCCTGGGTAACTGACTGCCCTGCTTTCGGGGTAAATGACTGCCCTGTTTCCAGGTTAACTGACTGCCCAGTTTCCAGGGTAACTGATCACCCTTTTTCCGGGATAACTGACGGCCCTGTTTCAGGGATAAGTGAATGCCCTGTTTCCAGGGTAACTGATCACCCTGTTTCCAGGATAACTGACTCCCCGGTTTCCATGGTAACTGACTGCCCAGTTTCCAGGGTAACTGACTGCCCTGTTTGCGGGGTAACTGACTGCCCAGTTTCCAGAGTAACTGATTGCCCAGTTACAAGGGTAACTGATCACCCTGTTTCCGGGATAACTGACTGCCCTGTTTCCGGGAGAAATGACTGCCCTTTTTCCGGGGTAACTGACCGCCCAGTTTCCAGGGTCACTGACCACGCTGTTTCCAGGATAACTGACTCCCCTGTTTCCAGCGTATCTGATCACCCTGTTTCCAGGATAACTGACCTACCTATTTCCGGGGTAACTGACCGCCCTGTTTCCAGGATAACTGACTGCCCTGTTTCCAGGTTAACTGACTGCCCTGTTTCCAGGGTAACTGACTGCCCTGTTTCCAGGGGAACTGACTGCCCTGTTTCCGGGGTAAATGATCACCCTGTTTCCGGGGTAACTGACTAACCAGTTTCCAGGGTGACTGACTGCCCTGTTTCCAGGGTAACTGACTGCCCTGTTTCCGGGGTAACTGACTGCCCTGTTTCCAGGGTAACTGACTGCCCTGTTTCCGGGAGAAATGACTGCCCTGTTTCCAGGGTAACTGACTGCCCTGTTTCCGGGGTAACTGACTGCCCTGTTTCCAGGGTAACTGATCACCCTGTTTCCGGGATAAATGACTGCCCTGTTTCCGGGATAACTGACTGCCCTGTTTCCAGGGTAACTGACTGCCCTGTTTCCGGGGAAACTGACTGCCCTCTTTCCAGGATAACTGATCACCCTGTTTCCGGGGTAACTGACTGCCCCGTTTCCGGGGTAACTGACCGCCCTGTTTCCAGGATAACTGACCACCCTGTTTCCAGGGTCACTGACCACCCTGTTTCCAGGATAACTGAAAGCCCTGTTTCCAGGGTAACTGATCTCCCTGTTTCCGGGGTAACTGATCACCCTGTTTCCGGGTAACTGACTGCCCTGTTTCCAGGTTAACTGATCTCCCTGTTTCCAGGGTAACTGATCACCCTGTTTCCGGGGTAACTGACTGCCCTGTTTCCAGGGTAACTGACTGCCCTGTTTCCGGGGTAACTGACTGCCCTGTTTCCAGGATAACTGATCACTCTGTTTCCGGGGGAACTGACCACCCTGTTTCCGGGGTAACTGACTAATCTGTTTCCAGGGTTACTGACCGCCCTGTTTCTGGGGTAACTGACTGCCCTGTTTCCGGGGTAACTGACCGCCCTGTTTCCAGGATAACTGATCACCCTGTTTCCAGTGTAACTGACAATCCTATTTCCAGGGTAACGGACTGCCCAGTTTCCAGGGTAACTGACTGCCCTGTTTCCGGGGTAACAGATCTCCCTGTTTCCGGGGTAACTGACCGCCCTGTTTCCAGGATAACTGACCGCCCAATTTCCGGGGTAAGTGACCGCTCTGCTTCCAGGATAACTGACTGCCCTGTTTCCGGGATAACTGACTGCCCTGTTTAATGGATAACTGACTGCCCTGTTTCCAGGGTAACTGACTGCCCTGTTTCCGGGATAACTGACTGCCCTGTTTCCAGGGTAACTGATAACCCTGTTTCCGGGATAACTGACTGCCCTGTTTCCAGGGTAATAGACTGCCCAGTTTCCAGGGTAACTGACTGCCCTGTTTCCGGGGTAACTGACTGCCCTGTTTCCGGGGTAACTGACTGCCCTCTTTCCGGGTTAACTGACCGCCCTGTTTCCAGGATAACTGATCACCCTGTTTCCGGGGTAACTGACCACCCTGTTTCCAGGGTCACTGACCACCCTGTTTCCAGGATAACTGACTCCCCTGTTTCGAGGGTAACTGACTGCCCTGTTTCCGGGGTAACTGACCGCCCTGTTTCCAGGATAACTGACCTACCTATTTCCGGGGTAACTGACCGCCCTGTTTCCAGGATAACAGACTGCCCTGTTTCCAGGTTAACTGACTGCCCTGTTTCCAGGGTAACTGACTGCCCTGTTTCCAGGGGAACTGACTGCCCTGTTTCCGGGGTAACTGATCACCCTGTTTCCGGGGTAACTGACTAACCAGTTTCCAGGGTGACTGACTGCCCTGTTTCCAGGGTAACTGACTGCCCAGTTTCCGGGGTAACTGACTGCCCTGTTTCCTGGGTAACTGACTGCCCTGCTTCCGGGGTAACTGACTGCCCTGTTTCCAGATTAACTGACTGACCTGTTTCCAGGATAACTGATCACCCTGTTTCCGGGGTAACTGACTGCCCTGTTTCCGGGGTAACTGACCGCCCTGTTTCCAGGATAACTGATCACCCTGTTTCCGGGGTAACTGACCACCCTGTTTCCAGGGTCACTGACCACCCTGATTCCAGGATAACTGAAAGCCCTGCTTCCAGGATAACTGACCTCCCTGTTTCCGGGGTAACTGATCACCCTGTTTCCGGGTAACTGACTGCCCTGTTTCCAGGGTCACTGACCACCCTGTTTCCAGGATAACTGACTCCCCTGCTTCCAGGGTAACTGACTGCCCTATTTCCGGGGTAACTGACCGCCCTGTTTCCAGGATAACTGATCACCCTGTTTCCAGGGTAACTGACCATCCTGTTTCCAGGGTAAATGACTGCCCAGTTTCCAGGGTAACTGACTGCCCTGTTTCCGGGGTAACAGATCTCGCTGTTTCCGGGGTAACTGACCGTCCGGTTTCCAGGATAACTGACCGCCCCATTTACCGGGGTAAATGACCGCCCTGTTTCCAGGATAACTGACTGCCCTGTTTCCGGGATAACTGACTGCCCTGTTTACTGGATAACTGACCGCCCTGTTTCCAGGTTAACTGACTGCCCTGTTTCCGGGATAACTAACTGCCCTGTTTCCAGGGTAACTGACTGCCCTGTTTCCGGGATAACTGACTGCCCTGTTTCCAGGGTAACTGATCACCCTGTTTCCGGGGTAACTGACTGCCCTGTTTCCAGGGTAATTGACTGCCCAGTTTCCAGGGTAACTGACTGCCCTGTTTCCGGGGTAACTGACTGCCCTGTTTCCGGGGTAACTGACTGCCCTGTTTCCAGGGTAACTGACTGCCCCGTTTCCTGAGTAACTGAATACCCTGTTTCTCGGGTAACTGACTGCCCTGTTTCCGGGATAACTGACTGCCCTGTTTCCAGGGTAACTGACTGCCCTGTTTCCGGTGTAACTGACTGCCCTGTTTCCAGGGTAACTGATAACCCTGTTTCCGGGATAACTGACTGCCCTGTTTCCGGGATAACTGACTGCCCTGTTTCCAGGGTAACTGACTTCGCTGTTTCCGGGGTAACTGACTGCCCTGTTTCCAGGATAACTGACTGCCCTGTTTCCAGGATAACTGATCACCCTGTTTCCGGGGTAACTGACTGCCCGGTTTCCGGGATAACTGACCGCCCTGTTTCCAGGATAACTGATCACCCTGTTTCCGGGGTAACTGACCACCCTGTTTCCAGGGTCACTGACCACCCTGTTTCCAGGATAACTGACTCCCCTGTTTCCGGGGTAACTGACTGCCCTGTTTCCAGGGTAATTGACTGCCCAGTTTCCAGGGTAACTGACTGCCCTGTTTCCGGGGTAACTGACTGCCCTGTTTCCAGGGTAACTGACTGCCCCGTTTCCTGAGTAACTGAATACCCTGTTTCTCGGGTAATTGACTGCCCAGTTTCTAGGGTAACTGACTGCCCTGTTTCCGGGGTAACTGACTGCCCTGTTTCCAGGGTAACTGACTGCCCAGTTTCCAGAGTAACTGAATACCCTGTTTCCAGGGTAACTGACTGCCCTGTTTCCGGGATAACTGACTGCCCTGTTTCCAGGGTAACTGACTGCCCTGTTTCCGGGGTAACTGACTGCCCTGTTTCCAGGGTAACTGATCACCCTGTTTCCGGGATAACTCACTGCCCTGTTTCCGGGATAACTGACTGCCCTTTTTCCAGGGTAACTGACTGCCCTGTTTCCGGGGTAACTGACTGCCCTGTTTCCAGGCTAACTGACTGCCCTGTTTCCAGGATAACTGATCACCCTGTTTCCGGGGTAACTGACCACCCTGTTACCAGGGTCACTGACCACCCTGTTTCCAGGATAACTGACTCCCCTGTTTCCAGGGTAACTGACTGCCCTGTTTCCGGGGTAACTGACCGCCCTGTTTCCAGGATAACTGACCTACCTATTTCCAGGGTAACTGACTGCCCAGTTTCCGGGGTAACTGACTGCCCTGTTTCCTGGGTAACTGACTGCCCTGCTTTCGGGGTAAATGACTGCCCTGTTTCCAGGTTAACTGACTGCCCAGTTTCCAGGGTAACTGATCACCCTTTTTCCGGGATAACTGACGGCCCTGTTTCAGGGATAAGTGAATGCCCTGTTTCCAGGGTAACTGATCACCCTGTTTCCAGGATAACTGACTCCCCGGTTTCCATGGTAACTGACTGCCCAGTTTCCAGGGTAACTAACTGCCCTGTTTGCGGGGTAACTGACTGCCCAGTTTCCAGAGTAACTGATTGCCCAGTTACAAGGGTAACTGATCACCCTGTTTCCGGGAGAACTGACTGCCCTGTTTCCGGGAGAAATGACTGCCCTGTTTCCAGGGTAACTGACTGCCCTGTTTCCGGGGTAACTGACTGCCCTGTTTCCAGGGTAACTGATCACCCTGTTTCCGGGATAAATGACTGCCCTGTTTCCGGGATAACTGACTGCCCTGTTTCCAGGGTAACTGACTGCCCTGTTTCCGGGGTAACTGACTGCCCTGTTTCCAGGCTAACTGACTGCCCTGTTTCCAGGATAACTGATCACCCTGTTTCCGGGGTAAATGACTGCCCTGTTTCCGGGGTAACTGACCGCCCTGTTTCCAGGATAACTGATCAGCCTGTTCCCGGGGTAACTGACTGCCCTGTTTCCAGGCTAACTGACTGCCCTGTTTCCAGGATAAATGATCACCCTGTTTCCGGGGTAACTGACTGCCCTTTTTCCGGGGTAACTGACCGCCCAGTTTCCAGGGTCACTGACCACGCTGTTTCCAGGATAACTGACTCCCCTGTTTCCAGCGTATCTGATCACCCTGTTTCCAGGATAACTGACCTACCTATTTCCGGGGTAACTGACCGCCCTGTTTCCAGGATAACTGACTGCCCTGTTTCCAGGTTAACTGACTGCCCTGTTTCCAGGGTAACTGACTGCCCTGTTTCCAGGGGAACTGACTGCCCTGTTTCCGGGGTAAATGATCACCCTGTTTCCGGGGTAACTGACTAACCAGTTTCCAGGGTGACTGACTGCCCTGTTTCCAGGGTAACTGACTGCCCTGTTTCCGGGGTAACTGACTGCCCTGTTTCCAGGGTAACTGACTGCCCTGTTTCCGGGAGAAATGACTGCCCTGTTTCCAGGGTAACTGACTGCCCTGTTTCCGGGGTAACTGACTGCCCTGTTTCCAGGGTAACTGATCACCCTGTTTCCGGGATAAATGACTGCCCTGTTTCCGGGATAACTGACTGCCCTGTTTCCAGGGTAACTGACTGCCCTGTTTCCGGGGAAACTGACTGCCCTCTTTCCAGGATAACTGATCACCCTGTTTCCGGGGTAACTGACTGCCCCGTTTCCGGGGTAACTGACCGCCCTGTTTCCAGGATAACTGACCACCCTGTTTCCAGGGTCACTGACCACCCTGTTTCCAGGATAACTGAAAGCCCTGTTTCCAGGGTAACTGATCTCCCTGTTTCCGGGGTAACTGATCACCCTGTTTCCGGGTAACTGACTGCCCTGTTTCCAGGTTAACTGATCTCCCTGTTTCCAGGGTAACTGATCACCCTGTTTCCGGGGTAACTGACTGCCCTGTTTCCAGGGTAACTGACTGCCCTGTTTCCGGGGTAACTGACTGCCCTGTTTCCAGGATAACTGATCACTCTGTTTCCGGGGGAACTGACCACCCTGTTTCCGGGGTAACTGACTAATCTGTTTCCAGGGTTACTGACCGCCCTGTTTCTGGGGTAACTGACTGCCCTGTTTCCGGGGTAACTGACCGCCCTGTTTCCAGGATAACTGATCACCCTGTTTCCAGTGTAACTGACAATCCTATTTCCAGGGTAACGGACTGCCCAGTTTCCAGGGTAACTGACTGCCCTGTTTCCGGGGTAACAGATCTCCCTGTTTCCGGGGTAACTGACCGCCCTGTTTCCAGGATAACTGACCGCCCAATTTCCGGGGTAAGTGACCGCTCTGCTTCCAGGATAACTGACTGCCCTGTTTCCGGGATAACTGACTGCCCTGTTTAATGGATAACTGACTGCCCTGTTTCCAGGGTAACTGACTGCCCTGTTTCCGGGATAACTGACTGCCCTGTTTCCAGGGTAACTGATAACCCTGTTTCCGGGATAACTGACTGCCCTGTTTCCAGGGTAATAGACTGCCCAGTTTCCAGGGTAACTGACTGCCCTGTTTCCGGGGTAACTGACTGCCCTGTTTCCGGGGTAACTGACTGCCCTCTTTCCGGGTTAACTGACCGCCCTGTTTCCAGGATAACTGATCACCCTGTTTCCGGGGTAACTGACCACCCTGTTTCCAGGGTCACTGACCACCCTGTTTCCAGGATAACTGACTCCCCTGTTTCGAGGGTAACTGACTGCCCTGTTTCCGGGGTAACTGACCGCCCTGTTTCCAGGATAACTGACCTACCTATTTCCGGGGTAACTGACCGCCCTGTTTCCAGGATAACAGACTGCCCTGTTTCCAGGTTAACTGACTGCCCTGTTTCCAGGGTAACTGACTGCCCTGTTTCCAGGGGAACTGACTGCCCTGTTTCCGGGGTAACTGATCACCCTGTTTCCGGGGTAACTGACTAACCAGTTTCCAGGGTGACTGACTGCCCTGTTTCCAGGGTAACTGACTGCCCAGTTTCCGGGGTAACTGACTGCCCTGTTTCCTGGGTAACTGACTGCCCTGCTTCCGGGGTAACTGACTGCCCTGTTTCCAGATTAACTGACTGACCTGTTTCCAGGATAACTGATCACCCTGTTTCCGGGGTAACTGACTGCCCTGTTTCCGGGGTAACTGACCGCCCTGTTTCCAGGATAACTGATCACCCTGTTTCCGGGGTAACTGACCACCCTGTTTCCAGGGTCACTGACCACCCTGATTCCAGGATAACTGAAAGCCCTGCTTCCAGGATAACTGACCTCCCTGTTTCCGGGGTAACTGATCACCCTGTTTCCGGGTAACTGACTGCCCTGTTTCCAGGGTCACTGACCACCCTGTTTCCAGGATAACTGACTCCCCTGCTTCCAGGGTAACTGACTGCCCTATTTCCGGGGTAACTGACCGCCCTGTTTCCAGGATAACTGATCACCCTGTTTCCAGGGTAACTGACCATCCTGTTTCCAGGGTAAATGACTGCCCAGTTTCCAGGGTAACTGACTGCCCTGTTTCCGGGGTAACAGATCTCGCTGTTTCCGGGGTAACTGACCGTCCGGTTTCCAGGATAACTGACCGCCCCATTTACCGGGGTAAATGACCGCCCTGTTTCCAGGATAACTGACTGCCCTGTTTCCGGGATAACTGACTGCCCTGTTTACTGGATAACTGACCGCCCTGTTTCCAGGTTAACTGACTGCCCTGTTTCCGGGATAACTAACTGCCCTGTTTCCGGGATAACTGACTGCCCTGTTTCCAGGGTAACTGATCACCCTGTTTCCGGGGTAACTGACTGCCCTGTTTCCAGGGTAATTGACTGCCCAGTTTCCAGGGTAACTGACTGCCCTGTTTCCGGGGTAACTGACTGCCCTGTTTCCGGGGTAACTGACTGCCCTGTTTCCAGGGTAACTGACTGCCCCGTTTCCTGAGTAACTGAATACCCTGTTTCTCGGGTAACTGACTGCCCTGTTTCCGGGATAACTGACTGCCCTGTTTCCAGGGTAACTGACTGCCCTGTTTCCGGTGTAACTGACTGCCCTGTTTCCAGGGTAACTGATAACCCTGTTTCCGGGATAACTGACTGCCCTGTTTCCGGGATAACTGAATGCCCTGTTTCCAGGGTAACTGACTTCGCTGTTTCCGGGGTAACTGACTGCCCTGTTTCCAGGATAACTGACTGCCCTGTTTCCAGGATAACTGATCACCCTGTTTCCGGGGTAACTGACTGCCCGGTTTCCGGGATAACTGACCGCCCTGTTTCCAGGATAACTGATCACCCTGTTTCCGGGGTAACTGACCACCCTGTTTCCAGGGTCACTGACCACCCTGTTTCCAGGATAACTGACTCCCCTGTTTCCGGGGTAACTGACTGCCCTGTTTCCAGGGTAATTGACTGCCCAGTTTCCAGGGTAACTGACTGCCCTGTTTCCGGGGTAACTGACTGCCCTGTTTCCGGGGTAACTGACTGCCCTGTTTCCAGGGTAACTGACTGCCCCGTTTCCTGAGTAACTGAATACCCTGTTTCTCGGGTAATTGACTGCCCAGTTTCTAGGGTAACTGACTGCCCTGTTTCCGGGGTAACTGACTGCCCTGTTTCCAGGGTAACTGATCACCCTGTTTCCAGGGTAACTGACTGCCCTGTTTCCGGGATAACTGACTGCCCTGTTTCCAGGGTAACTGACTGCCCTGTTTCCGGGGTAACTGACTGCCCTGTTTCCAGGGTAACTGATCACCCTGTTTCCGGGATAACTGACTGCCCTGTTTCCGGGATAACTGACTGCCCTTTTTCCAGGGTAACTGACTGCCCTGTTTCCGGGGTAACTGACTGCCCTGTTTCCAGGCTAACTGACTGCCCTGTTTCCAGGATAACTGATCACCCTGTTTCCGGGGTAACTGACCACCCTGTTACCAGGGTCACTGACCACCCTGTTTCCAGGATAACTGACTCCCCTGTTTCCAGGGTAACTGACTGCCCTGTTTCCGGGGTAACTGACCGCCCTGTTTCCAGGATAACTGACCTACCTATTTCCAGGGTAACTGACTGCCCAGTTTCCGGGGTAACTGACTGCCCTGTTTCCTGGGTAACTGACTGCCCTGCTTTCGGGGTAAATGACTGCCCTGTTTCCAGGTTAACTGACTGCCCAGTTTCCAGGGTAACTGATCACCCTTTTTCCGGGATAACTGACGGCCCTGTTTCAGGGATAAGTGAATGCCCTGTTTCCAGGGTAACTGATCACCCTGTTTCCAGGATAACTGACTCCCCGGTTTCCATGGTAACTGACTGCCCAGTTTCCAGGGTAACTAACTGCCCTGTTTGCGGGGTAACTGACTGCCCAGTTTCCAGAGTAACTGATTGCCCAGTTACAAGGGTAACTGATCACCCTGTTTCCGGGAGAACTGACTGCCCTGTTTCCGGGAGAAATGACTGCCCTGTTTCCAGGGTAACTGACTGCCCTGTTTCCGGGGTAACTGACTGCCCTGTTTCCAGGGTAACTGACTGCCCTGTTTCCAGGATAACTGATCACCCTGTTTCCGGGGTAAATGACTGCCCTGTTTCCGGGGTAACTGACCGCCCTGTTTCCAGGATAACTGATCACCCTGTTCCCGGGGTAACTGACTGCCCTGTTTCCAGGCTAACTGACTGCCCTGTTTCCAGGATAAATGATCACCCTGTTTCCGGGGTAACTGACTGCCCTTTTTCCGGGGTAACTGACCGCCCAGTTTCCAGGGTCACTGACCACGCTGTTTCCAGGATAACTGACTCCCCTGTTTCCAGCGTATCTGATCACCCTGTTTCCAGGATAACTGACCTACCTATTTCCGGGGTAACTGACCGCCCTGTTTCCAGGATAACTGACTGCCCTGTTTCCAGGTTAACTGACTGCCCTGTTTCCAGGGTAACTGACTGCCCTGTTTCCAGGGGAACTGACTGCCCTGTTTCCGGGGTAAATGATCACCCTGTTTCCGGGGTAACTGACTAACCAGTTTCCAGGGTGACTGACTGCCCTGTTTCCAGGGTAACTGACTGCCCTGTTTCCGGGGTAACTGACTGCCCTGTTTCCAGGGTAACTGACTGCCCTGTTTCCGGGAGAAATGACTGCCCTGTTTCCAGGGTAACTGACTGCCCTGTTTCCGGGGTAACTGACTGCCCTGTTTCCAGGGTAACTGATCACCCTGTTTCCGGGATAAATGACTGCCCTGTTTCCGGGATAACTGACTGCCCTGTTTCCAGGGTAACTGACTGCCCTGTTTCCGGGGAAACTGACTGCCCTCTTTCCAGGATAACTGATCACCCTGTTTCCGGGGTAACTGACTGCCCCGTTTCCGGGGTAACTGACCGCCCTGTTTCCAGGATAACTGACCACCCTGTTTCCAGGGTCACTGACCACCCTGTTTCCAGGATAACTGAAAGCCCTGTTTCCAGGGTAACTGATCTCCCTGTTTCCGGGGTAACTGATCACCCTGTTTCCGGGTAACTGACTGCCCTGTTTCCAGGTTAACTGATCTCCCTGTTTCCAGGGTAACTGATCACCCTGTTTCCGGGGTAACTGACTGCCCTGTTTCCAGGGTAACTGACTGCCCTGTATCCGGGGTAACTGACTGCCCTGTTTCCAGGATAACTGATCACTCTGTTTCCGGGGGAACTGACCACCCTGTTTCCGGGGTAACTGACTAATCTGTTTCCAGGGTTACTGACCGCCCTGTTTCTGGGGTAACTGACTGCCCTGTTTCCGGGGTAACTGACCGCCCTGTTTCCAGGATAACTGATCACCCTGTTTCCAGTGTAACTGACAATCCTATTTCCAGGGTAACGGACTGCCCAGTTTCCAGGGTAACTGACTGCCCTGTTTCCGGGGTAACAGATCTCCCTGTTTCCGGGGTAACTGACCGCCCTGTTTCCAGGATAACTGACCGCCCAATTTCCGGGGTAAGTGACCGCTCTGCTTCCAGGATAACTGACTGCCCTGTTTCCGGGATAACTGACTGCCCTGTTTAATGGATAACTGACTGCCCTGTTTCCAGGGTAACTGACTGCCCTGTTTCCGGGATAACTGACTGCCCTGTTTCCAGGGTAACTGATAACCCTGTTTCCGGGATAACTGACTGCCCTGTTTCCAGGGTAATAGACTGCCCAGTTTCCAGGGTAACTGACTGCCCTGTTTCCGGGGTAACTGACTGCCCTGTTTCCGGGGTAACTGACTGCCCTCTTTCCGGGTTAACTGACCGCCCTGTTTCCAGGATAACTGATCACCCTGTTTCCGGGGTAACTGACCACCCTGTTTCCAGGGTCACTGACCACCCTGTTTCCAGGATAACTGACTCCCCTGTTTCGAGGGTAACTGACTGCCCTGTTTCCGGGGTAACTGACCGCCCTGTTTCCAGGATAACTGACCTACCTATTTCCGGGGTAACTGACCGCCCTGTTTCCAGGATAACAGACTGCCCTGTTTCCAGGTTAACTGACTGCCCTGTTTCCAGGGTAACTGACTGCCCTGTTTCCAGGGGAACTGACTGCCCTGTTTCCGGGGTAACTGATCACCCTGTTTCCGGGGTAACTGACTAACCAGTTTCCAGGGTGACTGACTGCCCTGTTTCCAGGGTAACTGACTGCCCAGTTTCCGGGGTAACTGACTGCCCTGTTTCCTGGGTAACTGACTGCCCTGCTTCCGGGGTAACTGACTGCCCTGTTTCCAGATTAACTGACTGACCTGTTTCCAGGATAACTGATCACCCTGTTTCCGGGGTAACTGACTGCCCTGTTTCCGTGGTAACTGACCGCCCTGTTTCCAGGATAACTGATCACCCTGTTTCCGGGGTAACTGACCACCCTGTTTCCAGGGTCACTGACCACCCTGATTCCAGGATAACTGAAAGCCCTGCTTCCAGGATAACTGACCTCCCTGTTTCCGGGGTAACTGATCACCCTGTTTCCGGGTAACTGACTGCCCTGTTTCCAGGGTCACTGACCACCCTGTTTCCAGGATAACTGACTCCCCTGCTTCCAGGGTAACTGACTGCCCTATTTCCGGGGTAACTGACCGCCCTGTTTCCAGGATAACTGATCACCCTGTTTCCAGGGTAACTGACCATCCTGTTTCCAGGGTAAATGACTGCCCAGTTTCCAGGGTAACTGACTGCCCTGTTTCCGGGGTAACAGATCTCGCTGTTTCCGGGGTAACTGACCGTCCGGTTTCCAGGATAACTGACCGCCCCATTTACCGGGGTAAATGACCGCCCTGTTTCCAGGATAACTGACTGCCCTGTTTCCGGGATAACTGACTGCCCTGTTTACTGGATAACTGACCGCCCTGTTTCCAGGTTAACTGACTGCCCTGTTTCCGGGATAACTAACTGCCCTGTTTCCAGGGTAACTGACTGCCCTGTTTCCGGGATAACTGACTGCCCTGTTTCCAGGGTAACTGATAACCCTGTTTCCGGGGTAACTGACTGCCCTGTTTCCAGGGTAATTGACTGCCCAGTTTCCAGGGTAACTGACTGCCCTGTTTCCGGGGTAACTGACTGCCCTGTTTCCGGGGCAACTGACTGCCCTGTTTCCAGGGTAACTGACTGCCCCGTTTCCTGAGTAACTGAATACCCTGTTTCTCGGGTAACTGACTGCCCTGTTTCCGGGATAACAGACTGCCCTGTTTCCAGGGTAACTGACTGCCCTGTTTCCGGTGTAACTGACTGCCCTGTTTCCAGGGTAACTGATAACCCTGTTTCCGGGATAACTGACTGCCCTGTTTCCGGGATAACTGACTGCCCTGTTTCCAGGGTAACTGACTTCGCTGTTTCCGGGGTAACTGACTGCCCTGTTTCCAGGATAACTGACTGCCCTGTTTCCAGGATAACTGATCACCCTGTTTCCGGGGTAACTGACTGCCCGGTTTCCGGGATAACTGACCGCCCTGTTTCCAGGATAACTGATCACCCTGTTTCCGGGGTAACTGACCACCCTGTTTCCAGGGTCACTGACCACCCTGTTTCCAGGATAACTGACTCCCCTGTTTCCAGGATAACTGACTGCCCCGTTTCCTGAGTAACTGAATACCCTGTTTCTAGGGTAACTGACTGCCCTGTTTCCGGGATAACTGACTGCCCTGTTTCCAGGGTTACTGACTGCCCTGTTTCCGGGGTAACTGACTGCCCTGTTTCCAGGGTAACTGATAACCCTGTTTCCGGGATAACTGACTGCCCTGTTTCCGGGGTAACTGACTGCCCTGTTTCCAGGGTAACTGATAACCCCATTTCCGGGATAACTGACTGCCCTGTTTCCGGGATAACTGACTGCCCTGTTTCCAGGGTAACTGACTTCGCTGTTTGCGGGGTAACTGACTGCCCTGTTTCCAGGATAACTGACTGCCCTGTTTCCAGGATAACTGATCACCCTGTTTCCGGGGTAACTGACTGCCCGGTTTCCGGGATAACTGACTGCCCTGTTTCCAGGATAACTGATCACCCTGTTTCCGGGATAACTAACTGCCCTGTTTCCAGGGTAACTGATCACCCTGTTTCCGGGATAACTGACTGCCCTGTTTCCAGGGTAATTGACTGCCCAGTTTCCAGGGTAACTGACTGCCCTGTTTCCGGGGTAACTGATTGCCCTGTTTCCGGGGTAACTGACTGCCCTGTTTCCAGGGTAACTGACTGCCCCGTTTCCAGAGTAACTGAATACCCTGTTTCTAGGGTAACTGACTGCCCTGTTTCCGGGATAACTGACTGCCCTGTTTCCAGGGTAATTGACTGCCCAGTTTCCAGGGTAACTGACTGCCCTGTTTCCGGGGTAACTGACTGCCCTGTTTCCAGGGTAACTGACTGCCCAGTTTCCAGAGTAACTGAATACCCTGTTTCCAGGGTAACTGACTGCCCTGTTTCCGGGATAACTGACTGCCCTGTTTCCAGGGTAACTGACTGCCCTGTTTCCGGGGTAACTGACTGCCCTGTTTCCAGGGTAACTGATCAACCTGTTTCCGGCATAACTGACTGCCCTGTTCCCGGGATAACTGACTGCCCTGTTTCCAGGGTAACTGACTGCCCTGTTTCCGGGGTAACTGACTGCCCTGTTTCCAGGCTAACTGACGTCCCTGTTTCCGGGATAACTGACAGCCCTGTTTCCGGGGTAACTGACTGCCCTGTTTCCAGGGTAACTGATAACCCTGTTTCCGGGATAACTGACTGCCCTGTTTCCGGGATAACTGACTGCCCTGTTTCCACGGTAACTGACTTCGCTGTTTGCGGGGTAACTGACTGCCCTGTTTCCAGGATAACTGACTGCCCTGTTTCCAGGATAACTGATCACCCTGTTTCCGGGGTAACTGACTGCCCTGTTTCCAGGGTAACTGACTGCCCAGTTTCCAGAGTAACTGAATAACCTGTTTCCAGGGTAACAGATCACCCTGTTTCCGGGATAACTGACTGCCCTGTTTCCAAGATAACTGACTGCCCTCTTTCCAGGGTAACTGACTGCCCTGTTTCCGGGGTAACTGACTGCCCTGTTTCCAGGCTAACTGACTTCCCTGTTTCCAGGATAACTGATCACCCTGTTTCCGGGGTAACTGACTGCCCTCTTTCCGGGTTAACTGACCGCCCTGTTTCCAGGATAACTGATCACCCTGTTTCCGGGGTAACTGACCACCCTGTTACCAGGGTCACTGACCACCCTGTTTCCAGGATAACTGACTCCCCTGTTTCCAGGGTAACTGACTGCCCTGTTTCCGGGGTAACTGACCGCCCTGTTTCCAGGATAACTGACCTACCTATTTCCGGGGTAACTGACCGCCCTGTTTCCAGGATAACAGACTGCCCTGTTTCCAGGTTAACTGACTGCCCTGTTTCCAGGGTAACTGACTGCCCTGTTTCCAGGGGAACTGACTGCCCTGTTTCCGGGGTAACTGATCACCCTGTTTCCGGGGTAACTGACTAACCAGTTTCCAGGGTGACTGACTGCCCTGTTTCCAGGGTAACTGACTGCCCAGTTTCCGGGGTAACTGACTGCCCTGTTTCCTGGGTAACTGACCGCCCTGTTTCCAGGATAACTGATCAACTGTTTCCGGGGTAACTGACCACCCTGTTTCCAGGGTCACTGACCACCCTGCTTCCAGGATAACTGAAAGCCCTGTTTCCAGGATAACTGATCTCCCTGTTTCCGGGGTAACTGATCACCCTGTTTCCGGGTAACTGACTGCCCTGTTTCCAGGGTCACTGACCACCCTGTTTCCAGGGTAACTGACTCCCCTACTTCCAGGGTAACTGATCTCCCTGTTTCCGGGGTAACTGATCACCCTGTTTCCGGGTAACTGACTGCCCTGTTTCCAGGGTCACTGACCACCCTGTTTCCAGGATAACTGACTCCCCTACTTCCAGGGTAACTGACTGCCCTGTTTCCGGGGTAACTGACCGCCCTGTTTCCAGGATAACTGATCACCCTGTTTCCAGGGTAACTGACCATGCTGTTTCCAGGGTAAATGACTGCCCAGTTTCCAGGGTAACTGACTGCCCTGTTTCCGGGGTAACAGATCTCCCTGTTTCCGGGGTAACTGACCGCCCAGTTTCCAGGATAACTGACCGCCCCATTTACCGGGGTAAATGACCGCCCTGTTTCCAGGATAACTGACTGCCCTGTTTCCGGGATAACTAACTGCCCTGTTTCCAGGGTAACTGACTGCCCTGTTTCCGGGATAACTGACTGCCCTGTTTCCAGGGTAACTGATAACCCTGTTTCCGGGATAACTGACTGCCCTGTTTCCAGGGTAATAGACTGCCCAGTTTCCAGGGTAACTGACTGCCCTGTTTCCGGGGTAACTGACTGCCCTGTTTCCGGGGTAACTGACTGCCCTCTTTCCGGGTTAACTGACCGCCCTGTTTCCAGGCTAACTGATCACCCTGTTTCCGGGGTAACTGACCACCCTGTTTCCAGGGTCACTGACCACCCTGTTTCCAGGATAACTGACTCCCCTGTTTCGAGGGTAACTGACTGCCCTGTTTCCGGGGTAACTGACCGCCCTGTTTCCAGGATAACTGACCTACCTATTTCCGGGGTAACTGACCGCCCTGTTTCCACGATAACAGACTGCCCTGTTTCCAGGTTAACTGACTGCCCTGTTTCCAGGGTAACTGACTGCCCTGTTTCCAGGGGAACTCACTGCCCTGTTTCCGGGGTAACTGATCACCCTGTTTCCGGGGTAACTGACTAACCAGTTTCCAGGGTGACTGACTGCCCTGTTTCCAGGGTAACTGACTGCCCAGTTTCCGGGGTAACTGACTGCCCTGTTTCCTGGGTAACTGACTGCCCTGCTTCCGGGGTAACTGACTGCCCTGTTTCCAGATTAACTGACTGACCTGTTTCCAGGATAACTGATCACCCTGTTTCCGGGGTAACTGACTGCCCTGTTTCCGGGGTAACTGACCGCCCTGTTTCCAGGATAACTGATCACCCTGTTTCCGGGGTAACTGACCACCCTGTTTCCAGGGTCACTGACCACCCTGATTCCAGGATAACTGAAAGCCCTGCTTCCAGGATAACTGACCTCCCTGTTTCCGGGGTAACTGATCACCCTGTTTCCGGGTAACTGACTGCCCTGTTTCCAGGGTCACTGACCACCCTGTTTCCAGGATAACTGACTCCCCTGCTTCCAGGGTAACTGACTGCCCTATTTCCGGGGTAACTGACCGCCCTGTTTCCAGGATAACTGATCACCCTGTTTCCAGGGTAACTGACCATCCTGTTTCCAGGGTAAATGACTGCCCAGTTTCCAGGGTAACTGACTGCCCTGTTTCCGGGGTAACAGATCTCGCTGTTTCCGGGGTAACTGACCGTCCGGTTTCCAGGATAACTGACCGCCCCATTTACCGGGGTAAATGACCGCCCTGTTTCCAGGATAACTGACTGCCCTGTTTCCGGGATAACTGACTGCCCTGTTTACTGGATAACTGACCGCCCTGTTTCCAGGTTAACTGACTGCCCTGTTTCCGGGATAACTAACTGCCCTGTTTCCAGGGTAACTGACTGCCCTGTTTCCGGGATAACTGACTGCCCTGTTTCCAGGGTAACTGATAACCCTGTTTCCGGGGTAACTGACTGCCCTGTTTCCAGGGTAATTGACTGCCCAGTTTCCAGGGTAACTGACTGCCCTGTTTCCGGGGTAACTGACTGCCCTGTTTCCGGGGTAACTGACTGCCCTGTTTCCAGGGTAACTGACTGCCCCGTTTCCTGAGTAACTGAATACCCTGTTTCTCGGGTAACTGACTGCCCTGTTTCCGGGATAACTGACTGCCCTGTTTCCAGGGTAACTGACTGCCCTGTTTCCGGTGTAACTGACTGCCCTGTTTCCAGGGTAACTGATAACCCTGTTTCCGGGATAACTGACTGCCCTGTTTCCAGGGTAACTGACTTCGCTGTTTCCGGGGTAACTGACTGCCCTGTTTCCAGGATAACTGACTGCCCTGTTTCCAGGATAACTGATCACCCTGTTTCCGGGGTAACTGACTGCCCGGTTTCCGGGATAACTGACCGCCCTGTTTCCAGGATAACTGATCACCCTGTTTCCGGGGTAACTGACCACCCTGTTTCCAGGGTCACTGACCACCCTGTTTCCAGGATAACTGACTCCCCTGTTTCCAGGATAACTGAAAGCCCTGTTTCCAGGATAACTGATCTCCCTGTTTCCGGGGTAACTGATCACCCTGTTTCCGGGTAACTGACTGCCCTGTTTCCAGGGTCACTGACCACCCTGTTTCCAGGATAACTGACTCACCTGTTTCCAGGGTAACTGACTGCCCTGTTTCCGGGGTAACTGACCGCCCTGTTTCCAGGATAACTGATCACCCTGTTTCCAGGGTAACTGACCATCCTGTTTCCAGGGTAAATGACTGCCCAGTTTCCGGGGTAACTGACTGCCCTGTTTCCGTGGTAACAGATCTCCCTGTTTCCAGGATAACTGACCGCCCCATTTACCGGGGTAAATGACCGCCCTGTTTCCAGGATAACTGACTGCCCTGTTTCCGGGATAACTGACTGCCCTGTTTACTGGATAACTGACCGCCCTGTTTCCAGGTTAACTGACTGCCCTGTTTCCGGGATAACTAACTGCCCTGTTTCCAGGGTAACTGACTGCCCTGTTTCCGGGATAACTGACTGCCCTGTTTCCAGGGTAACTGATAACCCTGTTTCCGGGATAACTGACTGCCCTGTTTCCAGGGTGATTGACTGCCCAGTTTCCAGGGTAACTGACTGCCCTGTTTCCGGGGTAACTGACTGCCCTGTTTCCAGGTTAACTGATTGCCCCGTTTCCAGAGTAACTGAATACCCTGTTTCTAGGGTAACTGACTGCCCTGTTTCCGGGATAACTGACTGCCCTGTTTCCAGGGTTACTGACTGCCCTGTTTCCGGGGTAACTGACTGCCCTGTTTCCAGGGTAACTGATCACCCTGTTTCCGGGATAACTGACTGCCCTCTTTCCGGGATAACTGACTGCCCTGTTTCCAGGGTAACTGACTGCCCTGTTTCCGGGGTAACTGACTGCCCTGTTTCCAGGCTAACTGACTGCCCTGTTTCCAGGATAACTGATCACCCTGTTTCCGGGGTAACTGACTGCCCTGTTTCCGGGATAACTGACCGCCCTGTTTCCAGGAAAAGCTGATCACCCTGTTTCCGGGGTAACTGACCACCCTGTTTCCAGGGTCACTGACTACCCTGTTTCCAGGATAACTGACTCCACTGTTTCCAGTGTAACTGACTGCCCTGTTTCCGGGGTAACTGACCGCCCTATTTCCAGGACAACTGACCTACCTCTTTCCGGGGTAACTGACCGCCCTGTTTCCAGGCTAACTGACTGCCCTGTTTCCAGGGGAACTGACTGCCCTGTTTCCGGGGTAACTGATCACCCTGTTTCCGGGCTAACTGACTAACCAGTTTCCAGGATGACTGACTGCCCTGTTTCCAGGGTAACTGACTGCCCAGTTTCCGGGGTAACTGACTGACCTGTTTCCTGGGTAACTCACTGCGCTGCTTCCGGGGTAACTGACTGCCCTGTTTCCAGGTTAACTGACTGCCCAGTTTCCAGGGTAACTGATCACCCTTTTTCCGGGATAACTGACTGCCCTGTTTCCGGGATAACTGACTGCCCTGTTTCCAGGGTAACTGAACACCCTGTTTCCGGGATAACTGACTCCCCTGTTTCCAGGGTAACTGATCACTCTGTTTCCGGGGTAACTGACCACCCTATTTCCGGGGCAAATGACTAATCTGTTTCCAGGGTTACTGACCACCCTGTTTCTGGGGTAACTGACTGCCCTGTTTCCGGGCTAACTGACTGCCCTGTTTCCAGGATAACTGATCACCCTGTTTCCAGTGTAACTGACCATCCTGTTTCCAGGGTAACTGACTGCCCTGTTTCCGGGGTAACAGATCTCCCTGTTTCCGGGGTAACTGACCGCCCTGTTTCCAGGATAACTGACTGCCCAGTTTCCAGGGTAACTGATCACCCCGTTTCCGGGATAACTGACTGCACTTTTTCCGGGAGAAATGACTGCCCTGTTGCCAGGGTAACTGACTGCCCTGTTTCCGGGGTAACTGACTGCCCTGTTTCCGGGGTAACTGATCTCCCTCTTTCCGGGATAACTGACCGCCCTGTTTCCAGGATAACTGACCTACCTATTTCCGGGGTAACCGACCTCCCTGTTTCCAGGATAAGTGACTGCCCTGTTTCCAGGTTAACTGACTGCCCTGTTGCCAGGGTAACTGACTGCCCTGTTTCCAGGGGAACTGACTGCCCTGTTTCCGGGGTAACTGATCACACTGTTTCCGGGGTAACTGACTAACCAGTTTCCAGGGTGACTGACTGCCCTGTTTCCAGGGTAACTGACTGCCCAGTTTCCGGGGTAACTGACTGCCCTGTTTCCTGGGTAACTGACTGCCCTGCCTCCGGGGTAACTGACTGCCCTGTTTCCAGGCTAACAGACTGCCCTGTTTCCAGGATAACTGATCACCCTGTTTCCGGGGTAACTGACTGCCCTGTTTCCGGGGTAACTGACCGCCCTGTTTCCAGGATAACTGATCACCCTGTTTCCGGGGTAACTGACCACCCTGTTTCCAGGGTCACTGACCACCCTGTTTCCAGGATAACTGAAAGCCCTGTTTCCAGGGTAACTGATCTCCCCGTTTCCGGGTAGCTGAATGCCCTGTTTCCAGGGTAACTGATCTCCCTGTTTCCAGGGTAACTGATCACCCTGTTTCCGGGGTAACTGACTGCCCTGTTTCCAGGGTAACTGACTGCCCTGTTTCCGGGGTAACTGACTGCCCTGTTTCCAGGATAACTGATCACTCTGTTTGCGGGGTAACTGACCACCCTGTTTCCGGGGTAACTGACTAATCTGTTCCCAGGGTTACTGACCGCCCTGTTTCTGGGGTAACTGACTGCCCTGTTTCCGGGGTAACTGACCGCCCTGTTTCCAGGATAACTGATCACCCTGTTTCCAGTGTAACTGACCATCCTGTTTCCAGGGTAACTGACTGCCCTGTTTCCGGGGTAACAGATGTCCCTGTTTCCGGGGTAACTGACCGCCCTGTTTCCAGGATAACTGACCGCCCTATTTCCGGGATAACTGACTGCCCTGTTTACTGGATAACTGACCGCCCTGTTTCCGGGATAACTGACTGCCCTGTTTCCAGGGTAACTGATAACCCCGATTCCGGGATAACTGACTGCGCTGTTTCCAGGGTAACTGACTGCCCAGTTTCCAGGGTAACTGACTGTCCTGTTTCCGGGGTAACTGACTGCCCTGTTTCCAGGGTAACTGACTGCCCAGTTTCCAGAGTAACTGAACACCCTGTTTCCAGGGTAACTGACTGCCCTGTTTCCGGGATAACTGACTGCCCTGTTTCCAGGGTAACTGACTGCCCTGTTTCCGGGATAACTGACTAGCCTGTTTCCGGGATAACTGACTGCCCTGTTTCCAGGGTAACTGACTGCCCTGTTTCCGGGGTAACTGACTGCCCTGTTTCCAGGCTAACTGACAGCCCTGTTTCCAGGATAACTGATCACCCTGTTTCCAGGATAACTGACTCCCCTGTTTCCAGTGTAACTGACTGACCTGTTTCCGGGGTAACTGACCGCCCTGTTTCCAGGATAACTGACCTATCTATTTCCGGGGTAACTGACCGCCCTGTTTCCAGGATAACTGACTGCCCTGTTTCCAGGTTAACTGACTGCCCAGTTTCCAGAGTAACTGAACACCCTGTTTCCAGGGTAACTGACTGCCCTGTTTCCGGGATAACTGACTGCCCTGTTTCCAGGGTAACTGACTGCCCTGTTTCCGGGATAACTGACTAGCCTGTTTCCGGGATAACTGACTGCCCTGTTTCCAGGGTAACTGACTGCCCTGTTTCCGGGGTAACTGACTGCCCTGTTTCCAGGCTAACTGACAGCCCTGTTTCCAGGATAACTGATCACCCTGTTTCCAGGATAACTGACTCCCCTGTTTCCAGTGTAACTGACTGACCTGTTTCCGGGGTAACTGACCGCCCTGTTTCCAGGATAACTGACCTATCTATTTCCGGGGTAACTGACCGCCCTGTTTCCAGGATAACTGACTGCCCTGTTTCCAGGTTAACTGACTGCCCTGTTTCCAGGGTAACTGACTGCCCTGTTTCCGGGGTAACTGACCGCCCTGTTTCCAGGATAACAGATCACCCTGTTTCCGGAGTAACTGACCATCCTGTTTCCAGGGTCACTGACCACCCTGTTTCCAGGATAACTGAAAGCCCTGTTTCCAGGGTAACTGACTGCCCTGTTTCCGGGAAAATTGTCTGCCCTGTTTCCTGGGTAACTGACTGCCCTGCTTCCGGGGTAACTGACTGGCTTGTTTCCAGGGTAACTGACTGCCCAGTTTCCAGGGTAACTGATCACCCTTTTTCCGGGATAACTGACTGCCCTGTTTCCGGGATAACTGACTGCCCTGTTTCCAGGGTAACTGATCACCCTGTTTCCGGGTTAACTGTCTGCCCTGTTTCCGGGATAACTGACTGCCCAGTTTCCAGGGTAACTGACTGCCCTGTTTCCGGGGTAACTGACTGCCCTGTTTCCAGGGTAACTGACTGCCCAGTTTCCAGGGTAACTGATCACCCTGTTTCCGGGAGAAATGACTGCCCTGTTTCCAGGGTAACTGACTGCCCTGCTTCCGGGGTAACTGACTGCCCTGTTTCCAGGGTAACTGATCACCCTGTTTCCGGGATAACTGACTGCCCTGTTTCCGGGATAACTGACTGCCCTGTTTCCAGGGTAACTGACTTACCCTGTTTGCGGGGTAACTGACTGCCCTGTTTCCAGGCTAACTGACTGCCCTGTTTCCAGGATAACTGGTCACCCTGTTTCCGGGGTAACTGACTGCCCTGTTTCCGAGGTAACTGACCGCCCTGTTTCCAGGGTCACTGACCACCCTGTTTCCAGGATAACTGAAAGTGCTGTTTCCAGGGTAACTGATCTCCCTGTTTCCGGGGTAACTGATCACCCTGTTTCCGGGTAACTGACTGCCCTGTTTCCAGGGTAACTGACTGCCCTGCTTCCGGGGTAACTGACTGCCCTGTTTCCAGGCTAACTGACCGCCCTGTTTCCAGGATAACTGACCTATCTATTTCCGGGGTAACTGACCGCCCTGTTTCCAGGATAACTGACTGCCCTGTTTCCAGGTTAACTGACTGCCCTGTTTCCAGGGTAACTGACTGCCCTGTTTCCGGGGTAACTGACCGCCCTGTTTCCAGGATAACAGATCACCCTGTTTCCGGAGTAACTGACCATCCTGTTTCCAGGGTCACTGACCACCCTGTTTCCAGGATAACTGAAAGCCCTGTTTCCAGGGTAACTGACTGCCCTGTTTCCGGGAAAACTGTCTGCCCTGTTTCCTGGGTAACTGACCGCCCTGCTTCCGGGGTAACTGACTGGCTTGTTTCCAGGGTAACTGACTGCCCAGTTTCCAGGGTAACTGATCACCCTTTTTCCGGGATAACTGACTGCCCTGTTTCCGGGATAACTGACTGCCCTGTTTCCAGGGTAACTGATCACCCTGTTTCCGGGATAACTGTCTGCCCTGTTTCCGGGATAACTGACTGCCCAGATTCCAGGGTAACAGACTGCCCTGTTTCCGGGGTAACTGACTGCCCAGTTTCCAGGGTAACTGATCACCCTGTTTCCGGGAGAAATGACTGCCCTGTTTCCAGGGTAACTGACTGCCCTGCTTCCGGGGTAACTGACTGCCCTGTTTCCAGGGTAACTGATCACCCTGTTTCCGGGATAACTGACTGCCCTGTTTCCGGGATAACTGACTGCCCTGTTTCCAGGGTAACTGACTTACCCTGTTTGCGGGGTAACTGACTGCCCTGTTTCCAGGCTAACTGACTGCCCTGTTTCCAGGATAACTGGTCACCCTGTTTCCGGGGTAACTGACTGCCCTGTTTCCGGGGTAACTGACCGCCCTGTTTCCAGGGTCACTGACCACCCTGTTTCCAGGATAACTGAAAGTGCTGTTTCCAGGGTAACTGATCTCCCTGTTTCCGGGGTAACTGATCACCCTGTTTCCGGGTAACTGACTGCCCTGTTTCCAGGGTAACTGACTGCCCTGCTTCCGGGGTAACTGACTGCCCTGTTTCCAGGCTAACTGACTGCCCTGTTTCCAGGATAACTGATCACCCTGTTTCCGGGGTAACTGACTGCCCTGTTTCCGGGGTAACTGACCGCCCTGTTTCCAGGATAACTGATCACCCTGTTTCCGGGGTAACTGACCACCCTGTTTCCAGGGTCACTGACCACCCTGTTTCCAGGATAACTGAAAGCCCTGTTTCCAGGGTAACTGATCTCCCCGTTTCCGGGTAGCTGAATGCCCTGTTTGCAGGGTAACTGATCTCCCTGTTTCCAGGGTAACTGATCACCCTGTTTCCGGGGTAACTGACTGCCCTGTTTCCAGGGTAACTGACTGCCCTGTTTCCGGGGTAACTGACTGCCCTGTTTCCAGGATAACTGATCACTCTGTTTCCGGGGTAACTGACCACCCTGTTTCCGGGGTAACTGACTAATCTGTTCCCAGGGTTACTGACCGCCCTGTTTCTGGGGTAACTGACTGCCCTGTTTCCGGGGTAACTGATCGCCCTGTTTCCAGGATAACTGATCACCCTGTTTCCAGTGTAACTGACCATCCTGTTTCCAGGGTAACTGACTGCCCAGTTTCCAGGGTAACTGACTGCCCTGTTTCCGGGGTAACAGATGTCCCTGTTTCCGGGGTAACTGACCGCCCTGTTTCCAGGATAACTGACCGCCCTATTTCCGGGATAACTGACTGCCCTGTTTCCAGGGTAACTGATAACCCCGATTCCGGGATAACTGACTGCGCTGTTTCCAGGGTAACTGACTGCCCAGTTTCCAGGGTAACTGACTGCCCTGTTTCCGGGGTAACTGACTGCCCTGTTTCCAGGGTAACTGACTGCCCAGTTTCCAGAGTAACTGAACACCCTGTTTCCAGGGTAACTGACTGCCCTGTTTCCGGGATAACTGACTGCCCTGTATCCAGGGTAACTGACTGCCCTGTTTCCGGGATAACTGACTACCCTGTTTCCGGGATAACTGACTGCCCTGTTTCCAGGGTAACTGACTGCCCTGTTTCCGGGGTAACTGACTGCCCTGTTTCCAGGCTAACTGACGGCCCTGTTTCCAGGATAACTGATCACCCTGTTTCCAGGATAACTGACTCCCCTGTTTCCAGTGTAACTGACTGACCTGTTTCCGGGGTAACTGACCGCCCTGTTTCCAGGATAACTGACCTATCTATTTCCGGGGTAACTGACCGCCCTGTTTCCAGGATAACTGACTGCCCTGTTTCCAGGTTAACTGACTGCCCTGTTTCCAGGGTAACTGACTGCCCTGTTTCCGGGGTAACTGACCGCCCTGTTTCCAGGGTCACTGACCACCCTGTTTCCAGGATAACTGAAAGTGCTGTTTCCAGGGTAACTGATCTCCCTGTTTCCGGGGTAACTGATCACCCTGTTTCCGGGTAACTGACTGCCCTGTTTCCAGGGTAACTGACTGCCCTGCTTCCGGGGTAACTGACTGCCCTGTTTCCAGGCTAACTGACTGCCCTGTTTCCAGGATAACTGATCACCCTGTTTCCGGGGTAACTGACTGCCCTGTTTCCGGGGTAACTGACCGCCCTGTTTCCAGGATAACTGATCACCCTGTTTCCGGGGTAACTGACCACCCTGTTTCCAGGGTCACTGACCACCCTGTTTCCAGGATAACTGAAAGCCCTGTTTCCAGGGTAACTGATCTCCCCGTTTCCGGGTAGCTGAATGCCCTGTTTCCAGGGTAACTGATCTCCCTGTTTCCAGGGTAACTGATCACCCTGTTTCCAGGGTAACTGACTGCCCTGTTTCCGCGGTAACTGACTGCCCTGTTTCCAGGATAACTGATCACTCTGTTTCCGGGGTAACTGACCACCCTGTTTCCGGGGTAACTGACTAATCTGTTCCCAGGGTTACTGACCGCCCTGTTTCTGGGGTAACTGACTGCCCTGTTTCCGGGGTAACTGACCGCCCTGTTTCCAGGATAACTGATCACCCTGTTTCCAGTGTAAGTGACCATCCTGTTTCCAGGGTAACTGACTGCCCAGTTTCCAGGGTAACTGACTGCCCTGTTTCCGGGGTAACAGATGTCCCTGTTTCCGGGGCAACTGACCGCCCTGTTTCCAGGATAACTGACCGCCCTATTTCCGGGATAACTGACTGCCCTGTTTACTGGATAACTGACCGCCCTGTTTCCGGGATAACTGACTGCCCTGTTTCCAGGGTAACTGATAACCCCGATTCCGGGATAACTGACTGCGCTGTTTCCAGGGTAACTGACTGCCCTGTTTCCAGGGTAACTGACTGCCCAGTTTCCAGGGTAACTGATCACCCTGTTTCCGGGAGAACTGACTGCCCTGTTTCCGGGAGAAATGACTGCCCTGTTTCCAGGGTAAATGACTGCCCTGCTTCCGGGGTAACTGACTGCCCAGTTTCCAGGGTAACTGATCACCCTGTTTCCGGGAGAACTGACTGCCCTGTTTCCGGGAGAAATGACTGCCCTGTTTCCAGGGTAACTGACTGCCCTGCTTCCGGGGTAACTGACTGCCCTGTTTCCAGGGTAACTGATCACCCTGTTTCCGGGATAACTGACTGCCCTGTTTCCGGGATAACTGACTGCCCTGTTTCCAGGGTAACTGACTTACCCTGTTTGCGGGGTAACTGACTGCCCTGTTTCCAGGCTAACTGACTGCCCTGTTTCCAGGATAACTGGTCACCCAGTTTCCGGGGTAACTGACTGCCCTGTTTCCGGGGTAACTGACCGCCCTGTTTCCAGGGTCACTGACCACCCTGTTTCCAGGATAACTGAAAGTGCTGTTTCCAGGGTAACTGATCTCCCTGTTTCCGGGGTAACTGATCACCCTGTTTCCGGGTAACTGACTGCCCTGTTTCCAGGGTAACTGACTGCCCTGCTTCCGGGGTAACTGACTGCCCTGTTTCCAGGCTAACTGACTGCCCTGTTTCCAGGATAACTGATCACCCTGTTTCCGGGGTAACTGACTGCCCTGTTTCCGGGGTAACTGACCGCCCTGTTTCCAGGATAACTGATCACCCTGTTTCCGGGGTAACTGACCACCCTGTTTCCAGGGTCACTGACCACCCTGTTTCCAGGATAACTGAAAGCCCTGTTTCCAGGGTAACTGATCTCCCCGTTTCCGGGTAGCTGAATGCCCTGTTTCCAGGGTAACTGATCTCCCTGTTTCCAGGGTAACAGATCACCCTGTTTCCGAGGTAACTGACTGCCCTGTTTCCAGGGTAACTGACTGCCCTGTTTCCGCGGTAACTGACTGCCCTGTTTCCAGGATAACTGATCACTCTGTTTCCGGGGTAACTGACCACCCTGTTTCTGGGGTAACTGACTAATCTGTTCCCAGGGTTACTGACCGCCCTGTTTCTGGGGTAACTGACTGCCCTGTTCCCGGGGTAACTGACCGCCCTGTTTCCAGGATAACTGATCACCCTGTTTCCAGTGTAACTGACCATCCTGTTTCCAGGGTAACTGACTGCCCAGTTTCCAGGGTAACTGATTGCCCTGTTTCCGGGGTAACAGATGTCCCTGTTTCCGGGGTAACTGACCGCCCTGTTTCCAGGATAACTGACCGCCCTATTTCCGGGATAACTGACTGCACTGTTTACTGGATAACTGACCGCCCTGTTTCCGGGATAACTGACTGCCCTGTTTCCAGGGTAACTGATAACCCCGATTCCGGGATAACTGACTGCGCTGTTTCCAGGGTAACTGACTGCCCAGTTTCCAGGGTAACTGACTGCCCTGTTTCCGGGGTAACTGACTGCCCTGTTTCCAGGGTAACTGACTGCCCAGTTTCCAGAGTAACTGAACACCCTGTTTCCAGGGTAACTGACTGCCCTGTTTCCGGGATAACTGACTGCCCTGTTTCCAGGGTAACTGACTGCCCTGTTTCCGGGATAACTGACTACCCTGTTTCCGGGATAACTGACAGCCCTGTTTCCAGGGTAACTGACTGCCCTGTTTCCGGGGTAACTGACTGCCCTGTTTCCAGGCTAACTGACGGCCCTGTTTCCAGGATAACTGATCACCCTGTTTCCAGGATAACTGACTCCCCTGTTTCCAGTGTAACTGACTGACCTGTTTCCGGGGTAACTGACCGCCCTGTTTCCAGGATAACTGACCTATCTATTTCCGGGGTAACTGACCGCCCTGTTTCCAGGATAACTGACTGCCCTGTTTCCAGGTTAACTGACTGCCCTGTTTCCAGGGTAACTGACTGCCCTGTTTCCGGGGTAACTGACCGCCCTGTTTCCAGGATAACAGATCACCCTGTTTCCGGAGTAACTGACCATCCTGTTTCCAGGGTCACTGACCACCCTGTTTCCAGGATAACTGAAAGCCCTGTTTCCAGGGTAACTGACTGCCCTGTTTCCGGGAAAACTGTCTGCCCTGTTTCCTGGGTAACTGACTGCCCTGTTTCCAGGGTAACTGATCACCCTGTTTCCGGGATAACTGTCTGCCCTGTTTCCGGGATAACTGACTGCCCAGTTTCCAGGGTAACAGACTGCCCTGTTTCCGGGGTAACTGACTGCCCTGTTTCCAGGGTAACTGATCACCCTTTTCCGGGATAACTGACTGCCCTGTTTCCGGGATAACTGACTGCCCTGTTTCCAGGGTAACTGATCACCCTGTTTCCTGGATAACTGTCTGCCCTGTTTCCGGGATAACTGACTGCCCAGTTTCCAGGGTAACAGACTGCCCTGTTTCCGGGGTAACTGACTGCCCTGTTTCCAGGGTAACTGACTGCCCAGTTTCCAGGGTAACTGATCACCCTGTTTCCGGGAGAACTGACTGCCCTGTTTCCGGGAGAAATGACTGCCCTGTTTCCAGGGTAACTGACTGCCCTGCTTCCGGGGTAACTGACTGCCCTGTTTCCAGGGTAACTGATCACCCTGTTTCCGGGATAACTGACTGCCCTGTTTCCGGGATAACTGACTGCCCTGTTTCCAGGGTAACTGACTTACCCTGTTTGCGGGGTAACTGACTGCCCTGTTTCCAGGCTGACTGACTGCCCTGTTTCCAGGATAACTGGTCACCCTGTTTCCGGGGTAACTGACTGCCCTGTTTCCGGGGTAACTGACCGCCCTGTTTCCAGGGTCACTGACCACCCTGTTTCCAGGATAACTGAAAGTGCTGTTTCCAGGGTAACTGATCTCCCTGTTTCCGGGGTAACTGATCACCCTGTTTCCGGGTAACTGACTGCCCTGTTTCCAGGGTAACTGATCTCCCTGTTTCCTATGCAACGGATCACCATGTTTCCGGGGTAACTGACTGCCCTGTTTCCAGGGGAACTGACTGCCCAGTTTCCAGGGCAACTGATCACCCTGCTTCCAGGGTAACTGACCATCCTGTTTCCAGGGTAACTGACTGCCCAGTTTCCAGGGTAACTGACTGCCCTGTTTCCGGGGTAACTGACTGCCCTGTTTCCAGGGTAACTGATCACCCTGTTTCCGGGAGAACTGACTGCCCTGTTTCCGGGAGAAATGACTGCCCTGTTTCCAGGGTAACTGACTGCCCTGTTTCCGGGATAACTGACTACCCTGTTTCCGGGATAACTGACTGCCCTGTTTCCAGGGTAACTGACTGCCCTGTTTCCGGGGTAACTGACTGCCCTGTTTCCAGGCTAACTGACGGCCCTGTTTCCAGGATAACTGATCACCCTGTTTCCAGGATAACTGACTCCCCTGTTTCCAGTGTAACTGACTGACCTGTTTCCGGGGTAACTGACCGCCCTGTTTCCAGGATAACTGACCTATCTATTTCCGGGGTAACTGACCGCCCTGTTTCCAGGATAACTGACTGCCCTGTTTCCAGGTTAACTGACTGCCCTGTTTCCAGGGTAACTGACTGCCCTGTTTCCGGGGTAACTGACCGCCCTGTTTCCAGGATAACAGATCACCCTGTTTCCGGAGTAACTGACCATCCTGTTTCCAGGGTCACTGACCACCCTGTTTCCAGGATAACTGAAAGCCCTGTTTCCAGGGTAACTGACTGCCCTGTTTCCGGGAAAACTGTCTGCCCTGTTTCCTGGGTAACTGACTGCCCTGCTTCCGGGGTAACTGACTGGCTTGTTTCCAGGGTAACTGACTGCCCAGTTTCCAGGGTAACTGATCACCCTTTTTCCGGGATAACTGACTGCCCTGTTTCCGGGATAACTGACTGCCCTGTTTCCAGGGTAACTGATCACCCTGTTTCCGGGATAACTGTCTGCCCTGTTTCCGGGATAACTGACTGCCCAGTTTCCAGGGTAACAGACTGCCCTGTTTCCGGGGTAACTGACTGCCCTGTTTCCAGGGTAACTGACTGCCCAGTTTCCAGGGTAACTGATCACCCTGTTTCCGGGAGAACTGACTGCCCTGTTTCCGGGAGAAATGACTGCCCTGTTTCCAGGGTAACTGACTGCCCTGCTTCCGGGGTAACTGACTGCCCTGTTTCCAGGGTAACTGATCACCCTGTTTCCGGGATAACTGACTGCCCTGTTTCCGGGATAACTGACTGCCCTGTTTCCAGGGTAACTGACTTACCCTGTTTGCGGGGTAACTGACTGCCCTGTTTCCAGGCTAACTGACTGCCCTGTTTCCAGGATAACTGGTCACCCTGTTTCCGGGGTAACTGACTGCCCTGTTTCCGGGGTAACTGACCGCCCTGTTTCCAGGGTCACTGACCACCCTGTTTCCAGGATAACTGAAAGTGCTGTTTCCAGGGTAACTGATCTCCCTGTTTCCGGGGTAACTGATCACCCTGTTTCCGGGTAACTGACTGCCCTGTTTCCAGGGTAACTGATCTCCCTGTTTCCAGTGCAACGGATCACCATGTTTCCGGGGTAACTGACTGCCCTGTTTCCAGGGGAACTGACTGCCCAGTTTCCAGGGCAACTGATCACCCTGCTTCCAGGGTAACTGACCATCCTGTTTCCGGGGTAACTGACTGCCCAGTTTCCAGGGTAACTGATCACCCTGTTTCCGGGAGAACTGACTGCCCTGTTTCCGGGAGAAATGACTGCCCTGTTTCCAGGGTAACTGACTGCCCTGTTTCCGGGGGAACTGACTGCCCTGTTTCCAGGGAAACTGATCACCCTGTATCCGGGATAACTGACTGCCCTGTTTCCGGGATAACTGACTGCCCTGTTTCCAGGGTAACTGACTTACCCTGTTTGCGGGGTAACTGACTGCCCTGTATCCAGGCTAACTGACTGCCCTGTTTCCAGGATAACTGGTCACCCTGTTTCCGGGGAAACTGACTGCCCTGTTTCCGGGGTAACTGACCGCCCTGTTTCCAGGGTCACTGACCACCCTGTTTCCAGGATAACTGAAAGTGCTGTTTCCAGGGTAACTGATCTCCCTGTTTCCGGGGTAACTGATCACCCTGTTTCCGGGTAACTGACTGCCCTGTTTCCAGGGTAACTGATCTCCCTGTTTCCAGTGCAACGGATCACCATGTTTCCGGGGTAACTGACCGCCCTGTTTCCGTGGGGAACTGACTGCCCAGTTTCCAGGGCAACTGATCACCCTGCTTCCAGGGTAACTGACCATCCTGTTTCCAGGGTAACTGACTGCCCAGTTTCCAGGGTAACTGACTGCCCTGTTTCCGGGGTAACAGATCTCCTGTTTCCAGGGTAACTGACCGCCCTGTTTCCAGGGTAACTGATAACCCTGATTCCGGGATAACTGACTCCGCTGTTTCCAGGGTAACTGACTGCCCAGTTTCCAGGGTAACTGACTGCCCTGTTTCCGGGGTAACTGACTGCCCTGTTTTCAGGGTAACTGACTGCCCTGTTTCCGGGATAACTGACTACCCTGTTTCCGGGATAACTGACTGCCCTGTTTCCAGGGTAACTGACTGCCCTGTTTCCGGGGTAACTGACTGCCCTGTTTCCAGGCAAACTGACGGCCCTGTTTCCAGGATAACTGATCACCCTGTTTCCAGGATAACTGACTCCCCTGTTTCCAGTGTAACTGACTGACCTGTTTCCGGGGTAACTGACCGCCCTGTTTCCAGGATAACTGACTGCCCTGTTTCCAGGTTAACTGACTGCCCTGTTTCCAGGGTAACTGACTGCCCTGTTTCCGGGGTAACTGACCGCCCTGTTTCCAGGATAACAGATCACCCTGTTTCCGGAGTAACTGACCATCCTGTTTCCAGGGTCACTGACCACCCTGTTTCCAGGATAACTGAAAGCCCTGTTTCCAGGGTAACTGACTGCCCTGTTTCCGGGAAAACTGTCTGCCCTGTTTCCTGGGTAACTGACTGCCCTGCTTCCGGGGTAACTGACTGGCCTGTTTCCAGGGTAACTGACTGCCCAGTTTCCAGGGTAACTGATCACCCTTTTTCCGGGATAACTGACTGCCCTGTTTCCGGGATAACTGACTGCCCTGTTTCCAGGGTAACTGATCACCCTGTTTCCGGGATAACTGTCTGCCCTGTTTCCGGGATAACTGACTGCCCAGTTTCCAGGGTAACAGACTGCCCTGTTTCCGGGGTAACTGACTGCCCTGTTTCCAGGGTAACTGACTGCCCAGTTTCCAGGGTAACTGATCACCCTGTTTCCGGGAGAACTGACTGCCCTGCTTCCGGGAGAAATGACTGCCCTGTTTCCAGGGTAACTGACTGCCCTGCTTCCGGGGTAACTGACTGCCCTGTTTCCAGGGTAACTGATCACCCTGTTTCCGGGATAACTGACTGCCCAGTTTCCGGGATAACCGACTGCCCTGTTTCCAGGGTAACTAACTTACCCTGTTTCCGGGGTAACTGACTGCCCTGTTTCCAGGCTAACTGACTGCCCTGTTTCCAGGATAACTGATCACCCTGTTTCCGGGGTAACTGATCACCCTGTTTCCGGGTAACTGACAGCACTGTTTCCGAGGTAACTGACTGCCCTGTTTCCAGGGTAACTGATCTCCCTGTTTCCAGTGCAACGGATCACCATGTTTCCGGGGTAACTGACTGCCCTGTTTCCAGTGCAGCTGACCGCCCTGTTTCCGGGGGAACTGACTGCCCAGTTTCCAGGGTAACTGATCACCCTGCTTCCAGGGTAACTGACCATCCTGTTTCCAGGGTAACTGACTGCCCAGTTTCCAGGGTAACTGACTGCCCTGTTTCCGGGGTATCAGATCTCCTGTTTCCAGGGTAACTGACCGCCCTGTTTCCAGGATAACTGACCGCCCTATTTCCGGGGTAACTGAATGCCCTGTTTCCAGGATAACTGACTGCCCTGTTTCCGGGATAACTGACTGCCCTGTTTCCTGGATAACTGACCGCCCTGTTTCCAGGTTAACTGACTGCCCTGTTTCCGGGGTAACTGACTGTCCTGTTTCCAGGGTAACTGACTGCCCAGTTTCCAGGATAACTGATCACCCTGTTTCCGGGGTAACTGACTGCCCTGTTTCCGGGGTAACTGACCGCCCTGTTTCCAGGGTCACTGACCACCCTGTTTCCAGGATAACTGAAAGTGCTGTTTCCAGGGTAACTGATCTCCCTGTTTCCAGGGTAACTGATCACCCTTTTTCCGGGATAACTGACTGCCCTGTTTCCGGGATAACTGACTGCCCTGTTTCCAGGGTAACTGATCACCCTGTTTCCGGGATAACTGTCTGACCTGTTTCCGGGATAACTGACTGCCCTGTTTCCAGGGTAACTGATCAGCCTTTTTCCGGGATAACTGACTGCCCTGTTTCCGGGATAACTGTCTGCCCTGTTTCCGGGATAACTGACTGCCCAGTTTCCAGGGTAACAGACTGCCCTGTTTCCGGGGTAACTGACTGCCCTGTTTCCAGGGTAACTGACTGCCCAGTTTCCAGGGTAACTGATCACCCTGTTTCCGGGAGAACTGACTGCCCTGTTTCCGGGAGAAATGACTGCCCTATTTCCAAGGTAACTGACTGCCCTGCTTCCGGGGTAACTGACTGCCCTGTTTCCAGGGTAACTGATCACCCTGTTTCCGGGATAACTGACTGCCCTGTTTCCGGGATAACTGACTGCCCTGTTTCCAGGGTAACTGACTTACCCTGTTTCCTGGGTAACTGACTGCCCTGTTTCCAGGCTAACTGACTGCCCTGTTTCCAGGATAACTGATCACCCTGTTTCCGGGGTAACTGACTGCCCTGTTTCCGGGGTAACTGACCGCCCTGTTTCCAGGGTCACTGACCACCCTGTTTCCAGGATAACTGACTGCCCTGTTTCCAGGGTAACTGATCACCCTGTTTCCGGGGTAACTGACCGCCCTGTTTCCAGGATAACTGATCACCCTGTTTCCGGGGTAACTGACCACCCTGTTTCCAGGGTAACTGACTAATCTGTTTCCAGGGTTACTGACCGCAATGTTTCTGGGGTAACTGACTGCCCTGTTTCCGGGGTAACTGACCGCCCTGTTTCCAGGATAACTGATCACCCTGTTTCCAGGGCAACTGACCATCCTGTTTCCAGGGTAACTGACTGCCCAGTTTCCAGGGTAACTGACCGCCCTATTTCCGGGGTAACTGACCGCCCTGTTTCCAGGATAACTGACTGCCCTGTTTCCGGGATAACTGACTGCCCTGTTTACTGGATAACTGACCGCCCTGTTTCCAGGTTAACTGACTGCCCTGTTTCCGGGATAACTGACTGCCCTGTTTCCAGGGTAACTGATTGCCCTGTTTCCGGTGTAACTGACTGCCCTGTTTCCAGGGTAACTGATCACCCTGTTTCCGGGACAACTGACTGCCCTGTTTCCGGGATAACAGACTGCCCTGTTTCCAGGATAACTGACTGCCCTGTTTCCGGGGTAACTGACTACCCTGTTTCCAAGCTAACTGACGGCCCTGTTTCCAGGATAACTGATCACCCTGTTTCCGCGGTAACTGACTGCCCTGTTTCCGGGGTAACTGACCGCCCTGTTTCCACGATAACTGATCACCCTGTTTCCGGGGTCACTTACCACACTGTTTCCAGTGTCACTGACCACCCCGTTTCCAGGATAACTGACTCCCCTGTTTCCAGGGTAACTGACCGCCCTGTTTCCGGGGTCACTTACCACACTGTTTCCAGTGCAACGGATCACGATGTTTCCGGGGTAACTGACTGCCCTGTTTCCAGGGCAACTGACCGCCCTGTTTCCGGGGGAACTGACTGCCCAGTTTCCATGGTAACTGACTGCCCAGTTTCCAGGGTAAGTAACTGCCCTGTTTCCGGGGTAACTGACTGCCCAGTTTCCAGGGTAACTGACTGCCCTGTTTCCAGGGTACACAGCCCACCTTCCAGTGTAACTGATCACCCTGTTTCCAGGATAATTGACTGCCCTGTTTCCAGGGTAAATGACCGCCCTGTTTCCAGGATAACTGACTGCCCTGTTTCCGGGATAACTGACTGCCCTGTTTACTGGATAACTGACCGCCCTGTTTCCAGGTTAAGTGACTGCCCTGTTTCCGGGGTAACTGACTGCCCTGTTTCCAGGGTAACTGAATGCCCAGTTTCCAGGATAACTGATCACCCTGTTTCCGGGGTAACTGACTGCCCTGTTTCCGGGGTAACTGACCGCCCTGTTTCCAGGGTCACTGACCACCCTGTTTCCAGGATAACTGAAAGTGCTGTTTCCAGGGTAACTGATCTCCCTGTTTCCTGGGTAACTGATCACCCTTTTTCCGGGATAACTGACTGCCCTGTTTCCGGGATAACTGACTGCCCTGTTTCCAGGGTAACTGATCACCCTGTTTCCGGGATAACTGTCTGCCCTGTTTCCGGGATAACTGACTGCCCAGTTTCCAGGGTAACAGACTGCCCTGTTTCCGGGGTAACTGACTGCCCTGTTTCCAGGGTAACTGACTGCCCAGTTTCCAGGGTAACTGATCACCCTGTTTCCGGGAGAACTGACTGCCCTGTTTCCGGGCGAAATGACTGCCCTATTTCCAGGGTAACTGACTGCCCTGTTTCCGGGGTAACAGATCTCCCTGTTTCCGGTGTAACTGACCGCCCTGTTTCCAGGATAACTGAACGCCCCATTTTCCAGGGTAACTGACTGCCCTGTTTCCGGGGTAACTGACTGCCCTGTTTCCAGGGTAACAGATCACCCTGTTTCCGGGATAACTGACTGACTTGTTTCCGGGATAACTGACCGCCCTGTTTCCAGGATAACTGATCACCCACCTTCCGGGGGAACTGACTCCCCTGTTTCCAGGATAACTGACTGCTCTGTTTCCAGGTTAACTGACTGCCCTGTTTCCAGTGTAACTAACTGCCCTGTTTCCGGGGTAACTGATCACCCTGTTTCCGGGATAACTGAATACCCTGTTTCCAGGGCAACTGACTGCCCACTTTCCAGGGTAACTGATCACCCTGTATCCGGGATAACTGAATACCCTGTTTGCAGGGAAACTGACCGCCCAGTTTCCAGGGTAACTGACTGCCCTGTTTCCAGGGCAAGTGACCGCCCTGTTTCCGCGGTAACAGGCTGCCCAGTTTCCAGGGTAACTGTTCACCCTGTTTCCGGGGTAACGGATCACCCTGTTTCCGGGGTAAATGACGGCCCTGTTTCCAGGGTAACTGACCGCCCTGTTTCAGGGATAACTGTGTTCCCTGTTTCCAGGGTAAAAAACTGCCCTGTTTCCGGGGTAACTGACCGCCCTGTTTCCAGGATAACTGATCACCCTGTTTCCGGGGTAACTGAGTTATCTGTTTCCAGGGTTACTGACTGCCCTGTTTCCAGGGTAACTGACTGCCCAGTTTCCAGCGTAACTGACTGCCCTGTTTCCAGGGTAACTGACTGCCCTGTTTCCGGGGTAACTGACTGCCCAGTTTCCAGGGTAACTGATCACCCTGTTTCCGGGATAACTGACTACCCTGTTTCCAGGGTAACTGACTGCCCAGTTTCCAGGGAAACTGACTGCCCTGTTTCCGGGGTAACTGACTGCACAGTTTCCAAAGTAACTGATCACCCTGTTTCCGGGATAACTGACTGCCCTGTTTCCGGGATAACTGACTGCCTGTTTCCAGGGTAACTGACTGCCCTGTTTCCGGGGTAACTGATTGCCCTGTTTCCAGCGTAACTGATCACCCTGTTTCCGGGATAACTGACTGCCCTGTTTCCGGGATAACTGACTGCCCTGTTTCCAGGGTAACTGACTGCCCTGTTTCCGGGGTAACTGACTGCCCTGTTTCCAGGATAACTGATCACTCTGTTTCCGGGGTAACTGACCACCCTGTGTCCGGGGTAACTGACTAATCTGTTTCCAGGGTTATTGACCGCCCTGTTTCTGGGGTAACTGAGTGCCCTGTTTCCGGGGTAACTGACCGCCCTGTTTCCAGGATAACTGATCACCCTGTTTCCGGGGTAACTGACCACCCTGTTTCCAGGGTAACTGACTAATCTGTTTCCAGGGTTACTGACCGCAATGTTTCTGGGGTAACTGACTGCCCTGTTTCCGGGGTAACTGACCGCCCTGTTTCCAGGATAACTGATCACCCTGTTTCCAGGGCAACTGACCATCCTGTTTCCAGGGTAACTGACTGCCCAGTTTCCAGGGTAACTGACCGCCCTATTTCCGGGGTAACTGACCGCCCTGTTTCCAGGATAACTGACTGCCCTGTTTCCGGGATAACTGACTGCCCTGTTTACTGGATAACTGACCGCCCTGTTTCCAGGTTAACTGACTGCCCTGTTTCCGGGATAACCGACTGCCCTGTTTCCAGGGTAACTGATTGCCCTGTTTCCGGTGTAACTGACTGCCCTGTTTCCAGGGTAACTGATCACCCTGTTTCCGGGACAACTGACTGCCCTGTTTCCGGGATAACAGACTGCCCTGTTTCCAGGATAACTGACTGCCCTGTTTCCGGGGTAACTGACTACCCTGTTTCCAAGCTAACTGACGGCCCTGTTTCCAGGATAACTGATCACCCTGTTTCCGCGGTAACTGACTGCCCTGTTTCCGGGGTAACTGACCGCCCTGTTTCCACGATAACTGATCACCCTGTTTCCGGGGTCACTTACCACACTGTTTCCAGTGTCACTGACCACCCCGTTTCCAGGATAACTGACTCCCCTGTTTCCAGGGTAACTGACCGCCCTGTTTCCGGGGTCACTTACCAGACTGTTTCCAGTGCAACGGATCACGATGTTTCCGGGGTAACTGACTGCCCTGTTTCCAGGGCAACTGACCGCCCTGTTTCCGGGGGAACTGACTGCCCAGTTTCCATGGTAACTGACTGCCCAGTTTCCAGGGTAAGTAACTGCCCTGTTTCCGGGGTAACTGACTGCCCAGTTTCCAGGGTAAGTGACTGCCCTGTTTCCAGGGTACACAGCCCACCTTCCAGTGTAACTGATCACCCTGTTTCCAGGATAATTGACTGCCCTGTTTCCAGGGTAAATGACCGCCCTGTTTCCAGGATAACTGACTGCCCTGTTTCCGGGATAACTGACTGCCCTGTTTACTGGATAACTGACCGCCCTGTTTCCAGGTTAAGTGACTGCCCTGTTTCCGGGGTAACTGACTGCCCTGTTTCCAGGGTAACTGAATGCCCAGTTTCCAGGATAACTGATCACCCTGTTTCCGGGGTAACTGACTGCCCTGTTTCCGGGGTAACTGACCGCCCTGTTTCCAGGGTCACTGACCACCCTGTTTCCAGGATAACTGAAAGTGCTGTTTCCAGGGTAACTGATCTCCCTGTTTCCTGGGTAACTGATCACCCTTTTTCCGGGATAACTGACTGCCCTGTTTCCGGGATAACTGACTGCCCTGTTTCCAGGGTAACTGATCACCCTGTTTCCGGGATAACTGTCTGCCCTGTTTCCGGGATAACTGACTGCCCAGTTTCCAGGGTAACAGACTGCCCTGTTTCCGGGGTAACTGACTGCCCTGTTTCCAGGGTAACTGACTGCCCAGTTTCCAGGGTAACTGATCACCCTGTTTCCGGGAGAACTGACTGCCCTGTTTCCGGGCGAAATGACTGCCCTATTTCCAGGGTAACTGACTGCCCTGTTTCCGGGGTAACAGATCTCCCTGTTTCCGGTGTAACTGACCGCCCTGTTTCCAGGATAACTGAACGCCCCATTTTCCAGGGTAACTGACTGCCCTGTTTCCGGGGTAACTGACTGCCCTGTTTCCAGGGTAACAGATCACCCTGTTTCCGGGATAACTGACTGACTTGTTTCCGGGATAACTGACCGCCCTGTTTCCAGGATAACTGATCACCCACCTTCCGGGGGAACTGACTCCCCTGTTTCCAGGATAACTGACTGCTCTGTTTCCAGGTTAACTGACTGCCCTGTTTCCAGTGTAACTAACTGCCCTGTTTCCGGGGTAACTGATCACCCTGTTTCCGGGATAACTGAATACCCTGTTTCCAGGGCAACTGACTGCCCACTTTCCAGGGTAACTGATCACCCTGTATCCGGGATAACTGAATACCCTGTTTGCAGGGCAACTGACCGCCCAGTTTCCAGGGTAACTGACTGCCCTGTTTCCAGGGCAAGTGACCGCCCTGTTTCCGCGGTAACAGGCTGCCCAGTTTCCAGGGTAACTGTTCACCCTGTTTCCGGGGTAACGGATCACCCTGTTTCCGGGGTAAATGACGGCCCTGTTTCCAGGGTAACTGACCGCCCTGTTTCAGGGATAACTGTGTTCCCTGTTTCCAGGGTAAAAAACTGCCCTGTTTCCGGGGTAACTGACCGCCCTGTTTCCAGGATAACTGATCACCCTGTTTCCGGGGTAACTGAGTTATCTGTTTCCAGGGTTACTGACTGCCCTGTTTCCAGGGTAACTGACTGCCCAGTTTCCAGCGTAACTGACTGCCCTGTTTCCAGGGTAACTGACTGCCCTGTTTCCGGGGTAACTGACTGCCCAGTTTCCAAAGTAACTGATCACCCTGTTTCCGGGATAACTGACTGCCCTGTTTCCGGGATAACTGACTGCCTGTTTCCAGGGTAACTGACTACCCTGTTTCCAGGGTAACTGACTGCCCAGTTTCCAGGGAAACTGACTGCCCTGTTTCCGGGGTAACTGACTGCACAGTTTCCAAAGTAACTGATCACCCTGTTTCCGGGATAACTGACTGCCCTGTTTCCGGGATAACTGACTGCCTGTTTCCAGGGTAACTGACTGCCCTGTTTCCGGGGTAACTGACCGCCCTGTTTCCAGGATAACTGACCGCCCAATTTCCGGGATAACTGACTGCCCTGTTTACTGGATAACTGACCGCCCTGTTTCCGGGATAACTGACTGCCCTGTTTCCAGGGTAACTGATAACCCCGATTCCGGGATAACTGACTGCGCTGTTTCCAGGGTAACTGACTGCCCAGTTTCCAGGGTAACTGACTGCCCTGTTTCCGGGGTAACTGACTGCCCTGTTTCCAGGGTAACTGACTGCCCAGTTTCCAGAGTAACTGAACACCCTGTTTCCAGGGTAACTGACTGCCCTGTTTCCGGGATAACTGACTGCCCTGTTTCCAGGGTAACTGACTGCCCTGTTTCCGGGATAACTGACTACCCTGTTTCCGGGATAACTGACAGCCCTGTTTCCAGGGTAACTGACTGCCCTGTTTCCGGGGTAACTGACTGCCCTGTTTCCAGGCTAACTGACGGCCCTGTTTCCAGGATAACTGATCACCCTGTTTCCAGGATAACTGACTCCCCTGTTTCCAGTGTAACTGACTGACCTGTTTCCGGGGTAACTGACCGCCCTGTTTCCAGGATAACTGACCTATCTATTTCCGGGGTAACTGACCGCCCTGTTTCCAGGATAACTGACTGCCCTGTTTCCAGGTTAACTGACTGCCCTGTTTCCAGGGTAACTGACTGCCCTGTTTCCGGGGTAACTGACCGCCCTGTTTCCAGGATAACAGATCACCCTGTTTCCGGAGTAACTGACCATCCTGTTTCCAGGGTCACTGACCACCCTGTTTCCAGGATAACTGAAAGCCATGTTTCCAGGGTAACTGACTGCCCTGTTTCCGGGAAAACTGTCTGCCCTGTTTCCTGGGTAACTGACTGCCCTGTTTCCAGGGTAACTGATCACCCTGTTTCCGGGATAACTGTCTGCCCTGTTTCCGGGATAACTGACTGCCCAGTTTCCAGGGTAACAGACTGCCCTGTTTCCGGGGTAACTGACTGCCCTGTTTCCAGGGTAACTGATCACCCTTTTCCGGGATAACTGACTGCCCTGTTTCCGGGATAACTGACTGCCCTGTTTCCAGGGTAACTGATCACCCTGTTTCCTGGATAACTGTCTGCCCTGTTTCCGGGATAACTGACTGCCCAGTTTCCAGGGTAACAGACTGCCCTGTTTCCGGGGTAACTGACTGCCCTGTTTCCAGGGTAACTGACTGCCCAGTTTCCAGGGTAACTGATCACCCTGTTTCCGGGAGAACTGACTGCCCTGTTTCCGGGAGAAATGACTGCCCTGTTTCCAGGGTAACTGACTGCCCTGCTTCCGGGGTAACTGACTGCCCTGTTTCCAGGGTAACTGATCACCCTGTTTCCGGGATAACTGACTGCCCTGTTTCCGGGATAACTGACTGCCCTGTTTCCAGGGTAACTGACTTACCCTGTTTGCGGGGTAACTGACTGCCCTGTTTCCAGGCTGACTGACTGCCCTGTTTCCAGGATAACTGGTCACCCTGTTTCCGGGGTAACTGACTGCCCTGTTTCCGGGGTAACTGACCGCCCTGTTTCCAGGGTCACTGACCACCCTGTTTCCAGGATAACTGAAAGTGCTGTTTCCAGGGTAACTGATCTCCCTGTTTCCGGGGTAACTGATCACCCTGTTTCCGGGTAACTGACTGCCCTGTTTCCAGGGTAACTGATCTCCCTGTTTCCTATGCAACGGATCACCATGTTTCCGGGGTAACTGACTGCCCTGTTTCCAGGGGAACTGACTGCCCAGTTTCCAGGGCAACTGATCACCCTGCTTCCAGGGTAACTGACCATCCTGTTTCCAGGGTAACTGACTGCCCAGTTTCCAGGGTAACTGACTGCCCTGTTTCCGGGGTAACTGACTGCCCAGTTTCCAGGGTAACTGATCACCCTGTTTCCGGGAGAACTGACTGCCCTGTTTCCGGGAGAAATGACTGCCCTGTTTCCAGGGTAACTGACTGCCCTGTTTCCGGGATAACTGACTACCCTGTTTCCGGGATAACTGACTGCCCTGTTTCCAGGGTAACTGACTGCCCTGTTTCCGGGGTAACTGACTGCCCTGTTTCCAGGCTAACTGACGGCCCTGTTTCCAGGATAACTGATCACCCTGTTTCCAGGATAACTGACTCCCCTGTTTCCAGTGTAACTGACTGACCTGTTTCCGGGGTAACTGACCGCCCTGTTTCCAGGATAACTGACCTATCTATTTCCGGGGTAACTGACCGCCCTGTTTCCAGGATAACTGACTGCCCTGTTTCCAGGTTAACTGACTGCCCTGTTTCCAGGGTAACTGACTGCCCTGTTTCCGGGGTAACTGACCGCCCTGTTTCCAGGATAACAGATCACCCTGTTTCCGGAGTAACTGACCATCCTGTTTCCAGGGTCACTGACCACCCTGTTTCCAGGATAACTGAAAGCCCTGTTTCCAGGGTAACTGACTGCCCTGTTTCCGGGAAAACTGTCTGCCCTGTTTCCTGGGTAACTGACTGCCCTGCTTCCGGGGTAACTGACTGGCTTGTTTCCAGGGTAACTGACTGCCCAGTTTCCAGGGTAACTGATCACCCTTTTTCCGGGATAACTGACTGCCCTGTTTCCGGGATAACTGACTGCCCTGTTTCCAGGGTAACTGATCACCCTGTTTCCGGGATAACTGTCTGCCCTGTTTCCGGGATAACTGACTGCCCAGTTTCCAGGGTAACAGACTGCCCTGTTTCCGGGGTAACTGACTGCCCTGTTTCCAGGGTAACTGACTGCCCAGTTTCCAGGGTAACTGATCACCCTGTTTCCGGGAGAACTGACTGCCCTGTTTCCGGGAGAAATGACTGCCCTGTTTCCAGGGTAACTGACTGCCCTGCTTCCGGGGTAACTGACTGCCCTGTTTCCAGGGTAACTGATCACCCTGTTTCCGGGATAACTGACTGCCCTGTTTCCGGGATAACTGACTGCCCTGCTTCCGGGGTAACTGACTGCCCTGTTTCCAGGGTAACTGATCACCCTGTTTCCGGGATAACTGACTGCCCTGTTTGCGGGGTAACTGACTGCCCTGTTTCCAGGCTAACTGACTGCCCTGTTTCCAGGATAACTGGTCACCCTGTTTCCGGGGTAACTGACTGCCCTGTTTCCGGGGTAACTGACCGCCCTGTTTCCAGGGTCACTGACCACCCTGTTTCCAGGATAACTGAAAGTGCTGTTTCCAGGGTAACTGATCTCCCTGTTTCCGGGGTAACTGATCACCCTGTTTCCGGGTAACTGACTGCCCTGTTTCCAGGATAACTGATCTCCCTGTTTCCAGTGCAACGGATCACCATGTTTCCGGGGTAACTGACTGCCCTGTTTCCAGGGGAACTGACTGCCCAGTTTCCAGGGCAACTGATCACCCTGCTTCCAGGGTAACTGACCATCCTGTTTCCGGGGTAACTGACTGCCCAGTTTCCAGGGTAACTGATCACCCTGTTTCCGGGAGAACTGACTGCCCTGTTTCCGGGAGAAATGACTGCCCTGTTTCCAGGGTAACTGACTGCCCTGTTTCCGGGGGAACTGACTGCCCTGTTTCCAGGGAAACTGATCACCCTGTATCCGGGATAACTGACTGCCCTGTTTCCGGGATAACTGACTGCCCTGTTTCCAGGGTAACTGACTTACCCTGTTTGCGGGGTAACTGACTGCCCTGTATCCAGGCTAACTGACTGCCCTGTTTCCAGGATAACTGGTCACCCTGTTTCCGGGGAAACTGACTGCCCTGTTTCCGGGGTAACTGACCGCCCTGTTTCCAGGGTCACTGACCACCCTGTTTCCAGGATAACTGAAAGTGCTGTTTCCAGGGTAACTGATCTCCCTGTTTCCGGGGTAACTGATCACCCTGTTTCCGGGTAACTGACTGCCCTGTTTCCAGGGTAACTGATCTCCCTGTTTCCAGTGCAACGGATCACCATGTTTCCGGGGTAACTGACCGCCCTGTTTCCGGGGGAACTGACTGCCCAGTTTCCAGGGCAACTGATCACCCTGCTTCCAGGGTAACTGACCATCCTGTTTCCAGGGTAACTGACTGCCCAGTTTCCAGGGTAACTGACTGCCCTGTTTCCGGGGTAACAGATCTCCTGTTTCCAGGGTAACTGACCGCCCTGTTTCCAGGGTAACTGATAACCCTGATTCCGGGATAACTGACTCCGCTGTTTCCAGGGTAACTGACTGCCCAGTTTCCAGGGTAACTGACTGCCCTGTTTCCGGGGTAACTGACTGCCCTGTTTTCAGGGTAACTGACTGCCCTGTTTCCGGGATAACTGACTACCCTGTTTCCGGGATAACTGACTGCCCTGTTTCCAGGGTAACTGACTGCCCTGTTTCCGGGGTAACTGACTGCCCTGTTTCCAGGCAAACTGACGGCCCTGTTTCCAGGATAACTGATCACCCTGTTTCCAGGATAACTGACTCCCCTGTTTCCAGTGTAACTGACTGACCTGTTTCCGGGGTAACTGACCGCCCTGTTTCCAGGATAACTGACTGCCCTGTTTCCAGGTTAACTGACTGCCCTGTTTCCAGGGTAACTGACTGCCCTGTTTCCGGGGTAACTGACCGCCCTGTTTCCAGGATAACAGATCACCCTGTTTCCGGAGTAACTGACCATCCTGTTTCCAGGGTCACTGACCACCCTGTTTCCAGGATAACTGAAAGCCCTGTTTCCAGGGTAACTGACTGCCCTGTTTCCGGGAAAACTGTCTGCCCTGTTTCCTGGGTAACTGACTGCCCTGCTTCCGGGGTAACTGACTGGCCTGTTTCCAGGGTAACTGACTGCCCAGTTTCCAGGGTAACTGATCACCCTTTTTCCGGGATAACTGACTGCCCTGTTTCCGGGATAACTGACTGCCCTGTTTCCAGGGTAACTGATCACCCTGTTTCCGGGATAACTGTCTGCCCTGTTTCCGGGATAACTGACTGCCCAGTTTCCAGGGTAACAGACTGCCCTGTTTCCGGGGTAACTGACTGCCCTGTTTCCAGGGTAACTGACTGCCCAGTTTCCAGGGTAACTGATCACCCTGTTTCCGGGAGAACTGACTGCCCTGCTTCCGGGAGAAATGACTGCCCTGTTTCCAGGGTAACTGACTGCCCTGCTTCCGGGGTAACTGACTGCCCTGTTTCCAGGGTAACTGATCACCCTGTTTCCGGGATAACTGACTGCCCAGTTTCCGGGATAACCGACTGCCCTGTTTCCAGGGTAACTAACTTACCCTGTTTCCGGGGTAACTGACTGCCCTGTTTCCAGGCTAACTGACTGCCCTGTTTCCAGGATAACTGATCACCCTGTTTCCGGGGTAACTGATCACCCTGTTTCCGGGTAACTGACAGCACTGTTTCCGAGGTAACTGACTGCCCTGTTTCCAGGGTAACTGATCTCCCTGTTTCCAGTGCAACGGATCACCATGTTTCCGGGGTAACTGACTGCCCTGTTTCCAGTGCAGCTGACCGCCCTGTTTCCGGGGGAACTGACTGCCCAGTTTCCAGGGTAACTGATCACCCTGCTTCCAGGGTAACTGACCATCCTGTTTCCAGGGTAACTGACTGCCCAGTTTCCAGGGTAACTGACTGCCCTGTTTCCGGGGTATCAGATCTCCTGTTTCCAGGGTAACTGACCGCCCTGTTTCCAGGATAACTGACCGCCCTATTTCCGGGGTAACTGAATGCCCTGTTTCCAGGATAACTGACTGCCCTGTTTCCGGGATAACTGACTGCCCTGTTTACTGGATAACTGACCGCCCTGTTTCCAGGTTAACTGACTGCCCTGTTTCCGGGGTAACTGACTGTCCTGTTTCCAGGGTAACTGACTGCCCAGTTTCCAGGATAACTGATCACCCTGTTTCCGGGGTAACTGACTGCCCTGTTTCCGGGGTAACTGACCGCCCTGTTTCCAGGGTCACTGACCACCCTGTTTCCAGGATAACTGAAAGTGCTGTTTCCAGGGTAACTGATCTCCCTGTTTCCAGGGTAACTGATCACCCTTTTTCCGGGATAACTGACTGCCCTGTTTCCGGGATAACTGACTGCCCTGTTTCCAGGGTAACTGATCACCCTGTTTCCGGGATAACTGTCTGACCTGTTTCCGGGATAACTGACTGCCCTGTTTCCAGGGTAACTGATCAGCCTTTTTCCGGGATAACTGACTGCCCTGTTTCCGGGATAACTGTCTGCCCTGTTTCCGGGATAACTGACTGCCCAGTTTCCAGGGTAACAGACTGCCCTGTTTCCGGGGTAACTGACTGCCCTGTTTCCAGGGTAACTGACTGCCCAGTTTCCAGGGTAACTGATCACCCTGTTTCCGGGAGAACTGACTGCCCTGTTTCCGGGAGAAATGACTGCCCTATTTCCAAGGTAACTGACTGCCCTGCTTCCGGGGTAACTGACTGCCCTGTTTCCAGGGTAACTGATCACCCTGTTTCCGGGATAACTGACTGCCCTGTTTCCGGGATAACTGACTGCCCTGTTTCCAGGGTAACTGACTTACCCTGTTTCCTGGGTAACTGACTGCCCTGTTTCCAGGCTAACTGACTGCCCTGTTTCCAGGATAACTGATCACCCTGTTTCCGGGGTAACTGACTGCCCTGTTTCCGGGGTAACTGACCGCCCTGTTTCCAGGGTCACTGACCACCCTGTTTCCAGGATAACTGACTGCCCTGTTTCCAGGGTAACTGATCACCCTGTTTCCGGGGTAACTGACCGCCCTGTTTCCAGGATAACTGATCACCCTGTTTCCGGGGTAACTGACCACCCTGTTTCCAGGGTAACTGACTAATCTGTTTCCAGGGTTACTGACCGCAATGTTTCTGGGGTAACTGACTGCCCTGTTTCCGGGGTAACTGACCGCCCTGTTTCCAGGATAACTGATCACCCTGTTTCCAGGGCAACTGACCATCCTGTTTCCAGGGTAACTGACTGCCCAGTTTCCAGGGTAACTGACCGCCCTATTTCCGGGGTAACTGACCGCCCTGTTTCCAGGATAACTGACTGCCCTGTTTCCGGGATAACTGACTGCCCTGTTTACTGGATAACTGACCGCCCTGTTTCCAGGTTAACTGACTGCCCTGTTTCCGGGATAACTGACTGCCCTGTTTCCAGGGTAACTGATTGCCCTGTTTCCGGTGTAACTGACTGCCCTGTTTCCAGGGTAACTGATCACCCTGTTTCCGGGACAACTGACTGCCCTGTTTCCGGGATAACAGACTGCCCTGTTTCCAGGATAACTGACTGCCCTGTTTCCGGGGTAACTGACTACCCTGTTTCCAAGCTAACTGACGGCCCTGTTTCCAGGATAACTGATCACCCTGTTTCCGCGGTAACTGACTGCCCTGTTTCCGGGGTAACTGACCGCCCTGTTTCCACGATAACTGATCACCCTGTTTCCGGGGTCACTTACCACACTGTTTCCAGTGTCACTGACCACCCCGTTTCCAGGATAACTGACTCCCCTGTTTCCAGGGTAACTGACCGCCCTGTTTCCGGGGTCACTTACCAGACTGTTTCCAGTGCAACGGATCACGATGTTTCCGGGGTAACTGACTGCCCTGTTTCCAGGGCAACTGACCGCCCTGTTTCCGGGGGAACTGACTGCCCAGTTTCCATGGTAACTGACTGCCCAGTTTCCAGGGTAAGTAACTGCCCTGTTTCCGGGGTAACTGACTGCCCAGTTTCCAGGGTAACTGACTGCCCTGTTTCCAGGGTACACAGCCCACCTTCCAGTGTAACTGATCACCCTGTTTCCAGGATAATTGACTGCCCTGTTTCCAGGGTAAATGACCGCCCTGTTTCCAGGATAACTGACTGCCCTGTTTCCGGGATAACTGACTGCCCTGTTTACTGGATAACTGACCGCCCTGTTTCCAGGTTAAGTGACTGCCCTGTTTCCGGGGTAACTGACTGCCCTGTTTCCAGGGTAACTGAATGCCCAGTTTCCAGGATAACTGATCACCCTGTTTCCGGGGTAACTGACTGCCCTGTTTCCGGGGTAACTGACCGCCCTGTTTCCAGGGTCACTGACCACCCTGTTTCCAGGATAACTGAAAGTGCTGTTTCCAGGGTAACTGATCTCCCTGTTTCCTGGGTAACTGATCACCCTTTTTCCGGGATAACTGACTGCCCTGTTTCCGGGATAACTGACTGCCCTGTTTCCAGGGTAACTGATCACCCTGTTTCCGGGATAACTGTCTGCCCTGTTTCCGGGATAACTGACTGCCCAGTTTCCAGGGTAACAGACTGCCCTGTTTCCGGGGTAACTGACTGCCCTGTTTCCAGGGTAACTGACTGCCCAGTTTCCAGGGTAACTGATCACCCTGTTTCCGGGAGAACTGACTGCCCTGTTTCCGGGCGAAATGACTGCCCTATTTCCAGGGTAACTGACTGCCCTGTTTCCGGGGTAACAGATCTCCCTGTTTCCGGTGTAACTGACCGCCCTGTTTCCAGGATAACTGAACGCCCCATTTTCCAGGGTAACTGACTGCCCTGTTTCCGGGGTAACTGACTGCCCTGTTTCCAGGGTAACAGATCACCCTGTTTCCGGGATAACTGACTGACTTGTTTCCGGGATAACTGACCGCCCTGTTTCCAGGATAACTGATCACCCACCTTCCGGGGGAACTGACTCCCCTGTTTCCAGGATAACTGACTGCTCTGTTTCCAGGTTAACTGACTGCCCTGTTTCCAGTGTAACTAACTGCCCTGTTTCCGGGGTAACTGATCACCCTGTTTCCGGGATAACTGAATACCCTGTTTCCAGGGCAACTGACTGCCCACTTTCCAGGGTAACTGATCACCCTGTATCCGGGATAACTGAATACCCTGTTTGCAGGGCAACTGACCGCCCAGTTTCCAGGGTAACTGACTGCCCTGTTTCCAGGGCAAGTGACCGCCCTGTTTCCGCGGTAACAGGCTGCCCAGTTTCCAGGGTAACTGTTCACCCTGTTTCCGGGGTAACGGATCACCCTGTTTCCGGGGTAAATGATCACCCTGTTTCCGGGGTAACTGAGTTATCTGTTTCCAGGGTTACTGACTGCCCTGTTTCCAGGGTAACTGACTGCCCAGTTTCCAGCGTAACTGACTGCCCTGTTTCCAGGGATAACTGTGTTCCCTGTTTCCAGGGTAAAAAACTGCCCTGTTTCCGGGGTAACTGACCGCCCTGTTTCCAGGATAACTGATCACCCTGTTTCCGGGGTAACTGAGTTATCTGTTTCCAGGGTTACTGACTGCCCTGTTTCCAGGGTAACTGACTGCCCAGTTTCCAGCGTAACTGACTGCCCTGTTTCCAGGGTAACTGACTGCCCTGTTTCCGGGGTAACTGACTGCCCAGTTTCCAGGGTAACTGATCACGCTGTTTCCGGGATAACTGACTACCCTGTTTCCAGGGTAACTGACTGCCCAGTTTCCAGGGAAACTGACCGCCCTGTTTCCGGGGTAACTGACTGCACAGTTTCCAAAGTAACTGATCACCCTGTTTCCGGGATAACTGACTGCCCTGTTTCCGGGATAACTGACTGCCTGTTTCCAGGGTAACTGACTGCCCTGTTTCCGGGGTAACTGATTGCCCTGTTTCCAGCGTAACTGATCACCCTGTTTCCGGGATAACTGACTGCCCTGTTTCCGGGATAACTGACTGCCCTGTTTCCAGGGTAACTGACTGCCCTGTTTCCGGGGTAACTGACTGCCCTGTTTCCAGGATAACTGATCACTCTGTTTCCGGGGTAACTGACCACCCTGTGTCCGGGGTAACTGACTAATCTGTTTCCAGGGTTATTGACCGCCCTGTTTCTGGGGTAACTGAGTGCCCTGTTTCCGGGGTAACTGACCGCCCTGTTTCCAGGATAACTGATCACCCTGTTTCCGGGGTAACTGACCACCCTGTTTCCAGGGTAACTGACTAATCTGTTTCCAGGGTTACTGACCGCAATGTTTCTGGGGTAACTGACTGCCCTGTTTCCGGGGTAACTGACCGCCCTGTTTCCAGGATAACTGATCACCCTGTTTCCAGGGCAACTGACCATCCTGTTTCCAGGGTAACTGACTGCCCAGTTTCCAGGGTAACTGACCGCCCTATTTCCGGGGTAACTGACCGCCCTGTTTCCAGGATAACTGACTGCCCTGTTTCCGGGATAACTGACTGCCCTGTTTACTGGATAACTGACCGCCCTGTTTCCAGGTTAACTGACTGCCCTGTTTCCGGGATAACTGACTGCCCTGTTTCCAGGGTAACTGATTGCCCTGTTTCCGGTGTAACTGACTGCCCTGTTTCCAGGGTAACTGATCACCCTGTTTCCGGGACAACTGACTGCCCTGTTTCCGGGATAACAGACTGCCCTGTTTCCAGGATAACTGACTGCCCTGTTTCCGGGGTAACTGACTACCCTGTTTCCAAGCTAACTGACGGCCCTGTTTCCAGGATAACTGATCACCCTGTTTCCGCGGTAACTGACTGCCCTGTTTCCGGGGTAACTGACCGCCCTGTTTCCACGATAACTGATCACCCTGTTTCCGGGGTCACTTACCACACTGTTTCCAGTGTCACTGACCACCCCGTTTCCAGGATAACTGACTCCCCTGTTTCCAGGGTAACTGACCGCCCTGTTTCCGGGGTCACTTACCAGACTGTTTCCAGTGCAACGGATCACGATGTTTCCGGGGTAACTGACTGCCCTGTTTCCGGGGCAACTGACCGCCCTGTTTCCGGGGGAACTGACTGCCCAGTTTCCATGGTAACTGACTGCCCAGTTTCCAGGGTAAGTAACTGCCCTGTTTCCGGGGTAACTGACTGCCCAGTTTCCAGGGTAAGTGACTGCCCTGTTTCCAGGGTACACAGCCCACCTTCCAGTGTAACTGATCACCCTGTTTCCAGGATAATTGACTGCCCTGTTTCCAGGGTAAATGACCGCCCTGTTTCCAGGATAACTGACTGCCCTGTTTCCGGGATAACTGACTGCCCTGTTTACTGGATAACTGACCGCCCTGTTTCCAGGTTAAGTGACTGCCCTGTTTCCGGGGTAACTGACTGCCCTGTTTCCAGGGTAACTGAATGCCCAGTTTCCAGGATAACTGATCACCCTGTTTCCGGGGTAACTGACTGCCCTGTTTCCGGGGTAACTGACCGCCCTGTTTCCAGGGTCACTGACCACCCTGTTTCCAGGATAACTGAAAGTGCTGTTTCCAGGGTAACTGATCTCCCTGTTTCCTGGGTAACTGATCACCCTTTTTCCGGGATAACTGACTGCCCTGTTTCCGGGATAACTGACTGCCCTGTTTCCAGGGTAACTGATCACCCTGTTTCCGGGATAACTGTCTGCCCTGTTTCCGGGATAACTGACTGCCCAGTTTCCAGGGTAACAGACTGCCCTGTTTCCGGGGTAACTGACTGCCCTGTTTCCAGGGTAACTGACTGCCCAGTTTCCAGGGTAACTGATCACCCTGTTTCCGGGAGAACTGACTGCCCTGTTTCCGGGCGAAATGACTGCCCTATTTCCAGGGTAACTGACTGCCCTGTTTCCGGGGTAACAGATCTCCCTGTTTCCGGTGTAACTGACCGCCCTGTTTCCAGGATAACTGAACGCCCCATTTTCCAGGGTAACTGACTGCCCTGTTTCCGGGGTAACTGACTGCCCTGTTTCCAGGGTAACAGATCACCCTGTTTCCGGGATAACTGACTGACTTGTTTCCGGGATAACTGACCGCCCTGTTTCCAGGATAACTGATCACCCACCTTCCGGGGGAACTGACTCCCCTGTTTCCAGGATAACTGACTGCTCTGTTTCCAGGTTAACTGACTGCCCTGTTTCCAGTGTAACTAACTGCCCTGTTTCCGGGGTAACTGATCACCCTGTTTCCGGGATAACTGAATACCCTGTTTCCAGGGCAACTGACTGCCCACTTTCCAGGGTAACTGATCACCCTGTATCCGGGATAACTGAATACCCTGTTTGCAGGGCAACTGACCGCCCAGTTTCCAGGGTAACTGACTGCCCTGTTTCCAGGGCAAGTGACCGCCCTGTTTCCGCGGTAACAGGCTGCCCAGTTTCCAGGGTAACTGTTCACCCTGTTTCCGGGGTAACGGATCACCCTGTTTCCGGGGTAAATGACGGCCCTGTTTCCAGGGTAACTGACCGCCCTGTTTCAGGGATAACTGTGTTCCCTGTTTCCAGGGTAAAAAACTGCCCTGTTTCCGGGGTAACTGACCGCCCTGTTTCCAGGATAACTGATCACCCTGTTTCCGGGGTAACTGAGTTATCTGTTTCCAGGGTTACTGACTGCCCTGTTTCCAGGGTAACTGACTGCCCAGTTTCCAGCGTAACTGACTGCCCTGTTTCCAGGGTAACTGACTGCCCTGTTTCCGGGGTAACTGACTGCCCAGTTTCCAGGGTAACTGATCACCCTGTTTCCGGGATAACTGACTACCCTGTTTCCAGGGTAACTGACTGCCCAGTTTCCAGGGAAACTGACTGCCCTGTTTCCGGGGTAACTGACTGCACAGTTTCCAAAGTAACTGATCACCCTGTTTCCGGGATAACTGACTGCCCTGTTTCCGGGATAACTGACTGCCTGTTTCCAGGGTAACTGACTGCCCTGTTTCCGGGGTAACTGATTGCCCTGTTTCCAGCGTAACTGATCACCCTGTTTCCGGGATAACTGACTGCCCTGTTTCCGGGATAACTGACTGCCCTGTTTCCAGGGTAACTGACTGCCCTGTTTCCGGGGTAACTGACTGCCCTGTTTCCAGGATAACTGATCACTCTGTTTCCGGGGTAACTGACCACCCTGTGTCCGGGGTAACTGACTAATCTGTTTCCAGGGTTATTGACCGCCCTGTTTCTGGGGTAACTGAGTGCCCTGTTTCCGGGGTAACTGACCGCCCTGTTTCCAGGATAACTGATCACCCTATTCCAGGGTAACTGACCATCCTGTTTCCAGGGTAACTGACTGCCCTGTTTCCAGGGTAACTGACTGCCCTGTTTCCGGGGTATATGATCTCCCTGTTTCCGGTGTAACTGACCGCCCTGTTTCCAGGATAACTGACCGCCCTGTTTCCGGGATAACTGACTGCCCTGTTTACTGGATAACTGACCGCCCTGTTTCCAGGTTAACTAACTGCCCTATTTCCGGGATAACTGACTGCCCTGTTTCCAGGGTAACTGACTGCCCTGTTTCCGGGATAACTGACTGCCCTATTTCCAGGGTAACTGAGAACACTGTTTCCGGGATAACTGACTGCCCTGTTTCCAGGGTAACTGACTGCCCAGTTTCCAGGGTAACTGACTGCCCTGTTTCCGGGGTAACTGACTGCCCTGTTTCCAGGGTAACTGACTGCCCAGTTTCCAGAGTAACTGAATACCCTGTTTCCAGGGTAACTGACTGCCCTGTTTCCGGGATAACTGACTGCCCTGTTTCCAGGGTAACTGACTGCCCTGTTTCCGGGGTAACTGACTGCCCTGTTTCCAGGGTAACTGATCACCCTGTTTCCGGGATAACTGACTGCCCTGTTTCCGGGACAACTGACTGCCCTGTTTCCAGGGTAACTGACTGCCCTGTTTCCGGGGTAACTGACTGCCCTGTTTCCAGGCTAACTGACTGCCCTGTTTCCAGGATAACTGATCACCCTGTTTCTGGGGTAACTGACTGCCCTGTTTCCGGGGTAACTGACCGCCCTGTTTCCAGGATAACTGATCACCCACTTTCCGGGGGAACTGACTGCCCTGTTTCCGGGGTAACTGACTGCCCTGTTTCCAGGATAACTGACTGCTCTGTTTCCAGGTTAACTGACTGCCCTGTTTCCAGTGTAACTAACTGCCCTGTTTCCGGGGTAACTGATCACCCTGTTTCCGGGATAACTGAATACCCTGTTTCCAGGGCAACTGACTGCCCACTTTCCAGGGTAACTGATCACCCTGTATCCGGGATAACTGAATACCCTGTTTGCAGGGCAACTGACCGCCCAGTTTCCAGGGTAACTGACTGCCCTGTTTCCAGGGCAAGTGACCGCCCTGTTTCCGCGGTAACAGACTGCCCAGTTTCCAGGGTAACTGTTCACCCTGTTTCCGGGGTAACGGATCACCCTGTTTCCGGGGTAAATGACGGCCCTGTTTACAGGGTAACTGACCGCCCTGTTTCAGGGATAACTGTGTTCCCTGTTTCCAGGGTAAAAAACTGCCCTGTTTCCGGGGTAACTGACCGCCCTGTTTCCAGGATAACTGATCACCCTGTTTCCGGGGTAACTGAGTAATCTGTTTCCAGGGTAACTGACTGCCCTGTTTCCAGGGTAACTGACTGCCCAGTTTCCAGCGTAACTGACTGCCCTGTTTCCAGGGTAACTGACTGCCCTGTTTCCGGGGTAACTGACTGCCCAGATTCCAGGGTAACTGACTGCCCAGTTTCCGGGGTAACTGACTGCCCAGTTTCCAGGGTAACTGATCACCCTGCTTCCGGGATAACTGAGTACCCTGTTTCCAGGGTAACTGACTGCCCAGTTTCCAGGGAAACTGACTGCCCTGTTTCCGGGGTAACTGACTGCACAGTTTCCAAAGTAACTGATCACCCTGTTTCCGGGATAACTGACCACCCTGTGTCCGGGGTAACTGACTAATCTGTTTCCAGGGTTACTGACCGCCCTGTTTCCAGGGTAACTGAGTGCCCTGTTTCCGGGGTAACTGACCGCCCTGTTTCCAGGATAACTGATCACCCTATTCCAGGGTAACTGACCATCCTGTTTCCAGGGTAACTGACTGCCCTGTTTCCAGGGTAACTGACCGCCCTGTTTCAGGGATAACTGCGTGCCCTGTTTCCAGGTTAAAAAACTGCCCTGTTTCCGGGGTAACTGACCGCCCTTTTTCCAGGATAACTGATCACCCTGTTTCCAGGGTAACTGAGTAATCTGTTTCCAGGGTTACTGACTGCCCTGTTTCCGGGGTAAGTGACTGCCCAGTTTCCAGCGTAACTGACTGCCCTGTTTCCAGGGTAACTGACTGCCCTGTTTCCGGGGTAAATGACTGCCCAGTTACCAGGGTAACTGACTGCCCTGTTTCCGGGGTAACTGACTGCCCAGTTTCCAGGGTAACTGATCACCCTGTTTCCGGGATAACTGACTACCCTGTTTCCAGGGTAACTGACTGCCCAGTTTCCAGGGAAACTGACTGCCCTGTTTCCGGGGTAACTGACTGCCCAGTTTCCAGGGTAACTGATCACCCTGTTTCCGGGATAACTGACTGCCCTGTTTCCGGGATAACTGACTGCCTGTTTCCAGGGTAACTGACTGCCCTGTTTCCCGGGTAACTGATTGCCCTGTTTCCAGCGTTACTGATCACCCTGTTTCCGGGATAACTGACTGCCCTGTTTCCGGGATAACTGACTGCCCTGTTTCCAGGGTAACTGACTGCCCTGTTTCCGGGGTAACTGACTGCCCTGTTTCCAGGATAACTGATCACTCTGTTTCCGGGGTAACTGACCACCCTGTGTCCGGGGTAACTGACTAATCTGTTTCCAGGGTTACTGACCGCCCTGTTTCTGGGGTAACTGAGTGCCCTGTTTCCGGGGTAACTGACCGCCCTGTTTCCAGGATAACTGATCACCCTGTTTCCAGGGTAACTGACCATCCTGTTTCCAGGGTAACTGACTGCCCAGTTTCCAGGGTAACTGACTGCCCTGTTTCCGGGGTAACAGATCTCCCTGTTTCCGGTGTAACTGACCGCCCTGTTTCCAGGATAACTGAACGCCCCATTTTCCAGGGTAAATGACTGCCCTGTTTCCAGGTTAACTGACTGCCCAGTTTCCAGGGTAACTGATCACCCTTTTTCCGGGATAACTGACGGCCCTGTTTCAGGGATAAGTGAATGCCCTGTTTCCAGGGTAACTGATCACCCTGTTTCCAGGATACTGACTCCCCGGTTTCCATAGTAACTGACTGCCCAGTTTTCAGGGTAACTGACTGCCCTGTTTGCGGGGTAACTGACTGCCCAGTTTCCAGGGTAACTGATTGCCCATTTCCAAGGGTAACTGATCACCCTGTTTCCGGGATAACTGACTGCCCTGTTTCCGGGAGAAATGACTGCCCTGTTTCCAGGGTAACTGACTGCCCTGTTTCCGGGGTAAGTGACTGCCCTGTTTCCAGGGTAACTGATCACCCTGTTTCCGGGATAAATGACTGCCCTGTTTCCGGGATAACTAACTGCCCTGTTTCCAGGGTAACTGACTGCTCTGTTCCCAGGGTAACTGACAGCCCTGTTTCCGGGGTAAATGATCACCCTGTTTCTGGGGTAACTGAGTGCCCTGTTTCCGGGGTAACTGACCGTCCTGTTTCCAGGATAACTGATCACCCTGTTTCCAGGGTAACTGACCATCCTGTTTCCAGGGTAACTGACTGCCCAGTTTCCAGGGTAACTGACTGCCCAGTTTCCAGAGTAACTGAATACCCTGTTTCCAGGGTAACTGACTGCCCTGTTTCCGGGATAACTGACTGCCCTGTTTCCAGGGTAACTGACTGCCCTGTTTCCAGGGCAACGGATCACCATGTTTCCTGGGTAACTGACTGCACTGTTTCCAGGGCAAGTGACCGCCCTGTTTCCGGGGTAACAGACTGCCCAGTTTCCAGGGTAACTGTTCACCCTGTTTCCGGGGTAACGAATCACCCTGTTTCCGGGGTAAATGACGGCCCTGTTTCCAGTGTAACTGACCGCCCTGTTTCAGGGATAACTGTGTGCCCTGTTTCCAGGGTAAAAAACTGCCCTGTTTCCGGGGTAACTGACCGCCCGGTTTCCAGGATAACTGATCACCCTGTTTCCGGCGTAACTGACTGCCCAGTTTCCAGCGTAACTGACTGCCCTGTTTCCAGGGTAACTGACTGCCCTGTTTCCGGGGTAACTGACTGCCCAGTTTCCAGGGTAACTGACTGCCCTGTTTCCAGGGTAACTGACTGCCCAGTTTCCAGGATGACTGATCCTCCTGTTTCCGGGATAACTGACTGCCCTGTTTGCGGGAGAAATGACTGCCCTGTTTCCAGGGTAACTGACTGCCCTGTTTCCGGGGTAACTGACTGCCCTGTTTCCAGGGTAACTGATCACTCTGTTTACGGGACAAATGACTGCCATGTTTCCGGGATAACTGACTGCCCTGTTTCCAGGATAACTGACTGCCCTGTTTCCGGGGTAACTGACTGCCCTGTTTCCAGGCGAAATGACTGCCCTGTTTCCAGGATAACTGATCACCCTGTTTCCGGGATAACTGACTGCCCTGTTTCCGGGGTAACTTACCGCCCTGTTTCCAGGATAACTGATCACCCTGTTTCCGGGGTAACTGACCACCCTGTTTCCAGGATAACTGAAAGCCCTGTTTCCAGGGTAACTGATCTCCCTGTTTCCGGGGTAACTGATCACCCTGTTTCCGGGTAACTGACTGCCCTGTTTCCAGGGTAACTGACCGCCCTGTTTCAGGGATAACTGTGAGCCCTATTTCCAGGGTAAAAAACTGCCCTGTTTCCAGGGTAACTGACCGCCCTGTTTCCAGTATAACTGACCACCCTGTTTCCGGAGTAACTGAGTAATCTGTTTCCAGGGTTACTGACTGCCCTGTTTCCGGGGTAACTGACTGCCCAGTTTCCAGCGTAACTGACTGCCCAGTTTCCAGGGTAACTGACTGCCCTGTTTCCGGGGTAACTGATAACCCTGTTTCCGGGATAACTGAATACCCTGTTTCCAGGGCAACTGACTGCCCAGTTTCCAGGGTAACTGATCACCCTGTTTCTGGGATAACTGACTGCCCTGTTTCCAGGGCAACTGACTGCCCAGTTTCCAGGGTAACTGACTGCCCTGTTTCCAGGGCAAGTGACCGCCCTGTTTCCGGGGTAACAGACTGCCCAGTTTCCAGGGTAACTGTTCACCCTGTTTCCGGGGTAACGGATCACCCTGTTTCCAGGGTAAATGACGGCCCTGTTTCCAGGGTAACAGACCGCCCTGTTTCAGGGATAACTGTGTGCCCTGTTTCCAGGGTAAAAAACTGCCCTGTTTCCGGGGTAACTGACCGCCCTGTTTCCAGGATAACTGATCACCCTGTTTCCGGGGTAACTGACTGCCCAGTTTCCAGCGTAACTGACTGCCCTGTTTCCAGGGTAACTGACTGCCCTGTTTCCGGGGTAACTGACTGCCCAGTTTGCAGGGTAACTGATCACCCTGTTTCCGGGATAACTGACTACCCTGTTTCCAGGGTAACTGACTGCCCAGTTTCCAGGGAAACTGACTGCCTGTTTCCGGGGTAACTGACTGCCCAGTTTCCAGGGTAACTGCTCAGCCCGTTTCCGGGATAACTGACTGCCCTGTTTCCGGGATAACTGATCACCCTGTTTCCGGGCTAACTGACTGCCCTGTTTCCGGGATAACTGACTGCCCTGTTTCCAGGGTAACTGACTGCCCTGTTTCCGGGGTAACTGACTGCCCTGTTTCCAGGATAACTGATCACTCTGTTTCCGGGGTAACTGACCACCCTGTGTCCGGGGTAACTGACTAATCTGTTTCCAGGGTTACTGACCGCCCTGTTTCTGGGGTAACTGAGTGCCCTGTTTCCGGGGTAACTGACCGCCCTGTTTCCAGGATAACTGATCACCCTGTTTCCAGGGTAACTGACCATCCTGTTTCCAGGGTAACTGACTGCCCAGTTTCCAGGGTAAATGACTGCCCTGTTTCCGGGGTAACAGATCTCCCTGTTTCCGGGGTAACAGACCGCCCTGTTTCCAGGATAACTGACCGCCCTGTTTCCGGGATAACTGACTGCCCTGTTTACTGGATAACTGACCGCCCTGTTTCCAGGTTAACTGACTGCCCTGTTTCCGGGGTAACGGATCACCCTGTTTCCAGGGTAAATGACGGCCCTGTTTCCAGGGTAACTGACCGCCCTGTTTCAGGGATAACTGTGTGCCCTGTTTCCAGGGTAAAAAACTGCCCTGTTTCCGGGGTAACTGACCGCCCTGTTTCCAGGATAACTGATCACCCTGTTTCCGGGGTAACTGACTGCCCAGTTTCCAGCGTAACTGACTGCCCTGTTTCCGGGATAACTGACTGCCCTGTTTCCGGGATAACTGATCACCCTGTTTCCGGGGTAACTGATTGCCCTGTTTCCAGCGTAACTGATCACCCTGTTTCCGGGGTAACTGACCACCCTGTTTCCGGGATAACTGACTGCCCTGTTTCCGGGATAACTGACTGCCCTGTTTCCAGGGTAACTGACTGCCCAGTTTCCAGAGTAACTGAATACCCTGTTTCCAGGGTAACTGAATACCCTGTTTCCAGGGTAACTGACTGCCCTGTTTCCGGGATAACTGACTGCCCTGTTTCCGGGATAACTGACTGCCCTGTTTCCAGGGTAACTGACTGCCCTGTTTCCGCGGTAACTGACTGCCCTGTTTCCAGGATAACTGATCACTCTGTTTCCGGGGTAACTGACCACCCTGTGTCCGGGGTAACTGACTAATCTGTTTCCAGGGTTACTGACCGCCCTGTTTCTGGGGTAACTGAGTGCCCTGTTTCCGGGGTAACTGACCGCCCTGTTTCCAGGATAACTGATCACCCTGTTTCCAGGGTAACTGACCATCCTGTTTCCAGGGTAACTGACTGCCCAGTTTCCAGGGTAAATGACTGCCCTGTTTCCGGGGTAACAGATCTCCCTGTTTCCGGGGTAACAGACCGCCCTGTTTCCAGGATAACTGACCGCCCTGTTTCCGGGATAACTGACTGCCCTGTTTACTGGATAACTGACCGCCCAGTTTCCAGGTTAACTGACTGCCCTGTTTCCGGGACAACTGACTGCCCTGTTTCCAGGGTAACTGACTGCCCTGTTTCCGGGATAACTGACTGCCCTGTTTCCAGGGTAATTGACTGCCCAGTTTCCAGGGTAACTGACTGCCCTGTATCCGGGGTAACTGACTGCCCTGTTTCCAGGGTAACTGACTGCCCAGTTTCCAGAGTAACTGAACACCCTGTTTCCAGGGTAACTGTCTGCCCTGTTTCCGGGATAACTGACTGCCCTGTTTCCAGGGTAACTGACTGCCCTGTTTCCGGGGGAACTGACTGCCCTGTTTCCAGGGTAACTGATCACCCTGTTTCCGGGATAACTGACTGCCCTGTTTCCGGGATAACTGACTGCCCTGTTTCCAGGGTAACTGACTGCCCTGTTTCCAGGGCAACGGATCACCATGTTTCCTGGGTAACTGACTGCACTGTTTCCAGGGCAAGTGACCGCCCTGTTTCCGGGGTAACAGACTGCCCAGTTTCCAGGGTAACTGTTCACCCTGTTTCCGGGGTAACGGATCACCCTGTTTCCAGGGTAAATGACGGCCCTGTTTCCAGGGTAACTGACCGCCCTGTTTCAGGGATAACTGTGTGCCCTGTTTCCAGGGTAAAAAACTGCCCTGTTTCCGGGGTAACTGACCGCCCTGTTTCCAGGATAACTGATCACCCTGTTTCCGGGGTAACTGATGGCCCAGTTTCCAGCGTAACTGACTGCCCTGTTTCCAGGGTAACTGACTGCCCTGTTTCCGGGGTAACTGACTGCCCAGTTTCCAGGGTAACTGACTGCCCTGTTTCCGGGGTAACTGACTGCCCAGTTTCCAGGGTAACTGATCACCCTGTTTCCGGGATAACTGACTACCCTGTTTCCAGGGTAACTGACTGCCCTGTTTCCGGGGTAACTGATTGCCCTGTTTCCAGCGTAACTGATCACCCTGTTTCCGGGATAACTGACTGCCCTGTTTCCGGGATAACGGACTGCCCTGTTTCCAGGGTAACTGACTGCCCTGTTTCCGGGGTAACTGACTGCCCTGTTTCCAGGATAACTGATCACTCTGTTTCCGGGGTAACTGACCACCCTGTGTCCGGGGTAACTGACTAATCTGTTTCCAGGGTTACTGACCGCCCTGTTTCTGGGGTAACTGAGTGCCCTGTTTCCGGGGTAACTGACCGCCCTGTTTCCAGGATAACTGATCACCCTATTCCAGGGTAACTGACCATCCTGTTTCCAGGGTAACTGACTGCCCTGTTTCCAGGGTAACTGACTGCCCTGTTTCCGGGGTATATGATCTCCCTGTTTCCGCTGTAACTGACCGCCCTGTTTCCAGGATAACTGACCGCCCTGTTTCCGGGATAACTGACTGCCCTGTTTACTGGATAACTGACCGCCCTGTTTCCAGGTTAACTAACTGCCCTATTTCCGGGATAACTGACTGCCCTGTTTCCAGGGTAACTGACTGCCCTGTTTCCGGGATAACTGACTGCCCTATTTCCAGGGTAACTGAGAACACTGTTTCCGGGATAACTGACTGCCCTGTTTCCAGGGTAACTGACTGCCCAGTTTCCAGGGTAACTGACTGCCCTGTTTCCGGGGTAACTGACTGCCCTGTTTCAGGGATAACTGTGTGCCCTGTTTCCAGGGTAAAAAACTGCCCTGTTTCCGGGGTAACTGACCGCCCTGTTTCCAGGATAACTGATCACCCTGTTTCCGGGGTAACTGACTGCCCAGTTTCCAGCGTAACTGACTGCCCTGTTTCCAGGGTAACTGACTGCCCTGTTTCCGGGGTAACTGACTGCCCAGTTTCCAGGGTAACTGACTGCCCTGTTTCCGGGGTAACTGACTGCCCAGTTTCCAGGGTAACTGATCACCCTGTTTCCGGGATAACTGACTACCCTGTTTCCAGGGTAACTGACTGCCCAGTTTCCAGGGAAACTGACTGCCCTGTTTCCGGGGTAACTGACTGCCCAGTTTCCAGGGTAACTGATCAGCCCGTTTCCGGGATAACTGACTGCCCTATTTCCGGGATAACTGACTGCCCTGTTTCCAGGGTAACTGACTGCCCTGTTTCCGGGGTAACTGATTGCCCTGTTTCCAGCGTAACTGATCACCCTGTTTCCGGGATAACTGACTGCCCTGTTTCCAGGGTAACTGACCGCCCTGTTTCTGGGGTAACTGAGTGCCCTGTTTCCGGGGTAACTGACCGCCCTGTTTCCAGGATAACTGATCACCCTGTTTCCAGGGTAACTGACCATCCTGTTTCCAGGGTAACTGACTGCCCAGTTTCCAGGGTAAAAGACTGCCCTGTTTCCGGGTAACAGATCTCCCTGTTTCCGGGGTAACAGACCGCCCTGTTTCCAGGATAACTGACCGCCCCATTTTCCGGGGTAACTGACCGCCCTGTTTCCAGGATAACTGACTGCCCTGTTTCCGGGATAACTGACTGCCCTGTTTACTGGATAACTGACCGCCCTGTTTCCAGGTTAACGGACTGCCCTGTTTCCGGGATAAATAACTGCCCTGTTTCCAGGGTAACTGACTGCCCAGTTTTTCGGGGATAACTGACTGCCCTGTTTCCAGGGTACTTGACTGCCCAGTTTCCAGGGTAACTGACTGCCCTGTTTCCGGGGTAACTGACTGCCCTGTTTCCAGGGTAACTGACTGCCCAGTTTCCAGAGTAACTGAATACCCTGTTTCCAGGGTAACTGACTGCCCTGTTTCCGGGATAACTGACTGCCCTGTTTCCAGGGTAACTGACTGCCCTGTTTCCGGGGTAACTGACTGCCCTGTTTCCAGGGTAACTGATCACCCTGTTTCCGGGATAACTGACTGCCCTGTTTCCGGGATCACTGACTGCCCTTTTTCCAGGGTAACTGACTGCCCTGTTTCCGGGGTAACTGACTGCCCTGTTTCCAGGCTAACTGACTGCCCAGTTTCCAGGATAACTGATCACCCTGTTTCCGGGGTAACTGACTGCCCTGTTTCCGGGATAACTGACCGCCATGTTTCCAGGATAACTGATCACCCTGTTTCCGGGGTAACTGACCACCCTGTTTCCAGGGTCACTGACCACCCTGTTTCCAGGATAACTGACTCCCCTTTTTCCAGGGTAACTGACTGCCCTGTTTCCGGGGTAACTGACCGCCCTGTTTCCAGGATAACTGACCTACCTATTTCCAGGGTAACTGACTGCCCAGTTTCCGGGGTAACTGACTGCCCTGTTTCCTGGGTAACTGACTGCCCTGCTTCCGGGGTAAATGACTGCCCTGTTTCCAGGTTAACTGACTGCCCAGTTTCCAGGGTAACTGATCACCCTTTTTCCGGGATAACTGACGGCCCTGTTTCAGGGATAAGTGAATGCCCTGTTTCCAGGGTAACTGATCACCCTGTTTCCAGGATACTGACTCCCCGGTTTCCATAGTAACTGACTGCCCAGTTTTCAGGGTAACTGACTGCCCTGTTTGCGGGGTAACTGACTGCCCAGTTTCCAGGGTAACTGATTGCCCATTTCCAAGGGTAACTGATCACCTGTTTCCGGGATAACTGACTGCCCTGTTTCCGGGAGAAATGACTGCCCTGTTTCCAGGGTAACTGACTGCCCTGTTTCCGGGGTAAGTGACTGCCCTGTTTCCAGGGTAACTGATCACCCTGTTTCCGGGATAAATGACTGCCCTGTTTCCGGGATAACTAACTGCCCTGTTTCCAGGGTAACTGACTGCTCTGTTCCCAGGGTAACTGACAGCCCTGTTTCCGGGGTAAATGATCACCCTGTTTCTGGGGTAACTGAGTGCCCTGTTTCCGGGGTAACTGACCGTCCTGTTTCCAGGATAACTGATCACCCTGTTTCCAGGGTAACTGACCATCCTGTTTCCAGGGTAACTGACTGCCCAGTTTCCAGGGTAACTGACTGCCCAGTTTCCAGAGTAACTGAATACCCTGTTTCCAGGGTAACTGACTGCCCTGTTTCCGGGATAACTGACTGCCCTGTTTCCAGGGTAACTGACTGCCCTGTTTCCAGGGCAACGGATCACCATGTTTCCTGGGTAACTGACTGCACTGTTTCCAGGGCAAGTGACCGCCCTGTTTCCGGGGTAACAGACTGCCCAGTTTCCAGGGTAACTGTTCACCCTGTTTCCGGGGTAACGAATCACCCTGTTTCCGGGGTAAATGACGGCCCTGTTTCCAGTGTAACTGACCGCCCTGTTTCAGGGATAACTGTGAGCCCTGTTTCCAGGGTAAAAAACTGCCCTGTTTCCGGGGTAACTGACCGCCCGGTTTCCAGGATAACTGATCACCCTGTTTCCGGCGTAACTGACTGCCCAGTTTCCAGCGTAACTGACTGCCCTGTTTCCAGGGTAACTGACTGCCCTGTTTCCGGGGTAACTGACTGCCCAGTTTCCAGGGTAACTGACTGCCCTGTTTCCAGGGTAACTGACTGCCCAGTTTCCAGGATGACTGATCCTCCTGTTTCCGGGATAACTGACTGCCCTGTTTGCGGGAGAAATGACTGCCCTGTTTCCAGGGTAACTGACTGCCCTGTTTCCGGGGTAACTGACTGCCCTGTTTCCAGGGTAACTGATCACTCTGTTTACGGGACAAATGACTGCCATGTTTCCGGGATAACTGACTGCCCTGTTTCCAGGATAACTGACTGCCCTGTTTCCGGGGTAACTGACTGCCCTGTTTCCAGGCGAAATGACTGCCCTGTTTCCAGGATAACTGATCACCCTGTTTCCGGGATAACTGACTGCCCTGTTTCCGGGGTAACTTACCGCCCTGTTTCCAGGATAACTGATCACCCTGTTTCCGGGGTAACTGACCACCCTGTTTCCAGGATAACTGAAAGCCCTGTTTCCAGGGTAACTGATCTCCCTGTTTCCGGGGTAACTGATCACCCTGTTTCCGGGTAACTGACTGCCCTGTTTCCAGGGTAACTGACCGCCCTGTTTCAGGGATAACTGTGAGCCCTATTTCCAGGGTAAAAAACTGCCCTGTTTCCAGGGTAACTGACCGCCCTGTTTCCAGTATAACTGACCACCCTGTTTCCGGAGTAACTGAGTAATCTGTTTCCAGGGTTACTGACTGCCCTGTTTCCGGGGTAACTGACTGCCCAGTTTCCAGCGTAACTGACTGCCCAGTTTCCAGGGTAACTGACTGCCCTGTTTCCGGGGTAACTGATAACCCTGTTTCCGGGATAACTGAATACCCTGTTTCCAGGGCAACTGACTGCCCAGTTTCCAGGGTAACTGATCACCCTGTTTCTGGGATAACTGACTGCCCTGTTTCCAGGGCAACTGACTGCCCAGTTTCCAGGGTAACTGACTGCCCTGTTTCCAGGGCAAGTGACCGCCCTGTTTCCGGGGTAACAGACTGCCCAGTTTCCAGGGTAACTGTTCACCCTGTTTCCGGGGTAACGGATCACCCTGTTTCCAGGGTAAATGACGGCCCTGTTTCCAGGGTAACAGACCGCCCTGTTTCAGGGATAACTGTGTGCCCTGTTTCCAGGGTAAAAAACTGCCCTGTTTCCGGGGTAACTGACCGCCCTGTTTCCAGGATAACTGATCACCCTGTTTCCGGGGTAACTGACTGCCCAGTTTCCAGCGTAACTGACTGCCCTGTTTCCAGGGTAACTGACTGCCCTGTTTCCGGGGTAACTGACTGCCCAGTTTGCAGGGTAACTGATCACCCTGTTTCCGGGATAACTGACTACCCTGTTTCCAGGGTAACTGACTGCCCAGTTTCCAGGGAAACTGACTGCCTGTTTCCGGGGTAACTGACTGCCCAGTTTCCAGGGTAACTGCTCAGCCCGTTTCCGGGATAACTGACTGCCCTGTTTCCGGGATAACTGATCACCCTGTTTCCGGGCTAACTGACTGCCCTGTTTCCGGGATAACTGACTGCCCTGTTTCCAGGGTAACTGACTGCCCTGTTTCCGGGGTAACTGACTGCCCTGTTTCCAGGATAACTGATCACTCTGTTTCCGGGGTAACTGACCACCCTGTGTCCGGGGTAACTGACTAATCTGTTTCCAGGTTTACTGACCGCCCTGTTTCTGGGGTAACTGAGTGCCCTGTTTCCGGGGTAACTGACCGCCCTGTTTCCAGGATAACTGATCACCCTGTTTCCAGGGTAACTGACCATCCTGTTTCCAGGGTAACTGACTGCCCAGTTTCCAGGGTAAATGACTGCCCTGTTTCCGGGGTAACAGATCTCCCTGTTTCCGGGGTAACAGACCGCCCTGTTTCCAGGATAACTGACCGCCCTGTTTCCGGGATAACTGACTGCCCTGTTTACTGGATAACTGACCGCCCTGTTTCCAGGTTAACTGACTGCCCTGTTTCCGGGATAACTGACTGCCCTGTTACCAGGGTAACTGACTGCCCTGTTTCCGGGATAACTGACTGCCCTGTTTCCAGGGTAATTGACTGCCCAGTTTCCAGGGTAACTGACTGCCCTGTATCCGGGGTAACTGACTGCCCTGTTTCCAGGGTAACTGACTGCCCAGTTTCCAGAGTAACTGAATACCCTGTTTCCAGGGTAACTGACTGCCCTGTTTCGGGGATAACTGACTGCCCTGTTTCCAGGGTAACTGACTGCCCTGTTTCCGGGGGAACTGACTGCCCTGTTTCCAGGGTAACTGATCACCCTGTTTCCGGGATAACTGACTGCCCTGTTTCCGGGATAACTGACTGCCCTGTTTCCAGGGTAACTGACTGCCCTGTTTCCAGGGCAACGGATCACCATGTTTCCTGGGTAACTGACTGCACTGTTTCCAGGGCAAGTGACCGCCCTGTTTCCGGGATAACAGACTGCCCAGTTTCCAGGGTAACTGTTCACCCTGTTTCCGGGGTAACGGATCACCCTGTTTCCAGGGTAAATGACGGCCCTGTTTCCAGGGTAACTGACCGCCCTGTTTCAGGGATAACTGTGTGCCCTGTTTCCAGGGTAAAAAACTGCCCTGTTTCCGGGGTAACTGACCGCCCTGTTTCCAGGATAACTGATCACCCTGTTTCCGGGGTAACTGACTGCCCTGTTTCCAGGGTAACTGACTGCCCAGTTTCCAGGGTAACTGACTGCCCTGTTTCCGGGGTAACTGACTGCCCAGTTTCCAGGATAACTGATCACCCTGTTTCCGGGATAACTGACTACCCTGTTTCCAGGGTAACTGACTGCCCAGTTTCCAGGGAAACTGACTGCCCTGTTTCCGGGGTAACTGACTGCCCAGTTTCCAGGGTAACTGATCAGCCCGTTTCCGGGATAACTGACTGCCCTATTTCCGGGATAACTGACTGCCCTGTTTCCAGGGTAACTGACTGCCCTGTTTCCGGGGTAACTGATTGCCCTGTTTCCAGCGTAACTGATCACCCTGTTTCCGGGATATCTGACTGCCCTGTTTCCAGGGTAACTGACTGCCCTGTTTCCAGGGTAACTGACCGCCCTGTTTCTGGGGTAACTGACCGCCCTGTTTCCAGGATAACTGATCACCCTGTTTCCAGGGGAACTGACCATCCTGTTTCCAGGGTAACTGACTGCCCAGTTTCCAGGGTAAAAGACTGCCCTGTTTCCGCGTAACAGATCTCCCTGTTTCCGGGGTAACAGACCGCCCTGTTTCCAGGATAACTGACCGCCCCATTTTCCGGGGTAACTGACCGCCCTGTTTCCAGGATAACTGACTGCCCTGTTTCCGGGATAACTGACTGCCCTGTTTACTGGATAACTGACCGCCCTGTTTCCAGGTTAACTGACTGCCCTGTTTCCGGGATAAATAACTGCCCTGTTTCCAGGGTAACTGACTGCCCTGTTTCCGGGATAACTGACTGCCCTGTTTCCAGGGTACTTGACTGCCCAGTTTCCAGGGTAACTGACTGCCCTGTTTCCGGGGTAACTGACTGCCCTGTTTCCAGGGTAACTGACTGCCCAGTTTCCAGAGTAACTGAATACCCTGTTTCCGGGGTAACTGACTGCCCTGTTTCCGGGATAACTGACTGCCCTGTTTCCAGGGTAACTGACTGCCCTGTTTCCGGGGTAACTGACTGCCCTGTTTCCAGGGTAACTGATCACCCTGTTTCCGGGATAACTGACTGCCCCGTTTCCGGGATCACTGACTGCCCTTTTTCCAGGGTAACTGACTGCCCTGTTTCCGGGGTAACTGACCGCCCTGTTTCCAGGATAACTGATCACCCTGTTTCCGGGGTAACTGACCACCCTGTTTCCAGGGTCACTGACCACCCTGTTTCCAGGATAACTGACTCCCCTGTTTCCAGGGTAACTGACTGCCCTGTTTCCGGGGTAACTGACCGCCCTGTTTCCAGGATAACTGACCTACCTATTTCCAGGGTAACTGACTGCCCAGTTTCCGGGGTAACTGACTGCCCTGTTTCCTGGGTAACTGACTGCCCTGCTTCCGGGGTAAATGACTGCCCTGTTTCCAGGTTAACTGACTGCCCAGTTTCCAGGGTAACTGATCACCCTTTTTCCGGGATAACTGACGGCCCTGTTTCAGGGATAAGTGAATGCCCTGTTTCCAGGGTAACTGATCACCCTGTTTCCAGGATAACTGACTCCCCGGTTTCCATAGTAACTGACTGCCCAGTTTTCAGGGTAACTGACTGCCCTGTTTGCGGGGTAACTGACTGCCCAGTTTCCAGGGTAACTGATTGCCCAGTTCCAAGGGTAACTGATCACCCTGTTTCCGGGATAACTGACTGCCCTGTTTCCGGGAGAAATGACTGCCCTGTTTCCAGGGTAACTGACTGCCCTGTTTCCGGGGTAACTGACTGCCCTGTTTCCAGGGTAACTGATCACCCTGTTTCCGGGATAAATGACTGCCCTGTTTCCGGGATAACTGACTGCCCTGTTTCCAGGGTAACTGACTGCTCTGTTTCCAGGGTAACTGACAGCCCACCTTCCAGTGCAACTGATCACCCTGTTTCCAGGATAACTGACTGCCCTATTTCCAGGGGAACTGACTGCCCTCTTTCCGGGGTAAATGATCACCCTGTTTCTGGGGTAACTGAGTGCCCTGTTTCCGGGGTAACTGACCGTCCTGTTTCCAGGATAACTGATCACCCTGTTTCCAGGGTAACTGACCATCCTGTTTCCAGGGTAACTGACTGCCCAGTTTCCAGGGTAAATGACTGCCCTGTTTCCGGGGTAACAGATCTCCCTGTTTCCGGGATAAATGACTGCCCTGTTTCCGGGATAACTGACTGCCCTGTTTCCAGGGTAACTGACTGCCCTGTTTCCAGGGGAACTGACTGCCCTGTTTCCGGGGTAAATGATCACCCTGTTTCTGGGGTAACTGAGTGCCCTGTTTCCGGGGTAACTGACCGTCCTGTTTCCAGGATAACTGATCACCCTGTTTCCAGGGTAACTGACCATCCTGTTTCCAGGGTAACTGACTGCCCAGTTTCCAGGGTAAATGACTGCCCTGTTTCCGGGGTAACAGATCTCCCTGTTTCCGGGGTAACTGACTGCCCTGTTTCCAGGATAACTGACCGCCCTGTTTCCGGGATAACTGACTGCCCTGTTTACTGGATAACTGACCGCCCTGTTTACTGGATAACTGACTGCCCTGTTTCCAGGATAACTGACTGCCCTGTTTACTGGATAACTGACTGCCCTGTTTCCAGGTTAACTGACTGCCCTGTTTCCGGGATAACTGACTGCCCTGTTTCCAGGGTAACTGAATGCCCTGTTTCCGGGATAACTGACTGCCCAGTTTCCAGGGTAACTGACTGCCCTGTATCCGGGGTAACTGACTGCCCTGTTTCCAGGGTAACTGACTGCCCAGTTTCCAGAGTAACTGAATACCCTGTTTCCAGGGTAACTGACTGCCCTGTTTCCGGGATAACTGACTGCCCTGTTTCCAGGGTAACTGACTGCCCTGTTTCCGGGGGAACTGACTGCCCTGTTTCCAGGGTAACTGATCACCCTGTTTCCGGGATAACTGACTGCCCTGTTTCCGGGATAACTGACTGCCCTGTTTCCAGGGTAACTGACTGCCCTGTTTCCAGGGCAACGGATCACCATGTTTCCTGGGTAACTGACTGCACTGTTTCCAGGGCAAGTGACCGCCCTGTTTCCGGGGTAACAGACTGCCCAGTTTCCAGGGTAACTGTTCACCCTGTTTCCGGGGTAACGGATCACCCTGTTTCCGGGGTAAATGACGGCCCTGTTTCCAGGGTAACTGACCGCCCTGTTTCAGGGATAACTGTGTGCCCTGTTTCCAGGGTAAAAAACTGCCCTGTTTCCGGGGTAACTGACCGCCCGGTTTCCAGGATAACTGATCACCCTGTTTCCGGGGTAACTGACTGCCCAGTTTCCAGCGTAACTGACTGCCCTGTTGCAAGGGTAACTGACTGCCCTGTTTCCGGGGTAACTGACTGCCCAGTTTCCAGGGTAACTGACTGCCCTGTTTCCGGGGTAACTGACTGCCCAGTTTCCAGGGTAACTGATCACCCTGTTTCCGGGATAACTGACTACCCTGTTTACAGGGTAACTGACTGCCCAGTTTCCAGGGAAACTGACTGCCCTGTTTCCGGGGTAACTGACTGCCCAGTTTCCAGGGTAACTGATCAGCCCGTTTCCGGGATAACTGACTGCCCTATTTCCGGGATAACTGACTGCCCTGTTTCCAGGGTAACTGACTGCCCTGTTTCCGGGGTAACTGATTGCCCTGTTTCCAGCGTAACTGATCACCCTGTTTCCGGGATAACTGACTGCCCTGTTACCAGGGTAACTGACTGCCCTGTTTCCAGGGTAACTGACCGCCCTGTTTCTGGGGTAACTGAGTGCCCTGTTTCCAGGGTAACTGACCGCCCTGTTTCCAGGATAACTGATCACCCTGTTTCCAGGGTAACTGACCATCCTGTTTCCAGGGTAACTGACTGCCCAGTTTCCAGGGTAAATGACTGCCCTGTTTCCGGGTAACAGATCTCCCTGTTTCCGGGGTAACAGACCGCCCTGTTTCCAGGATAACTGACCGCCCCATTTTCCGGGGTAACTGACCGCCCTGTTTCCAGGATAACTGACTGCCCTGTTTCCGGGATAACTGACTGCCCTGTTTACTGGATAACTGACCGCCCTGTTTCCAGGTTAACTGACTGCCCTGTTTCCGGGATAAATAACTGCCCTGTTTCCAGGGTAACTGACTGCCCTGTTTCCGGGATAACTGACTGCCCTGTTTCCAGGGTAACTGATAACCCTGTTTCAGGGCTAACTGACTGCCCTGTTTCCAGGGTAATTGACTGCCCAGTTTCCAGGGTAACTGACTGCCCTGTTTCCGGGGTAACTGACTGCCCTGTTTCCAGGGTAACTGACTGCCCAGTTTCCAGAGTAACTGAATACCCTGTTTCCAGGGTAACTGACTGCCCTGTTTCCGGGATAACTGACTGCCCTGTTTCCAGGGTAACTGAGTGCCCTGTTTCCGGGGTAACTGACTGCCCTGTTTCCAGGGTAACTGATCACCCTGTTTCCGGGATAACTGACTGCCCTGTTTCCGGGATCACTGACTGCCCTTTTTCCAGGGTAACTGACTGCCCTGTTTCCGGGGTAACTGACTTCCCTGTTTCCAGGCTAACTGACTGCCCAGTTTCCAGGATAACTGATCACCCTGTTTCCGGGGTAACTGAATGCCCTGTTTCCGGGGTAACTGACTGCCCAGTTTCCAGGGTAACTGACTGCCCTGTTTCCGGGGTAACTGACTGCCCAGTTTCCAGGGTAACTGATCACCCTGTTTCCGGGATAACTGACTGCCCTGTTTCCAGGGTAACTGACTGCCCAGTTTCCAGAGTAACTGAACACCCTTTTTCCAGGGTAACTGTCTGCCCTGTTTCCGGGATAACTGACTGCCCTGTTTCCAGGGTAACTGACTGCCCTGTTTCCGGGGGAACTGACTGTCCTGTTTCCAGGGTAACTGATCACCCTGTTTCCGGGATAACTGACTGCCCTGTTTCCGGGATAACTGACTGCCCTGTTTCCAGGGTAACTGACTGCCCTGTTTCCAGGGCAACGGATCACCCTGTTTCCAGGGTAATTGACTGCCCAGTTTCCAGGGTAACTGACTGCCCTGTATCCGGGGTAACTGACTGCCCTGTTTCCAGGGTAACTGACTGCCCAGTTTCCAGAGTAACTGAACACCCTGTTTCCAGGGTAACTGTCTGCCCTGTTTCCGGGATAACTGACTGCCCTGTTTCCAGGGTAACTGACTGCCCTGTTTCCGGGGGAACTGACTGCCCTGTTTCCAGGGTAACTGATCACCCTGTTTCCGGGATAACTGACTGCCCTGTTTCCGGGATAACTGACTGCCCTGTTTCCAGGGTAACTGACTGCCCTGTTTCCAGGGCAACGGATCACCATGTTTCCTGGGTAACTGACTGCACTGTTTCCAGGGCAAGTGACCGCCCTGTTTCCGGGGTAACAGACTGCCCAGTTTCCAGGGTAACTGTTCACCCTGTTTCCGGGGTAACGGATCACCCTGTTTCCAGGGTAAATGACGGCCCTGTTTCCAGGGTAACTGACCGCCCTGTTTCAGGGATAACTGTGTGCCCTGTTTCCAGGGTAAAAAACTGCCCTGTTTCCGGGGTAACTGACCGCCCTGTTTCCAGGATAACTGATCACCCTGTTTCCGGGGTAACTGATGGCCCAGTTTCCAGCGTAACTGACTGCCCTGTTTCCAGGGTAACTGACTGCCCTGTTTCCGGGGTAACTGACTGCCCAGTTTCCAGGGTAACTGACTGCCCTGTTTCCGGGGTAACTGACTGCCCAGTTTCCAGGGTAACTGATCACCCTGTTTCCGGGATAACTGACTACCCTGTTTCCAGGGTAACTGACTGCCCTGTTTCCGGGGTAACTGATTGCCCTGTTTCCAGCGTAACTGATCACCCTGTTTCCGGGATAACTGACTGCCCTGTTTCCGGGATAACTGACTGCCCTGTTTCCAGGGTAACTGACTGCCCTGTTTCCGGGGTAACTGACTGCCCTGTTTCCAGGATAACTGATCACTCTGTTTCCGGGGTAACTGACCACCCTGTGTCCGGGGTAACTGACTAATCTGTTTCCAGGGTTACTGACCGCCCTGTTTCTGGGGTAACTGAGTGCCCTGTTTCCGGGGTAACTGACCGCCCTGTTTCCAGGATAACTGATCACCCTATTCCAGGGTAACTGACCATCCTGTTTCCAGGGTAACTGACTGCCCTGTTTCCAGGGTAACTGACTGCCCTGTTTCCGGGGTATATGATCTCCCTGTTTCCGCTGTAACTGACCGCCCTGTTTCCAGGATAACTGACCGCCCTGTTTCCGGGATAACTGACTGCCCTGTTTACTGGATAACTGACCGCCCTGTTTCCAGGTTAACTAACTGCCCTATTTCCGGGATAACTGACTGCCCTGTTTCCAGGGTAACTGACTGCCCTGTGTAACTGACTGCCCTGTTTCCGGGATAACTGACTGCCCTATTTCCAGGGTAACTGAGAACACTGTTTCCGGGATAACTGACTGCCCTGTTTCCAGGGTAACTGACTGCCCAGTTTCCAGGGTAACTGACTGCCCTGTTTCCGGGGTAACTGACTGCCCTGTTTCAGGGATAACTGTGTGCCCTGTTTCCAGGGTAAAAAACTGCCCTGTTTCCGGGGTAACTGACCGCCCTGTTTCCAGGATAACTGATCACCCTGTTTCCGGGGTAACTGACTGCCCAGTTTCCAGCGTAACTGACTGCCCTGTTTCCAGGGTAACTGACTGCCCTGTTTCCGGGGTAACTGACTGCCCAGTTTCCAGGGTAACTGACTGCCCTGTTTCCGGGGTAACTGACTGCCCAGTTTCCAGGGTAACTGATCACCCTGTTTCCGGGATAACTGACTACCCTGTTTCCAGGGTAACTGACTGCCCAGTTTCCAGGGAAACTGACTGCCCTGTTTCCGGGGTAACTGACTGCCCAGTTTCCAGGGTAACTGATCAGCCCGTTTCCGGGATAACTGACTGCCCTATTTCCGGGATAACTGACTGCCCTGTTTCCAGGGTAACTGACTGCCCTGTTTCCAGTATAACTGACCACCCTGTTTCCGGAGTAACTGAGTAATCTGTTTCCAGGGTTACTGACCGCCCTGTTTCCGGGGTAACTGACTGCCCAGTTTCCAGCGTAACTGACTGCCCAGTTTCCAGGGTAACTGACTGCCCTGTTTCCGGGGTAACTGATAACCCTGTTTCCGGGATAACTGAATACCCTGTTTCCAGGGCAACTGACTGCCCAGTTTCCAGGGTAACTGATCACCCTGTTACTGGGATAACTGACTGCCCTGTTTCCAGGGCAACTGACTGCCCAGTTTCCAGGGTAACTGACTGCCCTGTTTCCAGGGCAAGTGACCGCCCTGTTTCCGGGGTAACAGACTGCCCAGTTTCCAGGGTAACTGTTCACCCTGTTTCCGGGGTAACGGATCACCCTGTTTCCAGGGTAAATGACGGCCCTGTTTCCAGGGTAACAGACCGCCCTGTTTCAGGGATAACTGTGTGCCCTGTTTCCAGGGTAAAAAACTGCCCTGTTTCCGGGGTAACTGACCGCCCTGTTTCCAGGATAACTGATCACCCTGTTTCCGGGGTAACTGACTGCCCAGTTTCCAGCGTAACTGACTGCCCTGTTTCCAGGGTAACTGACTGCCCTGTTTCCGGGGTAACTGACTGCCCAGTTTGCAGGGTAACTGATCACCCTGTTTCCGGGATAACTGACTACCCTGTTTCCAGGGTAACTGACTGCCCAGTTTCCAGGGAAACTGACTGCCTGTTTCCGGGGTAACTGACTGCCCAGTTTCCAGGGTAACTGCTCAGCCCGTTTCCGGGATAACTGACTGCCCTGTTTCCGGGATAACTGATCACCCTGTTTCCGGGCTAACTGACTGCCCTGTTTCCGGGATAACTGACTGCCCTGTTTCCAGGGTAACTGACTGCCCTGTTTCCGGGGTAACTGACTGCCCTGTTTCCAGGATAACTGATCACTCTGTTTCCGGGGTAACTGACCACCCTGTGTCCGGGGTAACTGACTAATCTGTTTCCAGGTTTACTGACCGCCCTGTTTCTGGGGTAACTGAGTGCCCTGTTTCCGGGGTAACTGACCGCCCTGTTTCCAGGATAACTGATCACCCTGTTTCCAGGGTAACTGACCATCCTGTTTCCAGGGTAACTGACTGCCCAGTTTCCAGGGTAAATGACTGCCCTGTTTCCGGGGTAACAGATCTCCCTGTTTCCGGGGTAACAGACCGCCCTGTTTCCAGGATAACTGACCGCCCTGTTTCCGGGATAACTGACTGCCCTGTTTACTGGATAACTGACCGCCCTGTTTCCAGGTTAACTGACTGCCCTGTTTCCGGGATAACTGACTGCCCTGTTTCCAGGGTAATTGACTGCCCAGTTTCCAGGGTAACTGACTGCCCTGTATCCGGGGTAACTGACTGCCCTGTTTCCAGGGTAACTGACTGCCCAGTTTCCAGAGTAACTGAATACCCTGTTTCCAGGGTAACTGACTGCCCTGTTTCCGGGATAACTGACTGCCCTGTTTCCAGGGTAACTGACTGCCCTGTTTCCGGGGGAACTGACTGCCCTGTTTCCAGGGTAACTGATCACCCTGTTTCCGGGATAACTGACTGCCCTGTTTCCGGGATAACTGACTGCCCTGTTTCCAGGGTAACTGACTGCCCTGTTTCCAGGGCAACGGATCACCATGTTTCCTGGGTAACTGACTGCACTGTTTCCAGGGCAAGTGACCGCCCTGTTTCCGGGATAACAGACTGCCCAGTTTCCAGGGTAACTGTTCACCCTGTTTCCGGGGTAACGGATCACCCTGTTTCCAGGGTAAATGACGGCCCTGTTTCCAGGGTAACTGACCGCCCTGTTTCAGGGATAACTGTGTGCCCTGTTTCCAGGGTAAAAAACTGCCCTGTTTCCGGGGTAACTGACCGCCCTGTTTCCAGGATAACTGATCACCCTGTTTCCGGGGTAACTGACTGCCCTGTTTCCAGGGTAACTGACTGCCCAGTTTCCAGGGTAACTGACTGCCCTGTTTCCGGGGTAACTGACTGCCCAGTTTCCAGGATAACTGATCACCCTGTTTCCGGGATAACTGACTACCCTGTTTCCAGGGTAACTGACTGCCCAGTTTCCAGGGAAACTGACTGCCCTGTTTCCGGGGTAACTGACTGCCCAGTTTCCAGGGTAACTGATCAGCCCGTTTCCGGGATAACTGACTGCCCTATTTCCGGGATAACTGACTGCCCTGTTTCCAGGGTAACTGACTGCCCTGTTTCCGGGGTAACTGATTGCCCTGTTTCCAGCGTAACTGATCACCCTGTTTCCGGGATATCTGACTGCCCTGTTTCCAGGGTAACTGACTGCCCTGTTTCCAGGGTAACTGACCGCCCTGTTTCTGGGGTAACTGACCGCCCTGTTTCCAGGATAACTGATCACCCTGTTTCCAGGGGAACTGACCATCCTGTTTCCAGGGTAACTGACTGCCCAGTTTCCAGGGTAAAAGACTGCCCTGTTTCCGCGTAACAGATCTCCCTGTTTCCGGGGTAACAGACCGCCCTGTTTCCAGGATAACTGACCGCCCCATTTTCCGGGGTAACTGACCGCCCTGTTTCCAGGATAACTGACTGCCCTGTTTCCGGGATAACTGACTGCCCTGTTTACTGGATAACTGACCGCCCTGTTTCCAGGTTAACTGACTGCCCTGTTTCCGGGATAAATAACTGCCCTGTTTCCAGGGTAACTGACTGCCCTGTTTCCGGGATAACTGACTGCCCTGTTTCCAGGGTACTTGACTGCCCAGTTTCCAGGGTAACTGACTGCCCTGCTTCCGGGGTAACTGACTGCCCTGTTTCCAGGGTAACTGACTGCCCAGTTTCCAGAGTAACTGAATACCCTGTTTCCGGGGTAACTGACTGCCCTGTTTCCGGGATAACTGACTGCCCTGTTTCCAGGGTAACTGATCACCCTGTTTCCGGGATAACTGACTGCCCCGTTTCCGGGATCACTGACTGCCCTTTTTCCAGGGTAACTGACTGCCCTGTTTCCGGGGTAACTGACCGCCCTGTTTCCAGGATAACTGATCACCCTGTTTCCGGGGTAACTGACCACCCTGTTTCCAGGGTCACTGACCACCCTGTTTCCAGGATAACTGACTCCCCTGTTTCCAGGGTAACTGACTGCCCTGTTTCCGGGGTAACTGACCGCCCTGTTTCCAGGATAACTGACCTACCTATTTCCAGGGTAACTGACTGCCCAGTTTCCGGGGTAACTGACTGCCCTGTTTCCTGGGTAACTGACTGCCCTGCTTCCGGGGTAAATGACTGCCCTGTTTCCAGGTTAACTGACTGCCCAGTTTCCAGGGTAACTGATCACCCTTTTTCCGGGATAACTGACGGCCCTGTTTCAGGGATAAGTGAATGCCCTGTTTCCAGGGTAACTGATCACCCTGTTTCCAGGATAACTGACTCCCCGGTTTCCATAGTAACTGACTGCCCAGTTTTCAGGGTAACTGACTGCCCTGTTTGCGGGGTAACTGACTGCCCAGTTTCCAGGGTAACTGATTGCCCAGTTCCAAGGGTAACTGATCACCCTGTTTCCGGGATAACTGACTGCCCTGTTTCCGGGAGAAATGACTGCCCTGTTTCCAGGGTAACTGACTGCCCTGTTTCCGGGGTAACTGACTGCCCTGTTTCCAGGGTAACTGATCACCCTGTTTCCGGGATAAATGACTGCCCTGTTTCCGGGATAACTGACTGCCCTGTTTCCAGGGTAACTGACTGCTCTGTTTCCAGGGTAACTGACAGCCCACCTTCCAGTGCAACTGATCACCCTGTTTCCAGGATAACTGACTGCCCTATTTCCAGGGGAACTGACTGCCCTGTTTCCGGGGTAAATGATCACCCTGTTTCTGGGGTAACTGAGTGCCCTGTTTCCGGGGTAACTGACCGTCCTGTTTCCAGGATAACTGATCACCCTGTTTCCAGGGTAACTGACCATCCTGTTTCCAGGGTAACTGACTGCCCAGTTTCCAGGGTAAATGACTGCCCTGTTTCCGGGGTAACAGATCTCCCTGTTTCCGGGATAAATGACTGCCCTGTTTCCGGGATAACTGACTGCCCTGTTTCCAGGGTAACTGACTGCCCTGTTTCCAGGGGAACTGACTGCCCTGTTTCCGGGGTAAATGATCACCCTGTTTCTGGGGTAACTGAGTGCCCTGTTTCCGGGGTAACTGACCGTCCTGTTTCCAGGATAACTGATCACCCTGTTTCCAGGGTAACTGACCATCCTGTTTCCAGGGTAACTGACTGCCCAGTTTCCAGGGTAAATGACTGCCCTGTTTCCGGGGTAACAGATCTCCCTGTTTCCGGGGTAACTGACTGCCCTGTTTCCAGGATAACTGACCGCCCTGTTTCCGGGATAACTGACTGCCCTGTTTACTGGATAACTGACCGCCCTGTTTACTGGATAACTGACTGCCCTGTTTCCAGGATAACTGACTGCCCTGTTTACTGGATAACTGACCGCCCTGTTTCCAGGTTAACTGACTGCCCTGTTTCCGGGATAACTGACTGCCCTGTTTCCAGGGTAACTGAATGCCCTGTTTCCGGGATAACTGACTGCCCAGTTTCCAGGGTAACTGACTGCCCTGTATCCGGGGTAACTGACTGCCCTGTTTCCAGGGTAACTGACTGCCCAGTTTCCAGAGTAACTGAATACCCTGTTTCCAGGGTAACTGACTGCCCTGTTTCCGGGATAACTGACTGCCCTGTTTCCAGGGTAACTGACTGCCCTGTTTCCGGGGGAACTGACTGCCCTGTTTCCAGGGTAACTGATCACCCTGTTTCCGGGATAACTGACTGCCCTGTTTCCGGGATAACTGACTGCCCTGTTTCCAGGGTAACTGACTGCCCTGTTTCCAGGGCAACGGATCACCATGTTTCCTGGGTAACTGACTGCACTGTTTCCAGGGCAAGTGACCGCCCTGTTTCCGGGGTAACAGACTGCCCAGTTTCCAGGGTAACTGTTCACCCTGTTTCCGGGGTAACGGATCACCCTGTTTCCGGGGTAAATGACGGCCCTGTTTCCAGGGTAACTGACCGCCCTGTTTCAGGGATAACTGTGTGCCCTGTTTCCAGGGTAAAAAACTGCCCTGTTTCCGGGGTAACTGACCGCCCGGTTTCCAGGATAACTGATCACCCTGTTTCCGGGGTAACTGACTGCCCAGTTTCCAGCGTAACTGACTGCCCTGTTGCAAGGGTAACTGACTGCCCTGTTTCCGGGGTAACTGACTGCCCAGTTTCCAGGGTAACTGACTGCCCTGTTTCCGGGGTAACTGACTGCCCAGTTTCCAGGGTAACTGATCACCCTGTTTCCGGGATAACTGACTACCCTGTTTACAGGGTAACTGACTGCCCAGTTTCCAGGGAAACTGACTGCCCTGTTTCCGGGGTAACTGACTGCCCAGTTTCCAGGGTAACTGATCAGCCCGTTTCCGGGATAACTGACTGCCCTATTTCCGGGATAACTGACTGCCCTGTTTCCAGGGTAACTGACTGCCCTGTTTCCGGGGTAACTGATTGCCCTGTTTCCAGCGTAACTGATCACCCTGTTTCCGGGATAACTGACTGCCCTGTTACCAGGGTAACTGACTGCCCTGTTTCCAGGGTAACTGACCGCCCTGTTTCTGGGGTAACTGAGTGCCCTGTTTCCAGGGTAACTGACCGCCCTGTTTCCAGGATAACTGATCACCCTGTTTCCAGGGTAACTGACCATCCTGTTTCCAGGGTAACTGACTGCCCAGTTTCCAGGGTAAATGACTGCCCTGTTTCCGGGTAACAGATCTCCCTGTTTCCGGGGTAACAGACCGCCCTGTTTCCAGGATAACTGACCGCCCCATTTTCCGGGGTAACTGACCGCCCTGTTTCCAGGATAACTGACTGCCCTGTTTCCGGGATAACTGACTGCCCTGTTTACTGGATAACTGACCGCCCTGTTTCCAGGTTAACTGACTGCCCTGTTTCCGGGATAAATAACTGCCCTGTTTCCAGGGTAACTGACTGCCCTGTTTCCGGGATAACTGACTGCCCTGTTACCAGGGTAACTGACTGCCCTGTTTCCGGGATAACTGACTGCCCTGTTTACTGGATAACTGACCGCCCTGTTTCCAGGTTAACTGACTGCCCTGTTTCCGGGATAAATAACTGCCCTGTTTCCAGGGTAACTGACTGCCCTGTTTCCGGGATAACTGACTGCCCTGTTACCAGGGTAACTGACTGCCCTGTTTCCGGGATAACTGACTGCCCTGTTTCCAGGGTAATTGACTGCCCAGTTTCCAGGGTAACTGACTGCCCTGTATCCGGGGTAACTGACTGCCCTGTTTCCAGGGTAACTGACTGCCCAGTTTCCAGAGTAACTGAATACCCTGTTTCCAGGGTAACTGACTGCCCTGTTTCCGGGATAACTGACTGCCCTGTTTCCAGGTTAACTGACTGCCCTGTTTCCGGGGGAACTGACTGCCCTGTTTCCAGGGTAACTGATCACCCTGTTTCCGGGATAACTGACTGCCCTGTTTCCGGGATAACTGACTGCCCTGTTTCCAGGGTAACTGACTGCCCTGTTTCCAGGGCAACGGATCACCATGTTTCCTGGGTAACTGACTGCACTGTTTCCAGGGCAAGTGACCGCCCTGTTTCCGGGATAACAGACTGCCCATTTTCCAGGGTAACTGTTCACCCTGTTTCCGGGGTAACGGATCACCCTGTTTCCAGGGTAAATGACGGCCCTGTTTCCAGGGTAACTGACCGCCCTGTTTCAGGGATAACTGTGTGCCCTGTTTCCAGGGTAAAAAACTGCCCTGTTTCCGGGGTAACTGACCGCCCTGTTTCCAGGATAACTGATCACCCTGTTTCCGGGGTAACTGACTGCCCTGTTTCCAGGGTAACTGACTGCCCAGTTTCCAGGGTAACTGACTGCCCTGTTTCCGGGGTAACTGACTGCCCAGTTTCCAGGATAACTGATCACCCTGTTTCCGGGATAACTGACTACCCTGTTTCCAGGGTAACTGACTGCCCAGTTTCCAGGGAAACTGACTGCCCTGTTTCCGGGGTAACTGACTGCCCAGTTTCCAGGGTAACTGATCAGCCCGTTTCCGGGATAACTGACTGCCCTATTTCCGGGATAACTGACTGCCCTGTTTCCAGGGTAACTGACTGCCCTGTTTCCGGGGTAACTGATTGCCCTGTTTCCAGCGTAACTGATCACCCTGTTTCCGGGATATCTGACTGCCCTGTTTCCAGGGTAACTGACTGCCCTGTTTCCAGGGTAACTGACCGCCCTGTTTCTGGGGTAACTGACCGCCCTGTTTCCAGGATAACTGATCACCCTGTTTCCAGGGGAACTGACCATCCTGTTTCCAGGGTAACTGACTGCCCAGTTTCCAGGGTAAAAGACTGCCCTGTTTCCGCGTAACAGATCTCCCTGTTTCCGGGGTAACAGACCGCCCTGTTTCCAGGATAACTGACCGCCCCATTTTCCGGGGTAACTGACCGCCCTGTTTCCAGGATAACTGACTGCCCTGTTTCCGGGATAACTGACTGCCCTGTTTACTGGATAACTGACCGCCCTGTTTCCAGGTTAACTGACTGCCCTGTTTCCGGGATAAATAACTGCCCTGTTTCCAGGGTAACTGACTGCCCTGTTTCCGGGATAACTGACTGCCCTGTTTCCAGGGTACTTGACTGCCCAGTTTCCAGGGTAACTGACTGCCCTGTTTCCGGGGTAACTGACTGCCCTGTTTCCAGGGTAACTGACTGCCCAGTTTCCAGAGTAACTGAATACCCTGTTTCCGGGGTAACTGACTGCCCTGTTTCCGGGATAACTGACTGCCCTGTTTCCAGGGTAACTGACTGCCCTGTTTCCGGGGTAACTGACTGCCCTGTTTCTAGGGTAACTGATCACCCTGTTTCCGGGATAACTGACTGCCCCGTTTCCGGGATCACTGACTGCCCTTTTTCCAGGGTAACTGACTGCCCTGTTTCCGGGGTAACTGACCGCCCTGTTTCCAGGATAACTGATCACCCTGTTTCCGGGGTAACTGACCACCCTGTTTCCAGGGTCACTGACCACCCTGTTTCCAGGATAACTGACTCCCCTGTTTCCAGGGTAACTGACTGCCCTGTTTCCGGGGTAACTGACCGCCCTGTTTCCAGGATAACTGACCTACCTATTTCCAGGGTAACTGACTGCCCAGTTTCCGGGGTAACTGACTGCCCTGTTTCCTGGGTAACTGACTGCCCTGCTTCCGGGGTAAATGACTGCCCTGTTTCCAGGTTAACTGACTGCCCAGTTTCCAGGGTAACTGATCACCCTTTTTCCGGGATAACTGACGGCCCTGTTTCAGGGATAAGTGAATGCCCTGTTTCCAGGGTAACTGATCACCCTGTTTCCAGGATAACTGACTCCCCGGTTTCCATAGTAACTGACTGCCCAGTTTTCAGGGTAACTGACTGCCCTGTTTGCGGGGTAACTGACTGCCCAGTTTCCAGGGTAACTGATTGCCCAGTTCCAAGGGTAACTGATCACCCTGTTTCCAGGGTAACTGACTGCCCTGTTTCCGGGGTAACTGACTGCCCTGTTTCCAGGGTAACTGACTGCCCTGTTTCCGGGATAAATGACTGCCCTGTTTCCGGGATAACTGACTGCCCTGTTTCCAGGGTAACTGACTGCTCTGTTTCCAGGGTAACTGACAGCCCACCTTCCAGTGCAACTGATCACCCTGTTTCCAGGATAACTGACTGCCCTATTTCCAGGGGAACTGACTGCCCTGTTTCCGGGGTAAATGATCACCCTGTTTCTGGGGTAACTGAGTGCCCTGTTTCCGGGGTAACTGACCGTCCTGTTTCCAGGATAACTGATCACCCTGTTTCCAGGGTAACTGACCATCCTGTTTCCAGGGTAACTGACTGCCCAGTTTCCAGGGTAAATGACTGCCCTGTTTCCGGGGTAACAGATCTCCCTGTTTCCGGGATAAATGACTGCCCTGTTTCCGGGATAACTGACTGCCCTGTTTCCAGGGTAACTGACTGCCCTGTTTCCAGGGGAACTGACTGCCCTGTTTCCGGGGTAAATGATCACCCTGTTTCTGGGGTAACTGAGTGCCCTGTTTCCGGGGTAACTGACCGTCCTGTTTCCAGGATAACTGATCACCCTGTTTCCAGGGTAACTGACCATCCTGTTTCCAGGGTAACTGACTGCCCAGTTTCCAGGGTAAATGACTGCCCTGTTTCCGGGGTAACAGATCTCCCTGTTTCCGGGGTAACTGACTGCCCTGTTTCCAGGATAACTGACCGCCCTGTTTCCGGGATAACTGACTGCCCTGTTTACTGGATAACTGACCGCCCTGTTTACTGGATAACTGACTGCCCTGTTTCCAGGATAACTGACTGCCCTGTTTACTGGATAACTGACCGCCCTGTTTCCAGGTTAACTGACTGCCCTGTTTCCGGGATAACTGACTGCCCTGTTTCCAGGGTAACTGAATGCCCTGTTTCCGGGATAACTGACTGCCCAGTTTCCAGGGTAACTGACTGCCCTGTATCCGGGGTAACTGACTGCCCTGTTTCCAGGGTAACTGACTGCCCAGTTTCCAGAGTAACTGAATACCCTGTTTCCAGGGTAACTGACTGCCCTGTTTCCGGGATAACTGACTGCCCTGTTTCCAGGGTAACTGACTGCCCTGTTTCCGGGGGAACTGACTGCCCTGTTTCCAGGGTAACTGATCACCCTGTTTCCGGGATAACTGACTGCCCTGTTTCCGGGATAACTGACTGCCCTGTTTCCAGGGTAACTGACTGCCCTGTTTCCAGGGCAACGGATCACCATGTTTCCTGGGTAACTGACTGCACTGTTTCCAGGGCAAGTGACCGCCCTGTTTCCGGGGTAACAGACTGCCCAGTTTCCAGGGTAACTGTTCACCCTGTTTCCGGGGTAACGGATCACCCTGTTTCCGGGGTAAATGACGGCCCTGTTTCCAGGGTAACTGACCGCCCTGTTTCAGGGATAACTGTGTGCCCTGTTTCCAGGGTAAAAAACTGCCCTGTTTCCGGGGTAACTGACCGCCCGGTTTCCAGGATAACTGATCACCCTGTTTCCGGGGTAACTGACTGCCCAGTTTCCAGCGTAACTGACTGCCCTGTTGCAAGGGTAACTGACTGCCCTGTTTCCGGGGTAACTGACTGCCCAGTTTCCAGGGTAACTGACTGCCCTGTTTCCGGGGTAACTGACTGCCCAGTTTCCAGGGTAACTGATCACCCTGTTTCCGGGATAACTGACTACCCTGTTTACAGGGTAACTGACTGCCCAGTTTCCAGGGAAACTGACTGCCCTGTTTCCGGGGTAACTGACTGCCCAGTTTCCAGGGTAACTGATCAGCCCGTTTCCGGGATAACTGACTGCCCTATTTCCGGGATAACTGACTGCCCTGTTTCCAGGGTAACTGACTGCCCTGTTTCCGGGGTAACTGATTGCCCTGTTTCCAGCGTAACTGATCACCCTGTTTCCGGGATAACTGACTGCCCTGTTACCAGGGTAACTGACTGCCCTGTTTCCAGGGTAACTGACCGCCCTGTTTCTGGGGTAACTGAGTGCCCTGTTTCCAGGGTAACTGACCGCCCTGTTTCCAGGATAACTGATCACCCTGTTTCCAGGGTAACTGACCATCCTGTTTCCAGGGTAACTGACTGCCCAGTTTCCAGGGTAAATGACTGCCCTGTTTCCGGGTAACAGATCTCCCTGTTTCCGGGGTAACAGACCGCCCTGTTTCCAGGATAACTGACCGCCCCATTTTCCGGGGTAACTGACCGCCCTGTTTCCAGGATAACTGACTGCCCTGTTTCCGGGATAACTGACTGCCCTGTTTACTGGATAACTGACCGCCCTGTTTCCAGGTTAACTGACTGCCCTGTTTCCGGGATAAATAACTGCCCTGTTTCCAGGGTAACTGACTGCCCTGTTTCCGGGATAACTGACTGCCCTGTTTCCAGGGTAACTGATAACCCTGTTTCAGGGCTAACTGACTGCCCTGTTTCCAGGGTAATTGACTGCCCAGTTTCCAGGGTAACTGACTGCCCTGTTTCCGGGGTAACTGACTGCCCTGTTTCCAGGGTAACTGACTGCCCAGTTTCCAGAGTAACTGAATACCCTGTTTCCAGGGTAACTGACTGCCCTGTTTCCGGGATAACTGACTGCCCTGTTTCCAGGGTAACTGACTGCCCTGTTTCCGGGGTAACTGACTGCCCTGTTTCCAGGGTAACTGATCACCCTGTTTCCGGGATAACTGACTGCCCTGTTTCCGGGATCACTGACTGCCCTTTTTCCAGGGTAACTGACTGCCCTGTTTCCGGGGTAACTGACTTCCCTGTTTCCAGGCTAACTGACTGCCCAGTTTCCAGGATAACTGATCACCCTGTTTCCGGGGTAACTGACTGCCCTGTTTCCGGGATAACTGACCGCCCTGTTTCCAGGATAACTGATCACCCTTTTTCCGGGGTAACTGACCACCCTGTTTCCAGGGTCACTGACCACCCTGTTTCCAGGATAACTGACTCCCCTGTTTCCAGGTTAACTGACTGCCCTGTTTCCGGGGTAACTGACCGCCCTGTTTCCAGGATAACTGACCTACCTATTTCCAGGGTAACTGACTGCCCAGTTTTCGGGGTAACTGACTGCCCTGTTTCCTGGGTAACTGACTGCCCTGCTTCCGGGGTAAATGACTGCCCTGTTTCCAGTTTAACTGACTGCCCAGTTTCCAGGGTAACTGATCACCCTTTTTCCGGGATAACTGACGGCCCTGTTTCAGGGATAAGTGAATGCCCTGTTTCCAGGGTAACTGATCACCCTGTTTCCAGGATAACTGACTCCCCGGTTTCCATGGTAACTGACTGCCCAGTTTTCAGGGTAACTGACTGCCCTGTTTGCGGGGTAACTGACTGCTCAGTTTCCAGGGGAACTGATTGCCCAGTTACAAGGGTAACTGATCACCCTGTTTCCGGGATAACTGACTGCCCTGTTTCCGGGAGAAATGACTGCCCTGTTTCCAGGGGAACTGACTGCCCTGTTTCCGGGGTAACTGACTGCCCTGTTTCCAGGGTAACTGATCAGCTTGTTTCCGGGATAAATGACTGCCCTGTTTCCGGGATAACTGACTGCCCTGTTTCCAGGGTAACTGACTGCCCTGTTTCCGGGGTAACTGACTGCCCTGTTTCCAGGCTAACTGACTGCCCTGTTTCCAGGATAACTGATCACCCTGTTTCCGGGGTAAATGACTGCCCTGTTTCCGGGGTAACTGACCGCCCTGTTTCCAGGATAACTGATCACCCTGTTTCCGGGATAAATGACTGCCCTGTTTCCAGGGTAACTGACTGCCCTGTTTCCGGGGTAACTGATTGCCCTGTTTCCAGCGTAACTGATCACCCTGTTTCCGGGATAACTGACTGCCCTGTTTCCAGGGTAACTGACTGCCCTGTTTCCAGGGTAACTGACCGCCCTGTTTCTGGGGTAACTGAGTGCCCTGTTTCCAGGGTAACTGACCGCCCTATTTCCAGGATAACTGATCACCCTGTTTCCAGGGTAACTGACCATCCTGTTTCCAGGGTAACTGACTGCCCAGTTTCCAGGGTAAATGACTGCCCTGTTTCCGGGTAACAGATCTCCCTGTTTCCGGGGTAACAGACCGCCCTGTTTCCAGGATAACTGACCGCCCCATTTTCCGGGGTAACTGACCGCCCTGTTTCCAGGATAACTGACTGCCCTGTTTCCGGGATAACTGACTGCCCTGTTTACTGGATAACTGACCGCCCTGTTTCCAGGTTAACTGACTGCCCTGTTTCCGGGATAAATAACTGCCCTGTTTCCAGGGTAACTGACTGCCCTGTTTCCGGGATAACTGACTGCCCTGTTTCCAGGGTAACTGATAACCCTGTTTCAGGGCTAACTGACTGCCCTGTTTCCAGGGTAATTGACTGCCCAGTTTCCAGGGTAACTGACTGCCCTGTTTCCGGGGTAACTGACTGCCCTGTTTCCAGGGTAACTGACTGCCCAGTTTCCAGAGTAACTGAATACCCTGTTTCCAGGGTAACTGACTGCCCTGTTTCCGGGATAACTGACTGCCCTGTTTCCAGGGTAACTGACTGCCCTGTTTCCGGGGTAACTGACTGCCCTGTTTCCAGGGTAACTGATCACCCTGTTTCCGGGATAACTGACTGCCCTGTTTCCGGGATCACTGACTGCCCTGTTTCCAGGCTAACTGACTGCCCAGTTTCCAGGATAACTGATCACCCAGTTTCCGGGGTAACTGACTGCCCTGTTTCCGGGATAACTGACCGCCCTGTTTCCAGGATAACTGATCACCCTTTTTCCGGGGTAACTGACCACCCTGTTTCCAGGGTCACTGACCACCCTGTTTCCAGGATAACTGACTCCCCTGTTTCCAGGGTAACTGACTGCCCTGTTTCCGGGGTAACTGACCGCCCTGTTTCCAGGATAACTGACCTACCTATTTCCAGGGTAACTGACTGCCCAGTTTCCGGGGTAACTGACTGCCCTGTTTCCTGGGTAACTGACTGCCCTGCTTCCGGGGTAAATGACTGCCCTGTTTCCAGTTTAACTGACTGCCCAGTTTCCAGGGTAACTGATCACCCTTTTTCCGGGATAACTGACGGCCCTGTTTCAGGGATAAGTGAATGCCCTGTTTCCAGGGTAACTGATCACCCTGTTTCCAGGATAACTGACTCACCGGTTTCCATGGTAACTGACTGCCCAGTTTTCAGGGTAACTGACTGCCCTGTTTGCGGGGTAACTGACTGCCCAGTTTCCAGGGTAACTGATTGCCCAGTTACAAGGGTAACTGATCACCCTGTTTCCGGGATAACTGACTGCCCTGTTTCCGGGAGAAATGACTGCCCTGTTTCCAGGGGAACTGACTGCCCTGTTTCCGGGGTAACTGACTGCCCTGTTTCCAGGGTAACTGATCACCCTGTTTCCGGGCTAAATGACTGCCCTGTTTCCGGGATAACTGACTGCCCTGTTTCCAGGGTAACTGACTGCCCTGTTTCCGGGGTAACTGACTGCCCTGTTTCCAGGCTAACTGACTGCCCTGTTTCCAGGATAACTGATCACCCTGTTTCCGGGGTAAATGACTGCCCTGTTTCCGGGGTAACTGACCGCCCTGTTTCCAGGATAACTGATCACCCTGTTTCCGGGGTAACTGACTGCCCTGTTTCCAGGCTAACTGACTGCCCTGTTTCCAGGATAACTGATCACCCTGTTTCCGGGGTAACTGACTGCCCTGTTTCCGGGGTAACTGACCGCCCTGTTTCCAGGATAACTGATCACCCTGTTTCCGGGGTAACTGACCACCCTGTTTCCAGGGTCACTGACCACCCTGTTTCCAGGATAACTGACTCCCCTGTTTCCAGCGTAACTGATCACCCTGTTTCCAGGATAACTGACCTACCTATTTCCGGGGTAACTGACCGCCCTGTTTCGAGGATAACTGACTGCCCTGTTTCCAGGTTAACTGACTGCCCTGTTTCCAGGGTAACTGACTGCCCTGTTTCCAGGGGAACTGACTGCCCTGTTTCCGGGGTAAATGCTCACCCTGTTTCCGGGTAACTGACTAACCAGTTTCCAGGGTGACTGACTGCCCTGTTTCCAGGGTAACTGACTGCCCAGTTTCCGGGGTAACTGACTGCCCTGTTTCCAGGGTAACTGACTGCCCAGTTTCCAGGGTAACTGATCACCCTGTTTCCGGGAAAACTGACTGTCCTGTTTCCGGGAGAAATGACTGCCCTGTTTCCAGGGTAACTGACTGCCCTGTTTCCGGGGTAACTGACTGCCCTGTTTCCAGGGTAACTGATCACCCTGTTTCCGGGATAAATGACTGCCCTGTTTCCGGGATAACTGACTGCCCTGTTTCCAGGGTAACTGACTGCCCTGTTTCCGGGGTAACTGACTGCCCTGTTTCCAGGCTAACTGACTGCCCTGTTTCCAGGATAACTGATCACCCTGTTTCCGGGGTAAATGACTGCCCTGTTTCCAGGGTAACTGACCGCCCTGTTTCAGGGATAACTGTGAGCCCTATTTCCAGGGTAAAAAACTGCCCTGTTTCCAGGGTAACTGACCGCCCTGTTTCCAGTATAACTGATCACCCTGTTTCCGGAGTAACTGAGTAATCTGTTTCCAGGGTTACTGACTGCCCAGTTTCCGGGGTAACTGACTGCCCAGTTTCCAGCGTAACTGACTGCCCTGTTTCCAGGGTAACTGACTGCCCAGTTTCCAGGGTAACTGACTGCCCTGTTTCCGGGGTAACTGATCACCCTGTTTCCGGGATAACTGAATACCCTGTTTCCAGGGCAACTGACTGCCCAGTTTCCAGGGTAACTGATCACCCTGTTTCTGGGATAACTGACGGCCCTGTTTCCAGGGCAACTGACTGCCCAGTTTCCAGGGTAACTGACTGCCCTGTTTCCAGGGCAAGTGACCGCCCTGTTTCCGGAGTAACAGACTGCCCAGTTTCCAGGGTAACTGTTCACCCTGTTTCCGGGGTATGGATCACCCTGTTTCCGGGGTAAATGACGGCCCTGTTTCCAGGGTAACTGACCGCCCTGTTTCAGGGATAACTGTGTGCCCTGTTTCCAGGGTAAAAAACTGCCCTGTTTCCGGGGTAACTGACCGCCCTGTTTCCAGGATAACTGATCACCCTGTTTCCGGGGTAACTGACTGCCCAGTTTCCAGCGTAACTGACTGCCCTGTTTCCAGGGTAACTGACTGCCCTGTTTCCGGGGTAACTGACTGCCCAGTTTCCAGGGTAACTGATCACCCTGTTTCCGGGATAACTGACTACCCTGTTTCCAAGGTAACTGACTGCCCAGATTCCAGGGAAACTGACTGCCCTGTTTCCGGGGTAACTGACTGCCCAGGTTCCAGGGTAACTGCTCAGCCCGTTTCCGGGATAACTGACTGCCCTGTTTCCGGGATAACTGATCACCCTGTTTCCGGGGTAACTGATTGCCCTGTTTCTAGCGTAACTGATCACCCTGTTTCCGGGATAACTGACTGCCCTGTTTCCGGGATAACTGACTGCCCTGTTTGCAGGGTAACTGACTGCCCTGTTTCCGGGGTAACTGACTGCCCTGTTTCCAGGGTAACTGATCACCCTGTTTCCGGGGTAACTGATTGCCCAGTTTCCAGGGTAACTGACTGCCCTGTTTCCAGGATAACTGATCACTCTGTTTCTGGGGTAACTGACCACCCTGTGTCCGGGGTAACTGACTAATCTGTTTCCAGGGTTACTGACCGCCCTGTTTCTGGGGTAACTGAGTGCCCTGTTTCCGGGGTAACTGACCGCCCTGTTTCCAGGATAACTGATCACCCTGTTTCCAGGGTAACTGACCATCCTGTTTCCAGGGTAACTGACTGCCCAGTTTCCAGGGTAAATGACTGCCCTGTTTCCGGGGTAACAGATCTCCCTGTTTCCGGGGTAACAGACCACCCTGTTTCCAGGATAACTGACTGCCCTGTGTCCGGGATAACTGACTGCCCTGTTTACTGGATAACTGACCGCCCTGTTTCCAGGTTAACTGACTGCCCTGTTTCCAGGATAACTGACTGCCCTGTTTCCAGGGTAACTGACTGCCCTGTTTCCGGGATAACTGACTGCCCTGTTTCCAGGGTAACTGATAACCCTGTTTCCGGGCTAACTGAATGCCCTGTTTCCAGGGTAATTGTCTGCCCAGTTTCCAGGGTAACTGACTGCCCTGTATCCGGGGTAACTGACTGCCCTGTTTCCAGGGTAACTGACTGCCCAGTTTCCAGAGTAACTGAATACCCTGTTTCCAGGGTAACTGACTGCCCTGTTTCCGGGATAACTGACTGCCCTGTTTCCAGGGTAACTGACTGCCCTGTTTCCGGGGGAACTGACTGCCTTGTTTCCAGGGTAACTGATCACCCTGTTTCCGGGATAACTGACTGCCCTGTTTCCGGGATAACTGACTGCCCTGTTTCCAGGGTAACTGACTGCCCTGTTTCCAGGGCAACGGATCACCATGTTTCCTGGGTAACTGACTGCACTGTTTCCAGGGCAATTGACCGCCCTGTTTCCGGGGTAACAGACTGCCCAGTTTCCAGGTTAACTGTTCACCCTGTTTCCGGGGTAACGGATCACCCTGTTTCCGGGGTAAATGACGGCCCTGTTTCCAGGGTAACTGACCGCCCTGTTTCAGGGATAACTGTGTGCCCTGTTTCCAGGGTAAAAAACTGCCCTGTTTCCGGGGTAACTGACCACCCTGTTTCCAGGATAACTGATCACCCTGTTTCCGGGGTAACTGACTGCCCAGTTTCCAGCGTAACTGACTGCCCTGTTTCCAGGGTAACTGACTGCCCTGTTTCCGGGGTAACTGACTGCCCAGTTTCCAGGGTAACTGACTGCCCTGTTTCCGGGGTAACTGACTGCCCAGTTTCCAGGGTAACTGATCACCCTGTTTCCGGGATAACTGAAACCCTGTTTCCAGGGTTACTGACTGCCCAGTTTCCAGCGAAACTGACTGCCCTGTTTCCGGGGTAACTGACTGCCCAGTTTCCAGGGTAACTGATCAGCCCGTTTCCGGGATAACTGACTGCCCTATTTCCGGGATAACTGACTGCCCTGTTTCCAGGGTAACTGACTGCCCTATTTCCGGGATAACTGACTGCCCTGTTTCCGGGGTAACTGACTGCCCTGTTTCCAGGGTAACTGACCGCCCTGTTTCTGGGGTAACTGAGTGCCCTGTTTCCGGGTTAACTGACCGCCCTGTTTCCAGGATAACTGATCACCCTGTTTCCAGGGTAACTGACCATCCTGTTTCCAGGGTAACTGACTGCCCAGTTTCCAGGGTAAATGACTGCCCTGTTTCCGGGTAACAGATCTCCCTGTTTCCGGGGTAACAGACCGCCCTGTTTCCAGGATAACAGACCGCCCCATTTTCCGGGGTAACTGACCGCCCTGTTTCCAGGATAACTGACTGCCCTGTTTCCGGGACAACTGACTGCCCTGTTTACTGGATAACTGACCGCCCTGTTTCCAGGTTAACTGACTGCCCTGTTTCCGGGATAAATAACTACCCTGTTTCCAGGGTAACTGACTGCCCTGTTTCCGGGATAACTGACTGCCCTGTTTCCAGGGTAATTGACTGCCCAGTTTCTAGGGTAACTGACTGCCCTGTTTCCGGGGTAACTGACTGCCCTGTTTCCAGGGTAACTGACTGCCCAGTTTCCAGAGTAACTGAATACCCTGTTTCCAGGGTAACTGACTGCCCTGTTTCCGGGATAACTGACTGCCCTGTTTCCAGGGTAACTGACTGCCCTGTTTCCGGGGTAACTGACTGCCCTGTTTCCAGGGTAACTGATCACCCTGTTTCCGGGATAACTGACCGCCCTGTTTCCGGGATAACTGACTGCCCTTTTTCCAGGGTAACTGACTGCCCTGTTTCCGGGGTAACTGACTGCCCTGTTTCCAGGCTAACTGACTGCCCTGTTTCCAGGATAACTGATCACCCTGTTTCCGGGGTAACTGACCACCCTGTTACCAGGGTCACTGACCACCCTGTTTCCAGGATAACTGACTCCCCTGTTTCCAGGGTAACTGACTGCCCTGTTTCCGGGGTAACTGACCGCCCTGTTTCCAGGATAACTGACCTACCTATTTCCAGTGTAACTGACTGCCCAGTTTCCGGGGTAACTGACTGCCCTGCTTCCTGGGTAACTGACTGCCCTGCTTTCGGGGTAAATGACTGCCCTGTTTCCAGGTTAACTGACTGCCCAGTTTCCAGGGTAACTGATCACCCTTTTTCCGGGATAACTGACGGCCCTGTTTCAGGGATAAGTGAATGCCCTGTTTCCAGGGTAACTGATCACCCTGTTTCCAGGATAACTGACTCCCCGGTTTCCATGGTAACTGACTGCCCAGTTTCCAGGGTAACTGACTGCCCTGTTTGCGGGGTAACTGACTGCCCAGTTTCCAGAGTAACTGATTGCCCAGTTACAAGGGTAACTGATCACCCTGTTTCCGGGATAACTGACTGCCCTGTTTCCGGGAGAAATGACTGCCCTGTTTCCAGGGTAACTGACTGCCCTGTTTCCGGGGTAACTGACTGCCCTGTTTCCAGGGTAACTGATCACCCTGTTTCCGGGATAAATGACTGCCCTGTTTCCGGGATAACTGACTGCCCTGTTTCCAGGGTAACTGACTGCCCTGTTTCCGGGGTAACTGACTGCCCTGTTTCCAGGCTAACTGACTGCCCTGTTTCCAGGATAACTGATCACCCTGTTTCCGGGGTAAATGACTGCCCTGTTTCCGGGGTAACTGACCGCCCTGTTTCCAGGATAACTGATCAACCTGTTTCCGGGGTAACTGACTGCCCTGTTTCCAGGCTAACTGACTGCCCTGTTTCCAGGATAAATGATCACCCTGTTTCCGGGGTAACTGACTGCCCTTTTTCCGGGGTAACTGACCGCCCAGTTTCCAGGGTCACTGACCACGCTGTTTCCAGGATAACTGACTCCCCTGTTTCCAGCGTATCTGATCACCCTGTTTCCAGGATAACTGACCTACCTATTTCCGGGGTAACTGACCGCCCTGTTTCCAGGATAACTGACTGCCCTGTTTCCAGGTTAACTGACTGCCCTGTTTCCAGGGTAACTGACTGCCCTGTTTCCAGGGGAACTGACTGCCCTGTTTCCGGGGTAAATGATCACCCTGTTTCCGGGGTAACTGACTAACCAGTTTCCAGGGTGACTGACTGCCCTGTTTCCAGGGTAACTGACTGCCCTGTTTCCGGGGTAACTGACTGCCCTGTTTCCAGGGTAACTGACTGCCCTGTTTCCGGGAGAAATGACTGCCCTGTTTCCAGGGTAACTGACTGCCCTGTTTCCGGGGTAACTGACTGCCCTGTTTCCAGGGTAACTGATCACCCTGTTTCCGGGATAAATGACTGCCCTGTTTCCGGGATAACTGACTGCCCTGTTTCCAGGGTAACTGACTGCCCTGTTTCCGGGGAAACTGACTGCCCTCTTTCCAGGATAACTGATCACCCTGTTTCCGGGGTAACTGACTGCCCCGTTTCCGGGGTAACTGACCGCCCTGTTTCCAGGATAACTGACCACCCTGTTTCCAGGGTCACTGACCACCCTGTTTCCAGGATAACTGAAAGCCCTGTTTCCAGGGTAACTGATCTCCCTGTTTCCGGGGTAACTGATCACCCTGTTTCCGGGTAACTGACTGCCCTTTTTCCAGGTTAACTGATCTCCCTGTTTCCAGGGTAACTGATCACCCTGTTTCCGGGGTAACTGACTGCCCTGTTTCCAGGGTAACTGACTGCCCTGTTTCCGGGGTAACTGACTGCCCTGTTTCCAGGATAACTGATCACTCTGTTTCCGGGGGAACTGACCACCCTGTTTCCGGGGTAACTGACTAATCTGTTTCCAGGGTTACTGACCGCCCTGTTTCTGGGGTAACTGACTGCCCTGTTTCCGGGGTAACTGACCGCCCTGTTTCCAGGATAACTGATCACCCTGTTTCCAGTGTAACTGACAATCCTATTTCCAGGGTAACGGACTGCCCAGTTTCCAGGGTAACTGACTGCCCTGTTTCCGGGGTAACAGATCTCCCTGTTTCCGGGGTAACTGACCGCCCTGTTTCCAGGATAACTGACCGCCCAATTTCCGGGGTAAGTGACCGCTCTGCTTCCAGGATAACTGACTGCCCTGTTTCCGGGATAACTGACTGCCCTGTTTAATGGATAACTGACTGCCCTGTTTCCAGGTTAACTGACTGCCCTGTTTCCGGGATAACTGACTGCCCTGTTTCCAGGTTAACTGACTGCCCTGTTTCCGGGATAACTGACTGCCCTGTTTCCAGGGTAACTGATAACCCTGTTTCCAGGATAACTGACTGCCCTGTTTCCAGGGTATTTGACTGCTCTGTTTCCAGGGTAACTGACTGCCCTGTTTCCGGGGTAACTGACTGCCCTGTTTCCAGGGTAACTGACTGCCCAGTTTCCAGAGTAACTGAATACCCTGTTTCCAGGGTAACTGACTGCCCTGTTTCCGGGATAACTGACTGCCCTGTTTCTGGGGTAACTGATGCCCTGTTTCCGGGATAACTGACTGCCCTGTTTCCAGGGTAACTGACTGCCCTGTTTCCGGGGTAACTGACTGCCCTGTTTCCGGGATAACTGACTGCCCTCTTTCCAGGAGAACTGATCACCCTGTTTCCGGGATAACTGACTGCCCTGTTTCCGGGGTAACTGACCGCCCTGTTTCCAGGACAACTGATCACCCTGTTTCCGGGGTAACTGACAACCCTGTTTCCAGGATAACTGACCACCCTGTTTCCAGGATAACTGACCACCCTGTTTCCAGGGGAACTGACTGCCCTGTTTCCGGGGTAACTGACCGCCCTGTTTCCAGGAAAACTGACCTACCTATTTCCGGGGTAACTGACCGCCCTGTTTCCAGGATAACTGACTGCCCTGTTTCCAGGTTAACTGACTGCCCTGTTTCCAGGGTAACAGACTGCCCTGTTTCCGGGGTAAATGATCACCCTGTTTCCGGGGTAACTGACTAACCAGTTTCCAGGGTGACTGACTGCTCTGTTTCCAGGGTAACTGACTGCCCACTTTCCGGGGTAACTGACTGCCCTGTTTCCTGGGTAATTGACTGCCCTGCTTCCGGGGTAACTGACTGCCCTGTTTCCAGGTTAACTGACTGCCCAGTTTCCAGGGTAACTGATCACCCTTTTTCCGGGATAACTGACTGCCCTGTTTCCGGGATAACTGACTGCCCTGTTTCCAGGGTAACTGATCACCCTGTTTCCGGGGTAACTGACTGCCCTGTTTCCAGGCTAACTGACTGCCCTATTTCCAGGATAACTGATCACCCTGTTTCCGGGGTAACTGACTGCCCTGTTTCCGGGGTAACTGACCGACCGCCCTGTTTCCAGGATGACTGATCACCCTGTTTCCGGGGTCACAGACCACCCCGTTTCCAGGATAACTGACTCCCCTGTTTCCAGGGTAACTGACCGCCCTGTTTCCGGGGTCACTTACCACACTGTTTCCAGTGCAACGGATCACCATGTTTCCGGGGTAACTGACTGCCCTGTTTCCAGGGCAACTGACCGCCCTGTTTCCGGGGGAACTGACTGCCCAGTTTCCAGGGTAACTGACTGCCTAGTTTCCAGGGTAACTAACTGCCCTGTTTCCGGGGTAACTAACTGCCCTGTTTCCGGGATAACTGACTGCCCAGTTTCCGGGGTAACTGACTTCCCTGTTTCCAGGGTAACTGACTGCCCAGTTTCCATGGTAACTGACTGCCCTGTTTCCGGGGTAACTGATCACCCTGTTTCCGGGGTAACTGACTGCCCAGTTTCCAGGGTGACTGACTGCCCTGTTTCCAGGGTAACTGACTGCCCAGTTTCCGGGGTAACTGACTGCCCTGTTTCCAGGGTAACTGATCACCCTGTTTCCGGGATAACTGACTGCCCTGTTTCCGGGATAACTGACTGCCCTGTTTCCAGGGTAACTGACATACCCTGTTTCCGGGGTAACTGACAGCCCTATTTCCAGGCTAACTGACTGCCCTGTTTCCAGGATAACTGATCACCCTGTTTCCGGGGTAACTGACTGCCCTGTTTCCGGGGTAACTGACCGCCCTGTTTCCAGGGTCACTGACCACCCTGTTTCCAGGATAACTGAAAGCCCTGTTTCCAGGGTAACTGATCTCCCTGTTTCCGGGGTAACTGATCACCCTGTTTCCGGGTAACTGACTGCCCTGTTTCCGGGGTAACTGACTGCCCTGTTTCCAGGGTAACTGATCTCCCTGTTTCCAGTGCAACGGATCACCATGTTTCCAGGTTAACTGACTGCCCTGTTTCCAGGGCAACTAACTGCCCTGTTTCCGGGGGAACTGACTGCCCAGTTTCCAGGGTAACTGACTGCCCAGTTTCCAGGGTAACTATCTGCCCTGTTTCCGGGGTAACTGACTGCCCAGTTTCCAGGGTAACTGACTGCCCTGTTTCCAGGGTAACTGACAGCCCACCTTCCAGTGTAACTGATCACCCTGTTTCCAGGATAATTGACTGCCCTGTTTCCAGGGTAACTGACCGCCCTGTTTCCAGGGTAACTGACTGCCCAGTTTCCAGGGTAAATTATCACCCTGTTTCCGGGATAACTAACTGCCCTGTTTCCAGGATAACTGACTGCCCTGTTTCCGGGGTAACTGACTGCCCAGTTTCCGGGGTAACTGACTTCCCTGTTTCCAGGGTAACTGACTGCCCTGTTTCCGGGATAACTGACTGCCCTGTTTCCAGGGTAACTGATAACCCTGTTCCCGGGATAACTGACTGCCCTGTTTCCAGGGTCACTGACTGCCCAGTTTCCAGAGTAACTGAATAACCTGTTGCCAGGGTAACAGATCACCCTGTTTCCGGGATAACTGACTGCCCTGTTTCCAAGATAATTGACTGCCCTCTTTCCAGGGTAACTGACTGCCCTGTTTCCGTGGTAACTAACTGCCCTGTTTCCAGGCTAACTGACTGCCCTGTTTCCAGGATAACTGATCACCCTGTTTCCGGGGTAACTGACTGCCCTGTTTCCGGGGTAACTGACCGCCCTGTTTCCAGGATAACTGATCACCCTGTTTCCGGGGTAACTGACCACCCTGTTTCCAGGGTCACTGACCACCCTGTTTCCAGGATAACTGACTCCCCTGTTTCCAGGGTAACTGACTGCCCTGTTTCCGGGGTAACTGATCTCCCTGTTTCCGGGGTTACTGACCGCCCTGTTTCCAGGATAACTGACTGCCCTGTTTCCAGGGGAACTGACTGCCCTGTTTCCGGGGTAACAGATCACCCTGTTTACGGGTTAACTGACTAACCAGTTTCCAGGGTGACTGAGTGCCCTGTTTCCAGGGTAACTGACTGCCCAGTTTCCGGGGTAACTGACTGTCCTGTTTCCTGGGTAACTGACTGCCCTGCTTCCGGGGTAACTGACTGCCCTGTTTCCCGGGTAACTGACTGCCCAGTTTCCAGGGTAACTGATCACCCTTTTTCCGGGATAACTGACTGCCCTGTTTCCGGGATAACTGACTGCCCTGTTTCCAGGGTAACTGATCACCCTGTTTCCGGGATAACTGACTCCCCTGTTTCCGGGGTAACTGACTGCCCTGTTTCCAGGGTAACTGACTGCCCTGTTTCCGGGGTAACTGACTGCCCTGTTTCCAGGGTAACTGACTGCCCAGTTTCCAGGGTAACTGATCACCCTGTTTCCGGGATAACTGACTGCACTTTTTCCGGGAGAAATGACTGCCCTGTTGCCAGGGTAACTGACTGCCCTGTTTCCGGGGTAACTGACTGCCCTGTTTCCGGGGTAACTGATCTCCCTCTTTCCGGGATAACTGACCGCCCTGTTTCCAGGATAACTGACCTACCTATTTCCGGGGTAACTGACCTCCCTGTTTCCAGGATAAGTGACTGCCCTGTTTCCAGGTTAACTGACTGCCCTGTTGCCAGGGTAACTGACTGCCCTGTTTCCAGGGGAACTGACTGCCCTGTTTCCGGGGTAACTGATCACACTGTTTCCAGGGTGACTGACTGCCCTGTTTCCAGGGTAACTGACTGCCCAGTTTCCGGGGTAACTGACTGCCCTGTTTCCAGGGTAACTGACTGCCCTGCTTCCGGGGTAACTGACTGCCCTGTTTCCAGGCTAACTGACTGCCCTGTTTCCAGGATAACTGATCACCCTGTTTCCGGGGTAACTGACTGCCCTGTTTCCGGGGTAACTGACCGCCCTGTTTCCAGGCTAACTGATCACCCTGTTTCCGGGGTAACTGACCACCCTGTTTCCAGGGTCACTGACCACCCTGTTTCCAGGATAACTGAAAGCCCTGTTTCCAGGGTAACTGATCTCCCCGTTTCCGGGTAGCTGAATGCCCTGTTTCCAGGGTAACTGATCTCCCTGTTTCCAGGGTAACTGATCACCCTGTTTCCGGGGTAACTGACTGCCCTGTTTCCAGGGTAACTGACTGCCCTGTTTCCGGGGTAACTGACTGCCCTGTTTCCAGGATAACTGATCACTCTGTTTCCGGGGTAACTGTCCACCCTGTTTCCGGGGTAACTGACTAATCTGTTCCCAGGGTTACTGACCGCCCTGTTTCTGGGGTAACTGACTGCCCTGTTTCCGGGGTAACTGACCGCCCTGTTTCCAGGATAACTGATCACCCTGTTTCCAGTGCAACTGACCATCCTGTTTCCAGGGTAACTGACTGCCCAGTTTCCAGGGTAACTGACTGCCCTGTTTCCGGGGTAACAGATGTCCCTGTTTCCGGGGTAACTGACCGCCCTGTTTCCAGGATAACTGACTGCCCTGTTTCCGGGATAACTGACTGCCCTGTTTACTGGATAACTGACCGCCCTGTTTCCGGGATAACTGACTGCCCTGTTTCCAGGGTAACTGATAACCCCGATTCCGGGATAACTGAATGCGCTGTTTCCAGGGTAACTGACTGCCCAGTTTCCAGGGTAACTGACTGCCCTGTTTCGGGGTAACTGACTGCCCTGTTTCCAGGGTAACTGACTGCCCAGTTTCCAGAGTAACTGAACACCCTGTTTCCAGGGTAACTGACTGCCCTGTTTCCGGGATAACTGACTGCCCTGTTTCCAGGGTAACTGACTGCCCTGTTTCCGGGATAACTGACTACCCTGTTTCCGGGATAAATGACTGCCCTGTTTCCAGGGTAACTGACTGCCCTGTTTCCGGGGTAACTGACTGCCCTGTTTCCAGGCTAACTGACGGCCCTGTTTCCAGGATAACTGATCACCCTGTTTCCAGGATAACTGACTCCCCTGTTTCCAGTGTAACTGACTGACCTGTTTCCGGGGTAACTGACCGCCCTGTTTCCAGGATAACTGACCTATCTATTTCCGGGGTAACTGACCGCCCTGTTTCCAGGATAACTGACTGCCCTGTTTCCAGGTTAACTGACTGCCCTGTTTCCAGGGTAACTGACTGCCCTGTTTCCGGGGTAACTGACCGCCCTGTTTCCAGGATAACTGATCACCCTGTTTCCGCGGTAACTGACTGCCCTGTTTCCGGGGTAACTGACCGCCCTGTTTCCACGATAACTGATCACCCTGTTTCCGGGGTCACTTACCACACTGTTTCCAGTGTCACTGACCACCCCGTTTCCAGGATAACTGACTCCCCTGTTTCCAGGGTAACTGACCGCCCTGTTTCCGGGGTCACTTACCAGACTGTTTCCAGTGCAACGGATCACGATGTTTCCGGGGTAACTGACTGCCCTGTTTCCGGGGCAACTGACCGCCCTGTTTCCGGGGGAACTGACTGCCCAGTTTCCATGGTAACTGACTGCCCAGTTTCCAGGGTAAGTAACTGCCCTGTTTCCGGGGTAACTGACTGCCCAGTTTCCAGGGTAAGTGACTGCCCTGTTTCCAGGGTACACAGCCCACCTTCCAGTGTAACTGATCACCCTGTTTCCAGGATAATTGACTGCCCTGTTTCCAGGGTAAATGACCGCCCTGTTTCCAGGATAACTGACTGCCCTGTTTCCGGGATAACTGACTGCCCTGTTTACTGGATAACTGACCGCCCTGTTTCCAGGTTAAGTGACTGCCCTGTTTCCGGGGTAACTGACTGCCCTGTTTCCAGGGTAACTGAATGCCCAGTTTCCAGGATAACTGATCACCCTGTTTCCGGGGTAACTGACTGCCCTGTTTCCGGGGTAACTGACCGCCCTGTTTCCAGGGTCACTGACCACCCTGTTTCCAGGATAACTGAAAGTGCTGTTTCCAGGGTAACTGATCTCCCTGTTTCCTGGGTAACTGATCACCCTTTTTCCGGGATAACTGACTGCCCTGTTTCCGGGATAACTGACTGCCCTGTTTCCAGGGTAACTGATCACCCTGTTTCCGGGATAACTGTCTGCCCTGTTTCCGGGATAACTGACTGCCCAGTTTCCAGGGTAACAGACTGCCCTGTTTCCGGGGTAACTGACTGCCCTGTTTCCAGGGTAACTGACTGCCCAGTTTCCAGGGTAACTGATCACCCTGTTTCCGGGAGAACTGACTGCCCTGTTTCCGGGCGAAATGACTGCCCTATTTCCAGGGTAACTGACTGCCCTGTTTCCGGGGTAACAGATCTCCCTGTTTCCGGTGTAACTGACCGCCCTGTTTCCAGGATAACTGAACGCCCCATTTTCCAGGGTAACTGACTGCCCTGTTTCCGGGGTAACTGACTGCCCTGTTTCCAGGGTAACAGATCACCCTGTTTCCGGGATAACTGACTGACTTGTTTCCGGGATAACTGACCGCCCTGTTTCCAGGATAACTGATCACCCACCTTCCGGGGGAACTGACTCCCCTGTTTCCAGGATAACTGACTGCTCTGTTTCCAGGTTAACTGACTGCCCTGTTTCCAGTGTAACTAACTGCCCTGTTTCCGGGGTAACTGATCACCCTGTTTCCGGGATAACTGAATACCCTGTTTCCAGGGCAACTGACTGCCCACTTTCCAGGGTAACTGATCACCCTGTATCCGGGATAACTGAATACCCTGTTTGCAGGGCAACTGACCGCCCAGTTTCCAGGGTAACTGACTGCCCTGTTTCCAGGGCAAGTGACCGCCCTGTTTCCGCGGTAACAGGCTGCCCAGTTTCCAGGGTAACTGTTCACCCTGTTTCCGGGGTAACGGATCACCCTGTTTCCGGGGTAAATGACGGCCCTGTTTCCAGGGTAACTGACCGCCCTGTTTCAGGGATAACTGTGTTCCCTGTTTCCAGGGTAAAAAACTGCCCTGTTTCCGGGGTAACTGACCGCCCTGTTTCCAGGATAACTGATCACCCTGTTTCCGGGGTAACTGAGTTATCTGTTTCCAGGGTTACTGACTGCCCTGTTTCCAGGGTAACTGACTGCCCAGTTTCCAGCGTAACTGACTGCCCTGTTTCCAGGGTAACTGACTGCCCTGTTTCCGGGGTAACTGACTGCCCAGTTTCCAGGGTAACTGATCACCCTGTTTCCGGGATAACTGACTACCCTGTTTCCAGGGTAACTGACTGCCCAGTTTCCAGGGAAACTGACTGCCCTGTTTCCGGGGTAACTGACTGCACAGTTTCCAAAGTAACTGATCACCCTGTTTCCGGGATAACTGACTGCCCTGTTTCCGGGATAACTGACTGCCTGTTTCCAGGGTAACTGACTGCCCTGTTTCCGGGGTAACTGATTGCCCTGTTTCCAGCGTAACTGATCACCCTGTTTCCGGGATAACTGACTGCCCTGTTTCCGGGATAACTGACTGCCCTGTTTCCAGGGTAACTGACTGCCCTGTTTCCGGGGTAACTGACTGCCCTGTTTCCAGGATAACTGATCACTCTGTTTCCGGGGTAACTGACCACCCTGTGTCCGGGGTAACTGACTAATCTGTTTCCAGGGTTATTGACCGCCCTGTTTCTGGGGTAACTGAGTGCCCTGTTTCCGGGGTAACTGACCGCCCTGTTTCCAGGATAACTGATCACCCTATTCCAGGGTAACTGACCATCCTGTTTCCAGGGTAACTGACTGCCCTGTTTCCAGGGTAACTGACTGCCCTGTTTCCGGGGTATATGATCTCCCTGTTTCCGGTGTAACTGACCGCCCTGTTTCCAGGATAACTGACCGCCCTGTTTCCGGGATAACTGACTGCCCTGTTTACTGGATAACTGACCGCCCTGTTTCCAGGTTAACTAACTGCCCTATTTCCGGGATAACTGACTGCCCTGTTTCCAGGGTAACTGACTGCCCTGTTTCCGGGATAACTGACTGCCCTATTTCCAGGGTAACTGAGAACACTGTTTCCGGGATAACTGACTGCCCTGTTTCCAGGGTAACTGACTGCCCAGTTTCCAGGGTAACTGACTGCCCTGTTTCCGGGGTAACTGACTGCCCTGTTTCCAGGGTAACTGACTGCCCAGTTTCCAGAGTAACTGAATACCCTGTTTCCAGGGTAACTGACTGCCCTGTTTCCGGGATAACTGACTGCCCTGTTTCCAGGGTAACTGACTGCCCTGTTTCCGGGGTAACTGACTGCCCTGTTTCCAGGGTAACTGATCACCCTGTTTCCGGGATAACTGACTGCCCTGTTTCCGGGACAACTGACTGCCCTGTTTCCAGGGTAACTGACTGCCCTGTTTCCGGGGTAACTGACTGCCCTGTTTCCAGGCTAACTGACTGCCCTGTTTCCAGGATAACTGATCACCCTGTTTCTGGGGTAACTGACTGCCCTGTTTCCGGGGTAACTGACCGCCCTGTTTCCAGGATAACTGATCACCCACTTTCCGGGGGAACTGACTGCCCTGTTTCCGGGGTAACTGACTGCCCTGTTTCCAGGATAACTGACTGCTCTGTTTCCAGGTTAACTGACTGCCCTGTTTCCAGTGTAACTAACTGCCCTGTTTCCGGGGTAACTGATCACCCTGTTTCCGGGATAACTGAATACCCTGTTTCCAGGGCAACTGACTGCCCACTTTCCAGGGTAACTGATCACCCTGTATCCGGGATAACTGAATACCCTGTTTGCAGGGCAACTGACCGCCCAGTTTCCAGGGTAACTGACTGCCCTGTTTCCAGGGCAAGTGACCGCCCTGTTTCCGCGGTAACAGACTGCCCAGTTTCCAGGGTAACTGTTCACCCTGTTTCCGGGGTAACGGATCACCCTGTTTCCGGGGTAAATGACGGCCCTGTTTACAGGGTAACTGACCGCCCTGTTTCAGGGATAACTGTGTTCCCTGTTTCCAGGGTAAAAAACTGCCCTGTTTCCGGGGTAACTGACCGCCCTGTTTCCAGGATAACTGATCACCCTGTTTCCGGGGTAACTGAGTAATCTGTTTCCAGGGTAACTGACTGCCCTGTTTCCAGGGTAACTGACTGCCCAGTTTCCAGCGTAACTGACTGCCCTGTTTCCAGGGTAACTGACTGCCCTGTTTCCGGGGTAACTGACTGCCCAGATTCCAGGGTAACTGACTGCCCAGTTTCCGGGGTAACTGACTGCCCAGTTTCCAGGGTAACTGATCACCCTGCTTCCGGGATAACTGAGTACCCTGTTTCCAGGGTAACTGACTGCCCAGTTTCCAGGGAAACTGACTGCCCTGTTTCCGGGGTAACTGACTGCACAGTTTCCAAAGTAACTGATCACCCTGTTTCCGGGATAACTGACCACCCTGTGTCCGGGGTAACTGACTAATCTGTTTCCAGGGTTACTGACCGCCCTGTTTCCAGGGTAACTGAGTGCCCTGTTTCCGGGGTAACTGACCGCCCTGTTTCCAGGATAACTGATCACCCTATTCCAGGGTAACTGACCATCCTGTTTCCAGGGTAACTGACTGCCCTGTTTCCAGGGTAACTGACCGCCCTGTTTCAGGGATAACTGCGTGCCCTGTTTCCAGGTTAAAAAACTGCCCTGTTTCCGGGGTAACTGACCGCCCTTTTTCCAGGATAACTGATCACCCTGTTTCCAGGGTAACTGAGTAATCTGTTTCCAGGGTTACTGACTGCCCTGTTTCCGGGGTAAGTGACTGCCCAGTTTCCAGCGTAACTGACTGCCCTGTTTCCAGGGTAACTGACTGCCCTGTTTCCGGGGTAAATGACTGCCCAGTTACCAGGGTAACTGACTGCCCTGTTTCCGGGGTAACTGACTGCCCAGTTTCCAGGGTAACTGATCACCCTGTTTCCGGGATAACTGACTACCCTGTTTCCAGGGTAACTGACTGCCCAGTTTCCAGGGAAACTGACTGCCCTGTTTCCGGGGTAACTGACTGCCCAGTTTCCAGGGTAACTGATCACCCTGTTTCCGGGATAACTGACTGCCCTGTTTCCGGGATAACTGACTGCCTGTTTCCAGGGTAACTGACTGCCCTGTTTCCCGGGTAACTGATTGCCCTGTTTCCAGCGTTACTGATCACCCTGTTTCCGGGATAACTGACTGCCCTGTTTCCGGGATAACTGACTGCCCTGTTTCCAGGGTAACTGACTGCCCTGTTTCCGGGGTAACTGACTGCCCTGTTTCCAGGATAACTGATCACTCTGTTTCCGGGGTAACTGACCACCCTGTGTCCGGGGTAACTGACTAATCTGTTTCCAGGGTTACTGACCGCCCTGTTTCTGGGGTAACTGAGTGCCCTGTTTCCGGGGTAACTGACCGCCCTGTTTCCAGGATAACTGATCACCCTGTTTCCAGGGTAACTGACCATCCTGTTTCCAGGGTAACTGACTGCCCAGTTTCCAGGGTAACTGACTGCCCTGTTTCCGGGGTAACAGATCTCCCTGTTTCCGGTGTAACTGACCGCCCTGTTTCCAGGATAACTGAACGCCCCATTTTCCAGGGTAAATGACTGCCCTGTTTCCAGGTTAACTGACTGCCCAGTTTCCAGGGTAACTGATCACCCTTTTTCCGGGATAACTGACGGCCCTGTTTCAGGGATAAGTGAATGCCCTGTTTCCAGGGTAACTGATCACCCTGTTTCCAGGATACTGACTCCCCGGTTTCCATAGTAACTGACTGCCCAGTTTTCAGGGTAACTGACTGCCCTGTTTGCGGGGTAACTGACTGCCCAGTTTCCAGGGTAACTGATTGCCCATTTCCAAGGGTAACTGATCACCCTGTTTCCGGGATAACTGACTGCCCTGTTTCCGGGAGAAATGACTGCCCTGTTTCCAGGGTAACTGACTGCCCTGTTTCCGGGGTAAGTGACTGCCCTGTTTCCAGGGTAACTGATCACCCTGTTTCCGGGATAAATGACTGCCCTGTTTCCGGGATAACTAACTGCCCTGTTTCCAGGGTAACTGACTGCTCTGTTCCCAGGGTAACTGACAGCCCTGTTTCCGGGGTAAATGATCACCCTGTTTCTGGGGTAACTGAGTGCCCTGTTTCCGGGGTAACTGACCGTCCTGTTTCCAGGATAACTGATCACCCTGTTTCCAGGGTAACTGACCATCCTGTTTCCAGGGTAACTGACTGCCCAGTTTCCAGGGTAACTGACTGCCCAGTTTCCAGAGTAACTGAATACCCTGTTTCCAGGGTAACTGACTGCCCTGTTTCCGGGATAACTGACTGCCCTGTTTCCAGGGTAACTGACTGCCCTGTTTCCAGGGCAACGGATCACCATGTTTCCTGGGTAACTGACTGCACTGTTTCCAGGGCAAGTGACCGCCCTGTTTCCGGGGTAACAGACTGCCCAGTTTCCAGGGTAACTGTTCACCCTGTTTCCGGGGTAACGAATCACCCTGTTTCCGGGGTAAATGACGGCCCTGTTTCCAGTGTAACTGACCGCCCTGTTTCAGGGATAACTGTGTGCCCTGTTTCCAGGGTAAAAAACTGCCCTGTTTCCGGGGTAACTGACCGCCCGGTTTCCAGGATAACTGATCACCCTGTTTCCGGCGTAACTGACTGCCCAGTTTCCAGCGTAACTGACTGCCCTGTTTCCAGGGTAACTGACTGCCCTGTTTCCGGGGTAACTGACTGCCCAGTTTCCAGGGTAACTGACTGCCCTGTTTCCAGGGTAACTGACTGCCCAGTTTCCAGGATGACTGATCCTCCTGTTTCCGGGATAACTGACTGCCCTGTTTGCGGGAGAAATGACTGCCCTGTTTCCAGGGTAACTGACTGCCCTGTTTCCGGGGTAACTGACTGCCCTGTTTCCAGGGTAACTGATCACTCTGTTTACGGGACAAATGACTGCCATGTTTCCGGGATAACTGACTGCCCTGTTTCCAGGATAACTGACTGCCCTGTTTCCGGGGTAACTGACTGCCCTGTTTCCAGGCGAAATGACTGCCCTGTTTCCAGGATAACTGATCACCCTGTTTCCGGGATAACTGACTGCCCTGTTTCCGGGGTAACTTACCGCCCTGTTTCCAGGATAACTGATCACCCTGTTTCCGGGGTAACTGACCACCCTGTTTCCAGGATAACTGAAAGCCCTGTTTCCAGGGTAACTGATCTCCCTGTTTCCGGGGTAACTGATCACCCTGTTTCCGGGTAACTGACTGCCCTGTTTCCAGGGTAACTGACCGCCCTGTTTCAGGGATAACTGTGAGCCCTATTTCCAGGGTAAAAAACTGCCCTGTTTCCAGGGTAACTGACCGCCCTGTTTCCAGTATAACTGACCACCCTGTTTCCGGAGTAACTGAGTAATCTGTTTCCAGGGTTACTGACTGCCCTGTTTCCGGGGTAACTGACTGCCCAGTTTCCAGCGTAACTGACTGCCCAGTTTCCAGGGTAACTGACTGCCCTGTTTCCGGGGTAACTGATAACCCTGTTTCCGGGATAACTGAATACCCTGTTTCCAGGGCAACTGACTGCCCAGTTTCCAGGGTAACTGATCACCCTGTTTCTGGGATAACTGACTGCCCTGTTTCCAGGGCAACTGACTGCCCAGTTTCCAGGGTAACTGACTGCCCTGTTTCCAGGGCAAGTGACCGCCCTGTTTCCGGGGTAACAGACTGCCCAGTTTCCAGGGTAACTGTTCACCCTGTTTCCGGGGTAACGGATCACCCTGTTTCCAGGGTAAATGACGGCCCTGTTTCCAGGGTAACAGACCGCCCTGTTTCAGGGATAACTGTGTGCCCTGTTTCCAGGGTAAAAAACTGCCCTGTTTCCGGGGTAACTGACCGCCCTGTTTCCAGGATAACTGATCACCCTGTTTCCGGGGTAACTGACTGCCCAGTTTCCAGCGTAACTGACTGCCCTGTTTCCAGGGTAACTGACTGCCCTGTTTCCGGGGTAACTGACTGCCCAGTTTGCAGGGTAACTGATCACCCTGTTTCCGGGATAACTGACTACCCTGTTTCCAGGGTAACTGACTGCCCAGTTTCCAGGGAAACTGACTGCCTGTTTCCGGGGTAACTGACTGCCCAGTTTCCAGGGTAACTGCTCAGCCCGTTTCCGGGATAACTGACTGCCCTGTTTCCGGGATAACTGATCACCCTGTTTCCGGGCTAACTGACTGCCCTGTTTCCGGGATAACTGACTGCCCTGTTTCCAGGGTAACTGACTGCCCTGTTTCCGGGGTAACTGACTGCCCTGTTTCCAGGATAACTGATCACTCTGTTTCCGGGGTAACTGACCACCCTGTGTCCGGGGTAACTGACTAATCTGTTTCCAGGGTTACTGACCGCCCTGTTTCTGGGGTAACTGAGTGCCCTGTTTCCGGGGTAACTGACCGCCCTGTTTCCAGGATAACTGATCACCCTGTTTCCAGGGTAACTGACCATCCTGTTTCCAGGGTAACTGACTGCCCAGTTTCCAGGGTAAATGACTGCCCTGTTTCCGGGGTAACAGATCTCCCTGTTTCCGGGGTAACAGACCGCCCTGTTTCCAGGATAACTGACCGCCCTGTTTCCGGGATAACTGACTGCCCTGTTTACTGGATAACTGACCGCCCTGTTTCCAGGTTAACTGACTGCCCTGTTTCCGGGGTAACGGATCACCCTGTTTCCAGGGTAAATGACGGCCCTGTTTCCAGGGTAACTGACCGCCCTGTTTCAGGGATAACTGTGTGCCCTGTTTCCAGGGTAAAAAACTGCCCTGTTTCCGGGGTAACTGACCGCCCTGTTTCCAGGATAACTGATCACCCTGTTTCCGGGGTAACTGACTGCCCAGTTTCCAGCGTAACTGACTGCCCTGTTTCCGGGATAACTGACTGCCCTGTTTCCGGGATAACTGATCACCCTGTTTCCGGGGTAACTGATTGCCCTGTTTCCAGCGTAACTGATCACCCTGTTTCCGGGGTAACTGACCACCCTGTTTCCGGGATAACTGACTGCCCTGTTTCCGGGATAACTGACTGCCCTGTTTCCAGGGTAACTGACTGCCCAGTTTCCAGAGTAACTGAATACCCTGTTTCCAGGGTAACTGAATACCCTGTTTCCAGGGTAACTGACTGCCCTGTTTCCGGGATAACTGACTGCCCTGTTTCCGGGATAACTGACTGCCCTGTTTCCAGGGTAACTGACTGCCCTGTTTCCGCGGTAACTGACTGCCCTGTTTCCAGGATAACTGATCACTCTGTTTCCGGGGTAACTGACCACCCTGTGTCCGGGGTAACTGACTAATCTGTTTCCAGGGTTACTGACCGCCCTGTTTCTGGGGTAACTGAGTGCCCTGTTTCCGGGGTAACTGACCGCCCTGTTTCCAGGATAACTGATCACCCTGTTTCCAGGGTAACTGACCATCCTGTTTCCAGGGTAACTGACTGCCCAGTTTCCAGGGTAAATGACTGCCCTGTTTCCGGGGTAACAGATCTCCCTGTTTCCGGGGTAACAGACCGCCCTGTTTCCAGGATAACTGACCGCCCTGTTTCCGGGATAACTGACTGCCCTGTTTACTGGATAACTGACCGCCCAGTTTCCAGGTTAACTGACTGCCCTGTTTCCGGGACAACTGACTGCCCTGTTTCCAGGGTAACTGACTGCCCTGTTTCCGGGATAACTGACTGCCCTGTTTCCAGGGTAATTGACTGCCCAGTTTCCAGGGTAACTGACTGCCCTGTATCCGGGGTAACTGACTGCCCTGTTTCCAGGGTAACTGACTGCCCAGTTTCCAGAGTAACTGAACACCCTGTTTCCAGGGTAACTGTCTGCCCTGTTTCCGGGATAACTGACTGCCCTGTTTCCAGGGTAACTGACTGCCCTGTTTCCGGGGGAACTGACTGCCCTGTTTCCAGGGTAACTGATCACCCTGTTTCCGGGATAACTGACTGCCCTGTTTCCGGGATAACTGACTGCCCTGTTTCCAGGGTAACTGACTGCCCTGTTTCCAGGGCAACGGATCACCATGTTTCCTGGGTAACTGACTGCACTGTTTCCAGGGCAAGTGACCGCCCTGTTTCCGGGGTAACAGACTGCCCAGTTTCCAGGGTAACTGTTCACCCTGTTTCCGGGGTAACGGATCACCCTGTTTCCAGGGTAAATGACGGCCCTGTTTCCAGGGTAACTGACCGCCCTGTTTCAGGGATAACTGTGTGCCCTGTTTCCAGGGTAAAAAACTGCCCTGTTTCCGGGGTAACTGACCGCCCTGTTTCCAGGATAACTGATCACCCTGTTTCCGGGGTAACTGATGGCCCAGTTTCCAGCGTAACTGACTGCCCTGTTTCCAGGGTAACTGACTGCCCTGTTTCCGGGGTAACTGACTGCCCAGTTTCCAGGGTAACTGACTGCCCTGTTTCCGGGGTAACTGACTGCCCAGTTTCCAGGGTAACTGATCACCCTGTTTCCGGGATAACTGACTGCCCTGTTTCCTGGGTAACTGACTGCCCAGTTTCCAGAGTAACTGAACAAACTTTTTCCAGGGTAACTGTCTGCCCTGTTTCCGGGATAACTGACTGCCCTGTTTCCAGGGTAACTGACTGCCCTGTTTCCGGGGGAACTGACTGTCCTGTTTCCAGGGTAACTGATCACCCTGTTTCCGGGATAACTGACTGCCCTGTTTCCGGGATAACTGACTGCCCTGTTTCCAGGGTAACTGACTGCCCTGTTTCCAGGGCAACGGATCACCCTGTTTCCAGGGTAATTGACTGCCCAGTTTCCAGGGTAACTGACTGCCCTGTATCCGGGGTAACTGACTGCCCTGTTTCCAGGGTAACTGACTGCCCAGTTTCCAGAGTAACTGAACACCCTGTTTCCAGGGTAACTGTCTGCCCTGTTTCCGGGATAACTGACTGCCCTGTTTCCAGGGTAACTGACTGCCCTGTTTCCGGGGGAACTGACTGCCCTGTTTCCAGGGTAACTGATCACCCTGTTTCCGGGATAACTGACTGCCCTGTTTCCGGGATAACTGACTGCCCTGTTTCCAGGGTAACTGACTGCCCTGTTTCCAGGGCAACGGATCACCATGTTTCCTGGGTAACTGACTGCACTGTTTCCAGGGCAAGTGACCGCCCTGTTTCCGGGGTAACAGACTGCCCAGTTTCCAGGGTAACTGTTCACCCTGTTTCCGGGGTAACGGATCACCCTGTTTCCAGGGTAAATGACGGCCCTGTTTCCAGGGTAACTGACCGCCCTGTTTCAGGGATAACTGTGTGCCCTGTTTCCAGGGTAAAAAACTGCCCTGTTTCCGGGGTAACTGACCGCCCTGTTTCCAGGATAACTGATCACCCTGTTTCCGGGGTAACTGATGGCCCAGTTTCCAGCGTAACTGACTGCCCTGTTTCCAGGGTAACTGACTGCCCTGTTTCCGGGGTAACTGACTGCCCAGTTTCCAGGGTAACTGACTGCCCTGTTTCCGGGGTAACTGACTGCCCAGTTTCCAGGGTAACTGATCACCCTGTTTCCGGGATAACTGACTACCCTGTTTCCAGGGTAACTGACTGCCCTGTTTCCGGGGTAACTGATTGCCCTGTTTCCAGCGTAACTGATCACCCTGTTTCCGGGATAACTGACTGCCCTGTTTCCGGGATAACGGACTGCCCTGTTTCCAGGGTAACTGACTGCCCTGTTTCCGGGGTAACTGACTGCCCTGTTTCCAGGATAACTGATCACTCTGTTTCCGGGGTAACTGACCACCCTGTGTCCGGGGTAACTGACTAATCTGTTTCCAGGGTTACTGACCGCCCTGTTTCTGGGGTAACTGAGTGCCCTGTTTCCGGGGTAACTGACCGCCCTGTTTCCAGGATAACTGATCACCCTATTCCAGGGTAACTGACCATCCTGTTTCCAGGGTAACTGACTGCCCTGTTTCCAGGGTAACTGACTGCCCTGTTTCCGGGGTATATGATCTCCCTGTTTCCGCTGTAACTGACCGCCCTGTTTCCAGGATAACTGACCGCCCTGTTTCCGGGATAACTGACTGCCCTGTTTACTGGATAACTGACCGCCCTGTTTCCAGGTTAACTAACTGCCCTATTTCCGGGATAACTGACTGCCCTGTTTCCAGGGTAACTGACTGCCCTGTTTCCGGGATAACTGACTGCCCTATTTCCAGGGTAACTGAGAACACTGTTTCCGGGATAACTGACTGCCCTGTTTCCAGGGTAACTGACTGCCCAGTTTCCAGGGTAACTGACTGCCCTGTTTCCGGGGTAACTGACTGCCCTGTTTCAGGGATAACTGTGTGCCCTGTTTCCAGGGTAAAAAACTGCCCTGTTTCCGGGGTAACTGACCGCCCTGTTTCCAGGATAACTGATCACCCTGTTTCCGGGGTAACTGACTGCCCAGTTTCCAGCGTAACTGACTGCCCTGTTTCCAGGGTAACTGACTGCCCTGTTTCCGGGGTAACTGACTGCCCAGTTTCCAGGGTAACTGACTGCCCTGTTTCCGGGGTAACTGACTGCCCAGTTTCCAGGGTAACTGATCACCCTGTTTCCGGGATAACTGACTACCCTGTTTCCAGGGTAACTGACTGCCCAGTTTCCAGGGAAACTGACTGCCCTGTTTCCGGGGTAACTGACTGCCCAGTTTCCAGGGTAACTGATCAGCCCGTTTCCGGGATAACTGACTGCCCTATTTCCGGGATAACTGACTGCCCTGTTTCCAGGGTAACTGACTGCCCTGTTTCCGGGGTAACTGATTGCCCTGTTTCCAGCGTAACTGATCACCCTGTTTCCGGGATAACTGACTGCCCTGTTTCCAGGGTAACTGACCGCCCTGTTTCTGGGGTAACTGAGTGCCCTGTTTCCGGGGTAACTGACCGCCCTGTTTCCAGGATAACTGATCACCCTGTTTCCAGGGTAACTGACCATCCTGTTTCCAGGGTAACTGACTGCCCAGTTTCCAGGGTAAAAGACTGCCCTGTTTCCGGGTAACAGATCTCCCTGTTTCCGGGGTAACAGACCGCCCTGTTTCCAGGATAACTGACCGCCCCATTTTCCGGGGTAACTGACCGCCCTGTTTCCAGGATAACTGACTGCCCTGTTTCCGGGATAACTGACTGCCCTGTTTACTGGATAACTGACCGCCCTGTTTCCAGGTTAACGGACTGCCCTGTTTCCGGGATAAATAACTGCCCTGTTTCCAGGGTAACTGACTGCCCAGTTTTTCGGGGATAACTGACTGCCCTGTTTCCAGGGTACTTGACTGCCCAGTTTCCAGGGTAACTGACTGCCCTGTTTCCGGGGTAACTGACTGCCCTGTTTCCAGGGTAACTGACTGCCCAGTTTCCAGAGTAACTGAATACCCTGTTTCCAGGGTAACTGACTGCCCTGTTTCCGGGATAACTGACTGCCCTGTTTCCAGGGTAACTGACTGCCCTGTTTCCGGGGTAACTGACTGCCCTGTTTCCAGGGTAACTGATCACCCTGTTTCCGGGATAACTGACTGCCCTGTTTCCGGGATCACTGACTGCCCTTTTTCCAGGGTAACTGACTGCCCTGTTTCCGGGGTAACTGACTGCCCTGTTTCCAGGCTAACTGACTGCCCAGTTTCCAGGATAACTGATCACCCTGTTTCCGGGGTAACTGACTGCCCTGTTTCCGGGATAACTGACCGCCATGTTTCCAGGATAACTGATCACCCTGTTTCCGGGGTAACTGACCACCCTGTTTCCAGGGTCACTGACCACCCTGTTTCCAGGATAACTGACTCCCCTTTTTCCAGGGTAACTGACTGCCCTGTTTCCGGGGTAACTGACCGCCCTGTTTCCAGGATAACTGACCTACCTATTTCCAGGGTAACTGACTGCCCAGTTTCCGGGGTAACTGACTGCCCTGTTTCCTGGGTAACTGACTGCCCTGCTTCCGGGGTAAATGACTGCCCTGTTTCCAGGTTAACTGACTGCCCAGTTTCCAGGGTAACTGATCACCCTTTTTCCGGGATAACTGACGGCCCTGTTTCAGGGATAAGTGAATGCCCTGTTTCCAGGGTAACTGATCACCCTGTTTCCAGGATACTGACTCCCCGGTTTCCATAGTAACTGACTGCCCAGTTTTCAGGGTAACTGACTGCCCTGTTTGCGGGGTAACTGACTGCCCAGTTTCCAGGGTAACTGATTGCCCATTTCCAAGGGTAACTGATCACCTGTTTCCGGGATAACTGACTGCCCTGTTTCCGGGAGAAATGACTGCCCTGTTTCCAGGGTAACTGACTGCCCTGTTTCCGGGGTAAGTGACTGCCCTGTTTCCAGGGTAACTGATCACCCTGTTTCCGGGATAAATGACTGCCCTGTTTCCGGGATAACTAACTGCCCTGTTTCCAGGGTAACTGACTGCTCTGTTCCCAGGGTAACTGACAGCCCTGTTTCCGGGGTAAATGATCACCCTGTTTCTGGGGTAACTGAGTGCCCTGTTTCCGGGGTAACTGACCGTCCTGTTTCCAGGATAACTGATCACCCTGTTTCCAGGGTAACTGACCATCCTGTTTCCAGGGTAACTGACTGCCCAGTTTCCAGGGTAACTGACTGCCCAGTTTCCAGAGTAACTGAATACCCTGTTTCCAGGGTAACTGACTGCCCTGTTTCCGGGATAACTGACTGCCCTGTTTCCAGGGTAACTGACTGCCCTGTTTCCAGGGCAACGGATCACCATGTTTCCTGGGTAACTGACTGCACTGTTTCCAGGGCAAGTGACCGCCCTGTTTCCGGGGTAACAGACTGCCCAGTTTCCAGGGTAACTGTTCACCCTGTTTCCGGGGTAACGAATCACCCTGTTTCCGGGGTAAATGACGGCCCTGTTTCCAGTGTAACTGACCGCCCTGTTTCAGGGATAACTGTGAGCCCTGTTTCCAGGGTAAAAAACTGCCCTGTTTCCGGGGTAACTGACCGCCCGGTTTCCAGGATAACTGATCACCCTGTTTCCGGCGTAACTGACTGCCCAGTTTCCAGCGTAACTGACTGCCCTGTTTCCAGGGTAACTGACTGCCCTGTTTCCGGGGTAACTGACTGCCCAGTTTCCAGGGTAACTGACTGCCCTGTTTCCAGGGTAACTGACTGCCCAGTTTCCAGGATGACTGATCCTCCTGTTTCCGGGATAACTGACTGCCCTGTTTGCGGGAGAAATGACTGCCCTGTTTCCAGGGTAACTGACTGCCCTGTTTCCGGGGTAACTGACTGCCCTGTTTCCAGGGTAACTGATCACTCTGTTTACGGGACAAATGACTGCCATGTTTCCGGGATAACTGACTGCCCTGTTTCCAGGATAACTGACTGCCCTGTTTCCGGGGTAACTGACTGCCCTGTTTCCAGGCGAAATGACTGCCCTGTTTCCAGGATAACTGATCACCCTGTTTCCGGGATAACTGACTGCCCTGTTTCCGGGGTAACTTACCGCCCTGTTTCCAGGATAACTGATCACCCTGTTTCCGGGGTAACTGACCACCCTGTTTCCAGGATAACTGAAAGCCCTGTTTCCAGGGTAACTGATCTCCCTGTTTCCGGGGTAACTGATCACCCTGTTTCCGGGTAACTGACTGCCCTGTTTCCAGGGTAACTGACCGCCCTGTTTCAGGGATAACTGTGAGCCCTATTTCCAGGGTAAAAAACTGCCCTGTTTCCAGGGTAACTGACCGCCCTGTTTCCAGTATAACTGACCACCCTGTTTCCGGAGTAACTGAGTAATCTGTTTCCAGGGTTACTGACTGCCCTGTTTCCGGGGTAACTGACTGCCCAGTTTCCAGCGTAACTGACTGCCCAGTTTCCAGGGTAACTGACTGCCCTGTTTCCGGGGTAACTGATAACCCTGTTTCCGGGATAACTGAATACCCTGTTTCCAGGGCAACTGACTGCCCAGTTTCCAGGGTAACTGATCACCCTGTTTCTGGGATAACTGACTGCCCTGTTTCCAGGGCAACTGACTGCCCAGTTTCCAGGGTAACTGACTGCCCTGTTTCCAGGGCAAGTGACCGCCCTGTTTCCGGGGTAACAGACTGCCCAGTTTCCAGGGTAACTGTTCACCCTGTTTCCGGGGTAACGGATCACCCTGTTTCCAGGGTAAATGACGGCCCTGTTTCCAGGGTAACAGACCGCCCTGTTTCAGGGATAACTGTGTGCCCTGTTTCCAGGGTAAAAAACTGCCCTGTTTCCGGGGTAACTGACCGCCCTGTTTCCAGGATAACTGATCACCCTGTTTCCGGGGTAACTGACTGCCCAGTTTCCAGCGTAACTGACTGCCCTGTTTCCAGGGTAACTGACTGCCCTGTTTCCGGGGTAACTGACTGCCCAGTTTGCAGGGTAACTGATCACCCTGTTTCCGGGATAACTGACTACCCTGTTTCCAGGGTAACTGACTGCCCAGTTTCCAGGGAAACTGACTGCCTGTTTCCGGGGTAACTGACTGCCCAGTTTCCAGGGTAACTGCTCAGCCCGTTTCCGGGATAACTGACTGCCCTGTTTCCGGGATAACTGATCACCCTGTTTCCGGGCTAACTGACTGCCCTGTTTCCGGGATAACTGACTGCCCTGTTTCCAGGGTAACTGACTGCCCTGTTTCCGGGGTAACTGACTGCCCTGTTTCCAGGATAACTGATCACTCTGTTTCCGGGGTAACTGACCACCCTGTGTCCGGGGTAACTGACTAATCTGTTTCCAGGTTTACTGACCGCCCTGTTTCTGGGGTAACTGAGTGCCCTGTTTCCGGGGTAACTGACCGCCCTGTTTCCAGGATAACTGATCACCCTGTTTCCAGGGTAACTGACCATCCTGTTTCCAGGGTAACTGACTGCCCAGTTTCCAGGGTAAATGACTGCCCTGTTTCCGGGGTAACAGATCTCCCTGTTTCCGGGGTAACAGACCGCCCTGTTTCCAGGATAACTGACCGCCCTGTTTCCGGGATAACTGACTGCCCTGTTTACTGGATAACTGACCGCCCTGTTTCCAGGTTAACTGACTGCCCTGTTTCCGGGATAACTGACTGCCCTGTTACCAGGGTAACTGACTGCCCTGTTTCCGGGATAACTGACTGCCCTGTTTCCAGGGTAATTGACTGCCCAGTTTCCAGGGTAACTGACTGCCCTGTATCCGGGGTAACTGACTGCCCTGTTTCCAGGGTAACTGACTGCCCAGTTTCCAGAGTAACTGAATACCCTGTTTCCAGGGTAACTGACTGCCCTGTTTCGGGGATAACTGACTGCCCTGTTTCCAGGGTAACTGACTGCCCTGTTTCCGGGGGAACTGACTGCCCTGTTTCCAGGGTAACTGATCACCCTGTTTCCGGGATAACTGACTGCCCTGTTTCCGGGATAACTGACTGCCCTGTTTCCAGGGTAACTGACTGCCCTGTTTCCAGGGCAACGGATCACCATGTTTCCTGGGTAACTGACTGCACTGTTTCCAGGGCAAGTGACCGCCCTGTTTCCGGGATAACAGACTGCCCAGTTTCCAGGGTAACTGTTCACCCTGTTTCCGGGGTAACGGATCACCCTGTTTCCAGGGTAAATGACGGCCCTGTTTCCAGGGTAACTGACCGCCCTGTTTCAGGGATAACTGTGTGCCCTGTTTCCAGGGTAAAAAACTGCCCTGTTTCCGGGGTAACTGACCGCCCTGTTTCCAGGATAACTGATCACCCTGTTTCCGGGGTAACTGACTGCCCTGTTTCCAGGGTAACTGACTGCCCAGTTTCCAGGGTAACTGACTGCCCTGTTTCCGGGGTAACTGACTGCCCAGTTTCCAGGATAACTGATCACCCTGTTTCCGGGATAACTGACTACCCTGTTTCCAGGGTAACTGACTGCCCAGTTTCCAGGGAAACTGACTGCCCTGTTTCCGGGGTAACTGACTGCCCAGTTTCCAGGGTAACTGATCAGCCCGTTTCCGGGATAACTGACTGCCCTATTTCCGGGATAACTGACTGCCCTGTTTCCAGGGTAACTGACTGCCCTGTTTCCGGGGTAACTGATTGCCCTGTTTCCAGCGTAACTGATCACCCTGTTTCCGGGATATCTGACTGCCCTGTTTCCAGGGTAACTGACTGCCCTGTTTCCAGGGTAACTGACCGCCCTGTTTCTGGGGTAACTGACCGCCCTGTTTCCAGGATAACTGATCACCCTGTTTCCAGGGGAACTGACCATCCTGTTTCCAGGGTAACTGACTGCCCAGTTTCCAGGGTAAAAGACTGCCCTGTTTCCGCGTAACAGATCTCCCTGTTTCCGGGGTAACAGACCGCCCTGTTTCCAGGATAACTGACCGCCCCATTTTCCGGGGTAACTGACCGCCCTGTTTCCAGGATAACTGACTGCCCTGTTTCCGGGATAACTGACTGCCCTGTTTACTGGATAACTGACCGCCCTGTTTCCAGGTTAACTGACTGCCCTGTTTCCGGGATAAATAACTGCCCTGTTTCCAGGGTAACTGACTGCCCTGTTTCCGGGATAACTGACTGCCCTGTTTCCAGGGTACTTGACTGCCCAGTTTCCAGGGTAACTGACTGCCCTGTTTCCGGGGTAACTGACTGCCCTGTTTCCAGGGTAACTGACTGCCCAGTTTCCAGAGTAACTGAATACCCTGTTTCCGGGGTAACTGACTGCCCTGTTTCCGGGATAACTGACTGCCCTGTTTCCAGGGTAACTGACTGCCCTGTTTCCGGGGTAACTGACTGCCCTGTTTCCAGGGTAACTGATCACCCTGTTTCCGGGATAACTGACTGCCCCGTTTCCGGGATCACTGACTGCCCTTTTTCCAGGGTAACTGACTGCCCTGTTTCCGGGGTAACTGACCGCCCTGTTTCCAGGATAACTGATCACCCTGTTTCCGGGGTAACTGACCACCCTGTTTCCAGGGTCACTGACCACCCTGTTTCCAGGATAACTGACTCCCCTGTTTCCAGGGTAACTGACTGCCCTGTTTCCGGGGTAACTGACCGCCCTGTTTCCAGGATAACTGACCTACCTATTTCCAGGGTAACTGACTGCCCAGTTTCCGGGGTAACTGACTGCCCTGTTTCCTGGGTAACTGACTGCCCTGCTTCCGGGGTAAATGACTGCCCTGTTTCCAGGTTAACTGACTGCCCAGTTTCCAGGGTAACTGATCACCCTTTTTCCGGGATAACTGACGGCCCTGTTTCAGGGATAAGTGAATGCCCTGTTTCCAGGGTAACTGATCACCCTGTTTCCAGGATAACTGACTCCCCGGTTTCCATAGTAACTGACTGCCCAGTTTTCAGGGTAACTGACTGCCCTGTTTGCGGGGTAACTGACTGCCCAGTTTCCAGGGTAACTGATTGCCCAGTTCCAAGGGTAACTGATCACCCTGTTTCCGGGATAACTGACTGCCCTGTTTCCGGGAGAAATGACTGCCCTGTTTCCAGGGTAACTGACTGCCCTGTTTCCGGGGTAACTGACTGCCCTGTTTCCAGGGTAACTGATCACCCTGTTTCCGGGATAAATGACTGCCCTGTTTCCGGGATAACTGACTGCCCTGTTTCCAGGGTAACTGACTGCTCTGTTTCCAGGGTAACTGACAGCCCACCTTCCAGTGCAACTGATCACCCTGTTTCCAGGATAACTGACTGCCCTATTTCCAGGGGAACTGACTGCCCTCTTTCCGGGGTAAATGATCACCCTGTTTCTGGGGTAACTGAGTGCCCTGTTTCCGGGGTAACTGACCGTCCTGTTTCCAGGATAACTGATCACCCTGTTTCCAGGGTAACTGACCATCCTGTTTCCAGGGTAACTGACTGCCCAGTTTCCAGGGTAAATGACTGCCCTGTTTCCGGGGTAACAGATCTCCCTGTTTCCGGGATAAATGACTGCCCTGTTTCCGGGATAACTGACTGCCCTGTTTCCAGGGTAACTGACTGCCCTGTTTCCAGGGGAACTGACTGCCCTGTTTCCGGGGTAAATGATCACCCTGTTTCTGGGGTAACTGAGTGCCCTGTTTCCGGGGTAACTGACCGTCCTGTTTCCAGGATAACTGATCACCCTGTTTCCAGGGTAACTGACCATCCTGTTTCCAGGGTAACTGACTGCCCAGTTTCCAGGGTAAATGACTGCCCTGTTTCCGGGGTAACAGATCTCCCTGTTTCCGGGGTAACTGACTGCCCTGTTTCCAGGATAACTGACCGCCCTGTTTCCGGGATAACTGACTGCCCTGTTTACTGGATAACTGACCGCCCTGTTTACTGGATAACTGACTGCCCTGTTTCCAGGATAACTGACTGCCCTGTTTACTGGATAACTGACCGCCCTGTTTCCAGGTTAACTGACTGCCCTGTTTCCGGGATAACTGACTGCCCTGTTTCCAGGGTAACTGAATGCCCTGTTTCCGGGATAACTGACTGCCCAGTTTCCAGGGTAACTGACTGCCCTGTATCCGGGGTAACTGACTGCCCTGTTTCCAGGGTAACTGACTGCCCAGTTTCCAGAGTAACTGAATACCCTGTTTCCAGGGTAACTGACTGCCCTGTTTCCGGGATAACTGACTGCCCTGTTTCCAGGGTAACTGACTGCCCTGTTTCCGGGGGAACTGACTGCCCTGTTTCCAGGGTAACTGATCACCCTGTTTCCGGGATAACTGACTGCCCTGTTTCCGGGATAACTGACTGCCCTGTTTCCAGGGTAACTGACTGCCCTGTTTCCAGGGCAACGGATCACCATGTTTCCTGGGTAACTGACTGCACTGTTTCCAGGGCAAGTGACCGCCCTGTTTCCGGGGTAACAGACTGCCCAGTTTCCAGGGTAACTGTTCACCCTGTTTCCGGGGTAACGGATCACCCTGTTTCCGGGGTAAATGACGGCCCTGTTTCCAGGGTAACTGACCGCCCTGTTTCAGGGATAACTGTGTGCCCTGTTTCCAGGGTAAAAAACTGCCCTGTTTCCGGGGTAACTGACCGCCCGGTTTCCAGGATAACTGATCACCCTGTTTCCGGGGTAACTGACTGCCCAGTTTCCAGCGTAACTGACTGCCCTGTTGCAAGGGTAACTGACTGCCCTGTTTCCGGGGTAACTGACTGCCCAGTTTCCAGGGTAACTGACTGCCCTGTTTCCGGGGTAACTGACTGCCCAGTTTCCAGGGTAACTGATCACCCTGTTTCCGGGATAACTGACTACCCTGTTTACAGGGTAACTGACTGCCCAGTTTCCAGGGAAACTGACTGCCCTGTTTCCGGGGTAACTGACTGCCCAGTTTCCAGGGTAACTGATCAGCCCGTTTCCGGGATAACTGACTGCCCTATTTCGGGGATAACTGACTGCCCTGTTTCCAGGGTAACTGACTGCCCTGTTTCCGGGGTAACTGATTGCCCTGTTTCCAGCGTAACTGATCACCCTGTTTCCGGGATAACTGACTGCCCTGTTACCAGGGTAACTGACTGCCCTGTTTCCAGGGTAACTGACCGCCCTGTTTCTGGGGTAACTGAGTGCCCTGTTTCCAGGGTAACTGACCGCCCTGTTTCCAGGATAACTGATCACCCTGTTTCCAGGGTAACTGACCATCCTGTTTCCAGGGTAACTGACTGCCCAGTTTCCAGGGTAAATGACTGCCCTGTTTCCGGGTAACAGATCTCCCTGTTTCCGGGGTAACAGACCGCCCTGTTTCCAGGATAACTGACCGCCCCATTTTCCGGGGTAACTGACCGCCCTGTTTCCAGGATAACTGACTGCCCTGTTTCCGGGATAACTGACTGCCCTGTTTACTGGATAACTGACCGCCCTGTTTCCAGGTTAACTGACTGCCCTGTTTCCGGGATAAATAACTGCCCTGTTTCCAGGGTAACTGACTGCCCTGTTTCCGGGATAACTGACTGCCCTGTTTCCAGGGTAACTGATAACCCTGTTTCAGGGCTAACTGACTGCCCTGTTTCCAGGGTAATTGACTGCCCAGTTTCCAGGGTAACTGACTGCCCTGTTTCCGGGGTAACTGACTGCCCTGTTTCCAGGGTAACTGACTGCCCAGTTTCCAGAGTAACTGAATACCCTGTTTCCAGGGTAACTGACTGCCCTGTTTCCGGGATAACTGACTGCCCTGTTTCCAGGGTAACTGAGTGCCCTGTTTCCGGGGTAACTGACTGCCCTGTTTCCAGGGTAACTGATCACCCTGTTTCCGGGATAACTGACTGCCCTGTTTCCGGGATCACTGACTGCCCTTTTTCCAGGGTAACTGACTGCCCTGTTTCCGGGGTAACTGACTTCCCTGTTTCCAGGCTAACTGACTGCCCAGTTTCCAGGATAACTGATCACCCTGTTTCCGGGGTAACTGAATGCCCTGTTTCCGGGGTAACTGACTGCCCAGTTTCCAGGGTAACTGACTGCCCTGTTTCCGGGGTAACTGACTGCCCAGTTTCCAGGGTAACTGATCACCCTGTTTCCGGGATAACTGACTGCCCTGTTTCCAGGGTAACTGACTGCCCAGTTTCCAGAGTAACTGAACACCCTTTTTCCAGGGTAACTGTCTGCCCTGTTTCCGGGATAACTGACTGCCCTGTTTCCAGGGTAACTGACTGCCCTGTTTCCGGGGGAACTGACTGTCCTGTTTCCAGGGTAACTGATCACCCTGTTTCCGGGATAACTGACTGCCCTGTTTCCGGGATAACTGACTGCCCTGTTTCCAGGGTAACTGACTGCCCTGTTTCCAGGGCAACGGATCACCCTGTTTCCAGGGTAATTGACTGCCCAGTTTCCAGGGTAACTGACTGCCCTGTATCCGGGGTAACTGACTGCCCTGTTTCCAGGGTAACTGACTGCCCAGTTTCCAGAGTAACTGAACACCCTGTTTCCAGGGTAACTGTCTGCCCTGTTTCCGGGATAACTGACTGCCCTGTTTCCAGGGTAACTGACTGCCCTGTTTCCGGGGGAACTGACTGCCCTGTTTCCAGGGTAACTGATCACCCTGTTTCCGGGATAACTGACTGCCCTGTTTCCGGGATAACTGACTGCCCTGTTTCCAGGGTAACTGACTGCCCTGTTTCCAGGGCAACGGATCACCATGTTTCCTGGGTAACTGACTGCACTGTTTCCAGGGCAAGTGACCGCCCTGTTTCCGGGGTAACAGACTGCCCAGTTTCCAGGGTAACTGTTCACCCTGTTTCCGGGGTAACGGATCACCCTGTTTCCAGGGTAAATGACGGCCCTGTTTCCAGGGTAACTGACCGCCCTGTTTCAGGGATAACTGTGTGCCCTGTTTCCAGGGTAAAAAACTGCCCTGTTTCCGGGGTAACTGACCGCCCTGTTTCCAGGATAACTGATCACCCTGTTTCCGGGGTAACTGATGGCCCAGTTTCCAGCGTAACTGACTGCCCTGTTTCCAGGGTAACTGACTGCCCTGTTTCCGGGGTAACTGACTGCCCAGTTTCCAGGGTAACTGACTGCCCTGTTTCCGGGGTAACTGACTGCCCAGTTTCCAGGGTAACTGATCACCCTGTTTCCGGGATAACTGACTACCCTGTTTCCAGGGTAACTGACTGCCCTGTTTCCGGGGTAACTGATTGCCCTGTTTCCAGCGTAACTGATCACCCTGTTTCCGGGATAACTGACTGCCCTGTTTCCGGGATAACTGACTGCCCTGTTTCCAGGGTAACTGACTGCCCTGTTTCCGGGGTAACTGACTGCCCTGTTTCCAGGATAACTGATCACTCTGTTTCCGGGGTAACTGACCACCCTGTGTCCGGGGTAACTGACTAATCTGTTTCCAGGGTTACTGACCGCCCTGTTTCTGGGGTAACTGAGTGCCCTGTTTCCGGGGTAACTGACCGCCCTGTTTCCAGGATAACTGATCACCCTATTCCAGGGTAACTGACCATCCTGTTTCCAGGGTAACTGACTGCCCTGTTTCCAGGGTAACTGACTGCCCTGTTTCCGGGGTATATGATCTCCCTGTTTCCGCTGTAACTGACCGCCCTGTTTCCAGGATAACTGACCGCCCTGTTTCCGGGATAACTGACTGCCCTGTTTACTGGATAACTGACCGCCCTGTTTCCAGGTTAACTAACTGCCCTATTTCCGGGATAACTGACTGCCCTGTTTCCAGGGTAACTGACTGCCCTGTTTCCGGGATAACTGACTGCCCTATTTCCAGGGTAACTGAGAACACTGTTTCCGGGATAACTGACTGCCCTGTTTCCAGGGTAACTGACTGCCCAGTTTCCAGGGTAACTGACTGCCCTGTTTCCGGGGTAACTGACTGCCCTGTTTCAGGGATAACTGTGTGCCCTGTTTCCAGGGTAAAAAACTGCCCTGTTTCCGGGGTAACTGACCGCCCTGTTTCCAGGATAACTGATCACCCTGTTTCCGGGGTAACTGACTGCCCAGTTTCCAGCGTAACTGACTGCCCTGTTTCCAGGGTAACTGACTGCCCTGTTTCCGGGGTAACTGACTGCCCAGTTTCCAGGGTAACTGACTGCCCTGTTTCCGGGGTAACTGACTGCCCAGTTTCCAGGGTAACTGATCACCCTGTTTCCGGGATAACTGACTACCCTGTTTCCAGGGTAACTGACTGCCCAGTTTCCAGGGAAACTGACTGCCCTGTTTCCGGGGTAACTGACTGCCCAGTTTCCAGGGTAACTGATCAGCCCGTTTCCGGGATAACTGACTGCCCTATTTCCGGGATAACTGACTGCCCTGTTTCCAGGGTAACTGACTGCCCTGTTTCCAGTATAACTGACCACCCTGTTTCCGGAGTAACTGAGTAATCTGTTTCCAGGGTTACTGACCGCCCTGTTTCCGGGGTAACTGACTGCCCAGTTTCCAGCGTAACTGACTGCCCAGTTTCCAGGGTAACTGACTGCCCTGTTTCCGGGGTAACTGATAACCCTGTTTCCGGGATAACTGAATACCCTGTTTCCAGGGCAACTGACTGCCCAGTTTCCAGGGTAACTGATCACCCTGTTACTGGGATAACTGACTGCCCTGTTTCCAGGGCAACTGACTGCCCAGTTTCCAGGGTAACTGACTGCCCTGTTTCCAGGGCAAGTGACCGCCCTGTTTCCGGGGTAACAGACTGCCCAGTTTCCAGGGTAACTGTTCACCCTGTTTCCGGGGTAACGGATCACCCTGTTTCCAGGGTAAATGACGGCCCTGTTTCCAGGGTAACAGACCGCCCTGTTTCAGGGATAACTGTGTGCCCTGTTTCCAGGGTAAAAAACTGCCCTGTTTCCGGGGTAACTGACCGCCCTGTTTCCAGGATAACTGATCACCCTGTTTCCGGGGTAACTGACTGCCCAGTTTCCAGCGTAACTGACTGCCCTGTTTCCAGGGTAACTGACTGCCCTGTTTCCGGGGTAACTGACTGCCCAGTTTGCAGGGTAACTGATCACCCTGTTTCCGGGATAACTGACTACCCTGTTTCCAGGGTAACTGACTGCCCAGTTTCCAGGGAAACTGACTGCCTGTTTCCGGGGTAACTGACTGCCCAGTTTCCAGGGTAACTGCTCAGCCCGTTTCCGGGATAACTGACTGCCCTGTTTCCGGGATAACTGATCACCCTGTTTCCGGGCTAACTGACTGCCCTGTTTCCGGGATAACTGACTGCCCTGTTTCCAGGGTAACTGACTGCCCTGTTTCCGGGGTAACTGACTGCCCTGTTTCCAGGATAACTGATCACTCTGTTTCCGGGGTAACTGACCACCCTGTGTCCGGGGTAACTGACTAATCTGTTTCCAGGTTTACTGACCGCCCTGTTTCTGGGGTAACTGAGTGCCCTGTTTCCGGGGTAACTGACCGCCCTGTTTCCAGGATAACTGATCACCCTGTTTCCAGGGTAACTGACCATCCTGTTTCCAGGGTAACTGACTGCCCAGTTTCCAGGGTAAATGACTGCCCTGTTTCCGGGGTAACAGATCTCCCTGTTTCCGGGGTAACAGACCGCCCTGTTTCCAGGATAACTGACCGCCCTGTTTCCGGGATAACTGACTGCCCTGTTTACTGGATAACTGACCGCCCTGTTTCCAGGTTAACTGACTGCCCTGTTTCCGGGATAACTGACTGCCCTGTTTCCAGGGTAATTGACTGCCCAGTTTCCAGGGTAACTGACTGCCCTGTATCCGGGGTAACTGACTGCCCTGTTTCCAGGGTAACTGACTGCCCAGTTTCCAGAGTAACTGAATACCCTGTTTCCAGGGTAACTGACTGCCCTGTTTCCGGGATAACTGACTGCCCTGTTTCCAGGGTAACTGACTGCCCTGTTTCCGGGGGAACTGACTGCCCTGTTTCCAGGGTAACTGATCACCCTGTTTCCGGGATAACTGACTGCCCTGTTTCCGGGATAACTGACTGCCCTGTTTCCAGGGTAACTGACTGCCCTGTTTCCAGGGCAACGGATCACCATGTTTCCTGGGTAACTGACTGCACTGTTTCCAGGGCAAGTGACCGCCCTGTTTCCGGGATAACAGACTGCCCAGTTTCCAGGGTAACTGTTCACCCTGTTTCCGGGGTAACGGATCACCCTGTTTCCAGGGTAAATGACGGCCCTGTTTCCAGGGTAACTGACCGCCCTGTTTCAGGGATAACTGTGTGCCCTGTTTCCAGGGTAAAAAACTGCCCTGTTTCCGGGGTAACTGACCGCCCTGTTTCCAGGATAACTGATCACCCTGTTTCCGGGGTAACTGACTGCCCTGTTTCCAGGGTAACTGACTGCCCAGTTTCCAGGGTAACTGACTGCCCTGTTTCCGGGGTAACTGACTGCCCAGTTTCCAGGATAACTGATCACCCTGTTTCCGGGATAACTGACTACCCTGTTTCCAGGGTAACTGACTGCCCAGTTTCCAGGGAAACTGACTGCCCTGTTTCCGGGGTAACTGACTGCCCAGTTTCCAGGGTAACTGATCAGCCCGTTTCCGGGATAACTGACTGCCCTATTTCCGGGATAACTGACTGCCCTGTTTCCAGGGTAACTGACTGCCCTGTTTCCGGGGTAACTGATTGCCCTGTTTCCAGCGTAACTGATCACCCTGTTTCCGGGATATCTGACTGCCCTGTTTCCAGGGTAACTGACTGCCCTGTTTCCAGGGTAACTGACCGCCCTGTTTCTGGGGTAACTGACCGCCCTGTTTCCAGGATAACTGATCACCCTGTTTCCAGGGGAACTGACCATCCTGTTTCCAGGGTAACTGACTGCCCAGTTTCCAGGGTAAAAGACTGCCCTGTTTCCGCGTAACAGATCTCCCTGTTTCCGGGGTAACAGACCGCCCTGTTTCCAGGATAACTGACCGCCCCATTTTCCGGGGTAACTGACCGCCCTGTTTCCAGGATAACTGACTGCCCTGTTTCCGGGATAACTGACTGCCCTGTTTACTGGATAACTGACCGCCCTGTTTCCAGGTTAACTGACTGCCCTGTTTCCGGGATAAATAACTGCCCTGTTTCCAGGGTAACTGACTGCCCTGTTTCCGGGATAACTGACTGCCCTGTTTCCAGGGTACTTGACTGCCCAGTTTCCAGGGTAACTGACTGCCCTGCTTCCGGGGTAACTGACTGCCCTGTTTCCAGGGTAACTGACTGCCCAGTTTCCAGAGTAACTGAATACCCTGTTTCCGGGGTAACTGACTGCCCTGTTTCCGGGATAACTGACTGCCCTGTTTCCAGGGTAACTGATCACCCTGTTTCCGGGATAACTGACTGCCCCGTTTCCGGGATCACTGACTGCCCTTTTTCCAGGGTAACTGACTGCCCTGTTTCCGGGGTAACTGACCGCCCTGTTTCCAGGATAACTGATCACCCTGTTTCCGGGGTAACTGACCACCCTGTTTCCAGGGTCACTGACCACCCTGTTTCCAGGATAACTGACTCCCCTGTTTCCAGGGTAACTGACTGCCCTGTTTCCGGGGTAACTGACCGCCCTGTTTCCAGGATAACTGACCTACCTATTTCCAGGGTAACTGACTGCCCAGTTTCCGGGGTAACTGACTGCCCTGTTTCCTGGGTAACTGACTGCCCTGCTTCCGGGGTAAATGACTGCCCTGTTTCCAGGTTAACTGACTGCCCAGTTTCCAGGGTAACTGATCACCCTTTTTCCGGGATAACTGACGGCCCTGTTTCAGGGATAAGTGAATGCCCTGTTTCCAGGGTAACTGATCACCCTGTTTCCAGGATAACTGACTCCCCGGTTTCCATAGTAACTGACTGCCCAGTTTTCAGGGTAACTGACTGCCCTGTTTGCGGGGTAACTGACTGCCCAGTTTCCAGGGTAACTGATTGCCCAGTTCCAAGGGTAACTGATCACCCTGTTTCCGGGATAACTGACTGCCCTGTTTCCGGGAGAAATGACTGCCCTGTTTCCAGGGTAACTGACTGCCCTGTTTCCGGGGTAACTGACTGCCCTGTTTCCAGGGTAACTGATCACCCTGTTTCCGGGATAAATGACTGCCCTGTTTCCGGGATAACTGACTGCCCTGTTTCCAGGGTAACTGACTGCTCTGTTTCCAGGGTAACTGACAGCCCACCTTCCAGTGCAACTGATCACCCTGTTTCCAGGATAACTGACTGCCCTATTTCCAGGGGAACTGACTGCCCTCTTTCCGGGGTAAATGATCACCCTGTTTCTGGGGTAACTGAGTGCCCTGTTTCCGGGGTAACTGACCGTCCTGTTTCCAGGATAACTGATCACCCTGTTTCCAGGGTAACTGACCATCCTGTTTCCAGGGTAACTGACTGCCCAGTTTCCAGGGTAAATGACTGCCCTGTTTCCGGGGTAACAGATCTCCCTGTTTCCGGGATAAATGACTGCCCTGTTTCCGGGATAACTGACTGCCCTGTTTCCAGGGTAACTGACTGCCCTGTTTCCAGGGGAACTGACTGCCCTGTTTCCGGGGTAAATGATCACCCTGTTTCTGGGGTAACTGAGTGCCCTGTTTCCGGGGTAACTGACCGTCCTGTTTCCAGGATAACTGATCACCCTGTTTCCAGGGTAACTGACCATCCTGTTTCCAGGGTAACTGACTGCCCAGTTTCCAGGGTAAATGACTGCCCTGTTTCCGGGGTAACAGATCTCCCTGTTTCCGGGGTAACTGACTGCCCTGTTTCCAGGATAACTGACCGCCCTGTTTCCGGGATAACTGACTGCCCTGTTTACTGGATAACTGACCGCCCTGTTTACTGGATAACTGACTGCCCTGTTTCCAGGATAACTGACTGCCCTGTTTACTGGATAACTGACCGCCCTGTTTCCAGGTTAACTGACTGCCCTGTTTCCGGGATAACTGACTGCCCTGTTTCCAGGGTAACTGAATGCCCTGTTTCCGGGATAACTGACTGCCCAGTTTCCAGGGTAACTGACTGCCCTGTATCCGGGGTAACTGACTGCCCTGTTTCCAGGGTAACTGACTGCCCAGTTTCCAGAGTAACTGAATACCCTGTTTCCAGGGTAACTGACTGCCCTGTTTCCGGGATAACTGACTGCCCTGTTTCCAGGGTAACTGACTGCCCTGTTTCCGGGGGAACTGACTGCCCTGTTTCCAGGGTAACTGATCACCCTGTTTCCGGGATAACTGACTGCCCTGTTTCCGGGATAACTGACTGCCCTGTTTCCAGGGTAACTGACTGCCCTGTTTCCAGGGCAACGGATCACCATGTTTCCTGGGTAACTGACTGCACTGTTTCCAGGGCAAGTGACCGCCCTGTTTCCGGGGTAACAGACTGCCCAGTTTCCAGGGTAACTGTTCACCCTGTTTCCGGGGTAACGGATCACCCTGTTTCCGGGGTAAATGACGGCCCTGTTTCCAGGGTAACTGACCGCCCTGTTTCAGGGATAACTGTGTGCCCTGTTTCCAGGGTATAAAACTGCCCTGTTTCCGGGGTAACTGACCGCCCGGTTTCCAGGATAACTGATCACCCTGTTTCCGGGGTAACTGACTGCCCAGTTTCCAGCGTAACTGACTGCCCTGTTGCAAGGGTAACTGACTGCCCTGTTTCCGGGGTAACTGACTGCCCAGTTTCCAGGGTAACTGACTGCCCTGTTTCCGGGGTAACTGACTGCCCAGTTTCCAGGGTAACTGATCACCCTGTTTCCGGGATAACTGACTACCCTGTTTACAGGGTAACTGACTGCCCAGTTTCCAGGGAAACTGACTGCCCTGTTTCCGGGGTAACTGACTGCCCAGTTTCCAGGGTAACTGATCAGCCCGTTTCCGGGATAACTGACTGCCCTATTTCCGGGATAACTGACTGCCCTGTTTCCAGGGTAACTGACTGCCCTGTTTCCGGGGTAACTGATTGCCCTGTTTCCAGCGTAACTGATCACCCTGTTTCCGGGATAACTGACTGCCCTGTTACCAGGGTAACTGACTGCCCTGTTTCCAGGGTAACTGACCGCCCTGTTTCTGGGGTAACTGAGTGCCCTGTTTCCAGGGTAACTGACCGCCCTGTTTCCAGGATAACTGATCACCCTGTTTCCAGGGTAACTGACCATCCTGTTTCCAGGGTAACTGACTGCCCAGTTTCCAGGGTAAATGACTGCCCTGTTTCCGGGTAACAGATCTCCCTGTTTCCGGGGTAACAGACCGCCCTGTTTCCAGGATAACTGACCGCCCCATTTTCCGGGGTAACTGACCGCCCTGTTTCCAGGATAACTGACTGCCCTGTTTCCGGGATAACTGACTGCCCTGTTTACTGGATAACTGACCGCCCTGTTTCCAGGTTAACTGACTGCCCTGTTTCCGGGATAAATAACTGCCCTGTTTCCAGGGTAACTGACTGCCCTGTTTCCGGGATAACTGACTGCCCTGTTACCAGGGTAACTGACTGCCCTGTTTCCGGGATAACTGACTGCCCTGTTTACTGGATAACTGACCGCCCTGTTTCCAGGTTAACTGACTGCCCTGTTTCCGGGATAAATAACTGCCCTGTTTCCAGGGTAACTGACTGCCCTGTTTCCGGGATAACTGACTGCCCTGTTACCAGGGTAACTGACTGCCCTGTTTCCGGGATAACTGACTGCCCTGTTTCCAGGGTAATTGACTGCCCAGTTTCCAGGGTAACTGACTGCCCTGTATCCGGGGTAACTGACTGCCCTGTTTCCAGGGTAACTGACTGCCCAGTTTCCAGAGTAACTGAATACCCTGTTTCCAGGGTAACTGACTGCCCTGTTTCCGGGATAACTGACTGCCCTGTTTCCAGGTTAACTGACTGCCCTGTTTCCGGGGGAACTGACTGCCCTGTTTCCAGGGTAACTGATCACCCTGTTTCCGGGATAACTGACTGCCCTGTTTCCGGGATAACTGACTGCCCTGTTTCCAGGGTAACTGACTGCCCTGTTTCCAGGGCAACGGATCACCATGTTTCCTGGGTAACTGACTGCACTGTTTCCAGGGCAAGTGACCGCCCTGTTTCCGGGATAACAGACTGCCCATTTTCCAGGGTAACTGTTCACCCTGTTTCCGGGGTAACGGATCACCCTGTTTCCAGGGTAAATGACGGCCCTGTTTCCAGGGTAACTGACCGCCCTGTTTCAGGGATAACTGTGTGCCCTGTTTCCAGGGTAAAAAACTGCCCTGTTTCCGGGGTAACTGACCGCCCTGTTTCCAGGATAACTGATCACCCTGTTTCCGGGGTAACTGACTGCCCTGTTTCCAGGGTAACTGACTGCCCAGTTTCCAGGGTAACTGACTGCCCTGTTTCCGGGGTAACTGACTGCCCAGTTTCCAGGATAACTGATCACCCTGTTTCCGGGATAACTGACTACCCTGTTTCCAGGGTAACTGACTGCCCAGTTTCCAGGGAAACTGACTGCCCTGTTTCCGGGGTAACTGACTGCCCAGTTTCCAGGGTAACTGATCAGCCCGTTTCCGGGATAACTGACTGCCCTATTTCCGGGATAACTGACTGCCCTGTTTCCAGGGTAACTGACTGCCCTGTTTCCGGGGTAACTGATTGCCCTGTTTCCAGCGTAACTGATCACCCTGTTTCCGGGATATCTGACTGCCCTGTTTCCAGGGTAACTGACTGCCCTGTTTCCAGGGTAACTGACCGCCCTGTTTCTGGGGTAACTGACCGCCCTGTTTCCAGGATAACTGATCACCCTGTTTCCAGGGGAACTGACCATCCTGTTTCCAGGGTAACTGACTGCCCAGTTTCCAGGGTAAAAGACTGCCCTGTTTCCGCGTAACAGATCTCCCTGTTTCCGGGGTAACAGACCGCCCTGTTTCCAGGATAACTGACCGCCCCATTTTCCGGGGTAACTGACCGCCCTGTTTCCAGGATAACTGACTGCCCTGTTTCCGGGATAACTGACTGCCCTGTTTACTGGATAACTGACCGCCCTGTTTCCAGGTTAACTGACTGCCCTGTTTCCGGGATAAATAACTGCCCTGTTTCCAGGGTAACTGACTGCCCTGTTTCCGGGATAACTGACTGCCCTGTTTCCAGGGTACTTGACTGCCCAGTTTCCAGGGTAACTGACTGCCCTGTTTCCGGGGTAACTGACTGCCCTGTTTCCAGGGTAACTGACTGCCCAGTTTCCAGAGTAACTGAATACCCTGTTTCCGGGGTAACTGACTGCCCTGTTTCCGGGATAACTGACTGCCCTGTTTCCAGGGTAACTGACTGCCCTGTTTCCGGGGTAACTGACTGCCCTGTTTCTAGGGTAACTGATCACCCTGTTTCCGGGATAACTGACTGCCCCGTTTCCGGGATCACTGACTGCCCTTTTTCCAGGGTAACTGACTGCCCTGTTTCCGGGGTAACTGACCGCCCTGTTTCCAGGATAACTGATCACCCTGTTTCCGGGGTAACTGACCACCCTGTTTCCAGGGTCACTGACCACCCTGTTTCCAGGATAACTGACTCCCCTGTTTCCAGGGTAACTGACTGCCCTGTTTCCAGGATAACTGACCTACCTATTTCCAGGGTAACTGACTGCCCAGTTTCCGGGGTAACTGACTGCCCTGTTTCCTGGGTAACTGACTGCCCTGCTTCCGGGGTAAATGACTGCCCTGTTTCCAGGTTAACTGACTGCCCAGTTTCCAGGGTAACTGATCACCCTTTTTCCGGGATAACTGACGGCCCTGTTTCAGGGATAAGTGAATGCCCTGTTTCCAGGGTAACTGATCACCCTGTTTCCAGGATAACTGACTCCCCGGTTTCCATAGTAACTGACTGCCCAGTTTTCAGGGTAACTGACTGCCCTGTTTGCGGGGTAACTGACTGCCCAGTTTCCAGGGTAACTGATTGCCCAGTTCCAAGGGTAACTGATCACCCTGTTTCCAGGGTAACTGACTGCCCTGTTTCCGGGGTAACTGACTGCCCTGTTTCCAGGGTAACTGACTGCCCTGTTTCCGGGATAAATGACTGCCCTGTTTCCGGGATAACTGACTGCCCTGTTTCCAGGGTAACTGACTGCTCTGTTTCCAGGGTAACTGACAGCCCACCTTCCAGTGCAACTGATCACCCTGTTTCCAGGATAACTGACTGCCCTATTTCCAGGGGAACTGACTGCCCTGTTTCCGGGGTAAATGATCACCCTGTTTCTGGGGTAACTGAGTGCCCTGTTTCCGGGGTAACTGACCGTCCTGTTTCCAGGATAACTGATCACCCTGTTTCCAGGGTAACTGACCATCCTGTTTCCAGGGTAACTGACTGCCCAGTTTCCAGGGTAAATGACTGCCCTGTTTCCGGGGTAACAGATCTCCCTGTTTCCGGGATAAATGACTGCCCTGTTTCCGGGATAACTGACTGCCCTGTTTCCAGGGTAACTGACTGCCCTGTTTCCAGGGGAACTGACTGCCCTGTTTCCGGGGTAAATGATCACCCTGTTTCTGGGGTAACTGAGTGCCCTGTTTCCGGGGTAACTGACCGTCCTGTTTCCAGGATAACTGATCACCCTGTTTCCAGGGTAACTGACCATCCTGTTTCCAGGGTAACTGACTGCCCAGTTTCCAGGGTAAATGACTGCCCTGTTTCCGGGGTAACAGATCTCCCTGTTTCCGGGGTAACTGACTGCCCTGTTTCCAGGATAACTGACCGCCCTGTTTCCGGGATAACTGACTGCCCTGTTTACTGGATAACTGACCGCCCTGTTTACTGGATAACTGACTGCCCTGTTTCCAGGATAACTGACTGCCCTGTTTACTGGATAACTGACCGCCCTGTTTCCAGGTTAACTGACTGCCCTGTTTCCGGGATAACTGACTGCCCTGTTTCCAGGGTAACTGAATGCCCTGTTTCCGGGATAACTGACTGCCCAGTTTCCAGGGTAACTGACTGCCCTGTATCCGGGGTAACTGACTGCCCTGTTTCCAGGGTAACTGACTGCCCAGTTTCCAGAGTAACTGAATACCCTGTTTCCAGGGTAACTGACTGCCCTGTTTCCGGGATAACTGACTGCCCTGTTTCCAGGGTAACTGACTGCCCTGTTTCCGGGGGAACTGACTGCCCTGTTTCCAGGGTAACTGATCACCCTGTTTCCGGGATAACTGACTGCCCTGTTTCCGGGATAACTGACTGCCCTGTTTCCAGGGTAACTGACTGCCCTGTTTCCAGGGCAACGGATCACCATGTTTCCTGGGTAACTGACTGCACTGTTTCCAGGGCAAGTGACCGCCCTGTTTCCGGGGTAACAGACTGCCCAGTTTCCAGGGTAACTGTTCACCCTGTTTCCGGGGTAACGGATCACCCTGTTTCCGGGGTAAATGACGGCCCTGTTTCCAGGGTAACTGACCGCCCTGTTTCAGGGATAACTGTGTGCCCTGTTTCCAGGGTAAAAAACTGCCCTGTTTCCGGGGTAACTGACCGCCCGGTTTCCAGGATAACTGATCACCCTGTTTCCGGGGTAACTGACTGCCCAGTTTCCAGCGTAACTGACTGCCCTGTTGCAAGGGTAACTGACTGCCCTGTTTCCGGGGTAACTGACTGCCCAGTTTCCAGGGTAACTGACTGCCCTGTTTCCGGGGTAACTGACTGCCCAGTTTCCAGGGTAACTGATCACCCTGTTTCCGGGATAACTGACTACCCTGTTTACAGGGTAACTGACTGCCCAGTTTCCAGGGAAACTGACTGCCCTGTTTCCGGGGTAACTGACTGCCCAGTTTCCAGGGTAACTGATCAGCCCGTTTCCGGGATAACTGACTGCCCTATTTCCGGGATAACTGACTGCCCTGTTTCCAGGGTAACTGACTGCCCTGTTTCCGGGGTAACTGATTGCCCTGTTTCCAGCGTAACTGATCACCCTGTTTCCGGGATAACTGACTGCCCTGTTACCAGGGTAACTGACTGCCCTGTTTCCAGGGTAACTGACCGCCCTGTTTCTGGGGTAACTGAGTGCCCTGTTTCCAGGGTAACTGACCGCCCTGTTTCCAGGATAACTGATCACCCTGTTTCCAGGGTAACTGACCATCCTGTTTCCAGGGTAACTGACTGCCCAGTTTCCAGGGTAAATGACTGCCCTGTTTCCGGGTAACAGATCTCCCTGTTTCCGGGGTAACAGACCGCCCTGTTTCCAGGATAACTGACCGCCCCATTTTCCGGGGTAACTGACCGCCCTGTTTCCAGGATAACTGACTGCCCTGTTTCCGGGATAACTGACTGCCCTGTTTACTGGATAACTGACCGCCCTGTTTCCAGGTTAACTGACTGCCCTGTTTCCGGGATAAATAACTGCCCTGTTTCCAGGGTAACTGACTGCCCTGTTTCCGGGATAACTGACTGCCCTGTTTCCAGGGTAACTGATAACCCTGTTTCAGGGCTAACTGACTGCCCTGTTTCCAGGGTAATTGACTGCCCAGTTTCCAGGGTAACTGACTGCCCTGTTTCCGGGGTAACTGACTGCCCTGTTTCCAGGGTAACTGACTGCCCAGTTTCCAGAGTAACTGAATACCCTGTTTCCAGGGTAACTGACTGCCCTGTTTCCGGGATAACTGACTGCCCTGTTTCCAGGGTAACTGACTGCCCTGTTTCCGGGGTAACTGACTGCCCTGTTTCCAGGGTAACTGATCACCCTGTTTCCGGGATAACTGACTGCCCTGTTTCCGGGATCACTGACTGCCCTTTTTCCAGGGTAACTGACTGCCCTGTTTCCGGGGTAACTGACTTCCCTGTTTCCAGGCTAACTGACTGCCCAGTTTCCAGGATAACTGATCACCCTGTTTCCGGGGTAACTGACTGCCCTGTTTCCGGGATAACTGACCGCCCTGTTTCCAGGATAACTGATCACCCTTTTTCCGGGGTAACTGACCACCCTGTTTCCAGGGTCACTGACCACCCTGTTTCCAGGATAACTGACTCCCCTGTTTCCAGGTTAACTGACTGCCCTGTTTCCGGGGTAACTGACCGCCCTGTTTCCAGGATAACTGACCTACCTATTTCCAGGGTAACTGACTGCCCAGTTTTCGGGGTAACTGACTGCCCTGTTTCCTGGGTAACTGACTGCCCTGCTTCCGGGGTAAATGACTGCCCTGTTTCCAGTTTAACTGACTGCCCAGTTTCCAGGGTAACTGATCACCCTTTTTCCGGGATAACTGACGGCCCTGTTTCAGGGATAAGTGAATGCCCTGTTTCCAGGGTAACTGATCACCCTGTTTCCAGGATAACTGACTCCCCGGTTTCCATGGTAACTGACTGCCCAGTTTTCAGGGTAACTGACTGCCCTGTTTGCGGGGTAACTGACTGCTCAGTTTCCAGGGGAACTGATTGCCCAGTTACAAGGGTAACTGATCACCCTGTTTCCGGGATAACTGACTGCCCTGTTTCCGGGAGAAATGACTGCCCTGTTTCCAGGGGAACTGACTGCCCTGTTTCCGGGGTAACTGACTGCCCTGTTTCCAGGGTAACTGATCAGCTTGTTTCCGGGATAAATGACTGCCCTGTTTCCGGGATAACTGACTGCCCTGTTTCCAGGGTAACTGACTGCCCTGTTTCCGGGGTAACTGACTGCCCTGTTTCCAGGCTAACTGACTGCCCTGTTTCCAGGATAACTGATCACCCTGTTTCCGGGGTAAATGACTGCCCTGTTTCCGGGGTAACTGACCGCCCTGTTTCCAGGATAACTGATCACCCTGTTTCCGGGATAAATGACTGCCCTGTTTCCAGGGTAACTGACTGCCCTGTTTCCGGGGTAACTGATTGCCCTGTTTCCAGCGTAACTGATCACCCTGTTTCCGGGATAACTGACTGCCCTGTTTCCAGGGTAACTGACTGCCCTGTTTCCAGGGTAACTGACCGCCCTGTTTCTGGGGTAACTGAGTGCCCTGTTTCCAGGGTAACTGACCGCCCTATTTCCAGGATAACTGATCACCCTGTTTCCAGGGTAACTGACCATCCTGTTTCCAGGGTAACTGACTGCCCAGTTTCCAGGGTAAATGACTGCCCTGTTTCCGGGTAACAGATCTCCCTGTTTCCGGGGTAACAGACCGCCCTGTTTCCAGGATAACTGACCGCCCCATTTTCCGGGGTAACTGACCGCCCTGTTTCCAGGATAACTGACTGCCCTGTTTCCGGGATAACTGACTGCCCTGTTTACTGGATAACTGACCGCCCTGTTTCCAGGTTAACTGACTGCCCTGTTTCCGGGATAAATAACTGCCCTGTTTCCAGGGTAACTGACTGCCCTGTTTCCGGGATAACTGACTGCCCTGTTTCCAGGGTAACTGATAACCCTGTTTCAGGGCTAACTGACTGCCCTGTTTCCAGGGTAATTGACTGCCCAGTTTCCAGGGTAACTGACTGCCCTGTTTCCGGGGTAACTGACTGCCCTGTTTCCAGGGTAACTGACTGCCCAGTTTCCAGAGTAACTGAATACCCTGTTTCCAGGGTAACTGACTGCCCTGTTTCCGGGATAACTGACTGCCCTGTTTCCAGGGTAACTGACTGCCCTGTTTCCGGGGTAACTGACTGCCCTGTTTCCAGGGTAACTGATCACCCTGTTTCCGGGATAACTGACTGCCCTGTTTCCGGGATCACTGACTGCCCTGTTTCCAGGCTAACTGACTGCCCAGTTTCCAGGATAACTGATCACCCAGTTTCCGGGGTAACTGACTGCCCTGTTTCCGGGATAACTGACCGCCCTGTTTCCAGGATAACTGATCACCCTTTTTCCGGGGTAACTGACCACCCTGTTTCCAGGGTCACTGACCACCCTGTTTCCAGGATAACTGACTCCCCTGTTTCCAGGGTAACTGACTGCCCTGTTTCCGGGGTAACTGACCGCCCTGTTTCCAGGATAACTGACCTACCTATTTCCAGGGTAACTGACTGCCCAGTTTCCGGGGTAACTGACTGCCCTGTTTCCTGGGTAACTGACTGCCCTGCTTCCGGGGTAAATGACTGCCCTGTTTCCAGTTTAACTGACTGCCCAGTTTCCAGGGTAACTGATCACCCTTTTTCCGGGATAACTGACGGCCCTGTTTCAGGGATAAGTGAATGCCCTGTTTCCAGGGTAACTGATCACCCTGTTTCCAGGATAACTGACTCACCGGTTTCCATGGTAACTGACTGCCCAGTTTTCAGGGTAACTGACTGCCCTGTTTGCGGGGTAACTGACTGCCCAGTTTCCAGGGTAACTGATTGCCCAGTTACAAGGGTAACTGATCACCCTGTTTCCGGGATAACTGACTGCCCTGTTTCCGGGAGAAATGACTGCCCTGTTTCCAGGGGAACTGACTGCCCTGTTTCCGGGGTAACTGACTGCCCTGTTTCCAGGGTAACTGATCACCCTGTTTCCGGGCTAAATGACTGCCCTGTTTCCGGGATAACTGACTGCCCTGTTTCCAGGGTAACTGACTGCCCTGTTTCCGGGGTAACTGACTGCCCTGTTTCCAGGCTAACTGACTGCCCTGTTTCCAGGATAACTGATCACCCTGTTTCCGGGGTAAATGACTGCCCTGTTTCCGGGGTAACTGACCGCCCTGTTTCCAGGATAACTGATCACCCTGTTTCCGGGGTAACTGACTGCCCTGTTTCCAGGCTAACTGACTGCCCTGTTTCCAGGATAACTGATCACCCTGTTTCCGGGGTAACTGACTGCCCTGTTTCCGGGGTAACTGACCGCCCTGTTTCCAGGATAACTGATCACCCTGTTTCCGGGGTAACTGACCACCCTGTTTCCAGGGTCACTGACCACCCTGTTTCCAGGATAACTGACTCCCCTGTTTCCAGCGTAACTGATCACCCTGTTTCCAGGATAACTGACCTACCTATTTCCGGGGTAACTGACCGCCCTGTTTCGAGGATAACTGACTGCCCTGTTTCCAGGTTAACTGACTGCCCTGTTTCCAGGGTAACTGACTGCCCTGTTTCCAGGGGAACTGACTGCCCTGTTTCCGGGGTAAATGCTCACCCTGTTTCCGGGTAACTGACTAACCAGTTTCCAGGGTGACTGACTGCCCTGTTTCCAGGGTAACTGACTGCCCAGTTTCCGGGGTAACTGACTGCCCTGTTTCCAGGGTAACTGACTGCCCAGTTTCCAGGGTAACTGATCACCCTGTTTCCGGGAAAACTGACTGTCCTGTTTCCGGGAGAAATGACTGCCCTGTTTCCAGGGTAACTGACTGCCCTGTTTCCGGGGTAACTGACTGCCCTGTTTCCAGGGTAACTGATCACCCTGTTTCCGGGATAAATGACTGCCCTGTTTCCGGGATAACTGACTGCCCTGTTTCCAGGGTAACTGACTGCCCTGTTTCCGGGGTAACTGACTGCCCTGTTTCCAGGCTAACTGACTGCCCTGTTTCCAGGATAACTGATCACCCTGTTTCCGGGGTAAATGACTGCCCTGTTTCCAGGGTAACTGACCGCCCTGTTTCAGGGATAACTGTGAGCCCTATTTCCAGGGTAAAAAACTGCCCTGTTTCCAGGGTAACTGACCGCCCTGTTTCCAGTATAACTGATCACCCTGTTTCCGGAGTAACTGAGTAATCTGTTTCCAGGGTTACTGACTGCCCAGTTTCCGGGGTAACTGACTGCCCAGTTTCCAGCGTAACTGACTGCCCTGTTTCCAGGGTAACTGACTGCCCAGTTTCCAGGGTAACTGACTGCCCTGTTTCCGGGGTAACTGATCACCCTGTTTCCGGGATAACTGAATACCCTGTTTCCAGGGCAACTGACTGCCCAGTTTCCAGGGTAACTGATCACCCTGTTTCTGGGATAACTGACGGCCCTGTTTCCAGGGCAACTGACTGCCCAGTTTCCAGGGTAACTGACTGCCCTGTTTCCAGGGCAAGTGACCGCCCTGTTTCCGGAGTAACAGACTGCCCAGTTTCCAGGGTAACTGTTCACCCTGTTTCCGGGGTATGGATCACCCTGTTTCCGGGGTAAATGACGGCCCTGTTTCCAGGGTAACTGACCGCCCTGTTTCAGGGATAACTGTGTGCCCTGTTTCCAGGGTAAAAAACTGCCCTGTTTCCGGGGTAACTGACCGCCCTGTTTCCAGGATAACTGATCACCCTGTTTCCGGGGTAACTGACTGCCCAGTTTCCAGCGTAACTGACTGCCCTGTTTCCAGGGTAACTGACTGCCCTGTTTCCGGGGTAACTGACTGCCCAGTTTCCAGGGTAACTGATCACCCTGTTTCCGGGATAACTGACTACCCTGTTTCCAAGGTAACTGACTGCCCAGATTCCAGGGAAACTGACTGCCCTGTTTCCGGGGTAACTGACTGCCCAGGTTCCAGGGTAACTGCTCAGCCCGTTTCCGGGATAACTGACTGCCCTGTTTCCGGGATAACTGATCACCCTGTTTCCGGGGTAACTGATTGCCCTGTTTCTAGCGTAACTGATCACCCTGTTTCCGGGATAACTGACTGCCCTGTTTCCGGGATAACTGACTGCCCTGTTTGCAGGGTAACTGACTGCCCTGTTTCCGGGGTAACTGACTGCCCTGTTTCCAGGGTAACTGATCACCCTGTTTCCGGGGTAACTGATTGCCCAGTTTCCAGGGTAACTGACTGCCCTGTTTCCAGGATAACTGATCACTCTGTTTCTGGGGTAACTGACCACCCTGTGTCCGGGGTAACTGACTAATCTGTTTCCAGGGTTACTGACCGCCCTGTTTCTGGGGTAACTGAGTGCCCTGTTTCCGGGGTAACTGACCGCCCTGTTTCCAGGATAACTGATCACCCTGTTTCCAGGGTAACTGACCATCCTGTTTCCAGGGTAACTGACTGCCCAGTTTCCAGGGTAAATGACTGCCCTGTTTCCGGGGTAACAGATCTCCCTGTTTCCGGGGTAACAGACCACCCTGTTTCCAGGATAACTGACTGCCCTGTGTCCGGGATAACTGACTGCCCTGTTTACTGGATAACTGACCGCCCTGTTTCCAGGTTAACTGACTGCCCTGTTTCCAGGATAACTGACTGCCCTGTTTCCAGGGTAACTGACTGCCCTGTTTCCGGGATAACTGACTGCCCTGTTTCCAGGGTAACTGATAACCCTGTTTCCGGGCTAACTGAATGCCCTGTTTCCAGGGTAATTGTCTGCCCAGTTTCCAGGGTAACTGACTGCCCTGTATCCGGGGTAACTGACTGCCCTGTTTCCAGGGTAACTGACTGCCCAGTTTCCAGAGTAACTGAATACCCTGTTTCCAGGGTAACTGACTGCCCTGTTTCCGGGATAACTGACTGCCCTGTTTCCAGGGTAACTGACTGCCCTGTTTCCGGGGGAACTGACTGCCTTGTTTCCAGGGTAACTGATCACCCTGTTTCCGGGATAACTGACTGCCCTGTTTCCGGGATAACTGACTGCCCTGTTTCCAGGGTAACTGACTGCCCTGTTTCCAGGGCAACGGATCACCATGTTTCCTGGGTAACTGACTGCACTGTTTCCAGGGCAATTGACCGCCCTGTTTCCGGGGTAACAGACTGCCCAGTTTCCAGGTTAACTGTTCACCCTGTTTCCGGGGTAACGGATCACCCTGTTTCCGGGGTAAATGACGGCCCTGTTTCCAGGGTAACTGACCGCCCTGTTTCAGGGATAACTGTGTGCCCTGTTTCCAGGGTAAAAAACTGCCCTGTTTCCGGGGTAACTGACCACCCTGTTTCCAGGATAACTGATCACCCTGTTTCCGGGGTAACTGACTGCCCAGTTTCCAGCGTAACTGACTGCCCTGTTTCCAGGGTAACTGACTGCCCTGTTTCCGGGGTAACTGACTGCCCAGTTTCCAGGGTAACTGACTGCCCTGTTTCCGGGGTAACTGACTGCCCAGTTTCCAGGGTAACTGATCACCCTGTTTCCGGGATAACTGAAACCCTGTTTCCAGGGTTACTGACTGCCCAGTTTCCAGCGAAACTGACTGCCCTGTTTCCGGGGTAACTGACTGCCCAGTTTCCAGGGTAACTGATCAGCCCGTTTCCGGGATAACTGACTGCCCTATTTCCGGGATAACTGACTGCCCTGTTTCCAGGGTAACTGACTGCCCTATTTCCGGGATAACTGACTGCCCTGTTTCCGGGGTAACTGACTGCCCTGTTTCCAGGGTAACTGACCGCCCTGTTTCTGGGGTAACTGAGTGCCCTGTTTCCGGGTTAACTGACCGCCCTGTTTCCAGGATAACTGATCACCCTGTTTCCAGGGTAACTGACCATCCTGTTTCCAGGGTAACTGACTGCCCAGTTTCCAGGGTAAATGACTGCCCTGTTTCCGGGTAACAGATCTCCCTGTTTCCGGGGTAACAGACCGCCCTGTTTCCAGGATAACAGACCGCCCCATTTTCCGGGGTAACTGACCGCCCTGTTTCCAGGATAACTGACTGCCCTGTTTCCGGGACAACTGACTGCCCTGTTTACTGGATAACTGACCGCCCTGTTTCCAGGTTAACTGACTGCCCTGTTTCCGGGATAAATAACTACCCTGTTTCCAGGGTAACTGACTGCCCTGTTTCCGGGATAACTGACTGCCCTGTTTCCAGGGTAATTGACTGCCCAGTTTCTAGGGTAACTGACTGCCCTGTTTCCGGGGTAACTGACTGCCCTGTTTCCAGGGTAACTGACTGCCCAGTTTCCAGAGTAACTGAATACCCTGTTTCCAGGGTAACTGACTGCCCTGTTTCCGGGATAACTGACTGCCCTGTTTCCAGGGTAACTGACTGCCCTGTTTCCGGGGTAACTGACTGCCCTGTTTCCAGGGTAACTGATCACCCTGTTTCCGGGATAACTGACCGCCCTGTTTCCGGGATAACTGACTGCCCTTTTTCCAGGGTAACTGACTGCCCTGTTTCCGGGGTAACTGACTGCCCTGTTTCCAGGCTAACTGACTGCCCTGTTTCCAGGATAACTGATCACCCTGTTTCCGGGGTAACTGACCACCCTGTTACCAGGGTCACTGACCACCCTGTTTCCAGGATAACTGACTCCCCTGTTTCCAGGGTAACTGACTGCCCTGTTTCCGGGGTAACTGACCGCCCTGTTTCCAGGATAACTGACCTACCTATTTCCAGTGTAACTGACTGCCCAGTTTCCGGGGTAACTGACTGCCCTGCTTCCTGGGTAACTGACTGCCCTGCTTTCGGGGTAAATGACTGCCCTGTTTCCAGGTTAACTGACTGCCCAGTTTCCAGGGTAACTGATCACCCTTTTTCCGGGATAACTGACGGCCCTGTTTCAGGGATAAGTGAATGCCCTGTTTCCAGGGTAACTGATCACCCTGTTTCCAGGATAACTGACTCCCCGGTTTCCATGGTAACTGACTGCCCAGTTTCCAGGGTAACTGACTGCCCTGTTTGCGGGGTAACTGACTGCCCAGTTTCCAGAGTAACTGATTGCCCAGTTACAAGGGTAACTGATCACCCTGTTTCCGGGATAACTGACTGCCCTGTTTCCGGGAGAAATGACTGCCCTGTTTCCAGGGTAACTGACTGCCCTGTTTCCGGGGTAACTGACTGCCCTGTTTCCAGGGTAACTGATCACCCTGTTTCCGGGATAAATGACTGCCCTGTTTCCGGGATAACTGACTGCCCTGTTTCCAGGGTAACTGACTGCCCTGTTTCCGGGGTAACTGACTGCCCTGTTTCCAGGCTAACTGACTGCCCTGTTTCCAGGATAACTGATCACCCTGTTTCCGGGGTAAATGACTGCCCTGTTTCCGGGGTAACTGACCGCCCTGTTTCCAGGATAACTGATCAACCTGTTTCCGGGGTAACTGACTGCCCTGTTTCCAGGCTAACTGACTGCCCTGTTTCCAGGATAAATGATCACCCTGTTTCCGGGGTAACTGACTGCCCTTTTTCCGGGGTAACTGACCGCCCAGTTTCCAGGGTCACTGACCACGCTGTTTCCAGGATAACTGACTCCCCTGTTTCCAGCGTATCTGATCACCCTGTTTCCAGGATAACTGACCTACCTATTTCCGGGGTAACTGACCGCCCTGTTTCCAGGATAACTGACTGCCCTGTTTCCAGGTTAACTGACTGCCCTGTTTCCAGGGTAACTGACTGCCCTGTTTCCAGGGGAACTGACTGCCCTGTTTCCGGGGTAAATGATCACCCTGTTTCCGGGGTAACTGACTAACCAGTTTCCAGGGTGACTGACTGCCCTGTTTCCAGGGTAACTGACTGCCCTGTTTCCGGGGTAACTGACTGCCCTGTTTCCAGGGTAACTGACTGCCCTGTTTCCGGGAGAAATGACTGCCCTGTTTCCAGGGTAACTGACTGCCCTGTTTCCGGGGTAACTGACTGCCCTGTTTCCAGGGTAACTGATCACCCTGTTTCCGGGATAAATGACTGCCCTGTTTCCGGGATAACTGACTGCCCTGTTTCCAGGGTAACTGACTGCCCTGTTTCCGGGGAAACTGACTGCCCTCTTTCCAGGATAACTGATCACCCTGTTTCCGGGGTAACTGACTGCCCCGTTTCCGGGGTAACTGACCGCCCTGTTTCCAGGATAACTGACCACCCTGTTTCCAGGGTCACTGACCACCCTGTTTCCAGGATAACTGAAAGCCCTGTTTCCAGGGTAACTGATCTCCCTGTTTCCGGGGTAACTGATCACCCTGTTTCCGGGTAACTGACTGCCCTTTTTCCAGGTTAACTGATCTCCCTGTTTCCAGGGTAACTGATCACCCTGTTTCCGGGGTAACTGACTGCCCTGTTTCCAGGGTAACTGACTGCCCTGTTTCCGGGGTAACTGACTGCCCTGTTTCCAGGATAACTGATCACTCTGTTTCCGGGGGAACTGACCACCCTGTTTCCGGGGTAACTGACTAATCTGTTTCCAGGGTTACTGACCGCCCTGTTTCTGGGGTAACTGACTGCCCTGTTTCCGGGGTAACTGACCGCCCTGTTTCCAGGATAACTGATCACCCTGTTTCCAGTGTAACTGACAATCCTATTTCCAGGGTAACGGACTGCCCAGTTTCCAGGGTAACTGACTGCCCTGTTTCCGGGGTAACAGATCTCCCTGTTTCCGGGGTAACTGACCGCCCTGTTTCCAGGATAACTGACCGCCCAATTTCCGGGGTAAGTGACCGCTCTGCTTCCAGGATAACTGACTGCCCTGTTTCCGGGATAACTGACTGCCCTGTTTAATGGATAACTGACTGCCCTGTTTCCAGGTTAACTGACTGCCCTGTTTCCGGGATAACTGACTGCCCTGTTTCCAGGTTAACTGACTGCCCTGTTTCCGGGATAACTGACTGCCCTGTTTCCAGGGTAACTGATAACCCTGTTTCCAGGATAACTGACTGCCCTGTTTCCAGGGTATTTGACTGCTCTGTTTCCAGGGTAACTGACTGCCCTGTTTCCGGGGTAACTGACTGCCCTGTTTCCAGGGTAACTGACTGCCCAGTTTCCAGAGTAACTGAATACCCTGTTTCCAGGGTAACTGACTGCCCTGTTTCCGGGATAACTGACTGCCCTGTTTCTGGGGTAACTGATGCCCTGTTTCCGGGATAACTGACTGCCCTGTTTCCAGGGTAACTGACTGCCCTGTTTCCGGGGTAACTGACTGCCCTGTTTCCGGGATAACTGACTGCCCTCTTTCCAGGAGAACTGATCACCCTGTTTCCGGGATAACTGACTGCCCTGTTTCCGGGGTAACTGACCGCCCTGTTTCCAGGACAACTGATCACCCTGTTTCCGGGGTAACTGACAACCCTGTTTCCAGGATAACTGACCACCCTGTTTCCAGGATAACTGACCACCCTGTTTCCAGGGGAACTGACTGCCCTGTTTCCGGGGTAACTGACCGCCCTGTTTCCAGGAAAACTGACCTACCTATTTCCGGGGTAACTGACCGCCCTGTTTCCAGGATAACTGACTGCCCTGTTTCCAGGTTAACTGACTGCCCTGTTTCCAGGGTAACAGACTGCCCTGTTTCCGGGGTAAATGATCACCCTGTTTCCGGGGTAACTGACTAACCAGTTTCCAGGGTGACTGACTGCTCTGTTTCCAGGGTAACTGACTGCCCACTTTCCGGGGTAACTGACTGCCCTGTTTCCTGGGTAATTGACTGCCCTGCTTCCGGGGTAACTGACTGCCCTGTTTCCAGGTTAACTGACTGCCCAGTTTCCAGGGTAACTGATCACCCTTTTTCCGGGATAACTGACTGCCCTGTTTCCGGGATAACTGACTGCCCTGTTTCCAGGGTAACTGATCACCCTGTTTCCGGGGTAACTGACTGCCCTGTTTCCAGGCTAACTGACTGCCCTATTTCCAGGATAACTGATCACCCTGTTTCCGGGGTAACTGACTGCCCTGTTTCCGGGGTAACTGACCGACCGCCCTGTTTCCAGGATGACTGATCACCCTGTTTCCGGGGTCACAGACCACCCCGTTTCCAGGATAACTGACTCCCCTGTTTCCAGGGTAACTGACCGCCCTGTTTCCGGGGTCACTTACCACACTGTTTCCAGTGCAACGGATCACCATGTTTCCGGGGTAACTGACTGCCCTGTTTCCAGGGCAACTGACCGCCCTGTTTCCGGGGGAACTGACTGCCCAGTTTCCAGGGTAACTGACTGCCTAGTTTCCAGGGTAACTAACTGCCCTGTTTCCGGGGTAACTAACTGCCCTGTTTCCGGGATAACTGACTGCCCAGTTTCCGGGGTAACTGACTTCCCTGTTTCCAGGGTAACTGACTGCCCAGTTTCCATGGTAACTGACTGCCCTGTTTCCGGGGTAACTGATCACCCTGTTTCCGGGGTAACTGACTGCCCAGTTTCCAGGGTGACTGACTGCCCTGTTTCCAGGGTAACTGACTGCCCAGTTTCCGGGGTAACTGACTGCCCTGTTTCCAGGGTAACTGATCACCCTGTTTCCGGGATAACTGACTGCCCTGTTTCCGGGATAACTGACTGCCCTGTTTCCAGGGTAACTGACATACCCTGTTTCCGGGGTAACTGACAGCCCTATTTCCAGGCTAACTGACTGCCCTGTTTCCAGGATAACTGATCACCCTGTTTCCGGGGTAACTGACTGCCCTGTTTCCGGGGTAACTGACCGCCCTGTTTCCAGGGTCACTGACCACCCTGTTTCCAGGATAACTGAAAGCCCTGTTTCCAGGGTAACTGATCTCCCTGTTTCCGGGGTAACTGATCACCCTGTTTCCGGGTAACTGACTGCCCTGTTTCCGGGGTAACTGACTGCCCTGTTTCCAGGGTAACTGATCTCCCTGTTTCCAGTGCAACGGATCACCATGTTTCCAGGTTAACTGACTGCCCTGTTTCCAGGGCAACTAACTGCCCTGTTTCCGGGGGAACTGACTGCCCAGTTTCCAGGGTAACTGACTGCCCAGTTTCCAGGGTAACTATCTGCCCTGTTTCCGGGGTAACTGACTGCCCAGTTTCCAGGGTAACTGACTGCCCTGTTTCCAGGGTAACTGACAGCCCACCTTCCAGTGTAACTGATCACCCTGTTTCCAGGATAATTGACTGCCCTGTTTCCAGGGTAACTGACCGCCCTGTTTCCAGGGTAACTGACTGCCCAGTTTCCAGGGTAAATTATCACCCTGTTTCCGGGATAACTAACTGCCCTGTTTCCAGGATAACTGACTGCCCTGTTTCCGGGGTAACTGACTGCCCAGTTTCCGGGGTAACTGACTTCCCTGTTTCCAGGGTAACTGACTGCCCTGTTTCCGGGATAACTGACTGCCCTGTTTCCAGGGTAACTGATAACCCTGTTCCCGGGATAACTGACTGCCCTGTTTCCAGGGTCACTGACTGCCCAGTTTCCAGAGTAACTGAATAACCTGTTGCCAGGGTAACAGATCACCCTGTTTCCGGGATAACTGACTGCCCTGTTTCCAAGATAATTGACTGCCCTCTTTCCAGGGTAACTGACTGCCCTGTTTCCGTGGTAACTAACTGCCCTGTTTCCAGGCTAACTGACTGCCCTGTTTCCAGGATAACTGATCACCCTGTTTCCGGGGTAACTGACTGCCCTGTTTCCGGGGTAACTGACCGCCCTGTTTCCAGGATAACTGATCACCCTGTTTCCGGGGTAACTGACCACCCTGTTTCCAGGGTCACTGACCACCCTGTTTCCAGGATAACTGACTCCCCTGTTTCCAGGGTAACTGACTGCCCTGTTTCCGGGGTAACTGATCTCCCTGTTTCCGGGGTTACTGACCGCCCTGTTTCCAGGATAACTGACTGCCCTGTTTCCAGGGGAACTGACTGCCCTGTTTCCGGGGTAACAGATCACCCTGTTTACGGGTTAACTGACTAACCAGTTTCCAGGGTGACTGAGTGCCCTGTTTCCAGGGTAACTGACTGCCCAGTTTCCGGGGTAACTGACTGTCCTGTTTCCTGGGTAACTGACTGCCCTGCTTCCGGGGTAACTGACTGCCCTGTTTCCCGGGTAACTGACTGCCCAGTTTCCAGGGTAACTGATCACCCTTTTTCCGGGATAACTGACTGCCCTGTTTCCGGGATAACTGACTGCCCTGTTTCCAGGGTAACTGATCACCCTGTTTCCGGGATAACTGACTCCCCTGTTTCCGGGGTAACTGACTGCCCTGTTTCCAGGGTAACTGACTGCCCTGTTTCCGGGGTAACTGACTGCCCTGTTTCCAGGGTAACTGACTGCCCAGTTTCCAGGGTAACTGATCACCCTGTTTCCGGGATAACTGACTGCACTTTTTCCGGGAGAAATGACTGCCCTGTTGCCAGGGTAACTGACTGCCCTGTTTCCGGGGTAACTGACTGCCCTGTTTCCGGGGTAACTGATCTCCCTCTTTCCGGGATAACTGACCGCCCTGTTTCCAGGATAACTGACCTACCTATTTCCGGGGTAACTGACCTCCCTGTTTCCAGGATAAGTGACTGCCCTGTTTCCAGGTTAACTGACTGCCCTGTTGCCAGGGTAACTGACTGCCCTGTTTCCAGGGGAACTGACTGCCCTGTTTCCGGGGTAACTGATCACACTGTTTCCAGGGTGACTGACTGCCCTGTTTCCAGGGTAACTGACTGCCCAGTTTCCGGGGTAACTGACTGCCCTGTTTCCAGGGTAACTGACTGCCCTGCTTCCGGGGTAACTGACTGCCCTGTTTCCAGGCTAACTGACTGCCCTGTTTCCAGGATAACTGATCACCCTGTTTCCGGGGTAACTGACTGCCCTGTTTCCGGGGTAACTGACCGCCCTGTTTCCAGGCTAACTGATCACCCTGTTTCCGGGGTAACTGACCACCCTGTTTCCAGGGTCACTGACCACCCTGTTTCCAGGATAACTGAAAGCCCTGTTTCCAGGGTAACTGATCTCCCCGTTTCCGGGTAGCTGAATGCCCTGTTTCCAGGGTAACTGATCTCCCTGTTTCCAGGGTAACTGATCACCCTGTTTCCGGGGTAACTGACTGCCCTGTTTCCAGGGTAACTGACTGCCCTGTTTCCGGGGTAACTGACTGCCCTGTTTCCAGGATAACTGATCACTCTGTTTCCGGGGTAACTGTCCACCCTGTTTCCGGGGTAACTGACTAATCTGTTCCCAGGGTTACTGACCGCCCTGTTTCTGGGGTAACTGACTGCCCTGTTTCCGGGGTAACTGACCGCCCTGTTTCCAGGATAACTGATCACCCTGTTTCCAGTGCAACTGACCATCCTGTTTCCAGGGTAACTGACTGCCCAGTTTCCAGGGTAACTGACTGCCCTGTTTCCGGGGTAACAGATGTCCCTGTTTCCGGGGTAACTGACCGCCCTGTTTCCAGGATAACTGACTGCCCTGTTTCCGGGATAACTGACTGCCCTGTTTACTGGATAACTGACCGCCCTGTTTCCGGGATAACTGACTGCCCTGTTTCCAGGGTAACTGATAACCCCGATTCCGGGATAACTGAATGCGCTGTTTCCAGGGTAACTGACTGCCCAGTTTCCAGGGTAACTGACTGCCCTGTTTCGGGGTAACTGACTGCCCTGTTTCCAGGGTAACTGACTGCCCAGTTTCCAGAGTAACTGAACACCCTGTTTCCAGGGTAACTGACTGCCCTGTTTCCGGGATAACTGACTGCCCTGTTTCCAGGGTAACTGACTGCCCTGTTTCCGGGATAACTGACTACCCTGTTTCCGGGATAAATGACTGCCCTGTTTCCAGGGTAACTGACTGCCCTGTTTCCGGGGTAACTGACTGCCCTGTTTCCAGGCTAACTGACGGCCCTGTTTCCAGGATAACTGATCACCCTGTTTCCAGGATAACTGACTCCCCTGTTTCCAGTGTAACTGACTGACCTGTTTCCGGGGTAACTGACCGCCCTGTTTCCAGGATAACTGACCTATCTATTTCCGGGGTAACTGACCGCCCTGTTTCCAGGATAACTGACTGCCCTGTTTCCAGGTTAACTGACTGCCCTGTTTCCAGGGTAACTGACTGCCCTGTTTCCGGGGTAACTGACCGCCCTGTTTCCAGGATAACAGATCACCCTGTTTCCGGAGTAACTGACCATCCTGTTTCCAGGGTCACTGACCACCCTGTTTCCAGGAAAACTGAAAGCCCTGTTTCCAGGGTAACTGACTGCCCTGTTTCCGGGAAAACTGTCTGCCCTGTTTCCTGGGTAACTGACTGCCCTGCTTCCGGGGTAACTGACTGGCTTGTTTCCAGGGTAACTGACTGCCCAGTTTACAGGGTAACTGATCACCCTTTTTCCGGGATAACTGACTGCCCTGTTTCCGGGATAACTGACTGCCCAGTTTCCAGGGTAACAGACTGCCCTGTTTCCGGGGTAACTGACTGCCCTGTTTCCAGGGTAACTGACTGCCCAGTTTCCAGGGTAACTGATCACCCTGTTTCCGGGAGAACTGACTGCCCTGTTTCCAGTGTAACTGACTGCCCTGCTTCCGGGGTAACTGACTGCCCTGTTTCCAGGGTAACTGATCACCCTGTTTCCGGGATAACTGACTGCCCTGTTTCCGGGATAACTGACTGCCCTGTTTCCAGGGTAACTGACTTACCCTGTTTGCGGGGTAACTGACTGCCCTGTTTCCAGGCTAACTGACTGCCCTGTTTCCAGGATAACTGGTCACCCTGTTTCCGGGGTAACTGACTGCCCTGTTTCCGGGGTAACTGACCGCCCTGTTTCCAGGGTCACTGACCACCCTGTTTCCAGGATAACTGAAAGTGCTGTTTCCAGGGTAACTGATCTCCCTGTTTCCGGGGTAACTGATCACCCTGTTTCCGGGTAATTGACTGCCCTGTTTCCAGGGTAACTGACTGCCCTGCTTCCGGGGTAACTGACTGCCCTGTTTCCAGGCTAACTGACTGCCCTGTTTCCAGGATAACTGATCACCCTGTTTCCGGGGTAACTGACTGCCCTGTTTCCGGGGTAACTGACCGCCCTGTTTCCAGGATAACTGATCACCCTGTTTCCGGGGTAACTGACCACCCTGTTTCCAGGGTCACTGACCACCCTGTTTCCAGGATAACTGAAAGCCCTGTTTCCAGGGTAACTGATCTCCCCGTTTCCGGGTAGCTGAATGCCCTGTTTCCAGGGTAACTGATCTCCCTGTTTCCAGGGTAACTGATCACCCTGTTTCCGGGGTAACTGACTGCCCTGTTTCCAGGGTAACTGACTGCCCTGTTTCCGGGTTAACTGACTGCCCAGTTTCCAGGATAACTGATCACTCTGTTTCCGGGGTAACTGACCACCCTGTTTCCGGCGTAACTGACTAATCTGTTCCCAGGGTTACTGACCGCCCTGTTTCTGGGGTAACTGACTGCCCTGTTTCCGGGGTAACTGACAGCCCTGTTTCCAGGATAACTGATCACCCTGTTTCCAGTGTAACTGACCATCCTGTTTCCAGGGTAACTGACTGCCCAGTTTCCAGGGTAACTGACTGCCCTGTTTCCGGGGTAACAGATGTCCCTGTTTCCGGGGTAACTGACCGCCCTGTTTCCAGGATAACTGACCGCCCTATTTCCGGGATAACTGACTGCCCTGTTTACTGGATAACTGACCGCCCTGTTTCCGGGATAACTGACTGCCCTGTTTCCAGGGTAACTGATAGCCCCGATTCCGGGATAACTGACTGCGCTGTTTCCAGGGTAACTGACTGCCCAGTTTCCAGGGTAACTGACTGCCCTGTTTCCGGGGTAACTGACTGCCCAGTTTCCTGAGTAACTGAACACCCTGTTTCCAGGTAACTGACTGCCCTGTTTCCGGGATAACTGACTGCCCTGTTTCCAGGGTAACTGACTGCCCTGTTTCCGGGATAACTGACTACCCTGTTTCCGGGATAACTGACTGCCCTGTTTCCAGGGTAACTGACTGCCCTGTTTCCGGGGTAACTGACTGCCCTGTTTCCAGGCTAACTGACGGCCCTGTTTCCAGGATAACTGATCACCCTGTTTCCAGGATAACTGACTCCCCTGTTTCCAGTGTAACTGACTGACCTGTTTCCGGGGTAACTGACCGCCCTATTTCCAGGATAACTGACCTATCTATTTCCGGGGTAACTGACCGCCCTGTTTCCAGGATAACTGACTGCCCTGTTTCCAGGTTAACTGACTGCCCTGTTTCCAGGGTAACTGACTGCCCTGTTTCCGGGGTAACTGACCGCCCTGTTTCCAGGATAACTGATCACCCTGTTTCCGGGGTAACTGACCACCCTGTTTCCAGGGTCACTGACCACCCTGTTTCCAGGATAACTGACTCCCCTGTTTCCAGGGTAACTGACTGCCCTGTTTCCGGGGTAACTGATCTCCCTGTTTCCGGGGTTACTGACCGGCCTGTTTCCAGGATAACTGACCTACCTATTTCCAGGTTAACTGACTGCCCTGTTTCCAGGGTAACTGACTGCCCTGTTTCCAGGGGAACTGACTGCCCTGTTTCCGGGGTAACAGATCACCCTGTTTACGGTTTAACTGACTAACCAGTTTCCAGGGTGACTGAGTTACCTGTTTCCAGGGTAACTGACTGCCCAGTTTCCGGGGTAACTGACAGTCCTGTTTCCTGGGTAACTGACTGCCCTGCTTCCGGGGTAACTGACTGCCCTGTTTCCCGGGTAACTGACTGCCCAGTTTCCAGGGTAACTGATCACCCTTTTTCCGGGATAACTGACTGCCCTGTTTCCGGGATAACTGACTGCCCTGTTTCCAGGGTAACTGATCACCCTGTTTCCGGGATAACTGACTCCCCTGTTTGCAGGGTAACTGACTGCCCAGTTTCCAGGGTAACTGACTGCCCTGTTTCCGGGGTAACTGACTGCCCTGTTTCCAGGGTAACTGACTGCCAAGTTTCCAGGGTAACTGATCACCCTGTTTCCGGGATAACTGACTGCACTTTTTCCGGGAGAAATGACTGCCCTGTTGCCAGGGTAACTGACTGCCCTGTTTCCGGGGTAACTGACTGCCCTGTTTCCGGGGTAACTGATCTCCCTCTTTCCGGGATAACTGACCGCCCTGTTTCCAGGATAACTGACCTACCTATTTCCGGGGTAACCGACCTCCCTGTTTCCAGGATAAGTGACTGCCCTGTTTCCAGGTTAACTGACTGCCCTGTTGCCAGGGTAACTGACTGCCCTGTTTCCAGGGGAACTGACTGCCTTGTTTCCGGGGTAACTGATCACACTGTTTCCGGGGTAACTGACTAACCAGTTTCCAGGGTGACTGACTGCCCTGTTTCCAGGGTAACTGACTGCCCAGTTTCCGGGGTAACTGACTGCCCTGTTTCCTGGGTAACTGACTGCCCTGCTTCCGGGGTAACTGACTGCCCTGTTTCCAGGCTAACAGACTGCCCTGTTTCCAGGATAACTGATCACCCTGTTTCCGGGGTAACTGACTGCCCTGTTTCCGGGGTAACTGACCGCCCTGTTTCCAGGATAACTGATCACCCTGTTTCCGGGGTAACTGACCACCCTGTTTCCAGGGTCACTGACCACCCTGTTTCCAGGATAACTGAAAGCCCTGTTTCCAGGGTAACTGATCTCCCCGTTTCCGGGTAGCTGAATGCCCTGTTTCCAGGGTAACTGATCTCCCTGTTTCCAGGGTAACCGATCACCCTGTTTCCGGGGTAACTGACTGCCCTGTTTCCAGGGTAACTGACTGCCCTGTTTCCGGGGTAACTGACTGCCCTGTTTCCAGGATAACTGATCACTCTGTTTCCGGGGTAACTGACCACCCTGTTTCCGGGGTAACTGACTAATCTGTTCCCAGGGTTACTGACCGCCCTGTTTCTGGGGTAACTGACTGCCCTGTTTCCGGGGTAACTGACCGCCCTGTTTCCAGGATAACTGATCACCCTGTTTCCAGTGTAACTGACCATCCTGTTTCCAGGGTAACTGACTGCCCAGTTTCCAGGGTAACTGACTGCCCTGTTTCCGGGGTAACAGATGTCCCTGTTTCCGGGGTAACTGACCGCCCTGTTTCCAGGATAACTGACCGCCCTATTTCCGGGATAACTGACTGCCCTGTTTACTGGATAACTGACCGCCCTGTTTCCGGGATAACTGACTGCCCTGTTTCCAGGGTAAATGATAACCCCGATTCCGGGATAACTTACTGCGCTGTTTCCAGGGTAACTGACTGCCCAGTTTCCAGGGTAACTGACTGTCCTGTTTCCGGGGTAACTGACTGCCCAGTTTCCAGAGTAACTGAACACCCTGTTTCCAGGGTAACTGACTGCCCTGTTTCCGGGATAACTGACTGCCCTGTTTCCAGGGTAACTGACTGCCCTGTTTCCAGGGTAACTGATAACCCCGATTCCGGGATAACTGACTGCGCTGTTTCCAGGGTAACTGACTGCCCAGTTTCCAGGGTAACTGACTGTCCTGTTTCCAGGGTAACTGACTGCCCAGTTTCCAGAGTAACTGAACACCCTGTTTCCAGGGTAACTGACTGCCCTGTTTCCGGGATAACTGACTGCCCTGTTTCCAGGGTAACTGACTGCCCTGTTTCCGGGATAACTGACTACCCTGTTTCCGGGATAACTGACTGCCCTGTTTCCAGGGTAACTGACTGCCCTGTTTCCGGGGTAACTGACTGCCCTGTTCCCAGGCTAACTGACGGCCCTGTTTCCAGGATAACTGATCACCCTGTTTCCAGGATAACTGACTCCCCTGTTTCCAGTGTAACTGACTGACCTGTTTCCGGGGTAACTGACCGCCCTGTTTCCAGGATAACTGACCTATCTATTTCCGGGGTAACTGACCGCCCTGTTTCCAGGATAACTGACTGCCCTGTTTCCAGGTTAACTGACTGCCCTGTTTCCAGGGTAACTGACTGCCCTGTTTCCGGGGTAACTGACCGCCCTGTTTCCAGGATAACAGATCACCCTGTTTCCGGAGTAACTGAACATCCTGTTTCCAGGGTCACTGACCACCCTGTTTCCAGGATAACTGAAAGCCCTGTTTCCAGGGTAACTGACTGCCCTGTTTCCGGGAAAACTGTCTGCCCTGTTTCCTGGGTAACTGACTGCCCTGCATCCGGGGTAACTGACTGGCTTGTTTCCAGGGTAACTGACTGCCCAGTTTCCAGGGTAACTGATCACCCTTTTTCCGGGATAACTGACTGCCCTGTTTCCGGGATAACTGACTGCCCTGTTTCCAGGGTAACTGATCACCCTGTTTCCGGGATAACTGTCTGCCCTGTTTCCGGGATAACTGACTGCCCAGTTTCCAGGGTAACAGACTGCCCTGTTTCCGGGGTAACTGACTGCCCTGTTTCCAGGGTAACTGACTGCCCAGTTTCCAGGGTAACTGATCACCCTGTTTCCGGGAGAAATGACTGCCCTGTTTCCAGGGTAACTGACTGCCCTGCTTCCGGGGTAACTGACTGCCCTGTTTCCAGGGTAACTGATCACCCTGTTTCCGGGATAACTGACTGCCCTGTTTCCGGGATAACTGACTGCCCTGTTTCCAGGGTAACTGACTTACCCTGTTTGCGGGGTAACTGACTGCCCTGTTTTAGGCTAACTGACTGCCCTGTTTCCAGGATAACTGGTCACCCTGTTTCCGGGGTAACTGACTGCCCTGTTTCCGGGGTAACTGACCGCCCTGTTTCCAGGGTCACTGACCACCCTGTTTCCAGGATAACTGAAAGTGCTGTTTCCAGGGTAACTGATCTCCCTGTTTCCGGGGTAACTGATCACCCTGTTTCCGGGTAATTGACTGCCCTGTTTCCAGGGTAACTGACTGCCCTGCTTCCGGGGTAACTGACTGCCCTGTTTCCAGGCTAACTGACCGCCCTGTTTCCAGGATAACTGACCTATCTATTTCCGGGGTAACTGACTGCCCTGTTTCCGGGATAACTGACTGCCCTGTTTCCAGGTTAACTGACTGCCCTGTTTCCAGGGTAACTGACTGCCCTGTTTCCGGGGTAACTGACCGCCCTGTTTCCAGGATAACAGATCAACCTGTTTCCGGAGTAACTGACCATCCTGTTTCCAGGGTCACTGACCACCCTGTTTCCAGGATAACTGAAAGCGCTGTTTCCAGGGTCACTGACTGCCCTGTTTCCGGGAAAACTGTCTGCCCTGTTTCCTGGGTAACTGACTGCCCTGCTTCCGGGGTAACTGACTGGCTTGTTTCCAGGGTAACTGACTGCCCAGTTTCCAGGGTAACTGATCACCCTTTTTCCGGGATAACTGACTGCCCTGTTTCCGGGATAACTGACTGCCCTGTTTCCAGGGTAACTGATCACCCTGTTTCCGGGATAACTGTCTGCCCTGTTTCCGGGATAACTGACTGCCCAGTTTCCAGGGTAACAGACTGCCCTGTTTCCGGGGTAACTGACTGCCCTGTTTCCAGGGTAACTGACTGCCCAGTTTCCAGGGTAACTGATCACCCTGTTTCCGGGAGAAATGACTGCCCTGTTTCCAGGGTAACTGACTGCCCTGCTTCCGGGGTAACTGACTGCCCTGTTTCCAGGGTAACTGATCACCCTGTTTCCGGGATAACTGACTGCCCTGTTTCCGGGATAACTGACTGCCCTGTTTCCAGGATAACTGACCGCCCTATTTCCGGGATAACTGACTGCCCTGTTTACTGGATAACTGACCGCCCTGTTTCCGGGATAACTGACTGCCCTGTTTCCAGGGTAACTGATAACCCCGATTCCGGGATAACTGACTGCGCTGTTTCCAGGGTAACTGACTGCCCAGTTTCCAGGGTAACTGACTGCCCTGTTTCCGGGGTAACTGACTGCCCTGTTTCCAGGGTAACTGACTGCCCAGTTTCCTGAGTAACTGAACACCCTGTTTCCAGGGTAACTGACTGCCCTGTTTCCGGGATAACTGACTGCCCTGTTTCCAGGGTAACTGACTGCCCTGTTTCCGGGATAACTGACTACCCTGTTTCCGGGATAACTGACTGCCCTGTTTCCAGGGTAACTGACTGCCCTGTTTCCGGGGTAACTGACTGCCCTGTTTCCAGGCTAACTGACGGCCCTGTTTCCAGGATAACTGATCACCCTGTTTCCAGGATAACTGACTCCCCTGTTTCCAGTGTAACTGACTGACCTGTTTCCGGGGTAACTGACCGCCCTATTTCCAGGATAACTGACCTATCTATTTCCGGGGTAACTGACCGCCCTGTTTCCAGGATAACTGACTGCCCTGTTTCCAGGTTAACTGACTGCCCTGTTTCCAGGGTAACTGACTGCCCTGTTTCCGGGGTAACTGACCGCCCAGTTTCCAGGATAACTGATCACCCTGTTTCCGGGGTAACTGACCACCCTGTTTCCAGGGTCACTGACCACCCTGTTTCCAGGATAACTGACTCCCCTGTTTCCAGGGTAACTGACTGCCCTGTTTCCGGGGTAACTGATCTCCCTGTTTCCGGGTTTACTGACCGCCCTGTTTCCAGGATAACTGACCTACCTATTACCAGGTTAACTGACTGCCCTGTTTCCAGGGTAACTGACTGCCCTGTTTCCAGGGGAACTGACTGCCCTGTTTCCGGGGTAACAGATCACCCTGTTTACGGGTTAACTGACTAACCAGTTTCCAGGGTGACTGAGTGCCCTGTTTCCAGGGTAACTGACTGCCCAGTTTCCGGGGTAACTGACTGTCCTGTTTCCTGGGTAACTGACTGCCCTGCTTCCGGGGTAACTGACTGCCCTGTTTCCCGGGTAACTGACTGCCCAGTTTCCAGGGTAACAGATCACCCTTTTTCCGGGATAACTGACTGCCCTGTTTCCGGGATAACTGACTGCCCAGTTTCCAGGGTAACTGACTGCCCTGTTTCCGGGGTAACTGACTGCCCTGTTTCCAGGGTAACTGACTGCCCAGTTTCCAGGGTAACTGATCACCCTGTTTCCGGGATAACTGACTGCACTTTTTCCGGGAGAAATGACTGCCCTGTTGCCAGGGTAACTGACTGCCCTGTTTCCGGGGTAACTGACTGCCCTGTTTCCGGGGTAACTGATCTCCCTCTTTCCGGGATAACTGACCGCCCTGTTTCCAGGATAACTGACCTACCAATTTCCGGGGTAACCGACCTCCCTGTTTCCAGGATAAGTGACTGCCCTGTTTCCAGGTTAACTGACTGCCCTGTTGCCAGGGTAACTGACTGCCCTGTTTCCAGGGGAACTGACTGCCCTGTTTCCGGGGTAACTGATCACACTGTTTCCGGGGTAACTGACTAACCAGTTTCCAGGGTGACTGACTGCCCTGTTTCCAGGGTAACTGACTGCCCAGTTTCCGGGGTAACTGACTGCCCTGTTTCCTGGGTAACTGACTGCCCTGCTTCCGGGGTAACTGACTGCCCTGTTTCCAGGCTAACAGACTGCCCTGTTTCCAGGATAACTGATCACCCTGTTTCCGGGGTAACTGACTGCCCTGTTTCCGGGGTAACTGACCGCCCTGTTTCCAGGATAACTGATCACCCTGTTTCCGGGGTAACTGACCACCCTGTTTCCAGAGTCACTGACCACCCTGTTTCCAGGATAACTGAAAGCCCTGTTTCCAGGGTAACTGATCTCCCCGTTTCCGGGTAGCTGAATGCCCTGTTTCCAGGGTAACTGATCTCCCTGTTTCCAGGGTAACTGATCACCCTGTTTCCGGGGTAACTGACTGCCCTGTTTCCAGGGTAACTGACTGCCCTGTTTCCGGGGTAACTGACTGCCCTGTTTCCAGGATAACTGATCACTCTGTTTCCGGGGTAACTGACCACCCTGTTTCCGGGGTAACTGACTAATCTGTTCCCAGGGTTACTGACCGCCCTGTTTCTGGGGTAACTGACTGCCCTGTTTCCGGGGTAACTGACCGCCCTGTTTCCAGGATAACTGATCACCCTGTTTCCAGTGTAACTGACCATCCTGTTTCCAGGGTAACTGACTGCCCAGTTTCCAGGGTAACTGACTGCCCTGTTTCCGGGGTAACAGATGTCCCTGTTTCCGGGGTAACTGACCGCTCTGTTTCCAGGATAACTGACCGCCCTATTTCCGGGATAACTGACTGCCCTGTTTACTGGATAACTGACCGCCCTGTTTCCGGGATAACTGACTGCCCTGTTTCCAGGGTAACTGATAACCCCGATTCCGGGATAACTGACTGCGCTGTTTCCAGGGTAACTGACTGCCCAGTTTCCAGGGTAACTGACTGTCCTGTTTCCGGGGTAACTGACTGCCCTGTTTCCAGGGTAACTGACTGCCCAGTTTCCAGAGTAACTGAACACCCTGTTTCCAGGGTAACTGACTGCCCTGTTTCCGGGATAACTGACTGCCCTGTTTCCAGGGTAACTGACTGCCCTGTTTCCGGGATAACTGACTACCCTGTTTCCGGGATAACTGACTGCCCTGTTTCCAGGGTAACTGACTGCCCTGTTTCCGGGGTAACTGACTGCCCTGTTTCCAGGCTAACTGACGGCCCTGTTTCCAGGATAACTGATCACCCTGTTTCCAGGATAACTGACTCCCCTGTTTCCAGTGTAACTGACTGACCTGTTTCCGGGGTAACTGACCGCCCTGTTTCCAGGATAACTGACCTATCTATTTCCGGGGTAACTGACCGCCCTGTTTCCAGGATAACTGACTGCCCTGTTTCCAGGTTAACTGACTGCCCTGTTTCCAGGGTAACTGACTGCCCTGTTTCCGGGGTAACTGACCGCCCTGTTTCCAGGATAACAGATCACCCTGTTTCCGGAGTAACTGACCATCCTGTTTCCAGGGTCACTGACCACCCTGTTTCCAGGATAACTGAAAGCCCTGTTTCCAGGGTAACTGACTGCCCTGTTTCCGGGAAAACTGTCTGCCCTGTGTCCTGGGTAACTGACTGCCCTGCATCCGGGGTAACTGACTGGCTTGTTTCCAGGGTAACTGACTGCCCAGTTTCCAGGGTAACTGATCACCCTTTTTCCGGGATAACTGACTGCCCTGTATCCGGGATAACTGACTGCCCTGTTTCCAGGCTAACTGATCACCCTGTTTCCGGGATAACTGTCAGCCCTGTTTCCGGGATAACTGACTGCCCAGTTTCCAGGGTAACAGACTGCCCTGTTTCCGGGGTAACTGACTGCCCTGTTTCCAGGGTAACTGACTGCCCAGTTTCCAGGGTAACTGATCACCCTGTTTCCGGGAGAAATGACTGCCCTGTTTCCAGGGTAACTGACTGCCCTGCTTCCGGGGTAACTGACTGCCCTGTTTCCAGGGTAACTGATCACCCTGTTTCCGGGATAACTGACTGCCCTGTTTCCGGGATAACTGACTGCCCTGTTTCCAGGGTAACTGACTTACCCTGTTTGCGGGGTAACTGACTGCCCTGTTTTAGGCTAACTGACTGCCCTGTTTCCAGGATAACTGGTCACCCTGTTTCCGGGGTAACTGACTGCCCTGTTTCCGGGGTAACTGACCGCCCTGTTTCCAGGGTCACTGACCACCCTGTTTCCAGGATAACTGAAAGTGCTGTTTCCAGGGTAACTGATCTCCCTGTTTCCGGGGTAACTGATCACCCTGTTTCCGGGTAACTGACTGCCCTGTTTCCAGGGTAACTGACTGCCCTGCTTCCGGGGTAACTGACTGCCCTGTTTCCAGGCTAACTGACCGCCCTGTTTCCAGGAAAACTGACCTATCTATTTCCGGGGTAACTGACTGCCCTGTTTCCAGGATAACTGACTGCCCTGTTTCCAGGTTAACTGACTGCCCTGTTTCCAGGGTAACTGACTGCCCTGTTTCCGGGGTAACTGACCGCCCTGTTTCCAGGATAACAGATCAACCTGTTTCCGGAGTAACTGACCATCCTGTTTCCAGGGTCACTGACCACCCTGTTTCCAGGATAACTGAAAGCGCTGTTTCCAGGGTAACTGACTGCCCTGTTTCCGGGAAAACTGTTTGCCCTGTTTCCTGGGTAACTGACTGCCCTGCTTCCGGGGTAACTGACTGGCTTGTTTCCAGGGTAACTGACTGCCCAGTTTCCAGGGTAACTGATCACCCTTTTTCCGGGATAACTGACTGCCCTGTTTCCGGGATAACTGACTGCCCTGTTTCCAGGGTAACTGATCACCCTGTTTCCGGGATAACTGTCTGCCCTGTTTCCGGGATAACTGACTGCCCAGTTTCCAGGGTAACAGACTGCCCTGTTTCCGGGGTAACTGACTGCCCTGTTTCCAGGGTAACTGACTGCCCAGTTTCCAGGGTAACTGATCACCCTGTTTCCGGGAGAAATGACTGCCCTGTTTCCAGGGTAACAGACTGCCCTGCTTCCGGGGTAACTGACTGCCCTGTTTCCAGGGTAACTGATCACCCAGTTTCCGGGATAACTGACTGCCCTGTTTCCGGGATAACTGACTGCCCTGTTTCCAGGATAACTGACCGCCCTATTTCCGGGATAACTGACTGCCCTGTTTACTGGATAACTGACCGCCCTGTTTCCGGGATAACTGACTGCCCTGTTTCCAGGGTAACTGATAACCCCGATTCCGGGATAACTGACTGCGCTGTTTCCAGGGTAACTGACTGCCCAGTTTCCAGGGTAACTGACTGCCCTGTTTCCGGGGTAACTGACTGCCCTGTTTCCAGGGTAACTGACTGCCCAGTTTCCTGAATAACTGAACACCCTGTTTCCAGGGTAACTGACTGCCCTGTTTCCGGGATAACTGACTGCCCTGTTTCCAGGGTAACTGACTGCCCTGTTTCCGGGATAACTGACTACCCTGTTTCCGGGATAACTGACTGCCCTGTTTCCAGGGTAACTGACTGCCCTGTTTCCGGGGTAACTGACTGCCCTGTTTCCAGGCTAACTGACGGCCCTGTTTCCAGGATAACTGATCACCCTGTTTCCAGTATAACTGACTCCCCTGTTTCCAGTGTAACTGACTGACCTGTTTCCGGGGTAACTGACCGCCCTGTTTCCAGGATAACTGACCTATCTATTTCAGGGCTAACTGACTGCCCTGTTTCCAGGATAACTGACTGCCCTGTTTCCAGGTTAACTGACTGCCCTGTTTCCAGGGTAACTGACTGCCCTGTTTCCGGGGTAACTGACCGCCCTGTTTCCAGGATAACAGATCACCCTGTTTCCGGAGTAACTGACCATCCTGTTTCCAGGGTCACTGACCACCCTGTTTCCAGGATAACTGAAAGCCCTGTTTCCAGGGTAACTGACTGCCCTGTTTCCGGGAAAACTGTCTGCCCTGTTTCCTGGGTAACTGACTGCCCTGCTTCCGGGGTAACTGACTGGCTTGTTTCCAGGGTAACTGACTGCCCAGTTTCCAGGGTAACTGATCACCCTTTTTCCGGGATAACTGACTGCCCTGTTTCCGGGATAACTGACTGCCCTGTTTCCAGGGTAACTGATCACCCTGTTTCCGGGATAACTGTCTGCCCTGTTTCCGGGATAACTGACTGCCCAGTTTCCAGGGTAACAGACTGCCCTGTTTCCGGGGTAACTGACTGCCCTGTTTCCAGGGTAACTGACTGCCCAGTTTCCAGGGTAACTGATCACCCTGTTTCCGGGAGAAATGACTGCCCTGTTTCCAGGGTAACTGACTGCCCTGCTTCCGGGGTAACTGACTGCCCTGTTTCCAGGGTAACTGATCACCCTGTTTCCGGGATAACTGACTGCCCTGTTTCCGGGATAACTGACTGCCCTGTTTCCAGGGTAACTGACTTACCCTGTTTGCGGGGTAACTGACTGCCCTGTTTCCAGGCTAACTGACTGCCCTGTTTCCAGGATAACTGGTCACCCTGTTTCCGGGGTAACTGACTGCCCTGTTTCCGAGGTATCTGACCGCCCTGTTTCCAGGGTCACTGACCACCCTGTTTCCAGGATAACTGAAAGTGCTGTTTCCAGGGTAACTGATCTCCCTGTTTCCGGGGTAACTGATCACCCTGTTTCCGGGTAACTGACTGCCCTGTTTCCAGGGTAACTGACTGCCCTGCTTCCGGGGTAACTGACTGCCCTGTTTCCAGGCTAACTGACCGCCCTGTTTCCAGGATAACTGACCTATCTATTTCCGGGGTAACTGACCGCCCTGTTTCCGGGATAACTGACTGCCCTGTTTCCAGGTTACCTGACTGCCCTGTTTCCAGGGTAACTGACTGCCCTGTTTCCGGGGTAACTGACCGCCCTGTTTCCAGGATAACAGATCACCCTGTTTCCGGAGTAACTGACCATCCTGTTTCCAGGGTCACTGACCACCCTGTTTCCAGGATAACTGAAAGCCCTGTTTCCAGGGTAACTGACTGCCCTGTTTCCGGGAAAACTGTCTGCCCTGTTTCCTGGGTAACTGACTGCCCTGCTTCCGGGGTAACTGACTGGCTTGTTTCCAGGGTAACTGACTGCCCAGTTTCCAGGGTAACTGATCACCCTTTTTCCGGGATAACTGACTGCCCTGTTTCCGGGATAACTGACTGCCCTGTTTCCAGGGTAACTGATCACCCTGTTTCCGGGATAACTGTCTGCCCTGTTTCCGGGATAACTGACTGCCCAGTTTCCAGGGTAACAGACTGCCCTGTTTCCGGGGTAACTGACTGCCCAGTTTCCAGGGTAACTGATCACCCTGTTTCCGGGAGAAATGACTGCCCTGTTTCCAGGGTAACTGACTGCCCTGCTTCCGGGGTAACTGACTGCCCTGTTTCCAGGGTAACTGATCACCCTGTTTCCGGGATAACTGACTGCCCTGTTTCCGGGATAACTGACTGCCCTGTTTCCAGGGTAACTGACTTACCCTGTTTGCGGGGTAACTGACTGCCCTGTTTCCAGGCTAACTGACTGCCCTGTTTCCAGGATAACTGGTCACCCTGTTTCCGGGGTAACTGACTGCCCTGTTTCCGGGGTAACAGACCGCCCTGTTTCCAGGGTCACTGACCACCCTGTTTCCAGGATAACTGAAAGTGCTGTTTCCAGGGTAACTGATCTCCCTGTTTCCGGGGTAACTGATCACCCTGTTTCCGGGTAACTGACTGCCCTGTTTCCAGGCTAACTGACTGCCCTGTTTCCAGGATAACTGATCACCCTGTTTCCGGGGTAACTGACTGCCCTGTTTCCGGGGTAACTGACCGCCCTGTTTCCAGGAGAACTGATCACCCTGTTTCCGGGGTAACTGACCACCCTGTTTCCAGGGTCACTGACCACCCTGTTTCCAGGATAACTGAAAGCCCTGTTTCCAGGGTAACTGATCTCCCCGTTTCCGGGTAGCTGAATGCCCTGTTTCCAGGGTAACTGATCTCCCTGTTTCCAGGGTAACTGATCACCCTGTTTCCGGGGTAACTGACTGCCCTGTTTCCAGGGTAACTGACTGCCCTGTTTCCGGGGTAACTGACTGCCCTGTTTCCAGGATAACTGATCACTCTGTTTCCGGGGTAACTGACCACCCTGTTTCCGGGGTAACTGACTAATCTGTTCCCAGGGTTACTGACCGCCCTGTTTCTGAGGTAACTGACTGCCCTGTTTCCGGGGTAACTGACCGCCCTGTTTCCAGGATAACTGATCACCCTGTTTCCAGTGTAACTGACCATCCTGTTTCCAGGGTAACTGACTGCCCTGTTTCCGGGGTAACAGATGTCCCTGTTTCCGGGGTAACTGACCGCCCTGTTTCCAGGATAACTGACCGCCCTATTTCCGGGATAACTGACTGCCCTGTTTCCGGGATAACTGACTGCCCTGTTTCCAGGGTAACTGACTGCCCTGTTTCCGGGATAACTGACTACCCTGTTTCCGGGATAACTGACTGCCCTGTTTCCAGGGTAACTGACTGCCCTGTTTCCGGGGTAACTGACTGCCCTGTTTCCAGGCTAACTGACGGCCCTGTTTCCAGGATAACTGATCACCCTGTTTCCAGTATAACTGACTCCCCTGTTTCCAGTGTAACTGACTGACCTGTTTCCGGGGTAACTGACCGCCCTGTTTCCAGGATAACTGACCTATCTATTTCAGGGCTAACTGACTGCCCTGTTTCCAGGATAACTGACTGCCCTGTTTCCAGGTTAACTGACTGCCCTGTTTCCAGGGTAACTGACTGCCCTGTTTCCGGGGTAACTGACCGCCCTGTTTCCAGGATAACAGATCACCCTGTTTCCGGAGTAACTGACCATCCTGTTTCCAGGGTCACTGACCACCCTGTTTCCAGGATAACTGAAAGCCCTGTTTCCAGGGTAACTGACTGCCCTGTTTCCGGGAAAACTGTCTGCCCTGTTTCCTGGGTAACTGACTGCCCTGCTTCCGGGGTAACTGACTGGCTTGTTTCCAGGGTAACTGACTGCCCAGTTTCCAGGGTAACTGATCACCCTTTTTCCGGGATAACTGACTGCCCTGTTTCCGGGATAACTGACTGCCCTGTTTCCAGGGTAACTGATCACCCTGTTTCCGGGATAACTGTCTGCCCTGTTTCCGGGATAACTGACTGCCCAGTTTCCAGGGTAACAGACTGCCCTGTTTCCGGGGTAACTGACTGCCCTGTTTCCAGGGTAACTGACTGCCCAGTTTCCAGGGTAACTGATCACCCTGTTTCCGGGAGAAATGACTGCCCTGTTTCCAGGGTAACTGACTGCCCTGCTTCCGGGGTAACTGACTGCCCTGTTTCCAGGGTAACTGATCACCCTGTTTCCGGGATAACTGACTGCCCTGTTTCCGGGATAACTGACTGCCCTGTTTCCAGGGTAACTGACTTACCCTGTTTGCGGGGTAACTGACTGCCCTGTTTCCAGGCTAACTGACTGCCCTGTTTCCAGGATAACTGGTCACCCTGTTTCCGGGGTAACTGACTGCCCTGTTTCCGAGGTATCTGACCGCCCTGTTTCCAGGGTCACTGACCACCCTGTTTCCAGGATAACTGAAAGTGCTGTTTCCAGGGTAACTGATCTCCCTGTTTCCGGGGTAACTGATCACCCTGTTTCCGGGTAACTGACTGCCCTGTTTCCAGGGTAACTGACTGCCCTGCTTCCGGGGTAACTGACTGCCCTGTTTCCAGGCTAACTGACCGCCCTGTTTCCAGGATAACTGACCTATCTATTTCCGGGGTAACTGACCGCCCTGTTTCCAGGATAACTGACTGCCCTGTTTCCAGGTTACCTGACTGCCCTGTTTCCAGGGTAACTGACTGCCCTGTTTCCGGGGTAACTGACCGCCCTGTTTCCAGGATAACAGATCACCCTGTTTCCGGAGTAACTGACCATCCTGTTTCCAGGGTCACTGACCACCCTGTTTCCAGGATAACTGAAAGCCCTGTTTCCAGGGTAACTGACTGCCCTGTTTCCGGGAAAACTGTCTGCCCTGTTTCCTGGGTAACTGACTGCCCTGCTTCCGGGGTAACTGACTGGCTTGTTTCCAGGGTAACTGACTGCCCAGTTTCCAGGGTAACTGATCACCCTTTTTCCGGGATAACTGACTGCCCTGTTTCCGGGATAACTGACTGCCCTGTTTCCAGGGTAACTGATCACCCTGTTTCCGGGATAACTGTCTGCCCTGTTTCCGGGATAACTGACTGCCCAGTTTCCAGGGTAACAGACTGCCCTGTTTCCGGGGTAACTGACTGCCCAGTTTCCAGGGTAACTGATCACCCTGTTTCCGGGAGAAATGACTGCCCTGTTTCCAGGGTAACTGACTGCCCTGCTTCCGGGGTAACTGACTGCCCTGTTTCCAGGGTAACTGATCACCCTGTTTCCGGGATAACTGACTGCCCTGTTTCCGGGATAACTGACTGCCCTGTTTCCAGGGTAACTGACTTACCCTGTTTGCGGGGTAACTGACTGCCCTGTTTCCAGGCTAACTGACTGCCCTGTTTCCAGGATAACTGGTCACCCTGTTTCCGGGGTAACTGACTGCCCTGTTTCCGGGGTAACAGACCGCCCTGTTTCCAGGGTCACTGACCACCCTGTTTCCAGGATAACTGAAAGTGCTGTTTCCAGGGTAACTGATCTCCCTGTTTCCGGGGTAACTGATCACCCTGTTTCCGGGTAACTGACTGCCCTGTTTCCAGGCTAACTGACTGCCCTGTTTCCAGGATAACTGATCACCCTGTTTCCGGGGTAACTGACTGCCCTGTTTCCGGGGTAACTGACCGCCCTGTTTCCAGGAGAACTGATCACCCTGTTTCCGGGGTAACTGACCACCCTGTTTCCAGGGTCACTGACCACCCTGTTTCCAGGATAACTGAAAGCCCTGTTTCCAGGGTAACTGATCTCCCCGTTTCCGGGTAGCTGAATGCCCTGTTTCCAGGGTAACTGATCTCCCTGTTTCCAGGGTAACTGATCACCCTGTTTCCGGGGTAACTGACTGCCCTGTTTCCAGGGTAACTGACTGCCCTGTTTCCGGGGTAACTGACTGCCCTGTTTCCAGGATAACTGATCACTCTGTTTCCGGGGTAACTGACCACCCTGTTTCCGGGGTAACTGACTAATCTGTTCCCAGGGTTACTGACCGCCCTGTTTCTGAGGTAACTGACTGCCCTGTTTCCGGGGTAACTGACCGCCCTGTTTCCAGGATAACTGATCACCCTGTTTCCAGTGTAACTGACCATCCTGTTTCCAGGGTAACTGACTGCCCTGTTTCCGGGGTAACAGATGTCCCTGTTTCCGGGGTAACTGACCGCCCTGTTTCCAGGATAACTGACCGCCCTATTTCCGGGATAACTGACTGCCCTGTTTACTGGATAACTGACCGCCCTGTTTCCGGGATAACTGACTGCCCTGTTTCCAGGGTAACTGATAACCCCGATTCCGGGATAACTGACTGCGCTGTTTCCAGGGTAACTGACTGCCCTGTTTCCAGGGTAACTGACCGCCCTGTTTCCAGGATAACTGACCGCCCTATTTCCGGGATAACTGACTGCCCTGTTTACTGGATAACTGACCGCCCTGTTTCCGGGATAACTGACTGCCCTGTTTCCAGGGTAACTGATAACCCCGATTCCGGGATAACTGACTGCGCTGTTTCCAGGGTAACTGACTGCCCAGTTTCCAGGGTAACTGACTGCCCTGTTTCCGGGGTAACTGACTGCCCTGTTTCCAGGGTAACTGACTGCCCAGTTTCCAGAGTAACTGAACACCCTGTTTCCAGGGTAACTGACTGCCCTGTTTCCGGGATAACTGACTGCCCTGTTTCCGGGATAACTGACTACCCTGTTTCCGGGATAACTGACTGCCCTGTTTCCAGGGTAACTGACTGCCCTGTTTCCGGGGTAACTGACTGCCCTGTTTCCAGGCTAACTGACGGCCCTGTTTCCAGGATAACTGATCACCCTGTTTCCAGGATAACTGACTCCCCTGTTTCCAGTGTAACTGACTGACCTGTTTCCGGGGTAACTGACCGCCCTGTTTCCAGGATAACTGACCTATCTATTTCCGGGGTAACTGACCGCCCTGTTTCCAGGATAACTGACTGCCCTGTTTCCAGGTTAACTGACTGCCCTGTTTCCAGGGTAACTGACTGCCCTGTTTCCGGGGTAACTGACCGCCCTGTTTCCAGGATAACAGATCACCCTGTTTCCGGAGTAACTGACCATCCTGTTTCCAGGGTCACTGACTGCCCAGTTTCCGGGGTAACTGACTTCCCTGTTTCCAGGGTAACTGACTGCCCTGTTTCCGGGATAACTGACTGCCCTGTTTCCAGGGTAACTGATAACCCTGTTCCCGGGATAACTGACTGCCCTGTTTCCAGGGTCACTGACTGCCCAGTTTCCAGAGTAACTGAATAACCTGTTGCCAGGGTAACAGATCACCCTGTTTCCGGGATAACTGACTGCCCTGTTTCCAAGATAATTGACTGCCCTGTTTCCAGGGTAACTGACTGCCCTGTTTCCGTGGTAACTAACTGCCCTGTTTCCAGGCTAACTGACTGCCCTGTTTCCAGGATAACTGATCACCCTGTTTCCGGGGTAACTGACTGCCCTGTTTCCGGGGTAACTGACCGCCCTGTTTCCAGGATAACTGATCACCCTGTTTCCGGGGTAACTGACCACCCTGTTTCCAGGGTCACTGACCACCCTGTTTCCAGGATAACTGACTCCCCTGTTTCCAGGGTAACTGACTGCCCTGTTTCCGGGGTAACTGATCTCCCTGTTTCCGGGGTTACTGACCGCCCTGTTTCCAGGATAACTGACCTACCTATTTCCAGGTTAACTGACTGCCCTGTTTCCAGGGTAACTGACTGCCCTGTTTCCAGGGGAACTGACTGCCCTGTTTCCGGGGTAACAGATCACCCTGTTTACGGGTTAACTGACTAACCAGTTTCCAGGGTGACTGAGTGCCCTGTTTCCAGGGTAACTGACTGCCCGGTTTCCGGGGTAACTGACTGTCCTGTTTCCTGGGTAACTGACTGCCCTGCTTCCGGGGTAACTGACTGCCCTGTTTCCCGGGTAACTGACTGCCCAGTTTCCAGGGTAACTGATCACCCTTTTTCCGGGATAACTGACTGCCCTGTTTCCGGGATAACTGACTGCCCTGTTTCCAGGGTAACTGATCACCCTGTTTCCGGGATAACTGACTCCCCTGTTTCCGGGGTAACTGACTGCCCTGTTTCCAGGGTAACTGACTGCCCTGTTTCCGGGGTAACTGACTGCCCTGTTTCCAGGGTAACTGACTGCCCAGTTTCCAGGGTAACTGATCACCCTGTTTCCGGGATAACTGACTGCACTTTTTCCGGGAGAAATGACTGCCCTGTTGCCAGGGTAACTGACTGCCCTGTTTCCGGGGTAACTGACTGCCCTGTTTCCGGGGTAACTGATCTCCCTCTTTCCGGGATAACTGACCGCCCTGTTTCCAGGATAACTGACCTACCTATTTCCGGGGTAACTGACCTCCCTGTTTCCAGGATAAGTGACTGCCCTGTTTCCAGGTTAACTGACTGCCCTGTTGCCAGGGTAACTGACTGCCCTGTTTCCAGGGGAACTGACTGCCCTGTTTCCGGGGTAACTGATCACACTGTTTCCAGGCTGACTGACTGCCCTGTTTCCAGGGTAACTGACTGCCCAGTTTCCGGGGTAACTGTCTGCCCTGTTTCCAGGGTAACTGACTGCCCTGCTTCCGGGGTAACTGACTGCCCTGTTTCCAGGCTAACTGACTGCCCTGTTTCCAGGATAACTGATCACCCTGTTTCCGGGGTAACTGACTGCCCTGTTTCCGGGGTAACTGACCGCCCTGTTTCTAGGCTAACTGATCACCCTGTTTCCGGGGTAACTGACCACCCTGTTTCCAGGGTCACTGACCACCCTGTTTCCAGGATAACTGAAAGCCCTGTTTCCAGGGTAACTGATCTCCCCGTTTCCGGGTAGCTGAATGCCCTGTTTCCAGGGTAACTGATCTCCCTGTTTCCAGGGTAACTGATCACCCTGTTTCCGGGGTAACTGACTGCCCTGTTTCCAGGGTAACTGACTGCCCTGTTTCCGGGGTAACTGACTGCCCTGTTTCCAGGATAACTGATCACTCTGTTTCCGGGGTAACTGACCACCCTGTTTCCGGGGTAACTGACTAATCTGTTCCCAGGGTTACTGACCGCCCTGTTTCTGGGGTAACTGACTGCCCTGTTTCCGGGGTAACTGACCGCCCTGTTTCCAGGATAACTGATCACCCTGTTTCCAGTGTAACTGACCATCCTGTTTCCAGGGTAACTGACTGCCCAGTTTCCAGGGTAACTGATCTCCCTGTTTCCGGGGTAACTGATCACCCTGTTTCCGGGTAACTGACTGCCCTGTTTCCAGGGTAACTGACTGCCCTGCTTCCGGGGTAACTGACTGCCCTGTTTCCAGGCTAACTGACCGCCCTGTTTCCAGGATAACTGACCTATCTATTTCCGGGGTAACTGACCGCCCTGTTTCCAGGATAACTGACTGCCCTGTTTCCAGGTTACCTGACTGCCCTGTTTCCAGGGTAACTGACTGCCCTGTTTCCGGGGTAACTGACCGCCCTGTTTCCAGGATAACAGATCACCCTGTTTCCGGAGTAACTGACCATCCTGTTTCCAGGGTCACTGACCACCCTGTTTCCAGGATAACTGAAAGCCCTGTTTCCAGGGTAACTGACTGCCCTGTTTCCGGGAAAACTGTCTGCCCTGTTTCCTGGGTAACTGACTGCCCTGCTTCCGGGGTAACTGACTGGCTTGTTTCCAGGGTAACTGACTGCCCAGTTTCCAGGGTAACTGATCACCCTGTTTCCGGGATAACTGTCTGCCCTGTTTCCGGGATAACTGACTGCCCAGTTTCCAGGGTAACAGACTGCCCTGTTTCCGGGGTAACTGACTGCCCAGTTTCCAGGGTAACTGATCACCCTGTTTCCGGGAGAAATGACTGCCCTGTTTCCAGGGTAACTGACTGCCCTGCTTCCGGGGTAACTGACTGCCCTGTTTCCAGGGTAACTGATCACCCTGTTTCCGGGATAACTGACTGCCCTGTTTCCGGGATAACTGACTGCCCTGTTTCCAGGGTAACTGACTTACCCTGTTTGCGGGGTAACTGACTGCCCTGTTTCCAGGCTAACTGACTGCCCTGTTTCCAGGATAACTGGTCACCCTGTTTCCGGGGTAACTGACTGCCCTGTTTCCGGGGTAACAGACCGCCCTGTTTCCAGGGTCACTGACCACCCTGTTTCCAGGATAACTGAAAGTGCTGTTTCCAGGGTAACTGATCTCCCTGTTTCCGGGGTAACTGATCACCCTGTTTCCGGGTAACTGACTGCCCTGTTTCCAGGCTAACTGACTGCCCTGTTTCCAGGATAACTGATCACCCTGTTTCCGGGGTAACTGACTGCCCTGTTTCCGGGGTAACTGACCGCCCTGTTTCCAGGAGAACTGATCACCCTGTTTCCGGGGTAACTGACCACCCTGTTTCCAGGGTCACTGACCACCCTGTTTCCAGGATAACTGAAAGCCCTGTTTCCAGGGTAACTGATCTCCCCGTTTCCGGGTAGCTGAATGCCCTGTTTCCAGGGTAACTGATCTCCCTGTTTCCAGGGTAACTGATCACCCTGTTTCCGGGGTAACTGACTGCCCTGTTTCCAGGGTAACTGACTGCCCTGTTTCCGGGGTAACTGACTGCCCTGTTTCCAGGATAACTGATCACTCTGTTTCCGGGGTAACTGACCACCCTGTTTCCGGGGTAACTGACTAATCTGTTCCCAGGGTTACTGACCGCCCTGTTTCTGAGGTAACTGACTGCCCTGTTTCCGGGGTAACTGACCGCCCTGTTTCCAGGATAACTGATCACCCTGTTTCCAGTGTAACTGACCATCCTGTTTCCAGGGTAACTGACTGCCCTGTTTCCGGGGTAACAGATGTCCCTGTTTCCGGGGTAACTGACCGCCCTGTTTCCAGGATAACTGACCGCCCTATTTCCGGGATAACTGACTGCCCTGTTTACTGGATAACTGACCGCCCTGTTTCCGGGATAACTGACTGCCCTGTTTCCAGGGTAACTGATAACCCCGATTCCGGGATAACTGACTGCGCTGTTTCCAGGGTAACTGACTGCCCTGTTTCCAGGGTAACTGACTGCCCTGTTTCCAGGGTAACTGATAACCCCGATTCCGGGATAACTGACTGCGCTGTTTCCAGGGTAACTGACTGCCCAGTTTCCAGGGTAACTGACTGCCCTGTTTCCGGGGTAACTGACTGCCCTGTTTCCAGGGTAACTGACTGCCCAGTTTCCAGAGTATCTGAACACCCTGTTTCCAGGGTAACTGACTGCCCTGTTTCCGGGATAACTGACTGCCCTGTTTCCGGGATAACTGACTACCCTGTTTCCGGGATAACTGACTGCCCTGTTTCCAGGGTAACTGACTGCCCTGTTTCCGGGGTAACTGACTGCCCTGTTTCCAGGCTAACTGACGGCCCTGTTTCCAGGATAACTGATCACCCTGTTTCCAGGATAACTGACTCCCCTGTTTCCAGTGTAACTGACTGACCTGTTTCCGGGGTAACTGACCGCCCTGTTTCCAGGATAACTGACCTATCTATTTCCGGGGTAACTGACCGCCCTGTTTCCAGGATAACTGACTGCCCTGTTTCCAGGTTAACTGACTGCCCTGTTTCCAGGGTAACTGACTGCCCTGTTTCCGGGGTAACTGACCGCCCTGTTTCCAGGATAACAGATCACCCTGTTTCCGGAGTAACTGACCATCCTGTTTCCAGGGTCACTGACTGCCCAGTTTCCGGGGTAACTGACTTCCCTGTTTCCAGGGTAACTGACTGCCCTGTTTCCGGGATAACTGACTGCCCTGTTTCCAGGGTAACTGATAACCCTGTTCCCGGGATAACTGACTGCCCTGTTTCCAGGGTCACTGACTGCCCAGTTTCCAGAGTAACTGAATAACCTGTTGCCAGGGTAACAGATCACCCTGTTTCCGGGATAACTGACTGCCCTGTTTCCAAGATAATTGACTGCCCTCTTTCCAGGGTAACTGACTGCCCTGTTTCCGTGGTAACTAACTGCCCTGTTTCCAGGCTAACTGACTGCCCTGTTTCCAGGATAACTGATCACCCTGTTTCCGGGGTAACTGACTGCCCTGTTTCCGGGGTAACTGACCGCCCTGTTTCCAGGATAACTGATCACCCTGTTTCCGGGGTAACTGACCACCCTGTTTCCAGGGTCACTGACCACCCTGTTTCCAGGATAACTGACTCCCCTGTTTCCAGGGTAACTGACTGCCCTGTTTCCGGGGTAACTGATCTCCCTGTTTCCGGGGTTACTGACCGCCCTGTTTCCAGGATAACTGACCTACCTATTTCCAGGTTAACTGACTGCCCTGTTTCCAGGGTAACTGACTGCCCTGTTTCCAGGGGAACTGACTGCCCTGTTTCCGGGGTAACAGATCACCCTGTTTACGGGTTAACTGACTAACCAGTTTCCAGGGTGACTGAGTGCCCTGTTTCCAGGGTAACTGAGTGCCCGGTTTCCGGGGTAACTGACTGTCCTGTTTCCTGGGTAACTGACTGCCCTGCTTCCGGGGTAACTGACTGCCCTGTTTCCCGGGTAACTGACTGCCCAGTTTCCAGGGTAACTGATCACCCTTTTTCCGGGATAACTGACTGCCCTGTTTCCGGGATAACTGACTGCCCTGTTTCCAGGGTAACTGATCACCCTGTTTCCGGGATAACTGACTCCCCTGTTTCCGGGGTAACTGACTGCCCTGTTTCCAGGGTAACTGACTGCCCTGTTTCCGGGGTAACTGACTGCCCTGTTTCCAGGGTAACTGACTGCCCAGTTTCCAGGGTAACTGATCACCCTGTTTCCGGGATAACTGACTGCACTTTTTCCGGGAGAAATGACTGCCCTGTTGCCAGGGTAACTGACTGCCCTGTTTCCGGGGTAACTGACTGCCCTGTTTCCGGGGTAACTGATCTCCCTCTTTCCGGGATAACTGACCGCCCTGTTTCCAGGATAACTGACCTACCTATTTCCGGGGTAACTGACCTCCCTGTTTCCAGGATAAGTGACTGCCCTGTTTCCAGGTTAACTGACTGCCCTGTTGCCAGGGTAACTGACTGCCCTGTTTCCAGGGGAACTGACTGCCCTGCTTCCGGGGTAACTGATCACACTGTTTCCAGGGTGACTGACTGCCCTGTTTCCAGGGTAACTGACTGCCCAGTTTCCGGGGTAACTGACTGCCCTGTTTCCAGGGTAACTGACTGCCCTGCTTCCGGGGTAACTGACTGCCCTGTTTCCAGGCTAACTGACTGCCCTGTTTCCAGGATAACTGATCACCCTGTTTCCGGGGTAACTGACTGCCCTGTTTCCGGGGTAACTGACCGCCCTGTTTCTAGGCTAACTGATCACCCTGTTTCCGGGGTAACTGACCACCCTGTTTCCAGGGTCACTGACCACCCTGTTTCCAGGATAACTGAAAGCCCTGTTTCCAGGGTAACTGATCTCCCCGTTTCCGGGTAGCTGAATGCCCTGTTTCCAGGGTAACTGATCACCCTGTTTCCGGGGTAACTGACTGCCCTGTTTCCAGGGTAACTGACTGCCCTGTTTCCGGGGTAACTGACTGCCCTGTTTCCAGGATAACTGATCACTCTGTTTCCGGGGTAACAGACCACCCTGTTTCCGGGGTAACTGACTAATCTGTTCCCAGGGTTACTGACCGCCCTGTTTCTGGGGTAACTGACTGCCCTGTTTCCGGGGTAACTGACCGCCCTGTTTCCAGGATAACTGATCACCCTGTTTCCAGTGTAACTGACCATCCTGTTAACAGGGTAACTGACTGCCCAGTTTCCAGGGTAACTGACTGCCCTGTTTCCGGGGTAACAGATGTCCCTGTTTCCGGGGTAACTGACCGCCCTGTTTCCAGGATAACTGACCGCCCTATTTCCGGGATAACTGACTGCCCTGTTTACTGGATAACTGACCGCCCTGTTTCCGGGATAACTGACTGCCCTGTTTCCAGGGTAACTGATAACCCCGATTCCGGGATAACTGAATGCGCTGTTTCCAGGGTAACTGACTGCCCAGTTTCCAGGGTAACTGACTGCCCTGTTTCGGGGTAACTGACTGCCCTGTTTCCAGGGTAACTGACTGCCCAGTTTCCAGAGTAACTGAACACCCTGTTTCCAGGGTAACTGACTGCCCTGTTTCCGGGATAACTGACTGCCCTGTTTCCAGGGTAACTGACTGCCCTGTTTCCGGGATAACTGACTACCCTGTTTCCGGGATAAATGACTGCCCTGTTTCCAGGGTAACTGACTGCCCTGTTTCCGGGGTAACTGACTGCCCTGTTTCCAGGCTAACTGACGGCCCTGTTTCCAGGATAACTGATCACCCTGTTTCCAGGATAACTGACTCCCCTGTTTCCAGTGTAACTGACTGACCTGTTTCCGGGGTAACTGACCGCCCTGTTTCCAGGATAACTGACCTATCTATTTCCGGGGTAACTGACCGCCCTGTTTCCAGGATAACTGACTGCCCTGTTTCCAGGTTAACTGACTGCCCTGTTTCCAGGGTAACTGACTGCCCTGTTTCCGGGGTAACTGACCGCCCTGTTTCCAGGATAACAGATCACCCTGTTTCCGGAGTAACTGACCATCCTGTTTCCAGGGTCACTGACCACCCTGTTTCCAGGAAAACTGAAAGCCCTGTTTCCAGGGTAACTGACTGCGCTGTTTCCGGGAAAACTGTCTGCCCTGTTTCCTGGGTAACTGACTGCCCTGCTTCCGGGGTAACTGACTGGCTTGTTTCCAGGGTAACTGACTGCCCAGTTTACAGGGTAACTGATCACCCTTTTTCCGGGATAACTGACTGCCCTGTTTCCGGGATAACTGACTGCCCAGTTTCCAGGGTAACAGACTGCCCTGTTTCCGGGGTAACTGACTGCCCTGTTTCCAGGGTAACTGACTGCCCAGTTTCCAGGGTAACTGATCACCCTGTTTCCGGGAGAACTGACTGCCCTGTTTCCAGGGTAACTGACTGCCCTGCTTCCGGGGTAACTGACTGCCCTGTTTCCAGGGTAACTGATCACCCTGTTTCCGGGATAACTGACTGCCCTTTTTCCGGGATAACTGACTGCCCTGTTTCCAGGGTAACTGACTTACCCTGTTTGCGGGGTAACTGACTGCCCTGTTTCCAGGCTAACTGACTGCCCTGTTTCCAGGATAACTGGTCACCCTGTTTCCGGGGTAACTGACTGCCCTGTTTCCGGGGTAACTGACCGCCCTGTTTCCAGGGTCACTGACCACCCTGTTTCCAGGATAACTGAAAGTGCTGTTTCCAGGGTAACTGATCTCCCTGTTTCCGGGGTAACTGATCACCCTGTTTCCGGGTAACTGACTGCCCTGTTTCCAGGGTAACTGACTGCCCTGCTTCCGGGGTAACTGACTGCCCTGTTTCCAGGCTAACTGACTGCCCTGTTTCCAGGATAACTGATCACCCTGTTTCCGGGGTAACTGACTGCCCTGTTTCCGGGGTAACTGACCGCCCTGTTTCCAGGATAACTGATCACCCTGTTTCCGGGGTAACTGACCACCCTGTTTCCAGGGTCACTGACCACCCTGTTTCCAGGATAACTGAAAGCCCTGTTTCCAGGGTAACTGATCTCCCCGTTTCCGGGTAGCTGAATGCCCTGTTTCCAGGGTAACTGATCTCCCTGTTTCCAGGGTAACTGATCACCCTGTTTCCGGGGTAACTGACTGCCCTGTTTCCAGGGTAACTGACTGCCCTGTTTCCGGGTTAACTGACTGCCCTGTTTCCAGGATAACTGATCACTCTGTTTCCGTGGTAACTGACCACCCTGTTTCCGGGGTAACTGACTAATCTGTTCCCAGGGTTACTGACCGCCCTGTTTCTGGGGTAACTGACTGCCCTGTTTCCGGGGTAACTGACCGCCCTGTTTCCAGGATAACTGATCACCCTGTTTCCAGTGTAACTGACCATCCTGTTTCCAGGGTAACTGACTGCCCAGTTTCCAGGGTAACTGACAGCCCTGTTTCCGGGGTAACAGATGTCCCTGTTTCCGGGGTAACTGACCGCCCTGTTTCCAGGATAACTGACCGCCCTATTTCCGGGATAACTGACTGCCCTGTTTACTGGATAACTGACCGCCCTGTTTCCGGGATAACTGACTGCCCTGTTTCCAGGGTAACTGATAGCCCCGATTCCGGTGTAACTGACTGCGCTGTTTCCAGGGTAACTGACTGCCCAGTTTCCAGGGTAACTGACTGCCCTGTTTCCAGGGTAACTGACTGCCCTGTTTCCAGGGTAACTGACTGCCCAGTTTCCTGAGTAACTGAACACCCTGTTTCCGGGATAACTGACTACCCTGTTTCCGGGATAACTGACTGCCCTGTTTCCAGGGTAACTGACTGCCCTGTTTCCGGGGTAACTGACTGCCCTGTTTCCAGGCTAACTGACGGCCCTGTTTCCAGGATAACTGATCACCCTGTTTCCAGGATAACTGACTCCCCTGTTTCCAGTGTAACTGACTGACCTGTTTCCGGGGTAACTGACCGCCCTATTTCCAGGATAACTGACCTATCTATTTCCGGGGTAACTGACCGCCCTGTTTCCAGGATAACTGACTGCCCTGTTTCCAGGTTAACTGACTGCCCTGTTTCCAGGGTAACTGACTGCCCTGTTTCCGGGGTAACTGACCGCCCTGTTTCCAGGATAACTGATCACCCTGTTTCCGGGGTAACTGACCACCCTGTTTCCAGGGTCACTGACCACCCTGTTTCCAGGATAACTGACTCCCCTGTTTCCAGGGTAACTGACTGCCCTGTTTCCGGGGTAACTGATCTCCCTGTTTCCGGGGTTACTGACCGCCCTGTTTCCAGGATAACTGACCTACCTATTTCCAGGTTAACTGACTGCCCTGTTTCCAGGGTAACTGACTGCCCTGTTTCCAGGGGAACTGACTGCCCTGTTTCCGGGGTAACAGATCACCCTGTTTACGGGTTAACTGACTAACCAGTTTCCAGGGTGACTGAGTGCCCTGTTTCCAGGGTAACTGACTGCCCTGCTTCCGGGGTAACTGACTGCCCTGTTTCCCGGGTAACTGACTGCCCAGTTTCCAGGGTAACTGATCACCCTTTTTCCGGGATAACTGACTGCCCTGTTTCCGGGATAACTGACTGCCCTGTTTCCAGGGTAACTGATCACCCTGTTTCCGGGATAACTGACTCCCCTGTTTGCAGGGTAACTGACTTCCCAGTTTCCAGGGTAACTGACTGCCCTGTTTCCGGGGTAACTGACTGCCCTGTTTCCAGGGTAACTGACAGCCAAGTTTCCAGGGTAACTGATCACCCTGTTTCCGGGATAACTGACTGCACTTTTTCCGGGAGAAATGACTGCCCTGTTGCCAGGGTAACTGACTGCCCTGTTTCCGGGGTAACTGACTGCCCTGTTTCCGGGGTAACTGATCTCCCTCTTTCCGGGATAACTGACCGCCCTGTTTCCAGGATAACTGACCTACCTATTACCGGGGTAACCGACCTCCCTGTTTCCAGGATAAGTGACTGCCCTGTTTCCAGGTTAACTGACTGCCCTGTTGCCAGGGTAACTGACTGCCCTGTTTCCAGGGGAACTGACTGCCCTGTTTCCGGGGTAACTGATCACACTGTTTCCGGGGTAACTGACTAACCAGTTTCCAGGGTGACTGACTGCCCTGTTTCCAGGGTAACTGACTGCCCAGTTTCCGGGGTAACTGACTGCCCTGTTTCCTGGGTAACTGACTGCCCTGCTTCCGGGGTAACTGACTGCCCTGTTTCCAGGCTAACAGACTGCCCTGTTTCCAGGATAACTGATCACCCTGTTTCCGGGGTAACTGACTTCCCTGTTTCCGGGGTAACTGACCGCCCTGTTTCCAGGCTAACTGATCACCCTGTTTCCGGGGTAACTGACCACCCTGTTTCCAGGGTCACTGACCACCCTGTTTCCAGGATAACTGAAAGCCCTGTTTCCAGGGTAACTGATCTCCCCGTTTCCGGGTAGCTGAATGCCCTGTTTCCAGGGTAACTGATCTCCCTGTTTCCAGGGTAACTGATCACCCTGTTTCCGGGGTAACTGACTGCCCTGTTTCCAGGGTAACTGACTGCACTGTTTCCGGGGTAACTGACTGCCCTGTTTCCAGGATAACTGATCACTCTGTTTCCGGGGTAACTGACCACCCTGTTTCCGGGGTAACTGACTAATCTGTTCCCAGGGTTACTGACCGCCCTGTTTCTGGGGTAACTGACTGCCCTGTTTCCGGGGTAACTGACCGCCCTGTTTCCAGGATAACTGATCACCCTGTTTCCAGTGTAACTGACCATCCTGTTTCCAGGGTAACTGACTGCCCAGTTTCCAGGGTAACTGACTGCCCTGTTTCCGGGGTAACAGATGTCCCTGTTTCCGGGGTAACTGACCGCTCTGTTTCCAGGATAACTGACCGCCCTATTTCCGGGATAACTGACTGCCCTGTTTACTGGATAACTGACCGCCCTGTTTCCGGGATAACTGACTGCCCTGTTTCCAGGGTAACTGATAACCCCGATTCCGGGATAACTGACTGCGCTGTTTCCAGGGTAACTGACTGCCCAGTTTCCAGGGTAACTGACTGTCCTGTTTCCGGGGTAACTGACTGCCCTGTTTCCAGGGTAACTGACTGCCCAGTTTCCAGAGTAACTGAACACCCTGTTTCCAGGGTAACTGACTGCCCTGTTTCCGGGATAACTGACTGCCCTGTTTCCAGGGTAACTGACTGCCCTGTTTCCGGGATAACTGACTACCCTGTTTCCGGGATAACTGACTGCCCTGTTTCCAGGGTAACTGACTGCCCTGTTTCCGGGGTAACTGACTGCCCTGTTTCCAGGCTAACTGACGGCCCTGTTTCCAGGATAACTGATCACCCTGTTTCCAGGATAACTGACTCCCCTGTTTCCAGTGTAACTGACTGACCTGTTTCCGGGGTAACTGACCGCCCTGTTTCCAGGATAACTGACCTATCTATTTCCGGGGTAACTGACCGCCCTGTTTCCAGGATAACTGACTGCCCTGTTTCCAGGTTAACTGACTGCCCTGTTTCCAGGGTAACTGACTGCCCTGTTTCCGGGGTAACTGACCGCCCTGTTTCCAGGATAACAGATCACCCTGTTTCCGGAGTAACTGACCATCCTGTTTCCAGGGTCACTGACCACCCTGTTTCCAGGATAACTGAAAGCCCTGTTTCCAGGGTAACTGACTGCCCTGTTTCCGGGAAAACTGTCTGCCCTGTTTCCTGGGTAACTGACTGCCCTGCATCCGGGGTAACTGACTGGCTTGTTTCCAGGGTAACTGACTGCCCAGTTTCCAGGGTAACTGATCACCCTTTTTCCGGGATAACTGACTGCCCTGTATCCGGGATAACTGACTGCCCTGTTTCCAGGGTAACTGATCACCCTGTTTCCGGGATAACTGTCAGCCCTGTTTCCGGGATAACTGACTGCCCAGTTTCCAGGGTAACAGACTGCCCTGTTTCCGGGGTAACTGACTGCCCTGTTTCCAGGGTAACTGACTGCCCAGTTTCCAGGGTAACTGATCACCCTGTTTCCGGGAGAAATGACTGCCCTGTTTCCAGGGTAACTGACTGCCCTGCTTCCGGGGTAACTGACTGCCCTGTTTCCAGGGTAACTGATCACCCTGTTTCCGGGATAACTGACTGCCCTGTTTCCGGGATAACTGACTGCCCTGTTTCCAGGGTAACTGACTTACCCTGTTTGCGGGGTAACTGACTGCCCTGTTTTAGGCTAACTGACTGCCCTGTTTCCAGGATAACTGGTCACCCTGTTTCCGGGGTAACTGACTGCCCTGTTTCCGGGGTAACTGACCGCCCTGTTTCCAGGGTCACTGACCACCCTGTTTCCAGGATAACTGAAAGTGCTGTTTCCAGGGTAACTGATCTCCCTGTTTCCGGGGTAACTGATCACCCTGTTTCCGGGTAACTGACTGCCCTGTTTCCAGGGTAACTGACTGCCCTGCTTCCGGGGTAACTGACTGCCCTGTTTCCAGGCTAACTGACCGCCCTGTTTCCAGGATAACTGACCTATCTATTTCCGGGGTAACTGACTGCCCTGTTTCCAGGATAACTGACTGCCCTGTTTCCAGGTTAACTGACTGCCCTGTTTCCAGGGTAACTGACTGCCCTGTTTCCGGGGTAACTGACCGCCCTGTTTCCAGGATAACAGATCAACCTGTTTCCGGAGTTACTGACCATCCTGTTTCCAGGGTCACTGACCACCCTGTTTCCAGGATAACTGAAAGCGCTGTTTCCAGGGTAACTGACTGCCCTGTTTCCGGGAAAACTGTTTGCCCTGTTTCCTGGGTAACTGACTGCCCTGCTTCCGGGGTAACTGACTGGCTTGTTTCCAGGGTAACTGACTGCCCAGTTTCCAGGGTAACTGATCACCCTTTTTCCGGGATAACTGACTGCCCTGTTTCCGGGATAACTGACTGCCCTGTTTCCAGGGTAACTGATCACCCTGTTTCCGGGATAACTGTCTGCCCTGTTTCCGGGATAACTGACTGCCCAGTTTCCAGGGTAACAGACTGCCCTGTTTCCGGTGTAACTGACTGCCCTGTTTCCAGGGTAACTGACTGCCCAGTTTCCAGGGTAACTGATCACCCTGTTTCCGGGAGAAATGACTGCCCTGTTTCCAGGGTAACAGACTGCCCTGCTTCCGGGGTAACTGACTGCCCTGTTTCCAGGGTAACTGATCACCCAGTTTCCGGGATAACTGACTGCCCTGTTTCCGGGATAACTGACTGCCCTGTTTCCAGGATAACTGACCGCCCTATTTCCGGGATAACTGACTGCCCTGTTTACTGGATAACTGACCGCCCTGTTTCCGGGATAACTGACTGCCCTGTTTCCAGGGTAACTGATAACCCCGATTCCGGGATAACTGACTGCGCTGTTTCCAGGGTAACTGACTGCCCAGTTTCCAGGGTAACTGACTGCCCTGTTTCCGGGGTAACTGACTGCCCTGTTTCCAGGGTAACTGACTGCCCAGTTTCCTGAATAACTGAACACCCTGTTTCCAGGGTAACTGACTGCCCTGTTTCCGGGATAACTGACTGCCCTGTTTCCAGGGTAACTGACTGCCCTGTTTCCGGGATAACTGACTACCCTGTTTCCGGGATAACTGACTGCCCTGTTTCCAGGGTAACTGACTGCCCTGTTTCCGGGGTAACTGACTGCCCTGTTTCCAGGCTAACTGACGGCCCTGTTTCCAGGATAACTGATCACCCTGTTTCCAGTATAACTGACTCCCCTGTTTCCAGTGTAACTGACTGACCTGTTTCCGGGGTAACTGACCGCCCTGTTTCCAGGATAACTGACCTATCTATTTCAGGGCTAACTGACTGCCCTGTTTCCAGGATAACTGACTGCCCTGTTTCCAGGTTAACTGACTGCCCTGTTTCCAGGGTAACTGACTGCCCTGTTTCCGGGGTAACTGACCGCCCTGTTTCCAGGATAACAGATCACCCTGTTTCCGGAGTAACTGACCATCCTGTTTCCAGGGTCACTGACCACCCTGTTTCCAGGATAACTGAAAGCCCTGTTTCCAGGGTAACTGACTGCCCTGTTTCCGGGAAAACTGTCTGCCCTGTTTCCTGGGTAACTGACTGCCCTGCTTCCGGGGTAACTGACTGGCTTGTTTCCAGGGTAACTGACTGCCCAGTTTCCAGGGTAACTGATCACCCTTTTTCCGGGATAACTGACTGCCCTGTTTCCGGGATAACTGACTGCCCTGTTTCCAGGGTAACTGATCACCCTGTTTCCGGGATAACTGTCTGCCCTGTTTCCGGGATAACTGACTGCCCAGTTTCCAGGGTAACAGACTGCCCTGTTTCCGGGGTAACTGACTGCCCTGTTTCCAGGGTAACTGACTGCCCAGTTTCCAGGGTAACTGATCACCCTGTTTCCGGGAGAAATGACTGCCCTGTTTCCAGGGTAACTGACTGCCCTGCTTCCGGGGTAACTGACTGCCCTGTTTCCAGGGTAACTGATCACCCTGTTTCCGGGATAACTGACTGCCCTGTTTCCGGGATAACTGACTGCCCTGTTTCCAGGGTAACTGACTTACCCTGTTTGCGGGGTAACTGACTGCCCTGTTTCCAGGCTAACTGACTGCCCTGTTTCCAGGATAACTGGTCACCCTGTTTCCGGGGTAACTGACTGCCCTGTTTCCGAGGTAACTGACCGCCCTGTTTCCAGGGTCACTGACCACCCTGTTTCCAGGATAACTGAAAGTGCTGTTTCCAGGGTAACTGATCTCCCTGTTTCCGGGGTAACTGATCACCCTGTTTCCGGGTAACTGACTGCCCTGTTTCCAGGGTAACTGACTGCCCTGCTTCCGGGGTAACTGACTGCCCTGTTTCCAGGCTAACTGACCGCCCTGTTTCCAGGATAACTGACCTATCTATTTCCGGGGTAACTGACCGCCCTGTTTCCAGGATAACTGACTGCCCTGTTTCCAGGTTACCTGACTGCCCTGTTTCCAGGGTAACTGACTGCCCTGTTTCCGGGGTAACTGACCGCCCTGTTTCCAGGATAACAGATCACCCTGTTTCCGGAGTAACTGACCATCCTGTTTCCAGGGTCACTGACCACCCTGTTTCCAGGATAACTGAAAGCCCTGTTTCCAGGGTAACTGACTGCCCTGTTTCCGGGAAAACTGTCTGCCCTGTTTCCTGGGTAACTGACTGCCCTGCTTCCGGGGTAACTGACTGGCTTGTTTCCAGGGTAACTGACTGCCCAGTTTCCAGGGTAACTGATCACCCTTTTTCCGGGATAACTGACTGCCCTGTTTCCGGGATAACTGACTGCCCTGTTTCCAGGGTAACTGATCACCCTGTTTCCGGGATAACTGTCTGCCCTGTTTCCGGGATAACTGACTGCCCAGTTTCCAGGGTAACAGACTGCCCTGTTTCCGGGGTAACTGACTGCCCAGTTTCCAGGGTAACTGATCACCCTGTTTCCGGGAGAAATGACTGCCCTGTTTCCAGGGTAACTGACTGCCCTGCTTCCGGGGTAACTGACTGCCCTGTTTCCAGGGTAACTGATCACCCTGTTTCCGGGATAACTGACTGCCCTGCTTCCGGGATAACTGACTGCCCTGTTTCCAGGGTAACTGACTTACCCTGTTTGCGGGGTAACTGACTGCCCTGTTTCCAGGCTAACTGACTGCCCTGTTTCCAGGATAACTGGTCACCCTGTTTCCGGGGTAACTGACTGCCCTGTTTCCGGGGTAACAGACCGCCCTGTTTCCAGGGTCACTGACCACCCTGTTTCCAGGATAACTGAAAGTGCTGTTTCCAGGGTAACTGATCTCCCTGTTTCCGGGGTAACTGATCACCCTGTTTCCGGGTAACTGACTGCCCTGTTTCCAGGCTAACTGACTGCCCTGTTTCCAGGATAACTGATCACCCTGTTTCCGGGGTAACTGACTGCCCTGTTTCCGGGGTAACTGACCGCCCTGTTTCCAGGAGAACTGATCACCCTGTTTCCGGGGTAACTGACCACCCTGTTTCCAGGGTCACTGACCACCCTGTTTCCAGGATAACTGAAAGCCCTGTTTCCAGGGTAACTGATCTCCCCGTTTCCGGGTAGCTGAATGCCCTGTTTCCAGGGTAACTGATCTCCCTGTTTCCAGGGTAACTGATCACCCTGTTTCCGGGGTAACTGACTGCCCTGTTTCCAGGGTAACTGACTGACCTGTTTCCGGGGTAACTGACCGCCCTGTTTCCAGGATAACTGACCTATCTATTTCCGGGGTAACTGACCGCCCTGTTTCCAGGATAACTGACTGCCCTGTTTCCAGGTTAACTGACTGCCCTGTTTCCAGGGTAACTGACTGCCCTGTTTCCGGGGTAACTGACCGCCCTGTTTCCAGGATAACAGATCAACCTGTTTCCGGAGTTACTGACCATCCTGTTTCCAGGGTCACTGACCACCCTGTTTCCAGGATAACTGAAAGCGCTGTTTCCAGGGTAACTGACTGCCCTGTTTCCGGGAAAACTGTTTGCCCTGTTTCCTGGGTAACTGACTGCCCTGCTTCCGGGGTAACTGACTGGCTTGTTTCCAGGGTAACTGACTGCCCAGTTTCCAGGGTAACTGATCACCCTTTTTCCGGGATAACTGACTGCCCTGTTTCCGGGATAACTGACTGCCCTGTTTCCAGGGTAACTGATCACCCTGTTTCCGGGATAACTGTCTGCCCTGTTTCCGGGATAACTGACTGCCCAGTTTCCAGGGTAACAGACTGCCCTGTTTCCGGGGTAACTGACTGCCCTGTTTCCAGGGTAACTGACTGCCCAGTTTCCAGGGTAACTGATCACCCTGTTTCCGGGAGAAATGACTGCCCTGTTTCCAGGGTAACAGACTGCCCTGCTTCCGGGGTAACTGACTGCCCTGTTTCCAGGGTAACTGATCACCCAGTTTCCGGGATAACTGACTGCCCTGTTTCCGGGATAACTGACTGCCCTGTTTCCAGGATAACTGACCGCCCTATTTCCGGGATAACTGACTGCCCTGTTTACTGGATAACTGACCGCCCTGTTTCCGGGATAACTGACTGCCCTGTTTCCAGGGTAACTGATAACCCCGATTCCGGGATAACTGACTGCGCTGTTTCCAGGGTAACTGACTGCCCAGTTTCCAGGGTAACTGACTGCCCTGTTTCCGGGGTAACTGACTGCCCTGTTTCCAGGGTAACTGACTGCCCAGTTTCCTGAATAACTGAACACCCTGTTTCCAGGGTAACTGACTGCCCTGTTTCCGGGATAACTGACTGCCCTGTTTCCAGGGTAACTGACTGCCCTGTTTCCGGGATAACTGACTACCCTGTTTCCGGGATAACTGACTGCCCTGTTTCCAGGGTAACTGACTGCCCTGTTTCCGGGGTAACTGACTGCCCTGTTTCCAGGCTAACTGACGGCCCTGTTTCCAGGATAACTGATCACCCTGTTTCCAGTATAACTGACTCCCCTGTTTCCAGTGTAACTGACTGACCTGTTTCCGGGGTAACTGACCGCCCTGTTTCCAGGATAACTGACCTATCTATTTCAGGGCTAACTGACTGCCCTGTTTCCAGGATAACTGACTGCCCTGTTTCCAGGTTAACTGACTGCCCTGTTTCCAGGGTAACTGACTGCCCTGTTTCCGGGGTAACTGACCGCCCTGTTTCCAGGATAACAGATCACCCTGTTTCCGGAGTAACTGACCATCCTGTTTCCAGGGTCACTGACCACCCTGTTTCCAGGATAACTGAAAGCCCTGTTTCCAGGGTAACTGACTGCCCTGTTTCCGGGAAAACTGTCTGCCCTGTTTCCTGGGTAACTGACTGCCCTGCTTCCGGGGTAACTGACTGGCTTGTTTCCAGGGTAACTGACTGCCCAGTTTCCAGGGTAACTGATCACCCTTTTTCCGGGATAACTGACTGCCCTGTTTCCGGGATAACTGACTGCCCTGTTTCCAGGGTAACTGATCACCCTGTTTCCGGGATAACTGTCTGCCCTGTTTCCGGGATAACTGACTGCCCAGTTTCCAGGGTAACAGACTGCCCTGTTTCCGGGGTAACTGACTGCCCTGTTTCCAGGGTAACTGACTGCCCAGTTTCCAGGGTAACTGATCACCCTGTTTCCGGGAGAAATGACTGCCCTGTTTCCAGGGTAACTGACTGCCCTGCTTCCGGGGTAACTGACTGCCCTGTTTCCAGGGTAACTGATCACCCTGTTTCCGGGATAACTGACTGCCCTGTTTCCGGGATAACTGACTGCCCTGTTTCCAGGGTAACTGACTTACCCTGTTTGCGGGGTAACTGACTGCCCTGTTTCCAGGCTAACTGACTGCCCTGTTTCCAGGATAACTGGTCACCCTGTTTCCGGGGTAACTGACTGCCCTGTTTCCGAGGTAACTGACCGCCCTGTTTCCAGGGTCACTGACCACCCTGTTTCCAGGATAACTGAAAGTGCTGTTTCCAGGGTAACTGATCTCCCTGTTTCCGGGGTAACTGATCACCCTGTTTCCGGGTAACTGACTGCCCTGTTTCCAGGGTAACTGACTGCCCTGCTTCCGGGGTAACTGACTGCCCTGTTTCCAGGCTAACTGACCGCCCTGTTTCCAGGATAACTGACCTATCTATTTCCGGGGTAACTGACCGCCCTGTTTCCAGGATAACTGACTGCCCTGTTTCCAGGTTACCTGACTGCCCTGTTTCCAGGGTAACTGACTGCCCTGTTTCCGGGGTAACTGACCGCCCTGTTTCCAGGATAACAGATCACCCTGTTTCCGGAGTAACTGACCATCCTGTTTCCAGGGTCACTGACCACCCTGTTTCCAGGATAACTGAAAGCCCTGTTTCCAGGGTAACTGACTGCCCTGTTTCCGGGAAAACTGTCTGCCCTGTTTCCTGGGTAACTGACTGCCCTGCTTCCGGGGTAACTGACTGGCTTGTTTCCAGGGTAACTGACTGCCCAGTTTCCAGGGTAACTGATCACCCTTTTTCCGGGATAACTGACTGCCCTGTTTCCGGGATAACTGACTGCCCTGTTTCCAGGGTAACTGATCACCCTGTTTCCGGGATAACTGTCTGCCCTGTTTCCGGGATATCTGACTGCCCAGTTTCCAGGGTAACAGACTGCCCTGTTTCCGGGGTAACTGACTGCCCAGTTTCCAGGGTAACTGATCACCCTGTTTCCGGGAGAAATGACTGCCCTGTTTCCAGGGTAACTGACTGCCCTGCTTCCGGGGTAACTGACTGCCCTGTTTCCAGGGTAACTGATCACCCTGTTTCCGGGATAACTGACTGCCCTGTTTCCGGGATAACTGACTGCCCTGTTTCCAGGGTAACTGACTTACCCTGTTTGCGGGGTAACTGACTGCCCTGTTTCCAGGCTAACTGACTGCCCTGTTTCCAGGATAACTGGTCACCCTGTTTCCGGGGTAACTGACTGCCCTGTTTCCGGGGTAACAGACCGCCCTGTTTCCAGGGTCACTGACCACCCTGTTTCCAGGATAACTGAAAGTGCTGTTTCCAGGGTAACTGATCTCCCTGTTTCCGGGGTAACTGATCACCCTGTTTCCGGGTAACTGACTGCCCTGTTTCCAGGCTAACTGACTGCCCTGTTTCCAGGATAACTGATCACCCTGTTTCCGGGGTAACTGACTGCCCTGTTTCCGGGGTAACTGACCGCCCTGTTTCCAGGAGAACTGATCACCCTGTTTCCGGGGTAACTGACCACCCTGTTTCCAGGGTCACTGACCACCCTGTTTCCAGGATAACTGAAAGCCCTGTTTCCAGGGTAACTGATCTCCCCGTTTCCGGGTAGCTGAATGCCCTGTTTCCAGGGTAACTGATCTCCCTGTTTCCAGGGTAACTGATCACCCTGTTTCCGGGGTAACTGACTGCCCTGTTTCCAGGGTAACTGACTGCCCTGTTTCCGGGGTAACTGACTGCCCTGTTTCCAGGATAACTGATCACTCTGTTTCCGGGGTAACTGACCACCCTGTTTCCGGGGTAACTGACTAATCTGTTCCCAGGGTTACTGACCGCCCTGTTTCTGAGGTAACTGACTGCCCTGTTTCCGGGGTAACTGACCGCCCTGTTTCCAGGATAACTGATCACCCTGTTTCCAGTGTAACTGACCATCCTGTTTCCAGGGTAACTGACTGCCCTGTTTCCGGGGTAACAGATGTCCCTGTTTCCGGGGTAACTGACCGCCCTGTTTCCAGGATAACTGACCGCCCTATTTCCGGGATAACTGACTGCCCTGTTTACTGGATAACTGACCGCCCTGTTTCCGGGATAACTGACTGCCCTGTTTCCAGGGTAACTGATAACCCCGATTCCGGGATAACTGACTGCGCTGTTTCCAGGGTAACTGACTGCCCTGTTTCCAGGGTAACTGACTGCCCTGTTTCCAGGGTAACTGATAACCCCGATTCCGGGATAACTGACTGCGCTGTTTCCAGGGTAACTGACTGCCCAGTTTCCAGGGTAACTGACTGCCCTGTTTCCGGGGTAACTGACTGCCCTGTTTCCAGGGTAACTGACTGCCCAGTTTCCAGAGTAACTGAACACCCTGTTTCCAGGGTAACTGACTGCCCTGTTTCCGGGATAACTGACTGCCCTGTTTCCGGGATAACTGACTACCCTGTTTCCGGGATAACTGACTGCCCTGTTTCCAGGGTAACTGACTGCCCTGTTTCCGGGGTAACTGACTGCCCTGTTTCCAGGCTAACTGACGGCCCTGTTTCCAGGATAACTGATCACCCTGTTTCCAGGATAACTGACTCCCCTGTTTCCAGTGTAACTGACTGACCTGTTTCCGGGGTAACTGACCGCCCTGTTTCCAGGATAACTGACCTATCTATTTCCGGGGTAACTGACCGCCCTGTTTCCAGGATAACTGACTGCCCTGTTTCCAGGTTAACTGACTGCCCTGTTTCCAGGGTAACTGACTGCCCTGTTTCCGGGGTAACTGACCGCCCTGTTTCCAGGATAACAGATCACCCTGTTTCCGGAGTAACTGACCATCCTGTTTCCAGGGTCACTGACTGCCCAGTTTCCGGGGTAAATGACTTCCCTGTTTCCAGGGTAACTGACTGCCCTGTTTCCGGGATAACTGACTGCCCTGTTTCCAGGGTAACTGATAACCCTGTTCCCGGGATAACTGACTGCCCTGTTTCCAGGGTCACTGACTGCCCAGTTTCCAGAGTAACTGAATAACCTGTTGCCAGGGTAACAGATCACCCTGTTTCCGGGATAACTGACTGCCCTGTTTCCAAGATAATTGACTGCCCTCTTTCCAGGGTAACTGACTGCCCTGTTTCCGTGGTAACTAACTGCCCTGTTTCCAGGCTAACTGACTGCCCTGTTTCCAGGATAACTGATCACCCTGTTTCCGGGGTAACTGACTGCCCTGTTTCCGGGGTAACTGACCGCCCTGTTTCCAGGATAACTGATCACCCTGTTTCCGGGGTAACTGACCACCCTGTTTCCAGGGTCACTGACCACCCTGTTTCCAGGATAACTGACTCCCCTGTTTCCAGGGTAACTGACTGCCCTGTTTCCGGGGTAACTGATCTCCCTGTTTCCGGGGTTACTGACCGCCCTGTTTCCAGGATAACTGACCTACCTATTTCCAGGTTAACTGACTGCCCTGTTTCCAGGGTAACTGACTGCCCTGTTTCCAGGGGAACTGACTGCCCTGTTTCCGGGGTAACAGATCACCCTGTTTACGGGTTAACTGACTAACCAGTTTCCAGGGTGACTGAGTGCCCTGTTTCCAGGGTAACTGACTGCCCGGTTTCCGGGGTAACTGACTGTCCTGTTTCCTGGGTAACTGACTGCCCTGCTTCCGGGGTAACTGACTGCCCTGTTTCCCGGGTAACTGACTGCCCAGTTTCCAGGGTAACTGATCACCCTTTTTCCGGGATAACTGACTGCCCTGTTTCCGGGATAACTGACTGCCCTGTTTCCAGGGTAACTGATCACCCTGTTTCCGGGATAACTGACTCCCCTGTTTCCGGGGTAACTGACTGCCCTGTTTCCAGGGTAACTGACTGCCCTGTTTCCGGGGTAACTGACTGCCCTGTTTCCAGGGTAACTGACTGCCCAGTTTCCAGGGTAACTGATCACCCTGTTTCCGGGATAACTGACTGCACTTTTTCCGGGAGAAATGACTGCCCTGTTGCCAGGGTAACTGACTGCCCTGTTTCCGGGGTAACTGACTGCCCTGTTTCCGGGGTAACTGATCTCCCTCTTTCCGGGATAACTGACCGCCCTGTTTCCAGGATAACTGACCTACCTATTTCCGGGGTAACTGACCTCCCTGTTTCCAGGATAAGTGACTGCCCTGTTTCCAGGTTAACTGACTGCCCTGTTGCCAGGGTAACTGACTGCCCTGTTTCCAGGGGAACTGACTGCCCTGTTTCCGGGGTAACTGATCACACTGTTTCCAGGGTGACTGACTGCCCTGTTTCCAGGGTAACTGACTGCCCAGTTTCCGGGGTAACTGACTGCCCTGTTTCCAGGGTAACTGACTGCCCTGCTTCCGGGGTAACTGACTGCCCTGTTTCCAGGCTAACTGACTGCCCTGTTTCCAGGATAACTGATCACCCTGTTTCCGGGGTAACTGACTGCCCTGTTTCCGGGGTAACTGACCGCCCTGTTTCTAGGCTAACTGATCACCCTGTTTCCGGGGTAACTGACCACCCTGTTTCCAGGGTCACTGACCACCCTGTTTCCAGGATAACTGAAAGCCCTGTTTCCAGGGTAACTGATCTCCCCGTTTCCGGGTAGCTGAATGCCCTGTTTCCAGGGTAACTGATCTCCCTGTTTCCAGGGTAACTGATCACCCTGTTTCCGGGGTAACTGACTGCCCTGTTTCCAGGGTAACTGACTGCCCTGTTTCCGGGGTAACTGACTGCCCTGTTTCCAGGATAACTGATCACTCTGTTTCCGGGGTAACTGACCACCCTGTTTCCGGGGTAACTGACTAATCTGTTCCCAGGGTTACTGACCGCCCTGTTTCTGGGGTAACTGACTGCCCTGTTTCCGGGGTAACTGACCGCCCTGTTTCCAGGATAACTGATCACCCTGTTTCCAGTGTAACTGACCATCCTGTTTCCAGGGTAACTGACTGCCCAGTTTCCAGGGTAACTGACTGCCCTGTTTCCGGGGTAACAGATGTCCCTGTTTCCGGGGTAACTGACCGCCCTGTTTCCAGGATAACTGACCGCCCTATTTCCGGGATAACTGACTGCCCTGTTTACTGGATAACTGACCGCCCTGTTTCCGGGATAACTGACTGCCCTGTTTCCAGGGTAACTGATCACCCTGTTTCCGGGATAACTGACTGCCCTGTTTCCGGGATAACTGACTGCCCTGTTTCCAGGGTAACTGACTTACCCTGTTTGCGGGGTAACTGACTGCCCTGTTTCCAGGCTAACTGACTGCCCTGTTTCCAGGATAACTGGTCACCCTGTTTCCGGGGTAACTGACTGCCCTGTTTCCGGGGTAACAGACCGCCCTGTTTCCAGGGTCACTGACCACCCTGTTTCCAGGATAACTGAAAGTGCTGTTTCCAGGGTAACTGATCTCCCTGTTTCCGGGGTAACTGATCACCCTGTTTCCGGGTAACTGACTGCCCTGTTTCCAGGCTAACTGACTGCCCTGTTTCCAGGATAACTGATCACCCTGTTTCCGGGGTAACTGACTGCCCTGTTTCCGGGGTAACTGACCGCCCTGTTTCCAGGAGAACTGATCACCCTGTTTCCGGGGTAACTGACCACCCTGTTTCCAGGGTCACTGACCACCCTGTTTCCAGGATAACTGAAAGCCCTGTTTCCAGGGTAACTGATCTCCCCGTTTCCGGGTAGCTGAATGCCCTGTTTCCAGGGTAACTGATCTCCCTGTTTCCAGGGTAACTGATCACCCTGTTTCCGGGGTAACTGACTGCCCTGTTTCCAGGGTAACTGACTGCCCTGTTTCCGGGGTAACTGACTGCCCTGTTTCCAGGATAACTGATCACTCTGTTTCCGGGGTAACTGACCACCCTGTTTCCGGGGTAACTGACTAATCTGTTCCCAGGGTTACTGACCGCCCTGTTTCTGAGGTAACTGACTGCCCTGTTTCCGGGGTAACTGACCGCCCTGTTTCCAGGATAACTGATCACCCTGTTTCCAGTGTAACTGACCATCCTGTTTCCAGGGTAACTGACTGCCCTGTTTCCGGGGTAACAGATGTCCCTGTTTCCGGGGTAACTGACCGCCCTGTTTCCAGGATAACTGACCGCCCTATTTCCGGGATAACTGACTGCCCTGTTTACTGGATAACTGACCGCCCTGTTTCCGGGATAACTGACTGCCCTGTTTCCAGGGTAACTGATAACCCCGATTCCGGGATAACTGACTGCGCTGTTTCCAGGGTAACTGACTGCCCTGTTTCCAGGGTAACTGACTGCCCTGTTTCCAGGGTAACTGATAACCCCGATTCCGGGATAACTGACTGCGCTGTTTCCAGGGTAACTGACTGCCCAGTTTCCAGGGTAACTGACTGCCCTGTTTCCGGGGTAACTGACTGCCCTGTTTCCAGGGTAACTGACTGCCCAGTTTCCAGAGTAACTGAACACCCTGTTTCCAGGGTAACTGACTGCCCTGTTTCCGGGATAACTGACTGCCCTGTTTCCGGGATAACTGACTACCCTGTTTCCGGGATAACTGACTGCCCTGTTTCCAGGGTAACTGACTGCCCTGTTTCCGGGGTAACTGACTGCCCTGTTTCCAGGCTAACTGACGGCCCTGTTTCCAGGATAACTGATCACCCTGTTTCCAGGATAACTGACTCCCCTGTTTCCAGTGTAACTGACTGACCTGTTTCCGGGGTAACTGACCGCCCTGTTTCCAGGATAACTGACCTATCTATTTCCGGGGTAACTGACCGCCCTGTTTCCAGGATAACTGACTGCCCTGTTTCCAGGTTAACTGACTGCCCTGTTTCCAGGGTAACTGACTGCCCTGTTTCCGGGGTAACTGACCGCCCTGTTTCCAGGATAACAGATCACCCTGTTTCCGGAGTAACTGACCATCCTGTTTCCAGGGTCACTGACTGCCCAGTTTCCGGGGTAAATGACTTCCCTGTTTCCAGGGTAACTGACTGCCCTGTTTCCGGGATAACTGACTGCCCTGTTTCCAGGGTAACTGATAACCCTGTTCCCGGGATAACTGACTGCCCTGTTTCCAGGGTCACTGACTGCCCAGTTTCCAGAGTAACTGAATAACCTGTTGCCAGGGTAACAGATCACCCTGTTTCCGGGATAACTGACTGCCCTGTTTCCAAGATAATTGACTGCCCTCTTTCCAGGGTAACTGACTGCCCTGTTTCCGTGGTAACTAACTGCCCTGTTTCCAGGCTAACTGACTGCCCTGTTTCCAGGATAACTGATCACCCTGTTTCCGGGGTAACTGACTGCCCTGTTTCCGGGGTAACTGACCGCCCTGTTTCCAGGATAACTGATCACCCTGTTTCCGGGGTAACTGACCACCCTGTTTCCAGGGTCACTGACCACCCTGTTTCCAGGATAACTGACTCCCCTGTTTCCAGGGTAACTGACTGCCCTGTTTCCGGGGTAACTGATCTCCCTGTTTCCGGGGTTACTGACCGCCCTGTTTCCAGGATAACTGACCTACCTATTTCCAGGTTAACTGACTGCCCTGTTTCCAGGGTAACTGACTGCCCTGTTTCCAGGGGAACTGACTGCCCTGTTTCCGGGGTAACAGATCACCCTGTTTACGGGTTAACTGACTAACCAGTTTCCAGGGTGACTGAGTGCCCTGTTTCCAGGGTAACTGACTGCCCGGTTTCCGGGGTAACTGACTGTCCTGTTTCCTGGGTAACTGACTGCCCTGCTTCCGGGGTAACTGACTGCCCTGTTTCCCGGGTAACTGACTGCCCAGTTTCCAGGGTAACTGATCACCCTTTTTCCGGGATAACTGACTGCCCTGTTTCCGGGATAACTGACTGCCCTGTTTCCAGGGTAACTGATCACCCTGTTTCCGGGATAACTGACTCCCCTGTTTCCGGGGTAACTGACTGCCCTGTTTCCAGGGTAACTGACTGCCCTGTTTCCGGGGTAACTGACTGCCCTGTTTCCAGGGTAACTGACTGCCCAGTTTCCAGGGTAACTGATCACCCTGTTTCCGGGATAACTGACTGCACTTTTTCCGGGAGAAATGACTGCCCTGTTGCCAGGGTAACTGACTGCCCTGTTTCCGGGGTAACTGACTGCCCTGTTTCCGGGGTAACTGATCTCCCTCTTTCCGGGATAACTGACCGCCCTGTTTCCAGGATAACTGACCTACCTATTTCCGGGGTAACTGACCTCCCTGTTTCCAGGATAAGTGACTGCCCTGTTTCCAGGTTAACTGACTGCCCTGTTGCCAGGGTAACTGACTGCCCTGTTTCCAGGGGAACTGACTGCCCTGTTTCCGGGGTAACTGATCACACTGTTTCCAGGGTGACTGACTGCCCTGTTTCCAGGGTAACTGACTGCCCAGTTTCCGGGGTAACTGACTGCCCTGTTTCCAGGGTAACTGACTGCCCTGCTTCCGGGGTAACTGACTGCCCTGTTTCCAGGCTAACTGACTGCCCTGTTTCCAGGATAACTGATCACCCTGTTTCCGGGGTAACTGACTGCCCTGTTTCCGGGGTAACTGACCGCCCTGTTTCTAGGCTAACTGATCACCCTGTTTCCGGGGTAACTGACCACCCTGTTTCCAGGGTCACTGACCACCCTGTTTCCAGGATAACTGAAAGCCCTGTTTCCAGGGTAACTGATCTCCCCGTTTCCGGGTAGCTGAATGCCCTGTTTCCAGGGTAACTGATCTCCCTGTTTCCAGGGTAACTGATCACCCTGTTTCCGGGGTAACTGACTGCCCTGTTTCCAGGGTAACTGACTGCCCTGTTTCCGGGGTAACTGACTGCCCTGTTTCCAGGATAACTGATCACTCTGTTTCCGGGGTAACTGACCACCCTGTTTCCGGGGTAACTGACTAATCTGTTCCCAGGGTTACTGACCGCCCTGTTTCTGGGGTAACTGACTGCCCTGTTTCCAGGGTAACTGACCGCCCTGTTTCCAGGATAACTGATCACCCTGTTTCCAGTGTAACTGACCATCCTGTTTCCAGGGTAACTGACTGCCCAGTTTCCAGGGTAACTGACTGCCCTGTTTCCGGGGTAACAGATGTCCCTGTTTCCGGGGTAACTGACCGCCCTGTTTCCAGGATAACTGACCGCCCTATTTCCGGGATAACTGACTGCCCTGTTTACTGGATAACTGACCGCCCTGTTTCCGGGATAACTGACTGCCCTGTTTCCAGGGTAACTGATAACCCCGATTCCGGGATAACTGAATGCGCTGTTTCCAGGGTAACTGACTGCCCAGTTTCCAGGGTAACTGACTGCCCTGTTTCGGGGTAACTGACTGCCCTGTTTCCAGGGTAACTGACTGCCCAGTTTCCAGAGTAACTGAACACCCTGTTTCCAGGGTAACTGACTGCCCTGTTTCCGGGATAACTGACTGCCCTGTTTCCAGGGTAACTGACTGCCCTGTTTCCGGGATAACTGACTACCCTGTTTCCGGGATAAATGACTGCCCTGTTTCCAGGGTAACTGACTGCCCTGTTTCCGGGGTAACTGACTGCCCTGTTTCCAGGCTAACTGACGGCCCTGTTTCCAGGATAACTGATCACCCTGTTTCCAGGATAACTGACTCCCCTGTTTCCAGGATAACTGACTGACCTGTTTCCGGGGTAACTGACCGCCCTGTTTCCAGGATAACTGACCTATCTATTTCCGGGGTAACTGACCGCCCTGTTTCCAGGATAACTGACTGCCCTGTTTCCAGGTTAACTGACTGCCCTGTTTCCAGGGTAACTGACTGCCCTGTTTCCGGGGTAACTGACCGCCCTGTTTCCAGGATAACAGATCACCCTGTTTCCGGAGTAACTGACCATCCTGTTTCCAGGGTCACTGACCACCCTGTTTCCAGGAAAACTGAAAGCCCTGTTTCCAGGGTAACTGACTGCACTGTTTCCGGGAAAACTGTCTGCCCTGTTTCCTGGGTAACTGACTGCCCTGCTTCCGGGGTAACTGACTGGCTTGTTTCCAGGGTAACTGACTGCCCAGTTTACAGGGTAACTGATCACCCTTTTTCCGGGATAACTGACTGCCCTGTTTCCGGGATAACTGACTGCCCAGTTTCCAGGGTAACAGACTGCCCTGTTTCCGGGGTAACTGACTGCCCTGTTTCCAGGGTAACTGACTGCCCAGTTTCCAGGGTAACTGATCACCCTGTTTCCGGGAGAACTGACTGCCCTGTTTCCAGGGTAACTGACTGCCCTGCTTCCGGGGTAACTGACTGCCCTGTTTCCAGGGTAACTGATCACCCTGTTTCCGGGATAACTGACTGCCCTGTTTCCGGGATAACTGACTGCCCTGTTTCCAGGGTAACTGACTTACCCTGTTTGCGGGGTAACTGACTGCCCTGATTCCAGGCTAACTGACTGCCCTGTTTCCAAGATAACTGGTCAACCTGTTTCCGGGGTAACTGACTGCCCTGTTTCCGGGGTAACTGACCGCCCTGTTTCCAGGGTCACTGACCACCCTGTTTCCAGGATAACTGAAAGTGCTGTTTCCAGGGTAACTGATCTCCCTGTTTCCGGGGTAACTGATCACCCTGTTTCCGGGTAACTGACTGCCCTGTTTCCAGGGTAACTGACTGCCCTGCTTCCGGGGTAACTGACTGCCCTGTTTCCAGGCTAACTGACTGCCCTGTTTCCAGGATAACTGATCACCCTGTTTCCGGGGTAACTGACTGCCCTGTTTCCGGGGTAACTGACCGCCCTGTTTCCAGGATAACTGATCACCCTGTTTCCGGGGTAACTGACCACCCTGTTTCCAGGGTCACTGACCACCCTGTTTCCAGGATAACTGAAAGCCCTGTTTCCAGGGTAACTGATCTCCCCGTTTCCGGGTAGCTGAATGCCCTGTTTCCAGGGTAACTGATCTCCCTGTTTCCAGGGTAACTGATCACCCTGTTTCCGGGGTAACTGACTGCCCTGTTTCCAGGGTAACTGACTGCCCTGTTTCCGGGTTAACTGACTGCCCTGTTTCCAGGATAACTGATCACTCTGTTTCCGGGGTAACTGACCACCCTGTTTCCGGGGTAACTGACTAATCTGTTCCCAGGGTTACTGACCGCCCTGTTTCTGGGGTAACTGACTGCCCTGTTTCCGGGGTAACTGACCGCCCTGTTTCCAGGATAACTGATCACCCTGTTTCCAGTGTAACTGACCATCCTGTTTCCAGGGTAACTGACTGCCCAGTTTCCAGGGTAACTGACTGCCCTGTTTCCGGGGTAACAGATGTCCCTGTTTCCGGGGTAACTGACCGCCCTGTTTCCAGGATAACTGACCGCCCTATTTCCGGGATAACTGACTGCCCTGTTTACTGGATAACTGACCGCCCTGTTTCCGGGATAACTGACTGCCCTGTTTCCAGGGTAACTGATAGCCCCGATTCCGGTGTAACTGACTGCGCTGTTTCCAGGGTAACTGACTGCCCAGTTTCCAGGGTAACTGACTGCCCTGTTTCCAGGGTAACTGACTGCCCTGTTTCCAGGGTAACTGACTGCCCAGTTTCCTGAGTAACTGAACACCCTGTTTCCAGGGTAACTGACTGCCCTGTTTCCGGGATAACTGACTGCCCTGTTTCCAGGGTAACTGACTGCCCTGTTTCCGGGATAACTGACTACCCTGTTTCCGGGATAACTGACTGCCCTGTTTCCAGGGTAACTGACTGCCCTGTTTCCGGGGTAACTGACTGCCCTGTTTCCAGGCTAACTGACGGCCCTGTTTCCAGGATAACTGATCACCCTGTTTCCAGGATAACTGACTCCCCTGTTTCCAGTGTAACTGACTGACCTGTTTCCGGGGTAACTGACCGCCCTATTTCCAGGATAACTGACCTATCTATTTCCGGGGTAACTGACCGCCCTGTTTCCAGGATAACTGACTGCCCTGTTTCCAGGTTAACTGACTGCCCTGTTTCCAGGGTAACTGACTGCCCTGTTTCCGGGGTAACTGACCGCCCTGTTTCCAGGATAACTGATCACCCTGTTTCCGGGGTAACTGACCACCCTGTTTCCAGGGTCACTGACCACCCTGTTTCCAGGATAACTGACTCCCCTGTTTCCAGGGTAACTGACTGCCCTGTTTCCGGGGTAACTGATCTCCCTGTTTCCGGGGTTACTGACCGCCCTGTTTCCAGGATAACTGACCTACCTATTTCCAGGTTAACTGACTGCCCTGTTTCCAGGGTAACTGACTGCCCTGTTTCCAGGGGAACTGACTGCCCTGTTTCCGGGGTAACAGATCACCCTGTTTACGGGTTAACTGACTAACCAGTTTCCAGGGTGACTGAGTGCCCTGTTTCCAGGGTAACTGACTGCCCTGCTTCCGGGGTAACTGACTGCCCTGTTTCCCGGGTAACTGACTGCCCAGTTTCCAGGGTAACTGATCACCCTTTTTCCGGGATAACTGACTGCCCTGTTTCCGGGATAACTGACTGCCCTGTTTCCAGGGTAACTGATCACCCTGTTTCCGGGATAACTGACTCCCCTGTTTGCAGGGTAACTGACTTCCCAGTTTCCAGGGTAACTGACTGCCCTGTTTCCGGGGTAACTGACTGCCCTGTTTCCAGGGTAACTGACTGCCAAGTTTCCAGGGTAACTGATCACCCTGTTTCCGGGATAACTGACTGCACTTTTTCCGGGAGAAATGACTGCGCTGTTGCCAGGGTAACTGACTGCCCTGTTTCCGGGGTAACTGACTGCCCTGTTTCCGGGGTAACTGATCTCCCTCTTTCCGGGATAACTGACCGCCCTGTTTCCAGGATAACTGACCTACCTATTTCCGGGGTAACCGACCTCCCTGTTTCCAGGATAAGTGACTGCCCTGTTTCCAGGTTAACTGACTGCCCTGTTGCCAGGGTAACTGACTGCCCTGTTTCCAGGGGAACTGACTGCCCTGTTTCCGGGGTAACTGATCACACTGTTTCCGGGGTAACTGACTAACCAGTTTCCAGGGTGACTGACTGCCCTGTTTCCAGGGTAACTGACTGCCCAGTTTCCGGGGTAACTGACTGCCCTGTTTCCTGGGTAACTGACTGCCCTGCTTCCGGGGTAACTGACTGCCCTGTTTCCAGGCTAACAGACTGCCCTGTTTCCAGGATAACTGATCACCCTGTTTCCGGGGTAACTGACTGCCCTGTTTCCGGGGTAACTGACCGCCCTGTTTCCAGGCTAACTGATCACCCTGTTTCCGGGGTAACTGACCACCCTGTTTCCAGGGTCACTGACCACCCTGTTTCCAGGATAACTGAAAGCCCTGTTTCCAGGGTAACTGATCTCCCCGTTTCCGGGTAGCTGAATGCCCTGTTTCCAGGGTAACTGATCTCCCTGTTTCCAGGGTAACTGATCACCCTGTTTCCGGGGTAACTGACTGCCCTGTTTCCAGGGTAACTGACTGCACTGTTTCCGGGGTAACTGACTGCCCTGTTTCCAGGATAACTGATCACTCTGTTTCCGGGGTAACTGACCACCCTGTTTCCGGGGTAACTGACTAATCTGTTCCCAGGGTTACTGACCGCCCTGTTTCTGGGGTAACTGACTGCCCTCTTTCCGGGGTAACTGACCGCCCTGTTTCCAGGATAACTGATCACCCTGTTTCCAGTGTAACTGACCATCCTGTTTCCAGGGTAACTGACTGCCCAGTTTCCAGGGTAACTGACTGCCCTGTTTCCGGGGTAACAGATGTCCCTGTTTCCGGGGTAACTGACCGCCCTGTTTCCAGGATAACTGACCGCCCTATTTCCGGGATAACTGACTGCCCTGTTTACTGGATAACTGACCGCCCTGTTTCCGGGATAACTGACTGCCCTGTTTCCAGGGTAACTGATAACCCCGATTCCGGGATAACTGACTGCGCTGTTTCCAGGGTAACTGACTGCCCAGTTTCCAGGGTAACTGACTGTCCTGTTTCCGGGGTAACTGACTGCCCTGTTTCCAGGGTAACTGACTGCCCAGTTTCCAGAGTAACTGAACACCCTGTTTCCAGGGTAACTGACTGCCCTGTTTCCGGGATAACTGACTGCCCTGTTTCCAGGGTAACTGACTGCCCTGTTTCCGGGATAACTGACTACCCTGTTTCCGGGATAACTGACTGCCCTGTTTCCAGGGTAACTGACTGCCCTGTTTCCGGGGTAACTGACTGCCCTGTTTCCAGGCTAACTGACGGCCCTGTTTCCAGGATAACTGATCACCCTGTTTCCAGGATAACTGACTCCCCTGTTTCCAGTGTAACTGACTGACCTGTTTCCGGGGTAACTGACCGCCCTGTTTCCAGGATAACTGACCTATCTATTTCCGTAGTAACTGACCGCCCTGTTTCCAGGATAACTGACTGCCCTGTTTCCAGGTTAACTGACTGCCCTGTTTCCAGGGTAACTGACTGCCCTGTTTCCGGGGTAACTGACCGCCCTGTTTCCAGGATAACAGATCACCCTGTTTCCGGAGTAACTGAACATCCTGTTTCCAGGGTCACTGACCACCCTGTTTCCAGGATAACTGAAAGCCCTGTTTCCAGGGTAACTGACTGCCCTGTTTCCGGGAAAACTGTCTGCCCTGTTTCCTGGGTAACTGACTGCCCTGCATCCGGGGTAACTGACTGGCTTGTTTCCAGGGTAACTGACTGCCCAGTTTCCAGGGTAACTGATCACCCTTTTTCCGGGATAACTGACTGCCCTGTTTCCGGGATAACTGACTGCCCTGTTTCCAGGGTAACTGATCACCCTGTTTCCGGGATAACTGTCTGCCCTGTTTCCGGGATAACTGACTGCCCAGTTTCCAGGGTAACAGACTGCCCTGTTTCCGGGGTAACTGACTGCCCTGTTTCCAGGGTAACTGACTGCCCAGTTTCCAGGGTAACTGATCACCCTGTTTCCGGGAGAAGTGACTGCCCTGTTTCCAGGGTAACTGACTGCCCTGCTTCCGGGGTAACTGACTGCCCTGTTTCCAGGGTAACTGATCACCCTGTTTCCGGGATAACTGACTGCCCTGTTTCCGGGATAACTGACTGCCCTGTTTCCAGGGTAACTGACTTACCCTGTTTGCGGGGTAACTGACTGCCCTGTTTTAGGCTAACTGACTGCCCTGTTTCCAGGATAACTGGTCACCCTGTTTCCGGGGTAACTGACTGCCCTGTTTCCGGGGTAACTGACCGCCCTGTTTCCAGGGTCACTGACCACCCTGTTTCCAGGATAACTGAAAGTGCTGTTTCCAGGGTAACTGATCTCCCTGTTTCCGGGGTAACTGATCACCCTGTTTCCAGGGTAACTGACTGCCCTGTTTCCAGGGTAACTGACTGCCCTGCTTCCGGGGTAACTGACTGCCCTGTTTCCAGGCTAACTGACCGCCCTGTTTCCAGGATAACTGACCTATCTATTTCCGGGGTAACTGACTGCCCTGTTTCCGGGATAACTGACTGCCCTGTTTCCAGGTTAACTGACTGCCCTGTTTCCAGGGTAACTGACTGCCCTGTTTCCGGGGTAACTGACCGCCCTGTTTCCAGGATAACAGATCAACCTGTTTCCGGAGTAACTGACCATCCTGTTTCCAGGGTCACTGACCACCCTGTTTCCAGGATAACTGAAAGCGCTGTTTCCAGGGTAACTGACTGCCCTGTTTCCGGGAAAACTGTCTGCCCTGTTTCCTGGGTAACTGACTGCCCTGCTTCCGGGGTAACTGACTGGCTTGTTTCCAGGGTAACTGACTGCCCAGTTTCCAGGGTAACTGATCACCCTTTTTCCGGGATAACTGACTGCCCTGTTTCCGGGATAACTGACTGCCCTGTTTCCAGGGTAACTGATCACCCTGTTTCCGGGATAACTGTCTGCCCTGTTTCCGGGATAACTGACTGCCCAGTTTCCAGGGTAACAGACTGCCCTGTTTCCGGGGTAACTGACTGCCCTGTTTCCAGGGTAACTGACTGCCCAGTTTCCAGGGTAACTGATCACCCTGTTTCCGGGAGAAATGACTGCCCTGTTTCCAGGGTAACTGACTGCCCTGCTTCCGGGGTAACTGACTGCCCTGTTTCCAGGGTAACTGATCACCCTGTTTCCGGGATAACTGACTGCCCTGTTTCCGGGATAACTGACTGCCCTGTTTCCAGGATAACTGACCGCCCTATTTCCGGGATAACTGACTGCCCTGTTTACTGGATAACTGACCGCCCTGTTTCCGGGATAACTGACTGCCCTGTTTCCAGGGTAACTGATAACCCCGATTCCGGGATAACTGACTGCGCTGTTTCCAGGGTAACTGACTGCCCAGTTTCCAGGGTAACTGACTGCCCTGTTTCCGGGGTAACTGACTGCCCTGTTTCCAGGGTAACTGACTGCCCAGTTTCCTGAGTAACTGAACACCCTGTTTCCAGGGTAACTGACTGCCCTGTTTCCGGGATAACTGACTGCCCTGTTTCCAGGGTAACTGACTGCCCTGTTTCCGGGATAACTGACTACCCTGTTTCCGGGATAACTGACTGCCCTGTTTCCAGGGTAACTGACTGCCCTGTTTCCGGGGTAACTGACTGCCCTGTTTCCAGGCTAACTGACGGCCCTGTTTCCAGGATAACTGATCACCCTGTTTCCAGGATAACTGACTCCCCTGTTTCCAGTGTAACTGACTGACCTGTTTCCGGGGTAACTGACCGCCCTATTTCCAGGATAACTGACCTATCTATTTCCGGGGTAACTGACCGCCCTGTTTCCAGGATAACTGACTGCCCTGTTTCCAGGTTAACTGACTGCCCTGTTTCCAGGGTAACTGACTGCCCTGTTTCCGGGGTAACTGACCGCCCAGTTTCCAGGATAACTGATCACCCTGTTTCCGGGGTAACTGACCACCCTGTTTCCAGGGTCACTGACCACCCTGTTTCCAGGATAACTGACTCCCCTGTTTCCAGGGTAACTGACTGCCCTGTTTCCGGGGTAACTGATCTCCCTGTTTCCGGGGTTACTGACCGCCCTGTTTCCAGGATAACTGACCTACCTATTACCAGGTTAACTGACTGCCCTGTTTCCAGGGTAACTGACTGCCCTGTTTCCAGGGGAACTGACTGCCCTGTTTCCGGGGTAACAGATCACCCTGTTTACGGGTTAACTGACTAACCAGTTTCCAGGGTGACTGAGTGCCCTGTTTCCAGGGTAACTGACTGCCCAGTTTCCGGGGTAACTGACTGTCCTGTTTCCTGGGTAACTGACTGCCCTGCTTCCGGGGTAACTGACTGCCCTGTTTCCCGGGTAACTGACTGCCCAGTTTCCAGGGTAACTGATCACCCTTTTTCCGGGATAACTGACTGCCCTGTTTCCGGGATAACTGACTGCCCTGTTTCCAGGGTAACTGATCACCCTGTTTCCGGGATAACTGACTCCCCTGTTTGCAGGGTAACTGACTGCCCAGTTTCCAGGGTAACTGACTGCCCTGTTTCCGGGGTAACTGACTGCCCTGTTTCCAGGGTAACTGACTGCCCAGTTTCCAGGGTAACTGATCACCCTGTTTCCGGGATAACTGACTGCACTTTTTCCGGGAGAAATGACTGCCCTGTTGCCAGGGTAACTGACTGCCCTGTTTCCGGGGTAACTGACTGCCCTGTTTCCGGGGTAACTGATCTCCCTCTTTCCGGGATAACTGACCGCCATGTTTCCAGGATAACTGACCTACCTATTTCCGGGGTAACCGACCTCCCTGTTTCCAGGATAAGTGACTGCCCTGTTTCCAGGTTAACTGACTGCCCTGTTGCCAGGGTAACTGACTGCCCTGTTCCCAGGGGAACTGACTGCCCTGTTTCCGGGGTAACTGATCACACTGTTTCCGGGGTAACTGACTAACCAGTTTCCAGGGTGACTGACTGCCCTGTTTCCAGGGTAACTGACTGCCCAGTTTCCAGGGTAACTGATCACCCTTTTTCCGGGATAACTGACTGCCCTGTTTCCGGGATAACTGACTGCCCTGTTTCCAGGGTAACTGATCACCCTGTTTCCGGGATAACTGTCTGCCCTGTTTCCGGGATAACTGACTGCCCAGTTTCCAGGGTAACAGACTGCCCTGTTTCCGGGGTAACTGACTGCCCTGTTTCCAGGGTAACTGACTGCCCAGTTTCCAGGGTAACTGATCACCCTGTTTCCGGGAGAAATGACTGCCCTGTTTCCAGGGTAACTGACTGCCCTGCTTCCGGGGTAACTGACTGCCCTGTTTCCAGGGTAACTGATCACCCTGTTTCCGGGATAACTGACTGCCCTGTTTCCGGGATAACTGACTGCCCTGTTTCCAGGATAACTGACCGCCCTATTTCCGGGATAACTGACTGCCCTGTTTACTGGATAACTGACCGCCCTGTTTCCGGGATAACTGACTGCCCTGTTTCCAGGGTAACTGATAACCCCGATTCCGGGATAACTGACTGCGCTGTTTCCAGGGTAACTGACTGCCCAGTTTCCAGGGTAACTGACTGCCCTGTTTCCGGGGTAACTGACTGCCCTGTTTCCAGGGTAACTGACTGCCCAGTTTCCTGAGTAACTGAACACCCTGTTTCCAGGGTAACTGACTGCCCTGTTTCCGGGATAACTGACTGCCCTGTTTCCAGGGTAACTGACTGCCCTGTTTCCGGGATAACTGACTACCCTGTTTCCGGGATAACTGACTGCCCTGTTTCCAGGGTAACTGACTGCCCTGTTTCCGGGGTAACTGACTGCCCTGTTTCCAGGCTAACTGACGGCCCTGTTTCCAGGATAACTGATCACCCTGTTTCCAGGATAACTGACTCCCCTGTTTCCAGTGTAACTGACTGACCTGTTTCCGGGGTAACTGACCGCCCTATTTCCAGGATAACTGACCTATCTATTTCCGGGGTAACTGACCGCCCTGTTTCCAGGATAACTGACTGCCCTGTTTCCAGGTTAACTGACTGCCCTGTTTCCAGGGTAACTGACTGCCCTGTTTCCGGGGTAACTGACCGCCCAGTTTCCAGGATAACTGATCACCCTGTTTCCGGGGTAACTGACCACCCTGTTTCCAGGGTCACTGACCACCCTGTTTCCAGGATAACTGACTCCCCTGTTTCCAGGGTAACTGACTGCCCTGTTTCCGGGGTAACTGATCTCCCTGTTTCCGGGGTTACTGACCGCCCTGTTTCCAGGATAACTGACCTACCTATTACCAGGTTAACTGACTGCCCTGTTTCCAGGGTAACTGACTGCCCTGTTTCCAGGGGAACTGACTGCCCTGTTTCCGGGGTAACAGATCACCCTGTTTACGGGTTAACTGACTAACCAGTTTCCAGGGTGACTGAGTGCCCTGTTTCCAGGGTAACTGACTGCCCAGTTTCCGGGGTAACTGACTGTCCTGTTTCCTGGGTAACTGACTGCCCTGCTTCCGGGGTAACTGACTGCCCTGTTTCCCGGGTAACTGACTGCCCAGTTTCCAGGGTAACTGATCACCCTTTTTCCGGGATAACTGACTGCCCTGTTTCCGGGATAACTGACTGCCCTGTTTCCAGGGTAACTGATCACCCTGTTTCCGGGATAACTGACTCCCCTGTTTGCAGGGTAACTGACTGCCCAGTTTCCAGGGTAACTGACTGCCCTGTTTCCGGGGTAACTGACTGCCCTGTTTCCAGGGTAACTGACTGCCCAGTTTCCAGGGTAACTGATCACCCTGTTTCCGGGATAACTGACTGCACTTTTTCCGGGAGAAATGACTGCCCTGTTGCCAGGGTAACTGACTGCCCTGTTTCCGGGGTAACTGACTGCCCTGTTTCCGGGGTAACTGATCTCCCTCTTTCCGGGATAACTGACCGCCATGTTTCCAGGATAACTGACCTACCTATTTCCGGGGTAACCGACCTCCCTGTTTCCAGGATAAGTGACTGCCCTGTTTCCAGGTTAACTGACTGCCCTGTTGCCAGGGTAACTGACTGCCCTGTTCCCAGGGGAACTGACTGCCCTGTTTCCGGGGTAACTGATCACACTGTTTCCGGGGTAACTGACTAACCAGTTTCCAGGGTGACTGACTGCCCTGTTTCCAGGGTAACTGACTGCCCAGTTTCCGGGGTAACTGACTGCCCTGTTTCCTGGGTAACTGACTGCCCTGCTTCCGGGGTAACTGACTGCCCTGTTTCCAGGCTAACAGACTGCCCAATTTCCAGGATAACTGATCACCCTGTTTCCGGGGTAACTGACTGCCCTGTTTCCGGGGTAACTGACCGCCCTGTTTCCAGGATAACTGATCACCCTGTTTCCGGGGTAACTGACCACCCTGTTTCCAGGGTCACTGACCACCCTGTTTCCAGGATAACTGAAAGCCCTGTTTCCAGGGTAACTGATCTCCCCGTTTCCGGGTAGCTGAATGCCCTGTTTCCAGGGTAACTGATCTCCCTGTTTCCAGGGTAACTGATCACCCTGTTTCCGGGGTAACTGACTGCCCTGTTTCCAGGGTAACTGACTGCCCTGTTTCCGGGGTAACTGACTGCCCTGTTTCCAGGATAACTGATCACTCTGTTTCCGGGGTAACTGACCACCCTGTTTCCGGGGTAACTGACTAATCTGTTCCCAGGGTTACTGACCGCCCTGTTTCTGGGGTAACTGACTGCCCTGTTTCCGGGGTAACTGACCGCCCTGTTTCCAGGATAACTGATCACCCTGTTTCCAGTGTAACTGACCATCCTGTTTCCAGGGTAACTGACTGCCCAGTTTCCAGGGTAACTGACTGCCCTGTTTCCGGGGTAACAGATGTCCCTGTTTCCGGGGTAACTGACCGCTCTGTTTCCAGGATAACTGACCGCCCTATTTCCGGGATAACTGACTGCCCTGTTTACTGGATAACTGACCGCCCTGTTTCCGGGATAACTGACTGCCCTGTTTCCAGGGTAACTGATAACCCCGATTCCGGGATAACTGACTGCGCTGTTTCCAGGGTAACTGACTGCCCAGTTTCCAGGGTAACTGACTGTCCTGTTTCCGGGGTAACTGACTGCCCTGTTTCCAGGGTAACTGACTGCCCAGTTTCCAGAGTAACTGAACACCCTGTTTCCAGGGTAACTGACTGCCCTGTTTCCGGGATAACTGACTCTCCTGTTTCCAGGGTAACTGACTGCCCTGTTTCCGGGATAACTGACTACCCTGTTTCCGGGATAACTGACTGCCCTGTTTCCAGGGTAACTGACTGCCCTGTTTCCGGGGTAACTGACTGCCCTGTTTCCAGGCTAACTGACGGCCCTGTTTCCAGGATAACTGATCACCCTGTTTCCAGGATAACTGACTCCCCTGTTTCCAGTGTAACCGACTGACCTGTTTCCGGGGTAACTGACCGCCCTGTTTCCAGGATAACTGACCTATCTATTTCCGGGGTAACTGACCGCCCTGTTTCCAGGATAACTGACTGCCCTGTTTCCAGGTTAACTGACTGCCCTGTTTCCAGGGTAACTGACTGCCCTGTTTCCGGGGTAACTGACCGCCCTGTTTCCAGGATAACAGATCACCCTGTTTCCGGAGTAACTGACCATCCTGTTTCCAGGGTCACTGACCACCCTGTTTCCAGGATAACTGAAAGCCCTGTTTCCAGGGTAACTGACTGCCCTGTTTCCGGGAAAACTGTCTGCCCTGTTTCCTGGGTAACTGACTGCCCTGCATCCGGGGTAACTGACTGGCTTGTTTCCAGGGTAACTGACTGCCCAGTTTCCAGGGTAACTGATCACCCTTTTTCCGGGATAACTGACTGCCCTGTTTCCGGGATAACTGACTGCCCTGTTTCCAGGGTAACTGATCACCCTGTTTCCGGGATAACTGTCAGCCCTGTTTCCGGGATAACTGACTGCCCAGTTTCCAGGGTAACAGACTGCCCTGTTTCCGGGGTAACTGACTGCCCTGTTTCCAGGGTAACTGACTGCCCAGTTTCCAGGGTAACTGATCACCCTGTTTCCGGGAGAAATGACTGCCCTGTTTCCAGGGTAACTGACTGCCCTGCTTCCGGGGTAACTGACTGCCCTGTTTCCAGGGTAACTGATCACCCTGTTTCCGGGATAACTGACTGCCCTGTTTCCGGGATAACTGACTGCCCTGTTTCCAGGGTAACTGACTTACCCTGTTTGCGGGGTAACTGACTGCCCTGTTTTAGGCTAACTGACTGCCCTGTTTCCAGGATAACTGGTCACCCTGTTTCCGGGGTAACTGACTGCCCTGTTTCCGGGGTAACTGACCGCCCTGTTTCCAGGGTCACTGACCACCCTGTTTCCAGGATAACTGAAAGTGCTGTTTCCAGGGTAACTGATCTCCCTGTTTCCGGGGTAACTGATCACCCTGTTTCCGGGTAACTGACTGCCCTGTTTCCAGGGTAACTGACTGCCCTGCTTCCGGGGTAACTGACTGCCCTGTTTCCAGGCTAACTGACCGCCCTGTTTCCAGGATAACTGACCTATCTATTTCCGGGGTAACTGACTGCCCTGTTTCCAGGATAACTGACTGCCCTGTTTCCAGGTTAACTGACTGCCCTGTTTCCAGGGTAACTGACTGCCCTGTTTCCGGGGTAACTGACCGCCCTGTTTCCAGGATAACAGATCAACCTGTTTCCGGAGTAACTGACCATCCTGTTTCCAGGGTCACTGACCACCCTGTTTCCAGGATAACTGAAAGCGCTGTTTCCAGGGTAACTGACTGCCCTGTTTCCGGGAAAACTGTTTGCCCTGTTTCCTGGGTAACTGACTGCCCTGCTTCCGGGGTAACTGACTGGCTTGTTTCCAGGGTAACTGACTGCCCAGTTTCCAGGGTAACTGATCACCCTTTTTCCGGGATAACTGACTGCCCTGTTTCCGGGATAACTGACTGCCCTGTTTCCAGGGTAACTGATCACCCTGTTTCCGGGATAACTGTCTGCCCTGTTTCCGGGATAACTGACTGCCCAGTTTCCAGGGTAACAGACTGCCCTGTTTCCGGGGTAACTGACTGCCCTGTTTCCAGGGTAACTGACTGCCCAGTTTCCAGGGTAACTGATCACCCTGTTTCCGGGAGAAATGACTGCCCTGTTTCCAGGGTAACTGACTGCCCTGCTTCCGGGGTAACTGACTGCCCTGTTTCCAGGGTAACTGATCACCCAGTTTCCGGGATAACTGACTGCCCTGTTTCCGGGATAACTGACTGCCCTGTTTCCAGGATAACTGACCGCCCTATTTCCGGGATAACTGACTGCCCTGTTTACTGGATAACTGACCGCCCTGTTGCCCGGATAACTGACTGCCCTGTTTCCAGGGTAACTGATAACCCCGATTCCGGGAAAACTGACTGCGCTGTTTCCAGGGTAACTGACTGCCCAGTTTCCAGGGTAACTGACTGCCCTGTTTCCGGGGTAACTGACTGCCCTGTTTCCAGGGTAACTGACTGCCCAGTTTCCTGAATAACTGAACACCCTGTTTCCAGGGTAACTGACTGCCCTGTTTCCAGGGTAACTGACTGCCCAGTTTCCAGGGTAACTGATCACCCTGTTTCCGGGAGAAATGACTGCCCTGTTTCCAGGGTAACTGACTGCCCTGCTTCCGGGGTAACTGACTGCCCTGTTTCCAGGGTAACTGATCACCCAGTTTCCGGGATAACTGACTGCCCTGTTTCCGGGATAACTGACTGCCCTGTTTCCAGGATAACTGACCGCCCTATTTCCGGGATAACTGACTGCCCTGTTTACTGGATAACTGACCGCCCTGTTGCCCGGATAACTGACTGCCCTGTTTCCAGGGTAACTGATAACCCCGATTCCGGGATAACTGACTGCGCTGTTTCCAGGGTAACTGACTGCCCAGTTTCCAGGGTAACTGACTGCCCTGTTTCCGGGGTAACTGACTGCCCTGTTTCCAGGGTAACTGACTGCCCAGTTTCCTGAATAACTGAACACCCTGTTTCCAGGGTAACTGACTGCCCTGTTTCCGGGATAACTGACTGCCCTGTTTCCAGGGTAACTGACTGCCCTGTTTCCGGGATAACTGACTACCCTGTTTCCGGGATAACTGACTGCCCTGTTTCCAGGGTAACTGACTGCCCTGTTTCCGGGGTAACTGACTGCCCTGTTTCCAGGCTAACTGACGGCCCTGTTTCCAGGATAACTGATCACCCTGTTTCCAGTATAACTGACTCCCCTGTTTCCAGTGTAACTGACTGACCTGTTTCCGGGGTAACTGACCGCCCTGTTTCCAGGATAACTGACCTATCTATTTCAGGGCTAACTGACTGCCCTGTTTCCAGGCTAACTGACTGCCCTGTTTCCAGGATAACTGGTCACCCTGTTTCCGGGGTAACTGACTGCCCTGTTTCCGAGGTAACTGACCGCCCTGTTTCCAGGGTCACTGACCACCCTGTTTCCAGGATAACTGAAAGTGCTGTTTCCAGGGTAACTGATCTCCCTGTTTCCGGGGTAACTGATCACCCTGTTTCCGGGTAACTGACTGCCCTGTTTCCAGGGTAACTGACTGCCCTGCCTCCGGGGTAACTGACTGCCCTGTTTCCAGGCTAACTGACCGCCCTGTTTCCAGGATAACTGACCTATCTATTTCCGGGGTAACTGACCGCCCTGTTTCCAGGATAACTGACTGCCCTGTTTCCAGGTTACCTGACTGCCCTGTTTCCAGGGTAACTGACTGCCCTGTTTCCGGGGTAACTGACCGCCCTGTTTCCAGGATAACAGATCACCCTGTTTCCGGAGTAACTGACCATCCTGTTTCCAGGGTCACTGACCACCCTGTTTCCAGGATAACTGAAAGCCCTGTTTCCAGGGTAACTGACTGCCCTGTTTCCGGGAAAACTGTCTGCCCTGTTTCCTGGGTAACTGACTGCCCTGCTTCCGGGGTAACTGACTGGCTTGTTTCCAGGGTAACTGACTGCCCAGTTTCCAGGGTAACTGATCACCCTTTTACCGGGATAACTGACTACCCTGTTTCCGGGATAACTGACTGCCCTGTTTCCAGGGTAACTGACTGCCCTGTTTCCGGGGTAACTGACTGCCCGGTTTCCAGGCTAACTGACGGCCCTGTTTCCAGGATAACTGATCACCCTGTTTCCAGTATAACTGACTCCCCTGTTTCCAGTGTAACTGACTGACCTGTTTCCGGGGTAACTGACCGCCCTGTTTCCAGGATAACTGACCTATCTATTTCAGGGCTAACTGACTGCCCTGTTTCCAGGATAACTGACTGCCCTGTTTCCAGGTTAACTGACTGCCCTGTTTCCAGGGTAACTGACTGCCCTGTTTCCGGGGTAACTGACCGCCCTGTTTCCAGGATAACAGATCACCCTGTTTCCGGAGTAACTGACCATCCTGTTTCCAGGGTCACTGACCACCCTGTTTCCAGGATAACTGAAAGCCCTGTTTCCAGGGTAACTGACTGCCCTGTTTCCGGGAAAACTGTCTGCCCTGTTTCCTGGGTAACTGACTGCCCTGCTTCCGGGGTAACTGACTGGCTTGTTTCCAGGGTAACTGACTGCCCAGTTTCCAGGGTAACTGATCACCCTTTTTCCGGGATAACTGACTGCCCTGTTTCCGGGATAACTGACTGCCCTGTTTCCAGGGTAACTGATCACCCTGTTTCCGGGATAACTGTCTGCCCTGTTTCCGGGATAACTGACTGCCCAGTTTCCAGGGTAACAGACTGCCCTGTTTCCGGGGTAACTGACTGCCCTGTTTCCAGGGTAACTGACTGCCCAGTTTCCAGGGTAACTGATCACCCTGTTTCCGGGAGAAATGACTGCCCTGTTTCCAGGGTAACTGACTGCCCTGCTTCCGGGGTAACTGACTGCCCTGTTTCCAGGGTAACTGATCACCCTGTTTCCGGGATAACTGACTGCCCTGTTTCCGGGATAACTGACTGCCCTGTTTCCAGGGTAACTGACTTACCCTGTTTGCGGGGTAACTGACTGCCCTTTATCCAGGGTAACTGACTGCCCTGTTTCCAGGATAACTGGTCACACTGTTTCCGGGGTAACTGACTGCCCTGTTTCCGAGGTAACTGACCGCCCTGTTTCCAGGGTCACTGACCACCCTGTTTCCAGGATAACTGAAAGTGCTGTTTCCAGGGTAACTGATCTCCCTGTTTCCGGGGTAACTGATCACCCTGTTTCCGGGTAACTGACTGCCCTGTTTCCAGGGTAACTGACTGCCCTGCATCCGGGGTAACTGACTGCCCTGTTTCCAGGCTAACTGACCGCCCTGTTTCCAGGATAACTGACCTATCTATTTCCGGGGTAACTGACCGCCCTGTTTCCAGGATAACTGACTGCCCTGTTTCCAGGTTACCTGACTGCCCTGTTTCCAGGGTAACTGACTGCCCTGTTTCCGGGGTAACTGACCGCCCTGTTTCCAGGATAACAGATCACCCTGTTTCCGGAGTAACTGACCATCCTGTTTCCAGGGTCACTGACCACCCTGTTTCCAGGATAACTGAAAGCCCTGTTTCCAGGGTAACTGACTGCCCTGTTTCCGGGAAAACTGTCTGCCCTGTTTCCTGGGTAACTGACTGCCCTGCTTCCGGGGTAACTGACTGGCTTGTTTCCAGGGTAACTGACTGCCCAGTTTCCAGGGTAACTGATCACCCTTTTTCCGGGATAACTGACTGCCCTGTTTCCGGGATAACTGACTGCCCTGTTTCCAGGGTAACTGATCACCCTGTTTCCGGGATAACTGTCTGCCCTGTTTCCGGGATAACTGACTGCCCAGTTTCCAGGGTAACAGACTGCCCTGTTTCCGGGGTAACTGACTGCCCAGTTTCCAGGGTAACTGATCACCCTGTTTCCGGGAGAAATGACTGCCCTGTTTCCAGGGTAACTGACTGCCCTGCTTCCGGGGTAACTGACTGCCCTGTTTCCAGGGTAACTGATCACCCTGTTTCCGGGATAACTGACTGCCCTGTTTCCGGGATAACTGACTGCCCTGTTTCCAGGGTAACTGACTTACCCTGTTTGCGGGGTAACTGACTGCCCTGTTACCAGGCTAACTGACTGCCCTGTTTCCAGGATAACTGGTCACCCTGTTTCCGGGGTAACTGACTGCCCTGTTTCCGGGGTAACTGACCGCCCTGTTTCCAGGGTCACTGACCACCCTGTTTCCAGGATAACTGAAAGTGCTGTTTCCAGGGTAACTGATCTCCCTGTTTCCGGGGTAACTGATCACCCTGTTTCCGGGTAACTGACTGCCCTGTTTCCAGGGTAACTGACTGCCCTGCTTCCGGGGTAACTGACTGCCCTGTTTCCAGGCTAACTGACTGCCCTGTTTCCAGGATAACTGATCACCCTGTTTCCGGGGTAACTGACTGCCCTGTTTCCGGGGTAACTGACCGCCCTGTTTCCAGGAGAACTGATCACCCTGTTTCCGGGGTAACTGACCACCCTGTTTCCAGGGTCACTGACCACCCTGTTTCCAGGATAACTGAAAGCCCTGTTTCCAGGGTAACTGATCTCCCCGTTTCCGGGTAGCTGAATGCCCTGTTTCCAGGGTAACTGATCTCCCTGTTTCCAGGGTAACTGATCACCCTGTTTCCGGGGTAACTGACTGCCCTGTTTCCAGGGTAACTGACTGCCCTGTTTCCGGGGTAACTGACTGCCCTGTTTCCAGGATAACTGATCACTCTGTTTCCGGGGTAACTGACCACCCTGTTTCCGGGGTAACTGACTAATCTGTTCCCAGGGTTACTGACCGCCCTGTTTCTGGGGTAACTGACTGCCCTGTTTCCGGGGTAACTGACCGCCCTGTTTCCAGGATAACTGATCACCCTGTTTCCAGTGTAACTGACCATCCTGTTTCCAGGGTAACTGACTGCCCAGTTTCCAGGGTAACTGACTGCCCTGTTTCCGGGGTAACAGATGTCCCTGTTTCCGGGGTAACTGACCGCCCTGTTTCCAGGATAACTGACCGCCCTATTTCCGGGATAACTGACTGCCCTGTTTACTGGATAACTGACCGCCCTGTTTCCGGGATAACTGACTGCCCTGTTTCCAGGGTAACTGATAACCCCGATTCCGGGATAACTGACTGCGCTGTTTCCAGGGTAACTGACTGCCCTGTTTCCAGGGTAACTGACTGCCCTGTTTCCAGGGTAACTGATAACCCCGATTCCGGGATAACTGACTGCGCTGTTTCCAGGGTAACTGACTGCCCAGTTTCCAGGGTAACTGACTGCCCTGTTTCCGGGGTAACTGACTGCCCTGTTTCCAGGGTAACTGACTGCCCAGTTTCCAGAGTAACTGAACACCCTGTTTCCAGGGTAACAGACTGCCCTGTTTCCGGGATAACTGACTGCCCTGTTTCCGGGATAACTGACTACCCTGTTTCCGGGATAACTGACTGCCCTGTTTCCAGGGTAACTGACTGCCCTGTTTCCGGGGTAACTGACTGCCCTGTTTCCAGGCTAACTGACGGCCCTGTTTCCAGGATAACTGATCACCCTGTTTCCAGGATAACTGACTCCCCTGTTTCCAGTGTAACTGACTGACCTGTTTCCGGGGTAACTGACCGCCCTGTTTCCAGGATAACTGACCTATCTATTTCCGGGGTAACTGACCGCCCTGTTTCCAGGATAACTGACTGCCCTGTTTCCAGGTTAACTGACTGCCCTGTTTCCAGGGTAACTGACTGCCCTGTTTCCGGGATAACTGACCGCCCTGTTTCCAGGATAACAGATCACCCTGTTTCCGGAGTAACTGACCATCCTGTTTCCAGGGTCACTGACTGCCCTGTTTCCGGGAAAACTGTCTGCCCTGTTTCCTGGGTAACTGACTGCCCTGCTTCCGGGGTAACTGACTGGCTTGTTTCCAGGGTAACTGACTGCCCAGTTTCCAGGGTAACTGATCACCCTTTTTCCGGGATAACTGACTGCCCTGTTTCCGGGATAACTGACTGCCCTGTTTCCAGGGTAACTGATCACCCTGTTTCCAGGATAACTGTCTGCCCTGTTTCAGGGATAACTGACTGCCCAGTTTCCAGGGTAACAGACTGCCCAGTTTCCGGGGTAGCTGACTGCCCTGTTTCCAGGGTAACTGACTGCCCAGCTTCCAGGGTAACTGATCACCCTGTTTCCGGGAGAACTGACTGCCCTGTTTCCGGGAGAAATGACTGCCCTGTTTCCAGGGTAACTGACTGCCCGGCTTCCGGGGTAACTGACTGCCCTGTTTCCAGGGTAACTGATCACCCTGTTTCCGGGATAACTGACTGCCCTGTTTCCGGGATAACTGACTGCCCTGTTTCCAGGGTAACTGACTTACCCTGTTTGCGGGGTAACTGACTGCCCTGTTTCCAGGCTAACTGACTGACCTGTTTCCAGGATAACTGGTCACCCTGTTTCCGGGGTAACTGACTGCCCTGTTTCCGGGGTAACTGACCGCCCTGTTTCCAGGGTCACTGACCACCCTGTTTCCAGGATAACTGAAAGTGCTGTTTCCAGGGTAACTGATCTCCCTGTTTCCGGGGTAACTGATCACCCTGTTTCCGGGTAACTGACTGCCCTGTTTCCAGGGTAACTGACTGCCCTGCTTCCGGGGTAACTGACTGCCCTGTTTCCAGGCTAACTGACTGCCCTGTTTCCAGGATAACTGATCACCCTGTTTCCGGGGTAACTGACTGCCCTGTTTCCGGGGTAACTGACCGCCCTGTTTCCAGGATAACTGATCACCCTGTTTCCGGGGTAACTGACCACCCTGTTTCCAGGGTCACTGACCACCCTGTTTCCAGGATAACTGAAAGCCCTGTTTCCAGGGTAACTGATCTCCCCGTTTCCGGGTAGCTGAATGCCCTGTTTCCAGGGTAACTGATCTCCCTGTTTCCAGGGTAACTGATCACCCTGTTTCCGGGGTAACTGACTGCCCTGTTTCCAGGGTAACTGACTGCCCTGTTTCCGGGGTAACTGACTGCCCTGTTTCCAGGATAACTGATCACTCTGTTTCCGGGGTAACTGACCACCCTGTTTCCGGGGTAACTGACTAATCTGTTCCCAGGGTTACTGACCGCCCTGTTTCTGGGGTAACTGACTGCCCTGTTTCCGGGGTAACTGACCGCCCTGTTTCCAGGATAACTGATCACCCTGTTTCCAGTGTAACTGACCATCCTGTTTCCAGGGTAACTGACTGCCCAGTTTCCAGGGTAACTGACTGCCCTGTTTCCGGGGTAACAGATGTCCCTGTTTCCGGGGTAACTGACCGCCCTGTTTCCAGGATAACTGACCGCCCTATTTCCGGGATAACTGACTGCCCTGTTTACTGGATAACTGACCGCCCTGTTTCCAGGGTAACTGATAACCCCGATTCCGGGATATCTGACTGCGCTGTTTCCAGGGTAACTGACTGCCCAGTTTCCAGGGTAACTGACTGCCCTGTTTCCGGGGTAACTGACTGCCCTGTTTCCAGGGTAACTGACTGCCCAGTTTCCAGAGTAACTGAACACCCTGTTTCCAGGGTAACTGACTGCCCTGTTTCCGGGATAACTGACTACCCTGTTTCCGGGATAACTGACTGCCCTGTTTCCAGGGTAACTGACTGCCCTGTTTCCGGGGTAACTGACTGCCCTGTTTCCAGGCTAACTGACGGCCCTGTTTCCAGGATAACTGATCACCCTGTTTCCAGGATAACTGACTCCCCTGTTTCCAGTGTAACTGACTGACCTGTTTCCGGGGTAACTGACCGCCCTGTTTCCAGGATAACTGACCTATCTATTTCCGGGGTAACTGACCGCCCTGTTTCCAGGATAACTGACTGCCCTGTTTCCAGGTTAACTGACTGCCCTGTTTCCAGGGTAACTGACTGCCCTGTTTCCGGGGTAACTGACCGCCCTGTTTCCAGGATAACAGATCACCCTGTTTCCGGAGTAACTGACCATCCTGTTTCCAGGGTCACTGACCACCCTGTTTCCAGGATAACTGAAAGCCCTGTTTCCAGGGTAACTGACTGCCCTGTTTCCGGGAAAACTGTCTGCCCTGTTTCCTGGGTAACTGACTGCCCTGCTTCCGGGGTAACTGACTGGCTTGTTTCCAGGGTAACTGACTGCCCAGTTTCCAGGGTAACTGATCACCCTTTTTCCGGGATAACTGACTGCCCTGTTTCCGGGATAACTGAATGCCCTGCTTCCAGGGTAACTGATCACCCTGTTTCCGGGATAACTGTCTGCCCTGTTTCCGGGATAACTGACTGCCCAGTTTCCAGGGTAACAGACTGCCCTGTTTCCGGGGTAACTGACTGCCCTGTTTCCAGGGTAACTGACTGCCCAGTTTCCAGGGTAACTGATCACCCTGTTTCCGGGAGAACTGACTGCCCTGTTTCCGGGAGAAATGACTGCCCTGTTTCCAGGGTAACTGACTGCCCTGCTTCCGGGGTAACTGACTGCCCTGTTTCCGGGGTAACTGATCACCCTGTTTCCGGGATAACTGACTGCCCTGTTTCCGGGATAACTGACTGCCCTGTTTCCAGGGTAACTGACTTACCCTGTTTGCGGGGTAACTGACTGCCCTGTTTCCAGGCTAACTGACTGCCCTGTTTCCAGGATAACTGGTCACCCTGTTTCCGGGGTAACTGACTGCCCTGTTTCCGGGGTAACTGACCGCCCTGTTTCCAGGGTCACTGACCACCCTGTTTCCAGGATAACTGAAAGTGCTGTTTCCAGGGTAACTGATCTCCCTGTTTCCGGGCTAACTGATCACCCTGTTTCCGGGTAACTGACTGCCCTGTTTCCAGGGTAACTGACTGCCCTGCTTCCGGGGTAACTGACTGCCCTGTTTCCAGGCTAACTGACTGCCCTGTTTCCAGGATAACTGATCACCCTGTTTCCGGGGTAACTGACTGCCCTGTTTCCGGGGTAACTGACCGCCCTGTTTCCAGGATAACTGATCACCCTGTTTCCGGGGTAACTGACCACCCTGTTTCCAGGGTCACTGACCACCCTGTTTCCAGGATAACTGAAAGCCCTGTTTCCAGGGTAACTGATCTCCCTGTTTCCAGGGTAACTGATCACCCTGTTTCCGGGGTAACTGACTGCCCTGTTTCCAGGGTAACTGACTGCCCTGTTTCCGCGGTAACTGACTGCCCTGTTTCCAGGATAACTGATCACTCTGTTTCCGGGGTAACTGACCACCCTGTTTCCGGGGTAACTGACTAATCTGTTCCCAGGGTTACTGACCGCCCTGTTTCTGGGGTAACTGACTGCCCTGTTTCCGGGGTAACTGACCGCCCTGTTTCCAGGATAACTGATCACCCTGTTTCCAGTGTAACTGACCATCCTGTTTCCAGGGTAACTGACTGCCCAGTTTCCAGGGTAACTGATTGCCCTGTTTCCGGGGTAACAGATGTCCCTGTTTCCGGGGTAACTGACCGCCCTGTTTCCAGGATAACTGACCGCCCTATTTCCGGGATAACTGACTGCCCTGTTTACTGGATAACTGACCGCCCTGTTTCCGGGATAACTGACTGCCCTGTTTCCAGGGTAACTGATAACCCCGATTCCGGGATAACTGACTGCGCTGTTTCCAGGGTAACTGACTGCCCAGTTTCCAGGGTAACTGACTGCCCTGTTTCCGGGGTAACTGACTGCCCTGTTTCCAGGGTAACTGACTGCCCAGTTTCCAGAGTAACTGAACACCCTGTTTCCAGGGTAACTGACTGCCCTGTTTCCGGGATAACTGACTGCCCTGTTTCCAGGGTAACTGACTGCCCTGTTTCCGGGATAACTGACTACCCTGTTTCCGGGATAACTGACTGCCCTGTTTCCAGGGTAACTGACTGCCCTGTTTCCGGGGTAACTGACTGCCCTGTTTCCAGGCTAACTGACGGCCCTGTTTCCAGGATAACTGATCACCCTGTTTCCAGGATAACTGACTCCCCTGTTTCCAGTGTAACTGACTGACCTGTTTCCGGGGTAACTGACCGCCCTGTTTCCAGGATAACTGACCTATCTATTTCCGGGGTAACTGACCGCCCTGTTTCCAGGATAACTGACTGCCCTGTTTCCAGGTTAACTGACTGCCCTGTTTCCAGGGTAACTGACTGCCCTGTTTCCGGGGTAACTGACCGCCCTGTTTCCAGGATAACAGATCACCCTGTTTCCGGAGTAACTGACCGTCCTGTTTCCAGGGTCACTGACCACCCTGTTTCCAGGATAACTGAAAGCCCTGTTTCCAGGGTAACTGACTGCCCTGTTTCCGGGAAAACTGTCTGCCCTGTTTCCTGGGTAACTGACTGCCCTGCTTCCGGGGTAACTGACTGGCTTGTTTCCAGGGTAACTGACTGCCCAGTTTCCAGGGTAACTGATCACCCCTTTTCCGGGATAACTGACTGCCCTGTTTCCGGGATAACTGACTGCCCTGTTTCCAGGGTAACTGATCACCCTGTTTCCGGGATAACTGTCTGCCCTGTTTCCGGGATAACTGACTGCCCAGTTTCCAGGGTAACAGACTGCCCTGTTTCCGGGGTAACTGACTGCCCTGTTTCCAGGGTAACTGACTGCCCAGTTTCCAGGGTAACTGATCACCCTGTTTCCGGGAGAACTGACTGCCCTGTTTCCGGGAGAAATGACTGCCCTGTTTCCAGGGTAACTGACTGCCCTGCTTCCGGGGTAACTGACTGCCCTGTTTCCAGGGTAACTGATCACCCTGTTTCCGGGATAACTGACTGCCCTGTTTCCGGGATAACTGACTGCCCTGTTTCCAGGGTAACTGACTTACCCTGTTTGCGGGGTAACTGACTGCCCTGTTTCCAGGCTAACTGACTGCCCTGTTTCCAGGATAACTGGTCACCCTGTTTCCGGGGTAACTGACTGCCCTGTTTCCGGGGTAACTGACCGCCCTGTTTCCAGGGTCACTGACCACCCTGTTTCCAGGATAACTGAAAGTGCTGTTTCCAGGGTAACTGATCTCCCTGTTTCCGGGGTAACTGATCACCCTGTTTCCGGGTAACTGACTGCCCTGTTTCCAGGGTAACTGATCTCCCTGTTTCCAGTGCAACGGATCACCATGTTTCCGGGGTAACTGACTGCCCTGTTTCCAGGGGAACTGACTGCCCAGTTTCCAGGGCAACTGATCACCCTGCTTCCAGGGTAACTGACCATCCTGTTTCCAGGGTAACTGACTGCCCAGTTTCCAGGGTAACTGACTGCCCTGTTTCCGGGGTAACTGACTGCCCAGTTTCCAGGGTAACTGATCACCCTGTTTCCGGGAGAACTGACTGCCCTGTTTCCGGGAGAAATGACTGCCCTGTTTCCAGGGTAACTGACTGCCCTGTTTCCGGGATAACTGACTACCCTGTTTCCGGGATAACTGACTGCCCTGTTTCCAGGGTAACTGACTGCCCTGTTTCCGGGGTAACTGACTGCCCTGTTTCCAGGCTAACTGACGGCCCTGTTTCCAGGATAACTGATCACCCTGTTTCCAGGATAACTGACTCCCCTGTTTCCAGTGTAACTGACTGACCTGTTTCCGGGGTAACTGACCGCCCTGTTTCCAGGATAACTGACCTATCTATTTCCGGGGTAACTGACCGCCCTGTTTCCAGGATAACTGACTGCCCTGTTTCCAGGTTAACTGACTGCCCTGTTTCCAGGGTAACTGACTGCCCTGTTTCCGGGGTAACTGACCGCCCTGTTTCCAGGATAACAGATCACCCTGTTTCCGGAGTAACTGACCATCCTGTTTCCAGGGTCACTGACCACCCTGTTTCCAGGATAACTGAAAGCCCTGTTTCCAGGGTAACTGACTGCCCTGTTTCCGGGAAAACTGTCTGCCCTGTTTCCTGGGTAACTGACTGCCCTGCTTCCGGGGTAACTGACTGGCTTGTTTCCAGGGTAACTGACTGCCCAGTTTCCAGGGTAACTGATCACCCTTTTTCCGGGATAACTGACTGCCCTGTTTCCGGGATAACTGACTGCCCTGTTTCCAGGGTAACTGATCACCCTGTTTCCGGGATAACTGTCTGCCCTGTTTCCGGGATAACTGACTGCCCAGTTTCCAGGGTAACAGACTGCCCTGTTTCCGGGGTAACTGACTGCCCTGTTTCCAGGGTAACTGACTGCCCAGTTTCCAGGGTAACTGATCACCCTGTTTCCGGGAGAACTGACTGCCCTGTTTCCGGGAGAAATGACTGCCCTGTTTCCAGGGTAACTGACTGCCCTGCTTCCGGGGTAACTGACTGCCCTGTTTCCAGGGTAACTGATCACCCTGTTTCCGGGATAACTGACTGCCCTGTTTCCGGGATAACTGACTGCCCTGTTTCCAGGGTAACTGACTTACCCTGTTTGCGGGGTAACTGACTGCCCTGTTTCCAGGCTAACTGACTGCCCTGTTTCCAGGATAACTGGTCACCCTGTTTCCGGGGTAACTGACTGCCCTGTTTCCGGGGTAACTGACCGCCCTGTTTCCAGGGTCACTGACCACCCTGTTTCCAGGATAACTGAAAGTGCTGTTTCCAGGGTAACTGATCTCCCTGTTTCCGGGGTAACTGATCACCCTGTTTCCGGGTAACTGACTGCCCTGTTTCCAGGGTAACTGATCTCCCTGTTTCCAGTGCAACGGATCACCATTTTTCCGGGGTAACTGACTGCCCTGTTTCCAGGGGAACTGACTGCCCAGTTTCCAGGGCACCTGATCACCCTGCTTCCAGGGTAACTGACCATCCTGTTTCCAGGGTAACTGACTGCCCAGTTTCCAGGGTAACTGACTGCCCTGTTTCGGGGGTAACTGACTGCCCAGTTTCCAGGGTAACTGATCACCCTGTTTCCGGGAGAACTGACTGCCCTGTTTCCGGGAGAAATGACTGCCCTGTTTCCAGGGTAACTGACTGCTCTGCTTCCGGGGTAACTGACTGCCCTGTTTCCAGGGTAACTGATCACCCTGTTTCCGGGATAACTGACTGCCCTGTTTCCGGGATAACTGACTGCCCAGTTTCCAGGGTAACTGACTTACCCTGTTTGCGGGGTAACTGACTGCCCTGTTTCCAGGCTAACTGACTGCCCTGTTTCCAGGATAACTGGTCACCCTGTTTCCGGGGTAACTGACTGCCCTGTTTCCGGGGTAACTGACCGCCCTGTTTCCAGGGTCACTGACCACCCTGTTTCCAGGATAACTGAAAGTGCTGTTTCCAGGGTAACTGATCTCCCTGTTTCCGGGGTAACTGATCACCCTGTTTCCGGGTAACTGACTGCCCTGTTTCCAGGGTAACTGATCTCCCTGTTTCCAGTGCAACGGATCACCATGTTTCCGGGGTAACAGACCGCCCTGTTTCCGGGGGAACAGACTGCCCAGTTTCCAGGGCAACTGATCACCCTGCTTCCAGGGTAACTGACCATCCTGTTTCCAGGGTAACTGACTGCCCAGTTTCCAGGGTAACTGACTGCCCTGTTTCCGGGGTAACAGATCTCCTGTTTCCAGGGTAACTGACCGCCCTGTTTCCAGGGTAACTGATAACCCTGATTCCGGGATAACTGACTCCGCTGTTTCCAGGGTAACTGACTGCCCAGTTTCCAGGGTAACTGACTGCCCTGTTTCCGGGGTAACTGACTGCCCTGTTTTCAGGGTAACTGACTGCCCTGTTTCCAGGATAACTGACTACCCTGTTTCCGGGATAACTGACTGCCCTGTTTCCAGGGTAACTGACTGCCCTGTTTCCGGGGTAACTGACTGCCCTGTTTCCAGGCAAACTGACGGCCCTGTTTCCAGGATAACTGATCACCCTGTTTCCAGGATAACTGACTCCCCTGTTTCCAGTGTAACTGACTGACCTGTTTCCGGGGTAACTGACCGCCCTGTTTCCAGTATAACTGACTGCCCTGTTTCCAGGTTAACTGACTGCCCTGTTTCCAGGGTAACTGACCGCCCTGTTTCCAGGATAACAGATCACCCTGTTTCCGGAGTAACTGACCATCCTGTTTCCAGGGTCACTGACCACCCTGTTTCCAGGATAACTGAAAGCCCTGTTTCCAGGGTAACTGACTGCCCTGTTTCCGGGAAAACTGTCTGCCCTGTTTCCTGGGTAACTGACTGCCCTGCTTCCGGGGTAACTGACTGGCCTGTTTCCAGGGTAACTGACTGCCCAGTTTCCAGGGTAACTGATCACTCTTTTTCCGGGATAACTGACTGCCCTGTTTCCGGGATAACTGACTGCCCTGTTTCCAGGGTAACTGATCACCCTGTTTCCGGGATAACTGTCTGCCCTGTTTCCGGGATAACTGACTGCCCAGTTTCCAGGGTAACAGACTGCCCTGTTTCCGGGGTAACTGACTGCCCTGTTTCCAGGGTAACTGACTGCCCAGTTTCCAGGGTAACTGATCACCCTGTTTCCGGTTGAACTGACTGCCCTGTTTCCGGGAGAAATGACTGCCCTGTTTCCAGGGTAACTGACTGCCCTGCTTCCGGGGTAACTGACTGCCCTGTTTCCAGGGTAACTGATCACCCTGTTTCCGGGATAACTGACTGCCCAGTTTCCGGGATAACTGACTGCCCTGTTTCCAGGGTAACTGACTTACCCTGTTTCCGGGGTAACTGACTGCCCTGTTTCCAGGCTAACTGACTGCCCTGTTTCCAGGATAACTGATCACCCTGTTTCCGGGGTAACTGACTGCCCTGTTTCCGGGGTAACTGACCGCCCTGTTTCCAGGGTCACTGACCACCCTGTTTCCAGGATAACTGAAAGTGCTGTTTCCAGGGTAACTGATCTCCCTGTTTCCGGGGTAACTGATCACCCTGTTTCCGGGTAACTGACAGCACTGTTTCCGAGGTAACTGACTGCCCTGTTTCCAGGGTAACTGATCTCCCTGTTTCCAGTGCAACGGATCACCATGTTTCCGGGGTAACTGACTGCCCTGTTTCCAGTGCAACTGACCGCCCTGTTTCCGGGGGAACTGACTGCCCAGTTTCCAGGGTAACTGATCACCCTGCTTCCAGGGTAACTGACCATCCTGCTTCCGGGGTAACTGATCACCCTGTTTCCGGGTAACTGACAGCACTGTTTCCGAGGTAACTGACTGCCCTGTTTCCAGGGTAACTGATCTCCCTGTTTCCAGTGCAACGGATCACCATGTTTCCGGGGTAACTGACTGCCCTGTTTCCAGGGCAACTGACCGCCCTGTTTCCGGGGGAACTGACTGCCCTGTTTCCGGGGTAACTGATCACCCTGTTTCCAGGGTAACTGACTGCCCAGTTTCCGGGGTAACTGACTTCCCTGTTTCCAGGGTAACTGACTGCCCTGTTTCCGGGATAACTGACTGCCCTGTTTCCAGGGTAACTGATAACCCTGTTTCCGGGATAACTGACTGCCCTGTTTCCAGGGTAACTGACTGCCCAGTTTCCAGAGTAACTGAATAACCTGTTTCCAGGGTAACAGATCACCCTGTTTCCGGGATAACTGACTGCCCTGTTTCCAAGATAACTGACTGCCCTCTTTCCAGGGTCACTGACTGCCCTGTTTCCGGGGTAACTGACTGCCCTGTTTCCAGGCTAACTGACTGCCCTGTTTCCAGGATAACTGATCACCCTGTTTCCGGGGTAACTGACTGCCCTGTTTCCGGGGTAACTGACCGCCCTGTTTCCAGGATAACTGATCACCCTGTTTCCGGGGTAACTGACCACCCTGTTTCCAGGGTCACTGAGCACCCTGTTTCCAGGATAACTGACTCCCCTGTTTCCAGGGTAACTGACTGCCCTGTTTCCGGGGTAACTGATCTCCCTGTTTCCGGGGTTACTGATCTCCCTCTTTCCGGGTAAGTGACTGCCCTGTTTCCAGGTTAACTGACTGCCCTGTTGCCAGGGTAACTGACTGCCCTGTTTCCAGGGGAACTGACTGCCCTGTTTCCGGGGTAACTGACTAACCAGTTTGCAGGGTGACTGACTGCCCTGTTTCCAGGGTAACTGACTGCCCAGTTTCCGGGGTAACTGACTGCCCTGTTTCCTGGGTAACTGACTGCCCTGCTTCCGGGGTAACTGACTGCCCTGTTTCCAGGCTAACTGACTGCCCTGTTTCCAGGATAACTGATCACCCTGTTTCCGGGGTAACTGACTGCCCTGTTTCCGGGGTAACTGACCGCCCTGTTTCCAGGATAACTGATCACCCTGTTTCCGGGGTAACTGACCACCCTGTTTCCAGGGTCACTGACCACCCTGTTTCCAGGATAACTGAAAGCCCTGTTTCCGGGGTAACTGATCTCCCTGTTTACGGGTAGCTGAATGCCCTGTTTCCAGGGTAACTGATCTCCCTGTTTCCAGGGTAACTGATCACCCTGTTTCCGGGGTAACTGACTGCCCTGTTTCCAGGGTAACTGACTGCCCTGTTTCCGGGGTAACTGACTGCCCTGTTTCCAGGATAACTGATCACTCTGTTTCCGGGGTAACTGACCACCCTGTTTCCGGGGTAACTGACTAATCTGTTCCCAGGGTTACTGACCGCCCTGTTTCTGGGGTAACTGACTGCCCTGTTTCCGGGGTAACTGACCGCCCTGTTTCCAGGATAACTGATCACCCTGTTTCCAGTGTAACTGACCATCCTGTTTCCAGGGTAACTGACTGCCCAGTTTCCAGGGTAACTGACTGCCCTGTTTCCGGGGTAACAGATCTCCCTGTTTCCGGGGTAACTGACCGCCTGTTTCCAGGATAACTGACCGCCCTATTTCCGGGATAACTGACTGCCCTGTTTACTGGATAACTGACCGCCCTGTTTCCGGGATAACTGACTGCCCTGTTTCCTGGGTAACTGACTGCCCTGCTTCCGGGGTAACTGACTGGCCTGTTTCCAGGGTAACTGACTGCCCAGTTTCCAGGGTAACTGACTGCCCTGTTTCCGGGGTAACTGACTGCCCTGTTTCCAGGGTAACTGACTGCCCAGTTTCCAGAGTAACTGAACACCCTGTTTCCAGGGTAACTGACTGCCCTGTTTCCGGGATAACTGACTGCCCTGTTTCCAGGGTAACTGACTGCCCTGTTTCCGGGATAACTGACTACCCTGTTTCCGGGATAACTGACTGCCCTGTTTCCAGGGTAACTGACTGCCCTGTTTCCGGGGTAACTGACTGCCCTGTTTCCAGGCTAACTGACGGCCCTGTTTCCAGGATAACTGATCACCCTGTTTCCAGGATAACTGACTCCCCTGTTTCCAGTGTAACTGACTGACCTGTTTCCGGGGTAACTGACCGCCCTGTTTCCAGGATAACTGACCTATCTATTTCCGGGGTAACTGACCGCCCTGTTTCCAGGATAACTGACTGCCCTGTTTCCAGGTTAACTGACTGCCCTGTTTCCAGGGTAACTGACTGCCCTGTTTCCAGGCAAACTGACGGCCCTGTTTCCAGGATAACTGATCACCCTGTTTCCAGGATAACTGACTCCCCTGTTTCCAGTGTAACTGACTGACCTGTTTCCGGGGTAACTGACCGCCCTGTTTCCAGTATAACTGACTGCCCTGTTTCCAGGTTAACTGACTGCCCTGTTTCCAGGGTAACTGACCGCCCTGTTTCCAGGATAACAGATCACCCTGTTTCCGGAGTAACTGACCATCCTGTTTCCAGGGTCACTGACCACCCTGTTTCCAGGATAACTGAAAGCCCTGTTTCCAGGGTAACTGACTGCCCTGTTTCCGGGAAAACTGTCTGCCCTGTTTCCTGGGTAACTGACTGCCCTGCTTCCGGGGTAACTGACTGGCCTGTTTCCAGGGTAACTGACTGCCCAGTTTCCAGGGTAACTGATCACTCTTTTTCCGGGATAACTGACTGCCCTGTTTCCGGGATAACTGACTGCCCTGTTTCCAGGGTAACTGATCACCCTGTTTCCGGGATAACTGTCTGCCCTGTTTCCGGGATAACTGACTGCCCAGTTTCCAGGGTAACAGACTGCCCTGTTTCCGGGGTAACTGACTGCCCTGTTTCCAGGGTAACTGACTGCCCAGTTTCCAGGGTAACTGATCACCCTGTTTCCGGTTGAACTGACTGCCCTGTTTCCGGGAGAAATGACTGCCCTGTTTCCAGGGTAACTGACTGCCCTGCTTCCGGGGTAACTGACTGCCCTGTTTCCAGGGTAACTGATCACCCTGTTTCCGGGATAACTGACTGCCCAGTTTCCGGGATAACTGACTGCCCTGTTTCCAGGGTAACTGACTTACCCTGTTTCCGGGGTAACTGACTGCCCTGTTTCCAGGCTAACTGACTGCCCTGTTTCCAGGATAACTGATCACCCTGTTTCCGGGGTAACTGACTGCCCTGTTTCCGGGGTAACTGACCGCCCTGTTTCCAGGGTCACTGACCACCCTGTTTCCAGGATAACTGAAAGTGCTGTTTCCAGGGTAACTGATCTCCCTGTTTCCGGGGTAACTGATCACCCTGTTTCCGGGTAACTGACAGCACTGTTTCCGAGGTAACTGACTGCCCTGTTTCCAGGGTAACTGATCTCCCTGTTTCCAGTGCAACGGATCACCATGTTTCCGGGGTAACTGACTGCCCTGTTTCCAGTGCAACTGACCGCCCTGTTTCCGGGGGAACTGACTGCCCAGTTTCCAGGGTAACTGATCACCCTGCTTCCAGGGTAACTGACCATCCTGCTTCCGGGGTAACTGATCACCCTGTTTCCGGGTAACTGACAGCACTGTTTCCGAGGTAACTGACTGCCCTGTTTCCAGGGTAACTGATCTCCCTGTTTCCAGTGCAACGGATCACCATGTTTCCGGGGTAACTGACTGCCCTGTTTCCAGGGCAACTGACCGCCCTGTTTCCGGGGGAACTGACTGCCCTGTTTCCGGGGTAACTGATCACCCTGTTTCCAGGGTAACTGACTGCCCAGTTTCCGGGGTAACTGACTTCCCTGTTTCCAGGGTAACTGACTGCCCTGTTTCCGGGATAACTGACTGCCCTGTTTCCAGGGTAACTGATAACCCTGTTTCCGGGATAACTGACTGCCCTGTTTCCAGGGTAACTGACTGCCCAGTTTCCAGAGTAACTGAATAACCTGTTTCCAGGGTAACAGATCACCCTGTTTCCGGGATAACTGACTGCCCTGTTTCCAAGATAACTGACTGCCCTCTTTCCAGGGTCACTGACTGCCCTGTTTCCGGGGTAACTGACTGCCCTGTTTCCAGGCTAACTGACTGCCCTGTTTCCAGGATAACTGATCACCCTGTTTCCGGGGTAACTGACTGCCCTGTTTCCGGGGTAACTGACCGCCCTGTTTCCAGGATAACTGATCACCCTGTTTCCGGGGTAACTGACCACCCTGTTTCCAGGGTCACTGAGCACCCTGTTTCCAGGATAACTGACTCCCCTGTTTCCAGGGTAACTGACTGCCCTGTTTCCGGGGTAACTGATCTCCCTGTTTCCGGGGTTACTGATCTCCCTCTTTCCGGGTAAGTGACTGCCCTGTTTCCAGGTTAACTGACTGCCCTGTTGCCAGGGTAACTGACTGCCCTGTTTCCAGGGGAACTGACTGCCCTGTTTCCGGGGTAACTGACTAACCAGTTTGCAGGGTGACTGACTGCCCTGTTTCCAGGGTAACTGACTGCCCAGTTTCCGGGGTAACTGACTGCCCTGTTTCCTGGGTAACTGACTGCCCTGCTTCCGGGGTAACTGACTGCCCTGTTTCCAGGCTAACTGACTGCCCTGTTTCCAGGATAACTGATCACCCTGTTTCCGGGGTAACTGACTGCCCTGTTTCCGGGGTAACTGACCGCCCTGTTTCCAGGATAACTGATCACCCTGTTTCCGGGGTAACTGACCACCCTGTTTCCAGGGTCACTGACCACCCTGTTTCCAGGATAACTGAAAGCCCTGTTTCCGGGGTAACTGATCTCCCTGTTTACGGGTAGCTGAATGCCCTGTTTCCAGGGTAACTGATCTCCCTGTTTCCAGGGTAACTGATCACCCTGTTTCCGGGGTAACTGACTGCCCTGTTTCCAGGGTAACTGACTGCCCTGTTTCCGGGGTAACTGACTGCCCTGTTTCCAGGATAACTGATCACTCTGTTTCCGGGGTAACTGACCACCCTGTTTCCGGGGTAACTGACTAATCTGTTCCCAGGGTTACTGACCGCCCTGTTTCTGGGGTAACTGACTGCCCTGTTTCCGGGGTAACTGACCGCCCTGTTTCCAGGATAACTGATCACCCTGTTTCCAGTGTAACTGACCATCCTGTTTCCAGGGTAACTGACTGCCCAGTTTCCAGGGTAACTGACTGCCCTGTTTCCGGGGTAACAGATCTCCCTGTTTCCGGGGTAACTGACCGCCTGTTTCCAGGATAACTGACCGCCCTATTTCCGGGATAACTGACTGCCCTGTTTACTGGATAACTGACCGCCCTGTTTCCGGGATAACTGACTGCCCTGTTTCCTGGGTAACTGACTGCCCTGCTTCCGGGGTAACTGACTGGCCTGTTTCCAGGGTAACTGACTGCCCAGTTTCCAGGGTAACTGACTGCCCTGTTTCCGGGGTAACTGACTGCCCTGTTTCCAGGGTAACTGACTGCCCAGTTTCCAGAGTAACTGAACACCCTGTTTCCAGGGTAACTGACTGCCCTGTTTCCGGGATAACTGACTGCCCTGTTTCCAGGGTAACTGACTGCCCTGTTTCCGGGATAACTGACTACCCTGTTTCCGGGATAACTGACTGCCCTGTTTCCAGGGTAACTGACTGCCCTGTTTCCGGGGTAACTGACTGCCCTGTTTCCAGGCTAACTGACGGCCCTGTTTCCAGGATAACTGATCACCCTGTTTCCAGGATAACTGACTCCCCTGTTTCCAGTGTAACTGACTGACCTGTTTCCGGGGTAACTGACCGCCCTGTTTCCAGGATAACTGACCTATCTATTTCCGGGGTAACTGACCGCCCTGTTTCCAGGATAACTGACTGCCCTGTTTCCAGGTTAACTGACTGCCCTGTTTCCAGGGTAACTGACTGCCCTGTTTCCGGGGTAACTGACCGCCCTGTTTCCAGGATAACAGATCACCCTGTTTCCGGAGTAACTGACCGTCCTGTTTCCAGGGTCACTGACCACCCTGTTTCCAGGATAACTGAAAGCCCTGTTTCCAGGGTAACTGACTGCCCTGTTTCCGGGAAAACTGTCTGCCCTGTTTCCTGGGTAACTGACTGCCCTGCTTCCGGGGTAACTGACTGGCTTGTTTCCAGGGTAACTGACTGCCCAGTTTCCAGGGTAACTGATCACCCCTTTTCCGGGATAACTGACTGCCCTGTTTCCGGGATAACTGACTGCCCTGTTTCCAGGGTAACTGATCACCCTGTTTCCGGGATAACTGTCTGCCCTGTTTCCGGGATAACTGACTGCCCAGTTTCCAGGGTAACAGACTGCCCTGTTTCCGGGGTAACTGACTGCCCTGTTTCCAGGGTAACTGACTGCCCAGTTTCCAGGGTAACTGATCACCCTGTTTCCGGGAGAACTGACTGCCCTGTTTCCGGGAGAAATGACTGCCCTGTTTCCAGGGTAACTGACTGCCCTGCTTCCGGGGTAACTGACTGCCCTGTTTCCAGGGTAACTGATCACCCTGTTTCCGGGATAACTGACTGCCCTGTTTCCGGGATAACTGACTGCCCTGTTTCCAGGGTAACTGACTTACCCTGTTTGCGGGGTAACTGACTGCCCTGTTTCCAGGCTAACTGACTGCCCTGTTTCCAGGATAACTGGTCACCCTGTTTCCGGGGTAACTGACTGCCCTGTTTCCGGGGTAACTGACCGCCCTGTTTCCAGGGTCACTGACCACCCTGTTTCCAGGATAACTGAAAGTGCTGTTTCCAGGGTAACTGATCTCCCTGTTTCCGGGGTAACTGATCACCCTGTTTCCGGGTAACTGACTGCCCTGTTTCCAGGGTAACTGATCTCCCTGTTTCCAGTGCAACGGATCATCATGTTTCCGGGGTAACTGACTGCCCTGTTTCCAGGGGAACTGACTGCCCAGTTTCCAGGGCAACTGATCACCCTGCTTCCAGGGTAACTGACCATCCTGTTTCCAGGGTAACTGACTGCCCAGTTTCCAGGGTAACTGACTGCCCTGTTTCCGGGGTAACTGACTGCCCAGTTTCCAGGGTAACTGATCACCCTGTTTCCGGGAGAACTGACTGCCCTGTTTCCGGGAGAAATGACTGCCCTGTTTCCAGGGTAACTGACTGCCCTGTTTCCGGGATAACTGACTACCCTGTTTCCGGGATAACTGACTGCCCTGTTTCCAGGGTAACTGACTGCCCTGTTTCCGGGGTAACTGACTGCCCTGTTTCCAGGCTAACTGACGGCCCTGTTTCCAGGATAACTGATCACCCTGTTTCCAGGATAACTGACTCCCCTGTTTCCAGTGTAACTGACTGACCTGTTTCCGGGGTAACTGACCGCCCTGTTTCCAGGATAACTGACCTATCTATTTCCGGGGTAACTGACCGCCCTGTTTCCAGGATAACTGACTGCCCTGTTTCCAGGTTAACTGACTGCCCTGTTTCCAGGGTAACTGACTGCCCTGTTTCCGGGGTAACTGACCGCCCTGTTTCCAGGATAACAGATCACCCTGTTTCCGGAGTAACTGACCATCCTGTTTCCAGGGTCACTGACCACCCTGTTTCCAGGATAACTGAAAGCCCTGTTTCCAGGGTAACTGACTGCCCTGTTTCCGGGAAAACTGTCTGCCCTGTTTCCTGGGTAACTGACTGCCCTGCTTCCGGGGTAACTGACTGGCTTGTTTCCAGGGTAACTGACTGCCCAGTTTCCAGGGTAACTGATCACCCTTTTTCCGGGATAACTGACTGCCCTGTTTCCGGGATAACTGACTGCCCTGTTTCCAGGGTAACTGATCACCCTGTTTCCGGGATAACTGTCTGCCCTGTTTCCGGGATAACTGACTGCCCAGTTTCCAGGGTAACAGACTGCCCTGTTTCCGGGGTAACTGACTGCCCTGTTTCCAGGGTAACTGACTGCCCAGTTTCCAGGGTAACTGATCACCCTGTTTCCGGGAGAACTGACTGCCCTGTTTCCGGGAGAAATGACTGCCCTGTTTCCAGGGTAACTGACTGCCCTGCTTCCGGGGTAACTGACTGCCCTGTTTCCAGGGTAACTGATCACCCTGTTTCCGGGATAACTGACTGCCCTGTTTCCGGGATAACTGACTGCCCTGTTTCCAGGGTAACTGACTTACCCTGTTTGCGGGGTAACTGACTGCCCTGTTTCCAGGCTAACTGACTGCCCTGTTTCCAGGATAACTGGTCACCCTGTTTCCGGGGTAACTGACTGCCCTGTTTCCGGGGTAACTGACCGCCCTGTTTCCAGGGTCACTGACCACCCTGTTTCCAGGATAACTGAAAGTGCTGTTTCCAGGGTAACTGATCTCCCTGTTTCCGGGGTAACTGATCACCCTGTTTCCGGGTAACTGACTGCCCTGTTTCCAGGGTAACTGATCTCCCTGTTTCCAGTGCAACGGATCACCATTTTTCCGGGGTAACTGACTGCCCTGTTTCCAGGGGAACTGACTGCCCAGTTTCCAGGGCACCTGATCACCCTGCTTCCAGGGTAACTGACCATCCTGTTTCCAGGGTAACTGACTGCCCAGTTTCCAGGGTAACTGACTGCCCTGTTTCGGGGGTAACTGACTGCCCAGTTTCCAGGGTAACTGATCACCCTGTTTCCGGGAGAACTGACTGCCCTGTTTCCGGGAGAAATGACTGCCCTGTTTCCAGGGTAACTGACTGCTCTGCTTCCGGGGTAACTGACTGCCCTGTTTCCAGGGTAACTGATCACCCTGTTTCCGGGATAACTGACTGCCCTGTTTCCGGGATAACTGACTGCCCAGTTTCCAGGGTAACTGACTTACCCTGTTTGCGGGGTAACTGACTGCCCTGTTTCCAGGCTAACTGACTGCCCTGTTTCCAGGATAACTGGTCACCCTGTTTCCGGGGTAACTGACTGCCCTGTTTCCGGGGTAACTGACCGCCCTGTTTCCAGGGTCACTGACCACCCTGTTTCCAGGATAACTGAAAGTGCTGTTTCCAGGGTAACTGATCTCCCTGTTTCCGGGGTAACTGATCACCCTGATTCCGGGTAACTGACTGCCCTGTTTCCAGGGTAACTGATCTCCCTGTTTCCAGTGCAACGGATCACCATGTTTCCGGGGTAACTGACCGCCCTGTTTCCGGGGGAACAGACTGCCCAGTTTCCAGGGCAACTGATCACCCTGCTTCCAGGGTAACTGACCATCCTGTTTCCAGGGTAACTGACTGCCCAGTTTCCAGGGTAACTGACTGCCCTGTTTCCGGGGTAACAGATCTCCTGTTTCCAGGGTAACTGACCGCCCTGTTTCCAGGGTAACTGATAACCCTGATTCCGGGATAACTGACTCCGCTGTTTCCAGGGTAACTGACTGCCCAGTTTCCAGGGTAACTGACTGCCCTGTTTCCGGGGTAACTGACTGCCCTGTTTTCAGGGTAACTGACTGCCCTGTTTCCGGGATAACTGACTACCCTGTTTCCGGGATAACTGACTGCCCTGTTTCCAGGGTAACTGACTGCCCTGTTTCCGGGGTAACTGACTGCCCTGTTTCCAGGCAAACTGACGGCCCTGTTTCCAGGATAACTGATCACCCTGTTTCCAGGATAACTGACTCCCCTGTTTCCAGTGTAACTGACTGACCTGTTTCCGGGGTAACTGACCGCCCTGTTTCCAGTATAACTGACTGCCCTGTTTCCAGGTTAACTGACTGCCCTGTTTCCAGGGTAACTGACCGCCCTGTTTCCAGGATAACAGATCACCCTGTTTCCGGAGTAACTGACCATCCTGTTTCCAGGGTCACTGACCACCCTGTTTCCAGGATAACTGAAAGCCCTGTTTCCAGGGTAACTGACTGCCCTGTTTCCGGGAAAACTGTCTGCCCTGTTTCCTGGGTAACTGACTGCCCTGCTTCCGGGGTAACTGACTGGCCTGTTTCCAGGGTAACTGACTGCCCAGTTTCCAGGGTAACTGATCACTCTTTTTCCGGGATAACTGACTGCCCTGTTTCCGGGATAACTGACTGCCCTGTTTCCAGGGTAACTGATCACCCTGTTTCCGGGATAACTGTCTGCCCTGTTTCCGGGATAACTGACTGCCCAGTTTCCAGGGTAACAGACTGCCCTGTTTCCGGGGTAACTGACTGCCCTGTTTCCAGGGTAACTGACTGCCCAGTTTCCAGGGTAACTGATCACCCTGTTTCCGGTTGAACTGACTGCCCTGTTTCCGGGAGAAAGTACTGCCCTGTTTCCAGGGTAACTGACTGCCCTGCTTCCGGGGTAACTGACTGCCCTGTTTCCAGGGTAACTGATCACCCTGTTTCCGGGATAACTGACTGCCCAGTTTCCGGGATAACTGACTGCCCTGTTTCCAGGGTAACTGACTTACCCTGTTTCCGGGGTAACTGACTGCCCTGTTTCCAGGCTAACTGACTGCCCTGTTTCCAGGATAACTGATCACCCTGTTTCCGGGGTAACTGACTGCCCTGTTTCCGGGGTAACTGACCGCCCTGTTTCCAGGGTCACTGACCACCCTGTTTCCAGGATAACTGAAAGTGCTGTTTCCAGGGTAACTGATCTCCCTGTTTCCGGGGTAACTGATCACCCTGTTTCCGGGTAACTGACAGCACTGTTTCCGAGGTAACTGACTGCCCTGTTTCCAGGGTAACTGATCTCCCTGTTTCCAGTGCAACGGATCACCATGTTTCCGGGGTAACTGACTGCCCTGTTTCCAGTGCAACTGACCGCCCTGTTTCCGGGGGAACTGACTGCCCAGTTTCCAGGGTAACTGATCACCCTGCTTCCAGGGTAACTGACCATCCTGCTTCCGGGGTAACTGATCACCCTGTTTCCGGGTAACTGACAGCACTGTTTCCGAGGTAACTGACTGCCCTGTTTCCAGGGTAACTGATCTCCCTGTTTCCAGTGCAACGGATCACCATGTTTCCGGGGTAACTGACTGCCCTGTTTCCAGGGCAACTGACCGCCCTGTTTCCGGGGGAACTGACTGCCCTGTTTCCGGGGTAACTGATCACCCTGTTTCCAGGGTAACTGACTGCCCAGTTTCCGGGGTAACTGACTTCCCTGTTTCCAGGGTAACTGACTGCCCTGTTTCCGGGATAACTGACTGCCCTGTTTCCAGGGTAACTGATAACCCTGTTTCCGGGATAACTGACTGCCCTGTTTCCAGGGTAACTGACTGCCCAGTTTCCAGAGTAACTGAATAACCTGTTTCCAGGGTAACAGATCACCCTGTTTCCGGGATAACTGACTGCCCTGTTTCCAAGATAACTGACTGCCCTCTTTACAGGGTCACTGACTGCCCTGTTTCCGGGGTAACTGACTGCCCTGTTTCCAGGCTAACTGACTGCCCTGTTTCCAGGATAACTGATCACCCTGTTTCCGGGGTAACTGACTGCCCTGTTTCCGGGGTAACTGACCGCCCTGTTTCCAGGATAACTGATCACCCTGTTTCCGGGGTAACTGACCACCCTGTTTCCAGGGTCACTGAGCACCCTGTTTCCAGGATAACTGACTCCCCTGTTTCCAGGGTAACTGACTGCCCTGTTTCCGGGGTAACTGATCTCCCTGTTTCCGGGGTTACTGATCTCCCTCTTTCCGGGTAAGTGACTGCCCTGTTTCCAGGTTAACTGACTGCCCTGTTGCCAGGGTAACTGACTGCCCTGTTTCCAGGGGAACTGACTGCCCTGTTTCCGGGGTAACTGATCACACTGTTTCCGGGGTAACTGACTAACCAGTTTGCAGGGTGACTGACTGCCCTGTTTCCAGGGTAACTGACTGCCCAGTTTCCGGGGTAACTGACTGCCCTGTTTCCTGGGTAACTGACTGCCCTGCTTCCGGGGTAACTGACTGCCCTGTTTCCAGGCTAACTGACTGCCCTGTTTCCAGGATAACTGATCACCCTGTTTCCGGGGTAACTGACTGCCCTGTTTCCGGGGTAACTGACCGCCCTGTTTCCAGGATAACTGATCACCCTGTTTCCGGGGTAACTGACCACCCTGTTTCCAGGGTCACTGACCACCCTGTTTCCAGGATAACTGAAAGCCCTGTTTCCGGGGTAACTGATCTCCCTGTTTACGGGTAGCTGAATGCCCTGTTTCCAGGGTAACTGATCTCCCTGTTTCCAGGGTAACTGATCACCCTGTTTCCGGGGTAACTGACTGCCCTGTTTCCAGGGTAACTGACTGCCCTGTTTCCGGGGTAACTGACTGCCCTGTTTCCAGGATAACTGATCACTCTGTTTCCGGGGTAACTGACCACCCTGTTTCCGGGGTAACTGACTAATCTGTTCCCAGGGTTACTGACCGCCCTGTTTCTGGGGTAACTGACTGCCCTGTTTCCGGGGTAACTGACCGCCCTGTTTCCAGGATAACTGATCACCCTGTTTCCAGTGTAACTGACCATCCTGTTTCCAGGGTAACTGACTGCCCAGTTTCCAGGGTAACTGACTGCCCTGTTTCCGGGGTAACAGATCTCCCTGTTTCCGGGGTAACTGACCGCCTGTTTCCAGGATAACTGACCGCCCTATTTCCGGGATAACTGACTGCCCTGTTTACTGGATAACTGACCGCCCTGTTTCCGGGATAACTGACTGCCCTGTTTCCAGGGTAACTGATAACCCCGATTCCGGGATAACTGACTGCGCTGTTTCCAGGGTAACTGACTGCCCAGTTTCCAGGGTAACTGACTGCCCAGTTTCCAGGGTAACTGATCACCCTGTTTCCGGGATAACTGTCTGCCCTGTTTCCGGGATAACTGACTGCCCAGTTTCCAGGGTTACAGACTGCCCTGTTTCCGGGGTAACTGACTGCCCTGTTTCCAGGGTAACTGACTGCCCAGTTTCCAGGGTAACTGATCACCCTGTTTCCGGGAGAACTGACTGCCCTGTTTCCGGGCGAAATGACTGCCCTATTTCCAGGGTAACTGACTGCCCTGCTTCCGGGGTAACTGACTGCCCTGTTTCCAGGGTAACTGATCACCCTGTTTCCGGGATAACTGACTGCCCTGTTTCCGGGATAACTGACTGCCCTGTTTCCAGGGTAACTGACTTACCCTGTTTCCGGGGTAACTGACTGCCCTGTTTCCAGGCTAACTGACTGCCCTGTTTCCAGGATAACTGATCACCCTGTTTCCGGGGTAACTGACTGCCCTGTTTCCGGGGTAACTGACCGCCCTGTTTCCAGGGTCTCTGACCACCCTGTTTCCAGGACAACTGAAAGTGCTGTTTCCAGGGTAACTGATCTCCCTGTTTCCGGGGTAACTGATCACCCTGTTTCCGGGTAACTGACTGCCCTGTTTCCGGGGTAACTGACTGCCCTGTTTCCAGGGTAACTGATCTCCCTGTTTCCAGTGCAACGGATCACCATGTTTCCGGGGTAACTGACTGCCCTGTTTCCAGGGCAACTGACCGCCCTGTTTCCGGGGGAACTGACTGCCCAGTTTCCAGGGTAACTGACTGCCCTGTTTCCGGGGTAACAGATCTCCTGTTTCCAGGGTAACTGACCGCCCTGTTTCCAGGATAACTGACCGCCCTATTTCCGGGGTAACTGAATGCCCTGTTTCCAGGATAACTGACTGCCCTGTTTCCGGGATAACTGACTGCCCTGTTTACTGGATAACTGACCGCCCTGTTTCCAGGTTAACTGACTGCCCTGTTTCCAGGGTAACTGACTGCCCTGTTTCCAGGGTAACTGACTGCCCAGTTTCCAGGGGAACTGATCACCCTGTTTCAGGGATAACTGACTGCCCTGTTTCCGGGAGAAATGACTGCCCTGTTTCCAGCATAACTGACTGCCCTGTTTCCAGGATAACTGATCACCCTGTTTCCGGGGTAACTGACTGCCCTGTTTCCGGGGTAACTGACCGACCGCCCTGTTTCCAGGATAACTGATCACCCTGTTTCCGGGGTAACTGACTGCCCTGTTTCCAGGGTAACTGGCTAATCTGTTTCCAGGGTTACTGACCGCCCTGTTTCTGGGGTAACTGACTGCCCTGTTTCCGGGGTAACTGACCGCCCTGTTTCCAGGATAACTGATCACCCTGTTTCCAGGGTAACTGACCATCCTGTTTCCAGGGTAACTGACTGCCCAGTTTCCAGGGTAACTGACCGCCCTATTTCCGGGGTAACTGACCGCCCTGTTTGCAGGATAACTGACTGCCCTGTTTCCGGGATAACTGACTGCCCTGTTTACTGGATAACTGACCGCCCTGTTTCCAGGTTAACTGACTGCCCTGTTTCCGGGATAACTGACTGCCCTGTTTCCAGGGTAACTGATTGCCCTGTTTCCGGTGTAACTGACTGCCCTGTTTCCAGGGTAACTGATCACCCTGTTTCCGGGACAACTGACTGCCCTGTTTCCGGGATAACTGACTGCCCTGTTTCCAGGATAACTGACTGCCCTGTTTCCAGGGGAACTGACTACCCTGTTTCCAAGCTAACTGACGGCCCTGTTTCCAGGATAACTGATCACCCTGTTTCCGCGGTAACTGACTGCCCTGTTTCCGGGGTAACTGACCGCCCTGTTTCCACGATAACTGATCACCCTGTTTCCGGGGTCACTTACCACACTGTTTCCAGTGTCACTGACCACCCCGTTTCCAGGATAACTGACTCCCCTGTTTCCAGGGTAACTGACCGCCCTGTTTCCGGGGTCACTTACCACACTGTTTCCAGTGCAACGGATCACCATGTTTCCGGGGTAACTGACTGCCCTGTTTCCAGGGCAACTGACCGCCCTGTTTCCGGGGGAACTGACTGCCCAGTTTCCAGGGTAACTGACTGCCCAGTTTCCAGGGTAACTGACTGCCCTGTTTCCAGGGTAACTGACAGCCCACCTTCCAGTGTAACTGATCACCCTGTTTCCAGGATAATTGACTGCCCTGTTTCCAGGGTAAATGACCGCCCTGTTTCCAGGGTAACTGACTGCCCAGTTTCCAGGGTAAATTATCACGCTGTTTCCGGGATAACTAACTGCCCTGTTTCCGGGATAACTGACTGCCCAGTTTCCGGGGTAACTGACTTCCCTGTTTCCAGGGTAACTGACTGCCCAGTTTCCATGGTAACTGACTGCCCTGTTTCCGGGGTAACTGATCACCCTGTTTCCGGGGTAACTGACTGCCCAGTTTCCAGGGTAACTGACCATCCTGTTTCCAGGGTAACTGACTGCCCAGTTTCCAGTGTAACTGACCGCCCTATTTCCGGGGTAACTGACCGCCCTGTTTCCAGGATAACTGACTGCCCTCCTTCCGGGATAACTGACTGCCCTGTTTACTGGATAACTGACCGCCCTGTTTCCAGGTTAACTGACTGCCCTGTTTCCGGGATAACTGACTGCCCTGTTTCCAGGGTAACTGATTGCCCTGTTTCCGGTGTAACTGACTGCCCTGTTTCCAGGGTAACTGATCACCCTGTTTCCGGGACAACTGACTGCCCTGTTTCCGGGATAACTGACTGCCCTGTTTCCAGGATAACTGACTGCCCTGTTTCCGGGGTAACTGACTACCCTGTTTCCAAGCTAACTGACGGCCCTGTTTCCAGGATAACTGATCACCCTGTTTCCGCGGTAACTGACTGCCCTGTTTCCGGGATAACTGACCGCCCTGTTTCCACGATAACTGATCACCCTGTTTCCGGGGTCACTTACCACACTGTTTCCAGTGTCACTGACCACCCCGTTTCCAGGATAACTGTCTCCCCTGTTTCCAGGGTAACTGACCGCCCTGTTTCCGGGGTCACTTACCACACTGTTTCCAGTGCAACGGATCACCATGTTTCCGGGGTAACTGACTGCCCTGTTTCCAGGGCAACTGACCGCCCTGTTTCCGGGGGAACTGACTGCCCAGTTTCCAGGGTAACTGACTGCCCTGTTTCCAGGGTAACTGACAGCCCACCTTCCAGTGTAACTGATCACCCTGTTTCCAGGATAATTGACTGCCCTGTTTCCAGGGTAAATGACCGCCCTGTTTCCAGGGTAACTGACTGCCCAGTTTCCAGGGTAAATTATCACGCTGTTTCCGGGATAACTAACTGCCCTGTTTCCGGGATAACTGACTGCCCAGTTTCCGGGGTAACTGACTTCCCTGTTTCCAGGGTAACTGACTGCCCAGTTTCCATGGTAACTGACTGCCCTGTTTCCGGGGTAACTGATCACCCTGTTTCCGGGGTAACTGACTGCCCAGTTTCCAGGGTAACTGACCATCCTGTTTCCAGGGTAACTGACTGCCCAGTTTCCAGTGTAACTGACCGCCCTATTTCCGGGGTAACTGACCGCCCTGTTTCCAGGATAACTGACTGCCCTCCTTCCGGGATAACTGACTGCCCTGTTTACTGGATAACTGACCGCCCTGTTTCCAGGTTAACTGACTGCCCTGTTTCCGGGATAACTGACTGCCCTGTTTCCAGGGTAACTGATTGCCCTGTTTCCGGTGTAACTGACTGCCCTGTTTCCAGGGTAACTGATCACCCTGTTTCCGGGACAACTGACTGCCCTGTTTCCGGGATAACTGACTGCCCTGTTTCCAGGATAACTGACTGCCCTGTTTCCGGGGTAACTGACTACCCTGTTTCCAAGCTAACTGACGGCCCTGTTTCCAGGATAACTGATCACCCTGTTTCCACGGTAACTGACTGCCCTGTTTCCGGGATAACTGACCGCCCTGTTTCCACGATAACTGATCACCCTGTTTCCGGGGTCACTTACCACACTGTTTCCAGTGTCACTGACCACCCCGTTTCCAGGATAACTGTCTCCCCTGTTTCCAGGGTAACTGACCGCCCTGTTTCCGGGGTCACTTACCACACTGTTTCCAGTGCAACGGATCACCATGTTTCCGGGGTAACTGACTGCCCTGTTTCCAGGGCAACTGACCGCCCTGTTTCCGGGCGAACTGACTGCCCAGTTTCCAGGGTAACTAACTGCCCTGTTTCCGGGGTAACTGACTGCCCATTTTCCAGCGTAACTGACTGCCCTGTTTCCAGGGTAACTGAGAGCCCACCTTCCAGTGTAACTGATCACCCTGTTTCCAGGATAATTGACTGCCCTGTTTCCAGGGTAAATGACCGCCCTGTTTCCAGGGTAACTGACTGCCCAGTTTCCAGGGTAAATTATCACCCTGTTTCCGGGATAACTAACTGCCCTGTTTCCGGGATAACTGACTGCCCAGTTTCCGAGGTAACTGACTTCCCTGTTTCCAGGGTAACTGACTGCCCAGTTTCCATGGTAACTGACTGCCCTGTTTCCGGGGTAACTGATCACCCTGTTTCCGGGGCAACTGACTGCCCAGTTTCCAGGGTGACTGACTGCCCTGTTTCCAGGGTAACTGACTGCCCAGTTTCCGGGGTAACTGACTGCCCTGTTTCCAGGGTAACTGATCACCCTGTTTCCGGGATAACTGACTGCCCTGTTTCCGGGATAACTGACTGCCCTGTTTCCAGGGTAACTGACTTACCCTGTTTCCGGGGTAACTGACTGCCCTGTTTCCAGGCTAACTGACTGCCCTGTTTCCAGGATAACTGATCACCCTGTTTCCGGGGTAACTGACTGCCCTGTTTCCGGGGTAACTGACCGCCCTGTTTCCAGGGTCACTGACCACCCTGTTTCCAGGATAACTGAAAGCCCTGTTTCCAGGGTAACTGATCTCCCTGTTTGCGGGGTAACTGATCACCCTGTTTCCGGGTAACTGACTGCCCTGTTTCCGGGGTAACTGACTGCCCTGTTTCCAGGGTAACTGATCTCCCTGTTTCCAGTGCAACGGATCACCATGTTTCCGGGGTAACTGACTGCCCTGTTTCCAGGGCAACTAACTGCCCTGTTTCCGGGGGAACTGACTGCCCAGTTTCCAGGGTAACTGACTGCCCAGTTTCCAGGGTAACTAACTGCCCTGTTTCCGGGGTAACTGACTGCCCAGTTTCCAGGGTAACTGACTGCCCTGTTTCCAGGGTAACTGACAGCCCACCTTCCAGTGTAACTGATCACCCTGTTTCCGGGATAACTAACTGCCCTGTTTCCAGGATAACTGACTGCCCTGTTTCCGGGGTAACTGATCACCCTGTTTCCGGGGTAACTGACTGCCCAGTTTCCGGGGTAACTGACTGCCCTGTTTCCAGGGTGACTGACTGCCCAGTTTCCAGAGTAACTGAATAACCTGTTTCCAGGGTAACAGATCACCCTGTTTCCAAGATAACTGACTGCCCTCTTTCCAGGGTCACTGACTGCCCTGTTTCCGGGGTAACTGACTGCCCTGTTTCCAGGCTAACTGACTGCCCTGTTTCCAGGATAACTGATCACCCTGTTTCCGGGGTAACTGACTGCCCTGTTTCCGGGGTAACTGACCGCCCTGTTTCCAGGATAACTGATCACCCTGTTTCCGGGGTAACTGACCACCCTGTTTCCAGGTTAACTGACTGCCCTGTTGCCAGGGTAACTGACTACCCTGTTTCCAGGGGAACTGACTGCCCTGTTTCCGGGGTAACTGATCACACTGTTTCCGGGGTAACTGACTAACCAGTTTCCAGGGTGACTGACTGCCCTGTTTCCAGGGTAACTGACTGCCCAGTTTCCGGGGTAACTGACTGCCCTGTTTCCTGGGTAACTGACTGCCCTGCTTCCGGGGTAACTGACTGCAGTGTTTCCAGGCTAACTGACTGCCCTGTTTCCAGGATAACTGATCACCCTGTTTCCGGGGTAACTGACTGCCCTGTTTCCGGGGTAACTGACCGCCCTGTTTCCAGGATAACTGATCACCCTGTTTCCGGGGTAACTGACCACCCTGTTTCCAGGGTCACTGATCACCCTGTTTCCAGGATAACTGAAAGCCCTGTTTCCAGGGTAACTGATCTCCCTGTTTACGGGTAGCTGAATGCCCTGTTTCCAGGGTAACTGATCTCCCTGTTTCCAGGGTAACTGATCACCCTGTTTCGGGGTAACTGACTGCCCTGTTTCCAGGGTAACTGACTGCCCTGTTTCCGGGGTAACTGACTGCCCTGTTTCCAGGATAACTGATCACTCTGTTTCCGGGGTAACTGACCACCCTGTTTCCGGGGTAACTGACTAATCTGTTCCCAGGGTTACTGACCGCCCTGTTTCTGGGGTAACTGACTGCCCTGTTTCCGGGGTAACTGACCGCCCTGTTTCCAGGATAACTGATCACCCTGTTTCCAGTGGAACTGACCATCCTGTTTCCAGGGTAACTGACTGCCCAGTTTCCAGGGTAACTGACTGCCCTGTTTCCGGGGTAACAGATCTCCCTGTTTCCGGGGTAACTGACCGCCTGTTTCCAGGATAACTGACCGCCCTATTTCCGGGATAACTGACTGCCCTGTTTACTGGATAACTGACCGCCCTGTTTCCGGGATAACTGACTGCCCTGTTTCCAGGGTAACTGATAACCCTGATTCCGGGATAACTGACTGCGCTGTTTCCAGGGTAACTGACTGCCCAGTTTCCAGGGTAACTGACTGCCCAGTTTCCAGGGTAACTAACTGCCCTGTTTCCAGGGTAACTGAGAGCCCACCTTCCAGTGTAACTGATCACCCTGTTTCCAGGATAATTGACTGCCCTGTTTCCAGGGTAACTGACTGCCCAGTTTCCAGGGTAAATTATCACCCTGTTTCCGGGATAACTAACTGCCCTGTTTCCGGGATAACTGACTGCCCAGTTTCCGAGGTAACTGACTTCCCTGTTTCCAGGGTAACTGACTGCCCAGTTTCCATGGTAACTGACTGCCCTGTTTCCGGGGTAACTGATCACCCTGTTTCCGGGGCAACTGACTGCCCAATTTCCGGGGTAACTGACTGCCCTGTTTCCAGGGTAACTGATCACCCTGTTTCCGGGATAACTGACTGCCCTGTTTCCGGGATAACTGACTGCCCTGTTTCCAGCGTAACTGACTTACCCTGTTTCCGGGGTAAATGACTGCCCTGTTTCCAGGCTAACTGACTGCCCTGTTTCCAGGATAACTGATCACCCTGTTTCCGGGGTAACTGACTGCCCTGTTTCCGGGGTAACTGACCGCCCTGTTTCCAGGGTCACTGACCACCCTGTTTCCAGGATAACTGAAAGCCCTGTTTCCAGGGTAACTGATCTCCCTGTTTCCGGGGTAACTGATCACCCTGTTTCCGGGTAACTGACTGCCCTGTTTCCGGGGTAACTGACTGCCCTGTTTCCAGGGTAACTGATCTCCCTGTTTCCAGTGCAACGGATCACCATGTTTCCGGGGTAACTGACTGCCCTGTTTCCAGGGCAACTAACTGCCCTGTTTCCGGGGGAACTGACTGCCCAGTTTCCAGGGTAACTGACTGCCCAGTTTCCAGGGTAACTAACTGCCCTGTTTCCGGGGTAACTGACTGCCCAGTTTCCAGGGTAACTGACTGCCCTGTTTCCAGGGTAACTGACAGCCCACCTTCCAGTGTAACTGATCACCCTGTTTCCAGGATAATTGACTGCCCTGTTTCCAGGGTAACTGACCGCCCTGTTTCCGGGATAACTAACTGCCCTGTTTCCAGGATAACTGACTGCCCTGTTTCCGGGGTAACTGATCACCCTGTTTCCGGGGTAACTGACTGCCCAGTTTCCGGGGTAACTGACTTCCCTGTTTCCAGGGTAACTGACTGCCCTGTTTCCGGGATAACTGACTGCCCTGTTTCCAGGGTAACTGATAACCCTGTTTCCGGGATAACTGACTGCCCTGTTTCCAGGGTAACTGACTGCCCAGTTTCCAGAGTAACTGAATAACCTGTTTCCAGGGTAACAGATCACCCTGTTTCCGGGATAACTGACTGCCCTGTTTCCAAGATAACTGACTGCCCTCTTTCCAGGGTCACTGACTGCCCTGTTTCCGGGGTAACATACTGCCCTGTTTCCAGGCTAACTGACTGCCCTTTTTCCAGGATAACTGATCACCCTGTTTCCGGGGTAACTGATTGCCCTGTTTCCGGGGTAACTGACCGCCCTGTTTCCAGGATAACTGATCACCCTGTTTCCGGGGTAACTGACCACCCTGTTTCCAGGGTCACTAACCACCCTGTTTCCAGGATAACTGACTCCCCTGTTTCCAGTGTAACTGACTGCCCTGTTTCCGGGGTAACTGATCTCCCTGTTTCCGGGGTTACTGATCTCCCTCTTTCCGGGTAAGTGACTGCCCTGTTTCCAGGTTAACTGACTGCCCTGTTGCCAGGGTAACTGACTGCCCTGTTTCCAGGGGAACTGACTGCCCTGTTTCCGGGGTAACTGATCACACTGTTTCCGGGGTAACTGACTAACCAGTTTCCAGGGTGACTGACTGCCCTGTTTCCAGGGTAACTGACTGCCCAGTTTCCGGGGTAACTGACTGCCCTGTTTCCTGGGTAACTGACTGCCCTGCTTCCGGGGTAACTGACTGCCCTGTTTCCAGGCTAACTGACTGCCCTGTTTCCAGGATAACTGATCACCCTGTTTCCGGGGTAACTGACTGCCCTGTTTCCGGGGTAACTGACCGCCCTGTTTCCAGGATAACTGATCACCCTGTTTCCGGGGTAACTGACCACCCTGTTTCCAGGGTCACTGACCACCCTGTTTCCAGGATAACTGAAAGCCCTGTTTCCAGGGTAACTGATCTCCCTGTTTACGGGTAGCTGAATGCCCTCTTTCCAGGGTAACTGATCTCCCTGTTTCCAGGGTAACTGATCACCCTGTTTCCGGGGTAACTGACTGCCCTGTTTCCAGGGTAACTGACTGCCCTGTTTCCGGGGTAACTGACTGCCCTGTTTCCAGGATAACTGATCACTCTGTTTCCGGGGTAACTGACCACCCTGTTTCCGGGGTAACTGACCAATCTGTTCCCAGGGTTACTGACCGCCCTGTTTCTGGGGTAACTGACTGCCCTGTTTCCGGGGTAACTGACCGCCCTGTTTCCAGGATAACTGATCACCCTGTTTCCAGTGGAACTGACCATCCTGTTTCCAGGGTAACTGACTGCCCAGTTTCCAGGGTAACTGACTGCCCTGTTTCCGGGGTAACAGATCTCCCTGTTTCCGGGGTAACTGACCGCCCTGTTTCCAGGATAACTGACCGCCCTATTTCCGGGATAACTGACTGCCCTGTTTACTGGATAACTGACCGCCCTGTTTCCGGGATAACTGACTGCCCTGTTTCCAGGGTAACTGATAACCCTGATTCCGGGATAACTGACTGCGCTGTTTCCAGGGTAACTGACTGCCCAGTTTCCAGGGTAACTGACTGCCCTGTTTCCGGGGTAATTGACTGCCCTGTTTCCAGGGTAACTGACTGCCCAGTTTCCAGAGTAACTGAATACCCTTTTTCCAGGGTAACTGACTCCCCTGTTTCCGGGATAACTGACTGCCCTGTTTCCAGGGTAACTGACTGCCCTGTTTCCGGGATAACTGACTACCCTGTTTCCGGGATAACTGACTGCCCTGTTTCCAGGGTAACTGACTGCCCTGTTTCCGGGGTAACTGACTGCCCTGTTTCCAGGGTAACTGACTGCCCAGTTTCCAGAGTAACTGAATACCCTTTTTCCAGGGTAACTGACTGCCCTGTTTCCGGGATAACTGACTACCCTGTTTCCGGGATAACTGACTGCCCTGTTTCCAGGATAACTGACTCCCCTGTTTCCAGTGTAACTGACTGACCTGTTTCCGGGGTAACTGACCGCCCTGTTTCCAGGATAACTGACCTATCTATTTCCGGGGTAACTGACCGCCCTGTTTCCAGGATAACTGACTGCCCTGTTTCCAGGTTAACTGACTGCCCTGTTTCCAGGGTAACTGACTGCCCTGTTTCCGGGGTAACTGACCGCCCTGTTTCCAGGATAACAGATCACCCTGTTTCCGGAGTAACTGACCATCCTGTTTCCAGGGTCACTGACCACCCTGATTCCAGGATAACTGAAAGCCCTGTTTCCAGGGTAACTGACTGCCCTGTTTCCGGGAAAACTGTCTGCCCTGTTTCCTGGGTAACTGACTGCCCTGCTTCCGGGGTAACTGAAAGCCCTGTTTCCAGGGTAACTGATCTCCCTGTTTACGGGTAACTGACTGCCCAGTTTCCAGGGTAACTGATCACCCTTTTTCCGGGATAACTGACTGCCCTGTTTCCGGGATAACTGACTGCCCTGTTTCCAGGGTAACTGATCACCCTGTTTCCGGGATAACTGTCTGCCCTGTTTCCGGGATAACTGACTGCCCAGTTTCCAGGGTAACAGACTGCCCTGTTTCCAGGGTAACTGACTGCCCAGTTTCCAGGGTAACTGATCACCCTGTTTCCGGGATAACTGACTGCACTTTTTCCGGGAGAAATGACTGCCCTGTTGCCAGGGTAACTGACTGCCCTGTTTCCGGGGTAACTGACTGCCCTGTTTCCGGGGTAACTGATCTCCCTCTTTCCGGGATAACTGACCGCCCTGTTTCCAGGATAACTGACCTACCTATTTCCGGGGTAACTGACCTCCCTGTTGCCAGGGTAACTGACTGCCCTGTTTCCAGGGGAACTGACTGCCCTGTTTCCGGGGTAACTGATCACACTGTTTCCGGGGTAACTGACTAACCAGTTTCCAGGGTGACTGACTGCCCTGTTTCCAGGGTAACTGACTGCCCAGTTTCCGGGGTAACTGACTGCCCTGTTTCCTGGGTAACTGACTGCCCTGCTTCCGGGGTAACTGACTGCCCTGTTTCCAGGCTAACTGACTGCCCTGTTTCCAGGATAACTGATCACCCTGTTTCCGGGGTAACTGACTGCCCTGTTTCCGGGTAACTGACCGCCCTGTTTCCAGGATAACTGATCACCCTGTTTCCGGGGTAACTGACCACCCTGTTTCCAGGGTCACTGACCACCCTGTTTCCAGGATAACTGAAAGCCCTGTTTCCAGGGTAACTGATCTCCCTGTTTCCGGGTAGCTGAATGCCCTTTTTCCAGGGTAACTGATCTCCCTGTTTCCAGGGTAACTGATCACCATGTTTCCGGGGTAACTGACTGCCCTGTTTCCGGGGTAACTGACTGCCCTGTTTCCAGGATAACTGATCACTCTGTTTCCGGGGTAACTGACCACCCTGTTTCCGGGGTAACTGACTAATCTGTTCCCAGGGTTACTGACCGCCCTGTTTCTGGGGTAACTGACTGCCCTGTTTCCGGGGTAACTGACCGCCCTGTTTCCAGGATAACTGATCACCCTGTTTCCAGTGGAACTGACCATCCTGTTTCCAGGGTAACTGACTGCCCAGTTTCCAGGTTAACTGACTGCCCTGTTTCCGGGGTAACAGATCTCCCTGTTTCCGGGGTAACTGACCGCCCTGTTTCCAGGATAACTGACCGCCCTATTTCCGGGATAACTGACTGCCCTGTTTACTGGATAACTGACCGCCCTGTTTCCGGGATAAATGACTGCCCTGTTTCCAGGGTAACTGATAACCCTGATTCCGGGATAACTGACTGCGCTGTTTCCGGGGTAACTGACTGTCCTGTTTCCAGGGTAACTGACTGCCCGGTTTCCCGGGTAACTGACTGCCCAGTTTCCAGGGTAACTGATCACCCTTTTTCCGGGATAACTGACTGACCTGTTTCCAGGGTAACTGATCACCCTGTTTCCGGGATAACTGTCTGCCCTGTTTCCGGGATAACTGACTGCCCAGTTTCCAGGGTAACAGACTGCCCTGTTTCCAGGGTAACTGACTGCCCAGTTTCCAGGGTAACTGATCACCCTGTTTCCGGGATAACTGACTGCACTTTTTCCGGGAGAAATGACTGCCCTGTTGCCAGGGTAACTGACTGCCCTGTTTCCGGGGTAACTGACTGCCCTGTTTCCGGGGTAACTGATCTCCCTCTTTCCGGGATAACTGACCGCCCTGTTTCCAGGATAACTGACCTACCTATTTCCGGGGTAACTGACCTCCCTGTTGCCAGGGTAACTGACTGCCCTGTTTCCAGGGGAACTGACTGCCCTGTTTCCGGGGTAACTGATCACACTGTTTCCGGGGTAACTGACTAACCAGTTTCCAGGGTGACTGACTGCCCTGTTTCCAGGGTAACTGACTGCCCAGTTTCCGGGGTAACTGACTGCCCTGTTTCCTGGGTAACTGACTGCCCTGCTTCCGGGGTAACTGACTGCCCTGTTTCCAGGCTAACTGACTGCCCTGTTTCCAGGATAACTGATCACCCTGTTTCCGGGGTAACTGACTGCCCTGTTTCCGGGGTAACTGACCGCCCTGTTTCCAGGATAACTGATCACCCTGTTTCCGGGGTAACTGACCACCCTGTTTCCAGGGTCACTGACCACCCTGTTTCCAGGATAACTGAAAGCCCTGTTTCCAGGGTAACTGATCTCCCTGTTTCCGGGTAGCTGAATGCCCTTTTTCCAGGGTAACTGAACTCCCTGTTTCCAGGGTAACTGATCACCCTGTTTCCGGGGTAACTGACTGCCCTGTTTCCGGGGTAACTGACTGCCCTGTTTCCAGGATAACTGATCACTCTGTTTCCGGGGTAACTGACCACCCTGTTTCCGGGGTAACTGACTAATCTGTTCCCAGGGTTACTGACCGCCCTGTTTCTGGGGTAACTGACTGCCCTGTTTCCGGGGTAACTGACCGCCCTGTTTCCAGGATAACTGATCACCCTGTTTCCAGTGGAACTGACCATCCTGTTTCCAGGGTAACTGACTGCCCAGTTTCCAGGTTAACTGACTGCCCTGTTTACTGGATAACTGACCGCCCTGTTTCCGGGATAAATGACTGCCCTGTTTCCAGGGTAACTGATAACCCTGATTCCGGGATAACTGACTGCGCTGTTTCCGGGGTAACTGACTGTCCTGTTTCCAGGGTAACTGACTGCCCTGTTTCCCGGGTAACTGACTGCCCAGTTTCCAGGGTAACTGATCACCCTTTTTCCGGGATAACTGACTGACCTGTTTCCGTGATAACTGACTGCCCTGTTTCCAGGGTCACTGATCACCCTGTTTCCGGGATAACTGACTCCCCTGTTTGCAGGGTAACTGACTGCCCAGTTTCCAGGGTAACTGACTGCCCTGTTTCCGGGGTAACTGACTGCCCTGTTTCCAGGGTAACTGACTGCCCAGTTTCCAGGGTAACTGATCACCCTGTTTCCGGGATAACTGACTGCACTTTTTCCGGGAGAAATGACTGCCCTGTTGCCAGGGTAACTGACTGCCCTGTTTCCGGGGTAACTGACGGCCCTGTTTCCGGGGTAACTGATCTCCCTCTTTCCGGGATAACTGACCGCCCTGTTTCCAGGATAACTGACCTACCTATTTCCGGGGTAACTGACCTCCCTGTTTCCAGGATAAGTGACTGCCCTGTTTCCAGGTTAGCTGACTGCCCTGTTGCCAGGGTAACTGACTGCCCTGTTTCCAGGGGAACTGACTGCCCTGTTTCCGGGGTAACTGATCACACTGTTTCCGGGGTAACTGACTAACCAGTTTCCAGGGTGACTGACTGCCCTGTTTCCAGGGTAACTGACTGCCCAGTTTCCGGGGTAACTGACTGCCCTGTTTCCTGGGTAACTGACTGCCCTGCTTCCGGGGTAACTGACTGCCCTGTGTCCAGGCTAACTGACTGCCCTGTTTCCAGGATAACTGATCACCCTGTTTCCGGGGTAACTGACTGCCCTGTTTCCGGGGTAACTGACCGCCCTGTTTCCAGGATAACTGATCACCCTGTTTCCGGGGTAACTGACCACCCTGTTTCCAGGGTCACTGACCGCCCTGTTTCCAGGATAACTGACCGCCCTATTTCCGGGATAACTGACTGCCCTGTTTACTGGATAACTGACCGCCCTGTTTCCGGGATAAATGACTGCCCTGTTTCCAGGGTAACTGATAACCCTGATTCCGGGATAACTGACTGCGCTGCTTCCGGGGTAACTGACTGTCCTGTTTCCAGGGTAACTGACTGCCCTGTTTCCCGGGTAACTGACTGCCCAGTTTCCAGGGTAACTGATCACCCTTTTTCCGGGATAACTGACTGACCTGTTTCCGTGATAACTGACTGCCCTGTTTCCAGGGTAACTGATCACCCTGTTTCCGGGATAACTGACTCCCCTGTTTGCAGGGTAACTGACTGCCCAGTTTCCAGGGTAACTGACTGCCCTGTTTCCGGGGTAACTGACTGCCCTGTTTCCAGGGTAACTGACTGCCCAGTTTCCAGGGTAACTGATCACCCTGTTTCCGGGATAACTGACTGCACTTTTTCCGGGAGAAATGACTGCCCTGTTGCCAGGGTAACTGACTGCCCTGTTTCCGGGGTAACTGACTGCCCTGTTTCCGGGGTAACTGATCTCCCTCTTTCCGGGATAACTGACCGCCCTGTTTCCAGGATAACTGACCTACCTATTTCCGGGGTAACTGACCTCCCTGTTTCCAGGATAAGTGACTGCCCTGTTTCCAGGTTAGCTGACTGCCCTGTTGCCAGGGTAACTGACTGCCCTGTTTCCAGGGGAACTGACTGCCCTGTTTCCGGGGTAACTGATCACACTGTTTCCGGGGTAACTGACTAACCAGTTTCCAGGGTGACTGACTGCCCTGTTTCCAGGGTAACTGACTGCCCAGTTTCCGGGGTAACTGACTGCCCTGTTTCCTGGGTAACTGACTGCCCTGCTTCCGGGGTAACTGACTGCCCTGTTTCCAGGCTAACTGACTGCCCTGTTTCCAGGATAACTGATCACCCTGTTTCCGGGGTAACTGACTGCCCTGTTTCCGGGGTAACTGACCGCCCTGTTTCCAGGATAACTGATCACCCTGTTTCCGGGGTAACTGACCACCCTGTTTCCAGGGTCACTGACCACCCTGTTTCCAGGATAACTGAAAGCCCTGTTTCCAGGGTAACTGATCTCCCTGTTTACGGGTAGCTGAATGCCCTGTTTCCAGGGTAACTGATCTCCCTGTTTCCAGGGTAACTGATCACCCTGTTTCCGGGGTAACTGACTGCCCTGTTTCCAGGGTAACTGACTGCCCTGTTTCCGGGGTAACTGATCTCCCTCTTTCCGGGATAACTGACCGCCCTGTTTCCAGGATAACTGACCTACCTATTTCCGGGGTAACTGACCTCCCTGTTTCCAGGATAAGTGACTGCCCTGTTTCCAGGTTAGCTGACTGCCCTGTTGCCAGGGTAACTGACTGCCCTGTTTCCAGGGGAACTGACTGCCCTGTTTCCGGGGTAACTGATCACACTGTTTCCGGGGTAACTGACTAACCAGTTTCCAGGGTGACTGACTGCCCTGTTTCCAGGGTAACTGACTGCCCAGTTTCCGGGGTAACTGACTGCCCTGTTTCCTGGGTAACTGACTGCCCTGCTTCCGGGGTAACTGACTGCCCTGTTTCCAGGCTAACTGACTGCCCTGTTTCCAGGATAACTGATCACCCTGTTTCCGGGGTAACTGACTGCCCTGTTTCCGGGGTAACTGACCGCCCTGTTTCCAGGATAACTGATCACCCTGTTTCCGGGGTAACTGACCACCCTGTTTCCAGGGTCACTGACCACCCTGTTTCCAGGATAACTGAAAGCCCTGTTTCCAGGGTAACTGATCTCCCTGTTTACGGGTAGCTGAATGCCCTGTTTCCAGGGTAACTGATCTCCCTGTTTCCAGGGTAACTGATCACCCTGTTTCCGGGGTAACTGACTGCCCTGTTTCCAGGGTAACTGACTGCCCTGTTTCCGGGGTAACTGACTGCCCTGTTTCCGGGGTAACTGACCGCCCTGTTTCCAGGATAACTGATCACCCTGTTTCCGGGGTAACTGACCACCCTGTTTCCAGGGTCACTGACCGCCCTGTTTCCAGGATAACTGACCGCCCTATTTCCGGGATAACTGACTGCCCTGTTTACTGGATAACTGACCGCCCTGTTTCCGGGATAAATGACTGCCCTGTTTCCAGGGTAACTGATAACCCTGATTCCGGGATAACTGACTGCGCTGCTTCCGGGGTAACTGACTGTCCTGTTTCCAGGGTAACTGACTGCCCTGTTTCCCGGGTAACTGACTGCCCAGTTTCCAGGGTAACTGATCACCCTTTTTCCGGGATAACTGACTGACCTGTTTCCGTGATAACTGACTGCCCTGTTTCCAGGGTAACTGATCACCCTGTTTCCGGGATAACTGACTCCCCTGTTTGCAGGGTAACTGACTGCCCAGTTTCCAGGGTAACTGACTGCCCTGTTTCCGGGGTAACTGACTGCCCTGTTTCCAGGGTAACTGACTGCCCAGTTTCCAGGGTAACTGATCACCCTGTTTCCGGGATAACTGACTGCACTTTTTCCGGGAGAAATGACTGCCCTGTTGCCAGGGTAACTGACTGCCCTGTTTCCGGGGTAACTGACTGCCCTGTTTCCGGGGTAACTGATCTCCCTCTTTCCGGGATAACTGACCGCCCTGTTTCCAGGATAACTGACCTACCTATTTCCGGGGTAACTGACCTCCCTGTTTCCAGGATAAGTGACTGCCCTGTTTCCAGGTTAGCTGACTGCCCTGTTGCCAGGGTAACTGACTGCCCTGTTTCCAGGGGAACTGACTGCCCTGTTTCCGGGGTAACTGATCACACTGTTTCCGGGGTAACTGACTAACCAGTTTCCAGGGTGACTGACTGCCCTGTTTCCAGGGTAACTGACTGCCCAGTTTCCGGGGTAACTGACTGCCCTGTTTCCTGGGTAACTGACTGCCCTGCTTCCGGGGTAACTGACTGCCCTGTTTCCAGGCTAACTGACTGCCCTGTTTCCAGGATAACTGATCACCCTGTTTCCGGGGTAACTGACTGCCCTGTTTCCGGGGTAACTGACCGCCCTGTTTCCAGGATAACTGATCACCCTGTTTCCGGGGTAACTGACCACCCTGTTTCCAGGGTCACTGACCACCCTGTTTCCAGGATAACTGAAAGCCCTGTTTCCAGGGTAACTGATCTCCCTGTTTACGGGTAGCTGAATGCCCTGTTTCCAGGGTAACTGATCTCCCTGTTTCCAGGGTAACTGATCACCCTGTTTCCGGGGTAACTGACTGCCCTGTTTCCAGGGTAACTGACTGCCCTGTTTCCGGGGTAACTGACTGCCCTGTTTCCAGGATAACTGATCACTCTGTTTCCGGGGTAACTGACCACCCTGTTTCCGGGGTAACTGACTAATCTGTTCCCAGGGTTACTGACCGCCCTGTTTCTGGGGTAACTGACTGCCCTGTTTCCGGGGTAACTGACCGCCCTGTTTCCAGGATAACTGATCACCCTGTTTCCAGTGGAAATGACCATCCTGTTTCCAGGGTAACTGACTGCCCAGTTTCCAGGGTAACTGACTGCCCTGTTTCCGGGGTAACAGATCTCCCTGTTTCCGGGGTAACTGACCGCCCTGTTTCCAGGATAACTGACCGCCCTATTTCCGGGATAACTGACTGCCCTGTTTACTGGATAACTGACCGCCCTGTTTCCGGGATAACTGACTGCCCTGTTTCCAGGGTAACTGACTGCCCAGTTTCCAGGGTAACTGACTGCCCTGTTTCCGGGGTAACTGACTGCCCTGTTTCCAGGGTAACTGACTGCCCAGTTTCCAGAGTAACTGAATACCCTTTTTCCAGGGTAACTGACTCCCCTGTTTCCGGGATAACTGACTGCCCTGTTTCCAGGGTAACTGACTGCCCTGTTTCCGGGATAACTGACTACCCTGTTTCCGGGATAACTGACTGCCCTGTTTCTAGGGTAACTGACTGCCCTGTTTCCGGGGTAACTGACTGCCCTGTTTCCAGGCTAACTGACGGCCCTGTTTCCAGGATAACTGATCACCCAGTTTCCAGGATAACTGACTCCCCTGTTTCCAGTGTAACTGACTGACCTGTTTCCGGGGTAACTGACCGCCCTGTTTCCAGGATAACTGACCTATCTATTTCCGGGGTAACTGACCGCCCTGTTTCCAGGATAACTGACTGCCCTGTTTCCAGGTTAACTGACTGCCCTGTTTCCAGGGTAACTGACTGCCCTGTTTCCGGGGTAACTGACCGCCCTGTTTCCAGGATAACAGATCACCCTGTTTCCGGAGTAACTGACCATCCTGTTTCCAGGGTCACTGACCACCCTGATTCCAGGATAACTGAAAGCCCTGTTTCCAGGGTAACTGACTGCCCTGCTTCCGGGGTAACTGACTGACCTGTTTCCAGGGTAACTGACTGCCCAGTTTCCAGGGGAACTGATCACCCTTTTTCCGGGATAACTGACTGCCCTGTTTCCGGGATAACTGACTGCCCTGTTTCCAGGGTAACTGATCACCCTGTTTCCGGGATAACTGTCTGCCCTGTTTCCGGGATAACTGACTGCCCAGTTTCCAGGGTAACAGACTGCCCTGTTTCCGGGGTAACTGACTGCCCTGTTTCCAGGGTAACTGACTGCCCAGTTTCCAGGGTAACTGATCACCCTGTTTCCGGGATAACTGACTGCACTTTTTCCGGGAGAAATGACTGCCCTGTTGCCAGGGTAACTGACTGCCCTGTTTCCGGGGTAACTGACTGCCCTGTTTCCGGGGTAACTGATCTCCCTCTTTCCGGGATAACTGACCGCCCTGTTTCCAGGATAACTGACCTACCTATTTCCGGGGTAACTGACCTCCCTGTTTCCAGGATAAGTGACTGCCCTATTTCCAGGTTAACTGACTGCCCTGTTGCCAGGGTAACTGACTGCCCTTTTTCCAGGGGAACTGACTGCCCTGTTTCCGGGGTAACTGATCACACTTTTTCCGGGGTAACTGACTAACCAGTTTCCAGGGTGACTGACTGCCCTGTTTCCAGGGTAACTGACTGCCCAGTTTCCGGGGTAACTGACTGCCCTGTTTCCTGGGTAACTGACTGCCCTGCTTCCGGGGTAACTGACTGCCCTGTTTCCAGGCTAACTGACTGCCCTGTTTCCAGGATAACTGATCACCCTGTTTCCAGGGTAACTGACTGCCCTGTTTCCGGGGTAACTGACCGCCCTGTTTCCAGGATAACTGATCACCCTGTTTCCGGGGTAACTGACCACCCTGTTTCCAGTGTCACTGACCACCCTGTTTCCAGGATAACTGAAAGCCCTGTTTCCAGGGTAACTGATCTCCCTGTTTCCGGGTAGCTGAATGCCCTTTTTCCAGGGTAACTGATCTCCCTGTTTCCAGGGTAACTGATCACCCTGTTTCCGGGGTAACTGACTGCCCTGTTTCCGGGGTTACTGACTGCCCTGTTTCCAGGAGAACTGATCACTCTGTTTCCGGGGTAACTGACCACCCTGTTTCCGGGGTAACTGACTAATCTGTTCCCAGGGTTACTGACCGCCCTGTTTCTGGGGTAACTGACTGCCCTGTTTCCGGGGTAACTGACCGCCCTGTTTCCAGGATAACTGATCACCCTGTTTCCAGTGTAACTGACCATCCTGTTTCCAGGGTAACTGACTGACCAGTTTCCAGGGTAACTGACTGCCCTGTTTCCGGGGTAACAGATCTCCCTGTTTCCGGGGTAACTGACCGCCCTGTTTCCAGGATAACTGACCGCCCTATTTCCGGGATAACTGACTGCCCTGTTTACTGGATAACTGACCGCCCTGTTTCCGGGATAACTGACTGCCCTGTTTCCAGGGTAACTGATAACCCTGATTCCGGGATAACTGACTGCGCTGTTTCCAGGGTAACTGACTGCCCAGTTTCCAGGGTAACTGACTGCCCTGTTTCCGGGGTAACTGACTGCCCTGTTTCCAGGGTAACTGACTGCCCAGTTTCCAGGGTAACTGACTGCCCTGTTTCCAGGGTAACTGAGTGCCCTGTTTCCAGGCTAACTGACGGCCCTGTTTCCAGGATAACTGATCACCCTGTTTCCAGGATAACTGACTCCCCTGTTTCCAGTGTAACTGACTGACCTGTTTCCGGGGTAACTGACCGCCCTGTTTCCAGGATAACTGACCTATCTATTTCAGGGGTAACTGACCGCCCTGTTTCCAGGATAACTGACTGCCCTGTTTCCAGGTTAACTGACTGCCCTTTTTCCAGGGTAACTGACTGCCCTGTTTCCGGGGTAACTGACCGCCCTGTTTCCAGGATAACAGATCACCCTGTTTCCGGGGTAACTGACCATCCTGTTTCCAGGGTCACTGACCACCCTGATTCCAGGATAACTGAAAGCCCTGTTTCCTGGGTCACTGACTGCCCTGTTTCCTGGGTAACTGACTGCCCTGCTTCCGGCGTAACTGACTGGCCTGTTTCCACGGTAACTGACTGCCCAGTTTCCAGGGTAACTGATCACCCTTTTTCCGGGATAACTGACTGCCCTGTTTCCGGGATAACTGACTGCCCTGTTTCCAGGGTAACTGATCACCCTGTTTCCGGGATAACTGTCTGCCCTGTTTCCGGGATAACTGACTGCCCAGTTTCCAGGGTAACAGACTGCCCTGTTTCCGGGGTAACTGACTGCCCTGTTTCCAGGGTAACTGACTGCCCAGTTTCCAGGGTAACTGATCACCCTGTTTCCGGGAGAACTGACTGCCCTGTTTCCGGGAGAAATGACTGCCCTGTTTCCAGGGTAACTGACTGCCCTGCTTCCGGGGTAACTGACTGCCCTGTTTCCAGGGTAACTGATCACCCTGTTTCCGGGATAACTGACTGCCCTGTTTCCGGGTAACTGACAGCCCTGTTTCCGGGGTAACTGACTGCCCTGTTTCCAGGGTCACTTACCACACTGTTTCCAGTGTCACTGACCACCCCGTTTCCAGGATAACTGACTCCCCTGTTTCCAGGGTAACTGACCGCCCTGTTTCCGGGGTCACTTACCACACTGTTTCCAGTGCAACGGATCACCATGTTTCCGGGGTAACTGACTGCCCTGTTTCCAGGGCAATTGACCGCCCTGTTTCCGGGGGAACTGTCTGCCCAGTTTCCCGGGTAACTGACTGCCCAGTTTCCAGGGTAACTAACTGCCCTGTTTCTGGGGTAACTGACTGCCCATTTTCCAGCGTAACTGACTGCCCTGTTTCCAGGGTAACTGAGAGCCCACCTTCCAGTGTAACTGATCACCCTGTTTCCAGGATAATTGACTGCCCTGTTTCCAGGGTAAATGACCGCCCTGTTTCCAGGGTAACTGACTGCCCAGTTTCCAGGGTAAATTATCACCCTGTTTCCGGGATAACTAACTGCCCTGTTTCCGGGATAACTGACTGCCCAGTTTCCGAGGTAACTGACTTCCCTGTTTCCAGGGTAACTGACTGCCCAGTTTCCATGGTAACTGACTGCCCTGTTTCCGGGGTAACTGATCACCCTGTTTCCGGGGCAACTGACTGCCCAGTTTCCAGGGTGACTGACTGCCCTGTTTCCTGGGTATCTGACTGCCCAGTTTCCGGGGTAACTGACTGCCCTGTTTCCAGGGTAACTGATCACCCTGTTTCCGGGATAACTGACTGCCCTGTTTCCGGGATAACTGACTGCCCTGTTTCCAGGGTAACTGACTTACCCTGTTTCCGGGGTAACTGACTGCCCTGTATCCAGGCTAACTGACGGCCCTGTTTCCAGGATAACTGATCACCCTGTTTCCGGGGTAACTGACTGCCCTGTTTCCGGGGTAACTGACCGCCCTGTTTCCAGGGTCACTGACCACCCTGTTTCGAGGATAACTGAAAGCCCTGTTTCCAGGGTAACTGATCTCCCTGTTTGCGGGGTAACTGATCACCCTGTTTCCGGGTAACTGACTGCCCTGTTTCCGGGGTAACTGACTGCCCTGTTTCCAGGGTAACTGATCTCCCTGTTTCCAGTGCAACGGATCACCATGTTTCCGGGGTAACTGACTGCCCTGTTTCCAGGGCAACTAACTGCCCTGTTTCCGGGGGAACTGACTGCCCAGTTTCCAGGGTAACTAACTGCCCTGTTTCCGGGGTAACTGACTGCCCAGTTTCCAGGGTAACTGACTGCCCTGTTTCCAGGGTAACTGACAGCCCACCTTCCAGTGTAACTGATCACCCTGTTTCCAGGATAATTGACTGCCCTGTTTCCAGGGTAACTGACCGCCCTGTTTCCGGGATAACTGACTGCCCTGTTTCCAGGGTAACTGATAACCCTGATTCCGGGATAACTGACTGCGCTGTTTCCAGGGTAACTGACTGCCCAGTTTCCAGGGTAACTGACTGCCCTGTTTCCGGGGTAACTGACTGCCCTGTTTCCAGGGTAACTGACTGCCCAGTTTCCAGAGTAACTGAATACCCTTTTTCCAGGGTAACTGACTCCCCTGTTTCCGGGATAACTGACTGCCCTGTTTCCAGGGTAACTGACTGCCCTGTTTCCGGGTAACTGACTGCCCTGTTTCCGGGGTAACTGACTGCCCTGTTTCCAGGGTAACTGATCTCCCTGTTTCCAGTGCAACGGATCACCATGTTTCCGGGGTAACTGACTGCCCTGTTTCCAGGGCAACTAACTGCCCTGTTTCCGGGGGAACTGACTGCCCAGTTTCCAGGGTAACTGACTGCCCAGTTTCCAGGGTAACTAACTGCCCTGTTTCCGGGGTAACTGACTGCCCAGTTTCCAGGGTAACTGACTGCCCTGTTTCCAGGGTAACTGACAGCCCACCTTCCAGTGTAACTGATCACCCTGTTTCCGGGATAACTAACTGCCCTGTTTCCAGGATAACTGACTGCCCTGTTTCCGGGGTAACTGATCACCCTGTTTCCGGGGTAACTGACTGCCCAGTTTCCGGGGTAACTGACTGCCCTGTTTCCAGGGTGACTGACTGCCCAGTTTCCAGAGTAACTGAATAACCTGTTTCCAGGGTAACAGATCACCCTGTTTCCAAGATAACTGACTGCCCTCTTTCCAGGGTCACTGACTGCCCTGTTTCCGGGGTAACTGACTGCCCTGTTTCCAGGCTAACTGACTGCCCTGTTTCCAGGATAACTGATCACCCTGTTTCCGGGGTAACTGACTGCCCTGTTTCCGGGGTAACTGACCGCCCTGTTTCCAGGATAACTGATCACCCTGTTTCCGGGGTAACTGACCACCCTGTTTCCAGGTTAACTGACTGCCCTGTTGCCAGGGTAACTGACTACCCTGTTTCCAGGGGAACTGACTGCCCTGTTTCCGGGGTAACTGATCACACTGTTTCCGGGGTAACTGACTAACCAGTTTCCAGGGTGACTGACTGCCCTGTTTCCAGGGTAACTGACTGCCCAGTTTCCGGGGTAACTGACTGCCCTGTTTCCTGGGTAACTGACTGCCCTGCTTCCGGGGTAACTGACTGCAGTGTTTCCAGGCTAACTGACTGCCCTGTTTCCAGGATAACTGATCACCCTGTTTCCGGGGTAACTGACTGCCCTGTTTCCGGGGTAACTGACCGCCCTGTTTCCAGGATAACTGATCACCCTGTTTCCGGGGTAACTGACCACCCTGTTTCCAGGGTCACTGATCACCCTGTTTCCAGGATAACTGAAAGCCCTGTTTCCAGGGTAACTGATCTCCCTGTTTACGGGTAGCTGAATGCCCTGTTTCCAGGGTAACTGATCTCCCTGTTTCCAGGGTAACTGATCACCCTGTTTCGGGGTAACTGACTGCCCTGTTTCCAGGGTAACTGACTGCCCTGTTTCCGGGGTAACTGACTGCCCTGTTTCCAGGATAACTGATCACTCTGTTTCCGGGGTAACTGACCACCCTGTTTCCGGGGTAACTGACTAATCTGTTCCCAGGGTTACTGACCGCCCTGTTTCTGGGGTAACTGACTGCCCTGTTTCCGGGGTAACTGACCGCCCTGTTTCCAGGATAACTGATCACCCTGTTTCCAGTGGAACTGACCATCCTGTTTCCAGGGTAACTGACTGCCCAGTTTCCAGGGTAACTGACTGCCCTGTTTCCGGGGTAACAGATCTCCCTGTTTCCGGGGTAACTGACCGCCTGTTTCCAGGATAACTGACCGCCCTATTTCCGGGATAACTGACTGCCCTGTTTACTGGATAACTGACCGCCCTGTTTCCGGGATAACTGACTGCCCTGTTTCCAGGGTAACTGATAACCCTGATTCCGGGATAACTGACTGCGCTGTTTCCAGGGTAACTGACTGCCCAGTTTCCAGGGTAACTGACTGCCCAGTTTCCAGGGTAACTAACTGCCCTGTTTCCAGGGTAACTGAGAGCCCACCTTCCAGTGTAACTGATCACCCTGTTTCCAGGATAATTGACTGCCCTGTTTCCAGGGTAACTGACTGCCCAGTTTCCAGGGTAAATTATCACCCTGTTTCCGGGATAACTAACTGCCCTGTTTCCGGGATAACTGACTGCCCAGTTTCCGAGGTAACTGACTTCCCTGTTTCCAGGGTAACTGACTGCCCAGTTTCCATGGTAACTGACTGCCCTGTTTCCGGGGTAACTGATCACCCTGTTTCCGGGGCAACTGACTGCCCAATTTCCGGGGTAACTGACTGCCCTGTTTCCAGGGTAACTGATCACCCTGTTTCCGGGATAACTGACTGCCCTGTTTCCGGGATAACTGACTGCCCTGTTTCCAGCGTAACTGACTTACCCTGTTTCCGGGGTAAATGACTGCCCTGTTTCCAGGCTAACTGACTGCCCTGTTTCCAGGATAACTGATCACCCTGTTTCCGGGGTAACTGACTGCCCTGTTTCCGGGGTAACTGACCGCCCTGTTTCCAGGGTCACTGACCACCCTGTTTCCAGGATAACTGAAAGCCCTGTTTCCAGGGTAACTGATCTCCCTGTTTCCGGGGTAACTGATCACCCTGTTTCCGGGTAACTGACTGCCCTGTTTCCGGGGTAACTGACTGCCCTGTTTCCAGGGTAACTGATCTCCCTGTTTCCAGTGCAACGGATCACCATGTTTCCGGGGTAACTGACTGCCCTGTTTCCAGGGCAACTAACTGCCCTGTTTCCGGGGGAACTGACTGCCCAGTTTCCAGGGTAACTGACTGCCCAGTTTCCAGGGTAACTAACTGCCCTGTTTCCGGGGTAACTGACTGCCCAGTTTCCAGGGTAACTGACTGCCCTGTTTCCAGGGTAACTGACAGCCCACCTTCCAGTGTAACTGATCACCCTGTTTCCAGGATAATTGACTGCCCTGTTTCCAGGGTAACTGACCGCCCTGTTTCCGGGATAACTAACTGCCCTGTTTCCAGGATAACTGACTGCCCTGTTTCCGGGGTAACTGATCACCCTGTTTCCGGGGTAACTGACTGCCCAGTTTCCGGGGTAACTGACTTCCCTGTTTCCAGGGTAACTGACTGCCCTGTTTCCGGGATAACTGACTGCCCTGTTTCCAGGGTAACTGATAACCCTGTTTCCGGGATAACTGACTGCCCTGTTTCCAGGGTAACTGACTGCCCAGTTTCCAGAGTAACTGAATAACCTGTTTCCAGGGTAACAGATCACCCTGTTTCCGGGATAACTGACTGCCCTGTTTCCAAGATAACTGACTGCCCTCTTTCCAGGGTCACTGACTGCCCTGTTTCCGGGGTAACATACTGCCCTGTTTCCAGGCTAACTGACTGCCCTTTTTCCAGGATAACTGATCACCCTGTTTCCGGGGTAACTGATTGCCCTGTTTCCGGGGTAACTGACCGCCCTGTTTCCAGGATAACTGATCACCCTGTTTCCGGGGTAACTGACCACCCTGTTTCCAGGGTCACTAACCACCCTGTTTCCAGGATAACTGACTCCCCTGTTTCCAGTGTAACTGACTGCCCTGTTTCCGGGGTAACTGATCTCCCTGTTTCCGGGGTTACTGATCTCCCTCTTTCCGGGTAAGTGACTGCCCTGTTTCCAGGTTAACTGACTGCCCTGTTGCCAGGGTAACTGACTGCCCTGTTTCCAGGGGAACTGACTGCCCTGTTTCCGGGGTAACTGATCACACTGTTTCCGGGGTAACTGACTAACCAGTTTCCAGGGTGACTGACTGCCCTGTTTCCAGGGTAACTGACTGCCCAGTTTCCGGGGTAACTGACTGCCCTGTTTCCTGGGTAACTGACTGCCCTGCTTCCGGGGTAACTGACTGCCCTGTTTCCAGGCTAACTGACTGCCCTGTTTCCAGGATAACTGATCACCCTGTTTCCGGGGTAACTGACTGCCCTGTTTCCGGGGTAACTGACCGCCCTGTTTCCAGGATAACTGATCACCCTGTTTCCGGGGTAACTGACCACCCTGTTTCCAGGGTCACTGACCACCCTGTTTCCAGGATAACTGAAAGCCCTGTTTCCAGGGTAACTGATCTCCCTGTTTACGGGTAGCTGAATGCCCTCTTTCCAGGGTAACTGATCTCCCTGTTTCCAGGGTAACTGATCACCCTGTTTCCGGGGTAACTGACTGCCCTGTTTCCAGGGTAACTGACTGCCCTGTTTCCGGGGTAACTGACTGCCCTGTTTCCAGGATAACTGATCACTCTGTTTCCGGGGTAACTGACCACCCTGTTTCCGGGGTAACTGACCAATCTGTTCCCAGGGTTACTGACCGCCCTGTTTCTGGGGTAACTGACTGCCCTGTTTCCGGGGTAACTGACCGCCCTGTTTCCAGGATAACTGATCACCCTGTTTCCAGTGGAACTGACCATCCTGTTTCCAGGGTAACTGACTGCCCAGTTTCCAGGGTAACTGACTGCCCTGTTTCCGGGGTAACAGATCTCCCTGTTTCCGGGGTAACTGACCGCCCTGTTTCCAGGATAACTGACCGCCCTATTTCCGGGATAACTGACTGCCCTGTTTACTGGATAACTGACCGCCCTGTTTCCGGGATAACTGACTGCCCTGTTTCCAGGGTAACTGATAACCCTGATTCCGGGATAACTGACTGCGCTGTTTCCAGGGTAACTGACTGCCCAGTTTCCAGGGTAACTGACTGCCCTGTTTCCGGGGTAATTGACTGCCCTGTTTCCAGGGTAACTGACTGCCCAGTTTCCAGAGTAACTGAATACCCTTTTTCCAGGGTAACTGACTCCCCTGTTTCCGGGATAACTGACTGCCCTGTTTCCAGGGTAACTGACTGCCCTGTTTCCGGGATAACTGACTACCCTGTTTCCGGGATAACTGACTGCCCTGTTTCCAGGGTAACTGACTGCCCTGTTTCCGGGGTAACTGACTGCCCTGTTTCCAGGGTAACTGACTGCCCAGTTTCCAGAGTAACTGAATACCCTTTTTCCAGGGTAACTGACTGCCCTGTTTCCGGGATAACTGACTACCCTGTTTCCGGGATAACTGACTGCCCTGTTTCCAGGATAACTGACTCCCCTGTTTCCAGTGTAACTGACTGACCTGTTTCCGGGGTAACTGACCGCCCTGTTTCCAGGATAACTGACCTATCTATTTCCGGGGTAACTGACCGCCCTGTTTCCAGGATAACTGACTGCCCTGTTTCCAGGTTAACTGACTGCCCTGTTTCCAGGGTAACTGACTGCCCTGTTTCCGGGGTAACTGACCGCCCTGTTTCCAGGATAACAGATCACCCTGTTTCCGGAGTAACTGACCATCCTGTTTCCAGGGTCACTGACCACCCTGATTCCAGGATAACTGAAAGCCCTGTTTCCAGGGTAACTGACTGCCCTGTTTCCGGGAAAACTGTCTGCCCTGTTTCCTGGGTAACTGACTGCCCTGCTTCCGGGGTAACTGAAAGCCCTGTTTCCAGGGTAACTGATCTCCCTGTTTACGGGTAACTGACTGCCCAGTTTCCAGGGTAACTGATCACCCTTTTTCCGGGATAACTGACTGCCCTGTTTCCGGGATAACTGACTGCCCTGTTTCCAGGGTAACTGATCACCCTGTTTCCGGGATAACTGTCTGCCCTGTTTCCGGGATAACTGACTGCCCAGTTTCCAGGGTAACAGACTGCCCTGTTTCCAGGGTAACTGACTGCCCAGTTTCCAGGGTAACTGATCACCCTGTTTCCGGGATAACTGACTGCACTTTTTCCGGGAGAAATGACTGCCCTGTTGCCAGGGTAACTGACTGCCCTGTTTCCGGGGTAACTGACTGCCCTGTTTCCGGGGTAACTGATCTCCCTCTTTCCGGGATAACTGACCGCCCTGTTTCCAGGATAACTGACCTACCTATTTCCGGGGTAACTGACCTCCCTGTTGCCAGGGTAACTGACTGCCCTGTTTCCAGGGGAACTGACTGCCCTGTTTCCGGGGTAACTGATCACACTGTTTCCGGGGTAACTGACTAACCAGTTTCCAGGGTGACTGACTGCCCTGTTTCCAGGGTAACTGACTGCCCAGTTTCCGGGGTAACTGACTGCCCTGTTTCCTGGGTAACTGACTGCCCTGCTTCCGGGGTAACTGACTGCCCTGTTTCCAGGCTAACTGACTGCCCTGTTTCCAGGATAACTGATCACCCTGTTTCCGGGGTAACTGACTGCCCTGTTTCCGGGTAACTGACCGCCCTGTTTCCAGGATAACTGATCACCCTGTTTCCGGGGTAACTGACCACCCTGTTTCCAGGGTCACTGACCACCCTGTTTCCAGGATAACTGAAAGCCCTGTTTCCAGGGTAACTGATCTCCCTGTTTCCGGGTAGCTGAATGCCCTTTTTCCAGGGTAACTGATCTCCCTGTTTCCAGGGTAACTGATCACCATGTTTCCGGGGTAACTGACTGCCCTGTTTCCGGGGTAACTGACTGCCCTGTTTCCAGGATAACTGATCACTCTGTTTCCGGGGTAACTGACCACCCTGTTTCCGGGGTAACTGACTAATCTGTTCCCAGGGTTACTGACCGCCCTGTTTCTGGGGTAACTGACTGCCCTGTTTCCGGGGTAACTGACCGCCCTGTTTCCAGGATAACTGATCACCCTGTTTCCAGTGGAACTGACCATCCTGTTTCCAGGGTAACTGACTGCCCAGTTTCCAGGTTAACTGACTGCCCTGTTTCCGGGGTAACAGATCTCCCTGTTTCCGGGGTAACTGACCGCCCTGTTTCCAGGATAACTGACCGCCCTATTTCCGGGATAACTGACTGCCCTGTTTACTGGATAACTGACCGCCCTGTTTCCGGGATAAATGACTGCCCTGTTTCCAGGGTAACTGATAACCCTGATTCCGGGATAACTGACTGCGCTGTTTCCGGGGTAACTGACTGTCCTGTTTCCAGGGTAACTGACTGCCCGGTTTCCCGGGTAACTGACTGCCCAGTTTCCAGGGTAACTGATCACCCTTTTTCCGGGATAACTGACTGACCTGTTTCCAGGGTAACTGATCACCCTGTTTCCGGGATAACTGTCTGCCCTGTTTCCGGGATAACTGACTGCCCAGTTTCCAGGGTAACAGACTGCCCTGTTTCCAGGGTAACTGACTGCCCAGTTTCCAGGGTAACTGATCACCCTGTTTCCGGGATAACTGACTGCACTTTTTCCGGGAGAAATGACTGCCCTGTTGCCAGGGTAACTGACTGCCCTGTTTCCGGGGTAACTGACTGCCCTGTTTCCGGGGTAACTGATCTCCCTCTTTCCGGGATAACTGACCGCCCTGTTTCCAGGATAACTGACCTACCTATTTCCGGGGTAACTGACCTCCCTGTTGCCAGGGTAACTGACTGCCCTGTTTCCAGGGGAACTGACTGCCCTGTTTCCGGGGTAACTGATCACACTGTTTCCGGGGTAACTGACTAACCAGTTTCCAGGGTGACTGACTGCCCTGTTTCCAGGGTAACTGACTGCCCAGTTTCCGGGGTAACTGACTGCCCTGTTTCCTGGGTAACTGACTGCCCTGCTTCCGGGGTAACTGACTGCCCTGTTTCCAGGCTAACTGACTGCCCTGTTTCCAGGATAACTGATCACCCTGTTTCCGGGGTAACTGACTGCCCTGTTTCCGGGGTAACTGACCGCCCTGTTTCCAGGATAACTGATCACCCTGTTTCCGGGGTAACTGACCACCCTGTTTCCAGGGTCACTGACCACCCTGTTTCCAGGATAACTGAAAGCCCTGTTTCCAGGGTAACTGATCTCCCTGTTTCCGGGTAGCTGAATGCCCTTTTTCCAGGGTAACTGAACTCCCTGTTTCCAGGGTAACTGATCACCCTGTTTCCGGGGTAACTGACTGCCCTGTTTCCGGGGTAACTGACTGCCCTGTTTCCAGGATAACTGATCACTCTGTTTCCGGGGTAACTGACCACCCTGTTTCCGGGGTAACTGACTAATCTGTTCCCAGGGTTACTGACCGCCCTGTTTCTGGGGTAACTGACTGCCCTGTTTCCGGGGTAACTGACCGCCCTGTTTCCAGGATAACTGATCACCCTGTTTCCAGTGGAACTGACCATCCTGTTTCCAGGGTAACTGACTGCCCAGTTTCCAGGTTAACTGACTGCCCTGTTTACTGGATAACTGACCGCCCTGTTTCCGGGATAAATGACTGCCCTGTTTCCAGGGTAACTGATAACCCTGATTCCGGGATAACTGACTGCGCTGTTTCCGGGGTAACTGACTGTCCTGTTTCCAGGGTAACTGACTGCCCTGTTTCCCGGGTAACTGACTGCCCAGTTTCCAGGGTAACTGATCACCCTTTTTCCGGGATAACTGACTGACCTGTTTCCGTGATAACTGACTGCCCTGTTTCCAGGGTCACTGATCACCCTGTTTCCGGGATAACTGACTCCCCTGTTTGCAGGGTAACTGACTGCCCAGTTTCCAGGGTAACTGACTGCCCTGTTTCCGGGGTAACTGACTGCCCTGTTTCCAGGGTAACTGACTGCCCAGTTTCCAGGGTAACTGATCACCCTGTTTCCGGGATAACTGACTGCACTTTTTCCGGGAGAAATGACTGCCCTGTTGCCAGGGTAACTGACTGCCCTGTTTCCGGGGTAACTGACGGCCCTGTTTCCGGGGTAACTGATCTCCCTCTTTCCGGGATAACTGACCGCCCTGTTTCCAGGATAACTGACCTACCTATTTCCGGGGTAACTGACCTCCCTGTTTCCAGGATAAGTGACTGCCCTGTTTCCAGGTTAGCTGACTGCCCTGTTGCCAGGGTAACTGACTGCCCTGTTTCCAGGGGAACTGACTGCCCTGTTTCCGGGGTAACTGATCACACTGTTTCCGGGGTAACTGACTAACCAGTTTCCAGGGTGACTGACTGCCCTGTTTCCAGGGTAACTGACTGCCCAGTTTCCGGGGTAACTGACTGCCCTGTTTCCTGGGTAACTGACTGCCCTGCTTCCGGGGTAACTGACTGCCCTGTGTCCAGGCTAACTGACTGCCCTGTTTCCAGGATAACTGATCACCCTGTTTCCGGGGTAACTGACTGCCCTGTTTCCGGGGTAACTGACCGCCCTGTTTCCAGGATAACTGATCACCCTGTTTCCGGGGTAACTGACCACCCTGTTTCCAGGGTCACTGACCGCCCTGTTTCCAGGATAACTGACCGCCCTATTTCCGGGATAACTGACTGCCCTGTTTACTGGATAACTGACCGCCCTGTTTCCGGGATAAATGACTGCCCTGTTTCCAGGGTAACTGATAACCCTGATTCCGGGATAACTGACTGCGCTGCTTCCGGGGTAACTGACTGTCCTGTTTCCAGGGTAACTGACTGCCCTGTTTCCCGGGTAACTGACTGCCCAGTTTCCAGGGTAACTGATCACCCTTTTTCCGGGATAACTGACTGACCTGTTTCCGTGATAACTGACTGCCCTGTTTCCAGGGTAACTGATCACCCTGTTTCCGGGATAACTGACTCCCCTGTTTGCAGGGTAACTGACTGCCCAGTTTCCAGGGTAACTGACTGCCCTGTTTCCGGGGTAACTGACTGCCCTGTTTCCAGGGTAACTGACTGCCCAGTTTCCAGGGTAACTGATCACCCTGTTTCCGGGATAACTGACTGCACTTTTTCCGGGAGAAATGACTGCCCTGTTGCCAGGGTAACTGACTGCCCTGTTTCCGGGGTAACTGACTGCCCTGTTTCCGGGGTAACTGATCTCCCTCTTTCCGGGATAACTGACCGCCCTGTTTCCAGGATAACTGACCTACCTATTTCCGGGGTAACTGACCTCCCTGTTTCCAGGATAAGTGACTGCCCTGTTTCCAGGTTAGCTGACTGCCCTGTTGCCAGGGTAACTGACTGCCCTGTTTCCAGGGGAACTGACTGCCCTGTTTCCGGGGTAACTGATCACACTGTTTCCGGGGTAACTGACTAACCAGTTTCCAGGGTGACTGACTGCCCTGTTTCCAGGGTAACTGACTGCCCAGTTTCCGGGGTAACTGACTGCCCTGTTTCCTGGGTAACTGACTGCCCTGCTTCCGGGGTAACTGACTGCCCTGTTTCCAGGCTAACTGACTGCCCTGTTTCCAGGATAACTGATCACCCTGTTTCCGGGGTAACTGACTGCCCTGTTTCCGGGGTAACTGACCGCCCTGTTTCCAGGATAACTGATCACCCTGTTTCCGGGGTAACTGACCACCCTGTTTCCAGGGTCACTGACCACCCTGTTTCCAGGATAACTGAAAGCCCTGTTTCCAGGGTAACTGATCTCCCTGTTTACGGGTAGCTGAATGCCCTGTTTCCAGGGTAACTGATCTCCCTGTTTCCAGGGTAACTGATCACCCTGTTTCCGGGGTAACTGACTGCCCTGTTTCCAGGGTAACTGACTGCCCTGTTTCCGGGGTAACTGATCTCCCTCTTTCCGGGATAACTGACCGCCCTGTTTCCAGGATAACTGACCTACCTATTTCCGGGGTAACTGACCTCCCTGTTTCCAGGATAAGTGACTGCCCTGTTTCCAGGTTAGCTGACTGCCCTGTTGCCAGGGTAACTGACTGCCCTGTTTCCAGGGGAACTGACTGCCCTGTTTCCGGGGTAACTGATCACACTGTTTCCGGGGTAACTGACTAACCAGTTTCCAGGGTGACTGACTGCCCTGTTTCCAGGGTAACTGACTGCCCAGTTTCCGGGGTAACTGACTGCCCTGTTTCCTGGGTAACTGACTGCCCTGCTTCCGGGGTAACTGACTGCCCTGTTTCCAGGCTAACTGACTGCCCTGTTTCCAGGATAACTGATCACCCTGTTTCCGGGGTAACTGACTGCCCTGTTTCCGGGGTAACTGACCGCCCTGTTTCCAGGATAACTGATCACCCTGTTTCCGGGGTAACTGACCACCCTGTTTCCAGGGTCACTGACCACCCTGTTTCCAGGATAACTGAAAGCCCTGTTTCCAGGGTAACTGATCTCCCTGTTTACGGGTAGCTGAATGCCCTGTTTCCAGGGTAACTGATCTCCCTGTTTCCAGGGTAACTGATCACCCTGTTTCCGGGGTAACTGACTGCCCTGTTTCCAGGGTAACTGACTGCCCTGTTTCCGGGGTAACTGACTGCCCTGTTTCCGGGGTAACTGACCGCCCTGTTTCCAGGATAACTGATCACCCTGTTTCCGGGGTAACTGACCACCCTGTTTCCAGGGTCACTGACCGCCCTGTTTCCAGGATAACTGACCGCCCTATTTCCGGGATAACTGACTGCCCTGTTTACTGGATAACTGACCGCCCTGTTTCCGGGATAAATGACTGCCCTGTTTCCAGGGTAACTGATAACCCTGATTCCGGGATAACTGACTGCGCTGCTTCCGGGGTAACTGACTGTCCTGTTTCCAGGGTAACTGACTGCCCTGTTTCCCGGGTAACTGACTGCCCAGTTTCCAGGGTAACTGATCACCCTTTTTCCGGGATAACTGACTGACCTGTTTCCGTGATAACTGACTGCCCTGTTTCCAGGGTAACTGATCACCCTGTTTCCGGGATAACTGACTCCCCTGTTTGCAGGGTAACTGACTGCCCAGTTTCCAGGGTAACTGACTGCCCTGTTTCCGGGGTAACTGACTGCCCTGTTTCCAGGGTAACTGACTGCCCAGTTTCCAGGGTAACTGATCACCCTGTTTCCGGGATAACTGACTGCACTTTTTCCGGGAGAAATGACTGCCCTGTTGCCAGGGTAACTGACTGCCCTGTTTCCGGGGTAACTGACTGCCCTGTTTCCGGGGTAACTGATCTCCCTCTTTCCGGGATAACTGACCGCCCTGTTTCCAGGATAACTGACCTACCTATTTCCGGGGTAACTGACCTCCCTGTTTCCAGGATAAGTGACTGCCCTGTTTCCAGGTTAGCTGACTGCCCTGTTGCCAGGGTAACTGACTGCCCTGTTTCCAGGGGAACTGACTGCCCTGTTTCCGGGGTAACTGATCACACTGTTTCCGGGGTAACTGACTAACCAGTTTCCAGGGTGACTGACTGCCCTGTTTCCAGGGTAACTGACTGCCCAGTTTCCGGGGTAACTGACTGCCCTGTTTCCTGGGTAACTGACTGCCCTGCTTCCGGGGTAACTGACTGCCCTGTTTCCAGGCTAACTGACTGCCCTGTTTCCAGGATAACTGATCACCCTGTTTCCGGGGTAACTGACTGCCCTGTTTCCGGGGTAACTGACCGCCCTGTTTCCAGGATAACTGATCACCCTGTTTCCGGGGTAACTGACCACCCTGTTTCCAGGGTCACTGACCACCCTGTTTCCAGGATAACTGAAAGCCCTGTTTCCAGGGTAACTGATCTCCCTGTTTACGGGTAGCTGAATGCCCTGTTTCCAGGGTAACTGATCTCCCTGTTTCCAGGGTAACTGATCACCCTGTTTCCGGGGTAACTGACTGCCCTGTTTCCAGGGTAACTGACTGCCCTGTTTCCGGGGTAACTGACTGCCCTGTTTCCAGGATAACTGATCACTCTGTTTCCGGGGTAACTGACCACCCTGTTTCCGGGGTAACTGACTAATCTGTTCCCAGGGTTACTGACCGCCCTGTTTCTGGGGTAACTGACTGCCCTGTTTCCGGGGTAACTGACCGCCCTGTTTCCAGGATAACTGATCACCCTGTTTCCAGTGGAAATGACCATCCTGTTTCCAGGGTAACTGACTGCCCAGTTTCCAGGGTAACTGACTGCCCTGTTTCCGGGGTAACAGATCTCCCTGTTTCCGGGGTAACTGACCGCCCTGTTTCCAGGATAACTGACCGCCCTATTTCCGGGATAACTGACTGCCCTGTTTACTGGATAACTGACCGCCCTGTTTCCGGGATAACTGACTGCCCTGTTTCCAGGGTAACTGATAACCCTGATTCCGGGATAACTGACTGCGCTGTTTCCAGGGTAACTGACTGCCCAGTTTCCAGGGTAACTGACTGCCCTGTTTCCGGGGTAACTGACTGCCCTGTTTCCAGGGTAACTGACTGCCCAGTTTCCAGAGTAACTGAATACCCTTTTTCCAGGGTAACTGACTCCCCTGTTTCCGGGATAACTGACTGCCCTGTTTCCAGGGTAACTGACTGCCCTGTTTCCGGGATAACTGACTACCCTGTTTCCGGGATAACTGACTGCCCTGTTTCTAGGGTAACTGAGTGCCCTGTTTCCGGGGTAACTGACTGCCCTGTTTCCAGGCTAACTGACGGCCCTGTTTCCAGGATAACTGATCACCCAGTTTCCAGGATAACTGACTCCCCTGTTTCCAGTGTAACTGACTGACCTGTTTCCGGGGTAACTGACCGCCCTGTTTCCAGGATAACTGACCTATCTATTTCCGGGGTAACTGACCGCCCTGTTTCCAGGATAACTGACTGCCCTGTTTCCAGGTTAACTGACTGCCCTGTTTCCAGGGTAACTGACTGCCCTGTTTCCGGGGTAACTGACCGCCCTGTTTCCAGGATAACAGATCACCCTGTTTCCGGAGTAACTGACCATCCTGTTTCCAGGGTCACTGACCACCCTGATTCCAGGATAACTGAAAGCCCTGTTTCCAGGGTAACTGACTGCCCTGCTTCCGGGGTAACTGACTGACCTGTTTCCAGGGTAACTGACTGCCCAGTTTCCAGGGGAACTGATCACCCTTTTTCCGGGATAACTGACTGCCCTGTTTCCGGGATAACTGACTGCCCTGTTTCCAGGGTAACTGATCACCCTGTTTCCGGGATAACTGTCTGCCCTGTTTCCGGGATAACTGACTGCCCAGTTTCCAGGGTAACAGACTGCCCTGTTTCCGGGGTAACTGACTGCCCTGTTTCCAGGGTAACTGACTGCCCAGTTTCCAGGGTAACTGATCACCCTGTTTCCGGGATAACTGACTGCACTTTTTCCGGGAGAAATGACTGCCCTGTTGCCAGGGTAACTGACTGCCCTGTTTCCGGGGTAACTGACTGCCCTGTTTCCGGGGTAACTGATCTCCCTCTTTCCGGGATAACTGACCGCCCTGTTTCCAGGATAACTGACCTACCTATTTCCGGGGTAACTGACCTCCCTGTTTCCAGGATAAGTGACTGCCCTATTTCCAGGTTAACTGACTGCCCTGTTGCCAGGGTAACTGACTGCCCTTTTTCCAGGGGAACTGACTGCCCTGTTTCCGGGGTAACTGATCACACTTTTTCCGGGGTAACTGACTAACCAGTTTCCAGGGTGACTGACTGCCCTGTTTCCAGGGTAACTGACTGCCCAGTTTCCGGGGTAACTGACTGCCCTGTTTCCTGGGTAACTGACTGCCCTGCTTCCGGGGTAACTGACTGCCCTGTTTCCAGGCTAACTGACTGCCCTGTTTCCAGGATAACTGATCACCCTGTTTCCAGGGTAACTGACTGCCCTGTTTCCGGGGTAACTGACCGCCCTGTTTCCAGGATAACTGATCACCCTGTTTCCGGGGTAACTGACCACCCTGTTTCCAGTGTCACTGACCACCCTGTTTCCAGGATAACTGAAAGCCCTGTTTCCAGGGTAACTGATCTCCCTGTTTCCGGGTAGCTGAATGCCCTTTTTCCAGGGTAACTGATCTCCCTGTTTCCAGGGTAACTGATCACCCTGTTTCCGGGGTAACTGACTGCCCTGTTTCCGGGGTTACTGACTGCCCTGTTTCCAGGAGAACTGATCACTCTGTTTCCGGGGTAACTGACCACCCTGTTTCCGGGGTAACTGACTAATCTGTTCCCAGGGTTACTGACCGCCCTGTTTCTGGGGTAACTGACTGCCCTGTTTCCGGGGTAACTGACCGCCCTGTTTCCAGGATAACTGATCACCCTGTTTCCAGTGTAACTGACCATCCTGTTTCCAGGGTAACTGACTGACCAGTTTCCAGGGTAACTGACTGCCCTGTTTCCGGGGTAACAGATCTCCCTGTTTCCGGGGTAACTGACCGCCCTGTTTCCAGGATAACTGACCGCCCTATTTCCGGGATAACTGACTGCCCTGTTTACTGGATAACTGACCGCCCTGTTTCCGGGATAACTGACTGCCCTGTTTCCAGGGTAACTGATAACCCTGATTCCGGGATAACTGACTGCGCTGTTTCCAGGGTAACTGACTGCCCAGTTTCCAGGGTAACTGACTGCCCTGTTTCCGGGGTAACTGACTGCCCTGTTTCCAGGGTAACTGACTGCCCAGTTTCCAGGGTAACTGACTGCCCTGTTTCCAGGGTAACTGAGTGCCCTGTTTCCAGGCTAACTGACGGCCCTGTTTCCAGGATAACTGATCACCCTGTTTCCAGGATAACTGACTCCCCTGTTTCCAGTGTAACTGACTGACCTGTTTCCGGGGTAACTGACCGCCCTGTTTCCAGGATAACTGACCTATCTATTTCAGGGGTAACTGACCGCCCTGTTTCCAGGATAACTGACTGCCCTGTTTCCAGGTTAACTGACTGCCCTTTTTCCAGGGTAACTGACTGCCCTGTTTCCGGGGTAACTGACCGCCCTGTTTCCAGGATAACAGATCACCCTGTTTCCGGGGTAACTGACCATCCTGTTTCCAGGGTCACTGACCACCCTGATTCCAGGATAACTGAAAGCCCTGTTTCCTGGGTCACTGACTGCCCTGTTTCCTGGGTAACTGACTGCCCTGCTTCCGGCGTAACTGACTGGCCTGTTTCCACGGTAACTGACTGCCCAGTTTCCAGGGTAACTGATCACCCTTTTTCCGGGATAACTGACTGCCCTGTTTCCGGGATAACTGACTGCCCTGTTTCCAGGGTAACTGATCACCCTGTTTCCGGGATAACTGTCTGCCCTGTTTCCGGGATAACTGACTGCCCAGTTTCCAGGGTAACAGACTGCCCTGTTTCCGGGGTAACTGACTGCCCTGTTTCCAGGGTAACTGACTGCCCAGTTTCCAGGGTAACTGATCACCCTGTTTCCGGGAGAACTGACTGCCCTGTTTCCGGGAGAAATGACTGCCCTGTTTCCAGGGTAACTGACTGCCCTGCTTCCGGGGTAACTGACTGCCCTGTTTCCAGGGTAACTGATCACCCTGTTTCCGGGATAACTGACTGCCCTGTTTCCGGGTAACTGACAGCCCTGTTTCCGGGGTAACTGACTGCCCTGTTTCCAGGGTCACTTACCACACTGTTTCCAGTGTCACTGACCACCCCGTTTCCAGGATAACTGACTCCCCTGTTTCCAGGGTAACTGACCGCCCTGTTTCCGGGGTCACTTACCACACTGTTTCCAGTGCAACGGATCACCATGTTTCCGGGGTAACTGACTGCCCTGTTTCCAGGGCAATTGACCGCCCTGTTTCCGGGGGAACTGTCTGCCCAGTTTCCCGGGTAACTGACTGCCCAGTTTCCAGGGTAACTAACTGCCCTGTTTCTGGGGTAACTGACTGCCCATTTTCCAGCGTAACTGACTGCCCTGTTTCCAGGGTAACTGAGAGCCCACCTTCCAGTGTAACTGATCACCCTGTTTCCAGGATAATTGACTGCCCTGTTTCCAGGGTAAATGACCGCCCTGTTTCCAGGGTAACTGACTGCCCAGTTTCCAGGGTAAATTATCACCCTGTTTCCGGGATAACTAACTGCCCTGTTTCCGGGATAACTGACTGCCCAGTTTCCGAGGTAACTGACTTCCCTGTTTCCAGGGTAACTGACTGCCCAGTTTCCATGGTAACTGACTGCCCTGTTTCCGGGGTAACTGATCACCCTGTTTCCGGGGCAACTGACTGCCCAGTTTCCAGGGTGACTGACTGCCCTGTTTCCTGGGTATCTGACTGCCCAGTTTCCGGGGTAACTGACTGCCCTGTTTCCAGGGTAACTGATCACCCTGTTTCCGGGATAACTGACTGCCCTGTTTCCGGGATAACTGACTGCCCTGTTTCCAGGGTAACTGACTTACCCTGTTTCCGGGGTAACTGACTGCCCTGTATCCAGGCTAACTGACGGCCCTGTTTCCAGGATAACTGATCACCCTGTTTCCGGGGTAACTGACTGCCCTGTTTCCGGGGTAACTGACCGCCCTGTTTCCAGGGTCACTGACCACCCTGTTTCGAGGATAACTGAAAGCCCTGTTTCCAGGGTAACTGATCTCCCTGTTTGCGGGGTAACTGATCACCCTGTTTCCGGGTAACTGACTGCCCTGTTTCCGGGGTAACTGACTGCCCTGTTTCCAGGGTAACTGATCTCCCTGTTTCCAGTGCAACGGATCACCATGTTTCCGGGGTAACTGACTGCCCTGTTTCCAGGGCAACTAACTGCCCTGTTTCCGGGGGAACTGACTGCCCAGTTTCCAGGGTAACTAACTGCCCTGTTTCCGGGGTAACTGACTGCCCAGTTTCCAGGGTAACTGACTGCCCTGTTTCCAGGGTAACTGACAGCCCACCTTCCAGTGTAACTGATCACCCTGTTTCCAGGATAATTGACTGCCCTGTTTCCAGGGTAACTGACCGCCCTGTTTCCGGGATAACTGACTGCCCTGTTTCCAGGGTAACTGATAACCCTGATTCCGGGATAACTGACTGCGCTGTTTCCAGGGTAACTGACTGCCCAGTTTCCAGGGTAACTGACTGCCCTGTTTCCGGGGTAACTGACTGCCCTGTTTCCAGGGTAACTGACTGCCCAGTTTCCAGAGTAACTGAATACCCTTTTTCCAGGGTAACTGACTCCCCTGTTTCCGGGATAACTGACTGCCCTGTTTCCAGGGTAACTGACTGCCCTGTTTCCGGGATAACTGACTACCCTGTTTCCGGGATAACTGACTGCCCTGTTTCTAGGGTAACTGACTGCCCTGTTTCCGGGGTAACTGACTGCCCTGTTTCCAGGCTAACTGACGGCCCTGTTTCCAGGATAACTGATCACCCAGTTTCCAGGATAACTGACTCCCCTGTTTCCAGTGTAACTGACTGACCTGTTTCCGGGGTAACTGACCGCCCTGTTTCCAGGATAACTGACCTATCTATTTCCGGGGTAACTGACCGCCCTGTTTCCAGGATAACTGACTGCCCTGTTTCCAGGTTAACTGACTGCCCTGTTTCCAGGGTAACTGACTGCCCTGTTTCCGGGGTAACTGACCGCCCTGTTTCCAGGATAACAGATCACCCTGTTTCCGGAGTAACTGACCATCCTGTTTCCAGGGTCACTGACCACCCTGATTCCAGGATAACTGAAAGCCCTGTTTCCAGGGTAACTGACTGCCCTGCTTCCGGGGTAACTGACTGACCTGTTTCCAGGGTAACTGACTGCCCAGTTTCCAGGGGAACTGATCACCCTTTTTCCGGGATAACTGACTGCCCTGTTTCCGGGATAACTGACTGCCCTGTTTCCAGGGTAACTGATCACCCTGTTTCCGGGATAACTGTCTGCCCTGTTTCCGGGATAACTGACTGCCCAGTTTCCAGGGTAACAGACTGCCCTGTTTCCGGGGTAACTGACTGCCCTGTTTCCAGGGTAACTGACTGCCCAGTTTCCAGGGTAACTGATCACCCTGTTTCCGGGATAACTGACTGCACTTTTTCCGGGAGAAATGACTGCCCTGTTGCCAGGGTAACTGACTGCCCTGTTTCCGGGGTAACTGACTGCCCTGTTTCCGGGGTAACTGATCTCCCTCTTTCCGGGATAACTGACCGCCCTGTTTCCAGGATAACTGACCTACCTATTTCCGGGGTAACTGACCTCCCTGTTTCCAGGATAAGTGACTGCCCTATTTCCAGGTTAACTGACTGCCCTGTTGCCAGGGTAACTGACTGCCCTTTTTCCAGGGGAACTGACTGCCCTGTTTCCGGGGTAACTGATCACACTTTTTCCGGGGTAACTGACTAACCAGTTTCCAGGGTGACTGACTGCCCTGTTTCCAGGGTAACTGACTGCCCAGTTTCCGGGGTAACTGACTGCCCTGTTTCCTGGGTAACTGACTGCCCTGCTTCCGGGGTAACTGACTGCCCTGTTTCCAGGCTAACTGACTGCCCTGTTTCCAGGATAACTGATCACCCTGTTTCCAGGGTAACTGACTGCCCTGTTTCCGGGGTAACTGACCGCCCTGTTTCCAGGATAACTGATCACCCTGTTTCCGGGGTAACTGACCACCCTGTTTCCAGTGTCACTGACCACCCTGTTTCCAGGATAACTGAAAGCCCTGTTTCCAGGGTAACTGATCTCCCTGTTTCCGGGTAGCTGAATGCCCTTTTTCCAGGGTAACTGATCTCCCTGTTTCCAGGGTAACTGATCACCCTGTTTCCGGGGTAACTGACTGCCCTGTTTCCGGGGTTACTGACTGCCCTGTTTCCAGGAGAACTGATCACTCTGTTTCCGGGGTAACTGACCACCCTGTTTCCGGGGTAACTGACTAATCTGTTCCCAGGGTTACTGACCGCCCTGTTTCTGGGGTAACTGACTGCCCTGTTTCCGGGGTAACTGACCGCCCTGTTTCCAGGATAACTGATCACCCTGTTTCCAGTGTAACTGACCATCCTGTTTCCAGGGTAACTGACTGACCAGTTTCCAGGGTAACTGACTGCCCTGTTTCCGGGGTAACAGATCTCCCTGTTTCCGGGGTAACTGACCGCCCTGTTTCCAGGATAACTGACCGCCCTATTTCCGGGATAACTGACTGCCCTGTTTACTGGATAACTGACCGCCCTGTTTCCGGGATAACTGACTGCCCTGTTTCCAGGGTAACTGATAACCCTGATTCCGGGATAACTGACTGCGCTGTTTCCAGGGTAACTGACTGCCCAGTTTCCAGGGTAACTGACTGCCCTGTTTCCGGGGTAACTGACTGCCCTGTTTCCAGGGTAACTGACTGCCCAGTTTCCAGGGTAACTGACTGCCCTGTTTCCAGGGTAACTGAGTGCCCTGTTTCCAGGCTAACTGACGGCCCTGTTTCCAGGATAACTGATCACCCTGTTTCCAGGATAACTGACTCCCCTGTTTCCAGTGTAACTGACTGACCTGTTTCCGGGGTAACTGACCGCCCTGTTTCCAGGATAACTGACCTATCTATTTCAGGGGTAACTGACCGCCCTGTTTCCAGGATAACTGACTGCCCTGTTTCCAGGTTAACTGACTGCCCTTTTTCCAGGGTAACTGACTGCCCTGTTTCCGGGGTAACTGACCGCCCTGTTTCCAGGATAACAGATCACCCTGTTTCCGGGGTAACTGACCATCCTGTTTCCAGGGTCACTGACCACCCTGATTCCAGGATAACTGAAAGCCCTGTTTCCTGGGTCACTGACTGCCCTGTTTCCTGGGTAACTGACTGCCCTGCTTCCGGCGTAACTGACTGGCCTGTTTCCACGGTAACTGACTGCCCAGTTTCCAGGGTAACTGATCACCCTTTTTCCGGGATAACTGACTGCCCTGTTTCCGGGATAACTGACTGCCCTGTTTCCAGGGTAACTGATCACCCTGTTTCCGGGATAACTGTCTGCCCTGTTTCCGGGATAACTGACTGCCCAGTTTCCAGGGTAACAGACTGCCCTGTTTCCGGGGTAACTGACTGCCCTGTTTCCAGGGTAACTGACTGCCCAGTTTCCAGGGTAACTGATCACCCTGTTTCCGGGAGAACTGACTGCCCTGTTTCCGGGAGAAATGACTGCCCTGTTTCCAGGGTAACTGATTGCCCTGCTTCCGGGGTAACTGACTGCCCTGTTTCCAGGGTAACTGATCACCCTGTTTCCGGGATAACTGACTGCCCTGTTTCCGGGTAACTGACAGCCCTGTTTCCGGGGTAACTGACTGCCCTGTTTCCAGGGTCACTTACCACACTGTTTCCAGTGTCACTGACCACCCCGTTTCCAGGATAACTGACTCCCCTGTTTCCAGGGTAACTGACCGCCCTGTTTCCGGGGTCACTTACCACACTGTTTCCAGTGCAACGGATCACCATGTTTCCGGGGTAACTGACTGCCCTGTTTCCAGGGCAATTGACCGCCCTGTTTCCGGGGGAACTGTCTGCCCAGTTTCCCGGGTAACTGACTGCCCAGTTTCCAGGGTAACTAACTGCCCTGTTTCTGGGGTAACTGACTGCCCATTTTCCAGCGTAACTGACTGCCCTGTTTCCAGGGTAACTGAGAGCCCACCTTCCAGTGTAACTGATCACCCTGTTTCCAGGATAATTGACTGCCCTGTTTCCAGGGTAAATGACCGCCCTGTTTCCAGGGTAACTGACTGCCCAGTTTCCAGGGTAAATTATCACCCTGTTTCCGGGATAACTAACTGCCCTGTTTCCGGGATAACTGACTGCCCAGTTTCCGAGGTAACTGACTTCCCTGTTTCCAGGGTAACTGACTGCCCAGTTTCCATGGTAACTGACTGCCCTGTTTCCGGGGTAACTGATCACCCTGTTTCCGGGGCAACTGACTGCCCAGTTTCCAGGGTGACTGACTGCCCTGTTTCCTGGGTATCTGACTGCCCAGTTTCCGGGGTAACTGACTGCCCTGTTTCCAGGGTAACTGATCACCCTGTTTCCGGGATAACTGACTGCCCTGTTTCCGGGATAACTGACTGCCCTGTTTCCAGGGTAACTGACTTACCCTGTTTCCGGGGTAACTGACTGCCCTGTATCCAGGCTAACTGACGGCCCTGTTTCCAGGATAACTGATCACCCTGTTTCCGGGGTAACTGACTGCCCTGTTTCCGGGGTAACTGACCGCCCTGTTTCCAGGGTCACTGACCACCCTGTTTCGAGGATAACTGAAAGCCCTGTTTCCAGGGTAACTGATCTCCCTGTTTGCGGGGTAACTGATCACCCTGTTTCCGGGTAACTGACTGCCCTGTTTCCGGGGTAACTGACTGCCCTGTTTCCAGGGTAACTGATCTCCCTGTTTCCAGTGCAACGGATCACCATGTTTCCGGGGTAACTGACTGCCCTGTTTCCAGGGCAACTAACTGCCCTGTTTCCGGGGGAACTGACTGCCCAGTTTCCAGGGTAACTAACTGCCCTGTTTCCGGGGTAACTGACTGCCCAGTTTCCAGGGTAACTGACTGCCCTGTTTCCAGGGTAACTGACAGCCCACCTTCCAGTGTAACTGATCACCCTGTTTCCAGGATAATTGACTGCCCTGTTTCCAGGGTAACTGACCGCCCTGTTTCCGGGATAACTAACTGCCCTGTTTCCAGGATAACTGACTGCCCTGTTTCCGGGGTAACTGATCACCCTGTTTCCGGGGTAACTGACTGCCCAGTTTCCGGGGTAACTGACTTCCCTGTTTCCAGGGTAACTGACTGCCCTGTTTCCGGGATAACTGACTGCCCTGTTTCCAGGGTAACTGATAACCCTCTTTCCGGGATAACTGACTGCCCTGTTTCCAGGGTAACTGACTGCCCAGTTTCCAGAGTAACTGAATAACCTGTTTCCAGGGTAACAGATCACCCTGTTTCCGGGATAACTGACTGCCCTGTTTCCAAGATAACTGACTGCCCTCTTTCCAGGGTAACTGACTGCCCTGTTTCCGGGGTAACTGACTGCCCTGTTTCCAGGCTAACTGACTGCCCTGTTTCCAGGATAACTGATCACCCTGTTTCCGGGGTAACTGACTGCCCTGTTTCCGGGGTAACTGACCGCCCTGTTTCCAGGATAACTGATCACCCTGTTTCCGGGGTAACTGACCACCCTGTTTCCAGGGTCACTGACCACCCTGTTTCCAGGATAACTGACTCCCCTGTTTCCAGGGTAACTGACTGCCCTGTTTCCGGGGTAACTGATCTCCCTGTTTCCGGGGTTACTGACCGCCCTGTTTCCAGGATAACTGACCTACCTATTTCCAGGTTAACTGACTGCCCTGTTTCCAGGGTAACTGACTGCCCTGTTTCCAGGGGAACTGACTGCCCTGTTTCCGGGGTAACAGATCACCCTGTTTCCGGGTTAACTGACTAACCAGTTTCCAGGGTGACTGACTGCCCTGTTTCCAGGGTAACTGTCTGCCCAGTTTCTGGGGTAACTGACTGTCCTGTTTCCTGGGTAACTGACTGCCCTGCTTCCGGGGTAACTGACTGCCCTGTTTCCCGGGTAACTGACTGCCCTGTTTCCGTGATAACTGACTGCCCTGTTTCCACGGTAACTGATCACCCCGTTTCCGGGATAACTGACTGCCCTGTTTCCGTGATAACTGACTGCCCTGTTTCCAGGGTAACTGATCACCCCGTTTCCGGGATAACTGACTCCCCTGTTTGCAGGGAAACTGACTGCCCAGTTTCCAGGGTAACTGACTGCCCTGTTTCCGGGGTAACTGACTGCCCTGTTTCCAGGGTAACTGACTGCCCAGTTTCCAGGGTAACTGATCACCCTGTTTCCGGGATAACTGACTGCACTTTTTCCGGGAGAAATGACTGCCCTGTTGCCAGGGTAACTGACTGCCCTGTTTCCAGGGTCACTGACTGCCGTGTTTCCAGGGTAACTGATCTCCCTCTTTCCGGGATAACTGACCGCCCTGTTTCCAGGATAACTGACCTACCTATTTCCGGGGTAACTGACCTCCCTGTTTCCAGGATAAGTGACTGCCCTGTTTCCAGGTTAACTGACTGCCCTGTTGCCAGGGTAACTGACCGCCCTGTTTCCAGGGGAACTGACTGCCCTGTTTCCGGGGTAACTGATCACACTGTTTCCGGGGTAACTGACTAACCAGTTTCCAGGGTGACTGACTGACCTGTTTCCTGGGTAACTGACTGCCCAGTTTCCGGGGTAACTGACTGCCCTGTTTCCTGGGTAACTGACTGCCCTGCTTCCGGGGTAACTGACTGCCCTGTTTCCAGGCTAACTGACTGCCCTGTTTCCAGGATAACTGATCACCCTGTTTCCGGGGTAACTGACGGCCCTGTTTCCGGGGTAACTGACCGCCCTGTTTCCAGGATAACTGATCACCCTGTTTCCGGGGTAACTGACTGCCCTGTTTCCGGGGTAACTGACTGCCCTGTTTCCAGGCTAACTGACTGCCCTGTTTCCAGGATAACTGATCACCCTGTTTCCGGGGTAACTGACGGCCCTGTTTCTGGGGTAACTGACCACCCTGTTTCCAGGGTCACTGACCACCCTGTTTCCAGGATAACTGAAAGCCCTGTTTCCAGGGTAACTGATCTCCCTGTTTACGGGTAGCTGAATGCCCTGTTTCCAGGGTAACTGATCTCCCTGTTTCCAGGGTAACTGATCACCCTGTTTCCGGGGTAACTGACTGCCCTGTTTCCAGGGTAACTGACTGCCCTGTTTCCGCGGTAACTGACTGCCCTGTTTCCAGGATAACTGATCACTCTGTTTCCGGGGTAACTGACCACCCTGTTTCCGGGGTAACTGACTAATCTGTTCCCAGGGTTACTGACCGCCCTGTTTCTGGGGTAACTGACTGCCCTGTTTCCGGGGTAACTGACCGCCCTGTTTCCAGGATAACTGATCACCCTGTTTCCAGTGTAACTGACCATCCTGTTTCCAGGGTAACTGACTGCCCAGTTTCCAGGGTAACTGACTGCCCTGTTTCCGGGGTAACAGATGTCCCTGTTTCCGGGGTAACTGACCGCCCTGTTTCCAGGATAACTGACCGCCCTATTTCCGGGATAACTGACTGCCCTGTTTACTGGATAACTGACCGCCCTGTTTCCGGGATAACTGACTGCCCTGTTTCCAGGGTAACTGAGAACCCTGATTCCGGGATAACTGACTGCGCTGTTTCCAGGGTAACTGACTGCCCAGTTTCCAGGGTAACTGACTGCCCTGTTTCCGGGGTAACTGACTGCCCTGTTTCCAGGGTAACTGACTGCGCAGTTTCCAGAGTAACTGAATACCCTTTTTCCAGGGTAACTGACTCCCCTGTTTCCGGGATAACTGACTGCCCTGTTTCCAGGGTAACTGACTGCCCTGTTTCCGGGATAACTGACTACCCTGTTTCCGGGATAACTGACTGCCCTGTTTCCAGGGTAACTGACTGCCCTGTTTCCGGGGTAACTGACTGCCCTGTTTCCAGGCTAACTGACGGCCCTGTTTCCAGGATAACTGATCACCCAGTTTCCAGGATAACTGACTCCCCTGTTTCCAGTGTAACTGACTGACCTGTTTCCGGGGTAACTGACTGCCCTGTTTCCAGGAGAACTGATCACTCTGTTTCCGGGGTAACTGACCACCCTGTTTCCGGGGTAACTGACTAATCTGTTCCCAGGGTTACTGACCGCCCTGTTTCTGGGGTAACTGACTGCCCTGTTTCCGGGGTAACTGACCGCCCTGTTTCCAGGATAACTGATCACCCTGTTTCCAGTGTAACTGACCATCCTGTTTCCAGGGTAACTGACTGACCAGTTTCCAGGGTAACTGACTGCCCTGTTTCCGGGGTAACAGATCTCCCTGTTTCCGGGGTAACTGACCGCCCTGTTTCCAGGATAACTGACCGCCCTATTTCCGGGATAACTGACTGCCCTGTTTACTGGATAACTGACCGCCCTGTTTCCGGGATAACTGACTGCCCTGTTTCCAGGGTAACTGATAACCCTGATTCCGGGATAACTGACTGCGCTGTTTCCAGGGTAACTGACTGCCCAGTTTCCAGGGTAACTGACTGCCCTGTTTCCGGGGTAACTGACTGCCCTGTTTCCAGGGTAACTGACTGCCCAGTTTCCAGGGTAACTGACTGCCCTGTTTCCGGGGTAACAGATCTCCCTGTTTCCGGGGTAACTGACCGCCCTGTTTCCAGGATAACTGACCGCCCTATTTCCGGGATAACTGACTGCCCTGTTTACTGGATAACTGACCGCCCTGTTTCCGGGATAACTGACTGCCCTGTTTCCAGGGTAACTGATAACCCTGATTCCGGGATAACTGACTGCGCTGTTTCCAGGGTAACTGACTGCCCAGTTTCCAGGGTAACTGACTGCCCTGTTTCCGGGGTAACTGACTGCCCTGTTTCCAGGGTAACTGACTGCCCAGTTTCCAGGGTAACTGACTGCCCTGTTTCCAGGGTAACTGAGTGCCCTGTTTCCAGGCTAACTGACGGCCCTGTTTCCAGGATAACTGATCACCCTGTTTCCAGGATAACTGACTCCCCTGTTTCCAGTGTAACTGACTGACCTGTTTCCGGGGTAACTGACCGCCCTGTTTCCAGGATAACTGACCTATCTATTTCAGGGGTAACTGACCGCCCTGTTTCCAGGATAACTGACTGCCCTGTTTCCAGGTTAACTGACTGCCCTTTTTCCAGGGTAACTGACTGCCCTGTTTCCGGGGTAACTGACCGCCCTGTTTCCAGGATAACAGATCACCCTGTTTCCGGGGTAACTGACCATCCTGTTTCCAGGGTCACTGACCACCCTGATTCCAGGATAACTGAAAGCCCTGTTTCCTGGGTCACTGACTGCCCTGTTTCCTGGGTAACTGACTGCCCTGCTTCCGGCGTAACTGACTGGCCTGTTTCCACGGTAACTGACTGCCCAGTTTCCAGGGTAACTGATCACCCTTTTTCCGGGATAACTGACTGCCCTGTTTCCGGGATAACTGACTGCCCTGTTTCCAGGGTAACTGATCACCCTGTTTCCGGGATAACTGTCTGCCCTGTTTCCGGGATAACTGACTGCCCAGTTTCCAGGGTAACAGACTGCCCTGTTTCCGGGGTAACTGACTGCCCTGTTTCCAGGGTAACTGACTGCCCAGTTTCCAGGGTAACTGATCACCCTGTTTCCGGGAGAACTGACTGCCCTGTTTCCGGGAGAAATGACTGCCCTGTTTCCAGGGTAACTGACTGCCCTGCTTCCGGGGTAACTGACTGCCCTGTTTCCAGGGTAACTGATCACCCTGTTTCCGGGATAACTGACTGCCCTGTTTCCGGGTAACTGACAGCCCTGTTTCCGGGGTAACTGACTGCCCTGTTTCCAGGGTCACTTACCACACTGTTTCCAGTGTCACTGACCACCCCGTTTCCAGGATAACTGACTCCCCTGTTTCCAGGGTAACTGACCGCCCTGTTTCCGGGGTCACTTACCACACTGTTTCCAGTGCAACGGATCACCATGTTTCCGGGGTAACTGACTGCCCTGTTTCCAGGGCAATTGACCGCCCTGTTTCCGGGGGAACTGTCTGCCCAGTTTCCCGGGTAACTGACTGCCCAGTTTCCAGGGTAACTAACTGCCCTGTTTCTGGGGTAACTGACTGCCCATTTTCCAGCGTAACTGACTGCCCTGTTTCCAGGGTAACTGAGAGCCCACCTTCCAGTGTAACTGATCACCCTGTTTCCAGGATAATTGACTGCCCTGTTTCCAGGGTAAATGACCGCCCTGTTTCCAGGGTAACTGACTGCCCAGTTTCCAGGGTAAATTATCACCCTGTTTCCGGGATAACTAACTGCCCTGTTTCCGGGATAACTGACTGCCCAGTTTCCGAGGTAACTGACTTCCCTGTTTCCAGGGTAACTGACTGCCCAGTTTCCATGGTAACTGACTGCCCTGTTTCCGGGGTAACTGATCACCCTGTTTCCGGGGCAACTGACTGCCCAGTTTCCAGGGTGACTGACTGCCCTGTTTCCTGGGTATCTGACTGCCCAGTTTCCGGGGTAACTGACTGCCCTGTTTCCAGGGTAACTGATCACCCTGTTTCCGGGATAACTGACTGCCCTGTTTCCGGGATAACTGACTGCCCTGTTTCCAGGGTAACTGACTTACCCTGTTTCCGGGGTAACTGACTGCCCTGTTTCCAGGCTAACTGACGGCCCTGTTTCCAGGATAACTGACTCCCCTGTTTCCAGGGTAACTGACTGCCCTGTTTCCGGGGTAACTGATCTCCCTGTTTCCGGGGTTACTGACCGCCCTGTTTCCAGGATAACTGACCTACCTATTTCCAGGTTAACTGACTGCCCTGTTCCCAGGGTAACTGACTGCCCTGTTTCCAGGGGAACTGACTGCCCTGTTTCCGGGGTAACAGATCACCCTGTTTCCGGGTTAACTGACTAACCAGTTTCCAGGGTGACTGACTGCCCTGTTTCCAGGGTAACTGTCTGCCCAGTTTCTGGGGTAACTGACTGTCCTGTTTCCTGGGTAACTGACTGCCCTGCTTCCGGGGTAACTGACTGCCCTGTTTCCCGGGTAACTGACTGCCCTGTTTCCGTGATAACTGACTGCCCTGTTTCCACGGTAACTGATCACCCCGTTTCCGGGATAACTGACTGCCCTGTTTCCGTGATAACTGACTGCCCTGTTTCCAGGGTAACTGATCACCCCGTTTCCGGGATAACTGACTCCCCTGTTTGCAGGGAAACTGACTGCCCAGTTTCCAGGGTAACTGACTGCCCTGTTTCCGGGGTAACTGACTGCCCTGTTTCCAGGGTAACTGACTGCCCAGTTTCCAGGGTAACTGATCACCCTGTTTCCGGGATAACTGACTGCACTTTTTCCGGGAGAAATGACTGCCCTGTTGCCAGGGTAACTGACTGCCCTGTTTCCAGGGTCACTGACTGCCGTGTTTCCGGGGTAACTGATCTCCCTCTTTCCGGGATAACTGACCGCCCTGTTTCCAGGATAACTGACCTACCTATTTCCGGGGTAACTGACCTCCCTGTTTCCAGGATAAGTGACTGCCCTGTTTCCAGGTTAACTGACTGCCCTGTTGCCAGGGTAACTGACCGCCCTGTTTCCAGGGGAACTGACTGCCCTGTTTCCGGGGTAACTGATCACACTGTTTCCGGGGTAACTGACTAACCAGTTTCCAGGGTGACTGACTGACCTGTTTCCAGGGTAACTGACTGCCCAGTTTCCGGGGTAACTGACTGCCCTGTTTCCTGGGTAACTGACTGCCCTGCTTCCGGGGTAACTGACTGCCCTGTTTCCAGGCTAACTGACTGCCCTGTTTCCAGGATAACTGATCACCCTGTTTCCGGGGTAACTGACGGCCCTGTTTCCGGGGTAACTGACCGCCCTGTTTCCAGGATAACTGATCACCCTGTTTCCGGGGTAACTGACTGCCCTGTTTCCGGGGTAACTGACTGCCCTGTTTCCAGGCTAACTGACTGCCCTGTTTCCAGGATAACTGATCACCCTGTTTCCGGGGTAACTGACGGCCCTGTTTCTGGGGTAACTGACCACCCTGTTTCCAGGGTCACTGACCACCCTGTTTCCAGGATAACTGAAAGCCCTGTTTCCAGGGTAACTGATCTCCCTGTTTACGGGTAGCTGAATGCCCTGTTTCCAGGGTAACTGATCTCCCTGTTTCCAGGGTAACTGATCACCCTGTTTCCGGGGTAACTGACTGCCCTGTTTCCAGGGTAACTGACTGCCCTGTTTCCGCGGTAACTGACTGCCCTGTTTCCAGGATAACTGATCACTCTGTTTCCGGGGTAACTGACCACCCTGTTTTCGGGGTAACTGACTAATCTGTTCCCAGGGTTACTGACCGCCCTGTTTCTGGGGTAACTGACTGCCCTGTTTCCGGGGTAACTGACCGCCCTGTTTCCAGGATAACTGATCACCCTGTTTCCAGTGTAACTGACCATCCTGTTTCCAGGGTAACTGACTGCCCAGTTTCCAGGGTAACTGACTGCCCTGTTTCCGGGGTAACAGATGTCCCTGTTTCCGGGGTAACTGACCGCCCTGTTTCCAGGATAACTGACCGCCCTATTTCCGGGATAACTGACTGCCCTGTTTACTGGATAACTGACCGCCCTGTTTCCGGGATAACTGACTGCCCTGTTTCCAGGGTAACTGAGAACCCTGATTCCGGGATAACTGACTGCGCTGTTTCCAGGGTAACTGACTGCCCAGTTTCCAGGGTAACTGACTGCCCTGTTTCCGGGGTAACTGACTGCCCTGTTTCCAGGGTAACTGACTGCGCAGTTTCCAGAGTAACTGAATACCCTTTTTCCAGGGTAACTGACTCCCCTGTTTCCGGGATAACTGACTGCCCTGTTTCCAGGGTAACTGACTGCCCTGTTTCCGGGATAACTGACTACCCTGTTTCCGGGATAACTGACTGCCCTGTTTCCAGGGTAACTGACTGCCCTGTTTCCGGGGTAACTGACTGCCCTGTTTCCAGGCTAACTGACGGCCCTGTTTCCAGGATAACTGATCACCCAGTTTCCAGGATAACTGACTCCCCTGTTTCCAGTGTAACTGACTGACCTGTTTCCGGGGTAACTGACCGCCCTGTTTCCAGGATAACTGACCTATCTATTTCCGGGGTAACTGACCGCCCTTTTTCCAGGATAACTGACTGCCCTGTTTCCAGGTTAACTGACTGCCCTGTTTCCAGGGTAACTGACTGCCCTGTTTCCGGGGTAACTGACCGCCCTGTTTCCAGGATAACAGATCACCCTGTTTCCGGAGTAACTGACCATCCTGTTTCCAGGGTCACTGACCACCCTTATTCCAGGATAACTGAAAGCCCTGTTTCCAGGGTAACTGACTGCCCTGTTTCCGGGAAAACTGTCTGCCCTGTTTCCTGGGTAACTGACTGCCCTGCTTCCGGGGTAACTGACTGGCCTGTTTCCAGGGTAACTGACTGCCCAGTTTCCAGGGTAACTGATCACCCTTTTTCCGGGATAACTGACTGCCCTGTTTCCGGGATAACTGACTGCCCTGTTTCCAGGGTAACTGATCACCCTGTTTCCGGGATAACTGTCTGCCCTGTTTCCGGGATAACTGACTGCCCAGTTTCCAGGGTAACAGACTGCCCTGTTTCCGGGGTAACTGACTGCCCTGTTTCCAGGGTAACTGATCACCCTGTTTCCGGGATAACTGACTGCACTTTTTCCGGGAGAAATGACTGCCCTGTTGCCAGGGTAACTGACTGCCCTGTTTCCGGGGTAACTGACTGCCCTGTTTCCGGGGTAACTGATCTCCCTCTTTCCGGGATAACTGACCGCCCTGTTTCCAGGGTAACTGACCTACCTATTTCCGGGGTAACTGACCTCCCTGTTTCCAGGATAAGTGACTGCCCTGTTTCCAGGTTAACTGACTGCCCTGTTGCCAGGGTAACTGACTGCCCTGTTTCCAGGGGAACTGACTGCCCTGTTTCCGGGGTAACTGATCACACTGTTTCCGGGGTAACTGACTAACCAGTTTCCAGGGTGACTGACTGCCCTGTTTCCAGGGTAACTGACTGCCCAGTTTCCGGGGTAACTGACTGCCCTGTTTCCTGGGTAACTGACTGCCCTGCTTCCGGGGTAACTGACTGCCCTGTTTCCAGGCTAACTGACTGCCCTGTTTCCAGGATAACTGATCACCCTGTTTCCGGGGTAACTGACCACCCTGTTTCCAGGGTCACTGACCACCCTGTTTCCAGGATAACTGAAAGCCCTGTTTCCAGGGTAACTGATCTCCCTGTTTCCGGGTAGCTGAATGCCCTGTTTCCAGGCTAACTGACTGCCCTGTTTCCAGGATAACTGATCACCCTGTTTCCGGGGTAACTGACTGCCCTGTTTCCGGGGTAACTGACCGCCCTGTTTCCAGGATAACTGATCACCCTGTTTCCGGGGTAACTGACCACCCTGTTTCCAGGGTCACTGACCACCCTGTTTCCAGGATAACTGAAAGCCCTGTTTCCAGGGTAACTGATCTCCCTGTTTCCGGGTAGCTGAATGCCCTTTTTCCAGGGTAACTGATCTCCCTGTTTCCAGGGTAACTGATCACCCTGTTTCCGGGGTAACTGACTGCCCTGTTTCCGGGGTAACTGACTGCCCTGTTTCCAGGATAACTGATCACTCTGTTTCCGGGGTAACTGATCACCCTGTTTCCGGGAGAACTGACTGCCCTGTTTCCGGGAGAAATGACTGCCCTGTTTCCAGGGTAACTGACTGCCCTGTTTCCAGGGTAACTGATCACCCTGTTTCCGGGATAACTGACTGCCCTGTTTCCGGGTAACTGACAGCCCTGTTTCTGGGGTAACTGACTGCCCTGTTTCCAGGGTCACTTACCACACTGTTTCCAGTGTCACTGACCACCCCGTTTCCAGGATAACTGACTCCCCTGTTTCCAGGGTAACTGACCGCCCTGTTTCCGGGGTCGCTTACCACACTGTTTCCAGTGCAACGGATCACCATGTTTCCGGGGTAACTGACTGCCCTGTTTCCAGGGCAATTGACCGCCCTGTTTCCGGGGGAACTGACTGCCCAGTTTCCAGGGTAACTGACTGCCCAGTTTCCAGGGTAACTAACTGCCCTGTTTCCGGGGTAACTGACTGCCCATTTTCCAACGTAACTGACTGCCCTGTTTCCAGGGTAACTGAGAGCCCACCTTCCAGTGTAACTGATCACCCTGTTTCCAGGATAATTGACTGCCCTGTTTCCAGGGTAAATGACCGCCCTGTTTCCAGGGTAACTGACTGCCCAGTTTCCAGGGTAAATTATCACCCAGTTTCCGGGGTAACTGACTGCCCTGTTTCCAGGGTAACTGATCACCCTGTTTCCGGGATAACTGACTGCCCTGTTTCCGGGATAACTGACTGCCCTGTTTCCAGGGTAACTGATTTACCCTGTTTCCGGGGTAACTGACTGCCCTGTTTCCAGGCTAACTGACTGCCCTGTTTCCAGGATAACTGATCACCCTGTTTCCGGGGTAACTGACTGCCCTGTTTCCGGGGTAACTGACCGCCCTGTTTCCAGGGTCACTGACCACCCTGTTTCCAGGATAACTGAAAGCCCTGTTTCCAGGGTAACTGATCTCCCTGTTTCCGGGGTAACTGATCACCCTGTTTCCGGGTAACTGACTGCCCTGTTTCCGGGGTAACTCACTGCCCTGTTTCCAGGGTAACTGATCTCCCTGTTTCCAGTGCAACGGATCACCATGTTTCCGGGGTAACTGACTGCCCTGTTTCCAGGGCAACTAACTGCCCTGTTTCCGGGGGAACTGACTGCCCAGTTTCCAGGGTAACTAACTGCCCAGTTTCCAGGGTAACTAACTGCCCTGTTTCCGGAGTAACTGACTGCCCAGTTTCCAGGGTAACTGACTGCCCTGTTTCCAGGGTAACTGACAGCCCACCTTCCAGTGTAACTGGTCACCCTGTTTCCAGGATAATTGACTGCCCTTTTTCCAGGGTAACTGACCGCCCTTTTTCCGGGATAACTAACTGCCCTGTTTCCAGGATAACTGACTGCCCTGTTTCCGGGGTGACTGATCACCGTGTTTCCGGGGTAACTGACTGCCCAGTTTCCGGGGTAACTGACTTCCCTGTTTCCAGGGTAACTGACTGCCCTGTTTCCGCGATAACTGACTGCCCTGTTTCCAGGGTAACTGATAACCCTGTTTCCGGGATAACTGACTGCCCTGTTTCCAGGGTAACTGACTGCCCAGTTTCCAGAGTAACTGAATAACCTGTCTCCAGGGTAACAGATCACCCTGTTTTCGGGATAACTGACTGCCCTGTTTCCAAGATAACTGACTGCCCTCTTTCCAGGGTAACTGACTGCCCTGTTTCCGGGGTAACTGACTGCCCTGTTTCCAGGCTAACTGACTGCCCTGTTTCCAGGATAACTGATCACCCTGTTTCCGGGGTAACTGACTGCCCTGTTTCCGGGGTAACTGACCGCCCTGTTTCCAGGATAACTGATCACCCTGTTTCCGGGGTAACTGACCACCCTGTTTCCAGGGTCACTGACCACCCTGTTTCCAGGATAACTGACTCCCCTGTTTCCAGGGTAACTGACTGCCCTGTTTCCGGGGAAACTGATCTCCCTGTTTCCGGGGTTACTGACCGCCCTGTTTCCAGGATAACTGACCTACCTATTTCCAGGTTAACTGACTGCCCTGTTTCCAGGGTAACTGACTGCCCTGTTTCCAGGGGAACTGACTGCCCTGTTTCCGGGGTAACAGATCACCCTGTTTCCGGGTTAACTGACTATCCAGTTTCCAGGGTGACTGACTGCCCTGTTTCCAGGGTAACTGACTGCCCAGTTTCCGGGGTAACTGACTGTCCTGATTCCTGGGTAACTGACTGCCCTGCTTCCGGGGTAACTGACTGCCCTGTTTCCCGGGTAACTGACTGCCCAGTTTCCAGGGTAACTGATCACCCTTTTTCCGGGATAACTGACTGCCCTGTTTCCAGGCTAACTGACGGCCCTGTTTCCAGGATAACTGATCACCCAGTTTCCAGGATAACTGACTCCCCTGTTTCCAGTGTAACTGACTGACCTGTTTCCGGGGTAACTGACCGCCCTGTTTCCAGGATAACTGACCTATCTATTTCCGGGGTAACTGACCGCCCTGTTTCCAGGATAACTGACTGCCCTGTTTCCAGGTTAACTGACTGCCCTGTTTCCAGGGTAACTGATCTCCCTGTTTCCGGGGTAACTGACCGCCCTGTTTCCAGGATAACAGATCACCCTGTTTCCGGAGTAACTGACCATCCTGTTTCCAGGGTCACTGACCACCCTGATTCCAGGATAACTGAAAGCCCTGTTTCCAGGGTAACTGACTGCCCTGTTTCCGGGAAAACTGTCTGCCCTGTTTCCTGGGTAACTGACTGCCCTGCTTCCAGGGTAACTGACAGCCCACCTTCCAGTGTAACTGGTCACCCTGTTTCCAGGATAATTGACTGCCCTGTTTCCAGGGTAACTGACCGCCCTGTTTCCGGGATAACTAACTGCCCTGTTTCCAGGATAACTGACTGCCCTGTTTCCGGGGTAACTGATCACCCTGTTTCCGGGGTAACTGACTGCCCAGTTTCCGGGGTAACTGACTTCCCTGTTTCCAGGGTAACTGACTGCCCTGTTTCCGCGATAACTGACTGCCCTGTTTCCAGGGTAACTGATAACCCTGTTTCCGGGATAACTGACTGCCCTGTTTCCAGGGTAACTGACTGCCCAGTTTCCAGAGTAACTGAATAACCTGTTTCCAGGGTAACAGATCACCCTGTTTTCGGGATAACTGACTGCCCTGTTTCCAAGATAACTGACTGCCCTCTTTCCAGGGTAACTGACTGCCCTGTTTCCGGGGTAACTGACTGCCCTGTTTCCAGGCTAACTGACTGCCCTGTTTCCAGGATAACTGATCACCCTGTTTCCGGGGTAACTGACTGCCCTGTTTCCGGGGTAACTGACCGCCCTGTTTCCAGGATAACTGATCACCCTGTTTCCGGGGTAACTGACCACCCTGTTTCCAGGGTCACTGACCACCCTGTTTCCAGGATAACTGACTCCCCTGTTTCCAGGGTAACTGACTGCCCTGTTTCCGGGGTAACTGATCTCCCTGTTTCCGGGGTTACTGACCACCCTGTTTCCAGGATAACTGACCTACCTATTTCCAGGTTAACTGACTGCCCTGTTTCCAGGGTAACTGACTGCCCTGTTTCCAGGGGAACTGACTGCCCTGTTTCCGGGGTAACAGATCACCCTGTTTCCGGGTTAACTGACTATCCAGTTTCCAGGGTGACTGACTGCCCTGTTTCCAGGGTAACTGACTGCCCAGTTTCCGGGGTAACTGACCACCCTGTTTCCAGGGTCACTGACCACCCTGTTTCCAGGATAACTGAAAGCCCTGTTTCCAGGGTAACTGATCTCCCTGTTTCCGGGTAGCTGAATGCCCTGTTTCCAGGCTAACTGACTGCCCTGTTTCCAGGACAACTGATCACCCTGTTTCCGGGGTAACTGACTGCCCTGTTTCCAGGATAACTGATCACCCTGTTTCCGGGGTAACTGACCACCCTGTTTCCAGGGTCACTGACCACCCTGTTTCCAGGATAACTGAAAGCCCTGTTTCCAGGGTAACTGATCTCCCTGTTTCCGGGTAGATGAATGCCCTTTTTCCATGGTAACTGATCTCCCTGTTTCCAGGGTAACTGATCACCCTGTTTCCGGGGTAACTGACTGCCCTGTTTCCGGGGTAACTGACTGCCCTGTTTCCAGGATAACTGATCACTCTGTTTCCGGGGTAACTGATCACCCTGTTTCCGGGAGAACTGACTGCCCTGTTTCCGGGAGAAATGACTGCCCTGTTTCCAGGGTAACTGACTGCCCTGCTTCCGGGGAAACTGACTGCCCTGTTTCCAGGGTAACTGATCACCCTGTTTCCGGGATAACTGACAGACCTGTTTCCGGGTAACTGACAGCCCTGTTTCCGGGGTAACTGACTGCCCTGTTTCCAGGGTCACTTACCACACTGTTTCCAGTGTCACTGACCACCCCGTTTCCAGGATAACTGACTCCCCTGTTTGCAGGGTAACTGACCGCCCTGTTTCCGGGGTCACTTACCACACTGTTTCCAGTGCAACGGATCACCATGTTTCCGGGGTAACTGACTGCCCTGTTTCCAGTGCAATTGACCGCCCTGTTTCCGGGGGAACTGACTGCCCAGTTTCCAGGGTAACTGACTGCCCAGTTTCCACGGTAACTAACTGCCCTGTTTCCGGGGTAACTGACTGCCCATTTTCCAGCGTAACTGACTGCCCTGTTTCCAGGGTAACTGAGAGCCCACCTTCCAGTGTAACTGATCACCCTGTTTCCAGGATAATTGACTGCCCTGTTTCCAGGGTAAATGACCGCCCTGTTTCCAGGGTAACTGACTGCCCAGTTTCCAGGGTAAATTATCACCCTGTTTCCGGGATAACTAACTGCCCTGTTTCCGGGATAACTGACTGCCCAGTTTCCGAGGTAACTGACTTCCCTGTTTCCAGGGTGACTGACTGCCCTGTTTCCAGGGTAACTGACTGCCCAGTTTCCGGGGTAACTGACTGCCCTGTTTCCAGGGTAACTGATCACCCTGTTTCCGGGATAACTGACTGCCCTGTTTCCGGGATAACTGTCTGCCCTGTTTCCAGGGTAACTGACTTACCCTGTTTCCGGGGTAACTGACTGCCCTGTTTCCAGGCTAACTGACTGCCATGTTTCCAGGATAACTGATCACCCTGTTTCCGGGGTAACTGACTGCCCTGTTTCCGGGGTAACTGACCGCCCTGTTTCCTGGGTAACTGACTGCCCTGCTTCCGGGGTAACTGACTGCCCTGTTTCCAGGCTAACCGACTGCCCTGTTTCCAGGATAACTGATCACCCTGTTTCCGGGGTAACTGACCACCCTGTTTCCAGGGTCACTGACCACCCTGTTTCCAGGATAACTGAAAGCCCTGTTTCCAGGGTAACTGATCTCCCTGTTTCCGGGTAGCTGAATGCCCTGTTTCCAGGCTAACTGACTGCCCTGTTTCCAGGACAACTGATCACCCTGTTTCCGGGGTAACTGACTGCCCTGTTTCCAGGATAACTGATCACCCTCTTTCCGGGGTAACTGACCACCCTGTTTCCAGGGTCACTGACCACCCTGTTTCCAGGATAACTGAAAGCCCTGTTTCCAGGGTAACTGATCTCCCTGTTTCCGGGTAGCTGAATGCCCTTTTTCCAGGGTAACTGATCTCCCTGTTTCCAGGGTAACTGATCACCCTGTTTCCGGGGTAACTGACTGCCCTGTTTCCGGGGTAAATGACTGCCCTGTTTCCAGGATAACTGATCACTCTGTTTCCGGGGTAACTGATCACCCTGTTTCCGGGAGAACTGACTGCCCTGTTTCCGGGAGAAATGACTGCCCTGTTTCCAGGGTAACTGACTGCCCTGCTTCCGGGGAAACTGACTGCCCTGTTTCCAGGGTAACTGATCACCCTGTTTCCGGGATAACTGACTGACCTGTTTCCGGGTAACTGACAGCCCTGTTTCCGGGGTAACTGACTGCCCTGTTTCCAGGGTCACTTACCACACTGTTTCCAGTGCAACGGATCACCATGTTTCCGGGGTAACTGACTGCCCTGTTTCCAGTGCAATTGACCGCCCTGTTTCCGGGGGAACTGACTGCCCAGTTTCCAGGGTAACTGACTGCCCAGTTTCCAGGGTAACTAACTGCCCTGTTTCCGGGGTAACTGACTGCCCATTTTCCAGCGTAACTGACTGCCCTGTTTCCAGGGTAACTGAGAGCCCACCTTCCAGTGTAACTGATCACCCTGTTTCCAGGATAATTGACTGCCCTGTTTCCAGGGTAAATGACCGCCCTGTTTCCAGGGTAACTGACTGCCCAGTTTCCAGGGTAAATTATCACCCTGTTTCCGGGATAACTAACTGCCCTGTTTCCGGGATAACTGACTGCCCAGTTTCCAGGCTAACTGACTTCCCTGTTTCCAGGGTAACTGACTGCCCAGTTTCCATGGTAACTGACTGCCCTGTTTCCGGGGTAACTGACTGCCCTGTTTCCAGGGTAACTGATCACCCTGTTTCCGGGATAACTGACTGCCCTGTTTCCGGGATAACTGACTGCCCTGTTTCCAGGGTAACTGATTACCCTGTTTCCGGGGTAACTGACTGCCCTGTTTCCAGGCTAACTGACTGCCCTGTTTCCAGGATAACTGATCACCCTGTTTCCGGGGTAACTGACTGCCCTGTTTCCGGGGTAACTGACCGCCCTGTTTCCAGGGTCACTGACCACCCTGTTTCCAGGATAACTGAAAGCCCTGTTTCCAGGGTAACTGATCTCCCTGTTTCCGGGGTAACTGATCCCCCTGTTTCCGGGTAACTGACTGCCCTGTTTCCGGGGTAACTGACTGCCCTGTTTCCAGGGCAACTAACTGCCCTGTTTCCGGGGGAACTGACTGCCCAGTTTCCAGGGTAACTGACTGCCCAGTTTCCAGGGTAACTAACTGCCCTGTTTCCGGAGTAACTGACTGCCCAGTTTCCAGGGTAACTGACTGCCCTGTTTCCAGGGTAACTGACAGCCCACCTTCCAGTGTAACTGATCACCCTGTTTCCAGGATAATTGACTGCCCTGTTTCCAGGGTAACTGACCGCCCTGTTTCCGGGATAACTAACTGCCCTGTTTCCAGGATAACTGACTGCCCTGTTTCCGGGGTAACTGATCACCCTGTTTCCGGGGTAACTGACTGCCCAGTTTCCGGGGTAACTGACTTCCCTGTTTCCAGGGTAACTGACTGCCCTGTTTCCGGGATAACTGACTGCCCTGTTTCCAGGGTAACTGATAACCCTGTTTCCGGGATAACTGACTGCCCTGTTTCCAGGGTAACTGACTGCCCTGTTTCCAGAGTAACTGAATAACCTGTTTCCAGGGTAACAGATCACCCTGTTTCCGGGATAACTGACTGCCCTGTTTCCAAGATAACTGACTGCCCTCTTTCCAGGGTAACTGACTGCCCTGTTTCCGGGGTAACTGACTGCCCTGTTTCCAGGCTAACTGACTGCCCTGTTTCCAGGATAACTGATCACCCTGTTTCCGGGGTAACTGACTGCCCTGTTTCCGGGGTAACTGACCGCCCTGTTTCCAGGATAACTGATCACCCTGTTTCCGGGGTAACTGACAACCCTGTTTCCAGGGTCACTGACCACCCTGTTTCCAGGATAACTGATTGCCCTGTTTCCGGGGTAACTGATCTCCCTGTTTCCGGGGTTACTGACCGCCCTGTTTCCAGGATAACTGACCTACCTATTTCCAGGTTAACTGACTGCCCTGTTTCCAGGGTAACTGACTGCCCTGTTTCCAGGGGAACTGACTGCCCTGTTTCCGGGGTAACAGATCACCCTGTTTCCGGGTTAACTGACTAACCAGTTTCCAGGGTGACTGACTGCCCTGTTTCCAGGGTAACTGATTACCCAGTTTCCGGGGTAACTGACTGTCCTGTTTCCTGGGTAACTGACTGCCCTGCTTCCGGGGTAACTGACTGCCCTGTTTCCCGGGTAACTGACTGCCCAGTTTCCAGGCTAACTGATCACCCTTTTTCCGGGATAACTGACTGCCATGTTTCCGTGATAACTGACTGCCCTGTTTCCAGGGTAACTGATCACCCTGTTTCCGGGATAACTGACTCCCCTGTTTGCAGGGTAACTGACTGCCCAGTTTCCAGGGTAACTGACTGCCCTGTTTCCGGGGTAACTGACTGCCCTGTTTCCAGGGTAACTGACTGCCCAGTTTCCAGGGTAACTGATCACCCTGTTTCCGGGATAACTGACTGCACTTTTTCCGGGAGAAATGACTGCCCTGTTGCCAGGGTAACTGACTGCCCTGTTTCCAGGGTCACTGACTGCCCTGTTTCCGGGGTAACTGATCTCCCTCTTTCCGGGATAACTGTCCGCCCTGTTTCCAGGATAACTGCCCTACCTATTTCCGGGGTAACTGACCTCCCTGTTTCCAGGATAAGTGACTGCCCTGTTTCCAGGTTAACTGACTGCCCTGTTGCCAGGGTAACTGACTGCCCTGTTTCCAGGGGAACTGACTGCCCTGTTTTTGGGGTAACTGATCACACTGTTTCCGGGGTAACTGACTAACCAGTTTCCAGGGTGACTGACTGACCTGTTTCCAGGGTAACTGACTGCCCAGTTTCCGGGGTAACTGACTGCCCTGTTTCCTGGGTAACTGACTGCCCTGCTTCCGGGGTAACTGACTGCCCTGTTTCCAGGCTAACTGACTGCCCTGTTTCCAGGATAACTCATCACCCTGTTTCCGGGGTAACTGACCACCCTGTTTCCAGGGTCACTGACCACCCTGTTTCCAGGATAACTGAAAGCCCTGTTTCCAGGGTAACTGATCTCCCTGTTTACGGGTAGCTGAATGCCCTGTTTCCAGGGTAACTGATCTCCCTGTTTCCAGGGTAACTGATCACCCTGTTTCCGGGGTAACTGACTGCCCTGTTTCCAGGGTAACTGACTGCCCTGTTTCCGGGGTAACTGACTGCCCTGTTTCCAGGATAACTGATCACTCTGTTTCCGGGGTAACTGACCACCCTGTTTCCGGGGTAACTGACTAATCTGTTCCCAGGGTTACTGACCGCCCTGTTTCTGGGGTAACTGACTGCCCTGTTTCCGGGGTAACTGACCGCCCTGTTTCCAGGATAACTGATCACCCTGTTTCCAGTGTAACTGACCATCCTGTTTCCAGGGTAACTGACTGCCCAGTTTCCAGGGTAACTGACTGCCCTGTTTCCGGGGTAACAGATCTCCCTGTTTCCGGGGTAACTGACCGCCCTGTTTCCAGGATAACTGACCGCACTATTTCCGGGATAACTGACTGCCCTGTTTACTGGATAACTGACCGCCCTGTTTCCGGGATAACTGACTGCCCTGTTTCCAGGGTAACTGATAACCCTGATTCCGGGATAACTGACTGCGCTGTTTCCAGGGTAACTGACTGCCCAGTTTCCAGGGTAACTGACTGCCCTGTTTCCGGGGTAACTGACTGCCCAGTTTCCAGGGTAACTGACTGCGCAGTTTCCAGAGTAACTGAATACCCTTTTTCCAGGGTAACTGACTCCCCTGTTTCCGGGATAACTGACTGCCCTGTTTCCAGGGTAACTGACTGCCCTGTTTCCGGGATAACTGACTACCCTGTTTCCAGGGTAACTGACTGCGCAGTTTCCAGAGTAACTGAATACCCTTTTTCCAGGGTAACTGACTCCCCTGTTTCCGGGATAACTGACTGCCCTGTTTCCAGGGTAACTGACTGCCCTGTTTCCGGGATAACTGACTGCCCTGTTTCCGGGGTAACTGACTGCCCTGTTTCCAGGCTAACTGACTGCCCTGTTTCCGGGGTAACTGACTGCCCTGTTTCCAGGGTAACTGACTGCCCAGTTTCCAGGGTAACTGATCACCCTGTTTCCGGGATAACTGACTGCACTTTTTCCGGGAGAAATGACTGCCCTGTTGCCAGGGTAACTGACTGCCCTGTTTCCAGGGTCACTGACTGCCCTGTTTCCGGGGTAACTGATCTCCCTCTTTCCGGGATAACTGTCCGCCCTGTTTCCAGGATAACTGACCTACCTATTTCCGGGGTAACTGACCTCCCTGTTTCCAGGATAAGTGACTGCCCTGTTGCCAGGGTAACTGACTGCCCTGTTTCCAGGGGAACTGACTGCCCTGTTTTTGGGGTAACTGATCACACTGTTTCCGGGGTAACTGACTAACCAGTTTCCAGGGTGACTGACTGACCTGTTTCCAGGGTAACTGACTGCCCAGTTTCCGGGGTAACTGACTGCCCTGTTTCCTGGGTAACTGACTGCCCTGCTTCCGGGGTAACTGACTGCCCTGTTTCCAGGCTAACTGACTGCCCTGTTTCCAGGATAACTCATCACCCTGTTTCCGGGGTAACTGACCACCCTGTTTCCAGGGTCACTGACCACCCTGTTTCCAGGATAACTGAAAGCCCTGTTTCCAGGGTAACTGATCTCCCTGTTTACGGGTAGCTGAATGCCCTGTTTCCAGGGTAACTGATCTCCCTGTTTCCAGGGTAACTGATCACCCTGTTTCCGGGGTAACTGACTGCCCTGTTTCCAGGGTAACTGACTGCCCTGTTTCCGGGGTAACTGATCACTCTGTTTCCGGGGTAACTGACCACCCTGTTTCCGGGGTAACTGACTAATCTGTTCCCAGGGTTACTGACCGCCCTGTTTCTGGGGTAACTGACTGCCCTGTTTCCGGGGTAACTGACCGCCCTGTTTCCAGGATAACTGATCACCCTGTTTCCAGTGTAACTGACCATCCTGTTTCCAGGGTAACTGACTGCCCAGTTTCCAGGGTAACTGACTGCCCTGTTTCCGGGGTAACAGATCTCCCTGTTTCCGGGGTAACTGACCGCCCTGTTTCCAGGATAACTGACCGCCCTATTTCCGGGATAACTGACTGCCCTGTTTACTGGATAACTGACCGCCCTGTTTCCGGGATAACTGACTGCCCTGTTTCCAGGGTAACTGATAACCCTGATTCCGGGATAACTGACTGCGCTGTTTCCAGGGTAACTGACTGCCCAGTTTCCAGGGTAACTGACTGCCCTGTTTCCGGGGTAACTGACTGCCCTGTTTCCAGGGTAACTGACTGCGCAGTTTCCAGAGTAACTGAATACCCTTTTTCCAGGGTAACTGACTCCCCTGTTTCCGGGATAACTGACTGCCCTGTTTCCAGGGTAACTGACTGCCCTGTTTCCGGGATAACTGACTACCCTGTTTCCGGGATAACTGACTACCCTGTTTCCAGGGTAACTGACTGCCCTGTTTCCGGGGTAACTGACTGCCCTGTTTCCAGGCTAACTGACGGCCCTGTTTCCAGGATAACTGATCACCCAGTTTCCAGGATAACTGACTCCCCTGTTTCCAGTGTAACTGACTGACCTGTTTCCGGGGTAACTGACCGCCCTGTTTCCAGGATAACTGACCTATCTATTTCCGGGGTAACTGACCGCCCTGTTTCCAGGATAACTGACTGCCCTGTTTCCAGGTTAACTGACTGCCCTGTTTCCAGGGTAACTGACTGCCCTGTTTCCGGGGTAACTGACCGCCCTGTTTCCAGGATAACAGATCACCCTGTTTCCGGAGTAACTGACCATCCTGTTTCCAGGGTCACTGACCACCCTGATTCCAGGATAACTGAAAGCCCTGTTTCCAGGGTAACTGACTGCCCTGTTTCCGGGAAAACTGTCTGCCCTGTTTCCTGGGTAACTGATTGCCCTGCTTCCGGGGTAACTGACTGGCCTGTTTCCAGGGTAACTGACTGCCCAGTTTCCAGGGTAACTGATCACCCTTTTTCCGGGATAACTGACTGCCCTGTTTCCGGGATAACTGACTGCCCTGTTTCCAGGGTAACTGATCACCCTGTTTCCGGGATAACTGTCTGCCCTGTTTCCGGGATAACTGACTGCCCAGTTTCCAGGGTAACAGACTGCCCTGTTTCCGGGGTAACTGACTGCCCTGTTTCCAGGGGAACTGATCACCCTGTTTCCGGGATAACTGACTGCACTTGTTCCGGGAGAAATGACTGCCCTGTTGCCAGGGTAACTGACTGCCCTGTTTCCGGGGTAACTGACTGCCCTGTTTCCGGGGTAACTGATCTCCCTCTTTCCGGGATAACTGACCGCCCTGTTTCCAGGGTAACTGACCTACCTATTTCCGGGGTAACTGACCTCCCTGTTTCCAGGATAAGTGACTGCCCTGTTTCCAGGTTAACTGACTGCCCTGTTGCCAGGGTAACTGACTGCCCTGTTTCCAGGGGAACTGACTGCCCTGTTTCCGGGGTAACTGATCACACTGTTTCCGGGGTAACTGACTAACCAGTTTCCAGGGTGACTGACTGCCCTGTTTCCAGGGTAACTGACTGCCCAGTTTCCGGGGTAACTGACTGCCCTGTTTCCTGGGTAACTGACTGCCCTGCTTCCGGGGTAACTGACTGCCCTGTTTCCAGGCTAACTGACCGCCCTGTTTCCAGGATAACTGATCACCCTGTTTCCGGGGTAACTGACCACCCTGTTTCCAGGGTCACTGACCACCCTGTTTCCAGGATAACTGAAAGCCCTGTTTCCAGGGTAACTGATCTCCCTGTTTCCGGGCAGCTGAATGCCCTTTTTCCAGGGTAACTGATCTCCCTGTTTCCAGGGTAACTGATCACCCTGTTTCCGGGGTAACTGACTGCCCTGTTTCCGGGGTAACTGACTGCCCTGTTTCCAGGATAACTGATCACTCTGTTTCCGGGGTAACTGACCACCCTGTTTCCGGGGTAACTGACTAATCTGTTCCCAGGGTTACTGACCGCCCTGTTTCCGGGGTAGCTGACTGCCCTGTTTCCGGGGTAACTGACCGCCCTGTTTCCAGTATAACTGATCACCCTGTTTTCAGTGTAACTGACCATCCTGTTTCCAGGGTAACTGACTGCCCAGTTTCCAGGGTAACTGACTGCCCTGTTTCCGGGGTAACAGATCTCCCTGTTTCCGGGGTAACTGACCGCCCTGTTTCCAGGATAACAGACCGCCCTATTTCCGGGATAACTGACTGCCCTGTTTACTGGATAACTGACCGCCCTGTTTCCGGGATAACTGACTGCCCTGTTTCCAGGGGAACTGATAACCCTGATTCCGGGATAACTGACTGCGCTGTTTCCAGGGTAACTGACTGCCCAGTTTCCAGGGTAACTGACTGCCCTGTTTCCGGGGTAACTGAATGCCCTGTTTCCAGGGTAACTGACTGCCCAGTTTCCAGGGTAACTGACTGCCCTGTTTCCAGGGTAACTGAGTGCCCTGTTTCCAGGCTAACTGACGGCCCTGTTTCCAGGATAACTGATCACCCAGTTTCCAGGATAACTGACTCCCCTGTTTCCAGTGTAACTGACTGACCTGTTTCCGGGGTAACTGACCGCCCTGTTTCCAGGATAACTGACCTATCTATTTCCGGGGTAACTGACCGCCCTGTTTCCAGGATAACTGACTGCCCTGTTTCCAGGTTAACTGACTGCCCTTTTTCCAGGGTAACTGACTGCCCTGTTTCCGGGGTAACTGACCGCCCTGTTTCCAGGATAACAGATCACCCTGTTTCCGGGGTAACTGACCATCCTGTTTCCAGGGTCACTGACCACCCTGATTCCAGGATAACTGAAAGCCCTGTTTCCTGGGTCACTGACTGCCCTGTTTCCTGGGTAACTGACTGCCCTGCTTCCGGCGTAACTGACTGGCCTGTTTCCAGGGTAACTGACTGCCCAGTTTCCAGGGTAACTGATCACCCTTTTTCCGGGATAACTGACTGCCCTGTTTCCGGGATAACTGACTGCCCTGTTTCCAGGGTAACTGATCACCCTGTTTCCGGGATAACTGTCTGCCCTGTTTCCGGGATAACTGACTGCCCAGTTTCCAGGGTAACAGACTGCCCTGTTTCCGGGGTAACTGACTGCCCTGTTTCCAGGGTAACTGACTGCCCAGTTTCCAGGGTAACTGATCACCCTGTTTCCGGGAGAACTGACTGCCCTGTTTCCGGGAGAAATGACTGCACTGTTTCCAGGGTAACTGACTGCCCTGATTCCGGGGTAACTGAAAGCCCTGTTTCCAGGGTAACTGATCACCCTGTTTCCGGGATAACTGACTGCCCTGTTTCCGGGATAACTGACTGCCCTGTTTCCAGGGTAACTGACTTACCCTGTTTCCGGGGTAACTGACTGCCCTGTTTCCAGGCTAACTGACTGCCCTGTTTCCAGGATAACTGATCACCCTGTTTCCGGGGTAACTGACTGCCCTGTTTCCGTGGTAACTGACCGCCCTGTTTCCAGGGTCACTGACCACCCTGTTTCCAGGATAACTGAAAGCCCTGTTTCCAGGGTAACTGATCTCCCTGTTTCCGGGGTAACTGATCACCCTGTTTCCGGGTAACTGACAGCCCTGTTTCCGGGGTAACTGACTGCCCTGTTTGCAGGGTAACTGATCTCCCTGTTTCCAGTGCAACGGATCACCATGTTTCCGGGGTAACTGACTGCCCTGTTTCCAGGGCAACTGACCGCCCTGTTTCCGGGGGAACTGACTGCCCAGTTTCCAGGGTAACTGACTGCCCAGTTTCCAGGGTAACTAACTGCCCTGTTTCCGGGGTAACAGACTGCCCAGTTTCCAGGGTAACTGACTGCCCTGTTTCCAGGGTAACTGACAGCCCACCTTCCAGTGTAACTGATCACCCTGTTTCCAGGATAATTGACTGCCCTGTTTCCAGGGTAACTGACCGCCCTGTTTCCAGGGTAACTGACTGCCCAGTTTCCAGGGTAAATTATCACCCTGTTTCCGGGATAACTAACTGCCCTGTTTCCGGGATAACTGTCTGCCCTGTTTCCGGGGTAACTGATCACCCTGCTCCGGGGTAACTGACTGCCCAGTTTCCGGGGTAACTGACTTCCCTGTTTCCAGGGTAACTGACTGCCCTGTTTCCGGGATAACTGACTGCCCTGTTTCCAGGGTAACTGATAACCCTGTTTCCGGGGTAACTGACTGCCCTGTTTCCAGGGTAACTGAGTGCCCTGTTTCCAGGCTAACTGACGGCCCTGTTTCCAGGATAACTGATCACCCAGTTTCCAGGATAACTGACTCCCCTGTTTCCAGTGTAACTGACTGACCTGTTTCCGGGGTAACTGACCGCCCTGTTTCCAGGATAACTGACCTATCTATTTCCGGGGTAACTGACCGCCCTGTTTCCAGGATAACTGACTGCCCTGTTTCCAGGTTAACTGACTGCCCTTTTTCCAGGGTAACTGACTGCCCTGTTTCCGGGGTAACTGACCGCCCTGTTTCCAGGATAACAGATCACCCTGTTTCCGGGGTAACTGACCATCCTGTTTCCAGGGTCACTGACCACCCTGATTCCAGGATAACTGAAAGCCCTGTTTCCTGGGTCACTGACTGCCCTGTTTCCTGGGTAACTGACTGCCCTGCTTCCGGCGTAACTGACTGGCCTGTTTCCAGGGTAACTGACTGCCCAGTTTCCAGGGTAACTGATCACCCTTTTTCCGGGATAACTGACTGCCCTGTTTCCGGGATAACTGACTGCCCTGTTTCCAGGGTAACTGATCACCCTGTTTCCGGGATAACTGTCTGCCCTGTTTCCGGGATAACTGACTGCCCAGTTTCCAGGGTAACAGACTGCCCTGTTTCCGGGGTAACTGACTGCCCTGTTTCCAGGGTAACTGACTGCCCAGTTTCCAGGGTAACTGATCACCCTGTTTCCGGGAGAACTGACTGCCCTGTTTCCGGGAGAAATGACTGCACTGTTTCCAGGGTAACTGACTGCCCTGATTCCGGGGTAACTGAAAGCCCTGTTTCCAGGGTAACTGATCACCCTGTTTCCGGGATAACTGACTGCCCTGTTTCCGGGATAACTGACTGCCCTGTTTCCAGGGTAACTGACTTACCCTGTTTCCGGGGTAACTGACTGCCCTGTTTCCAGGCTAACTGACTGCCCTGTTTCCAGGATAACTGATCACCCTGTTTCCGGGGTAACTGACTGCCCTGTTTCCGTGGTAACTGACCGCCCTGTTTCCAGGGTCACTGACCACCCTGTTTCCAGGATAACTGAAAGCCCTGTTTCCAGGGTAACTGATCTCCCTGTTTCCGGGGTAACTGATCACCCTGTTTCCGGGTAACTGACAGCCCTGTTTCCGGGGTAACTGACTGCCCTGTTTGCAGGGTAACTGATCTCCCTGTTTCCAGTGCAACGGATCACCATGTTTCCGGGGTAACTGACTGCCCTGTTTCCAGGGCAACTGACCGCCCTGTTTCCGGGGGAACTGACTGCCCAGTTTCCAGGGTAACTGACTGCCCAGTTTCCAGGGTAACTAACTGCCCTGTTTCCGGGGTAACAGACTGCCCAGTTTCCAGGGTAACTGACTGCCCTGTTTCCAGGGTAACTGACAGCCCACCTTCCAGTGTAACTGATCACCCTGTTTCCAGGATAATTGACTGCCCTGTTTCCAGGGTAACTGACCGCCCTGTTTCCAGGGTAACTGACTGCCCAGTTTCCAGGGTAAATTATCACCCTGTTTCCGGGATAACTAACTGCCCTGTTTCCGGGATAACTGTCTGCCCTGTTTCCGGGGTAACTGATCACCCTGCTCCGGGGTAACTGACTGCCCAGTTTCCGGGGTAACTGACTTCCCTGTTTCCAGGGTAACTGACTGCCCTGTTTCCGGGATAACTGACTGCCCTGTTTCCAGGGTAACTGATAACCCTGTTTCCGGGGTAACTGACTGCCCTGTTTCCAGGCTAACTGACTGCCCTGTTTCCAGGATAACTGATCACCCTGTTTCCGGCTAACTGACTGCCCTGTTTCCGGGTAACTGACCGCACTGTTTCCAGAATAACTGATCACCCTGTTTCCGGGGTAACTGACCACCCTGTTTCCAGGGTCACTGACCACCCTGTTTCCAGGATAACTGACTCCCCTGTTTCCAGGGTAACTGACTGCCCTGTTTCCAGGGTAACTGACTGCCCTGTTTCCGGGGTAACTGACTGCCCTGTTTCCAGGATAACTGATCACTCTGTTTCCGGGGTAACTGATCACTCTGTTTCCGGGGTAACTGACCACCCTGTTTCCGGGGTAACTGACTAATCTGTTTCCAGGGTTACTGACAGCCCTGTTTCTGGGGTAACTGACTGCCCTGTTTCCGGGGTAACTGACCGCCCTGTTTCCAGGATAACTGATCACCCTCTTTCCAGTGTAACTGACCATCCTGTTTCCAGGGTAACTGACTGCCCAGTTTCCAGGGTAACTGACTGCCCTGTTTCCGGGGTAACAGATCTCCCTGTTTCCAGGATAACTGACCGCCCTATTTCCGGGGTAACTGACTGCACTGTTTCCAGGATAACTGACTGCCCTGTTTCCGGGATAACTGACTGCCCTGTTTACTGGATAACTGAGCGCCCTGTTTCCAGGTTAACTGACTGCCCTGTTTCCGGGGTAACTGACTGCCCAGTTTCCAGAGTAACTGAATACCCTGTTTCCAGGGTAACTGACAGCCCTGTTTCCGGGATAACTGACTGCCCTGTTTCCAGGGTAACTGACTGCCCTGTTTCCGGGGTAACTGACTGCCCTGTTTCCAGGCTAACTGACTGCCCTGTTTCCAGGATAACTGATCACCCTGTTTCCGTATAACTGACTGCCCTGTTTCCAGGGTAACTGACTGCCCTGTTTCCGGGGTAACTGACCGCCCTGTTTCCAGGATAACTGACTGCCCTGTTTCCAGGTTAACTGACAGCCCTGTTTCCAGGGTAACTGACTGCCCTGTTTCCAGGGGAACTGACTGCCCTGTTTCCGGGGTAATTGATCACCCTGTTTCCAGGGTAACTGACTAACCAGTTTCCAGGGTGACTGACTGCCCTGTTTCCAGGGTAACTGACTGCCCTGTTTCCAGGATAACTGAAAGCCCTATTTCCAGGGTAACTGATCTCCCTGTTTCCGGGGTAACTGATCTCCCTGTTTCCACGGCAACTGACCGCCCTGTTTCCGGGGGAACTGACTGCCCAGTTTCCAGGGTAACTAACTGCCCTGTTTCCGGGGTAACTGACTGCCCAGTTTCCAGGGTAACTGACTGCTCTGTTTCCAGGGTAACTGACAGCCCACCTTCCAGTGTAACTGATCACCCTGTTTCCAGGATAATTGACTGCCCTGTTTCCAGGGTAACTGACCGCCCTGTTTCCAGGGTAACTGACTGCCCAGTTTCCAGGGTAAATTATCACCCTGTTTCCGGGATAACTAACTGCCCTGTTTCCGGGATAACTGACTGCCCTGTTTCCGGGGTAACTGATCACCCTGTTTCCGGGGTAACTGACTGCCCAGTTTCCGGGGTAACTGACTTCCCTGTTTCCAGGGTAACTGACTGCCCTGTTTCCGGGATAACTGACTGCCCTGTTTCCAGGGTAACTGATAACCCTCTTTCCGGGATAACTGACTGCCCTGTTTCCAGGGTAACTGACTGCCCAGTTTCCAGAGTAACTGAATAACCTGTTTCCAGGGTAACAGATCACCCTGTTTGCGGGATAACTGACTGCCCTGTTTCCAAGATAACTGACTGCCCTGTTTCCGGGGTAACTAACTGCCCTGTTTCCAGGGAAACTGACTGCCCTGTTTCCGGGGTAACTAACTGCCCTGTTTCCAGGGAAACTGACTGCCCTGTTTCCGACGTAACTGACTGCCCTGTTTCCGGGGTAACTGACCGCCCTGTTTCCAGAATAACTGATCACCCTGTTTCCGGGGTAACTGACCACCCTGTTTCCAGGGTCACTGACCACCCTGTTTCCAGGATAACTGACTCCCCTGTTTCCAGGGTAACTGACTGCCCTGTTTCCGGGGTAACTGAACTCCCTGTTTCCGGGGTTACTGACCGCCCTGTTTCCAGGATAACTGACCTACCTATTTCCAGGTTAACTGACTGCCCTGCTTCCAGGTTAACTGACAGCCCTGTTTCCAGGGTAACTGACTGCCCTGTTTCCAGGGGAACTGACTGCCCTGTTTCCGGGGTAAATGATCACCCTGTTTCCGGGGTAACTGACTAACCAGTTTCCAGGGTGACTGACTGCCCTGTTTCCAGGGTAACTGACTGCCCAGTTTCCGGGGTAACTGACTGCCCTGTCTCCTGGGTAATTGACTGCCCAGTTTCCAGGTTAACCGACTGCCCAGTTTCCAGGGTAACTGATCACCCTTTTTCCGGGATAACTGATCAGCCTGTTTCCGGGATAACTGACTCCCCTGTTTCCAGGGTAACTGACTGCCCTGCTTCCGGGGTAACTGACTGCCCTGTTTCCAGGGTAACTGACTGCCCAGTTTCCAGGGTAACTGATCACCCTTTTTCCGTGATAACTGACTGCCCTGTTTCCGGGATTACTGACTGCCCTGTTTCCGGGGTAACTGATCACCCTGTTTCCGGGGTAACTGTCTAACCAGTTTCCAGGGTGACTGACTGCCCTGTTTCCAGGGTAACTGACTGCCCAGTTTCCGGGGTAACTGACTGCCCTGTTTCCAGGGTAACTGACTGCCCTGCTTCCGGGGTAACTGACTGCCCTGTTTCCAGGGAAACTGACTGCCCAGTTTCCAGGGTAACTGATCACCCTTTTTCCGGGATAACTGACTGCCCTGTTTCCGGGATAACTGACTGCCCTGTTTCCAGGGTAACTGATCACCCTGTTTCCGGGATAACTGTCTGCCCTGTTTCCGGGATAACTGACTGCCCAGTTTCCACGGTAACTGACTGCCCTGTTTCCGGGGTAACTGACTGCCCTGTTTCCAGGGTAGCTGACTGCCCAGTTTCCAGGGTTACTGATCACCCTGTTTCCGGGAGAACTGACTGCCCTGTTTCTGGGAGAAATGACTGCCCTGTTTCCAGGGTAACTGACTGCCCTGCTTCCGGGGTAACTGACCGCCCTGTTTCCAGGGTCACTGACCACCCTGTTTCCAGGATAACTGAAAGCCCTATTTCCAGGGTAACTGATCTCCCTGTTTCCGGGGTAAATGATCACCCTGTTTCCGGGTAACTGACTGCCCTGTTTCCGGGGTAACTGACTGCCCTGTTTCCAGGGTAACTGATCTCCCTGTTTCCAGTGCAACGGATCACCATGTTTCCGGGGTAACTGACTGCCCTGTTTCCAGGGCAACTGACCGCCCTGTTTCCGGGGGAACTGACTGCCCAGTTTCCAGGGTAACTGACTGCCCAGTTTCCAGGGTAACTAACTGCCCTGTTTCCGGGGTAACTGACTGCCCAGTTTCCAGGGTAACTGACTGCTCTGTTTCCAGGGAATCTGACAGCCCACCTTCCAGTGTAACTGATCACCCTGTTTCCAGGATAATTGACTGCCCTGTTTCCAGGGTAACTGACCGCCCTGTTTCCAGGGTAACTGACTGCCCAGTTTCCAGGGTAAATTATCACCCTGTTTCCGGGATAACTAACTGCCCTGTTTCCGGGATAACTGACTGCCCTGTTTCCGGGGTAACTGATCACCCTGTTTCCGGGGTAACTGACTGCCCAGTTTCCGGGGTAACTGACTGCCCTGTTTCCAGGGTAACTGACTGCCCTGTTTCCGGGATAACTGACTGCCCTGTTTCCAGGGTAACTGATAACCCTGTTTCCGGGATAACTGACTGCCCTGTTTCCAGGGTAACTGACTGTCCAGTTTCCAGAGTAACTGAAGAACCTGTTTCCAGGGTAACAGATCACCCTGTTTCCGGGATAACTGACTGCCCTGTTTCCAAGATAACTGACTGCCCTGTTTCCAGGGGAACTGACTGCCCTGCTTCCGGGGTAACTGACTGCCCTGTTTCCAGGCTAACTGACTGCCCTGTTTCCAGGATAACTGATCACCCTGTTTCCGGGGTAACTGACTGCCCTGTTTCCGGGGTAACTGACCGCCCTGTTTCCAGGATAACTGATCACCCTGTTTCCGGGGTAACTGACCACCCTGTTTCCAGGGTCACTGACCACCCTGTTTCCAGGATAACTGACTCCCCTGTTTCCAGGGTAACTGACTGCCCTGTTTCTGGGATAACTGATCTCCCTGTTTCCGGGGTTACTGACCGCCCTGTTTCCAGGATAACTGACCTACCTATTTACAGGTTAACTGACTGCCCTGTTTCCAGGGTAACTGACTGCCCTGTTCCCAGGGGAACTGACTGCCCTGTTTCCGGGGTAACAGATCACCCTGTTTCCGGGGTAACTGACTAACCAGTTTCCAGGGTGACTGACTGCCCTGTTTCCAGGGTAACTGACTGCCCAGTTTCCGGGGTAACTGACTGCCCTGTTTCCAGGGTAACTGATCACCCTGTTTCCGGGATAACTGACTGCCCTGTTTCCGGGATAACTGACTGCCCTGTTTCCAGGGTAACTGACTTACCCTGTTTCCGGGGTAACTGACTGCCCTGTTTCCAGGCTAACTGACTGCCCTGTTTCCAGGATAACTGATCACCCTGTTTCCGGGGTAACTGACTGCCCTGTTTCCGGGGTAACTGACCGCCCTGTTTCCAGGGTCACTGACCACCCTGTTTCCAGGATAACTGAAAGCCCTGTTTCCAGGGTAACTGATCTCCCTGTTTCCGGGGTAAATGATCTCCCTGTTTCCGGGTAAGTGACTGCCCTGTTTCCGGTGTAACTGACTGCCCTGTTTCCGGGGTAACTGACTGCCCTGTTTCCAGGGTAACTGATCTCCCTGTTTCCAGGATAATTGACTGCCCTGTTTCCAGGGTAACTGACCGCCCTGTTTCCAGGGTAACTGACTGTCCAGTTTCCAGGAAAATTTATCACCCTGTTTCCGGGATAACTAACTGCCCTGTTTCCGGGATAACTGACTGCCCTGTTTCCGGGGTAACTGATCACCCTGTTTCCGGGGTAACTGACTGCCCAGTTTCCAGGGTAACTGACTGCCCAGTTTCCAGGGTAACTAACTGCCCTGTTTCCGGGGTAACTGAACTCCCTGTTTCCGGGGTTACTGACCGCCCTGTTTCCAGGATAACTGACCTACCTATTTCCAGGTTAACTGACTGCCCTGCTTCCAGGTTAACTGACAGCCCTGTTTCCAGGGTAACTGACTGCCCTGTTTCCAGGGGAACTGACTGCCCTGTTTCCGGGGTAAATGATCACCCTGTTTCCGGGGTAACTGACTAACCAGTTTCCAGGGTGACTGACTGCCCTGTTTCCAGGGTAACTGACTGCCCAGTTTCCGGGGTAACTGACTGCCCTGTCTCCTGGGTAATTGACTGCCCAGTTTCCAGGTTAACCGACTGCCCAGTTTCCAGGGTAACTGATCACCCTTTTTCCGGGATAACTGATCAGCCTGTTTCCGGGATAACTGACTCCCCTGTTTCCAGGGTAACTGACTGCCCTGCTTCCGGGGTAACTGACTGCCCTGTTTCCAGGGTAACTGACTGCCCAGTTTCCAGGGTAACTGATCACCCTTTTTCCGTGATAACTGACTGCCCTGTTTCCGGGATTACTGACTGCCCTGTTTCCGGGGTAACTGATCACCCTGTTTCCGGGGTAACTGTCTAACCAGTTTCCAGGGTGACTGACTGCCCTGTTTCCAGGGTAACTGACTGCCCAGTTTCCGGGTTAACTGACTGCCCTGTTTCCAGGGTAACTGACTGCCCTGCTTCCGGGGTAACTGACTGCCCTGTTTCCAGGGAAACTGACTGCCCAGTTTCCAGGGTAACTGATCACCCTTTTTCCGGGATAACTGACTGCCCTGTTTCCGGGATAACTGACTGCCCTGTTTCCAGGGTAACTGATCACCCTGTTTCCGGGATAACTGTCTGCCCTGTTTCCGGGATAACTGACTGCCCAGTTTCCACGGTAACTGACTGCCCTGTTTCCGGGGTAACTGACTGCCCTGTTTCCAGGGTAGCTGACTGCCCAGTTTCCAGGGTTACTGATCACCCTGTTTCCGGGAGAACTGACTGCCCTGTTTCTGGGAGAAATGACTGCCCTGTTTCCAGGGTAACTGACTGCCCTGCTTCCGGGGTAACTGACCGCCCTGTTTCCAGGGTCACTGACCACCCTGTTTCCAGGATAACTGAAAGCCCTATTTCCAGGGTAACTGATCTCCCTGTTTCCGGGGTAAATGATCACCCTGTTTCCGGGTAACTGACTGCCCTGTTTCCGGGGTAACTGACTGCCCTGTTTCCAGGGTAACTGATCTCCCTGTTTCCAGTGCAACGGATCACCATGTTTCCGGGGTAACTGACTGCCCTGTTTCCAGGGCAACTGACCGCCCTGTTTCCGGGGGAACTGACTGCCCAGTTTCCAGGGTAACTGACTGCCCAGTTTCCAGGGTAACTAACTGCCCTGTTTCCGGGGTAACTGACTGCCCAGTTTCCAGGGTAACTGACTGCTCTGTTTCCAGGGAATCTGACAGCCCACCTTCCAGTGTAACTGATCACCCTGTTTCCAGGATAATTGACTGCCCTGTTTCCAGGGTAACTGACCGCCCTGTTTCCAGGGTAACTGACTGCCCAGTTTCCAGGGTAAATTATCACCCTGTTTCCGGGATAACTAACTGCCCTGTTTCCGGGATAACTGACTGCCCTGTTTCCGGGGTAACTGATCACCCTGTTTCCGGGGTAACTGACTGCCCAGTTTCCGGGGTAACTGACTGCCCTGTTTCCAGGGTAACTGACTGCCCTGTTTCCGGGATAACTGACTGCCCTGTTTCCAGGGTAACTGATAACCCTGTTTCCGGGATAACTGACTGCCCTGTTTCCAGGGTAACTGACTGTCCAGTTTCCAGAGTAACTGAAGAACCTGTTTCCAGGGTAACAGATCACCCTGTTTCCGGGATAACTGACTGCCCTGTTTCCAAGATAACTGACTGCCCTGTTTCCAGGGGAACTGACTGCCCTGCTTCCGGGGTAACTGACTGCCCTGTTTCCAGGCTAACTGACTGCCCTGTTTCCAGGATAACTGATCACCCTGTTTCCGGGGTAACTGACTGCCCTGTTTCCGGGGTAACTGACCGCCCTGTTTCCAGGATAACTGATCACCCTGTTTCCGGGGTAACTGACCACCCTGTTTCCAGGGTCACTGACCACCCTGTTTCCAGGATAACTGACTCCCCTGTTTCCAGGGTAACTGACTGCCCTGTTTCTGGGATAACTGATCTCCCTGTTTCCGGGGTTACTGACCGCCCTGTTTCCAGGATAACTGACCTACCTATTTACAGGTTAACTGACTGCCCTGTTTCCAGGGTAACTGACTGCCCTGTTCCCAGGGGAACTGACTGCCCTGTTTCCGGGGTAACAGATCACCCTGTTTCCGGGGTAACTGACTAACCAGTTTCCAGGGTGACTGACTGCCCTGTTTCCAGGGTAACAGACTGCCCAGTTTCCGGGGTAACTGACTGCCCTGTTTCCAGGGTAACTGATCACCCTGTTTCCGGGATAACTGACTGCCCTGTTTCCGGGATAACTGACTGCCCTGTTTCCAGGGTAACTGACTTACCCTGTTTCCGGGGTAACTGACTGCCCTGTTTCCAGGCTAACTGACTGCCCTGTTTCCAGGATAACTGATCACCCTGTTTCCGGGGTAACTGACTGCCCTGTTTCCGGGGTAACTGACCGCCCTGTTTCCAGGGTCACTGACCACCCTGTTTCCAGGATAACTGAAAGCCCTGTTTCCAGGGTAACTGATCTCCCTGTTTCCGGGGTAAATGATCTCCCTGTTTCCGGGTAAGTGACTGCCCTGTTTCCGGTGTAACTGACTGCCCTGTTTCCGGGGTAACTGACTGCCCTGTTTCCAGGGTAACTGATCTCCCTGTTTCCAGGATAATTGACTGCCCTGTTTCCAGGGTAACTGACCGCCCTGTTTCCAGGGTAACTGACTGTCCAGTTTCCAGGGTAATTTATCACCCTGTTTCCGGGATAACTAACTGCCCTGTTTCCGGGATAACTGACTGCCCTGTTTCCGGGGTAACTGATCACCCTGTTTCCGGGGTAACTGACTGCCCAGTTTCCAGGGTAACTGACTGCCCAGTTTCCAGGGTAACTAACTGCCCTGTTTCCGGGGTAACTGACTGCCCAGTTTCCAGGGTAACTGACTGCTCTGTTTCCAGGGAATCTGACAGCCCACCTTCCAGTGTAACTGATCACCCTGTTTCCAGGATAATTGACTGCCCTGTTTCCAGGGTAACTGACCGCCCTGTTTCCAGGGTAACTGACTGCCCAGTTTCCAGGGTAAATTATCACCCTGTTTCCGGGATAACTAACAGCCCTGTTTCCGGGATAACTGACTGCCCTGTTTCCGGGGTAACTGATCACCCTGTTTCCGGGGTAACTGACTGCCCAGTTTCCGGGGTAACTGACTGCCCTGTTTCCAGGGTAACTGACTGCCCTGTTTCCGGGATAACTGACTGCCCTGTTTCCAGGGTAACTGATAACCCTGTTTCCGGGATAACTGACTGCCCTGTTTCCAGGGTAACTGACTGTCCAGTTTCCAGAGTAACTGAAGAACCTGTTTCCAGGGTAACAGATCACCCTGTTTCCGGGATAACTGACTGCCCTGTTTCCAAGATAACTGACTGCCCTGTTTCCAGGGGAACTGACTGCCCTGCTTCCGGGGTAACTGACTGCCCTGTTTCCAGGCTAACTGACTGCCCTGTTTCCAGGATAACTGATCACCCTGTTTCCGGGGTAACTGACTGCCCTGTTTCCGGGGTAACTGACCGCCCTGTTTCCAGGATAACTGATCACCCTGTTTCCGGGGTAACTGACCACCCTGTTTCCAGGGTCACTGACCACCCTGTTTCCAGGATAACTGACTCCCCTGTTTCCAGGGTAACTGACTGCCCTGTTTCTGGGATAACTGATCTCCCTGTTTCCGGGGTTACTGACCGCCCTGTTTCCAGGATAACTGACCTACCTATTTACAGGTTAACTGACTGCCCTGTTTCCAGGGTAACTGACTGCCCTGTTCCCAGGGGAACTGACTGCCCTGTTTCCGGGGTAACAGATCACCCTGTTTCCGGGGTAACTGACTAACCAGTTTCCAGGGTGACTGACTGCCCTGTTTCCAGGGTAACTGACTGCCCAGTTTCCGGGGTAACTGACTGCCCTGTTTCCAGGGTAACTGATCACCCTGTTTCCGGGATAACTGACTGCCCTGTTTCCGGGATAACTGACTGCCCTGTTTCCAGGGTAACTGACTTACCCTGTTTCCGGGGTAACTGACTGCCCTGTTTCCAGGCTAACTGACTGCCCTGTTTCCAGGATAACTGATCACCCTGTTTCCGGGGTAACTGACTGCCCTGTTTCCGGGGTAACTGACCGCCCTGTTTCCAGGGTCACTGACCACCCTGTTTCCAGGATAACTGAAAGCCCTGTTTCCAGGGTAACTGATCTCCCTGTTTCCGGGGTAAATGATCTCCCTGTTTCCGGGTAAGTGACTGCCCTGTTTCCGGTGTAACTGACTGCCCTGTTTCCGGGGTAACTGACTGCACTGTTTCCAGGGTAACTGATCTCCCTGTTTCCAGGATAATTGACTGCCCTGTTTCCAGGGTAACTGATCGCCCTGTTTCCAGGGTAACTGACTGTCCAGTTTCCAGGGTAATTTATCACCCTGTTTCCGGGATAACTAACTGCCCTGTTTCCGGGATAACTGACTGCCCTGTTTCCGGGGTAACTGATCACCCTGTTTCCGGGGTAACTGACTGCCCAGTTTCCGGGGTAACTGACTTCCCTGTTTCCAGGGTAACTGACTGCCCTGTTTCCGGGATAACTGACTGCCCTGTTTCCAGGATAACTGATCACCCTGTTTCCAGGGTAACTGACTGCCCTGTTTCCGGGGTAACTGACCACCCTGTTTCCAGGATAACTGATCAACCTGTTTCCGGGGTAACTGACCACCCTGTTTCCAGGGTCACTGACCACCCTGTTTCCAGGATAAGTGACTCCCGTTTCTCCAGGGTAACTGACTGCCCTGTTTCCGGGGTAACTGATCTCCCTGTTTCCGGGGTTACTGACCGCCCTGTTTCCAGGATAACTGACCTACCTATTTCCAGGTTAACTGACTGCCCTGTTTCCAGGGTAACTGACTGCCCTGTTTCCAGGGGAACTGACTGCCCTGTTTCCGGGGTAACAGATCACCCTGTTTCCGGGGTAACTGACTAACCAGTTTCCAGGGTGACTGACTGCCCTGTTTCCAGGGTAACTGACTGCCCAGTTTCCGGGGTAACTGACTGTCCTGTTTCCTGGGTAACTGACTGCCCTGCTTCCGGGGTAACTGACTTCCCTGTTTCCAGGGTAACTGACTGCCCTGTTTCCGGGATAACTGACTGCCCTGTTTCCAGGGTAACTGATAACCCTGTTTCCGGGGTAACTGACTGCCCTGTTTCCAGGCTAACTGACTGCCCTGTTTCCAGGATAACTGATCACCCTGTTTCCGGGGTAACTGACTGCCCTGTTTCCGGGGTAACTGACCGCCCTGTTTCCAGGATAACTGATCACCCTGTTTCCGGGGTAACTGACCTCCCTGTTTCCAGGGTCACTGACCACCCTGTTTCCAGGATAACTGACTCCCCTGTTTCCAGGGTAACTGACTGCCCTGTTTCCGGGGTAACTGACTGCCCTGTTTCCGGGGTAACTGACCGCCCTGTTTCCAGGATAACTGATCACCCTGTTTCCGGGGTAACTGACCACCCTGTTTCCAGGGTCACTGACCACCCTGTTTCCAGGATAACTGACTCCCCTGTTTCCAGGGTAACTGACTGCCCTGTTTCCAGGGTAACTGACTGCCCTGTTTCCGGGGTAACTGACTGCCCTGTTTCCAGGATAACTGATCACTCTGTTTCCGGGGTAACTGATCACTCTGTTTCCGGGGTAACTGACCACCCTGTTTCTGGGGTAACTGACTAATCTGTTTCCAGGGTTACTGACAGCCCCGTTTCTGGGGTAACTGACTGCCCTGTTTCCGGGGTAACTGACCGCCCTGTTTCCAGGATAACTGATCACCCTGTTTCCAGTGTAACTGACCATCCTGTTTCCAGGGTAACTGACTGCCCAGTTTCCAGGGTAACTGACTGCCCTGTTTCCGGGGCAACAGATCTCCCTGTTTCCGGGGTAACTGACCGCCCTGTTTCCAGGATAACTGACCGCCCTATTTCCGGGGTAACTGACTGCCCTGTTTCCTGGGTAATTGACTGCCCAGTTTCCAGGTTAACTGACTGCCCAGTTTCCAGGCTCACTGATCACCCTTTTTCCGGGATAACTGACTGCCCTGTTTCCGGGATAAATGACTGCCCTGTTTCCAGGGTAACTGATCACCCTGTTTCCGGGATAACTGACTCCCCTGTTTCCAGGGTAACTGACTGCCCAGTTTCCGGGGTAACTGACTGCCCTGTTTCCTGAGTAACTGACTGCCCTGCTTCCGGGATAACTGACTGCCCTGTTTCCAGGGTAACTGACTGCCCAGTTTCCAGGGTAACTGATCACCCTTTTTCCGTGATAACTGACTGCCCTGTTTCCGGGATTACTGACTGCCCTGTTTCCGGGTTAACTGATCACCCTGTTTCCGGGGTAACTGTCTAACCAGTTTCCAGAGTGACTGACTGCCCTGTTTCCAGGGTAACTGACTGCCCAGTTTCCGGGTTAACTGACTGCCCTGTTTCCTGGGTAACTGTCTGCCCTGCTTCCGGGTTAACTGACTGCCCTGTTTCCAGGGTAACTGACTGCCCAGTTTCCAGCGTAACTGATCAACCTTTTTCCGGGATAACTGACTGCCCTGTTTCCGGGATAACTGACTGCCCTGTTTCCAGTGTAACTGATCACCCTGTTTCCGGGATAACTGTCTGCCCTGTTTCCGGGATAACTGACTGCCCAGTTTCCAGGGTAACTGACTGCCCTGTTTCCGGGGTAACTGACTGCCCTGTTTCCAGGGTAACTGATCACCCTGTTTCCCGGAGAACTGACTGCCCTGTTTCTGGGAGAAATGACTGCCCTGTTTCCAGGGTAACTGACTGCCCTGTTTCCAGGGTAACTTATCTCCCTGTTTCCGGGGTAACTGATCTCCCGGTTTCCGGGTAACTGACTGCCCTGTTTCCGGTGTAACTGACTGCCCTGTTTCCGTGGTAACTGACTGCCCTGTTTCAAGGGTAACTGATCTCCCTGTTTCCAGGATAATTGACTGCCCTGTTTCCGGGATAACTAACTGCCCTGTTTCCGGGATAACTGACTGCCCTGTTTCCGGGGTAACAGATCACCCTGTTTCCGGGGTAACTGACTAACCAGTTTCCAGGGTGACTGACTGCCCTGTTTCCAGGGTAACTGACTGCCCAGTTTCCGGGGTAACTGACTGCCCTGTTTCCAGGGTAACTGATCACCCTGTTTCCGGGATAACTGACTGCCCTGTTTCCGGGATAACTGACTGCCCTGTTTCCAGGGTAACTGACTTACCCTGTTTCCGGGGTAACTGACTGCCCTGTTTCCAGGCTAACTGACTGCCCTGTTTCCAGGATAACTGATCACCCTGTTTCCGGGGTAACTGACTGCCCTGTTTCCGGGGTAACTGACCGCCCTGTTTCCAGGGTCACTGACCACCCTGTTTCCAGGATAACTGAAAGCCCTGTTTCCAGGGTAACTGATCTCCCTGTTTCCGGGGTAAATGATCTCCCTGTTTCCGGGGAAGTGACTGCCCTGTTTCCGGTGTAACTGACTGCCCTGTTTCCGGGGTAACTGACTGCCCTGTTTCCAGGGTAACTGATCTCCCTGTTTCCAGGATAATTGACTGCCCTGTTTCCAGGGTAACTGACCGCCCTGTTTCCAGGGTAACTGACTGTCCAGTTTCCAGGGTAATTTATCACCCTGTTTCCGGGATAACTAACTGCCCTGTTTCCGGGATAACTGACTGCCCTGTTTCCGGGGTAACTGATCACCCTGTTTCCGGGGTAACTGACTGCCCAGTTTCCGGGGTAACTGACTTCCCTGTTTCCAGGGTAACTGACTGCCCTGTTTCCGGGATAACTGACTGCCCTGTTTCCGGGGTAACTGATCACCCTGTTTCCAGGGTAACTGACTGCCCTGTTTCCGGGGTAACTGACCACCCTGTTTCCAGGATAACTGATCACCCTGTTTCCGGGGTAACTGACCACCCTGTTTCCAGGGTCACTGACCACCCTGTTTCCAGGATAAGTGACTCCCGTTTTTCCAGGGTAACTGACTGCCCTGTTTCCGGGGTAACTGATCTCCCTGTTTCCGGGGTTACTGACCGCCCTGTTTCCAGGATAACTGACCTACCTATTTCCAGGTTAACTGACTGCCCTGTTTCCAGGGTAACTGACTGCCCTGTTTCCAGGGGAACTGACTGCCCTGTTTCCGGGGTAACAGATCACCCTGTTTCCGGGGTAACTGACTAACCAGTTTCCAGGGTGACTGACTGCCCTGTTTCCAGGGTAATTGACTGCCCAGTTTCCGGGGTAACTGACTGTCCTGTTTCCTGGGTAACTGACTGCCCTGCTTCCGGGGTAACTGACTTCCCTGTTTCCAGGGTAACTGACTGCCCTGTTTCCGGGATAACTGACTGCCCTGTTTCCAGGGTAACTGATAACCCTGTTTCCGGGGTAACTGACTGCCCTGTTTCCAGGCTAACTGACTGCCCTGTTTCCAGGATAACTGATCACCCTGTTTCCGGGGTAACTGACTGCCCTGTTTCCGGGGTAACTGACCGCCCTGTTTCCAGGATAACTGATCACCCTGTTTCCGGGGTAACTGACCTCCCTGTTTCCAGGGTCACTGACCACCCTGTTTCCAGGATAACTGACTCCCCTGTTTCCAGGGTAACTGACTGCCCTGTTTCCGGGGTAACTGACTGCCCTGTTTCCGGGGTAACTGACCGCCCTGTTTCCAGGATAACTGATCACCCTGTTTCCGGGGTAACTGACCACCCTGTTTCCAGGGTCACTGACCACCCTGTTTCCAGGATTACTGACACCCCTGTTTCCAGGGTAACTGACTGCCCTGTTTCCAGGGTAACTGACTGCCCTGTTTCCGGGGTAACTGACTGCCCTGTTTCCAGGATAACTGATCACTCTGTTTCCGGGGTAACTGATCACTCTGTTTCCGGGGTAACTGACCACCCTGTTTCCGGGGTAACTGACTAATCTGTTTCCAGGGTTACTGACAGCCCTGTTTCTGGGGTAACTGACTGCCCTGTTTCCGGTGTAACTGACCGCCCTGTTTCCAGGATAACTGATCACCCTGTTTCCAGTGTAACTGACCATCCTGTTTCCAGGGTAACTGACTGCCCAGTTTCCAGGGTAACTGACTGCCCTGTTTCCGGGGCAACAGATCTCCCTGTTTCCGGGGTAACTGACCGCCCTGTTTCCAGGATAACTGACCGCCCTATTTCCGGGGTAACTGACTGCCCTGTTTCCTGGGTAATTGACTGCCCAGTTTCCAGGTTAACTGACTGCCCAGTTTCCAGGCTAACTGATCACCCTTTTTCCGGGATAACTGACTGCCCTGTTTCCGGGATAAATGACTGCCCTGTTTCCAGGGTAACTGATCACCCTGTTTCCGGGATAACTGACTCCCCTGTTTCCAGGGTAACTGACTGCCCAGTTTCCGGGGTAACTGACTGCCCTGTTTCCTGAGTAACTGACTGCCCTGCTTCCGGGATAACTGACTGCCCTGTTTCCAGGGTAACTGACTGCCCAGTTTCCAGGGTAACTGATCACCCTTTTTCCGTGATAACTGACTGCCCTGTTTCCGGGATTACTGACTGCCCTGTTTCCGGGGTAACTGATCACCCTGTTTCCGGGGTAACTGTCTAACCAGTTTCCAGGGTGACTGACTGCCCTGTTTCCAGGGTAACTGACTGCCCAGTTTCCGGGTTAACTGACTGCCCTGTTTCCTGGGTAACTGTCTGCCCTGCTTCCGGGGTAACTGACTGCCCTGTTTCCAGGGTAACTGACTGCCCAGTTTCCAGGGTAACTGATCACCCTTTTTCCGGGATAACTGACTGCCCTGTTTCCGGGATAACTGACTGCCCTGTTTCCAGTGTAACTGATCACCCTGTTTCCGGGATAACTGTCTGCCCTGTTTCCGGGATAACTGACTGCCCAGTTTCCAGGGTAACTGACTGCCCTGTTTCCGGGGTAACTGACTGCCCTGTTTCCAGGGTAACTGATCACCCTGTTTCCGGGAGAACTGACTGCCCTGTTTCTGGGAGAAATGACTGCCCTGTTTCCAGGGTAACTGACTGCCCTGTTTCCAGGGTAACTGATCTCCCTGTTTCCGGGGGAACTGATCTCCCGGTTTCCGGGTAACTGACTGCCCTGTTTCCGGTGTAACTGACTGCCCTGTTTCCGGGGTAACTGACTGCCCTGTTTCAAGGGTAACTGATCTCCCTGTTTCCAGGATAATTGACTGCCCTGTTTCCAGGGTAACTGACCGCCCTGTTTCCAGGGTAACTGACTGTCCAGTTTCCTGGGTAAATTATCACCCTGTTTCCGGGATAACTAACTGCCCTGTTTCCGGGATAACTGACTGCCCTGTTTCCGGGGTAACTGATCACCCTGTTTCCGGGGTAACTGACTGCCCAGTTTCCGGGGTAACTGACTTCCCTGTTTCCAGGGTAACTGACTGCCCTGTTTCCGGGATAACTGACTGCCCTGTTTCCAGGATAAATGATCACCCTGTTTCCAGGGTAACTGACTGCCCTGTTTCCGGGGTAACTGACCACCCTGTTTCCAGGATAACTGATCACCCTGTTTCCGGGGTAACTGACCACCCTGTTTCCAGGGTCACTGAACACCCTGTTTCCAGGATAAGTGACTCCCGTGTTTCCAGGGTAACTGACTGCCCTGTTTCCGGGGTAACTGATCTCCCTGTTTCCGGGGTTACTGACCGCCCTGTTTCCAGGATAACTGACCTACCTATTTCCAGGTTAACTGACTGCCCTGTTTCCAGGGTAACTGACTGCCCTGTTTCCAGGGGAACTGACTGCCCTGTTTCCGGGGTAACAGATCACCCTGTTTCCGGGGTAACTGACTAACCAGTTTCCAGGGTGACTGACTGCCCTGTTTCCAGGGTAACTGACTGCCCAGTTTCCGGGGTAACTGACTGTCCTGTTTCCAGGGTAACTGACTGCCCTGCTTCCGGGGTAACTGACTGCCCTGTTTCCAGGGTAACTGACTGCCCTGTTTCCGGGATAACTGACTGCCCTGTTTCCAGGGTAACTGATAACCCTGTTTCCGGGGTAACTGACTGCCCTGTTTCCAGGCTAACTGACTGCCCTGTTTCCAGGATAACTGATCACCCTGTTTCCGGGGTAACTGACTGCCCTGTTTCCGGGGTAACTGACCGCCCTGTTTCCAGGATAACTGATCACCCTGTTTCCGGGGTAACTGACCACCCTGTTTCCAGGGTCACTGACCACCCTGTTTCCAGGATAACTGACTCCCCTGTTTCCAGGATAACTGACTGCCCTGTTTCCAGGGTAACTGACTGCCCTGTTTCCGGGGTAACTGACTGCCCTGTTTCCAGGATAACTGATCACTCTGTTTCCGGGGTAACTGATCACTCTGTTTCCGGGGTAACTGACCACCCTGTTTCCGGGGTAACTGACTAATCTGTTTCCAGGGTTACTGACAGCCCTGTTTCTGGGGTAACTGACTGCCCTGTTTCCGGGGTAACTGACCGCCCTGTTTCCAGGATAACTGATCACCCTGTTTCCAGTGTAACTGACCATCCTGTTTCCAGGGTAACTGACTGCCCAGTTTCCAGGGTAACTGACTGCCCTGTTTCCGGGGCAACAGATCTCCCTGTTTCCGGGGTAACTGACCGCCCTGTTTCCAGGATAACTGAACGCCCTATTTCCGGGGTAACTGACTGCCCTGTTTCCAGGATAACTGACTGCCCTGTTTCCGGGATAACTGACTGCCCTGTTTACTGTATAACTGACCGCCCTGTTTCCAGGTTAACTGACTGCCCTGTTTCCGGGGTAACTGACTGCCCTGTTTCCAGGGTAACTGACTGCCCAGTTTCCAGAGTAACTGAATACCCTGTTTCCAGGGTAACTGACTGCCCTGTTTCCGGGATAACTGACTGCCCTGTTTCCAGGGTAACTGACTGCCCTGTTTCCGGGATAACTGACTGCCCTGTTTCCAGGGTAACTGACTGCCCTGTTTCCGGGGTAACTGACTGCCCTGTTTCCAGGCTAACTGACTGCCCTGTTTCCAGGATAACTGATCACCCTGTTTCCGGGATAACTGACTCCCCTGTTTCCAGGGTAACTGACTGCCCTGTTTCCGGGGTAACTGACTGCCCTGTTTCCAGGATAACTGATCACTCTGTTTCCGGGGTAACTGATCACTCTGTTTCCGGGGTAACTGACCACCCTGTTTCCGGGGTAACTGACTAATCTGTTTCCAGGGTTACTGACAGCCCTGTTTCTGGGGTAACTGACTGCCCTGTTTCCGGGGTAACTGACCGCCCTGTTTCCAGGGTAACTGATCACCCTGTTTCCAGTGTAACTGACCATCCTGTTTCCAGGGTAACTGACTGCCCAGTTTCCAGGGTAACTGACTGCCCTGTTTCCGGGGCAACAGATCTCCCTGTTTCCGGGGTAACTGACCGCCCTGTTTCCAGGATAACTGAACGCCCTATTTCCGGGGTAACTGACTGCCCTGTTTCCAGGATAACTGACTGCCCTGTTTCCGGGATAACTGACTGCCCTGTTTACTGGATAACTGACCGCCCTGTTTCCAGGTTAACTGACTGCCCTGTTTCCGGGGTAACTGACTGCCCTGTTTCCAGGGTAACTGACTGCCCAGTTTCCAGAGTAACTGAATACCCTGTTTCCAGGGTAACTGACTGCCCTGTTTCCGGGATAACTGACTGCCCTGTTTCCAGGGTAACTGACTGCCCTGTTTCCGGGATAACTGACTGCCCTGTTTCCAGGGTAACTGACTGCCCTGTTTCCGGGGTAACTGACTGCCCTGTTTCCAGGCTAACTGACTGCCCTGTTTCCAGGATAACTGATCACCCTGTTTCCGGGATAACTGACTCCCCTGTTTCCAGGGTAACTGACTGCCCTGTTTCCAGGATAACTGACTGCCCTGTTTCCAGGTTAACTGACAGCACTGTTTCCAGGGTAACTGACTGCCCTGTTTCCAGGGGAACTGACTGCCCTGTTTCCGGGGTAAATGATCACCCTATTTCCGGGGTAACTGACTAACCAGTTTCCAGGGTGACTGACTGCCCTGTTTCCAGGGTAACTGACTGCCCTGTTTCCGGGGTAACTGACTGCCCTGTTTCCTGGGTAATTGACTGCCCAGTTTCCAGGTTAACTGACTGCCCAGTTTCCAGGGTGACTGATCACCCTTTTTCCGGGATAACTGACTGCCCTGTTTCCGGGATAACTGACTGCCCTGTTTCCAGGGTAACTGATCACCCTGTTTCCGGGATAACTGACTCCCCTGTTTCCAGGGTAACTGACTGCCCAGTTTCCGGGGTAACTGACTGCCCTGTTTCCTGAGTAACTGACTGCCCTGCTTCCGGGATAACTGACTGCCCTGTTTCCAGGGTAACTGACTGCCCAGTTTCCAGGGTAACGGATCACCCTTTTTCCGTGATAACTGACTGCCCTGTTTCCGGGATTACTGACTGCCCTGTTTCCGGGGTAACTGATCACCCTTTTTCCGGGGTAACTGTCTAACCAGTTTCCAGGGTGACTGACTGCCCTGTTTCCAGGGTAACTGACTGCCCAGTTTCCGGGTTAACTGACTGCCCTGTTTCCTGGGTAACTGTCTGCCCTGCTTCCGGGGTAACTGACTGCCCTGTTTCCAGGGTAACTGACTGCCCAGTTTCCAGGGTAACTGATCACCCTTTTTCCGGGATAACTGACTGCCCTGTTTCCGGGATAACTGACTGCCCTGTTTCCAGTGTAACTGATCACCCTGTTTCCGGGATAACTGTCTGCCCTGTTTCCGGGATAATTGACTGCCCAGTTTCCAGGGTAACTGACTGCCCTGCTTCCGGGGTAACTGACCGCCCTGTTTCCAGGGTCACTGACCACCCTGTTTCCAGGATAACTGAAAGCCCTATTTCCAGGGTAACTGATCTCCCTGTTTCCGGGGTAACTGACTGCCCCGTTTCCAGGGTAACTGATCTCCCTGTTTCCAGTGCAACGGATCACCATGTTTCCGGGGTAACTGACTGCCCTGTTTCCAGGGCAACTGACCGCCCTGTTTCCGGGGGAACTGACTGCCCAGTTTCCAGGGTAACTGACTGCCCAGTTTCCAGGGTAACTAACTGCCCTGTTTCCGGGGTAACTGACTGCCCAGTTTCCAGGGTAACTGACTGCTCTGTTTCCAGGGTAACTGACAGCCCACCTTCCAGTGTAACTGATCACCCTATTTCCAGGATAATTGACTGCCCTGTTTCCGGGATAACTAACTGCCCTGTTTCCGTGGTAACTGATCACCCTATTTCCGGGGTAACTGAATGCCCAGTTTCCGGGGTAACTGACTTCCCAGTTTCCAGGGTAACTGACTGCCCTGTTTCCGGGATAACTGACTGCCCTGTTTCCAGGGTAACTGATAACCCTGTTTCCGGGATAACTGACTGCCCTGTTTCCAGGGTAACTGACTGCCCAGTTTCCAGAGTAACTGAATAACCTGTTTCCAGGGTAACAGATCACCCTGTTTCCGGGATAACTGACTGCCCTGTTTCCAAGATAACTGACTGCCCTGTTTCCAGGGTAAATGTCTGCCCTGTTTCCGGGGTAACTGACTGCCCTATTTCCGGGGTAACTGAATGCCCTGTTTCCAGGATAACTGACTGCCCTGTCTCCTGGGTAATTGACTGCCCAGTTTCCAGGTTAACTGACTGCCCAGTTTCCAGGGTAACTGATCACCCTGTTTCCGGGGTAACTGACTGCCCTGTTTCCGGGGTAACTGACCGCCCTGTTTCCAGGATAACTGATCACCCTGTTTCCGGGGTAACTGACCACCCTGTTTCCAGGATCACTGACCACCCTGTTTCCAGGATAACTGACTCCCCTGTTTCCAGGGTAACTGACTGCCCTGTTTCCGGGGTAACTGATCTCCCTGTTTCCGGGGTTAATGACCGCCCTGTTTCCAGGGTAACTGACTAACCAGTTTCCAGGGTGACTGACTGCCCTGTTTCCAGGGTAACTGACTGCCCTATTTCCGGGGTAACTGAATGCCCTGTTTCCAGGATAACTGACTGCCCTGTCTCCTGGGTAATTGACTGCCCAGTTTCCAGGTTAACTGACTGCCCAGTTTCCAGGGTAACTGATCACCCTTTTTCCGGGATAACTGACTGCCCTGTTTCCGGGATAACTGACTGCCCTGTTTCCAGGGTAACTGATCACCCTGTTTCCGGGATAACTGACTCCCCTGTTTCCAGGGTAACTGACTGCCCAGTTTCCAGGGTAACTGACTGCCCTGTTTCCTGGGTAACTGACTGCCCTGCTTCCGGGGTAACCGACTGCCCTGTTTCCACGGTAACTGACTGCCCAGTTTCCAGGGTAACTGATCACCCTTTTTCCGTGATATCTGACTGCCCTGTTTCCGGGATTACTGACTGCCCTGTTTCCGGGGTAACTGATCACCCTGTTTCCAGGGTAACTGTCTAACCAGTTTCCAGGGTGACTGACTGCCCTGTTTCCAGGGTAACTGACTGCCCAGTTTCCGGGTTAACTGACTGCCCTGTTTCCTGGGTAACTGACTGCCCTGCTTCCGGGGTAACTGACTGCCCTGTTTCCAGGGTAACTGACTGCCCAGTTTCCAGGGTAACTGATCACCCTTTTTCCGGGATAACTGACTGCCCTGTTTCCGGGATAACTGACTGCCCTGTTTCCAGGGTAACTGATCACCCTGTTTCCGGGATAACTGTCTGCCCTGTTTCCGGGATAACTGACTGCCCAGTTTCCAGGGTAACTGACCGCCCTGTTTCCAGGGTCACTGACCACCCTGTTTCCAGGATAAATGAAAGCCCTATTTCCAGGGTAACTGATCTCCCTGTTTCCGGGGTAACTGATCACCCTGTTTCCGGGTAACTGTCTGCCCTGTTTCCGGGGTAACTGACTGCCCTGTTTCCAGGGTAACTGATCTCTCTGTTTCCAGTGCAACGGATCACCATGTTTCCGGGGTAACTGACTGCCCTGTTTCCAGGGCAACTGACCGCCCTGTTTCCGGGGGAACTGACTGCCCAGTTTCCAGGGTAACTGACTGCCCAGTTTCCAGGGTAACTAACTGCCCTGTTTCCGGGGTAACTGACTGCCCATTTTCCAGGGTAACTGACTGCACTGTTTCCAGGGAATCTGACAGCCCACCTTCCAGTGTAACTGATCACCCTGTTTCCAGGATAATTGACTGCCCTGTTTCCAGGGTAACTGACCGCCCTGTTTCCAGGGTAACTGACTGCCCAGTTTCCAGGGTAAATTATCACCCTGTTTCCGGGATAACTAACTGCCCTGTTTCCGGGATAACTGACTGCCCTGTTTCCGGGGTAACTGATCACCCTGTTTCCGGGGTAACTGACTGCCCAGTTTCCGGGGTAACTGACTTCCCTGTTTCCAGGGTAACTGACTGCCCTGTTTCCGGGATAACTGACTGCCCTGTTTCCAGGGTAACTGATAACCCTGTTTCCGGGATAACTGACTGCCCTGTTTCCAGGGTAACTGACTGCCCAGTTTCCAGAGTAACTGAATAACCTGTTTCCAGGGTAACAGATCACCCTGTTTCCGGGATAACTGACTGCCCTGTTTCCAAGATAACTGACTGCCCTGTTTCCAGGGTAACTGACTGCCCTGTTTCCGGGGTAACTGACTGCCCTGTTTCCAGGCTAACTGACTGCCCTGTTTCCAGGATAACTGATCACCCTGTTTCCGGGGTAACTGACTGCCCTGTTTCCGGGGTAACTGACCGCCCTGTTTCCAGGATAAATGATCACCCTGTTTCCGGGGTAACTGACCACCCTGTTTCCAGGGTCACTGACCACCCTGTTTCCAGGATAACTGACTCCCCTGTTTCCAGGGTAACTGACTGCCCTGTTTCCGGGGTAACTGATCTCCCTGTTTCCGGGGTTACTGACCGCCCTGTTTCCAGGATAACTGACCTACCTATTTCCAGGTTAACTGACTGCCCTGTTTCCAGGGTAACTGACTGCCCTGTTTCCAGGGGAACTGACTGCCCTGTTTCCGGGGTAACAGATCACCCTGTTTCCGGGGTAACTGACTAACCAGTTTCCAGGGTGACTGACTGCCCTGTTTCCAGGGTAACTGACTGCCCTGTTTCCTGGGTAACTGACTGCCCTGCTTCCGGGGTAACTGACTGCCCTGTTTCCCGGGTAACTGACTGCCCAGTTTCCAGGGTAACTGATCACCCTTTTTCCGGGATAACTGACTGCCCTGTTTCCGGGATAACTGACTGCCCTGTTTCCAGGGTAACTGATCACCCTGTTTCCGGGATAACTGACTCCCCTGTTTCCAGGGTAACTGACTGCCCAGTTTCCAGGGTAACTGACTGCCCTGTTTCCGGGGTAACTGACTGCCCTGTTTCCAGGGTAACTGACTGCCCAGTTTCCAGGGTAACTGATCACCCTGTTTCCGGGATAACTGACTGCACTGTTTCCGGGAGAAATGACTGCCCTGTTTCCAGGGTAACTGACTCCCCTTTTTCCGGGGTAACTGACTGCCCAGTTTCCAGGGTAACTGATCACCCTGTTTCCGGGATAACTGACTGCCCTGTTTCCGGGATAACTGACTGCTTTGTTTCCAGGATAACTGATCACCCTGTTTCCGGAGTAACTGACTGCCCTGTTTCCGGGGTAATTGACCGCCCTGTTTCCAGGATAACTGATCACCCAGTTTCCGGGGTAACTGACCACCCTGTTTCCGGGGTCACTGAACACCCTGTTTCCGGGATAACTGAAAGCCCTGTTTCCAGGGTAACTGATTTCCCTGTTTCCGGGGTAACTGACCACCCTGTTTCCGGGTAACTGACTGCCCTGTTTCCAGGGTAACTGATCTCTCTGTTTCCAGGGTAACTGATCACCCTGTTTGCGGGGTAAATGACTGCCCTGTATCCAGTGTAACTGATCTCCCTGTTTCCAGGGTAACTGATCACCCTGTTTCCGGGGTAAATGACTGCCCTGTATCCAGTGTAACTGATCTCTCTGTTTCCAGGGTAACTGATCACCCTGTTTCCGGGGTAAATGACTGCCCTGTATCCAGTGTAACTGATCTCCCTGTTTCCAGGGTAACTGATCACCCTGTTTCCGGGGTAAATGACTGCCCTTTATCCAGTGTAACTGTTCACCCTGTTTCCGGGGTAACGGATCACCCTGTTTCCAGGGTAAAAAACTGCCCTGTTTCCGGGGTAACTGACCGCCCTATTTCCAGGATAACTGATCACCCTGTTTCCGGGGTAACTGAGTAATCTGTTACCAGGGTTACTGACTGCCCTGTTTCCGGGGTAACTGACTGCCCTGTTTCCAGGGTAACTGACTGCCCAGTTTCCAGGGTAACTGACTGCCCTGTTTCCGGGGTAACTAACTGCCCAGTTTCCAGGGTAACTGACTGCCCAGTTTCCAGGGTAACTAACTGCCCTGTTTCCGGGGTAACTGACTGCCCAGTTTCCAGGGTAACTGATCACCCTGTTTCCGGGATAACTGACTACCGTGTTTCCAGGGTAACTGACTGCCCAGATTCCAGGGTAACTGACTGCCCTGTTTCCAGGGAATCTGACAGCCCACCTTCCAGTGTAACTGATCACCCTGTTTCCAGGATAATTGACTGCCCTGTTTCCAGGGTAACTGACCGCCCTGTTTCCAGGGTAACTGACTGCCCAGTTTCCAGGGTAAATTATCACCCTGTTTCCGGGATAACTAACTGCCCTGTTTCCGGGATAACTGACTGCCCTGTTTCCGGGGTAACTGATCACCCTGTTTCCGGGGTAACTGACTGCCCAGTTTCCGGGGTAACTGACTTCCCTGTTTCCAGGGTAACTGACTGCCCTGTTTCCGGGATAACTGACTGCACTGTTTCCAGGGTAACTGATAACCCTGTTTCCGGGATAACTGACTGCCCTGTTTCCAGGGTAACTGACTGCCCAGTTTCCAGAGTAACTGAATAACCTGTTTCCAGGGTAACAGATCACCCTGTTTCCGGGATAACTGACTGCCCTGTTTCCAAGATAACTGACTGCCCTGTTTCCAGGGTAACTGACTGCCCTGTTTCCGGGGTAACTGACTGCCCTGTTTCCAGGCTAACTGACTGCCCTGTTTCCAGGATAACTGATCACCCTGTTTCCGGGGTAACTGACTGCCCTGTTTCCGGGGTAACTGACCGCCCTGTTTCCAGGATAACTGATCACCCTGTTTCCGGGGTAACTGACCACCCTGTTTCCAGGGTCACTGACCACCCTGTTTCCAGGATAACTGACTCCCCTGTTTCCAGGGTAACTGACTGCCCTGTTTCCGGGGTAACTGATCTCCCTGTTTCCGGGGTTACTGACCGCCCTGTTTCCAGGATAACTGACCTACCTATTTCCAGGTTAACTGACTGCCCTGTTTCCAGGGTAACTGACTGCCCTGTTTCCAGGGGAACTGACTGCCCTGTTTCCGGGGTAACAGATCACCCTGTTTCCGGGGTAACTGACTAACCAGTTTCCAGGGTGACTGACTGCCCTGTTTCCAGGGTAACTGACTGCCCTGTTTCCTGGGTAACTGACTGCCCTGCTTCCGGGGTAACTGACTGCCCTGTTTCCCGGGTAACTGACTGCCCAGTTTCCAGGGTAACTGATCACCCTTTTTCCGGGATAACTGACTGCCCTGTTTCCGGGATAACTGACTGCCCTGTTTCCAGGGTAACTGATCACCCTGTTTCCGGGATAACTGACTCCCCTGTTTCCAGGGTAACTGACTGCCCAGTTTCCAGGGTAACTGACTGCCCTGTTTCCGGGGTAACTGACTGCCCTGTTTCCAGGGTAACTGACTGCCCAGTTTCCAGGGTAACTGATCACCCTGTTTCCGGGAGAAATGACTGCCCTGTTTCCAGGGTAACTGACTCCCCTTTTTCCGGGGTAACTGACTGCCCTGTTTCCAGGGTAACTGATCACCCTGTTTCCGGGATAACTGACTGCCCTGTTTCCGGGATAACTGACTGCTTTGTTTCCAGGATAACTGATCACCCTGTTTCCGGAGTAACTGACTGCCCTGTTTCCGGGGTAATTGACCGCCCTGTTTCCAGGATAACTGATCACCCAGTTTCCGGGGTAACTGACCACCCTGTTTCCGGGGTCACTGAACACCCTGTTTCCGGGATAACTGAAAGCCCTGTTTCCAGGGTAACTGATTTCCCTGTTTCCGGGGTAACTGACCACCCTCTTTCCGGGTAACTGACTGCCCTGTTTCCAGGGTAACTGATCTCTCTGTTTCCAGGGTAACTGATCAACCTGTTTGCGGGGTAAATGACTGCCCTGTATCCAGTGTAACTGATCTCCCTGTTTCCAGGGTAACTGATCACCCTGTTTCCGGGGTAAATGACTGCCCTGTATCCAGTGTAACTGATCTCTCTGTTTCCAGGGTAACTGATCACCCTGTTTCCGGGGTAAATGACTGCCCTGTATCCAGTGTAACTGATCTCCCTGTTTCCAGGGTAACTGATCACCCTGCTTCCGGGGTAAATGACTGCCCTTTATCCAGTGTAACTGTTCACCCTGTTTCCGGGGTAACGGATCACCCTGTTTCCAGGGTAAAAAACTGCCCTGTTTCCGGGGTAACTGACCGCCCTATTTCCAGGATAACTGATCACCCTGTTTCCGGGGTAACTGAGTAATCTGTTACCAGGGTTACTGACTGCCCTGTTTCCGGGGTAACTGACTGCCCTGTTTCCAGGGTAACTGACTGCCCAGTTTCCAGGGTAACTGACTGCCCTGTTTCCGGGGTAACTAACTGCCCAGTTTCCAGGGTAACTGACTGCCCAGTTTCCAGGGTAACTAACTGCCCTGTTTCCGGGGTAACTGACTGCCCAGTTTCCAGGGTAACTGATCACCCTGTTTCCGGGATAACTGACTACCGTGTTTCCAGGGTAACTGACTGCCCAGATTCCAGGGTAACTGACTGCCCTGTTTCCGGGGTAACTGACTGCCCAGTTTCCAGGGTAACTGATCACCCTGTTTCCGGGATAACTGACTGCCCTGTTTCCGGGATAACTGACTGCCCTGTTTCCAGGGTAACTGACTGCCCTGTTTCCGGGGTAACTGACTGCCCTGTTTCCAGCGTAACTGATCACCCTGTTTCCGGAATAATTGACTGCCCTGTTTCCGGGATAACTGACTGCCCTGTTTCCAGGGTAACTGACTGCCCTCTTTCCGGGGTAACTGACTGCCCTGTTTCCATGCTAACTGACTGCCCTGTTTCCAGGATAACTGATCACTCTGTTTCCGGGGTAACTGACCACCCTGTTTCCGGGGTAACTGACTAGTCTGTTTCCAGGGTTACTGACCGCCCTGTTTCTGGTTTAACTGACTGCCCTGTTTCCGGGGTAACTGACAGCCCTGTTTCCAGGATAACTGATCACCCTGTTTCCAGGGTAACGGATCATCCTGTTTCCAGGGTAACTGACTGCCCAGTTTCCAGGGTAACTGACTGCCCTGTTTCCGGGGTAACAGATCTCCCTGTTTCCGGGGTAACTGACCGCCCTGTTTCCGTGATAACTGACTGCCCTATTTCCGGGATTACTGACTGCCCTGTTTCCGGGGTAACTGATCACCCTGTTTCCGGGGTAACTGTCTAACCAGTTTCCAGGGTGACTGACTGCCCAGTTTCCAGGGTAACTGACTGCCCAGTTTCCGGGTTAACTGACTGCCCTGTTTCCAGGGTAACTGATTGCCCTGTTTCCGGGGTAACAGACTGCCCTGTTTCCAGGGGAACTGATCACCCTGTTTCCGGGATAACTGACTGCCCTGTTTCTGGGATAACTGACTTCCCTGTTTCCATGGCAACTGACTGCCCTGTTACCAGGGTAACTGACTGCCCTGTTTCCAGGCTAACTGACTGCCCTGTTTCCAGGATAACTGATCACCCTGTTTCCGGGGTAACTGACTGCCCTGTTTCCGGGGTAACTGACCGCCCTGTTTCCAGGATAACTGATCAACCTGTTTCTGGGGTAACTGACCACCCTGTTTCCAGGCTCACTGACCACCCTGTTTCCAGGATAACTGACTCCCCTGTTTCCAGGGTAACTGACTGCCCTGTTTCCGGGGTAACTGATCTCCCTGTTACCGGGGTAACTAACCGCACTGTTTCCAGGAGAACTGACCTACCTATTTCCGGGATAACTGACCGCCCTGTTTCCAGGATAACTGACTGCCCTGATTCCAGGTTAACTGACTGCCCTGTTTCCAGGGTAACTGACTGCCCTGTTTCCAGGGGAACTGACTGCCCTTTTTCCGGGGTAACTGATCACCCTGTTTCCGGGGTAACTGACTAACCAGTTTCCAGGGTGACTGACTGCCCTGTTTCCAGTGTAACTGACTGCGCAGTTTCCGTGGTAACTGACTGCCCTGTTTCCTGGGTAACGGACTGCCCTGCTTCCGGGGTAACTGACTGCCCTGTTTCCAGGGTACCTGACTGTCCAGTTTCCAGGGTAACTGATCACCCTTTTTCCGGGATAACTGACTGCCCTGTTTCCGGGATAACTGACTGCCCTGTTTCCAGGGTAACTGATCACCCTGTTTCCGGGATAACTGACTCCCCTGTTTCCAGGGTAACTGACTGCCCAGTTTCCAGGGTAACTGACTACCCTGTTTCCGGGGTAACTGACTGCCCTGTTTCCAGGGTAACTGACTGCCCAGTTTCCAGGGTAACTGATCACCCTTTTTCCGGGATAACTGACTGCCCTGTTTCCGGGAGAACTGACTGCCCTGTTTCCAGGGTAACTGACTGCCCTGTTTCCAGGGTAACTGATCACCCTGTTTCCGGGATAACTGACTGCCCTGTTTCCGGGATAACTGACTGCCCTGTTTCCAGGGTAACTGACTGCCCTGTTTCCGGGGTAACTGACTGCCCTGTTTCCGGGTTAACTTACAGCCCTGTTCCCGGGGTAACTGACCGCCCTGCTTCCAGGATAACTGACCACCCTTTTTCCAGGGTCACTGACCACCCTGTTTCCAGGATAACTGAAAGCCCTGTTTCCAGGGTAACTGATCTCCCTGTTTCCGGGGTAACTGAACACCCTGTTTCCGGGTATCTGACTGCCCTGTTTCCAGGGTAAATGATCTCCCTGTTTCCAGGGTAACTGATCACCCTGTTTCCGGGGTAACTGACTGCCCTGTTTCCAAGGTAACTGATCTCCCTGTTTCCAGTGCAACGGATCACCCTATTTCCAGCGCAACTGACCGCCCTGTTTCCGGGGTAACAGACTGCCCAGTTTCCAGGGTAACTGTTCACCCTGTTTCCGGGCTAACGGATCACCCTGTTTCCGGGGTAAATGACGGCCCTGTTTCCAGGGTAACTGACCGCCCTGTTTCAGGGATAACTGTGTGCCCTGTTTCCAGGGTAAAAAACTGCCCTGTTTCCGGGGTAACTGACCGCCCTGTTTCCAGGATAACTGATCACCCTGTTTCCGGGGTAACTGAGTGATCTGTTTCCAGGGTTACTGACTGCCCTGTTTCCGGGGTAACTGACTGCCCAGCTCCAGCGTAAATGACTGCCCCGTTTTTCAGGGTAACTGACTGCCCTGTTTCCGGGGTAACTGACTGCCCAGTTTCCAGGATAACTGATCACCCTGTTTCCGGGAGAACTGACTGCCCTGTTTCCGGGAGAAATGACTGCCCTGTTTCCAGGGTAACTGACTGCCCTGCTTCCGGGGTAACTGACTGCCCTGTTTCCAGGGTAACTGATCACCCTGTTTCCGGGATAACTGACTGCCCTGTTTCCGGGATAACTGACTGCCCTGTTTCCAGGGTAACTGACTTACCCTGTTTCCGGGGTAACTGACTGCCCTGTTTCCAGGCTAACTGACTGCCCTGTTTGCAGGATAACTGATCACCCTGTTTCCGGGGTAACTGACTGCCCTGTTTCCGGGGTAACTGACCGCCCTGTTTCCAGGGTCACTGACCACCCTGTTTCCAGGATAACTGAAAGTGCTGTTTCCAGGGTAACTGATCTCCCTGTTTCCGGGGTAACTGATCACCCTGTTTTCGGGTAACTGACAGCCCTGTTTCCGGGGTAACTGACTGCCCTGTTTCCAGGGTAACTGATCTCCCTGTTTCCAGTGCAACGGATCACCATGTTTCCGGGGTAACTGACTGCCCTGTTTCCAGGGCAACTGACCGCCCTGTTTCCGGGGGAACTGACTGCCCAGTTTCCAGGGTAACTGATCACCCTGCTTCCAGGGTAACTGACCATCCTGTTTCCAGGGTAACTGACTGCCCAGTTTCCAGGGTAACTGACTGCTCTGTTTCCGGGGAATCAGATCTCCTGTTTCCAGGGTAACTGACCGCCCTGTTTCCAGGATAACTGACCGCCCTATTTCCGGGGTAACTGAATGCCCTGTTTCCAGGATAACTGACTGCCCTGTTTCCGGGATAACTGACTGCCCTGTTTACTGGATAACTGACCGCCCTGTTTCCAGGTTAACTGACTGCCCTGTTTCCGGGGTAACTGACTGCCCTGTTTCCAGGGTAACTGACTGCCCAGTTTCCAGGATAACTGATCACCCTGTTTCCGGGGTAACTGACTGCCCTGTTTCCGGGGTAACTGACCGCCCTGTTTCCGGGATAACTGACTGCCCAGTTTCCGAGGTAACTGACTTCCCTGTTTCCAGGGTGACTGACTGCCCTGTTTCCAGGGTAACTGACTGCCCAGTTTCCGGGGTAACTGACTGCCCTGTTTCCAGGGTAACTGATCACCCTGTTTCCGGGATAACTGACTGCCCTGTTTCCGGGATAACTGTCTGCCCTGTTTCCAGGGTAACTGACTTACCCTGTTTCCGGGGTAACTGACTGCCCTGTTTCCAGGCTAACTGACTGCCCTGTTTCCAGGATAACTGATCACCCTGTTTCCGGGGTAACTGACTGCCCTGTTTCCGGGGTAACTGACCGCCCTGTTTCCTGGGTAACTGACTGCCCTGCTTCCGGGGTAACTGACTGCCCTGTTTCCAGGCTAACCGACTGCCCTGTTTCCAGGATAACTGATCACCCTGTTTCCGGGGTAACTGACCACCCTGTTTCCAGGGTCACTGACCACCCTGTTTCCAGGATAACTGAAAGCCCTGTTTCCAGGGTAACTGATCTCCCTGTTTCCGGGTAGCTGAATGCCCTGTTTCCAGGCTAACTGACTGCCCTGTTTCCAGGACAACTGATCACCCTGTTTCCGGGGTAACTGACTGCCCTGTTTCCAGGATAACTGATCACCCTGTTTCCGGGGTAACTGACCACCCTGTTTCCAGGGTCACTGACCACCCTGTTTCCAGGATAACTGAAAGCCCTGTTTCCAGGGTAACTGATCTCCCTGTTTCCGGGTAGCTGAATGCCCTTTTTCCAGGGTAACTGATCTCCCTGTTTCCAGGGTAACTGATAACCCTGTTTCCGGGGTAACTGACTGCCCTGTTTCCGGGGTAACTGACTGCCCTGTTTCCAGGATAACTGATCACTCTGTTTCCGGGGTAACTGATCACCCTGTTTCCGGGAGAACTGACTGCCCTGTTTCCGGGAGAAATGACTGCCCTGTTTCCAGGGTAACTGACTGCCCTGCTTCCGGGGAAACTGACTGCCCTGTTTCCAGGGTAACTGATCACCCTGTTTCCGGGATAACTGACTGACCTGTTTCCGGGTAACTGACAGCCCTGTTTCCGGGGTAACTGACTGCCCTGTTTCCAGGGTCACTTACCACACTGTTTCCAGTGTCACTGACCACCCCGTTTCCAGGATAACTGACTCCCCTGTTTCCAGGGTAACTGACCGCCCTGTTTCCGGGGTCACTTACCACACTGTTTCCAGTGCAACGGATCACCATGTTTCCGGGGTAACTGACTGCCCTGTTTCCAGTGCAATTAACCGCCCTGTTTCCGGGGGAACTGACTGCCCAGTTTCCAGGGTAACTGACTGCCCAGTTTCCAGGGTAACTAACTGCCCTGTTTCCGGGGTAACTGACTGCCCATTTTCCAGCGTAACTGACTGCCCTGTTTCCAGGGTAACTGAGAGCCCACCTTCCAGTGTAACTGATCACCCTGTTTCCAGGATAATTGACTGCCCTGTTTCCAGGGTAAATGACCGCCCTGTTTCCAGGGTAACTGACTGCCCAGTTTCCAGGGTAAATTATCACCCTGTTTCCGGGATAACTAACTGCCCTGTTTCCGGGATAACTGACTGCCCAGTTTCCGAGGTAACTGACTTCCCTGTTTCCAGGGTGACTGACTGCCCTGTTTCCGGGGTAACTGACTGCCCTGTTTCCAGGGTAACTGATCACCCTGTTTCCGGGATAACTGACTGCCCTGTTTCCGGGATAACTGACTGCCCTGTTTCCAGGGTAACTGATTACCCTGTTTCCGGGGTAACTGACTGCCCTGTTTCCAGGCTAACTGACTGCCCTGTTTCCAGGATAACTGATCACCCTGTTTCCGGGGTAACTGACTGCCCTGTTTCCGGGGTAACTGACCGCCCTGTTTCCAGGGTCACTGACCACCCTGTTTCCAGGATAACTGAAAGCCCTGTTTCCAGGGTAACTGATCTCCCTGTTTCCGGGGTAACTGATCCCCCTGTTTCCGGGTAACTGACTGCCCTGTTTCCGGGGTAACTGACTGCCCTGTTTCCAGGGCAACTAACTGCCCTGTTTCCGGGGGAACTGACTGCCCAGTTTCCAGGGTAACTGACTGCCCAGTTTCCAGGGTAACTAACTGCCCTGTTTCCGGAGTAACTGACTGCCCAGTTTCCAGGGTAACTGACTGCCCTGTTTCCAGGGTAACTGACAGCCCACCTTCCAGTGTAACTGATCACCCTGTTTCCAGGATAATTGACTGCCCTGTTTCCAGGGTAACTGACCGCCCTGTTTCCGGGATAACTAACTGCCCTGTTTCCAGGATAACTGACTGCCCTGTTTCCGGGGTAACTGATCACCCTGTTTCCGGGGTAACTGACTGCCCAGTTTCCGGGGTAACTGACTTCCCTGTTTCCAGGGTAACTGACTGCCCTGTTTCCGGGATAACTGACTGCCCTGTTTCCAGGGTAACTGATAACCCTGTTTCCGGGATAACTGACTGCCCTGTTTCCAGGGTAACTGACTGCCCAGTTTCCAGAGTAACTGAATAACCTGTTTCCAGGGTAACAGATCACCCTGTTTCCGGGATAACTGACTGCCCTGTTTCCAAGATAACTGACTGCCCTCTTTCCAGGGTAACTGACTGCCCTGTTTCCGGGGTAACTGACTGCCCTGTTTCCAGGCTAACTGACTGCCCTGTTTCCAGGATAACTGATCACCCTGTTTCCGGGGTAACTGACTGCCCTGTTTCCGGGGTAACTGACCGCCCTGTTTCCAGGATAACTGATCACCCTGTTTCCGGGGTAACTGACAACCCTGTTTCCAGGGTCACTGACCACCCTGTTTCCAGGATAACTGACTGCCCTGTTTCCGGGGTAACTGATCTCCCTGTTTCCGGGGTTACTGACCGCCCTGTTTCCAGGATAACTGACCTACCTATTTCCAGGTTAACTGACTGCCCTGTTTCCAGGGTAACTGACTGCCCTGTTTCCAGGGGAACTGACTGCCCTGTTTCCGGGGTAACAGATCACCCTGTTTCCGGGTTAACTGACTAACCAGTTTCCAGGGTGACTGACTGCCCTGTTTCCAGGGTAACTGACTGCCCAGTTTCCGGGGTAACTGACTGTCCTGTTTCCTGGGTAACTGACTGCCCTGCTTCCGGGGTAACTGACTGCCCTGTTTCCCGGGTAACTGACTGCCCAGTTTCCAGGCTAACTGATCACCCTTTTTCCGGGATAACTGACTGCCATGTTTCCGTGATAACTGACTGCCCTGTTTCCAGGGTAACTGATCACCCTGTTTCCGGGATAACTGACTCCCCTGTTTGCAGGGTAACTGACTGCCCAGTTTCCAGGGTAACTGACTGCCCTGTTTCCGGGGTAACTGACTGCCCTGTTTCCAGGGTAACTGACTGCCCAGTTTCCAGGGTAACTGATCACCCTGTTTCCGGGATAACTGACTGCACTTTTTCCGGGAGAAATGACTGCCCTGTTGCCAGGGTAACTGACTGCCCTGTTTCCAGGGTCACTGACTGCCCTGTTTCCGGGGTAACTAATCTCCCTCTTTCCGGGATAACTGTCCGCCCTGTTTCCAGGATAACTGCCCTACCTATTTCCGGGGTAACTGACCTCCCTGTTTCCAGGATAAGTGACTGCCCTGTTTCCAGGTTAACTGACTGCCCTGTTGCCAGGGTAACTGACTGCCCTGTTTCCAGGGGAACTGACTGCCCTGTTTTTGGGGTAACTGATCACACTGTTTCCGGGGTAACTGACTAACCAGTTTCCAGGGTGACTGACTGACCTGTTTCCAGGGTAACTGACTGCCCAGTTTCCGGGGTAACTGACTGCCCTGTTTCCTGGGTAACTGACTGCCCTGCTTCCGGGGTAACTGACTGCCCTGTTTCCAGGCTAACTGACTGCCCTGTTTCCAGGATAACTCATCACCCTGTTTCCGGGGTAACTGACCACCCTGTTTCCAGGGTCACTGACCACCCTGTTTCCAGGATAACTGAAAGCCCTGTTTCCAGGGTAACTGATCTCCCTGTTTACGGGTAGCTGAATGCCCTGTTTCCAGGATAACTGATCACTCTGTTTCCGGGGTAACTGATCACCCTGTTTCCGGGAGAACTGACTGCCCTGTTTCCGGGAGAAATGACTGCCCTGTTTCCAGGGTAACTGACTGCCCTGCTTCCGGGGAAACTGACTGCCCTGTTTCCAGGGTAACTGATCACCCTGTTTCCGGGATAACTGACTGACCTGTTTCCGGGTAACTGACAGCCCTGTTTCCGGGGTAACTGACTGCCCTGTTTCCAGGGTCACTTACCACACTGTTTCCAGTGTCACTGACCACCCCGTTTCCAGGATAACTGACTCCCCTGTTTCCAGGGTAACTGACCGCCCTGTTTCCGGGGTCACTTACCACACTGTTTCCAGTGCAACGGATCACCATGTTTCCGGGGTAACTGACTGCCCTGTTTCCAGTGCAATTAACCGCCCTGTTTCCGGGGGAACTGACTGCCCAGTTTCCAGGGTAACTGACTGCCCAGTTTCCAGGGTAACTAACTGCCCTGTTTCCGGGGTAACTGACTGCCCATTTTCCAGCGTAACTGACTGCCCTGTTTCCAGGGTAACTGAGAGCCCACCTTCCAGTGTAACTGATCACCCTGTTTCCAGGATAATTGACTGCCCTGTTTCCAGGGTAAATGACCGCCCTGTTTCCAGGGTAACTGACTGCCCAGTTTCCAGGGTAAATTATCACCCTGTTTCCGGGATAACTAACTGCCCTGTTTCCGGGATAACTGACTGCCCAGTTTCCGAGGTAACTGACTTCCCTGTTTCCAGGGTGACTGACTGCCCTGTTTCCGGGGTAACTGACTGCCCTGTTTCCAGGGTAACTGATCACCCTGTTTCCGGGATAACTGACTGCCCTGTTTCCGGGATAACTGACTGCCCTGTTTCCAGGGTAACTGATTACCCTGTTTCCGGGGTAACTGACTGCCCTGTTTCCAGGCTAACTGACTGCCCTGTTTCCAGGATAACTGATCACCCTGTTTCCGGGGTAACTGACTGCCCTGTTTCCGGGGTAACTGACCGCCCTGTTTCCAGGGTCACTGACCACCCTGTTTCCAGGATAACTGAAAGCCCTGTTTCCAGGGTAACTGATCTCCCTGTTTCCGGGGTAACTGATCCCCCTGTTTCCGGGTAACTGACTGCCCTGTTTCCGGGGTAACTGACCGCCCTGTTTCCAGGGCAACTAACTGCCCTGTTTCCGGGGGAACTGACTGCCCAGTTTCCAGGGTAACTGACTGCCCAGTTTCCAGGGTAACTAACTGCCCTGTTTCCGGAGTAACTGACTGCCCAGTTTCCAGGGTAACTGACTGCCCTGTTTCCAGGGTAACTGACAGCCCACCTTCCAGTGTAACTGATCACCCTGTTTCCAGGATAATTGACTGCCCTGTTTCCAGGGTAACTGACCGCCCTGTTTCCGGGATAACTAACTGCCCTGTTTCCAGGATAACTGACTGCCCTGTTTCCGGGGTAACTGATCACCCTGTTTCCGGGGTAACTGACTGCCCAGTTTCCGGGGTAACTGACTTCCCTGTTTCCAGGGTAACTGACTGCCCTGTTTCCGGGATAACTGACTGCCCTGTTTCCAGGGTAACTGATAACCCTGTTTCCGGGATAACTGACTGCCCTGTTTCCAGGGTAACTGACTGCCCAGTTTCCAGAGTAACTGAATAACCTGTTTCCAGGGTAACAGATCACCCTGTTTCCGGGATAACTGACTGCCCTGTTTCCAAGATAACTGACTGCCCTCTTTCCAGGGTAACTGACTGCCCTGTTTCCGGGGTAACTGACTGCCCTGTTTCCAGGCTAACTGACTGCCCTGTTTCCAGGATAACTGATCACCCTGTTTCCGGGGTAACTGACTGCCCTGTTTCCGGGGTAACTGACCGCCCTGTTTCCAGGATAACTGATCACCCTGTTTCCGGGGTAACTGACAACCCTGTTTCCAGGGTCACTGACCACCCTGTTTCCAGGATAACTGACTGCCCTGTTTCCGGGGTAACTGATCTCCCTGTTTCCGGGGTTACTGACCGCCCTGTTTCCAGGATAACTGACCTACCTATTTCCAGGTTAACTGACTGCCCTGTTTCCAGGGTAACTGACTGCCCTGTTTCCAGGGGAACTGACTGCCCTGTTTCCGGGGTAACAGATCACCCTGTTTCCGGGTTAACTGACTAACCAGTTTCCAGGGTGACTGACTGCCCTGTTTCCAGGGTAACTGACTGCCCAGTTTCCGGGGTAACTGACTGTCCTGTTTCCTGGGTAACTGACTGCCCTGCTTCCGGGGTAACTGACTGCCCTGTTTCCCGGGTAACTGACTGCCCAGTTTCCAGGCTAACTGATCACCCTGTTTCCGGGATAACTGACTCCCCTGTTTGCAGGGTAACTGACTGCCCAGTTTCCAGGGTAACTGACTGCCCTGTTTCCGGGGTAACTGACTGCCCTGTTTCCAGGGTAACTGACTGCCCAGTTTCCAGGGTAACTGATCACCCTGTTTCCGGGATAACTGACTGCACTTTTTCCGGGAGAAATGACTGCCCTGTTGCCAGGGTAACTGACTGCCCTGTTTCCAGGGTCACTGACTGCCCTGTTTCCGGGGTCACTAATCTCCCTCTTTCCGGGATAACTGTCCGCCCTGTTTCCAGGATAACTGCCCTACCTATTTCCGGGGTAACTGACCTCCCTGTTTCCAGGATAAGTGACTGCCCTGTTTCCAGGTTAACTGACTGCCCTGTTGCCAGGGTAACTGACTGCCCTGTTTCCAGGGGAACTGACTGCCCTGTTTTTGGGGTAACTGATCACACTGTTTCCGGGGTAACTGACTAACCAGTTTCCAGGGTGACTGACTGACCTGTTTCCAGGGTAACTGACTGCCCAGTTTCCGGGGTAACTGACTGCCCTGTTTCCTGGGTAACTGACTGCCCTGCTTCCGGGGTAACTGACTGCCCTGTTTCCAGGCTAACTGACTGCCCTGTTTCCAGGATAACTCATCACCCTGTTTCCGGGGTAACTGACCACCCTGTTTCCAGGGTCACTGACCACCCTGTTTCCAGGATAACTGAAAGCCCTGTTTCCAGGGTAACTGATCTCCCTGTTTACGGGTAGCTGAATGCCCTGTTTCCAGGGTAACTGATCTCCCTGTTTCCAGGGTAACTGATCACCCTGTTTCCGGGGTAACTGACTGCCCTGTTTCCAGGGTAACTGACTGCCCTGTTTCCGGGGTAACTGACTGCCCTGTTTCCAGGATAACTGATCACTCTGTTTCCGGGGTAACTGACCACCCTGTTTCCGGGGTAACTGACTAATCTGTTCCCAGGGTTACTGACCGCCCTGTTTCTGGGGTAACTGACTGCCCTGTTTCCGGGGTAACTGACCGCCCTGTTTCCAGGATAACTGATCACCCTGTTTCCAGTGTAACTGACCATCCTGTTTCCAGGGTAACTGACTGCCCAGTTTCCAGGGTAACTGACTGCCCTGTTTCCGGGGTAACAGATCTCCCTGTTTCCGGGGTAACTGACCGCCCTGTTTCCAGGATAACTGACCGCCCTATTTCCGGGATAACTGACTGCCCTGTTTACTGGATAACTGACCGCCCTGTTTCCGGGATAACTGACTGCCCTGTTTCCAGGGTAACTGATAACCCTGATTCCGGGATAACTGACTGCGCTGTTTCCAGGGTAACTGACTGCCCAGTTTCCAGGGTAACTGACTGCCCTGTTTCCGGGGTAACTGACTGCCCTGTTTCCAGGGTAACTGACTGCGCAGTTTCCAGAGTATCTGAATACCCTTTTTCCAGGGTAACTGACTCCCCTGTTTCCGGGATAACTGACTGCCCTGTTTCCAGGGTAACTGACTGCCCTGTTTCCGGGATAACAGACTACCCTGTTTCCGGGATAACTGACTACCCTGTTTCCAGGGTAACTGACTGCCCTGTTTCCGGGGTAACTGACTGCCCTGTTTCCAGGCTAACTGACGGACCTGTTTCCAGGATAACTGATCACCCAGTTTCCAGGATAACTGACTCCCCTGTTTCCAGTGTAACTGACTGACCTGTTTCCGGGGTAACTGACCGCCCTGTTTCCAGGATAACTGACCTATCTATTTCCGGGGTAACTGACCGCCCTGTTTCCAGGATAACTGACTGCCCTGTTTCCAGGTTAACTGACTGCCCTGTTTCCAGGGTAACTGACTGCCCTGTTTCCGGGGTAACTGACCGCCCTGTTTCCAGGATAACAGATCACCCTGTTTCCGGAGTAACTGACCATCCTGTTTCCAGGGTCACTGACCACCCTGATTCCAGGATAACTGAAAGCCCTGTTTCCAGGGTAACTGACTGCCCTGTTTCCGGGAAAACTGTCTGCCCTGTTTCCTGGGTAACTGATTGCCCTGCTTCCGGGGTAACTGACTGGCCTGTTTCCAGGGTAACTGACTGCCCAGTTTCCAGGGTAACTGATCACCCTTTTTCCGGGATAACTGACTGCCCTGTTTCCGGGATAACTGTCTGCCCTGTTTCCAGGGTAACTGATCACCCTGTTTCCGGGATAACTGTCTGCCCTGTTTCCGGGATAACTGACTGCCCAGTTTCCAGGGTAACAGACTGCCCTGTTTCCGGGGTAACTGACTGCCCTGTTTCCAGGGGAACTGATCACCCTGTTTCCGGGATAACTGACTGCACTTGTTCCGGGAGAAATGACTGCCCTGTTGCCAGGGTAACTGACTGCCCTGTTTCCGGGGTAACTGACTGCCCTGTTTCCGGGGTAACTGATCTCCCTCTTTCCGGGATAACTGACCGCCCTGTTTCCAGGGTAACTGACCTACCTATTTCCGGGGTAACTGACCTCCCTGTTTCCAGGATAAGTGACTGCCCTGTTTCCAGGTTAACTGACTGCCCTGTTGCCAGGGTAACTGACTGCCCTGTTTCCAGGGGAACTGACTGCCCTGTTTCCGGGGTAACTGATCACACTGTTTCCGGGGTAACTGACTAACCAGTTTCCAGGGTGACTGACTGCCCTGTTTCCAGGGGAACTGACTGCCCAGTTTCCAGGGTAACTGACTGCCCAGTTTCCAGGGTAACTAACTGCCCTGTTTCCGGAGTAACTGACTGCCCAGTTTCCAGGGTAACTGACTGCCCTGTTTCCAGGGTAACTGACAGCCCACCTTCCAGTGTAACTGATCACCCTGTTTCCAGGATAATTGACTGCCCTGTTTCCAGGGTAACTGACCGCCCTGTTTCCGGGATAACTAACTGCCCTGTTTCCAGGATAACTGACTGCCCTGTTTCCGGGGTAACTGATCACCCTGTTTCCGGGGTAACTGACTGCCCAGTTTCCGGGGTAACTGACTTCCCTGTTTCCAGGGTAACTGACTGCCCTGTTTCCGGGATAACTGACTGCCCTGTTTCCAGGGTAACTGATAACCCTGTTTCCGGGATAACTGACTGCCCTGTTTCCAGGGTAACTGACTGCCCAGTTTCCAGAGTAACTGAATAACCTGTTTCCAGGGTAACAGATCACCCTGTTTCCGGGATAACTGACTGCCCTGTTTCCAAGATAACTGACTGCCCTCTTTCCAGGGTAACTGACTGCCCTGTTTCCGGGGTAACTGACTGCCCTGTTTCCAGGCTAACTGACTGCCCTGTTTCCAGGATAACTGATCACCCTGTTTCCGGGGTAACTGACTGCCCTGTTTCCGGGGTAACTGACCGCCCTGTTTCCAGGATAACTGATCACCCTGTTTCCGGGGTAACTGACAACCCTGTTTCCAGGGTCACTGACCACCCTGTTTCCAGGATAACTGACTGCCCTGTTTCCGGGGTAACTGATCTCCCTGTTTCCGGGGTTACTGACCGCCCTGTTTCCAGGATAACTGACCTACCTATTTCCAGGTTAACTGACTGCCCTGTTTCCAGGGTAACTGACTGCCCTGTTTCCAGGGGAACTGACTGCCCTGTTTCCGGGGTAACAGATCACCCTGTTTCCGGGTTAACTGACTAACCAGTTTCCAGGGTGACTGACTGCCCTGTTTCCAGGGTAACTGACTGCCCAGTTTCCGGGGTAACTGACTGTCCTGTTTCCTGGGTAACTGACTGCCCTGCTTCCGGGGTAACTGACTGCCCTGTTTCCCGGGTAACTGACTGCCCAGTTTCCAGGCTAACTGATCACCCTTTTTCCGGGATAACTGACTGCCATGTTTCCGTGATAACTGACTGCCCTGTTTCCAGGGTAACTGATCACCCTGTTTCCGGGATAACTGACTCCCCTGTTTGCAGGGTAACTGACTGCCCAGTTTCCAGGGTAACTGACTGCCCTGTTTCCGGGGTAACTGACTGCCCTGTTTCCAGGGTAACTGACTGCCCAGTTTCCAGGGTAACTGATCACCCTGTTTCCGGGATAACTGACTGCACTTTTTCCGGGAGAAATGACTGCCCTGTTGCCAGGGTAACTGACTGCCCTGTTTCCAGGGTCACTGACTGCCCTGTTTCCGGGGTAACTAATCTCCCTCTTTCCGGGATAACTGTCCGCCCTGTTTCCAGGATAACTGCCCTACCTATTTCCGGGGTAACTGACCTCCCTGTTTCCAGGATAAGTGACTGCCCTGTTTCCAGGTTAACTGACTGCCCTGTTGCCAGGGTAACTGACTGCCCTGTTTCCAGGGGAACTGACTGCCCTGTTTTTGGGGTAACTGATCACACTGTTTCCGGGGTAACTGACTAACCAGTTTCCAGGGTGACTGACTGACCTGTTTCCAGGGTAACTGACTGCCCAGTTTCCGGGGTAACTGACTGCCCTGTTTCCTGGGTAACTGACTGCCCTGCTTCCGGGGTAACTGACTGCCCTGTTTCCAGGCTAACTGACTGCCCTGTTTCCAGGATAACTCATCACCCTGTTTCCGGGGTAACTGACCACCCTGTTTCCAGGGTCACTGACCACCCTGTTTCCAGGATAACTGAAAGCCCTGTTTCCAGGGTAACTGATCTCCCTGTTTACGGGTAGCTGAATGCCCTGTTTCCAGGGTAACTGATCTCCCTGTTTCCAGGGTAACTGATCACCCTGTTTCCGGGGTAACTGACTGCCCTGTTTCCAGGGTAACTGACTGCCCTGTTTCCGGGGTAACTGACTGCCCTGTTTCCAGGATAACTGATCACTCTGTTTCCGGGGTAACTGACCACCCTGTTTCCGGGGTAACTGACTAATCTGTTCCCAGGGTTACTGACCGCCCTGTTTCTGGGGTAACTGACTGCCCTGTTTCCGGGGTAACTGACCGCCCTGTTTCCAGGATAACTGATCACCCTGTTTCCAGTGTAACTGACCATCCTGTTTCCAGGGTAACTGACTGCCCAGTTTCCAGGGTAACTGACTGCCCTGTTTCCGGGGTAACAGATCTCCCTGTTTCCGGGGTAACTGACCGCCCTGTTTCCAGGATAACTGACCGCCCTATTTCCGGGATAACTGACTGCCCTGTTTACTGGATAACTGACCGCCCTGTTTCCGGGATAACTGACTGCCCTGTTTCCAGGGTAACTGATAACCCTGATTCCGGGATAACTGACTGCGCTGTTTCCAGGGTAACTGACTGCCCAGTTTCCAGGGTAACTGACTGCCCTGTTTCCGGGGTAACTGACTGCCCTGTTTCCAGGGTAACTGACTGCGCAGTTTCCAGAGTAACTGAATACCCTTTTTCCAGGGTAACTGACTCCCCTGTTTCCGGGATAACTGACTGCCCTGTTTCCAGGGTAACTGACTGCCCTGTTTCCGGGATAACAGACTACCCTGTTTCCGGGATAACTGACTACCCTGTTTCCAGGGTAACTGACTGCCCTGTTTCCGGGGTAACTGACTGCCCTGTTTCCAGGCTAACTGACGGACCTGTTTCCAGGATAACTGATCACCCAGTTTCCAGGATAACTGACTCCCCTGTTTCCAGTGTAACTGACTGACCTGTTTCCGGGGTAACTGACCGCCCTGTTTCCAGGATAACTGACCTATCTATTTCCGGGGTAACTGACCGCCCTGTTTCCAGGATAACTGACTGCCCTGTTTCCAGGTTAACTGACTGCCCTGTTTCCAGGGTAACTGACTGCCCTGTTTCCGGGGTAACTGACCGCCCTGTTTCCAGGATAACAGATCACCCTGTTTCCGGAGTAACTGACCATCCTGTTTCCAGGGTCACTGACCACCCTGATTCCAGGATAACTGAAAGCCCTGTTTCCAGGGTAACTGACTGCCCTGTTTCCGGGAAAACTGTCTGCCCTGTTTCCTGGGTAACTGATTGCCCTGCTTCCGGGGTAACTGACTGGCCTGTTTCCAGGGTAACTGACTGCCCAGTTTCCAGGGTAACTGATCACCCTTTTTCCGGGATAACTGACTGCCCTGTTTCCGGGATAACTGTCTGCCCTGTTTCCAGGGTAACTGATCACCCTGTTTCCGGGATAACTGTCTGCCCTGTTTCCGGGATAACTGACTGCCCAGTTTCCAGGGTAACAGACTGCCCTGTTTCCGGGGTAACTGACTGCCCTGTTTCCAGGGGAACTGATCACCCTGTTTCCGGGATAACTGACTGCACTTGTTCCGGGAGAAATGACTGCCCTGTTGCCAGGGTAACTGACTGCCCTGTTTCCGGGGTAACTGACTGCCCTGTTTCCGGGGTAACTGATCTCCCTCTTTCCGGGATAACTGACCGCCCTGTTTCCAGGGTAACTGACCTACCTATTTCCGGGGTAACTGACCTCCCTGTTTCCAGGATAAGTGACTGCCCTGTTTCCAGGTTAACTGACTGCCCTGTTGCCAGGGTAACTGACTGCCCTGTTTCCAGGGGAACTGACTGCCCTGTTTCCGGGGTAACTGATCACACTGTTTCCGGGGTAACTGACTAACCAGTTTCCAGGGTGACTGACTGCCCTGTTTCCAGGGTAACTGACTGCCCAGTTTCCGGGGTAACTGACTGCCCTGTTTCCTGGGTAACTGACTGCCCTGCTTCCGGGGTAACTGACTGCCCTGTTTCCAGGCTAACTGACCGCCCTGTTTCCAGGATAACTGATCACCCTGTTTCCGGGGTAACTGACCACCCTGTTTCCAGGGTCACTGACCACCCTGTTTCCAGGATAACTGAAAGCCCTGTTTCCAGGGTAACTGATCTCCCTGTTTCCGGGCAGCTGAATGCCCTTTTTCCAGGGTAACTGATCTCCCTGTTTCCAGGGTAACTGATCACCCTGTTTCCGGGGTAACTGACTGCCCTGTTTCCGGGGTAACTGACTGCCCTGTTTCCAGGATAACTGATCACTCTGTTTCCGGGGTAACTGACCACCCTGTTTCCGGGGTAACTGACTAATCTGTTCCCAGGGTTACTGACCGCCCTGTTTCCGGGGTAGCTGACTGCCCTGTTTCCGGGGTAACTGACCGCCCTGTTTCCAGTATAACTGATCACCCTGTTTTCAGTGTAACTGACCATCCTGTTTCCAGGGTAACTGACTGCCCAGTTTCCAGGGTAACTGACTGCCCTGTTTCCGGGGTAACAGATCTCCCTGTTTCCGGGGTAACTGACCGCCCTGTTTCCAGGATAACTGACCGCCCTATTTCCGGGATAACTGACTGCCCTGTTTACTGGATAACTGACCGCCCTGTTTCCGGGATAACTGACTGCCCTGTTTCCAGGGGAACTGATAACCCTGATTCCGGGATAACTGACTGCGCTGTTTCCAGGGTAACTGACTGCCCAGTTTCCAGGGTAACTGTTTGCCCTGTTTCCGGGGTAACTGAATGCCCTGTTTCCAGGGTAACTGACTGCCCAGTTTCCAGGGTAACTGACTGCCCTGTTTCCAGGGTAACTGAGTGCCCTGTTTCCAGGCTAACTGACGGCCCTGTTTCCAGGATAACTGATCACCCAGTTTCCAGGATAAGTGACTCCCCTGTTTCCAGTGTAACTGACTGACCTGTTTCCGGGGTAACTGACCGCCCTGTTTCCAGGATAACTGACCTATCTATTTCCGGGGTAACTGACCGCCCTGTTTCCAGGATAACTGACTGCCCTGTTTCCAGGTTAACTGACTGCCCTTTTTCCAGGGTAACTGACTGCCCTGTTTCCGGGGTAACTGACCGCCCTGTTTCCAGGATAACAGATCACCCTGTTTCCGGGGTAACTGACCATCCTGTTTCCAGGGTCACTGACCACCCTGATTCCAGGATAACTGAAAGCCCTGTTTCCTGGGTCACTGACTGCCCTGTTTCCTGGGTAACTGACTGCCCTGCTTCCGGCGTAACTGACTGGCCTGTTTCCAGGGTAACTGACTGCCCAGTTTCCAGGGTAACTGATCACCCTTTCTCCGGGATAACTGACTGCCCTGTTTCCGGGATAACTGACTGCCCTGTTTCCAGGGTAACTGATCACCCTGTTTCCGGGATAACTGTCTGCCCTGTTTCCGGGATAACTGACTGCCCAGTTTCCAGGGTAACAGACTGCCCTGTTTCCGGGGTAACTGACTGCCCTGTTTCCAGGGTAACTGACTGCCCAGTTTCCAGGGTAACTGATCACCCTGTTTCCGGGTGAACTGACTGCCCTGTTTCCAGGCTAACTGACTGCCCTGTTTCCAGGATAACTGATCACCCTGTTTCCGGGGTAACTGACTGCCCTGTTTCCGTGGTAACTGACCGCCCTGTTTCCAGGGTCACTGACCACCCTGTTTCCAGGATAACTGAAAGCCCTGTTTCCAGGGTAACTGATCTCCCTGTTTCCGGGGTAACTGATCACCCTGTTTCCGGGTAATTGACAGCCCTGTTTCCGGGGTAACTGACTGCCCTGTTTGCAGGGTAACTGATCTCCCTGTTTCCAGTGCAACGGATCACCATGTTTCCGGGGTAACTGACTGCCCTGTTTCCAGGGCAACTGACCGCCCTGTTTCCGGGGGAACTGACTGCCCAGTTTCCAGGGTAACTGACTGCCCAGTTTCCAGGGTAACTAACTGCCCTGTTTCCGGGGTAACAGACTGCCCAGTTTCCAGGGTAACTGACTGCCCTGTTTCCAGGGTAACTGACAGCCCACCTTCCAGTGTAACTGATCACCCTGTTTCCAGGATAATTGACTGCCCTGTTTCCAGGGTAACTGACCGCCCTGTTTCCAGGGTAACTGACTGCCCAGTTTCCAGGGTAAATTATCACCCTGTTTCCGGGATAACTAACTGCCCTGTTTCCGGGATAACTGTCTGCCCTGTTTCCGGGGTAACTGATCACCCTGCTCCGGGGTAACTGACTGCCCAGTTTCCGGGGTAACTGACTTCCCTGTTTCCAGGGTAACTGACTGCCCTGTTTCCGGGATAACTGACTGCCCTGTTTCCAGGGTAACTGATAACCCTGTTTCCGGGGTAACTGACTGCCCTGTTTCCAGGCTAACTGACTGCCCTGTTTCCAGGATAACTGATCACCCTGTTTCCGGGGTAACTGACTGCCCTGTTTCCGGGTAACTGACCGCACTGTTTCCAGGATAACTGATCACCCTGTTTCCGGGGTAACTGACCACCCTGTTTCCAGGGTCACTGTCCACCCTGTTTCCAGGATAACTGACTCCCCTGTTTCCAGGGTAACTGACTGCCCTGTTTCCAGGGTAACTGACTGCCCTGTTTCCGGGGTAACTGACTGCCCTGTTTCCAGGATAACTGATCACTCTGTTTCCGGGGTAACTGATCACTCTGTTTCCGGGGTAACTGACCACCCTGTTTCCGGGGTAACTGACTAATCTGTTTCCAGGGTTACTGACAGCCCTGTTTCTGGGGTAACTGACTGCCCTGTTTCCGGGGTAACTGACCGCCCTGTTTCCAGGATAACTGATCACCCTCTTTCCAGTGTAACTGACCATCCTGTTTCCAGGGTAACTGACTGCCCAGTTTCCAGGGTAACTGACTGCCCTGTTTCCGGGGTAACAGATCTCCCTGTTTCCAGGATAACTGACCGCCCTATTTCCGGGGTAACTGACTGCACTGTTTCCAGGATAACTGACTGCCCTGTTTCCGGGATAACTGACTGCCCTGTTTACTGGATAACTGAGCGCCCTGTTTCCAGGTTAACTGACTGCCCTGTTTCCGGGGTAACTGACTGCCCAGTTTCCAGAGTAACTGAATACCCTGTTTCCAGGGTAACTGACAGCCCTGTTTCCGGGATAACTGACTGCCCTGTTTCCAGGGTAACTGACTGCCCTGTTTCCGGGGTAACTGACTGCCCTGTTTCCAGGCTAACTGACTGCCCTGTTTCCAGGATAACTGATCACCCTGTTTCCGTATAACTGACTCCCCTGTTTCCAGGGTAACTGACTGCCCTGTTTCCGGGGTAACTGACCGCCCTGTTTCCAGGATAACTGACTGCCCTGTTTCCAGGTTAACTGACAGCCCTGTTTCCAGGGTAACTGACTGCCCTGTTTCCAGGGGAACTGACTGCCCTGTTTCCGGGGTAATTGATCACCCTGTTTCCAGGGTAACTGACTAACCAGTTTCCAGGGTGACTGACTGCCCTGTTTCCAGGGTAACTGACTGCCCTGTTTCCAGGATAACTGAAAGCCCTATTTCCAGGGTAACTGATCTCCCTGTTTCCGGGGTAACTGATCTCCCTGTTTCCACGGCAACTGACCGCCCTGTTTCCGGGGGAACTGACTGCCCAGTTTCCAGGGTAACTAACTGCCCTGTTTCCGGGGTAACTGACTGCCCAGTTTCCAGGGTAACTGACTGCTCTGTTTCCAGGGTAACTGACAGCCCACCTTCCAGTGTAACTGATCACCCTGTTTCCAGGATAATTGACTGCCCTGTTTCCAGGGTAACTGACCGCCCTGTTTCCAGGGTAACTGACTGCCCAGTTTCCAGGGTAAATTATCACCCTGTTTCCGGGATAACTAACTGCCCTGTTTCCGGGATAACTGACTGCCCTGTTTCCGGGGTAACTGATCACCCTGTTTCCGGGGTAACTGACTGCCCAGTTTCCGGGGTAACTGACTTCCCTGTTTCCAGGGTAACTGACTGCCCTGTTTCCGGGATAACTGACTGCCCTGTTTCCAGGGTAACTGATAACCCTCTTTCCGGGATAACTGACTGCCCTGTTTCCAGGGTAACTGACTGCCCAGTATCCAGAGTAACTGAATAACCTGTTTCCAGGGTAACAGATCACCCTGTTTGCGGGATAACTGACTGCCCTGTTTCCAAGATAACTGACTGCCCTGTTTCCGGGGTAACTAACTGCCCTGTTTCCAGGGAAACTGACTGCCCTGTTTCCGGGGTAACTAACTGCCCTGTTTCCAGGGAAACTGACTGCCCTGTTTCCGACGTAACTGACTGCCCTGTTTCCGGGGTAACTGACCGCCCTGTTTCCAGAATAACTGATCACCCTGTTTCCGGGGTAACTGACCACCCTGTTTCCAGGGTCACTGACCACCCTGTTTCCAGGATAACTGACTCCCCTGTTTCCAGGGTAACTGACTGCCCTGTTTCCGGGGTAACTGAACTCCCTGTTTCCGGGGTTACTGACCGCCCTGTTTCCAGGATAACTGACCTACCTATTTCCAGGTTAACTGACTGCCCTGCTTCCAGGTTAACTGACAGCCCTGTTTCCAGGGTAACTGACTGCCCTGTTTCCAGGGGAACTGACTGCCCTGTTTCCGGGGTAAATGATCACCCTGTTTCCGGGGTAACTGACTAACCAGTTTCCAGGGTGACTGACTGCCCTGTTTCCAGGGTAACTGACTGCCCAGTTTCCGGGGTAACTGACTGCCCTGTCTCCTGGGTAATTGACTGCCCAGTTTCCAGGTTAACCGACTGCCCAGTTTCCAGGGTAACTGATCACCCTTTTTCCGGGATAACTGATCAGCCTGTTTCCGGGATAACTGACTCCCCTGTTTCCAGGGTAACTGACTGCCCTGCTTCCGGGGTAACTGACTGCCCTGTTTCCAGGGTAACTGACTGCCCAGTTTCCAGGGTAACTGATCACCCTTTTTCCGTGATAACTGACTGCCCTGTTTCCGGGATTACTGACTGCTCTGTTTCCGGGGTAACTGATCACCCTGTTTCCGGGGTAACTGTCTAACCAGTTTCCAGGGTGACTGACTGCCCTGTTTCCAGGGTAACTGACTGCCCAGTTTCCGGGTTAACTGACTGCCCTGTTTCCAGGGTAACTGACTGCCCTGCTTCCGGGGTAACTGACTGCCCTGTTTCCAGGGTAACTGACTGCCCAGTTTCCAGGGTAACTGATCACCCTTTTTCCGGGATAACTGACTGCCCTGTTTCCGGGATAACTGACTGCCCTGTTTCCAGGGTAACTGATCACCCTGTTTCCGGGATAACTGTCTGCCCTGTTTCCGGGATAACTGACTGCCCAGTTTCCACGGTAACTGACTGCCCTGTTTCCGGGGTAACTGACTGCCCTGTTTCCAGGGTAGCTGACTGCCCAGTTTCCAGGGTTACTGATCACCCTGTTTCCGGGAGAACTGACTGCCCTGTTTCTGGGAGAAATGACTGCCCTGTTTCCAGGGTAACTGACTGCCCTGCTTCCGGGGTAACTGACCGCCCTGTTTCCAGGGTCACTGACCACCCTGTTTCCAGGATAACTGAAAGCCCTATTTCCAGGGTAACTGATCTCCCTGTTTCCGGGGTAACTGATCACCCTGTTTCCGGGTAACTGACTGCCCTGTTTCCGGGGTAACTGACTGCCCTGTTTCCAGGGTAACTGATCTCCCTGTTTCCAGTGCAACGGATCACCATGTTTCCGGGGTAACTGACTGCCCTGTTTCCAGGGCAACTGACCGCCCTGTTTCCGGGGGAACTGACTGCCCAGTTTCCAGGGTAACTGACTGCCCAGTTTCCAGGGTAACTAACTGCCCTGTTTCCGGGGTAACTGACTGCCCAGTTTCCAGGGTAACTGACTGCTCTGTTTCCAGGGAATCTGACAGCCCACCTTCCAGTGTAACTGATCACCCTGTTTCCAGGATAATTGACTGCCCTGTTTCCAGGGTAACTGACCGCCCTGTTTCCAGGGTAACTGACTGCCCAGTTTCCAGGGTAAATTATCACCCTGTTTCCGGGATAACTAACTGCCCTGTTTCCGGGATAACTGACTGCCCTGTTTCCGGGGTAACTGATCACCCTGTTTCCGGGGTAACTGACTGCCCAGTTTCCGGGGTAACTGACTGCCCTGTTTCCAGGGTAACTGACTGCCCTGTTTCCGGGATAACTGACTGCCCTGTTTCCAGGGTAACTGATAACCCTGTTTCCGGGATAACTGACTGCCCTGTTTCCAGGGTAACTGACTGTCCAGTTTCCAGAGTAACTGAAGAACCTGTTTCCAGGGTAACAGATCACCCTGTTTCCGGGATAACTGACTGCCCTGTTTCCAAGATAACTGACTGCCCTGTTTCCAGGGGAACTGACTGCCCTGCTTCCGGGGTAACTGACTGCCCTGTTTCCAGGCTAACTGACTGCCCTGTTTCCAGGATAACTGATCACCCTGTTTCCGGGGTAACTGACTGCCCTGTTTCCGGTGTAACTGACCGCCCTGTTTCCAGGATAACTGATCACCCTGTTTCCGGGGTAACTGACCACCCTGTTTCCAGGGTCACTGACCACCCTGTTTCCAGGATAACTGACTCCCCTGTTTCCAGGGTAACTGACTGCCCTGTTTCTGGGATAACTGATCTCCCTGTTTCCGGGGTTACTGACCGCCCTGTTTCCAGGATAACTGACCTACCTATTTACAGGTTAACTGACTGCCCTGTTTCCAGGGTAACTGACTGCCCTGTTCCCAGGGGAACTGACTGCCCTGTTTCCGGGGTAACAGATCACCCTGTTTCCGGGGTAACTGACTAACCAGTTTCCAGGGTGACTGACTGCCCTGTTTCCAGGGCAACTGACTGCCCAGTTTCCGGGGTAACTGACTGCCCTGTTTCCAGGGTAACTGATCACCCTGTTTCCGGGATAACTGACTGCCCTGTTTCCGGGATAACTGACTGCCCTGTTTCCAGGGTAACTGACTTACCCTGTTTCCGGGGTAACTGACTGCCCTGTTTCCAGGCTAACTGACTGCCCTGTTTCCAGGATAACTGATCACCCTGTTTCCGGGGTAACTGACTGCCCTGTTTCCGGGGTAACTGACCGCCCTGTTTCCAGGGTCACTGACCACCCTGTTTCCAGGATAACTGAAAGCCCTGTTTCCAGGGTAACTGATCTCCCTGTTTCCGGGGTAAATGATCTCCCTGTTTCCGGGTAAGTGACTGCCCTGTTTCCGGTGTAACTGACTGCCCTGTTTCCGGGGTAACTGACTGCCCTGTTTCCAGGGTAACTGATCTCCCTGTTTCCAGGATAATTGACTGCCCTGTTTCCAGGGTAACTGACCGCCCTGTTTCCAGGGTAACTGACTGTCCAGTTTCCAGGGTAATTTATCACCCTGTTTCCGGGATAACTAACTGCCCTGTTTCCGGGATAACTGACTGCCCTGTTTCCGGGGTAACTGATCACCCTGTTTCCGGGGTAACTGACTGCCCAGTTTCCGGGGTAACTGACTTCCCTGTTTCCAGGGTAACTGACTGCCCTGTTTCCGGGATAACTGACTGCCCTGTTTCCAGGATAACTGATCACCCTGTTTCCAGGGTAACTGACTGCCCTGTTTCCGGGGTAACTGACCACCCTGTTTCCAGGATAACTGATCACCCTGTTTCCGGGGTAACTGACCACCCTGTTTCCAGGGTCACTGACCACCCTGTTTCCAGGATAAGTGACTCCCGTTTTTCCAGGGTAACTGACTGCCCTGTTTCCGGGGTAACTGATCTCCCTGTTTCCGGGGTTACTGACCGCCCTGTTTCCAGGATAACTGACCTACCTATTTCCAGGTTAACTGACTGCCCTGTTTCCATGGTAACTGACTGCCCTGTTTCCAGGGGAACTGACTGCCCTGTTTCCGGGGTAACAGATCACCCTGTTTCCGGGGTAACTGACTAACCAGTTTCCAGGGTGACTGACTGCCCTGTTTCCAGGGTAACTGACTGCCCAGTTTCCGGGGTAACTGACTGTCCTGTTTCCTGGGTAACTGACTGCCCTGCTTCCGGGGTAACTGACTTCCCTGTTTCCAGGTTAACTGACTGCCCTGTTTCCGGGATAACTGACTGCCCTGTTTCCAGGGTAACTGATAACCCTGTTTCCGGGGTAACTGACTGCCCTGTTTCCAGGCTAACTGACTGCCCTGTTTCCAGGATAACTGATCACCCTGTTTCCGGGGTAACTGACTGCCCTGTTTCCAGGGTAACTGACCGCCCTGTTTCCAGGATAACTGATCACCCTGTTTCCGGGGTAACTGACCTCCCTGTTTCCAGGGTCACTGACCACCCTGTTTCCAGGATAACTGACTCCCCTGTTTCCAGGGTAACTGACTGCCCTGTTTCCGGGGTAACTGACTGCCCTGTTTCCGGGGTAACTGACTGCCCTGTTTCCAGGATAACTGATCACCCTGTTTCCGGGGTAACTGACCACCCTGTTTCCAGGGTCACTGACCACCCTGTTTCCAGGATAACTGACTCCCCTGTTTCCAGGGTAACTGACTGCCCTGTTTCCAGGGTAACTGACTGCCCTGTTTCCGGGGTAACTGACTGCCCTGTTTCCAGGATAACTGATCACTCTGTTTCCGGGGTAACTGATCACTCTGTTTCCGGGGTAACTGACCACCCTGTTTCCGGGGTAACTGACTAATCTGTTTCCAGGGTTACTGACAGCCCTGTTTCTGGGGTAACTGACTGCCCTGTTTCCGGGGTAACTGACCGCCCTGTTTCCAGGATAACTGATCACCCTGTTTCCAGTGTAACTGACCATCCTGTTTCCAGGGTAACTGACTGCCCAGTTTCCAGGGTAACTGACTGCCCTGTTTCCGGGGTAACTGACTGCCCTGTTTCCAGGGTAACTGACTGCCCAGTTTCCAGGGTAACTGATCACCCTGTTTCCGGGATAACTGACCGCCCTGTTTCCAGGATAACTGACCGCCCTATTTCCGGGGTAACTGACTGCCCTGTTTCCTGGGTAATTGACTGCCCAGTTTCCAGGTTAACTGACTGCCCAGTTTCCAGGCTAACTGATCACCCTTTTTCCGGGATAACTGACTGCCCTGTTTCCGGGATAAATGACTGCCCTGTTTCCAGGGTAACTGATCACCCTGTTTCCGGGATAACTGACTCCCCTGTTTCCAGGGTAACTGACTGCCCAGTTTCCGGGGTAACTGACTGCCCTGTTTCCTGAGTAACTGACTGCCCTGCTTCCGGGATAACTGACTGCCCTGTTTCCAGGGTAACTGACTGCCCAGTTTCCAGGGTAACTGATCACCCTTTTTCCGTGATAACTGACTGCCCTGTTTCCGGGATTACTGACTGCCCTGTTTCCGGGGTAACTGATCACCCTGTTTCCGGGGTAACTGTCTAACCAGTTTCCAGAGTGACTGACTGCCCTGTTTCCAGGGTAACTGACTGCCCAGTTTCTGGGTTAACTGACTGCCCTGTTTCCTGGGTAACTGTCTGCCCTGCTTCCGGGGTAACTGACTGCCCTGTTTCCAGGGTAACTGACTGCCCAGTTTCCAGTGTAACTGATCACCCTTTTTCCGGGATAACTGACTGCCCTGTTTCCGGGATAACTGACTGCCCTGTTTCCAGTGTAACTGATCACCCTGTTTCCGGGATAACTGTCTGCCCTGTTTCCGGGATAACTGACTGCCCAGTTTCCAGGGTAACTGACTGCCCTGTTTCCAGGGTAACTGATCACTCTGTTTCCCGGAGAACTGACTGCCCTGTTTCTGGGAGAAATGACTGCCCTGTTTCCAGGGTAACTGACTGCCCTGTTTCCAGGGTAACTGATCTCCCTGTTTCCGGGGTAACTGATCTCCCGGTTTCCGGGTAACTGACTGCCCTGTTTCCGGTGTAACTGACTGCCCTGTTTCCGGGGTAACTGACTGCCCTGTTTCAAGGGTAACTGATCTCCCTGTTTCCAGGATAATTGACTGCCCTGTTTCCGGGATAACTAACTGCCCTGTTTCCGGGATAACTGACTGCCCTGTTTCCGGGGTAACAGATCACCCTGTTTCCGGGGTAACTGACTAACCAGTTTCCAGGGTGACTGACTGCCCTGTTTCCAGGGTAACTGACTGCCCAGTTTCCGGGGTAACTGACTGCCCTGTTTCCAGGGTAACTGATCACCCTGTTTCCGGGATAACTGACTGCCCTGTTTCCGGGATAACTGACTGCCCTGTTTCCAGGGTAACTGACTTACCCTGTTTCCGGGGTAACTGACTGCCCTGTTTCCAGGCTAACTGACTGCCCTGTTTCCAGGATAACTGATCACCCTGTTTCCGGGGTAACTGACTGCCCTGTTTCCGGGGTAACTGACCGCCCTGTTTCCAGGGTCACTGACCACCCTGTTTCCAGGATAACTGAAAGCCCTGTTTCCAGGGTAACTGATCTCCCTGTTTCCGGGGTAAATGATCTCCCTGTTTCCGGGGAAGTGACTGCCCTGTTTCCGGTGTAACTGACTGCCCTGTTTCCGGGGTAACTGAGTGCCCTGTTTCCAGGGTAACTGATCTCCCTGTTTCCAGGATAATTGACTGCCCTGTTTCCAGGGTAACTGACCGCCCTGTTTCCAGGGTAACTGACTGTCCAGTTTCCAGGGTAATTTATCACCCTGTTTCCGGGATAACTAACTGCCCTGTTTCCGGGATAACTGACTGCCCTGTTTCCGGGGTAACTGATCACCCTGTTTCCGGGGTAACTGACTGCCCAGTTTCCGGGGTAACTGACTTCCCTGTTTCCAGGGTAACTGACTGCCCTGTTTCCGGGATAACTGACTGCCCTGTTTCCGGGGTAACTGATCACCCTGTTTCCAGGGTAACTGACTGCCCTGTTTCCGGGGTAACTGATCACCCTGTTTCCAGGATAACTGATCACCCTGTTTCCGGGGTAACTGACCACCCTGTTTCCAGGGTCACTGACCACCCTGTTTCCAGGATAAGTGACTCCCGTTTTTACAGGGTAACTGACTGCCCTGTTTCCGGGGTAACTGATCTCCCTGTTTCCGGGGTTACTGACCGCCCTGTTTCCAGGATAACTGACCTACCTATTTCCAGGTTAACTGACTGCCCTGTTTCCAGGGTAACTGACTGCCCTGTTTCCAGGGGAACTGACTGCCCTGTTTCCGGGGTAACAGATCACCCTGTTTCCGGGGTAACTGACTAACCAGTTTCCAGGGTGACTGACTGCCCTGTTTCCAGGGTAATTGACTGCCCAGTTTCCGGGGTAACTGACTGTCCTGTTTCCTGGGTAACTGACTGCCCTGCTTCCGGGGTAACTGACTTCCCTGTTTCCAGGGTAACTGACTGCCCTGTTTCCGGGATAACTGACTGCCCTGTTTCCAGGGTAACTGATAACCCTGTTTCCGGGGTAACTGACTGCCCTGTTTCCAGGCTAACTGACTGCCCTGTTTCCAGGATAACTGATCACCCTGTTTCCGGGGTAACTGACTGCCCTGTTTCCGGGGTAACTGACCGCCCTGTTTCCAGGGTCACTGACCACCCTGTTTCCAGGATAACTGACTCCCCTGTTTCCAGGGTAACTGACTGCCCTGTTTCCGGGGTAACTGACTGCCCTGTTTCCGGGGTAACTGACCGCCCTGTTTCCAGGATAACTGATCACCCTGTTTCCGGGGTAACTGACCACCCTGTTTCCAGGGTCACTGACCACCCTGTTTCCAGGATTACTGACACCCCTGTTTCCAGGGTAACTGACTGCCCTGTTTCCAGGGTAACTGACTGCCCTGTTTCCGGGGTAACTGACTGCCCTGTTTCCAGGATAACTGATCACTCTGTTTCCGGGGTAACTGATCACTCTGTTTCCGGGGTAACTGACCACCCTGTTTCCGGGGTAACTGACTAATCTGTTTCCACGGTTACTGACAGCCCTGTTTCTGGGGTAACTGACTGCCCTGTTTCCGGGGTAACTGACCGCCCTGTTTCCAGGATAACTGATCACCCTGTTTCCAGTGTAACTGACCATCCTGTTTCCAGGGTAACTGACTGCCCAGTTTCCAGGGTAACTGACTGCCCTGTTTCCGGGGCAACAGATCTCCCTGTTTCCGGGGTAACTGACCGCCCTGTTTCCAGGATAACTGACCGCCCTATTTCCGGGGTAACTGACTGCCCTGTTTCCTGGGTAATTGACTGCCCAGTTTCCAGGTTAACTGACTGCCCAGTTTCCAGGCTAACTGATCACCCTTTTTCCGGGATAACTGACTGCCCTGTTTCCGGGATAAATGACTGCCCTGTTTCCAGGGTAACTGATCACCCTGTTTCCGGGATAACTGACTCCCCTGTTTCCAGGGTAACTGACTGCCCAGTTTCCGGGGTAACTGACTGCCCTGTTTCCTGAGTAACTGACTGCCCTGCTTCCGGGATAACTGACTGCCCTGTTTCCAGGGTAACTGACTGCCCAGTTTCCAGGGTAACTGATCACCCTTTTTCCGTGATAACTGACTGCCCTGTTTCCGGGATTACTGACTGCCCTGTTTCCGGGGTAACTGATCACCCTGTTTCCGGGGTAACTGTCTAACCAGTTTCCAGGGTGACTGACTGCCCTGTTTCCAGGGTAACTGACTGCCCAGTTTCCGGGTTAACTGACTGCCCTGTTTCCTGGGTAACTGTCTGCCCTGCTTCCGGGGTAACTGACTGCCCTGTTTCCAGGGTAACTGACTGCCCAGTTTCCAGGGTAACTGATCACCCTTTTTCCGGGATAACTGACTGCCCTGTTTCCGGGATAACTGACTGCCCTGTTTCCAGTGTAACTGATCACCCTGTTTCCGGGATAACTGTCTGCCCTGTTTCCGGGATAACTGACTGCCCAGTTTCCAGGGTAACTGACTGCCCTGTTTCCGGGGTAACTGACTGCCCTGTTTCCAGGGTAACTGATCACCCTGTTTCCGGGAGAACTGACTGCCCTGTTTCTGGGAGAAATGACTGCCCTGTTTCCAGGGTAACTGACTGCCCTGTTTCCAGGGTAACTGATCTCCCTGTTTCCGGGGGAACTGATCTCCCGGTTTCCGGGTAACTGACTGCCCTGTTTCCGGTGTAACTGACTGCCCTGTTTCCGGGGTAACTGACTGCCCTGTTTCAAGGGTAACTGATCTCCCTGTTTCCAGGATAATTGACTGCCCTGTTTCCAGGGTAACTGACCGCCCTGTTTCCAGGGTAACTGACTGTCCAGTTTCCAGGGTAAATTATCACCCTGTTTCCGGGATAACTAACTGCCCTGTTTCCGGGATAACTGACTGCCCTGTTTCCGGGGTAACTGATCACCCTGTTTCCGGGGTAACTGACTGCCCAGTTTCCGGGGTAACTGACTTCCCTGTTTCCAGGGTAACTGACTGCCCTGTTTCCGGGATAACTGACTGCCCTGTTTCCAGGATAAATGATCACCCTGTTTCCAGGGTAACTGACTGCCCTGTTTCCGGGGTAACTGACCACCCTGTTTCCAGGATAACTGATCACCCTGTTTCCGGGGTAACTGACCACCCTGTTTCCAGGGTCACTGAACACCCTGTTTCCAGGATAAGTGACTCCCGTGTTTCCAGGGTAACTGACTGCCCTGTTTCCGGGGTAACTGATCTCCCTGTTTCCGGGGTTACTGACCGCCCTGTTTCCAGGATAACTGACCTACCTATTTCCAGGTTAACTGACTGCCCTGTTTCCAGGGTAACTGACTGCCCTGTTTCCAGGGGAACTGACTGCCCTGTTTCCGGGGTAACAGATCACCCTGTTTCCGGGGTAACTGACTAACCAGTTTCCAGGGTGACTGACTGCCCTGTTTCCAGGGTAACTGACTGCCCAGTTTCCGGGGTAACTGACTGTCCTGTTTCCAGGGTAACTGACTGCCCTGCTTCCGGGGTAACTGACTGCCCTGTTTCCAGGGTAACTGACTGCCCTGTTTCCGGGATAACTGACTGCCCTGTTTCCAGGGTAACTGATAACCCTGTTTCCGGGATAACTGACTGCCCTGTTTCCAGGCTAACTGACTGCCCTGTTTCCAGGATAACTGATCACCCTGTTTCCGGGGTAACTGACTGCCCTGTTTCCGGGGTAACTGACCGCCCTGTTTCCAGGATAACTGATCACCCTGTTTCCGGGGTAACTGACCACCCTGTTTCCAGGGTCACTGACCACCCTGTTTCCAGGATAACTGACTCCCCTGTTTCCAGGATAACTGACTGCCCTGTTTCCAGGGTAACTGACTGCCCTGTTTCCGGGGTAACTGACTGCCCTGTTTCCAGGATAACTGATCACTCTGTTTCCGGGGTAACTGATCACTCTGTTTCCGGGGTAACTGACCACCCTGTTTCCGGGGTAACTGACTAATCTGTTTCCAGGGTTACTGACAGCCCTGTTTCTGGGGTAACTGACTGCCCTGTTTCCGGGGTAACTGACCGCCCTGTTTCCAGGATAACTGATCACCCTGTTTCCAGTGTAACTGACCATCCTGTTTCCAGGGTAACTGACTGCCCAGTTTCCAGGGTAACTGACTGCCCTGTTTCCGGGGCAACAGATCTCCCTGTTTCCGGGGTAACTGACCGCCCTGTTTCCAGGATAACTGAACGCCCTATTTCCGGGGTAACTGACTGCCCTGTTTCCAGGATAACTGACTGCCCTGTTTCCGGGATAACTGACTGCCCTGTTTACTGGATAACTGACCGCCCTGTTTCCAGGTTAACTGACTGCCCTGTTTCCGGGATAACTGACTGCCCTGTTTCCAGGGTAACTGACTGCCCTGTTTCCGGGGTAACTGACTGCCCTGTTTCCAGGATAACTGATCACCCTGTTTCCGGGATAACTGACTCCCCTGTTTCCAGGGTAACTGACTGCCCTGTTTCCAGGATAACTGACTGCCCTGTTTCCAGGTTAACTGACAGCACTGTTTCCAGGGTAACTGACTGCCCTGTTTCCAGGGGAACTGACTGCCCTGTTTCCGGGGTAAATGATCACCCTATTTCCGGGGTAACTGACTAACCAGTTTCCAGGGTGACTGACTGCCCTGTTTCCAGGGTAACTGACTGCCCTGTTTCCGGGGTAACTGACTGCCCTGTTTCCTGGGTAATTGACTGCCCAGTTTCCAGGTTAACTGACTGCCCAGTTTCCAGGGTGACTGATCACCCTTTTTCCGGGATAACTGACTGCCCTGTTTCCGGGATAACTGACTGCCCTGTTTCCAGGGTAACTGATCACCCTGTTTCCGGGATAACTGACTCCCCTGTTTCCAGGGTAACTGACTGCCCAGTTTCCGGGGTAACTGACTGCCCTGTTTCCTGAGTAACTGACTGCCCTGCTTCCGGGATAACTGACTGCCCTGTTTCCAGGGTAACTGACTGCCCAGTTTCCAGGGTAACGGATCACCCTTTTTCCGTGATAACTGACTGCCCTGTTTCCGGGATTACTGACTGCCCTGTTTCCGGGGTAACTGATCACCCTGTTTCCGGGGTAACTGTCTAACCAGTTTCCAGGGTGACTGACTGCCCTGTTTCCAGGGTAACTGACTGCCCAGTTTCCGGGTTAACTGACTGCCCTGTTTCCTGGGTAACTGTCTGCCCTGCTTCCGGGGTAACTGACTGCCCTGTTTCCAGGGTAACTGACTGCCCAGTTTCCAGGGTAACTGATCACCCTTTTTCCGGGATAACTGACTGCCCTGTTTCCGGGATAACTGACTGCCCTGTTTCCAGTGTAACTGATCACCCTGTTTCCGGGATAACTGTCTGCCCTGTTTCCGGGATAATTGACTGCCCAGTTTCCAGGGTAACTGACTGCCCTGTTTCCGGGGTAACTGACTGCCCTGTTTCCAGGGTAACTGATCACCCTGTTTCCGGGAGAACTGACTGCCCTGTTTCTGGGAGAAATGACTGCCCTGTTTCCAGGGTAACTGACTGCCCTGCTTCCGGGGTAACTGACCGCCCTGTTTCCAGGGTCACTGACCACCCTGTTTCCAGGATAACTGAAAGCCCTATTTCCAGGGTAACTGATCTCCCTGTTTCCGGGGTAACTGATCACCCTGTTTCCGGGTAACTGACTGCCCTGTTTCCGGGGTAACTGACTGCCCCGTTTCCAGGGTAACTGATCTCCCTGTTTCCAGTGCAACGGATCACCATGTTTCCGGGGTAACTGACTGCCCTGTTTCCAGGGCAACTGACCGCCCTGTTTCCGGGGGAACTGACTGCCCAGTTTCCAGGGTAACTGACTGCCCAGTTTCCAGGGTAACGAACTGCCCTGTTTCCGGGGTAACTGACTGCCCAGTTTCCAGGGTAACTGATCACCCTGTTTCCAGGATAATTGACTGCCCTGTTTCCAGGGTAACTGACCGCCCTGTTTCCGGGATAACTAACTGCCCTGTTTCCAGGATAACTGACTGCCCTGTTTCCGGGGTAACTGATCACCCTGTTTCCGGGGTAACTGACTGCCCAGTTTCCGGGGTAACTGACTTCCCAGTTTCCAGGGTAACTGACTGCCCTGTTTCCGGGATAACTGACTGCCCTGTTTCCAGGGTAACTGATAACCCTGTTTCCGGGATAACTGACTGCCCTGTTTCCAGGGTAACTGACTGCCCAGTTTCCAGAGTAACTGAATAACCTGTTTCCAGGGTAACAGATCACCCTGTTTCCGGGATAACTGACTGCCCTGTTTCCAAGATAACTGACTGCCCTGTTTCCAGGGTAAATGTCTGCCCTGTTTCCGGGGTAACTGACTGCCCTGTTTCCAGGGTAACTGACTGCCCTGTTTCCAGGATAACTGATCACCCTGTTTCTGGGGTAACTGACTGCCCTGTTTCCGGGGTAACTGACCGCCCTGTTTCCAGGATAACTGATCACCCTGTTTCCGGGGTAACTGACCACCCTGTTTCCAGGATCACTGACCACCCTGTTTCCAGGATAACTGACTCCCCTGTTTCCAGGGTAACTAACTGCCCTGTTTCCGGGGTAACTGATCTCCCTGTTTCCGGGGTTAATGACCGCCCTGTTTCCAGGATAACTGACCTACCTATTTCCAGGTTAACTGACTGCCCTGTTTCCAGGTTAACTGACTGCCCTGTTTCCAGGGGAACTGACTGCCCTGTTTCCGGGGTAAATGATCACCCTGTTTCCAGGGTAACTGACTAACCAGTTTCCAGGGTGACTGACTGCCCTGTTTCCAGGGTAACTGACTGCCCTATTTCCGGGGTAACTGAATGCCCTGTTTCCAGGATAACTGACTGCCCTGTCTCCTGGGTAATTGACTGCCCAGTTTCCAGGTTAACTGACTGCCCAGTTTCCAGGGTAACTGATCACCCTTTTTCCGGGATAACTGACTGCCCTGTTTCCGGGATAACTGACTGCCCTGTTTCCAGGGTAACTGATCACCCTGTTTCCGGGATAACTGACTCCCCTGTTTCCAGGGTAACTGACTGCCCAGTTTCCAGGGTAACTGACTGCCCTGTTTCCTGGGTAACTGACTGCCCTGCTTCCGGGGTAACCGACTGCCCTGTTTCCAGGGTAACTGACTGCCCAGTTTCCAGGGTAACTGATCACCCTTTTTCCGTGATAACTGACTGCCCTGTTTCCGGGATTACTGACTGCCCTGTTTCCGGGGTAACTGATCACCCTGTTTCCGGGGTAACTGTCTAACCAGTTTCCAGGGTGACTGACTGCCCTGTTTCCAGGGTAACTGACTGCCCAGTTTCCGGGTTAACTGACTGCCCTGTTTCCTGGGTAACTGACTGCCCTGCTTCCGGGGTAACTGACTGCCCTGTTTCCAGGGTAACTGACTGCCCAGTTTCCAGGGTAACTGATCACCCTTTTTCCGGGATAACTGACTGCCCTGTTTCCGGGATAACTGACTGCCCTGTTTCCAGGGTAACTGATCACCCTGTTTCCGGGATAACTGTCTGCCCTGTTTCCGGGATAACTGACTGCCCAGTTTCCAGGGTAACTGACCGCCCTGTTTCCAGGGTCACTGACCACCCTGTTTCCAGGATAACTGAAAGCCCTATTTCCAGGGTAACTGATCTCCCTGTTTCCGGGGTAACTGATCACCCTGTTTCCGGGTAACTGTCTGCCCTGTTTCCGGGGTAACTGACTGCCCTGTTTCCAGGGTAACTGATCTCCCTGTTTCCAGTGCAACGGATCACCATGTTTCCGGGGTAACTGACTGCCCTGTTTCCAGGGCAACTGACCGCCCTGTTTCCGGGGGAACTGACTGCCCAGTTTCCAGGGTAACTGACTGCCCAGTTTCCAGGGTAACTAACTGCCCTGTTTCCGGGGTAACTGACTGCCCATTTTCCAGGGTAACTGACTGCACTGTTTCCAGGGAATCTGACAGCCCACCTTCCAGTGTAACTGATCACCCTGTTTCCAGGATAATTGACTGCCCTGTTTCCAGGGTAACTGACCGCCCTGTTTCCAGGGTAACTGACTGCCCAGTTTCCAGGGTAAATTATCACCCTGTTTCCGGGATAACTAACTGCCCTGTTTCCGGGATAACTGACTGCCCTGTTTCCGGGGTAACTGATCACCCTGTTTCCGGGGTAACTGACTGCCCAGTTTCCGGGGTAACTGACTTCCCTGTTTCCAGGGTAACTGACTGCCCTGTTTCCGGGATAACTGACTGCCCTGTTTCCAGGGTAACTGATAACCCTGTTTCCGGGATAACTGACTGCCCTGTTTCCAGGGTAACTGACTGCCCAGTTTCCAGAGTAACTGAATAACCTGTTTCCAGGGTAACAGATCACCCTGTTTCCGGGATAACTGACTGCCCTGTTTCCAAGATAACTGACTGCCCTGTTTCCAGGGTAACTGACTGCCCTGTTTCCGGGGTAACTGACTGCCCTGTTTCCAGGCTAACTGACTGCCCTGTTTCCAGGATAACTGATCACCCTGTTTCCGGGGTAACTGACTGCCCTGTTTCCGGGGTAACTGACCGCCCTGTTTCCAGGATAACTGATCACCCTGTTTCCGGGGTAACTGACCACCCTGTTTCCAGGGTCACTGACCACCCTGTTTCCAGGATAACTGACTCCCCTGTTTCCAGGGTAACTGACTGCCCTGTTTCCGGGGTAACTGATCTCCCTGTTTCCGGGGTTACTGACCGCCCTGTTTCCAGGATAACTGACCTACCTATTTCCAGGTTAACTGACTGCCCTGTTTCCAGGGTAACTGACTGCCCTGTTTCCAGGGGAACTGACTGCTCTGTTTCCGGGGTAACAGATCACCCTGTTTCCGGGGTAACTGACTAACCAGTTTCCAGGGTGACTGACTGCCCTGTTTCCAGGGTAACTGACTGCCCTGTTTCCTGGGTAACTGACTGCCCTGCTTCCGGGGTAACTGACTGCCCTGTTTCCCGGGTAACTGACTGCCCAGTTTCCAGGGTAACTGATCACCCTTTTTCCGGGATAACTGACTGCCCTGTTTCCGGGATAACTGACTGCCCTGTTTCCAGGGTAACTGATCACCCTGTTTCCGGGATAACTGACTCCCCTGTTTCCAGGGTAACTGACTGCCCAGTTTCCAGGGTAACTGACTGCCCTGTTTCCGGGGTAACTGACTGCCCTGTTTCCAGGGTAACTGACTGCCCAGTTTCCAGGGTAACTGATCACCCTGTTTCCGGGATAACTGACTGCACTGTTTCCGGGATATCTGACTGCCCTGTTTCCAGGGTAACTGACTCCACTTTTTCCGGGGGAACTGACTGCCCAGTTTCCAGGGTAACTGATCACCCTGTTTCCGGGATAACTGACTGCCCTGTTTCCGGGATAACTGACTGCTTTGTTTCCAGGATAACTGATCACCCTGTTTCCGGAGTAACTGACTGCCCTGTTTCCGGGGTAATTGACCGCCCTGTTTCCAGGATAACTGATCACCCAGTTTCCGGGGTAACTGACCACCCTGTTTCCGGGGTCACTGAACACCCTGTTTCCGGGATAACTGAAAGCCCTGTTTCCAGGGTAACTGATTTCCCTGTTTCCGGGGTAACTGACCACCCTGTTTCCGGGTAACTGACTGCCCTGTTTCCAGGGTAACTGATCTCTCTGTTTCCAGGGTAACTGATCACCCTGTTTGCGGGGTAAATGACTGCCCTGTATCCAGTGTAACTGATCTCCCTGTTTCCAGGGTAACTGATCACCCTGTTTCCAGGGTAAATGACTGCCCTGTATCCAGTGTAACTGATCTCTCTGTTTCCAGGGTAACTGATCACCCTGTTTCCGGGGTAAATGACTGCCCTGTATCCAGTGTAACTGATCTCCCTGTTTCCAGGGTAACTGATCACCCTGTTTCCGGGGTAAATGACTGCCCTTTATCCAGTGTAACTGTTCACCCTGTTTCCGGGGTAACGGATCACCCTGTTTCCAGGGTAAAAAACTGCCCTGTTTCCGGGGTAACTGACCGCCCTATTTCCAGGATAACTGATCACCCTGTTTCCGGGGTAACTGAGTAATCTGTTACCAGGGTTACTGACTGCCCTGTTTCCGGGGTAACTGACTGCCCTGTTTCCAGGGTAACTGACTGCCCAGTTTCCAGGGTAACTGACTGCCCTGTTTCCGGGGTAACTAAGTGCCCAGTTTCCAGGGTAACTGACTGCCCAGTTTCCAGGGTAACTAACTGCCCTGTTTCCGGGGTAACTGACTGCCCAGTTTCCAGGGTAACTGATCACCCTGTTTCCGGGATAACTGACTACCGTGTTTCCAGGGTAACTGACTGCCCAGATTCCAGGGTAACTGACTGCCCTGTTTCCAGGGAATCTGACAGCCCACCTTCCAGTGTAACTGATCACCCTGTTTCCAGGATAATTGACTGCCCTGTTTCCAGGGTAACTGACCGCCCTGTTTCCAGGGTAACTGACTGCCCAGTTTCCAGGGTAAATTATCACCCTGTTTCCGGGATAACTAACTGCCCTGTTTCCAGGATAACTGACTGCCCTGTTTCCGGGGTAACTGATCACCCTGTTTCCGGGGTAACTGACTGCCCAGTTTCCGGGGTAACTGACTTCCCTGTTTCCAGGGTAACTGACTGCCCTGTTTCCGGGATAACTGACTGCACTGTTTCCAGGGTAACTGATAACCCTGTTTCCGGGATAACTGACTGCCCTGTTTCCAGGGTAACTGACTGCCCAGTTTCCAGAGTAACTGAATAACCTGTTTCCAGGGTAACAGATCACCCTGTTTCCGGGATAACTGACTGCCCTGTTTCCAAGATAACTGACTGCCCTGTTTCCAGGGTAACTGACTGCCCTGTTTCCGGGGTAACTGACTGCCCTGTTTCCAGGCTAACTGACTGCCCTGTTTCCAGGATAACTGATCACCCTGTTTCCGGGGTAACTGACTGCCCTGTTTCCGGGGTAACTGACCGCCCTGTTTCCAGGATAACTGATCACCCTGTTTCCGGGGTAACTGACCACCCTGTTTCCAGGGTCACTGACCACCCTGTTTCCAGGATAACTGACTCCCCTGTTTCCAGGGTAACTGACTGCCCTGTTTCCGGGGTAACTGATCGCCCTGTTTCCGGGGTTACTGACCGCCCTGTTTCCAGGATAACTGACCTACCTATTTCCAGGTTAACTGACTGCCCTGTTTCCAGGGTAACTGACTGCCCTGTTTCCAGGGGAACTGACTGCCCTGTTTCCGGGGTAACAGATCACCCTGTTTCCGGGGTAACTGACTAACCAGTTTCCAGGGTGACTGACTGCCCTGTTTCCAGGGTAACTGACTGCCCTGTTTCCTGGGTAACTGACTGCCCTGCTTCCGGGGTAACTGACTGCCCTGTTTCCCGGGTAACTGACTGCCCAGTTTCCAGGGTAACTGATCACCCTTTTTCCGGGATAACTGACTGCCCTGTTTCCGGGATAACTGACTGCCCTGTTTCCAGGGTAACTGATCACCCTGTTTCCGGGATAACTGACTCCCCTGTTTCCAGGGTAACTGACTGCCCAGTTTCCAGGGTAACTGACTGCCCTGTTTCCGGGGTAACTGACTGCCCTGTTTCCAGGGTAACTGACTGCCCTGTTTCCAAGATAACTGACTGCCCTGTTTCCAGGGTAAATGTCTGCCCTGTTTCCGGGGTAACTGACTGCCCTGTTTCCAGGGTAACTGACTGCCCTGTTTCCAGGATAACTGATCACCCTGTTTCTGGGGTAACTGACTGCCCTGTTTCCGGGGTAACTGACCGCCCTGTTTCCAGGATAACTGATCACCCTGTTTCCGGGGTAACTGACCACCCTGTTTCCAGGATCACTGACCACCCTGTTTCCAGGATAACTGACTCCCCTGTTTCCAGGGTAACTAACTGCCCTGTTTCCGGGGTAACTGATCTCCCTGTTTCCGGGGTTAATGACCGCCCTGTTTCCAGGATAACTGACCTACCTATTTCCAGGTTAACTGACTGCCCTGTTTCCAGGTTAACTGACTGCCCTGTTTCCAGGGGAACTGACTGCCCTGTTTCCGGGGTAAATGATCACCCTGTTTCCAGGGTAACTGACTAACCAGTTTCCAGGGTGACTGACTGCCCTGTTTCCAGGGTAACTGACTGCCCTATTTCCGGGGTAACTGAATGCCCTGTTTCCAGGATAACTGACTGCCCTGTCTCCTGGGTAATTGACTGCCCAGTTTCCAGGTTAACTGACTGCCCAGTTTCCAGGGTAACTGATCACCCTTTTTCCGGGATAACTGACTGCCCTGTTTCCGGGATAACTGACTGCCCTGTTTCCAGGGTAACTGATCACCCTGTTTCCGGGATAACTGACTCCCCTGTTTCCAGGGTAACTGACTGCCCAGTTTCCAGGGTAACTGACTGCCCTGTTTCCTGGGTAACTGACTGCCCTGCTTCCGGGGTAACCGACTGCCCTGTTTCCAGGGTAACTGACTGCCCAGTTTCCAGGGTAACTGATCACCCTTTTTCCGTGATAACTGACTGCCCTGTTTCCGGGATTACTGACTGCCCTGTTTCCGGGGTAACTGATCACCCTGTTTCCGGGGTAACTGTCTAACCAGTTTCCAGGGTGACTGACTGCCCTGTTTCCAGGGTAACTGACTGCCCAGTTTCCGGGTTAACTGACTGCCCTGTTTCCTGGGTAACTGACTGCCCTGCTTCCGGGGTAACTGACTGCCCTGTTTCCAGGGTAACTGACTGCCCAGTTTCCAGGGTAACTGATCACCCTTTTTCCGGGATAACTGACTGCCCTGTTTCCGGGATAACTGACTGCCCTGTTTCCAGGGTAACTGATCACCCTGTTTCCGGGATAACTGTCTGCCCTGTTTCCGGGATAACTGACTGCCCAGTTTCCAGGGTAACTGACCGCCCTGTTTCCAGGGTCACTGACCACCCTGTTTCCAGGATAACTGAAAGCCCTATTTCCAGGGTAACTGATCTCCCTGTTTCCGGGGTAACTGATCACCCTGTTTCCGGGTAACTGTCTGGCCTGTTTCCGGGGTAACTGACTGCCCTGTTTCCAGGGTAACTGATCTCCCTGTTTCCAGTGCAACGGATCACCATGTTTCCGGGGTAACTGACTGCCCTGTTTCCAGGGCAACTGACCGCCCTGTTTCCGGGGGAACTGACTGCCCAGTTTCCAGGGTAACTGACTGCCCAGTTTCCAGGGTAACTAACTGCCCTGTTTCCGGGGTAACTGACTGCCCATTTTCCAGGGTAACTGACTGCACTGTTTCCAGGGAATCTGACAGCCCACCTTCCAGTGTAACTGATCACCCTGTTTCCAGGATAATTGACTGCCCTGTTTCCAGGGTAACTGACCGCCCTGTTTCCAGGGTAACTGACTGCCCAGTTTTCAGGGTAAATTATCACCCTGTTTCCGGGATAACTAACTGCCCTGTTTCCGGGATAACTGACTGCCCTGTTTCCGGGGTAACTGATCACCCTGTTTCCGGGGTAACTGACTGCCCAGTTTCCGGGGTAACTGACTTCCCTGTTTCCAGGGTAACTGACTGCCCTGTTTCCGGGATAACTGACTGCCCTGTTTCCAGGGTAACTGATAACCCTGTTTCCGGGATAACTGACTGCCCTGTTTCCAGGGTAACTGACTGCCCAGTTTCCAGAGTAACTGAATAACCTGTTTCCAGGGTAACAGATCACCCTGTTTCCGGGATAACTGACTGCCCTGTTTCCAAGATAACTGACTGCCCTGTTTCCAGGGTAACTGACTGCCCTGTTTCCGGGGTAACTGACTGCCCTGTTTCCAGGCTAACTGACTGCCCTGTTTCCAGGATAACTGATCACCCTGTTTCCGGGGTAACTGACTGCCCTGTTTCCGGGGTAACTGACCGCCCTGTTTCCAGGATAACTGATCACCCTGTTTCCGGGGTAACTGACCACCCTGTTTCCAGGGTCACTGACCACCCTGTTTCCAGGATAACTGACTCCCCTGTTTCCAGGGTAACTGACTGCCCTGTTTCCGGGGTAACTGATCTCCCTGTTTCCGGGGTTACTGACCGCCCTGTTTCCAGGATAACTGACCTACCTATTTCCAGGTTAACTGACTGCCCTGTTTCCAGGGTAACTGACTGCCCTGTTTCCAGGGGAACTGACTGCTCTGTTTCCGGGGTAACAGATCACCCTGTTTCCGGGGTAACTGACTAACCAGTTTCCAGGGTGACTGACTGCCCTGTTTCCAGGGTAACTGACTGCCCTGTTTCCTGGGTAACTGACTGCCCTGCTTCCGGGGTAACTGACTGCCCTGTTTCCCGGGTAACTGACTGCCCAGTTTCCAGGGTAACTGATCACCCTTTTTCCGGGATAACTGACTGCCCTGTTTCCGGGATAACTGACTGCCCTGTTTCCAGGGTAACTGATCACCCTGTTTCCGGGATAACTGACTCCCCTGTTTCCAGGGTAACTGACTGCCCAGTTTCCAGGGTAACTGACTGCCCTGTTTCCGGGGTAACTGACTGCCCTGTTTCCAGGGTAACTGACTGCCCAGTTTCCAGGGTAACTGATCACCCTGTTTCCGGGATAACTGACTGCACTGTTTCCGGGATAACTGACTGCCCTGTTTCCAGGGTAACTGACTCCACTTTTTCCGGGGGAACTGACTGCCCAGTTTCCAGGGTAACTGATCACCCTGTTTCCGGGATAACTGACTGCCCTGTTTCCGGGATAACTGACTGCTTTGTTTCCAGGATAACTGATCACCCTGTTTCCGGAGTAACTGACTGCCCTGTTTCCGGGGTAATTGACCGCCCTGTTTCCAGGATAACTGATCACCCAGTTTCCGGGGTAACTGACCACCCTGTTTCCGGGGTCACTGAACACCCTGTTTCCGGGATAACTGAAAGCCCTGTTTCCAGGGTAACTGATTTCCCTGTTTCCGGGGTAACTGACCACCCTGTTTCCGGGTAACTGACTGCCCTGTTTCCAGGGTAACTGATCTCTCTGTTTCCAGGGTAACTGATCACCCTGTTTGCGGGGTAAATGACTGCCCTGTATCCAGTGTAACTGATCTCCCTGTTTCCAGGGTAACTGATCACCCTGTTTCCGGGGTAAATGACTGCCCTGTATCCAGTGTAACTGATCTCTCTGTTTCCAGGGTAACTGATCACCCTGTTTCCGGGGTAAATGACTGCCCTGTATCCAGTGTAACTGATCTCCCTGTTTCCAGGGTAACTGATCACCCTGTTTCCGGGGTAAATGACTGCCCTTTATCCAGTGTAACTGTTCACCCTGTTTCCGGGGTAACGGATCACCCTGTTTCCAGGGTAAAAAACTGCCCTGTTTCCGGGGTAACTGACCGCCCTATTTCCAGGATAACTGATCACCCTGTTTCCGGGGTAACTGAGTAATCTGTTACCAGGGTTACTGACTGCCCTGTTTCCGGGGTAACTGACTGCCCTGTTTCCAGGGTAACTGACTGCCCAGTTTCCAGGGTAACTGACTGCCCTGTTTCCGGGGTAACTAACTGCCCAGTTTCCAGGGTAACTGACTGCCCAGTTTCCAGGGTAACTAACTGCCCTGTTTCCGGGGTAACTGACTGCCCAGTTTCCAGGGTAACTGATCACCCTGTTTCCGGGATAACTGACTACCGTGTTTCCAGGGTAACTGACTGCCCAGATTCCAGGGTAACTGACTGCCCTGTTTCCAGGGAATCTGACAGCCCACCTTCCAGTGTAACTGATCACCCTGTTTCCAGGATAATTGACTGCCCTGTTTCCAGGGTAACTGACCGCCCTGTTTCCAGGGTAACTGACTGCCCAGTTTCCAGGGTAAATTATCACCCTGTTTCCGGGATAACTAACTGCCCTGTTTCCGGGATAACTGACTGCCCTGTTTCCGGGGTAACTGATCACCCTGTTTCCGGGGTAACTGACTGCCCAGTTTCCGGGGTAACTGACTTCCCTGTTTCCAGGGTAACTGACTGCCCTGTTTCCGGGATAACTGACTGCACTGTTTCCAGGGTAACTGATAACCCTGTTTCCGGGATAACTGACTGCCCTGTTTCCAGGGTAACTGACTGCCCAGTTTCCAGAGTAACTGAATAACCTGTTTCCAGGGTAACAGATCACCCTGTTTCCGGGATAACTGACTGCCCTGTTTCCAAGATAACTGACTGCCCTGTTTCCAGGGTAACTGACTGCCCTGTTTCCGGGGTAACTGACTGCCCTGTTTCCAGGCTAACTGACTGCCCTGTTTCCAGGATAACTGATCACCCTGTTTCCGGGGTAACTGACTGCCCTGTTTCCGGGGTAACTGACCGCCCTGTTTCCAGGATAACTGATCACCCTGTTTCCGGGGTAACTGACCACCCTGTTTCCAGGGTCACTGACCACCCTGTTTCCAGGATAACTGACTCCCCTGTTTCCAGGGTAACTGACTGCCCTGTTTCCGGGGTAACTGATCGCCCTGTTTCCGGGGTTACTGACCGCCCTGTTTCCAGGATAACTGACCTACCTATTTCCAGGTTAACTGACTGCCCTGTTTCCAGGGTAACTGACTGCCCTGTTTCCAGGGGAACTGACTGCCCTGTTTCCGGGGTAACAGATCACCCTGTTTCCGGGGTAACTGACTAACCAGTTTCCAGGGTGACTGACTGCCCTGTTTCCAGGGTAACTGACTGCCCTGTTTCCTGGGTAACTGACTGCCCTGCTTCCGGGGTAACTGACTGCCCTGTTTCCCGGGTAACTGACTGCCCAGTTTCCAGGGTAACTGATCACCCTTTTTCCGGGATAACTGACTGCCCTGTTTCCGGGATAACTGACTGCCCTGTTTCCAGGGTAACTGATCACCCTGTTTCCGGGATAACTGACTCCCCTGTTTCCAGGGTAACTGACTGCCCAGTTTCCAGGGTAACTGACTGCCCTGTTTCCGGGGTAACTGACTGCCCTGTTTCCAGGGTAACTGACTGCCCAGTTTCCAGGGTAACTGATCACCCTGTTTCCGGGAGAAATGACTGCCCTGTTTCCAGGGTAACTGACTCCCCTTTTTCCGGGGTAACTGACTGCCCTGTTTCCAGGGTAACTGATCACCCTGTTTCCGGGATAACTGACTGCCCTGTTTCCGGGATAACTGACTGCTTTGTTTCCAGGATAACTGATCACCCTGTTTCCGGAGTAACTGACTGCCCTGTTTCCGGGGTAATTGACCGCCCTGTTTCCAGGATAACTGATCACCCAGTTTCCGGGGTAACTGACCACCCTGTTTCCGGGGTCACTGAACACCCTGTTTCCGGGATAACTGAAAGCCCTGTTTCCAGGGTAACTGATTTCCCTGTTTCCGGGGTAACTGACCACCCTGTTTCCGGGTAACTGACTGCCCTGTTTCCAGGGTAACTGATCTCTCTGTTTCCAGGGTAACTGATCAACCTGTTTGCGGGGTAAATGACTGCCCTGTATCCAGTGTAACTGATCTCCCTGTTTCCAGGGTAACTGATCACCCTGTTTCCGGGGTAAATGACTGCCCTGTATCCAGTGTAACTGATCTCTCTGTTTCCAGGGTAACTGATCACCCTGTTTCCGGGGTAAATGACTGCCCTGTATCCAGTGTAACTGATCTCCCTGTTTCCAGGGTAACTGATCACCCTGTTTCCGGGGTAAATGACTGCCCTTTATCCAGTGTAACTGTTCACCCTGTTTCCGGGGTAACGGATCACCCTGTTTCCAGGGTAAAAAACTGCCCTGTTTCCGGGGTAACTAACCGCCCTATTTCCAGGATAACTGATCACCCTGTTTCCGGGGTAACTGAGTAATCTGTTACCAGGGTTACTGACTGCCCTGTTTCCGGGGTAACTGACTGCCCTGTTTCCAGGGTAACTGACTGCCCAGTTTCCAGGGTAACTGACTGCCCTGTTTCCGGGGTAACTAACTGCCCAGTTTCCAGGGTAACTGACTGCCCAGTTTCCAGGGTAACTAACTGCCCTGTTTCCGGGGTAACTGACTGCCCAGTTTCCAGGGTAACTGATCACCCTGTTTCCGGGATAACTGACTACCGTGTTTCCAGGGTAACTGACTGCCCAGATTCCAGGGTAACTGACTGCCCTGTTTCCGGGGTAACTGACTGCCCAGTTTCCAGGGTAACTGATCACCCTGTTTCCGGGATAACTGACTGCCCTGTTTCCGGGATAACTGACTGCCCTGTTTCCAGGGTAACTGACTGCCCTGTTTCCGGGGTAACTGACTGCCCTGTTTCCAGCGTAACTGATCACCCTGTTTCCGGAATAATTGACTGCCCTGTTTCCGGGATAACTGACTGCCCTGTTTCCAGGGTAACTGACTGCCCTCTTTCCGGGGTAACTGACTGCCCTGTTTCCATGCTAACTGACTGCCCTGTTTCCAGGATAACTGATCACTCTGTTTCCGGGGTAACTGACCACCCTGTTTCCGGGGTAACTGACTAGTCTGTTTCCAGGGTTACTGACCGCCCTGTTTCTGGTTTAACTGACTGCCCTGTTTCCGGGGTAACTGACAGCCCTGTTTCCAGGATAACTGATCACCCTGTTTCCAGGGTAACGGACCATCCTGTTTCCAGGGTAACTGACTGCCCAGTTTCCAGGGTAACTGACTGCCCTGTTTCCGGGGTAACAGATCTCCCTGTTTCCGGGTTAACTGACCGCCCTGTTTCCGTGATAACTGACTGCCCTATTTCCGGGATTACTGACTGCCCTGTTTCCGGGGTAACTGATCACCCTGTTTCCGGGGTAACTGTCTAACCAGTTTCCAGGGTGACTGACTGCCCAGTTTCCAGGGTAACTGACTGCCCAGTTTCCGGGTTAACTGACTGCCCTGTTTCCAGGGTAACTGATTGCCCTGTTTCCGGGGTAACAGACTGCCCTGTTTCCAGGGGAACTGATCACCCTGTTTCCGGGATAACTGACTGCCCTGTTTCTGGGATAACTGACTTCCCTGTTTCCATGGCAACTGACTGCCCTGTTACCAGGGTAACTGACTGCCCTGTTTCCAGGCTAACTGACTGCCCTGTTTCCAGGATAACTGATCACCCTGTTTCCGGGGTAACTGACTGCCCTGTTTCTGGGGTAACTGACCGCCCTGTTTCCAGGATAACTGATCAACCTGTTTCTGGGGTAACTGACCACCCTGTTTCCAGGCTCACTGACCACCCTGTTTCCAGGATAACTGACTCCCCTGTTTCCAGGGTAACTGACTGCCCTGTTTCCGGGGTAACTGATCTCCCTGTTACCGGGGTAACTAACCGCACTGTTTCCAGGAGAACTGACCTACCTATTTCCGGGATAACTGACCGCCCTGTTTCCAGGATAACTGACTGCCCTGATTCCAGGTTAACTGACTGCCCTGTTTCCAGGGTAACTGACTGCCCTGTTTCCAGGGGAACTGACTGCCCTTTTTCCGGGGTAACTGATCACCCTGTTTCCGGGGTAACTGACTAACCAGTTTCCAGGGTGCCTGACTGCCCTGTTTCCAGTGTAACTGACTGCGCAGTTTCCGTGGTAACTGACTGCCCTGTTTCCTGGGTAACGGACTGCCCTGCTTCCGGGGTAACTGACTGCCCTGTTTCCAGGGTAACTGACTGTCCAGTTTCCAGGGTAACTGATCACCCTTTTTCCGGGATAACTGACTGCCCTGTTTCCGGGATAACTGACTGCCCTGTTTCCAGGGTAACTGATCACCCTGTTTCCGGGATAACTGACTCCCCTGTTTCCAGGGTAACTGACTGCCCAGTTTCCAGGGTAACTGACTACCCTGTTTCCGGGGTAACTGACTGCCCTGTTTCCAGGGTAACTGACTGCCCAGTTTCCAGGGTAACTGATCACCCTTTTTCCGGGATAACTGACTGCCCTGTTTCCGGGAGAACTGACTGCCCTGTTTCCAGGGTAACTGACTGCCCTGTTTCCAGGGTAACTGATCACCCTGTTTCCGGGATAACTGACTGCCCTGTTTCCGGGATAACTGACTGCCCTGTTTCCAGGGTAACTGACTGCCCTGTTTCCGGGGTAACTGACTGCCCTGTTTCCGGGTTAACTTACAGCCCTGTTCCCGGGGTAACTGACCGCCCTGCTTCCAGGATAACTGACCACCCTTTTTCCAGGGTCACTGACCACCCTGTTTCCAGGATAACTGAAAGCCCTGTTTCCAGGGTAACTGATCTCCCTGTTTCCGGGGTAACTGATCACCCTGTTTCCGGGTATCTGACTGCCCTGCTTCCAGGGTAAATGATCTCCCTGTTTCCAGGGTAACTGATCACCCTGTTTCCGGGGTAACTGACTGCCCTGTTTCCAAGGTAACTGATCTCCCTGTTTCCAGTGCAACGGATCACCCTATTTCCAGCGCAACTGACCGCCCTGTTTCCGGGGTAACAGACTGCCCAGTTTCCAGGGTAACTGTTCACCCTGTTTCCGGGCTAACGGATCACCCTGTTTCCGGGGTAAATGACGGCCCTGTTTCCAGGGTAACTGACCGCCCTGTTTCAGGGATAACTGTGTGCCCTGTTTCCAGGGTAAAAAACTGCCCTGTTTCCGGGGTAACTGACCGCCCTGTTTCCAGGATAACTGATCACCCTGTTTCCGGGGTAACTGAGTGATCTGTTTCCAGGGTTACTGACTGCCCTGTTTCCGGGGTAACTGACTGCCCAGCTCCAGCGTAAATGACTGCCCCGTTTTTCAGGGTAACTGACTGCCCTGTTTCCGGGGTAACTGACTGCCCAGTTTCCAGGATAACTGATCACCCTGTTTCCGGGAGAACTGACTGCCCTGTTTCCGGGAGAAATGACTGCCCTGTTTCCAGGGTAACTGACTGCCCTGCTTCCGGGGTAACTGACTGCCCTGTTTCCAGGGTAACTGATCACCCTGTTTCCGGGATAACTGACTGCCCTGTTTCCGGGATAACTGACTGCCCTGTTTCCAGGGTAACTGACTTACCCTGTTTCCGGGGTAACTGACTGCCCTGTTTCCAGGCTAACTGACTGCCCTGTTTGCAGGATAACTGATCACCCTGTTTCCGGGGTAACTGACTGCCCTGTTTCCGGGGTAACTGACCGCCCTGTTTCCAGGGTCACTGACCACCCTGTTTCCAGGATAACTGAAAGTGCTGTTTCCAGGGTAACTGATCTCCCTGTTTCCGGGGTAACTGATCACCCTGTTTTCGGGTAACTGACAGCCCTGTTTCCGGGGTAACTGACTGCCCTGTTTCCAGGGTAACTGATCTCCCTGTTTCCAGTGCAACGGATCATCATGTTTCCGGGGTAACTGACTGCCCTGTTTCCAGGGCAACTGACCGCCCTGTTTCCGGGGGAACTGACTGCCCAGTTTCCAGGGTAACTGATCACCCTGCTTCCAGGGTAACTGACCATCCTGTTTCCAGGGTAACTGACTGCCCAGTTTCCAGGGTAACTGACTGCTCTGTTTCCGGGGAATCAGATCTCCTGTTTCCAGGGTAACTGACCGCCCTGTTTCCAGGATAACTGACCGCCCTATTTCCGGGGTAACTGAATGCCCTGTTTCCAGGATAACTGACTGCCCTGTTTCCGGGATAACTGACTGCCCTGTTTACTGGATAACTGACCGCCCTGTTTCCAGGTTAACTGACTGCCCTGTTTCCGGGGTAACTGACTGCCCTGTTTCCAGGGTAACTGACTGCCCAGTTTCCAGGATAACTGATCACCCTGTTTCCGGGGTAACTGACTGCCCTGTTTCCGGGGTAACTGACCGCCCTGTTTCCAGGGTCACTGACCACCCTGTTTCCAGGATAACTGAAAGTGCTGTTTCCAGGGTAACTGATCTCCCTGTTTCCAGGGTAACTGATCACCCTTTTTCCGGGATAACTGACTGCCCTGTTTCCGGGATAACTGACTGCCCTGTTTCCAGGGTAACTGATCACCCTGTTTCCGGGATAACTGTCTGCCCTGTTTCCGGGATAACTGCCTGCCCAGTTTCCAGGGTAACAGACTGTCCTGTTTCCGGGGTAACTGACTGCCCTGTTTCCAGGGTAACTGACTGCCCAGTTTCCAGGGTAACTGATCACCCTGTTTCCGGGAGAACTGACTGCCCTGTTTCCGGGAGAAATGACTGCCCTATTTCCAGGGTAACTGACTGCCCTGCTTCCGGGGTAACTGACTGCCCTGTTTCCAGGGTAACTGATCACCCTGTTTCCGGGATAACTGACTGCCCTGTTTCCGGGATAACTGACTGCCCTGTTTCCAGGGTAACTGACTTACCCTGTTTCCGGGGTAACTGAGTGCCCTGTTTCCAGGCTAACTGACTGCCCTTTTTCCAGGATAACTGATCACCCTGTTTCCGGGGTAACTGACTGCCCTGTTTCCGGGGTAACTGACCGCCCTGTTTCCAGGGTCACTGACCACCCTGTTTCCAGGATAACTGAAAGTGCTGTTTCCAGGGTAACTGATCTCCCTGTTTCCGGGGTAACTGATCACCCTGTTTCCAGGTAACTGACAGCCCTGTTTCCGGGGTAACTGACTGCCCTGTTTCCAGGGTAACTGATCTCCCTGTTTCCAGTGCAACGGATCACCATGTTTCCGGGGTAACTGACTGCCTTGTTTCCAGGGCAACTGACCGCCCTGTTTCCGGGGGAACTGACTGCCCAGTTTCCAGGGTAACTGATCACCCTGCTTCCAGGGTAACTGACCATCCTGTTTCCAGGGTAACTGACTGCCCAGTTTCCAGGGTAATTGACTGCCCTGTTTCCGGGGTATCAGATCTCCTGTTTCCAGGGTAACTGACCGCCCTGTTTCCAGGATAACTGACAGCCCTATTTCCGGGGTAACTGAATGCCCTGTTTCCAGGATAACTGACTGCCCTGTTTCCGGGATAACTGACTGCCCTGTTTACTGGATAACTGACCGCCCTGTTTCCAGGTTAACTGACTGCCCAGTTTCCAGGGTAACTGACTGCCCTGTTTCCGGGGTAACTGACTGCCCTGTTTCCAGGGTAACTGACTGCCCAGTTTCCAGGGTAACTGATCACCCTGTTTCCGGGATAACTGACTGCCCTGTTTCCGGGAGAACTGACTGCCCTGTTTCCAGGGTAACTGACTGCCCAGTTTCCAGGGTAACTGATCACCCTGTTTCCGGGGTAACTAACTGCCCTGTTTCCGGGGTAACTGACCGCCCTGTTTCCAGGGTCACTGACCACCCTGTTTCCAGGATAAATGAAAGTGCTGTTTCCAGGGTAACTGATCTCCCTGTTTCCAGGGTAACTGATAACCCTTTTTCCGGGATAACTGACTGCCCTGTTTCCGGGATAACTGACTGCCCTGTTTCCAGGGTAACTGATCACCCTGTTTCCGGGATAACTGTCTGCCCTGTTTCCGGGATAACTGACTGCCCAGTTTCCAGGGTAACAGACTGCCCTGTTTCCGGGGTAACTGACTGCCCTGTTTCCAGGGTAACTGACTGCCCAGTTTCCAGGGTAACTGATCACCCTGTTTCCGGGAGAACTGACTGCCCTGTTTCCGGGAGAAATGACTGCCCTATTTCCAGGGTAACTGACTGCCCTGCTTCCGGGGTAACTGACTGCCCTGTTTCCAGGGTAACTGATCACCCTGTTTCCGGGATAACTGACTGCCCTGTTTCCGGGATCACTGACTGCCCTGTTTCCAGGGTAACTGACTTACCCTGTTTCCGGGGTAACTGACTGCCCTGTTTCCTGGCTAACTGACTGCCCTGTTTGCAGGATAACTGATCACCCTGTTTCCGGGGTAACTGTCTGCCCTGTTTCCGGGGTAACTGACCGCCCTGTTTCCAGGGTTACTGACCACCCTGTTTCCAGGATAACTGAAAGTGCTGTTTCCAGGGTAACTGATCTCCCTGTTTCCGGGGTAACTGATCACCCTGTTTCCGGGTAACTGACAGCCCTGTTTCCGGGGTAACTGATCTCCCTGTTTCCAGTGCAACGGATCACCATGTTTCCGGGGTAACTGACTGCCCTTTTTCCAGGGCAACTGACCGCCCTGTTTCCGGGGGAACTGACTGCCCAGTTTCCAGGGTAACTGATCACCCTGCTTCCAGGGTAACTGACCATCCTGTTTCCAGGGTAACTGACTGCCCAGTTTCCAGGGTAACTGACTGCCCTGTTTCCGGGGTATCAGATCTCCTGTTTCCAGGGTAACTGACCGCCCTGTTTCCAGGATAACTGACCGCCCTATTTCCGGGGTAACTGAATGCCCTGTTTCCAGGATAACTGACTGCCCTGTTTCCGGGATAACTGACTGCCCTGTTTACTGGATAACTGACCGCCCTGTTTCCAGGTTAACTGACTGCCCTGTTTCCGGGGTAACTGACTGCCCTGTTTCCAGGGTAACTGACTGCCCAGTTTCCAGGATAACTGATCACCCTGTTTCCGGGGTAACTGACTGCCCTGTTTCCGGGGTAACTGACCGCCCTGTTTCCAGGGTCACTGACCACCCTGTTTCCAGGATAACTGAAAGTGCTGTTTCCAGGGTAACTGATCTCCCTGTTTCCAGGGTAACTGATCACCCTTTTTCCGGGATAACTGACTGCCCTGTTTCCGGGATAACTGACTGCCCTGTTTCCAGGGTAACTGATCACCCTGTTTCCGGGATAACTGACTGCCCTGTTTCCGGGAGAAATGACTGCCCTATTTCCAGGGTAACTGACTGCCCTGCTTCCGGGGTAACTGACTGCCCTGTTTCCAGGGTAACTGATCACCCTGTTTCCGGGATAACTGACTGCCCTGTATCCGGGATAACTGACTGCCCTGTTTCCAGGGTAACTGACTTACCCTGTTTCCGGGGTAACTGACTGCCCTGTTTCCAGGCTAACTGACTGCCCTGTTTCCAGGATAACTGATCACCCTGTTTCCGGGGTAACTGACTGCCCTGTTTCCGGGGTAACTGACCGCCCTGTTTCCAGGGTCACTGACCACCCTGTTTCCAGGATAACTGAAAGTGCTGTTTCCAGGGTAACTGATCTCCCTGTTTCCGGGGTAACTGATCACCCTGTTTCCGGGTAACTGACAGCCCTGTTTCCGGGGTAACTGACTGCCCTGTTTCCAGGGTAACTGATCTCCCTGTTTCCAGTGCAACGGATCACCATGTTTCCGGGGTAACTGACTGCCCTGTTTCCAGGGCAACTGACCGCCCTGTTTCCGGGGGATCTGACTCCCCAGTTTCCAGGGTAACTGATCACCCTGCTTCCAGGGTAACTGACCATCCTGTTTCCAGGGTAACTGACTGCCCAGTTTCCAGGGTAACTGACTGCCCTGTTTCCGGGGTATCAGATCTCCTGTTTCCAGGGTAACTGACCGCCCTGTTTCCAGGATAACTGACCGCCCTATTTCCGGGGTAACTGAATGCCCTGTTTCCAGGATAACTGACTGCCCTGTTTACTGGATAACTGACCGCCCTGTTTCCAGGTTAACTGACTGCCCTGTTTCCGGGGTAACTGACTGCCCTGTTTCCAGGGTAACTGACTGCCCAGTTTCCAGGATAACTGATCACCCTGTTTCCGGGGTAACTGACTGCCCTGTTTCCGGGGTAACTGACCGCCCTGTTTCCAGGGTCACTGACCACCCTGTTTCCAGGATAAATGAAAGTGCTGTTTCCAGGGTAACTGATCTCCCTGTTTCCAGGGTAACTGATAACCCTTTTACCGGGATAACTGACTGCACTGTTTCCGGGATAACTGACTGCCCTGTTTCCAGGGTAACTGATCACCCTGTTTCCGGGATAACTGTCTGCCCTGTTTCCGGGATAACTGACTGCCCAGTTTCCAGGGTAACAGACTGCCCTGTTTCCGGGGTAACTGACTGCCCTGTTTCCAGGGTAACTGACTGCCCAGTTTCCAGGGTAACTGATCACCCTGTTTCCGGGAGAACTGACTGCCCTGTTTCCGGGAGAAATGACTGCCCTATTTCCAGGGTAACTGACTGCCCTGCTTCCGGGGTAACTGACTGCCCTGTTTCCAGGGTAACTGATCACCCTGTTTCCGGGATAACTGACTGCCCTGTTTCCGGGATAACTGACTGCCCTGTTTCCAGGGTAACTGACTTACCCTGTTTCCGGGGTAACTGACTGCCCTGTTTCCAGGCTAACTGACTGCCCTGTTTCCAGGATAACTGATCACCCTGTTTCCGGGGTAACTGACTGCCCTGTTTCCGGGGTAACTGACCGCCCTGTTTCCAGGGTCACTGACCACCCTGTTTCCAGGATAACTGAAAGTGCTGTTTCCAGGGTAACTGATCTCCCTGTTTCCGGGGTAACTGATCACCCTGTTTCCGGGTAACTGACAGCCCTGTTTCCGGGGTAACTGACTGCCCTGTTTCCAGGGTAACTGATCTCCCTGTTTCCAGTGCAACGGATCACCATGTTTCCGGGGTAACTGACTGCCCTGTTTCCAGGGCAACTGACCGCCCTGTTTCCGGGGGAACTGACTGCCCAGTTTCCAGGGTAACTGACTGCCCTGTTTCCGGGGTAACAGATCTCCTGTTTCCAGGGTAACTGACCGCCCTGTTTCCAGGATAACTGACCGCCCTATTTCCGGGGTAACTGAATGCCCTGTTTCCAGGATAACTGACTGCCCTGTTTCCGGGATAACTGACTGCCCTGTTTACTGGATAACTGACCGCCCTGTTTCCAGGTTAACTGACTGCCCTGTTTCCAGGGTAACTGACGGCCCTGTTTCCAGGGTAACTGAATCCCCAGTTTCCAGGGGAACTGATCACCCTGTTTCCGGGATAACTGACTGCCCTGTTTCCGGGAGAAATGACTGCCCTGTTTCCAGCATAACTGACTGCCCTGTTTCCAGGATAACTGATCACCCTGTTTCCGGGGTAACTGACTGCCCTGTTTCCGGGGTAACTGACCGACCGCCCTGTTTCCAGGATAACTGATCACCCTGTTTCCGGGGTAACTGACCACCCTGTTTCCAGGGTAACTGACTAATCTGTTTCCAGGGTTACTGACCGCCCTGTTTCTGGGGTAACTGACTGCCCTGTTTCCTGGGTAACTGACCGCCCTGTTTCCAGGATAACTGATCAACCTGTTTCTGGGGTAACTGACCACCCTGTTTCCAGGGTCACTGACCACCCTGTTTCCAGGATAACTGACTCCCCTGTTTCCAGGGTAACTGACTGCCCTGTTTCCGGGGTAAATGATCTCCCTGTTACCGGGGTAACTGACCGCACTGTTTCCAGGAGAACTGACCTACCTATTTCCGGGATAACTGACCGCCCTGTTTCCAGGATAACTGACTGCCCTGTTTCCAGGTTAACTGACTGCCCTGTTTCCAGGGTAACTGACTGCCCTGTTTCCAGGGGAACTGACTGCCCTGTTTCCAGGGTAACTGACTGCCCTGTTTCCGGGGTAACTGACTACCCTGTTTCCAAGCTAACTGACGGCCCTGTTTCCAGGATAACTGATCACCCTGTTTCCAGGATAACTGAAAGTGCTGTTTCCAGGGTAACTGATCTCCCTGTTTCCAGGGTAACTGATCACCCTGTTTCCGGGTAACTGACAGCCCTGTTTCCGGGGTAACTGACTGCCCTCTTTCCTGGGTAACTGACTGCCCTGCTTCCGGGGTAACTGACTGCCTGTTTCCAGGGTAACTGACTGCCCAGTTTCCAGGGTAAATGATCACCCTTTTTCCGTGATAACTGACTGCCCTGTTTCCGGGATTACTGACTGCCCTGTTTCCGGGGTAACTGATCACCCTGTTTCCGGGTAACTGTCTAACCAGTTTCCAGTGTGACTGACTGCCCAGTTCCAGGGTAACTGACTGCCCAGTTTCCGGGTTAACTGACTGCCCTGTTTCCAGGGTAACTGATCACCCTGTTTCCGGGATAACTGACTGCCCTATTTCTGGGATAACTGACTTCCCTGTTTCCATGGCAACTGACTGTCCTGTTACCAGGGTAACTGACTGCCCTGTTTCCAGGCTAACTGACTGCCCTGTTTCCAGGATAACTGATCACCCTGTTTCCGGGGTAACTGACTGCCCTGTTTCCGGGGTAACTGACCGCCCTGTTTCCAGGATAACTGATCAACCTGTTTCTGGGGTAACTGACCACCCTGTTTCCAGGGTCACTGACCACCCTGTTTCCAGGATAACTGACTCCCCTGTTTCCAGGGTAACTGACTGCCCTGTTTCCGGGGTAACTGATCTCCCTGTTACCGGGGTAACTGACCGCACTGTTTCCAGGAGAACTGACCTACCTATTTCCGGGATAACTGACCGCCCTGTTTCCAGGATAACTGACTGCCCTGTTTCCAGGTTAACTGACTGCCCTGTTTCCAGGGTAACTGACTGCCCTGTTTCCAGGGGAACTGACTGCCCTGTTTACGGGGTAACTGATCTCCCTGTTTCCGGGGTAACTGACCAACCAGTTTCCAGGGTGACTGACTGCCCTGTTTCCAGGGTAACTGACTGCGCAGTTTCCGTGGTAACTGACTGCCCTGTTTCCTGGGTAACGGACTGCCCTGCTTCCGGGGTAACTGACTGCCCTGTTTCCAGGGTAACCGACTGTCCAGTTTCCAGGGTAACTGATCACCCTTTTTCCGGGATAACTGACTGCCCTGTTTCCGGGATAACTGACTGCCCTGTTTCCAGGGTAACTGATCACCCTGTTTCCGGGATAACTGACTCCCCTGTTTCCAGGGTAACTGACTGCCCAGTTTCCAGGGTAACTGACTGCCCTGTTTCCGGGGTAACTGACTGCCCTGTTTCCAGGGTAACTGATCACCCTGCTTCCGGGAGAACTGACTGCCCTGTTTCCGGGAGAAATGACTGCCCTATTTCCAGGGTAACTGACTGCCCTGCTTCCGGGGTAACTGACTGCCCTGTTTCCAGGGTAACTGACCGCCCTGTTTCCGGGATAACTGACTGCCCTGTTTCCAGGGTAACTGACTTACCCTGTTTCCGGGGTAACTGACTGCCCTGTTTCCAGGCTAACTGACTGCCCTGTTTCCAGGATAACTGATCACCCTGTTTCCGGGGTAACTGACTGCCCTGTTTCCGGGGTAACTGACCGCCCTGTTTCCAGGGTCACTGACCACCCTGTTTCCAGGATAACTGAAAGTGCTGTTTCCAGGGTAACTGATCTCCCTGTGTCCGGGGTAACTGATCACCCTGTTTCCGGGTAACTGACAGCCCTGTTTCCGGGGAAACTGACTGCCCTGTTTCCAGGGTAACTGATCTCCCTGTTTCCAGTGCAACGGATCACCATGTTTCCGGGGTAACTGACTGCCCTGTTTCCAGGGCAACTGACCGCCCTGTTTCCGGGGGAACTGACTGCCCAGTTTCCAGGGTAACTGACTGCCCTGTTTCCGGGGTAACAGATCTCCTGTTTCCAGGGTAACTGACCGCCCTGTTTCCAGGATAACTGACCGCCCTATTTCCGGGGTAACTGAATGCCCTGTTTCCAGGTTAACTGACTGCCCTGTTTCCAGGGTAACTGACTGCCCTGTTTCCAGGGTAACTGACTCCCCAGTTTCCAGGGGAACTGATCACCCTGTTTCCGGGTTAACTGACTGCCCTGTTTCCGGGAGAAATGACTGCCCTGTTTCCAGCATAACTGACTGCCCTGTTTCCAGGATAACTGATCACCCTGTTTCCGGGGTAACTGACTGCCCTGTTTCCGGGGTAACTGACCGACCGCCCTGTTTCCAGGATAACTGATCACCCTGTTTCCGGGGTAACTGACCACCCTGTTTCCAGGGTAACTGACTAATCTGTTTCCAGGGTTACTGACCGCCCTGTTTCTGGGGTAACTGACTGCCCTGTTTCCGGGGTAACTGACCGCCCTGTTTCCAGGATAACTGATCACCCTGTTTCCAGGGTAACTGACCATCCTGTTTCCAGGGTAACTGACTGCCCAGTTTCCAGGGTAACTGACTGCCCTATTTCCGGGGTAACTGACCGCCCTGTTTCCAGGATAACTGACTGCCCTGTTTCCGGGATAACTGACTGCCCTGTTTACTGGATAACTGACCGCCCTGTTTCCAGGTTAACTGACTGCCCTGTTTCCGGGATAACTGACTGCCCTGTTTCCAGGGTAACTGATTGCCCTGTTTCCGGTGTAACTGACTGCCCTGTTTCCAGGGTAACTGATCACCCTGTTTCCGGGACAACTGACTGCCCTGTTTCCGGGATAACTGAGTGCCCTGTTTCCAGGATAACTGACTGCCTTGTTTCCGGGGTAACTGACTACCCTGTTTCCAAGCTAACTGACGGCCCTGTTTCCAGGATAACTGATCACCCTGTTTCCGCGGTAACTGACTGCCCTGTTTCCGGGGTAACTGACCGCCCTGTTTCCACGATAACTGATCACCCTGTTTCCGGGGTCACTTACCACACTGTTTCCAGTGTCACTGACCACCCCGTTTCCAGGATAACTGACTCCCCTGTTTCCAGGGTAACTGACCGCCCTGTTTCCGGGGTCACTTACCACACTGTTTCCAGTGCAACGGATCACCATGTTTCCGGGGTAACTGACTGCCCTGTTTCCAGGGCAACTGACCGCCCTGTTTCCGGGGGAACTGACTGCCCAGTTTCCAGGGTAACTGACTGCCCAGTTTCCAGGGTAACTAACTGCCCTGTTTCCGGGGTAACTGACTGCCCAGTTTCCAGGGTAACTGACTGCCCTGTTTCCAGGGTAACTGACAGCCCACCTTCCAGTGTAACTGATCACCCTGTTTCCAGGATAATTGACTGCCCTGTTTCCAGGGTAAATGACCGCCCTGTTTCCAGGGTAACTGACTGCCCAGTTTCCAGGGTAAATTATCACCCTGTTTCCGGGATAACTAACTGCCCTGTTTCCGGGATAACTGACTGCCCAGTTTCCGGGGTAACTGACTTCCCTGTTTCCAGGGTAACTGACTGCCCAGTTTCCATGGTAACTGACTGCCCTGTTTCCGGGGTAACTGATCACCCTGTTTCCGGGATAACTGACTGCCCAGTTTCCAGGGTAACTGACCATCCTGTTTCCAGGGTAACTGACTGCCCAGTTTCCAGGGTAACTGACCGCCCTATTTCCGGGGTAACTGACCGCCCTGTTTCCAGGATAACTGACTGCCCTGTTTCCGGGATAACTGACTGCCCTGTTTACTGGATAACTGACCGCCCTGTTTCCAGGTTAACTGACTGCCCTGTTTCCGGGATAACTGACTGCCCTGTTTCCAGGGTAACTGATTGCCCTGTTTCCGGTGTAACTGACTGCCCTGTTTCCAGGGTAACTGATCACCCTGTTTCCGGGACAACTGACTGCCCTGTTTCCGGGATAACTGACTGCCCTGTTTCCAGGATAACTGACTGCCCTGTTTCCGGGGTAACTGACTACCCTGTTTCCAAGCTAACTGACGGCCCTGTTTCCGGGATAACTGATCACCCTGTTTCCGCGGTAACTGACTGCCCTGTTTCCGGGGTAACTGACCGCCCTGTTTCCACGATAACTGATCACCCTGTTTCCGGGGTCACTTACCACACTGTTTCCAGTGTCACTGACCACCCCGTTTCCAGGATAACTGACTCCCCTGTTTCCAGGGTAACTGACCGCCCTGTTTCCGGGGTCACTTACCACACTGTTTCCAGTGCAACGGATCACCATGTTTCCGGGGTAACTGACTGCCCTGTTTCCAGGGCAACTGACCGCCCTGTTTCCGGGGGAACTGACTGCCCAGTTTCCAGGGTAACTGACTGCCCAGTTTCCAGGGTAACTAACTGCCCTGTTTCCGGGGTAACTGACTGCCCATTTTCCAGCGTAACTGACTGCCCTGTTTCCAGGGTAACTGAGAGCCCACCTTCCAGTGTAACTGATCACCCTGTTTCCAGGATAATTGATTGCCCTGTTTCCGGGGTAACTGACTGCCCATTTTCCAGCGTAACTGACTGCCCTGTTTCCAGGGTAACTGAGAGCCCACCTTCCAGTGTAACTGATCACCCTGTTTCCAGGGTAAATGACCGCCCTGTTTCCAGGGTAACTGACTGCCCAGTTTCCAGGGTAAATTATCACCCTGTTTCCGGGATAACTAACTGCCCTGTTTCCGGGATAACTGACTGCCCAGTTTCCGAGGTAACTGACTTCCCTGTTTCCAGGGTAACTGACTGCCCAGTTTCCATGGTAACTGACTGCCCTGTTTCCGGGGTAACTGATCACCCTGTTTCCGGGGCAACTGACTGCCCTGTTTCCAGGGTAACTGATCACCCTGTTTCCGGGATAACTGACTGCCCTGTTACCGGGATAACTGACTGCCCTGTTTCCAGGATAACTGACTTACCCTGTTTCCGGGGTAACTGACTGCCCTGTTTCCAGGCGAACTGACTGCCCTGTTTCCAGGATAACTGATCACCCTGTTTCCGGGGTAACTGACTGCCCTGTTTCCCGGGTAACTGACCGCCCTGTTTCCAGGGTCACTGACCACCCTGTTTCCAGGATAACTGACTGCCCTGTTTCCAGGGTAACTGATCTCCCTGTTTCCGGGGTAACTGATCACCCTGTTTCCGGGTAACTGACTGCCCTGTTTCCGGGGTAACTGACTGCCCTGTTTCCAGGGTAACTGATCTCCCTGTTTCCAGTGCAACGGATCACCATGTTTCCGGGGTAACTGACTGCCCTGTTTCCAGGGCAACTAACTGCCCTGTTTCCGGGGGAACTGACTGCCCAGTTTCCAGGGTAACTGACTGCCCAGTTTCCAGGGTAACTAACTGCCCTGTTTCCGGGGTAACTGACTGCCCAGTTTCCAGGGTAACTGATCACTCTGTTTCCAGGATAATTGACTGCCCTGTTTCCAGGGTAACTGACCGCCCTGTTTCCGGGATAACTAACTGCCATGTTTCCAGGATAACTGACTGCCCTGTTTCCGGGGTAACTGATCACCCTGTTTCCGGGGTAACTGACTGCCCAGTTTCCGGGGTAACTGACTTCCCTGTTTCCAGGGTAACTGACTGCCCTGTTTCCGGGATAACTGACTGCCCTGTTTCCAGGGTAACTGATAACCCTGTTTCCGGGATAACTGACTGCCCTGTTTCCAGGGTAACTGACTGCCCAGTTTCCAGAGTAACTGAATAACCTGTTTCCAGGGTAACAGATCACCCTGTTTCCGGGATAACTGACTGCCCTGTTTCCAAGATAACTGACTGCCCTCTTTCCAGGGTAACTGACTGCCCTGTTTCCGGGATAACTGACTGCCCTGTTTCCAGGCTAACTGACTGCCCTGTTTCCAGGATAACTGATCACCCTGTTTCCGGGGTAACTGACTGCCCTGTTTTCGGGGTAACTGACAGCCCTGTTTCCAGGGTAACTGATCACCCTGTTTCCGGGGTAACTGACCACCCTGTTTCCAGGGTCACTGACCACCCTGTTTCCAGGATAACTGACTCCCCTGTTTCCAGGGTAACTGACTGCCCTGTTTCCGGGGTAACTGATCTCCCTGTTTCCGGGGTTGCTGACCGCCCTGTTTGCAGGATAACTGACCTACCTATTTCCAGGTTAACTGACTGCCCTGTTTCCGGGGTTACTGACCGCCCTGTTTCCAGGATAACTGACCTACCTATTTCCAGGTTAACTGACTGCCCTGTTTCCAGGGGAACTGACTGCCCTGTTTCCGGGGTAACAGATCACCCTGTTTCCGGGTTAACTGACTAACCAGTTTCCAGGGTGACTGACTGCCCTGTTTCCAGGGTAACTGACTGCCCAGTTTCCGGGGTAACTGACTGTCCTGTTTCCTGGGTAACTGACTGCCCTGCTTCCGGGTAACTGACTGCCCTGTTTCCCGGGTAACTGACTGCCCAGTTTCCAGGGTAACTGATCACCCTTTTTCCGGGATAACTGACTGCCCTGTTTCCGTGATAACTGACTGCCCTGTTTCCAGGGTAACTGATCACCCTGTTTCCGGGACAACTGACTGCCCTGTTTCCGGGATAACTGACTGCCCTGTTTCCAGGATAACTGACTGCCCTGTTTCCGGGGTAACTGACTACCCTGTTTCCAAGCTAACTGACGGCCCTGTTTCCAGGATAACTGATCACCCTGTTTCCGCGGTAACTGACTGCCCTGTTTCCGGGGTAACTGACCGCCCTGTTTCCACGATAACTGATCACCCTGTTTCCGGGGTCACTTACCACACTGTTTCCAGTGTCACTGACCACCCCGTTTCCAGGATAACTGACTCCCCTGTTTCCAGGGTAACTGACCGCCCTGTTTCCGGGGTCACTTACCACACTGTTTCCAGTGCAACGGATCACCATGTTTCCGGGGTAACTGACTGCCCTGTTTCCAGGGCAACTGACCGCCCTGTTTCCGGGGGAACTGACTGCCCAGTTTCCAGGGTAACTGACTGCCCAGTTTCCAGGGTAACTAACTGCCCTGTTTCCGGGGTAACTGACTGCCCATTTTCCAGCGTAACTGACTGCCCTGTTTCCAGGGTAACTGAGAGCCCACCTTCCAGTGTAACTGATCACCCTGTTTCCAGGATAATTGACTGCCCAGTTTCCATGGTAACTGACTGCCCTGTTTCCGGGGTAACTGATCACCCTGTTTCCGGGATAACTGACTGCCCAGTTTCCAGGGTAACTGAACATCCTGTTTCCAGGGTAACTGACTGCCCAGTTTCCAGGGTAACTGACCGCCCTATTTCCAGGGTAACTGACCGCCCTGTTTCCAGGATAACTGACTGCCCTGTTTCCGGGATAACTGACTGCCCTGTTTACTGGATAACTGACTGCCCTGTTTCCAGGTTAACTGACTGCCCTGTTTCCGGGATAACTGACTGCCCTGTTTCCAGGGTAACTGATTGCCCTGTTTCCGGTGTAACTGACTGCCCTGTTTCCAGGGTAACTGATCACCCTGTTTCCGGGACAACTGACTGCCCTGTTTCCGGGATAACTGACTGCCCTGTTTCCAGGATAACTGACTGCCCTGTTTCCGGGGTAACTGACTACCCTGTTTCCAAGCTAACTGACGGCCCTGTTTCGAGGATAACTGATCACCCTGTTTCCGCGGTAACTGACCGCCCTGTTTCCACGATAACTGATCACCCTGTTTCCGGGGTCACTTACCACACTGTTTCCAGTGTCACTGACCACCCCGTTTCCAGGATAACTGACTCCCCTGTTTCCAGGGTAACTGACCGCCCTGTTTCCGGGGTCACTTACCACACTGTTTCCAGTGCAACGGATCACCATGTTTCCGGGGTAACTGACTGCCCTGTTTCCAGGGCAACTGACCGCCCTGTTTCCGGGGGAACTGACTGCCCAGTTTCCAGGGTAACTGACTGCCCAGTTTCCAGGGTAACTAACTGCCCTGTTTCCGGGGTAACTGACTGCCCATTTTCCAGCGTAACTGACTGCCCTGTTTCCAGGGTAACTGAGAGCCCACGTTCCAGTGTAACTGATCACCCTGTTTCCAGGATAATTGACTGCCCTGTTTCCGGGGTAACTGACTGCCCATTTTCCAGCGTAACTGACTGCCCTGTTTCCAGGGTATCTGAGAGCCCACCTTCCAGTGTAACTGATCACCCTGTTTCCAGGGTAAATGACCGCCCTGTTTCCAGGGTAACTGACTGCCCAGTTTTGAGGGTAAATTATCACCCTGTTTCCGGGATAACTAACTGCCCTGTTTCCGGGATAACTGACTGCCCAGTTTCCGAGGTAACTGACTTCCCTGTTTCCAGGGTAACTGACTGCCCAGTTTCCATGGTAACTGACTGCCCTGTTTCCGGGGTAACTGATCACCCTGTTTCCGGGGCAACTGACTGCCCTGTTTCCAGGGTAACTGATCACCCTGTTTCCGGGATAACTGACTGCCCTGTTACCGGGATAACTGACTGCCCTGTTTCCAGGATAACTGACTTACCCTGTTTCCGGGGTAACTGACTGCCCTGTTTCCAGGCGAACTGACTGCCCTGTTTCCAGGATAACTGATCACCCTGTTTCCGGGGTAACTGACTGCCCTGTTTCCGGGGTAACTGACCGCCCTGTTTCCAGGGTCACTGACCACCCTGTTTCCAGGATAACTGACTGCCCTGTTTCCAGGGTAACTGATCTCCCTGTTTCCGGGGTAACTGATCACCCTGTTTCCGGGTAACTGACTGCCCTGTTTCCGGGGTAACTGACTGCCCTGTTTCCAGGGTAACTGATCTCCCTGTTTCCAGTGCAACGGATCAACATGTTTCCGGGGTAACTGACTGCCCTGTTTCCAGGGCAACTAACTGCCCTGTTTCCGGGGGAACTGACTGCCCAGTTTCCAGGGTAACTGACTGCCCAGTTTCCAGGGTAACTAACTGCCCTGTTTCCGGGGTAACTGACTGCCCAGTTTCCAGGGTAACTGATCACCCTGTTTCCAGGATAATTGACTGCCCTGTTTTCAGGGTAACTGACCGCCCTGTTTCCGGGATAACTAACTGCCCTGTTTCCAGGATAACTGACTGCCCTGTTTCCGGGGTAACTGATGACCCTGTTTCCGGGGTAACTGACTGCCCAGTTTCCGGGTTAACTAACTGCCCTGTTTCCGGGGGAACTGACTGCCCAGTTTCCAGGGTAACTGACTGCCCAGTTTCCAGGGTAACTAACTGCCCTGTTTCCGGGGTAACTGACAGCCCAGTTTCCAGGGTAACTGATCACCCTGTTTCCAGGATAATTGACTGCCCTGTTTCCAGGGTAACTGACCGCCCTGTTTCCGGGATAACTAACTGCCCTGTTTCCAGGATAACTGACTGCCCTGTTTCCGGGGTAACTGATCACCCTGTTTCCGGGGTAACTGACTGCCCAGTTTCCGGGGTAACTGACTTACCTGTTTCCAGGGTAACTGACTGCCCTGTTTCCGGGATAACTGACTGCCCTGTTTCCAGGGTAACAGATCACCCTGTTTCCGGGATAACTGACTGCCCTGTTTCCAAGATAACTGACTGCCCTCTTTCCAGGGTAACTGACTGCCCTGTTTCCGGGGTAACTGACTGCCCTGTTTCCAGGCTAACTGACTGCCCTGTTTCCAGGATAACTGATCACCCTGTTTCCGGGGTAACTGACTGCCCTGTTTTCGGGGTAACTGACAGCCCTGTTTCCAGGATAACTGATCACCCTGTTTCCGGGGTAACTGACCACCCTGTTTCCAGGGTCACTGACCACCCTGTTTCCAGGATAACTGACTCCCCTGTTTCCAGGGTAACTGACTGCCCTGTTTCCGGGGTAACTGATCTCCCTGTTTCCGGGGTTGCTGACCGCCCTGTTTCCAGGATAACTGACTTACCTATTTCCAGGTTAACTGACTGCCCTGTTTCCGGGGTTACTGACCGCCCTGTTTCCAGGATAACTGACCTACCTATTTCCAGGTTAACTGACTGCCCTGTTTCCAGGGGAACTGACTGCCCTGTTTCCGGGGTAACAGATCACCCTGTTTCCGGGTAAACTGACTAACCAGTTTCCAGGGTGACTGACTGCCCTGTTTCCAGGGTAACTGACTGCCCAGTTTCCGGGGGAACTGACTGTCCTGTTTCCTGGGTAACTGACTGCCCTGCTTCCGGGGTAACTGACTGCCCTGTTTCCCGGGTAACTGACTGCCCAGTTTCCAGGGTAACTGATCACCCTTTTTCCGGGATAACTGACTGCCCTGTTTCCGTGATAACTGACTGCCCTGTTTCCAGGGTAACTGATCACCCTGTTTCCGGGACAACTGACTGCCCTGTTTCCGGGATAACTGACTGCCCTGTTTCCAGGATAACTGACTGCCCTGTTTCCGGGGTAACTGACTACCCTGTTTCCAAGCTAACTGACGGCCCTGTTTCCAGGATAACTGATCACCCTGTTTCCGCGGTAACTGACTGCCCTGTTTCCGGGGTAACTGACCGCCCTGTTTCCACGATAACTGATCACCCTGTTTCCGGGGTCACTTACCACACTGTTTCCAGTGTCACTGACCACCCCGTTTCCAGGATAACTGACTCCCCTGTTTCCAGGGTAACTGACCGCCCTGTTTCCGGGGTCACTTACCACACTGTTTCCAGTGCAACGGATCACCATGTTTCCGGGGTAACTGACTGCCCTGTTTCCAGGGCAACTGACCGCCCTGTTTCCGGGGGAACTGACTGCCCAGTTTCCAGGGTAACTGACTGACCAGTTTCCAGGGTAACTAACTGCCCTGTTTCCGGGGTAACTGACTGCCCATTTTCCAGCGTAACTGACTGCCCTGTTTCCAGGGTAACTGAGAGCCCACCTTCCAGTGTAACTGATCACCCTGTTTCCAGGATAATTGACTGCCCTGTTTCCAGGGTAAATGACCGCCCTGTTTCCAGGGTAACTGACTGCCCAGTTTCCAGGGTAAATTATCACCCTGTTTCAGGGATAACTAACTGCCCTGTTTCCGGGATAACTGACTGCCCAGTTTCCGGGGTAACTGACTTCCCTGTTTCCAGGGTAACTGACTGCCCAGTTTCCATGGTAACTGACTGCCCTGTTTCCGGGGTAACTGATCACACTGTTTCCGGGGTAACTGACTGCCCAGTTTCCAGGGTGACTGACTGCCCTGTTTCCAGGGTAACTGACTGCCCAGTTTCTGGGGTAACTGACTGCCCTGTTTCCAGGGTAACTGATCACCCTGTTTCCGGGATAACTGACTGCCCTGTTACCGGGATAACTGACTGCCCTGTTTCCAGGATAACTGACTTACCCTGTTTCCGGGGTAACTGACTGCCCTGTTTCCAGGCGAACTGACTGCCCTGTTTCCAGGATAACTGATCACCCTGTTTCCGGGGTAACTGACTGCCCTGTTTCCGGGGTAACTGACCGCCCTGTTTCCAGGGTCACTGACCACCCTGTTTCCAGGATAACTGAAAGCCCTGTTTCCAGGGTAACTGATCTCCCTGTTTCCGGGGTAACTGATCACCCTGTTTCCGGGGTAACTGACTGCCCTGTTTCCAGGGTAACTGATCTCCCTGTTTCCAGTGCAACGGATCACCATGTTTCCGGAGTAACTGACTGCCCTGTTTCCAGGGCAACTAACTGCCCTGTTTCCGGGGGAACTGACTGCCCAGTTTCCAGGGTAACTGACTGCCCAGTTTCCAGGGTAACTAACTGCCCTGTTTCCGGGGTAACTGACTGCCCAGTTTCCAGGGTAACTGACTGCCCTGTTTCCAGGGTAACTGACAGCCCACCTTCCAGTGTAACTGATCACCCTGTTTCCAGGATAATTGACTGCCCTGTTTCCAGGGTAACTGACCGCCCTGTTTCCGGGATAACTAACTGCCCTGTTTCCAGGATAACTGACTGCCCTGTTACCGGGGTAACTGATCACCCTGTTTCCGGGGTAACTGACTGCCCAGTTTCCGGGGTAACTGACTTCCCTGTTTCCAGGGTAACTGATAACACTGTTTCCGGGATAACTGTCTGCCCTGTTTCCGGGATAACTGACTGCCCAGTTTCCAGGGTAACAGACTGCCCTGTTTCCGGGGTAACTGACTGCCCTGTTTCCAGGGTAACTGACTGCCCAGTTTCCAGGGTAACTGATCACCCTGTTTCCGGGAGAACTGACTGCCCTGTTTCCGGGAGAAATGACTGCCCTATTTCCAGGGTAACTGACTGCCCTGCTTCCGGGGTAACTGACTGCCCTGTTTCCAGTGTAACAGATCACCCTGTTTCCGGGATAACTGACTGCCCTGTTTCCGGGATAACTGACTGCCCTGTTTCCAGGGTAACTGACTTACCCTGTTTCCGGGGTAACTGACTGCCCTGTTTCCAGGCTAACTGACTGCCCTGTTTCCAGGATAACTGATCACCCTGTTTCCGGGGTAACTGACTGCCCTGTTTCCGGGGTAACTGACCGCCCTGTTTCCAGGGTCACTGACCACCCTGTTTCCAGGATAACTGAAAGTGCTGTTTCCAGGGTAACTGATCTCCCTGTTTCCGGGGTAACTGATCACCCTGTTTCCGGGTAACTGACAGCCCTGTTTCTGGGGTAACTGACTGCCCTGTTTCCAGGGTAACTGATCTCCCTGTTTCCAGTGCAACGGATCACCATGTTTCCGGGGTAACTGACTGCCCTGTTTCCAGGGCAACTGACCGCCCTGTTTCCGGGGGAACTGACTGCCCAGTTTCCAGGGTAACTGACTGCCCTGTTTCCGGGGTAACAGATCTCCTGTTTCCAGGGTAACTGACCGCCCTAGTTCCGGGGTAACTGAATGCCCTGTTTCCAGGATAACTGACTGCCCTGTTTCCGGGATAACTGACTGCCCTGTTTCCAGGATAACTGACCTACCTATTTCCAGGTTAACTGACTGCCCTGTTTCCAGGGGAACTGACTGCCCTGTTTCCGCGGTAACAGATCACCCTGTTTCCGGGTTAACTGACTAACCAGTTTCCAGGGTGACTGACTGCCCTGTTTCCAGGGTAACTGACTGCCCAGTTTCCGGGGTAACTGACTGTCCTGTTTCCTGGGTAACTGACTGCCCTGCTTCCGGGGTAACTGACTGCCCTGTTTCCTGGGTAACTGACTGCCCAGTTTCCAGGGTAACTGATAACCCTTTTTACGGGATAACTGACTGCCCTGTTTCCGTGATAACTGACTGCCCTGTTTCCAGGGTAACTGATCACCCTGTTTCCGGTACAACTGACTGCCCTGTTTCCGGGATAACTGACGGCCCTGTTTCCAGGATAACTGACTGCCCTGTTTCCGGGGTAACTGACTACCCTGTTTCCAAGCTAACTGACGGCCCTGTTTCCAGGATATCTGATCACCCTGTTTCCGCGGTAACTGACTGCCCTGTTTCCGGGGTAACTGACCGCCCTGTTTCCACGATAACTGATCACCCTGTTTCCGGGGTCACTTACCACACTGTTTCCAGTGTCACTGACCACCCCGTTTCCAGGATAACTGACTCCCCTGTTTCCAGGGTAACTGACCGCCCTGTTTCCGGGGTCACTTACCACACTCTTTCCAGTGCAACGGATCACCATGTTTCCGGGGGAACTGACTGCCCAGTTTCCAGGGTAACTGACTGCCCAGTTTCCAGGGTAACTAACTGCCCTGTTTCCGGGGTAACTGACTGCCCATTTTCCAGCGTAACTGACTGCCCTGTTTCCAGGGTAACTGAGAGCCCACCTTCCAGTGTAACTGATCACCCTGTTTCCAGGATAATTGACTGCCCTGTTTCCAGGGTAAATGACCGCCCTGTTTCCAGGGTAACTGACTGCCCAGTTTCCAGGGTAAATTATCACCCTGTTTCCGGGATAACTAACTGCCCTGTTTCCGGGATAACTGACTGCCCAGTTTCAGGGGTAACTGACTTCCCTGTTTCCAGGGTAACTGACTGCCCAGTTTCCATGGTAACTGACTGCCCTGTTTCCGGGGTAACTGATCACACTGTTTCCGGAGTAACTGACTGCCCAGTTTCCAGGGTGACTGACTGCCCTGTTTCCAGGGTAACTGACTGCCCAGTTTCTGGGGTAACTGACTGCCCTGTTTCCAGGGTAACTGATCACCCTGTTTCCGGGATAACTGACTGCCCTGTTACCGGGATAACTGACTGCCCTGTTTCCAGGATAACTGACTTACCCTGTTTCCGTGGTAACTGACTGCCCTGTTTCCAGGCGAACTGACTGCCCTGTTTCCAGGATAACTGATCACCCTGTTTCCGGGGTAACTGACTGCCCTGTTTCCGGGGTAACTGACCGCCCTGTTTCCAGGGTCACTGACCACCCTGTTTCCAGGATAACTGACTGCCCTGTTTCCAGGGTAACTGATCTCCCTGTTTCCGGGGTAACTGATCACCCTGTTTCCGGGTAACTGACTGCCCTGTTTCCGGGGTAACTGACTGCCCTGTTTCCAGGGTAACTGATCTCCCTGTTTCCAGTGCAACGGATCACCATGTTTCCGGGGTAACTGACTGCCCTGTTTCCAGGGCAACTAACTGCCCTGTTTCCGGGGGAACTGACTGCCCAGTTTCCAGGGTAACTGACTGCCCAGTTTCCAGGGTAACTAACTGCCCTGTTTCCGGGGTAACTGACTGCCCAGTTTCCAGGGTAACTGACTGCCCTGTTTCCAGGGTAACTGACAGCCCACCTTCCAGTGTAACTGATCACCCTGTTTACAGGATAATTGACTGCCCTGTTTCCAGGATAACTGACTGCCCTGTTTCAGGGGTAAGTGATCACCCTGTTTCCGGGGTAACTGACTGCCCAGTTTCCGGGGTAACTGACTTCCCTGTTTCCAGGGTAACTGACTGCCCTGTTTCCGGGATAACTGACTGCCCTGTTTCCAGGGTAACTGATAACCCTGTTTCCGGGATAACTGACTGCCCTGTTTCCAGGCTAACTGACTGCCCTGTTTCCGGGGTAACAGATCTCCCTGTTTCCAGGATAACTGACCGCCCTATTTCCGGGGTAACTGACTGCCCTGTGTCCAGGATAACTGACTGCCCTGTTTCCGGGATAACTGACTGCCCTGTTTACTGGATAACTGAGCGCCCTGTTTCCAGGTTAACTGACTGCCCTGTTTCCGGGGTAACTGACTGCCCTGTTTCCAGGGTAACTGACTGCCCAGTTTCCAGAGTAACTGAATACCCTTTTTCCAGGGTAACTGACTGCCCTGTTTCCGGGATAACTGACTGCCCTGTTTCCAGGGTAACTGACTGCCCTGTTTCCGGGGTAACTGACTGCCCTGTTTCCAGGCTAACTGACTGCCCTGTTTCCAGGGTAACTGATCACCCTGTTTCCGGGATAACTGACTCCCCTGTTTCCAGGGTAACTGACTGCCCTGTTTCCGGGGTAACTGACCGTCCTGTTTCCAGGATAACTGACTGCCCTGTTTCCAGGTTAACTGACAGCCCTGTTTCCAGGGTAACTGAATAACCTGTTTCCAGGGTAACAGATCACCCTGTTTCCGGGATAACTGACTGCCCTGTTTCCAAGATAACTGACTGCCCTGTTTCCAGGGTAACTGACTGCCCTGTTTCCGGGGTAACTGACTGCCCTGTTTCCAGGCTAACTGACTGCCCTGTTTCCAGGATAACTGATCACCCTGTTTCCGGGGTAACTGACTGCCCTGTTTCCGGGGTAACTGACAGCCCTGTTTCCAGGATAACTGATCACCCTGTTTCCGGGGTAACTGACCACCCTGTTTCCAGGGTCACTGACCACCCTGTTTCCAGGATAACTGACTCCCCTGTTTCCAGGGTAACTGACTGCCCTGTTTCCGGGGTAACTGATCTCCCTGTTTCCGGGGTTACTGACCGCCCTGTTTCCAGGATAACTGACCTACCTATTTCCAGGTTAACTGACTGCCCTGTTTCCAGGGTAACTGACTGCCCTGTTTCCAGGGGAACTGACTGCCCTGTTTCCGGGGTAACAGATCACCCTGTTTCCGGGTTAACTGACTAACCAGTTTCCAGGGTGACTGACTGCCCTGTTTCCAGGGTAACTGACTGCCCAGTTTCCGGGGTAACTGACTGACCTGTTTCCTGGGTAACTGACTGCCCTGCTTCCGGGGTAACTGACTGCCCTGTTTCCCGGGTAACTGACTGCCCAGTTTCCAGGGTAACTGATCACCCTTTTTCCGGGATAACTGACTGCCCTGTTTCCGTGATAACTGACTGCCCTGTTTCCAGGGTAACTGATCACCCTGTTTCCGGGACAACTGACTGCCCTGTTTCCGGGATAACTGACTGCCCTGTTTCCAGGATAACTGACTGCCCTGTTTCCGGGGTAACTGACTACCCTGTTTCCAAGCTAACTGACGGCCCTGTTTCCAGGATAACTGATCACCCTGTTTCTGCGGTAACTGACTGCCCTGCTTCCGGGGTAACTGACCGCCCTGTTTCCACGATAACTGATCACCCTGTTTCTGCGGTAACTGACTGCCCTGCTTCCGGGGTAACTGACTGCCCTGTTTCCAGGGTCACTTACCACACTGTTTCCAGTGTCACTGACCACCCCGTTTCCAGGATAACTGACTCCCCTGTTTCCAGGGTAACTGACCGCCCTGTTTCCGGGGTCACTTACCACACTGTTCCAGTGCAACAGATCACCATGTTTCCGGGGTAACTGACTGCCCTGTTTCCAGGGCAACTGACCGCCCTGTTTCCGGGGGAACTGACTGCCCAGTTTCCAGGGTAACTGACTGCCCAGTTTCCAGGGTAACTAACTGCCCTGTTTCCGGGGTAACTGACTGCCCATTTTCCAGCGTAACTGACTGCCCTGTTTCCAGGGTAACTGAGAGCCCACCTTCCAGTGTAACTGATCACCCTGTTTCCAGGATAATTGACTGCCCTGTTTCCAGGGTAAATGACCGCCCTGTTTCCAGGGTAACTGACTGCCCAGTTTCCAGGGTAAATTATCACCCTGTTTCCGGGATAACTAACTGCCCTGTTTCCGGGATAACTGACTGCCCAGTTTCCAGGCTAACTGACTTCCCTGTTTCCAGGGTAACTGACTGCCCAGTTTCCATGGTAACTGACTGCCCTGTTTCCGGGGTAACTGATCACACTATTTCCGGGGTAACTGACTGCCCAGTTTCCAGGGTGACTGACTGCCCTGTTCCAGGGTAACTGACTGCCCAGTTTCTGGGGTAACTGACTGCCCTGTTTCCAGGGTAACTGATCACCCTGTTTCCGGGATAACTGACTGCCCTGTTACCGGGATAACTGACTGCCCTGTTTCCAGGATAACTGACTTACCCTGTTTCCGGGGTAACTGACTGCCCTGTTTCAGGGCGAACTGACTGCCCTGTTTCCAGGATAACTGATCACCCTGTTTCCGGGGTAACTGACTGCCCTGTTTCCGGGGTAACTGACCGCTCTGTTTCCAGGGTCACTGACCACCCTGTTTCCAGGATAACTGAAAGCCCTGTTTCCAGGGTAACTGATCTCCCTGTTTCCGGGGTAACTGATCTCCCTGTTTCCGGGGTAACTGATCACCCTGTTTCCGGGTAACTGACTGCCCTGTTTCCGGGGTAAATGACTGCCCTGTTTCCAGGGTAACTGATCTCCCTGTTTCCAGTGCAACGGATCACCATGTTTCCGGGGTAACTGACTGCCCTGTTTCCAGGGCAACTAACTGCCCTGTTTCCGGGGGAACTGACTGCCCAGTTTCCAGGGTAACTGACTGCCCAGTTTCCAGGGTAACTAACTGCCCTGTTTCCGGGGTAACTGACTGCCCAGTTTCCAGGGTAACTGACTGCCCTGTTTCCAGGGTAACTGACAGCCCACCTTCCAGTGTAACTGATCACCCTGTTTCCAGGATAATTGACTGCCCTGTTTCCAGGGTAACTGACCGCCCTGTTTCCGGGATAACTAACTGGCCTGTTTCCAGGATAACTGACTGCCCTGTTTCCGGGGTAACTGATCACCCTGTTTCCGGGGTAACTGACTGCCCAGTTTCCGGGGTAACTGACTTCTCTGTTTCCAGGGTAACTGACTGCCCTGTTTCCGGGATAACTGACTGCCCTGTTTCCAGGGTAACTGATAACCCTGTTTCCGGGATAACTGACTGCCCTGTTTCCAGGGTAACTGACTGCCCAGTTTCCAGAGTAACTGAATAACCTGTTTCCAGGGTAACAGATCACCCTGTTTCCGGGATAACTGACTGCCCTGTTTCCAAGATAACTGACTGCCCTCTTTCCAGGGTAACTGACTGCCCTGTTTCCGGGGTAACTGACTGCCCTGTTTCCAGGCTAACTGACTGCCCTGTTTCCAGGATAACTGATCACCCTGTTTCCGGGGTAACTGACTGCCCTGTTTCCGGGGTAACTGACCGCCCTGTTTCCAGGATAAACGATCACCCTGTTTCTGGGGTAACTGACCACCCTGTTTCCAGGGTCACTGACCACCCTGTTTCCAGGATAACTGACTCCCCTGTTTCCAGGGTAACTGACTGCCCTGTTTCCAGGGTAACTGACTGCCCTGTTTCCGGGGTAACTGACTGCCCTGTTTCCAGGATAACTGATCACTCTGTTTCCGGGGTAACTGACAACTCTGTTTCCGGGGTAACTGACCACCCTGTTTCCGGGGTAACTGACTAATCTGTTTCCAGGGTTACTGACAGCCCTGTTTCTGGGGTAACTGACTGCCCAGTTTCCAGGGTAACTGACTGCCCTGTTTCCGGGGTAACAGACCTCCCTGTTTCCAGGATAACTGACCGCCCTATTTCCGGGGTAACTGACTGCCCTGTGTCCAGGATAACTGACTGCCCTGTTTCCGGGATAACTGACTGCCCTGTTTACTGGATAACTGAGCGCCCTGTTTCCAGGTTAACTGACTGCACTGTTTCCGGGGTAACTGACTGCCCTGTTTCCAGGGTAACTGACTGCCCAGTTTCCAGAGTAACTGAATACCCTTTTTCCAGGGTAACTGACTGCCCTGTTTCCGGGATAACTGACTGCCCTGTTTCCAGGGTAACTGACTGCCCTGTTTCCGGGTTAACTGACTGCCCTGTTTCCAGGCTAACTGACTGCCCAGTTTCCAGGGTAACTGATCACCCTGTTTCCGGGATAACTGACTCCCCTGTTTCCAGGGTAACTGACTGCCCTGTTTCCGGGGTAACTGACCGTCCTGTTTCCAGGATAACTGACTGCCCTGTTTCCAGGTTAACTGACAGCCCTGTTTCCAGGGTAACTGACTGCCCAGTTTCCAGGGTAACTGACTGCCCTGTTTCCGGGGTAACTGACTGCCCAGTTTCCAGGGTAACTGACTGCCCTGTTTCCAGGCTAACTGACGGCCCTGTTTCCAGGATAACTGATCACCCAGTTTCCAGGATAACTGACTCCCCTGTTTCCAGTGTAACTGACTGACCTGTTTCCGGGGTAACTGACCGCCCTGTTTCCAGGATAACTGACCTATCTATTTCCGGGGTAACTGACCGCCCTGTTTCCAGGATAACTGACTGCCCTGTTTCCAGGTTAACTGACTGCCCTTTTTCCAGGGTAACTGACTGCCCTGTTTCCGGGGTAACTGACCGCCCTGTTTCCAGGATAACAGATCACCCTGTTTCCGGGGTAACTGACCATCCTGTTTCCAGGGTCACTGACCACCCTGATTCCAGGATAACTGAAAGCCCTGTTTCCAGGGTAACTGACTGCACTGTTTCCGGGATAACTGACTGCCCTGTTTTCTGGGTAACTGACTGCCCTGCTTCCGGCGTAACTGACTGGCCTGTTTCCAGGGTAACTGAGTGCCCAGTTTCCAGGGTAACTGATCACCCTTTTTCCGGGATAACTGACTGCCCTGTTTCCGGGATAACTGACTGCCCTGTTTCCAGGGTAACTGATCACCCTGTTTCCGGGATAACTGTCTGCCCTGTTTCCGGGATAACTGACTGCCCTGTTTCCGGGATAATTGTCTGCCCTGTTTCGGGGATAACTGACTGCCCTGTTTCCGGGAGAAATGACTGCCCTGTTTCCAGGGTAACTGACTGCCCTGCTTCCGGGGTAACTGACTGCCCTGTTTCCAGGGTAACTGATCACCCTGTTTCCGGGAAAACTGACTGCCCTGTTTCCGGGATAACTGACTGCCCTGTTTCCAGGGTAACTGACTTACCCTGTTTCCGGGGTAAATGACTGCCCTGTTTCCAGGCTAACTGACGGCCCTGTTTCCAGGATAACTGATCACCCTGTTTCCGGGGTAACTGACTGCCCTGTTTCCGTGGTAACTGACCGCCCTGTTTCCAGGGTCACTGACCACCCTGTTTCCAGGATAACTGAAAGTGCTGTTTCCAGGGTAACTGATCTCCCTGTTTCCGGGGTAACTGATCACCCTGTTTCCGGGCAACTGACAGCCCTGTTTCCGGGGTAACTGACTGCCCTGTTTCCAGGGTAACTGATCTTCCTGTTTCCAGTGCAACGGATCACCATGTTTCCGGGGTAACTGACTGCCCTGTTTCCAGGGCAACTGACCGCCCTGTTTCCGGGGGAACTGACTGCCCAGTTTCCAGGGTAACTGACTGCCCAGTTTCCAGGGTAACTAACTGCCCTGTTTCCGGGGTAACTGACTGCCCAGTTTCCAGGGTAACTGACTGCCCTGTTTCCAGGGTAACTGACAGCCCACCTTCCAGTGTAAATGATCACCCTGTTTCCAGGATAATTGACTGCCCTGTTTCCAGGGTAACTGACCGCCCTGTTTCCAGGGTAACTGACTGCCCAGTTTCCAGGGTAAATTATCACCCTGTTTCCGGGGTAACTAACTGCCCTGTTTCCGGGATAACTGACTGCCCTGTTTCCGGGGTAACTGATCACCCTGCTCCGGGGTAACTGACTGCCCAGTTTCCGGGGTAACTGACTTCCCTGTTTCCAGGGTAACTGACTGCCCTGTTTCCGGGATAACTGACTGCCCTGTTTCCAGGGTAACTGATAACCCTGTTTCCGGGGTAACTGACTGCCCTGTTTCCAGGCTAACTGACTGCCCTGTTTCCAGGATAACTGATCACCCTGTTTCCGGGGTAACTGACTGCCCTGTTTCCAGGATAACTGACCGCCCTATTTCCGGGGTAACTGACTGCCCTGTTTCCAGGATAACTGACTGCCCTGTTTCCGGGATAACTGACTGCCCTGTTTACTGGATAACTGAGCGCCCTGTTTCCAGGTTAACTGACTGCCCTGTTTCCGGGGTAACTGACTGCCCTGTTTCCAGGGTAACTGACTGCCCAGTTTCCAGAGTAACTGAATACCCTGTTTCCAGGGTAACTGACTGCCCAGTTTCCGGGATAACTGACTGCCCTGTTTCCAGTGTAACTGACTGACCTGTTTCCGGGGTAACTGACCGCCCTGTTTCCAGGATAACTGACCTATCTATTTCCGGGGTAACTGACCGCCCTGTTTCCAGGATAACTGACTGCCCTGTTTCCAGGTTAACTGACTGCCCTTTTTCCAGGGTAACTGACTGCCCTGTTTCCGGGGTAACTGACCGCCCTGTTTCCAGGATAACAGATCACCCTGTTTCCGGGGTAACTGACCATCCTGTTTCCAGGGTCACTGACCACCCTGATTCCAGGATAACTGAAAGCCCTGTTTCCAGGGTAACTGACTGCCCTGTTTCCGGGAAAACTGTCTGCCCTGTTTGCTGGGTAACTGACTGCCCTGCTTCCGGCGTAACTGACTGGCCTGTTTCCAGGGTAACTGACTGCCCAGTTTCCAGGGTAACTGATCACCCTTTTTCCGGGATAACTGACTGCCCTGTTTCCGGGATAACTGACTGCCCTGTTTCCAGGGTAACTGATCACCCTGTTTCCGGGATAACTGTCTGCCCTGTTTCCGGGATAACTGACTGCCCTGTTTCCGTGATAATTGTCTGCCCTGTTTCCGGGATAACTGTCTGCCCTGTTTCCGGGATAACTGACTGCCCAGTTTCCAGGGTAACAGACTGCCCTGTTTCCGGGGTAACTGACTGCCCTGTTTCCAGGGTAACTGACAGCCTAGTTTCCAGGGTAACTGATCACCCTGTTTCCGGGAGAACTGACTGCCCTGTTTCCGGGAGAAATGACTGCCCTGTTTCCAGGGTAACTGACTCCCCTAATTCCGGGGTAACTGACTGCCCTGTTTCCAGGGTAACTGATCACCCTGTTTCCGGGATAACTGACTGCCCTGTTTCCGGGATAACTGACTGCCCTGTTTCCAGGGTAACTGACTTACCCTGTTTCCGGGGTAACTGACTGCCCTGTTTCCGTGGTAACTGACCGCCCTGTTTCCAGGGTCACTGACCACCTTTTTCCAGGATAACTGAAAGTGCTGTTTCCAGGGTAACTGATCTCCCAGTTTCCGGGGTAACTGATCACCCTGTTTCCGGGCAACTGACAGCCCTGTTTCCGGGGTAACTGACTGCCCTGTTTCCAGGGTAACTGATCTCCCTGTTTCCAGTGCAACGGATCACCATGTTTCCGGGGGAACTGACTGCCCAGTTTCCAGGGTAACTGACTGCCCAGTTTCCAGGGTAACTAACTGCCCTGTTTCCGGGGTAACTGACTGCCCAGTTTCCAGGGTAACTGACTGCCCAGTTTCCAGGGTAACTGATCACCCTGTTTCCGGGATAACTGACTGCCCTGTTTCCGGGATAATTGTCTGTCCTGTTTCGGGGATAACTGTCTGCCCTGTTTCCGGGATAACTGACTGCCCAGTTTCCAGGGTATCAGACTGCCCTGTTTCCGGGGTAACTGACTGCCCTGTTTCCAGGGTAACTGACTGCCCAGTTTCCAGGGTAACTGATCACCCTGTTTCCGGGAGAACTGACTGCCCTGTTTCCGGGAGAAATGACTGCCCTGTTTCCAGGGTAACTGACTGCCCTGCTTCCGGGGTAACTGACTGCCCTGTTTCCAGGGTAACTGATCACCCTGTTTCCGGGAAAACTGACTGCCCTGTTTCCGGGATAACTGACTGCCCTGTTTCCAGGGTAACTGACTTACCCTGTTTCCGGGGTAAATGACTGCCCTGTTTCCAGGCTAACTGACTGCCCTGTTTCCAGGATAACTGATCACCCTGTTTCCGGGGTAACTGACTGCCCTGTTTCCGTGGTAACTGACCGCCCTGTTTCCAGGGTCACTGACCACCCTGTTTCCAGGATAACTGAAAGTGCTGTTTCCAGGGTAACTGATCTCCCTGTTTCCGGGGTAACTGATCACCCTGTTTCCGGGCAACTGACAGCCCTGTTTCCGGGGTAACTGACTGCCCTGTTTCCAGGGTAACTGATCTCCCTGTTTCCAGTGCAACGTATCACCATGTTTCCGGGGTAACTGACTGCCCTGTTTCCAGGGCAACTGACCGCCCTGTTTCCGGGGGAACTGACTGCCCAGTTTCCAGGGTAACTGACTGCCCAGTTTCCAGGGTAACTAACTGCCCTGTTTCCGGGGTAACTGACTGCCCAGTTTCCAGGGTAACTGACTGCCCTGTTTCCAGGGTAACTGACAGCCCACCTTCCAGTGTAAATGATCACCCTGTTTCCAGGATAATTGACTGCCCTGTTTCCAGGGTAACTGACCGCCCTGTTTCCAGGGTAACTGACTGCCCAGTTTCCAGGGTAAATTATCACCCTGTTTCCGGGGTAACTAACTGCCCTGTTTCCGGGATAACTGACTGCCCTGTTTCCGGGGTAACTGATCACCCTGCTCCGGGGTAACTGACTGCCCAGTTTCCGGGGTAACTGACTTCCCTGTTTCCAGGGTAACTGACTGCCCTGTTTCCGGGATAACTGACTGCCCTGTTTCCAGGGTAACTGATAACCCTGTTTCCGGGGTAACTGACTGCCCTGTTTCCAGGCTAACTGACTGCCCTGTTTCCAGGATAACTGATCACCCTGTTTCCGGGGTAACTGACTGCCCTGTTTCCAGGATAACTGACCGCCCTATTTCCGGGGTAACTGACTGCCCTGTTTCCAGGATAACTGACTGCCCTGTTTCCGGGATAACTGACTGCCCTGTTTACTGGATAACTGAGCGCCCTGTTTCCAGGTTAACTGACTGCCCTGTTTCCGGGGTAACTGACTGCCCTGTTTCCAGGGTAACTGACTGCCCAGTTTCCAGAGTAACTGAATACCCTGTTTCCAGGGTAACTGACTGCCCAGTTTCCGGGATAACTGACTGCCCTGTTTCCAGTGTAACTGACTGACCTGTTTCCGGGGTAACTGACCGCCCTGTTTCCAGGATAACTGACCTATCTATTTCCGGGGTAACTGACCGCCCTGTTTCCAGGATAACTGACTGCCCTGTTTCCAGGTTAACTGACTGCCCTTTTTCCAGGGTAACTGACTGCCCTGTTTCCGGGGTAACTGACCGCCCTGTTTCCAGGATAACAGATCACCCTGTTTCCGGGGTAACTGACCATCCTGTTTCCAGGGTCACTGACCACCCTGATTCCAGGATAACTGAAAGCCCTGTTTCCAGGGTAACTGACTGCCCTGTTTCCGGGAAAACTGTCTGCCCTGTTTGCTGGGTAACTGACTGCCCTGCTTCCGGCGTAACTGACTGGCCTGTTTCCAGGGTAACTGACTGCCCAGTTTCCAGGGTAACTGATCACCCTTTTTCCGGGATAACTGACTGCCCTGTTTCCGGGATAACTGACTGCCCTGTTTCCAGGGTAACTGATCACCCTGTTTCCGGGATAACTGTCTGCCCTGTTTCCGGGATAACTGACTGCCCTGTTCCCGTGATAATTGTCTGCCCTGTTTCCGGGATAACTGTCTGCCCTGTTTCCGGGATAACTGACTGCCCAGTTTCCAGGGTAACAGACTGCCCTGTTTCCGGGGTAACTGACTGCCCTGTTTCCAGGGTAACTGACAGCCTAGTTTCCAGGGTAACTGATCACCCTGTTTCCGGGAGAACTGACTGCCCTGTTTCCGGGAGAAATGACTGCCCTGTTTCCAGGGTAACTGACTCCCCTAATTCCGGGGTAACTGACTGCCCTGTTTCCAGGGTAACTGATCACCCTGTTTCCGGGATAACTGACTGCCCTGTTTCCGGGATAACTGACTGCCCTGTTTCCAGGGTAACTGACTTACCCTGTTTCCGGGGTAACTGACTGCCCTGTTTCCGTGGTAACTGACCGCCCTGTTTCCAGGGTCACTGACCACCTTTTTCCAGGATAACTGAAAGTGCTGTTTCCAGGGTAACTGATCTCCCAGTTTCCGGGGTAACTGATCACCCTGTTTCCGGGCAACTGACAGCCCTGTTTCCGGGGTAACTGACTGCCCTGTTTCCAGGGTAACTGATCTCCCTGTTTCCAGTGCAACGGATCACCATGTTTCCGGGGGAACTGACTGCCCAGTTTCCAGGGTAACTGACTGCCCAGTTTCCAGGGTAACTAACTGCCCTGTTTCCGGGGTAACTGACTGCCCAGTTTCCAGGGTAACTGACTGCCCTGTTTCCAGAGTAACTGACAGCCCACCTTCCAGTGTAACTGATCACCCTGTTTCCAGGATAATTGACTGCCCTGTTTCCAGGGTAACTGACCGCCCTGTTTCCAGGGTAACTGACTGCCCAGTTTCCAGGGTAAATTATCACCCTGTTTCCGGGATAACTAACTGCCCTGTTTCCGGGATAACTGACTGCCCTGTTTCCGGGGTAACTGATCACCCTGCTCCGGGGTAACTGACTGCCCAGTTTCCGGGGTAACTGACTTCCCTGTTTCCAGGGTAACTGACTGCCCTGTTTCCGGGATAACTGACTGCCCTGTTTCCAGGGTAACTGATAACCCTGTTTCCGGGGTAACTGACTGCCCTGTTTCCAGGCAAACTGACTGCCCTGTTTCCAGGATAACTGATCACCCTGTTTCCGGGGTAACTGACTGCCCTGTTTCCGGGTAACTGACCGCCCTGTTTCCAGGATAACTGATCACCCTGTTTCCGGGGTAAATGACCACCCTGTTTCCAGGGTCACTGACCACCCTGTTTCCAGGATAACTGACTCCCCTGTTTCCAGGGTAACTGACTGCCCTGTTTCCAGGGTAACTGACTGCCCTGTTTCCGGGGTAACTGACTGTCCTGTTTCCAGGATAACTGATCACTCTGTTTCCGGGGTAACTGATCACTCTGTTTCCGGGGTAACTGACCACCCTGTTTCCGGGGTAACTGACTAATCTGTTTCCAGGGTTACTGACAGCCCTGTTTCTGGGGTAACTGACTGCCCAGTTTCCAGGGTATCTGACTGCCCTGTTTCCGGGGTAACAGATCTGCCTGTTTCCGGGGTAACTGACCACCCTGTTTCCAGGATAACTGACCGCCCTATTTCCGGGGTAACTGACTGCCCTGTTTCCAGGATAACTGACTGCCCAGTTTCCGGGGTAACTGACTGCCCTGTTTCCTGAGTAACTGACTGCCCTGCTTCCGGGATAACTGACTGCCCTGTTTCCAGGGTAACTGACTGCCCAGTTTCCAGGGTAACGGATCACCCTTTTTCCGTGATAACTGACTGCCCTGTTTCCGGGATTACTGACTGCCCTGTTTCCGGGGTAACTGATCACCCTGTTTCCGGGGTAACTGTCTAACCAGTTTCCAGGGTGACTGACTGCCCTGTTTCCAGGGTAACTGACTGCCCAGTTTCCGGGTTAACTGACTGCCCTGTTTCCTGGGTAACTGTCTGCCCTGCTTCCGGGGTAACTGACTGCCCTGTTTCCAGGGTAACTGACTGCCCAGTTTCCAGGGTAACTGATCACCCTTTTTCCGGGATATCTGACTGCCCTGTTTCCAGGGTAACTGATCTCCCTGTTTCCGGGGTAACTGATCTCCCTGTTTCCAAGATAACTGACTGCCCTGTTTCCAGGGAAACTGACCGCCCTGTTTCCGGGGGAACTGACTGCCCAGTTCCCAGGGTAACTAACTGCCCTGTTCCCGGGGTAACTGACTGCCCAGTTTCCAGGGTAACTGACTGCTCTGTTTCCATGGTAACTGACAGCCCACCTTCCAGTGTAACTGATCACCCTGTTTCCAGGATAATTGACTGCCCTGTTTCCAGGGTAACTGACCGCCCTGTTTCCAGGGTAACTGACTGCCCAGTTTCCAGGGTAAATTATCACCATGTTTCCGGGAGAACTAACTGCCCTGTTTCCGGGATAACTGACTGCCCTGTTTCCGGGGTAACTGATCACCCTGTTTCCGGGGTAACTGACTTCCCTGTTTCCAGGGTAACTGACTGCCCTGTTTCCGGGATAACTGACTGCCCTGTTTCCAGGGTAACTGATAACCCTGTTTCCGGGATAACTGACTGCCCTGTTTCCAGGGTAACTGACTGCCCAGTTTCCAGAGTAACTGAATAACCTGTTTCCAGGGTAACAGATCACCCTGTTTCCGGGATAACTGACTGCCCTGTTTCCAAGATAACTGACTGCCCTGTTTCCAGGGAAACTGACTGCCCTGTTTCCGGGGTAACTGAATGCCCTGTTTCCAGGCTAACTGACTGCCCTGTTTCCAGGATAACTGATCACCCTGTTTCCGACGTAACTGACTGCCCTGTTTCCAGGGTAACTGACCGCCCTGTTTCCGGGGTAACTGACCACCCTGTTTCCAGGATAACTGATCACCCTGTTTCCAGGGTAACTGACTGCCCTGTTTCCGGGGTAACTGACTGCCCTGTTTCCAGGATAACTGATCACCCTGTTTCCGGGGTAACTGACCACCCTGTTTCCAGGGTAACTGACTGCCCTGTTTCCGGGGTAACTGATCTCCCTGTTTCCGGGGTTACTGACCGCCCTGTTTCCAGGATAACTGACCTACCTATTTCCAGGTTAACTGACTGGCCTGCTTCCAGGTTAACTGACAGCCCTGTTTCCAGGGTAACTGACTGCCCTGTTTCCAGGGGAACTGACTGCCCTGTTTCCGGGGTAAATGATCACCCAGTTTCCGGAGTAACTGACTGCCCTGTCTCCTGGGTAATTGACTGCCCAGTTTCCAGGTTAACTGACTGCCCAGTTTCCAGGGTAACTGATCACCCTTTTTCCGGGATAACTGACTGCCCTGTTTCCGGGATAACTGACTGCCCTGTTTCCAGTGTAACTAATCACCCTGTTTCCGGGATAACTGACTCCCCTGTTTCCAGGGTAACTGACTGCCCAGTTTCCGGGGTAACTGACTGCCCTGTTTCCTGGGTAACTGACTGCCCTGCTTCCGGGGTAACTGACTGCCCTGTTTCCAGGGTAACTGACTGTCCAGTTTCCAGGGTAACTGATCACCCTTTTTCCGTGATAACTGACTGCCCTGTTTCGGGGATTACTGACTGCCCTGTTTCCGGGGTAACTGATCACCCTGTTTCCGGGGTAACTGTCTAACGAGTTTCCAGGGTGACTGACTGCCCTGTTTCCAGGGTAACTGACTGCCCAGTTTCCGGGTTAACTGACTGCCCTGTTTCCTGGGTAACTGACTGCCCTGCTTCCGGGGTAACTGACTGCCCTGTTTCCAGGGTAACTGACTGCCCAGTTTCCAGGGTAACTGATCACCCTTTTTCCGGGATAACTGACTGCCCTGTTTCCGGGATAACTGACTGCCCTGTTTCCAGGGTAACTGATCACCCTGTTTCCGGGATAACAGTCTGCCTGTTTCCGGGATAACTGACTGCCCAGTTTCCAGGGTAACTGACTGCCCTGTTTCCGGGGTAACTGACTGCCCTGTTTCCAGGGTAACTGACTGCCCAGTTTCCAGGGTAACTGATCACCCTGTTTCCGGGAGAACTGACTGCCCTGTTTCTGGGAGAAATGACTGCCCTGTTTCCAGGGTAACTGACTGCCCTGCTTCCGGGGTAACTGACCGCCCTGTTTCCAGGGTCACTGACCACCCTGTTTCCAGGATAACTGAAAGCCCTATTTCCAGGGTAACTGATCTCCCTGTTTCCGGGGTAACTGATCACCCTGTTTCCGGGTAACTGACTGCCCTGTTTCCGGGGTAACTGACTGCCCTGTTTCCAGGGTAACTGATCACCCTGTTTCCGGGATAACAGTCTGCCCTGTTTCCGGGATAACTGACTGCCCAGTTTCCAGGGTAACTGACTGCCCTGTTTCCGGGGTAACTGACTGCCCTGTTTCCAGGGTAACTGACTGCCCAGTTTCCAGGGTAACTGATCACCCTGTTTCCGGGAGAACTGACTGCCCTGTTTCTGGGAGAAATGACTGCCCTGTTTCCAGGGTAACTGACTGCCCTGCTTCCGGGGTAACTGACCGCCCTGTTTCCAGGGTCACTGACCACCCTGTTTCCAGGATAACTGAAAGCCCTATTTCCAGGGTAACTGATCTCCCTGTTTCCGGGGTAACTGATCACTCTGTTTCCGGGTAACTGACTGCCCTGTTTCCGGGGTAACTGACTGCCCTGTTTCCAGGGTAACTGATCTCCCTGTTTCCAGTGCAACGGATCACCATGTTTCCGGGGTAACTGACTGCCCTGTTTCCAGGGCAACTGACCGCCCTGTTTCCGGGGGAACTGACTGCTCAGTTTCCAGGGTAACTGACTGCTCTGTTTCCAGGGAATCTGACAGCCCACCTTCCAGTGTAACTGATCACCCTGTTTCCAGGATAATTGACTTCCCTGTTTCCAGGGTAACTGACCGCCCTGTTTCCAGGGTAACTGACTGCCCAGTTTCCAGGGTAAATTATCACCCTGTTTCCGGGATAACTAACTGCCCTGTTTCCGGGATAACTGACTGCCCTGTTTCCGGGGTAACTGATCACCCTGTTTCCGGGGTAACTGACTGCCCTGTTTCCGGGATAACTGACTGCCCTGTTTCCAGGGTAACTGATAACCCTGTTTCCGGGATAACTGACTGCCCTGTTTCCAGGGTAACTGACTGTCCAGTTTCCAGAGTAACTGAAGAACCTGTTTCCAGGGTAACAGATCACCCTGTTTCCGGGATAACTGACTGCCCTGTTTCCAAGATAACTGACTGCCCTGTTTCCAGGGTAACTGACTGCCCTGCTTCCGGGGTAACTGACTGCCCTGTTTCCAGGCTAACTGACTGCCCTGTTTCCAGGATAACTGATCACCCTGTTTCCGGGGTAACTGACTGCCCTGTTTCCGGGGTAACTGATCTCCCTGTTTCCGGGGTAACTGATCACCCTGTTTCCGGGGTAACTGACTGCCCAGTTTCCGGGGTAACTGACTGCCCTGTTTCCAGGGTAACTGATAACCCTGTTTCCGGGATAACTGACTGCCCTGTTTCCAGGGTAACTGACTGCCCAGTTTCCAGAGTAACTGAATAACCTGTTTCCAGGGTAACAGATCACCCTGTTTCCGGGATAACTGACAGCCCTGTTTCCAAGATAACTGACTGCCCTGTTTCCAGGGAAACTGACTGCCCTGTTTCCGGGGTAACTGACTGCCCTGTTTCCTGGCTAACTTACTGCCCTGTTTCCAGGATAACTGATCACCCTGTTTCCGGGGTAACTGACTGCCCTGTTTCCAGGATAACTGATCACCCTGTTTCCGGGGTAACTGACCACCCTGTTTCCAGGGTCACTGACCACCCTGTTTCCAGGATAACTGACTCCCCTGTTTCCAGGGTAACTGACTGCCCTGTTTCCGGGGTAACTGATCTCCCTGTTTCCGGGGTTACTGACCGCCCTGTTTCCAGGATAACTGACCTACCTATTTCCAGGTTAACTGACTGCCCTGCTTCCAGGTTAACTGACAGCCCTGTTTCCAGGGTAACTGACTGCCCTGTTTCCAGGGGAACTGACTGCCCTGTTTCCGGGGTAAATGATCACCCAGTTTCCGGGGTAACTGACTGCCCTGTCTCCTGGGTAATTGACTGCCCAGTTTCCAGGTTAACTGACTGCCCAGTTTCCAGGGTAACTGATCACCCTTTTTCCGGGATAACTGACTGCCCTGTTTCCGGGATAACTGACTGCCCTGTTACCAGGGTAACTAATCACCCTGTTTCCGGGATAACTGACTCCCCTGTTTCCAGGGTAACTGACTGCCCAGTTTCCGGGGTAACTGACTGCCCTGTTTCCTGGGTAACTGACTGCCCTGCTTCCGGGGTAACTGACTGTCCTGTTTCCAGGTTAACTGACTGCCCAGTTTCCAGGGCAACTGATCACCCTTTTTCCGTGATAACTGACTGCCCTGTTTCCGGGATTACTGACTGCCCTGTTTCCGGGGTAACTGATCACCCTGTTTCCGGGGTAACTGTCTAACCAGTTTCCAGGGTGACTGACTGCCCTGTTTCCTGGGTAACTGACTGCCCAGTTTCCGGGTTAACTGACTGCCCTGTTTCCTGGGTAACTGTCTGCCCTGCTTCCGGGGTAACTGACTGCCCTGTTTCCAGGGTAACTGACTGCCCAGTTTCCAGGGTAACTGATCACCCTTTTTCCGGGATAACTGACTGCCCTGTTTCCGGGATAACTGACTGCCCTGTTTCCAGGGTAACTGATCACCCTGTTTCCGGGATAACTGTCTGCCCTGTTTCCGGGATAACTGACTGCCCAGTTTCAGGGTAACTGACTGCCCTGTTTCCGGGGTGACTGACTCCCCTGTTTCCAGGGTAACTGACTGCCCAGTTTCCAGGGTAACTGATCACCCTGTTTCCGGGAGAACTGACTGCCCTGTTTCTGGGAGAAATGACTGCCCTGTTTCCAGGGTAACTGACTGCCCTGCTTCCGGGGTAACTGACCGCCCTGTTTCCAGGGTCACTGACCACCCTGTTTCCAGGATAACTGAAAGCCCTATTTCCAGGGTAACTGATCTCCCTGTTTCCGGGGTAACTGATCACCCTGTTTCCGGGTAACTGACTGCCCTGTTTCCGGGGTAACTGACTGCCCTGTTTCCAGGGTAACTGATCTCCCTGTTTCCAGTGCAACGGATCACCATGTTTCCGGGGTAACTGACTGCCCTGTTTCCAGGGCAACTGACCGCCCTGTTTCCGGGGGAACTGACAGCCCAGTTTCCAGGGTAACTGACTGCCCAGTTTCCAGGGTAACTAACTGCCCTGTTTCCGGGGTAACTGACTGCCCAGTTTCCAGGGTAACTGACTGCTCTGTTTCCAGGGAATCTGACAGCCCACCTTCCAGTGTAACTGATCACCCTGTTTTCAGGATAATTGACTGCCCTGTTTCCAGGGTAACTGACCGCCCTGTTTCCAGGGTAACTGACTGCCCAGTTTTCAGGGTAAATTATCACCCTGTTTCCGGGATAACTAACTGCCCTGTTTCCGGGATAACTGACTGCCCTGTTTCCAGGGTAACTGATCACCCTGTTTCCGGGGTAACTGACTGCCCAGTTTCCGGGGTAACTGACTTCCCTGTTTCCAGGGTAACTGACTGCCCTGTTTCCGGGATAACTGACTTCCCTGTTTCCAGGGTAACAGATCACCCTGCTTCCGGGATAACTGACTGCCCTGTTTCCAAGATAACTGACTGCCCTGTTTCCAGGGTAACTGACTGCCCTGCTTCCGGGGTAACTGACTGCCCTGTTTCCAGGCTAACTGACTGCCCTGTTTCCAGGATAACTGATCACCCTGTTTCCGGGGTAACTGACTGCCCTGTTTCCGGGGTAACTGACCGCCCTGTTTCCAGGATAACTGATCACCCTGTTTCCGGGATAACTGACCACCCTGTTTCCAGGGTCACTGACCACCCTGTTTCCAGGATAACTGACTCCCCTGTTTCCAGGGTAACTGACTGCCCTGTTTCCGGGGTAACTGATCTCCCTGTTTCCGGGGTTACTGACCGCCCTGTTTCCAGGATAACTGACCTACCTATTTACAGGTTAACTGACTGCCCTGTTTCCAGGGTAACTGACTGCCCTGTTCCCAGGGGAACTGACTGCCCTGTTTCCGGGGTAACAGATCACCCTGTTTCCGGGGTAACTGACTAACCAGTTTCCAGGGTGACTGACTGCCCTGTTTCCAGGGTAACTGACTGCCCAGTTTCCGGGGTAACTGACTGCCCTGTTTCCAGGGTAACTGATCACCCTGTTTCCGGGATAACTGACTGCCCTGTTTCCGGGATAACTGACTGCCCTGTTTCCAGGGTAATTGACTTACCCTGTTTCCGGGGTAACTGACTGCCCAGTTTCCAGGCTAACTGACTGCCCTGTTTCCAGGATAACTGATCACCCTGTTTCCGGGGTAACTGACTGCCCTGTTTCCGGGGTAACTGACCGCCCTGTTTCCAGGGTCACTGATCACCCTTTTTCCGTGATAACTGACTGCCCTGTTTCCGGGATTACTGACTGCCCTGTTTCCGGGGTAACTGATCACCCTGTTTCCGGGGTAACTGTCTAACCAGTTTCCAGGGTGACTGACTGCCCTGTTTCCAGGGTAACTGACTGCCCAGTTTCCGGGTTAACTGACTGCCCTGTTTCCTGGGTAACTGTCTGCCCTGCTTCCGGGGTAACTGACTGCCCTGTTTCCAGGGTAACTGACTGCCCAGTTTCCAGGGTAACTGATCACCCTTTTTCCGGGATATCTGACTGCCCTGTTTCCAGGGTAACTGATCTCCCTGTTTCCGGGGTAACTGATCTCCCTGTTTCCAAGCTAACTGACTGCCCTGTTTCCAGGGAAACTGACCGCCCTGTTTCCGGGGGAACTGACTGCCCAGTTCCCAGGGTAACTAACTGCCCTGTTTCCGGGGTAACTGACTGCCCAGTTTCCAGGGTAACTGACTGCTCTGTTTCCAGGGTAACTGACAGCCCACCTTCCAGTGTAACTGATCACCCTGTTTCCAGGATAATTGACTGCCCTGTTTCCAGGGTAACTGACTGCCCAGTTTCCAGGGTAAATTATCACCATGTTTCCGGGAGAACTAACTGCCCTGTTTCCGGGATAACTGACTGCCCTGTTTCCGGGGTAACTGATCACCCTGTTTCCGGGGTAACTGACTTCCCTGTTTCCAGGGTAACTGACTGCCCTGTTTCCGGGATAACTGACTGCCCTGTTTCCAGGGTAACTGATAACCCTGTTTCCGGGATAACTGACTGCCCTGTTTCCAGGGTAACTGACTGCCCAGTTTCCAGAGTAACTGAATAACCTGTTTCCAGGGTAACAGATCACCCTGTTTCCGGGATAACTGACTGCCCTGTTTCCAAGATAACTGACTGCCCTGTTTCCAGGGAAACTGACTGCCCTGTTTCCGGGGTAACTGACTGCCCTGTTTCCAGGCTAACTGACTGCCCTGTTTCCAGGATAACTGATCACCCTGTTTCCGACGTAACTGACTGCCCTGTTTCCAGGGTAACTGACCGCCCTGTTTCCGGGGTAACTGACCACCCTGTTTCCAGGATAACTGATCACCCTGTTTCCAGGGTAACTGACTGCCCTGTTTCCGGGGTAACTGACTGCCCTGTTTCCAGGATAACTGATCACCCTGTTTCCGGGGTAACTGACCACCCTGTTTCCAGGGTCACTGACCACCCTGTTTCCAGGATAACTGACTCCCCTGTTTCCAGCGTAACTGACTGCCCTGTTTCCGGGGTAACTGATCTCCCTGTTTCCGGGGTTACTGACCGCCCTGTTTCCAGGATAACTGACCTACCTATTTCCAGGTTAACTGACTGGCCTGCTTCCAGGTTAACTGACAGCCCTGTTTCCAGGGTAACTGACTGCCCTGTTTCCAGGGGAACTGACTGCCCTGTTTCCGGGGTAAATGATCACCCAGTTTCCGGAGTAACTGACTGCCCTGTCTCCTGGGTAATTGACTGCCCAGTTTCCAGGTTAAATGACTGCCCAGTTTCCAGGGTAACTGATCACCCTTTTTCCGGGATAACTGACTGCCCTGTTTCCGGGATAACTGACTGCCCTGTTTCCAGGGTAACTAATCACCCTGTTTCCGGGATAACTGACTCCCCTGTTTCCAGGGTAACTGACTGCCCAGTTTCCGGGGTAACTGACTGCCCTGTTTCCTGGGTAACTGACTGCCCTGCTTCCGGGGTAACTGACTGCCCTGTTTCCAGGGTAACTGACTGCCCAGTTTCCAGGGTAACTGATCACCCTTTTTCCGTGATAACTGACTGCCCTGTTTCGGGGATTACTGACTGCCCTGTTTCCGGGGTAACTGATCACCCTGTTTCCGGGGTAACTGTCTAACGAGTTTCCAGGGTGACTGACTGCCCTGTTTCCAGGGTAACTGACTGCCCAGTTTCCGGGTTAACTGACTGCCCTGTTTCCTGGGTAACTGACTGCCCTGCTTCCGGGGTAACTGACTGCCCTGTTTCCAGGGTAACTGACTGCCCAGTTTCCAGGGTAACTGATCACCCTTTTTCCGGGATAACTGACTGCCCTGTTTCCGGGATAACTGACTGCCCTGTTTCCAGGGTAACTGATCACCCTGTTTCCGGGATAACAGTCTGCCCTGTTTCCGGGATAACTGACTGCCCAGTTTCCAGGGTAACTGACTGCCCTGTTTCCGGGGTAACTGACTGCCCTGTTTCCAGGGTAACTGACTGCCCAGTTTCCAGGGTAACTGATCACCCTGTTTCCGGGAGAACTGACTGCCCTGTTTCTGGGAGAAATGACTGCCCTGTTTCCAGGGTAACTGACTGCCCTGCTTCCGGGGTAACTGACCGCCCTGTTTCCAGGGTCACTGACCACCCTGTTTCCAGGATAACTGAAAGCCCTATTTCCAGGGTAACTGATCTCCCTGTTTCCGGGGTAACTGATCACCCTGTTTCCGGGTAACTGACTGCCCTGTTTCCGGGGTAACTGACTGCCCTGTTTCCAGGGTAACTGATCTCCCTGTTTCCAGTGCAACGGATCACCATGTTTCCGGGGTAACTGACTGCCCTGTTTCCAGGGCAACTGACCGCCCTGTTTCCGGGGGAACTGACTGCTCAGTTTCCAGGGTAACTGACTGCTCTGTTTCCAGGGAATCTGACAGCCCACCTTCCAGTGTAACTGATCTCCCTGTTTCCAGGATAATTGACTTCCCTGTTTCCAGGGTAACTGACCGCCCTGTTTCCAGGGTAACTGACTGCCCAGTTTCCAGGGTAAATTATCACCCTGTTTCCGGGATAACTAACTGCCCTGTTTCCGGGATAACTGACTGCCCTGTTTCCGGGGTAACTGATCACCCTGTTTCCGGGGTAACTGACTGCCCAGTTTCCGGGGCAACTGACTTCCCTGTTTCCAGGGTAACTGACTGCCCTGTTTCCGGGATATCTGACTGCCCTGTTTCCAGGGTAACTGATAACCCTGTTTCCGGGATAACTGACTGCCCTGTTTCCAGGGTAACTGACTGTCCAGTTTCCAGAGTAACTGAAGAACCTGTTTCCAGGGTAACAGATCACCCTGTTTCCGGGATAACTGACTGCCCTGTTTCCAAGATAACTGACTGCCCTGTTTCCAGGGTAACTGACTGAACTGCTTCCGGGGTAACTGACTGCCCTGTTTCCAGGCTAACTGACTGCCCTGTTTCCAGGATAACTGATCACCCTGTTTCTGGGGTAACTGACTGCCCTGTTTCCGGGGTAACTGATCTCCCTGTTTCCGGGGTAACTGATCACCCTGTTTCCGGGGTAACTGACTGCCCAGTTTCCGGGGTAACTGACTTCCCTGTTTCCAGGGTAACTGACTGCCCTGTTTCCGGGATAACTGACTTCCCTGTTTCCAGGGTAACAGATCACCCTGCTTCCGGGATAACTGACTGCCCTGTTTCCAAGATAACTGACTGCCCTGTTTCCAGGGTAACTGACTGCCCTGCTTCCGGGGTAACTGACTGCCCTGTTTCCAGGCTAACTGACTGCCCTGTTTCCAGGATAACTGATCACCCTGTTTCCGGGGTAACTGACTGCCCTGTTTCCGGGGTAACTGACCGCCCTGTTTCCAGGATAACTGATCACCCTGTTTCCGGGATAACTGACCACCCTGTTTCCAGGGTCACTGACCACCCTGTTTCCAGGATAACTGACTCCCCTGTTTCCAGGGTAACTGACTGCCCTGTTTCCGGGGTAACTGATCTCCCTGTTTCCGGGGTTACTGACCGCCCTGTTTCCAGGATAACTGACCTACCTATTTACAGGTTAACTGACTGCCCTGTTTCCAGGGTAACTGACTGCCCTGTTCCCAGGGGAACTGACTGCCCTGTTTCCGGGGTAACAGATCACCCTGTTTCCGGGGTAACTGACTAACCAGTTTCCAGGGTGACTGACTGCCCTGTTTCCAGGGTAACTGACTGCCCAGTTTCCGGGGTAACTGACTGCCCTGTTTCCAGGGTAACTGATCACCCTGTTTCCGGGATAACTGACTGCCCTGTTTCCGGGATAACTGACTGCCCTGTTTCCAGGGTAATTGACTTACCCTGTTTCCGGGGTAACTGACTGCCCAGTTTCCAGGCTAACTGACTGCCCTGTTTCCAGGATAACTGATCACCCTGTTTCCGGGGTAACTGACTGCCCTGTTTCCGGGGTAACTGACCGCCCTGTTTCCAGGGTCACTGATCACCCTTTTTCCGTGATAACTGACTGCCCTGTTTCCGGGATTACTGACTGCCCTGTTTCCGGGGTAACTGATCACCCTGTTTCCGGGGTAACTGTCTAACCAGTTTCCAGGGTGACTGACTGCCCTGTTTCCAGGGTAACTGACTGCCCAGTTTCCGGGTTAACTGACTGCCCTGTTTCCTGGGTAACTGTCTGCCCTGCTTCCGGGGTAACTGACTGCCCTGTTTCCAGGGTAACTGACTGCCCAGTTTCCAGGGTAACTGATCACCCTTTTTCCGGGATATCTGACTGCCCTGTTTCCAGGGTAACTGATCTCCCTGTTTCCGGGGTAACTGATCTCCCTGTTTCCAAGCTAACTGACTGCCCTGTTTCCAGGGAAACTGACCGCCCTGTTTCCGGGGGAACTGACTGCCCAGTTCCCAGGGTAACTAACTGCCCTGTTTCCGGGGTAACTGACTGCCCAGTTTCCAGGGTAACTGACTGCTCTGTTTCCAGGGTAACTGACAGCCCACCTTCCAGTGTAACTGATCACCCTGTTTCCAGGATAATTGACTGCCCTGTTTCCAGGGTAACTGACTGCCCAGTTTCCAGGGTAAATTATCACCATGTTTCCGGGAGAACTAACTGCCCTGTTTCCGGGATAACTGACTGCCCTGTTTCCGGGGTAACTGATCACCCTGTTTCCGGGGTAACTGACTTCCCTGTTTCCAGGGTAACTGACTGCCCTGTTTCCGGGATAACTGACTGCCCTGTTTCCAGGGTAACTGATAACCCTGTTTCCGGGATAACTGACTGCCCTGTTTCCAGGGTAACTGACTGCCCAGTTTCCAGAGTAACTGAATAACCTGTTTCCAGGGTAACAGATCACCCTGTTTCCGGGATAACTGACTGCCCTGTTTCCAAGATAACTGACTGCCCTGTTTCCAGGGAAACTGACTGCCCTGTTTCCGGGGTAACTGACTGCCCTGTTTCCAGGCTAACTGACTGCCCTGTTTCCAGGATAACTGATCACCCTGTTTCCGACGTAACTGACTGCCCTGTTTCCAGGGTAACTGACCGCCCTGTTTCCGGGGTAACTGACCACCCTGTTTCCAGGATAACTGATCACCCTGTTTCCAGGGTAACTGACTGCCCTGTTTCCGGGGTAACTGACTGCCCTGTTTCCAGGATAACTGATCACCCTGTTTCCGGGGTAACTGACCACCCTGTTTCCAGGGTCACTGACCACCCTGTTTCCAGGATAACTGACTCCCCTGTTTCCAGCGTAACTGACTGCCCTGTTTCCGGGGTAACTGATCTCCCTGTTTCCGGGGTTACTGACCGCCCTGTTTCCAGGATAACTGACCTACCTATTTCCAGGTTAACTGACTGGCCTGCTTCCAGGTTAACTGACAGCCCTGTTTCCAGGGTAACTGACTGCCCTGTTTCCAGGGGAACTGACTGCCCTGTTTCCGGGGTAAATGATCACCCAGTTTCCGGAGTAACTGACTGCCCTGTCTCCTGGGTAATTGACTGCCCAGTTTCCAGGTTAAATGACTGCCCAGTTTCCAGGGTAACTGATCACCCTTTTTCCGGGATAACTGACTGCCCTGTTTCCGGGATAACTGACTGCCCTGTTTCCAGGGTAACTAATCACCCTGTTTCCGGGATAACTGACTCCCCTGTTTCCAGGGTAACTGACTGCCCAGTTTCCGGGGTAACTGACTGCCCTGTTTCCTGGGTAACTGACTGCCCTGCTTCCGGGGTAACTGACTGCCCTGTTTCCAGGGTAACTGACTGCCCAGTTTCCAGGGTAACTGATCACCCTTTTTCCGTGATAACTGACTGCCCTGTTTCGGGGATTACTGACTGCCCTGTTTCCGGGGTAACTGATCACCCTGTTTCCGGGGTAACTGTCTAACGAGTTTCCAGGGTGACTGACTGCCCTGTTTCCAGGGTAACTGACTGCCCAGTTTCCGGGTTAACTGACTGCCCTGTTTCCTGGGTAACTGACTGCCCTGCTTCCGGGGTAACTGACTGCCCTGTTTCCAGGGTAACTGACTGCCCAGTTTCCAGGGTAACTGATCACCCTTTTTCCGGGATAACTGACTGCCCTGTTTCCGGGATAACTGACTGCCCTGTTTCCAGGGTAACTGATCACCCTGTTTCCGGGATAACAGTCTGCCCTGTTTCCGGGATAACTGACTGCCCAGTTTCCAGGGTAACTGACTGCCCTGTTTCCGGGGTAACTGACTGCCCTGTTTCCAGGGTAACTGACTGCCCAGTTTCCAGGGTAACTGATCACCCTGTTTCCGGGAGAACTGACTGCCCTGTTTCTGGGAGAAATGACTGCCCTGTTTCCAGGGTAACTGACTGCCCTGCTTCCGGGGTAACTGACCGCCCTGTTTCCAGGGTCACTGACCACCCTGTTTCCAGGATAACTGAAAGCCCTATTTCCAGGGTAACTGATCTCCCTGTTTCCGGGGTAACTGATCACCCTGTTTCCGGGTAACTGACTGCCCTGTTTCCGGGGTAACTGACTGCCCTGTTTCCAGGGTAACTGATCTCCCTGTTTCCAGTGCAACGGATCACCATGTTTCCGGGGTAACTGACTGCCCTGTTTCCAGGGCAACTGACCGCCCTGTTTCCGGGGGAACTGACTGCTCAGTTTCCAGGGTAACTGACTGCTCTGTTTCCAGGGAATCTGACAGCCCACCTTCCAGTGTAACTGATCTCCCTGTTTCCAGGATAATTGACTTCCCTGTTTCCAGGGTAACTGACCGCCCTGTTTCCAGGGTAACTGACTGCCCAGTTTCCAGGGTAAATTATCACCCTGTTTCCGGGATAACTAACTGCCCTGTTTCCGGGATAACTGACTGCCCTGTTTCCGGGGTAACTGATCACCCTGTTTCCGGGGTAACTGACTGCCCAGTTTCCGGGGCAACTGACTTCCCTGTTTCCAGGGTAACTGACTGCCCTGTTTCCGGGATATCTGACTGCCCTGTTTCCAGGGTAACTGATAACCCTGTTTCCGGGATAACTGACTGCCCTGTTTCCAGGGTAACTGACTGTCCAGTTTCCAGAGTAACTGAAGAACCTGTTTCCAGGGTAACAGATCACCCTGTTTCCGGGATAACTGACTGCCCTGTTTCCAAGATAACTGACTGCCCTGTTTCCAGGGTAACTGACTGAACTGCTTCCGGGGTAACTGACTGCCCTGTTTCCAGGCTAACTGACTGCCCTGTTTCCAGGATAACTGATCACCCTGTTTCTGGGGTAACTGACTGCCCTGTTTCCGGGGTAACTGATCTCCCTGTTTCCGGGGTAACTGATCACCCTGTTTCCGGGGTAACTGACTGCCCAGTTTCCGGGGTAACTGACTGCCCTGTTTCCAGGGTAACTGATAACCCTGTTTCCGGGATAACTGACTGCCCTGTTTCCAGGGTAACTGACTGCCCAGTTTCCAGAGTAACTGAATAACCTGTTTCCAGGGTAACAGATCACCCTGTTTCCGGGATAACTGACTGCCCTGTTTCCAAGATAACTGACTGCCCTGTTTCCAGGGAAACTGACTGCCCTGTTTCCGGGGTAACTGACTGCCCTGTTTCCTGGCTAACTTACTGCCCTGTTTCCAGGATAACTGATCACCCTGTTTCCGGGGTAACTGACTGCCCTGTTTCCAGGATAACTGATCACCCTGTTTCCGGGGTAACTGACCACCCTGTTTCCAGGGTCACTGACCACCCTGTTTCCAGGATAACTGACTCCCCTGTTTCCAGGGTAACTGACTGCCCTGTTTCCGGGGTAACTGATCTCCCTGTTTCCGGGGTTACTGACCGTCCTGTTTCCAGGATAACTGACCTACCTATTTCCAGGTTAACTGACTGCCCTGCTTCCAGGTTAACTGACAGCCCTGTTTCCAGGGTAACTGACTGCCCTGTTTCCAGGGGAACTGACTGCCCTGTTTCCGGGGTAAATGATCACCCAGTTTCCGGGGTAACTGACTGCCCTGTCTCCTGGGTAATTGACTGCCCAGTTTCCAGGTTAACTGACTGCCCAGTTTCCAGGGTAACTGATCACCCTTTTTCCGGGATAACTGACTGCCCTGTTTCCGGGATAACTGACTGCCCTGTTTCCAGGGTACCAATCACCCTGTTTCCGGGATAACTGACTCCCCTGTTTCCAGGGTAACTGACTGCCCAGTTTCCGGGGTAACTGACTGCCCTGTTTCCTGGGTAACTGACTGCCCTGCTTCCGGGGTAACTGACTGTCCTGTTTCCAGGGTAACTGACTGCCCAGTTTCCAGGGCAACTGATCACCCTTTTTCCGTGATAACTGACTGCCCTGTTTCCGGGATTACTGACTGCCCTGTTTCCGGGGTAACTGATCACCCTGTTTCCGTGTAACTGTCTAACCAGTTTCCAGGGTGACTGACTGCCCTGTTTCCAGGGTAACTGACTGCCCAGTTTCCGGGTTAACTGACTGCCCTGTTTCCTGGGTAACTGTCTGCCCTGCTTCCGGGGTAACTGACTGCCCTGTTTCCAGGGTAACTGACTGCCCAGTTTCCAGGGTAACTGATCACCCTTTTTCCGGGATAACTGACTGCCCTGTTTCCGGGATAACTGACTGCCCTGTTTCCAGGGTAACTGATCACCCTGTTTCCGGGATAACTGTCTGCCCTGTTTCCGGGATAACTGACTGCCCAGTTTCCAGGGTAACTGACTGCCCTGTTTCCGGGGTGACTGACTCCCCTGTTTCCAGGGTAACTGACTGCCCAGTTTCCAGGGTAACTGATCACCCTGTTTCCGGGAGAACTGACTGCCCTGTTTCTGGGAGAAATGACTGCCCTGTTTCCAGGGTAACTGACTGCCCTGCTTCCGGGGTAACTGACCGCCCTGTTTCCAGGGTCACTGACCACCCTGTTTCCAGGATAACTGAAAGCCCTATTTCCAGGGTAACTGATCTCCCTGTTTCCGGGGTAACTGATCACCCTGTTTCCGGGTAACTGACTGCCCTGTTTCCGGGGTAACTGACTGCCCTGTTTCCAGGGTAACTGATCTCCCTGTTTCCAGTGCAACGGATCACCATGTTTCCGGGGTAACTGACTGCCCTGTTTCCAGGGCAACTGACCGCCCTGTTTCCGGGGGAACTGACAGCCCAGTTTCCAGGGTAACTGACTGCCCAGTTTCCAGGGTAACTAACTGCCCTGTTTCCGGGGTAACTGACTGCCCAGTTTCCAGGGTAACTGACTGCTCTGTTTCCAGGGAATCTGACAGCCCACCTTCCAGTGTAACTGATCACCCTGTTTTCAGGATAATTGACTGCCCTGTTTCCAGGGTAACTGACCGCCCTGTTTCCAGGGTAACTGACTGCCCAGTTTTCAGGGTAAATTATCACCCTGTTTCCGGGATAACTAACTGCCCTGTTTCCGGGATAACTGACTGCCCTGTTTCCGGGGTAACTGATCACCCTGTTTCCGGGGTAACTGACTGCCCAGTTTCCGGGGTAACTGACTTCCCTGTTTCCAGGGTAACTGACTGCCCTGTTTCCGGGATAACTGACTTCCCTGTTTCCAGGGTAACAGATCACCCTGTTTCCGGGATAACTGACTGCCCTGTTTCCAAGATAACTGACTGCCCTGTTTCCAGGGTAACTGACTGCCCTGCTTCTGGGGTAACTGACTGCCCTGTTTCCAGGCTAACTGACTGCCCTGTTTCCAGGATAACTGATCACCCTGTTTCCGGGGTAACTGACTGCCCTGTTTCCGGGGTAACTGACCGCCCTGTTTCCAGGATAACTGATCACCCTGTTTCCGGGATAACTGACCACCCTGTTTCCAGGGTCACTGACCACCCTGTTTCCAGGATAACTGACTCCCCTGTTTCCAGGGTAACTGACTGCCCTGTTTCCGGGGTAACTGATCTCCCTGTTTCCGGGGTTACTGACCGCCCTGTTTCCAGGATAACTGACCTACCTATTTACAGGTTAAATGACTGCCCTGTTTCAAGGGTAACTGACTGCCCTGTTCCCAGGGGAACTGACTGCCCTGTTTCCGGGGTAACAGATCACCCTGTTTCCGGGGTAACTGACTAACCAGTTTCCAGGGTGACTGACTGCCCTGTTTCCAGGGTAACTGACTGCCCAGTTTCCGGGGTAACTGACTGCCCTGTTTCCAGGGTAACTGATCACCCTGTTTCCGGGATAACTGACTGCCCTGTTTCCGGGATAACTGACTGCCCTGTTTCCAGGGTAATTGACTTACCCTGTTTCCGGGGTAACTGACTGCCCAGTTTCCAGGCTAACTGACTGCCCTGTTTCCAGGATAACTGATCACCCTGTTTCCGGGGTAACTGACTGCCCTGTTTCCGGGGTAACTGACCGCCCTGTTTCCAGGGTCACTGACCACCCTGTTTACAGGATAACTGAAAGCCCTGTTTCCAGGGTAACTGATCTCCCTGTTTCCGGGGTAACTGATCTCCCTGTTTCCGGGTAACTGACTGCCCTGTTTCCGGTGTAACTGACTGCCCTGTTTCCGGGGTAACTGACTGCCCTGTTTCCAGGGTAACTGATCTCCCTGTTTCCAGTGCAACGGATCACCATGTTTCCGGGGTAACTGACTGCCCTGTTTCCAGGGCAACTGACCGCCCTGTTTCCGGGGGAACTGACTGCCCAGTTTCCAGGGTAACTGACTGCCCAGTTTCCAGGGTAACTAACTGCCCTGTTTCCGGGGTAACTGACTGCCCAGTTTCCAGGGTAACTGACTGCCCTGTTTCCAGGGTAACTGACCGCCCTGTTTCCAGGGTAACTGACTGTCCAGTTTCCAGGGTAAATTATCACCCTGTTTCCGGGATAACTATCTGCCCTGTTTCCGGGATAACTGACTGCCCTGTTTCCGGGGTAACTGATCACCCTGTTTCCGGGGTAACTGACTGCCCAGTTTCCGGGGTAACTGACTTCCCTGTTTCCAGGGTAACTGACTGCCCTGTTTCCGGGATAACTGACTGCCCTGTTTCCAGGATAACTGATCACCCTGTATCCGGGGTAACTGACTGCCCTGTTTCCGGGGTAACTGACCGCCCTGTTTCCAGGATAACTGATCACCCTGTTTCCGGGGTAACTGACCACCCTGTTTCCAGGGTCACTGACCACCCTGTTTCCAGGATAACTGACTCCCGTGTTTCCAGGGTAACTGACTGCCCTGTTTCCGGGGTAACTGATCTCCCTGTTTCCGGGGTTACTGACCGCCCTGTTTCCAGGATAACTGACCTACCTATTTCCAGGTTAACTGACTGCCCTGTTTCCAGGGTAACTGACTGCCCTGTTTCCAGGGGAACTGACTGCCCTGTTTCCGGGGTAACAGATCACCCTGTTTCCGGGGTAACTGACTAACCAGTTTACAGGGTGACTGACTGCCCTGTTTCCGGGGTAACTGACTGCCCAGTTTCCGGGGTAACTGACTGTCCTGTTTCCTGGGTAACTGACTGCCCTGCTTCCGGGGTAACTGACTGCCCTGTTTCCAGGGTAACTGATAACCCTGTTTCCGGGGTAACTGACTGCCCTGTTTCCAGGCTAACTGACTGCCCTGTTTCCAGGATAACTGATCACCCTGTTTCCGGGGTAACTGACTGCCCTGTTTCCGGGGTAACTGACCGCCCTGTTTCCAGGATAACTGATCACCCTGTTTCCGGGGTAACTGTCCACCCTGTTTCCAGGGTCACTGACCACCCTGTTTCAAGGATAGCTGACTCCCCTGTTTCCAGGGTGACTGACTGCCCTGTTTCCGGGATAACTGACTGCCCTGTTTCCAGGGTAACTGATAACCCTGTTTCCGGGGTAACTGACTGCCCTGTTTCCAGGCTAACTGACTGCCCTGTTTCCAGGATAACTGATCACCCTGTTTCCGGGGTAACTGACTGCCCTGTTTCCGGGGTAACTGACCGCCCTGTTTCCAGGATAACTGTTCACCCTGTTTCCGGGGTAACTGACCACCCTGTTTCCAGGGTCACTGACCACCCTGTTTCCAGGATAACTGACTCCCCTGTTTCCAGGGTAACTGACTGCCCTGTTTCCAGGGTAACTGACTGCCCTGTTTCCGGGGTAACTGACTGCCCTGTTTCCAGGATAACTGATCACTCTGTTTCCGGGGTAACTGATCACTCTGTTTCCGGGGTAACTGACCACCCTGTTTCCGGGGTAACTGACTAATCTGTTTCCAGGGTTACTGACAGCCCTGTTTCCGGGGTAACTGACTGCCCTGTTTCCGGGGTAACTGACCGCCCTGTTTCCAGGATAACTGATCACCCTCTTTCCAGTGTAACTGACCATCCTGTTTCCAGGGTAACTGAATGCCCAGTTTCCAGGGTAACTGACTGCCCTGTTTCCGGGGTAACAGATCTCCCTGTTTCCGGGGTAACTGACCGCCCTGTTTCCAGGATAACTGACCGCCCTATTTCCGGGGTAACTGACTGACCTGTTTCCAGGATAACTGACAGCCCTGTTTCCGGGATAACTGACTGCCCTGTTTACTGGATAACTGAGCGCCCTGTTTCCAGGTTAACTGACTGCCCTGTTTCCGGGGTAATTGACTGCCCTGTTTCCAGGGTAACTGACTGCCCAGTTTCCAGAGTAACTGAATACCCTGTTTCCAGGGTAACTGACTGCCCTGTTTCCGGGATAACTGACTGCCCTGTTTCCAGGGTAACTGACTGCCCTGTTTCCGGGGTAACTGACTGCCCTGTTTCCAGGCTAACTGACTGCCCTGTTTCCAGGATAACTGATCACCCTGTTTCCGGGATAACTGACTCCCCTGTTTCCAGGGTAAATGTCTGCCCTGTTTCCGGGGTAACTGACCGCCCTGTTTCCAGGATAACTGACTGCCCTGTTTCCAGGTTAACTGGCAGCCCTGTTTCCAGTGTAACTGACTGCCCTGTTTCCAGGGGAACTGACTGCCCTGTTTCCGGGGTAATTGATCACCCTGTTTCCGGGGTAACTGACTAACCAGTTTCCAGGGTGACTGACTGCCCTGTTTCCAGGGTAACTGACTGCCCTGTTTCCGGGGTAACTGACTGCCCTGTTTCCTGGGTAATTGACTGCCCAGTTTCCAGGTTAACTGACTGCCCAGTTTCCAGGGTAACTGATCACCCTTTTTCCGGGATAACTGACTGCCCTGTTTCCGGGATAACTGACTGCCCTGTTTCCAGGGTAACTGATCACCCTGTTTCCGGGATAACTGACTCCCCTGTTTCCAGGGTAACTGACTGCCCAGTTTCCGGGGTAACTGACTGCCCTGTTTCCTGAGTAACTGACTGCCCTGCTTCCGGGGTAACTGACTGCCCTGTTTCCAGGGTAACTGACTGCCCAGTTTCCAGGGTAACTGATCACCCTTTTTCCGTGATAACTGACTGCCCTGTTTCCGGGATTACTGACTGCCCTGTTTCCGGGGTAACTGATCACCCTGTTTCCGGGGTAACTGTCTAACCAGTTTCCAGGGTGACTGACTGCCCTGTTTCCAGGGTAACTGACTGCCCAGTTTCCGGGTTAACTGACTGCCCTGTTTCCTGGGTAACTGTCTGCCCTGCTTCCGGGGTAACTGACTGCCCTGTTTCCAGGGTAACTGACTGCCCAGTTTCCAGGGTAACTGATCACCCTTTTTCCGGGATAACTGACTGCCCTGTTTCCGGGATAACTGACTGCCCTTTTTCCAGGGTAACTGATCACCCTGTTTACGGGATAACTGTCTGCCCTGTTTCCGGGATAACTGACTGCCCAGTTTCCAGGGTAACTGACTGCCCTGTTTCCGGGGTAACTGACTGCCCTGTTTCCAGGGTAAGTGACTGCCCAGTTTCCAGGGTAACTGATCACCCTGTTTCCGGGAGAACTGACTGCCCTGTTTCTGGGAGAAATGACTGCCCTGTTTCCAGGGTAACTGACTGCCCTGCTTCCGGGGTAACTGACCGCCCTGTTTCCAGGGTCACTGACCACCCTGTTTCCAGGATAACTGAAAGCCCTATTTCCAGGGTAACTGATCTCCCTGTTTCCGGGGTAACTGATCTCCCTGTTTCCAGGGTCACTGACCACCCTGTTTCCAGGATAACTGAAAGCCCTATTTCCAGGGTAACTGATCTCCCTGTTTCCGGGGTAACTGATCTCCCTGTTTCCACGGCAACTGACCGCCCTGTTTCCGGGGGAACTGACTGCCCAGTTTCCAGGGTAACTAACTGCCCTGTTTCCGGGGTTACTGACCGCCCTGTTTCCAGGATAACTGACCTACCTATTTACAGGTTAAATGACTGCCCTGTTTCAAGGGTAACTGACTGCCCTGTTCCCAGGGGAACTGACTGCCCTGTTTCCGGGGTAACTGATCACCCTGTTTCCGGGGTAACTGACTAACCAGTTTCCAGGGTGACTGACTGCCCTGTTTCCAGGGTAACTGACTGCCCAGTTTCCGGGGTAACTGACTGCCCTGTTTCCAGGGTAACTGATCACCCTGTTTCCGGGATAACTGACTGCCCTGTTTCCGGGATAACTGACTGCCCTGTTTCCAGGGTAATTGACTTACCCTGTTTCCGGGGTAACTGACTGCCCAGTTTCCAGGCTAACTGACTGCCCTGTTTCCAGGATAACTGATCACCCTGTTTCCGGGGTAACTGACTGCCCTGTTTCCGGGGTAACTGACCGCCCTGTTTCCAGGGTCACTGATCACCCTTTTCCCGTGATAACTGACTGCCCTGTTTCCGGGATTACTGACTGCCCTGTTTCCGGGGTAACTGATCACCCTGTTTCCGGGGTAACTGTCTAACCAGTTTCCAGGGTGACTGACTGCCCTGTTTCCAGGGTAACTGACTGCCCAGTTTCCGGGTTAACTGATCTCCCTGTTTCCTGGGTAACTGTCTGCCCTGCTTCCGGGGTAACTGACTGCCCTGTTTCCAGGGTAACTGACTGCCCAGTTTCCAGGGTAACTGATCACCCTTTTTCCGGGATATCTGACTGACCTGTTTCCAGGGTAACTGATCTCCCTGTTTCCGGGGTAACTGATCTCCCTGTTTCCAAGATAACTGACTGCCCTGTTTCCAGGGAAACTGACCGCCCTGTTTCCGGGGGAACTGACTGCCCAGTTCCCAGGGTAACTAACTGCCCTGTTTCCGGGGTAACTGACTGCCCAGTTTCCAGGGTAACTGATTGCTCTGTTTCCAGGGTAACTGACAGCCCACCTTCCAGTGTAACTGATCACCCTGTTTCCAGGATAATTGACTGCCCTGTTTCCAGGGTAACTGACCGCCCTGTTTCCAGGGTAACTGACTGCCCAGTTTCCAGGGTAAATTATCACCATGTTTCCGGGAGAACTAACTGCCCTGTTTCCGGGATAACTGACTGCCCTGTTTCCGGGGTAACTGATCACCCTGTTTCCGGGGTAACTGACTTCCCTGTTTCCAGGGTAACTGACTGCCCTGTTTCCGGGATAACTGACTGCCCTGTTTCCAGGGTAACTGATAACCCTGTTTCCGGGATAACTGACTGCCCTGTTTCCAGGGTAACTGACTGCCCAGTTTCCAGAGTAACTGAATAACCTGTTTCCAGGGTAACAGATCACCCTGTTTCCGGGATAACTAACTGCCCTGTTTCCAAGATAACTGACTGCCCTGTTTCCAGGGAAACTGACTGCCCTGTTTCCGGGGTAACTGACTGCCCTGTTTCCAGGCTAACTGACTGCCCTGTTTCCAGGATAACTGATCACCCTGTTTCCGACGTAACTGACTGCCCTGTTTCCAGGGTAACTGACCGCCCTGTTTCCGGGGTAACTGACCACCCTGTTTCCAGGATAACTGATCACCCTGTTTCCAGGGTAACTGACTGCCCTGTTTCCGGGGTAACTGACTGCCCTGTTTCCAGGATAACTGATCACCCTGTTTCCGGGGTAACTGACCACCCTGTTTCCAGGGTCACTGACCACCCTGTTTCCAGGATAACTGACTCCCCTGTTTCCAGGGTAACTGACTGCCCTGTTTCCTGGGTAACTGTCTGCCCTGCTTCCGGGGTAACTGACTGCCCTGTTTCCAGGGTAACTGACTGCCCAGTTTCCAGGGTAACTGATCACCCTTTTTCCGGGATAACTGACTGCCCTGTTTCCGGGATAACTGACTGCCCTTTTTCCAGGGTAACTGATCACCCTGTTTACGGGATAACTGTCTGCCCTGTTTCCGGGATAACTGACTGCCCAGTTTCCAGGGTAACTGACTGCCCTGTTTCCGGGGTAACTGACTGCCCTGTTTCCAGGGTAAGTGACTGCCCAGTTTCCAGGGTAACTGATCACCCTGTTTCCGGGAGAACTGACTGCCCTGTTTCTGGGAGAAATGACTGCCCTGTTTCCAGGGTAACTGACTGCCCTGCTTCCGGGGTAACTGACCGCCCTGTTTCCAGGGTCACTGACCACCCTGTTTCCAGGATAACTGAAAGCCCTATTTCCAGGGTAACTGATCTCCCTGTTTCCGGGGTAACTGATCTCCCTGTTTCCAGGGTCACTGACCACCCTGTTTCCAGGATAACTGAAAGCCCTATTTCCAGGGTAACTGATCTCCCTGTTTCCGGGGTAACTGATCTCCCTGTTTCCACGGCAACTGACCGCCCTGTTTCCGGGGGAACTGACTGCCCAGTTTCCAGGGTAACTAACTGCCCTGTTTCCGGGGTTACTGACCGCCCTGTTTCCAGGATAACTGACCTACCTATTTACAGGTTAAATGACTGCCCTGTTTCAAGGGTAACTGACTGCCCTGTTCCCAGGGGAACTGACTGCCCTGTTTCCGGGGTAACTGATCACCCTGTTTCCGGGGTAACTGACTAACCAGTTTCCAGGGTGACTGACTGCCCTGTTTCCAGGGTAACTGACTGCCCAGTTTCCGGGGTAACTGACTGCCCTGTTTCCAGGGTAACTGATCACCCTGTTTCCGGGATAACTGACTGCCCTGTTTCCGGGATAACTGACTGCCCTGTTTCCAGGGTAATTGACTTACCCTGTTTCCGGGGTAACTGACTGCCCAGTTTCCAGGCTAACTGACTGCCCTGTTTCCAGGATAACTGATCACCCTGTTTCCGGGGTAACTGACTGCCCTGTTTCCGGGGTAACTGACCGCCCTGTTTCCAGGGTCACTGATCACCCTTTTCCCGTGATAACTGACTGCCCTGTTTCCGGGATTACTGACTGCCCTGTTTCCGGGGTAACTGATCACCCTGTTTCCGGGGTAACTGTCTAACCAGTTTCCAGGGTGACTGACTGCCCTGTTTCCAGGGTAACTGACTGCCCAGTTTCCGGGTTAACTGATCTCCCTGTTTCCTGGGTAACTGTCTGCCCTGCTTCCGGGGTAACTGACTGCCCTGTTTCCAGGGTAACTGACTGCCCAGTTTCCAGGGTAACTGATCACCCTTTTTCCGGGATATCTGACTGACCTGTTTCCAGGGTAACTGATCTCCCTGTTTCCGGGGTAACTGATCTCCCTGTTTCCAAGATAACTGACTGCCCTGTTTCCAGGGAAACTGACCGCCCTGTTTCCGGGGGAACTGACTGCCCAGTTCCCAGGGTAACTAACTGCCCTGTTTCCGGGGTAACTGACTGCCCAGTTTCCAGGGTAACTGATTGCTCTGTTTCCAGGGTAACTGACAGCCCACCTTCCAGTGTAACTGATCACCCTGTTTCCAGGATAATTGACTGCCCTGTTTCCAGGGTAACTGACCGCCCTGTTTCCAGGGTAACTGACTGCCCAGTTTCCAGGGTAAATTATCACCATGTTTCCGGGAGAACTAACTGCCCTGTTTCCGGGATAACTGACTGCCCTGTTTCCGGGGTAACTGATCACCCTGTTTCCGGGGTAACTGACTTCCCTGTTTCCAGGGTAACTGACTGCCCTGTTTCCGGGATAACTGACTGCCCTGTTTCCAGGGTAACTGATAACCCTGTTTCCGGGATAACTGACTGCCCTGTTTCCAGGGTAACTGACTGCCCAGTTTCCAGAGTAACTGAATAACCTGTTTCCAGGGTAACAGATCACCCTGTTTCCGGGATAACTAACTGCCCTGTTTCCAAGATAACTGACTGCCCTGTTTCCAGGGAAACTGACTGCCCTGTTTCCGGGGTAACTGACTGCCCTGTTTCCAGGCTAACTGACTGCCCTGTTTCCAGGATAACTGATCACCCTGTTTCCGACGTAACTGACTGCCCTGTTTCCAGGGTAACTGACCGCCCTGTTTCCGGGGTAACTGACCACCCTGTTTCCAGGATAACTGATCACCCTGTTTCCAGGGTAACTGACTGCCCTGTTTCCGGGGTAACTGACTGCCCTGTTTCCAGGATAACTGATCACCCTGTTTCCGGGGTAACTGACCACCCTGTTTCCAGGGTCACTGACCACCCTGTTTCCAGGATAACTGACTCCCCTGTTTCCAGGGTAACTGACTGCCCTGTTTCCGGGGTAACTGATCTCCCTGTTTCCGGGGTTACTGACCGCCCTGTTTCCAGGATAACTGACCTACCTATTTCCAGGTTAACTGACTGGCCTGCTTCCAGGTTAACTGACAGCCCTGTTTCCAGGGTAACTGACTGCCCTGTTTCCAGGGGAACTGACTGCCCTGTTTCCGGGGTAAATGATCACCCAGTTTCCGGAGTAACTGACTGCCCTGTCTCCTGGGTGATTGACTGCCCAGTTTCCAGGTTAACTGACTGCCCAGTTTCCAGGGTAACTGATCACCCTTTTTCCGGGATAACTGACTGCCCTGTTTCCGGGATAACTGACTGCCCTGTTTCCAGTGTAACTAATCACCCTGTTTCCGGGATAACTGACTCCCCTGTTTCCAGGGTAACTGACTGCCCAGTTTCCGGGGTAACTGACTGCCCTGTTTCCTGGGTAACTGACTGCCCTGCTTCCGGGGTAACTGACTGCCCTGTTTCCAGGGTAACTGACTGCCCAGTTTCCAGGGTAACTGATCACCCTTTTTCCGTGATAACTGACTGCCCTGTTTCGGGGATTACTGACTGCCCTGTTTCCGGGGTAACTGATCACCCTGTTTCCGGGGTAACTGTCTAACGAGTTTCCAGGGTGACTGACTGCCCTGTTTCCAGGGTAACTGACTGCCCAGTTTCCGGGTTAACTGACTGCCCTGTTTCCTGGGTAACTGACTGCCCTGCTTCCGGGGTAACTGACTGCCCTGTTTCCAGGGTAACTGACTGCCCAGTTTCCAGGGTAACTGATCACCCTTTTTCCGGGATAACTGACTGCCCTGTTTCCGGGATAACTGACTGCCCTGTTTCCAGGGTAACTGAACACCCTGTTTCCGGGATAACAGTCTGCCCTGTTTCCGGGATAACTGACTGCCCAGTTTCCAGGGTAACTGACTGCCCTGTTTCCGGGGTAACTGACTGCCCTGTTTCCAGGGTAACTGACTGCCCAGTTTCCAGGGTAACTGATCACCCTGTTTCCGGGAGAACTGACTGCCCTGTTTCTGGGAGAAATGACTGCCCTGTTTCCAGGGTAACTGACTGCCCTGCTTCCGGGGTAACTGACCGCCCTGTTTCCAGGGTCACTGACCACCCTGTTTCCAGGATAACTGAAAGCCCTATTTCCAGGGTAACTGATCTCCCTGTTTCCGGGGTAACTGATCACCCTGTTTCCGGGTAACTGACTGCCCTGTTTCCGGGGTAACTGACTGCCCTGTTTCCAGGGTAACTGAACTCCCTGTTTCCAGTGCAACGGATCACCATGTTTCCGGGGTAACTGACTGCCCTGTTTCCAGGGCAACTGACCGCCCTGTTTCCGGGGGAACTGACTGCTCAGTTTCCAGGGTAACTGACTGCTCTGTTTCCAGGGAATCTGACAGCCCACCTTCCAGTGTAACTGATCACCCTGTTTCCAGTATAATTGACTTCCCTGTTCCCAGGGGAACTGACTGCCCTGTTTCCGGGGTAACAGATCACCCTGTTTCCGGGGTAACTGACTAACCAGTTTCCAGGGTGACTGACTGCCCTGTTTCCAGGGTAACTGACTGCCCAGTTTCCGGGGTAACTGACTGCCCTGTTTCCAGGGTAACTGATCACCCTGTTTCCGGGATAACTGACTGCCCTGTTTCCGGGATAACTGACTGCCCTGTTTCCAGGGTAATTGACTTACCCTGTTTCCGGGGTAACTGACTGCCCAGTTTCCAGGCTAACTGACTGCCCTGTTTCCAGGATAACTGATCACCCTGTTTCCGGGGTAACTGACTGCCCTGTTTCCGGGGTAACTGACCGCCCTGTTTCCAGGGTCACTGATCACCCTTTTCCCGTGATAACTGACTGCCCTGTTTCCGGGATTACTGACTGCCCTGTTTCCGGGGTAACTGATCACCCTGTTTCCGGGGTAACTGTCTAACCAGTTTCCAGGGTGACTGACTGCCCTGTTTCCAGGGTAACTGACTGCCCAGTTTCCGGGTTAACTGATCTCCCTGTTTCCTGGGTAACTGTCTGCCCTGCTTCCGGGGTAACTGACTGCCCTGTTTCCAGGGTAACTGACTGCCCAGTTTCCAGGGTAACTGATCACCCTTTTTCCGGGATATCTGACTGACCTGTTTCCAGGGTAACTGATCTCCCTGTTTCCGGGGTAACTGATCTCCCTGTTTCCAAGATAACTGACTGCCCTGTTTCCAGGGAAACTGACCGCCCTGTTTCCGGGGGAACTGACTGCCCAGTTCCCAGGGTAACTAACTGCCCTGTTTCCGGGGTAACTGACTGCCCAGTTTCCAGGGTAACTGATTGCTCTGTTTCCAGGGTAACTGACAGCCCACCTTCCAGTGTAACTGATCACCCTGTTTCCAGGATAATTGACTGCCCTGTTTCCAGGGTAACTGACCGCCCTGTTTCCAGGGTAACTGACTGCCCAGTTTCCAGGGTAAATTATCACCATGTTTCCGGGAGAACTAACTGCCCTGTTTCCGGGATAACTGACTGCCCTGTTTCCGGGGTAACTGATCACCCTGTTTCCGGGGTAACTGACTTCCCTGTTTCCAGGGTAACTGACTGCCCTGTTTCCGGGATAACTGACTGCCCTGTTTCCAGGGTAACTGATAACCCTGTTTCCGGGATAACTGACTGCCCTGTTTCCAGGGTAACTGACTGCCCAGTTTCCAGAGTAACTGAATAACCTGTTTCCAGGGTAACAGATCACCCTGTTTCCGGGATAACTGACTGCCCTGTTTCCAAGATAACTGACTGCCCTGTTTCCAGGGAAACTGACTGCCCTGTTTCCGGGGTAACTGACTGCCCTGTTTCCAGGCTAACTGACTGCCCTGTTTCCAGGATAACTGATCACCCTGTTTCCGACGTAACTGACTGCCCTGTTTCCAGGGTAACTGACCGCCCTGTTTCCGGGGTAACTGACCACCCTGTTTCCAGGATAACTGATCACCCTGTTTCCAGGGTAACTGACTGCCCTGTTTCCGGGGTAACTGACTGCCCTGTTTCCAGGATAACTGATCACCCTGTTTCCGGGGTAACTGACCACCCTGTTTCCAGGGTCACTGACCACCCTGTTTCCAGGATAACTGACTCCCCTGTTTCCAGGGTAACTGACTGCCCTGTTTCCGGGGTAACTGATCTCCCTGTTTCCGGGGTTACTGACCGCAATGTTTCCAGGATAACTGACCTACCTATTTCCAGGTTAACTGACTGGCCTGCTTCCAGGTTAACTGACAGCCCTGTTTCCAGGGTAACTGACTGCCCTGTTTCCAGGGGAACTGACTGCCCTGTTTCCGGGGTAAATGATCACCCAGTTTCCGGAGTAACTGACTGCCCTGTCTCCTGGGTAATTGACTGCCCAGTTTCCAGGTTAACTGACTGCCCAGTTTCCAGGGTAACTGATCACCCTTTTTCCGGGATAACTGACTGCCCTGTTTCCGGGATAACTGACTGCCCTGTTTCCAGTGTAACTAATCACCCTGTTTCCGGGATAACTGACTCCCCTGTTTCCAGGGTAACTGACTGCCCAGTTTCCGGGGTAACTGACTGCCCTGTTTCCTGGGTAACTGACTGCCCTGCTTCCGGGGTAACTGACTGCCCTGTTTCCAGGGTAACTGACTGCCCAGTTTCCAGGGTAACTGATCACCCTTTTTCCGTGATAACTGACTGCCCTGTTTCGGGGATTACTGACTGCCCTGTTTCCGGGGTAACTGATCACCCTGTTTCCGGGGTAACTGTCTAACGAGTTTCCAGGGTGACTGACTGCCCTGTTTCCAGGGTAACTGACTGCCCAGTTTCCGGGTTAACTGACTGCCCTGTTTCCTGGGTAACTGACTGCCCTGCTTCCGGGGTAACTGAGTGCCCTTTTTCCAGGGTAACTGACTGCCCAGTTTCCAGGGTAACTGATCACCCTTTTTCCGGGATAACTGACTGCCCTGTTTCCGGGATAACTGACTGCCCTGTTTCCAGGGTAACTGAACACCCTGTTTCCGGGATAACAGTCTGCCCTGTTTCCGGGATAACTGACTGCCCAGTTTCCAGGGTAACTGACTGCCCTGTTTCCGGGGTAACTGACTGCCCTGTTTCCAGGGTAACTGACTGCCCAGTTTCCAGGGTAACTGATCACCCTGTTTCCGGGAGAACTGACTGCCCTGTTTCTGGGAGAAATGACTGCCCTGTTTCCAGGGTAACTGACTGCCCTGCTTCCGGGGTAACTGACCGCCCTGTTTCCAGGGTCACTGACCACCCTGTTTCCAGGATAACTGAAAGCCCTATTTCCAGGGTAACTGATCTCCCTGTTTCCGGGGTAACTGATCACCCTGTTTCCGGGTAACTGACTGCCCTGTTTCCGGGGTAACTGACTGCCCTGTTTCCAGGGTAACTGAACTCCCTGTTTCCAGTGCAACGGATCACCATGTTTCCGGGGTAACTGACTGCCCTGTTTCCAGGGCAACTGACCGCCCTGTTTCCGGGGGAACTGACTGCTCAGTTTCCAGGGTAACTGACTGCTCTGTTTCCAGGGAATCTGACAGCCCACCTTCCAGTGTAACTGATCACCCTGTTTCCAGTATAATTGACTTCCCTGTTTCCAGGGTAACTGACCGCCCTGTTTCCAGGGTAACTGACTGCCCAGTTTCCAGGGTAAATTATCACCCTGTTTCCGGGATAACTAACTGCCCTGTTTCCGGGATAACTGACTGCCCTGTTTCCGGGGTAACTGATCACCCTGTTTCCGGGGTAACTGACTGCCCAGTTTCCGGGGCAACTGACTTCCCTGTTTCCAGGGTAACTGACTGCCCTGTTTCCGGGATAACTGACTGCCCTGTTTCCAGGGTAACTGATAACCCTGTTTCCGGGATAACTGACTGCCCTGTTTCCAGGGTAACTGACTGTCCAGTTTCCAGAGTAACTGAAGAACCTGTTTCCAGGGTAATAGATCACCCTGTTTCCGGGATAACTGACTGCCCTGTTTCCAAGATAACTGACTGCCCTGTTTCCAGGGTAACTGACTGCCCTGCTTCCGGGGTAACTGACTGCCCAGTTTCCAGGCTAACTGACTGCCCTGTTTCCAGGATAACTGATCACCCTGTTTCCGGGGTAACTGACTGCCCTGTTTCCGGGGTAACTGATCTCCCTGTTTCCGGGGTAACTGATCACCCTGTTTCCGGGGTAACTGACTGCCCAGTTTCCGGGGTAACTGACTGCCCTGTTTCCAGGGTAACTGATAACCCTGTTTCCGGGATAACTGACTGCCCTGTTTCCAGGGTAACTGACTGCCCAGTTTCCAGAGTAACTGAATAACCTGTTTCCAGGGTAACAGATCACCCTGTTTCCGGGATAACTGACTGCCCTGTTTCCAAGATAACTGACTGCCCTGTTTCCAGGGAAACTGACTGCCCTGTTTCCGGGGTAACTGACTGCCCTGTTTCCTGGCTAACTTACTGCCCTGTTTCCAGGATAACTGATCACCCTGTTTCCGGGGTAACTGACTGCCCTGTTTCCAGGATAACTGATCACCCTGTTTCCGGGGTAACTGACCACCCTGTTTCCAGGGTCACTGACCACCCTGTTTCCAGGATAACTGACTCCCCTGTTTCCAGGGTAACTGACTGCCCTGTTTCCGGGGTAACTGATCTCCCTGTTTCCGGGGTTACTGACCGCCCTGTTTCCAGGATAACTGACCTACCTATTTCCAGGTTAACTGACTGCCCTGCTTCCAGGTTAACTGACAGCCCTGTTTCCAGGGTAACTGACTGCCCTGTTTCCAGGGGAACTGACTGCCCTGTTTCCGGGGTAAATGATCACCCAGTTTCCGGGGTAACTGACTGCCCTGTCTCCTGGGTAATTGACTGCCCAGTTTCCAGGTTAACTGACTGCCCAGTTTCCAGGGTAACTGATCACCCTTTTTCCGGGATAACTGACTGCCCTGTTTCCGGGATAACTGACTGCCCTGTTTCCAGGGTAACTAATCACCCTGTTTCCGGGATAACTGACTCCCCTGTTTCCAGGGTAACTGACTGCCCAGTTTCCGGGGTAACTGACTGCCCTGTTTCCTGGGTAACTGACTGCCCTGCTTCCGGGGTAACTGACTGCCCAGTTTCCAGGGCAACTGATCACCCTTTTTCCGTGATAACTGACTGCCCTGTTTCCGGGATTACTGACTGCCCTGTTTCCGGGGAAACTGATCACCCTGTTTCCGGGGTAACTGTCTAACCAGTTTCCAGGGTGACTGACTGCCCTGTTTCCAGGGTAACTGACTGCCCAGTTTCCGGGTTAACTGACTGCCCTGTTTCCTGGGTAACTGTCTGCCCTGCTTCCGGGGTAACTGACTGCCCTGTTTCCAGGGTAACTGACTGCCCAGTTTCCGGGGTAACTGATCACCCTTTTTCCGGGATAACTGACTGCCCTGTTTCCGGGATAACTGACTGCCCTGTTTCCAGGGTAACTGATCACCCTGTTTCCGGGATAACTGTCTGCCCTGTTTCCGGGATAACTGACTGCCCAGTTTCCAGGGTAACTGACTGCCCTGTTTCCGGGGTGACTGACTCCCCTGTTTCCAGGGTAACTGACTGCCCAGTTTCCAGGGTAACTGATCACCCTGTTTCCGGGAGAACTGACTGCCCTGTTTCTGGGAGAAATGACTGCCCTGTTTCCAGGGGAACTGACTGCCCTGCTTCCGGGGTAACTGACCGCCCTGTTTCCAGGGTCACTGACCACCCTGTTTCCAGGATAACTGAAAGCCCTATTTCCAGGGTAACTGATCTCCCTGTTTCCGGGGTAACTGATCACCCTGTTTCCGGGTAACTGACTGCCCTGTTTCCGGGGTAACTGACTGCCCTGTTTCCAGGGTAACTGATCTCCCTGTTTCCAGTGCAACGGATCACCATGTTTCCGGGGTAACTGACTGCCCTGTTTCCAGGGCAACTGACCGCCCTGTTTCCGGGGGAACTGACAGCCCAGTTTCCAGGGTAACTGACTGCCCAGTTTCCAGGGTAACTAACTGCCCTGTTTCCGGGGTAACTGACTGCCCAGTTTCCAGGGTAACTGACTGCTCTGTTTCCAGGGAATCTGACAGCCCACCTTCCAGTGTAACTGATCACCCTGTTTTCAGGATAATTGACTGCCCTGTTTCCAGGGTAACTGACCGCCCTGTTTCCAGGGTAACTGACTGCCCAGTTTTCAGGGTAAATTATCTCCCTGTTTCCGGGATAACTAACTGCCCTGTTTCCGGGATAACTGACTGCCCTGTTTCCGGGGTAACTGATCACCCTGTTTCCGGGGTAACTGACTGCCCAGTTTCCGGGGTAACTGACTTCCCTGTTTCCAGGGTAACTGACTGCCCTGTTTCCGGGATAACTGACTTCCCTGTTTCCAGGGTAACAGATCACCCTGTTTCCGGGATAACTGACTGCCCTGTTTCCAAGATAACTGACTGCCCTGTTTCCAGGGTAACTGACTGCCCTGCTTCCGGGGTAACTGACTGCCCTGTTTCCAGGCTAACTGACTGCCCTGTTTCCAGGATAACTGATCACCCTGTTTCCGGGGTAACTGACTGCCCTGTTTCCGGGGTAACTGACCGCCCTGTTTCCAGGATAACTGATCACCCTGTTTCCGGGATAACTGACCACCCTGTTTCCAGGGTCACTGACCACCCTGTTTCCAGGATAACTGACTCCCCTGTTTCCAGGGTAACTGACTGCCCTGTTTCCGGGGTAACTGATCTCCCTGTTTCCGGGGTTACTGACCGCCCTGTTTCCAGGATAACTGACCTACCTATTTACAGGTTAAATGACTGCCCTGTTTCAAGGGTAACTGACTGCCCTGTTCCCAGGGGAACTGACTGCCCTGTTTCCGGGGTAACAGATCACCCTGTTTCCGGGGTAACTGACTAACCAGTTTCCAGGGTGACTGACTGCCCTGTTTCCAGGGTAACTGACTGCCCAGTTTCCGGGGTAACTGACTGCCCTGTTTCCAGGGTAACTGATCACCCTGTTTCCGGGATAACTGACTGCCCTGTTTCCGGGATAACTGACTGCCCTGTTTCCAGGGTAATTGACTTACCCTGTTTCCGGGGTAACTGACTGCCCAGTTTCCAGGCTAACTGACTGCCCTGTTTCCAGGATAACTGATCACCCTGTTTCCGGGGTAACTGACTGCCCTGTTTCCGGGGTAACTGACCGCCCTGTTTCCAGGGTCACTGACCACCCTGTTTACAGGATAACTGAAAGCCCTGTTTCCAGGGTAACTGATCTCCCTGTTTCCGGGGTAACTGATCTCCCTGTTTCCGGGTAATTGACTGCCCTGTTTCCGGTGTAACTGACTGCCCTGTTTCCGGGGTAACTGACTGCCCTGTTTCCAGGGTAACTGATCTCCCTGTTTCCAGTGCAACGGATCACCATGTTTCCGGGGTAACTGACTGCCCTGTTTCCAGGGCAACTGACCGCCCTGTTTCCGGGGGAACTGACTGCCCAGTTTCCAGGGTAACTGACTGCCCAGTTTCCAGGGTAACTAACTGCCCTGTTTCCGGGGTAACTGACTGCCCAGTTTCCAGGGTAACTGACTGCCCTGTTTCCAGGGAAACTGACCGCCCTGTTTCCAGGGTAACTGACTGTCCAGTTTCCAGGGTAAATTATCACCCTGTTTCCGGGATAACTATCTGCCCTGTTTCCGGGATAACTGACTGCCCTGTTTCCGGGGTAACTGATCACCCTGTTTCCGGGGTAACTGACTGCCCAGTTTCCGGGGTAACTGACTTCCCTGTTTCCAGGGTAACTGACTGCCCTGTTTCCGGGATAACTGACTGCCCTGTTTCCAGGATAACTGATCACCCTGTTTCCGGGGTAACTGACTGCCCTGTTTCCGGGGTAACTGACCGCCCTGTTTCCAGGATAACTGATCACCCTGTTTCCGGGGTAACTGACCACCCTGTTTCCAGGGTCACTGCCCACCCTGTTTCCAGGATAACTGACACCCGTGTTTCCAGGGAAACTGACTGCCCTGTTTCCGGGGTAACTGATCTCCCTGTTTCCGGGGCTACTGACCGCCCTGTTTCCAGGATAACTGACCTACCTATTTCCAGGTTAACTGACTGCCCTGTTTCCAGGGTAACTGACTGCCCTGTTTCCAGGGGAACTGACTGCCCTGTTTCCGGGGTAACAGATCACCCTGTTTCCGGGGTAAATGACTAACCAGTTTACAGGGTGACTGACTGTCCTGTTTCCTGGGTAACTGACTGCCCTGCTTCCGGGGTAACTGACTGCCCTGTTTCCAGGGTAACTGATAACCCTGTTTCCGGGGTAACTGACTGCCCTGTTTCCAGGCTAACTGACTGCCCTGTTTCCAGGATAACTGATCACCCTGTTTCCGGGGTAACTGACTGCCCTGTTTCCGGGGTAACTGACCGCCCTGTTTCCAGGATAACTGATCACCCTGTTTCCGGGGTAACTGTCCACCCTGTTTCCAGGGTCACTGACCACCCTGTTTCAAGGATAACTGACTCCCCTGTTTCCAGGGTGACTGACTGCCCTGTTTCCGGGATAACTGACTGCCCTGTTTCCAGGGTAACTGATAACCCTGTTTCCGGGGTAACTGACTGCCCTGTTTCCAGGCTAACTGACTGCCCTGTTTCCAGGATAACTGATCACCCTGTTTCCGGGGTAACTGACTGCCCTGTTTCCGGGGTAACTGACCGCCCTGTTTCCAGGATAACTGATCACCCTGTTTCCGGGGTAACTGACCACCCTGTTTCCAGGGTCACTGACCACCCTGTTTCCAGGATAACTGACTCCCCTGTTTCCAGGGTAACTAACTGCCCTCTTTCCAGGGTAACTGACTGCCCTGTTTCCGGGGTAACTGACTGCCCTGTTTCCAGGATAACTGATCACTCTGTTTCCGGGGTAACTGATCACTCTGTTTCCGGGGTAACTGACCACCCTGTTTCCGGGGTAACTGACTAATCTGTTTCCAGGGTTACTGACAGCCCTGTTTCCGGGGTAACTGACTGCCCTGTTTCCGGGGTAACTGACCGCCCTGTTTCCAGGATAACTGATCACCCTCTTTCCAGTGTAACTGACCATCCTGTTTCCAGGGTAACTGAATGCCCAGTTTCCAGGGTAACTGACTGCCCTGTTTCCGGGGTAACAGATCTCCCTGTTTCCGGGGTAACTGACCGCCCTGTTTCCAGGATAACTGACCGCCCTATTTCCGGGGTAACTGACTGCCCTGTTTCCAGGATAACTGACTGCCCTGTTTCCGGGATAACTGACAGCCCTGTTTACTGGATAACTGAGCGCCCTGTTTCCAGGTTAACTGACTGCCCTGTTTCCAGGGTAACTGACTGCCCTGTTTCCAGGGTAACTGACTGCCCAGTTTCCAGAGTAACTGAATACCCTGTTTCCAGGGTAACTGACTGCCCTGTTTCCGGGATAACTGACTGCCCTGTTTCCAGGGTAACTGACTGCCCTGTTTCCGGGGTAACTGACTGCCCTGTTTCCAGGCTAACTGACTGCCCTGTTTCCAGGATAACTGATCACCCTGTTTCCGGGATAACTGACTCCCCTGTTTCCAGGGTAACTGACTGCCCTGTTTCCGGGGTAACTGACCGCCCTGTTTCCAGGATAACTGACTGCCCTGTTTCCAGGTTAACTGACAGCCCTGTTTCCAGGGTAACTGACTGCCCTGTTTCCAGGGGAACTGACTGCCCTGTTTCCGGGGTAATTGATCACCCTGTTTCCGGGGTAACTGACTAACCAGTTTCCAGGGTGACTGACTGCCCTGTTTCCAGGGTAACTGACTGCCCAGTTTCCGGGGTAACTGACTGCCCTGTTTCCTGGGTAATTGACTGCCCAGTTTCCAGGTTAACTGACTGCCCAGTTTCCAGGGTAACTGATCACCCTTTTTCCGGGATAACTGACTGCCCTGTTTCCGGGATAACTGACTGCCCTGTTTCCAGGGTAACTGATCACCCTGTTTCCGGGATAACTGACTCCCCTGTTTCCAGGGTAACTGACTGCCCAGTTTCCGGGGTAACTGACTGCCCTGTTTCCTGAGTAACTGACTGCCCTGCTTCCGGGGTAACTGACTGCCCTGTTTCCAGGGTAACTGACTGCCCAGTTTCCAGGGTAACTGATCACCCTTTTTCCGTGATAACTGACTGCCCTGTTTCCGGGATTACTGACTGCCCTGTTTCCGGGGTAACTGATCACCCTGTTTCCGGGGTAACTGTCTAACCAGTTTCCAGGGTGACTGACTGCCCTGTTTCCAGGGTAACTGACTGCCCAGTTTCCGGGTTAACTGACTGCCCTGTTTCCTGGGTAACTGTCTGCCCTGCTTCCGGGGTAACTGACTGCCCTGTTTCCAGGGTAACTGACTGCCCAGTTTCCAGGGTAACTGATCACCCTTTTTCCGGGATAACTGACTGCCCTGTTTCCGGGATAACTGACTGCCCTGTTTCCAGGGTAACTGATCACCCTGTTTACGGGATAACTGTCTGCCCTGTTTCCGGGATAACTGACTGCCCAGTTTCCAGGGTAACTGACTGCCCTGTTTCCGGGGTAACTGACTGCCCTGTTTCCAGGGTAACTGACTGCCCAGTTTCCAGGGTAACTGATCACCCTGTTTCCGGGAGAACTGACTGCCCTGTTTCTGGGAGAAATGACTGCCCTGTTTCCAGGGTAACTGACTGCCCTGCTTCCGGGGTAACTGACCGCCCTGTTTCCAGGGTCACTGACCACCCTGTTTCCAGGATAACTGAAAGCCCTATTTCCAGGGTAACTGATCTCCCTGTTTCCGGGGTCACTGATCTCCCTGTTTCCAGGGTCACTGACCACCCTGTTTCCAGGATAACTGAAAGCCCTATTTCCAGGGTAACTGATCTCCCTGTTTCCGGGGTAACTGACTGCCCTGTTTCCACGGCAACTGACCGCCCTGTTTCCGGGGGAACTGACTGCCCAGTTTCCAGGGTAACTAACTGCCCTGTTTCCGGGGTAACTGACTGCCCAGTTTCCAGGGTAACTGACTGCTCTGTTTCCAGGGTAACTGACAGCCCACCTTCCAGTGTAACTGATCACCCTGTTTCCAGGATAATTGACTGCCCTGTTTCCAGGGTAACTGACCGCCCTGTTTCCAGGGTAACTGACTGCCCAGTTTCCAGGGTAAATTATCACCCTGTTTCCGGGATAACTAACTGCCCTGTTTCCGGGATAACTGACTGCCCTGTTTCCGGGGTAACTGATCACCCTGTTTCCGGGGTAACTGACTGCCCAGTTTCCGGGGTAACTGACTTCCCTGTTTCCAGGGTAACTGACTATCCTGTTTCCGGGATAACTGACCGCCCTGTTTCCAGGGTAACTGATAACCCTGTTTCCGGGATAACTGACTGCCCTGTTTCCAGGGTAACTGACTGCCCAGTTTCCAGAGTAACTGAATAACCTGTTTCCAGGGTAACAGATCACCCTGTTTCCGGGATAACTGACTGCCCTGTTTCCAAGATAATTGACTGCCCTGTTTCCAGGGAAACTGACTGCCCTGTTTCCGGGGAAACTGACTGCCCTGTTTCCAAACTAACTGACTGCCCTGTTTCCAGGATAACTGATCACCCTGTTTCCAGGGTCACTGACCACCCTGTTTCCAGGATAACTGACTCCCCTGTTTCCAGGGTAACTGACTGCCCTGTTTCCGGGGTAACTGATCTCCCTGTTTCCGGGGTTACTGACCGCAATGTTTCCAGGATAACTGACCTACCTATTTCCAGGTTAACTGACTGCCCTGCTTCCAGGTTAACTGACAGCCCTGTTTCCAGGGTAACTGACTGCCCTGTTTCCAGGGGAACTGACTGCCCTGTTTCCGGGGTAAATGATCACCCTGTTTCCGGGGTAACTGACTAACCAGTTTCCAGGGTGACTGACTGCCCTGTTTCCAGGGTAACTGACTGCCCAGTATCCGGGGTAACTGACTGCCCTGTCTCCTGGGTAATTGACTGCCCAGTTTCCAGGTTAACTGACTGCCCAGTTTCCAGGGTAACTGACTGCCCAGTTTCCAGGGTAACTGATCACCCTTTTTCCGGGATAACTGACTGCCCTGTTTCCGGGATAACTGACTGCCCTGTTTCCAGGGTAACTGATCACCCTGTTTACGGGATAACTGTCTGCCCTGTTTCCGGGATAACTGACTGCCCAGTTTCCAGGGTAACTGACTGCCCTGTTTCCGGGGTAACTGACTGCCCTGTTTCCAGGGTAACTGACTGCCCAGTTTCCAGGGTAACTGATCACCCTGTTTCCGGGAGAACTGACTGCCCTGTTTCTGGGAGAAATGACTGCCCTGTTTCCAGGGTAACTGACTGCCCTGCTTCCGGGGTAACTGACCGCCCTGTTTCCAGGGTCACTGTCCACCCTGTTTCCAGGATAACTGAAAGCCCTATTTCCAGGGTAACTGATCTCCCTGTTTCCGGGGTAACTGATCTCCCTGTTTCCAGGGTCACTGACCACCCTGTTTCCAGGATAACTGAAAGCCCTATTTCCAGGGTAACTGATCTCCCTGTTTCCGGGGTAACTGATCTCCCTGTTTCCACGGCAACTGACCGCCCTGTTTCCGGGGGAACTGACTGCCCAGTTTCCAGGGTAACTAACTGCCCTGTTTCCAGGGTAACTGACTGCCCAGTTTCCAGGGTAACTGACTGCTCTGTTTCCAGGGTAACTGACAGCCCACCTTCCAGTGTAACTGATCACCCTGTTTCCAGGATAATTGACTGCCCTGTTTCCAGGGTAACTGACCGCCCTGTTTCCAGGGTAACTGACTGCCCAGTTTCCAGGGTAAATTATCACCCTGTTTCCGGGATAACTAACTGCCCTGTTTCCGGGATAACTGACTGCCCTGTTTCCGGGGTAACTGATCACCCTGTTTCCGGGGTAACTGACTGCCCAGTTTCCGGGGTAACTGACTTCCCTGTTTCCAGGGTAACTGACTATCCTGTTTCCGGGATAACTGACCGCCCTGTTTCCAGGGTAACTGATAACCCTGTTTCCGGGATAACTGACTGCCCTGTTTCCAGGGTAACTGACTGCCCAGTTTCCAGAGTAACTGAATAACCTGTTTCCAGGGTAACAGATCACCCTGTTTCCGGGATAACTGACTGCCCTGTTTCCAAGATAATTGACTGCCCTGTTTCCAGGGAAACTGACTGCCCTGTTTCCGGGGAAACTGACTGCCCTGTTTCCAAACTAACTGACTGCCCTGTTTCCAGGATAACTGATCACCCTGTTTCCAGGGTCACTGACCACCCTGTTTCCAGGATAACTGACTCCCCTGTTTCCAGGGTAACTGACTGCCCTGTTTCCGGGGTAACTGATCTCCCTGTTTCCGGGGTTACTGACCGCAATGTTTCCAGGATAACTGACCTACCTATTTCCAGGTTAACTGACTGCCCTGCTTCCAGGTTAACTGACAGCCCTGTTTCCAGGGTAACTGACTGCCCTGTTTCCAGGGGAACTGACTGCCCTGTTTCCGGGGTAAATGATCACCCTGTTTCCGGGGTAACTGACTAACCAGTTTCCAGGGTGACTGACTGCCCTGTTTCCAGGGTAACTGACTGCCCAGTATCCGGGGTAACTGACTGCCCTGTCTCCTGGGTAATTGACTGCCCAGTTTCCAGGTTAACTGACTGCCCAGTTTCCAGGGTAACTGATCACCCTTTTTCCGGGATAACTGACTGCCCTGTTTCCGGGATAACTGACTGCCCTGTTTCCAGGGTAACTGATCACCCTGTTTCCGGGATAACTGACTCCCCTGTTTCCAGGGTAACTGACTGCCTAGTTTCCGGGGTAACTGACTGCCCTGTTTCCTGGGTAACTGACTGCCCTGCTTCCGGGGTAACTGACTGCCCAGTTTCCAGGGTAACTGATCACCCTTTTTCCGTGATAACTGACTGCCCTGTTTCCAGGGTAACTGACTCCCGAGTTTCCAGGGTAACTGATCACCCTTTTTCCGTGATAACTGACTGCCCTTTTTCCGGGATTACTGACTGCCCTGTTTCCGGGGTAACTGATCACCCTGTTTCCGGGGTAACTGTCTAACCAGTTTCCAGGGTGACTGACTGCCCTGTTTCCAGGGTAACTGACTGCCCAGTTTCCGGGTTAACTGACTGCCCTGTTTCCTGGGTAACTGACTGCCCTGCTTCCGGGGTAACTGACTGCCCTGTTTCCAGGGTAACTGACTGCCCAGTTTCCTGGGTAACTGATCACCCTTTTTCCGGGATAACTGACTGCCCTGTTTCCGGGATAACTGACTGCCCTGTTTCCAGGGTAACTGATCACCCTGTTTCCGGGATAACTGTCTGCCCTGTTTCCGGGATAACTGACTGCCCAGTTTCCAGGGTAACTGACTGCCCTGTTTCCGGGGTAACTGACTGCCCTGTTTCCAGGGTAACTGACTGCCCAGTTTCCAGGGTAACTGATCACCCTGTTTCCGGGAGAACTGACTGCCCTGTTTCTGGGAGAAATGACTGCCCTGTTTCCAGGGTAACTGACTGCCCTGCTTCCGGGGTAACTGACCGCCCTGTTTCCAGGGTCACTGACCACCCTGTTTCCAGGATAACTGAAAGCCCTATTTCCAGGGTAACTGATCTCCCTGTTTCCGGGGTAACTGATCACCCTGTTTCCGGGTAACTGACTGCCCTGTTTCCGGGGTAACTGACTGCCCTGTTTCTAGGGTAACTGATCTCCCTGTTTCCAGTGCAACGGATCACCATGTTTCCGGGGTAACTGACTGCCCTGTTTCCAGGGCAATTGACCGCCCTGTTTCCGGGGGAACTAACTGCCCAGTTTCCAGGGTAACTGACTGCCCAGTTTCCAGGGTAACTAACTGCCCTGTTTCCGGGGTAACTGACTGCTCTGTTTCCAGGGAATCTGACAGCCCAGCTTCCAGTGTAACTGATCACCCTGTTTCCAGGATAATTGTCTGCCCTGTTTCCAGGGTAACTGACCGCCCTGTTTCCAGGGAAACTGACTGCCCAGTTTCAGGGTAAATTATCACCCTGTTTCCGGGATAACTAACTGCCCTGTTTCCGGGATAACTGACTGCCCTGTTTCCGGGGTAACTGATCACCCTGTTTCCGGGGTAACTGACTGCCCAGTTTCCGGGGTAACTGACTTCCCTGTTTCCAGGGTAACTGACTGCCCTGTTTCCGGGATAACTGACTGCCCTGTTTCCAGGGTAACTGATAACCCTGTTTCCGGGATAACTGACTGCCCTGTTTCCAGGGTAACTGAAGAACCTGTTTCCAGGGTAACAGATCACCCTGTTTCCGGGATAACTGACTGCCCTGTTTCCAAGATAACTGACTGCCCTGTTTCCAGGGTAACTGACTGCCCTGCTTCCGGGGTAACTGACTGCCCTGTTTCCAGTCTAACTGACTGCCCTGTTTCCAGGATAACTGATCACCCTGTTTCCGGGGTAACTGACTGCCCTGTTTCCGGGGTAACTGACCGCCCTGTTTCCAGGATAACTGTTCACCCTGTTTCCGGGGTAACTGACCACCCTGTTTCCAGGGTCACTGACCACCCTGTTTCCAGGATAACTGACTCCCCTGTTTCCAGGGTAACTGACTGCCCTGTTTCCGGGGTAACTGATCTCCCTGTTTCCGGGGTTACTGACCGCCCTGTTTCCAGGATAACTGACCTACCTATTTACAGGTTAACTGACTGCCCTGTTTCCAGGGTAACTGACTGCCCTGTTCCCAGGCGAACTGACTGCACTGTTTCCGGGGTAACAGATCACCCTGTTTCCGGGGTAACTGACTAACCAGTTTCCAGGGTGACTGACTGCCCTGTTTCCAGGGTAACTGACTGCCCAGTTTCCGGGGTAACTGACTGCCCTGTTTCCAGGGTAACTGATCACCCTGTTTCCGGGATAACTGACTGCCCTTTTTCCGGGATAACTGACTGCCCTGTTTCCAGCGTAACTGACTTACCCTGTTTCCGGGGTAACTGACTGCCCTGTTTCCAGGCTAACTGACTGCCCTGTTTCCAGGATAACTGATCACCCTGTTTCCGGGGTAACTGACTGCCCTGTTTCCGGGGGAACTGACCGCCCTGTTTCCAGGGTCACTGACCACCCTGTTTCCAGGATAACTGAAAGCCCTGTTTCCAGGGTAACTGATCTCCCTGTTTCCGGGGTAACTGATCTCCCTGTTTCCGGGTAACTGACTGCCCTGTTTCCGGTGTAACTGACTGCCCTGTTTCCGGGGTAACTGACTGCCCTGTTTCCAGGGTAACTGATCTCCCTGTTTCCAGTGCAACGGATCACCATGTTTCCGGGGTAACTGACTGCCCTGTTTCCAGGGCAAGTGACCGCCCTGTTTCCGGGGGAACTGACTGCCCAGTTTCCAGGGTAACTGACTGCCCAGTTTCCAGGGTAACGAACTGCCCTGTTTCCTGGGTAACTGACTGCCCAGTTTCCAGGGTAACTGACTGCCCTGTTTCCGGGGTAACTGACTGCCCTGTTTCCAGGCTAACTGACTGCCCTGTTTCCAGGATAACTGATCACCCTGTTTCCGACGTAACTGACTGCCCTGTTTCCGGGGTAACTGACCGCCCTGTTTCCAGGATAACTGTTCACCCTGTTTCCAGGGTCACTGACCACCCTGTTTCCAGGATAACTGACTCCCCTGTTTCCAGGGTAACTGACTGCCCTGTTTCCGGGGTAACTGATCTCCCTGTTTCCGGGGTTACTGACCGCAATGTTTCCAGGATAACTGACCTACCTATTTCCAGGTTAACTGACTGCCCTGCTTCCAGGTTAACTGACAGCCCTGTTTCCAGGGTAACTGACTGCCCTGTTTCCAGGGGAACTGACTGCCCTGTTTCCGGGGTAAATGATCACCCTGTTTCCGGGGTAACTGACTAACCAGTTTCCAGGGTGACTGACTGCCCTGTTTCCAGGGTAACTGACTGCCCAGTTTCCGGGGTAACTGACTGCCCTGTTTCCTGGGTAATTGACTGCCCAGTTTCCAGGTTAACTGACTGCCCAGTTTCCAGGGTAACTGATCACCCTTTTTCCGGGATAACTGACTGCCCTGTTTCCGGGATAACTGACTGCCCTGTTTCCAGGGTAACTGATCACCCTGTTTCCGGGATAACTGACTCCCCTGTTTCCAGGGTAACTGACTGCCCAGTTTCCGGGGTAACTGACTGCCCTGTTTCCTGGGTAACTGACTGCCCTGTTTCCGGGGTAACTGACTGCCCTGTTTCCAGGGTAACTGACTGCCCAGTTTCCAGGGTAACTGATCACCCTTTTTCCGTGATAACTGACTGCCCTGTTTCCGGGATTACTGACTGCCCTGTTTCCGGGGTAACTGATCACCCTGTTTCCGGGGTAACTGTCTAACCAGTTTCCAGGGTGACTGACTGCCCTGTTTCCAGGGTAACTGACTGCCCAGTTTCCGGGTTAACTGACTGCCCTGTTTCCTGGGTAACTGACTGCCCTGCTTCCGGGGTAACTGACTGCCCTGTTTCCAGGGTAACTGACTGCCCAGTTTCCAGGGTAACTGATCACCCTTTTTCCGGGATAACTGACTGCCCTGTTTCCGGGATAACTGACTGCCCTGTTTCCAGGGTAACTGACTGCCCAGTTTCCGGGGTAAATGATCACCCTGTTTCCGGGGTAACTGACTAACCAGTTTCCAGGGTGACTGACTGCCCTGTTTCCAGGGTAACTGACTGCCCAGTTTCCGGGGTAACTGACTGCCCTGTTTCCTGGGTAATTGACTGCTCAGTTTCCAGGTTAACTGACTGCCCAGTTTCCAGGGTAACTGATCACCCTTTTTCCGGGATAACTGACTGCCCTGTTTCCGGGATAACTGACTGCCCTGTTTCCGGATAACTGTCTGCCCTGTTTCCGGGATAACTGACTGCCCAGTTTCCAGGGTAACTGACTGCCCTGTTTCCGGTGTAACTGACTGCCCTGTTTCCAGGGTAACTGACTGCCCAGTTTCCAGGGTAACTGATCACCCTGTTTCCGGGAGAACTGACTGCCCTGTTTCTGGGAGAAATGACTGCCCTGTTTCCAGGGTAACTGACTGCCCTGCTTCCGGGGTAACTGACCGCCCTGTTTCCAGGGTCACTGACCACCCTGTTTCCAGGATAACTGAAAGCCCTATTTCCAGGGTAACTGATCTCCCTGTTTCCGGGGTAACTGATCACCCTGTTTCCGGGTAACTGACTGCCCTGTTTCCGGGGTAACTGACTGCCCTGTTTCCAGGGTAACTGATCTCCCTGTTTCCAGTGCAACGGATCACCATGTTTCCGGGGTAACTGACTGCCCTGTTTCCAGGGCAACTGACCGCCCTGTTTCCGGGGGAACTGACTGCCCAGTTTCCAGGGTAACTGACTGCCCAGTTTCCAGGGTAACTAACTGCCCTGTTTCCGGGGTAACTGACTGCTCTGTTTCCAGGGAATCTGACAGCCCACCTTCCAGTGTAACTGATCACACTGTTTCCAGGATAATTGACTGCCCTGTTTCCGGGGTAACTGATCTCCCTGTTTCCGGGGTTACTGACCGCCCTGTTTCCAGGATAACTGACCTACCTGTTTACAGGTTACCTGACTGCCCTGTTTCCAGGGTAACTGACTGCCCTGTTCCCAGGGGAACTGACTGCCCTGTTTCCGGGGTAACAGATCACCCTGTTTCCGGGGTAACTGACTAACCAGTTTCCAGGGTGACTGACTGCCCTGTTTCCAGGGTAACAGACTGCCCAGTTTCCGGGGTAACTGACTGCCCTGTTTTCAGGGTAACTGATCACCCTGTTTCCGGGATAACTGACTGCCCTGTTTCCGGGATAACTGACTGCCCTGTTTCCAGGGTAACTGACTTACCCTGTTTCCGGGGTAACTGACTGCCCTGTTTCCAGGCTAACTGACTGCCCTGTTTCCAGAATAACTGATCACCCTGTTTCCGGGGTAACTGACTGCCCTGTTTCCGGGGTAACTGACCGCCCTGTTTCCAGGGTCACCGACCACCCTGTTTCCAGGATAACGGAAAGCCCTGTTTCCAGGGTAACTGATCTCCCTGTTTCCGGGGTAACTGATCTCCCTGTTTCCGGGTAACTGACTGCCCTGTTTCCGGTGTAACTGACTGCCCTGTTTCCGGGGTAACTGACTGCCCTGTTTCCAGGGTAACTGATCTCCCTGTTTCCAGTGCAACGGATCACCATGTTTCCGGGGTAACTGACTGCCCTGTTTCCAGGGCAACTGACCGCCCTGTTTCCGGGGGAACTGACTGCCCAGTTTCCAGGGTAACTGACTGCCCAGTTTCCAGGGTAACGAACTGCCCTGTTTCCGGGGTAACTGACTGCCCAGTTTCCAGGGTAACTGACTGCCCTGTTTCCAGGGTAACTGACAGCCCACCTTCCAGTGTAACTGATCACCCTGTTTCCAGGATAATTGACTGCCCTGTTTCCAGGGTAACTGACCGCCCTGTTTCCAGGGTAACTGACTGTCCAGTTTCCAGGGTAAATTATCACCCTGTTTCCGGGATAACTAACTGCCCTGTTTCCGGGATAACTGACTGCCCTGTTTCCGGGGTAACTGATCACCCTGTTTCCGGGGTAACTGACTGCCCAGTTTCCGGGGTAACTGACTTCCCTGTTTCCAGGGTAACTGACTGCCCTGTTTCCGGGATAACTGACTGCCCTGTTTCCAGGATAACTGATCACCCTTTTTCCGGGGTAACTGACTGCCCTGTTTCCGGGGTAACTGACCGCCCTGTTTCCAGGATAACTGATCACCCTGTTTCCGGGGTAACTGACCACCCTGTTTCCAGGGTCACTGACCACCCTGTTTCCAGGATAAGTGACTCCCGTGTTTCCAGGGTAACTGACTGCCCTGTTTCCGGGGTAACTGATCTCCCTGTTTCCGGGGTTACTGACCGCCCTGTTTCCAGGATAACTGACCTACCTATTTCCAGGTTAACTGACTGCCCTGTTTCCAGGGTAACTGACTGCCCTGTTTCCAGGGGAACTGACTGCCCTGTTTCCGGGGTAACAGATCACCCTGTTTCCGGGGTAACTGACTAACCAGTTTCCAGGGTGACTGACTGCCCTGTTTCCAGGGTAACTGACTGCCCAGTTTCCGGGGTAACTGACTGTCCTGTTTCCTGGGTAACTGACTGCCCTGCTTCCGGGGTAACTGACTTCCCTGTTTCCAGGGTAACTGATAACCCTGTTTCCGGGGTAACTGACTGCCCTGTTTCCAGGCTAACTGACTGCCCTGTTTCCAGGATAACTGATCACCCTGTTTCCGGTGTAACTGACTGCCCTGTTTCCGGGGTAACTGACCGCCCTGTTTCCAGGATAACTGATCACCCTGTTTCCGGGGTAACTGACCACCCTGTTTCCAGGGTCACTGACCACCCTGTTTCCAGGATAACTGACTCCCCTGTTTCCAGGGTAACTGACTGCCCTGTTTCCAGGGTAACTGACTGCCCTGTTTCCGGGGTAACTGACTGCCCTGTTTCCAGGATAACTGATCACTCTGTTTCCGGGGTAACTGATCACTCTGTTTCCGGGGTAACTGACCACCCTGTTTCCGGGGTAACTGACTAATCTGTTTCCAGGGTTACTGACAGCCCTGTTTCTGGGGTAACTGACTGCCCTGTTTCCGGGGTAACTGACCGCCCTGTTTCCAGGATAACTGATCACCCTGTTTCCAGTGTAACTGACCATCCTGTTTCCAGGGTAACTGACTGCACAGTTTCCAGGGTAACTGACTGCCCTGTTTCCGGGGCAACAGATCTACCTGTTTCCGGGGTAACTAACCGCCCTGTTTCCAGGATAACTGACAGCCCTATTTCCGGGGTAACTGACTGCCCTGTTTCCAGGATAACTGACTGCCCTGTTTCCGGGATAACTGACTGCCCTGTTTACTGGATAACTGACCGCCCTTTTTCCAGGTTAACTGACTGCCCTGTTTCCGGGGTAACTGACTGCCCTGTTTCCAGGGTAACTGACTGCCCAGTTTCCAGAGTAACTGAATACCCTGTTTCCAGGGTAACTGACTGCCCTGTTTCCGGGATAACTGACTGCCCTGTTTCCAGGGTAACTGACTGCCCTGTTTCCGGGATAACTGACTGCCCTGTTTCCAGGGTAACTGACTGCCCTGTTTACGGGGTAACTGACTGCCCTGTTTCCAGGCTAACTGACTGCCCTGTTTCCAGGATAACTGACTCCCCTGTTTCCAGGGTAACTGACTGCCCAGTTTCCGGGGTAACTGACCGCCCTGTTTCCAGGATAACTGACTGCCCTGTTTCCAGGTTAACTGACAGCCCTGTTTCCAGGGTAACTGACTGCCCAGTTTCCAGAGTAACTGAATACCCTGTTTCCAGGGTAACTGATAACCCTGTTTCCGGGATAACTGACTGCCCTGTTTCCAGGGTAACTGACTGTCCAGTTTCCAGAGTAACTGAAGAACCTGTTTCCAGGGTAAATTATCACCCTGTTTCCGGGATAACTAACTGCCCTGTTTCCGGGATAACTGACTGCCCTGTTTCCGGGGTAACTGATCACCCTGTTTCCGGGGTAACTGACTGCCCTGTTTCCAGGGTAACTGACTGCCCTGCTTCCGGGGTAACTGACTGCCCTGTTTCCAGGCTAACTGACTGCCCTGTTTCCAGGATAACTGATCACCCTGTTTCCGGGGTAACTGACTGCCCTGTTTCCGGGGTAACTGACCGCCCTGTTTCCAGGATAACTGATCACCCTGTTTCCGGGGTAACTGACCACCCTGTTTCCAGGGTCACTGACCACCCTGTTTCCAGGATAACTGACTCCCCTGTTTCCTGGGTAACTGACTGCCCTGCTTCCGGGGTAACTGACTTCCCTGTTTCCAGGGTAACTGATAACCCTGTTTCCGGGGTAACTGACTGCCCTGTTTCCAGGCTAACTGACTGCCCTGTTTCCAGGATAACTGATCACCCTGTTTCCGGTGTAACTGACTGCCCTGTTTCCGGGGTAACTGACCGCCCTGTTTCCAGGATAACTGATCACCCTGTTTCCGGGGTAACTGACCACCCTGTTTCCAGGGTCACTGACCACCCTGTTTCCAGGATAACTGACTCCCCTGTTTCCAGGGTAACTGACTGCCCTCTTTCCAGGGTAACTGACTGCCCTGTTTCCGGGGTAACTGACTGCCCTGTTTCCAGGATAACTGATCACTCTGTTTCCGGGGTAACTGATCACTCTGTTTCCGGGGTAACTGACCACCCTGTTTCCGGGGTAACTGACTAATCTGTTTCCAGGGTTACTGACAGCCCTGTTTCTGGGGTAACTGACTGCCCTGTTTCCGGGGTAACTGACCGCCCTGTTTCCAGGATAACTGATCACCCTGTTTCCAGTGTAACTGACCATCCTGTTTCCAGGGTAACTGACTGCACAGTTTCCAGGGTAACTGACTGCCCTGTTTCCGGGGCAACAGATCTACCTGTTTCCGGGGTAACTAACCGCCCTGTTTCCAGGATAACTGACAGCCCTATTTCCGGGGTAACTGACTGCCCTGTTTCCAGGATAACTGACTGCCCTGTTTCCGGGATAACTGACTGCCCTGTTTACTGGATAACTGACCGCCCTTTTTCCAGGTTAACTGACTGCCCTGTTTCCGGGGTAACTGACTGCCCTGTTTCCAGGGTAACTGACTGCCCAGTTTCCAGAGTAACTGAATACCCTGTTTCCAGGGTAACTGACTGCCCTGTTTCCGGGATAACTGACTGCCCTGTTTCCAGGGTAACTGACTGCCCTGTTTCCGGGATAACTGACTGCCCTGTTTCCAGGGTAACTGACTGCCCTGTTTACGGGGTAACTGACTGCCCTGTTTCCAGGCTAACTGACTGCCCTGTTTCCAGGATAACTGATCACCCTGTTTCCGGGATAACTGACTCCCCTGTTTCCAGGGTAACTGACTGCCCTGTTTCCGGGGTAACTGACCGCCCTGTTTCCAGGATAACTGACTGCCCTGTTTCCAGGTTAACTGACAGCCCTGTTTCCAGGGTAACTGACTGCCCTGTTTCCAGTGGAACTGACTGCCCTGTTTCCGGGGTAAATGATCACCCTGTTTCCGGGGTAACTGACTAACCAGTTTCCAGGGTGACTGACTGCCCTGTTTCCAGGGTAACTGACTGCCCAGTTTCCGGGGTAACTGACGGCCCTGTTTCCTGGGTAATTGACGGCCCAGTTTCCAGGTTAACTGACTGCCCAGTTTCCAGGGTAACTGATCACCCTTTTTCCGGGATAACTGACTGCCCTGTTTCCGGGATAACTGACTGCCCTGTTTCCAGGGTAACTGATCACCCTGTTTCCGGGATAACTGACTCCCCTGTTTCCAGGGTAACTGACTGCCCAGTTTCCGGGGTAACTGACTGCCCTGTTTCCTGAGTAACTGACTGCCTTGCTTCCGGGGTAACTGACTGCCCTGTTTCCAGGGTAACTGACTGCCCAGTTTCCAGGGTAACTGATCACCCTTTTTCCGTGATAACTGACTGCCCTGTTTCCGGGATTACTGACTGCCCTGTTTCCGGGGTAACTGATCACCCTGTTTCCGGGGTAACTGTCTAACCAGTTTCCGGGGTAACTGACTGCTCTGTTTCCAGGGAATCTGACAGCCCACCTTCCAGTGTAACTGATCACCCTGTTTCCAGGATAATTGACTGCCCTGTTTCCAGGGTAACTGACCGCCCTGTTTCCAGGGTAACTGACTGCCCAGTTTCAGGGTAAATTATCACCCTGTTTCCGGGATAACTAACTGCCCTGTTTCCGGGATAACTGACTGCCCTGTTTCCGGGGTAACTGATCACCCTGTTTCCGGGGTAACTGACTGCCCAGTTTCCGGGGTAACTGACTTCCCTGTTTCCAGGGTAACTGACTGCCCTGTTTCCGGGATAACTGACTGCCCTGTTTCCAGGGTAACTGATAACCCTGTTTCCGGGATAACTGACTGCCCTGTTTCCAGGGTAACTGACTGTCCAGTTTCCAGAGTAACTGAAGAACCTGTTTCCAGGGTAACAGATCACCCTGTTTCCGGGATAACTGACTGCCCTGTTTCCAAGATAACTGACTGCCCTGTTTCCAGGGTAACTGACTGCCCTGCTTCCGGGGTAACTGACTGCCCTGTTTCCAGGCTAACTGACTGCCCTGTTTCCAGGATAACTGATCACCCTGTTTCCGGGGTAACTGACTGCCCTGTTTCCGGGGTAACTGACCGCCCTGTTTCCAGGATAACTGATCACCCTGTTTCCGGGGTAACTGACCACCCTGTTTCCAGGGTCACTGACCACCCTGTTTCCAGGATAACTGACTCCCCTGTTTCCAGGGTAACTGACTGCCCTGTTTCCGGGGTAACTGATCTCCCTGTTTCCGGGGTTACTGACCGCCCTGTTTCCAGGATAACTGAACTACCTATTTACAGGTTAACTGACTGCCCTGTTTCCAGGGTAACTGACTGCCCTGTTCCCAGGGGAACTGACTGCACTGTTTCCGGGGTAACAGATCACCCTGTTTCCGGGGTAACTGACTAACCAGTTTCCAGGGTGACTGACTGCCCTGTTTCCAGGGTAACTGACTGCCCAGTTTCCGGGGTAACTGACTGCCCTGTTTCCAGGGTAACTGATCACCCTGTTTCCGGGATAACTGACTGCCCTTTTTCCGGGATAACTGACTGCCCTGTTTCCAGCGTAACTGACTTACCCTGTTTCCGGGGTAACTGACTGCCCTGTTTCCAGGCTAACTGACTGCCCTGTTTCCAGGAGAACTGATCACCCTGATTCCGGGGTAACTGACTGCCCTGTTTCCGGGGTAACTGACCGCCCTGTTTCCAGGGTCACTGACCACCCTGTTTCCAGGATAACTGAAAGCCCTGTTTCCAGGGTAACTGATCTCCCTGTTTCCAGGGTAACTGATCTCCCTGTTTCCGGGTAACTGACTGCCCTGTTTCCGGTGTAACTGACTGCCCTGTTTCCGGGGTAACTGACTGCCCTGTTTCCAGGGTAACTGATCTCCCTGTTTCCAGTGCAACGGATCACCATGTTTCCGGGGTAACTGACTGCCCTGTTTCCAGGGCAAGTGACCGCCCTGTTTCCGGGGGAACTGACTGCCCAGTTTCCAGGGTAACTGACTGCCCAGTTTCCAGGGTAACGAACTGCCCTGTTTCCTGGGTAACTGACTGCCCAGTTTCCAGGGTAACTGAATGCCCTGTTTCCGGGGTAACTGACTGCCCTGTTTCCAGGCTAACTGACTGCCCTGTTTCCAGGATAACTGATCACCCTTTTTCCGACGTAACTGACTGCCCTGTTTCCGGGGTAACTGACCGCCCTGTTTCCAGGATAACTGTTCACCCTGTTTCCAGGGTCACTGACCACCCTGTTTCCAGGATAACTGACTCCCCTGTTTCCAGGGTAACTGACTGCCCTGTTTCCGGGGTAACTGATCTCCCTGTTTCCGGGGTTACTGACCGCAATGTTTCCAGGATAACTGACCTACCTATTTCCAGGTTAACTGACTGCCCTGCTTCCAGGTTAACTGACAGCCCTGTTTCCAGGGTAACTGACTGCCCTGTTTCCAGGGGAACTGACTGCCCTGTTTCCGGGGTAAATGATCACCCTGTTTCCGGGGTAACTGACTAACCAGTTTCCAGGGTGACTGACTGCCCTGTTTCCAGGGTAACTGACTGCCCAGTTTCCGGGGTAACTGACTGCCCTGTTTCCTGGGTAATTGACTGCCCAGTTTCCAGGTTAACTGACTGCCCAGTTTCCAGGGTAACTGATCACCCTTTTTCCGGGATAACTGACTGCCCTGTTTGCGGGATAACTGACTGCCCTGTTTCCAGGGTAACTGATCACCCTGTTTCCGGGATAACTGACTCCCCTGTTTCCAGGGTAACTGACTGCCCAGTTTCCGGGGTAACTGACTGCCCTGTTTCCTGAGTAACTGACTGCCTTGCTTCCGGGGTAACTGACTGCCCTGTTTCCAGGGTAACTGACTGCCCAGTTTCCAGGGTAACTGACTGCCCTGTTTCCGGGGTAACTGACTGCCCTGTTTCCAGGCTAACTGACTGCCCTGTTTCCAGGATAACTGATCACCCTGTTTCCGGGATAACTGACTCCCCTGTTTCCAGGGTAACTGACTGCCCTGTTTCCGGGGTAACTGACCGCCCTGTTTCCAGGATAACTGACTGCCCTGTTTCCAGGTTAACTGACAGCCCTGTTTCCAGGGTAACTGACTGCCCTGTTTCCAGTGGAACTGACTGCCCTGTTTCCGGGGTAAATGATCACCCTGTTTCCGGGGTAACTGACTAACCAGTTTCCAGGGTGACTGACTGCCCTGTTTCCAGGGTAACTGACTGCCCAGTTTCCGGGGTAACTGACGGCCCTGTTTCCTGGGTAATTGACGGCCCAGTTTCCAGGTTAACTGACTGCCCAGTTTCCAGGGTAACTGATCACCCTTTTTCCGGGATAACTGACTGCCCTGTTTCCGGGATAACTGACTGCCCTGTTTCCAGGGTAACTGATCACCCTGTTTCCGGGATAACTGACTCCCCTGTTTCCAGGGTAACTGACTGCCCAGTTTCCGGGGTAACTGACTGCCCTGTTTCCTGAGTAACTGACTGCCTTGCTTCCGGGGTAACTGACTGCCCTGTTTCCAGGGTAACTGACTGCCCAGTTTCCAGGGTAACTGATCACCCTTTTTCCGTGATAACTGACTGCCCTGTTTCCGGGATTACTGACTGCCCTGTTTCCGGGGTAACTGATCACCCTGTTTCCGGGGTAACTGTCTAACCAGTTTCCGGGGTAACTGACTGCTCTGTTTCCAGGGAATCTGACAGCCCACCTTCCAGTGTAACTGATCACCCTGTTTCCAGGATAATTGACTGCCCTGTTTCCAGGGTAACTGACCGCCCTGTTTCCAGGGTAACTGACTGCCCAGTTTCAGGGTAAATTATCACCCTGTTTCCGGGATAACTAACTGCCCTGTTTCCGGGATAACTGACTGCCCTGTTTCCGGGGTAACTGATCACCCTGTTTCCGGGGTAACTGACTGCCCAGTTTCCGGGGTAACTGACTTCCCTGTTTCCAGGGTAACTGACTGCCCTGTTTCCGGGATAACTGACTGCCCTGTTTCCAGGGTAACTGATAACCCTGTTTCCGGGATAACTGACTGCCCTGTTTCCAGGGTAACTGACTGTCCAGTTTCCAGAGTAACTGAAGAACCTGTTTCCAGGGTAACAGATCACCCTGTTTCCGGGATAACTGACTGCCCTGTTTCCAAGATAACTGACTGCCCTGTTTCCAGGGTAACTGACTGCCCTGCTTCCGGGGTAACTGACTGCCCTGTTTCCAGGCTAACTGACTGCCCTGTTTCCAGGATAACTGATCACCCTGTTTCCGGGGTAACTGACTGCCCTGTTTCCGGGGTAACTGACCGCCCTGTTTCCAGGATAACTGATCACCCTGTTTCCGGGGTAACTGACCACCCTGTTTCCAGGGTCACTGACCACCCTGTTTCCAGGATAACTGACTCCCCTGTTTCCAGGGTAACTGACTGCCCTGTTTCCGGGGTAACTGATCTCCCTGTTTCCGGGGTTACTGACCGCCCTGTTTCCAGGATAACTGAACTACCTATTTACAGGTTAACTGACTGCCCTGTTTCCAGGGTAACTGACTGCCCTGTTCCCAGGGGAACTGACTGCACTGTTTCCGGGGTAACAGATCACCCTGTTTCCGGGGTAACTGACTAACCAGTTTCCAGGGTGACTGACTGCCCTGTTTCCAGGGTAACTGACTGCCCAGTTTCCGGGGTAACTGACTGCCCTGTTTCCAGGGTAACTGATCACCCTGTTTCCGGGATAACTGACTGCCCTTTTTCCGGGATAACTGACTGCCCTGTTTCCAGCGTAACTGACTTACCCTGTTTCCGGGGTAACTGACTGCCCTGTTTCCAGGCTAACTGACTGCCCTGTTTCCAGGAGAACTGATCACCCTGATTCCGGGGTAACTGACTGCCCTGTTTCCGGGGTAACTGACCGCCCTATTTCCAGGGTCACTGACCACCCTGTTTCCAGGATAACTGAAAGCCCTGTTTCCAGGGTAACTGATCTCCCTGTTTCCAGGGTAACTGATCTCCCTGTTTCCGGGTAACTGACTGCCCTGTTTCCGGTGTAACTGACTGCCCTGTTTCCGGGGTAACTGACTGCCCTGTTTCCAGGGTAACTGATCTCCCTGTTTCCAGTGCAACGGATCACCATGTTTCCGGGGTAACTGACTGCCCTGTTTCCAGGGCAAGTGACCGCCCTGTTTCCGGGGGAACTGACTGCCCAGTTTCCAGGGTAACTGACTGCCCAGTTTCCAGGGTAACGAACTGCCCTGTTTCCTGGGTAACTGACTGCCCAGTTTCCAGGGTAACTGAATGCCCTGTTTCCGGGGTAACTGACTGCCCTGTTTCCAGGCTAACTGACTGCCCTGTTTCCAGGATAACTGATCACCCTTTTTCCGACGTAACTGACTGCCCTGTTTCCGGGGTAACTGACCGCCCTGTTTCCAGGATAACTGTTCACCCTGTTTCCAGGGTCACTGACCACCCTGTTTCCAGGATAACTGACTCCCCTGTTTCCAGGGTAACTGACTGCCCTGTTTCCGGGGTAACTGATCTCCCTGTTTCCGGGGTTACTGACCGCAATGTTTCCAGGATAACTGACCTACCTATTTCCAGGTTAACTGACTGCCCTGCTTCCAGGTTAACTGACAGCCCTGTTTCCAGGGTAACTGACTGCCCTGTTTCCAGGGGAACTGACTGCCCTGTTTCCGGGGTAAATGATCACCCTGTTTCCGGGGTAACTGACTAACCAGTTTCCAGGGTGACTGACTGCCCTGTTTCCAGGGTAACTGACTGCCCAGTTTCCGGGGTAACTGACTGCCCTGTTTCCTGGGTAATTGACTGCCCAGTTTCCAGGTTAACTGACTGCCCAGTTTCCAGGGTAACTGATCACCCTTTTTCCGGGATAACTGACTGCCCTGTTTGCGGGATAACTGACTGCCCTGTTTCCAGGGTAACTGATCACCCTGTTTCCGGGATAACTGACTCCCCTGTTTCCAGGGTAACTGACTGCCCAGTTTCCGGGGTAACTGACTGCCCTGTTTCCTGAGTAACTGACTGCCTTGCTTCCGGGGTAACTGACTGCCCTGTTTCCAGGGTAACTGACTGCCCAGTTTCCAGGGTAACTGACTGCCCTGTTTCCGGGGTAACTGACTGCCCTGTTTCCAGGCTAACTGACTGCCCTGTTTCCAGGATAACTGATCACCCTGTTTCCGACGTAACTGACTGCCCTGTTTCCGGGGTAACTGACCGCCCTGTTTCCAGGATAACTGTTCACCCTGTTTCCAGGGTCACTGACCACCCTGTTTCCAGGATAACTGACTCCCCTGTTTCCAGGGTAACTGACTGCCCTGTTTCCGGGGTAACTGATCTCCCTGTTTCCGGGGTTACTGACCGCAATGTTTCCAGGATAACTGACCTACCTATTTCCAGGTTAACTGACTGCCCTGCTTCCAGGTTAACTGACAGCCCTGTTTCCAGGGTAACTGACTGCCCTGTTTCCAGGGGAACTGACTGCCCTGTTTCCGGGGTAAATGATCACCCTGTTTCCGGGGTAACTGACTAACCAGTTTCCAGGGTGACTGACTGCCCTGTTTCCAGGGTAACTGACTGCCCAGTTTCCGGGGTAACTGACTGCCCTGTTTCCTGGGTAATTGACTGCCCAGTTTCCAGGTTAACTGACTGCCCAGTTTCCAGGGTAACTGAAGACCCTTTTTCCGTGATAACTGACTGCCCTGTTTCCGGGATTACTGACTGCCCTGTTTCCGGGGTAACTGATCACCCTGTTTCCGGGGTAACTGTCTAACCAGTTTCCGGGGTAACTGACTGCTCTGTTTCCAGGGAATCTGACAGCCCAGCTTCCAGTGTAACTGATCACCCTGTTTCCAGGATAATTGACTGCCCTGTTTCCAGGGTAACTGACCGCCCTGTTTCCAGGGTAACTGACTGCCCAGTTTCAGGGTAAATTATCACCCTGTTTCCGGGATAACTAACTGCCCTGTTTCCGGGATAACTGACTGCCCTGTTTCCGGGGTAACTGATCACCCTGTTTCCGGGGTAACTGACTGCCCAGTTTCCGGGGTAACTGACTTCCCTGTTTCCAGGGTAACTGACTCCCCTGTTTCCAGGGTAACTGACTGCCCTGTTTCCGGGGTAACTGACCGCCCTGTTTCCAGGATAACTGACTGCCCTGTTTCCAGGTTAACTGACAGCCCTGTTTCCAGGGTAACTGACTGCCCTGTTTCCAGTGGAACTGACTGCCCTGTTTCCGGGGTAAATGATCACCCTGTTTCCGGGGTAACTGACTAACCAGTTTCCAGGGTGACTGACTGCCCTGTTTCCAGGGTAACTGACTGCCCAGTTTCCGGGGTAACTGACGGCCCTGTTTCCTGGGTAATTGACGGCCCAGTTTCCAGGTTAACTGACTGCCCAGTTTCCAGGGTAACTGATCACCCTTTTTCCGGGATAACTGACTGCCCTGTTTCCGGGATAACTGACTGCCCTGTTTCCAGGGTAACTGATCACCCTGTTTCCGGGATAACTGACTCCCCTGTTTCCAGGGTAACTGACTGCCCAGTTTCCGGGGTAACTGACTGCCCTGTTTCCTGAGGAACTGACTGCCTTGCTTCCGGGGTAACTGACTGCCCTGTTTCCAGGGTAACTGACTGCCCAGTTTCCAGGGTAACTGATCACCCTTTTTCCGTGATAACTGACTGCCCTGTTTCCGGGATTACTGACTGCCCTGTTTCCGGGGTAACTGATCACCCTGTTTCCGGGGTAACTGTCTAACCAGTTTCCGGGGTAACTGACTGCTCTGTTTCCAGGGAATCTGACAGCCCACCTTCCAGTGTAACTGATCACCCTGTTTCCAGGATAATTGACTGCCCTGTTTCCAGGGTAACTGACCGCCCTGTTTCCAGGGTAACTGACTGCCCAGTTTCAGGGTAAATTATCACCCTGTTTCCGGGATAACTAACTGCCCTGTTTCCGGGATAACTGACTGCCCTGTTTCCGGGGTAACTGATCACCCTGTTTCCGGGGTAACTGACTGCCCAGTTTCCGGGGTAACTGACTTCCCTGTTTCCAGGGTAACTGACTGCCCTGTTTCCGGGATAACTGACTGCCCTGTTTCCAGGGTAACTGATAACCCTGTTTCCGGGATAACTGACTGCCCTGTTTCCAGGGTAACTGACTGTCCAGTTTCCAGAGTAACTGAAGAACCTGTTTCCAGGGTAACAGATCACCCTGTTTCCGGGATAACTGACTGCCCTGTTTCCAAGATAACTGACTGCCCTGTTTCCAGGGTAACTGACTGCCCTGCTTCCGGGGTAACTGACTGCCCTGTTTCCAGGCTAACTGACTGCCCTGTTTCCAGGATAACTGATCACCCTGTTTCCGGGGTAACTGACTGCCCTGTTTCCGGGGTAACTGACCGCCCTGTTTCCAGGATAACTGATCACCCTGTTTCCGGGGTAACTGACCACCCTGTTTCCAGGGTCACTGACCACCCTGTTTCCAGGATAACTGACTCCCCTGTTTCCAGGGTAACTGACTGCCCTGTTTCCGGGGTAACTGATCTCCCTGTTTCCGGGGTTACTGACCGCCCTGTTTCCAGGATAACTGAACTACCTATTTACAGGTTAACTGACTGCCCTGTTTCCAGGGTAACTGACTGCCCTGTTCCCAGGGGAACTGACTGCACTGTTTCCGGGGTAACAGATCACCCTGTTTCCGGGGTAACTGACTAACCAGTTTCCAGGGTGACTGACTGCCCTGTTTCCAGGGTAACTGACTGCCCAGTTTCCGGGGTAACTGACTGCCCTGTTTCCAGGGTAACTGATCACCCTGTTTCCGGGATAACTGACTGCCCTTTTTCCGGGATAACTGACTGCCCTGTTTCCAGCGTAACTGACTTACCCTGTTTCCGGGGTAACTGACTGCCCTGTTTCCAGGCTAACTGACTGCCCTGTTTCCAGGAGAACTGATCACCCTGATTCCGGGGTAACTGACTGCCCTGTTTCCGGGGTAACTGACCGCCCTGTTTCCAGGGTCACTGACCACCCTGTTTCCAGGATAACTGAAAGCCCTGTTTCCAGGGTAACTGATCTCCCTGTTTCCAGGGTAACTGATCTCCCTGTTTCCGGGTAACTGACTGCCCTGTTTCCGGTGTAACTGACTGCCCTGTTTCCGGGGTAACTGACTGCCCTGTTTCCAGGGTAACTGATCTCCCTGTTTCCAGTGCAACGGATCACCATGTTTCCGGGGTAACTGACTGCCCTGTTTCCAGGGCAAGTGACCGCCCTGTTTCCGGGGGAACTGACTGCCCAGTTTCCAGGGTAACTGACTGCCCAGTTTCCAGGGTAACGAACTGCCCTGTTTCCTGGGTAACTGACTGCCCAGTTTCCAGGGTAACTGAATGCCCTGTTTCCGGGGTAACTGACTGCCCTGTTTCCAGGCTAACTGACTGCCCTGTTTCCAGGATAACTGATCACCCTTTTTCCGACGTAACTGACTGCCCTGTTTCCGGGGTAACTGACCGCCCTGTTTCCAGGATAACTGTTCACCCTGTTTCCAGGGTCACTGACCACCCTGTTTCCAGGATAACTGACTCCCCTGTTTCCAGGGTAACTGACTGCCCTGTTTCCGGGGTAACTGATCTCCCTGTTTCCGGGGTTACTGACCGCAATGTTTCCAGGATAACTGACCTACCTATTTCCAGGTTAACTGACTGCCCTGCTTCCAGGTTAACTGACAGCCCTGTTTCCAGGGTAACTGACTGCCCTGTTTCCAGGGGAACTGACTGCCCTGTTTCCGGGGTAAATGATCACCCTGTTTCCGGGGTAACTGACTAACCAGTTTCCAGGGTGACTGACTGCCCTGTTTCCAGGGTAACTGACTGCCCAGTTTCCGGGGTAACTGACTGCCCTGTTTCCTGGGTAATTGACTGCCCAGTTTCCAGGTTAACTGACTGCCCAGTTTCCAGGGTAACTGATCACCCTTTTTCCGGGATAACTGACTGCCCTGTTTGCGGGATAACTGACTGCCCTGTTTCCAGGGTAACTGATCACCCTGTTTCCGGGATAACTGACTCCCCTGTTTCCAGGGTAACTGACTGCCCAGTTTCCGGGGTAACTGACTGCCCTGTTTCCTGAGTAACTGACTGCCTTGCTTCCGGGGTAACTGACTGCCCTGTTTCCAGGGTAACTGACTGCCCAGTTTCCAGGGTAACTGACTGCCCTGTTTCCGGGGTAACTGACTGCCCTGTTTCCAGGCTAACTGACTGCCCTGTTTCCAGGATAACTGATCACCCTGTTTCCGACGTAACTGACTGCCCTGTTTCCGGGGTAACTGACCGCCCTGTTTCCAGGATAACTGTTCACCCTGTTTCCAGGGTCACTGACCACCCTGTTTCCAGGATAACTGACTCCCCTGTTTCCAGGGTAACTGACTGCCCTGTTTCCGGGGTAACTGATCTCCCTGTTTCCGGGGTTACTGACCGCAATGTTTCCAGGATAACTGACCTACCTATTTCCAGGTTAACTGACTGCCCTGCTTCCAGGTTAACTGACAGCCCTGTTTCCAGGGTAACTGACTGCCCTGTTTCCAGGGGAACTGACTGCCCTGTTTCCGGGGTAAATGATCACCCTGTTTCCGGGGTAACTGACTAACCAGTTTCCAGGGTGACTGACTGCCCTGTTTCCAGGGTAACTGACTGCCCAGTTTCCGGGGTAACTGACTGCCCTGTTTCCTGGGTAATTGACTGCCCAGTTTCCAGGTTAACTGACTGCCCAGTTTCCAGGGTAACTGAAGACCCTTTTTCCGTGATAACTGACTGCCCTGTTTCCGGGATTACTGACTGCCCTGTTTCCGGGGTAACTGATCACCCTGTTTCCGGGGTAACTGTCTAACCAGTTTCCGGGGTAACTGACTGCTCTGTTTCCAGGGAATCTGACAGCCCAGCTTCCAGTGTAACTGATCACCCTGTTTCCAGGATAATTGACTGCCCTGTTTCCAGGGTAACTGACCGCCCTGTTTCCAGGGTAACTGACTGCCCAGTTTCAGGGTAAATTATCACCCTGTTTCCGGGATAACTAACTGCCCTGTTTCCGGGATAACTGACTGCCCTGTTTCCGGGGTAACTGATCACCCTGTTTCCGGGGTAACTGACTGCCCAGTTTCCGGGGTAACTGACTTCCCTGTTTCCAGGGTAACTGACTGCCCTGTTTCCGGGATAACTGACTGCCCTGTTTCCAGGGTAACTGATAACCCTGTTTCCGGGATAACTGACTGCCCTGTTTCCAGGGTAACTGACTGTCCAGTTTCCAGAGTAACTGAAGAACCTGTTTCCAGGGTAACAGATCACCCTGTTTCCGGGATAACTGACTGCCCTGTTTCCAAGATAACTGACTGCCCTGTTTCCAGGGTAACTGACTGCCCTGCTTCCGGGGTAACTGACTGCCCTGTTTCCAGGCTAACTGACTGCCCTGTTTCCAGGATAACTGATCACCCTGTTTCCGGGGTAACTGACTGCCCTGTTTCCGGGGAAACTGACCGCCCTGTTTCCAGGATAACTGATCACCCTGTTTCCGGGGTAACTGACCACCCTGTTTCCAGGGTCACTGACCACCCTGTTTCCAGGATAACTGACTCCCCTGTTTCCAGGGTAACTGACTGCCCTGTTTCCGGGGTAACTGATCTCCCTGTTTCCGGGTAACTGACAGCCCTGTTTCCGGTGTAACTGACTGCCCTGTTTCCGGGGTAACTGACTGCCCTGTTTCCAGGGTAACTGATCTCCCTGTTTCCAGTGCAACGGATCACCATGTTTCCGGGGTAACTGACTGCCCTGTTTCCAGGGCAAGTGACCGCCCTGTTTCCGGGGGAACTGACTGCCCAGTTTCCAGGGTAACTGACTGCCCAGTTTCCAGGGTAACGAACTGCCCTGTTTCCTGGGTAACTGACTGCCCAGTTTCCAGGGTAACTGACTGCCCTGTTTCCGGGGTAACTGACTGCCCTGTTTCCAGGCTAACTGACTGCCCTGTTTCCAGGATAACTGATCACCCTGTTTCCGACGTAACTGACTGCCCTGTTTCCGGGGTAACTGACCGCCCTGTTTCCAGGATAACTGTTCACCCTGTTTCCAGGGTCACTGACCACCCTGTTTCCAGGATAACTGACTCCCCTGTTTCCAGGGTAACTGACTGCCCTGTTTCCGGGGTAACTGATCTCCCTGTTTCCGGGGTTACTGACCGCAATGTTTCCAGGATAACTGACCTACCTATTTCCAGGTTAACTGACTGCCCTGCTTCCAGGTTAACTGACAGCCCTGTTTCCAGGGTAACTGACTGCCCTGTTTCCAGGGGAACTGACTGCCCTGTTTCCGGGGTAAATGATCACCCTGTTTCCGGGGTAACTGACTAACCAGTTTCCAGGGTGACTGACTGCCCTGTTTCCAGGGTAACTGACTGCCCAGTTTCCGGGGTAACTGACTGCCCTGTTTCCTGGGTAATTGACTGCCCAGTTTCCAGGTTAACTGACTGCCCAGTTTCCAGGGTAACTGATCACCCTTTTTCCGGGATAACTGACTGCCCTGTTTCCGGGATAACTGACTGCCCTGTTTCCAGGGTAACTGATCACCCTGTTTCCGGGATAACTGACTCCCCTGTTTCCAGGGTAACTGACTGCCCAGTTTCCGGGGTAACTGACTGCCCTGTTTCCTGGGTAACTGACTCCCCTGTTTCCAGGGTAACTGACTGCCCAGTTTCCGGGGTAACTGACTGCCCTGTTTACTGGGTAACTGACTGCCCTGTTTCCAGGGTAACTGACTGCCCAGTTTCCAGGGTAACTGATCACCCTTTTTCCGTGATAACTGACTGCCCTGTTTCCGGGATTACTGACTGCCCTGTTTCCGGGGTAACTGATCACCCTGTTTCCGGGGTAACTGTCTAACCAGTTTCCAGGGTGACTGACTGCCCTGTTTCCAGGGTAACTGACTGCCCAGTTTCCGGGTTAACTGACTGCCCTGTTTCCAGGGTAACTGACTGCCCTGCTTCCGGGGTAACTGACTGCCCTGTTTCCAGGGTAACTGACTGCCCAGTTTCCAGGGTAACTGATCACCCTTTTTCCGGGATAACTGACTGCCCTGTTTCCGGGATAACTGACTGCCCTGTTTCCAGGGTAACTGATCACCCTGTTTCCGGGATAACTGTCTGCCCTGTTTCCGGGATAACTGACTGCCCAGTTTCCAGGGTAACTGACTGCCCTGTTTCCGGGGTAACTGACTGCCCTGTTTCCAGGGTAACTGACTGCCCAGTTTCCAGGGTAACTGATCACCCTGTTTCCGGGAGAACTGACTGCCCTGTTTCTGGGAGAAATGACTGCCCTGTTTCCAGGGTAACTGACTGCCCTGCTTCCGGGGTAACTGACCGCCCTGTTTCCAGGGTCACTGACCACCCTGTTTCCAGGATAACTGAAAGCCCTATTTCCAGGGTAACTGATCTCCCTGTTTCCGGGGTAACTGATCACCCTGTTTCCGGGTAACTGACTGCCCTGTTTCCGGGGGAACTGACTGCCCAGTTTCCAGGGTAACTGACTGCCCAGTTTCCAGGGTCACTAACTGCCCTGTTTCCGGGGTAACTGACTGCTCTGTTTCCAGGGAATCTGACAGCCCACCTTCCAGTGTAACTGATCACCCTGTTTCCGGGTAACTGACTGCCCTGTTTCCGGGGTAACTGACTGCCCTGTTTCCAGGGTAACTGATCTCCCTGTTTCCAGTGCAACGGATCACCATGTTTCCGGGGTAACTGACTGCCCTGTTTCCAGGGCAACTGACCGCCCTGTTTCCGGGGGAACTGACTGCCCAGTTTCCAGGGTAACTGACTGCCCAGTTTCCAGGGTCACTAACTGCCCTGTTTCCGGGGTAACTGACTGCTCTGTTTCCAGGGAATCTGACAGCCCACCTTCCAGTGTAACTGATCACCCTGTTTCCGGGATAACTGACTGCCCTGTTTCCGGGATAACTGACTGCCCTGTTTCCAGGGTAACTGACTTACCCTGTTTCCGGGGTAACTGACTGCCCTGTTTCCAGGGTAACTGATCTCCCTGTTTCCAGTGCAACGGATCACCATGTTTCCGGGGTAACTGACTGCCCTGTTTCCAGGATAATTGACTGCCCTGTTTCCAGGGTAACTGACCGCCCTGTTTCCAGGGTAACTGACTGTCCAGTTTCCAGGGTAAATTATCACCCTGTTTCCGGGATAACTAACTGCCCTGTTTCCGGGATAACTGACTGCCCTGTTTCCGGGGTAACTGATCACCCTGTTTCCGGGGTAACTGACTGCCCAGTTTCCGGGGTAACTGACTTCCCTGTTTCCAGGGTAACTGACTGCCCTGTTTCCGGGATAACTGACTGCCCTGTTTCCAGGATAACTGATCACCCTTTTTCCGGGGTAACTGACTGCCCTGTTTCCGGGGTAACTGACCGCCCTGTTTCCAGGATAACTGATCACCCTGTTTCCGGGGTAACTGACCACCCTGTTTCCAGGGTCACTGACCACCCTGTTTCCAGGATAAGTGACTCCCGTGTTTCCAGGGTAACTGACTGCCCTGTTTCCGGGGTAACTGATCTCCCTGTTTCCGGGGTTACTGACCGCCCTGTTTCCAGGATAACTGACCTACCTATTTCCAGGTTAATTGACTGCCCTGTTTCCAGGGTAACTGACTGCCCTGTTTCCGGGGGAACTGACTGCCCAGTGTCCAGGGTAACTGACTGCCCAGTTTCCAGGGTAACGAACTGCCCTGTTTCCTGGGTAACTGACTGCCCAGTTTCCAGGGTAACTGACTGCCCTGTTTCCGGGGTAACTGACTGCCCTGTTTCCAGGCTAACTGACTGCCCTGTTTCCAGGATAACTGATCACCCTGTTTCCGACGTAACTGACTGCCCTGTTTCCGGGGTAACTGACCGCAATGTTTCCAGGATAACTGACCTACCTATTTCCAGGTTAACTGACTGCCCTGCTTCCAGGTTAACTGACAGCCCTGTTTCCAGGGTAACTGACTGCCCTGTTTCCAGGGGAACTGACTGCCCTGTTTCCGGGGTAAATGATCACCCTGTTTCCGGGGTAACTGACTAACCAGTTTCCAGGGTGACTGACTGCCCTGTTTCCAGGGTAACTGACTGCCCAGTTTCCGGGGTAACTGACTGCCCTGTTTCCTGGGTAATTGACTGCCCAGTTTCCAGGTTAACTGACTGCCCAGTTTCCAGGGTAACTGATCACCCTTTTTCCGGGATAACTGACTGCCCTGTTTCCGGGATAACTGACTGCCCTGTTTCCAGGGTAACTGATCACCCTGTTTCCGGGATAACTGACTCCCCTGTTTCCAGGGTAACTGACTGCCCAGTTTCCGGGGTAACTGACTGCCCTGTTTCCGGGGTAACTGACTGCCCTGTTTCCAGGGTAACTGACTGCCCAGTTTCCAGGGTAACTGATCACCCTTTTTCCGTGATAACTGACTGCCCTGTTTCCGGGATTACTGACTGCCCTGTTTCCGGGGTAACTGATCACCCTGTTTCCGGGGTAACTGTCTAACCAGTTTCCAGGGTGACTGACTGCCCTGTTTCCAGGGTAACTGACTGCCCAGTTTCCGGGTTAACTGACTGCCCTGTTTCCTGGGTAACTGACTGCCCTGCTTCCGGGGTAACTGACTGCCCAGTTTCCAGGGTAACTGATCACCCTTTTTCCGGGATAACTGACTGCCCTGTTTCCGGGATAACTGACTGCCCTGTTTCCAGGGTAACTGATCACCCTGTTTCCGGGATAACTGTCTGCCCTGTTTCCGGGATAACTGACTGCCCAGTTTCCAGGGTAACTGACTGCCCTGTTTCCGGGGTAACTGACTGCCCTGTTTCCAGGGTAACTGACTGCCCAGTTTCCAGGGTAACTGATCACCCTGTTTCCGGGAGAACTGACTGCCCTGTTTCTGGGAGAAATGACTGCCCTGTTTCCAGGGTAACTGACTGCCCTGCTTCCGGGGTAACTGACCGCCCTGTTTCCAGGGTCACTGACCACCCTGTTTCCAGGATAACTGAAAGCCCTATTTCCAGGGTAACTGATCTCCCTGTTTCCGGGGTAACTGATCACCCTGTTTCCGGGTAACTGACTGCCCTGTTTCCGGGGTAACTGACTGCCCTGTTTCCAGGGTAACTGATCTCCCTGTTTCCAGTGCAACGGATCACCATGTTTCCGGGGTAACTGACTGCCCTGTTTCCAGGGCAACTGACCGCCCTGTTTCCGGGGGAACTGACTGCCCAGTTTCCAGGGTAACTGACTGCCCAGTTTCCAGGGTCACTAACTGCCCTGTTTCCGGGGTAACTGACTGCTCTGTTTCCAGGGAATCTGACAGCCCACCTTCCAGTGTAACTGATCACCCTGTTTCCAGGATAATTGACTGCCCTGTTTCCAGGGTAACTGACCGCCCTGTTTCCAGGGTAACTGACTGCCCAGTTTCCAGGGTAAATTATCACCCTGTTTCCGGGATAACTAACTGCCCTGTTTCCGGGATAACTGACTGCCCTGTTTCCGGGGTAACTGATCACCCTGTTTCCGGGGTAACTGACTGCCCAGTTTCCGGGGTAACTGACTTCCCTGTTTCCAGGGTAACTGACTGCCCTGTTTCAGGGATAACTGACCGCCCTGTTTCCAGGGTAACTGATAACCCTGTTTCCGGGATAACTGACTGCCCTGTTTCCAGGGTAACTGACTGTCCAGTTTCCAGAGTAACTGAAGAACCTGTTTCCAGGGTAACAGATCACCCTGTTTCCGGGATAACTGACTGCCCTGTTTCCAAGATAACTGACTGCCCTGTTTCCAGGGTAACTGACTGCCCTGCTTCCGGGGTAACTGACTGCCCTGTTTCCAAGATAACTGACTGCCCTGTTTCCAGGCTAACTGACTGCCCTGTTTCCAGGATAACTGATCACCCTGTTTCCGGGGTAACTGACTGCCCTGTTTCCGGGGTAACTGACCGCCCTGTTTTTCAGGATAACTGATCACCCTGTTTCCGGGGTAACTGACCACCCTGTTTCCAGGGTCACTGACCACCCTGTTTCCAGGATAACTGACTCCCCTGTTTCCAGGGTAACTGACTGCCCTGTTTCCGGGGTAACTGATCTCCCTGTTTCCGGGGTTACTGACCGCCCTGTTTCCAGGATAACTGACCTACCTATTTACAGGTTACCTGACTGCCCTGTTTCCAGGGTAACTGACTGCCCTGTTCCCAGGGGAACTGACTGCCCTGTTTCCGGGGTAACAGATCACCCTGTTTCCGGGGTAACTGACTAACCAGTTTCCAGGGTGACTGACTGCCCTGTTTCCAGGGTAACGGACTGCCCAGTTTCCGGGGTAACTGACTGCCCTGTTTTCAGGGTAACTGATCACCCTGTTTCCGGGATAACTGACTGCCCTGTTTCCGGGATAACTGACTGCCCTGTTTCCAGGGTAACTGACTTACCCTGTTTCCGGGGTAACTGACTGCCCTGTTTCCAGGCTAACTGACTGCCCTGTTTCCAGAATAACTGATCACCCTGTTTCCGGGGTAACTGACTGCCCTGTTTCCGGGGTAACTGACCGCCCTGTTTCCAGGGTCACCGACCACCCTGTTTCCAGGATAACGGAAAGCCCTGTTTCCAGGGTAACTGATCTCCCTGTTTCCGGGGTAACTGATCTCCCTGTTTCCAGGTAACTGACTGCCCTGTTTCCGGTGTAACTGACTGCCCTGTTTCCGGGGTAACTGACTGCCCTGTTTCCAGGGTAACTGATCTCCCTGTTTCCAGTGCAACGGATCACCATGTTTCCGGGGTAACTGACTGCCCTGTTTCCAGGGCAACTGACCGCCCTGTTTCCGGGGGAACTGACTGCCCAGTTTCCAGGGTAACTGACTGCCCAGTTTCCAGGGTAACGAACTGCCCTGTTTCCGGGGTAACTGACTGCCCAGTTTCCAGGGTAACTGACTGCCCTGTTTCCAGGGTAACTGACAGCCCACCTTCCAGTGTAACTGATCACCCTGTTTCCAGGATAATTGACTGCCCTGTTTCCAGGGTAACTGACCGCCCTGTTTCCAGGGTAACTGACCGCCCTGTTTCCAGGGTAACTGACTGTCCAGTTTCCAGGGTAAATTATCACCCTGTTTCCGGGATAACTAACTGCCCTGTTTCTGGGATAACTGACTGCCCTGTTTCCGGGGTAACTGATCACCCTGTTTCCGGGGTAACTGACTGCCCAGTTTCCGGGGTAACTGACTTCCCTGTTTCCAGGGTAACTGACTGCCCTGTTTCCGGGATAACTGACTGCCCTGTTTCCAGGATAACTGATCACCCTTTTTCCGGGGTAACTGACTGCCCTGTTTCCGGGGTAACTGACCGCCCTGTTTCCAGGATAACTGATCACCCTGTTTCCGGGGTAACTGACCACCCTGTTTCCAGGGTCACTGACCACCCTGTTTCCAGGATAAGTGACTCCCGTGTTTCCAGGGTAACTGACTGCCCTGTTTCCGGGGTAACTGATCTCCCTGTTTCCGGGGTTACTGACCGCCCTGTTTCCAGGATAACTGACCTACCTATTTCCAGGTTAACTGACTGCCCTGTTTCCAGGGTAACTGACTGCCCTGTTTCCAGGGGAACTGACTGCCCTGTTTCCGGGGTAACAGATCACCCTGTTTCCGGGGTAACTGACTAACCAGTTTCCAGGGTGACTGACTGCCCTGTTTCCAGGGTAACTGACTGCCCAGTTTCCGGGGTAACTGACTGTCCTGTTTCCTGGGTAACTGACTGCCCTGCTTCCGGGGTAACTGACTTCCCTGTTTCCAGGGTAACTGATAACCCTGTTTCCGGGGTAACTGACTGCCCTGTTTCCAGGCTAACTGACTGCCCTGTTTCCAGGACAACTGATCACCCTGTTTCCGGTGTAACTGACTGCCCTGTTTCCGGGGTAACTGACCGCCCTGTTTCCAGGATAACTGATCACCCTGTTTCCGGGGTAACTGACCACCCTGTTTCCAGGGTCACTGACCACCCTGTTTCCAGGATAACTGACTCCCCTGTTTCCAGGGTAACTGACTGCCCTGTTTCCAGGGTAACTGACTGCCCTGTTTCCGGGGTAACTGACTGCCCTGTTTCCAGGATAACTGATCACTCTGTTTCCGGGGTAACTGATCACTCAGTTTCCGGGGTAACTGACCACCCTGTTTCCAGGGTAACTGTCTAATCTGTTTCCAGGGTTACTGACAGCCCTGTTTCTGGGGTAACTGACTGCCCTGTTTCCGGGGTAACTGACCGCCCTGTTTCCAGGATAACTGATCACCCTGTTTCCAGTGTAACTGACCATCCTGTTTCCAGGGTAACTGACTGCCCAGTTTCCAGGGTAACTGACTGCCCTGTTTCCGGGGCAACAGATCTACCTGTTTCCGGGGTAACTGACCGCCCTGTTTCCAGGATAACTGACAGCCCTATTTCCGGGGTAACTGACTGCCCTTTTTCCAGGATAACTGACTGCCCTGTTTCCGGGATAACTGACTGCCCTGTTTACTGGATAACTGACCGCCCTGTTTCCAGGTTAACTGACTGCCCTGTTTCCGGGGTAACTGACTGCCCTGTTTCCAGGGTAACTGACTGCCCAGTTTCCAGAGTAACTGAATACCCTGTTTCCAGGGTAACTGACTGCCCTGTTTCCGGGATAACTGACTGCCCTGTTTCCAGGGTAACTGACTGCCCTGTTTCCGGGATAACTGACTGCCCTGTTTCCAGAGTAACTGACTGCCCTGTTTCCGGGGTAACTGACTGCCCTGTTTCCAGGCTAACTGACTGCCCTGTTTCCAGGATAACTGATCACCCTGTTTCCGGGATAACTGACTCCCCTGTTTCCAGGGTAACTGACTGCCCTGTTTCCGGGGTAACTGACCGCCCTGTTTCCGGGATAACTGACTGCCCTGTTTCCAGGATAACTGATCACCCTTTTTCCGGGGTAACTGACTGCCCTGTTTCCGGGGTAACTGACCGCCCTGTTTCCAGGATAACTGATCACCCTGTTTCCGGGGTAACTGACCACCCTGTTTCCAGGGTCACTGACCACCCTGTTTCCAGGATAAGTGACTCCCGTGTTTCCAGGCTAACTGACTGCCCTGTTTCCGGGGTAACTGATCTCCCTGTTTCCGGGGTTACTGACCGCCCTGTTTCCAGGATAACTGACCTACCTATTTCCAGGTTAACTGACTGCCCTGTTTCCAGGGTAACTGAATGCCCTGTTTCCAGGGGAACTGACTGCCCTGTTTCCGGGGTAACAGATCACCCTGTTTCCGGGGTAACTGACTAACCAGTTTCCAGGGTGACTGACTGCCCTGTTTCCAGGGTAACTGACTGCCCAGTTTCCGGGGTAACTGACTGTCCTGTTTCCTGGGTAACTGACTGCCCTGCTTCCGGGGTAACTGACTTCCCTGTTTCCAGGGTAACTGATAACCCTGTTTCCGGGGTAACTGACTGCCCTGTTTCCAGGCTAACTGACTGCCCTGTTTCCAGGATAACTGATCACCCTGTTTCCGGTGTAACTGACTGCCCTGTTTCCGGGGTAACTGACCGCCCTGTTTCCAGGATAACTGATCACCCTGTTTCCGGGGTAACTGACCACCCTGTTTCCAGGGTCACTGACCACCCTGTTTCCAGGATAACTGACTCCCCTGTTTCCAGGGTAACTGACTGCCCTGTTTCCAGGGTAACTGACTGCCCTGTTTCCGGGGTAACTGACTGCCCTGTTTCCAGGATAACTGATCACTCTGTTTCCGGGGTAACTGATCACTCTGTTTCCGGGGTAACTGACCACCCTGTTTCCAGGGTAACTGTCTAATCTGTTTCCAGGGTTACTGACAGCCCTGTTTCTGGGGTAACTGACTGCCCTGTTTCCGGGGTAACTGACCGCCCTGTTTCCAGGATAACTGATCACCCTGTTTCCAGTGTAACTGACCATCCTGTTTCCAGGGTAACTGACTGCCCAGTTTCCAGGGTAACTGACTGCCCTGTTTCCGGGGCAACAGATCTACCTGTTTCCGGGGTAACTGACCGCCCTGTTTCCAGGATAACTGACAGCCCTATTTCCGGGGTAACTGACTGCCCTGTTTCCAGGATAACTGACTGCCCTGTTTCCGGGATAACTGACTGCCCTGTTTACTGGATAACTGACCGCCCTGTTTCCAGGTTAACTGACTGCCCTGTTTCCGGGGTAACTGACTGCCCTGTTTCCAGGGTAACTGACTGCCCAGTTTCCAGAGTAACTGAATACCCTGTTTCCAGGGTAACTGACTGCCCTGTTTCCGGGATAACTGACTGCCCTGTTTCCAGGGTAACTGACTGCCCTGTTTCCGGGATAACTGACTGCCCTGTTTCCAGGGTAACTGACTGCCCTGTTTCCGGGGTAACTGACTGCCCTGTTTCCAGGCTAACTGACTGCCCTGTTTCCAGGATAACTGATCACCCTGTTTCCGGGATAACTGACTCCCCTGTTTCCAGGGTAACTGACTGCCCTGTTTCCGGGGTAACTGACCGCCCTGTTTCCAGGATAACTGACTGCCCTGTTTCCAGGTTAACTGACAGCCCTGTTTCCAGGGTAACTGACTGCCCTGTTTCCAGTGGAACTGACTGCCCTGTTTCCGGGGTAAATGATCACCCTGTTTCCGGGGTAACTGACTAACCAGTTTCCAGGGTGACTGACTGCCCTGTTTCCAGGGTAACTGACTGCCCAGTTTCCGGGGTAACTGACTGCCCTGTTTCCTGGGTAATTGACTGCCCAGTTTCCAGGTTAACTGACTGCCCAGTTTCCAGGGTAACTGATCACCCTTTTTCCGGGATAACTGACTGCCCTGTTTCCGGGATAACTGACTGCCCTGTTTCCAGGGTAACTGATCACCCTGTTTCCGGGATAACTGACTCCCCTGTTTCCAGGGTAACTGACTGCCCAGTTTCCGGGGTAACTGACTGCCCTGTTTCCTGAGTAACTGACTGCCTTGCTTCCGGGGTAACTGACTGCCCTGTTTCCAGGGTAACTGACTGCCCAGTTTCCAGGGTAACTGATCACCCTTTTTCCGTGATAACTGACAGCCCTGTTTCCGGGATTACTGACTGCCCTGTTTCCGGGGTAACTGATCACCCTGTTTCCGGGGTAACTGTCTAACCAGTTTCCAGGGTGACTGACTGCCCTGTTTCCAGGGTAACTGACTGCCCAGTTTCCGGGTTAACTGTCTGCCCTGTTTCCTGCGTAACTGTCTGCCCTGCTTCCGGGGTAACTGACTGCCCTGTTTCCAGGGTAACTGACTGCCCAGTTTCCAGGGTAACTGATCACCCTTTTTCCGGGATAACTGACTGCCCTGTTTCCGGGATAACTGACTGCCCTGTTTCCAGTGTAACTGATCACCCTGTTTCCGGGATAACTGTCTGCCCTGTTTCCGGGATAACTGACTGCCCAGTTTCCAGGGTAACTGACTGCCCTGTTTCCGGGGTAACTGACTGCCCTGTTTCCAGGGTAACTGATCACCCTGTTTCCGGGAGAACTGACTGCCCTGTTTCTGGGAGAAATGACTGCCCTGTTTCCAGGGTAACTGACTGCCCTGCTTCCGGGGTAACTGACCGCCCTGTTTCCAGGGTCACTGACCACCCTGTTTCCAGGATAACTGAAAGCCCTATTTCCAGGGTAACTGATCTCCCTGTTTCCGGGGTAACTGATCACCCTGTTTCCGGGTAACTGACTGCCCTGTTTCCGGGGTAACTGACTGCCCTGTTTCCAGGGTAACTGTCTGCCCTGCTTCCGGGGTAACTAACTGCCCTGTTTCCGGGGTAACTGACTGCCCAGTTTCCAGGGGAACTGACTGCTCTGTTTCCAGGGTAACTGACAGCCCACCTTCCAGTGTAACTGATCACCCTGTTTCCAGGATAATTGACTGCCCTGTTTCCAGGGTAACTGACCGCCCTGTTTCCAGGGTAACTGACTGCCCAGTTTCCAGGGTAAATTATCACCCTGTTTCCGGGATAACTAACTGCCCTGTTTCCGGGATAACTGACTGCCCTGTTTCCGGGGTAACTGATCACCCTGTTTCCGGGGTAACTGACTGCCCTGTTTCCGGGGCAACTGACCGCCCTGTTTCCGGGGGAACTGACTGCCCAGTTTCCAGGGTAACTGACTGCCCAGTTTCCAGGGTAACTAACTGCCCTGTTTCCGGGGTAACTGACTGCCCAGTTTCCAGGGGAACTGACTGCTCTGTTTCCAGGGTAACTGACAGCCCACCTTCCAGTGTAACTGATCACCCTGTTTCCAGGATAATTGACTGCCCTGTTTCCAGGGTAACTGACCGCCCTGTTTCCAGGGTAACTGACTGCCCAGTTTCCAGGGTAAATTATCACCCTGTTTCCGGGATAACTAACTGCCCTGTTTCCGGGATAACTGACTGCCCTGTTTCCGGGGTAACTGATCACCCTGTTTCCGGGGTAACTGACTGCCCTGTTTCCGGGGTAACTGACTTCCCTGTTTCCAGGGTAACTGACTGCCCTGTTTCCGGGATAACTGACTGCCCTGTTTCCAGGGTAACTGATAACCCTGTTTCCGGGATAACTGACTGCCCTGTTTCCAGGGTAACTGACTGCCCAGTTTCCAGAGTAACTGAAGAACCTGTTTCCAGGGTAACAGATCACCCTGTTTCCGGGATAACTGACTGCCCTGTTTCCAAGATAACTGACTGCCCTGTTTCCAGGGTAACTGTCTTCCCTGTTTCCGGGGTAACTGACTGCCCTGTTTCCAGGCTAACTGACTGCCCTGTTTCCAGGATAATTGATCACCCTGTTTCCGGGTTAACTGACTGCCCTGTTTCCAGGATAACTGATCACCCTGTTTCCGGGGTAACTGACCACCCTGTTTCCAGGATCACTGACCACCCTGTTTCCAGGATAACTGACTCCCCTGTTTCCAGGTTAACTGACTGCCCTGTTTCCGGGGTAACTGATCTCCCTGTTTTAGGGGTTACTGACCGCCCTGTTTCCAGGATAACTGACCTACCTATTTCCAGGTTAACTGACTGCCCTGTTTCCAGGTTAACTGACAGCCCTGTTTCCAGGGTAACTGACTGCCCTGTTTCCAGGGGAACTGACTGCCCTGTTTCCGGGGTAAATGATCACCTGTTTCCGGGGTAACTGACTGCCCTGTCTCCTGGGTAATTGACTGCCCAGTTTCCAGGTTAACTGACTGCCCAGTTTCCAGGGTAACTGATCACCCTTTTTCCGGGATAACTGACTGCCCTGTTTCCGGGATAACTGACTGCCCTGTTTCCAGGGTAACTGATCACCCTGTTTCCGGGATAAGTGACTCCCCTGTTTCCAGGGTAACTGACTGCCCAGTTTCCGGGTTAACTGACTGCCCTGTTTCCTGGGTAACTGACTGCCCTGCTTCCGGGGTAACTGACTGCCCTGTTTCCAGGGTAACTGACTGCCCAGTTTCCAGGGTAACTGATCACCCTTTTTCCGGGATAACTGACTGCCCTGTTTCCGGGATAACTGACTGCCCTGTTTCCGGGGTAACTGATCACCCTGTTTCCGGGGTAACTGTCTGCCCTGTTTCCGGGATAACTGACTGCCCTGTTTCCGGGGTAACTGACTGCCCTGTTTCCAGGGTAACTGACTGCCCAGTTTCCAGGGTAACTTATCACCCTGTTTCCGGGATAACTGACTGCCCTGTTTCCGGGAGAACTGACTGCCCTGTTTCCAGGGTAACTGACTGCCCTGTTTCCGGGGTAACTGACTGCCCTGTTTCCAGGGTAACTGATCACCCTGTTTCCGGGATAACTGACTGCCCTGTTTCCGGGATAACTGACTGCCCTGTTTCCAGGGTAACTGACTGCCCTGTTTCCGGGGTAACTGACTGCCCTGTTTCCAGGGTAACTGACTGCCCTGTTTCCAGGATAACTGATCACCCTGTTTCCGGGATAACTGACTGCCCTGTTTCCGGGATAACTGACAGCCCTGTTCCCGGGGTAACTGACCGCCCTGCTTCCTGGATAACTGACCACCCTTTTTCCAGGGTCACTGACCACCCTGTTTCCAGGATAACTGAAAGCCCTGTTTCCAGGGTAACTGATCTCCCTGTTTCCGGGGTAACTGATCACCCTGTTTCCGGGTATCTGACTGCCCTGTTTCCAAGGTAACTGATCTCCCTGTTTCCAGTGCAACGGATCACCCTATTTCCAGGGCAACTGACCGCCCTGTTTCCGGGGTAACAGACTGCCCAGTTTCCAGGGTAACTGTTCACCCTGTTTCCGGGCTAACGGATCACCCTGTTTCCGGGGTAAATGACGGCCCTGTTTCCACTGTAACTGACCGCCCTGTTTCAGGGATAACTGTGTGCCCTGTTTCCAGGGTAAAAAACTGCCCTGTTTGCGGGGTAACTGACCGCCCTGTTTCCAGGATAACTGATCACCCTGTTTCCGGGGTAACTGAGTGATCTGTTTCCAGGGTTAATGACTGCCCTGTTTCCGGGGTAACTGACTGCCCTGTTTCCGGGGTAACTGATCTCCCTGTTTCCGGGGTTACTGACCGCCCTGTTTCCAGGATAACTGACCTGCCTATTTCCAGGTTAACTGACTGCCCTTTTTCCAGGGTAACTGACTGCCCTGTTTCCAGGGGAACTGACTGCCCTGTTTCCGGGGTAACAGATCACCCTGTTTCCGGGTGAACTGTCTAACCAGTTTCCAGGGTGACTGACTGCCCTGTTTCCAGGGTAACTGACTGCCCAGTTTCCAGGGTAACTGATCACCCTTTTTCCGGGATAACTGACTGCCCTGTTTCCGGGATAACTGACTGCCCTGTTTCCAGGGTAACTGATCACCCTGTTTCCGGGATAACTGTCTGCCCTGTTTCCGGGATAACTGACAGCCCAGTTTCCAGGGTAACTGACTGCCCTGTTTCCGGGGTAACTGACTGCCCTGTTTCCAGGGTAACTGACTGCCCAGTTTCCAGGGTAACTGATCACCCTGTTTCCGGGAGAACTGACTGCCCTGTTTCTGGGAGAAATGACTGCCCTGTTTCCAGGGTAACTGACTGCCCTGCTTCCGGGGTAACTGACCGCCCTGTTTCCAGGGTCACTGACCACCCTGTTTCCAGCATAACTGAAAGCCCTATTTCCAGGGTAACTGATCTCCCTGTTTCCGGGGTAACTGATCACCCTGTTTCAGGGTAACTGACTGCCCTGTTTCCGGGGTAACTGACTGCCCTGTTTCCAGGGTAACTGATCTCCCTGTTTCCAGTGCAACGGATCACCATGTTTCCGGGGTAACTGACTGCCCTGTTTCCAGGGCAACTGACCGCCCTGTTTCCGGGGGAACTGACTGCCCAGTTTCCAGGGTAACTGACTGCCCAGTTTCCAGGGTAACTAACTGCCCTGTTTCCGGGTAACTGACTGCTCTGTTTCCAGGGAATCTGACAGCCCACCTTCCAGTGCAACTGATCACCCTGTTTCCAGGATAATTGACTGCCCTGTTTCCAGGGTAACTGACCGCCCTGTTTCCAGGGTAACTGACTGCCCAGTTTCCAGGGTAAATTATCACCCTGTTTCCGGGATAACTAACTGCCCTGTTTCCGGGATAACTGACTGCCCTGTTTCCGGGGTAAATGATCACCCTGTTTCCGGGGTAACTGACTGCCCAGTTTCCGGGGTAACTGACTTCCCTGTTTCCAGGGTAACTGACTGCCCTGTTTCCGGGATAACTGACCGCCCTGTTTCCAGGGTAACTGATAACCCTGTTTCCGGGATAACTGACTGCCCTTTTTCCAGGGTAACTGACTGTCCTGTTTCCAGAGTAACTGAAGAACCTGTTTCCAGGGTAACAGATCACCCTGTTTCCGGGATAACTGACTGCCCTGTTTCCAAGATAACTGACTGCCCTGTTTCCAGGGTAACTAACTGCCCTGCTTCCGGGGTAACTGACTGCCCTGTTTCCAGGCTAACTGACTGCCCTGTTTCCAGGATAACTGATCACCCTGTTTCCGGGGTAACTGACTGCCCTGTTTCCGGGGTAACTGACCACCCTGTTTCCAGGATAACTGATCACCCTGTTTCCGGGGTAACTGACCACCCTGTTTCCAGGGTCACTGACCACCCTGTTTCCAGGATAACTGACTCCCCTGTTTCCAGGGTAACTGACTGCCCTGTTTCCGGGGTAACTGATCTCCCTGTTTCCGGGGTTACTGACCGCCCTGTTTCCAGGATAACTGACCTACCTATTTACAGGTTACCTGACTGCCCTGTTTCCAGGGTAACTGACTGCCCTGTTCCCAGGGGAACTGACTGCCCTGTTTCCGGGGTAACAGATCACCCTGTTTCCGGGGTAACTGACTAACCAGTTTCCAGGGTGACTGACTGCCCTGTTTCCAGGGTAACTGACTGCCCAGTTTCCGGGGTAACTGACTGCCCTGTTTCCAGGGTAACTGATCACCCTGTTTCCGGGATAACTGACTGCCCTGTTTCCGGGATAACTGACTGCCCTGTTTCCGGTGTAACTGACTGCCCTGTTTCCGGGGTAACTGACTGCCCTGTTTCCAGGGTAACTGATCTCCCTGTTTCCAGTGCAACGAATCACCATGTTTCCGGGGTAACTGACTGCCCTGTTTCCAGGGCAACTGACCGCCCTGTTTCCGGGAGAACTGACTGCCCAGTTTCCAGGGTAACTGACTGCCCAGTTTCCAGGGTAACGAACTGCCCTGTTTCCGGGGTAACTGACTGCCCAGTTTCCAGGGTAACTGACTGCCCTGTTTCCAGGGTAACTGACAGCCTACCTTCCAGTGTAACTGATCACCCTGTTTCCAGGATAATTGACTGCCCTGTTTCCAGGGTAACTGACCGCCCTGTTTCCAGGGTAACTGACTGTCCAGTTTCCAGGGTAAATTATCACCCTGTTTCCGGTATAACTAACTGCCCTGTTTCCGGGATAACTGACTGCCCTGTTTCCGGGGTAACTGATCACCCTGTTTCCGGGGTAACTGACTGCCCAGTTTCCGGGGTAACTGACTTCCCTGTTTCCAGGGTAACTGACTGCCCTGTTTCCGGGATAACTGACTGCCCTGTTTCCAGGATAACTGATCACCCTTTTTCCGGGGTAACTGACTGCCCTGTTTCCGGGGTAACTGACCGCCCTGTTTCCAGGATAACTGATCACCCTGTTTCCGGGGTAACTGACCACCCTGTTTCCAGGGTCACTGACCACCCTGTTTCCAGGATAAGTGACTCCCGTGTTTCCAGGGTAACTGACTGCCCTGTTTCCGGGGTAACTGATCTCCCTGTTTCCGGGGTTACTGACCGCCCTGTTTCCAGGATAACTGACCTACCTATTTCCAGGTTAACTGACTGCCCTGTTTCCAGGGTAACTGACTGCCCTGTTTCCAGGGGAACTGACTGCCCTGTTTCCGGGGTAACAGATCACCCTGTTTCCGGGGTAACTGACTAACCAGTTTCCAGGGTGACTGACTGCCCTGTTTCCAGGGTAACTGACTGCCCAGTTTCCGGGGTAACTGACTGTCCTGTTTCCTGGGTAACTGACTGCCCTGCTTCCGGGGTAACTGACTTCCCTGTTTCCAGGGTAACTGATAACCCTGTTTCCGGGGTAACTGACTGCCCTGTTTCCAGGCTAACTGACTGCCCTGTTTCCAGGATAACTGATCACCCTGTTTCCGGTGTAACTGACTGCCCTGTTTCCGGGGTAACTGACCGCCCTGTTTCCAGGATAACTGATCACCCTGTTTCCGGGGTAACTGACCACCCTGTTTCCAGGGTCACTGACCACCCTGTTTCCAGGATAACTGACTCCCCTGTTTCCAGGGTAACTGACTGCCCTGTTTCCAGGGTAACTGACTGCCCTGTTTCCGGGGTAACTGACTGCCCTGTTTCCAGGATAACTGATCACTCTGTTTCCGGGGTAACTGATCACTCTGTTTCCGGGGTAACTGACCACCCTGTTTCCGGGGTAACTGACTAATCTGTTTCCAGGGTTACTGACAGCCCTGTTTCTGGGGTAACTGACTGCCCTGTTTCCGGGGTAACTGACCGCCCTGTTTCCAGGATAACTGATCACCCTGTTTCCAGTGTAACTGACCATCCTGTTTCCAGGGTAACTGACTGCCCAGTTTCCAGGGTAACTGACTGCCCTGTTTCCGGGGCAACAGATCTCCATGTTTCCGGGGTAACTGACCGCCCTGTTTCCAGGATAACTGACAGCCCTATTTCCGGGGTAACTGACTGCCCTGTTTCCAGGATAACTGACTGCCCTGTTTCCGGGATAACTGACTGCCCTGTTTACTGGATAACTGACCGCCCTGTTTCCAGGTTAACTGACTGCCCTGTTTCCGGGGTAACTGACTGCCCTGTTTCCAGGGTAACTGACAGCCCAGTTTCCAGAGTAACTGAATACCCTGTTTCCAGGGTAACTGACTGCCCTGTTTCCGGGATAACTGACTGCCCTGTTTCCAGGGTAACTGACTGCCCTGTTTCCGGGATAACTGACTGCCCTGTTTCCAGGGTAACTGACTGCCCTGTTTCCGGGGTAACTGACTGCCCTATTTCCTGGCTAACTGACTGCCATGTTTCCAGGATAACTGATCACCCTGTTTCCGGGATAACTGACTCCCCTGTTTCCAGGGTAACTGACTGCCCTGTTTCCGGGGTAACTGACCGCCCTGTTTCCAGGATAACTGACTGCCCTGTTTCCAGGTTAACTGACAGCCCTGTTTCCAGGGTAACTGACTGCCCTGTTTCCAGTGGAACTGACTGCCCTGTTTCCGGGGTAAATGATCACCCTGTTTCCGGGGTAACTGACTAACCAGTTTCCAGGGTGACTGACTGCCCTGTTTCCAGGGTAACTGACTGCCCAGTTTCCGGGGTAACTGACTGCCCTGTTTCCTGGGTAATTGACTTCCCAGTTTCCAGGTTAACTGACTGCCCAGTTTCCAGGGTAACTGATCACCCTTTTTCCGGGATAACTGACTGCCCTGTTTCCGGGATAACTGACTGCCCTGTTTCCAGGGTAACTGATCACCCTGTTTCCGGGATAACTGACTCCCCTGTTTCCAGGGTAACTGACTGCCCAGTTTCCGGGGTAACTGACTGCCCTGTTTCCTGAGTAACTGACTGCCTTGCTTCCGGGGTAACTGACTGCCCTGTTTCAAGGGTAACTGACTGCCCAGTTTCCAGGGTAACTGATCACCCTTTTTCCGGGATAACTGACTGCCCTGTTTCCGGGATAACTGACTGCCCTGTTTCCAGGGTAACTGATCACCCTGTTTCCGGGATAACTGACTCCCCTGTTTCCAGGGTAACTGACTGCCCAGTTTCCGGGGTAACTGACTGCCCTGTTTCCTGAGTAACTGACTGCCTTGCTTCCGGGGTAACTGACTGCCCTGTTTCAAGGGTAACTGACTGCCCAGTTTCCAGGGTAACTGATCACCCTTTTTCCGTGATAACTGACTGCCCTGTTTCCGGGATAACTGACTGCCCTGTTTCCGGGATAACTGACTGCCCTGTTTCCAGGGTAACTGATCACCCTGTTTCCGGGATAACTGACTCCCCTGTTTCCAGGGTAACTGACTGCCCAGTTTCCGGGGTAACTGACTGCCCTGTTTCCTGAGTAACTGACTGCCTTGCTTCCGGGGTAACTGACTGCCCTGTTTCAAGGGTAACTGACTGCCCAGTTTCCAGGGTAACTGATCACCCTTTTTCCGTGATAACTGACTGCCCTGTTTCCGGGATTACTGACTGCCCTGTCTCCGGGGTAACTGATCACCCTGTTTCCGGGGTAACTGTCTAACCAGTTTCCAGGGTGACTGACTGCCCTGTTTCCAGGGTAACTGACTGCCCAGTTTCCGGGTTAACTGTCTGCCCTGTTTCCTGCGTAACTGTCTGCCCTGCTTCCGGGGTAACTGACTGCCCTGTTTCCAGGGTAACTGACTGCCCAGTTTCCAGGGTAACTGATCACCCTTTTTCCGGGATAACTGACTGCCCTGTTTCCGGGATAACTGACTGCCCTGTTTCCAGTGTAACTGATCACCCTGTTTCCGGGATAACTGTCTGCCCTGTTTCCGGGATAACTGACTGCCCAGTTTCCAGGGTAACTGACTGCCCTGTTTCCGGGGTAACTGACTGCCCTGTTTCCAGGGTAACTGATCACCCTGTTTCCGGGAGAACTGACTGCCCTGTTTCTGGGAGAAATGACTGCCCTGTTTCCAGGGTAACTGACTGCCCTGCTTCCGGGGTAACTGACCGCCCTGTTTCCAGGGTCACTGACCACCCTGTTTCCAGGATAACTGAAAGCCCTATTTCCAGGGTAACTGATCTCCCTGTTTCCGGGGTAACTGACTGCCCTGTTTCCAGGGTAACTGATAACCCTGTTTCCGGGATAACTGACTGCCCTGTTTCCAGGGTAACTGACTGCCCAGTTTCCAGAGTAACTGAATAACCTGTTTCCAGGGTAACAGATCACCCTGTTTCCGGGATAACTGACTGCCCTGTTTCCAAGATAACTGACTGCCCTGTTTCCAGGGTAACTGTCTTCCCTGTTTCCGGGGTAACTGACTGCCCTGTTTCCAGGCTAACTGACTGCCCTGTTTCCAGGATAATTGATCACCCTGTTTCCGGGTTAACTGACTGCCCTTTTTCCGGGGTAACTGACCGCCCTGTTTCCAGGATAACTGATCACCCTGTTTCCGGGGTAACTGACCACCCTGTTTCCAGGATCACTGACCACCCTGTTTCCAGGATAACTGACTCCCCTGTTTCCAGGTTAACTGACTGCCCTGTTTCCGGGGTAACTGATCTCCCTGTTTTAGGGGTTACTGACCGCCCTGTTTCCAGGATAACTGACCTACCTATTTCCAGGTTAACTGACTGCCCTGTTTCCAGGTTAACTGACAGCCCTGTTTCCAGGGTAACTGACTGCCCTGTTTCCAGGGGAACTGACTGCCCTGTTTCCGGGGTAAATGATCAACTGTTTCCGGGGTAACTGACTAACCAGTTTCCAGGGTGACTGACTGCCCTGTTTCCAGGGTAACTGACTGCCCAGTTTCCGGGGTAACTGACTGCCCTGTCTCCTGGGTAATTGACTGCCCAGTTTCCAGGTGAACTGACTGCCCAGTTTCCAGGGTAACTGATCACCCTTTTTCCGGGATAACTGACTGCCCTGTTTCCGGGATAACTGACTGCCCTGTTTCCAGGGTAACTGATCACCCTGTTTCCGGGATAAGTGACTCCCCTGTTTCCAGGGTAACTGACTGCCCAGTTTCCGGGTTAACTGACTGCCCTGTTTCCTGGGTAACTGACTGCCCTGCTTCCGGGGTAACTGACTGCCCTGTTTCCAGGGTAACTGACTGCCCAGTTTCCAGGGTAACTGATCACCCTTTTTCCAGGATAACTGACTGCCCTGTTTCCGGGATAACTGACTGCCCTGTTTCCGGGGTAACTGATCACCCTGTTTCCGGGGTAACTGTCTGCCCTGTTTCCGGGATAACTGACTGCCCTGTTTCCGGGGTAACTGACTGCCCTGTTTCCAGGGTAACTGACTGCCCAGTTTCCAGGGTAACTTATCACCCTGTTTCCGGGATAACTGACTGCCCTGTTTCCGGGAGAACTGACTGCCCTGTTTCCAGGGTAACTGACTGCCCTGTTTCCGGGGTAACTGACTGCCCTGTTTCCAGGGTAACTGATCACCCTGTTTCCGGGATAACTGACTGCCCTGTTTCCGGGATAACTGACTGCCCTGTTTCCAGGGTAACTGACTGCCCTGTTTCCGGGGTAACTGACTGCCCTGTTTCCAGGGTAACTGACTGCCCTGTTTCCAGGATAACTGATCACCCTGTTTCCGGGATAACTGACTGCCCTGTTTCCGGGATAACTGACAGCCCTGTTCCCGGGGTAACTGACCGCCCTGCTTCCTGGATAACTGACCACCCTTTTTCCAGGGTCACTGACCACCCTGTTTCCAGGATAACTGAAAGCCCTGTTTCCAGGGTAACTGATCTCCCTGTTTCCGGGGTAACTGATCACCCTGTTTCCGGGTATCTGACTGCCCTGTTTCCAGGGTAAATGATCTCCCTGTTTCCAGGGTAACTGATCACCCTGTTTCCGGGGTAACTGACTGCCCTGTTTCCAAGGTAACTGATCTCCCTGTTTCCAGTGCAACGGATCACCCTATTTCCAGGGCAACTGACCGCCCTGTTTCCGGGGTAACAGACTGCCCAGTTTCCAGGGTAACTGTTCACCCTGTTTCCGGGCTAACGGATCACCCTGTTTCCGGGGTAAATGACGGCCCTGTTTCTAGGGTAACTGACCGCCCTGTTTCAGGGATAACTGTGTGCCCTGTTTCCAGGGTAAAAAACTGCCCTGTTTGCGGGGTAACTGACCGCCCTGTTTCCAGGATAACTGATCACCCTGTTTCCGGGGTAACTGAGTGATCTGTTTCCAGGGTTAATGACTGCCCTGTTTCCGGGGTAACTGACTGCCCTGTTTCCGGGGTAACTGATCTCCCTGTTTCCGGGGTTACTGACCGCCCTGTTTCCAGGATAACTGACCTGCCTATTTCCAGGTTAACTGACTGCCCTTTTTCCAGGGTAACTGACTGCCCTGTTTCCGGGGTAACTGATCACCCTGTTTCCGGGGTAACTGACTGCCCAGTTTCCGGGGTAACTGACTTCCCTGTTTCCAGGGTAACTGACTGCCCTCTTTCCGGGATAACTGACCGCCCTGTTTCCAGGGTAACTGATAACCCTGTTTCCGGGATAACTGACTGCCCTGTTTCCAGGGTAACTGACTTTCCAGTTTCCAGAGTAACTGAAGAACCTGTTTCCAGGGTAACAGATCACCCTGTTTCCGGGATAACTGACTGCCCTGTTTCCAAGATAACTGACTGCCCTGTTTCCAGGGTAACTGACTGCCCTGCTTCCGGGGTAACTGACTGCCCTGTTTCCAGGCTAACTGACTGCCCTGTTTCCAGGATAACTGATCACCCTGTTTCCGGGGTAACTGACTGCCCTGTTTCCGGGGTAACTGACCACCCTGTTTCCAGGATAACTGATCACCCTGTTTCCAGGGTAACTGACCACCCTGTTTCCAGGGTCACTGACCACCCTGTTTCCAGGATAACTGACTCCCCTGTTTCCAGGGTAACTGACTGCCCTATTTCCGGGGTAACTGATCTCCCTGTTTCCGGGGTTACTGACCGCCCTGTTTCCAGGATAACTGACCTACCTATTTACAGGTTACCTGACTGCCCTGTTTCCAGGGTAACTGACTGCCCTGTTCCCAGGGGAACTGACTGCCCTGTTTCCGGGGTAACAGATCACCCTGTTTCCGGGGTAACTGACTAACCAGTTTCCAGGGTGACTGACTGCCCTGTTTCCAGGGTAACTGACTGCCCAGTTTCCGGGGTAACTGACTGCCCTGTTTCCAGGGTAACTGATCACCCTGTTTCCGGGATAACTGACTGCCCTGTTTCCGGGATAACTGACTGCCCTGTTTCCGGTGTAACTGACTGCCCTGTTTCCGGGGTAACTGACTGCCCTGTTTCCAGGGTAACTGATCTCCCTGTTTCCAGTGCAACGGATCACCATGTTTCCGGGGTAACTGACTGCCCTGTTTCCAGGGCAACTGACCGCCCTGTTTCCGGGGGAACTGACTGCTCAGTTTCCAGGGTAACTGACTGCCCAGTTTCCAGGGTAACGAACTGCCCTGTTTCCGGGGTAACTGACTGCCCAGTTTCCAGGGTAACTGACTGCCCTGTTTCCAGGGTAACTGACAGCCTACCTTCCAGTGTAACTGATCACCCTGTTTCCAGGATAATTGACTGCCCTGTTTCCAGGGTAACTGACCGCCCTGTTTCCAGGGTAACTGACTGTCCAGTTTCCAGGGTAAATTATCACCCTGTTTCCGGGATAACGAACTGCCCTGTTTCCGGGATAACTGACTGCCCTGTTTCCGGGGTAACTGATCACCCTGTTTCCGGGGTAACTGACTGCCCAGTTTCCGGGGTAACTGACTTCCCTGTTTCCAGGGTAACTGACTGCCCTGTTTCCGGGATAACTGACTGCCCTGTTTCCGGGATAACTGACTGCCCAGTTTCCAGGGTAACTGACTGCCCTGTTTCCGGGGTAACTGACTGCCCTGTTTCCAGGGTAACTGACTGCCCAGTTTCCAGGGTAACTGATCACCCTGTTTCCGGGAGAACTGACTGCCCTGTTTCTGGGAGAAATGACTGCCCTGTTTCCAGGGTAACTGACTGCCCTGCTTCCGGGGTAACTGACCGCCCTGTTTCCAGGGTCACTGACCACCCTGTTTCCAGGATAACTGAAAGCCCTATTTCCAGGGTAACTGATCTCCCTGTTTCCGGGGTAACTGATCACCCTGTTTCCGGGTAACTGACTGCCCTGTTTCCGGGGTAACTGACTGCCCTGTTTCCAGGGTAACTGATCTCCCTGTTTCCAGTGCAACGGATCACCATGTTTCCGGGGTAACTGACTGCCCTGTTTCCAGGGCAACTGACCGCCCTGTTTCCGGGGGAACTGACTGCCCAGTTTCCAGGGTAACTGAGTGCCCAGTTTCCAGGGTCACTAACTGCCCTGTTTCCGGGGTAACTGACTGCTCTGTTTCCAGGGAATCTGACAGCCCACCTTCCAGTGTAACTGATCACCCTGTTTCCAGGATAATTGACTGCCCTGTTTCCAGGGTAACTGACCGCCCTGTTTCCAGGGTAACTGACTGCCCAGTTTCCAGGGTAAATTATCACCCTGTTTCCGGGATAACTAACTGCCCTGTTTCCGGGATAACTGACTGCCCTGTTTCCGGGGTAACTGATCACCCTGTTTCCGGGGTAACTGACTGCCCAGTTTCCGGGGTAACTGACTTCCCTGTTTCCAGGGTAACTGACTGCCCTGTTTCAGGGATAACTGACCGCCCTGTTTCCAGGGTAACTGATAACCCTGTTTCCGGGATAACTGACTGCCCTGTTTCCAGGGTAACTGACTGTCCAGTTTCCAGAGTAACTGAAGAACCTGTTTCCAGGGTAACAGATCACCCTGTTTCCGGGATAACTGACTGCCCTGTTTCCAAGATAACTGACTGCCCTGTTTCCAGGGTAACTGACTGCCCTGCTTCCGGGGTAACTGACTGCCCTGTTTCCAGGCTAACTGACTGCCCTGTTTCCAGGATAACTGATCACCCTGTTTCCGGGGTAACTGACTGCCCTGTTTCCGGGGTAACTGACCGCCCTGTTTCCAGGATAACTGATCACCCTGTTTCCGGGGTAACTGACCACCCTGTTTCCAGGGTCACTGACCACCCTGTTTCCAGGATAACTGACTCCCCTGTTTCCAGGGTAACTGACTGCCCTGTTTCCGGGGTAACTGATCTCCCTGTTTCCGGGGTTACTGACCGCCCTGTTTCCAGGATAACTGACCTACCTATTTACAGGTTACCTGACTGCCCTGTTTCCAGGGTAACTGACTGCCCTGTTCCCAGGGGAACTGACTGCCCTGTTTCCGGGGTAACAGATCACCCTGTTTCCGGGGTAACTGACTAACCAGTTTCCAGGGTGACTGACTGCCCTGTTTCCAGGGTAACTGACTGCCCAGTTTCCGGGGTAACTGACTGCCCTGTTTTCAGGGTAACTGATCACCCTGTTTCCGGGATAACTGACTGCCCTGTTTCCGGGATAACTGACTGCCCTGTTTCCAGGTTAACTGACTTACCCTGTTTCCGGGGTAACTGACTGCCCTGTTTCCAGGCTAACTGACTGCCCTGTTTCCAGAATAACTGATCACCCTGTTTCCGGGGTAACTGACTGCCCTGTTTCCGGGGTAACTGACCGCCCTGTTTCCAGGGTCACCGACCACCCTGTTTCCAGGATAACGGAAAGCCCTGTTTCCAGGGTAACTGATCTCCCTGTTTCCGGGGTAACTGATCTCCCTGTTTCCGGGTAACTGACTGCCCTGTTTCCGGTGTAACTGACTGCCCTGTTTCCGGGGTAACTGACTGCCCTGTTTCCAGGGTAACTGATCTCCCTGTTTCCAGTGCAACGGATCACCATGTTTCCGGGGTAACTGACTGCCCTGTTTCCAGGGCAACTGACCGCCCTGTTTCCGGGGGAACTGACTGCCCAGTTTCCAGGGTAACTGACTGCCCAGTTTCCAGGGTAACGAACTGCCCTGTTTCCGGGGTAACTGACTGCCCAGTTTCCAGGGTAACTGACTGCCCTGTTTCCAGGGTAACTGACAGCCCACCTTCCAGTGTAACTGATCACCCTGTTTCCAGGATAATTGACTGCCCTGTTTCCAGGGTAACTGACCGCCCTGTTTCCAGGGTAACTGACCGCCCTGTTTCCAGGGTAACTGACTGTCCAGTTTCCAGGGTAAATTATCACCCTGTTTCCGGGATAACTAACTGCCCTGTTTCCGGGATAACTGACTGCCCTGTTTCCGGGGTAACTGATCACCCTGTTTCCGGGGTAACTGACTGCCCAGTTTCCGGGGTAACTGACTTCCCTGTTTCCAGGGTAACTGACTGCCCTGTTTCCGGGATAACTGACTGCCCTGTTTCCAGGATAACTGATCACCCTTTTTCCGGGGTAACTGACTGCCCTGTTTCCGGGGTAACTGACCGCCCTGTTTCCAGGATAACTGATCACCCTGTTTCCGGGGTAACTGACCACCCTGTTTCCAGGGTCACTGACCACCCTGTTTCCAGGATAAGTGACTCCCGTGTTTCCAGGGTAACTGACTGCCCTGTTTCCGGGGTAACTGATCTCCCTGTTTCCGGGGTTACTGACCGCCCTGTTTCCAGGATAACTGACCTACCTATTTCCAGGTTAACTGACTGCCCTGTTTCCAGGGTAACTGACTGCCCTGTTTCCAGGGGAACTGACTGCCCTGTTTCCGGGGTAACAGATCACCCTGTTTCCGGGGTAACTGACTAACCAGTTTCCAGGGTGACTGACTGCCCTGTTTCCAGGGTAACTGACTGCCCAGTTTCCGGGGTAACTGACTGTCCTGTTTCCTGGGTAACTGACTGCCCTGCTTCCGGGGTAACTGACTTCCCTGTTTCCAGGGTAACTGATAACCCTGTTTCCGGGGTAACTGACTGCCCTGTTTCCAGGCTAACTGACTGCCCTGTTTCCAGGACAACTGATCACCCTGTTTCCGGTGTAACTGACTGCCCTGTTTCCGGGGTAACTGACCGCCCTGTTTCCAGGATAACTGATCACCCTGTTTCCGGGGTAACTGACCACCCTGTTTCCAGGGTCACTGACCACCCTGTTTCCAGGATAACTGACTCCCCTGTTTCCAGGGTAACTGACTGCCCTGTTTCCAGGGTAACTGACTGCCCTGTTTCCGGGGTAACTGACTGCCCTGTTTCCAGGATAACTGATCACTCTGTTTCCGGGGTAACTGATCACTCTGTTTCCGGGGTAACTGACTGCCCTGTTTCCAGGGTAACTGTCTAATCTGTTTCCAGGGTTACTGACAGCCCTGTTTCTGGGGTAACTGACTGCCCTGTTTCCGGGGTAACTGACCGCCCTGTTTCCAGGATAACTGATCACCCTGTTTCCAGTGTTCCTGACCATCCTGTTTCCAGGGTAACTGACTGCCCAGTTTCCAGGGTAACTGACTGCCCTGTTTCCGGGGCAACAGATCTACCTGTTTCCGGGGTAACTGACCGCCCTGTTTCCAGGATAACTGACAGCCCTATTTCCGGGGTAACTGACTGCCCTGTTTCCAGGATAACTGACTGCCCTGTTTCCGGGATAACTGACTGCCCTGCTTACTGGATAACTGACCGCCCTGTTTCCAGGTTAACTGACTGCCCTGTTTCCGGGGTAACTGACTGCCCTGTTTCCAGGGTAACTGACTGCCCAGTTTCCAGAGTAACTGAATACCCTGTTTCCAGGGTAACTGACTGCCCTGTTTCCGGGATAACTGACTGCCCTGTTTCCAGGGTAACTGACTGCCCTGTTTCCGGGATAACTGACTGCCCTGTTTCCAGAGTAACTGACTGCCCTGTTTCCGGGGTAACTGACTGCCCTGTTTCCAGGCTAACTGACTGCCCTGTTTCCAGGATAACTGATCACCCTGTTTCCGGGATAACTGACTCCCCTGTTTCCAGGGTAACTGACTGCCCTGTTTCCGGGGTAACTGACCGCCCTGTTTCCGGGATAACTGACTGCCCTGTTTCCAGGATAACTGATCACCCTTTTTCCGGGGTAACTGACTGCCCTGTTTCCGGGGTAACTGACCGCCCTGTTTCCAGGATAACTGATCACCCTGTTTCCGGGGTAACTGACCACCCTGTTTCCAGGGTCACTGACCACCCTGTTTCCAGGATAAGTGACTCCCGTGTTTCCAGGGTAACTGACTGCCCTGTTTCCGGGGTAACTGATCTCCCTGTTTCCGGGGTTACTGACCGCCCTGTTTCCAGGATAACTGACCTACCTATTTCCAGGTTAACTGACTGCCCTGTTTCCAGGGTAACTGACTGCCCTGTTTCCAGGGGAACTGACTGCCCTGTTTCCGGGGTAACAGATCACCCTGTTTCCGGGGTAACTGACTAACCAGTTTCCAGGGTGACTGACTGCCCTGTTTCCAGGGTAACTGACTGCCCAGTTTCCGGGGTAACAGACTGTCCTGTTTCCTGGGTAACTGACTGCCCTGCTTCCGGGGTAACTGACTTCCCTGTTTCCAGGGTAACTGATAACCCTGTTTCCGGGGTAACTGACTGCCCTGTTTCCAGGCTAACTGACTGCCCTGTTTCCAGGATAACTGATCACCCTGTTTCCGGTGTAACTGACTGCCCTGTTTCCGGGGTAACTGACCGCCCTGTTTCCAGGATAACTGATCACCCTGTTTCCGGGGTAACTGACCACCCTGTTTCCAGGGTCACTGACCACCCTGTTTCCAGGATAACTGACTCCCCTGTTTCCAGGGTAACTGACTGCCCTGTTTCCAGGGTAACTGACTGCCCTGTTTCCGGGGTAACTGACTGCCCTGTTTCCAGGATAACTGATCACTCTGTTTCCGGGGTAACTGATCACTCTGTTTCCGGGGTAACTGACCACCCTGTTTCCAGGGTAACTGTCTAATCTGTTTCCAGGGTTACTGACAGCCCTGTTTCTGGGGTAACTGACTGCCCTGTTTCCGGGGTAACTGACCGCCCTGTTTCCAGGATAACTGATCACCCTGTTTCCAGTGTAACTGACCATCCTGTTTCCAGGGTAACTGACTGCCCAGTTTCCAGGGTAACTGACTGCCCTGTTTCCGGGGCAACAGATCTACCTGTTTCCGGGGTAACTGACCGCCCTGTTTCCAGGATAACTGACAGCCCTATTTCCGGGGTAACTGACTGCCCTGTTTCCAGGATAACTGACTGCCCTGTTTCCGGGATAACTGACTGCCCTGTTTACTGGATAACTGACCGCCCTGTTTCCAGGTTAACTGACTGCCCTGTTTCCGGGGTAACTGACTGCCCTGTTTCCAGGGTAACTGACTGCCCAGTTTCCAGAGTAACTGAATACCCTGTTTCCAGGGTAACTGACTGCCCTGTTTCCGGGATAACTGACTGCCCTGTTTCCAGGGTAACTGACTGCCCTGTTTCCGGGATAACTGACTGCCCTGTTTCCAGGGTAACTGACTGCCCTGTTTCCGGGGTAACTGACTGCCCTGTTTCCAGGCTAACTGACTGCCCTGTTTCCAGGATAACTGATCACCCTGTTTCCGGGATAACTGACTCCCCTGTTTCCAGGGTAACTGACTGCCCTGTTTCCGGGGTAACTGACCGCCCTGTTTCCAGGATAACTGATCACCCTGTTTCCGGGGTAACTGACTAACCAGTTTCCAGGGTGACTGACTGCCCTGTTTCCAGGGTAACTGACTGCCCAGTTTCCGGGGTAACTGACTGCCCTGTTTCCTGGGTAATTGACTGCCCAGTTTCCAGGTTAACTGACTGCCCAGTTTCCAGGGTAACTGATCACCCTTTTTCCGGGATAACTGACTGCCCTGTTTCCGGGATAACTGACTGCCCTGTTTCCAGGGTAACTGATCACCCTGTTTCCGGGATAACTGACTCCCCTGTTTCCAGGGTAACTGACTGCCCAGTTTCTGGGGTAACTGACTGCCCTGTTTCCTGAGTAACTGACTGCCTTGCTTCCGGGGTAACTGACTGCCCTGTTTCCAGGGTAACTGACTGCCCAGTTTCCAGGGTAACTGATCACCCTTTTTCCGTGATAACTGACAGCCCTGTTTCCGGGATTACTGACTGCCCTGTTTCCGGGGTAACTGATCACCCTGTTTCCGGGGTAACTGTCTAACCAGTTTCCAGGGTGACTGACTGCCCTGTTTCCAGGGTAACTGACTGCCCAGTTTCCGGGTTAACTGTCTGCCCTGTTTCCTGCGTAACTGTCTGCCCTGCTTCCGGGGTAACTGACTGCCCTGTTTCCAGGGTAACTGACTGCCCAGTTTCCAGGGTAACTGATCACCCTTTTTCCGGGATAACTGACTGCCCTGTTTCCGGGATAACTGACTGCCCTGTTTCCAGTGTAACTGATCACCCTGTTTCCGGGATAACTGTCTGCCCTGTTTCCGGGATAACTGACTGCCCAGTTTCCAGGGTAACTGACTGCCCTGTTTCCGGGGTAACTGACTGCCCTGTTTCCAGGGTAACTGATCACCCTGTTTCCGGGAGAACTGACTGCCCTGTTTCTGGGAGAAATGACTGCCCTGTTTCCAGGGTAACTGACTGCCCTGCTTCCGGGGTAACTGACCGCCCTGTTTCCAGGGTCACTGACCACCCTGTTTCCAGGATAACTGAAAGCCCTATTTCCAGGGTAACTGATCTCCCTGTTTCCGGGGTAACTGATCACCCTGTTTCCGGGTAACTGACTGCCCTGTTTCCGGGGTAACTGACTGCCCTGTTTCCAGGGTAACTGTCTGCCCTGCTTCCGGGGTAACTAACTGCCCTGTTTCCGGGGTAACTGACTGCCCAGTTTCCAGGGGAACTGACTGCTCTGTTTCCAGGGTAACTGACAGCCCACCTTCCAGTGTAACTGATCACCCTGTTTCCAGGATAATTGACTGCCCTGTTTCCAGGGTAACTGACCGCCCTGTTTCCAGGGTAACTGACTGCCCAGTTTCCAGGGTAAATTATCACCCTGTTTCCGGGATAACTAACTGCCCTGTTTCCGGGATAACTGACTGCCCTGTTTCCGGGGTAACTGATCACCCTGTTTCCGGGGTAACTGACTGCCCTGTTTCCGGGGCAACTGACCGCCCTGTTTCCGGGGGAACTGACTGCCCAGTTTCCAGGGTAACTGACTGCCCAGTTTCCAGGGTAACTAACTGCCCTGTTTCCGGGGTAACTGACTGCCCAGTTTCCAGGGGAACTGACTGCTCTGTTTCCAGGGTAACTGACAGCCCACCTTCCAGTGTAACTGATCACCCTGTTTCCAGGATAATTGACTGCCCTGTTTCCAGGGTAACTGACCGCCCTGTTTCCAGGGTAACTGACTGCCCAGTTTCCAGGGTAAATTATCACCCTGTTTCCGGGATAACTAACTGCCCTGTTTCCGGGATAACTGACTGCCCTGTTTCCGGGGTAACTGATCACCCTGTTTCCGGGGTAACTGACTGCCCTGTTTCCGGGGTAACTGACTTCCCTGTTTCCAGGGTAACTGACTGCCCTGTTTCCGGGATAACTGACTGCCCTGTTTCCAGGGTAACTGATAACCCTGTTTCCGGGATAACTGACTGCCCTGTTTCCAGGGTAACTGACTGCCCAGTTTCCAGAGTAACTGAAGAACCTGTTTCCAGGGTAACAGATCACCCTGTTTCCGGGATAACTGACTGCCCTGTTTCCAAGATAACTGACTGCCCTGTTTCCAGGGTAACTGTCTTCCCTGTTTCCGGGGTAACTGACTGCCCTGTTTCCAGGCTAACTGACTGCCCTGTTTCCAGGATAATTGATCACCCTGTTTCCGGGTTAACTGACTGCCCTGTTTCCAGGATAACTGATCACCCTGTTTCCGGGGTAACTGACCACCCTGTTTCCAGGATCACTGACCACCCTGTTTCCAGGATAACTGACTCCCCTGTTTCCAGGTTAACTGACTGCCCTGTTTCCGGGGTAACTGATCTCCCTGTTTTAGGGGTTACTGACCGCCCTGTTTCCAGGATAACTGACCTACCTATTTCCAGGTTAACTGACTGCCCTGTTTCCAGGTTAACTGACAGCCCTGTTTCCAGGGTAACTGACTGCCCTGTTTCCAGGGGAACTGACTGCCCTGTTTCCGGGGTAAATGATCACCTGTTTCCGGGGTAACTGACTGCCCTGTCTCCTGGGTAATTGACTGCCCAGTTTCCAGGTTAACTGACTGCCCAGTTTCCAGGGTAACTGATCACCCTTTTTCCGGGATAACTGACTGCCCTGTTTCCGGGATAACTGACTGCCCTGTTTCCAGGGTAACTGATCACCCTGTTTCCGGGATAAGTGACTCCCCTGTTTCCAGGGTAACTGACTGCCCAGTTTCCGGGTTAACTGACTGCCCTGTTTCCTGGGTAACTGACTGCCCTGCTTCCGGGGTAACTGACTGCCCTGTTTCCAGGGTAACTGACTGCCCAGTTTCCAGGGTAACTGATCACCCTTTTTCCGGGATAACTGACTGCCCTGTTTCCGGGATAACTGACTGCCCTGTTTCCGGGGTAACTGATCACCCTGTTTCCGGGGTAACTGTCTGCCCTGTTTCCGGGATAACTGACTGCCCTGTTTCCGGGGTAACTGACTGCCCTGTTTCCAGGGTAACTGACTGCCCAGTTTCCAGGGTAACTTATCACCCTGTTTCCGGGATAACTGACTGCCCTGTTTCCGGGAGAACTGACTGCCCTGTTTCCAGGGTAACGGACTGCCCTGTTTCCGGGGTAACTGACTGCCCTGTTTCCAGGGTAACTGATCACCCTGTTTCCGGGATAACTAACTGCCCTGTTTCCAGAGTAACTGAAGAACCTGTTTCCAGGGTAACAGATCACCCTGTTTCCGGGATAACTGACTGCCCTGTTTCCAAGATAACTGACTGCCCTGTTTCCAGGGTAACTGACTGCCCTGTTTCCGGGGTAACTGACTGCCCTGTTTCCAGGGTAACTGACTGCCCTGTTTCCAGGATAACTGATCACCCTGTTTCCGGGATAACTGACTGCCCTGTTTCCGGGATAACTGACAGCCCTGTTCCCGGGGTAACTGACCGCCCTGCTTCCTGGATAACTGACCACCCTTTTTCCAGGGTCACTGACCACCCTGTTTCCAGGATAACTGAAAGCCCTGTTTCCAGGGTAACTGATCTCCCTGTTTCCGGGGTAACTGATCACCCTGTTTCCGGGTATCTGACTGCCCTGTTTCCAAGGTAACTGATCTCCCTGTTTCCAGTGCAACGGATCACCCTATTTCCAGGGCAACTGACCGCCCTGTTTCCGGGGTAACAGACTGCCCAGTTTCCAGGGTAACTGTTCACCCTGTTTCCGGGCTAACGGATCACCCTGTTTCCGGGGTAAATGACGGCCCTGTTTCCACTGTAACTGACCGCCCTGTTTCAGGGATAACTGTGTGCCCTGTTTCCAGGGTAAAAAACTGCCCTGTTTGCGGGGTAACTGACCGCCCTGTTTCCAGGATAACTGATCACCCTGTTTCCGGGGTAACTGAGTGATCTGTTTCCAGGGTTAATGACTGCCCTGTTTCCGGGGTAACTGACTGCCCTGTTTCCGGGGTAACTGATCTCCCTGTTTCCGGGGTTACTGACCGCCCTGTTTCCAGGATAACTGACCTGCCTATTTCCAGGTTAACTGACTGCCCTTTTTCCAGGGTAACTGACTGCCCTGTTTCCAGGGGAACTGACTGCCCTGTTTCCGGGGTAACAGATCACCCTGTTTCCGGGTGAACTGTCTAACCAGTTTCCAGGGTGACTGACTGCCCTGTTTCCAGGGTAACTGACTGCCCAGTTTCCAGGGTAACTGATCACCCTTTTTCCGGGATAACTGACTGCCCTGTTTCCGGGATAACTGACTGCCCTGTTTCCAGGGTAACTGATCACCCTGTTTCCGGGATAACTGTCTGCCCTGTTTCCGGGATAACTGACAGCCCAGTTTCCAGGGTAACTGACTGCCCTGTTTCCGGGGTAACTGACTGCCCTGTTTCCAGGGTAACTGACTGCCCAGTTTCCAGGGTAACTGATCACCCTGTTTCCGGGAGAACTGACTGCCCTGTTTCTGGGAGAAATGACTGCCCTGTTTCCAGGGTAACTGACTGCCCTGCTTCCGGGGTAACTGACCGCCCTGTTTCCAGGGTCACTGACCACCCTGTTTCCAGCATAACTGAAAGCCCTATTTCCAGGGTAACTGATCTCCCTGTTTCCGGGGTAACTGATCACCCTGTTTCAGGGTAACTGACTGCCCTGTTTCCGGGGTAACTGACTGCCCTGTTTCCAGGGTAACTGATCTCCCTGTTTCCAGTGCAACGGATCACCATGTTTCCGGGGTAACTGACTGCCCTGTTTCCAGGGCAACTGACCGCCCTGTTTCCGGGGGAACTGACTGCCCAGTTTCCAGGGTAACTGACTGCCCAGTTTCCAGGGTAACTAACTGCCCTGTTTCCGGGGTAACTGACTGCTCTGTTTCCAGGGAATCTGACAGCCCACCTTCCAGTGTAACTGATCACCCTGTTTCCAGGATAATTGACTGCCCTGTTTCCAGGGTAACTGACCGCCCTGTTTCCAGGGTAACTGACTGCCCAGTTTCCAGGGTAAATTATCACCCTGTTTCCGGGATAACTAACTGCCCTGTTTCCGGGATAACTGACTGCCCTGTTTCCGGGGTAACTGATCACCCTGTTTCCGGGGTAACTGACTGCCCAGTTTCCGGGGTAACTGACTTCCCTGTTTCCAGGGTAACTGACTGCCCTGTTTCCGGGATAACTGACCGCCCTGTTTCCAGGGTAACTGATAACCCTGTTTCCGGGATAACTGACTGCCCTTTTTCCAGGGTAACTGACTGTCCTGTTTCCAGAGTAACTGAAGAACCTGTTTCCAGGGTAACAGATCACCCTGTTTCCAGGATAACTGACTGCCCTGTTTCCAAGATAACTGACTGCCCTGTTTCCAGGGTAACTGACTGCCCTGCTTCCGGGGTAACTGACTGCCCTGTTTCCAGGCTAACTGACTGCCCTGTTTCCAGGATAACTGATCACCCTGTTTCCGGGGTAACTGACTGCCCTGTTTCCGGGGTAACTGACCACCCTGTTTCCAGGATAACTGATCACCCTGTTTCCGGGGTAACTGACCACCCTGTTTCCAGGGTCACTGACCACCCTGTTTCCAGGATAACTGACTCCCCTGTTTCCAGGGTAACTGACTGCCCTGTTTCCGGGGTAACTGATCTCCCTGTTTCCGGGGTTACTGACCGCCCTGTTTCCAGGATAACTGACCTACCTATTTACAGGTTACCTGACTGCCCTGTTTCCAGGGTAACTGACTGCCCTGTTCCCAGGGGAACTGACTGCCCTGTTTCCGGTGTAACAGATCACCCTGTTTCCGGGGTAACTGACTAACCAGTTTCCAGGGTGACTGACTGCCCTGTTTCCAGGGTAACTGACTGCCCAGTTTCCGGGGTAACTGACTGCCCTGTTTCCAGGGTAACTGATCACCCTGTTTCCGGGATAACTGACTGACCTGTTTCCGGGATAACTGACTGCCCTGTTTCCGGTGTAACTGACTGCCCTGTTTCCGGGGTAACTGACTGCCCTGTTTCCAGGGTAACTGATCTCCCTGTTTCCAGTGCAACGAATCACCATGTTTCCGGGGTAACTGACTGCCCTGTTTCCAGGGCAACTGACCGCCCTGTTTCCGGGAGAACTGACTGCCCAGTTTCCAGGGTAACTGACTGCCCAGTTTCCAGGGTAACGAACTGCCCTGTTTCCGGGGTAACTGACTGCCCAGTTTCCAGGGTAACTGACTGCCCTGTTTCCAGGGTAACTGACAGCCTACCTTCCAGTGTAACTGATCACCCTGTTTCCAGGATAATTGACTGCCCTGTTTCCAGGGTAACTGACCGCCCTGTTTCCAGGGTAACTGACTGTCCAGTTTCCAGGGTAAATTATCACCCTGTTTCCGGTATAACTAACTGCCCTGTTTCCGGGATAACTGACTGCCCTGTTTCCGGGGTAACTGATCACCCTGTTTCCGGGGTAACTGACTGCCCAGTTTCCGGGGTAACTGACTTCCCTGTTTCCAGGGTAACTGACTGCCCTGTTTCCGGGATAACTGACTGCCCTGTTTCCAGGATAACTGATCACCCTTTTTCCGGGGTAACTGACTGCCCTGTTTCCGGGGTAACTGACCGCCCTGTTTCCAGGATAACTGATCACCCTGTTTCCGGGGTAACTGACCACCCTGTTTCCAGGGTCACTGACCACCCTGTTTCCAGGATAAGTGACTCCCGTGTTTCCAGGGTAACTGACTGCCCTGTTTCCGGGGTAACTGATCTCCCTGTTTCCGGGGTTACTGACCGCCCTGTTTCCAGGATAACTGACCTACCTATTTCCAGGTTAACTGACTGCCCTGTTTCCAGGGTAACTGACTGCCCTGTTTCCAGGGGAACTGACTGCCCTGTTTCCGGGGTAACAGATCACCCTGTTTCCGGGGTAACTGACTAACCAGTTTCCAGGGTGACTGACTGCCCTGTTTCCAGGGTAACTGACTGCCCAGTTTCCGGGGTAACTGACTGTCCTGTTTCCTGGGTAACTGACTGCCCTGCTTCCGGGGTAACTGACTTCCCTGTTTCCAGGGTAACTGATAACCCTGTTTCCGGGGTAACTGACTGCCCTGTTTCCAGGCTAACTGACTGCCCTGTTTCCAGGATAACTGATCACCCTGTTTCCGGTGTAACTGACTGCCCTGTTTCCGGGGTAACTGACCGCCCTGTTTCCAGGATAACTGATCACCCTGTTTCCGGGGTAACTGACCACCCTGTTTCCAGGGTCACTGACCACCCTGTTTCCAGGATAACTGACTCCCCTGTTTCCAGGGTAACTGACTGCCCTGTTTCCAGGGTAACTGACTGCCCTGTTTCCGGGGTAACTGACTGCCCTGTTTCCAGGATAACTGATCACTCTGTTTCCGGGGTAACTGATCACTCTGTTTCCGGGGTAACTGACCACCCTGTTTCCGGGGTAACTGACTAATCTGTTTCCAGGGTTACTGACAGCCCTGTTTCTGGGGTAACTGACTGCCCTGTTTCCGGGGTAACTGACCGCCCTGTTTCCAGGATAACTGATCACCCTGTTTCCAGTGTAACTGACCATCCTGTTTCCAGGGTAACTGACTGCCCAGTTTCCAGGGTAACTGACTGCCCTGTTTCCGGGGCAACAGATCTCCATGTTTCCGGGGTAACTGACCGCCCTGTTTCCAGGATAACTGACAGCCCTATTTCCGGGGTAACTGACTGCCCTGTTTCCAGGATAACTGACTGCCCTGTTTCCGGGATAACTGACTGCCCTGTTTACTGGATAACTGACCGCCCTGTTTCCAGGTTAACTGACTGCCCTGTTTCCGGGGTAACTGACTGCCCTGTTTCCAGGGTAACTGACAGCCCAGTTTCCAGAGTAACTGAATACCCTGTTTCCAGGGTAACTGACTGCCCTGTTTCCGGGATAACTGACTGCCCTGTTTCCAGGGTAACTGACTGCCCTGTTTCCGGGATAACTGACTGCCCTGTTTCCAGGGTAACTGACTGCCCTGTTTCCGGGGTAACTGACTGCCCTATTTCCTGGCTAACTGACTGCCATGTTTCCAGGATAACTGATCACCCTGTTTCCGGGATAACTGACTCCCCTGTTTCCAGGGTAACTGACTGCCCTGTTTCCGGGGTAACTGACCGCCCTGTTTCCAGGATAACTGACTGCCCTGTTTCCAGGTTAACAGACAGCCCTGTTTCCAGGGTAACTGACTGCCCTGTTTCCAGTGGAACTGACTGCCCTGTTTCCGGGGTAAATGATCACCCTGTTTCCGGGGTAACTGACTAACCAGTTTCCAGGGTGACTGACTGCCCTGTTTCCAGGGTAACTGACTGCCCAGTTTCCGGGGTAACTGACTGCCCTGTTTCCTGGGTAATTGACTGCCCAGTTTCCAGGTTAACTGACTGCCCAGTTTCCAGGGTAACTGATCACCCTTTTTCCGGGATAACTGACTGCCCTGTTTCCGGGATAACTGACTGCCCTGTTTCCAGGGTAACTGATCACCCTGTTTCCGGGATAACTGACTCCCCTGTTTCCAGGGTAACTGACTGCCCAGTTTCCGGGGTAACTGACTGCCCTGTTTCCTGAGTAACTGACTGCCTTGCTTCCGGGGTAACTGACTGCCCTGTTTCAAGGGTAACTGACTGCCCAGTTTCCAGGGTAACTGATCACCCTTTTTCCGGGATAACTGACTGCCCTGTTTCCGGGATAACTGACTGCCCTGTTTCCAGGGTAACTGATCACCCTGTTTCCGGGATAACTGACTCCCCTGTTTCCAGGGTAACTGACTGCCCAGTTTCCGGGGTAACTGACTGCCCTGTTTCCTGAGTAACTGACTGCCTTGCTTCCGGGGTAACTGACTGCCCTGTTTCAAGGGTAACTGACTGCCCAGTTTCCAGGGTAACTGATCACCCTTTTTCCGTGATAACTGACTGCCCTGTTTCCGGGATTACTGACTGCCCTGTTTCCGGGGTAACTGATCACCCTGTTTCCGGGGTAACTGTCTAACCAGTTTCCAGGGTGACTGACTGCCCTGTTTCCAGGGTAACTGACTGCCCAGTTTCCGGGTTAACTGTCTGCCCTGTTTCCTGCGTAACTGTCTGCCCTGCTTCCGGGGTAACTGACTGCCCTGTTTCCAGGGTAACTGACTGCCCAGTTTCCAGGGTAACTGATCACCCTTTTTCCGGGATAACTGACTGCCCTGTTTCCGGGATAACTGACTGCCCTGTTTCCAGTGTAACTGATCACCCTGTTTCCGGGATAACTGTCTGCCCTGTTTCCGGGATAACTGACTGCCCAGTTTCCAGGGTAACTGACTGCCCTGTTTCCGGGGTAACTGACTGCCCTGTTTCCAGGGTAACTGATCACCCTGTTTCCGGGAGAACTGACTGCCCTGTTTCTGGGAGAAATGACTGCCCTGTTTCCAGGGTAACTGACTGCCCTGCTTCCGGGGTAACTGACCGCCCTGTTTCCAGGGTCACTGACCACCCTGTTTCCAGGATAACTGAAAGCCCTATTTCCAGGGTAACTGATCTCCCTGTTTCCGGGGTAACTGACTGCCCTGTTTCCAGGGTAACTGATAACCCTGTTTCCGGGATAACTGACTGCCCTGTTTCCAGGGTAACTGACTGCCCAGTTTCCAGAGTAACTGAATAACCTGTTTCCAGGGTAACAGATCACCCTGTTTCCGGGATAACTGACTGCCCTGTTTCCAAGATAACTGACTGCCCTGTTTCCAGGGTAACTGTCTTCCCTGTTTCCGGGGTAACTGACTGCCCTGTTTCCAGGCTAACTGACTGCCCTGTTTCCAGGATAATTGATCACCCTGTTTCCGGGTTAACTGACTGCCCTTTTTCCGGGGTAACTGACCGCCCTGTTTCCAGGATAACTGATCACCCTGTTTCCGGGGTAACTGACCACCCTGTTTCCAGGATCACTGACCACCCTGTTTCCAGGATAACTGACTCCCCTGTTTCCAGGTTAACTGACTGCCCTGTTTCCGGGGTAACTGATCTCCCTGTTTTAGGGGTTACTGACCGCCCTGTTTCCAGGATAACTGACCTACCTATTTCCAGGTTAACTGACTGCCCTGTTTCCAGGTTAACTGACAGCCCTGTTTCCAGGGTAACTGACTGCCCTGTTTCCAGGGGAACTGACTGCCCTGTTTCCGGGGTAAATGATCAACTGTTTCCGGGGTAACTGACTAACCAGTTTCCAGGGTGACTGACTGCCCTGTTTCCAGGGTAACTGACTGCCCAGTTTCCGGGGTAACTGACTGCCCTGTCTCCTGGGTAATTGACTGCCCAGTTTCCAGGTTAACTGACTGCCCAGTTTCCAGGGTAACTGATCACCCTTTTTCCGGGATAACTGACTGCCCTGTTTCCAGGATAACTGACTGCCCTGTTTCCAGGGTAACTGATCACCCTGTTTCCGGGATAAGTGACTCCCCTGTTTCCAGGGTAACTGACTGCCCAGTTTCCGGGTTAACTGACTGCCCTGTTTCCTGGGTAACTGACTGCCCTGCTTCCGGGGTAACTGACTGCCCTGTTTCCAGGGTAACTGACTGCCCAGTTTCCAGGGTAACTGATCACCCTTTTTCCGGGATAACTGACTGCCCTGTTTCCGGGATAACTGACTGCCCTGTTTCCGGGGTAACTGATCACCCTGTTTCCGGGGTAACTGTCTGCCCTGTTTCCGGGATAACTGACTGCCCTGTTTCCGGGGTAACTGACTGCCCTGTTTCCAGGGTAACTGACTGCCCAGTTTCCAGGGTAACTTATCACCCTGTTTCCGGGATAACTGACTGCCCTGTTTCCGGGAGAACTGACTGCCCTGTTTCCAGGGTAACTGACTGCCCTGTTTCCGGGGTAACTGACTGCCCTGTTTCCAGGGTAACTGATCACTCTGTTTCCGGGATAACTGACTGCCCTGTTTCCGGGATAACTGACTGCCCTGTTTCCAGGGTAACTGACTGCCCTGTTTCCGGGGTAACTGACTGCCCTGTTTCCAGGGTAACTGACTGCCCTGTTTCCAGGATAACTGATCACCCTGTTTCCGGGATAACTGACTGCCCTGTTTCCGGGATAACTGACAGCCCTGTTCCCGGGGTAACTGACCGCCCTGCTTCCTGGATAACTGACCACCCTTTTTCCAGGGTCACTGACCACCCTGTTTCCAGGATAACTGAAAGCCCTGTTTCCAGGGTAACTGATCTCCCTGTTTCCGGGGTAACTGTTCACCCTGTTTCCGGGCTAACGGATCACCCTGTTTCCGGGGTAAATGACGGCCCTGTTTCTAGGGTAACTGACCGCCCTGTTTCAGGGATAACTGTGTGCCCTGTTTCCAGGGTAAAAAACTGCCCTGTTTGCGGGGTAACTGACCGCCCTGTTTCCAGGATAACTGATCACCCTGTTTCCGGGGTAACTGAGTGATCTGTTTCCAGGGTTAATGACTGCCCTGTTTCCGGGGTAACTGACTGCCCTGTTTCCGGGGTAACTGATCTCCCTGTTTCCGGGGTTACTGACCGCCCTGTTTCCAGGATAACTGACCTGCCTATTTCCAGGTTAACTGACTGCCCTTTTTCCAGGGTAACTGACTGCCCTGTTTCCGGGGTAACTGATCACCCTGTTTCCGGGGTAACTGACTGCCCAGTTTCCGGGGTAACTGACTTCCCTGTTTCCAGGGTAACTGACTGCCCTGTTTCCGGGATAACTGACCGCCCTGTTTCCAGGGTAACTGATAACCCTGTTTCCGGGATAACTGACTGCCCTGTTTCCAGGGTAACTGACTGTCCAGTTTCCAGAGTAACTGAAGAACCTGTTTCCAGGGTAACAGATCACCCTGTTTCCGGGATAACTGACTGCCCTGTTTCCAAGATAACTGACTGCCCTGTTTCCAGGGTAACTGACTGCCCTGCTTCCGGGGTAACTGACTGCCCTGTTTCCAGGCTAACTGACTGCCCTGTTTCCAGGATAACTGATCACCCTGTTTCCGGGGTAACTGACTGCCCTGTTTCCGGGGTAACTGACCACCCTGTTTCCAGGATAACTGATCACCCTGTTTCCGGGGTAACTGACCACCCTGTTTCCAGGGTCACTGACCACCCTGTTTCCAGGATAACTGACTCCCCTGTTTCCAGGGTAACTGACTGCCCTATTTCCGGGGTAACTGATCTCCCTGTTTCCGGGGTTACTGACCGCCCTGTTTCCAGGATAACTGACCTACCTATTTACAGGTTACCTGACTGCCCTGTTTCCAGGGTAACTGACTGCCCTGTTTCCAGGTTAACTGACTGCCCAGTTTCCAGGGTAACTGATCACCCTTTTTCCGGGATAACTGACTGCCCTGTTTCCGGGATAACTGACTGCCCTGTTTCCAGGGTAACTGATCACCCTGTTTCCGGGATAAGTGACTCCCCTGTTTCCAGGGTAACTGACTGCCCAGTTTCCGGGTTAACTGACTGCCCTGTTTCCTGGGTAACTGACTGCCCTGCTTCCGGGGTAACTGACTGCCCTGTTTCCAGGGTAACTGACTGCCCAGTTTCCAGGGTAACTGATCACCCTTTTTCCGGGATAACTGACTGCCCTGTTTCCGGGATAACTGACTGCCTTGTTTCCGGGGTAACTGATCACCCTGTTTCCGGGGTAACTGTCTGCCCTGTTTCCGGGATAACTGACTGCCCTGTTTCCGGGGTAACTGACTGCCCTGTTTCCAGGGTAACTGACTGCCCAGTTTCCAGGGTAACTTATCACCCTGTTTCCGGGATAACTGACTGCCCTGTTTCCGGGAGAACTGACTGCCCTGTTTCCAGGGTAAATGACTGCCCTGTTTCCGGGGTAACTGACTGCCCTGTTTCCAGGGTAACTGATCACCCTGTTTCCGGGATAACTGACTGCCCTGTTTCCGGGATAACTGACTGCCCTGTTTCCAGGGTAACTGACTGCCCTGTTTCCGGGGTAACTGACTGCCCTGTTTCCAGGGTAACTGACTGCCCTGTTTCCAGGATAACTGATCACCCTGTTTCCGGGATAACTGACTGCCCTGTTTCCGGGATAACTGACAGCCCTGTTCCCGGGGTAACTGACCGCCCTGCTTCCTGGATAACTGACCACCCTTTTTCCAGGGTCACTGACCACCCTGTTTCCAGGATAACTGAAAGCCCTGTTTCCAGGGTAACTGATCTCCCTGTTTCCGGGGTAACTGTTCACCCTGTTTCCGGGCTAACGGATCACCCTGTTTCCGGGGTAAATGACGGCCCTGTTTCTAGGGTAACTGACCGCCCTGTTTCAGGGATAACTGTGTGCCCTGTTTCCAGGGTAAAAAACTGCCCTGTTTGCGGGGTAACTGACCGCCCTGTTTCCAGGATAACTGATCACCCTGTTTCCGGGGTAACTGAGTGATCTGTTTCCAGGGTTAATGACTGCCCTGTTTCCGGGGTAACTGACTGCCCTGTTTCCGGGGTAACTGATCTCCCTGTTTCCGGGGTTACTGACCGCCCTGTTTCCAGGATAACTGACCTGCCTATTTCCAGGTTAACTGACTGCCCTTTTTCCAGGGTAACTGACTGCCCTGTTTCCGGGGTAACTGATCACCCTGTTTCCGGGGTAACTGACTGCCCAGTTTCCGGGGTAACTGACTTCCCTGTTTCCAGGGTAACTGACTGCCCTGTTTCCGGGATAACTGACCGCCCTGTTTCCAGGGTAACTGATAACCCTGTTTCCGGGATAACTGACTGCCCTGTTTCCAGGGTAACTGACTGTCCAGTTTCCAGAGTAACTGAAGAACCTGTTTCCAGGGTAACAGATCACCCTGTTTCCGGGATAACTGACTGCCCTGTTTCCAAGATAACTGACTGCCCTGTTTCCAGGGTAACTGACTGCCCTGCTTCCGGGGTAACTGACTGCCCTGTTTCCAGGCTAACTGACTGCCCTGTTTCCAGGATAACTGATCACCCTGTTTCCGGGGTAACTGACTGCCCTGTTTCCGGGGTAACTGACCACCCTGTTTCCAGGATAACTGATCACCCTGTTTCCGGGGTAACTGACCACCCTGTTTCCAGGGTCACTGACCACCCTGTTTCCAGGATAACTGACTCCCCTGTTTCCAGGGTAACTGACTGCCCTATTTCCGGGGTAACTGATCTCCCTGTTTCCGGGGTTACTGACCGCCCTGTTTCCAGGATAACTGACCTACCTATTTACAGGTTACCTGACTGCCCTGTTTCCAGGGTAACTGACTGCCCTGTTCCCAGGGGAACTGACTGCCCTGTTTCCGGGGTAACAGATCACCCTGTTTCCGGGGTAACTGACTAACCAGTTTCCAGGGTGACTGACTGCCCTGTTTCCAGGGTAACTGACTGCCCAGTTTCCGGGGTAACTGACTGCCCTGTTTCCAGGGTAACTGATCACCCTGTTTCCGGGATAACTGACTGCCCTGTTTCCGGGATAACTGACTGCCCTGTTTCCGGTGTAACTGACTGCCCTGTTTCCGGGGTAACTGACTGCCCTGTTTCCAGGGTAACTGATCTCCCTGTTTCCAGTGCAACGGATCACCATGTTTCCGGGGTAACTGACTGCCCTGTTTCCAGGGCAACTGACCGCCCTGTTTCCGGGGGAACTGACTGCCCAGTTTCCAGGGTAACTGACTGCCCAGTTTCCAGGGTAACGAACTGCCCTGTTTCCGGGGTAACTGACTGCCCAGTTTCCAGGGTAACTGACTGCCCTGTTTCCAGGGTAACTGACAGCCTACCTTCCAGTGTAACTGATCACCCTGTTTCCAGGATAATTGACTGCCCTGTTTCCAGGGTAACTGACCGCCCTGTTTCCAGGGTAACTGACTGTCCAGTTTCCAGGGTAAATTATCACCCTGTTTCCGGGATAACGAACTGCCCTGTTTCCGGGATAACTGACTGCCCTGTTTCCGGGGTAACTGATCACCCTGTTTCCGGGGTAACTGACTGCCCAGTTTCCGGGGTAACTGACTTCCCTGTTTCCAGGGTAACTGACTGCCCTGTTTCCGGGATAACTGACTGCCCTGTTTCCAGGATAACTGATCACCCTTTTCCGGGGTAACTGACTGCCCTGTTTCTGGGGTATCTGACCGCCCTGTTTCCAGGATAACTGATCACCCTGTTTCCGGGGTAACTGACCACCCTGTTTCCAGGGTCACTGACCACCCTGTTTCCAGGATAAGTGACTCCCGTGTTTCCAGGGTAACTGACTGCCCTGTTTCCAGGATAACTGATCACCCTGTTTCCGGGGTAACTGACTGCCCTGTTTCCGGGGTAACTGACCACCCTGTTTCCAGGATAACTGATCACCCTGTTTCCGGGGTAACTGACCACCCTGTTTCCAGGGTCACTGACCACCCTGTTTCCAGGATAACTGACTCCCCTGTTTCCAGGGTAACTGACTGCCCTATTTCCGGGGTAACTGATCTCCCTGTTTCCGGGGTTACTGACCGCCCTGTTTCCAGGATAACTGACCTACCTATTTACAGGTTACCTGACTGCCCTGTTTCCAGGGTAACTGACTGCCCTGTTCCCAGGGGAACTGACTGCCCTGTTTCCGGGGTAACAGATCACCCTGTTTCCGGGGTAACTGACTAACCAGTTTCCAGGGTGACTGACTGCCCTGTTTCCAGGGTAACTGACTGCCCAGTTTCCGGGGTAACTGACTGCCCTGTTTCCAGGGTAACTGATCACCCTGTTTCCGGGATAACTGACTGCCCTGTTTCCGGGATAACTGACTGCCCTGTTTCCGGTGTAACTGACTGCCCTGTTTCCGGGGTAACTGACTGCCCTGTTTCCAGGGTAACTGATCTCCCTGTTTCCAGTGCAACGGATCACCATGTTTCCGGGGTAACTGACTGCCCTGTTTCCAGGGCAACTGACCGCCCTGTTTCCGGGGGAACTGACTGCCCAGTTTCCAGGGTAACTGACTGCCCAGTTTCCAGGGTAACGAACTGCCCTGTTTCCGGGGTAACTGACTGCCCAGTTTCCAGGGTAACTGACTGCCCTGTTTCCAGGGTAACTGACAGCCTACCTTCCAGTGTAACTGATCACCCTGTTTCCAGGATAATTGACTGCCCTGTTTCCAGGGTAACTGACCGCCCTGTTTCCAGGGTAACTGACTGTCCAGTTTCCAGGGTAAATTATCACCCTGTTTCCGGGATAACTAACTGCCCTGTTTCCGGGATAACTGACTGCCCTGTTTCCGGGGTAACTGATCACCCTGTTTCCGGGGTAACTGACTGCCCAGTTTCCGGGGTAACTGACTTCCCTGTTTCCAGGGTAACACACTGCCCTGTTTCCGGGATAACTGACTGCCCTGTTTCCAGGATAACTGATCACCCTTTTCCGGGGTAACTGACTGCCCTGTTTCCGGGGTATCTGACCGCCCTGTTTCCAGGATAACTGATCACCCTGTTTCCGGGGTAACTGACCACCCTGTTTCCAGGGTCACTGACCACCCTGTTTCCAGGATAAGTGACTCCCGTGTTTCCAGGGTAACTGACTGCCCTGTTTCCAGGATAACTGATCACCCTGTTTCCGGGGTAACTGACTGCCCTGTTTCCGGGGTAACTGACCACCCTGTTTCCAGGATAACTGATCACCCTGTTTCCGGGGTAACTGACCACCCTGTTTCCAGGGTCACTGACCACCCTGTTTCCAGGATAACTGACTCCCCTGTTTCCAGGGTAACTGACTGCCCTATTTCCGGGGTAACTGATCTCCCTGTTTCCGGGGTTACTGACCGCCCTGTTTCCAGGATAACTGACCTACCTATTTACAGGTTACCTGACTGCCCTGTTTCCAGGGTAACTGACTGCCCTGTTCCCAGGGGAACTGACTGCCCTGTTTCCGGGGTAACAGATCACCCTGTTTCCGGGGTAACTGACTAACCAGTTTCCAGGGTGACTGACTGCCCTGTTTCCAGGGTAACTGACTGCCCAGTTTCCGGGGTAACTGACTGCCCTGTTTCCAGGGTAACTGATCACCCTGTTTCCGGGATAACTGACTGCCCTGTTTCCGGGATAACTGACTGCCCTGTTTCCGGTGTAACTGACTGCCCTGTTTCCGGGGTAACTGACTGCCCTGTTTCCAGGGTAACTGATCTCCCTGTTTCCAGTGCAACGGATCACCATGTTTCCGGGGTAACTGACTGCCCTGTTTCCAGGGCAACTGACCGCCCTGTTTCCGGGGGAACTGACTGCCCAGTTTCCAGGGTAACTGACTGCCCAGTTTCCAGGGTAACGAACTGCCCTGTTTCCGGGGTAACTGACTGCCCAGTTTCCAGGGTAACTGACTGCCCTGTTTCCAGGGTAACTGACAGCCTACCTTCCAGTGTAACTGATCACCCTGTTTCCAGGATAATTGACTGCCCTGTTTCCAGGGTAACTGACCGCCCTGTTTCCAGGGTAACTGACTGTCCAGTTTCCAGGGTAAATTATCACCCTGTTTCCGGGATAACTAACTGCCCTGTTTCCGGGATAACTGACTGCCCTGTTTCCGGGGTAACTGATCACCCTGTTTCCGGGGTAACTGACTGCCCAGTTTCCGGGGTAACTGACTTCCCTGTTTCCAGGGTAACACACTGCCCTGTTTCCGGGATAACTGACTGCCCTGTTTCCAGGATAACTGATCACCCTTTTCCGGGGTAACTGACTGCCCTGTTTCCGGGGTATCTGACCGCCCTGTTTCCAGGATAACTGATCACCCTGTTTCCGGGGTAACTGACCACCCTGTTTCCAGGGTCACTGACCACCCTGTTTCCAGGATAAGTGACTCCCGTGTTTCCAGGGTAACTGACTGCCCTGTTTCCAGGATAACTGATCACCCTGTTTCCGGGGTAACTGACTGCCCTGTTTCCGGGGTAACTGACCACCCTGTTTCCAGGATAACTGATCACCCTGTTTCCGGGGTAACTGACCACCCTGTTTCCAGGGTCACTGACCACCCTGTTTCCAGGATAACTGACTCCCCTGTTTCCAGGGTAACTGACTGCCCTATTTCCGGGGTAACTGATCTCCCTGTTTCCGGGGTTACTGACCGCCCTGTTTCCAGGATAACTGACCTACCTATTTACAGGTTACCTGACTGCCCTGTTTCCAGGGTAACTGACTGCCCTGTTCCCAGGGGAACTGACTGCCCTGTTTCCGGGGTAACAGATCACCCTGTTTCCGGGGTAACTGACTAACCAGTTTCCAGGGTGACTGACTGCCCTGTTTCCAGGGTAACTGACTGCCCAGTTTCCGGGGTAACTGACTGCCCTGTTTCCAGGGTAACTGATCACCCTGTTTCCGGGATAACTGACTGCCCTGTTTCCGGGATAACTGACTGCCCTGTTTCCGGTGTAACTGACTGCCCTGTTTCCGGGGTAACTGACTGCCCTGTTTCCAGGGTAACTGATCTCCCTGTTTCCAGTGCAACGGATCACCATGTTTCCGGGGTAACTGACTGCCCTGTTTCCAGGGCAACTGACCGCCCTGTTTCCGGGGGAACTGACTGCCCAGTTTCCAGGGTAACTGACTGCCCAGTTTCCAGGGTAACGAACTGCCCTGTTTCCGGGGTAACTGACTGCCCAGTTTCCAGGGTAACTGACTGCCCTGTTTCCAGGGTAACTGACAGCCTACCTTCCAGTGTAACTGATCACCCTGTTTCCAGGATAATTGACTGCCCTGTTTCCAGGGTAACTGATCGCCCTGTTTCCAGGGTAACTGACTGTCCAGTTTCCAGGGTAAATTATCACCCTGTTTCCGGGATAACTAACTGCCCTGTTTCCGGGATAACTGACTGCCCTGTTTCCGGGGTAACTGATCACCCTGTTTCCAGGGTAACTGACTGCCCAGTTTCCGGGTTAACTGACTTCCCTGTTTCCAGGGTAACTGACTGCCCTGTTTCCGGGATAACTGACTGCCCTGTTTCCAGGATAACTGATCACCCTTTTCCGGGGTAACTGACTGCCCTGTTTCCGGGGTATCTGACCGCCCTGTTTCCAGGATAACTGATCACCCTGTTTCCGGGGTAACTGACCACCCTGTTTCCAGGGTCACTGACCACCCTGTTTCCAGGATAAGTGAATCCCGTGTTTCCAGGGTAACTGACTGCCCTGTTTCCGGGGTAACTGATCTCCCTGTTTCCGGGGTTACTGACCGCAATGTTTCCAGGATAACTGACCTACCTATTTCCAGGTTAACTGACTGCCCTGTTTCCAGGGTAACTGACTGCCCTGTTTCCAGGGGAACTGACTGCCCTGTTTCCGGGGTAACAGATCACCCTGTTTCCGGGGTAACTGACTAACCAGTTTCCAGGGTGACTGACTGCCCTGTTTCCAGGGTAACTGACTGCCCAGTTTCCGGGGTAACTGACTGTCCTGTTTCCTGGGTAACTGACTGCCCTGCTTCCGGGGTAACTGACTGCCCTGTTTCCAGGGTAACTGATAACCCTGTTTCCGGGGTAACTGACTGCCCTGTTTCCAGGCTAACTGACTGCCCTGTTTCCAGGATAACTGATCACCCTGTTTCCGGTGTAACTGACTGCCCTGTTTCCGGGGTAACTGACCGCCCTGTTTCCAGGATAACTGATCACCCTGTTTCCGGGGTAACTGACCACCCTGTTTCCAGGGTCACTGACCACCCTGTTTCCAGGATAACTGACTCCCCTGTTTCCAGGGTAACTGACTGCCCTGTTTCCAGGGTAACTGACTGCCCTGTTTCCGGGGTAACTTACTGCCCTGTTTCCAGGATAACTGATCACTCTGTTTCCGTGGTCACTGATCACTCTGTTTCCGGGGTAACTGACCACCCTGTTTCCGGGGTAACTGACTAATCTGTTTCCAGGGTTACTGACAGCCCTGTTTCTGGGGTAACTGACTGCCCTGTTTCCGGGATAACTGACTGCCCTGTTTCCAGTGTAACTGATCACCCTGTTTCCGGGATAACTGTCTGCCCTGTTTCCGGGATAACTGACTGCCCAGTTTCCAGGGTAACTGACTGCCCTGTTTCCGGGGTAACTGACTGCCCTGTTTCCAGGGTAACTGATCACCCTGTTTCCGGGAGAACTGACTGCCCTGTTTCTGGGAGAAATGACTGCCCTGTTTCCAGGGTAACTGACTGCCCTGCTTCCGGGGTAACTGACCGCCCTGTTTCCAGGGTCACTGACCACCCTGTTTCCAGGATAACTGAAAGCCCTATTTCCAGGGTAACTGATCTCCCTGTTTCCGGGGTAACTGACTGCCCTGTTTCCAGGGTAACTGATAACCCTGTTTCCGGGATAACTGACTGCCCTGTTTCCAGGGGAACTGACTGCCCAGTTTCCAGAGTAACTGAATAACCTGTTTCCAGGGTAACAGATCACCCTGTTTCCGGGATAACTGACTGCCCTGTTTCCAAGATAACTGACTGCCCTGTTTCCAGGGTAACTGTCTTCCCTGTTTCCGGGGTAACTGACTGCCCTGTTTCCGGGGTAACTGACCGCCCTGTTTCCAGGATAATTGATCACCCTGTTTCCGGGTTAACTGACTGCCCTGTTTCCGGGGTAACTGACCGCCCTGTTTCCAGGATAACTGATCACCCTGTTTCCGGGGTAACTGACCACCTGTTTCCAGGATCACTGACCACCCTGTTTCCAGGATAACTGACTCCCCTGTTTCTAGGTTAACTGACTGCCCTGTTTCCGGGGTAACTGATCTCCCTGTTTTAGGGGTTACTGACCGCCCTGTTTCCAGGATAACTGACCTACCTATTTCCAGGTTAACTGACTGCCCTGTTTCCAGGTTAACTGACAGCCCTGTTTCCAGGGTAACTGACTGCCCTGTTTCCAGGGGAACTGACTGCCCTGTTTCCGGGGTAAATGATCACCTGTTTCCGGGGTAACTGACTAACCAGTTTCCAGGGTGACTGACTGCCCTGTTTCCAGGGTAACTGACTGCCCAGTTTCCGGGGTAACTGACTGCCCTGTCTCCTGGGTAATTGACTGCCCAGTTTCCAGGTTAACTGACTGCCCAGTTTCCAGGGTAACTGATCACCCTTTTTCCGGGATAACTGACTGCCCTGTTTCCGGGATAACTGACTGCCCTGTTTCCAGGGTAACTGATCACCCTGTTTCCGGGATAAGTGACTCCCCTGTTTCCAGGGTAACTGACTGCCCAGTTTCCGGGTTAACTGACTGCCCTGTTTCCTGGGTAACTGACTGCCCTGCTTCCAGGGTAACTGACTGCCCAGTTTCCAGGGTAACTGATCACCCTTTTTCCGGGATAACTGACTGCCCTGTTTCCGGGATAACTGACTGCCCTGTTTCCGGGGTAACTGATCACCCTGTTTCCGGGGTAACTGTCTGCCCTGTTTCCGGGATAACTGACTGCCCTGTTTCCGGGGTAACTGACTGCCCTGTTTCCAGGGTAACTGACTGCCCAGTTTCCAGGGTAACTTATCACCCTGTTTCCGGGATAACTGACTGCCCTGTTTCCGGGAGAACTGACTGCCCTGTTTCCAGGGTAACTGACTGCCCTGTTTCCGGGGTAACTGACTGCCCTGTTTCCAGGGTAACTGATCACCCTGTTTCCGGGATAACTGACTGCCCTGTTTCCGGGATAACTGACTGCCCTGTTTCCAGGGTAACTGACTGCCCTGTTTCCGGGGTAACTGACTGCCCTGTTTCCAGGGTAACTGACTGCCCTGTTTCCAGGATAACTGATCACCCTGTTTCCGGGATAACTGACTGCCCTGTTTCCGGGATAACTGACAGCCCTGTTCCCGGGGTAACTGACCGCCCTGCTTCCAGGGTAACTGATCGCCCTGTTTCCAGGGTAACTGACTGTCCAGTTTCCAGGGTAAATTATCACCCTGTTTCCGGGATAACTAACTGCCCTGTTTCCGGGATAACTGACTGCCCTGTTTCCGGGGTAACTGATCACCCTGTTTCCAGGGTAACTGACTGCCCAGTTTCCGGGTTAACTGACTTCCCTGTTTCCAGGGTAACTGACTGCCCTGTTTCCGGGATAACTGACTGCCCTGTTTCCAGGATAACTGATCACCCTTTTCCGGGGTAACTGACTGCCCTGTTTCCGGGGTATCTGACCGCCCTGTTTCCAGGATAACTGATCACCCTGTTTCCGGGGTAACTGACCACCCTGTTTCCAGGGTCACTGACCACCCTGTTTCCAGGATAAGTGAATCCCGTGTTTCCAGGGTAACTGACTGCCCTGTTTCCGGGGTAACTGATCTCCCTGTTTCCGGGGTTACTGACCGCAATGTTTCCAGGATAACTGACCTACCTATTTCCAGGTTAACTGACTGCCCTGTTTCCAGGGTAACTGACTGCCCTGTTTCCAGGGGAACTGACTGCCCTGTTTCCGGGGTAACAGATCACCCTGTTTCCGGGGTAACTGACTAACCAGTTTCCAGGGTGACTGACTGCCCTGTTTCCAGGGTAACTGAGTGCCCAGTTTCCGGGGTAACTGACTGTCCTGTTTCCTGGGTAACTGACTGCCCTGCTTCCGGGGTAACTGACTGCCCTGTTTCCAGGGTAACTGATAACCCTGTTTCCGGGGTAACAGACTGCCCTGTTTCCAGGCTAACTGACTGCCCAGTTTCCAGGATAACTGATCACCCTGTTTCCGGTGTAACTGACTGCCCTGTTTCCGGGGTAACTGACCGCCCTGTTTCCAGGATAACTGATCACCCTGTTTCCGGGGTAACTGACCACCCTGTTTCCAGGGTCACTGACCACCCTGTTTCCAGGATAACTGACTCCCCTGTTTCCAGGGTAACTGACTGCCCTGTTTCCAGGGTAACTGACTGCCCTGTTTCCGGGGTAACTGACTGCCCTGTTTCCAGGATAACTGATCACTCTGTTTCCGGGGTAACTGATCACTCTGTTTCCGGGGTAACTGACCACCCTGTTTCCGGGGTAACTGACTAATCTGTTTCCAGGGTTACTGACAGCCCTGTTTCTGGGGTAACTGACTGCCCTGTTTCCGGGATAACTGACTGCCCTGTTTCCAGTGTAACTGATCACCCTGTTTCCGGGATAACTGTCTGCCCTGTTTCCGGGATAACTGACTGCCCAGTTTCCAGGGTAACTGACTGCCCTGTTTCCGGGGTAACTGACTGCCCTGTTTCCAGGGTAACTGATCACCCTGTTTCCGGGAGAACTGACTGCCCTGTTTCTGGGAGAAATGACTGCCCTGTTTCCAGGGTAACTGACTGCCCTGCTTCCGGGGTAACTGACCGCCCTGTTTCCAGGGTCACTGACCACCCTGTTTCCAGGATAACTGAAAGCCCTATTTCCAGGGTAACTGATCTCCCTGTTTCCGGGGTAACTGACTGCCCTGTTTCCAGGGTAACTGATAACCCTGTTTCCGGGATAACTGACTGCCCTGTTTCCAGGGGAACTGACTGCCCAGTTTCCAGAGTAACTGAATAACCTGTTTCCAGGGTAACAGATCACGCTGTTTCCGGGATAACTGACTGCCCTGTTTCCAAGATAACTGACTGCCCTGTTTCCAGGGTAACTGTCTTCCCTGTTTCCGGGGTAACTGACTGCCCTGTTTCCAGGCTAACTGACTGCCCTGTTTCCAGGATAATTGATCACCCTGTTTCCGGGTTAACTGACTGCCCTGTTTCCGGGGTAACTGACCGCCCTGTTTCCAGGATAACTGATCACCCTGTTTCCGGGGTAACTGACCACCTGTTTCCAGGATCACTGACCACCCTGTTTCCAGGATAACTGACTCCCCTGTTTCCAGGTTAACTGACTGCCCTGTTTCCGGGGTAACTGATCTCCCTGTTTTAGGGGTTACTGACCGCCCTGTTTCCAGGATAACTGACCTACCTATTTCCAGGTTAACTGACTGCCCTGTTTCCAGGTTAACTGACAGCCCTGTTTCCAGGGTAACTGACTGCCCTGTTTCCAGGGGAACTGACTGCCCTGTTTCCGGGGTAAATGATCACCTGTTTCCGGGGTAACTGACTAACCAGTTTCCAGGGTGACTGACTGCCCTGTTTCCAGGGTAACTGACTGCCCAGTTTCCGGGGTAACTGACTGCCCTGTCTCCTGGGTAATTGACTGCCCAGTTTCCAGGTTAACTGACTGCCCAGTTTCCAGGGTAACTGATCACCCTTTTTCCGGGATAACTGACTGCCCTGTTTCCGGGATAACTGACTGCCCTGTTTCCAGGGTAACTGATCACCCTGTTTCCGGGATAAGTGACTCCCCTGTTTCCAGGGTAACTGACTGCCCAGTTTCCGGGTTAACTGACTGCCCTGTTTCCTGGGTAACTGACTGCCCTGCTTCCAGGGTAACTGACTGCCCAGTTTCCAGGGTAACTGATCACCCTTTTTCCGGGATAACTGACTGCCCTGTTTCCGGGATAACTGACTGCCCTGTTTCCGGGGTAACTGATCACCCTGTTTCCGGGGTAACTGTCTGCCCTGTTTCCGGGATAACTGACTGCCCTGTTTCCGGGGTAACTGACTGCCCTGTTTCCAGGGTAACTGACTGCCCAGTTTCCAGGGTAACTTATCACCCTGTTTCCGGGATAACTGACTGCCCTGTTTCCGGGAGAACTGACTGCCCTGTTTCCAGGGTAACTGACTGCCCTGTTTCCGGGGTAACTGACTGCCCTGTTTCCAGGGTAACTGATCACCCTGTTTCCGGGATAACTGACTGCCCTGTTTCCGGGATAACTGACTGCCCTGTTTCCAGGGTAACTGACTGCCCTGTTTCCGGGGTAACTGACTGCCCTGTTTCCAGGGTAACTGACTGCCCTGTTTCCAGGATAACTGATCACCCTGTTTCCGGGATAACTGACTGCCCTGTTTCCGGGATAACTGACAGCCCTGTTCCCGGGGTAACTGACCGCCCTGCTTCCTGGATAACTGACCACCCTTTTTCCAGGGTTACTGACCACCCTGTTTCCAGGATAACTGAAAGCCCTGTTTCCAGGGTAAATGATCTCCCTGTTTCCAGGGTAACTGATCACCCTGTTTCCGGGGTAACTGACTGCCCTGTTTCCAAGGTAACTGATCTCCCTGTTTCCAGTGCAACGGATCACCCTATTTCCAGGGCAACTGACCGCCATGTTTCCGGGGTAACAGACTGCCCAGTTTCCAGGGTAACTGTTCACCCTGTTTCCGGGCTAACGGATCACCCTGTTTCCGGGGTAAATGACGGCCCTGTTTCCAGGGTAACTGACCGCCCTGTTTCAGGGATAACTGTGTGCCCTGTTTCCAGGGTAAAAAACTGCCCTGTTTGCGGGGTAACTGACCGCCCTGTTTCCAGGATAACTGATCACCCTGTTTCCGGGGTAACTGAGTGATCTGTTTCCAGGGTTAATGACTGCCCTGTTTCCGGGGTAACTGACTGCCCTGTTTCCGGGGTAACTGATCTCCCTGTTTCAGGGGTTACTGACCGCCCTGTTTCCAGGATAACTGACCTGCCTATTTCCAGGTTAACAGACTGCCCTTTTTCCAGGGTAACTGACTGCCCTGTTTCCAGGGGAACTGACTGCCCTGTTTCCGGGGTAACAGATCACCCTGTTTCCGGGTGAACTGACTAACCAGTTTCCAGGGTGACTGACTGCCCTGTTTCCAGGGAAACTGACTGCCCAGTTTCCGGGGTAACTGACTGTCCTGTTTCCTGGGTAACTGACTGCCCTGCTTCCGGGGTAACTGACTGCCCTGTTTCCCGGGTAACTGACTGCCCAGTTTCCAGGGTAACTGATCACCCTTTTTCCGGGATAACTGACTGCCCTGTTTCCGGGATAACTGACTGCCCTGTTTCCAGGGTAACTGATCACCCTGTTTCCGGGATAACTGACTCCCCTGTTTGCAGGGTAACTGACTGCCCAGTTTCCAGGGTAACTGACTGCCCTGTTTCCGGGGTAACTGACTGCCCTGTTTCCAGGGTAACTGACTGCCCAGTTCCCAGGTTAACTGATCACCCTGTTTCCGGGATAACTGACTGCACTGTTTCCGGGAGAAATGACTGCCCTGTTGCCAGGGTAACTGATCTCCTTCTTTCCGGGATAACTGACCGCCCTGTTTCCAGGATAACTGACCTACCTATTTCCGGGGTAACTGACCTCCCTGTTTCCAGGATAAGTGACTGCCCTGTTTCCAGGTTAACTGACTGCCCTGTTGCCAGGGTAACTGACTGCCCTGTTTCCAGGGGAACTGACTGCCCTGTTTCCGGGGTAACTGATCACCCAGTTTCCGGGGTAACTGACTGTCCTGTTTCCTGGGTAACTGACTGCCCTGCTTCCGGGGTAACTGACTGCCCTGTTTCCAGGCTAACTGACTGCCCTGTTTCCAGGATAACTGAAAGCCCTGTTTCCAGGGTAACTGACTGCCCTGTTTCCGGGATAACTGACTGCCCTGTTTCCTGGGTAACTGACTGCCCTGCTTCCGGGGTAACTGACTGCCCTGTTTCCAGGGTAACTGACTGCCCAGTTTCCAGGGTAACTGATCACCCTTTTTCCGGGATAACTGACTGCCCTGTTTCCGGGATAACTGACTGCCCTGTTTTCAGGGTAACTGATCACCCTGTTTCCGGGATAACTGTCTGCCCCGTTTCTGGGATAACTGACTGCCCCGTTTCCAGGGTAACAGACTGCCCTGTTTCCGGGGTAACTGACTGCCCTGTTTCCAGGGTAACTAACTGCCCAGTTTCCAGGGTAACTGACTGCCCTGTTTCCAGGGTAACTGATCACCCTGTTTCCGGGATAACTGACTGCCCTGTTTCCAAGATAACTGACTGCCCTGTTTCCAGGGTAACTGACTTACCCTGTTTCCGGGGTAACTGACTGCACTGTTTCCAGGCTAACTGACTGCCCTGTTTCCACGATAACTGATCACCCTGTTTCCGGGGTAACTGACTGCCCTGTTTCCGGGGTAACTGACCGCCCTGTTTCCAGGGTCACTGACCACCCTGTTTCCAGAATAAGTGAAAGTGCTGTTTCCAGGGTAACTGATCTCCCTGTTTCCGGGGTAACTGATCACCCTGTTTCCGGGTTACTGACTGCCCTGTTTCCGGGGTAACTGACTGCCCTGTTTCCAGGGGAACTGATCTCCCTGTTTCCAGTGCAACGGATCACCATGTTTCCGGGGTAACTGACTGCCCAGTTTCCAGGGTAACTAACTGCCCTCTTTCCGGGGTAACTGACTGCCCACTTTCCAGGGTAACTGACTGCCCTGTTTCCAGGGTAACTGACAGCCCACCTTCCAGTGTAACTGATCACCCTGTTTCCAGGATAATTGACTGCCCTGTTTCCAGGGTAACTGACGGCCCTGTTTCCAGGGTAACTGACTGCCCAGTTTCCAGGGTAAATTATCACCCTGTTTCCGGGATAACTAACTGCCCTGTTTCCGGGATAACTGACTGCCCTGTTTCCGGGGTAACTGATCACCCTGTTTCCGGGGTAACTGACTGCCCAGTTTCCGGCATAACTGACTTCCCTGTTTCCAGGGTAACTGACTGCCCTGTTTCCGGGATAACTGACTGCCCTGTTTCCAGGGTAACTGATAACCCTGTTTCCGGGATAACTGACTGCCCTGTTTCCAGGGTAACTGACTGCCCAGTTTCCAGAGTAACTGAATAACCTGCTTCCAGGGTAACAGATCACCCTGTTTCCGGGATAACTGACTGCCCTGTTTCCAAGATAACTGACTGCCCTCTTTCCAGGGTAACTGACTGCCCTGTTTCCGGGGTAACTGACTGCCCTGTTTCCAGGCTAACTGACTGCCCTGTTTCCAGGATAACTGATCACCCTGTTTCCGGGGTAACTGACTGCCCTGTTTCCGGGGTAACTGACCGCCCTGTTTCCAGGATAACTGATCACCCTGTTTCCGGGGTAACTGACCACCCTGTTTCCAGGGTCACTGACCACCCTGTTTCCAGGATAACTGTCTCCCCTGTTTCCAGGGTAACTGACTGCCCTGTTTCCAGGGTAACTGACTGCCCTGTTTCCGGGGTAAATGACTGCCCTGTTTCCAGGATAACTGATCACTCTGTTTCCGGGGTAACTGATCACTCTGTTTCTGGGGTAACTGACCACCCTGTTTCCGGGGTAACTGACTAATCTGTTTCCAGGGTTACTGACAGCCCTGTTTCTGGGGTAACTGACTGCCCTGTTTCCGGGGTAACTGACCGCCCTGTTTCCAGGATAACTGATCACCCTGTTTCCAGTGTAACTGACCATCCTGTTTCCAGGGTAACTGACTGCCCAGTTTCCAGGTGAACTGACTGCCCTGTTTCCGGGGTAACAGATCTCCCTGTTTCCGGGGTGACTGACCGCCCTGTTTCCAGTTTAACTGACTGCCCTGTTTCCGCGATAAATGACTGCCCTGTTTCCAGGTTAACTGACTGCCCTTTTTCCGGAATAACTGACTGCCCTGTTTCCAGGGTAAATGATAACCCTGTTTCCGGGATAACTGACTGCCCTGTTTCCAGGGTAACTGACTGCCCTGTTTCCGGGGTAACTGACTGCCCTGTTTCCAGGGTAACTGACTGCCCAGTTTCCAGAGTAACTGAATATCCTGTTTCCAGGGTAACTGACTGCCCTGTTTCCGGGATAACTGACGGCACTGTTTCCAGGGTAACTGACTGCCCTGTTTCCGGGATAACTGACTGCCCTGTTTCCAGGGTAACTGACTGCCCTGTTTCCGGGGTAACTGACTGCCCTGTTTCCAGGCTAACTGACTGCCCTGCTTCCAGGATAACTGATCACCCTGTTTCCAGGATAACTGACTGCCCTGTTTCCAGGGTAACTGACTGCCCTGTTTCCGGGGTAACTGACCGCCCTGTTTCCAGGATAACTGACGTACCTATTTCCGGGGTAACTGACCGCCCTGCTTCCAGGTTAACTGACTGCCCTTTTTCCAGGTTAACTGACAGCCCTGTTTCCAGGGTAACTGACTGCCCTGGTTCCAGGGGAACTGACTGCCCTGTTTCCGGGGTAAATGACCACCCTGTTTCCGGGGTAACTGACTAACCAGTTTCCAGGGTGACTGACTGCCCTGTTTCCAGGGTAACTGACTGCCCAGTTTCCGGGGTAACTGACTGCCCTGTTTCCTGGGTAATTGACTGCCCAGTTTCCAGGTTAACTGATTGCCCAGTTTCCAGGGTAACTGATCACCCTTTTTCCGGGATAACTGACTGCCCTGTTTCCGGGATAACTGACTGCCCTGTTTACAGGGTAACTGATCACCCTGTTTCCGGGATAACTGACTCCCCTGTTTCCAGGATAACTGACTGCCCAGTTTCCGGGGTAACTGACTGCCCTGTTTCCTGGGTAACTGACTGCCCTGCTTCCGGGGTAACTGACTGCCCTGTTTCCAGGGTAACTGACTGCCCAGTTTCCAGGGGAACTGATTACCCTTTTTCCGTGATAACTGACTGCCCTGTTTCCGGGATTACTGACTGCCCTGTTTCCGGGGTAACAGATCACCCTGTTTCCGGGGTAACTGTCTAACCAGTTTCCAGGGTAACTGACTGCCCTGTTTCCAGGGTAACTGACTGCCCAGTTTCCGGGTTAACAGACTGCCCTGTTTCCTGGGTAACTGACTGCCCTGCTTCCGGGGTAACTGACTGCCCTGTTTCCAGGGTAACTGACTGCCCAGTTTCCAGGTTAACTGATCACCCTTTTTCCGGGATAACTGACTGCCCTGTTTCCGGGATAACTGACTGCCCTGTTTCCAGGGTAACTGATCACCCTGTTTCCGGGATAACTGTCTGCCCTGTTTCCGGGATAACTGACTGCCCAGTTTCCAGGGGAACTGACTGCCCTGTTTCCGGGGTAACTGACTGCCCTGTTTCCTGGGTAACTGACTGCCCAGTTTCCAGGGTAACTGTTCACCCTGTTTCCGGGAGAACTGATTGCCCTGTTTCTGGGAGAAATGACTGCCCTGTTTCCAGGGTAACTGACTGCCCTGTTTCCGGGGTAACTGACCGCCCTGTTTCCAGGGTCACTGACTACCCTGTTTCCAGGATAACTGAAAGCCCTATTTCCAGGGTAACTGATCTCCCTGTTTCCGGGTAACTGATCACCCTGTTTCCGGGTAACTGACTGCCCTGTTTCCGGGGTAACTGACTGCCCAGTTTCCAGGGTAACTGATCTCCCTGTTTCCAGTGCAACGGATCACCATGTTTCCAGGGTAACTGACTGCCCAGTTTCCAGGGTAAATTATCACCCTGTTTCCGGGATAACTAACTGCCCTGTTTCCGGGATAACTGACTGCCCTGTTTCCGGGGTAACTGATCACCCTGTTTCCGGGGTAACTGACTGCCCAGTTTCCGGGGTAACTGACTTCCCTGTTTCCAGGGTAACTGACTGCCCTGTTTCCGGGATAACTGACTGCCCTGTTTCCAGGGTAACTGATAACCCTGTTTCCGGGATAACTGACTGCCCTGTTTCCAGGGTAACTGACTGCCCAGTTTCCAGAGTAACTGAATAACCTGTTTCCAGGGTAACAGATCACCCTGTTTCCGGGATAACTGACTGCCCTGTTTCCAAGATAACTGACTGCCCTGTTTCCAGGGTAACTGACTGCCCTGTTTCCGGGGTAACTGACTGCCCTGTTTCCAGGCTAACTGACTGCCCTGTTTCCAGGATAACTGATCACCCTGTTTCCGGGGTAACTGACTGCCCTGTTTCCGGGGTAACTGACCGCCCTGTTTCCAGGATAACTGATCACCCTGTTTCCGGGGTAACTGACCACCCTGTATCCAGTGTCACTGACCACCCTGTTTCCAGGATAACTGACTCCCCTGTTTCCAGGGTAACTGACTGCCCTGATTCCGGGGTAGCTGATCTCCCTGTTTCCGGGGTCACTGACTCCCCTGTTTCCAGGGTAACTGACTGCCCTGTTTCCAGGGGAACTGACTGCCCTGTTTCCGGGGTAAATGATCACCCTGTTTCCGGGGTAACTGACTAACCAGTTTCCAGGGTGACTGACTGCCCTGTTTCCAGGGTAACTGACTGCCCAGTTTCCAGGGTAACTGACTGCCCTGTTTCCTGGGTAATTGACTGCCCAGTTTCCAGGTTAGCTGACAGCCCAGTTTCCAGGGTAACTGATCACCCTTTTTCCGGGATAACTGACTGCCCTGTTTCCGGGATAACTGACTGCCCTGTTTCCAGGGTAACTGATCACCCTGTTTCCGGGATAACTGACTCCCCTGTTTCCAGGGTAACTGACTGCAAAGTTTCCGGGGTAACTGACTGCCCTGTTTCCTGGGTAACTGACTGCCCTGCTTCCGGGGTAACTGACTGCCCTGTTTCCGGGGTAACTGATCACCCTGTTTCCGGGGTAACTGTCTAACCAGTTTCCAGGGTGACTGACTGCCCAGTTTCCAGGGTAACTGACTGCCCAGTTTCCGGGTTAACTGACTGCCCTGTTTCCTGGGTAACTGACTGTCCTGCTTCCGGGGTAACTGACTGCCCAGTTTCCAGGGGAACTGATCACCCTTTTTCCGGGATAACTGACTGCCCTGTTTCCGGGATAACTGACTGCCCTGTTTCCAGGGTAACTGATCACCCTGTTTCCGGGATAACTGTCTGCCCTGTTTCCGGGATAACTGACTGCCCAGTTTCCAGGGTAACTGACTGCCCTGTTTCCGGGGTAACTGATTGCCCTGTTTCCAGGGTAACTGACTGCCCAGTTTCCAGGATAACTGATCACCCTGTTTCCGGGAGAACTGACTGCCCTGTTTCTGGGAGAAATGACTGCCCTGTGACCAGGGTAACTGACTGCCCTGCTTCCGGGGTTACTGACTGCCCTGTTTCCAGGGTCAGTGACCACCCTGTTTCCAGGATAACTGAAAGCCCTATTTCCAGGGTAACTGATCTCCCTGTTTCCGGTGTAACTGATCACCCTGTTTCCGGGTAACTGACTGCCCTGTTTCCGGGGTAACTGACTGCCCTGTTTCCAGGGTAACTGATCTCCCTGTTTCCAGTGCAACGGATCACCATGTTTCCGGGGTAACTGACTGCCCTGTTTCCAGGGCAACTGACCGCCCTGTTTCCGGGGGAACTGACTGCCCAGTTTCCAGGGTAACTGACTGCCCAGTTTCCAGGGGAACTAACTGCCCTGTTTCCGGGGTAACTGACTGCCCAGTTTCCAGGGTAACTGACTGCTCTGTTTCCAGGGTAACTGACAGCCCACCTTCCAGTGTAACTGATCACCCTGTTTCCAGGATAATTGCCTGCCCTGTTTCCAGGGTAACTGACCGCCCTGTTTCCAGGGTAACTGACTGCCCAGTTTCCAGGGTAAATTATCACCCTGTTTCCGGGATAACTAACTGCCCTGTTTCCGGGATAACTGACTGCCCTGTTTCCAGGGTAACTGACTGCCCTGTTTCCGAGATAACTGACTGCCCTGTTTCCAGGGTAACTGATAACCCTGTTTCCAGGATAACTGACTGCCCTGTTTCCAGGGTAACTGACTCCCCAGTTTCCAGAGTAACTGAATAACCTGTTTCCAGGGTAACAGATCACCCTGTTTCCGGGATAACTGACTGCCCTGTTTCCAAGATAACTGACTGCCCTGTTTCCAGGGTAACTGACTGCCCTGTTTCCGGGGTAACTGACTGCCCTGTTTCCAGGCTAACTGACTGCCCTGTTTCCGGGGTAACTGACCACCCTGTTTCCAGGGTCACTGACCACCCTGTTTCCAGGAAAACTGACTCCCCTGTTTCCAGGGTAACTGACTGCCCTGTTTCCGGGGTAACTGATCTCCCTGTTTCCGGGGTTACTGACCGCCCTGTTTCCAGGATAACTGACCTACCTATTTCCAGGTTAACTGACTGCCCTGTTTCCAGGTTAATTGACAGCCCTGTTTCCAGGATAACTGACTGCCCTGTTTCCAGGGGAACTGACTGCCCTGTTTCCGGGGTAAATGATCACCCTGTTTCCGGGGTAACTGACTAACCAGTTTCCAGGGTGACTGACTGCCCTGTTTCCAGGATAACTGACTGCCCAGTTTCCGGGGTAACTGACTGCCCTGTTTCCTGGGTAATTGACTGCCCAGTTTCCAGGTTAAATGACTGCCCAGTTTCCAGGGTAACTGATCACCCTTTTTCCGGGATAACTGACTGCCCTGTTTCCGGGATAACTGACTGCCCTGTTTCCAGGGTAACTGATCACCCTGTTTCCGGGATAACTGACTCCCCTGTTTCCAGGGTAACTGACTGCACAGTTTCCGGGGTAACTGACTGCCCTGTTTCCTGGGTAACTGACTGCCCAGTTTCCAGGGTAACTGATCACCCTTTTTCCGTGATAACTGACTGCCCTGTTTCCGGGATTACTGACTGCCCTGTTTCCGGGGTAACTGATCTCCCTGTTTCCGGGGTAACTGTCTAACCAGTTTCCAGGGTGACTGACTGTCCTGTTTCCAGGGTAACTGACTGCCCAGTTTCCGGGTTAACTGACTGCCCTGTTTCCAGGGTAACTGACTGCCCTGTTTCCGGGGTAACTGATTGCCCTGTTTCCAGGGTAACTGACTGCCCAGTTTCCAGGATAACTGATCACCCTGTTTCCGGGAGAACTGACTGCCCTGTTTCTGGGAGAAATGACTGCCCTGTTTCCAGGGTAACTGACTGCCCTGCTTCCGGGGTTACTGACCGCCCTGTTTCCAGGGTCACTGACCACCCTGTTTCCAGGATAACTGAAAGCCCTATTTCCAGG